>NC_134548.1:113955582-116455582 GCF_050624435.1 Tenrec ecaudatus | reverse complement strand
GCTGCTATAAAGGAAAGGGTTGTTTTGGAGACTGGGAAGGGGATCAGGAGAGGGGAGGCTGGCCTGTTCTTTAACCCCAACAGAGACCCAGAGAATCTAAAGGAAGGAACTGGAGACTGTGTGAAGCCCAAGAGACAAGAGTGATGTTTCTAAGCCCAACAGACAGGGGAGCTGATCGCCAAGCTTGTAGAATGGATCCCAGTCCTGATCTAGAAACCTTGAGCAGAGCTCCCACCAGAAGGCCCTTAGATCCCACTGTTGGCCATTTGAAATGAGGATTGAGGCAGTGGAGGTGAAAAGGGGCTGGGAGCAGAGGGGCGGAAGGAAAGATCAACTCTGCCGATAAAATACACAAACTTAACTGAAAACAAGACTTTCCTGGAATTTTCCCTTGGTCTTATAGCATCTGGTTTCATTTCTCCTCCATGAATTCAAAAGAAAGCAATGGGATGGGTGTTCGTGAACACAATGCACATGTTTTCAATGGAGTCCTTTACACCAGACTCAGGCCGCTGGGAACTCGCACACTGACTCAGTCAGGACTCTTAGTGGCTCGAAGCAAGTCCTTCGACTTGCCAGAGCTTCCGCCTCACAAAAGATGCATATGACTTTCAAAAGAGTAAGTATAGAGACAAGTATAGTCACAGGAATAATTTTGACTTTCCAGAAGTTTAGTGGGCTTTAAGTGCCCTTTCTAATAGAATGCCCACAAAGCTCCAGGGAAAAGTAGTATTACCATCCAGTTTTATAAATTAGAAAACTAGATTACAAATAGGTTGACTTATTAAGGTCAAAATAGCCAGGAAGGGAAGAGGTTTGAACCTATCTGCTTTTAACCCTGAGAAATTATGTCAAGTATGATTATTGTTATTAAATTATACTCACTCACTGCTATCAAGTCTACGATGACACAAAGTGATCCTACAGGACTGGGTAGAACTGCCCCAGTGGGTTTCTAAAAATTAATCTTTTTCATGGGAGTGGAAGGCTTCATCTTTCTGCTATGGAGCGGCTAGTGGTTTCAAACCGCTGACCGTGAAGTTAGCAGGCCAGTGTTTAGCCACTATGCCACCAGATCTCGGTTATTAAATTGTACACTTCGTGATCACAGCATTTTCTCTGAACAGGAGGGCTTCTCAGTCCAAGTGTGAGTTGGGGAGGGGGAGCAGTCCTTGGGTATTTCATGCTGAAAAGTGGAAATTGAGATATTTGATACCACAGCCCAAATTCAAAATTTATAACCAGAGCACGTAATATTTCCTCATAATGCCTTCTAGATTCAATAATGTCAGGTGTGAAGAAAGCCACCTTTTTTCCCATAGTATTGCAGGTGTTGGCATTCAAAATATCATGTCTGCTTCAAATCAAGTATCACATTGATTCTGGCTGGGGTGTTCAATGTCCAAGCCCAACTCTCTCATTTCCAAATCTTTCTTCCATTGAGGTCTACTGAATATATTTTATTGCTTCATCCAAAAGAAATCCCTAATGAAATAAAACTCTAAGAGTTCGCAAAGATCTTCCTAACTGTGAAAGATGTCAAAACACTGGAACGGGCAACTGAAAATGGGCATTGAGTCTGAAAGGCTTTCAGAACAAGAGGATCTTTGTAGCTTGAGCTGGGCAAAGAGTACTTTTGATAAGCGACAAAAAATGGACAACGTTGCTTTTTAATCTTCCTTCGTCAGGCTCCTTTAATCAGACAAAGCTGGCTCAAGAGAGAGGACTTAGGGGCTTAGATTTCCTGGACCGGCATGGCCAGCTGGGACTTGCGGGAACATCTAGTTTCAATGTGTCCTCTCTGAAATGAAGACGTACTCATGTTTGATACTGTCTTCAGTGACAGCATAAATTTGCTTTTACATCTCTGATCACTAGCCGATGCGACTTGCAGGCTCCTAAAATCCAGAGCACATTAGGGTTGGCACACCTGGTTAGATCTGATTTTGCCTCTGTCTGGGAGTATGACCCTGGGCAAGTGACTTGTCAAACTCTAAAGGGGGTCAATCATATTTGCAAAGTCCACTTCGCAAACTTGTACCCCGAGAAGGAGAGCGAGATTGGAAGTAGTACACTAACAAAGTGACACTGTTGTTTTTCATTGACATTTCATACAATGCCGCAGGGGTTAAATATTTCTGCTTTGTCTATACAAAGGGGGTTCAGGGGTTAAAGATTTCTGCTTTGTCTATAGTAACACAAGTGGGCCCCTTCACTTCCTAAACCTTAAATGTTTGTATAGTTGGTCAGGGGCAGTCAGTTAGAGGAGTACATGACCATCCAGGAAATTATCCTGCAGAGTGAAAATATCACTCTTTTCTGGCTTTGGCTTAGCAAGAAGATCTGAAAGGGGAGTAAAGGAAGTGGGAGACCACCGCAGATAAGGACATGGAGAAGGCAGGAGAGCGAGCTGAGGCAAAGGGGAGGAAGGCAAGGTGAAGGACAGAGAGTTGAAGAAACCCAGCCTGGATTCCTGTGATTGAACACATCAAGCAGATGCCTGATCCTGGAGCAGTTATGGCAGGGAGACACAGGTTGCTCATTCGTTTGTTTGTTTTTTAACTCCCTCCGGAGAGGGGGAAAACAAGCATTGGGCTCACGTGGGGAGCCTGTGCTTTCTTTAGCAAGCCTGGCTCATTGTCGTAGAAAAGCCAAAGGAGATTTTTGGCTGTGAACTAAGCATATGTCTTTTTCCAAACGCTCCCATTCCCTGAGTGTTCACCCTCTCAGAATGTATTGAAATTACTGCGGATGGTAGGAAAGAAGAAAGGGCCTCAGAATAGAGGTGAGTTAGAGGAGAAAGGGGTTGTCTGGCCTCCATAATGAGTCTGTGCTTGATCGTAGATGCCGGTGTAGCCTGGTGGTTAAGGCATGGGTATTGAATTGGGCCTGATTTGTACTTGAATTCTGATTCTACCACTTACCGGATATGGGATCTTTACCTGCTGCTTCCTCTGGCTGTAGCTCTGTTTTCTTAACGGTAACATCACTCTCCTAGTATTTTTGTGAGAGGATCAAGTGAGTCAGGGCAAGTAAATGATCACAGTGCACAGGAGCAGGCACTCAATAAATGTTTACCATTACCATTAAAATTTGGGGCAAGAGAAAGGAGAACCAAAAGCATACCAGATTAGCTTCTACCCTCCCCACTTTTACAAAAGCTTTCTCAAAATATTGAAAGGCGTTTTCAAATGCTGTGTCAAAATACTGAAAAGATTTTCCTTTTCTCAACCTCTCCCCCACCTTAGTGCCCTCGCTGGGTCTCTCACGCTCTCTTGTGCTCTCTTTTACTCTCCCCACCCTCTTGTTCCCCTGCCCTCACCAAAGAAGCCTCCAAAGCTCCAAACAGACATAAAGATGAGGCAGTACAGAGCTCTTAGTCTGTTTGAAGCGGGCAAGATTTATCCAAAGGAGATGACAATATTGCTTTTGTTTCTCAGATACTTAAGTCCCCCACAGATTCTCAAGTGGACATTCCAGCCTCTCTTCAGACCACTCCTGGCTACTTCAACCAGGGCTCTCGGGCATCCAACAGTGCCACCTTTCCGGCCTCACTCACAATTATGACACCTGCATCCTGGCTCCTATAGACGCGCTCCCCCTCTTCTCAATGTATGTAACGTTGAGAAAGTTGCAGGATGAATGGGGGAAGGCATAATCATAATGCAAATGGGACTTTAGACATGCAAATGTATGTTCTGAGCATGGAAGAGCCGAACAAAGTCGACTTGCAGGACAGGACCGAACAAGTGCCATCAGTGATTGACCCAGATGTGTGACTCTGGGAGGAGGCAGCTGCGACGTGAGTACAGAAAAGAAGGGCTGTTTGTAAAAGTGGGACATTTGAAGGACAAAATGAGAGGTGCATAAGCGGACAGACAGCATGAGAAAATTGGCGACAGGAGTCTGAGTGCCACTGAGGAGCACCGATGAGGAATTCTTGAAGCCAAAGGCCAAGAGAGGAGGAGCCTGGGTGGGAAATTTCATGGAGCTGGCGGCTTTGCCCAAGACCAAAGGCCTCACCTCGGAATCAGACTGAATGGATCTTCTTCCCACTGTTGAACCTGAACTTTTCCTATCTGCGTAGCCTTTGGACCTTGAATATTTCCCCTCTGTAATAACGCATTCAAAAGAGCTAGCTGAAGAGTCCAGCAACGAAGATCACAAGAGAAGGCGCAAGACACAGGATGTATCCCATTGACGTCAGTGTCGCTGCCTTATTAGACTGTTCTCTTCTTAACAGAGTTTTTCTGAGAATATTCTGTACTGTGACCCAAGCCAGAAATCTGACACTACAAATGAAATGAATTAGCACGATAGGATGGTCTTTCCCCCAAATCCTCCCAAAATAGAATGTGTGACCCCCTTTACCCCAGTGACTCTTGAGGCCTGCTCCCATACTAGAATATAAAAATTAGCACCCGAGTTGCCATCAAATGGTATTTGTAACTGTCAAAAAAATCTCAAAGTCACTGCTATCTAGTCGTTTGTAACTCATAGGACTCCCCCAGGACAGGGTAGATCTGCCCCTGTGGGGGCCTGACACTGTCACTCTTTCCTGGCGTAGAAAACCCGTCTTTCTCCTGCAGAGCGGCTACTGCTTTCACACTGCTGACCTTGCACTTAGTAGCCTCCTGAGAAACCACGCTGCCAATCTCTAGGCTCCCACACAGCGCTCTGGATTCGGATAGTGTGTTTCCAGAACAAGCTTAGGAGCTCTGGAATTAACGGCGGGGATTCTTTTCCTTGATGATGATGACTTTGCCACTTTCCTTTTTTCCTCCCTTCCACTTCGTTCTCCTCACAGAAGCCAGGAGGAGATTTCCAGCATGTCAATCAGATCATGTCCTTTCCCAACTTTAACCGCATTACCCTGAGAAGAAAATCCAGACTCCGGACCATGAGTCACAAAGTTCTGCGTGAACTGGCTGGACACGGGCCACCTCTCCAACCCCATTGTACACCACTCACCTCCTTGATCACCATGTTCTAGTATAGCAGTTCTCAACCTGTGGGTCGCAACCCCTTTGGGGGTCGAACGAACCTTTCCCAGTGCTTGCCCAATTCTTCACAAGAGCAAAATGACAGTGATGAAGTAGCAACAAAAATAGTTTTATGGTTCGGGGATCACCACCACATGAGGAACGGTATGAAAGGGTCGTGGCCTTAGGGAAGTCGAGAACCACTGCTCTAGTGGTTTCTCTTTCTTTTTCTCAGTTCTTCCTGGATGTCAAGCTGGAGTCCATGTCAGTGTACTTGTTCATCATCCTGTTCCCTGTGCCTCGAAAATCCCTTTTATCTGTGGTGTGCAAAGCCCTATGACTTTTGCCTCTTGACGTCATACCTGTGGTTTCATTACATTTCATGGCAAATGATGATTATGTATATGTAATTAGGGTTATTAACCAGCTGACCTTACAGTAGAGAGATAGATTGTCCTGAATTGTCCAGGGAGATCCATGAGTAATGACAAGCCCCAAGTGATTCAGCAGAAGGTAGAAAAATTTGAAGCATGAGAAGCATATGACCTACTGTCCTAAGCTGAGTTCTTGAGAGAAGCAAAACCAGTGACACTTTCCATATCAAAAAAAAGGGGAGAAAAATTTAAAAAAATGACTCAGACAGCTGTAGAAGCTTCAAGTCTGTGGGTCAAATGTTAAATTGGAGATTTTCCTGATTCGAGTAGTTGCTTGGCCTGCCAAACCAGGAAGCATGAAGACCACAGGCTGATGGAGAATGACTCGTGCAACTACTGGAGCTGAAGAACCTGAGTTCAGACTCCATTCATGACTTGACCTTCATGCGACTCCCACTTTGGCAGGCCTTCAAAATGTTTTGGGTCTCCTGAGATTAGTGTTCATTCAGAACCTGGATCTAATAAGTTCCCCCAAATCTGATTGTTTCACTTTCCTCAATGGACAGTTACGCTTGTAAACAGCCTTCGTTCTCTTTGGGGAAGCCTGGAAGAAAGACTACAGCTAATAGCATAATAAACGTTTGGCCCTGTAGTGTGGACCTTTCTCAAAGGGCCCACCCTCTCCTTCATTCAAAGGGCTGGGACTCTATAAACTGGCTCAAGTCTGGGAATATATTGAGGGGTCAGGGCTCTCTATGCTGGTCATTCCATTCATCTGACATTCACCAGACCTAAAATTCTTCTACTTATGCAGATCAAGTTAATATTTGGAAGCTTCCCCATGTATTTCACTCCAAGGAAAACCCTGTCTTAGTTCTCAACGTCTTAAGTCCATTCAAGTCAGGCTTTTCTGGTTACTATTTTGACTCACCTGTTCATTATGGTTACCACACCCACCCTGTCTCTCATTGAAGTACTGTCGCTTGACCCCCCCCAATGGAAACTCTGGTAGCCCAGTGGGTCATGTGTTGGCCTGCTAATCACAAGGGCAACAGTTCGAAACCACCAGCCTCTCAGCAGGAGAAAGATGAGGTTTTCTACTCCATGTTGTCAAGGGAGACCAGTCCCAGACCAGAAAGACATCATGCAAGGTAGAGAGGCAGTGAAAAGAGGAAGGCCCTCAACGAGATGGACTGACAGGCTGCACCAACAGGCTCCAGCATAACACTTATGAGGGTGGCACAGGACTGGGCAGTTTCATTCTTTTCTGCATAAATGAGGTTCCTCTGGGTTGGAGCCCATTTGAAGGCACCTAAAAACAACTCTAGTAAAGATTTAAAGTCTTGAAAACCCACAGGGGCATATCTAATCTATCCTAGCAGTCCAACGAGTGGTCACCACCCTAGACCACCACTTAGGTCTCACGATTCAACTAGGACAGTTCCCGGTGTCAAGCCTGGCTGCCATAAAATAGCAGCTCTTCAGAGATGCTGGTGCTCTCTTCACCACTTTACTCCTCACTGTGGCATAGCAGTTATGTGTTGGGCTTTGATCAGCAAGGTCCAAGGTTCAAAAGCACCAACTACTCCTTTCTACTCCAGTCACAATTACAGTCTACGAAGCTCAGAGAAGTTCTACTCTGTAGGGTTGCTATGAGTTGACTTGGACTTGATGGCTATGTTTGGTTTACTTGTGGTAAAAATTGTGTCTTCCAGGTCCTCCATGTATAGATCTATGGATTTGACCTGATAAACCCACTCTCACATGCCAGTTTCCCTCAGCCTTTGTATACCTTCCTTTATAGATAGGTCTGATACTGCCATTTGACAGTATGTCACAATCTATGTTTCAGCAAACCAGCCAGATAAACTATTAGATTCTCTCCTGATCCCGCCACCTGAAAAATGATATGAAGAATCTGTGCTTAGTGGGCCCATTTCAACACACTGTCCAATCCAAACTTTTGTTCCTTACACCATTATCCTACACCCTTAATCACTATTCTCACACACATTCTACAGACTCCTGTCTGTAACTATGAGAAAACTAGTGGTTTGTTAGCAGTAGAGTGCATCTCTTCCTGGGTTACCATTTGTTTAAACTTTTTTTTTTTGACCCTGTGATTTCCGTATTCTTATAGGTTTTAGAGGCAATAATGGGTGGGGAGTGTGTTTCTGGGAATGCGCAACATTATCTTGTAAGGCATCTGCTTCAGGCAGTTTCAGCGGTAGCCCCAGAGGGGCAGTTTAGCCTACAGAGTTGTACTAATCTCGTCAAACGTGGGTGGAGAGGCAATTGTTTTATTGGTCCTGGCAATGTGGCAGGCCACTGATAGCTTTCAGGATTGGGGGAGCGGTAGGCCTTTGAGCCAGATGCGGGATCTGAACCAGCAAGAAGAGAGTGAAGTCTTGCCGCAGAGTCCGCTTAACTAGGAATAGACTACTTACCCAAAGCACACTTCTTCTTAATGGCAGCAGGGCGGTGACCTGAGCAAGGAGACTACTCCTCCCTAATCTGATTACAACTACTTTGCTGCTCACAGTAGACTCCATAATGGAGGGGGTTACATTATGTTATATCAAAGGTCAGCAAAGTTTTGAGATACAAGAGTCAATCTTGTCCCTCATAACAATTTAAAAATTAATTTAAAGCCATAAGTGTATTTTTCCAAACCAAGGCAATCACTGTTATCTGCATAATATCCTTTATTTAGTTAGTTTTAGTTTTACTTCTGAGCCACATGTATCCACATGCCTGGAGCATTGCAGTCGGCCAACCCCTGTGTTAGGTCACATCGGGGTGTAGGCTTCAACTTCCAAACAATGAGCATCCTGCCGCGGCCGACACAAAACTTATCATCACCATGATCGCTGCTTTGAAAACAGAGGAGCTCTGGGACAGTGTGGAAAGACAGTGAGCCTAGAAGTGGATTCTTCCCCAGAGTTGGGAGAGCCGAAGGTGAGAACTCACTTGAATCCCATTGTACCTGAATTCATGAAAACTCTGAGATAATAAATGTATGTTGTTTCAGTCTCCTAAATTTGAGATACTGTATTATGAAAGCAATAGACAATGAAAACAAGCACACGGTTGTTCCTTTCCTATCATTATTTCCTTTCCCAGTTTTCAAATGTCACCATGTCTGTGGTTCCTTCTAGGCTGTAGGGTCATCATACCCAGGATGAGTTTCCATTACTGATCCTCATTCTTCTTCTCAGCCCCCATTGCTTGTTTCATTCATGGCCTAGCTCAAAAAATTTAGTATTTTATTTGACTTTTTACCTTTTTTTGGAAGAGGGGGTTGTCTGTCTTTCCAATCAAATTGTCAAGGTCATGTAGAGAGTAAAGAGTCAATCTAGAATTCAAAGCCACGGCTTTCTTATGTGTCATACAGACTCTCAAATATTCTCACACCCATCTACACTGGCCTAATAAGAACTTTGTAATGGATTTTTAAAGTACGTATTCATATTCACATGAAACTTTACCTCCTGTATAATTTCAAGACTGTCTTAGAGCCCACCTACAAACCACAGGTCAAATTAAAGTACGTCACTGGTACCAACGATTATTTGCCCATTCATAAAAATCACGTGGGTTGGATTAGGTGAACTTCACAAGCGGTTTAGTTCTTAAGTGGATAGTCTTGGAGATGAAAATAATCTCCCAGACTCATATACATAAACTAATGCCAATAGTGAGCTGATAGCATTGGGAAAGGCCAGTATATCAAAACCAGGTTTGTCTGGTATCCCCTCTGATTTAAATTCATGTAAAAATTCTACTTCTAAGACCATCCTTAGCTCTATCAGTTCCTCTGGTAGTACCTGTTATTCCTAGCATTTAGGAAGTCACCTGTGTGCCTTGAAAACAACCCAATACAGCGCGAGTAGGGCAGGCTTTCAAACCACCCAACTTGTGGTCAAGAGCTGGGAGCTGCAAGAGTTTCCCTTTTTCTAAAACTCCCCCAATCAGACTCGACTAACAGGAGCTTTTCAGTCCCTCCCTGACCACGATTTCATCAAAACCAAGTATAGATTTTCCTTCTCAGCTCTGGGTAACACTTAAAGTTCCTTCCAGATAAACAGGATTGTGGCCAAGAGGGAGCCAAGAAAGAAATTAATGAGATAAGATCTTGAGGTGAGATTTATGAGTCAAGTTTCGGAAAGCTGCTCCTATCGCTCAGTGGACAGGCAACAGAGGACAAATTTCCCTTGTCTAGCTGGATTGATTCCACCCCAGGGCGCGCTGGGGCTCTGCTGGGGCTCCCAGCCTTGGAATGCAGTTCTCCTTTCCTTATCGCTTGTCCCCTTCCTCGGGATGAGTCATTCCTGCCGCCACAGACATTCAGGTTGTGCGTCCAGACTGCAACTGGAACTACTTTGGGATAGAGAGCAAGGATCATTTAAGTACATCCCATTCAAATTCAAAATTTGAATATTCTCCACAAATATGGGCCAGCCTGTGTTCCCTTTAGCGTCTAGACACTTTCTGGGGAAATCCCCTTCCCTTTTTTTGAATTGGCTTCCTTGCTTGTCTGAGGTTTCACCTTCCAATTTGAAAGGGGACTAGGGGAGTGGTTAACAGAACAGGTTCTGGAGCCACATGGTCGAAATTCAGAGTCTGTTCCGCCATTTACTTATCAGCTCATTGCCTGAGTGATGGCAAGCCTGCATGAGGCAAGCAGTTAACGCACTCAACTGCTAACACAAAGGATGTAAATTGGAGTAAACCCAGAGGTGCTTCAGCAATAAGCCCTGGCAGGGGAGGAGCAGCCTACCATTGGGAAGAAAACAACAACAAACAAACAAAAACATGTAACAAATGCCTGGTACTACATTCCTAATTGGAAACATTTGACCTAGTTTCTTTACAGCTTTTGGTGAACCAGGCTGTGTGCTACATACCACTGGGACTTTTGACTGTTCTTTTGAGGTATAAAGCATCTTTCACAGGCCACACCAACAGGACTTGATGTGGAAATCCCACTAAGTGAACTGGACTTGACTCACATGTAGCCCTTGCATGTTAGGCAGAAACTCCCAACTGTGAGAAAAAGCCAGTGACTGCTATCCTAAGGTCATAGAACTGGCGGTCATGGAACTTTGGTTTGGATCTGTTGTCTTGGGGATGCCAATGACTGGTGGCCAGGGACTACTATATACTGGTCGGCATGGTTCTGCAGATTTGAATTAACTTTACTGAAAGTTTTACCCTATCACCAACCCCCATTGCTTATGTAAATAATGTCTAGTAACATAAGCATTTAATCTGTACAAGTCAACAATTAATATATTGTGGTTCACAGCCAGCCTATACTTGTATGGTCTCTTCTTTTCAATGGTGTTTTAAATGTGATGCCTTTGACCTAATTAATGACACTATCAATAGAATTACCTTATTCCCCAGAGGGATGATTAATAATGTTCTCTAACAGGAAATGCTATTGATATCTCTAAAGTGAATATATATATATATATATATATATATATATATATATATATATGCTATGGGCCTACACTTAATTCTAGCCCCAATCTAAAAACAATTAGTTCTGATGACATGGTTTTGCTCAACTCTCTCCTTCATGAAGAGATCCATGAAGATATGAGTGCTACAGCAAACTGTGACGAAGATATTAGATGATGCTTAACTATAAGAAAGAATCACATCTGGGATCTTAAAGACTTGTCTTCAAACAAGCAGCCTTCTAAGTGAGGCATCAACTATGTCCACATGGAAGAAGCACACCAGCCTGTATTCAAGGATTCTAAAGAATAGAATCCAAATGCAAAGGATGGAATGGTATCAGAGCTTTAATTGTGAACACCCAGTTTTCAGAAGACTATGAATGAGAGTAGAAGCCCCAGATTCATTTTTAGGATTCACACGTGGACTAAGCCTCCAGTGAATTTCTTCTGACTATAGTCAAGGGATGTAAATAGCCTTGTTATCAGACAGAAAGTATTGTAACATCACTTCTGGCAGATGTAGTTAGTTTGTCGTTCTGTGGTTGTTTGTGTGATGCTGTGATGCTGGAAGCTATGTCACTGGTATTTCAAATGCCAGCAGAGAGAGCCGAAGTGAATAGGTTTCAGCAAGCGCCCAAACTAAGAACAGACAAGGAAGAAAAATATTATTTACTGCTGAGGAAGTAACTGCTGAAACAACCTGAAATGTGTGGATGGCACAACCTCGCTTGTTGAAAATGAGGAGGACTTGCAGCACGCGCTGAGGAAGGTCAAAGCTCGCAGCCTTCCGTCTGGATGACAAGTCAGTGGAAAGAAGACCTCCATCCTCACAGTTGGCCCAGTGGGTAATATCGGGCTCAGTGGAACAGAGTCTGAATTTGTCAAGGATTCTATGTTATTTGGATCGGCAGTCAATGCTCATGGAAGCAGCCGTGAACAAATCAAAGAATGGTGTTGCATTCAGTGAATTAAGACCTCTTTACAGTATTTAAAAACAAATATGGTATTCTGAAGACTAAGGTCTGCCGAACCCAAGTCATGGCATTTTCAATAGCATGTGAAATGTGGATATTGACTAAAGCAGACCAAAGGAGTAGCTATGCATGTGTTTTGTGATGCTGGAGAAAACTATTGAAAATACCATGGATCGCTAAAAAGACAACGTGATCTGTATTTAAAAAATAAAATAAAAAGTAGGACCAGAAAGCTTCTTAGAGATAAGATGGCAAGACTTCGTCTTATACAGTTTGGACATGTTGTCAGGAGAGACCAGTCCCTGGAGAAGGACATCGTGCTTGGTCACGTGGAGGGGCGGCACAAAAGAATACCCTCAAGGAGCTGGACTGACACCGTGACTAAGTGATGAGCAGAGGCCCAGGAACACTTGTGCAGACTGGCCAGTGTGTCATTCTGTCGGGTCGAAACCCAGCAACAACAATGACAGCTTAAAATGTAGTGTCTTATCCATTGATCTCCCTTGGGACCCACTTCAAATTTGGTCTAATTTTTAGCATTGTTTACTTTCTATTGAGGTTTTCCTATGTTTTACTTTGCTATTATTGCTAGATTTTTGGTGTGTATGCTTCTTGTATATTTTTCTGTATATGAGATCCAAGATAGGTAAATCTCTAGAGATAATAATTACAGTATATACTTGAATATAAGCCAACCTGAGTATAAGCCAAGGTACCTAATTATTACCTGGGAAACCAGAAAAAATGATTGACTCAAGTATAAGCCTAGGGTGGGAAATGCAGGATGTGAGGGGAGAGACGGAGCGCAGCCACAGACACATCCTTGCCAGTTCAGCTGCCCGCATAAGTGAATCACTAGAGGTGCTTCTGTGAATTGTGAATTGTGAATTGGAGCCATCCACATCATAGGGCGGCTCTGATTGGTTAGATGTGAGTAAACAAACATTCAAAGCCCTGCAGTGTCAGCGGGGCTTTGAATGAACAGCAGAGGAATGGCAATCACCCGCGAGATGTTACACCTCGGTGGGGTACCATTAACCTGTGTATAAGCCAAACCCCAGTTTTTCAGCACATTTTTTGTGTAGATTAATGGTCTCTTGAAGGTATTGCAGGGGAGGAGGTGGGGAATGAGGCACTAATAACCGAAAGTAGAGGAAAGAAGAAAATATTTTAAAATTGATTGTGGTGATGATTGTACAACTCTCCAGAGGGTTAAACTATTGAATTATATAACATATGAATTATATGCCAAGAAAATTGTTGAAAGAAAGAAGGCCTGGCGGTTTCTTCTGGAAACTCAGCCAGTGAAAGCTCTATGGAGTGCACTTCTGTGCTGACACACATGTAGTTTCCATGAGTAGAGTCCGAGTCTACAGGACAACAATTGGTTAACAAGAGTCTCCAAATTTTAGTAAGGATTCAGCCAAGTGAATACAAGTAAAGCACTTAGAACACTGGCTGGCTTAGAGTTAGTGCTCCGTTAGTGTTAGCTACTGAATGTCTCTTCAAAAAGCTCATGGAAAAATAGATTGCAAAGATAATTGAATTTTTCCATGAATTTTTGAAGCTCCCTTCTATTTGCTATCTATTCTGGGAGGCAGGGGATCCCCTCTTGTATTCAAAGACAATTGGACATGTTGTTTGCTGCTTTCAATGCCATTCCTATGTATTACATAGAACAAGGGATGGAGTTCCTAACGTGCCTATATTATTTTGTTACAGGATGATACAGAAGATAGAATGTATTCAACACTTCATATGTTCCAGGAGCAGCTCTAAACACTCTGTATGCGTTATATTGTTTAGTCCTTACTAGAAATATGAAGAAAGCACCCTGTTGTCACTCTGGTCCGGGCATGGGTCTGTTAAATGCAAAGCTCACCATTCAAACCCACCAGCCATCCCTCAGGAGAATGAGAACGCTCTCTATTCCCACCCAGATTTCCTGTATTGAAAACCCTGCATCGGGGTGCTAGGAATCAGCATCGACTTGATGGTAGTGGGTTTTAGAAAGTTGGGGTAAATGCCATTTTCCACATCGGACTCAAGACACAGAACAATGAAAAAAATACGTTATGCAAAACGATGTGATATAAAACTCTAGTTATCTGGTGCAAGGAGTAATTAGCAAGAACTGAGGCAAAATTGAAATGATCTCTGGAAGTCAGGCCTCTAGTTCAATTTTTTTTTATCACACAAAACTGGGTAAGCAGAGGGGATGATGATAGGGAGGATTCCAAGTTGAGGAGACCATAGAAATGGAAATTGGCAACAGGCCTCGTTTGTGTACCATAAAGGAACTAGACTGACCCAGAGGTCACATGTTGTCAGAAGGTGAGGCATTAGGTAGCATCATTATTCTTATCGTGGAGACTTAACAATGATGTCTCCGTAGTATGACAGCATCAATCAGTGACTTAGACTCAGAGGCATCAATCTTACTTTCCTAACCTAGATGTCATAATGATGTTGCTTTCTAAACAGTCTTTCTGGTTCCTCCCACATGAGGCTCTTAGGCCATGGGATATGCTATCCGCTTCCAAGACCATCTGAGCTAGGCTGTCCCACTGTGTCTCCCTTGGAATGCCCTGTGGATGTTTGACGGTGTATAAGGGATGGGCCACAAGAGTGGTCCTTGTCAGATCTGAGTTAAGTTTTGTCCATTCCTTATGATCCCAAAGCACATCTGAAGTCACACTGGAATCTTAACATACCTCCCTACCTTTCCTCTTGTAAATCTTTGCTTCTTTGTTTACCCTGAGCTTGAGCTTCTCCCCAGGTGAAGGCAGCCCTTTAATGATGAAAGCATTTATTGTTGCTACAAAAATGTATCAAGCTCTCAGTCATGTCAGATTATAGTGGAAATTTATTGCAGAATATAGAATCAGAAGAGGTGCCGAAGGGACTTGGTGTTCTTTGGAAGAGGATATAGCCAGAGTAATTTTTTTTCTAGGTCAGGAAGGATTAGTGACAATATAGCAGTATGTTTTGCAACAATATAAGAACACCAATGGGGAGGTGGTGGGCAGCCTATCTTTATCTTTCCTTCCTTCCTTGCTATCTTCTGTGCTTTCTTCCTTTGACCTTCAAAATGAGAACACTGGGAACAGAAAGAAAGGAAAGAATCTACTCCCTACTGCCCCCATGCCTCCCTGCCCCTCACAGACTTGACAGGCGGAGGCCCATTCTCCTGAAGTGATGGATCACATCTTGACAGGAATAAGAGGCCGGGCAGGATATGAGAATTATATCTTCTCCCTGGAGCCTGAAATGCATGCCCAGAGGTTGCCATGGTAACTCACTAGTACCCAGGCTCCAATCTATACAAGTCAATGTAATGCTTCTCTAGGGTTTTCTTCGTTCCATCTGCTTTTACATTTTGTTTCATCTTTTCTGGACATCAAAATGTCGGTGTTTTATCAGATCATAGGCTGGTCTGGAAAACAAAGTGCCATCAGGAAATACAAAAGGAAGAAGGCAAGGCCTGTAAGGTGGATAATAGGGTGATTTAGGTTTGTTGGTTTGTTTGTTTATTTGCTGCTTACTTACTTTTATTGTTGTTGCTGCTGCTGTGTTTTCATTGGAATTCTGCACTAGCGGACTACATAATTTGGTAAAATACTTCACCTCTTGGGGCTTCTTATTCCATTTCTTATAAATTAGAGGAATGGGCTAGTAGATTGGCAAAGGGAAGAATAATGTATATGAGAATAAAGCAAAAACAACAACAAAATCAAACCCAATGCAACAGAGCCCACTCTGACTCGTAGTGACCCTACAAATAATTTTCGAAGTTTTGTTTATCTTCGTGGTGCAGCTGGTGGCTTGGAACCAACACCTTTGTGAGTAGTAGTCTGCTTACCTAATAGTGCCACCCATTTGAGAATAAGCAGGGTCAAATGAAAGTGAGGAATGGGGCCTCCTTTCACCCTTTGGTCTGCGTGTTTTCCAGGTTTTTTGAAATTTTCTCACTCATTTCCAGGTTATAGTAAGTCATTTTCACATTCTTGCTTTTATGTGCACCATTTTCCCCATCCAAACTCCCTGTCATCTCTGTCAAAAAATTCTTAGAAATCTCTTAAGTCTAGCTCTAGTTCCATCATTCCCATAAAGGCTTTGTATTATTCTCTCAGACTCCAGGAATTGGTTATGCTTCTGGACAGCTGTGGCTCTCAAAACGTATACCCCCCGTATTTTTTGTGATTATTTTATTTTGGGTGCTCATACAACTCTTATCACAACACATACATGCATCCATTGCATCAAGCACATTTGTACATTTGTTTCCATCATCATTTTCAAAGCATTTGCTTTCTACTTGAGCCCTTGGTAGCAGGTCCTCATTGTTTTTCATTCCTAAGGGGTTTATCTGTCCTGGATTCCCTGTTTCCAATTCTTCTCTGTACCCATGTGCATGCCCTGGTTTAACAAGATTTGTAAGGTAGAATTGGGATCATGATAGTGAGGTGGTGGTGGTGGGAAGCATTAACGAACTAGAGGAAAGTTGTATATTTCTTCATTTCTATATTGCACCCCCTAATTCTTAACACAAACTTCTTTGCTGTCTCAGCTACCTTTAGGTTTGTTTTCATCATAATGTTTTAGAAACTCAGTACCACGAATTTTGATTTAAAATATGAAAAGATACACACACACACACAAATGTAGGCAAACCTTGGTCTCCTTAAAACTATGAGAGAAAAGAAGCCTCTCCCTCCATCACTGGCCTCTTTGAAAAAAATCACAAAAAAATATTTCATGTGGAATCATCCAGAAAAATTAAGATTAAATCAAGCATATGTACACACACACACACACACACACACACACACTCTACAGGGCCATAAATCCTTATAAAAAACTTTTGGGGTCAGAAGCATGCTAAAATGCAACGTGTTTATGATTTGAACGTATATTTAATATAGTGATGACTAAGACATATAATATGTTATTCCCTCAATGGGATTTAGGACTGAAGATTCATAGAAATATGAAATACTAAATTTATACATAAATCAGACATGTTTTCTATTAATCAAACACATTAAGATGTAGGGAGCAAAGTGGTTGAGCCATATGCAAAAAACATGAAGAATTCAAATAGCCATATGTCAGCAGCAGATTTTTCTCAAAATGAGTTTGTGCTAAATTAAAAAAAATAAGTAAAGTTATCATTTATAAAGCTTTTATGATTTTATAATTACAGATAAAATATTGTTTATATATTCTCTTTCTCTGTCTCTCTGATACACAAGGAGGAGCTATAACATGCATGTTATAATTACATACTCTTCTTCATTTGCTTTTTAACCTGAATAACATATATTAGAGATTTTGAAATATCATCCCATAGATAATTAACTTGTTCCTTTTACGTTTTGTCCAATATTCTAGTGAATGGTTGTAGCAATATTTATTTCCTTAACAAGAACCAGACTGATAGACATTTTCAAATGTTCTGGTTTGGGCGGGGGGAGGGGTTGTTTTCATTTAAAAATGTTGCAGAGAATAAATGGCCTTTGTCAAATCTCTCGGAGAACTTCAGCAAGCTGTGTATCTGTCTATAACAGACATTCTTAGCAGTAGAATTTAATGATCTTTTATGGACTTCATTTGTATTTTTATATAGATTGAATGCTCCATAGAACAGGGCTTATATTTTTCATTTCTTTGTATTAGCCACAGAGCAATGATAAGTAGAGGCTAATAAATATTTGTTAAAATAGTGAACATAATGATGATAAGTAAAGCAAGTAAGTACTGATTGGATCATTTACTGAGACCCTCATATCAAGCTCAAAAGTCACACAGTGATTGCAGCTGCCATCTGACCCCAGGCCTCCATTTCTTAGTGTGCTTTTTTCCTGGCAGGGGAGGTTGGAGGGAAATGGAGAACTAATAACAAGGAGTACATGAAAGAAGAAAATGTTTTATAATTGATTGTGTTAATGATTGTACCTCTCTTCTTGCTAATTGAACTATTGGATTTTATGGTATGTAGATTATGCCCCAATAAAACTGTTTTAATAAATATTTTTAAAAGAAACAATTTAAAATACAGGTAAATTTGTGAAAATATTAAAAAACTATTAGCAATAGTGAAAAGTGAGAATTTTTTGATGTTCAGTACTACTGGTGTGTGGGAATACAAAGGAGTAGCCACCTCCCACCCAAAAAAAAATCCCAAAACGGAATTGCACTGGGCAGAGCAGAGCTTTCGTTGTATGAATTTTTCCTGCTAGGGGAGCATCAAGCAAATTGCTCTGAGTTAGTGTACCCCATGGCATCACCTAGGGAGATTCTCTCTGGTCACAATGAATTCTTTTTTTTAAGGAGTTATGCTCAAACCTCATTTTGTGTGATGGCCGATTTATGAGAACAGCGCGCAGCTGTTAAATTTTGTTTTCTGCTTGGGAAAAAAATGTCTCAGAAACTACTGTCATGTTGAACACAACTTACAAGGACAGCTCTGTGGGAGAAACTCAAATGTATGAGTGGTTTTCTCCTTTCAGAATAGGCGAAATGTCAATTAACAACAAACCTCATTCTGGATGTCCATCAACTTCCCAAACCAATGAAAACGTCAACTGATGATAGTGCATTTGGAGGTCAATTCACCAGATCAGACTGTTAATCAAGCTTTCTATTTAGAGACTTTGAAAAGATTGCATAACCGTGTGTGACAAACAACGCATGATTTGTGGCAGACGGGGGACTGGTTGTGCCACCATGACAATGCATTTGTTAATTCAGCCATCTCAGTGTGCCAGTTTTTGACAAAGAACAGCATGCCTCTTTTGCCCCACGTACCTTACTCACCTGAACTCCCTCCATGCGACTTCTTTTGGTTTCCTTGAATGCAGGTCATGAAAGGACAGCAATTTGATGGTGTAGAAGATGTTAAGAAACAAATGAGGGAGGTGCTGCCCATCATCCAAACAGATGGGTTTGAAAAAAGTTTCCAAGAATGGAATCGCAGATGTGACAAACATATTAAGGTGAATGGAGAGTACATGGAAGGTGATAAGGTTGTTGTGTAAAAAAAAAAAATTAAATACGTAGCTTGGGGGAGAATCCATTTTTGGGAGGGAGTACACAGTCATATATATAGATACAGAAATATACACAAACACACCTATGTACCTATTAATAATTTGCAAAAAACATGTTTGAGAATGGTTTTAATGACAAAGAGAAAATGTAAGGTTAAGTGAAATAAAATCAAGTTAAATATACAATCTCAGCTATATGCAATTTTATATTCAACTATATACAATTCTCAACTATGTGGAGCATAATATATATTTTTATTTTAAAACATGGAGCAAAATGTGAGACATTGCTGCATCTAAGAGGATGACAATATGGGTTTTAAAAATATATACATATTTGCCAATTCTAGCTTATAAATCCGGCTGGACCAGAGGATGTACACTGGTACAGATAGGAACTAAAATCACAGGGAATCCAGGACAGATGAACCCCTCAGGACCAGTGGGGAAAGTGGCAATACCAGGAGGGTGGAAGGAAGGAGAAGGAGAAAGGGGGAAGAGATTACAAGGATCTACATATAACCCCCTCCCTGGGGGAAGGACTTCAGAGAAATGGGTGAAGGGTGATGCTGGAAGGTGTAAGATATGACAAAATAATAATTTATTAGTTATCAAGGGTTATAAGGGGAAGGAGGAGGGGGAGGAAGGGGGAAAATGAGGAGCTAATACCAAGGGCTCAAGTAGAAAGCAAATGTTTTGAGAATGATGAGTGAAACAAATGTACAAAATTCTTGACACAATGGATGGATGTATGGATTGTGATAAGAGTTGTATGAACCCCCAATAAAATGATTTATTATATATACATATTTGTACTTTGCTGTGACATACATATTGTGTTTTTACATTTATTGTGTGTCGTTTTGACAATCAGGGCCAAGATATACATAATTTGAGGTTGTTTTTGTTAGGTGCCATCAAGTTGCCTCGGACACATAGCAACCTTGTGCACAACAAAACCAAATACTGCACGTTCCTGCTCCGTCCTCAGCAGTGTCCCTATGCCTGCGCATATTAATGCAGCCATGGCATCAATCCATCGCTTCGAGAGCCTTCCTCTTTTCTGCTGCCCTTACCCTTCATCAAACATGATGTCCTTCTCGAGGGACTGGTCTCCTCTGACAACATGTTCAAAGTATGTGAGAGGAAATCCTGCCATCCTTGCCTCTGATGACTACTCTGCACCTTACTTCTTCCAAGACAGATCGGCTTGTCCTTTGAGGAGTCCATAGCACTTTCAATACTCTTCTCCATCACCACCATTCACACACATCCATTCTTTAGTCTCCCTCATTCAGTGCCCAACGTTCACTTGAATATGATGCAATAGAGAATACTATAGCTTGGCTCAGGCACCCTTTAGTCCTCAAAGTAGCAGCCTTGCTTTTCCATACTCTAAGGAAGTTTGGAGCAGCAGATGTACCTAATGCAATACGTCTTTCGATCTCTCGACGGCTGCTTTCACAAGCATTGGGTGTGGATCCAAGTAAGACAAAATCCTTGACAACTTCATGATGTTACCTACCAGTCCATTTGTGGAGTTTGGGGTCTTCTTTATTTTGGGGTGTCATCCAAACAGAAAGCTACCTCCTCGATCTTCATCGGAAGTGCTTCAAGGCCTCCTCGCTTTCAGCAAGCAACACGTGTCATCTGCGTACCACAGGTTGTTAATCAGCCTTCCTCCAATCCTGATGCCACACTCTTCTGCTTATGTAAATTTCTGATTCAAAATGGCAAATACTAGTCCACTTCAGCTCACTAATGCCTAGCATATTGATCTCCATGCATTCCATTCCATTTTCGACCACTTGTAATTTTCCTAAAGTCATGCTTCACGAATTCCACCTTCTCATCTGTAGAACCTTTTGCGCAGTCGTTGCTCTTTACCCGAGTCGTGCTCCATCAGCAAATGGGAAGCCCATAGTTTCCACTCCCACCAGCTCTAGTGGACAAGTGTCGCCGTGGGCGTCGCCCTCCACGAGACCATTTCCTTAGTCACATGGACCCGAAGGACCCATCTGGCGACTGTAGCCCCGACAGCGGTCTACTTTGTTTAGGCTTTCGGTATTTGAAAGTGATCCGAAGCTCTGCAGATGGTTTACAGCGGCTTCTTCTTCCAACGTGGGGAACTGAGTCCTTCGTGGTCTGCTCTTGTTTTGAAGCTCCACTGAAACCTGTTCACTGTGGGTGACCCTGCTGGCATTTGAAACACCAGTGCCATTGCTTCCAGCATCGTACCGCACGCAAGCTACCACAATGAGACCAAGTGGCAGACGAATAAGAGTAACTTTAAGTTCGCTGTAGGAAAAAGATTTTCATTTACATCTCCGCATAAATATAAGGAGGCATCTTTTATATCTGCTCATATCTTAAACCACCAGGTACCCTTGTGGACTATAAAAAATCTTAGTAATTGTCAAATATTAAAGTTTGCTTCTCTGTGTGCCCGTTTTATAAACTCCATTCCAGTTAAATTGTGCCATTTTACCACTCCTCAGAAATTTTCTTTTGCTCTCTCTCCTATTCCACATACACACCTACTCTTCAGACTCAATCTAATGCAGATTGACAAAAGTGGGTCATTTAGACTGCTTTCATTCTTCAGAAAGACCACCTGAGCCAGGACGGTGCGACTGTCTCACAAAGGGTGAACATATTCTCAGGAGAAGCCTGTGGAAGGGGTGGGGTTTGGCCTGTCTATCAAGGTATAACCAATGATTCCTCCGTGTGGGAATGGTCTTCTGATTCTGAGAATTCTGGGAATCTGCCTCCTTGGAGGCGGGAGACAGTCTCTCTCTCTCTCTCTCTCTCTCTCTCTCTCTCTCTCTCTCTCTCTCCCCTCACTCCCTTGGAGACTCTCTACAGACAAGGCTAACACCCTGCCAAACATGCCTGAGGAGAAGCCACATGAACCTACCCTGATGCAACCCTGGGAACTGGAGACCCCTGCCAGCTCTGAGATGTTTACAGCTCCCCTGGATCAAAAGACTTTCTCCCCAGGCCATTTCCTGTTTCTCTGCAGTTTTCCTCCAGCTTTTTGGGTGGTGGTCACCCTGGGCTTCAGCTCTCAGTCCACTGAGCACATGGCCCAGCCTGACCTTGTACTGTCTGTCCTCACGGGGTGAGTGTGCTAGGTTTTTGTAGATTTTCTAAAAACCCATTTGTTCGTTTTTGCTGCGATTTTGAACAGAGATCTGTCCAAGGGTTCCCTCCAGTGAAGCGTTCTTTGGGGCGTTGGGGGGGGGGAGCGGTGGGGGGGGGCGGGGGGGGGAGGGTCTGGGGACACTTGAAGTGATAGAAGACAGTATTTTGACAGAATCTGAAGTGGCAATTGATTTACACTACATTGTATCACAAAACTGAATAAAAGTGTCAAGGGTCAAATCTTTCAAAAGGCGAGTTTCTGCCCAGTGCAGCAGAGGAGACAGACAGGAGTGGTCTGTGTCCCCAGCCCCCGCTCCCCGTGTCTGCCACCCCTCCCCTGAGCTGCAGCCTCACCTCTGGCCACTCTAGACCCCCATGCAGCCCAGGCTTTCCCTCTGGAGCCCCTGCCTCAAGAGCAGTGTCTCCTTGCACTATAGACGGAGAACGCTCTAGACCGGGTTTTGTAGATTCCAGTGCGTTGCGTGATCAAGTTTCTTTCCTCAATGCTGATGAAGTGCTTCCCCTTAGGTCCCTAGTAACTAGGCGTAAAGATTGTGTGTGGCTGCCTGACCATTGATAAAACAGCGGGGGCTGCCTCCACCAGCACCTTCTCTAACCTCGCTGTCTTGCCAGATGACCAACACTAACCTAACTAACCCGACCTCACCTGCGTGGACACGCTGCTTCCCTTTGTAGCTTCTCCTGTGGGTCCATGATGTAAGCTCCATGCTAACCACCTTCTCTACACCTGACACCTTGGCAAGAACACAGCGGAGGGCCTTTCAACCACTAGAGCAAATGTTTTTTTAAATTGTCCGATGCAGAATTGTGGAGTGTTTTTACATTGATCTTTTGCTAATGCAATTAGCACTGTTGTGCATGTTATGACTTAATAAATCCTTGAACCATAAAAAAAAGACTTTCTACCCACTGGCCTGTGATCCTCCTGAATTCAGAGTCACTGCATGTGTTATGTGAGTCTAAAGAGGAATTTATAAATTGGTATCAGACATATGGGCTTGAACTATACTGGGTTGGGATGCTTCTTAATGTACAATTACCATGCATATAAAACTCTCTCATACACATATGAATTTCCATGCATTTTTTCCTCTAGTCTACTAACACAAGGCCCCAAACCAAAGTCACTGCCATTGAGTCATTTCCGACTCGTAGTGATGCTATAGGGCAGGGTAGAACTACCCCTATGGGTTTCTGAGACTGCAGCTCTTTAAGAGAGTAGAAAGTCTATTCTGTCTCCCGAGGAGTGGGCTGGTGGTTTCAAACTGCTGACTTTATAATTAGCAGCCGAATGCATAATCACTTTGGCAACTAGGTTTCTCTCGTCCCTGAAAAAGGACATTGAGGTTGGTATCGTGGAGGGTCAGTGAAAAAAAAGATTCTCAATGATTGTGAGGTTGGCACAAGATCAGTTCGTTTTTTGCTCTGTTCTACATCGGGCCACTGCCCCAGGGGCACCTAACAGCAACCACCTGGTGTCCGTAATGGTTGGCTCGCCTCTCCTTCAGTTGTTTGCCAACTACTTAAGACCTGAGCAAAAGATATACCACAAAGAGGTCCACAACAGAGTACTTAGTTGGTCACTGTTTTCTTCTAATTGGTTGGAGATAGAGTCTTTTTCTTATTTGTTGATTCCTGCCTTGCTTTTGGAAGCAGTAAAACATGTACAAAGGTGGTCCTGTTTGTATCCTACCTGTAGGCACTCAAACTTGTGTCTTCAGGCCAGCCTTACTTTCTTGCTCCCATACCACATTTTCTTCAGCACATGTATATGCTCACATATCCTAATTAAGGAAAGGAGACCTCTGACATCAGATGGCAAGTTCAAAAGTTTTATACAAAATAATACAAACTATTTTTAAGCAAAACTATACAAAATGTGAAGCTATTGTTTCTCAACATAGCCTCAGTTTAGGTCTTCCATTTTGCTGATCCTTCCACAGGAGAAGCTACGAAGGGAAGCGGCGTGTCCGTGCAGGTGAGGTCGGGTTAGTGTTCGTTTTCTACGTTCTGTGAGTTGAGAGATGAAAAAGATGTCTGATGGGACAAACTCAGGACTGTGTGGTGGATTAATTAACGTCTCCCAATGAAATGCTTGTGAAATGCACGTGCTACCCTAAAAAGCGAAACAAAACTGAGCAAGAGCATGGTTGTGAAGGGGAGAAGAAACCTCTTAGTACAATTTCTCAGTGGTTTTTCTCAACAATGCAGTTTTCACTTTTCTGGAAATTTCTTCCTAATAGGCTCCTGTCACCAATCCGTGCCCTTAAAACAACAACAACAACCATAAAACAGCATGATCCCCTTGCAATCCTTAAAAGGAGTCACCATAAACTTCTGAACTGACCTTTCTGCCTTGAATTTACTTATCCCCGCTGATTCCCTCGTAAGTCACTATTTTGATTGGTCCTTGATCATATTGGTCATTCTAAAAGTCATCCCCAATTCTGATCCATTCCATGAAATCATCTTCATTAGTTTTGAATTTGTTTAAAGAACTGATAGAAAGATCATCTCTTTGAACTCGCTAGTTGATTTTCATGAAATGTGTTTGTAATCTATCAAGCCAAAGATTTCATGAAGCTAAGGTGTTCAAATTCAAAATGCTGAACCATGGTAGAGCTCAACTTCATTAGGCATTCTATTTCTGAGGTTGTCCAGTAGTTTTTTAACGTTAACCAGTTTCTTCATTCATCACTGTTACAGTGTTCTCTCACTTGACTCACCTTTGAGGTATTTCCGTCCTTCGTAAAATCTTTTGTTCCATCTGAAAACTATTGTTTTGTGTGAGGCAGTGTGTTATTCTGGGTAGACTAGAGAAACAAATCCATGGACACACATATGTGCATAAGGAAGAGGTTTATATACAATTGTACATTAAGGAAACATCCCAACCCAGTCCAGTCCAAGCCTGCAAGTCTGATGTTAGCCCATATGTCCGATACCAATCTATAAAGTCTTCTTCAGACTCACGACAATCACAAGCCAGTGGATAGAAAGTGTTTGGGTCCAGTGGCGTTGGAAGCATCTCAGCGCTGACAGGGGTCTCTCTGTGCCTTCTCCAGCTTCCGAGGTCTGGTTGCATCCATGTGACTTGTCTTCTGCAATGTCTCCCAGGGAGTGTCTCCCAGAGAGAGAGAAGTGTCATCCACTTCCAAGGAGGAAGTACCAGATCTCCCAGAATTCTCAGGAGAAGGCCATGCCCACACAGAAGTCTCTTTGGCTATCTCCAGATTGACAGCCTAGACTCTACCCCTACACTCTTAATCCTTAAATTGACACCAGATTAGGTGACTGTCACAGTAAACTTGTTGCAAAACTTCTAGGATTTAGGGAGCTATTCTAGGATTTTGAAAGATGGTAACTTTAATTTTGTTAAAATTTTGAAATTTACCTTAACCTCAAAAATCATGTACGTGTGTGTGTGGGGCACAAATATATTTTCTTTGAAGACACTCTAAGGAGACTCAGACAAGTGAGATAACTTGTCTGCAGCCATCCGCCGATGAAAGAGGCATGTGTAAACACATTTTGTTTGGAATAAACCTCTGGATGTATGAATTGGAACCCTATAAGCAGTACTCTTTGACTTATCTTCGTATTGTACCATTTGATC
Source organism: Tenrec ecaudatus (assembly GCF_050624435.1). NCBI lineage: Eukaryota > Metazoa > Chordata > Mammalia > Afrosoricida > Tenrecidae > Tenrec > Tenrec ecaudatus. The sequence continues at coordinate 116,429,948 of NC_134548.1, read as the reverse complement.
CTCACAACAGCTCTATGAAGTAGGTACTATTAATTTACACGAGGAGACTGAATCATGGTCACATATGTGAAAGTGATACACAAGATTCAAATGTAGACATTCTGGCTGCAGAGTACATGCTCATAGCAACCGATTGCTTAATGACATATTGCCTTAATGATGTCACAACTTTGTGGAAGGCAGTATGCTATAGTAATTAAGAACGTGAGCTCTAGAGCTAGAATTGATGAAAATCAAAACTCTTTAACTTACTAGCTATGACCTTGAGGAAGTGAATTAACCTCTCTGACTCGGGTTTCTCTTTGTGAAAGGGTGAGGATTCAGCCTATGCTAACGTTTAATAGAGTCCTTAGTATATTTCACATCTTCAATAAATTGTGGATATAGTGAATAAACAAACAATCTTATGATGATAGAAAAGGGATACAATGGATATAAGAAAATGGTGAAGGCCTTTGAATCCTACCTCTGCCTCTGGAGATTTGAGTATCTTTCTATATGTGAATCCCACTGCACCGTATTTTCCTCATCTGTCAAATGGGAATGATGAAGTTATGATAAAAAGGAGGAATACATGCAGCACACTTAGAAGAGTGCCAAGGACATCGTACAGGGCGTCACCGTTGGCTTATGACAACAAACATCCTCACATTGACCTGAAAACCTTGCCTCTTCTGCCCTACATGAATCTGTCCCAAGATTCTTCTTGGTTTAATCAGAAGTGTCCCCAGTGGCGGGGATTTCATTTGCTCATGATATCCTCACAGCCAGTAGAGTCACTTGAACATGGTTTCCTGAATAAATTAATAAATGAATGAATGCAACTGAATCGGAATGAATAAGCAAAAGTATAAAAACTGTTGATGTTCTGGGGCAGGTATAGCATCTTCAAGTGGGACCAAATTTTCTAGCCAGACAGGAGAATGGAAAACTGCCCCCTGACTTCCTTCTTAACTTAATCAATTCTTAATAAATGACATTTAAATAATAGCATAAAATAGCTCATTCCATTTCATTTAGCTCAATGTACTAGCTCACAGTTCTTCCTCTGAAAGCAAGCACATGATCACTGATTTGGTCTCACATATCAAATGTCAGTGTGACATCGTTGTCCTTTTTCAAAGTAAGACAGCCTGAGGACTGGGACTGAGCTACATCAGGCAAGCTAAGGTGGTCTTTAGTACAGTTGTGCCTACCTCTTGATTATGATGATGCCTAAAGCTAGGGCTTTTGATATTGAGGATTTATCAGAATCATTTCGGGGAGCTTATTAAATATGCAGATACCACATTTGTTCAATCTTATCTTCTGAAAACAGAAACCCAGAAATCTGTATTTTTATAAAATTGGCCTAAATTATTTTAAAGCATTGCCTTAAGGATAAGCCAAGGTTGATGAGATTTCACTGAATTCTTCCTGACACATTACACCCATTTGTCCTGTTGTCCTAACCTTAACATATTTACTTGGCCAGCTGTCTGTCTAGAGCAAGTAGCTAGAACCATATCCCCAAAGAATCCATAGCTCTGGTCTCATGGATCATGAAAGAGAACAAGGGCCCTGTCATACATAGCATCTGGAAACCAAATGTTTTTATAGGCAGTTTGGTGAAGCAAGGGTGGTAAGCAGTGTGGCCTATGCAGGAAGCAGTCCCCCAAGTCTGTGGTTTTTCATTCTGTTCTGATGTATTGGCTGCTAAGGTGATATAACTCTGTTTCTTTGAATGCTTGGAAATAAACAGAACTAGTAAATGGAGCACAAAATTAGAAACACGTCATTTTTTAAATTGAACACTTAAAATAGACCTCAATTTTTAATTCTACTCTAATTCTAAAGAAGCAGGAAAACAAACCAAACAACATTTTAAAAACAACAAATCATACCAGAAGAAGGTGCAGAAATCATCGCATCTGCTACAGAAGGCCTCCACAAAATTTGACCACTAAAAAAAAGAATCAGACTGTTCCTAACTCAGCCACTCAGCTTGTCGTGGTTCAATCTAGCAAGCCTTACCACAGAAGAATTCAGCAATTTGCTCAGAAATGTGGTCTTAGTTTAAAACACAAGGACCTCCTGCTATGAAACCGTTTTTTGATTCAATAAACCCAATACTAAATTTCAGAGATTCTTATCTGGAGGTACAGATACCCCCGCACACAACTCCTCCCTGTGTGTAGGGACTTCAAACTACGGAGGAATTTCGATTCCCCCTTCATTTGTAGCGCTTTCCCCTACAACTCCTGTAGGTAAATCTACATGTGCCCCAAACATATGGCGGGCGAGGTGCTGTACGCCAACCAAAGACAGGCCAGCTTCAAAATGACTTCAGGCAAACCCAACCAGGAAAAAGATGCATACATAAACCAAGATACAAAGTATACATCCAGTATGATAGCCAGTCTGTCCTCCCCATCCCCATCTTTTACCATCTACCCTCACTTCACCAATATCTTCAATGGATAAATTTATGTGCTCTGCCAAGGAGCTTTAAGCCCCATCTCATCAGGTACCCCAGCAAGCAGATGTAGTAGAGCTCTCTCTCTAGGGTTCAATTGCCCAATGGTTTGCCAGTTTGTGATCAAGCAATGGTTTGCATGTTGTTGGAATGCAGGAAGATAGGCCACTGGTCTTACAAATACTATTCAGATAGCTCAGGATGGACAGGTTTCAGTAGAGCTTCCAAATTAAGAAGAAGGAATAGACAATCTACTTCTAAGGAAACAGTCACTGAAAACCATAGGAGCAGGAACTGATGTTAACTATAAGACTACAAGGAAGACAAGTTAATACAACTATTACTCAAATTTACCCACCAAACACTACAGCTAGTGATAAAGAAATTGAAGGTCTCTCCCAAATTCTTCAGTCTAAAAATGATCAAGCATGCTCTATCAGGAGTATTGATAATTGCTGGTGATTATAATGAAAAAAGGAAGAGGCAGAATCAGTGGTTAGAAAAGATGACCTTGGTCACAGAAATTAAGTTGGAGATCACATGATATAATTTTACAAGACCAACAACTTTTTCATTGCAAATACCTTTTTCTTCAGCAACAATGGTTACACACATAACCCTCACACATAACCCTCACAGGAGTCAAATCGATCACATCTGTTGGTGAAGATGACTGAGAAGCTCAAAATCATTGCCAAAATGAGTCCAGGGGCCAACTGTGCTGTGTAATAGACCATCAATTTCACATGTCTGAGTTCAGTTTGAAGCTGAAGAAAATTTAAACATACATATAAGAACTAAAATACAACCTTGAGAATATCCAACCTAAATTTTGAGACCATCTCAAGAAGAGATGTGATGTATTGAACACCAAATGAATTGTGGAGTAATATTCAGGACATCAGACATTAAGAAAGCAAAAGGTCATTAAGAACACAGGAAAGAAATTAAAGGCCCAAATGGATGTTAGAGGAGACTCTGACACCTGATACTTTTTCAAGCGTGATGTCTTTTTCTTACGACTGGTCTATCCTAAAACATGGCCAAACTACATGAGACAAAATCTTACCTTCCTCTTAAAAAAAAGAAACAAATTGTGGAGGATGTGCTGATATAATGAAATCTAATATTTTCACACATTTAAAAAAGTCTTGCCATCCTCACTACTAAAGAGCATTCTGGTTGTGCGTCTTCCAAGAAAGATTTGTTTATTCTGACAATCCAGGGTAGTTTCAATAGTCCTCTCCAAGACCATAATTCAAATGCACCAATGATTTTCATACCTTCGTTATTCATTATCCAGCTTTCAGAGGCAGAGGAGGCAATTGAAAACATCGTGGTCAGGTGTATTTTGGTATTCAAAGTAGCATCTTTTCTCTTTGAAACTTCAAATATGTCTTCTGTAGGATTGCCCAGTGCAATACATCATTTTATTTCCTGACTGCTGCTTCCACGATGGTTGCTTGTGGATCCAAGTAAAAGAAAATCCTTGACAATTTCAATTCCTTCTTCATTTATCATAATATTGTCTTTTGGTCCAGTTGCGGAGATTTTTGCTTTTTAATTTACATTGATTTGCAATCCATACTGAAGACTCTAGTCTATGTTCTTCATCAGTATATGCAAATGCATCAAATCCTCTTCATTTCCAGTAAGCCATGTTATGTCATCTGCATAGTGCATGTTGTTAATGAGCCTTTCTCTACTCTTGATATCATATTCATCTTCGTGCAGTGCAGCTTCTCAGATGATTGGTATGGTGAATGGATATAACCTTGACACACACTTATACTTGTGGTAAATACTCGAGTATAAGCCAATCTGAATATCAGCCAAGGCACCTAATTTTACCACAAAAATAGCATTAAAATGTGCTGAAGAACTCGGCTTATGCATGAGTATGTACAGTATTTTAGACCGTGCATATATCCTGGTTCTATTTAAATAGCTGTCTCTTGTTCTACGCACAGGTGAATAATGAGTAATCATAATGAGATGTTCTTGAATTATTTGCAATGCTATTCACAGTTTGTTATGAATGCCCTTGCATAGTCAATAAAACATAAGTAACATGGTTCTGCTATCCTTTGCTTTGAGCCAAAATCCATCTGATGTCAATAATCATATCCCCTCACTCCCTGTCTCCCTCTGGATTTGGCTTAAAGTTCTGGCAGCTCCCTAATATTGTACTGTTACAACAGTGAGTTGTCTTCAGCAAAATTTTACTTGCATGTGAAATTAATGATATTGTTCAACAAACTCCACATTCTATTGTGTCACCTTTCTTTGGAAATGGCTACAAATACCAGTCTATTAAAGAGATTCCAGTCAGTTGGCCATGTAGCTCTCTTCCTTGGCATACACAAGTGCCATCCTGTGCTGGGTCCGATTTTGGCAACGATTCAGTTGGCATTCTGTTAATTCCTGGAGTCTCATTCTTTGCCTAGGGGCACCTTGGATTTCTTCCTGCAATGCAATTTATCCATAAATTCTTGGGCATATGGTAGTTCATGAAATAGTTGAAAATCGACCAGTTCTCTTGGGCACAGTTACTCTGTATATTCCTGCAACCTTCTTTTGCCTGTAGAATCTTTCTAAGTTTCAACTTAAGACTCGGATTTCTTCTTCTGTTCTCTCAGCTTGAAATATGCTGAACATGTTTAACCCTTTTGGTTTTATAACTATTTCATTACAATGCTGGATTTGTCTTCTCATTCTACCTTTTGAAATTTGCTGTTCAATACTTGGACTTCATCTTTTCTTCCACTTGTTTTAGCTACTGTGTTTTCAGTTACCTTGAGTTATAACCTGTACAATTCTACGTAAAGAAAACAAAATCCCCACAAATGGACCAATATATACCCTCATAATAAACAGACAAACAAACAAATAATACAGTTGTCAAAGATTTTCTTTCACTGGTATCCATGAGCAACGTTCTTTGAAGCAGCAGCCAAACATTAAACAGTGCATTACAATTGGGCAATTCTGCTGAGAAGACATATTAAAAGGGTTAGAGAGAAAAGATGCCACTTTGAAGACCAAGGTGCATTGACTCAAGTCATGCCATTTTCACTTGGCTCATATTCACGTGAAAGCTGGACAATGAATAAAGAGGATATAAAAATAATTGGTGCATTTGAATTATGGTCTGGTCTTGAGGAGGACTATTGAAAGTTCCATGAACTGCCAGAATAAACAAATCTGTCTTTGAGGAAGTACAACCAGAATGCTCCTTAACAGCAAGCATGGTGAGGCATTGTCTAATGTACTTTGGAAATGTTATTAGAAGAGACCAGTTCCTGGAAAAGTAGGGAGTCAACTTATAATAGAAAGACCTGTAATGAGATGGAATGACACAGTGGCTGTGGCAAAGGGTTCAAATATAGCAATAGTAAGGATAGCACAAAACTGGGCTGTTTGCTTCTCTTGCACGTGAGGTAGCTGTGAGTCAAAACCAACTTGATGGAACCTAACTTAAACAATCATAGGCGTTAGTTTTCGGCAAGGGAAAGGGGAAGTCAGATTGAGTACCAATTATCAGCATACCAAAGAGAAAAATGAGTATCAGATATGCAACACAAAAAGCAGAGACTTTCAATGTTTGTATAATAAAGATCCCAAATTCATTTGTAGAGTAAGGTTAACTTTGTCAAAGTGTAGTCTGGTTGATTACCTCCTTTGATCCGCAAAGCAAACCAGAGTTATTATTTCCACCTGACAGGCTAATGAACTCCGGAAGAAATAGTAATGCAATAAACAACCCCACGCCCCCCTCAACCCCAAACCATTGCTATTGAGCCAAGGTTGAGTCATATGACCTTTGGTATAAGACTGAGTAGAATATCTCCATATAGTTCACAAAGTTATAAAATTTAAGGAAGAACTGTATATTTTTCCCTAGGGAGTGGCTCGTGGGTTCAAACCACTGACCTTTTGGTTAGCAACCTAGTACTTGTTCAGTCACTGTGCAGCCAGGGTTCCTAGAACAGAACAGAAGGAGCTGGAATTCAAGTTGGTAGACCTCAATGGAAGTGATTAGATTCTGGTTACACCTTGAACGTGGGACTGATGGATTGAATGTGGACCCTGAACTATATCGACTTATCCCAAAGCCTTCAGGGGCTATCTGGCCATGGATTTACATGGCAGTTTGTTTCCGTGAAAAATGGCAACTATAGGACCTCTCACTCTATTGGTTAAAATTGGCTAAGGCTATGATCTCTTTCCACTATGATCTGCCCCATTACACCTTCTCTTGTGTCAGGTCATGTTGCATGAGCTGTGAACATTTTTGACATCTAGCTAAGGAAAAGTTGAGGCAGCTATATATTTGGTTTGGATTTAATGGACTGCATTAATGGGGCTATATTTATGTTGCGTTTTTTTACCAGTCATTTTTATAGATAAACTGTTGCTAACCATCCCGGTAAATAAATGCTTTCCGAAAATACTCTTACTTCTCACTCTGCCAATTTTGCTTACATAGAAATACACAGGTGCAAAACCAGAGGACTTAACACTATATGAATATGTCTTATGGGAAAAGCTGCTGGAAGTAAGTGGATATTGAAAGAAAAACGAGGTTTCAAATTCAGAGAGCCAGAAGTCTCTGTGAAGCTCCTTCAATTACTTGCACACAGAGTCCACGGTTAGTATTAGTACCTAACCACAGAAAGCATTTCCTTTTGATAAAAATATATACAATAGTGTACATAACTATGCACAATACTTTTATTTTTGATGGAATTAAACATAGTTTATCACAATTCTTATGCTCATAGATGACAAACCTAAAGCTGTTCCACAAGCATTGAGGACATTTGTGTATGAAATCACATGCTATATCTTCTTAACTATCAAGAACAAAATGAAAGTTCTGATCAGTCATGCTTGTAGAAAGACTAGTAGGTACAGCCAAAAATGGAAGAAAAGAAAATTCAAGTATGTGCTGACTTAGTGAACTAGAACTAGAGGCTCAGTGAATATATTGGCATGCCCCTGGAATATTTGTTTTTGGTATACTCATATTTTAAAATGTCATTTATCTGTATTTTATAGCCAATTTTGGATCGATGTTAAAGGATTTATGATCTCAGAGGCAGTATTTAGTCTTGTGGAATCATGGACTGTAAAAGCCAGGAGGGACACCAGAAACCCCAATCCAGTGACCTCCTATTAGAGAATGGTCACTGGAGCTGAAATGAGCTGACCAAGATCACAAATGTGATTGTGATGGCCTCAAGGGATACAAAACTTATAAACCATTAAAGGTACCCAACAACCTGCTTTATCAGAACAGGACATCCACTGACTTAAAGTCCGATCCAAGGAGAGGCAGCTATTTCACTTACAGGGCCTACGCATGAATGAAAGGAAAAACGGCTGCCCACTAGAGTGAGGGTGTGTACCATAGCTGACATACAGAGTAGAAGTCTCCATTTGACTATGCATAGCGCTGAAACTTCTTTGTAGGAGGGGAACTGAAGAGGACAAGGGAAGTAAGATAAATTCCAGGAAATCCTCTTCCAGTATTTCTGTAAGTATGTAGTCTCAGGATTGGCAACACCAGAATGCCCTGAAAATTTCCCGGTCTTATGCAAGAACTACAGAATAAGCATCTCTCGGGCAAAGTTGAGGAATTTGCATTGTCTAAACACCTGAGGTGACTTCAATATAGTTCGTTTGCTTTTGGACTTTAAGAAATATAGTTTTTTTTTATTACTAGAGGAGAAATAATCATGTCCTGTCAGTAACATGAGAAAAAAGAGGATACTCAGAACAGCACGTGGTAATGATCTTTAAAAAAAATACTTTCACTGGGGGCTCTTACATCTCTTATCACAATGTACACATTCATCCACTGTGTCAAGCACATGTGCACACATGCTGCCCTCATCGTTTTCAAAGTAGTTTCTTCCCACTTGAGCCCCTGATATCACCTCCTATGATTCTGATGACATAATAGTCCAGGATATCTGAATCCTTTTCTGAATGCATCAAAAACGAAAAGAATTTTGGGCAAGGAGTTTTACCCATTGTTACCCAGTTTCATCCATTATTACAATGGGATGCTTTCAATGGTGAATAGAGGTGGAATAAAAGAGACATGGAAGCTATTCAGAGAGACCATCTGTGAGTGAGATAATGGTGGCTTAGAGTAGGTTGCTAGCAGAATGGAAACAAAGTGAATGAGTTTGAGAATTATTTTGATAGGATCTGGGATATATTTAATAGTTATTCAGGCTATCAGAGGTGTCAAGGATAATGCATAAGTTTCTGCTTGAATGAATGGGTGGAGTTTTAGGGGGTCTGAATGAATTGGGTTATAGAATGATTGAGTACAAGGTATAGATCACATAGATAAAAGCTAAGATCCTGGGAGGAAATGAAGGCTTTAGGGGTGTAAGGCCTCTCCAAAGGACAGACAGTTACAGTAGAGGAAGTAAGAGGTTGTAAGAAGTGAGGTACTGGTGGCATTGTCCTGGGGGATGACTTTCCCTGTGTGTAACTGTGAGCATGGATGTGGAGATCAATGGAGTTGGAGAGTGGGAGGAACTGATGTGACAAGTCAGTGGTGGGATTGTTCACATGGAGCCTGTAGTCATCTGGGATAGCACGTCTTTGGGCTAGAGAGGATGACTGTGGTAAATGCAATTGGAGTAGTAACCCAATGACATTGATGGGGTAACATGGAACCTTGGTTGTAAGCAACATTTTGCCCTTGATATATTTATATGGTGAATAAGGAATAATAGTCTAGAGTTTTCATTGGGAGCAAACAACAGCAACAAACACCAAAGATGCAATGGAACGAGCACCTCCATTTTTGAAAAACCTTGGATTTCAGCTTAAGGGAATTATAGGATAAAAGGAAAATGCTTGGTAAGGGACCCTAGTGCTAAATTATGGTCCTATTTGTAATATTTTGATTATAGGTGTAGTGCTTTATATTTTTCCTTATTAAGAATGGATCTTTAGGCATGCTGAAATATTTATTTATAAATGGCATAATTTAAAATATGTGGTGGGGGTGGTGGCATAAGACTGGCTAAGATTTGATATTTATTGAAGTTGCCTTGAGATATTGTTTGTTCTTGTGTGCTTGATTTTTTTCCTTATTTAAGTTTTATTGGCACTTCATCCAGATAGCGTGCAATTCAATAGTTCAACCATATCGAGTTGTATGTTCCTTATCAATTTTAGAACATTTTCTTTTTCTCTGTAATGTTATTCATGTATTTGAAATTTTAAACAAGAAATTAAATTGTTGCTTCTTTGCCGTTACAACATTGTTTTTCATGTAACTTCCCCCGCCCCCCAATATTCCAACTATGTGAAGCTCTCCTATCATCTTTCCAGGAGGTCAAGAGAAATAAGTATTATCCTCATTTTACTTAAAAAAAGAAACACTAAGGGACTTACCCCAGGTCAACCTATATGTAGAGGTAGAACTAGGATTAGAACTCCATGAGCTTTTGATTTCTAGGCTCACATGTTTAAATGAATTTTTATTTCTATTAGTAGGTTATTACTGGGTGTTGAAACTCAAGAGTAATTCTCTAGGACACAGCGAAGATTGGTTTTGCACACACGATTTCTTCTGTGTGGAAGGGTTGTCTTCATCCCTTGGTGCATCGTATTAATGCCTATACATCCTTCCACGAAAGCTTTGCTCCACCCTACCCCATTCAGTCTTTTGCACTGGCTCATTTATTTCATTCAAATTTTTGTCATTTTTTTATATAATGAATTGCGAGTATTCGTTTTCGAATGAGCTAGAACCACGGACCAGAGTTTTTAATGGGATATCCTAGGACCTGCTAATATGAAGCTTTGGACTAATTCTCACATGCCTCAGACCAGCAGCAACAGCAACAGGTAAATGGAAAGCCAGGAGAGCCTGAAGAGAAACCGTCGGTTTGGTCAGTTTGTGTGTCTAAGGAGTCATTTACAATGTAGTTTCAATACAATATACAATTTGGGTGTTGTGGATGACCAGTTTTGTTCTTGGAAATCCAGTTCCATCACCCGGGGCTCTTCACTGTGTGTTAAGAGAAATATTCTAAGCCACACATAATTTCATTTGCCTTTCTCAATCTGAAAGTGGAGACAAAGCACTTTTCTTCAGATTAGATAGAGGGAGAGGGAGGGAGGGAGTCAGAAACAGGAACTGAAGTAACCACCAGATAAAAGTTGTTATATTATTTGGTCATTTCAGAGGCAGCTCCGATCATGGGATCTCAGAAATTCTGAAGGAATCCTTGGGCTTTCTCTCCACAAAAGACTGCTTCATAAGAGCTGGAAACAATGTTTTTCAAAGGAATATTTTGCACACAAAAAATTATAGAAAGATGTGGCTCGCTTAATACCATTTCCGCTGTCCTTAAAGAGAATGGTGTCTCTTTCACAATTACGATTTTTAAAACACTCACCATAACAATGGAGGAAATATAGCTCACGTTTTAAAGGGCCAATCTGGACTCATATGCATTTTATATTCCTTCCTCATCCCTTTGGCAATTTCCATCTGACTAACAGCGTGATGAGAAAGTGCCACTTCAAAGGCCAGGGAATGTTTTCACCCTCTGACAGGTTGGGGACACACTGGTGAACAAGAGGCCCAGGGATGGCAGTGTAAAGGCAGCCTTAACATTTCCAGTGAAAAGAGCCAACTTGTTTGGGGTTTTTATTTACTTCTAATAACAAGCTCCCTCAACCCAAACTGATGAATTGGCACAAGAATAAGGATCCAAAAACACATCCCGAGGTCTTCCAAACTGCTAACCAAAGGCTAAAATCTCTGCTTTGGGCGGCCATTTTTGCCCTTGGAGGTAAGGAGATAAAACAAAACACAGCCTCTAATATGTACCGCTTAATTCTATAAAGAGACTGATTAAAGCAATGTGACCCACGGTGGTGTCTTCATACTTTATCACCATCCTGTAAGAAAATGCAAATTCTGCTCTATGTGGTTCTTGACAAGTCCTTTCACTGCACACTGAATTGAAAGTAATCGTTGCTACAGTGTCAATAAAGTCTCCATAAACACCAAAGCAATTTCCACACGGTATTGCATTTTAAAAAGCTAATTTTATTGTCAGTAAAAAGATAGGCACAACACAGATTCAAACTTGCTTAACTTTATTGGAACTTGCTCAATTGAATACAGAAGGGAGTCTCAATGCCTACGGGGCTACATACATTTGAAATCAAAGGTGATTCTTCTCTAACCATCTCCCCCCAACCCACCCCCCAGCACATTGTACAAACGCATGCCATTAATCACAAGAGAGGCCAGAAGGCGGGTTGATGGCTCGATGTCACACATCTTTGTGACTGGAAAAATAAAACACAAAACAGCCCCCTGACATTTGTCCCACTGATGATGGACAGCACTTGGAAGATAGATTTCCAAGAATCATGGCAGGCTGACATTGGTGGCAATGAGTCCATATCTTATGCCTTACTTTGACAACATTTTCAGTCAGAACGCAAACATTTTAAAGAACACATTCCATATGTGATTGAGCTATCATGATAACAGGAGATTGAATGCCTAACAGACATGAGAATGTGATTTATAAAAATTAGTGCACATATATACGCTTTAAGTTGCGACGTTATGAGCACTTTAGCTCTTCCGAAAAAGAAGTATGTACAATCTGTCTGTCTTTTTCCAATTGTTCTCCCTGACGAACCCGTGTCTTAACCAAAGGAGACTACAGCAGGTCTCTTGGTGTGTTCTCTAGGGTGGATATTTCCACGTCCCACTGTCCTGTTATCCCAAAGCTCAAAAGCAGCATCGAAACGAAATCCTTCATTAAAACAATAGAACGCATAATTTTAAAAGAATGCTCGCAAGCAAACCAAACCCAAATCAATGCCACCCAGTAAAGACTGTATATATTTCCGGTAGTAGACTTCATCCTTTGCCTGCAGAGTGGCCGTTCCGTTTTAATCACTGTCCTGAGGTTAGCAACCCAACACCTAAACCCCACATTACCACCAGGGCTTCTCAAACGAACACTATGCTACTTCTGGTAAATAGAAATGGTTAATTGGAGTTTTATATCAAGTATGTATTTTCTAATGCAATAATTTTTTTATCTTTCTTACACGGGACGCTGGAGTACACGAGAAATAGACATTCTCCAGAAATCACTAGGCAGTACAAGTTAAGACAGCAAGGTCACCTTCCTTTCCTGAGGTGCCAGTAAAATGCATAGATAGGTGGGGCTCCCCAAAAGGTCCCCAAAGGTTACATCCACACAACAGTAAATAAGTGGCTGACGAGATTTCTCCCATAAACCTGGATTTTTATATGATACCTGCTAGAGGTGTTTCTGAAAAGGCAGAATCTATCTTTTTCGTAAACATTGACTTCTTTCCATCTCTTAGCTCTACAGTATTGTCTTGGCAAATGATCTGGGGTTGAAAACTGAGGGGAAATGGACTACCTCGGGAGTGAGGCGAAAGGCATGTTCTGGACACTTCAACATAGATAAAATACGTAGTTGAGAGCTTCCTCTTTCCCCAAAGACATGAATCTAAAGAGACGGCCACCGCTCAGTGTGGAATGTACAGCACTCGCCACCAAACAGCATGCAACTCAAAACACAGTTTCTAGAGGAAGCCAAAGTTCTTATAATGGCTCTGGCCAGGGGAGGAGAAAAGTATTGCTTGTTTCATTTATGTATTTGGGAAAAAGATTAGATACCCTGCAATTTAGTGCTTTTGCTCAAAGTCTGGTTTTGGTTTTGTCTCCCCTACCTTTCGTTCTCTTCTGACAAACGGTTGGATGAAGGAGAACAAATACAACTGCACTCTTAATTTCCATTTGGCATTCTCTTCAACACGGAGTACAGTTCGGATGGTCACTTCATTATGGAATATGTGAAAGAACTGGCTGGAAATAACATCCAAACTTTTCTCTTGTCTTTCCACACACATGGCAAGTGATTCCTCTAGAAGGTAGGTAACGAATTCAGCAGATGAGTATTACATATGCCATCCCTGTACGCACGGAAGAACCGCATAAGATGATCCAAGACAAGTAAAGTGGGATGAGCTCCTTAGGAGGGTGTTTCATGGGACTCAGGGTCGAAATGGGGATCAGGAAAGGGAAATCCTTGTCAAAGGCACTGCAGGAGAGGTAAGACAGGAATTCAGAATTCTGGGAAAACTATCCAAGCCAGGGACATTTTAGAAAATACATATGCCCTGAGACATGAAGGGACCTTTTACTGAAATGGAGAATTGGAGATCTAAGGGTTTTTCAAATAAGTATGGTAATTGGCAGAGTGGTAAACTATGTTGTGTGAATTTCAGAAAGTAAACTTTTCCAAGTCTCAGGTTCCTCTGAGAATTCCCTCATAAGACGAGGGGCTAAGGCTATATTGCTAAAAGTCCACCCTGGTTCATGATGTCACTTCTCAGGCTTATTTTCTATTAGTCTGGTTTCTAATTAACACAGGCCTAAAATCTTTACCCATCCCACCCTTATTTACACCCCGCCCTCCCTAAACCCCTGAAAACTGATCTTGATGACACGATCTGTGGATTTGTCACCTGAACAGAGGGCAGAGGAAGCCCTGTGTCCCTGGAGGCAGCTGGATGACAAGGCTCTGTCCCGCCCACATGCGCGCTTCCTGCTGCTTTCCAAAGGTGCGCCAAGGTGAAACCGAGTGTCAGGGAGAAGAGGTAGGTGAGGACACTGCTACATTGAACCTCTCCTCCAACCGGAGCACAGGACTTTTTGGGGTTTCTGATGCTGTTCCCTTGGAGGTGACAGTCAAATGGGCCTTTTAAGACTTAAGTTGTGAGTTCACGAAAACAAAAGGAGTTACTGCAAATTAGTCACCAGAAAGCCAAAGCATTGGACTGGGCCAACACAAATCACTCTTCATTGCAAATAATGAGCAATTTCCAACTGATGAGCCAGCCCGTGAATGTGCTGTAGAAGAAATAAACACTCGGGTGATTGCTCTTCAGAATCACAAGCGTCTGGGTTCATGGCCACACACCAATCACAAAGGTCCACATACAGGAGCACCTCGTGCAAATCTCCATTGAGGTCTCTGACGCTTTGACTCCCCATGAGAGGAAGTTGTCCATCCATCCCGCTGTTAATTTCCTCTCCTAGCATCTGAAACCAATATGTTAAATAGCCCAAAGCATGACTTACTCCAGAGCACATACATGAACTTCTGAAACTCTAGGAAGGAACCAAAAGAATTCACTTCCAAATCACCACGGAAACACAGAACGAAACCATCCCTTGGGGCTAAATAGTTTTAAAAAAAATGGGAAGGAAAGTTAGCTCCAGCACCCTTCCACACCACAATAGTCCCAACTTTTTGTCCAGCAAACAAAGGCTCCTGAAAGGATTCCTTTTCTCGAGCCAGGTGAGAAAGCTTTCTCTCAATGCCGTCTAGATGGGAATTGTACAAAACAGTAAATGCACAAATTATTTCCAGCGTCTCCCTTCAGAACTACATGTTACAAACTGCCTTCAACACGTACTGTGCTTTTCAATGAAAGAAAAAAATTGGTGTACAGAAATCTTAAACAAATTTAACCACGCGGTAAAAACACTGATGCCTAGCCAGATATGAACAGTCTTGATATTTGTATAAATCTCAACCATAGACTTCACATCACATTCGCATTCAGTTGTGTTCAGAGGTATTCTCTAAGTGTGCCAGTGCAGCCTGGAGTTTGTACGGTATTACTTAAGTATTACAATGTTTCCAAACCAAGAAGAGAAGAAGAAAGGCCCTTTAAAAAACATTCCCACCCCCACCCCTTGTTCTCACCCTCAAAAAGAAAAAACAAAGGAAAGGAAAAAAAATGATTAGAAGAAGCATTCTTGCTGATAAGCTGCAGCTCTTGAGTTGGCCATTCAGATGAGATACTCCACCATCTCCGCATCAGGCTCTTGTCCCAGGATCTGAATGGCAGGTTTTCTTTCCAGAGTACTGGAGCGGAACATAGGACCATCTAAATGGAAATAAAAAGTTAGAAAACACTTCAGGGACAAGGGAAAAAACCCAACTACCTATAAATGGAGAGCCTTTGGGGTCCAATGATACTATGGCAGAGAAACTTCACTGCCAAAGCCCTCGGTCGCCTGAACACTCTCCAGGCGAATGCCCTCTACTTAGGCTCATGTCTGTCTTGTCTTGGTGGCTGCTAAATCATTCACCTATTCTTTTTCCTACCTCTGCTGATTAATCCCCCTTTCGAACATGAAAGTCTTACTCCCATATGGCCAACTCTGCCTAAAATGCAGGTGTCACCAAACCAGTATGTCTCTGAAGGCTGAACACAGATAACTGGTCAGAAAATCATTACCTGTCTTATCTAGATTGTAGGTCAAACTCGATAGGGATAAACGCCCTGATCCGGAGCTGGTAGTTGGACTTGCAGGAGCCTCAGCTGCAGCCAAAGCTGGAGTTGAAGCTGGAGCTGGAATAAGAGCTGTAGGCGGAGCTGGAGTTGGTGCTTGAGTCTGAGCTGGAGCAGAAGCCTGAGCCGGTGGTGAAGCCGGAGCCGGAGCTGGAGCCGGAGCTGGAACTGGAGCCGGGGCAGCTGATGCAACCTGAACAGCAGCAGCAGCAGCAGGAGCTGCCGCAGGAACAGGAGCAGCAGCAGCAGCGGTCAAGGCGGCAGTGGCAGCAGGAGGAGGAGCAAGAGCAGCAGCAGCAGGGGAAACAGAAACTGGAATGGGACCACCAGCAGTTGGTAAAACAGCAGAGACAATGGCGGCAGGAGCATTGGCTGAAGATGGGTTAGCAACAGCAGTGGCAGCTGGAGCTGGAGCATTAGCAGCAGCAGCAACTGGAGGAGCAGCTACCATGGTGGTGGTGGCGGCGGCAGCAGTGGCAGTGTTGGTGGCAGTGTTGGCGACAGCAGTGGCAGCAGCAGCAACTGGAGCAGGAACAGAGACTGGAGCAACAGCTGCGGTTTTGTTTGGTTCCGTCCCACGTTCGGTTTGGGTGCTGCAGTCTCGGCTGCCAGTTTTGGAGTGAGCTGAAAGCAGGGGGGTCGAGGGCGGCACAGGTGAGGGAGTAGAAGAGACAGAGTCAGCGCGGTAGTCTCCACCCAGGAGAATACCTGCAAATGAAAGAGACAAGGGTTAGAAAACATCATCGAATTGAAAACCAAGCTCACTGCCATTGAGTCAATGCCAACTCATAATGACTCTTTAGGACAGGCTGAACTGTCCCTGTGAGGTTCCGAGATTGTATCTGTTAACTGGAATAGAAAGCTCTTTTGAACCGTGGACCTTGCAGTCAGCAACACAACACGGAGCCACCAGGGCTCCTCTTTGAAAACAATGACATCGGATGACCTGTGCCCCCTTATGTACTTGTGGGGGGGGGGGGCTCGGGGTACAGAAGTATAGGAGATGTTTGAATGGATCTAAATTATTTTTAAATCATTTCATTGGGGGCTCTGACAGCTCTTATCACAATCCATATATGCTTCCATTATGTCAAGCGCATTTGTACATTTGTTGCCATCATCATTCTCAAAACAGTTTTTCTACTTAAGCCCTTGATAGCAGGTGATTTCCCCCCTACCTCACCCACTCTTCCTCATGAACCCTTGATAATTTATAAACACCCCCCCCCCCCGTGTGTTAACATTGACCTCTGTCTCCCTTCACCCACTTTTCTGTTGCCCATCCCCCTGGGACTGGGTTATCTGTAGATCATTGTGATAGGTTCCCCCTTTCCCTCTTGGTATTGGATCTAAATTCTTGCTTCATTTATACCTCTAGAAAACTCAAGAATCAGTCTGTCAGATACCTCCATCATTGCCCAAAAGTTTCTTTCAGACTTGGAAGACCTTTCTGATCCTTCTCCAACCTCCAGTCTAACATATTAAGCCTTTAAATATCTTGCAAATCTATTTTGACTTACTTTTCCAATGATGATTAATTTTCACCAAGTTGTTAGAACTCTTCTACTAGGTTCTTACAACCAACATCATACATGTTTTTGTTTTTAAGTTCATGGGAAAATGATACTAAAAGATAATGGAGTTATCCCATGGATTTCACGAAGCCCTTGTACATTACATAGGATCAGAGGAAGAAGACGTTAGTCACAGATCAAAGGTATGACCTATGCCCATGTCTTCACCTCCTCAAATACCTACTTGAAGAACACTCCAAGTGGCAGAGGATCCAGAAGCAAGTAGAAAAGTTAATATCTATATCTACATCTATGGATAGTGGACGGATGAAAGGATTGATGAATGACATAATCTGCTTCCTCAGGCACTAAAAAAGTTCCTGTTTCTTATGTCATTTACCACACTTCTCAGGTTTTATTGGGGGAGGGGGCAGGAAGAGTAGAGAAAAATGGAATGGAAAAAGCACATTCTGTTCTCATCTCAGAACATTCTGCTACCCAGGACAATTTAGTTTATGTGGGACAAAGGAGCAAAGAAGTTGTAATTTTGTAATTCTGAAGGACATCGAGGCCACATGGACTTTAGACAAAGGCAAAGTATCTCCAAAGGGCCAAATCAGGATTTTCCCGAGGTAATTAAGTGATCTTTCTTCTCACCCATACAGCACTCAAGAGTCTCCAGGGTACAGAAGTTCTTACATGGGCACCGAGTCTCTTGTAAGAAAATACACAATCTCGTAAAGCGCTTCTCTGTAACCTGGGCCCTCGTCTCCTGTTCTGTACACACTTACTGAAGTCAGGACTCTCTTTATACTTGTTACTACACTCTTGCTTATTTTCCTGTCATTACCTAGGCTGCCCTTCCAGTTCTTGTCATCCCGCTTTTCTTCCATGATAGGGGTGCCAGTCAGGGTAGGAGAGTGGGAGAGCAAGCCTGATCCAGCATTCGAGATGGACATCAGAGATTTGGCTGGACGCATGGACGACAACTGCTCTGTCTTACTTGGTTCCTTCCGGGAGCGCTGCTGAAGTACTTTGATCATGGCATCCTTCTCGATAATCTGGGCATGGAGCGTCTTAATCCTAGGAGTTAGAGATGAGACAAAGTTGATTATAAAGACCTTGCTGCCACCATGTTCTGCTCTCACTACTTCTCTGAGTTTCAGCTCCCATTTTCTATAATGACTAAAGGGGTGAGCTCCCGATTTCTGAGTAGGAGGAAGCAAGATGGTGTACTAAACTTTTAAAAATACCTTTCTGAAAGCAAGAATAGAAATAGCAGATTTCCCAGTAGTTGCATAAATGTTAGGAGATCAAAGCAGAATACGGCTAAAAAGAAAGGTTGTGTATATGCAAGAGTGCACTGATGTAGTGAGTACTGGAACGAAGGCCCTGCATCAACAGAAATGAAATGTTTAGCAAGAGGGTGAAAGCGTCTGTGGATGAGCCACGGCCTTCAGGTAATAAGTAAATGATTATGAGCTTGGAGAAGACAGCAAACACCCTTCTCCCAGGTTAAGTGAGTGTTCTTTTATGGAGTAGTCTGCTGTATTATAGGCTTGAAATTCAGTGCTACGAAGAATTCTTCTCAGTAAAATTAGCAAAAATTCGGTTGCGGCAAAGTCAAGGGGAGAGCATATCTACTTGGAATTGCACAGTCAGTGGAAAGTAAAGGTCATCATATCCCAACCCCTGAGTAATAGGCGAGAAGTGGTGGAGGAAGCCCTCATCATTAGGTTTCATGGTTATGAATAAAGAAGCTTGTCCCACCCTACAGACCTATCTGGGATTTACACCAACTTCTTATATCCATCAGGGTCTAGATTGGCCTATTACCTGCCCTCCATGTCAAGGCAACGCTTATTGGCCATCAAGATTTCTTCTTCCTCCTTTTGGATGCGAACTTCTAGGGCTGTGTCATAGCTGGTGTTGGGAGAGTGGTTGATGATTGTTGTATCCCTGAGGAGGAAAAGGGCAGTGCTGATGACAGAATAGCAACAAAATCAATGAAAAACGAACACTACCAGCCCCCCCCCCCAGAAATTATAGATATTGTTGGAAAGCCCCAAAATGAACTCATTAGCAACAGTTATTTTCTGGGTGACTTTCTGTTTAAAAACTCATCACCATTGAGTCACTTCCAATTAATTCAGAGCAACCCTATAGGACAGGGTATAATTGGCCCTGTGGGTTTCTGAGACTATCATCCTTGACAGGAGCAGAAAGCCTCGGCTTTCTTTTAGGGAGTGGCTGGTGATTTCAAACTGCTAACCTATCGGTTAATAGTCCAATGCACAACCACTATGCTATCAGGGCTCTGGCGTTCTGATAAGAGCCCTCAAAAGGGGAAGATTCAGCTTTTAGGAGATGTTCCTCACATGGGTATGGCTCTAAAAGCCAGTGAGGAATTCTATAAAATGAACAAGAGTGTTTCCTCAGAACTGGACAAGCATCCTCTTAAAATTTTGTGACTGATAGGTCCTTCAACTTTCAGGCCATGGTCAGGAAATAAGCAAATGCACTTATTTGCACTTTATTCTCTTTGACAGTCATAGTCAAAGGGAAAAGGCCAGAGAGTTGGAAGAAAGTCAGGGAATATATCAAATAGCTTATTGCTACAGAAGAACTGTGGTAAGTATACCTGGGAGTTAGAAACAAACTACAGATGAATTAACAGCTAAGATCAGATAGGGCCTGTGAGCTGAGTGACGAGCAGTGCCTTTCAGCCAGTGCCACAGCTCCTATCTAACCTACATCTGAAACATGCTAGTGCCAAATCGATGAGTCTACCCGACTAAGTGACTGTTCTCTTGCCAGATTCCCAACTGCACAAGAGGCCATCATGTTCCTGCTGAAACTGTCTCTGGCAATTAGCTCAAAGAGCAATTAACATGAAGCAATGCACCCGCGCACGTGCACGTTTGTGTATGTATGTGTGTGTGAGAGAGACAGACAGACAGACTAGCACTTCTCTTTACAAGTCAAAGAGATATGTGCATCATCTGATAAATGAGGCCACACATCTTTTCATGGCTCCTTTAGAATCAGCCATTGAGAAAAGAAGGATGGGAAGTCAGAGAGCTGATCTTACAGTCGTACCTGAGAGGTATTGTGGGTCAGCTACGAAACACCATACGAATGTCACACAATACAGTGATAGACAAGACTTGCTGTTTGGTTGCCTAGGGCATATACAAGTCAATGTTTCCATTATCCTATAGGGTGCATTAGCATTGTGAAAGCTTCAAATATTGGGGAAATTATCAAAATGTGATGGAGGAACAGAGTGAGCACATGCGGGTGGAAAACTGGTGACAAGAGACTTGCTTGTCACAACCCTTCAAATTATTGACAAAAAGGAACAGTGATATAATTAGTGATATAATCAGCCAACAGATCTAGAATACAACGAACTGGTGCAGCTTCCAGTGAGTATCTGTAAGAGAACTCCAAATATGTAAATACTTGTAGTTTAAGGATCAGAACCAGTGGCAGCAGCTGCTGAAAGTGGTAGGGGGAGGGGGCGGGTGAAGAGGCAGACAGTTAAGGTTAAAGTTAGGGCATTTTGATGAATCTCTGCGCACTTATTCAGTTCCAAAATGCTTGTACCTTATAGGTGATGTGGAAGCAATTTCAAAAATGAAAATAATTAAAACTAAGAAAGGGGAACGAAAACAATGAATGTCATTTCCCCAACTGATATTTGCACACCGCAGAATTCTGTGCTTCCTTTAGTACCGTTCACCTGCTTATAATGTTACTGGGGAAGGTGCCTGTGTGAAAACAGAAACAGGGGGAAGCATCGTCGTGCAGGGCTTGATGGCACTTGGGCCAAACCTCAGCTTTCCCAGGTACTCTGCCAGTAAGGAGGTGTCATCATGGGTGACGAGTTGGGCTAACCACAAGGGCAGCAGATCAAACTCCAGAATGCCTCTGTAGAATGAGGCATTCTGCTCGCTTTGAGACTGGTGGCCTAGGAAAGTCACAGGTGCAGTGCTACTCTAGCCTAGAGGGTCACTAGGCTTTGGAATCAACTTGATGGCAGGACACTTTTTTTAAAAAGATGGCCCCAGAAGGACAAGCATGTCTTGGTTGCACAGTGATTAAAGTGCTTCGCTACTAATCAAAAGTTTGGCAATTCAAACTTTGAGGGAACCCTGGTGGTGTCGCGGTTGTATATCAGGGCTGTTAACCGCGAGGTCAGCAGTTAGAAAGCACAAAAGAGGGCTTTCTACCTAAGTTATTAGAGTCATGGAAACTCAGAGGGGTAGCTCTACCTGGTCCTATAGGGTCGCTATGAGTCGGCATCCACTTGATGACAGTGAGAAGAAAGTCTCATTGTAGGAGAAGGATGTAGCAGTCGGCCTCTATAAAGATTTAAAGCCCAGCAAACTCTATGGAGTAGTTTTACTTTGTCTTATAGGGTCCCTAAGAGTTGGGATTGACTCGATGGCAGTGGGTTTTTGTTTTTGATTTATGGACTCAGGAAGCCAGTTCTCGGCTTTCAGTCCCAGTTCCTTCAAATATAAAATGGGAACAATAATTGATCTAACATCTCCTAGGGTTTTGTAGGGCTGAAATAAAATTTTGCACGTAGAGCACACAATGGCAGGGCCAGTGTAGGTAGCCAGCCAATATGTCTATTAGGAAGAGGAAAAGGATGGGTAGAAGCAAAATAATGGACAAGAGATGATTTATGACTTGAAAGAATTTCCAAGTCTTAGAATTATCCTGGAGGAAATTCCTGGTGCAATTTGACAGCTGAAGGCACCTTCAGTGCCAGATATTTTTTAAAAGTGTACGGAGTCTCTGGCCACTGAGGACTTGAGCGCATGGTTTGCCACTGGGTGAGCCAGCCCTGGAATACTGCCACCTTGATTACATAAAGACCATTTTGGGGACTCAGGGCCCTGCCAGCTAATTGATATGTGCACTGTGAGCTCTTCAGGAATGGAGCTTGAAAATTTGGGGCACTTAGTGAATTCCTACAGAGCTGCCAGGATAGTTCTTAGCATCAGTCTTCCAGCTAGGAGACTGGGGCCATTAGGCCAATGGCTTAGGCCAGTGTTTCCCAAAGTGGGCAAGAATACCCCCTGAGGAACACTGGAATGATCCAGGGAGCTGCAGAAACAGATGCCTAAATTTGATCTTGGATTATGGGCTAAAGTACAACTGTTTTTTATTGCTGAGGATGGGGGTGCTAAATGATTTAATTTTTTTCTGAAAAAGAGGCATATCCAGCCTTCAGGCCGCACAGGACTGTGAAATCATTAATACCCAGCTAAAACCCCACATCTCACCAAAGAGAAACAGTTCAATCTCCCACTCCTTCTTTTCCTATTGGTAGCATCCTATTGTTTATTTGACAAATGAACTGTAAAACATGAATGATCACTGAGAACAGAAAAAAATATTCTCGGACTGTAGGAAACTTTTAAGGGAAAACGAATATAAACAACTCTTAGAAGAATGAGGCTGAATATTATCTATTAAATCCAAACCACTGTCGTCCAGTGTGACCCTATAGGACAAACTGTGACCCTATAGGACCTCATTGTATGACCCTATAGGACAGAGTACAACTGGCCCATAGGGTTTCCAAGGCTGTATATTTCTACTGCTGCAAACGGCTTCATCTTTCTCCTGGCAAGTGGCTGGTGGGTTCGAACGTCAGACCTTACGGTAAACAGCCAACCACGTTAACCACTGCATCACCAGCGCTCTCATCAGGGCAATGGGAATTAGTGACGCTTTGGGAGGGAAAGGCTATTGTCCTCACTGTTTCAGGAAGACAGCATTCTCTCTTGCTGAAGTGAGGTGGAGGACTTCGAGAAGGGGTTCCTGGGCATCAGGCAGAGCAGTCAGCAAGGTTATTGTCATAGTCTCAGTGAGAGTTAACGAAAACAAGGGCTAGTGAAGTGGCAAAGGAAATGGAAATAGGGTGTGGGAGGTAGGATTGACAGAACTGGGAGTGTTGGAGGGGAGAATGGATAAGAACATTGGTGTTTGTACTTCATACAAAGAAAAGATAGTATATCAAGCTTTATGATAGAAAACCAGAGGAGAGGTTTGAGGGGTTTGGGCAAATGTTGGTGTGGGTTTTGATTCTCACTATGTTGGTATTCGTATCTTAATATTAACCGTGGGATGGTATCCAGCATGTTATTGAAAATTCTCATTTTGATTTTAGAGATGTCACCATCCGAAGCTACTGAATAGGACAGAGATCGCCGAGAAGAGGTCAAATGGGAATGGCGAACTGCCTCCAGAGGAAACCGACATCTGTGATGTGTGTGATCAGCTTGGCTTCAGCTAGTATCTTACTGAACTATTAAAGATCTCGATTCCACTTCCTTGGTACTCCATTATTTCTGGGAGGCAGCCCGGCTATGGTGACAGCAATCTAAATATAAATCTTGGCTTTTCTGCAACTTACTAGTTGTGTATGTCCTTGGGCCATTTTGTGAGGTGTTTCTTTCTAAATTTCTGCCCAAAAGATGACAAAATTACCCTGAATCTCCCCACCCCCAATAATAACAATGGTTTTAGTGTTAGGGTTTCATGAATAACCTCTGAACAAGTGCTGGGCTCAGGTGTTTCCTTGGGAACTAGCAGCTAAAATTACACTTAAGTCGGCTTCTAATCTGCCTCCAAACCCCTCTACCATCTTCTAGCACAGTCGGGCACTCTATTACGGCACTGACACAGATTGAGTACACCTTTTTCAGGGAACAAAGACAGTTAAGCTTCAGGCACCTACAGTCCATTTACATTATAGGGGATATCTGAAGAGCACATTAGAGGAATTTTTGATACTTTCCTGAGGAAATGAGAGTAGACTCACAAACCACTAGTCTAAGTCTCGAATCTTGCCACCCTCTCCCTGAGATTTGTCACAAGAAGGGATCAAAAAAAAAAAAAAAACCAAACGTATCTACCACCCCTGCCAGGTACAGAACCTGACAAGTGTTTTCAGACTATTCTGTCTTAGGAGACTGTCAAAGCCCCAGACATCAGTGTTTTAATAACTTCTGGCTAGAGACCTGTATGGGTACAATGTGCTGTAACCAACTTGAGGGCTTTAGATACCTAACTCCACAACCCAGGGCATTCCCTGATTTGAATTTAGTGTTTTATTCCCTGACTGAGGATCGTGAGTAACAGAAAGGTGGGAAAACATTATCAGAGCATGTTTTCCCTCTGAAGTCCAAGAATTATTATTTAAAATATGAAAAGGGAAACAAAAGAGAAGGCAAAAATATGTTGTTTTGTTTGGTTTTCAAATACCTTTATTGGGAGCTCTTACATCTATGATCACAATCCATACATTCATCCAGTGTGTCAAGCACATGTGCACATATGCTGCCCTCCTCATTTCAAAGCATTCTCTTCCCACTGGAACCCCTGATATCAGCTCCTTATTACGCACCCCCTCCCTCATGAACCCTTGCTAAGTTAGTTATTTGTTTCCATATCTTACACCGTCTTCCATTGCCCCTACATCCCCCTGGGAGGGGGTTCTAGTTTGCTCCTTGTGATTGATTCCCTCTTTTATTAATACTCCTCCCACCATTTTCTCTTCTCTACCAGATGGAATGTGATGAGTTATTGTGATGAGGCCATGTATAAAGAGAATGTGGCCTTCAAATATAGACCTACTGAAAGGGCAGGGGTAAATCCGTATGCAGCACAGCCCTTGACATACCTTAGATGAGTCAGACCTATCAAATGGCAGCAGTCACTCCTGAGTGACATTTACTTTCTTAGTGATACTTCTCAGGAGAGGCTTGAATGCCAGTATGTGTGCTAAACCAAGAAACCTGCACAGATGGCTAAAGAAACAGTGGTTCTGGTAAAGGAAGTGTACAAACACAACCCGGCCCCAACTGCAACTGCTCTGGCTCCCGTGCAAAGCTGCGCTACGGTTCCATAGATTGCTAAAATAACCTTAATTTTCAATGCTATGACCTTCTGCACCAACAATCATCCGGTACCTAATTGAACATACCGGGGAGTGGGGGGTACTTAAGCAGGAATGGGAGGAACAAACAGAACATTAAAGACCAAAAAATAAATAAAAGTTTTAAACGCCTCACAGAAAATCCATTAATTGGTTACCTTGTGGTTCTCCCCATCTTCTGCAATCAAGTAATGATCGTACACGCTAAGTGCTTACCTCTGAGCAGCCACGGTTGCAGCAGCATCGAGGGCGAAGTGTCTCATGACATTCTCCTCCAAGTACTTCTGTTCCCACTTTGTCATATCAGCTTCCAGAGCCAGGATCCGCTCTTCCTTCTCCCGAAGGAGCTCCATCAGGGCAGCAGCATTGTATTCGGAAATGTTGGTGGGCTGAACAGTGCCCTGACGCTGGTAGGGGAGATGTTCCAAGACCCCCCATTTAGTATGAGAAGAACCACAGTGTTTGTCCCATTTTACAACCCCCAATGCTATGCAGTTCACTTCTACTCAGTAACACATAGTGTCACTGTGGGTTGAATCATCTCAATGGCAATGGTTTTGGATTCTTGAAAAGGATTGCTGATCAAGCCACTTCAGCATGGTACTCACTCAGAAGCAAGGCCAATTCAGATCTCCTGCTAAGGCCACAAGACTTTGTCTCTTGAGCTTGACTGCATGAGACTCCCTTGGTGAGAAAAGGAGCCTTCCACGTCAAACAGTCATGCTGTTCAGAAAGTGAATCAGTGGGCTACTAAAGGCTCTCTCCACCAGCCAGGATGGTCCACAACAGAAATAGGAAGAAAACTCTGGTTTCAAATCTCCACCTTGCTCCCTAACTTGCTGTGTGACTTGAAATGAGTCGTGCAACCCTTTTCGGGTCTTAATTTTCCTCATCTAAAAAGGGAAAGGGGGCCTTGGCGGCATAGTAGGTTACAAACCTACCTAATAGCAAGGTCAGCAGTTTGAAACTACCAGTTTCTCCCTGTGAGAAAAATGGGGCTTTCTTCTCTCATAAACAGTTACCGTCTTGGAAACTCATAGGGAGAGTTCTACTGTCTTAGAGGGTCCCTAGGAGTCAAACATGACTTGATGTCAGTGAATTTTCAGTTTTTGGAAAAGGGGAATCGATACATGCTTTCTAAAGATTATTTCCGAAAAAAAAAAAAAAAAGCAAAATGAAGGCCATGGCCCTAGAGTTGATTCTAACTCACATTGACGCTACAGAGCAGTAGTTCTCAAACATTCCTAATGACGTGGCCCTTTAAAATAGTTCTTCATGTTGTGGTGACCCCCCCCTCCCAACCATACAATTATTTTTGTTGCTACTTCATAACTGTAATTTTGCTACTGTCATGAATCAGGCGACTCCTGTGAAAGGGTCGTTTGACCCCCTAAAGGGGTCACGATCTATAGGTTAAGAACCACTGTTACAGAGTTTCTGAAACTGGAATTTTTTTCAGAACAGAAAACCTCTTCTTTCTTGCACAGAGTGGCTGGTGGGTTTGAACATACAACCATAGAGAAAAGCAGCCCAAAGCCTAACCCATATGTGGTACCAAAAAAAGCCTAAATATGAGCTTGAATATGAATGTGGCTTTTACCTTTAGGTCTTAAAGCCAACTGAAAACAAAAGCAATGAAGATCATCATTTTCCTTGCTTTTAAAAAAATTTTCAAATCTCAATACCTGCTGAATTCTGAGGGATTCCAGTTCCCTCTCCAATCGTGTACGAAGACGGTGTTCCAGCTGCTCGCGTTTTTCACACGCTGCCTGGAGCTGCACAAGAGCCTGCTGCATTTTCTCCACCTTATCGACATATACCTGTTTCTTGTTCAGCTAAAAATCCAGGTTGGGAGATGTACAAGATGGGAGGGAAAAGAACAACATGGTGAGTTAGGCAATCTCAAAATCAGGGTTTGTGTTTATAAGCTCTCTCCCTGCCCTAGGCTATAAAAACAAAAATAAACTAAACTAAACTGAACAAACACTTGGCTGGAGAAAAGATCCTTCATTTTGACTAGCAAGCTTCCTTGAATTTATCATAAAGAGAGCGTGAAGAGGATAGGAATTAGAAACCCCATATTAGGCCCTTCTTCTTTAAGCCCACCATCTTTAAAGTTTTCATCTTGTCTATTCACATAAATAGGGACTGATCAGTAACTTCTAGAAAACTATCTTCTTGCCATTTTATCTTTCAGCGTCAAGCTCCAATGTTTTCTCTAGAAAATGTTCCCATACCGTCACACGTTTCTCATCTCTCCTTCCATTTTCCCCTAGTAATTCTTTTCATGTATCTCTACTATGACTTTTATCGCTTTGCCACCTAATCATTTACAATTTCCCTCTGCTCTACAATAACTTTATTTTATTGTCTTATATGTATAGAATTGTTGCCTAGAAACCTTTTCTCGCTCAATATATTTCTCAAAATAAATAAGTGAATTGGAGAGTCTCTACCATTATAACACGAACCATGTGGATACAGTTAAACATTTTGAAAGATGCCCATGATTCAAGATAGGTACCTAGGCCCCTGATACAGCTAAAGTTTATTGTGCCAACCTGGCCTATAAACACATGTGGGGTTAATTGAAGGGAGGAGAGATAAAAGGCTTGGTGAGCCTTGCCTTTTGAGTTTTTGGGTCTCTTGCTTTCTGATGGTCACACTAGGGTGCAGCTGCCTTATACAGATCCCTGCTTCAGCTGGCAAGGTTCACTTCCCGCAAGACATCCCTGAGGAGAAGCCACATGGACCTACCCCAATGCAGCCCTGGGTGCTGGAGCAGCTGTGTGGAGACCCCTGCCAGGGCTGAGATGCTTACATGTTCATGGATTCGGCTTCCCTCTGTAGTCGGCATCATTGCTTGTCTTTTGTGAGATGGAGGAGGACTTTGTGGATTGGTGTTGGACATATGGGTTAATGTTGCACTTATGGGCTTGGGCAGCACTGGGTTGGGATGTTTTCTTGATGTGCACTTAATCCTTTATATGACTCTCTCTTATACATGAGTTTCTGTGGATTTGTTTTGCTAAAGTACCCAGACTATCACAGCCCCCTAACATCCGGTGCCATTAATACATACACTCATACACATATACTTTACAGATAGAAAAACATATGCAAACCCTAAGCCCAAACATAACTCTATATCTACTGAACTTTATCTTTTTTCAAACCTATAAACCATATCACAAATCAAAGGGAGAAGCAGATTAGGAATAAGAATTTAATTTCATTGCATCCTTTTAGCTTATAATTCAACTTCTGGCATTATGGAAATAAGGAAATGTGTAGGTGCTCAGAGCTCCTCAAAGAAAGCATAGACATTATCAATATTCAAGAAGATGAGAGAAACTGCAAGCTTCTCCCCTTTTTAGCAAGTCAACAGAATATGCATTGCACAATATTGTGTGGTACCTTTCCATGCCAATAAATCACAACCTGTGAATTTTTCCTAAAGCAGAAATTGTTCCAAATTGGACAAATCTGCCATTACCATTATTAGGGCAGCTGAAGTTTGGGATATCATCTTTGGTATGATTAGAATATGAAAACAAACATTATTATCCTTGTTATTATTATTATTACTACTAACCTAGTCAAGAACAAAGACTATCCAGAAACTCAGTTTATCTGACTTTTCAACAAATTTCCCAAACACTTGAACTGCATAGATAAATGATAAGAGGAAATGAAACCAACCAAACTCCCTATGCCCACTGCAGAAACAATGCTCTTCTTCCTCTCCTCCCAAATAGTAAGCAACTCTTTAATGAAATCAGTACAAATAAATTCAGTCTAGAATTCCTACTCGGGTAAAATGGCATGTGTTGGTGGGAATGCCTCATTCACTATCCAATCACTGCCCCCTCCCTAAATTAGAATTACTTAACTTTCTCCAAGTGGAAAAAAAACCATTTCTTATATTTTTCTGCAAGGCCTACGGTATACTTAGCCTTGGTAAATGGAAGAAAACCTTTTACCATGTATACTCAAGTATAAGCTGACCCAAATATCAGCCGAGGCACCTAATTTTACCCAAAAACTGCATTAACAATGTGTTGAAAAACTCGGCTTATACATGAGTATATACGGTAAATATTTTTCCAAACTTTCTTCACATTTCTTTTCATCCCAGGTCTAGTACAATCAAGCTCTGTAAACCAGTAGAAGTGATTGATAAGCTGAGATATTTTCATCCATGAGTTCTTTACCTAGGTAATAAAACAAACAAACCATAACCATCTTCCATATCCCCATATACTTAAATCTTTCTTTTATGGGCTAATGTGAGCATTCATGAAAACTCTGGCTTGGACAATCAAAACCTGTAAGTCACGGATGCCTCGATAAGCTTTGCATAATTGGAGAGCAGCAAGCATCCTCCATCCTTCACCTTCTGGGCTCTCCAATCCTCATGAGCTATTTAAACTTGAATGTATTTATTTGGAAATCACTCTGCAAACCCTAGGGGAGTAATGCAGTGTTAACGCAGAGAATGTTAACTATAATTACTAAGGCTTATAGCAGTTATACTTAAAAGCAATTAAACTCAGAGAGCATGGAGTTCTTGTCTTGATGGTAAAGTATTACAATGTAAGTTTAGAAAACTAAAAAAGCAATTCAAGGCCTTGTGGATTTTCCAAGGCTCCATCTTTCTTAGGAATGAAAAAAAAAACCCTAAATATTCTATCAGAAGCATCACAGCAAGAGAAGTAAATGTTCCCCCAACCCTTTGAAGAGCAGAGCAGAAAAATGTTGCCCAAGGAGTTTTATGGTAAGCTGAAGATGGGAACACAGGTCAGACAACTTTTGTAACCTATCAGAATTAGACCAAACCATAACTATTAAGTCAATTCTGATAACAACCTTCAATAGGGTTTCCGAGGCTGTAAATCTTTCTCCAATGGAGCACTTGGTGGATTGTGATGCCCACCTTGAGGTTCATCAAGCCATGAAAAATATAGGCTAAGAAACATCTCATTATGCTTTGTCACTAAGTAGGTTATCCATAAATGCCAGGGTCAATAGTGGCATAATTCTCTGATACCCATAAAAGAAGACAAAGCACTGGTCACCCCAACACACTCAGTATCACTTACACAATCAGTCAATAAAGACTTAATCCTTAGGGAAAAAATAAGGTTGAAACGAACAAACTGTTGGGTGCTACTAATGCAAGGCCCTGTAATAGTGCCTGGGATTTTAAAGGCTTGTCTTCAAACAAGCAGTCATCTGAATGGGACGTGAACGAAGTCCACATGGAAGAAGCTCCAAGGATTGTAAATAATAAAATCCAAATCTGAAGGAGGTTATAGTATTAGAGTTTAAATTGTGTGATCAGTGGTTTGCAGAAGGATATGGGTCACAGAAGTTCAAATCCCTTTGTAATATCCTCACATGGATTAAGCCTCTCTAGTGAATCCCCTGTAAACATCATCAAGGGATGTGAATAGTCTTGCTATCAGACAGAGATTACTGTAAAATTGATTATGGCAGATATCGTTTACCTTATCATTTGATCTTCCCTTTGACCCATTTTAAAGTTCCTTTAGTTCTTAATATTTTGTGCTTTCTTTTTGATTAAGGGTTTCTATCTGTTGTATACATATTGTAGTTGGTTTTTGTTTGTTTGCTTGCTTGCTTCCTGTTTGTGCTTTATATAACGTTCTCTATATAAAATCCAGGATAAATAGCTCTATGAAGACAGTAATTGAAGAGGGCTATGGCAGGGAGCATGGAGTGAAATGAGGAGTTAACAACAAGGAAGAGCATGAAAAAAATATTTTGGAATTGATTGTATGATTGTCAAACTCTTCTTAATATGACTGAACCATTAAATTGCATTATATGTGATGTAAATGCCAATAAAACCATTTTAAAATATAAGAACAAAACTCCAAAGGAAGCAATCACCAAAGATATACACCTTCTAAATTATATACTCTATGCTTTCTGGATCCCCCATATGTGTAGAAAGGAATGAAGTTCTATACAGGTTAATAGAGGTTAGCTCCTTCACTATCCTAGATTTTGTATGCATCATTTCTACCTTCATAATGACAAAATCTCTTTTATTCTTTTCTGCCTCTGCCCCCAACCTCCATTTTTCCCTCATGCTTAACTCATCTGAACTTTAATCCCTGGAATACATGATTCTGAATCAGCAGTCACCGCATCTCTGATGGCCAACATTACGTTTCAATAGGCTTCAGAAATGTCAGTGGCTCCTTCTTGTAATGATGTGATGAGAAAACCTGTCTGGTGAAATGGTGAAGGGCATGAGTTTAGGTTTATGACAGCCCAAGTCCAATTCCAGGCTCTGAAGTTCACCAGCTAGGTAGCAGTGGGCAAGTTATGAGTCTCGCAGAGTCTCCCCACGGCCCCGCCGAGATTTCATTTATGCAGTCACCATGGGGGTCATGATAACGCTATGTCCCTCCAAATGGATCATATGAGACAAAACACAGACATCGAGCAGAAGCATGTCTGCTACAAATAGTACTCTTTCCTTCTTGGAAGAAAAAGCGAATGTGAACTCACACATGCTCTAGTTCTCTCAAATTTGAATACTCACTTGATGTGGTTCTCATTTTCACAGACATTCTAATTAGCATAATTTTTTACATTTTATTAGGGGCTCATACAACTCTTATCACAATCCACACATATACATACATCAATTGTATAAAGCACATCCGTACAGTCTTTGCCCTAATCATTTTCAAAGCATTTGCTCTCCACTTAAGCCCTTTGCATCAGGTCCTCTTTTTCCCCCTCCCTCCCTGCTCCCCCTTCCCTCATGAGCCCTTGATAATGTACAGATTGTTATTTTGCCATATCTTGCCCTATCCGGAGGCTCCCTTCACCCCCTTCTCTGTCGTCCGTCTCCCAGGGAGGAGGTCACATGTGGATCCTTGTAATCAGTTCCCCCTTTCCAACCCACTCACCCTCTACTCTCTCAGTATCGCCCCTCACACCCCTGGTCCTGAAGGTATCATCCACCCTGGATTCCCTGTGCCTCCAGCTCCCATATGCACCAGTGTACAACCTCTGCCCTATCTAGTCCTGCAAGGTAGAATTCGGATCATGGCAGTTGTGGGGAGGAAGCACCCAGGATCTGGGGGAAAGCTGTGTTCTTCATCGGTACTACCTCGCACCCTGACTGACCCATCTCCTCTCCTATACCCTTCTATGAGGGGATCTCCAGTGGACGACAAATGGGCTTTGGGTCTCCACTTTGCACTTCCCCCTTCATTCACTATGGTATATATATACATATTTTTTGCATGATGCCTTATACCTGGTCCCTTTGACACCTCATGATCGCACAGGCTGGTGTGATTCTTCCATGTGGACTTTATTGCTTCTGAGCTAGATGGCCGCTTGTTCACCTTCAAGCCTTTAAGACCCCAGACACTATTTCTTTTGATAGCCAGGCATAGCATCATTTTCTAATTAACACTTCAAGCACATAGCTGTTTGCTCTCCAGGAACACATTTAACACTAGATGGCCAGCCCTTCACGCAGTAGAGCTGTGGAGATCTTCATAGGACAGAACCATTCCTTGGACATCCAATGCAAAGCAACCACTTGAGAAGTTGCAAGGAAACCGAATTTTCTCAAAATGACGTGAGTCGAGAGAGATGTCCATTTCATGAAGAAGAAATATGTTCACTGTAGTCATTCTCTACTACCCCTATACACAAATATACATCCCAGAAACTTCTGTTAGACAGCACAACGACAGGTAAAGAACGAAATGACAATCGACAAAGTTTGGTTTGAATCCTGCCTCTACTATAATGGTAACATACTGTCCAGTGCTAAGTCTTACGTATGTCAACATTTGTGAACATGGCAGTGGGGTGGGGTGGTTTTCAGCGGTCAGCCAACAAAAATAGTCAGCTGAGCCAAACCGAGCCCTGATCATTCATTTACATATTGTCTGGGGTGCCTTCTAGCTAAAATGGCAGAGTTGAGGAGTTGCACTGAGGATGGAAACTGTATGACACGCAAAAACAACAATCTTTACCATCTGGCTCTTTTACAAAAACAAACAAAAACACTTGGCAGTCTCTGGTTAGATGAGTGGGGTGCAAAGCATCATTTAAAGTCAGGGCATTGCTTGGAGGTACTTTAAGGGGCCACTAGTGGGTGGGCTATACCAAATGGATCCTCTTTTATGTGCATTCTAAATTAAGGTTATATGTAAAGCTTCATTTGAAGAAAAGACTGCCAGAGATTTTATACACAGGCATACATGTAAAGTTAGTGGAAAAATAGAATGAAAAGATAATACAATTTTCCCATGAAGTTTTTTCAGTCCTCTCAGGTATCTGCTTGGCGGCGAGTGTGTTTTTGTTGTGTATGTTTGGTTTTTTGAGCCTGGACCTCCCACCTGACTTTGCTCCATCATCTTTTCATACTTGACCTTTCAGAATGGTTAAATGATTAAAGTGCCTTGCCTCTTCAGGTTGATAGGGAGTTTTTAAAAATTAAGAAAAATAAAGTAAGTAAAACTCTCTGCTAGACAGATCATCTATCTCTAAGGGGCCTTTCAATTCCCAACTATTATATGAAAATGGAGACCCCTCTTTTTACGTTTAATGTCAACTAGTATCTCAGATGGCTAGGCTAAACAGTATCCTAGAGGTCTGTGTAGGCACCTTCTTTGAGGATGAAACCAAAGCCCTTCCCTGGTTTGTATAAATGAACATGAGAGAGGTGGCGTGTAGGATGTGTGTAATACCCATAAGATCCTAGATGACGCCCTTTTCTGTGGCTTCAATTTTCAAGCAAGTGAGTGTTCCCTTTTAATGCTTCCCAAAGCTAAGATAAGTGGCTCAGGTCTTGGTGCATAAGACCAGTTTTCAGAAGCCCAGATGAGTCCCTCTGTTTCTCCTCTGGAGCCCGTACCTAGGAGCCCTTAGATGAAGTCAAGCACACCCAGCAATTAAATCAAACTCCACTGGAAATTTGGTGACTAAAGGAACTAATCCCATCTTTCAGGGTTTATCATCAAATGCCAATTTTTAAAACCTTGTCAAAACCCTCCACTGCCTGTTTCTTTTGTTTTCCTCAATTCTCTGAGGAAATGTTCATATTACCTCCCAAAGCACTCATTCTCAGCCTTGGCCTTTTAAGCCCATGCCCCCTTTCCACTGTATCCAAAAGGTCCCATCTAAAGTAAATGGTTTCCAGGGGAAATTTCACAATGTGTAGAGATATTTTTGGTTGTTGTACCTGGGTGAGACCAGAAATGTTGCTAATCACCTGACAGTGCACAGGACACCAAGCAACAAAGAATTGCCCAGCTCTAAATATCAACACTGTATTTTATGCAAATTACATGCATTGTACATTCCTGGAGGTATTTTCCTTAGCATACTGTGCTAATTCTTTTCACAGGAACATGAAAATAATTAACATACCACACTTAAGAACATACTTGGGTAGAGGGAATGGTTGACTAAAACGTAGAATGTTCGCTACTTGCCTAAACAGATCGTTAAGCCAAGTTTGAAAAATACTGGTCTCTACACATCCGAACTATAAAGACCTGGTGACACCACAAGCACTCTGTGGAGAACGATGGGGCTGTCTGCTTCCATAAGGCTTACAACCCTGGAAACTCGGCCCTGGTGGAGTACAGTGATTTTGAGTCACTCTGATAAGGTGTCTGTTCTGTTTTCCATCATTTGGCATTACTGGAGACAGCCTACATGCCTATACACTGAACGCCGATGACATTAATGATACTGTGCTCTCTTTATAGTCCCAGATCTCCAACTGATTGCACAATTTCTCACTCTGAAACATGGCCTAGTCCATTGGTCCCCAACCTTCCTCATGTCACCACCCTTTCATACAGTTCCTCATGTTGTGGTGATCCCCCAACCATAACATTATTTTCCTTGCTACTTCATCACTGTAATGTTGCTACTGCTATGAATCGGGGCACCCCTGTGAAAAGGCTGTTATATTCCCAAAGGGGTTG
The DNA here is from genome assembly GCF_050624435.1 of Tenrec ecaudatus. Lineage (NCBI taxonomy): Eukaryota > Metazoa > Chordata > Mammalia > Afrosoricida > Tenrecidae > Tenrec > Tenrec ecaudatus. The sequence goes on along the minus strand of NC_134548.1, from coordinate 116,394,608 downwards.
CGATCCACAGGTTGAGAACCTCTGGCCTAGACGGTTTTCATCTTTGTCCCAAACGTCAACATTTCACTAATTGAGTTATCATTATCATGAATCCCATTTTTCCAGTCTCAGATTCTTGGAATCAGTGTTGTCCTCTCCTTTCTTTGTCCACCACATCCAGTCTAGTAGAATAGCTTAACCCTAACTCCCGTTGCTCACATTCAGACACTTCCTGATATTGTCATAGCAAACACGGTTTCATTCCATACTTTACAAATTAGTTATTACCATAACAACCTAGCAGAGCTCTTTACTTTCAGCTACCACCCCCATCACACAAACACATACACACACGCAATCAGTCCATCCTACGTGGTTGCTAGAACAGACTTCCTTAAGTAGTAGTACATTGCAGCACAACCTTATTTAACAACAAAAATAATTTGCTGCTATCCCATTGAGCCAGGTAGTCCTTAATAAGTCCTTACTATATCCAAGGTACCATTACATGCCTTTTCTCAGTTTAGATAATCTGTTCTCTCTCATCTATATCTCAAACCACTTTATGATTTCAACTCACTGCCAAATCTCTTGCCACCTTGTCCCTTGTTCAGCGCAGACACATCTCCTAAAAATTCCTGTATCTGCAACCAGTATCACTGTTCATTATATCTAGAAACTGTGGGATAGGAAGGGGCTTGGTTGTGCACTATTTTCACCAAAAATCATATTTTAAAAAATGCCTGTATCGGTGTTCTAGGATTCCACTTCCTTCAAATGCTATCAGCCTGCCTATGACAACGATCACCCTTGTGTTAGTTTCGGACAATTCATCCCTCCCTCCCTCCATCACTAGACTCTCCAGGAAAGCTTCCTGGAGTTCTCTTACCTGACACTGATTGCGGCCTTTCTCTAATGTCTCTCATAATGTGTACTCGATTGGTATTCATTTTGTAAGGTTTTATTTAAGTATGGATTCTTTCATTCATTCACCAAATATTAACTGAATGTTTATCATATCTCAGACTCTCTTCTTTACAAGCAGCGATACATGGGGAAGCAAGCAAAACCCTAATCTTATGTGAGAGCTTCTTCTTCCTCGATATCTCTTTTAGGTTCAAGTTCTAACTTATTGTTCAGGACATTATTGACGACCAGCTAATGTCAAATAATTGTCAACTATGGGAACAAAATTCAGCGGAAGAGAGCTTAGCTACAACACTACAAATACAAAAACGGCACACACGCACAACAGAATGCATTGACTTTGTTTCTCCAAGTTAAGTTACAGGTTTCAAATCATTCCTGTTCAGGGATAAATTCTAACAGAATAATCATAAAACAAGAAAAAAATGAATAGCAGGAAGGCAAGCCCTCATGGAATAAGGGAAATACTCAAGCTCCATCAATCATATTTTTCCATTGCACTTCTGCAATAATTTGAACCCATTCCCAAGCATTTGGCAGATCTCTTAACTCCCTTCTGACTCAGGAAAATCTGATCCCTGCAAACGAATACCACGTGATGGTATGTCTTCCCTTCTCCCAACAACTGTGGGTGCCTTTCAAACGTTTTTTTTTAATTTTAAGAATAGCTATATACAAAACTAGTTCTGGGGCTTTTAAAGCTACTTATTCATATCAACCATTTGAAAGGAAGAGACTAAATTATTGACCTCTATTTCTTTTCACTGGGGGATAAAACACAGACTGGATAGTATAAAGTTCTGAGATCTGAATTGTCGTCCTAGATTTATCACAGTCACCTAATCTGTCTGTACTTGAATTTGCTAACACTTGCAAGTTTCATTGGGGGATATATTATTTAGAATATACTTTTTAAAGGTGAAAAATATAGATTTCTAGGTGATGGAGGCAGACTAGGAATGCTAGCTGAATGAAGACCAACACATACACAAGCTCACTGGCTGAAGGGCATTGGAAGTAATGCTGGAGAATGAGCTCAGGTGCCCAAGAGGGCATTCTTCACCATGTCTCATTTGCATGCGCTTTTATATTTTCCACAGCTCTAAGGAGTCTTTTGCAAATGTTACAAGTGAAGTGTACTTCCTCGACTCCCCTCCTTCCTACCACTGTTTATATGCTGCTCCATGAGCCTTCGGTAATTTCACTTCATTCGATTTAGTCTCAACCAGAAGCCCCTGGCTCCAAGTAAGAGTTCACGCTGAAGCAATTTGGTAACACTATCCTGGTATTAGCAGGCTGCCTCTATCCATTGCCAAGAGGCTGTGGTACACTGGTGCATAGTAAAAAAATTGAAGAGTAGAAAACCACCTCGAGCAGTGTACTACTTCAGGAAGAGAGCTTATGCTGTAAAGGGGACTGAAGAGAATTCCATGGGTTTCCAAGTTGGGAATTTCAAAAGCCAAAATCATAGGAAAGGCTTAGAAAATTGAGTTTAGAGATGTCATTCCAACTGTACTTGGGGTGGGGACAGAATTTCTTAACATGCTGGGTGGAGGAGCACCTCCTTCAAAGAAAATATGCTGCCCTAAGTATGGGAAATGCTGAGAGGAAATGTTCTTCAAAAAAGTCAACGATTAATCAGAACACCCTAAAGGAATTCTGGGTGGTAATGTACTTTATCTGAATTCCTATCAGCACTCTAAGTGCTCAGCTAATTCATACTCTCAGATTTTCCAACTAAATTCATGATCTACAATAACCCATTGTACATGAATTTTATTTCCAGAATCCTATTGTTCTTTGAAAATTATCTTCAAATATTAGACAGCTATATACGTCTCCACTGAGTGCCTCTTCCGTTGCTCTTGGGAAGAAGACTGGCTATGCCACACTCAAGCAGCATGACGTCTTGAAAGAAGGGAAGATGAATGGGGGGTATGGGAGGGAAATACGAATTTCCTCTTGGAAAATCAAGTGGACTGGCAATAGAAACTTAGGAAACTCACTGGCTTCCAGCAAGAATTAGCAGTGTGATATCCTCACTAGCCATTTCGGTTCAGAAAAGGTTATCTACTTGAGCTCCCTTTCCCCCAAGTGCCTCTGGTTGCCATTCCAGGCAAAAGCCAACTAAAACGGCTCGCTAGCACTTTCTGCTAGGCTTTCCACACGCCACTCTATCCCTTTCTGTGTGCTCCACTCAGTAAGCAGCCACCCACAGCATCTTCCTTCTTTGATCTTGCCAAAGCCTTTTTCCCACCATTCCTGAAACAATTACCCATGCAATGGCTCAGCTCTGGAGCATCATAAGACAACAGCCAGCTAGAAGCCCGGGTTGCCTTCAGCCTTGTGAGTGGATATGCCAGGCATCTGTCGAAAGTTTCAGTGAGGTCAAATTGGTGGGGGATGAAGGGAGGGGGTGCTTTCTGAATGAGAGAATACCATGTTTGCCGCAGGACACAGAGTTCTTTTGACTTGGAGTTTAATGAGCCTCCACTTCAATAGGACCTACGTGTCCCGAAAGATAAGGGCACGGATGGAAATGCACCATTTACCTCGGCTGCCTGCCTGCTTCAGAAGCTGCAGCTCAAGGCCTGGAACACAATGACTCACCAGGAAAAGGAAAAGTGGTCTGATTTTTAGCTAGAGTGCTCTCTCTTTCCCAGCAAGACACCTTGGCTATCAGCAGAGCAGGGTGCGTGAAAGCAGCTGGGCTGAACTTGGAAAGCATACAACGGGTTTTCTGTAAACCACAAGCACTGTTGCAGTATAGTGATTGGGGAAAACTGAGTGTAGAGTACCATGGGAAAGACACTTAATGAGATTAGAACAAGGGAATGGATTTCAGAAATCTCCCTCTGACTGAAGACTTAAGGACAAACATATGTTAAGTGTCCCCAGATTGTTTATGTCGCTCTCTATCTTTCCCTGCACCATTTTGATGCAATGAGAAATATTTACCGGAGTGACTGTAATTTCCAGAGACTGAAGAAAATAATTCTTAAATAAAAGGGCCCAATTTGAGACAATTTCTCTCACTCTGATTTGCTACAAGTGAACTAGGATGATTTTTCCCTGGACGAACTAATTCCTAAAAATAAAAAAAGGGAGGGGGTGTAATGTGGTGCCTTTCATAAACCAAAACTAAATAATCATTTCCTTACAACAGAAGTGTAGGTCATCTAACATACCCTCCGGCCTTCAAAACATGACTTCAAGTGAGCCCTTGCCAACAGACAGACTCTTAATTTTTCCACTCAATCATACCTATGTTAGTTTATAAAGGAAATCCTAGTGACATGGTGAGTTATGCACTGGACTAGTAACCCCAAGGTCAGTAGTTTGAGCCCACCATCTGCCCCATGAGAGAAAAAATTAGGCTTAGATGTACAGCCTCAAAAATTAACAGGTCGTTCTACTCAATAAGATAAAGAGGCTATGATGGCAATGAGCTTTAGTTTTGTGTGGGTTATAAAAAAGAACCCTGGCAGCACTGGCGACTAGGCATTAGGCTGCGAACCATAAGGTCCATAGTCCAAACTCACTAGCTGCCCCATGTGAAACTGAGACTGTCTGTTTCTGTATGAACTCCTAGGTAAGTGCTGAACTGCTAACTGAAGGTTAACTCTTCAAATACACCAGCCACCACCAAATCACTAGCTGCTCCCATAAAGATTGACAGCTTCGGCAACCCTAATTTGGGGTGCTATGAGTTGGAATAGAGTCAATGGGTAGTAGATCTGGTTTAGTTTATAAATGTTTACTTATTTTGTAAATATGTAACAATGAAGGAAAATGTCTCACTTTCTTCATTAAGAGAAACAGAAATTCCAAACCATTCAGACACCATGTGAAACTCTTACTAGGTGAGTTCCACAGCTCCTGCAATTAAAAATTTTACCCAAGGAAGAATGAGGCTCAATCAGGGTTATTTGACCCACAGAAGAAAAGCAAAACTCCAATGAGTAATCCCTATATAATCCATATATATATATGTACATATATGTGGATTAGAAAAAGGCAGAGTCTCCTTGGAACACTATAGGAAAGATACTGGAAATCCAGCAGCTAGCCCAGCTCTGATATGCTGCTGAAAAAGGAAAAGAAGAACCAATCAATTTTCACTTAGAGGTGGTTTCAAGCCTAGCACTGTTCAATTAGCACTAGACTGCTAGCTGCAAGGTTAGCAGTTCAAACCCATGAGGAAAAGACCTTCTTTAAAGATTTAAAGCCTTGGAAACCCTACATAGGGCGTGTATCAGTCAGAATCAACTGCATGGCAACAGATTTCGTTTTTGGGGGGTTTACAGGTGATCAGGTGTGAGTCTGGAGGGCATTGCATGGCCTCTGAGATTCTGTGTGTGGAAAGTAGGGCTCAGATCTGGCTCAAAATGGTTCAGTGGCCAATGGCGCGTACACATTACATAGTAAGCAAGTCTCTTCTGAGGGGAATTTTGACATTTCTACAAAGGAGTCTTCTGCACAAAGATGGAAGATGGCAGCCGGCACACATTCAAAGCAGCCCATTTGGATGCCATCTTGGAGCAGGGTTCTCCTCTCTATTTCCTAGTCCATTTAAGAGGCCATGCACAAAGATGTGGTTGCTCTGCATTCTGAGGTTCTGTTGGCCACTGCTGAACTCTTTTGAACTCGTTTTAAGCTCTGGTAGAAAGCAAAGGAAGTATAAGATGCAAACCACATAAGTAGACATACACACTCTTCAAGTTGTAAACGTGTGCTCCCAGGTAAATGCCCCACCTTCTTTAGTTCAACAGCTCAGAATTTCCGAACCACTGAGGCTCTACATGAAAATCGTTTCATTAAGATTTTTAAAAGTGAATAATTAATTTGCTCAGTTGACATATCTAGTCACTGGATTCCATCATGCAGTTCTAGTTGGTACTGAGAACTTCCTCTTTATTTATTTATTTATTTTAAATATTTTATTAGGGGCTCATACAACTCTTATCACAATCCATACATAAACATACATCAATTGTATAAAGCAAATCTGTACATTCTTTGCCCTAATCATTTTCTTTTTTTCCCCCTTTTCTTTTTTTTACATTTTCTTAGGGGCTCATACAACTCTTATCACAATCCATACATATACATACATCAATTGTATAAAGCACATCGCACATTCCCTGCCCCAATCATTCTCAAAGCATTTGCTCTCCACTTAAGCCCTTTGCATCAGGTCCTCTTTTTTTTTCCCTCCCTCCCCGCTTCCCCATCCCTCATGTGCCCTTGGTAATTTATACATTGTTATTTTGTCATATCTTGCCCTATCGGGAGTCTCCCTTCCCTCCCTTCTCTGCCGTCCATCTCCCAGGGAGGAGGTCACATGTGGATCCTTGTAATCAGTTCCCCCTCACCCACTCACCCTACACTCTCCCAGCATCACCCCTCACACCCTTGGTCCTGAAGGTATCATCCACCCTGGATTCCCTGTGCCTCCAGCCCGCATATGCACCAGTGTACAACCTCTGCCCTATCCAGTCCTGTAAGGTAGAATTCGGATCATGGTAGTTGTGGGGAGGAAGCATCCAGGATCTGGGGGAAAGCTGTGTTCTTCATCAGTTCTACCTCGCACCCTGACTGACCCATCTCCTCTCCTAAACCCCTCTATGAGGGGATCTCCAGTGGCCAACACTTGGGCTTTGGGTCTCCACTCTGCACTTCCCCCTTCATTCAATATGGTATACACACACACACACACATATGGTATACACACACACACACATACACACACACACACACATATATATATATACATATACACATACATATATCTTTTTGTTTTGCATGATGCCTTATACCTGGTCCCTTTGGCACCTCGTGATCGCACTGGCTGGTGTGCTTCTTCCATGTGGGCTTTTTTGCTTCTGAGCTAGATGGCCGCTTGTTCACCTTCAAGCCTTTAAGACCCCAGAAACTATCTCTTTTGATAGCCAGGCACCATCAGCTTTCTTTGCCACATTTGCTTATGCACCCATTTGTCTTCGGCGATCCTATCATGGAGGTGTGCAGCCAATTATATAATTTTTTGTTCTTTGATGCCTGATAACTGATCCCTTCGGGACCACTCGATCACACAGGCTGGTGTGTTCTTCCATGTGGGCTTTGTTGCTTCTGAGCTAGATGGCTGCTTGTTTACCTTCAAGACTTTAAGACCCCAGTCACTATCTCTTTTGATAGCCAGGCACCATCAGCTTTCTTCACCGCATTTACTTGCTCAACCCCTTTGGCTTCAGCAGTTGTGTCAGGAGAGTGAGCATCATAGAGTTCCAATTTAATAAAAGAGAGAACTTCCTCTTTATATTAGGGCTAGCCCTCGGAAAGCTACTAAAAATCTCTGAAGCAAATGCCCAGAAAAGCCTCAGAAGTATAAAGCTAGAATTATATTTCCAGAAAATCTTTCAATGAGGGCTGCCTGGTGGGAGCCACAGATGAACATAGTTTCCATAGGTATATATTTCTTTTCATGATTAACAACCAGAAACCACTGTGCTTCCAGACACGGAAAACCAAGATGGTTTCAGAGCCCTTACTTCCACCTCACCCTCCCTCTATCTGGATATGCTCTCTTCCTGGAGGGTATGTAGGGCTATGTATGTATGTATATATGTATGTATGTATGTATGTATGTATGTATGCATGTATAAATATATGCTGAAATTTTAAAAGTTTGGGCCAGTTCCTCATAGTCTGCTGAAAAGAGGGGCCTTTTTAAAAATCAAATGAAAAGATGCAGAGGTTAGTAAAATTGAACATGCGCCCACATTCTGTTTGGAAGCTGAACCAAAGGATGATTCACACAGGGAAGCAGGCAGTAGGATCTAGGGAATGAAGAGTCATGAGATTCCAGTTTTATTCTTGGCTCTACCAAGACTTGCCATGTGACCACTAGCAAGCTATTTCTTTTCCGTGGGTCTCTTAGTTTTCTCTAAATGATCCTTGTCTTATCTCCATTCAGTAATGTAATCTGCAATGTAATCTGCAATTTGCCAGCACAAAGGGAAGGAAAGGCAAGAGATGAGGTGTTTTATCAGAAGACTAAGTTCTTTAGATCCGGACATTGAGCAAATCTAAGCGCTCCTCATTTTCAATATGTATTTTTATACGGACAACAGATGAAGCAGACCACTAACCTAATCTTACATGGTCTGATGTTTAACACTTAAACAATTCACGATAGGGGGCATTGTGGGTTAGATGGCATTGATTGTTTAAAAAAATATATATATAACCTCACAACCTAGCTCCAACAAACATTTTTACACACCAACAAAAAGAAAGAAGAGACTTGTAGGAAATAGAATCATTCCATCAAATGAGAAGAAGCAGTCAATGAATAAAAGGTAGGGAATGTACCTTGCAGACAATGGCCAGAAAATGCTAAAGATTTATTCATGCATAACCTTTTTGTCTCAAACTGAAATATTTTCAACTTGTTATAAAGAGGCTATATTTTCCCTTAATATCATTCACATTTTATAATAGAAGTCAGTGGAATGTGACGTTTTCTTTACCAAGTAACATTTTATCATCATTCCTTTGCTCAAACACACCCATTCTCTGAAGTGAAAACCACCTAAAAACAGTTTCTATCTCTGTACTGGTCCAGAACTATGACAAGTGACACCCAAGATTAATGATAAAGCAAGCAGCGAGAGTTCTTTGTACTTTACACGAACACAGTTTAGTGTTACAAACCAGTCAAAAATCTACATCAAGACTAACCAGATACACATGCATCATATAATTGCTTAATAATTTGGGGGCCTTAGCATTCGGCAAGGGAAGGATCCATCCTTACACCCAAATAAGTACTTCTCCCTACCACAAAACTACATGCCAGAACCAAGAACCAGGGCACCACATGGTTTGGGGGCCAGTACGTTCTCCTGACACAAACTGCAAACTGGTCCTGTCCTCAAAGAACCTGGTAGAGCAAATCGCTCATTTTTTTACCTGGGAGGAGAGTGACTTGCCACTGAGCTTGGGGAGCCAAGGACCATTTGATATCAAAATCCTTACTTTACCTGGGATAATTTTATAGTTAATCCAAAAGAAAGCTTACTATCACAGGCTTAAGGCAATGCCTGGCGCATAGTGAATATTGGATTAGAAATAGATGAGGAGGGAAGCTTATTATATGAATGAGCACTCCTTGACTTTGGTGATTTCTTGTTCTAGAAAAGGAAGACTGTGCAGGGGAGAAAAGAGAAAACAACTGCCCTTACATAGAAGTAGCCTATAGCACCTTCCTGGCGGCACAGCTGCCAGTTTACTGAAATAAAGAGTCCAGTGCCTGTGTTTTGCTGGCTTCCCCACCTTCCGCATGCATATGTGATCTAAAGACACCATACCTCTTCCTCCAGCTTTACCACCTTAGCTTGGGCGTTGCTGAGGGCCTGGTCTCGAATTTCAATGTGTCGCCTTTGGTCCTCATTGGTGGAACGGACAGTGATCAGCTCAGCTTCCAGCTTCTCCTTCTCCCGCTGACTTTCTTTATCTATCAGGATATGACATATCAATATGGACATCCTGGAAGAGGTTCAAAGCTTAAGAACAAGGATACTTAATAACTACTCTATCAGGTGTTGTAAACAGTGAGTTTTGTTATCATCTTATGCTCTGTCACAAACTTGCTATGTGTATTCCAAAAATCAATTAACAATAGTTGTTCTGCACAGTGAGAAAGGAAACCTAAAATCTATTATTTAAGGTATATTAAAAATTGCTACACAAAGAAATATATACACATGTACATTTATAAACATTTATAAACGTACACACATATACCTTTATGTCAACTAATTTTTTCAAAAAGTCTTTCACTGGAAAAAATGAGTCCATAAGGGTTTTCTCATTGTTCATCATGACCATGTATCAAAGAGATCTAAAACTTATATTTAGTACAACAGATAAAAACTGAAAATGCACAAAGACATTATTTTCTAACTGAGATCAAGTCTATTAGACAACATCTCCTTCATTAGGGAAAACCTAAGTCAATAATACTATGTAATCTCCTTTATCTCAGAATCTTCTCCTCTTGGAAAATCAATGCCTTTACAATGAGTATGGGTCTGAGCTAAAACTGGAAGCCATGTTTGGGTGAAGCACTAGCAAGAACACAACAGAGTCAAAAGGGCAACATAGCAAGTTTCGAAGAATATAGGCACTACTTTAACTCAGGGAGGGGTGAGTCCTCTACTTGGGAAACAGTTTCTTCTGAATCAGCAGAGTGAAGCAAATACTTGTAGACTTTAGAAGTTTAGAGAAAAAAATTTTTTAAGGCAATCTGTATGTGTGTGCATGTTATTAGATCCATGAAGTGTATTTTCAACTCACAACAACCCCCAGTGGGCCTAGTTTATACAATGGTCAATAAATCCAGTGACATATTGCATTGGGGAACTATACTGTATAAGACATATTCAAAGGGTTAAAGAACAAAGATGTCAACTTGATTAAGTTGTACTTGACTCAAGTCATGGCATTTTCAATTGCCTTATATCAGGGAGACTGAACAAGAATTGATGTCTTTGAATTATGCTATCAGAGAAGAATATTGAAAATATCATGGATGGCGAGACTTCATTTCATTTACTCCTAATATGTTATCAGGAAGGACCAGTCCCTGGAGAAGGATATTGTGCTTGGTAACGTAGAGTGTCAATAAAACAGAGAAAAACCCGTAATGGGATGGATGGAACACTGTAGCTGCAATGGTAACCTCAAACACAGGAACGAGTGTGAGTGTGGCAGAGGACCAGGCAGTGTTGCATTCTGTTGTACAGCGGGCCATTATGAGTTGGGGATGACTGAACATTAACATGGTTCAAGTTCACTATATGATGTGGGATTGACTTGAACTATATTTCCCTTCTTTTAAAACGGAAATAACAATGTGATTTCATGTAATCTCGCAATAGGATCAAATTATATAATAGGTTACTAGAATGATGAATGTGGTAGAGCACGAACACCAAAAGGATTTGTTATACAAACAAGAAGAATGACGATGGTGATTGTGATCATGAGCAACAATTATAGAAAACCTGAAGCTTTGAACCATGCCTTTCTTTGTGATTTGACAGATTCTGTATATTAGTTTTAAGAGTAAGTTTCAGATTCACTTGATGTATAAAATTAGACATTCTCTTTCTGAATCCAGTCTTGTCTTATACCTCCCAGTGTCTATGCCTTCCCAGTTCTCTTAGTCTAACTAGGGCAGAGCTCATTTCAAACACTCAAACCAATGGTTTTGCTTCCAATTTGAAGGTAAAGTAGCTTTTTTCTGGAGATGCATACAATTTGCAGAGAAAGTGTAATAGGGGCAGCCTCACTAGCCTCTTCACTCTGACTTTACATACCTATTCAGATATGCATTGGAAGGAAATAAACATTTGCTCTGTTGCTTATCAGGCATTGTACTGAATGCTTTTGGATATATAGCTAACTTCATCCTCACTATAACCATACAAGGATGGTATTTTTCACTTCTCCTTTTTGCATAAGAGTAAACAGAGACCTGGAGAAGTGACATCACTTGCATAGGGCCTGTGATGGGTAAACAAATAGTGGAGCCCATATTTAAGCCCAGATTGTTCTAAACTCCTTCTAACTGGCCGCCTTCCTTCCCTAGGATCGGGCCTCTTTAGAATTGCTGGGGCACATTCGCTAGGAAGGCTTTTCAAGGAGGGGCTTCTTTTTCCCCCCTGCCCCAGTTCCCACTATATATGCCCCTGCCAATGCCCAATGGCCAAGGAAAGTAAGGAGGCCAAAAATCCTGCCTTCTTCTCTTCCTAGTTGATGGAGTTTCCTTTTTCTTTTCTGGGCCATTTGACAGTCTTTTCCCCTGTGATGAATGCAGTTTGATCTACTAAGTGACCACATTTTATAAAGCAGCAGCAGAGCTCCTAGGACACCTGAAATAGCATCCTCACACAGAGTAGAGTATCAACATGCAGTTCAGGGCAAGAATCCATATTTTTTTTTGTTTTGTCTTGGGAAGCTGCCACCCTCTTTCAGCCACTGAGCTAGCTTCCAGGGTAACTGGGACACCACAAAAGCAACTTCACCACTAAGCATTGTACACTAGGCACTGATGACATGAGAAACACTGCATTCCTTCCTCTAAGATATACTGACAAAGGAGCAGGAGGAGCGGGGAAGGAGGAAGGGAAAACAAAACAATACAATACAAAAAAGAATTCAGTTCTGAAGCCAGAGCACAACTGAACAGCCCAGGAAGCTGACTGGAAGCTGCAGGGAATGACTTTAAAGAGTTATTTGGTAGCACAGCAAAGATGAAGACTTCTGAGTCCCCACCAAGCAAAACTCTATCTGGGAAGTGCACTGATAAGAGAAACACAGTGTGGGCATCTGTAGACACGAGTGCAGTTCATCGTTGTCTCCTACCTGAACCCCAACTAACTCTCTATGGACTCAATCCACTATGTCATTTTTATTGCTGTTTTTATGACACGTAAACTGGAATCAAAATTAGATATGGTCTAGTGCAGTGGTTCACAACCTTCCTAATACCGTGACCCTTCGATACAGTTCATCATTTTGTGGTGACCCTTCAAGCATAAAATTATTTTAGTTGCTACTTCATAACTGTCATTTTGCTCCTGTTATGAATCGGGCGACCCCTGGGAAAGGGTTGGTTGACCCCCAAAGGGGTCGAGACCCCCAGGTTGAGAACTGCTGGTCTAGTGGGACAGAGTACGCTACGGACTGATAAAAGAATACGGTCAATTCATTGTCTGGCTCCTAGGAGGTTTTCTAGACAAAGAATGCCCAATGATATGAGTCAGAAATAGCTCTGTCCTCTTCCACATCCTCCAACCCTGTAATGGAGTGATTCTCATTGGTTCAGCTAACAGCAGTGGTTCCCTAGTTCCCCTTTCAATATACAGTTCAATCTCATCTCTATCAGAGTTAGCCTAAGAAGTTGGAGCCTTCTAAGAAATTGTCTTCAGCATTAAGGAACTCGATGTTTCCTAAGGTGTTTTTCTTAAACTATCCATGATAAGAGCAGAGAATTAGAGGTATTTCTCTGATTTAATACAAAAAGAGCAATGTTGGTGAGAGTAGATGTTGTGGAAATGAGTCAACTTGACCTAAATGGAAAAGAACAGAACCTTCTAAACTTCATTCCTGAATAGAAAAAAGGAATCTCTAGACGATATTAAGTCAACCCTGGCTATTCTAGAAGCTTAAATAGAACTGTGGGACTTTGTTTACACACTTTACTTCCATTAGCTCGTTAATACGTGCTCCCAAAGCTTTATTAATACTTACTTTTGGCAAAGAGCTGAGAGATGGTTTTTCTGGTATCCTCTGACCCCTCATATTCTTTCTCTGCAAGTTGCTTGTTGGCAGTCTCTAGACGGTCTGTGGAATTTGGAGACAATCAAACTTTCAAGCACATGCCATTTGTCCTCTAAATACTGACCTTTGACCAAACAAGTCCTCTTCTCCGTGTTCAGTAGAAATGAGTGACACAGACATAGGTATGCAAATGAAAGCAGACCAGAGTGAGGACAGAGACGGTGAGTGAGCGATACATTCAGGCCTCACAGACAAAACTGGAAGTGTAGAATTGTAAGTGCCAATAGAGGCATCCATCCTTTAGTATATACCAATATGTTTTATTAAGTAGGAAAGGGAGCATAAATGGTATAAGGTATGTAAAACCATATCATGCCATGAGACCATGAATAGCAGATAGCATGAAGACAAGTGAGCAAATCAACAAAAGCACGCAAACACAAACCCGTTGCCATGGAATCAATTCCAACACATGTTTGACTCAACCCCTTCCTTTTATAGATAACCACAACCCCCAAATTAGACAATTACTTTCCCAAGGTCATCAGTGGTGAATGCGTTGGAGGGGATTAAAAGGAGAAACATTTCTTACTGTCTTCAATATTTTTATATAAAGGTAAAACTAAAGGGAGGGAGTTCCAGAACTGACAATTTGCAGACATCGTCATTTTAAGCTTGCGTAACCCAAAGGCCCGCCTGTAGCTAAAACTATACAGCAGGGTTCTCAACCTGTGGGTCGCAACCACTTTCAGGCGGTCGCGTGATTCCTAACATTAGCAAAATTACAGTTGTGAAGTAGCAATGAAAATACTTCTTTTGGGGAAAATAATTTTATGGTTTGGGGGGGGGGTCACCACAACATGAGGAACTGTATTAAAGGTCCACGGCATTAGGAAGGTTGAGAATCGCTGCTATACAGGAAGTGAGGAAGATGGTAGAAACAGAGTAGGTGAGTCCCAAAGAAATACGGCTTGATTCAAACAGCAGTTCATCTCTCTGAAGGAGATTCAGATGAACCTCTCTACTTTGAGGGAGTATAAACTTAAGCTGAAACTCAACTGCAGTAAAAAAAAACAACACAACAACAAAACCTAGCCTGTAGATGCCCCATAATTTCATAGCCACAGTAGTGGGTTAGATCAACTCGGAAAATCTCACCAACGCTTCAGAAGTAGAAAGAGAAGCCCACTGATTCCCTCACCTCTTAGGTCCCTGTTGAAGTCATGCATCCTGCGAATCTCCCCCTCGAGCTTGTTTCTCATAGCCTTCTCCAGAGCCTCCCTTTTGGAAGATGACTTCACAAGGTTCTCATACGCCTCGGAGATACGCTGGATTTCGCTTTCCACCTGAAAAGAAAAGACGGTGATCAATATAGGAAATTGACGGGCTAATAATCGAAAAATATATGTGTGAACCCTCAGTAGAAGCTTCTCCCAGGGCTTTCTAGATGGCTAGGAGACAAGTATAACAGGGATGAAAAAGATATTTAAAGGAGATTTCGAAGTTCATCTTAAACCCACTGTTTCATTTAATTTTCTCAGTTTAAATAAATGAACAAAAGCCATTTTCTGCCTTCAATGATGAGAATAAGACAGAGGTAATTTCATAAATATAGCTATAAATGATTCAAATTTTTAAATAAAAGTTCTCTGACATGTCAAATATTAATAATAGCGTATGTATGACTTTTTCCCTAGAGCATTTGACAAGCTTTCCACATGTTGACTTCCATTTGTTTGCTATCTGCTTAGGCCAGGAGTCCTCTCTCTAGCATTAAAAGTATAATAAAATCCCACTGCTGTCAAGTCAATTCTGATGTATAGTAACCATACAGGGACAGCGAAAACTGTCTCTAGGATTCCCAAGGAGGAATCTTTAAGGAGGCAGACTGGCACATCTCTCTCCTGCCCAGCAGCAGGCAGTGTGTTCAAATAGACAACCTTTCAAACCCGCTGCCAAACACATAAGCATCAAGCCACCAGGAAACCTTTTCTCCATCTTAGTGTAAAAACAAAGCATCTTTCCAAAGAGCAAGTCGGTGGCCGAGATGAACCCTAAGAATCTTAAGGCTAAGTCTCACGGAACAGTGCAGCTGAATTTAGCAAGCACGAGAAGGATGAGGCTTTCTGTCCCGCTAGACTTATATCCGTGCCAAACCTGCCTAAGGAAACTATAAGTCAGAGTCATCTAGGCAGCAGTGGGTATTACTTGCAAGATCCTTTAAAGGCACTTTGTGGTATGTAACTCTGATTGGGGACTGGTTCTGCATTGGGCTACAATCCACATGGTTGCCAGTTGGAAACCACCAGCAGCCCTGAAGGAGGAAGACCAGGCTTTCTAATGTAAACAATTACAGTCTCGGAATCCCACAGGGGGTTACCTGGAGTCAGCATGGACTCCAAGGCATTGAGTGTTTGGTTTGGGTGAACTATAAACGAGGACATTAGTTTTGCCCTCAAGGAGCTTGTAATCTAGTCAAGTCAAACCATACAGGAATGGACGCATTACTAAGAGAAACCATAAGAGTTCCAAAAAGTACAGCGGAAGATGGGGTTATTCCTGGCTGGAGATAAGAAAAGTGGACAGTATTTCAATGAGGAGGTTGCATTTGAGTTCCACTAAAAGATGGGTCAAGTTTCCATAGGCAGAGGTGAGAGGAAGGATATGCTATTCTGAGTAAGTCAATGCGTTTCAAGAATGACTAGTAGTTTAATTTGGCTGGACACCCTGGGCCACATAGAGGAAAGTAGGTGAAATCTAACTTCAAAGATAGTTTGGAGTCAGATCATAAAAGGGCCCTAATGCCAGGCATCTCGGACTTTAACCTCATAGTCAGTGGGAAACCGGTACAGACTTTTGAACAGAAATTAAGGATCAGAGTTTTGTTTTATGGTATATTATAAATCTTTTAAGATGAGGGGGAAAAGCAACAACAACCAGAAAGGCTCTTACTCTAAATCAGCCAGAACCAAGGGGGAAAGTATGCATACGATAAATCCAGGGTCTTTTTGTAACCAACAGAGCTTCATTGCCTACACAAATAATAACCACAGAGATGTTTGCATATCATTTGCATAAGACAAATAAACCCAATACCCTATTGTCAAGCAATGTTCAAATAAAATTTGACTCCTATAACCATTCTGAGCACCAACCACACTGTATCCCACCCCAATTTAAAAGTTTTCTTTTTGGTGAAAGTGTAAAAAACAAAACATATCCATTGAAAATTTTCTACATACTGGGTTTTGGTGACACTGCTTATATTCTTCACATTCTGTCACCAACTTGCTATTTCTACTTGCATTGTTTCACTGGGCCCTACACAATAGCTAAGCCACTAGGACCTACATGAAAATGTTCCGTGATCTGCATTCCTTCTCAATGACTCCACTACCTTCTAACACAGTAAGGTACATTTTAGAGAGAAAAACCAGATATCATTAGCCTACTAACTGCAAGGTGATTGATTCAAACCCACCAGCCCTTCCATGGAGAAAGATGAGACACACACAGAGAGAGAGTCTCAGAAACTGTGTACAGGGTTGCTATGATCAGAATCGACTAGATAGGAGTGGGTTTGGTTTGGTGTTAGAAGGAGACTGAGAGAAAAGTAGTGGTTATAATCTCATTTGTGGATCGGTTGTCTTTATTGGGTGAAAGAGGCAGGAACAGAGGAGTATGTGTCTCTAATCAATCTCTTTGATGATATAAAAGAGATTCTAGAGCAAGTACAAGCAGAGATGGAATAAGATTGCTGTCAAGACAGGCCACAAGGAAATCTCGAAGGCCCAGGAAGCGGAAGTTGAAGAGAAAAAGAACAGAGAGTCGATAGAGAAAGCCATTTTCTAGACAGGTAGCTCAGCCCTGAACCCAAACATCTTTCCTCCTCAATTGTGATAAAGTAAACTTCTGTTAAAGCCGTCTACCGGTGAGGCTTCTGCTAAAGTAGCCCTAGAGAACTGAGGCCCAACAGCTCAGAATCAACCTCGTCCCGTTCCTACCATAATGCCCGTGAGTGGTCTGCCTGCAAAGAAGTGAGGCTTATACCACAGAAAAGAGCAGACTTGAAAGTGTCTTCTCCTTGCAGATGGAACCAAGATAGCAGCGCAGAAGGTGAAAACAGGCGAAGGGCATTTAGAGACAAGATATGCAGGACCTGTGCATGAAGAAGCTTTTGCTCCATGAAGTTCTAGGGATGGTAAATAAATATTTCTATTTGTAAGAGCAGGTTTGGCATTGGTCTGTGATGGGCAGCCTTTAGGGTACAAGGCTATCCAGTCCCTTCAAAGCATGCAGCATCTTGTCGTTATTCAGGTGGCTCAAAGAACGACTTCAAATTCTTACTTTTTCCTCCGTGTAAAGACTGCACCCTTCAGATGGGCAAGCTGCATATCTCTCAACAGGCTTTTCTAGGCAAAGAAGTCACAGAAAGGCATTTTCAATGTTTCTTTTTATTGCAGGAGGTCAGGGGGTGGGGGTGGGGGGTCCGGTGATCTGGGAAGAAGGTAGAAGGCAATGGGTTTTCTGACTTAGTCTGTGGCAATGTATTATCCTCCCGTGTCTTGGGTCTACCCCCCCCCCACCGTACTAGCTGACATCTCCTATGTTATACTCCCCACTTTCCTTTTCCTCTTCTATCTACTTGTTCTTCTGAATCCACTATAGCACTGGATTAATCTTCACTTAATCTAACACCCTAACTGGTCCAATTATTTTTATTTGAAACCTATTTCCCCACATTGGCAGATCTGGCCTTCCAACATCGGGGATTAGCAGATGTCTCTTGATAGTATTTTCTCACGCAAACAAAGCATTCTGCTCTGCTCTTTTCCTGTGGACCACCTTCTCAAAACAAAACAAAACAAGCCCCCCCAAAACAAAAACCACCATAGATCTCTTTGAAAAATTGCTCGAGTTCCTCCTTTAGTTATTACATCAACCATGGGGCAGGGACCATCCTGAATAGAGTTTGGGGAGAAGGTATCAAACAACAATTTAATCAACAATCATCAAACCATATTCATCTGCTTCTAATATATAAACATTATCAATATATTGTGCTAATGTAGGGGGAGGGGTTGTTAAAATGAGGAACTGAAGTGAACTCCAGAAGTGAGGGAGAAACAATCGGGGAGGAACAATCTTTTTTTCTATCTCAAGAATCCTCATTTAAATTTGGAAAAACTTGGGCAGGGTAGGGTTTTTTTCCCCTTAAAAATACTTTGCTGACAACAAGTCCCTGTTTAGGATCCAGAAGCAGTTTTTGCAAATACTCTGAATTCTCTACTCTTGGTTGTTCCTTAGGGATAGCTACTGAACAATACAAGGCAACACTCCTTCCTTCCTCCAGCTTCCTCCTGCATTCCCTGACACTGTAGGGACATGAAACCACAAGAGTTCCAAGAGGACAAAAGCTGCAAAGAGACTACCAAAGGCATAACCTTATTCACCAAAAGCTGCTGGAAGCCTACAGCTAAGGTTCCTAGCTTGGGGCACACTCCAGCTAAAGTCCCAGCTGTGGATGACAGGAGGGTCCCAGGAAAGAACGTGAACTCGGGACACAAACTCCTTCTTCTATTTCCTCAGCCTAGGGCTCTCACCTGTCACCCAGCTGTGATGCAAAGCCCCCCCACCCTGCCTCCTACACACAACAGAGAGAACAGATGTTACATTTGAACTGCAGTGGAAGACCAATGCAAAACAAGGAAAACAAGAGGTTATCGAAGAAGAGTTATTCTGTGAACCCCCACCAAAGAGCTCTGTTTTCCAGAGCAAGGCAAGGCAGGACCTCACTTCAGCTAGTGAGATTTTTCTAGGAACTATGGATGGTGGGGGTCAGAGGGGACAGGGAGTGGATCATCTAAGATGCAAATTCATTATTTGACTAAAAACACAAACATGAGACTAGTCTTATAACTGGCTCAAAGGTCATCTATGAAGGCAGCGTTAGTGTTCTTGGTCTTATGATGCATTTTCCCTGCCTTATGGAATTCTAAACTAATCTGCTAAATCTCCTTTAGTGTTATGGTGCCTGGAAAGACCATATACTTTATTTTTCTCCGCATAGAAATATTAGCCCTCCCAGATAGGTACACAGAAAGAAGATCTTTTCCAAAGCATAATCCATATACAAAACCTTCCGATACAAGAACCCTGAAGACGTGTCCATAAATAAAGCAGGTACCCACAAATGGAAACTTGCACATTTACATGAAACAAGTCCCACGGATAAGGTTTAAAGGAGACTTTAACATCCCTACGTGGGGGCCTCACCTTCTGCAGTCTTGCCACTTTCTCATAGCATCCTTCCAACTCCTGCCGCAAGTTCCGGTTCTCATCCGAGAGGATTTCCATCATTTGCTGGGCTCGAGAAACAATGGCATAGGGGTCAGCTGGCATTGGTTGATAAGAAGCAGATGACTGCTGAGCCCGAGGCATGGCGGAATAGGCCTCTCCTGGCTGTTGCTGTTGCTGTTGCTGTTGCTGATGCTGATGCTGTTGCTGATGCTGCTGTTGGTGGTGGTGGTGGTGCTGGTGCTGGTGCTGGTGCTGGTGCTGGTGCTGACTCAGAGCCGACTGGGATAGACGGTAGTGATCTCCTTGATGCGGCTGATTAGGAAGGTAATGTTGCTGCGCCCTAAGCAGGTGAGCTGAGTGGTCGCCTTTGGTTGAGACCAAAGGAGACAATCTAGTGGATGGTGAAGACTGCAGCAAAGACACGGAACCGCCTGATGTAAGGGAAGAAGTAGGGCTGTGAGGCTGAGAGTTTCTGGCTGACAGTGGCAATGAGATATCCTGTGATGGCCTGAAAAACAGAAAGGCAAAGCTCAGGTGAAGTTCTCTACTAAGGCCTAGGGGTCGGGAGGCAGCAGGGCATAAGACAGTAAGATGAGAATGTTACGGGGTCCCCTAGCATACCTGCAAATTGATGAGCAGGCAGGGTTTCACTATCTCTGCAAAGACCCTTACAGATTTTTCCAGGTCTGGCTTTCTGTGACCTTACCAGACATAAAGACCCAACAGAGAAGGGTATGGTCCCATAGGGGCTTGAAGCAGATGACCTGAAAGGTCTTGTGCAAATCTAAATGATGAGTGCCTACACACTCGTTGACCAAGTTAAACATTTTAAGTAATTATTCTGGAAGGCAGTTTTATCGTGCTATTTAAAACTAAACTGTTTCTGGCCTTCTATATGTGGCATATCACATGCAAATATTTAAATTTAGAAAATGAATTCTACTTGTACAAAAGAAAACATCCAATAGCCATCTAATCCTTCCTAAATTTTGCTATCTGTAGTTCCCTTTGGTTATTTGAAGATTCCCCTTGATCATATATTTGCAAAAGATTCCTTCATAGTATATAAAGTGAATATTTAACATTTATGAATTCTTGTTGGTTATATTATCAATAATGTAACTGTTGTTCCCCATGAAAAATGAAAACCCCAAGATCTGTACGGATTACAGGCAAGCTACATTATCATTTTCTTTTTAAACAAATAAATTTAGTGCAACCCTGGCATTAGACTTGGAAGAAATGGAGGTCCAGAGAGGACAATGGCCTACCAAATCTTACAGCGTAAGTCAGGGGTGGTGCCAGGGTACAGACACTGTTCTTGATCCCCACTTGTAGACTTTCTAATACCACAACACGCTGCTTTCTGGACATGATTTTCCTATCTTCAGCCCACTGCTTATAGAGAGTTTCAGAAAGAGAACTTTGGTACCTTGTTAGATGTCCCTCTCCGCTTCTTGTACATAATCCCAGACTCCTAGCCACTAAAGCAAGGGTGGGGAGCATCTGACCCACTGGCCATATAGGGCCAGCGATGTCATCAACACTAGCCAGCATCACACACTTTACCACAGAGAAGCACTTTGAGCCATCACGTTAGGGGTGAGTTCAATAAATGTTTCACCAGTATGGCCTTCAGATGATGTTATCAATATCCAAATGGCCCTTGGGAGAAAAAAAGATTTCCCTCCCCTGCACTAAGGGAAATCATCAAAATATGTAGATGGATTCCTTCAACAATCCCCACCACTAGGAAGAACATCTGTTAGTATACACGGAAAACAACAAACTAGTTCACCCGGCCCTTCTCTCACATACTTCCCAAGTACTGGGGAGGCCTGATCTTGAGTTCAGATGTTTTAATCCATGGAAGACAGATGGCTAAGGGTATAGGATACTGATACCAATGGAGTTTAAAGACCCTAGTCTACTAGTTTTGTAAGCTTGCTCAATTGACTTAATGGCTATGAACCTCCATTTCATTACTAAGGTCATAAATGACTCCCGAAAACACTGGGCTCTGCTCACTTCTGAGCTCAAAAGAAATTACAGAGTCTCTTATCTACCTCCCAGTGAGATAGGCTGACCTTGTTAGAGACTTTACTTATGGGATATCCATTTAATCTTTGCACTACATTGCTTAATATTCATGGTGGAACTGGGACAAATAACTAGGGGCAATTAACTTCTAACTGGCATTCCACACGCTAGGGCTTATCTCTCCCACACACATTCTAGCTAGCATTATTGTTCCTTTATCTATCCATAGAAGAGATCCTCATTAAAAGTCTTTTTTACAGCTAGAAAAACATTTAAAATACTTGCTCATGGGAACTCAATAACCCACATGTTTTTAAGAGCCCTCAAATCCACTCAGTCCCTAGGTTCTGTCCCTCGGTTATGTAGATGCTTCTGGTTTCAGTCTCCCATTGATCCAATTTTAGACATATGTCAACACGGATGATTGCTGAATATCAAAGAGTACATATATATTAATTATATATAGAAAATATACATGCTATTCATGATTACAAATGAAAAGTTGTGACCACACATGACTTTTCTTCCCAAGAGCTCAAAGCACTTATCTGATTAAAAACCCAAGGGCGTTATAAACTTATTTTTATGAGGCTTTCTCCATTTTCCTACTGAAAATCTTTAGTTTCCCTACAGGTAACATGGACTATGTGGTCTCTTTCTTCTTTTAATAATGGTGTGTGTGTGTGTGTGTGTGTGTGTGTGTGTGTGTGTGTGTGTGTGTGTGTGTTTCATTTTGAGGAGTTTGGATCTCTAATACAGAAAGCAAACACACAGTGACTTTGAAGACTGTGAATCTTGACTAAAGCCAAACAGCCTCATCTTGCCCCACACCACCCCCAACAGCAAATGATAGGTTTGAACAGATGACCTGCATTTTAGCAGGCCCAGGCTTAACTCCCAGTGCCACCAGGGCTCTTTAATATAAAAGAACCCAAAAGAAATTCTTTGTTACCCAGTTGATTTTGACTCACCGCGAGCCTGTAAGACATAGTAGAACTGCCCCTGTGGGTTTCTAAAACTATGAATCTGTACAAGGCAGAAAGCTTCATCTTTTTTCCTCACAGCACAGAGAGGGTTCAAATTGCTGACCTTGAAGTTAGCAGTCCAACATGTAACCCACTATGTTATCTGGAGTCCTTTAATGCAGAGAAGTGCTGAAATTTCTGCTTTTTAATGTTCTTTCTAACTCTAGAAATTTTAGAGGCGAATCATATGAACCTTCCTCTTTGTTCCTTGGAAGCCTGAGAGGTATTCTCTTTTAATGACTGAACGCCTGGTTCTGAACTGGGATTTCTCCTCCGGCCCACTCCAGTTCCCTTGTAGCCATTTCTCAGACTCTGTCTATAGTCGTCCTCCTGCCTGGAGATTGAAAGATTCTGTCTTGCCCTGGGCAACACAGCACCTCTGAGGCGCCTGGGGAAGAAGGAGACCACTAGACCTGTGGTGTCCAGATATGCCCAGGGCACAGGCTCATGTCATGATTCTGGGTTCTGCCTAGACATAAATGGAGACAAGGCAGATTGCCCTTGGGTTGGCAGGCTGGAAAAGGCAGCAGTTCCTCTGTGCAGTGGTGTTAGGAAAGCCAAGGCAGTCAAGGCACTCAGACTCTGAGGGTCACACAAGGGCAGAAAGGCCTCCCGTGAACAAACTTCGCCTGGACCCCAG
This sequence comes from Tenrec ecaudatus, assembly GCF_050624435.1. Taxonomy (NCBI): domain Eukaryota; kingdom Metazoa; phylum Chordata; class Mammalia; order Afrosoricida; family Tenrecidae; genus Tenrec; species Tenrec ecaudatus. The sequence continues at coordinate 116,371,346 of NC_134548.1, read as the reverse complement.
CATCCTCCCACCACACAAAAAGGAGGACAGTATTTCTATTTGTATGAATTTCCCCGAGAACAGAAGCGAAATGAATACAGGGATGGGAGAGAGTTGGGGGCGGGGTGGGAGTGTGGTGTCAGAGGGACCAAAGTACTCTCCAGATTAAAAAACAATACTAAGGGCAATAAGTGTACTAATAAAGGCGGTTGGCCAGCCTGGTGAGCTACCCAGATCCTTCTACCACATCACAGCCTGAATCTCTCCCCACTGAAGCTGCCTGCCAACAACAGAATCACATGAGCCCACTGGAAGGCCCATGACCCGTGCCCTTGCCTCTTTCTTCCCTTCCTTCATTCTGCTCTCTCCTAAGACAACTTGGGCCACGGGTGCGCCACAAGAAAGGAGGAGATGGCCCACAGCAGGACAGAGGTCCATGGCTAAAAGCGGTGTCCTCGATGCCAGATGGACTCTTTCCCAGACAAAGCGGGTGAGGAAACAAAGGGAAAGCAAAAGCTGGTGCGTACGACTGAGCCAGAACCTGCTACCACACCAGGACACTTACAGGAAGCCCCACCTTCCTGAAATACACACACGCATTCCTGATGGACACATCCATACATGTGGAAGCCCAAGCAACAGTGCACACAGACACACTCACTCATTCATACCAGAGCAGGTGCCCCCCACCCCAACAGCCTGGAAGCCAGGCCACTCTCACCACAGAAATGCCTCCGTCTCCAGACTCTGCGTGTGAGTGCTGGAGAGGGCTGCAAGGGCCGATGGTTCCTCTTGCACGACCAGCTCTGCACTGAACTACAGAGTGAGGTCACTCTTAGATTCCACTTAAAGCGGATCTCAGGAAACCTCACATCTGGTATGCTCTCAACCACTGGAAGGAGGTGGACTGCTTTATAAACAGAAGTGATGTCATTTTTAAAAGCAGTTGATAAATGTACAACCCCAGGAACCAGCAAAGGTTTCGGTTGCAGAAGGATGGGGACTCAAGAAACTTGACAATTCTTCAGTGCCTTGGCCTTGTTCCCCTTCTGAAGTTTTGAGCATTTGGGATTTTTTTTTTTAAGTAAGGAAAAGGACACGGGTAAGATGAAGTAATAAAATAATTGCTTGGGTGGGGGGAAGGGGGAGAGGGGAAGAGGCACAGAGGAAAAAATAAATAAAAGAACTGCTTATAAAATGTGCTCATTTTAATAGCAGATCTTCAGCACTGCATGGCCCTTCTAAAAGCAAACAATGATTTTTTCACAACAATTTGTTCAATGGGCTCACTTTGCATCATGATCTGTAATTTGTGGATTGAGAATGAAGACTTGAGTCTTCTAATTGTTTGGTGCTTCCAGCAGTTACTTGGAAAAGACCTTACAAACTGTGGAGGTTAAAGGAAGGGGGTAGGGGGAGTACCATTTATGAAAACAGTACACTTTTTGCCAGTAGTTTGTCTGCAGGTACCACTGCCTCACCAGGGCCCTGAAAAAATTTACAGTCTGAAGCTGCCTGAAGTCAACCCATCCTTCATACTGAGCATCCCCCAAGTAAGACCACTTCAGAATTCCTTATTTATCAAGCATTATCAAGCATTCTGTTCTTCTCCCACAGAGATAGAAAAGCTGCTACCACAAACCCATTATGGCTCCAGAGAGGGGATTCAGCATAGGCCCTGCTACTTTTGCGGGGAGGGGGGCAGGGGGAGAGAGAGAGACCTAGATAACTTAGAAGGGTGGCAAAAGTGTGTGTGGGGGGGTAGCATCTTCCTGTACAATACATGCAGCTAAATTTTTTTCTGGTGGATTCTTCAATATGAAAGAAAAAACATCCTCTTTGGGCTTCTTCTTCTTTATTTAGACAGATCAAAGGGCTTTTCCATATAGCTTCAAACACGGTGGGAGTCACTTCAGAGCATAAACAATATTGGTGAAGGAATTCTGAAAGCAGCTTTCCTGGGAAGGCGGGGCCATGTGCTAAACTGGGCTTTGGATTCTGCTCCACACCCCTGCCAACAGACCCCTTCCCACAAGGCAACAGGCTTCAAACCATCCACATATGGGATGGAGTTCCACAGCCTCTTCCATACTGATGGGAAAAGCAAAACAATGCCCTGCCCCCAGCTTCATTGACATTTGGTTGGCTTGAATGGGTTTCCACTAAACTAAACAGTTGAATAGACTAATCCTTCCCTGGATTTCCGGTTTCATTGGGCAGATGGGAACTGGGTTCTTGTTCTCATTTCAACCTGAAGGGCCCTGTCCATTGCCCCATTTCCTGTTCCAAGTCACTTATAAGAATTTCGGCTCTTGCCCTTTGAATGCTGCGCAGGGGAGGTTAGAAGGGTTGGGCTATGAATCTGGGTTAGAGGATGGGGGGAGGGGGATCCTAAACTAGCAAGGAGGGGTGGAGCTTAATGCGAGTTGCTTGTGTCTAAAACAACAATCACCACAACAAAAACCACAGGACCGCAAAGTGGGTGAAAAAAATGAAAACCCTGGAAATGCCAGGTGCATATTTTTACCTTCACCTCACACCACCAACCCCCTTCCTTCCTACTCTCCCAAATAACCCAATGAACTTCAAATTAAGAGGCCTTTTCCTTAATGAGTGAGAACAAAAGGTTAGCCCAGGTCCAGGGACTTCAAACCTTATGGCCACACAAAGTTGCTTGCATTCAAGATGCCAGAATACGACACATAATTGTCCTCATTGTTGCCCACAGTGTCAATCTCTTCCCCCAACTCCCGGCGTGCAATCATACTTGTCAGACTTGGAACAACAATCAGTCATAAGGTCTAGTCGATACAGCAATAGGACAACGAACACTGAGTACTGGGTAATTTAAGAATGATTGAACATTTGAAACAGCTCTTTTGAAAGAATCCAGTGGGACAGAAGCCATGGATACCTTTTTCATTCTGAAGTTTAACATCTGACTGGCAGTGCTATAGATGATATGATGTGAATTCAATCAATTTAGATACGCAAAACCATGACAGACAACTAAAAAGCACAGCAGGGAAAAAGAAGCCATTCAGACTTCATAAACTACAAGAACATACCCGGCAAGGGTCATTTTGGACCTATGCACATATATATTTCCTTCCACAATAAATAATAAAAAATAAAATGTTTCAGTAATTCTACACAAAAATTATAATTAATGGCAATCAGAGAGATTTGTTTGCAAAAGGGAAAAAAAGGGTTAAGAGTTGTATGGAAGCACATAAGTGTAATTGATAGGTTGTTCAAGACTAGAGTCCAAGGTAATTTGCTTCTACTCCTCAGGATTTAATAACTCAAAAGAGGAGCATGGCCCCTTTCAATATTTTAGGATACAAAACATTGAATACCCGCTGAAATCAAGATGTGTCTTCCTTTTGGTTGACTTGGCAGCGGTGGTCATGTTCAACCTATAAAGCCAAGGAAATGTATTGTGTTAATTAGGGCTAAAAGGCTAGATAGTCAGGTTGTCAGCTGATTTTCTGTCAAGGGGCCAACCATGTGTTGCAGTTTGCCATACCAAACACCTGCCTGTTCCTTTCCTTAAGATTCCCAACACACAGCAGAAGAAGCTGGTTGTGGGCAAGGTCGAGAAATGACAGAAAGGGAACTCTCTTACCTGGCTGCTCCATACTCAGGGGGATGCTGATATCTCATCAGTTGCCCCTCTGTTCTCCCTGGCTGGTTCAGACGATGCTCACTATAGTAGTGGCCTGGCTCTTGGGGCTTGCACACTACAGACTGAGGTGGCATGCCCTTGTAGGGGTACTCTGGTGGGGGGCCTCGGTGTTCCATGCCTTTCAGGCTATGCTGGTTGGGAGGTGGCCCCTGGGTCTTGTAGAATTCACTGGAACTGGTAGGATTCTTGTAGAGATCACTGGGCTGTGGTGGGGAAAGGGGAGCGCTGGTAACAGGTGGGTGGGCCTTAACCCCACTGGTGGCCAGTGACATCTGCATGAGTCGCTCACTTAAGGAGCGGACATGCCCGTGCTTAAGATCTCTAAGTCCTTCATCTTGGTGCATCTTCCCAGGCTGCAGTCGCTGAACTGATGGCCGTCCTTCGGTTCGCATCTTCTGGTTGGTGACCCCTGTGACATAGAAGGCAGCTCCGACACTAGCATGTTGTTGGCCCCGAAAATACTGAGACTGAACCTTGGCTTCTTCATAGGTTGGGAGTTCTTCATTATTTTGCATTCGAGGGGAGAGCTGCTTCTCCATGATGATATTTTCTGACTGGATTTCCTGTCCTTGAGGTTCTTGTCGAGCGGCATGAGCTACAAGCTGTTGGTGGTGTTCTTGGAGACTCAGCACATCATTCTGAGGACCAGGGTTCCCACCACCACTGGAAAAAGGAAGACCACTCCCTGTGGCTTGTTGGTGTATGGCAAGCAGGTTGCGATTCTCATTAGGATTGCCAAAGCGAAGCTGCTCTTGTAGCAGACGTTGCAACACTGTGGTTCCTCCACTTGGTTGGTCATCAGAATTTCTCATCTCTATTGCTGGTGGTGCCTTGTGAAGAGAGAGAGAAATTGGGCACCTGGGCTGCCCTTGACCTGGGGAGGGGAAACAGGAAGCTTAACATCCAGTTGATGGATAAATCAGTCAATTAAAGATGGAGAACATGGGTACTTGGTGATAGGGTTCCATTGCAAACTCAAGAGCTGATCTAGATGAACTGTTGGAGATTCCTGGCCTTAGCATCGAGACAGTGAGGAACTTGCAGTCCTAATAGCGTTACGTTTACTCTTTTACTTTTATCATGAGCCAGATATTCAATCTTAAGTCCAAAGAGAACTAGGAAAACCTAGGTATGCCAAGTAGGGTGACCAAAACGGATAATTTCCCTAAGTCCATTTTAATAGAGTTTCTGTCTGTATTCTACTTCTTTCATTAAAAATCAAACTCAAATGGCTTTGGAGGTGGGGACATGGCAGTGGGGGAAAAGTCATCCCATCAAAAGGATTCATAAAGCAATTTGGAATGTGAGAGGAGCTAAAACTGCTAAATAATAACTAAGGTAAAGAAAAGGTGAAGAGAGCTTGACTTGCATCAGGCATGATGATTCCGTCCATGATAAAAATATCTCTTTCTGATTTCATTATACTCTGAAGCCTAACATTTAAAAATATATATATATTAGTTTTGTATTGTCCATTTTGGATGTTCTTTATCAAGGGCTTACTAAAATAAAGGTGTGAGGCAGTTAAGGTAATTATCATTGGCAATGCTTCTCTCTCAGATATGCAGGAATAAGCATTAAGGTGTGTGTGTGTATGTAGTGAGTACTACTTCCATTTGAAATATGCCCCTGTCGACATAGAGCAATTGAAAAATGAACCTCCCCTAATTTTTAAGGATTATGTGTTGGGTAAAACAGGTAGCAATTATATGACAACTTAAGATTCCCATTCTGATCGTGGTACTAATTTGTGTGAAAAATGAGTAGTAGGTGACATCTCTTCCTTCTCTAATCCTACCTTCCCAACATGATGTAGACACACAAACTCACAACATCTTTGAGCAAACTGCTTGTTATGCTAAATATTGCCATTAAATCCTAATGTCCAATAATGAAAGTCCCATTCTAAGGATCTTAACTGTTCTTGGAGAATGGATATAATGTCAAACAAAAAGTCACATTACAAGTCAACCTAAAAAAAAAGTCAATGTAGCCAGCCTTGGATTCCTAGATGAGGACTCAGGAATCCAAGTTTCTGGTCCCTTACTTCTATTATGTTGGGCAGTCTCCCATCTCTCTGAAAGCATGAATCTCTTTCCATTAGTTTTTCAGAGAATGACTCAGAATATGTCTGTCAATAGCAGATGAAAAGGGTCATCTTCTCTCTCTCTTTTTTAACCTTTTATGTTTCCAATTGTTCCACTGAATACTAGTCCAGTTAATCCTTCTCCTAAAGGCCATTTGTCAATCATCATGTTCTTTGTGAACAACATGACTTTTAGTATGCTTTTCCTCTCGCAGTGATCCCTCAAGATTCCTGTGTTTGAGCTGCCAAATCGAAATTTTTGGACATACAAATCTCTTTTGCTGCTTAAAACGGGAGAGATGATTACCAGACTACTTAACCTCTCTCAAAAATTGAAAACAGGAAGTTATACAGTTAAAAAAATCACTTATAAACAAACCCCTCCTGCAAGACAGAAAATCCAGACATGTAGCTGCTCTAGACCCCAAAGAATATGCCACCCCCTCCCTATTCCATATCCACCCCACCCTGCGCACACACATGCACACACCCACGCACACCATACACACCCATGAGCCATACCTATTTCTGCTTTCTTTTAGGCTTAAAGCCTTGATCAGGATAGGGAATTCTTGCTTAGGAGCAGCTCCAGAGACCGCAACGGCAGATTCCCTCTCCCCTAACACTCAGGTTCAGGGTAAGCGCCGTCAAGTGTCCAACCACTGGTCACTCTGAAATGTTCAGGAAGGATAGGGAGGGAAAAATAAAAATGTTTCTATTTTGCCACCAATGCTAGCAGATAACCAAATCAGTTCTTCCAAGAGATAACATGTTATCTGGTGTGCTTGCCTTTTAATGAGCGGCAAATTACAGCACCACTCATGCAAAAAGAAAGGGCTGCAGTCACCAGGTGATAGAAATGGTCACGTCTGAAACTGAAAAAGATTGCTGTGCTCTAGCCTCACAGACTGGAAAGCTTCTACTTGCATTCTGGGTTGGCATGGCCATATTCACTGACACCTTTAAGATGCAACTTTAGTTTGCTGCCAGCATTGGAACAGGTTCGTGAAACTCATTGTCCTACAGCTTGGACTTCAGAATATGGTAGGGTTGGGTTACTAAAAACACTGAAGCTCCCGATTTAATAGACTCAGCCTACTCTGGGAAAGGGGAAAACAAACAAAGAAACAAACAAAATTCCCCCCAACCATGTTATTAAATGTTTATGGCACGGTGACTATTCCAGACATTTCCGCAAACTCATGCGAGACACAATGAGAGATACAAAAGACAAAACCCAGTTCCTCCTCTGGCAGCTCTTACAATCCACTCTTACCATCCATGGAGGTAGGAACGTTAATTGCCCTTCTCAACACATAGCAACAACCCTTCTCCAAATGGAACAAACATTCACTTGTTTCCTCAGTGCTTCCACTGCCCTAGTATCTCAGCAAATGGAAACTACTCACTTAATAGAGACAACATGCAAATGCTCAGCAGGCCTAGATTGAGATCATCCTTATTCCAATATCTGCTTTGGTCCCCCCAAAATGGTTATAATATCGAGAAGTCTGCATTTGGGTGAAATACACATGAACCACATTCCTATCTTCTGTCCTGGCCTCAGCCAAGATGCACTCATATCATGTAAACACAGGCCTTTAATCTGTAGCAGAAGCTCCATTTGAAGAGCAAACGAAGCACACGGGGAGCTCTGCATTTGGGGAGCTTGACCAAAACATTTGAGTTTTTTTCCCTTTTTTTTTAATTTAAAAAATCAATAAAAACACAATAATTAATTTGACATTACTTCTTTGCAATGTTGCCAAAAATAAAGTCAACCAAAATAGAGTGAACAAACACAGAAATGTGTCTTTCCATCTTATTTTGGATCAGTGCATAATCATAATCAAAAGCAAAATTGTCTCCAATATGCAAGGTAATAATTTTAGAGTGTCTCCTTTACTTGAAATGCAGGGGAATGACTTCTAATTGGAGCCAAAGCTGGACTGTTAGCACAGCAATGGTCAATAACAATGGTACCTCTTTTGTCCAATTCTGAACAAAACATCTGTCATTTTTCTTAAAACAGAACCATGCAGAAAACAGCCTAACACTCTTAAATTTGAGTCCCTAGAGAGAAACTACCACATAAGTCTTTCACTGTATAACTTAGATTATTTGTGCCAATTTTGATTGACTTTCTCTTCACATTAGACTTCTCACAAAAGAAACTTTTAGTTGAAAGTCTTACTGTCTTCCCTTAATTATATCTTCCCTCATCCATATTCATTCCAACCTCAAATCATTTTCTGTCAACTGGACATGGATCATCCCTCTTTGCCTATCTCAGATCTTTTTTTATTCTATGAGAGAGAGAGAGAGAGAGAGAGAGAGAGAGAGAGAGAGAGAGAGAGAGAGAGAGAAAGACTGTGAAGAGTCCTTTCCTTTCTAGTTTACTGATTTTTTTAAGAACTTAAGTTCATTTACGCATCAAGAAACAATGAGGAAAATGTTAATCTTTTTATTTATTAGAGAAAAGAAAGGAACCTATTCCCTGTCTCATGAACAAAAACTAAAATAGTATGAATCAGGAAAAATTCTATCCACCCAAAACTTTAAACACTTCACTGACAAAGTCTGACGTCATTCTCAATCAATAAAATAACCTGGTTTCTCCTAGACACACAGACTGTCCCTGAGTAAGCTTGCTTGGGAAAGAATGAATATCTGTAGTTCTCTCCTTAGAAATTTAATATATATTCAGTTTATCTGTAACTATACCAGAGCAACAGAGCCATAAGTAATTCATATAATATGTATAGGCATTAACCTCTCCCAGCATACCTGTAGTCATTAACCTCTCCCATACCTAGGAAGTTGAGCCAATATGAAAGCTCAGATGTTTCCCAGACCAAGTCCCCAAAAAATCACCATTACAAGGAGGCCTGGGCAGACTAATTTCCACTCTTCAAATAAATTTTGAAATATGCCTATAAATTCTTCTTTATAGTCCTTCTACCTGCTCTTCCTATTCTGCCCCAACAACCAGGATGAAGGATCCAAAGTCTAGGGATCATGTTGTTCTGATAAATCTTGGTCACCTTGTTTCATACCATTTTCCTTCCAGGTAAATGGAAAGAATCCAGTTCGAAGTTTTCTATATGCACACCATAAATATGTGCACAATTTGTACATGAATCACATACACATAGAAACACATGTGCATACAATGCATGCACACATCAAAAATAAAAACAAAAAATATTGTCTTCCCTTCCCCTCCACCCCAATTACAATGTGAGAGGTCAATTGTTCCCTGAATTCTCTTATATCCTCTCAGGTTGGTCCATAGTGTGGCTTGGATTATCCTAGAGAACACATCTCCTCAAAGCCTCGACCCAAGACATGAATTCCTTGCCTTTGGGAGGTAAGAAACAAGTGTACCCATTGAGCATATCCCGAAACTTGCTATGGATAATGGACAGGCAAGAGAGTAGCAATCTTATAACCTAAGTTTGTATTTTTCTATTTTAGTCTCAATTTAGCTTTTTTTGTCTAGAGTCTTTGGGACATTGAAGGCTAGAATGAGAAACACACTTGGGAGATCATCTAGTAGATCAAATCCTCCTTCTATAGATGATAGCAGGGTCTAAAGAGGGTCAGAGCCTACAACACAGACGTTCTCAACCTGTGGGTTATGACCCCGAACGACCCTTTCACAGGGGTCACCGATTCATCACAGTAGCAAAATTACTGTCATGAAGTAGCAATGAAACTAATTATTTTTGAAAATCTTTTTATGGTTGGGGGGGGGGCGGTCACCACAACATGAGGATCTGTATTAAAGGATTGCAACATTAGGAAGGTGTGAACCACTGCTGTAAAAATCTTTAGAACTCTTAGCGCACCAGCTCTTCCATAATAGCATATCATCCAACACTATAAGCTCATAAGTAAAAGATGCTTAATATACATTTTTAAATCAAGTTGACCCTGGTTTGAAGAGGTATACTATTGTTAATTACCAATGAGTCTCACAGCGCAGCAATACATTCTTTATTTCCTCTTGTTCTCATTTACTCATAAATAGTATATGAAATCATATTGTGAATAAAATAAGAAAAGTTTGGAAATACATAGACCCTCCAAGCCAAACTACTAGCCTGCTTCCAACAGCATATCACTTACTTTTATTTGCATTTATGCTTTAATTTACAAGTACTGTATAAGAAAAGCACATCGATAGTTATAATAAAGGGAAAAAACATCCATACACCTCAATATCTCAACCCAAATCTTGGCATCAGAATATCTCTAGTTTGTTTTTCCCATGTTCATCTGAATGTTTACAAGACAATAAAATATCAAGACACATATTATTTTGGACTCTACATTTCACTTAACATGAACACTTTTTTCCACGAGGCTTACACAGACCTCATAATAAACATAATGGCTGTATACTAGTTTTTTAAATAAGTATATCAAGATATACTTAGCCATTCTCCAATTATTAAGAGATCAAGAGTACTTCCAATTGTGGGCTAGTGTAAATAATGTCAAAAACACATCTTAGTGATTTAGTCTTTTTCAATATTTTGGATTTTTTTATACTGGCATAATCCCCAAAGTGAAATTAATGGGTCATGGGTTCTTAATGTTTGTTAGACAAGCCCACTAAAAAAAATACAACTAGTGAAACACAAAAGCCTCATGAAAGTTCTCTTTCTCTCTATTTAATGAAAACTTCTCTTGCTCTCATTTCTTGACCGGGGCACAGAACAGGGTTCCTGGGAGGTAAAGAAGCCAAGAGAAGCAGTGTGGTATTCTAGTTGCTTGTGAAATGAAAAAGCGAAATGTGGGCTCCCCCATGAATCCAGCTTGCATGCACTTGTCGCAAATGGCAACCAGGCCAAGAAGCTAATTAGTAAAAACATCAGCTGGGTGAGAACAGGTTCATGGCTGTAATGGCTTATATCAGGTTTCATTTTTGCCCTTGGAAAAATCTGACAGTCAGCTTCAAGACATTCAGTTCTAGTGACCCAGCCTGGTACTTTCTGGTTGCTAATAAAATTCGCTAGTTTTCAAATACTGGTCTTCAATATATAGTAAAGGATATTGTGCTGTACAGAACTAAATATCCTTAACCAACGCATCCATGTGGCCATCTCCATTTTCAGCTACAGTTAAGGTGGCACATTTAATATTATATGACTAAGTGGCACCTGTCTTAAATGGTCAATGGCTTATAGACAAAGGTTTATTTGCAGACACGACCATAAAAGTCTTCCTGTCCTAAGGCGGGGTCAGGGGTGTGGGAGAAGCCAGCCCCTCACACTGTCGTGGGTTTAGTAAGTGCAAGTATATGGTTAAATATATATAAAGATCATAGTAAAATCATAGAGAATAATAGACATAGGAGAGAGTAAAATGAAGAAACCAGACACATTTCATAGTAGCATGCTCACCTCCAGGTCGGCCATGATTTCACCAGCCAGGTCCATGCATAATGCGGGCAGAGAGGGCAGGAGAGTCTCTTTTTATTTCTGGTCAAGGCCCATATATACTTAGGGGGCGTGCTTACAGGTTACCACGCACGTCACAGGAAGGGGCTGTACAATAGGCATATACATCACAGGAAGGGCTTTGAGGGGCTGGCTTCCCCCATACAGGGGAGCCAACAGTCCAGAGGTGTCTTCTATCTTATCAAGAGCATATGCACAATGGGCAGTTCTTCCCTTGCTTCTTAGCCAGAACTCACAGAAGAAGGTGGTTCCGTTTCCACCTTTTCCTTAATGTTCTTCCTTAATCACTCTTCATCTTTTCCCCCACCCACTGTTCAGTATGGAATATTAATTGTCCCTTCACGCTGTTCCTACTGGACTTTGGACACGTGTCAACTGTAGTACTTACCATACCATACTGTCCACAAACAGTATTGAACACATACCCTGAGCCATTGTGCTGGGCATTGGGGTGGAAAATAAAAAGATAAATGAACAGAGTACAGTTTCTAGTCAAGGAGAGGAGGCAAAAATGTATCCACATTCCAACAGGAAAATAGAGCTGTAAGCAGATATCTCTGGTAAGGCAGAGGCCGCTACCAAGAACCCAAACCACATAAAAATAAAAATACTCTTTGAGACAGCTTAGAACGCTCCCCAGGAAAAAAAATCTGAGAGCTTAGTAGGAGGCCTGTGATGTGGTGACTAACTTGGTCACCGAGAAGAGGAAAAGGAAGAATTCAATGACAGATTGAGCTATCCATTTGGGAACCATATGGACATCAGACAGATGGAATTCCCATGTGATAAATTGTATGTGCTCAACTACAAACCCAAACCATTTGAATCTACCTAGAGGTGCCTTGGAAGAAAGGTCAGGCAATCTGCATCCAAAAGGTAACAGCTTTGAAAACTATGGAGCACAATTCTACTCAGCAGCACATGCACTTGGCAAGTGGGGAAGTGAGAGAGACATTCCTTTATTTACCCCATAGCTTCTCTATTTATGCATCATCAATTTACACCTTGGGCTGACAATGCTTAACAGAAATACAGAACAAGATTCAATTCTTGTCTTTTAAGTTTCTGAGTGTCCACACAGAAATCAATGCTAATGGGAACAGCCAGGAATGGAAATTTCTGGCTCTTATAGGGCAAGGGTGAGGTGTATGATTTTTTACTGTCTATACACCAACACCTAAAGAGCCCTGCTGGTGTAGTGGTTATGCACTTGGCTGCTAACAGCAAAGTCAGCAGTTCAAAACCACCAGCCACTCCTCTTAAAGAGTTACAGTCTCAGAAACTCACAGGGGCAGTTCAACCCTGAATAGCTACTTCCCAAACTCTTTGCACAGAGGCAACAGCAGAAAATAAATAGTAATGCACATGTGCAATCGCAACAGCAATAATAATAACAATATTACCTTTGCTTTCCCAGTCTTTGTCCAAGTAGACAATAGCTCTTTCACTTCTGTAATCTTAGTTTTCCTTGTTAGCAGTACTGTGAGGAGATAAAGGCATATGTGATTAGTCCCATTTTACAACCAGAGAAGTTCAAGTCCAGAACGGATGGCTGATTTGTCCAAGATTTCATTGTAGTTCAGTAGCAGGGCCTGGATCAGAACTCAGGTCTTAGGACTTCCTGCTCCATGTTATTCTCTATAAATCGGACTCCTCTGTTCTTTGGAGGCTAGTTCAGCAGAGAAACTCAGTCTCCCTGAGTATCTCAAGCAGTTGAGGGTCCTGCACTTGGGGGAACATATCTAAGAGGCTTCCTCATATCAACCCTGGAATGGTGAAAGGGAATTCCCAGCAAAGCTCTACTAACGTAATTTGGAGCTCGCTGTTTTGCTGTACCCTTTTGAAGGGAACTCCATCTGCCTTCAGTCTGGTTTCTGTGTCTGAGTGGGGCTCAGGTGCTGACTGCAGGTGTGGGGCATCCAGCAGGTGCATGGACAGGAGCCAGCAGTTCATAGCTTCATACCAAAGAGCCTGAGTCACTCCCCAAAGGCAGAAGACAGCCCCTCCTTCTCCTGTTGACTTGCAAGCCCCAAGAACCTCTCTTGACTGAATTGCCAATGCAGAACTGAAGTTAGACCCTGCCTTCCCAGGAAGGGCTAGTGAAATCAGTTAAGCCACACATTTCACAAACCGGCCAACATTCCCGCTCTCAGAAATCAAGGTGAGCATATGCCACAGATATAGCATTAGAGAATATATGGAAATGTATGTGGTTGTCCTCTACAAGTTATGGGGATGAAGGGGAGGCCCACCTATCCACACCAAGCCCATTGTCCTTGAGCCTCTTCCAACTCATAGTGACCCTCCAGGACAGAGCAGAGCTGCCGTCCCCGAATTTCCTTTATAGAAGCAGACAACTGCATCTTTCTCCCATGGAGGGGCTACAGAGTTCAAATTTCTGACCTTTCAGTTGATAATCGAGGGATTGGACCACTGTGTTATGCGGGTCCATTAGAGCTACACTGTGGAGTCATTTCAGACCCATGAGTGATGCGGGGTGTGAGAGTGATGTCTGAGGCTTTGTAAATCTTTAAAGGAGCAGAGAGTCCCATCTTCCTCTTGCAGTAGGACCGCCCCAGACCTATCGTCCATATTTCGCTCCAACACGCTTATTCTATTGTAATTGGTTCCAAAACTACAGGAACAAGTACACACACACACACACACCCCGCCACAAAAGACGTGCAGACATTAGAAACAACACACTTGAAACCCTGCCCTCCCATTCTCACCAGAACCATTCTCCTGCAGGTTGCCAAGGGAGCCCTGCTTAACCTCCTCACAAAAAACACCAGATCAGAAAACCTCCTCACATGCCCCTAACAGACCCTCCACTCCACGGACAGCCCGAGGCAGACAAAGTGTTCTTGGGGAGGTGAAGAGGGTCATTAAAATTTACTTAGTTCCAAAAATTGTTTGCTTAAGAGAAAAAAAACCCTCCCCCGGATAAAAACATACACTCTCTAAATAGAGAACTACTTGTAAAAGAAAAGGGAGGTGGGGTGGGGGGCAGAATCCAACGTTACCTTACTAAAAAGGGATTGGGGTGATTCACTCTATTTCTCCAATTCATAATTCACATATGAAACTGAAATGAGTAAGCTTTGGTTTACAGTCCATGATCCTGAAAGAAAAACTGGCTACTAAACTAAAATGTGATCGCTGTATACAAACAGAGTGCAATGAAAATCTAAGCTGAAAACCTAATGCCAGAGAGAGGAAATTCGATTTCTTCAAAATCATTGTCCCCATCTGCGTGCTATTGTATTGTTCATTACCTTCATTCGCGATCACATGGGGGGGGGGGAAGGAGAAGACATAAATTCAATGCAAATCTAATTCTGTTGGAAATAACCATAAATGATTAAGTGATGCACTAATTAGCTTCCTAATGGGGGAGGCTTTAATGGCACTGTTCTATAACAACCTCCATCAACATTTCCAGGGTAACTTCATAAAAGGATGGCAGACCTGGCCCACATATTTTTAATCCCTTTAAAAATAATTCTCAATGCACAGAAAGCTTATTTCTCTTCAATGCTGTTAACACTCAGGTCACTACATTTTCTGATGTCAGCAATCCCCTTCCCACAAATATTCCAAGTATGCACCACCGTCATTCTCCTTTCAATTCTGTGGTCTCTCTGCTCCTTTACTGATTGAGTCCAGGCCTCTCAGCTAATGAGAAGCATGTGCAGGGAAAATATGCTCTTAAAAAACACATACATCAGTTTCATCTGCATTATGAAGAGAGGGGGGCAAAATGCTTATGGCAGATCATTTGTCCATATCAAAGGAATCAAAATGGGAAGTTTTCTATGGTATAAATAAAAAAAGGAAGAAAAATTTAGCATCAATGCCTCAGAATGAGGGATTGGTCCAGTTATTGCAATCTGAAGCAACACCAACACATGCAGGAAGGACCCCCCAAATCCAACATTTCTAGCTAGGCCATATTTATATTTAATGTTATCTTAATGTTTTGGAGGGTATTTAAGTTCTGACATACATATGGAAATGAGCCATGAATTGTACAGCAAGCATAAATATTCCATCATTAATAAAAACCAGCTGTGTAAAAAGCACACTACAATGGTTAGGTTTCAGTTACTGGCTATCATCAATATATGTCATAAGCGAATAGTACTCAGAACTTTCTCCCTTAAAACACAGACACACCCACACAGAGGTACACAGAAACTTACTTTTACTCTTTTTAATCTTTTGGAAGCGCTTCCAAAAACTCATTGATCTTTATATCATATTCCAATAATGTATTTTTGGAGCTATTTATCATCATTGTGGCACTCCAATTTACCACATAGTTAGAAAATATTTAATTTTTTAACATCTGGGAATCAATACTATGAATATTTGGACAATCTTAATTAGTCACTAAGGCAATGGATCACCAACAGGCATGATATGTTAAGCTCATTAAAAGTGAACACCTGTTCAGGTCCCTATAATAACTCTGCCACCATACAAACACCTTTCATCCAATGACCTCAAAGCATGTGCCTAATATGAAGCATGCTCAAACAACTCTGTGAAGTATTAATACCCTGCCGTCCCAGAAGAGTAACTGAAGAGCAGATCCGCTAATTCATTTAACTTTGGTCACATGGCAAGTCAGAGAGGGGTTGAATGCACCTGGGCGGATGGTATTTCATGGAATTGAGGAAATGATGAAAAGTGTCTTTATGAATGGCCAGCTATAGGGAGGGAGAGTAGATTTTTCTAGAACCATCTTAAGAACACTAGCACATATATCTGTCCATTTCCCCATCAACATGTATGACATAAAAAATATTTCTGTCCTTGATATTTTGTCAGTACTTCAAACCATACTTGATTTCCTATGCTGGTTAGAGCACTTTAATCTAATTCCAATTATGATAAGCCATTTGCATCCGGGAATAGGTCCATCAAAAACTAGAGATCCTATACATACGTATACCTGAGATTTCAAAGTGACTAAACTTTTATTACCTGGTAAAGGCTTCCAATGATGAACTTATTAAATTTGGGTCATTTTGCTGCACCTACATGTCTTTTATTTAATTGTATAAACCTTTTATTTTCTTTGCTATTTTGTGGCCTAATTTAAACACAGCCATTATTTTTCAGAGCCACAAAACAAACTAAAGTGTGGTTTCCTGCTTTTCTTTCCTCATTCTAGAGATTTCAGGAGACTATGCAAATCTGTATATTCTCTTGATAGGATATGGGGATAGTGATTTAAGGATCACCAGCAATGACTTAGACCCAGTGACCCAGCAGACTTGAGTGTGCGTTTGGCAAAACAGGAGACTAAAGGAGTAGACAGTACAGCCACAGGAGAAATACAAAATAATCCTCACATCACAGAAAGTGTTGGGAACGAAATGTGAACTACTTGGAAAGAAATTGTGAACTATTTGTCAATTCTGGAATTCAAGGGACAAGTATGTTTCCTTATGTGTCCTTAGTCAGGTCTTGACTCCTCCCTCCCCCCCACCCGCCCAGGTTTACAAAGGTAAATTTTGGGGGGGGGGGGGCTAGGGGTATAGTGGATTATGGATTGGGCTTCTAACCACAAGGTCAGCGGTTTCAAACCAGCAGCAGCTCTGGGGGAGAGAATGAGGCTTTCTACTCCTCTAAAGTGTTAAGTCTCAGAAACCCACAGGGATAGTCCTACCCTGTGCTACAGGGTTGCTGAGTCAGCATCAACTCAATGGCAGTGAGGTTTTTTTTTTGTTTGTGTGTTTGGTGTTGAATTTTATTTAAAAGCAGCATTTTAGGACCATGTAACTATGCAAAAGTTATGAAAGTGCCAGAAACCAAATTCACAGCCATTGACTCCGACTGGTAGTGAGCCTATAAGACAGGGTAGACTAGTCCCTGTGAGTTTCTGCTGCAGTGATAACTGTTTGCAGGAGTATGGAGTGGCTGCTGGTTTTGAAGTGCTAACTTCGAGATAAGCAGTCTAATGTATGACCCACAGGGCTCTTTATGCATGTATAGGTGCAATGACATCAAAGGAACCAGGAAAATGATTAGTTTTGGATAACAGAGTTTTTGATGATGCTTTGGGAAGGGTCTTTGTAAAATTTAAATGGACACATTGTGAAAACACAAAATATAGTGTGCTGATATTTATAGATGTTCATCCTAAACAAATAAGACTCACTGCCATCATTGAGCCAATCCCAATCCATAGTGATTCGATATGCTAGGGCAGAACAGCCCCTTTGGGTTCTGACACTTTACATCTTTTCTCCTGTGAAACAGCTCGAGGATTTGAACCACTTACCTGTATGCTTGGCAGTTCAGTGGCTACTATCAATTTTTGAAAATAAATCAGACTTTATCGATTTTGAAGAAGTCTAAGATTAGGACTATCTAAGTCATATAAATACAAATTGTGCTTCCATCAATGAGTGTATGTGACAAACCTAACCAAAATCAAATGAAACTCACAGCCATTGACTGAGTTAACTCCATTTCATAGCAACCAACCCAAAGTTCCAGAAAATTATTTCTAGCAAATAATGGCAACGGCTGCCTTTCAAATGTTAAGAATTTACTTTCAAATGTTAAGAATTTAGAGCAGCCTCTCCTACTGAGCCTACCAGCCAAATGACAGTAAGTTTTAAACCCAATGTTGACTCTGTTTTGCCCCTCCCCAAGTGATTTTAGTTAGAGGCTACTATTGCTAGCATTATTATAAGTGGTATAATAGACCATTAAAATAGAAAATTAAAATAGAAAATTAACTCCATCCCATATAACAAAGAGATTTCAAAGGCCAAATAATGACCTCTGTGTTCCCCAGAAGGCTCAGGTTAAATTGACATTTTATATATCAAGTCATGGGTTAAAGCCACTATATGAAAAGCTACTTTTATCTCCTTCAAAGAAACCTGTTATGGATTCTTTTATAAAGCAAATGACCTCCATTTTTTTTCGTTTTCCCTTTTGAAAAACTGTAGATTGTGTGGGTTGTATGGAGGGGTGACTTCCCTCCTTTCTCTAGGTGCAAAGAGGTCAGAAGCCCACCACAGAGGCAAGGAAAACAGTATAGCCATCCTGTTTAATACTGTTTTTCTTCATTCCCTGAGACCTAATGCTAACCTTTGACTTGGGAGTGGGATCCTAGATTTTGAACCAAAGTCCACAAAAGGCTGCAAGGCACCAAGAAGTAAGTAACACTGCAGACAACACATCATTGTCAAACACCAACAAAAACATTCTTGAAGACAGGAAATCAATGGAGCACAGTTCTAAACAAATTGGTTTAGTCCTCAGCTAATTAACTTGTCAAGCAGATATCCAAACCCACTGAATCCATGAAGGAAAGGGGTGATGTAAGAGGAGATTTGGGAACATTAACCCATTTACTATCCCAAAAGGCTCAGTCAAGACCACACACACCTCTCTCCACCCCTTTCAGTGGGTTTAAGCTGGGCTTTAATAGGTGCAAAGGACAATTTCATCCAGACAGTCCTTAAGAGTGGACTCTTTACAGGCATTCCAAATTCTCAGTCTCTAAGGAGGAGACTACCTGGCCACAAGCATGTCCCAAGCAAGAACATTCCGTCTACTTTTCCACATTGCTTTCCACTCCCCGCAAACAAAATCAATAACTTCTACCTATCCTTAGAATTTCTATGTTGTTGTTTTTTGGGGGAGAAATGAAAAAAAATCTTAAGATTGGAATAGAAAAGTGTGGGAAATTCGCCTTGCCTCCAAATTGGGAGGGGGGCCTTCAAAAGCCAAATCAAAGGAATTTTGAGGGATGGGGGTGTGTGTGGAGATCCTTAATTACGAAGACACGCTTTTAAATGAGGAACAAAACCTGGGAATGGAATCTTCTGAGAGTCACAGAAGCAGGTACACCCACTTAGAACTCTGGCACTCAGTGGAAACTCAAGGTCATAGCACCCATCACTCTGCTGTCTGATCAGACTATGCTCAAAGCATTCTAGAGTCTGGTTTGTTCTCTCCAAAATTTCAGAAAGTGCCATTTGACAGAATTCCTTGCACTAGTGTAACATAGCTTACTTATGAAACCAGAAATGACATATTTCCAAATCAAAGTCATGTTCAATATGAATTTTTAAAATCACCTTTCTTAAGTCTTTTAAGCAGGTAAACTGTTCTATAACGTTCATGGAGACGTTACTCTACTTGGAAATATGGTCAGAGATTTACTCCATATCAATACTCTGGAAAAGGTACTTTCAATTTTATAGAGCCACAAACTTTTCCAAAGAAAGAAATATCCTAAAATGAAGTATGATGTAGTATCAGAAAATGTCTGTAAATGACACCAGATAAACCCATACAGAATAGTTGGAACCTGAGTTATCATCTGTAAATAGATTCAACTACTCTACAACCACCTGGCTATTAAAATGTCCCAAGCCAGTTATAAAACTTAGTTGGGTCGGGCCAGCTCTTCCCTCTGGCTGATCTGAAACATGATAGCCTTTAAAATTGTCACCCTGCAATGTTCCTTCTCCCTCTGCTGTCTTTTCCGTTAAAATTAACCAAAGAAATTATGTTTAAAAAATAAGGAGATATGTTTCCCAAATACAGAATTTCAGTAACAGATATTTAAATACCACCATTTAAAATATATATGTATATAAGTGTGTCTAGCCCAATTGAAGGTGAGAGATGGGTGAAGTTGTATCCCAAGGCCCAAATGGTATTTCAAACTATTCTTAGCTACTAAATGAGGGTGCTCAGAGGTCTAACTGAGAAGGCTTCACAAAAGCTGGCCTGAGAAAGAACTTTTCACAAAATCAAACTCAAGGAGTCTTAAATGCCCTTAGCCCTCCATCATTAAAGATTTTGGTGACTAATTATCTTCCTCTCAGAATAGGAGAAGAAGCTTAATTAAAGTTTTAAAACTGCTTCCTAACATCCACCCCTGCAGGAGAATTGAACTTAAGATACTCCCAAGGTGCTCAGAAATTCTTTGTAAAATATCTACTGGAAATGCTATTTCTCACCAACTTTAAATCTGTGTAGTCCCATGCTGCAAATCATTAATGTGTTATCAGTGGCAAATTACAATTTACAAAGACAGTCACTTTGCCCCACTCTCTTCCTTCTGATTTCATGCACTCAACTAGTGATGAAGTCTGTCTTGCAGTTGGGACCTTCAAGACACCTGCCTGATCCCGAAAAACTAGTTATGAGCATTTTAAAACCTTATAAAGCAGATAAGGAACTACCTCTCCCACCCAGCCCCAGCACACACACACCCACATACCAAAAGGAGGACAGTCCCTGTAGATTACTGCAGTTCTGAAGACCTCAGGCACTTTCACTTCACTCCCTCCTTGGATCTTGCCCTGACCCCAGGGAAAGGAGTGTTGGCCCTCACCCTACCACAAGCACTCAGGGCAAATACATCTAATCACCCGAGATAGGAATTTATATTCCCGAGGGACTAAATGTAGATTACAGATTCCCTTGAGTCTTGAGTTTCCTTATGACTAATTACCCTCCAGGACCCCAGGAGACAAGGAAGTAAAAAGGACCATCGAGTAGTGGTACCCACTAGCATCTCCTCGCTGAAATAGGACAGAAAAGGGAACTCACACTCTAATAAAGTGAACTTGCAGCATATCCTGGAAAACTCGTGGTCAACTGCAAATAAAGTAAAATGCCCGGGCATCCCTCCACGCACCTTAGGATCATTTTACGGACTGCTGGGAGAGCATGACCAAGTTCAAGCCACCGCGATCCCCTGTCCCAGTACCCAGCAAAAAGTAACCACACATTTCCTACCCCTGGAAGCAACGAAGGCAAGGTGTTGGCTCTCTCGGCTTGCTCAGGTGGCTTTGGTCCCTGGCCAGTGGCCAGGGATGGGCAGAGGGGGGGGGGGGAAGCCCCAACTCCCCACGGCTCTTCTCAAGTCTACAGCCGGGCTCTCCTCGGTGGCGGCGGACAGGCAGGATACCGGGCCGGAGGGTGGAGCAGCGGATGATCGGCGGCGAGACACACTCGAGGTGGGAGGACAGGAGAAGTGGGAAAAGAGGAGGCGAAGGAAAGCAGGGAAGGAGGAGGAATTCAGGGGTCTACCAGCTAGGGCAGCCTGAAAGCTCCTCAGAAGGAAGGGGCGTGACTGCACTGAAGGCAGCTTCTGGGCAAAGGATGGGAGGTAGGGGAGGGGGACGTAGGGGTGGCTTTTCTTCTTGCGGTGAGCGGCTAGGACCGCCCCGAAGAGGGGGGGGGGGTCTGGGGTGGGAGGCGGAGTAGAGGGCGGGGAAAGGAGGGCCAGAGTTGGCCTGGACCCTAGGCTGAGGGGGAGGGAGGCCTGCGCGGTGGGAGGGGGGGAAGCACAGTAGAGAGGCGGGGCCAGTAGGCGGGGTAATTTCAAACAATTGAACCGGCGGGGTCCTGATGCTCTGTCGAAAGTGGGGGCCCTGCTTGGACCCTCCCACCCAACATGGCACCAATGGGTTGCCTGTGTACCCGGGCCAAGGGAAGGCGGGGTTGGGAGGTAGGAGAGTGTTTTCGGCGGACTGTCGTCACGATCTACGGCACCAGCAGGGGGCAGGCGCGTGGGCAAGAGAGCCACTACTGCTCGGCGTCCCCCGGCGGGAGGCAGCGACCCCCGAGAAATGCTGAGAAGCCGTTTTGCTCCAAGTGGGCTTGAAAACCTTACAGGAAGAAGCCGCGCTCCTTCGTGTTTTCCTGTCCCTCTTGCTTCCTATGACCAATAGGCCTCCACCCAGGTCACAATTCGGCGAAACACCCTCCTTCCTCCCTCCGCTCCCAGGCCTCCGCCCGCCCCTTTCCCTCGGTGACGCGCGGCGCCAGTGGCAGCGGGGGCGGGGCTCAGGGAAAGGCCGCCCCCTGGGCGGGCTGGGAGAGCTGGCTGGGGGCGGGGCGAGCCTGAGAGTAAGTTCTACCCACCGTTCTTTGGTTTCCGCAGGTTGGTGAGGCTTGCCTCGGCTTTCCCTCCCGATTGGTCGCGAGAGCCGTCAATCTCCTTCTTTACCCCACCCATCTTCCAAATTGATAAAACTGAACAAGAGGCTATTGTCTCCTCGGTTCTCCCCCTGCTACTGCTGGGTAAAGAAAGATGAGAAGCTTGATTCTCAGTCACCTGAAAGTGTGTCGGCCAACTCAGGTACACCTCCATGGCCCTGTCCAGCACTTAGACTAGGAACTTTTCTTCTCTCTTAATAAACCAGGCAAGGAGGGAGTCCCACAAAATAAGTGAAGTATCAATGTAGTGTTCACCTTTCTGGGCTGCCTTGGGAGGCTGGGCGGGGCGGGGGGGCGCGTGGCGGTGGTGGTGCAGGGAAGTATTGTTTGTTTAAGAACCCGGAGAATTGAGAACAGCAACTTTGGGATCCTGAAAATCTACCATTTTACAGGCCAGAAAATTAAAACACAAAGAAACAGCATAGGAATGAAGAGGATAAAATGGAATTTGGAACCTCAGGAAACATTCATCTCAGACTCTGGCACTTATTATGTGTTCACCTTTCGTTACATCGTTTAATTTTCCTACCTGTAAATAGACATGCCCTATTAACTTCATGACATTGAGATGGAAATAAAATGAAACGTGCATTTGTCCCTGCCAGGACTCACAGGAGTTTGAGAATCATAGGCCATTTGTTTTAAGCATTTACCTCCAAGGTGTGTAGATTCTGTGGCTTTTGTTTTTAAACAGCCAGTGTTTTCCTATAATCTTGGAGATGCATATGAAGTTGGCTCCCTGCAGTTAGAATAATAAATTACCCCCTTTTCTAACCAGGGTGGGGGAAATTCCTTTTTAAAATAGTTTTGCAGTGGCGCCATGAACTTAATCTATTGTGGTGGTGGTACTGAAAGAGGAAATCATGCTGTGTATCTCCGAAGTGAACTTGAGAAAACAAATATGAGAGAACATTTACCATGGAAACCACCAGTCTTCACAGATCCATATTTCCCTGCAAACACTACAATTGGAAGCATGTCTCAATGCAAAGGCCCTGAAAATGCAGAGCTAGATAGCCCAGGGCAGAGCGACATCCAATACAAGCCTGCCTAATGAGAGCCTTCTGAGAGCCATGGAACAAGGTGTGCAAGAGGAAAAATGTTCAAAGGAGACACTACCTCATGCCGAACTGGATCTCAGAATGTAACATCAGGTGTATGGAAGCAGTGGGTCCACAGCCTGCAGGCAAAACCTCATGTAGGCTTCTATATGCAGATTGCAGTGCTAGTGCTGCTCAAAGACTCAAACTCAGGGCTTTGGAGGACAGGGTTTGGGGTATGATTCTGCTTTTGTGCAAGGTGAAGATTCAGAGGTGATTTTTCATGAGGCATTTGAGTGTTCAAGACATCCAGACACCTAGGAAGATTATACTTTGTCTCTATTTGGAGAAGTAGCCAGGAGAGTTGGATCCAAAGGCAAATCCAAACTCACTGCCAGCAAGTTAGGTAATTTCAACTCATAATATATGCTGGAGTACTACTACTGATCAGAGTGGTGAGATGATAGTTATTAAAGTTAGCATTGCTGTTATCAAGGACAAAGTAAAATATGCACATGATAAAATCAAACTACTGGATGGATTACAGTGGGAACATAACTTTTCACCAGCACTTCTGTTCCAAAGAACATTTACCCTCCCTTTACGCCTGTTTGTGATCTTCAAAAGAGATAAACATATATATATATATATATATATATATATATATATATATATATATACACACACACACACACATACATAGGTGTTTGTGTACACCTTCCCACCCATCCATGACAATACACCTTGAATTTATTTATTCAACCATATATCTTCAAAAGCCTTTCATATCAGGGTAAAATTTTAAAGTTTCATTCTTTTCACCTCAGTATCTCATTGCATAGATGTAGCAAAAAAAAAAACCCATATTTTGGTATGTATAAAATACTTTATTTCTGAAAATTGTGTCATCAGATACAGGGGAAATCACTCTTTATACTTTAGAAACGATTTTATTGCAGTTGAAAATATACAGAGCAACACAGACTGCAATCCAGCAATTTCTATGTTTAAAATTCCAGGGCATTGATTACATTTCACATGTTGTGCAATCATTCTCAACCTCCTAGTCAGAGTGGGCCCCCCACCCTCTTAACATAGACTTACTCCCTGCTGTTGTTACTTTGATCCTGTAGAGATATTTCTTTAAGAGTGCAAAGCTCAAGGCAGACATTCTTTACTAATTAAGCTAACCCATTGTTGAGGGGAAATTTTTGGTTTAAAGTTTCACGATTATCTGGGGCCAAAGTTTGGGGATTCATCCTGCCTCAAAAGTGGTGGTTGAGACATTTGCTACCCCTTGCCATTGCACATGACTCTGGAAAGAAGAACAAAATCCTGGTAGCAAAAGTCTGGCAGCTGCTTTTAGTATGCCTCCCTCCAGCATGGAAGTTGTTTTCAAAAGGTTCTTTTAAGTAATCTTCTCCTACAACTATGAGGACATTCATACAGTTTTCAAAACGAGTCCATTCTGACCCTCTAGTGACGTTACAGAGTAGAGTAGCACTGCCCCCTATGGGTTTCTGAGGCTATAAATCTTTACAAGAGCAGAAAGCGTCCTCGTTCTCCCATGGAGAGGCTGGTGGGTTCGAACTGCAGATCTTGTGGCTAACAGCCAACACATAATTCACTAGGTCATAGGTTTTATACAAAGGAATATGTGAAACACTTAAATTTTTTAACAGTGCCCCCCCCCCGAGTCCCGCAAATCCCAATAGAGGATTTACTGCACATCCTCAGATAAGAATTGGCCTGAAGTAAAATTAGCAGAGCTCTGAACTTAATGGCAAACCAGGCCAAGCATTAATCACTTCTTAACCTGTGGCAAACAGCAGGCCTCTGGGTACCTCTGCTTTACCAGGGTCATCCAAGCGTCTTAGGTGTTCCTTCTGTCCTGCCATGCAAGACTTCCTCCTTGTTTTTATCCTGAAAACCCTTCAGTTTGTTTAAACTGAGTTTGCATTTAAAGCTATGCCCTGCCTGCTCTACTTTAAAGAGGATAGGGAAGGGGGGGTGGGGGGTAGGTTAAGGAGGCCAATATAAACAAACATTGATTGAGCTGTTATTATGGACAAGCCTAGAAAAACAAAGAGGTATGAAACTTGGCTCCTTCCTTCAAGGATATAGACATAAAAAGGTAACCAAAAAGGGAATGCTAAGTGCTAAGTGAATGGATATTGACAGTAAAAGCGGTGGAACTTCAGAGAAGGGAGACAAAACTAGTTCCAAGAGGGAGAGTTTTTACAGCAAAATATGCCACACACATTTAACTAATCCCCCCAGTCTTCCCCAGTCTTCATCAGCCTGAGTAAAAGAAGAACTCTCTGGGGGGGAGGGGGATACCAAAATTAACCACTAGCTGTAAAACACCTGTGTAAAGACATTGTTACCTAAGTGCTGCGTGTTTTCAAAAAGGCCCCATATCAGAATAGAGAAAAATGGAGGATCATCTTAAGCTTGGGAACCACGAGTCTCCATCCCCGCTTGGCCTTTTCTATTCATGTCTTTTCATTTTGTCATAAAGTGCAACTCCCTCCTTAGCATGCAATAAATATCAATCTCTGTCTTTTGTGTCTATTGTTTTGCCCAATGTACAGGAAACCTACAAAGGAGAATGTGGTTTATCATTGAATCCCCAGGCCCTGGTTTCTAGAAGGAAAGGCCATGAAATCTGAATGCTTGGGATTGAAGGACAATCTCCCCTGGCCGCCAAGTGGAATGGGAGTGTTGCATGTGCACATCTCCTGTAGGCCTGGGGAACAACTAAATCACGTCGCTGCACTCACAAACAAAAGCAGAGACAAGCACCTACACTAAGAAAAATAAATCTGAACAAGATATACCTCCAAAGAACTCTGCCCTCCGCTCATAAAACACGCTGCACATAGATCAGACACACATCTAAAAGCAGCCTTTTCCACCGTCCCTACTAACATCAGCCTCCTGTTGATTCGTAAGGACACTAGCACTGCTCAAGTAGAAGCCAGCTGATCAGAAAAAGCAGCTTTATCTGAACAGGAAAAGAACAAAGGGACATGTATGTGGTGTATGCAATATAAGCATTGAATTGACTACTTTTCCTTTTGGATTCTTCCTTCTTCCCACTTCTGTTCTTCCCAAAGCATACCAATGCACATTGTCCAGAAACAGGAAGTTTGAAGTGTGATCCATGTGTGTAAAATCTGAATTTGGAAATTCCAGAACTGTGCTTCAAGGCCTGCTACAACATTTGGTAAGCAAGTTATTCCTCAAATGCTTGGAACTACACTTTCTTTGAGTCCATTTTGATTTACAGTGACCCTATTGTGCATGTAGTATACCTGCTCCTGAGGGGGTTGGAGACAGCAAATCCTAACAGGAGTTAACAGCCTCATCTATCTCCCAAGAGGTGGCTGATGGTTTTGAACTGCCAGCTGTGTAGTTTGCAGCCCAACACTTAGCTTATTGCACCACCAGGCCACCTGGGGAGTACTTGGGATTAACTTCCAACAGTGTGAAAGTCAATCAGTTGTAGAAAACCAAAGCTGCCTTTAAGCCCATTTTCCAAGCTACTCCAGGGGGCTTGTTTGAGTAACCTGTTTGCTTCTATGACTTATGAGGGTTTTACTTTAACTTAACTGACTTGGATTTCTGGAAATGTCCAGGCTGTCCATACTTCTCAGTAGGTTTTGTTTGCCAAGTCCTGGGTTAGGTGGAACAAGAGGGCAGCTGTGAAGGCCTAGCAGCACACATCAAAGAGTGGTCTTTAAGGTTTGGAATGAGAGGGAGAATATAACTTAGTCAGTAATTAAAAAAACAAACACCCAAAACATCTCTATTCTTTGAAGGGAAATCAAATTCCTGAGCCAGAATTCCTTGTACCAAGTTAGCAGAATTAAAGGGAGTTCATCCTCTGACTTTACTCTTTACAAATAAACACGTGTTGGATTCAGTACTCTCTGCTAGAGTGTCAAAGTTGGTTTTATTTTAATCATTTTAGTGGGGGCTCATACAACACTTATCACAATCCATACATCCATACATTGTGTCATACACATTTGTACATCTGTTGCCATCATCATCCTCAAAACAATTCCTTTCTACTTGAGCCCTTGGAATCAGTTCCTCATTTTCCCCTTCCTGCCTGCCACTACTCCCTCATGAACCCTTGACAATATATAAATTATTATTAGTCATGTCTTACACTGCTCGATGTCTCCTTCAATTTCTGTTGTCCATCCGCAGGGAAGGGGTTATATGTAGATACTTGTAATCAGTTCCCCCTTTCAACCCCACCTTCCCTCCACCCTCTGCTATCACTACTCTCACCACTAGTCCTGAGTGGTTCATCTGTCCTTGATTCCCTGTGTTTCAAATTTCTATCTGTACCAGTGTACATCCTCTGATCTAGCTGGATGTGTAAGGTAGAATTGGGATCATGATGGTAGGAGGGGGGGGAAGCATTTAAGAACTAGAGGGAAGTTATATGCTTCATCGTTGCCAGAGTGTCAGTTCTTCTCCCCATGAAAGTGTGTAATTTGAGTAGAGATGTCTCTTTTCTGGCACAATGCTACACTTCAGGAACTGCAGTGAGAAGGCAGGGAAAATGCTATTTTGCTGTGATTTAAGGCAGGCCAAACTTACAATGCCAGTCTTCTTTTCATCTTGGATTCACTCCCATGAAAGCCACATAGGAAAGACCCTTGTTAAAGAGTAAATATGTAACCAGAGAAGGGTTAAATATTAAGCCATCATTGGTGTGTAAGGATGGAAAGGAGATAACTTTTGATTCCGGCCGAAACTTCACCACCCACCAATGAGATGGCATTACTTAATTAACGTGGCCACATCTGTTTCTTCAGCTGTAAAGTGGGGACTGTAGTTTATTTCCTGGGAAAATTAAATGGAATGACCCATAAAAAGGTCTTAGCATAGTCACATAACCAAGTGTATTTCTATACTCCCTCCATTCTTTTTTAATTTTAACAATTTATTAGGGGCTCATACAATTTTTTGTTTTTTTTAAAGTAAAACAGCAGGCGATAGAGAAGTGACCTAGAGCACCTACCAGCAAGGCCTTTAGAATCAGACGTTCCTACAAATCCTGCTTATGGTGCTAAGTATTTATGGGGGTTAGCACCAAAAAATGCCTATTTCATAGTTCTAGCTGTGCCATTCACTATGTATGTTACCTTGGGCATGTTGGCAACCTCAATTTTCTCATTTGTAAGATAAGGTGAGTAATAGCACCTTTCGCAAAGAGTGATGATGAAGACAAATTACAGAGATATATAAAAATACAAACCAATACTATTATTTGTAACATTTTGTACACTGACTAATTAACTGAAGTCTACTTCTCTAATAAGCATTTCTAATGTGAAACCATGAAAGGTTTAGTAAGAGTCCAGCAAACCAAACCAAGCCAAATTCAGTGCCATCGAGTCAGTTGTGACTCACTGCAATCCTACATGACAGGGTAGAATTGCCCTGTGGGTTTCTGAGACTGTAAATCCCTATTGAAGTAGAAAGCCTCATTTTTCTTTCGAGGAGAGTCTGGTCGTTTCAATCTGGTCACCTTGCAGTGAGCAGACCAATCAATATGTGACCCAATAAGATATGTTACTTGGCTCCCAGTAATAGAGTCCAAAACAAACCAAACTCACTGCCAAGTTGACTAGGACTCACAGTACAGGAGCCCTGGTGGCATAATAATTATGTGTC
Organism: Tenrec ecaudatus; assembly: GCF_050624435.1. Taxonomy (NCBI): domain Eukaryota; kingdom Metazoa; phylum Chordata; class Mammalia; order Afrosoricida; family Tenrecidae; genus Tenrec; species Tenrec ecaudatus. Next base: position 116,342,393 of record NC_134548.1, on the reverse strand, counting down.
TGGATGCTACCTGAAAGGGCAGTAATTCAAACCCCCCAGTCACTCTGCGGAAGAGAGAAAAGGCTTTCTACTTGTATAAAGAATTCCAGTCTTGCAAACCCACGGGGGCGGGGGGGTGGGGGGGAGGTTTCTACCACGTCCTAGAGGCTCTCTATGAGTAAGAGAGGAGGACTGTTGAAAATCGTTCAGCTTCCTAAGGATTGTCAGGTGGCTCTGGGAACAGCTGTGTAGACATCACAGCTTCTGGCTGTTGGAACTCTCCCACCTCTGTCCCCTACCACCACCAAGATTTTCACCATGCTTTGGTAGTGGTTATGCATTGGGCTGCGATCTGCATGGTCAGCAGTAGGAAACCACCAGGAACTCTGAGGGACAACGACTGGACTTTCTACTCCAGTAAACAGTTACAGTCTCAGACATCCACAGGGGGTTGCTATGAGTCACCATTGACTCGATGGCAGTGAGTTTGCTTTGGGGTTTGAGTATAAAGGGAGATTCCTACGAAGGGCTGCAGGAGATTCTGGGTTAATAGATTAACCTAGTGCCATGTTGGCCTCGGACACTCAGGCCTCCAGCTCCTTGAATCCTTCAGTTCGCACCTGTCGTGTACTATTCCTTCTACCTAGGAACCTTATAAATACTCCTTTCTTCAACCTCCCTCCTCTCTTCTCACTCAATGCTGTGTACCTAACACCTAGCATATACTTTGTCCGGCACATAGTAGGCAATTAGTGGATGAAAGAAATGTATTCAGCATGGCAAGGGTTTCTATGTATGGATTCCAATAGCTCTTTGAAATTTCCCACTGTACTTCATGTCTGATGGAGTCACTTAGCTGCCTCAATCTCATTGCTCAGGTCTCAAATTAAATGCCATCTCTCCAGGAAATAGTCCCTGTGCAGCAGCCGCTAGCCCTGTTTGCTGTTTATCTTTAAACACTCAGGTGAAGGTTGTGGATTCTTCATGCTATATTAAAAGTGAGATGATTTCAAAACAAATAAATGTCAATTATTAAATGGGTAAGTTATTTCGATTGATCTTTCAGTCTAGTAAAAGTGTAGATCCAAAGAGAAGCTTCGTGACTATTCGGTAGTTCTGTGGTATTCTCTTATCCATAAGCTGCCCACAGTTCATTACATTTTGAAGTGATTCCTACATGGGATGGGGGGATTGAATTAGGACGGTGAGTTTTAGCGTTCTTTGTGTGTATTAAATGACTCCGGCAGAATAATGAGATGTCAGGATTCTGTTGGTTTTCTGAATACTGGAGTAGGGAGTAATACAAAGTGTCATCCAAATCTTACTGTCCCCCCGTTTCTTGATCTTGGTGTGTAATGGGAAATTTTGAAATGTGGTTAGGGAAAGTTGGTGGGATTCATGTAAGCACAAGGTAGTACGTTTATTTGGTAGATGACAAATAAGTGCTGGGAGATCTGAGGGGAAAATGAACGCAGGCATGAGTGATAGGGCAGTTAAGAGTGTGGCTGGTTGGTCCAAATCTTTAATGGCAAGAAGATGGTTTTAGATAGTTTTGTGAATGGGGTTACTTCATGAATGCTGATCAAAGCTCTAGACCAGGCAGAAATTTACCAAAAGGCAATGTTAGCACTCAGTGGACAGAGGGAGATGGATTTGGATGCAGATAGAAAGTGGTTACAATCTCAGCATTAAAGTTGCTGTGTGACCTTGAACAAATTCCTTAACTTTTCACAGTCTTGATCTTATAGTTTACTCTTTTAACTAGTATGATAAACGTCCAAAGCAAATCAAAGCAAAACAAGACAAAGAGCAGTACACTAAATGTATTGCGTCTGAGTCAATTCTGCCCTATGGCCACCCCATAGATTTTCTTGGTGGTAATCTTAAGGAAAGCAGATCGCCAGGCCTTTTTTTGATGACACGATGTGATAGGTTTGAACTGCCAACCGTTAGGTCAGTGTCAGAGCACAAACAGGTTGCACCATGTCCAGAGCCTATGTATCAAACACTGCTTTAAGCACTTGCAATGAATGCATGGTTGAGAAAAATAGGCAAAATCGATGCATTCCTGGAGGGACGGGGGAAGGGTGGGCAGATGTTTATAAATTTCTTGTGAGGATTTGTGAGTTTGTCCACATAGTCCTGGGTCATGGAGGCTACTCCATAAATAGAAGCTATTATTAGGTTTTAATAAAGCAATCACGACTTGTTAAAACTCAAGTTACACCAGTTAATTTCTTGATCAGGATTGTGCCATTACATATATTTTTCCCTGCCATAGTTTCCCTAGTGGCAGTTCTTTCTGTTGTAAAATTTAGCCCAGATGGGCTCTAAGCAGTAATTTAACCTCAAACTCTCCTGCTTTGTTATCTCCGAGGAGTCAAAGCGCATGAGTGTGTGATCGTGTCATTTGCCTATGGCCGCTCCCATCAAGATCCCATCCAGCTGATATTAACCAACCATTTAAGCTAAGTTAGGTGTCCCACTCCTCTACTCCTTTTTCGAAATGTAATGTGGGAGTGAGGGAGTGAGTGAATATGTGTGTAGGAGGATTATCGGAACGTGAATGCTTTCCCTGGTTCAAAATTTCTAGTTTGATAAAAATGTGCAATTTTTATCCTATGGCAGAACAATGGAACCAAGCCTTTTTCATAATTTATGTAGTTATTTTCACAAAGTCTCATGTTACACATAGTGTCATGTTTCCAAAATTTCATATAACCCCCAGGCCCATGGGGAATGGGCAGGCATTAAGCCAGGGTGTTGGGGAAACATGATTTTGTTTGTTCCCCCTCCCCCCTCTCCCCCCGCCCAGTTTCCCCACCCTTTGCCTTGACTTGGGTTGATAATTCAGTGCCTTTCTGATACCTTGTCGCATTGTGTTGAAGCTATTTATTCTCTGTATTCCCAAATAGAGTGTCAATTCCATGAGGTCAAAAATTATTTCCATTGTAGTGCTGTATGCCCAAGACCCAGCAAATGTTCTTTCTGGCACATAGTGGGTACTCAGTGGGTGAAGGAAGAATGTATTTCATCTTGGCATAGGTTGCTGTGTAATTGTTTATAATCCTTTTCAATTTCCCACCCCATTTCATGTTGAATTCCAAGATTGAGGCTATTTTTTTTTCTTACCATCTGTGGTCAACTGAGCAGGCAAAGTCACTGCTCTGACATCCCATTGTCCCAGATGAAAGGTCCCCATGATCATCCCCATCCCATCTCAGTGGGTTTCCCAGGTTATCCCCAACGTTTTTCTATGCTCAACTCACTGTTTCCCTGGAACAGAGACTTCAGAGTCAGAACTATTTCAATTTAAAAGACGTTCCTTTTTTTTTAATGAGTAACTCTCTAAAAGTCTTAAGTTTCTTCATAAACCCGCAATGTTAATCCTCTGTTTGTTCATCGGTACCCCACTCCCTCAATTTCCCTAGTGAGATACCTCTTCCAGGAATGTGTTTCATTGGTAGCCGTTTTCCACTTTGATGTCTTATTAATAAAAACACTGCAGTCATATAAAATAGCTCCCCATTAGGAGTCAAAGAACTTCAGTGTGGCCTTGGTATTTACAAATATAAGAACTTGGGCAAACAGCTTAACCCTTCTGAGCTTCCATGTCCTTAACTATAAACATCCAAAGAATAATCCTGGTGATGGTTTGGCATCACACTAACTTGTGACCTTCAGATTAAACAATGGTTGTGAAATTGCTTTGGAAACTGAAATATAAGGTTATTTTCAGGACACATGTAGTGAGTGTGGTTACCACGCACATTAACACCACTCTGTTACCCAATTTGGCACCAAGCATTTGTTCAGCCTGAAGTACTCTAGCCTTGGACTGTAGCTGCGTGAGGGGGACATTGTTCTTCCTATTTCCTGACATGTTGATCTTGGCTTAGGACATGTTGCCTTCAGGCCTTTTCGGTCAGCATCTTAGGGGAGCCCCTCCCTTAGTATCTCAAAGGTCTGTTTTCAGGTGCTCTTTAGATACTATGTAGTTTTCTATCTTCAGGTTCGATCTTAGTTACCTAGAGCTGCTGCATTAGAAAAACAAAAAAACACCAGTGGTTTTAAAGAACAGAAAAATAATTTTCCCTCAATTCTGGAGACTAAACCCCCCAAAGAGGGTCTCGGTCATGGTAATTCTTTCTGTGGACCTCACTCCTGGTTCCTGCGGTCTGTCTGTCTGTAATCCTCAGTGTTCCTTTGGTGACAGGCACCTGCTTTCTCCAGTGAGTGTCTGTGTCTATTCGCCAAGGAAGATACCCAGTAAGCAATTAGGGTTAGTGCCGTTGGTGTTCCTTTCAGGTCTAATTAACATAAAAAACAAATCTCAAACACAGTCCTGTTTACAAGTGCTGGGCCTAAAACTAAGGAGCCCTGAGCACATAGCAGGCCAAGGGCTGGGCTACTAACTGCAAGAGTCAGCAGTTCAAAACTACCAGCTGCAGTTCATGAAAAAGATGAGACTTTCTACTCCTATAAAGAGTTACAGTGTTGGCACACCAGCCTTTGTGATCAAGAGGTGTCGACGGGAATGGGTATCAGAAGTTTAAAAACAAGCAATCAAATGGATGTGAAGGATCTTGGACAAAGTGGAGAGCCCAAATGCACCTGTAAGAAAATTATACAGTCCCTCACAGAAGGGCCACATGAAAGGGATGATAAATCCAGGGTGCGGCATAGCACCAATGGAACACATAGCGACCTTCTAGATCTTTAGGATTTCCTCCCCTTACTATTATCGTTTTTGTTTTACCTCATTAATCTTGTTATATCGGCATAGTTTCATTTGTATAATTAAGATCATAACCCTCAGCAACCGTAATGGGAGTAATGTCTTCCTGAGGGTACTGGATGGGGCTGGGCAAAGCTGATAGGAAGGATGATTATATAACCCCACTTGAGGGGAGAATTATAGGTGAATGGATTTATTGGATGGGGTAAAATACAGAAATAAAAAATAAATAACAATAAGGGCTCTTGTGGGGTAGGGTTTAGGAAGGTGGGGATAAAAGGGATGTGTAATCAAGGAGTTCAATATTGTGGTAGCAACTGTACAATTATGCTTGACCTAAATGAATTATGGATTGTTATGATATCTGAGCACCCTATAAAAGGATTAATAAAAATAAATGCATGATTAGCAAGATTGAAAAAAGAATTATAGTACTGGAAACCCACAGGGACAGTTCTACTCTGTTCTATAGGGTCATTATGAGTTGGAATCTACTCAATGGCAGTTACGTTGGGTATTGTAGTTTATAATACCTACCTACCTCACTAAAGTGTTAAGTATCATTCCTGCTTTTACTACATATGAGTTTTATTTTAGGTTTTAAGTATTATTTGGTGTAATTTGATGGGTGGGTTTTTAGATTTTGTGTATAAATGCCTTAAGTTGTATACTGGGTTATGCCTTGGGCTGCTAACCACAATGTCAGCAGTTCAAATCCACCAGTCACTCATAGAAGAAAGATTCAGAAAACCATAGAACCAGTCCTACTCTGGTCTATAGGTTTACTATGAATTGGAATCTACTCATGGCTGTGAATTTGGAGGTTGGGGGCCCCAAACTTCCACATTTCTTTTCCACTACAGAATTAAATTCATACCTACTGTTTATCCCCAAGGGAAAAGCTCTTGCTGGATGGAAAGGAGAAAATGTTTCCAACAATCTTCCACTCTTGTACCAGAACTCCCAGAGTCTCCAGACTCTGATTTTCAGGCATATCTTCTCTACATTATTTGAGCTCTGTCTCATAAGGTATTTTAGAGTGATTCCAGGCAGGTCAGTTATATTTTACAGATATTTTAAATATCCCCAAAGTGCAATCTCAGCTCGTCGGTAATTATAAAGTCCTGGACTTCCAACAGTTTTTATAGCTAAATAAATAAGTAAATAATCGATCTGCAGTGTTTGCCTCTTCTTGACCCCATCTTCCAGACTGTGTTTGGATCTGTTCTGAAAGCTCTGGAGAGAGTTCCTCAGCCTTAATTTGGCAGGTACTCGGTGTTCTGATAAAATCACTCTCAACTCCTCCACGCCCCACTGTGAATAACTTTTGCACAGATCTTAAACCCTAAATCCCAAACCAAGAAGCAAACTTGCTCCTCTTTCAACTAGTTCTGCAAGCTAGGAGAAAATGTTTGCCTTATTGGATACTGAGGGGAACTGGGTTAGTCTTGGATTAAGTCCTTTCCTCATTTAGAATCCTCTTTACACTTAGTATAGAAGGCTTCTAGTCCTATCCTGCATAACTGAACTTCCTATGGTTGATGGTCAATAAATATATTTCAAAGTGAAATTTACACACACGGACACACACACCATGTTTTAGGGCAAAGATGGACAAGCTACTGTTCACTGGTGGCTAATTTTTGTAGAGCCTCAGCTAAGAATATATGTATGTTAATATGTTTATATTATGTGTTAATATATATACATGTTTGTGAATATATATCCATATATGTGTGTGTGAATATATAGATGAGGGGGTAACCCCGAAAACTGGAATTGCACTAAGTGGAGCGGAGCTTTTGTAGTACGTAGGCCAGCATCCAGCAACTTGCTCTGAGTTAGTGCACTCGGTGGAGTCGCCTGGGAAGATTCTCTCTGATCATGGTGATTTTTTTTTGTAAAATAAGTTTTGCTCAAACCTCATTTTTATGTGATGGCAGATTTAATCGAACAGCATGTGGCTGTGCAATTTTGTTTCCTGCTCTGGTAAAATGCCAAGGGAACTGTTGTGATGTTGGACACAATTTTCAAGGACAGCGCTATGGAAAAAACTCAAGTGTACCAGTGGTTTTCTCGTTTCAAAAAAGTTGAAATGTCAATTGATGATGAACCTCATTCTGAAAATCTGTCAATTTCCTGAAGGAACAAAAATGTCGACCCGTAGTGCATTTGAAGTACATTCCACTAGGTCAGTCTGTTAATCAAACTTTGTATTGTGAGGTTCTGAAGAGATAGCATAACAATGTATGATAAAAAAAGGCCTTGATTGTGGCAGATGGAGAACTTGTTTTGCCACCACAACAATGCACCTGCTCATGCAGCCATCCTAGTGCACCAGTTTTGGGCAAAAAACACCATTCCTCTGTTGCCCCACACACCTGACTGCCCTGACCTCACTCCGTGCTACTTCTTTTTGTTTCTATTGATGCAGAGGAACATCAAAGGACAGCGATTTGATGATGTAGAAGAGGGGAAGAAAAAAACGATGGTGGTGCAAAGAATGTACAGATGTGCTTTATACAATTGATGTATGTATATGTATGGACTGTGATAAGAGTTGGATGAGCCCCTAATTTAAAAAAAAACACTATGGTGGTGCTGACTGCCATCTAAATAGATGAGTTTGAAAAATGTTTCCAGGAATGGACTAGCAGATTTGACAAATGTATTAAATGTAATGCAAAGTACTTTGAAGGTGATAACGTTGTTGTGTAAAAAAAATAAATACATAGCATTGAAAAAAACCTCTGTTTTGTGAGGAAACACCTCATATGTGTGTGTGTGTGTGTGTGTGTGTGTGTATGGTATGTGATTATATATATTCATATGCATATTTAAAAGGATTGCTAAAAGAAACCAAAAAGAACATGCAAAAGAGATGGCAGGTATGTCGTTTACCAAGGCTACCATCGTTAGTAGCTGGCCCTTGACGGAAACTGCTGGAGTTCTCTCTGCAGTATGCAAGTACAATGGGAAGCAGTTTTGAGCATAGCACCTTCTCTGCTGCGGGAGGTTCCAGGATATGGCTGATTTCTTTAGTACCACATTTGCCATCTCACCTATCTCTTCCATTCAATTTGTAACTTAGCCACCAAGTGTTTACATGGTTTCTGATCTACACATTTCATTTGCACTCACATTACATTTCTTTCCCAGAGAATAAACTAACTTCTGTGGGTCAGACCAGCTCTCCATACCTCTCTCCTGGCACCCCTCCCCCCAGCTCTAATTAATATCCCCTTGGCTTTGATGAACAATTTGGAAAGTGAGAGCTCCTTGTTCGTTTTCACAGATTCTCAGAAAAAAATCTCTGGGTAATTTGAAGACAGAGCAGATGTTAAATATGGGGAGATTTTTGTGGACGTCTCAACCATGGAGACACTTAAAAGCTCCCTGCAAAGGGAGGCTAACTTTGTTTCATCCACAAGGTGATTTATTTCCATAGCTCTTTGGAAGAAGGCAGGATCAGTTTACTTAGGCTTAATTTACTTAGCAGTAGGGCTAATCTCCCCTGTAAAAAAATGTATTTACTGCCCAATTTAATCTTATTCTCAGTGGTATTCCTTACGCATGACCCTCATAGCTACTGAAGTTAGGTCACACCTAAAGAATGTTGGTGTACTCAACGAATATCAGCCTTTATTCCAAACACAAACACTTACTGCACAACTACTAGGTACCTAGCATGTGATTGGTGACATGTGGAGTACAAATAAATCTAAATCTGAACCCAGACTCCAGAAACTTCAGTAGAGTGACAATATGATTTAGTAACTATGCAAAGCGTTCCATGGTACAATTCAAATGCGTGAACACCACCAATTTAAAATAGTTTCTTCTGATTCCTCAGTGGACTGCACATATTTGTCAAGCTATCATGTTATATGATCAATTGCTAAATATAAACCTACTCCTCACTTGTCAACAGTCTCATCCACGGTTGTCCATTGATACAAAATCAAAAAACAAACAAAAACAAAAAAACTACTGTCCAACTATCCTGTGCTTCAATGCTACATGCTTGTCAGTAATAACTACTGCGGTCCCAATAGAAACGAAACCAAACTCAATGCTATCGAGCTTTAGCGCACAATGATCTCATAGGACAGGGTAGAACTGCCCTGTGGGTTTCTGAGACTTTAACTTTTGTGTGTATGTGTGTGTACTATGTTTTTCATTTGATTTGTAGAATATTTGAAAGTTATCAAGAGACGGTAACGTGACATGAACCGACTTGATACTTGCCCTCATGAAGAGATCATGGAAAATAGGGGTGTTATAGCCAAGGGTGAAAAAATCTGATGGTGCCTGGCTTTCAGAAATAATCTGTGTGAGACACCACATGGAAAAAGCACACTAACCCCTGTGATACAAGGATTGTAAATATTAAAATATATATATGAAGGAAGGAACAGTATTAGAGCTTAAATTCTTTTTTTTTCTTGTCATGCTTTTTTTCTTTTTTTAAAGTGAGGGCTCTTACAGGTATTATCACAATCCGTACATCAATTGCATCAAGCACATTTGTGCAAATGTTGCCATCATCATTTTCAAGGAATTTTCTTTTTACTTGAGTCCATGGTATCAGCTACTCTTTTTCCCCTCTCTCCCACACCCTTCCACCATCATAAGCCCTTTATAATTTATAAATAATTGTTTTCTTATCTCACATCATCCTCTGTCTCCCTTCACCCATGTTCTGTTGTTCATCCCCCCCAGGGAAAAGTGGGGGGGGGTGAATTCTTAACACGCAATTTGCAGAAGGCTGTGGATGACAGTGGAAGCCCAAAATCCATCTGCAAGGTTCCTATGAGGCATAAAGGAGCTCTGCCGGTATAGTGGCTACCCGCTGGATAGCAATTAAAACCACTAGACTCTCCTCAGGAGAAAGAGTGACGACCTTTTTATGGGAGTAGAAAGCCCCATATTTCTCCCTCAGAGTTGCTGGTGGTTTCAAACTTCTGACCTTGTGGATCACAACCCAACATGTAACCATTATGCCACCAGAGAACGTATAAAGAAAGCTCGTATAACACCACTTGGTTTTCCTGAGCTGACAGGGTGTTGAGTGGCTTGGGTGGCAGAGGACAAGAATGAGGTCATCCGAAACAGAATATTGCTTGGTGGGTTCTGAAGGTGCACAGGGGGCTGAGACCTGGGCAGTGTCCTGCAGACTAGCCTCCTTATGACAGGGGAAGAAATGGGACCCTGGTTTTTGCTCTGAGATAGTGCACTTAGATACCTCGGGTCCTTGAGGCTCCCACATCAGTTGACTGGCACTCATGCAGCCCATGTTTCCTTGCTGAGTGTTCACAGGTAAGGTCAGGCAGTTTGGGCATCCATGAGAGACTCACATCACATTAATTATAAAGTTCTGTGAGTTTCAGGGGTGGGCGGAAGATATGTGACAGAGCACGATCAGGGCTGCAGAGTGAAATCATCACAGGACTGCCCTTGTGACCCGCACATAAGCTGGTGCGTTGTCCTGGGGGAAAATGATTCCTGGGTACACTTTTCATGGCCCTTGTCTCACTGATGCAGATTTCAGTTGTCTTCAAATATCTTCATAATAGGCTCCCATGATTATCCTGTGTCTTTAAAGAAAATCTATCAAGATTATTTATTTGCATTCCAAAATATAGTGAGTATAGCCTTCTGATAGGATAGCTCTGCCTTGAATTTAACTGGCCAACCAGCTCCCTTTGGGAACCATTGCTTTCCTTGGACTTTTTTTTTAAGGCACCATAACAAGACTACAGACAAGTGAATTACTAAGAGAGCATGTCTGTAGCCATCCATTGATCACAAAGACATGTTTTAAGCACATATTGTGGGGAATTAATCTGTGCATACATGAACTGATACCCTAATTATCAATATTTTTACCTACCCTTATGTATATGTAGGTTACTATAAAACTACTACAATTGAGTTGATTGTGAGTTATAGGGATCTTATAAAGAACTATTCCTTAGGATTTCTGAGATTTTAATTCTTTATGGGATCAGATAGCCTCATCTATCTCCTTAGGAGAGGCCGGTGGGTTGGAACTTCCAACTTTGCAACTAGCAACTCAACACCTAATCAACCAGGGCTCCTTTTAACTATAACGAAAAACAAACAAACTGTCCACCATCAGGTCAATTCTGGCTTATAGCCACCACCCGAACTCGTGTGTGTGTGTGTGTGTGTGTGTGTATTCACTATAATAGGGAAGAAAAGAGAGTAATTGCTATGTGCTTTGGCAAAAAGTACTTAGAAAGTGTTCAATAAAGATCCTCTAAATCACTGTATGTGAAGAAACTAAAGAAATATATTTCACAATCATGAACTGGCACTGGCAAATGTTTTTTTTAAATCATTTTATTGGGGACTCGTTCAACTCTTATCACAATCCATGCATCTACCCATCGTGTCAAGCACATTTGCACATTTGCTGCCATCATCATTCTCAAAACATGTTCATTCTACTTGAGCCCTTGGTATCAGCTCCCCATTTTCTGCCTCCCACCCTGCCCCCCTCCCTCATGAACCTTTGATAATTTATAAATTATTATTATTATTTTGTCATGTCTTACACTGTCCAATGTCTCCCTTCACCCACTTTTCTGTTGTCTGTCCCCCAGGGAGGAGGTCATATGTAGATCCTTATAATCAGTTCCCCCTCTCTACCACCTTCCCGGTATTGCCACTCTCACCACTGGTCCTGAAGGGATCATCCATCCTGGATTCCCTGTGTTTCCAGTTCCTATCTGTAGGAACTAACCTATCTAACCGAATTTTTAAGGTAGAATTGGGATCATGATATTGGGGGAGGGATGAAGCATTAAAGAACTAGAGGAAAATTGTATGTTTCATCATTGCTACATTGCACCCTGACTGGTTTGTCTCCTCCCCATGCCCCTTCTGTAAGGGGATATCCAGTTGTCTACAGATGGGCTTTGGATCCCCACGTTGCACATGATATGATTTTTTGTTCTCTGATGCCTGATACCTGATCCCTTCGACACCTCATGATCACACAGGCTGGTGTGCTTCCTCCATGTGAGCTTTGTTGCTTCTGAGCTATATGGCCGCTTGTTTATCTTCAAGCTTTTAAGATCCCAGATGCTGTCTTTTGACAGCCTGACACCATCAGCTTTCTTCACCACATTTGCTCATGCACCCGCTTTGTCTTCAGCGATTGTGTTGGGAAGGTGAGCATCATGGAACTGACAAATGTTTATAATTCAAACAAAACTCCAGTTTGCTTGCAGTTCAGGTGAGTAGAGTGGCTTGATTAGAGCATAAAGTTTGTGTAACATTTAGGATAAAATAAGTTCTGCTATGTAAGTGGGGCTAGATTAGGAGCTCCATGAATTGGAAGGTTTGGAAGGAAAGGCTGATAAAAAATTACATGAAATTTGTTGGTGACGCAGAGGGGCTTACTCACTGCCATTGAGTCCATTCTGATTCACAGGGCTCTATGAGGCTGTAATTTTTTACAGGAGTAGAACAGCCTCATATTTTGCCCTCAAAGCAGCTGGTGAATTTGAACCTCTAACTTAGCGGTTAACAGTTCAACGTTTACTTCACAGCACTTCTAGGGGTCTGTACAGAGTGTCTAGAGCAGTGGTTCTCAACCTTCCTAATGCTGCGACCCTTTAATACAGTTCCTCATGTGGTGGTGACCCCCCAACCATGAAATTATTTTCGTTGCTACTTCATCACTGTCATTTTGCTACTGTTATGAATCAGGCAACCCCTGTGAAAGGGTCATTTGACCCCCAACGGGGTTGGAACCCACAGGTGGAGAACCGCTGTTCTAGAGGTAATTAAAGACTGGAGTTCAGTATCACTTCACAAAGAATTATGGACAATAACTGAAATATACAAACTCTCTTACTTTTGACCAGTTGATGGATAAATGGTATATAGCTAGAGAGCAAGACTGGCAGGTTTAAGTTTCATGGGTCTTTACCATTCTCTGGAGAATAGTTTAAATATTTCATAACCAAAGTCTACATACCTCCATATAGCTAGACCAAGGCTAGGGGTCACAGTCAAGTCATTTGCCAAGCCTATGATAGTGCTTCGAGGATGTCTGGCAGTTTCCTTGCCATGGAAGAGGCCCTTTCTAAGTTATGGGTCAGGGCTGTGTCTTTTCACTTTACTTACTCAATCTGTATACTGAGAAAATAATCCTAGCCTCAACTATATGAAGCATAATACAATCTAGATTTATTAGCAATCTGTGATATGCAGATGACACAAACTTTCTAGCTGAAAGTGAGGAGGACTTGAAGCACATGCTGATGAAAATCAATGACTGATGCCTTGAGTGTGGAAAGAATTGCAACTCAAACTAAAATAAAAATAACTGGAAAACATGATCAATGGGAAAAACAATGAAGTTGTTAAAGGATTTCACTTTGCTTGGATCCACAATCAATGCTCCTTGAAATGGGAGTCACGAAATCAAATGATAGGTTGCGTTTAGTAAATCTGCTGCAAATACCTCCCTAAAGGGTTAAAGAGCAAGGCTATCACTTTGAGCACTGGAATGAACCTGAACCAAGCTGTGATATTTTCGAATCCTTTATATGCACATGAAATGTGGACAATGAATAAGGAAGAGTATAGAAAATCCCCGTCTCACTGTATACCCTGTAGTGCAGACCTTGCAAACCAGCAAGACAGATAACCTAAAGATTCTATTTGGGCCTGCCTGCTACCTCTTCTAGTTAGCCTTAAGGGCTTTTGAAAGACGACAGGGCTGTGTTCTAGAATGCAGGCATCTTGCGTGGTGGAGGCACCCACAGGCAACATTGTCTGGGTGGTGGGAGGGCTCTGATAGAAAAAGAACAAAGATCTCACTGGAGGTCTATTTGTACTGTTCCAACACCTCCCCTACCTCCCAACCCTGTTTGCTGCAAACCTGCTACAAATTGTTACAGAAGTGCGTGCAGTGGCGTCAGCTCCAATAATAAACACTGTTGCCTCCAACAGGTCTGGCTTCTGATATCAACAAGAAACCGCCCTTGGGGGGGGGGGAGAGAATTAGGTTCAGGATAGCCCTTATTCTAGCTGGTGCTGATGACTACTGAATAAGGGTGCACTCACAACCAACAATCTATCAGAGGACTCCAAGAGTAAGAAAGACAACAGCCATGAGGAGCTGAGCAGTGTGACTCCCCGCCACCAACTGGTAATTGTTGCAAACTGCTACAAAGGCTCCCATAGTCAACACAATTTGACACCAGGTGTACCCATAGTTCAGAACTCCGGAACCAACAGGACAAACACGGTGGGTATCTGGTGAGAGCTGTCTGCACCCGCTTCCATTTAGCACTGAGGACCACTGATTGAGGCTGCTGTGTGCTAGGAGGCAGGTATCCTGAATAACAGGTGGCCTGAACAGAGGTAGACTGATAGCTAGAAGGCAGACTTCTGGTGGTGGTGGTGGTGTCCGTTTGGAGTGGGACTATTCGTCCGTCAACTGGTAAACTTTGGCTGCTAGACTGATACTCATTACTACAGAAAATCCCTTACAGCAGAGACAGGTGATGGGTCACCTAAGTGGAGTCTGCTGCCGGAAACAGCACAGGGCTCTGGGCCTCTGAATCCAATAAGACCTCTTTCAGAGGTGCTCCTTGATAGTGCCAGCTCTCCACCTCCTGAAAGAGAGAAAAGTTTCCCAGGCTTTTCCTGAGAGCTGCCTCAGATCTAAGCAGCCCCTGCAGAACAGGGAATGAAGCCTTGGGCAAAACCAGAAGGCAAGGCCAGCCCCCAAGGGTGAAGGTTTTCTGGAGAAAAACCTACTTGCTGAAGATTATAAATCCAAACTCCAGATCTGAAGGAGAGAATGGGATCAGAACATAAACTGTGAACAACGCCTAGGTTACAGAAGGCTGTGGGTGACAGTGGAAGCCCCAAATCCATTTGCAGGGTCCACACATGGATGAAGCCTCCCAAGAATTCCCTCTGGTCCCTGTGAATCGTCTTGTTATCAGACAAAGAGCATTGTAAAGTCGATTATGGCTGGCATTGGTTAAAATGTAATATGTCATCCCTTTATCTCCTCTTATATCCATTTTAAAGTTGTTTCAGTAAAAAAATATGTGACAAGGAAATCATGTGCATTTAGTCTCTGGTAAATATCCTCAGACCAGACACTAGGAATGCGAACAGCCTTGCAAGCACCACGGCGGGTGCATTGGAAAGTGGATGATGGCAAATGTAGTTAGGTTGAAATTTAACACCTTGGCATTTGATCTCCCTTTTGATCCATTTTAAGTTTGTTCTAGTCTTTAATAGTCTCTGCTTTCTTTTAAAAAAGGAATTATTTTATTGGGGGCTCTTACAGTTCTTACAACAACTCAGACATCAATTGTATCAAACACATTGGTACATATGTTGCCATCATCATTTCCAAACATTTTCTTTCTACTTGAGGCCTTGGTATCAGTTTCTGCTTTTTCCCCCACCCCACTCCCCACCCCCACCCCCCCCCCCCGCCACTCCCACACTTGTGAACCCTTGACAAGTTAGAAATTATTTTCCATTGTTCCCCTTCACTCTGCTTTCTTTTGTTTTTACATTTTATTAGGGGCTCATACAACTCTTATCACAATCCATACATATACATACATCAATTGTGTAAAAGCACATCCATACAGTCTTTGCCCTAATCATTTTCAAAGCATTTGCTCTCCTCTTAAGCCCTTTGCATCAGGTCCTCCTTTTTTCTCCTCCCTCCCTGCTCCCCCATCCCTCATGAGCCCTTGATAATTTATAGATTGTTATTTTGTCATATCTTTCCCTTTCCGGAGTCTCCCTCCCCCCCCTTCTCTGCCGTCCATCTCCCAGGGAGGAGGTCACATGTGGATCCTTCTAATCGGTTCCCCCTTTCCAACCCACTCACCCTCCACTCTCCCAGCATCGCCCCTCACACCCCTGGTCCTGAAGGTATCGTCCACCCTGGATTTCCAGTGCCTCCAGCTCCCATATGCACCAGTGTACAACCTCTGCCCTATCCGGTCCTGCAAGGTAGAATTCGGATCATGGTAGTTGGGGGAAGGAAACCTCTAGGATCTGGGGGAAAGCTGTGTTCTTCATCGGTACTACATCGCACCCTGACTGACCCATCCCCTCTCCTAAACCCCTCTATGAGGGGATCTCCAGTGACCAACAAATGGGCTTTGGGTCTCCACTCTGCACTTCCCCCTTCATTCCCTACGGTATATATATATATATATACACACACACACATACACACATACACATGCACACATATAAATATATACATATACATACATACATATACACATACATATATATTTTATTTTTGCATGATGCCTTATACCTGGTCCCTTTGGCACCTCGTGATCGCACTGGCTGGTGTGCTTCTTCCATGTGGGCTTTATTGCTTCTGAGCTATATGGCCGCTTGTTCACCTTCAAGCCTTTAAGACCCCAGACACTATCTCTTTCGATAGCCGGGCACCATCAGCTTTCTTCGCCACATTTGCTTATGCACACGTTTGTCTTTGGCGATCGTATCATGGAGGTGTGCAGCCAATAATATGATTTTTTGTTCTTTGATCCCTGATAGCTGATCCCTTCGGGACCACGCGATCTCACAGACTGGTGTGTTCTTCCATGTGGGCTTTGTTGCTTCTGAGCTAGATGGCCGCTTGTTTATCTTCAAGCCTTTAAGACCCCCAGACTCTATCTCTTTTGATAGCCGGGCACCATCAGCTTTCTTCACCACATCTACTTGTTCACCCGCTTTGGCTTCAGCAGTTGTGTCGGGAGTGTGAGCATCATAGAGTGCCAATTTAATAAAAGAAAGTATTCATGCATTGAGGGAGTGCCCTGCTTTCTTTTTGATTGAGGTTCTCCTCTCTTTGACTTTGATATTGCTTTTAGTCGCTTTTGAAAAGGTTTTTCTATTTATGAAATCCAG
Source organism: Tenrec ecaudatus (assembly GCF_050624435.1). NCBI lineage: Eukaryota > Metazoa > Chordata > Mammalia > Afrosoricida > Tenrecidae > Tenrec > Tenrec ecaudatus. The sequence goes on along the minus strand of NC_134548.1, from coordinate 116,325,727 downwards.
GATAGTTACATCTCAGAGACAGTACCTAGACCAGTCTTTCCTTGGGAGGGGGGGAATGGCAGGGGTTATTGGGGGAAATGGTAAGCTATTAATGATGAGTACAAAAATAAAGAAAATGTTCCAAAACCGTGGTGATGATTGTGCAGCATTCCTTGATTTGATCTAACTATTGAATTGTGTGATACGTGAATCATATGCCAATCAAACTCTTCAACAATAAACAATTTAGTTGCAGTAACAGAGACTAGGACTAATAAACAGAGCGGGAACTGTGCTCCCTGGTGGACAAATTGATTACTACATGGTACCTCACCTGAGTAGTGTTGCCTGCTGGTGGACAAATGTCGCCCTTCATGTTCTCTGGTCCTTTGGGGAGAAATTGAAAGTTGAAAAATAAAATATGAAACTCGTAAATCCCAATTAAATCAGAGTAAGAGGAGAAGTCATCACTGTGCGAGAAAACCAGTAAAGAAAGGCCAGAGGGTCTGCTCACTTAAGAGTTTGTGCATAAAGCAATGCAAGCACAAATACCCAATATGGGGATCAATAGAGAACGTTCCCCATGAAAATTCCAGTGCATCACAAAAAGTCGTAGGACACACAAAAATAGAGATGCAATGGGACATCAAAATGAAGGTGACAATGGCCCACCAAATGCATATGCCAGAGGAAGCTAAAGGAAGAAAATATGGCAAAGGGACTGAAAAGGAAGGGGAAAATGGAATAATATAACAATACTAAACATCCCTGAGATGGAAATTTCTCGTTCTGTAAAGAGTTACAGTTTTGGGAACCCACAGGGACAGTTCTACCGTGTCCTACAAGAGTTGCTATGAGTTGGCATCAACTCCATAGCAGTAAGTTTGTTTGTCTGGTTTTGAAACATATCTGAAGAACTGTGGGAAAACAGACAAAAAGCTAAAGTAATAAGTTAAACAATGCAGGGACAAAATGAGGTCGTATGAAAAAGATATTCCAACTAGAAAGGACAATAGTTGCGATGAGAAACATGATAGAAGGAATCACCAAAAGATTTAATCATGCAGAAGAAAGAATCTGAACTAGAAGATAAGATAGTTAAAATTATAGTCATTGCAGTGCAATACGAATGGATGTCCAAGAAATCTGCGAAAACTTTAATGGAATTATTGGACAACATCAAAAGACATGATACATTCATTATGAGAATGTGAGAAGCCAGTGAGAGTGTAAAGAGAATAGAAAGAATATCTGAAGAAATAATCACAGAAAATGGCCCCAATTAAATGAAAGACCCCGATGTAAATATCCCCAAATCTAAAAGAACCATAAGTAGGCTAAACCAAAGCAATCTACACCAGCACCCATAGTTATAGTCTCAAAAGGTGAAAAGGAAGTAGTGAGAGAGAAGCAAATAAGATCACATGTTGATTTTTTTTCTCAGAAACATTGGAAGTGAGAAGAAAATAGAATTATCTATTTCAAGTGCTGGAGGGAGACTGCCTATCTGAAATGCTGTACTCAGCAAAACTCTCCATCAAGAATGAGTGTGAAAAGCTTCCCAGCTAAACAGACAGGCTGTACAAGAAGGAATACTACTGGAAGTTCTGAAGATGGAAGGGGAAAAAAACCACTAGAGAGTAATTCAAAGCTCTACATAAAAATAAAGATTCCTGATTCCAGACAACGCATGGACAAGTAAAATGGCTAGTAATAAGATATTCGGGTTGCATAACTGTAAATATTTTATCCTTCATATTTCTAGTGACCAATCTATTGCTAGTATGTGCAGTAGGTTTCACTTGTTGCACTTGTAGGCATGTCAGTTGTTTCAGGTGACCTTAGCATGTTGTACACAGTAACAGAATGCTCTTCTGTTTTGGGCCTCATGTTGGTATCCCGATCCAAGCTGACGTGACATCTCCTTTACTGAAGTGATTTGTAAGGTGCACATATAAAAGGGTTATATATAGTTAATGGGCACTAGGCAAGTGCTCCACCTCTTGCTTGGGAGACTGGATCAGAGAAGATTACATGACTTGAGAGCAGAATCCCCTCTTCATGTTGGTATTTCTATTTCCAGCAGTGGTCTCATACAATACTGGTCCTTTAGTGATTGACTAACTTCACTTGGCATAATGGTTCCCAGGTCCTTCCATATCATGGGGTGTTTCATGGTTTCATAACAGTTTGTTAGGGATGCGTGTGTATGTACCAGATTTTCTTTATCTATTTTTATATTCATGAGCATTTGGGCTATCTCCAGTTTCTTGCTATTGTCAACTGTGTTGCAGTGAGCATGGGAGAGCATATGTCTGTATGTTTGTTTGTGTTTTGTCTCTTATTTCTTTGGTATATACACCTAGCAAAGATATTGCTGGGTCATATGGTATTTCTATTCCCTGTTGTTTTAGGCAGTGCCATATCATTTTCCATAATACTTGTACATATTTACAAGCCCACCAGCAGTGTATGAGTTCCAATCTCTCCATACCGTCTCTAGCATATGTTGTTCTCTGTACTTTTGAATTGGGCTATCACTGTGAGTGTAAGGTGACATCTCATCGTTGCTTTGATTTCCATTCCCCAGATGCCTAGTGATTGTGAGCATTTCCTTATATATTTGTTGGCCATTCGAATGTTGTCCCTTGTGAGTTGTTTATTTATGTCTTTTGCTCCCCTTTTAATTGGATTATAGATTTTAGTGATCAGTTTCTTGTCTGTTGTGTCATTGTTAAATACTTCTCCCCCAATATGTGAGGTCTTGCTTCTTTTATTATATTTTATAGTCTTTGTATGCCCTGAAACAGGGACCTTAAAATTGCCCCAATTTTCTCATTGATGATCCTTATAGCTCTGGGATTTAAACATATGTCTCTAATCCATCTTCAGTCTGCTTTTGTGCAAGGGGTGAGGTATGGGTCCTGTTTCATTGTTATGCAGAGGTGGAGATACAATTTTGTACGGTACCACTTGATGAAGAGGGTGTCCCTCGGCTGCTTATGTATTTTGGTCCTTTGCCAAAAATCGGTTGCCTCTAGGTGGGTGATTTTATTTCTGTTTCTGATTTTACTTTAAATACTGTTCCCTTGGTATCTGTGCCGGGCTATTTTGGCTGCTGTGGCTGTGTAATCAGTTTTGAGATCGGGGAGGGTGAGCCCTTCTACTTTGTTCGTCACTTTTCCTGGGCCTATTCCCTCTCCATATAAAGTTGGCAAATTGCTCTTCTATTTGAGGGACAACACTCGAATGGCTAACAAATATATAAGGTAATCTCACAATCACTAGCCATCTGGGAAACGTAAATCAAAACAACGATGAGATGTCACCTTACACTCACAGAATGAAGTTGGGATGTGGATTGGAATTGCATTTTATTTGTAGATTGCAGGCTAGTGGTTTTTAACCAAGGACCTTGGGATCAGCAGTCCAAAGATTACTTAACCATGCCAACAGTGCTACTAAAATTGTCACAAGATGCATAAAATATAAGATGGGATTAGTAAGAGAAACAACTAAAGCAAAGCCGCAGGAACTGTATAGATATAGATTTTCTTGTATCAAAACAGTACTGAAGTTCGGGTGGTATCAATTTACCCTAAAATGCTGGAAATAAAAGCTTTTAATTATAATATTCACATAATATCTAAGGAAAAGATAAGGGAACCGGAAATACTCACTATAAGAAACCAACAAAAAGTAAGTTACATCTTATCAGGAAATGAATTAATGCTCCAATTACAAGGCAGGAAGCAGCAGAATAGATTTTTAAAACAGAATTCAACATTATATATACTTCTTAGACATAACCAAACACCTTGAGCAAATGCATTGCTAGACCTGGCCACTCAGGATTAGGTTCTTTGCTTTAGAGGTTAGGGCCATGGAATAATGGGACACCCCAGTTAATTGGCCTAATATGGTATTTAATGCTCCTGTTCTACTGGTTCATTGTATCATGTTTGCGGTCTTAAATGCTTTCAAGTGGCCACCAAGCACAATTGGTCTCCAATTACCTGGAGCAACAGAGCAGCATTTGATGAGAGATCCCTTTGGAAGACAGGAAGTGATGGGAAAGGATGTATGGAAATGCAAACACGGAAGGAACCGGGAAGAGTGCGATTATTGTGGGACTTGCAATCTATTCTTGAGAAAGATCCGTGTGGATTGGAGAAGAATGTGAAACCTTTTGCTTTTGGATGAAAGGCTCTATAGATGTCTATCAGGCCCTGTTGCCTAATTACATTGTTTAGCTCTCTGGCCTCTTTGCTGAGCTTCTTTCCCTGTGACCTGTCTTTCTCTGATAGTGGAGTGTTGAAGTCCCCCACTATTATTGTTGCTTCCGTGATTTCTTCTGTCATTTTTTTAATAGTTTGTTTGACGAAATTTGCCGCACCATTATTAGGTGCGTAAATATTCAGTATGCTTATTGCTTCCTGGTTTACTGAGCCTTTGAGCATTATGTAATGTCCCTCTTTGTCTCTTTTTATGTTTTGGATCTTGAGATCCATTTTGTCGGAGATTAAGATAGCCACTCCTGCCTTCTTGGAGTTACCATTTGCTTGGTAAACTTTCTGCCAGCCCTTTATTCTCAGCATATGCTTGTCTGCTTGCTTAAGGTGTGTCTCTTGCAGGCAGCAGATTGATGGGTTATGTTTTCTAATCCAATCCTCCAGCCTCTTTCTTTTAACATATGAATTGAGCCCATTTGTATTCAAAGTGATTATTACAATCTCTGGCTTCATGGTTGCCATATTCTGTTTTGTGTTTTGGGTCTTTGCCTATCTTCCTTCATATCAGTGTACTGCGTTTGAGTGGAGGGTTTCTATCCTGTCCTCTTTTCCATCTGAGACCGTGTTGTCCTGGTACGTGTTGCTGGCATGTTGGCTTCTAGATGGAGATGGGCTATATGGTGGTCTCCTGGTGGTTCTAGTTGGAGCTTGATCTTCTGGCCATAGTGAGTCAGCCAGTATGTTCTGCAGGGTCGGGTGACTTGCAGTATATTTTTTGAGTTCTTCCTTGTCCTGGAAGACCCTTATCTTACCCTCTATCTTAATGGATAACTTGGCAGGGTATAGGATTCTGGGGGAGGCATTTTTATCTTTCAGTTTTTGGAAGATGTTGCTCCATTCTCTCCTCCTCTTCATGGTTTCTGCTGATAAGTCTGAGCATAACCTTACCTGCGCTCCTTTGTATGTGACTGTCTTCCTTTCTCTTGATGCTCGTAGAATTTTCTCTTTTTCCTCTAAGTTGGATAATTTTACAATTATATGCCTTGGCGTGTTCTTCTTGGTGTTTAGCTTAGCCGGCGTCCTCTCTGCTTCCTGTATGAGAGTCGGATTCTCCTTTGTTAGGTTGGGGAAATTTTCTTCCAGGAATTCCTTTGCTATCTTGGCAGTCGATTTGTGTGTTATGTTGTGTTCCGGTAGACCGATTATTCGAATATTATTCCTCTTCATAGCATCTGTCATTGATCTCAGGCTGTCTTCTGTTTCTTTAATTTTCCTATCTGTTTGTTTTTCTCGCTTGCTTCGTTTGGTTTGAGCGTCCTCGAGTTCACTGATACGGTTCTCAGCCTCCTCAAGCCTAGATATAGCTTCTGTGACCTTTTGTGTGGCCTCTGCTACCTCCTCTGTTAGTTTCTGCAGTTCCTTTTGGTGGATAGTATTCATCCCCTCTATTGTGGACTTCATCCCCTCTATTGTGCATTTCATCCCTTCTATCGTTGCATCCTTATTTTGATTTGCTTCTCTTAGCTCCTGTATTATGTGCAAGCAGAGTTCTGAAGATTTCCTTTTGTGGCTGATCTATATCTGTTTCTTCTATGAGTGACGTTAGGTCTGTTAAAGTGCCTCGTTTTTCTGATTTTTTTGTTGGGAGTGATGTGGTCTGTTGATTTTTCCTTGATCCTTTAATAGGCCCCATGCTTCTGGGAGACAGGAGTAACCTTATTGTGTGGAGGCTCAGGCCACTGTGCCATCTCCTGGGGTGGCTGGGGCGGGCTGCGGCAGGCTTAGGGCTGGCACTGGGGACCCAACAGGGCCCCAGGTGGTGAGAACTGGCTGGAGCTCACTGACGGCTCCTCAGGGACTGCAAAGTCGAGACCCAGGCTCCACTGCAGGTGGAGTGTTTGATCTGCCCGGGCTGTGAGCGGGCGCGGGGAGGCCCCTTGGATAGCTGCGAAGGCAGCTGCAGGACACTGCAGGGAACAATGGTGTTCACTCTCCGCCCTTTTGGCGCGAAACCGCAGGGGGTAATGGCGCCGGCAAAGGAGGCTTGGCGCGAAACCGCAGGGGGCAATGGCGCCCTTCCTCTGCTCAGGCTCAGAGTCGCGGCCGCCGGGGTCCCCGCAGCACCCTGGGGAGGGCACCTACTCTTGTGCCTTGCGCAGGGGGGGGCCCTTGGTGGGCAGACTCAGCAGCGTGGGGTGCGGCGCTCCGCGGAAGCTCAGGGTCCGGGACAGGCGCGGGTTGGGCTATGGCTCCTGTTGGCGGGAAGTGCTCAGCGCAGGGTCCCCGCCAGGAGTGGAGCTGGTGCTAGGCTGCCAGGGGCTGGCGGGGGCGGGCGGGGGTGGGAGGCCGGCGCACGGGGGGCAAGTGGAGAGGTCCGCGGCAGCGGTGCGGGTGGATGGTCCCCCGTGGGGGTCGCCAGACAATCCGCGGGTCCGCTCCCCTGAGCTTGGATGAATGGAGGGAGGGACGTGGGCCCGAGGGCAGATCGCTGCCCTGCGGGGAGAGGGGAACTGCGGGAGAGGAAAGCTTCTCTCCCAGTGGGGATCCGCGATAGGGAGTGGGGAGTGGGCCGCTGGAGTAGGCAGGACAGGCAAGTGGTTCTGGGCTGGCGTCCGGTTTGGGGATGGAGCCTAAGCCGGTCGCCAGTGAGCTCACGGCAGCTTAGTGGCCAGAGATGTCCCACTAGTCCGGTCCTCTTTCACCTAGACCCCTGCTCCGGACAAATACGTGGGGTAGGACTGGGGTGCTGTCTCAGGGGGATATTTCACTCACCAGACTCTTACTATTCAGCTACCTGGTCGCCAATCCCGCTTTGTTTGGAGGAGCTCTCAGAGTATGCGGGTGTCCCTGTCGGCCATCTTCCCCCTCCTTTCTTCCCTTAATTCTTAACATATAGATATGATATCGGGACTTGCAATCAATATCAAAATAAAACAAAATAAAATGGGTATGAACTGTTGAATAGAAACTAATTTTCGGCGTAAAATTTCATCCCAAATAAAATAAATAAAGGAAGTGCAGTCATTGGGGAGGAGGCGAAAATGTGGTTGAGAATGGCTACAGAATGTAATCAGTGTCACTGAATTGTGTCGGTAGAAACTGGAACTGGTGTATGTTTTACTGTGTATCTTCTCAGCAAGAACAACACTTTAAAAACAAGCCCAAACTAAAAGCTTATCATGACCCTCTATCCCTACCCGCCATTCTCATCTGCTTCCTCATGTATTCTTCACCTTCATGAATGACACCAAGTCAGAATTGCACACTTACACAAATCTACCCCAAGTCTGCATTGCAGGAGACTTACACACATCTCGTTCTCGCTCTCATCACGCAGTGTATCAATCACTAAAATAGCACCAAACTCTGTTTCATTCCCACAGACGCTGACTTGCTTTTAGGCCCTCATCATTTCTAGGTTCTCCCACCCTGCATCTTTTTGACATCTCCTTTTCAATTCCTTCATCCACACCATAGACAGAGACATCTTGTGAACACATAAATCTGATAATCTCACTTTTCAATTTGAGTCATCACAGTGTCTGATATCTCCTTTAAAGGAACACCCAAACTCCTTAGCATGACTTCTCTCTTCACAGAGCTCTTCTTGACAAATCAAAACGGTATTCCATCTGCAGTTACTTTCGTGAACTTTCCATGTCTGCTCATATCCCAGTATCTTTTCCCTTATTGCTCTATTTGTAAGATCCTTACTTCTTCTTTTTAAAAAAATCATTTTATTGGGTGCTTATACTACTCTCATCACAAGCCACACATACATCCATTGTGTCAAGCACTTTTATACATTTGTTTCCCTCATCATTTACTTTCTACTTGAGCCCCTGGTATTTACTTCTTATTTTCCCCTCCCTCCCTGCTCCCCCTCCCTCATGTACCCTTGATAATTTATAAATTATTATTGTTTTGGCATATCTTACACCGTCTGATGTCTCCCTTCACCCACTTCTCCGCTGCCTGTCCCCCAGGGAAGAGGCTATGTGTAGATCCTTGTAATCTGTTACCCCTTTCTCCCTCACCTTTCTTCCATCCTCATGGTATCGCCACTCTCACCACTGGCCCTGAGGATTTCATCTGTCCTGGATTCCCTGTGTTTCCAGTTCCTATCTGTACCAGTGTACATCCTTTGGTCCAGCTGAATTTGGGATCATGATCATGGTGGAGGAGGAAGCATTCAAGAACTAAAGGAAAATTGTATGTTTTATCATTGCTACATTGCACTCTGACTGGCTCATCTCCTCCCCGTGGCCCTTCTGAAAGGGGATGTCCAATTGCCCACAGATGGGCCCTGGGTTCCCACTCTGGACACCCTCTCATTCACAATGCTATGAGTTAGGTTTTTTTTTTTTTTTTTTTGGTCTTTGATGCCTGGTAACTGATCTCTTATATGCCTCATGATCTTCCAGGCTGGTGTGCTTCTTCCATGTGACCTTTGTTGTTTCTCAGTTAGATGGCCACCTGTTTGTCTTCCTGCCTATACGACTCCAGACTGTATATCTTTTGATAGCTGGGCACCGTCAGCTTTCTTCACCACATTTGCTCATACAACTGCTTTGTCTTCAGTGATCATGTCGGGCCAGGCTGCTGTGTTCATTCCATGTGGGTTTTGTTGTGTTGTATAAAGGTTAAGCTAAGTCTTGGAGGACAGGTAGTAAAAATAAATAAGAAGTGTTTTCATCTTCTTTATTTTTACTACCTGTCCTCTGTGACTTAGTTTAACCTTTATACAACCCTCCAAATGTGATTTAGTTAATCTATTACCTATAAGAGCCTCAGAAACACTTCCTCTATTCTCCTAGCGTGATTTATTTCTTCTTCCGCAGCCCCCATGTTATTCTGGTGATACTTCAAGCATAAACGTTATTACATTCGCCCGCAGGGAAGAATCACATTCTACTATAGCAATATAGCAATGATCAGTGTAGTTTTCTCTCTCTCCCATTAGAAAATGAGTTCCTTGAAGGAAAGGAGTCAGATCTTTTATCTACCAACAGTCTCTATTTATCCTAGATTGTTAAAAGTATTTGTTACTGGAATAGATAAATTAATATATGTGGACATATTCACATTGTTTTATAAATAACTGATACACGGTTCTTTCTGGAGAATACGCAAAACCTGAAAGAGACAGAGGATCTAACACATGGGGGGAATGTTGCTCTGTAGAGCCTTAGGAGATGCTATGAGCAGGGAAAAGGTCCGACTGAATATCTGATGGAAGCTGCTCAATGTTGACACGTATACACCCTGCCATCATAGGGATCCCTGGTTTTACAAAAAGGGAACTGGTGATATAGTGGGTTATGCAATGGGCTAATCAGAAGGTCAGTAGTTCAAACCCAACAGTCACTCTATGGGAGAAAGATGAGGGAGGCTTTCTGGTCCTGGAAAGTTTTACAACCTTAGAAACTTGTAGGGACAGTTCTATTCTGTTCCTTGGGTCAAAATTGACTTAACAACAGTGAGTTATTCTGATAGAGAAGGAACAAACCCAAACTTGCTGCAATTGAATTGATTCTGACTCATAGAAGCCCCATACAGCAACATAGAACTGCTCCTATGGAGTTTCTGAGACGAAATCTTTCCTGTAGTAGATAGCCTCGTTTTTCTCCCATAGAGTAGTTGGTAGGTTCAATCCACTGACCTTGTTTAGTGGATGGCAGCTCAATGCACAGCCCACTATGCCACCAGAGCTCCTTAATAGAGAAAGAGTAGGGCCTAATTAGGAGAAACAGCTGACTTTCTGCATGGCCAGAGGTTAACAGGATGTTTGAAAGTAACAGGAGGCTACTGCCCACCCAAGGGAAAATAGATATTGCTTACAGAAAAAAAGCATCAGAATGGATGCATCATAAACCACCTCCCCTCTTCCCTATACCCTGAGTTCCTCAGACCTTCTGTAATATCATCTAGGACTTATCATAATAAGGAGGCAAGCCTGGGCTTGAGGTACTGGCTACATGTTAGGATTTTATGCAAATAGATTTTAAACTCCTAGAAGGAATGGACAAGCTGTCCTTGCGTCTATATGGTATCCTAAAATCCAAGGCAGAAACTTGCACACAAATATGTCCTTGGCCTGTGTTTAAGTCAGCAGTATGTTATAGAAGAAAGAATACGGGATTGAGAATTAGAGAGGCATTGGGATAAGTTCTAAATTTTACTCATTCCTGCTGTCTGATCATGGCCAGAGCACTTCAATCCTCTGATCTTTAGTTTCCTTTGTCCTTAAAATGATGATATCCCTGATGCAAGGGGCTTAAGTGGAGAGCAAATGCTTTGAGAATGATTGGGGCAGGGAATGTATGGATGTGCTTTATACAATTGATGTATGCATATGTATGGATTATGATAAGAGTTGTATGAGTCCCCAATAAAATGTAAAAAAAGAAAAGAGGAAAAAAATGATGATATCAGTGTATATTTCCAGAGTTTTATGAAATGCGTAGGACACCTGGGCAAAGAATAGGTGCTCAACACATGCCAGCTGGTACCGAATCAATGGCTGTGATAAGATACAGAAGTAGTATCCCAAAAGGATTTACCCACTGCAGGCTAGTCTATCTTTTGGTGTAGGTGACTTTCTGATGTTTAAGATATCTCCTTTGAAAACAAAATACAACTCTGAAAGGTAACATTTTAGGCTGATTATTTATCACTCAGTATCTTATTGGTAGATGCCATTGAACCTATTTTCAACATAATAGAACCATTGGGTGGGTTTGAAGTGCTTAGACACCCCCAAGCAGGATTGTTTAGAATGGAAGAGAGGAAGCACCGCAGAGCGGCTAAGCAAAGGGAAGAAGTTGGGATGTTATGACTTGAACCTTCTCAGTGGGGATGTGAGAGAAAAGATCTGGTGACCAGTTTCCCTACAGATGCTAGCTTTGAAAACCTCAGTAGGAGAGTCTTACTCTGGCACATGGGGTTGCTGTGAGTTGAAATGGACTCACTAGCATTTAACCGCAACAAGGCACGAGCTGATAACAGGGTGTCAGCTTGAGGTGTTACCTGTCACAGTGGAATTTTGTTATGGCATCTAACGAAAACAGCAACAAATCATGAGGATGGGAGTGAAATAGCGACAAATGCTGCCTGCCTCATCAATTGGCCAAGGGCTTACGCTCATGACAGCAAAGCTTCCAGAGACGAAGGCCTGGGCTTTGTTATTGAGGTTGACATTGGCTTGGCCTTAAATATATCATCTCCCAACTCCACTTTCCTTAACCTTGGAGTGAAAGCTCCAAGTGGTGACATCCAATGAGCTGTGCATTTAATTCAATGTGGGGGATGAAAGCGTGCCACAGTGTGGTTCCTGTAGAGTGTTTCATAAAGTGTGTGAGTAGCTTCCCATTGTCGAGCAGGAGAAATGCGATAGGCAACATGGATCTAGCTGGAGAGACATGGGCAGAACACCCAATCGGAGTTATCCTGGAACTTTCCTCCTTTCTCCAGTCCTGTACTTGTTCTCTTGGCCATATCAGGGAGTGTGTTTGTATGTTTGTGTGTGTGTGTGTGCGTGTGTGCGTGTATAAATGACCATGCTTCTAGATAAATGGACTACTCCACAATAGCAAAAGATATATAGTCATTAGAATACCTACCTACATAACCAAATCATCTTTCAAAATATGTGTTTACCAGTTCACAGGGGAGGAAAAGGCATCAGCAGGGTCCTGGAAATAGCCTAATCCATTACAGACAACTCATCTGCCTTAAAAAGCATGAGTGGTAGATATATTATCATTTCTCAATTTGAGGATTAAGAGTGTAGAGGTGGAGTCTAGCTTGTCAATCAGATCATAGCCAATGAGGCCTCTGTGTGGGCATGCATGGCTTCCTGAGAATTCTGGGAAATCCCGTATTTCCTCCTTGAAGGGGGGAGACTCTCTGCTCATACTTTGGGAGACATGACAGCTGACAAAACACATGGACCCACCCTGATGCAGAAACCCTTGCCAGCACTGAGATGCTTCCAATGCCACTGGATCGAAAGACTTTCTACCTACTGGCCGGTGATTGTCCTGAATTTGGCATCATTGCATGTGTTCTGTCAGTCTGAAGAGGACTTTTAGACCGGTATCAGACATATGGGCTAATATCAGATTTATGGACTTGATCTGGACTGGGCTGGGATGTTTTCTCAATGTGCAGTTGCTCTTGTATATAAACCTCTCCCTTATATACATATGCATGCTTGTGAATTTGTTTCTCTAGTCTACCCAGACTAACACAGCATGCAAGGACCTTGGGTTCCCCAGAACTTAGCATAATCTCTGGCATATAATAATTTTCAGTAAACATCCCTTGGATAAGGGTACAAATGAGCAGAGGTCCGTCACTGAGTTTCCTGGTTATGTTATTATATTTGGGAAACAATTGTTCGTCAAACCTAGCCTTGGGTTTGGTGTTTACTATTGTCATTCTGTCAATTTCTATCCCTAACTTCATTTTTCAGGGGTGGGTGGGTGAGGAATTCAAATGCACACTTTTTTGGGTTAGTCATGTTTCCAAAATATTAATTTACTTGTAGAAATGGCATGTCCTCCCCTCTCCCATTCTATTAGGCTTTTCCTAACATTTGTTTTTTTAAGTGCTCTGTATTCATATTCATTCAATATCATGATATGTTTATTTTCTCTGGCTTTCAGGGGTTGGGGACTAGTGAAGAAGACAAGCTCGTGAGGAAGCTGAGTGTAGAGAGAAAGTTCCTTTCCTGCCCCTTGGTTGGCTAGTCCCAGATTGTATTGAGGTGGCCATGTCCCATCCCTTATCAGAGCCTTTGGATTGCCATCGCCAGCCCTCTCACTCACTAGTTCAGTACCTAGCAATGGGTTCTACCTGAACCTCTCGTTTCCATTCAGTAAAAATGAGCAAGAAGAGGACTTTTCAACCCGTGACCCACTGACACTCTGAAACCTACAACATTATTAATGAATGTGCATACTTCTATAAGTTTATCATGGCTAGCATAGAAGAACAAAGTGCCACACATTTGGTGACTCAAATCACAGAAATGTTTTCTTTCCCTCACAGTTCTGGAATCCATAAACCATGTTGTTAAGCCCACACTCTCCCCTCTGCTGCATTTCCTCCTAGCATTGTGCTCTTTCTTCTTCTGGCTCCTGATGGTTTTCAGCATTCTTTGACTTGAGTCCTTGTCATGCCACTCACTGCCTCACTGGTCACTCTGCCTCTTCCCCTTCTGCCTGTTTTCTCTGTCTCTTATAGGACCTATCATTGAGTTTAGGGGCCACCCAGATAATCCAGGATGGTCTCCTCATCTCAAGATTCTTAATTTAATTATATCTGCAAAGACCCTTCCCACAAATATCTATAGGTTTTAGGGATGGGAGATGGTCATATCTTTTTAGGAGTGACGATTCAACCCACAAAAAATACCCGAATAGTCTGCCTCTACAAAGATGAGAGCTAAGAAAACCCTATGCAGCAGTTCCATTCTGTTACAGAGTTACTGTGAGTCATAAAACTGATGACATTTAAAATCAACAGAATTCAACCTACTAGAGTGTTATCTTGATCCAGAGGATAATTTTGCCAGTTTATCTGTAGGCAAAATTTATACCAGATTCTCAAGGGTCCGTGTCAAACAGAAATAAAAAGTCAATGATTTCCTTCCGTCCAACTGTCTGTCATACCGCCACTGGTAAGGTAAATGTGACTTCCACTTGTTAAATCTCTGTAAATTTGATTTAGTATTATAATACTATGTCATAATATTAATATTTAATATCATTGAACCCTGATTAGCTTCTATATTAAGAAAAACTTGGCACAAGGGTTGCACACGACACAACCTTTCTTGCTAAAAGTGAACATTTCAAGTACTTCCTGATCAATTCCAAGACTATGGCCTTCAGTATAGACTACACGTGAACACAAAGAAAACAAAAACTGTCCACCTGGACCAGTAAGCAAGATCGTGATAAGTGGATAAAATATTGAAATTGTCAATTTTACTTGCATCTAAGCCCGTGGAAGAAATCAAAGGATGTATTACACTGGGAAAATCTGATGCAAAATATCTTTTAAAAATATTGAAAGACAAAAATATCACTGAGGACTAAGATTCACCTGACCCTAGCCATGATATTATCAATGACCTCATATGCATGAGAAAAAGAGATCATGTCTAAGAAAACCCAAAGAAGAACTGATACACTTGAATTATTGTGTACACAAAGAATATTAGCTATACCATGGTCTCCCAAAAGAATTAAGAAATTGGAAAAAGTATAGTCAGAATTCTTAGAAATGAGAATTGTGAGGTTTTGTCTTGCTTACTTGGGACATATTTTAAAAATTTTAAACAAATTTATTGGCGTCCATACGGGAAACCCTAGAGGGGCCCAGCATACCTTACTGTGTAGGTATGCCCAGCAAAGGGTCATACCATTCACTGTACCCCATGTCCCAGAGGACTCCCCTTGAGCCAAGCCCCAAAGCCCCAGGACTGGCTGGGGGTGGGGACGCTTACTTGGGACATATTATCAGGAAAGATTGATCCCTGAAGAAGCACATCAGGCTTGGCAAAGTAGATCATGGAAAAGAGGAAGACCTTCAATGAGACTGATTGACATAGGGACTGCAACTGGGCTCAAACAACATGCTTTTTGAGGATAGCTCTGGAACAGGCAATGCTTAATTTTCATAGAGTTGCTATGAGTTGGAAATGACTAGAGGTCACTGAACAACAAACACTGTTCTAAGTGTGTCAACGAGCTTTATCCTCATAATAACCTTCTAAAGTAAAGGTACCAATTAATTTAATCTTCACAATAGCCTTATAAAATAAGTACCACTAGTAATCCTCTTTTCCTTCCGTTTTCCTATGAGGAAGGTGACACATAGAGACATAAGGAATTTCCTCATAGTCACACAGCTATTTGATGACAGCTGATTCAGCCACTTTGGCGACAGAGTCTCTGTTCTTAACTACTGTACTTTGTGGAAGAATCCTATTTCGATTTAAACTTTTAGTGAGCATTCAATATCATAAATGACAGCAAAGGGTTGTGGACATATTCCAGAATCAAGGAGACTAAAAAGATGTCAATTAAATGCAAATACTTTATCTTTGGTGGGATCTTGCGTGGAAGACATCTAGTATTTTCATTAATATATTTCTACTGACTCACTGTGGTAGTTACATAATCTGGTGCCATTTGGGACTTGAGAGGATTAAGAGTGAAGGGGTGGAGTCCAGTCTGTCAATAGGGTCATAGCCAATGAGGCCTCTGTGTGGGCATGGCCTTCTCCCGAGGATTCTGGGAACTCAGAGATTTCCTTCTTGGGTTTTAATATTACACTTATTACTCTGAGAACTCCCTGAGAGACACTCTACTGACAAGACACATGGCACTATGCTGATATAACCTGAGACCTGGGAACTGAATGAGTCACGTGGAGATCCCTGCCAGTGCTGAGATGCTTACAATGCCACTGGATCCACAAGACGTCCCACCCACTGGCCTGTGATCATCCTGCATTTGACGTCATTGCATGTGTTTCATGAGTCTGAAGAGGACTTTATAGATTGGTATTGGACATATGGGCTAATATCTGACTTATGGACTTGATCTGAACTGGGCTGGGATGCTTTCCTTAATGTACAATTACTCTTTATAGAAAACTCTTTCTTATACACATATGAGTGTCTATGAATTTGTTTCTCTTGTCAACCCAGACTGACACAAAGAACACCCAGTTGAAAAACGTAGAATTTAAATAAATTGATGGAAGCTGTTGGGCTGGATAGGGGCCAAAAATGAAAGATAAAGCTTTTATTTTTCATTTGCTTTTGGATTTTTAACAAAACTCTATTTTCTGATTGTCATTAAAATCCATGAACTTTTGGAATCCTCCTCATACTTCCAAATCTTAAGGAACCCTGGTGGTGCTGTTAGTGTGCTAATGGTCAGGTTGGTTTGGGGTGTGTGTATTATCAAAAATTAGCCAATTAAAATCTAATAGTGCACAACAGGTTACTTCATGACTTATTTGTATTGGACATGTCATCAGGGAGGTCTTGTCACTAGAGGAGGACATCGTGCTCTGTGCAGTAGAAGACAAATGATGTCATGGGAGACCCTTGGTGAGACAGATTTGCACAAGCGCTATAATGATGAACTTTGAAATACTGGTGATTGTGAGAATACAGAACTTATCATGACTTAGTTCTATTGTACATAAAGTCTCCATGAGTCATTCAACTGGATGACACCAACAACAGTATTAGGCACAGTCAACACATTATTTAATAATCCTCAAACTTGATATTATTCGTTACTGATCTCATTTTACTGATGATGAAACTGAGATCCAGATAGACTATGACTTGCTTAAAGTCACAGGACAATTAAGTAACTGATAGGAGATGAAAACAATGGTCCTCTGACTCTAGGCCCAGTACTGTTTTCACTAGAGAATGAAAACCACTTCTATTGAGTTGATTCAGATTCATAGCGACCCCCTAGGGTAGAGCAGAACTCCCTCTGTCCATTTCCAAGGCTTTAAATCTTTTTAAGAACAGGACAGTCTCTTCTTTCTTCGGAGGACTGGCTGGTGGGTTGGAACAACTAGACTTCCAGTTAACAGCCCAATGCATAGTCCAATAGGCCATATCAGGGCTCCTATACCACTTTGATGCTACCGCTAATTACAAATGACTAATTTTAGCATTTCTGAACAGAGAAATGTTTAACTATTGTCACCCTGACTTTTGACCCTGTGGTCCGAAGGTCAGTGGGAATGTTTTCTCCTTCCTTTGGGGCCAAAAAGGGAGATCCAGACTATAAAGGAATACCGTTGCTGTCCTTGTTTGATCAATGGAATTTGTATTTCCACATGAATAGGAAATGTTGAACTATTAATAGCTTCTCTGGTGCTTATTATATACAGTACATCTACCTGTTTTAGTGATATGCAGGAGGTATTCAAGACAAAAAGCCCCATCTGGAATTGATGCAGTCCAATTATCTGTCAGTCCCTCTGTTGAAAAAAGTAGGAAACATTAAGCATATGGCAGAATTTTACAAGATTACCGCATGGCACAAACATATAAAGACAATTACATGTTAATTGTAACACCATTTATGATTGGATGACATAAGCTACTAGGAACACTGTACCAGATATGGTAGTTATAACCTGTGTTCCTAAGAAATTGGAAAAATGAGACATAAAAGTAGAAATTGTTACTGTCGTACACCACAGTGATGAGGAAATGACTATGTAGGCAATGAGTGCTATTCTTGCCCCACTACTGCTATAGAGTTGATCTAAAACTGACCATAGGAAACACGACACAAAGGCTGAGATTGAACTAGCAAACCTTTTACTTTGAGATAAGAGGGAAGAATGAAAGGGTGCCTTTGAAGATCTCAAGTTCCACATCTCTGACATCTCCCCAGCCTATGGTCCACTCCCAGTCTCTGCTGCTCCTGCCCCTGATACGTCAACTCTTTTGCATTGAGTCCTGCCCTGAACCATCAGCCAGGTATAGAAATTCTCTTCATTTTCTTTAGGCCAAGAAATCCCTTGGGGGAAAGGGAGGGCATTTGAAATAATAGAGCTGACTGTGAGCAATGGATTTCTTTCAAAACTTGCCAATCAGGGAGCTTTAAATAGGAAAAATTCAGGTAAATTGAGTCCACCTCAGAAAGACCTAATGTCTTTCTTTGTGGTTCCTTCATTTAGGTATTTAGCAAATGAATGTTCAGCATGCTTAGCACTGTGTACCAAGAAGGGGTGTGGGAGAATGACCCAGACCACTCCTCAACCTCACCATGTTGCTACTGGGCAGGCCTAACTATGCTTCTCAGGGAAACCTCCAAGTTTCCAATGTCTGGTGTAGGCAACCACCGTAGACAGTCCACAGTCTACTGAATCAGCTCATTATTTGTTTAGCACCCTACCATTTGTTTGACATTATGTAGACACAAAGCTCGATTGAATGAGGTAACTGTGTTACCCAGTAGGGTCATAACGGAGGCCTTTTAATTACAATACAAACAATCTGTCACACATTTCAGTCACACATAGTGGCAATATAATTCTGTTGCTTTGGAAATGGTTAAAAGCTAGTTTTACAATGAAAAGACAAGTTCTTGAAAACAGGGAGGGACAGTGGTGGGGTGTGATTGACAGACTGTCATTAGTATTTGACAGATATTCATGATTGTTTTTTCAAAAAGGAAAATGGATGGCTCTTAAAAGCTGTTTTAGATTCCTGCTTTCATTTTGCTTAATTTTTTTAACCAAGTCTTTTTCTCCCACTTTTCTGCGTGGTGTCAGCAAATGAACTGTTTCCTCTCAAGCCGTGCATATTGCCTTGCAACCTTTGTCAGTGTAATAATCTATCACAAACATTTGGGTGTGGGAAGAAGGGGGAGATGACTGGAAATAACCATATAGGTTATATGAGCTTTCAAATGCATCTGTTTATGCACAAAGGGTCTCTACAGAAGACTGTTTTATTTCAGGTAACATTTTACCCTGATGACAAAGTGTAAGTCAATGAGTCATTTTCATGGTCTGACATTTTGCTGTAAAAGTGCTTGAGAGAGGGTGCGTCACATTTATAGGTTGCTTGTGTCCTGAAGGCACCTTGTAAGACACAGTCTAGATTATGTTGGATGGTGAACCTTTATGAGATTGGGTGGAAGTGGAACCTTGCATTTTTTCAAGTTTATTTCAATTACTCCGCTATAGAATACACGAGTTTCTCTCAAGGATAACTAACTCAAGAGCTACAAAATAGAATTTTAAAAAATAATCTACTCATAATGGGTAGAATGTTGCAGCTATATTTAAACCATATCCTTTTTCTCCTATTTAAACTTTTTATTGTTCATATATCCCTGGGTTTTCAATGATGCACATACTGAACTTCCAATAAGAATTCAAGAAGTCTCCAAGTTAAGTTGCAATGGCGTATTTTTTTGAGTTCAGAAACAATTTCCCCATATAAACATGATTCAACATTATGGGAACATTACCAACCTGTCTACCCACGGCTATGTAACCCATAATGTGCTTGAAGGAACGTATCTTGTATTGTACATAATGCAATTTCTATGATAAAAAGAATAGTTCTAAACTTGGAAGACCAGATTAATTCCCCACTGTCTACCGGATTTCTCCCCTTCAGTGCTACCCAACTCCAACCCTGAGTGCTTTATAAGTCAGGCTGTGTGAAAGAGAATGCCCTGGGCTACAACATATGTGTCGTCACTTCAGGAACAGAAGCGAAAGATGGCAGGAACTTAGGCATTAGGAGTAGATCATATCTTTTCTCTTCTATCATCAGGTCTGCCTGTTCCTTTGAAATCCTTTAGGAGTCCTTTTAAAGCATTTTTATTGATAATAGTAGTGAAAACCATACATTCTTTCAATCACTCAGCAGTTCCTCTGTAGCAGACACTGCTGTAAATGCTGGGAATACAGACATAACTGCGCCCCAGAGGTCTTCCTAGTCTACTGAGGGACACTGGCATCACAGTGAATTATTGCAATGTAGCCTGCTACCTGCAGGTGATAGAGTGCTGTTCCAAGTAGAGGGATGCTACAGAAGAAGCTGTGGTTCATTTGGCCCAAGGAGAAACGTAACAAAGCTCCCAACAATCCCAAGCCTAACATTGAGGGATGAGGCCTTTCATCTGGAAAACAAAGGTTAAGGAGAAGATATTCCAAACAGAGACATGAAGTCATGAAATATATCTATTAGGACAAAAACCATCGTTATGTGATCACCTTCCCCATATAAACGCCGAAGACAAATGTTTACATAAGTAAGTGTGGTGAAGAAAGCTGATGGTCTCCGGTGCTGTCCCTTGTATTCATCCTTTTGTTTTCCTTTCCCCACCTCCTCCACCATTGTCTACCATGTACATCCCTGCTTTTGGTCTGGTCTCTTCCATACTACACCGTCTTCACCCCTAAAATGTTTGTATAGAGTAGCTTTTTTCCCTATGCCACTTTTGCTTTTAAAAAATTTTTTTTTTAAATTCTTACCTCAGCGGACTCATGTTGTACTTGTCCTTTTGTGCCTGACTTACTTCGCTTAGCATGATTTCCTCCAGTTCTTCCCATGCCGCTATGTGCCTCATACGTTCATCACTGCTTTTTAGTGATGCGTAGTATTCCATTGTATGTATAAACCACAGTTTTTTAATCCAATCGTCAGTTGATGGAAATTTGGGTTGCTTCCAACTCCTTGCAATTGTGAACTGTGCCGCAATGAACATTGGAGCACAGATGTCTGGTCTTGGTTTGTTTCTTGCCTCTTCTGGGTATATGCCCAGTAGGGGGATTGCTGGGTCATATGGTAACTCTATTTCCATCTGTTTTAGGTATCGCCAGATTGATTTCCATAGTGGCTGTACGTACTTACAGTCCCACCAGCAGTGGATGAGAGTTCCTGTCTCCCCACAGCCCCTCCAACACTTGTTGCTTTCTGATTTTTTGAATTGGGCTACCTTTGAGGGTGTCAGGTGGTACCTCATTGTTGTTTTAATTTGCATTTCTCTTATGGCTAAAGATCGGGAACATTTTCTCATATGTTTGTTGGCCATTCGGATTTCTGCCCCTGTGAAACTTCTGTTTAAGTCATTTGCCCACCTTTCAAGTGGGCTATTGGTTTTTTTCTTTTTGGAAGCTAGCAGAGTACTGTAGATTTTAGTAATAAGGCCTTTGTCTGATGTGTCATTGCTAAAGATGTTTTCCCACTCTGTGGACTCTCTTATTACTCTCTTGGTGAATTCTTTAGATGTACACAAGAGATAGTGACTGGGGTCTTAAAGGCTTGAAGATAAACAAGCGGCCATCTAGCTCAGAAGCAACAAAGTCCACATGGAAGAACACACCAGCCTGTGTGATCGAGTGGTCCCAAAGGGATCAGTTACCAGGCATCAAAGAACAAAAAATCATATCATTGACTGCACACCTCCATGATAGGATCGCTGAAGACAAATGGGTGCATAAGCAAATGTGGTGAAGAAAGCTGATGGTGCCCGGCTATCAAAAGAGATAGTGTCTGGGGTCTTAAAGGCTTGAAGGTGAACAAGCGGCCATCTAGCTCAGAAGCAAATAAGCCCACATGGAAGAAGCACACCGGCCAGTGCGATCACGAGGTGCCCAAGGGACCAGGTATAAGGCATCATGCAAAAAAAAAAAAAGCTATAAGTGTGTGTATGTATGTGTATATATGTGTATCTGTATATATGTATGTATGTATATGTATATATCATATTAAATGAAGGGGGAAGTGCAGAGTGGAGACCCAAGGCCCAAGTGTCGACCAATGGAGATCCCCTCATAGAGGGGTTTAGGAGAGGAGATGGGTTAATTAGGGTGTGAGGTAGTATCGATGAAGAACACAGCTTTCCCCCAGATCCTGGATGCTTCCTCCCCCCAACTACCATGATCCGAATTCTACCTTGCAGGGCTGGATAGGACAGAGGCTGTACACTGGTGCATATGAGGGTTGGAGGTACAGGGAATCCAGGGTGGATGATACCTTCAGGACCAAGGGTGTGAGGGACGATGCTGGGAGAGTGGAGGGTGAGTGGGTTGGTAAAGGGGAACTGATTACAAGGATCCACATGTGACCTCTTCCCTGGGAGAGGGACAGCAGAGAAGGGGGGAAGGGAGACTCCAGATAGGGCAAAATATGACAAAATAACGATGTATAAATTACCAAGGGCACATGAGGGAGGGGGGAATGGGGAGGGAGGGAAAAAAAAGAGGACCTGATGCAAGGGGCTTAAGTGGAGAGCAAATGCCTTGAGAATGATTGGGGCAGGGAATGTATGGATGTGCTTTATACAATTGATGTATGTATATGTATGGATTGTGGTAAGAGTTGTATGAGTCCCTAATAAAATGTAAAAGAAGAAAAGAGAAAAAAATGATTAGGGCAAAGACTGTACAGATGTGATTTATACAATTGATGTATGTATATGTATGAACTGTGAAAAGAATTGTATGAGACCCAATAAATTGTTAAAATAAATTAAAAAAAAAAAGAAAGCTGATGGTGCCTGGCTATTGAGAGATATAGAGTTAAAGGCTTGAACGTAACAAGTGGCCATCTAGTTAAGAAGCAACAACCCCACATGGAAGCAGCACACCAACATGTGTGATCATGAAGGGCCGAGGGGACCAGGTTTCAAGAACCAACGTGTGTGTGGGGGGGGGGTGTTAAAATCATATCATCATGAATGAGGGGAGTGCGTGATGGGGTCCCAATGCCCATATGTAGACAACTGTACATCCCTTGCAGAGGGATAGTGGGGAGGAGATGAGTAACTCAGGGTCCAGTGTATCAATAAGGAAGCTCACAACCTTCCTCTAGTTCTTAAACGCTTCCTCCCCCCAACTATCATGACCTCAATTCTACCTTGCAAACCTGGTCAGACTAGAGGATGCACAGCGGTATAGCTGGGAACTAGAAACCCAGGGAATCCAGAACAGATGAACCTCTCAGGACCAGTGGTGAGAGTGGTGATACCGGGAGGGAAGGTGGGGGCAGCAGGTGGAACCGATCACAAGGATCTACATAAAACCTCCTCTCTGGGGGAATGGGCAACAGAAAAGTGGGTGAAGAGAGAAACTGGGCAGTGTAAGATACGATAAAATAATAATTTATAAATTATTAAGGGTTCATGAGGGAGGGAGGAGTGGGGAAGGAGGGGGAGGTGTAAAAGGAAAATGAGCTGATTCCAGGAACCCAAGTGGAAGGCGAATTTTGAGAATGATGAGGGCAACGAATGTATAAGTGTGCTTTACACAAATGCTGTATGTATGGATTGTGATAAGAGTTGTATGAGCCCCAATAAAATGATAAAAAAGAAACAATGCAAAACTAAACAACAACAAAAAAAGAGAGTTAAAAGTAATTTGGTATGACCTCATCAGATTCACTGGACTATGAACTGAATGGTTGGTGACAATTCATACTCACCCACCATTGCATCAGAAGAAAGGCCAGACAATCGGTTTCTGAAAGGTCACACACAGCCTTAAAAATCCTATGGTATGTAGCCTTACTATACACAGATATTCCCCATCTCTCAATCCCATGAAGCAGAGTCAACTCTATAATGGGTTTGTTTATTTGGATTTGGTTAGTAAATGAAAATTGTGAGGGGTTTTATGTGAATGACTCTTTATGTCAGCTTGAAGTGTTTGCATTTTTTCTAGGACAGTTAATGGGGAGCACTATGATCAGATTTCTCTATTCTGGTGGCAATAGAGAAAAGGGGTTAAATGGGAGGCAAGAAGGAGAGACATTTTAACACAGCGGTTCTCAACCTATTGGTCGCGACCCCTTTGGGGGTCGAACAACTCTTTTGCAGGGGTCACCCGATTCATAACAGTAGCAAAATTCCAGTTATGAAGTAGCAACAAAATTAACTTTATGGTGGGGGTGGGTCACCACAATATGAGGAACTATATTAAAGGGTCGCAGCATTAGGAAGGTTGAGAACCACTGTTCTGAGTCTAAGAAGAAGGGCGGGCGACAAACATTTTTCTTTAGCTAGTCTCATTTTTCTTTTTAATAGTAGAAGCATTTAAATGAACTTTTGTATTCATTTGAGAACAGAGTCAAGAGTAATAAATTTTGACCTGGATGTAGATTTTGACTGGACATAAAAAGATCAGTCATCAATATAATATTTGAATGCAATATTTTTCAAAGTAGAAATTAATGTAAAAACTAATGATAGAAAAATATCATACGGACAGACTCTGCCTTGGCACTAGTACAACTCAGAATCACTTGCCTCATCCTAACTCATGTTCTTTTGAATCCTGTCTTTATGTAATAATTTATAATACTTTATGAGGTTTCCCTTATGATGTATATATTTTGGTGCTGTTGGAAGCTAGTAGTTAACATCTTAGAGGGATGGCAAAATCTACCTAAGGAAAAACTGCGATTACAGTCATATGAAAGAGATGTCTTTGTCACACTATCTATGAACATTTTAATATTTTGCTTTTTAAATTTTAGGAACCCTCATGGCATGGCGTAGTGGTCCATACCCTGAGCTGCTCACCACAGGGTGCGCCGCACAAACCCACCATGTGCTCCACAGGAGAAAGAGGAGGCTGCCAATTCCTGTAAAGTCTCAGGAACCACAATAGGCAGTTCTATTTTGTCCTATAAGGTCACTTTGAGTTGGAATTTACTCAATTGTAGTGAATGAGTGGGTTTTACATTTTATTTTACTTATTGTTATTCTTGAGAATACATATATGTCAGAATATATACCAATTCCACAACTTCTACTCTGACATTCCAATGACAATAATTACGTTCTTTAACTTGCACAACCAATTCCCCACCAATAAGAAACTCACTGTCTCTGAAGTTTCCTATCTAAGCTTTTAGTTACTGTCAATTTGTTCCACAGATAGACCTTAACTCAGACATTCCTTCCTAGTTAAGCTAAACTGCTGTTGATTTAAAGAATTATTCCAGGGATGTTTTTTTCATCTAAGGTTTAAAGATTATCTCGGGGCAATTGTTTTGGGGTCACTGTTTAGTTTCAAATAAGGGCAATTCAAGTTTGTTATATTAAATATCTCCCGTTAACACCAAAGTTGCCAAAAGAGAAGTAAAACCACAGAATCGATGGTAGATATCGTTAAAGAACTTCTGTGTTAATTTGGGAGCTAACCTTTTCTTGGAGGATATCAAAGATATTCTGTGGAATGCTTTGCATATGTAATTATCTAGTAAACATGTGTGATTTTATTTATTAACCAAATTTACTATTATTTAGTTATTCACCATCTTCATGGAGAGGGGTCTGACAAGAAGAAGGTGAAAATCAGGGTTTCAGGCTATAAAGACTGGAATGTAGAGCAGACCTTCTGGCCTTGTGATCGTACAGGCTATAGTCAGCGAGCCACGGAATGCCTGTCTTAAACACTGAGCGAAGCAGCACAGTACAGGGGCCAAGAGGCTGAGAGTTTGCAGGACCTGTTCACATACACAAATTCCTGAGTTTGAAATATTTTTTGTCAGACGTGATCTCATTTGGGGATGAATCTCCTATCAGGCTTTCTCTGAGTTACCATAAGAACTTTTGGGTGGGCACCCAGGGCCTTGGTACTCCAGTAGAGGTACCAAGTATCCATTTATTCTGCATCAGGCCAGCATTTCAAAATCTGTATTTCACCAAAGCATACTTGTTTTCTGTAATATGTTTGTGTGTTGTCATCAAAAAGAAACTAAATATTCCTGGTCGAATACATTTTATAAACTCTTCATAATACAAGATTCTTCTAAAGATTAAGAACATATACCAAGTCACAGTATTTCCCATTGCTTCGTATACATGTAAAAGTTAGACATGGAATAAGGAAGACAAAAGAAGAATCAAAGCATTTGCATTACAATGCTGGAGAAGACTATTGAAAGTACCATGGACTACTGAAAGGACAAACAGATCTGTTTTGGAAGAAGTACGGACAGAGTGTCCCTTAAAAGCAAGGATCCGCAAGGCTTCTTTTTACATACTTTGGACATGTTGTCAGGAGAGACCAGTCCCTGGAGAAGGACACCATGCTTGGCAAAGTGGAAGGGCGATGAAAAAGAGGACGGTCCTCAAGAGATGCATTGACACAGTAGCTGCAAGCATGGGAACAATTGGGAGGATGGTGAAGGACGGGGCAGTGTTTCATTCTGTTGTGCTTAAGGTCGTTATGGGTTGGAGCAGACTCTATGGCACCTAAAACTGATAACTACATGCTTCTCCGAAAGATTAAGAGCAAACACGAGCATATTAAGACCTCTGAGAATTCCCGAGAAACCCTGCTGGTGCTGTGGGACACCCATTGGGTTGTGTGTTAGTCTGGGTACATTAGAGAAACAAATCCACAGAAACTCATGTGTATAAGGGAGATTTTTTATATAAAGGGTAAGTGCACATCAAGAAAACACCCCAACCCAGTGATGCCCTAGACCACAAGTCCAACATTAGCTCATATGTCTGACACCAATTCACAAAGCCCTCCTCCATTTCACAAAACACCCGCAATGACGCTGACTGCAGGAGGAAAGCCGAGTCTTGAATGTGTAAGCATCTCCATACAGCTGCTCAAGCACCCAGGGCTGCATCGGGTAGGCCCATTTGGCTTCTCCCCAGGAATGCCTTGTAGGAAGTGAGCCTTGCCAGTCAAAGCAGGGAACTGTCTAAGGGAGCAGCACCCTGGTCCGACCACCACAAAGCAAGAGACCCGAGAACTCAAAAGGCAAGCCATTTATCTCTCTGCCCTTCAGTTAATCCCACAGGTGTTGATCGACCAGGTTAGCACAATAAACTTTAACAATCTCAGATTGCTAATCACAGAGTTAGAGGTTTGGATCCCCCAGCAGTTCCAAAGGAGAAAGATGAGGTTGTCTGCTCCTGTAAAGATTTATAACCTCAGAAAACCTAAGTAGCAGTTCTACTCTGCCTCATATCCTGTTGTTATAAATTGGAGTCAGCTCAATGGCAGTGGGGTAGGAAAATTCCTGTAATCAAACATAAACCTGCTTAATATTTACATTACTATTTTCCAAACATTTTGACCACTCTATTTTCTACTTTCTCCCTAAACATTTCTCTGTCCACACATACTCACCTGCCCGGGGAAGGCTTCAAAATGTTTGTGGAAAAAAATATAATGGAAAGATAATGAACATTTTAAATGAACGTTTTGAACCCTCCTCAATGTTAGTGAGCAGTGGGTTTGACGGTACCTCCATTATACTTTTTCAACTCTATTTTTCTAGCCCAGGTCTGAAAGACATATGTGGTGATGTGAAGTAGGGAGGAGAATGTGTGGAGAAAATACTTCCAGACTGAATGTAAGCAATTGCAATTCTAGTCCAGACCCTTAACTTGTGCAATAGTTTTTAGATATTCTAAAAATTCATAAGCATATTTAATTACAGACTCAACCAACATGGGATTATCAGTCTTATTACAGTCACAAGGGCTGTGCCACCTTGTCCTATAGGGCCGCTGTGAGTCGGAATCAACTCCATGGCAGGATGTTGCTGTTGTTGAGTCAACCATAAAGCAGTGTATGGCAATGATCTCGCTTGAGTGAACAGAACATCTCATTCTGGGAAGATCAAATGTCAGCATCCACTCTTTTGCGAACTCCAGAAATGTCCATTCAACTTTCCAAACATCAGGTCGCTCATGCGTAAGGAATCCAGATGCTAACTGCCAAGGTGCTAAGCACAGCAACAACAAAATGTACCATACCCTTCTGGACTTTCTGAGTTTCGTAGGCCATTACCAGCATCACGTGAGAGGGGTGTGCTCTAATGGCAAAAGGGAATACTTGGAGTCAGTCTAGGTTTTAATCTTTAGCTCAGCACTTGCCATTTTTTTATCATAACAAAGAATTTCATATATAGGAAGTACTGTTTACCTAAATTGAATTGCTGACAAATAACATAGGTAAAAGTCTGACAACGCCATGCATACAGAAATAATAATACTAATTGGAACCGCTGACTGAACACCTAATATATGTTCATTGTCCTAAGCATTTTTTTGTGCATTTTATAGCCAGTGTTGTCGTGTGCTGGAGCCCTCGTATTTCTGGGTTTGATCATGTATCTGTAACACTTTGGGTGACTCCATCCATTCTCTTTAAATTGGATTGTCTCAAAAATAGGATGTACCAGTATTTATCAATATCCTAGATCTGGAAGTTCTTTCTTTGATAACTTACTCAAGAAGGTCAGATTTCTCTTCCATATGTCATTCCCCAATATTTGAGCGATGCCTCTATTCCATACCTGCTATAAGAATATATGTGGGCTGTCTCACTACCCACATTGGACTACATTTAAATTGACACCGAAAGCATATTTATCAAGAATATTCAATTATTCAGCAAATATAACTTGCACCTTCATATCTTTCCAATCTCCACCATGCTTCCTGCTGCCTTCATTATAGATGGATGTCTGAGCAAGATTCGAACAGCACATGTATCTTTTAGCAAGCAACGTCCTAGAACAAAGTTGGCTGGATCTGTTCCAGCTCCCTGGGGAATATCACAGTAGAAGTCTGAATCCAGACCGTTTTGCTCAGCAAATTGAATGACTAGTGCTTGGACCCTACAGTGGATAGCATAAAAAAAAATTCTGTTGAGCAACCCCACTTCCTTTGGGGGCACTGCTTCTTCCTCATTCCAATTGTGATTCTTCAGAGGCGGCTGCTAATCATCATACTCTACCTTACAGTCATCAGGGGTGGTGTGACCTTGGTTGGTCCAAACATAAAAAAAAATTATATTCCTTTCATCACATTCATTATTCTTGGCTGAGCCTGTGATCAAGCTTAGCACATCATGGTCCTCCCTTAAACTTTTAATTTTGTGGTGGAGCAAAACGAGCCTTTTTTGTGTGTCACAAATCTAGAAAAAGAGACAGAGTCATAAACAGGTATCATCCCTTTCATATGGGGGAAAATAACCCATCTCGTTGAAAGAGAGTGAGGCCCACAGCAGAGAAATGCATAGGCAAAAGAGAGCGAACATTCAAAGACTCATTCTAATGTCTTCTACAGCTCCGCCAGACCCACCTTGCACCTGCCAGTGAAACGAGACAATAATTTCCATGTATTCACCAGGTAACTTTGATTTGGGTTTCTGTCTTTTTAGAACAAAATATACTGGCTAATATACGCATCTGGCCCCTAACTTCCCTGTCTAACTGGCTGCCTTTTATTCACCTGCCTGGTTTCTTCCATTCCTCAGATGCATCTTGTGTTCCAGTCATTGTTCCTCCCTTTGGGCAAACAGGACCCCATTCCCTACCTATTCTATTTGTAGACCAAATTCAATGAGCCCCAAGTCAGCAATATTAGGTGACAATTGGCAGTGTAGCAGACAGTTTGGAAGTATCCCATCAGTCAAGAGATTGGTTTTCAATACCAAGTCAGAATGCAATAATGGGGTATTTTAATGGGGAACATACTTCTGTAATAAGTAAATCTAGAGGAGGGCAACATTTAGAAAGTGAGAAGATGAAGTTAAAATTGAGAGCATTGTGAATTTCAGTATTTTTTGCATTTTCTAAATAGGCCAGTTATTTTTACTTAACTATTTACCTACTTGCCTTTAAGTATATATAGTTACCAACACATATTCAAGTAAACGTCTGAGAATGTAGAGGTGAGAGGAGAGTATCTTTCTAAGCCTCTTGGCTTATGCCAGTTATCATAGTTAGCTAGTTATCATGTAACTAGTTATTAGTTACCTTGATTCTTTATTTGTTTCTGGGTTTCTATAGCCCCCAGTCACTAAACTAATAAGAAATATGTTAGATTTCAGAGATACACATTTTAGGGGGCTTCTTGGTTTTCATTGAGGGAAAACACAAGTCTCTCAGATCTCGAAAATATTTACTCCTTTAGAAACCCACAGGGGACTTAAAGGCTTGAAAGCAAACAAGCGGCCATCTAGCCCAGAAACAACCAAGCC
The DNA here is from genome assembly GCF_050624435.1 of Tenrec ecaudatus. Classification (NCBI taxonomy): domain Eukaryota; kingdom Metazoa; phylum Chordata; class Mammalia; order Afrosoricida; family Tenrecidae; genus Tenrec; species Tenrec ecaudatus. The sequence continues at coordinate 116,295,974 of NC_134548.1, read as the reverse complement.
ACACGGAAGCAGCACACCAACATAGGTGATCGTGAAGGGCAGAGGAGACCAGGTCTCAAACAACAAAGGTGGGGGGGAGGGAATCACATCACCGTGAATGAGGGAGAGTGCGTGATGGGGACCCAGTGCCCATCTGTAGACAGCTGGACATCCTTTCCAGAGGGGTAGTGGGGAGGAGATGAGTCACTCAGGGTCCAGTGTAGCAACAATGAAACTCAAAATCTTCCTCTAGTTCCTGAACGCTTCCTCCCCTCCCAATTATCATGACCCCAATTCGACCTTGCGAACCTGGTTATATCAGAGGATGTACAGCGGTGCAGTAGGGATCTGAAACACAGGGAATCTAGGACGGACGAACCCCTCAACACCAGCGGTAGGAGTGGCAACACCAGGAGGGAAGGGGGTGTAGAAAGGGAGAACCAATCTTGGAGATCTATGTGTGACCTCCTCTCTGGGAGATGGGCAATGGGAAGGTGGGTGAGGGGAGATGCCGGGCAGTGTAAGATAAGATAAAATAATTATTTATAAACTATTAAGGGACCAGGGGGAAGGGGGGAGCGGGGAGGGAGGGATATAAAGGGAAACCGAGCTGATTCCAGGAACCCAAATGGAAGGTGAATTTTGAGAATGACGAGTGCAACGAATGTATAAGGGTGCTTTGCTCAATTGATGTATGTATGGATTGTGATAAGAGTTGTATGAGCCCCAATAAAAAGATTTATTAATAAAAAAAGGAAACCCACAAGGGCAGGTCTACTCTAACCTATAGGGTCACTATGAGTCAGAATCGACTCAATGGCAGTGAGTTTGGTTTTGAGTGAATTGACTTTTCTAGCTATCTCTAGATGCCTCTAGTTACCTAGTTATCACCAGTTATATTTAGTCACCAATCTTAATTCACCATATTTATTTCCTTTCCTTAGGGACACAGCAAAACTACTTTTCCAGTACCCTGTTGTCAAAGCAGGAGTGGGTATTTCTCGTCAAAAAGAGAACAGAAGTGATGTTGCTTTCTGGACTGGAGATAGGTAAGAATAGATGTGTTCTCTTCCCACTCTCTCATTCCCTTCCATTTCATAATGATCTTAGATACCTTGTGTGGAAGATGCTGGCATTGGATGATGGTAGTTGGCCACAGTAAATATCAGAATGGCTGGATTGTGGAGAAGTCCTATGACCTCCTGCTGAACACAGTGAACTTTGATATGAATGAGTAAAAAATATTTACTGAGTTAAGTTACTGAAACTTTGAGGTTTGTTAAAGTACTTAGCTTATACTAACAAAGACACCTATTGCATACACTTCTTATCACATTCCACTGTGAATTAGCTGTTTTATTTTTCTGTCTCCTCCATTTGTCTGAGAGGTCCTTGAGGGCAAGGCCATTTTGCATGTGTTCGTCATGACATTCCCAGTGTTCAGGTCAGTGTTCAGCACATAGTAACCACAAAAAGGAATATTCTTGAATTAATTGATATGCACCGAGAGAACCTATTGCCTTACCAACAAGCTCAGTTTTCATTAAGAGAAACTATGGATTCTTTACTATTACAGACTCACTCATTGCACCTCCCCTAAGTCTTAATTATAGATGGGTAGAAGCGCATTTGGATTGTGGAGTTGAAAAATATCAAAAGTATCATGGGCTACCAGAAGAACAAACAAATCTGCCTGGCAGAAGTATGGCCACAATACTCCTGTGGACATATTATTATGGGAGATCAGTCGCAGGAAAGAGACATCATGCTTCATTAAATAGACTCATTCATTTCTATCTGGTCAATTCCAATTTATGATGACCCTGTAGTTGAAGGAGGTCAATGAAAAAGAGGAAGACCTCAGTGAGATGGACTGACACATGGCTGAAACAATATCTGAAACAAAGTAACAATTGGACAGATGTCAGTCCACGATAGAAGAGTTTTGTAATTATTTTTATTTGATTGGTAATGTTCAAAGATCAACTAGTGGCTCCCATATACTAGGGTTGGCAGCTTCTTGCTCTATACAAATGAATCAAAGTTGTTTCGAAGAATCTGAATTTTCTCAAAAGCTGAATTTCTCTTATGGAGTCCATAGATGTCAGTATAACATAAAACAAAAATACTGAAAATGGATTGCCTGAAACATAAATTGTGCACATCAGGGATATTCTGAGATTCATATATACGGGATTTAGGAAATCACTGTTTGATCAGTCACTCTTGATAACAATTCAGCCAACCTAATAAACACAATTAACTGAAGTAGCATTGGGTAATAAGCAGTCCAAAAGAAATCTGTTTATGTGACAGATATTTTACTTCCATGGGTGGAGCAATCATATATAGAAATGAGCTCAATGTTTTAAAAAATGGATGTTTTAACAATTTTTAAGCAAATTCAAATAAAATTCTATCTGTCTGTAATGCATGTTTTGAAATGAGCTAGGTCTTTTCTAAATTGGTAGGAAGAAGAAATTCGCAGTGTTAGGTGGGAACATTCTTTGTTGAGTCTTACAAAAGAAACTTCTAAAATATGGAAACAATACAACTTCCTAATGAGTTTTAGTCCAGTTCAAGAGGAAACTACATTCATAAAAACAAAACAAACAATCAAAACCTGGGTGTTGTATTGGGGTCTGCCAATATGACAATAGCCAAATAACCGGTTGGTTTTTGTTCTTCAGTTTTCATCTAACCTTTTGCCTTTAATTGATACAACCTGAGTGTATGAATATTCCAGAGTGTTACCTGATCTACTCTGCTAAACCATGCAAACTTGTTTTACTGCTTTAAACATATTCCTATAGCACATCCTTTAGTGCAGAGTGACAGGTAGCTGTTGTGTTTCTGAACGACAATGAAGTTAATGTTGCAATTTTCCAAATGTATTTTTTTAGTTATAATTGCCTACATTGTACATTCCTTAACGCACTTACATAGAAGACATTACCAATTACCTTTTCGAGTTCAAAAGGGACAATTAGGCCCATATTCATAAGCTAATAAGCACCGCATTATTTAAACCTACTTTTCCTTTAAACTTTTAAGATGAAAATTGAGATAGGGTGATGGAAACATACAAAGTAATAATTACCATCTTGGAAGTGCAGATTTTCACATAAACACATTTCAATTACCTGGTTTAGTAGCCATTTTTCAAACAGTAAATTTTGTTGAATAAACTTATTTTTCCCCTTTGAATATCAAGTTACCTCTAAAATATCTCCAAGGAGAGCAAGTGTTGCTAAAAATGCTCCAAACTGCCTAATTGTAATTTTTCCATAATTTTCTTTATAGAATAGACTAGAACCACCATTTTATCTTCTTTTTCCTTTTTGAGAAAAAAAACCCTCAGCAGTAGGGGAAACCAAAGATGGGCTAGTTTTCTTGTTAGTTGAGAAGCAGGACTATTTCAAGTCATGGGAGTTAATCCTAATAGATCTCACAGAACATCTCAGCTTCGAGATAGATGTGTCTCATCCAGAGAATATTCAACAGCAGACTAATGTTCAGCGTTTGTTAGGCAGGGAGGCCAATAGCTAATAACAACGAAGCAGGAAGAAAATGATTCCCTGAGTTGCTCAAAGGGCAGATTTCCCCCTGTTTACCAGGAAATAAACCATCATGAATTGCAAACAAATTAACACCTTTATCAGCGTGTTTTGAAGTGCTTAAGTCACACTGCATATTGATTAGTTAGTAGAAAATGTGCAGTTAGCTGTGTGTCTAACATTACCTGGCACTTCTACATCATGTGAATTTCAGCGAGCAACCTGCACGTTTGCTGCTTTTTCACAGCAGCCAGTGTTTAACACACTGCAAACACTAGTTGAAATAAAGATGAGCTTGCTCCACATTGCTGTGAGACTTCCCTCTCAATCAGCACTCATAGAGAGCAGAATGTGGTGTTCTTCAGATACCTCCTTTGATCATTTATCAAGCACAAAAGACAACTGATTCTTATGCATACCAACCTTGGGTAAGTCCATTATTTTTTCTGTGCCTGAATGTATTAATCTGTCAAATGCCTATATTAACAAATATTTACCCCACCGTGTTGGGATATAAAATGAGACAATTCTTACAAAAGGGTTTTGTATAAATTGTGAAGTGTTGCAGAAGTACAATGTGCTAACAATAATGTTTTCTTAATGGATGTGGCTTTTGTTTCTGTTGTTGCCATTTTGTCTTAGAGAAGAGTGTCATTTGCCCTCTTGCCCTTTAAAAAAAATGGCAGACCGTTTTTGAATCAATCTAGCCTGACTAGTGTTCATTTATATAGGTTGTTCCAAAGTGAATGTCCATTTAGTTAATTGTATGAAATGAAACCTCTCGTTCAACCAGAAAGAAGTTGGAAGGTCTGCTCTGTGGCATTTAAAGTCTAGGGAGGTGGCTGGTCTCTCTATACATAAGAGAAAAATGGGTCAGAGATGAATTACATAGGAAGATTCATCTTGATAGTGCGGTATAAGCAATAAAACCAAACAAGGAAACAACTCACATTCTACAATTGATAAGTAAGTTAGCAAAACAAAACAAACCCACTGCTTTCTAGGCTACTATAACTCACAGCAACCCTAGAGGACAGAGTTGAACTGTGCCATAGGATTTCTAAGGCTGTAAATGTTTACAAAAGTAGACCTCCACATCGTTCTCAGACAGAGTGGCTGTTGGGTTAGAACTGCCAAAGTTTTGGTTTGCAGAAGAAGGGTTATATTTTATCGTTTCTACTACAGCACTACCTCTGAAATGTAATCCTGGATTTATCAGTTCCTTGGTGAAATGCAGAAAGAGTTTAGAAGTGTTTTGTAATCAAGGGGAGAATGTTGAAAAGCATAGAATGCTTCACACGCCATGGAATCCCAATGTGCAAATGTGCAATGTGTTTTTAGGCATGAAATAATTCTTAGAAAGCTGCTTGCATGGATGATCTAAGGGCTATGATTTCAGAAGTGCCAAATGAGGCTACTGCTCTCAGAATGTGTTTCTCCACTAGTTGGCTAAAATCTCAATGCTCACTTTTGCTTGGAGCTTCTTTCTGGAAGGTTTGCATTTTGCTCTTTTCAGTATTCATAGTAACACATGACAAGTACTTTTTGCAATATTTAAAAATTAAAACCACAGAAACCTGTTGTTATTTGGTTTGGAATCAAAATAAAACAAAAGAGAAGATGATGACAATTTCTTGATCATCTAAATAGAACTACTTCTCTTGGTTGTTTGGGGGCAGAAGTTCATATCCTTGCCTGACAACAGGATTTGATCATGAAAATCCACTTAGTGAGACAGAACATGGGTTTATTAAGTGCTCCACAATGCTCATAAAGCCTATATCTCTATTTCTGGAGCTCCACAGGGGTAAAATCAAAGACTAAAGAGGCTCACCTACTTCAGCATTTTCCCTTCGTAGACATATTCCAAAGAGACTTTTTATGACTACAGTGACCTTGAACATGACTGTGTTGCAAAAGAGACATACACCTGTTACAGTGACAGTCTTGCTTCTATCAGGCATCTGGCCAGCTTTAAAGAATTTTAATCAAGAAGAAGGTTATTAGGTAACATAACGTAGACTCTCTCCTTACTGAACCTTTTTGCTATCAAGGAAAAGGTTGTTCATTCAATCAGTTGCTTATCGGGCCTATCTTAATTATACCTGGGCAATCAACACCAAAGTCGAGTTATCTCTAAGCTGCTACTCTACTGTCTCAGAAAGTTCCTTTCTGAAAGGAGATTTTCTTCATCTTGAGACTCTCAGCTGGAGCATGACTGAAACCTCCCACTAGTTAGGAACCCTCCTGCTGTGTGCAGTTTCCCAGCTTACAGCATAATTATGCAAATCCATCTTTGACATTAGAGAAAGGCCAACCGCAGTGTCAAGCAAATGCTATCTAATTTTCACTTACCCCCATTTTAGGTATTCACAGAGCTCATGTTCCAGCATGAAAATATGCTATTCATATAAATGTCGAAGGCAGTTGAGGTTTGGTCCCTGAGACTGGAGTGGTTCAATTAAAAGAAGAAACATACCAGTAAAGAGGCCTCTCCACTTCGAAATCCTCAATTAGCAAAAGTCCTTTCAGTTTATGGGTGATTTTTCTAACATTCACAGTTGGTTTCCATGACATTGACTACTGTGAACTCTGCTAGTCTGGACTTAGGTTGCGTCTGAATGTGAAGCAAATGCACCTGTAGTCGGTGTTCCACTGTTGTATTTGATCCCCTTGTTTTGTTTTATTTATTTGTTTTTTGTAGCTTTCCACAGTATAATCATCGTGGTCCAGGAGGCCATCAACTTTATGTGCTTTTAAAAACTAAAATTGAGTTCTATAAAAGTGTATCTTACATGTTACAGGAACTACAGAAAGAGTCATAGGCTTTATGAGCTAGAAACCATCATTGTGTGGTTTAGAACAGTGTCTACATGATGAGTCTCTTGAAGCTTATAGCAAATGACTTGTCCAAAGCTTCTAAACTTCTAAGTGAATCAGTGGATAGCAAGACAAACCCAAATGTTCTAACTTCCAAATAAATATTTATTCTACTACACCATAATCTTGTTTACAAGGGGTGTTTAAGGATGAGGGTTCACCCTGCCCATTTATTTCTGCCATGAAATTTGGGGGATTTTCCTCACAGAGGGGTCTAGGGGAGGAGATGAGTCAGTCAGGGTGCGATGTAGCACTGATGAAGAATACAGCTTTCCCCCAGATCCTTGATACTTCCTCCCCCCCAACTACCATGATCCGAGTTCTACCTTGCAAGACTGGATAGAGCAGAGGTTTACACTGGTGCATATAGGAGCTGGAGGCACAGGGAATCCAGGGTGGATGATACCTTCAGGACCAGGGGTGTGAGGGGAGATACTAGGAGAGTAGAGGGTGAGTGGGTTGGAAAGGGGGAACCGATTACAAGGATCTACATGTGACCTCCTCCCTGGGGGATGGACAACAGAAAAGGGGGTGAAGGGAGACGCCAGATAGGGCAAGATATGACAAAATGATAATTTATAAATTATCAAGGGCTCATGAAGAATGGGGGAGCGGGGAAGGAGGGGAAAAAGAGGAATTGATGCAACGGGCTTAAGTGAGAGCAAATGCTTTGAAAATGATTAGGGCAAAGAATGTACAGATGTGCTTTATACAATTGATGTATGTATATGTATGGATTGTGATAAGAGTTGTATGATCTGTAGACAGCTAGACATCCCTTCCAGAGGGGTAGTGGGGAGGAGATGAGTCACTCAGGGTTCAGTGTAGCAACAATGAAACTCAAAACCTTCCTCTGGTTCTTGAACGCTTCCTCCCTCCCAATTATCATGACCCCAATTCTACCTTGCGGACCTGGTTAGACCAGAGGATGCACAGCGGTGCAGTAGGGATCTGGAGACACAGGGAATCTAAGGCGGAAGAACCCCTCAACACCAGCGGTAGGAGTGGCAACACCAGGAGGGAAGGGGGTGTAGAAAGGGAGAACTGATCTTGGAGATCTATGTGTCACCTCCTATGGGAGATGGACAATGGGAGGGTGGGTGAGGGGAGATGCCGGGCAGTGAAAGATAAGATATGATAATTATTTATAAACTATTATGGGACCAGGGGGAAGGGAGGAGTGGGGAGGGAGGGGGAGGGAAAAAAGGGAAACCGAGCTGATTCCAGGAACCCAAGTAGAAGGTGAATTTTGAGAATGACAAGTGCAACGAATGTATAAAGGTGCTTTGCTCAATTGATATATGCATGGATTGTGATAAGAGTTGTATGAGCCCCAATAAAAATATTTATTAATTAAAAAATAAAAATTAATAAAAATATTTGCGGGATTTTCCAAGCATCTTAATGAGGATCAGAAATGAGCCTTACACCTACCAAAGCAAGAAGCCTTGACATTTGCCCCAAACCAAGATGACCATGAAGTGCAAACAGCCCAGATAATGATGCTGGTTTATTATTGGATGCTGAATAATTTGGGAGAGTCTCACATTTCAGAGATAAATTGCCCTTGAGGGATTTGGATATGATATATTCAATGAAGAAAGTTTCTTTGGTAGGAAAAGCTGGATTCCATCACATCTACAGAAGATTTGTGACACAGAAATTCTGGGAACTATGTGAAGTTCATCAATACATGTTTCATGGTCTTTTATATTTTATCATAAAGCAAAATGGGAGATAAGTAGCGAGAGTTCCAGGGACTTAAAGGGGCCAAGCTAGAGGCAAAGGGGTGTCATAAGAGGGATGGAAGGGAAAAATCAGTTCAATGAGGATGACAGATTACTAGCACACAACAGTGAGATACACTAGCAGTCCAAAGAAAAGAGACAAGAATCCTGCCTTAGTTTCATCAGTGGGGTGGTAGATCAGTTGAGCTCTGTGCTGAGTTAAAAACCCTAAGAAACAAAAAATGCAAATCTAAATGGTCAGATTCTGTGAATATTATCAATAAGATCTTGCATGCTCAAGAAAGGTTGTACTGTAAAAGTAGATTTGCTGATTCACCAAGCCTATCTTCTAGTCCAGCAGCAGTGTCTGAGCAAGAGAAAAATAAAAGCTAGAGTAAAGAGGGCAAATATGATAAGCAAGTGAAGCCTGGATATTTTTCTTCTAATCAATCTGTAATGATTTTTGAAAAAATTGTGCTCTCCAAATCTAGCACAATATTTATTTCACAGTGGGGATGGAATGAATGTTTATTGAAGGAATGAATGATTAAAGTATGTTGTACATTAAAGACACGTTATTCTGAGCTTAATAACTGATCATTCCAAGGTCATCATCTTCATCTTATAGAGACCCTCTAGAACAGAGTAGAACTGTCCCATAGGGTTTCCAGTGCTGTGATCGTTATTGAAGTAAGACTGCCACAACTTTCTCAAATGGACTGGGTGGAGAGGTCAAACCAACATCTTTTGTTAGCAGTTGAATGCTTAACCGTAGATCCTGGTGGTTGACTATACCAAAAGCAAAGCAAGAAAGCATTAAAAAATGCCATTGAGTCGATTTCAACTCACAGCAACCCCACAGCACAGAGTAGAACTGTCCCACGGGGTTTAAAAGGCTGTAATTATTTAAGGGAGCATGTTGCCACATCCTTCTCCTACAGAGTGCTAGTGGGTTCCAGTAGTTGACCTTTCCATTAGCGGTAAGCATTTGAACCACTGCACCACCATGTCTCCTGTGATTGGCTCCTGTGATAGGGATGCAAAAATATCAAAAAGGATTTGTAGTATGAAAAGAAAATGGCAGAAGAGGATGTGGGTAGCCTTGGAGGGTATGATACGAGGAGCCCGAACAAGCGTCTAACAGAGATTTAGTGAAGTTTATTATGTTGCGGAAGCTTTCTGTTTACTTTAGTATAAAATGAGATGTCGTTTTGTAAGTATACTTTTTAGGTTGGATGTCAGTACAAAGAAGAATGATCATCATCATTGTTCACCTTGTTTGAGTCAAATGATGTTAGTTTTTCCCGATCTATCTGGTCCCTTGGAGCTTTGCTGATATAGAATGGGGTGGGACATACAAAAATTGGATAAATCTTAAAGTGTTTCTTTTGTACCCAAATGAAAAGGACTAATATGAAGACATTTCTTCTTAGGCTCATTATGTCACTACTTGTATTAAAACAAAAAGGGAGCCTTTCATATCCTTATGATCAAAGGATAGAAGCAGAGCCATTGAGTTCGCATGCCAAGGCAATTATTAGCTATGAACCTTCAAAGCACCACGGAGTATTCAAAAAAGAGTCCCCACCCTGCAATTATTTTTATCTCCGTGTTTTCATAGGAAGTTTCACATAGACATCAAATTCTAGTTCATTTTAGGTTCACAGGATCTACTAGTGAACAAGTGAAGGACGAAAGGAGATGTTTTGATGTCGAACTGGCGCCCATTACAGAAAGTAAACAGACCATAACTTTCTTTCCCCAAGTCAACTTCCTGTAATTCATATGCAGTTCATGTAGTCCTTGGTATTTAGCAGGATGGACTGTTTGGAAAATGAAACGCTACAGAAAATTAATATTTTAAAAATCGAAATTCTTGTTTCTTGGGTCATTAGTCCTTAATGATTTAGCCTAGTGTCATCCTGGGTTTGACATTTGCTTCCTTCCCTTATTTTCTATTAACCTTGTGCTAATTACTCCATCTTCAGTGTCTTAATTTCCTGTTCTGTAAGGTTGTGAAAATCATTGTGTTCTTTTGTAAGGTTTTATGAGGTGCACATGATATTACGTATAAATCACTTAATAGTTGTCCCTGGCACATAGAAAATACTAAAAAAACACTGGCCATTAATTTCACTTTTTTTAATTAAAAGTTTTATTATTGGATTGATGGATGTCTAAGCAGAGCCGATGGTTTGTTGGGAGAGACGATGGCTCTGGCTTTGTCATACTGAGTTTAATGCATGGTAAAATATGCTATAGTGCTTTTCAGCGATCTGTTTAGAATATCTGATGACATCTTAAAGGAGTAACCAAATTGCAGAGAGAGTTAATTTTTCTATCATTGTAGACATGTATATGACATAACATTTGCTAATTCAACATTATTACATGTACGTTTCAATCACATTAATTATATTATGCAACTACCACCAATAATCACTGGCAAATTTCCAACCACCATTCACAGAAATGTTCTGTTTCAAAAGCACTGGCTCTCATTAATCCCTTTCTCATGTTACTGGTAACCACGGATCAATTTTAATCAGTGGCCACTATACATTTGCACATTCTAGATATTGCATATAGATGGTGTCATATACAATTTATTCTTTTGCAGCAGACTTTTTTCTCACACAGCAAAATAATATATTCAAGGTTCATCTATGTTTTACATGGATTAGGACTTCATTTCTCTTTATGGTTGAAGAATATTCATATGCCACTGGAATGAATTTAAGACAGTTTATGGTATACTACTTTAAAAAAATCATCCACTGATGGGTATTAGGCTGTTCCCACAACTGACTATTTTGAACAGGGTAGCAATGAACACAGTTAATACCTGTGTCTATTTGCTTCAATGCTTTCAAGTCCCTTGGGTCTTTTACCAAGGAGTCAGATTGCTGGATCCCCTGGTAGTGTATGTTTAACTTTTGGAGGAACCATTAAGTTGTTTCCCACGGAGGCTGCACCATTTTACATTCCCACCAGCAATAGAGGGTTACATTTTCTCCACAGATTTGCCCACATTTGTTATTTTTCAAGTTTTAAAACATCTTAACCACCTCAGAAGGAATGAACTAGAAATCCACTGTCGTTTTGGTTTGTGCCTCTTGTGGAGAAAGCACATGAGGAGAGAGCTATACAAAGGTGAGAGCAATGAGAAAATTTGAGAGAAAGAAGAAAGCACAAGGCACTTATCAGTTGAAATGGGGAGAAAAAAACTCCGCGCTTCTGGAGGTGGAAGAGAAGAGAGAGCTAGCCGAGTCAGAAAGGAGGGACTGGAGAACAGGGCTCGCGTGAAGGGTGAAGATAGCTTTAGAAGTTTCAAATAGTTCTGCAAAGGAATCCAGGATAATACAATTAAGAAGTCTACTTGTTTTTGCTAGCTTGTTTTTATTTTTATTTATTTAATTTATTTTTATCAATACTTAAATTTATATTCCTTTTATATCCCCAGGATGGTGAATGCATGTTCATTCAATTAATGAATGACCGGGGTATTGGAGAGGATTCTTATAGAAGTTTAGTGACTGAAATAAGATTGCAAGAGGTATGCAGATCACGAGATGTGAGGTGTCAGTTGAGAACATTTTTTAAAAGGAGGTGGAGGAATTAGGATGGTAGCTGGAAGAAGTAAGGAGTACAGATAAGGTCTTTCTTTTTTAATGATGTAGGAGTTTAGGGGTGATTTGGTATGTTTTCCTGTAGCAAGAAGAGTACTAGATAGAGATTGTAGATGGCCCATGATCTAATAAAGAGAGATGGAGAAACAGGATGGGAAGTCAAGTATCTCATTTTCTGAGAAGGAAGCAAATAAATGGTGAAGTGAATGATAACAGACTCATTCACTTCAAGTAGTCTGACTCTTCTTGGTGTTTGAGGAGGATTGTGATGAATGGAGCTGGGGATTAAAATAGGAAAGTTTAGAAACAAAGTCTTTACAGAAAGCACCATTTCTGATATATGGGGGATGAGGAGTAGGCCAATTGATTCAAAAGTAATCTCCCCAAATATATTGAGGACATATCATAGGGACCTTATAGGACAGTGTAGAACTGTCCGGTGTGGGTTTCCAAGACTGTCACTCTTTAGAGGAGTAGAAAGATTTGCCTTTCTCCCTAGGAACAATTGGCGATTTTGAACTGCCTAGTCTTGCAGTTAGCAGTCGAACGAGTAGAAAGAAGTGTTTTAGGAACCAAGCAGGACTTTGATAAAAAATGCTGCCAAGTATTCAGAGATTTAAGAATGCTGTTTTCATAAACTGCTTTGGTAGAGCTCAAGTAATTTTATTTCTTTAGAATCTTTTAACTGCACAAGGACATTTTAAGCCTAGTAGAAGAGATGGATTCATGCTTCATGACAATAATTCAGATTTATAAATTACTGTACATAGAGACATAACCTGCAAATGTAGTATCATATTTGTAGCCGCATGGATTTCAAATTTTGAATTGAAATAGACCTTGCTAAATAGTTCATACTCATGAATGTCTTGTTTGCTTTTGTTTGTTACTTTTGGTTTTGTGTCTCCTCTGTCTTGTTTATTTGCTTTTGAAGAAGAGGAATTAGTAGAGGAAGGAAGGAAACTGATTCTAAGCCAAAAGTTTCAACCTGATTTGGTGACTTTTCTTCAGAATTCGGCAATTCATTTAAATAAACAACTTGTTTAGCCGGAGAATTCTACTACAGCTGAGAACGATGCCACCATGACACCCTCCTGTCCTCGTTCCTTCCAAATTATAAATTAAAAAAACATGGTGCTAAAATCCACACCACAAAATAAGGTATACAATCTTATAACCAACATCGGTATGCGCTTGTTTGTGTTGTCCTAGAATGAGGATGTTTCCATTAGAAAAGGTTGTTTAGAACTCACATTGCTTAGAATGCCCAGTTTTCCTACTTCAGTAGCTGTTTTGCCACATAGGAAACGTTGGGCTCCTTTTTCCCCAGTCATTTTATTAGGGGCTCATACAACTCTTATCACAGTTCATACATACATCAATTGTGTAAAGCACATTTGTACATTCATTGCCCCCTCATTCTCAAAACATTTGCTCTCCACTAAAGCCCGTGGCATCAGCTCCTCATTCTTCCCCTCCCTCCCCGCTCACCCCTCCCTCATGAACCCTTGATAAATTATAAATTATTATTTTGTCATATCTTACACTGTCCGACATCTCCTTTCACCCAATTTTCTGTTGTCCATCCCCCAGGGAGGAAGTTATATGTAGATTCTTATAATCGCTTCCCCCGTTCCAACCCAGCCTCCCCTCACCCTCCCAGTATAATCACTCACACCACTGGTCCTGAAGGGATCATCATCCTGGATTCCCTGTGATTCCAGTTCCTATCTGTACCAGTGTACATCCTCTGGTCTAGCCAGATTTGTACAGTAGAATTGAGATCATGATAGTGGGCAGGAGGGAAGGGGGTGGGGAGGAAGCATTTAGGAAGTAGAGGAAAGTTTTATGTTTCATCGTTGCTACATGGCACCTTGACTGGCTTGTCTACTCTCCGAGACCCTTCTGTGAAGGGATGTCCAGTGACCTACAAATGGGCTTTGGGTCTCCTCCACTCCACACTCCCCCCTCTTTAGAAATGATGTGATTTTTTTGTTCTGATGATGCCTGATACCTGATCCCTTTGACACCTTGTGATCGCACAGGCTGGTGTGCTTCTTCCATGTGAGCTTTGTTGCTTCTGAGCTAGATGGCTGCTTGTTTACCTTCAAGCCATTAAGACCCCAGATGCTATATCTTTTGATAGACGGACACCACCCACTTTCTTCGCCACATTTGCTTATTCACCCACTTTGTCTTCAGCAATTGTGTTGGGAAGGTGAGCATCACAGAATGCGAGTTTACTAGAACAAAGTATTCTTGCATTAGGGAGTACTTGAGTGGAGGCCCACATTGGGCTCTTTTCTATGGCTCCAATGCCCCATCAGAACATCAGATAGACTTGAACATTGAGGCTTGATCATCAGGTTCCTTTCCCTTTCCTTTTGTCTTAGTGAAGCCATTTTTGAGTCCTGGTATTTGTGAATACTCATTGATTGCTCTAATTTTGGGTCAGTCTGTAGCTTTTTTCTTGGCAAATTGATATAAATGTCGATTTCTTCCTTTATGTTTAACAAGATTTGCCCCTTGCATCTGATTTTTTTTGACATTGAAGGAATGCTCTGTAATTTCAATGCGTGGTCTATTATCTGAGTTTCAGTTGCTGAGATATTCACATTTTCTGGTTTAAAAAAAATCATTTTATTGGGGGCTTGTACAATTCTTATGACAATCCATCCATCCATCCATTGTGTCAAGCACATTTGTACATTTGTTGCCATCATCATTCTCAAAACATTTGCTTTCTACTTGCGCCTTTGGTTTCTGCTCCTCCTTATGGTCTGTGTGTATGTGTGTCTAGCAAGAATTTTTTTTAGAATTCATTCATGAACTGATCAAAAGCTTTTTTCATGGATTTGAAAGTACTTTTTATATATTTTTGTCCTTTATGGTCAAAATATTTTAGATATGATGCTATAGCTTAGAGCCTACATTATTGTATTCTATAATATAAAGATACGATTTTAACTTTGAAGCACAAAGATGGAAAGGGTGGATTTAGATACTTATTGTGTGTTCACATTGATTTTTATAACCCATGATGCTTCTTTTTTCTCTTTGATCAGCAGACTAAAAACAAACACATGAAAAACAAATTTACCGCCATCAAGTCAATTCCGACTCATCTTGACAGAGTAAAATTGCTCGTGTGGATTTTTGAGGCTGTGAATCTTTAAGGGAGCAGAAAACCTTGTCATTAGTGGCTGGTGGCTTCACACAGCTGGCCTTGTGATTGTGGTAGCCCAACACATAACCCACTATACCCATGAGCTCCTACTTTGGACCAGTAGATAACTTAAAACCAAATCTGAAGTCAACGTACATCAACTTATATTTAGAAATTATGTATCTTCTTATTCTATATTTCCATTTTCTCTCAGATTTGACTATTTTACATTTGCTCAGTTATTTGAGTTATTTGTTTTATCCCCTTTTGCCCTTGCTTATAATGTACTTCAAGTCCTTTGCAAGTGGAGAAGGGCTATGGATAGAGGCTAGTTAGCTAGAGGAGTTCTGTAGTACACATTACATATACACTCCCAATTTTCTGGAGGCCATTTTAGAAAATTTGTTACCACCTCTGATAACCAGCAGTGCTAAAGATAGGAGTGCTTTCTAGTCATTTACTGTGATGGTTTAAGTTTCATGTCAACATTTGGCTAAGCCATGAGTCTCAGAAGATTGGTAGTTATGTAATGATGTAATCTGGGATATATTTTTTATCGATGTAGAAATTCCCCATGACCTGCTATGATCAGCCAGTAAGTTATAAGGGATTATTGTGAGTTGCAACATCCTTACTCAGGATATAGCCTGAGGCAATGTCCCTGGGGTTATGGCCAGCATCAGCTTTGTCCTCCAAGAGATAAAAAAGAGAGAAGTGAGCATTTAAGGAAGGACCTTGGAATCACCAATAAAGAAGACCCAGGGGCAGAACTTGTCTTTTATACTCAGAATCCCTATGTTGAGAACCTTGTAGACCCAGTAAAATCCTGATGCCAGGATACATGGAGTTTTCTAAGGGAGAACTCCATAAGAGTTGAGAAGAGACAAAGCCCTTTCCTAGATCCTAGATCTGGTGTTGTGAATTTGGACTTCTAGTATTCTATGCCAAGATAGAATAAATTTCTGTTTGTTAATTCTATTCATTTTTATTTCTGTTATTTTAGTCCTAGATAAGCACGATAATCCCTAAGAGGTTCTTGCACCACTCTTTTATCTGTGGAAAAGCCACATGACATGCATGCCCAGAGTAACTTCCAACTATATCAATTGTGTTCTTATTTAGCTTCATTTCAATAATGCTTACTATTGGTGCATTCCCTAGCCTTGGAGAATGGTTCTATGTAACAGAGGTGTGCAAAATGTCTAACAAATTAGGGCCACGTCAAAGTTAGATTCAAGTTCTATTTTGTACTTGCAGTCACTGTTTACCATTGTTCCAGATATTACATTATTCAGTGTCATCCTATCAATTCTTTGAATACGCTGCAACCGTTCCTCCATTCTGTGAAGTATAAATGCCTTCCTGAAGTAAAGTAATCCCCAGATATCTGATACCGCTAAGACATTTTGCAATGGCTTTTGAATGGCCAGCTCTCAGGCATGACCCTTCAGGTTTGTACTCTACACCTTTGAGTGTGTAAGCACAGCATTACTGCAGTTTGCCAGTGTCAGAACAGGTGTTACTATTTCTGTAGTAATTTGTAGATTCTGTGGGGGAAGAAATCAATAGTATTTTGTAAACTCAGTTGATCAGAACCTATATTGACATATTTTGTGGAGATATTCATTGATAATTTCTCTTTGGGTTCAGGAGATGTTTACAATCCTGTTTCAGCATCTAGAACATTTATGTGAACAATTGAAATACTCAATTGAATCCAGGGACAATTTTATTTTTATTTTTAATTTATAATTATGAATTGGGTGGGGATGAACATATCATATCTTCATTTTTGCATTCAACAACTTAAACAACCAGTTAAAGCTCCCAAGTGCCTTACCTGTTTCCACTATCCCTGCTTTTTTTCTATAACCTTTCTACTCCTTGTACTGCATTATCTTTTCCTTCACCCAAGTTGTTACATGCGTACCCTCTAGCCTATTGTTTTCCCTTCCTTCTCTTTTCCTCCTTCACCTGGTAACCATCCAAGTCTGTTTCTTTTGGTATGAAAATCTTTTCTTGACCTTCCAATCTCAGTGGTCTCCTGTAGTATATGTCCTTTTTGTGATTGACTAACTTCACTCAACATCATGTCCACCAAATCTATCCATTTCATGTGGTTCCTCACTGTTTCATCTATATTCTTTAACAATACTTTGTATTCCTTTTGTGCGTGAACCATAGCTTAGTCATCCATTCTTCCACCAATGGGCATTTAGCTTCTTTCCATCTACTTGCTATTGTGGATAGAGCTGCGCAGAACATGGGTGAATATATCTGGACATGCAATGTTATTCATGTCTGTAGTGTAATATTTAGGTAAGACTGTATCTATATTCTCCATTCTTTGAAGATAATCCATACAGTTTTTACTGTCGTGGTGGTTTACAGTCCCACCAGCAGTGTGAAGGTTCCAGGAGACAGTGATAGCAAGAGGCGGCTAACATGCAAATCAAGATTAGAAGGCTGTGTTGAGAATCAGCAAATGTTGAACTCTTCCGCGGACAGAATAAGCCTCTTGTGGTCTTTTGTTTTTTAGTCTGGGCCTCTGACCTCTCTTGTTCCTGATTTTAAATAACAACCATACTCCTCTGACTTCCTGTGTGCCCGAAACCTTAACCTCTGGAAAACCATAACTTTTGCACTATTCAGCATTTTTAAAAACACTGACCTGACACTGTAATTTTACTCCCATCCCCAGCCTGCATTTTTTGCCTAAATGTTTCCTTTTTGTTTTTAATTGCTCCTTGAGCACTTTTGAACTCAAATAAGACCACTCAGTATGACTCAAAAGGAAGAGCCAAAGTCTCACTCAATGAACAACACATTGTTAAAGGTAATAATAATTAAATACATATATATATATATTGACATGGCACTCTGTTACTAAGAGAGATATTCAAAGTATTTATAGTCAGGACATAGTGTAGTGAGCACTAACTGTCAAAGATGACTCTCTAAGCCCTAAACCCTTGGAAGTCTAAAATTCAGCCGAGTATCAGCTCTGGCTAGAGCACTTTCACTAGGTAGAATTTCAAGCATATTACAAAAGAAAATCCAGTCTTTGATGGATTCATTTATTCTTATGCCAAATTCATTAGATACTTATCTCCAACCTACGATATACTGTCTCCTGAACCAAGAGTTGGTTATATAAGAACCATAGTGTGAGACTCATATGACGGTTGACCATTGCTTTCATGCTCTTCTTAAATCTAGCTAGGTAGATATTCTGGGATGATAGGAAACTGATTTTAAATATCTAGAAAATCTAAAAATATTAATAACTAATAATTCAACTTTCTTTGTACAAGAGCGGTAGGAAAATAACTTGGGATTGTTTCTGGGCCCCCAAAATGCTAGGCTGACAGAACTGGGTGAACAAAGTCCTTAAGGGAGATGCCCCAGGAAGGGACGAATATAACATCTGCATTACCACAAATAAAAGAAGCATTCCTATCATCACTTGGTCTTTGTATTAAAAAAATAAACTAAGTTTATTTTAAACAGCACATCTTGTCTTTTTTTAAAAGATGCTTTGATAGTTGGTGAGTGGCTGAAACGACAGGCAGTAGCTGAGTCTGAGGAGAAAATACATCGAAGGTGTGTTCATTGAGGAGTTTACATGCCTACGGATGAAGGAATCTTTAGAAATCCTGTGGGGGCCTACTACTAGACTGGGGACCATTATTCAGATGTTGTGGTTGGGCTGAATGACGTGGGAGGTTTTGCTTCTCAGGAAATGAGCTTGATAAATGTTCCCTTTTCTTTAATGTGTGGTACAGGGAACACTTAATGCTCTTGGGATTTTATCTGTACCGCAAGGTCAAAAAGAGATAGGAACTGAATATCTTCCCCCAAGTGAACATTTACTTTGAATGTCCTCTGAATAAATAAAACGTGGATTAAAATACCAGACATTCAGGAACTCTTGTGGAAGAAATATCTTTAAGAACTTTGTAGATGTCATAAAGGCTTTGAATACCTTAGAGAACTTGCAAGTTTCTAGACACTGATTTGTCTTTAAACATTAATAAAAGCCAAGTTAAACTGGAAACGTAAATAGTTGCTTAGTAAATTATGGTAGTAACACAAATGGATATATAGATGCCTGGTGATTTTAAAGGGAAAGAGGGAGGGAAAGAAGGAGGGAGAGAGAGGCGGTGTAGGAGAGAGAGATCAAGGAAAGGACCCATGCATGCAGTTGTGGAGGCTGGCAAGTCACAAGCCCATGGGTAGCTGCCAGACTGGAGATTTTTAGTAACTCAGGTTAGGGACTGAGGAATACCAGCAGTTAAGATGGCTGCAACTCACACGTTTCAGAGGCTGACATATCCAAAGAATGAAGTCAGAAACAGAGCCAGATGCAGGATCCACATCAAGTGAGTTAACTTTGCCAGACGTACATGTGTATTTTGAGCGCAGACCAAACTCCTAAGGAAACTCTGAAAAATAATTGACTGATCATAGATCTCTTTATGGGGAATGATTACATCATCACACAACTGCAGGATCTCATTAGTATGTAACTGCAAAACCGCTAGCAATCATTGTTTAGCCAAGCCGACCCACCACTACAATCATCATATATAGTAATCATGAATCTCTGTGCTCTGTTTGCTGATTCAAAAGTCCCTTCAGACCTTTCTTCAAGAATTATAAATAAATTCAAAGATATTTCATCTTTTAAAATATCTTAGTATATTTTGTACCTCACAAATGATACTATGAATGACAACACTTCTAAATACCATACATTTGTGGGAAATATGAAGATGATAAGAAAGTTATAATTCTACTCTTTCAAATTCAGATCATGTCATTCAAACAAATTATATCTTTTGATCTTAAACGAATCTATGTGAGAAAACTGAAGGCCATCCCTATCTATGTTCTTCAGCTGCCATTTTGTACACAAATCATTGGATTTGTTCCAGTGTTATGAGTTGTGATTTACACAAAGTCTTCACAAGGGTTTCATCTCTGAAGAGAGACTAATGGCCAAGTTCTCGTTCTTTTGTTGAACACGTATCCACTTGTAACTTCTTTGGTTCTCATTCTCATATTTGGGAAATAAAAATGTCTACATTTGCTTTCCTGTGACTATGCAAGGGGTTCAGATTAAATTACTTATTGTTTGTTGCGTGCCAACTTAATGCTCAGTACTTTACCAGATACTGTAGCAGGAAGGAGAGATTCATGAAGTGTGGTATTAACCAATTCAGTTAGAGCTCAGGCATTCGGCACATGAGAATACCTAGAAGGGCTGATAACGGAAGGACACAAAAAAATCTCCAAATGGAGTCATTATTTTTGAAAATCGCCGAGAATGTGAACTGTGTGTGGCTAATTTTTTAAGAAAAATAGAGTAGTATTTTGTTTGATTGGTCATGGTAGCTATTCAAGCAAAAAACTGCTCGTTATAATGTATTCCAATTTAAAAAAATGGAAACTAAAATTATATGCGTGCAAATGCAATGGATCAAAACTTTAGTAAAACATGGCGCTTTTCACTATTATTAGAACAAGAGAAACGTGTTGTTCATTTCCCCAAGGAATTCTCATACCCCTTTGATATTTAAATCAATTCTCTGATGCATCTTCCTTTTTATTCTTCTAACTACTTTTCTTCATTCCCTGTCTTCTTCTCCCAGCTCCTCACTTGTCCATGTGCTGCATTTTATGGGAGGAGTTCTTTCGCACCACTTTCACTAATTCTAGTTTTTGAAAGATTTTATAATATTTGAATTTTATGTGATTTGAAAAATCACTGTGAAATTGACTTGCGTAATCCTGTGAGACAATATGTTTTTTAAATAGCCAGAGACTGATCAATATAGGTGCATGATAAGCAGGGGAGAAAGGTTTGAATGGTGACCAGTTTTATAGGTGGTTAAATCATTAGAGGATATTTTAAGTTATGATGACTTATTTCCTTCCACAGGCTCTTCATTTAGAAGATTTACATAATGAGCCCTCTGAGAACAAGTGCCACTTTGCCTTGTGTTTAAATTCAGCTTAAAGTGACCTGGAGACAAAACTGGGAATGTGTTTTGTCTCCTTTAAGTGATTGTGAGCTTCCTAAGGGCGGAATATCAGCAAAACACACAAAAAATACTGAGTGCAATTAGAGAATAGCCTTTGAGATGCTCTTAAGCCTAGATTTCATTCTTTTCCTTGACAAAACCCAGGTCACCCTAAAATCATGACTTTCAACCTATGTTTTGGGGACATTGTTTTTATTCATGAAATTCTAAAGATCACTAAAATGTTAAATGCTCCAGAAGAAAATATTTCTGCATTCAAAATTAATTTGAGAAATGCTGTATGCTGACATTTTCTTTCAGGAATTTGCCCTTAATCTTATCATGTTGCTATTAGCACCTAGAATCATTGTAATAAGTAATCTTGTTTGCTTTTGTTTATTCTGCCATGTACCACTCTCATTTGACAACAGGTATTTTTTTTTTGTTTGCTAATGAGGAACATTTAACTACTAACATTTTGGAGGTCATTGGCATTGTGTGGAAAGGAAATGCATTCTTACAGAGATCATCACCTTACCATGGCACAGAGAGAAGGAAATATTTTCAGGCAGCTGTAATAGATATACTTTTTACATGAGTACTTTGATCATCTATAAAAATCATTGCAGTACTAACCAGAAAACAAGAGGTAGTGAAATCTGTTCAATGAAAACTCTTAGTCCAGTGGCTCTCCAATCTGGCCTGATATTCAGATTGAATGGATCTGAAGATTGGCCAAGTTTGGGAGCAATGGACTTCTACGTCTGAATTTTGCATAGCTGTATACAAAGTGATTTAGGATCTTTTGAAATTTACATATTGGCCTCGATTCAAGGACATAAGGGTCCATATTTCAATGAAGATATGTTAATGAAAGAAAAGTTTTGAACTGAAACCAAGGAAGAGATCTTTGGCTAAGGATTTCATGGTTTCCTAAGAAGGAGTTGGACATATGTTGATACTAGAATCCCTGTGAGTAAAGCTTGAAGTGTTTTGGATATTGGTGTATATACATAGGCTAAATTTAACTTCTTTAGCAAACCATATGCATAGTATATTCCACGGGGTAGGTTTCCTTGTTCCCCTTTGAGAATTGTAATCAAGGTTCTTGTCCAAAGAAGGGGCAAGCTACAGAGTATTCCATAAGCAGCGGTTCTATAGTAAAATCTATACGTCTCTGACTTATATTGCCTGTATATTAGACAAATACTAGGCAAGAGGGAATCAAGATATTTCAAGAAAGAAACTCAAGAAGAAAGGAGTCTTAGGCTGCAAACTGTCCCGGTAATCAGTATAAACTCGAACCAAATCAACACAAGAGCAATTTAGTAGGTTGTTAGAGAAGATGGCTCATAGTGTCACTGATTAAATTAATGCAGTTGATCTCAAGAGCCTAATAATTATTTTTTTCACCTAATAATTCTCTAAAAATTCTTGAAGAAAAATCGAAATGGTGGCATCAGTCTGGGGATTTTGAGTTAATGCATATTCAATATAGACTGAAAGGTACCAGGGTACCAAGCCAATTCTATCCCACATCTGATTTTTAATATTCACTCTAAAGGATTTTATTTCTCTAGTCCTAAGTGTTTATTCCTGACGTTAATATAAAAGGAAGACAAATGTGCGAGGGTGTAGCACAGGTTACTGGATAAACTAATAGATACTACACTTGGAATGCCTGGGTTCAAAATCAAGGCTTCCCACATACTATCTCATATTGGATACATTTATTTTCCTCAATCAGCCTGGGTTTCCTCAGCTGCAAAATGCAGGTGACAATTACATCAGGCTCATTGGGTCGTGAGTATTCAATGAGTTGATGTCTGTAAAGCACTGTGAAGAGCACCTAGCCCATGACATCCCTCAATCAACGGTAGTCTTAGTATCCTCCATTGATATCTCTCTGTGGGTAAATTGGAGAGTGTAGGATTAGAAAGTGGTGAGGAACAAAAGTTAGTTGCTCTGTCCCATGGCATTTCAATTCAATTTTTCACATTTCTTCTTTGTTGCACTTTGGCTAAATTTCATTCAGCGTGTTGTCTATTATACTTCACTGATATTTCATTTTAAAAATTAGCCATTGTAACTGGGTTGGGGAATAAAATGACCTTTATATGCTGATGCATTGTTTTACGCAAGTAACAGCTCCTGACTTTTTTTTCTCTTAGACCAGAGACCTGCATCTGGCAATTACAGGTGTCAGAGCTCATTTCAGAGAAATTGCTATCAGAACAGAAGCAATCAGTAAACACAGAAGAAAGCTTCTTTCAAAGCAAGGGTATTTCTGGTCTTGAGGAAAAAATATGGGTGAAGACCTGGGATTTAGTATCTACCCTGAGAGGTAAAATTAGTCATTTTCCAGGTACTGGATTCTTTATTTAAGTATTGTTTCAGCTATTAGCGTTTCCCAGGCCACCCAGTAAGGCATCTGACCCATGACTTTGCTAATTTGTTTGTTTTGTGACCCAAGTGTATACTTGATACACGGTCGGTCACCACATCAAATCCTCCATTTGATTTCATTTTGATTGTGGGATTGGGGGTGGAGGGAGAGGTAGTTATGCAAGAGGCAAACTTTTCAAAGGACAGACTCAATTTTCCATTCTCTGCCTGTGACCTCCATTAACTGCTACCCCCTTCAACCCATATATTCTTTTCTCTGTCCCTTATCTGTCTAAAATGCCTCATGCTTATTGGACCTGCACCTTTGCTCACTCGTGAAGTCATTATGGGCCACACTTCTCAGATCCCTCCACTCTGTCATCCTCAGGGGGTCAGTGATGTCGCCCCTCGGGTTGGCCAGGTACCTGCTGTAGCTCCAAGTAGCATATCCTTGTCTAGATACATTGCTCCCAGATAGTGGGGATTGACTCAAGCTGTTTCTACGTTTTTGCTATGATTGATAGTACTGCGATGGACATAGGTATACATACATTATATCTATATCTGTTCCTTTAGCTACTTTTACGTCTCCTCGATAATATATATCTCCAAGTGGAAGTTTCGGGTCATGTGGTAGTTCTATTTAAAAGTTTTGAGGAAGTTTTGCTACTCTTCAAAACTGTTGTATCAAAAACAACCACAGCTGTTGTTTCATTGTACATTCCCACAAATAATAGATAAGCTTTCCAATGTTCCCACGTGCATAGGTTATCTTAAGGTTTCAATTTGCTGGCTTGCTTTATTGTCCTTCTATTAGGGGTGAGGTGGTACCTCATTTCAGTTCTCATCTGCTTGTCTCTAAGGGTTAACGGTGATTAGCATGCTTTCATGTATTTGTGAGCCCCGTGAATAGTCTCAACGGGAAGTGTCTGTTTTTGTCCTTTATCGTCTTTTAATTGGGTTATTTGATTTTCGGTTGTTAAGTTGTAGAAATTTTGTCTTTTGGTTATATGTTATGTTGTTCTTAGTTTGTAACCGATTCCATCATAACTCATGGAGAATCCTTGCGTATTAAAATAGCACAGTTCTCCATAGGAATTTCAAGGCTGTGATGTTGTGGAAGCAGATTTCCAAACTTGTCTTGTGAGGAGCCTCTGGGCAGGTTCTAACTTCCCAACATTTGGCTAGTCTGTGAGCATGTAATCATTTGCACCACTCAGGGATTCCTATATTTGGTAATTTATGAAAACTGAAAAACAATGTGTGTGTGTAAATAAAATAAATCTACCTGGTTATTGAAAGAACAACTTGATGATCTACTTCAGAAAATTACCCTATGGATCATAGCAGAATGTTTCCCCACTCACTTACTTTGTCCATGTCATCAGGAGGGATCAATGGCCGGAGAAGGACTTCATGCTTACTGAAGTAGGGCGTTCAGAAAGGCAGGGGAGAGCGTGCTTGAGATGGTATGGCACAGAGATGGCAAGGGTGCACTCAAATACGCTTGCCGGTGTAAGGGTGACACCGGGTGGCAGCCTTTCTGTCTGTTTACCATAAGGTCACCGGGAATTGGAGTTGGCTTGGCTGTGAGAATACTCACCTTGCTCTAAAGATGGATAGCATAGAAGAGTGAACCAGCCAGGCTGGGGTTTTTAATTTCCCCAGTGCAAGCCTGGTTTAGGGGCAGGTTTTCAGTGCACACAAGGTTTGACTTTCATGTTATTCTTCTCTCGGATTGCTCACAAATAGCTTCCTGCTGAGAAAGTCAATTTTCTAAAGGAGAATCAAGGTCTGGTGCTTAGTGGTAAAGTGCACAGGTCTTTCTGGCTTCGTTAGAAACGAAACAAACATGCAATGGTTCAGCGTTGACTAAATCAAACAACACAGATGCAGTGCCCTGGGAGGAATGTGAAAAATAAGCCTGAAGCGGGAGAAAACGACAAGCTCTTTTGAAAGTGGGCCGCCTATAGGCACGGCTATCATTATTCTCCCCTTAAATTTGTTTGGGGTCCCCAAGAATATTTTGGTTGTCTCTTCCATCCCTATCTCCAAAAAAAGGGTTTCTTCTCAGTACTTTATGCCTCACGATAAATAGAAACTTGCCCATTTATTGAATTCAGACCATTACGATGTTTTGTTTCATTTTTTAACTGCATGTTCTCTGCCAGGCACTGAGTGAAACCTGTGAGTCAAAAAGGAGTGAAACATGGTCCCTGCCCTCTAGGAACTCCAGCCTAGAGGGAGAAGGCAGACAAGCCAAACGATCAATTAGAATGCAGCATAGTTAAGTGCTGTTACAGAGATATGAGCCAAATGCTGTGGAAGCCCAGCTCTTTCTCCCAAGAGTAGCTGATTTATCATCTTTATCTTGCATTCTGAAAGAGAATGAAAAGTCCTCATTAAATGATTTCAAGTCTCACAGAACAGGCTGAAGAGATATTTTTGGTCAAGGACGCCTTCCTGTTGTCACTGAAATAACACTAAGAGGAGGCCGCCTACACCACCTTTCTGTAAGGCCAGTCTTGCTAATAATAGTATATCTTCCAGCTAATTAACAATACAGCATCTGGCTCAAAGGGACGCACTCCCATCAGTTAGCTGCAATGAAGACATGTCTGCTGGGAGCTTCCCGAGAATTTCAGGAGATGAAGGTGGGATGATATAGAGGTTGACCTATTTTTTTCCCTGTGACTGCTTGCTAAGGCAATCGATCATCTCACGTGGCATGGCAAGTGTAATTGAAAGGAAGCAACGAAAGGACTGGAAGGTGGAAACGTTTCTGTAAGTGCTCAGGCACTGAGTAGGTATTGAGTATTCTGCCAATTAGAATGGGCCCATTCAGAAGTGTGATTTCATTTTCAAAAGGGGAAAGAGATTTCAATAAAGCCTAACTGAGGTTCTGTGATCTTAGCGATTCAATGTACGGAAAGGTCTCTAAGACCACATTACCTGTTTAGTTTAGTTAGAGAGAGAGCAAAAAAGCAATGCTGCTTATTTACAAATTTTCTGTATCTCTGCTTCAGGGGATGTAATTGGCAGGGATTACACTTGTGATGAGTACTGTGTGAGCCTTTAATTATAAGGAAAATATTTTAATTTTGTCCTCCTGAAAGATGGAATTCATGATCGAATTATTTTCATATGGATGTTATGCATGGCTAAAGCTTTGTTATTTTATATAAGTGAGCTCATACATTGGCACTTTGGTGATTGATTTATTTCACTCAGCATGACTAAAAGCTTCATGCATGCGGACATTAAATCAAGTCTTCATATTTCATTTTGTTTGTATATTGTTCTATTTTATGAGGATAAAAAAGTAGCACAACTAGGGTTCCAGTTCATATGTGTATAGAGTTTTTTTTTTCTAAACAAAATTGTGTTTAAACATGTCTCTGTGAAGAGTGGATGATTTCTAACAATTTAATACACCAATATATTTGCTTCTGTCTCATTTGTAGCTTCCGAAGTAATCTGGCAGGCCAGTTAAATTCAAAGTAGAGGGTCAGCACAGAAGATCATGATGACACAATCAGCCAATCTCATAAATATATATACAACCCTACACCTAACAATAGCAAAATATGCATTCTTTTCCAGTGCTCATGGAATATTCTCTAGAACAGACCATATGTGAAGCCATGAAGCAAGCCTCAATGCATCTAAACCCATAGAAATATTACAACGCATCTTCTCAGATCACAATACTATAAAAATAAAAGTCAATAATAGGACAATAAGGGAAAAAGATCAAATACTTGGAAATTGAGTAACACCCTGATTAAAACATACTGGACAATAGAGGAAGAATTCAAAAACTCCTTGAATAAAATGAGAATGAAAACTCAGCATATTGAAACCTTTGAGTCACAGGAAACTCAGTGCTCAAAGGCCAATTGTTAGTTACAAATACATGTATCAAAAGAAGAAAGAGCATCACAGAATACCAGGTTGTTAGAACAATGTGTCTTTGCATTGAGGGAGGGCTTGAACAGAGGGGCCAAAGTCTGTCCACTACCTCAATGTATTGCTTGCCATGTAAACATATGTACATAAGCCAATACCTCTATTTTGATGAATTAATATATTTACATATGTACAGACCTATGTTTACACCATAGCTTTTCTGCCTAGATCTTTCCTGTTTCCTTTTACCTACCTCCTGTCCCAATATCATGCTTACCCTCTTCTACCTCTTAGTACTTCCTCTCAGCTAGATTGCTGTTGCTCTAATATCTCCAGGATCTCTACATCTGTCTCATTGTTAATTTTAATTTCCTAGTTCTTCCCCTGTCTATGGCATTGCTTGCTCACTGCTCCTTTCCCCCTGCCTCTATGCCATCCCCGCCCCCCCTCAAGTCCCTCCAAACTGTTGCTCCCATTTCCGTGATGCTCACTCTCCTGGCATGATTGCTGAAGGAAAATGAGGGCACAAGCAAATGTGGCAAAAAAAAGCTTATGGTGGCCAGCCATCAAAAGAGATAGTTTCTCAAGCAGCCATCTAGCAAAGAAGCAACTAGCCCACTTGGAGGAAGCACATCAGTTTGTGCATTTTGAGGTGCCGACAGGATCAGGAAACAGGCATCAGAAAACCTCAAACAACTAAACAAAAGCATATTACTAAGAATGAGGGGGGTTGGAGCAGAGACACCAAACCCCCTCTGTAGACAATGGGACATCCCTTCACAGAAGGTCACAAGGAAGGGGTGAGTCAACCTTCCAGGGCGCAGTATAGCACTGATGAAACACACTTTAGTCGAGGCTTCCTCAAACCCCACTAGCATGACTCTAGTCCTGCCTTTCAGTTCTGGCTAAACCGGAACATGTACACTGATTCAGATAAGATCTCACGACACGCAGAATTCAGGTCAGATAACCCCCTCAGAAACAGAAATGGGAGTAGCAATACCAGGAGGGTAGGGAGAAAGTGGGGAGAGGAAGGGGAGGAAGGGGAAACCAATCACAATGATGGACATCTAACCACATCCCCCTCCCCCTCATAAACTGTGGGGTAAAGGAGACAGTGGTCAATAAAAAAAAAGAGGACCTGATGCAAAGGGCTTAAGTGGAGAGCAAATGCTTTGAGAATGATTGGGGCAGGGAATATATGGATGTGCTTTAAACAATTGATGTATGTCTATGTATGGATTGTGATAAGAGTTGTATGAGTCCCTAATAAAATGTAAAAAAAAGAAAAGAGGAGAAAAAAATGATTAGGGCAAAGAATGTACAGATGTGCTTTATACAATTGATGTATGTATATGTATGGACTGTGATAAGAGTTGTATGAGCCCCTAATAAATTGTTTAAAAAAATATACGAAAATAATAATAATTTATAATGTATCAACAGGTCATGAGGGAGAGAAGGAAAAAAGAGAAGCTGATACCAAGGGCTCAAATAGAAAGTAAATGTTCAGAAAAAAATGATGGCAACATATGGACAAATATGCTTGATACAATTGATGTATTGGATGTTATAAGAGCTGTAAGAGACCCTAATAAAAGGATCTTTAAAAAAATAAAAAAGGAAGAAAGAACCAAAATCAATACCTCAATTCAACCTTAAGCTAACAATTAGAAAAATAGAAGCAAAATAAGTGTGTTGGCACCAGAAGAAAAGAAATATTGAAAATTGGAGGAGATATAAGGGAAACAGAGTGGAAAACAAATTTACAAGTCCGGAAACTGGTTACTTGAAAGGTTTACATCAACAAGCCACCAACAAAAACAATAAAAAGATGCAAGCAATATAAATAAGAAATAAAATGGGTGATGTCACAAAAGGACAAATGAAATTAAAAGAACACTATGAAGAATTTCATTCCAATATATTTAAAAATCTAGACAAAATGGACACATGGAGGCACAAGATATACCTAAGCCAACACAGACAAATGTAAATAGCACAGACCAATGTAGAAAAATTGAACAAACCTATAATAAAAGAAATTGACCAAGCCTTAAAAAAAGAGCTAGCTTCACTGGAAAATTCTATCAAACACCCAGAGTAGAGCAGACATCACCTCTACTCAAACTATTCTAGAATGTAGAAAAAGAAGTAAAACACCTAAATTTATTTTATTAAACCAGCATAACCCCAATATTAAAATCAGGGGAAAAATCACTTAAATAAAAAATATATAGGCCAAGACCCCCCTTATGAACATAGACACAAACTTTCTCAACAAAACATAACAGCATAATAGAAAAATACATCATGATCAAATATAATTCATCCTAGATATGCAAGAATAATTCTACATTAGGCAGACAATTAGCTTAATCTATCACATAAAAAAGAGCCACATTATCATATATCAGTGGATGCTGTAAAGGAAATAGGCAAATCCCAGCCCCATTCCTGACAAAAATACTCAGCATACTAGGAATGGAGGGGAAATTGTCTCAACATGTGCATACTGTGAACATGTTATTGGAGAGTACCTGTCTCCGGAGAAAGACATCATGTTTGTTAAACTGGAGGGTCAGTGAGAAAGAGGAAGACCCTCAATGAGCTTCTTTGACAAAGTGGTTGCTGTAATGAGTTCCAACCTAACCACAATACTGAGAGTGACTTAAGACTGCAAGGTGTTTCCTTCTATTGAACTATGACTCATAAGCAACTTGAGGACAACTAACAACAACAACATGAAAAACCAACAGCCAGCGTTAGTATTAATGGAGTTAATACATTCTCCTTTTGATCAGGAAGCTGATCACCATTTCTATTTAGTATTGTACTGGACATCCTAGCCAGAACTATAAGGCAAGAAACAGAAATAAAAGATATCCAAAGATTCAGCAAGAAATTTACTAAATTTAATTGAAAGATTCAGCAAAGTTGCAGATTACATGATCAACATACAAAAATCAGTTGAATTCCTTTATGCTAACAAGGAAGACTCTGTAAAGGAAATCATAAAACCAATACTATTTAAAATAGCTACATCAAAGATGAAATATTTAAGAATAATACCATAGATACAAAAGATGTATAGAAATAAAATAAAAAATATTATAAGATAACAAAAGCGAGGTACATAAATGTTAGACTTTATCATGAATAGGATGAATTACCATTGAGAAAATGTGACTACCGAAAGTGATGTATAGGTATAGTCCAATTCCTGTCCAGAATCCAAAACCATTCTTTAAAGATATGCAAAAAATAATCACCAATTTTTAAATTAAAAGATCATTTTACTGGGGGCTCTTACAGCTCTTATAACAATCCATACATCAATTACATCAAGCATATTTGTACATATGTTGTCATCATTATTTTTTAAACATTTACTTTTATTTTTTAAAAATTTAAATCATTTAATTGGGGGTTCATACACTTCTTATCACAATCCCTACATGCATCCATTGTGTCAAGCACATATGTACATTTGTTGCCATCATCATTCTCAAAACATTTGCCTTCCACTTGAGCCCTTCATATTGGCTCATTTCCCCCTTCCCCCCACCCTCCCTCATGAACGCTTCATAATTCATAAATTATTATTATTTTGTCATATGTTACACTGTCCGATGTCTCCCCCCACCCTCTTCTCTGCTGTCCATCCCCAGGGAGGAAGCTATATGTAGATTCTTGTAATCGGTTCCCCCTTTCCACCCCACATTCCCTCCACCCTCCAGGCATCGCCACTCTCACCACTGGTCCTGAAGGGGTCATCTGTCCTGAATTCCCTGTATTTCCAGTTGCTATCTGTACCAATGTACAACCTCCTGTCTAGCCAGATTTGTAAGGTAGCGTTGGGATCATGATAGTGAGGGGGAGGGGAGAGAAGCATTTAAGAACTAGAGGAAAGTTATATGTTTCATTGTTGCTATCCTGCACCCTGAATGGCTCATCTCCTCCCCACACCCTTCAGTAAGGGGGTGTCCAATTGCCTACCGATGGGCCTTGAGTCTCCACCCTGCACTCACCCTCTTTTACAATGATATGATTTTTTGTTCTTTGATGCTTGATACCTGATCCCTTCGACAGCTCGTGGTCACACAGGCTGGTGTGCTTCTTATCATTTATTTTCTATTGAGCACTTGGTATCAGCTACTCTTTTTTTCCCCTTCCTCCCAATCACCAACTTTTTAAGGTCAAGAAAAGTAAGTATAGCAGTACTAAAAAGGAACAAAGAAGGAAGACTCAAACTTCCTGATTTCAAATTCATTAATACATAATCTTTATAGTAAAAACCAGCCTGCTGCTGGAAAAATGACAGAAATATAGATCCCTGAAGCAGAATTGAGTACCTAGAAGTGATCCATCTATTGAGTTACAGCTGATCTTTGACAAAGGATCAAGCCTTATTTAATCAAGAAAAGGTAGTCTGTAAAACTATATATCCACTTGTAGAAAAATGAAACAGGACTCATATCTCATACAAATGAAATTGTAATGGATCAAAGACCTAAACAGAAAAATGTAAAAATGTAAAGATTATCAAAGAAACAATGGGGACAAAACCAGGATTCTAATATATGGTATAGACAGGCGAGCAAACATAACCCAAAAATGGAGATCTTGTTAGGTGCCATTACACTAACCAAGAGTTGGCTCCAACTCATAGTGACCCTCTGTCACCAGCATCAAACTGATCAGTCCTGTGCCATCCTCACAAGTGTTTTCAGTTGAGCTCGTTGCTGCACTCAGTGTTGATCCATTTCATTGGGGATCTTATTGCTTTTTGCTGGCCCTCTAATTTACCACGCACTACTAGTCCCTCCTGAGAACATGTTCAAAGAAGCAGCCATGCTGTTCTTTCTCAAAGACAAATTTGTTCATTATTCTGCCATTACATGGCCATTTCTATATTTTTCATCACAACTATAATTCAAATGCATCGATTCTTCTGTAGTCCAGCGTTTACATGCATTTGAGATGACTGAAATTTCACCAGATGGATCAGGTAGGAGTACCTTAGTGTGTCAAGTTGTCATTTTGTTTTTCAATACTTTTAAAAGATCTTCGGAAGATTTGTCCAATGTGATAATCCATTTAATTTCTTGACCACCACTTCCATGAGCATTGATTCAAGTAAGATGAAATCCTCAACTTCATTTTTTTCTCCATGGATCAATATGTGGACTCTCAACCAGCAAGGTTGTGTCATTTACATATCACAGGTTGCTAATGAGCCTTCTTTTATTCTTGCTGTCATGTTCTTCATCATATTGTCCATCATCTTGGATTATGTGCTCAGAATACAGATTTAATAATTATAATGAAAATATATAACTCTGATTTATGCACACCTTTCTTGAATTTCAACCATGCAGTATCCCTTTGTTCTGTCCTAGTGAGTACCTCTTGTCCTATATACAGGTTCTATTTGATCACAATTAAATTTTCTGGAATTCCCATTCTTTTTGTAGCTATCCAAAGTGATTGCATGATCCACACAGTTGAATGCCTTTGCATAGTCAATAAAACACAATTAAAAATCCTTCTGGAATTTTCTGGTTTTAGCCAATGATCCATCTGATGTCAACAATGATATTCCTTTTTCTGTAGTCTCATCTGAATCCAGCTTCAATTTCTGGCAGCTTCTTGGTTCACCAACAGAATCCTTCTATGTTTCAACTTAAGGCTTGTTTTTTTCCTCCATCCTTTCAACTTGAGATATGCTGAAAGTGTTCTTCCCGTTTGTTTTTCTAACTGTAGGTCATTGCACATTTTTTGTAATACTTTACTATGTCTTCTTGTGCTTCCTTTTGATATTTGCTCAGCTGTTTTACTTTATCCTTTCTTTCATTTGCTACTCTAAATTCAAGAACAAGTTTCTGAATTTTTTTCTGACATCTAGTTTGTTTTTTCCCTTCACTTTCTTGTCTTTTTAATGACCCTTTACTCTATTCATGTATAATTTTCGTCCTGCCATCCCACCATTCATTGGTGTACAATAAATTGAATATATTCTTGCATTGGTCTCTATATTAAGGTGGGGGCATGTCTAAGGTTGTATTTTGACTTTTGTGGACTTGTTTTCATTTTCCTTTTGCTTGAGTCTGATCTTGCATATTAGCACTTGATGGTTTGTTCCCGTTAGACCCTGTTGGATAATCTCTCATTATGTTGTTGAAAAAGGTATTTGCAATAAAGAAGTCATTAGTCTTGTAAAAATTGAGTAAGGGATATTCTGTTTTATTTCTATCACCAGCTAATGATTCTTTCTTTTTGTTGCTAAATTTCACATTCCAACGATCAAAATTATTAATGCATCTTTTTTGTATCTCTGATCAATCTCAGAATGAAACAACCCTTAATTTCCTTAATCATTGGCTTTAGTTATTATGTGGAATTTTGAAAAATGGTTAAGTAACTATTATGCCTTGTAGGCATGTAACTAGATGTATAGGGAAAACTTACAATTAGATAGTTATGCACATCTAGAGATTTTACTAAATCAAAGTATGAGCACATGCACAGACAAGGACAAATTTTAGGAAAGATACATGGGATAAAGATCTAATCTCTGGAATTTATAGAAAACTCTAACATCACCCTTCAACAACCCTAATTAAAATATGGGCAAGGGACATGAACAGACATTTCTCCAAAGAAGATATTCAGTCATTCAGCAAATACATGAAGAAATGATTGAAATTGTTATTTATTAGAGATACAAATCAGAACAACAATGAGAGTTCATTTCAACCTCGCATTGATAACACGATTAAAACACAAAACAAAAGAACAAATATGAGTGTGGTTCCGGAGTGATTTTAACCTTCATAACTTGCTGATTGGATTATAAAATAGTACAGTTACTGAGGAAAACAGTGTGACACTTTGTTAAAAAGTTGGAAATAGAATTACCATATGTATAGGTATATATCCTAATGTTGACTTGAAGAAAAAAATGAACACCCATGTTCACCACAACACTATTCAAAATAGCAAAACGATGGAAACAGTCTACATGCCCACCAATAGAACAATGGATCTACAAACTATGGTAATACACACAATGGAATGATTTGTAATAGTAAGGAAAAACAATGATAGTGCAACACATTATAACACTAATGAACACTGAGAACATTATACTGAGTTACATTAGTCAATTGCAAAATACCAAATTCTATATGACACCAGTATTATAAAAAGCCAAGAAAAGGTTTCCAAACAAAAAAATGTTTTGAAACAACTTATTGTGCATTACATGAAGCTTTACCCAGCAGAAACTTTGCATTCAGCAACTCATCAACCCTCCCACTGTCTTTCTTTGTTTTCATTATTTTCCCCCATCATCTCCCTCTTGTTGAATATTATTTTCCCTTTGCCAAAGTTTACAGCTATCTACCTTCTAGGCCTCTAGCAGCTCATGGGAAAGAAATGTGGTTGTCTGCTCCCTTCAAGGTGTACAAAGCCCCAGAAACAGCAATTGGTCACCATGAGTTGGAATCAACTCAAAGGCAGTGGATTTAGAGTGGGACCCTCTAGTCTATGCTTTCCCCTTTCTCCTGGTAAACATCTAAACCTGTTTCAAAAATAAATATTTTTGTTGGTAATTAGATATTCATTTGTGTTATGATGTTGGTGAAGAATATTGAAAGTACCATGGAATGCCAGAAGAATGAACAACTTTGTCCAGGACGAAATATAGCCAGAATGCTCCTTAGAAGCAAGGCTGGCAAGACTTTGTTTCAAATCCTTTGGACTTATTATCAGGCATGACCAGTTCCCGGGAAAGGGTACCCTGCTTGATGAAGTTACAGGGTGGGCATAAAAGAGGAAGCCTCTCAATGAGATGAATAGACACAGTGACTACAACAATGGGCTTAAACATACCATAATCACGAGGAAGGCCTATGACCAGGCCATATTTTATTCTGTTGTGCAAGGGTCACTATGAATCGGAACTGACTTGATGGCACTTAATTGCAACAGAGGTGGGAAAGGAAGAGAAGGTAAATCACTAACCAATAGGTAGCCATATATTAACTTGCGTTAAGAGGATGGCAAAATCCAGTAAGGGGGAGGTCAGCATGAATGCCCACACAAAGGAAAACACTGGGAGGAGTATAAGAGTTAAATGTAGCATAGGTTAATACTATTATATGAGGGTAAATAAAAAAAACATTGCTACAAAAATCATAGAATGCTTTATTAAGCAAATGTTATTTCTCTATTATTTCTCCACATATCCTCACCTAGGTCTACACATTATGGAAGGGAGTACTTTCATTTCACTAATCCTTTACTCTTTGATATAAACCACAATTAAAAAGGCAGTCTGTGCATCATGGAGGTGTTCAAGTTGTGTTCCCTTGAAATGTTCTTTGAGTTTGGGTAACAGATCAGGTCTGTAGAATGGATGAGTTCAGGTTTCCCAGCAAAATTCTCCTAGGACGGCCTTGACTAACTTCAGGAATGAGCAGGTACACTGCCTTGAAGGAAAATTAAACATTTCTCCTCACAACTTTCCTGAGGCTTTTCTCACAAATAAATTAAAATTTTTTCTTAACATCTCTTCATAGTGAGCCTCAATTTGAATTTTTCTGTTTACACACTCTAGAGGGCTAGAGCTAGGTGTGGCAGTTACTGTCCAATTTCACTTTATATTCAGTTCTATTTTTGATTTT
The DNA here is from genome assembly GCF_050624435.1 of Tenrec ecaudatus. Taxonomy (NCBI): domain Eukaryota; kingdom Metazoa; phylum Chordata; class Mammalia; order Afrosoricida; family Tenrecidae; genus Tenrec; species Tenrec ecaudatus. Next base: position 116,260,026 of record NC_134548.1, on the reverse strand, counting down.
GCCATAATGAAAATATCTTATTTGTAGAATGTTTAAAAATATTTTCAATTAGTTTTAGGTTGAAAAATTAATACCCTACATGATAAAAATTCAAGAGTGATAAACGTTTCAGTAACATTAATAAAGGTTCTTAAACGTTAACCTTTAAATATTTGAAATGATTATTTATTTTACAAGCAACTATTATACAAAGACACACATACACCCATGCCTGTATATCTATATAAAATCTTCTGAATATCAAATATCTTTATGGAAATATATCTTAAATTATTCTAAAAAACATTGTTTAAAAAAAGGGAGAAAATAACAGTGAATATTTAGTGATCGTTATAGCATATATATATACATATGCTTATCCTTCACTGCTATGAAGTAAATGATGACTCATAGCAGTCGACATATCTATATCTATAAGTCCAGTTTTGGGGATCACGAGTCAACAAAATCTATGCAGAACTGGACTCCATGATATGCTTCAGTGTCGAACTCTGCTCAATGAGTTTTTCATGGATATGACTTTTCAAAAGTATTTTACTAAGCCTTTTCTTCCCAGGTTTTCAAAAGCCAACTTTTCTCTTACTAACCACACATTTACCCTACAGATATGAGGAGGTGAATAGGTATAAGCACAGACATATAATAATACATGGACTTTAAAAAAATATTCACACCTAAATTTAGGTTGACCTCCCCCGGCTCCCGCATCAAGCTCGACTATTATTAATCATTTTAAATAAAGTGTGTTGTTTCTTCCCATTTTCCAGCAAACTTTACCTTAGTCAGCTTCAATGCTTCCAGGCCTTGCAAAATTCGGAACCTCTCTTTATTTTCCCTCAGCATCCAGACAAAGGGTGGCAGTTTTCTTCAGTTGCTACTTTCACTAACAATCATTCATGGTTAAATCACCAAATTTTCCTTCCTCTCTCTCCTACAGGTGTCAAAACCTCTTAACTACCTTTTCCCTTCTTTTGGAAACAACTGTTTTCTTAGTGGCACTAATTAGATCTGGAGGGCAGAGGCACTTCTTTGTCCACTGAGCTTTAATATTCAGAGCACAAAGGGCTTTCTGCTTCACTCTTCTTTGTGTTTATTTTCCTCCTAAATGCCTTGCCTTTAATCAGGGGAAAAAAGCTCCTTGAGGAAATGAAGTAACCAACTCATTCACTTGACATACCCCTTCTTCTACATGAATGGTTCATCTCCATAGCAAAAACAGTCCATTGTCGTAACTCGTCAGGTTGAATATTTTAAAACGTGCTAGGACCTCCGATAGCTCGGTTTTCCATGCAGGCCACTATTAAAATACACCTTGACCTTTCTCCTCAAAATGGTTTAAACATCATTTAGATGACACACAAGCTTTGTATAAAGAGTATGTAGTTCTTCTAGAGTATATGTGCTAAAATTCAGAACAATATGGTGAAAATTAGAGAAGCAATGATAATATGTCAATTCACATAGTATGTTATATATTTTTCAAAAACCAAAACCAAATCAATTACCATATAGTTGATTCCATTCACTGGATTTTTCTAGAAAGAGATTATCAGACCCTTCTTTCAAGGGTCCTCTGGGTAGACTTCAGTCACCCATTCATTACTGGAATCAAAACATGTCTCCTCTAAATCTGCTGGCAACATCATGTGCAGTTTTGAAGCTCTCTCTCTCTCTCTCTCTCTCTCTCTCTCTCTATATATATATATATATATATATATATATATATATATATATATATATATATATATATGTGTGTGTGTGTGTGTGTGTGTGTGTTCCAATGATCACTAATAAGACAGGAAGGCTTACTATCATCCCTAAATTTTAACTTTTTCTGTCCCCTAGCCAGTGATATAAAGCAAGAAACCAAAATAAGATCCTTTACTACTGGGACTCAGAAGACACAGCATCAGTAAATGAAATGCTTTCCTAATTCAAGGAAATCTAAATTAAATACATCTAGAATGAAAGTCCACTAGTTTTTCTAAACATTGCCCATAACTAGTTAGGAAACACGATGAAAAGCCCATTTGTTAGACCATCAAAGCATAAGAAATGCCTATGAAAACCTACGGGGAAATAATGAAAGAAAAGACAAAGGTTCCCAAGCTGATTTCTCTCTAACTAATGACTGTTCAAAAATAAAATGTATAATAAAATTCCAGAGTTAAATTTTTTACCTTGATTAAATGATTAGAAACTCCTACATAAAGAATGCATAGACCAGGATAGCGAGTATTTTCTAGAAAAGACTAATGAGAACAACAATCGATAAACACAAAATCAGTTAGAAAAACTACAGTAGCTAAAACAGCATAGTCTTGAAAGACAAATTTAAAAACAACAGTTAAATGAAACTGACTACATAGCTCTAAAACAGCTAACTAGAGATTAATATATATCTTCAACCTGAACTTCCATATGAACAATTAATGCACTGTTGGGTAACTAAGGAGCCCTGGTAGTACAACTGGTTAAGCGTTGGGCTGCTAAGTAAAAGGTCAGGGTTCCAACCCACCGGCTGCTCTGCAGGAGAAAGATGAGGTTTTCTACTCCTGTGAAGATTTACAGGCTCAGAAATCCACAGGGGCAGTTCTACTCCATCTAAATAGGTCACCGAGGGTCAGAACAGAGTGGAGGACAATGAGTTTGGTTTGGTAGGGTTGCTGTGAGTCAGAAATGGGAAAAAGATGAGGAAGGAGCTGATACCAATGGCTCAAGTGGAAGGAAAATGTTTGGAAAATGCTGATGGCAGCATATGTACAAATGTGTTTGACACAGTGGATGGATGTTTGGATTATGATAAGAGCTGTACTAGCACCCAATAAAATGATTAAAAAAAGAAATTGTTCCCAAGTTGATTGTGGTGATGGATGCCCAATGCTTCTTAATATGATTAAACAATTGGATTGTATGATATGTCAATTATATCTCAATTAAAAGAAAAATGAGAGGAGATCAGGCTAACACAAGGAAACTTAGAAGGCACACATGGCCTATGGGAGGCAATATATGGCTAGGGTTTGTGCACAGACCTGAGAATCATGGAACCTGGCAAAAATTGGCCCTAGACATGTGGTAAAGAGCCTAGATTACCATGGGAATATCTGAGAGATGCCGGTGGTCCTGAAGAGGAATAGAAGAGAAGTTTCATCAGGCCTTTAAATCAAAATAGGTCTTTTCGATTTAACATGTTGGACTTCTGTGTATGATGTGGTTTATTCTAGTCTTCTATGACTCAAATGGCAAAGCAAAAAATAATGGTTGCAATGCCTCTCCTACCAAGATGCCTTCAGGTTTACCATTCTTTGATGCTGTGATTCAACTGGATTTCATACCTTCGTTTCAGATTATAATCATTCCTAAGAGTGTCAGAAATCTGTGTGACAACAGGCAGTTCAGGTGCTTCTTGCTTTTTCAGCATGTGGTGATTTAACTCCTACCATGTTATTCACCACAATCATAATCGTTGCCTCTCTCCTTTCCTGTCACTCTGAGTGACACACCAGCTGACGGGGTTATGAATAGGAAAGTTTGGGCAGACTGACTGTCTGAAATATTTTTACCGTGTGAAAGGACATTTGTGGAATGCGATGGCATCGTTGCCTCCAGTCCTTCAAGAATGTGGTATTGAGCATTGGGCGCTTGCCACTGTAGCCAGTATGATGAAGTGAGCCCCTGGTATGATGTAATATTACAAGGATTTAAATAACAGCCCAATTTATTTATTTGTATGTGCTTCCATTTCCCTACGCTTAGATTTCACATTTTCACTAAAGTATGGTTTAATTGAGGTCCTCTGAATATTTTGGCAACTGCTACTACCAGAATTAGAACATGCCCCCTTAATTGCAGTGGGATTTGTGCTAAAGTTCACAGTGTGAATTTGATAGGTCTAAATATGAGATAGGTACTCGCTGCATTCACTGAAATCCCTCAGTCACCTATCACTTTCCTTAGATTTCAAAGTTAGGGAATTGTCCAATATATTTGCTCAGAATGACCTGATGTGACTCAAGTGTTATTCTAGGTACTTATCTGCTGCCATTTACACTGGTCTACATGGTTTAAAGTGATTTGTATTATTAAGACAAATGACTAGATTGAATATGCTTCCTTTGTATTTTCTGTTGTAATGCAATAATATTCCTTTAGGATATTTCATTGTATTAGATTACTATTTAACTTCTTGACATAAAGCAACTTAGAATGAGATTCATCTGATCTCAGGGGTTAAATTCTATATATCAGAACTTTAAATTGGGGGCATGCTCCACTGACAAATCTCTGATATGTCTTGGGTTTGTTTTCACATGTTTTCAAAATTTCCCCAATGGAGAGCCAGAAAAATATACATAATCTGTAAAGATCTCTACTTTTTGATTTATTATTTTTCTGGATTTAATTTTTAGTTCAATGTGATATGTGAATAACTCTTTCCCAGTAAATACATTAACATAGTCTCAGATACAGGCTCGGTGCTAGGTTTGCCACTGTGTTGTAGTGGCAAAAATGTAACTCTTCATAGCTACCTTCCAGTTGATCTTTGATTCCTGTCAACCCCAGGCACAATGGTACAAAATAACCCAGTCCTGCATCATTTCCGGTTTTGGCTGTAGAACAAATCGTGGTGAGCCATGGGATGGTCACTGGCTGATTTTCAGAAGTAAGTTGCCAGGCCATTCTTCCTAGTCAGTTTAGACTCGAAGTTCCACTGACAGACAAGTGGTGATTCGGCTTGAGGCACATTGGCCAGAAAATGCACCCAGTCCTCCCCAAAGGAAGGTATTACCTTTTATCTGGAAACTACCACTGCCCTACAAAAAGAGAAAGTAGGTGGTTTTATATGTTGTCAGATTTGAACCTATCATCCTTGGAAGAATTCCAATACCATCAAGACTTCTGAGGTTGAGAATCTTTACTGGAGCGAATAACCCCAAGTGTCACTTGTGGTGGGTTAGGAAATGTTCCCTGTGGGGAGTAGCTCCAACACAGCCCTTCACCACCAAGATTTCTTCCTACTTAGCAGACTAGGGCCTTCTCACATCTATTTTCTAGCGGGCTTTTTCGAAGTTAGAGATTGGGCCAATCTAACTTGGTTTTGTGGGGGTTTTATTTTTTATTGTGCGTTGGGTGAATATTTACCGAGCAAGTTGATTTTCCATTCAACAGAGCCCACACATTTTGATTTTTGACAGGGATTTGAAACCCTGCCATGCACTCTTGCCACTCCCTCCGTATGTTTACTTTTCCCACTCATCCTTCTTTCCCATCCCTTTCTGCGTTCTGATGTTTATCCATGACCATTACTGCCCTTTTGTTCTCAGATGTTTGCCTGTTCTAAGAAGGGAGTACCTCCATGGTGGTGTCCTGGTGGCCGTGTTCACATTTATAGGCCTATAGCTTGGCTGAAAATGGAACCACAAGGGGGAGTTGAGTTATAGGCCTGAAGATTGTCCAAGGGCAATAGTCTTAGGAGAACAATGGATGTCTTTGCTCATATTAGATGGATCTTGGCTGAAAGCAGAGATTACAAGAATGCTTTTTTTCTGTTTCTATACCAGTGGTTCTCAACCTTCCTAGTGCCGTGGCACTTTAATACAGTTCTTCCTGTTTTGGTGACCCCCAACCATAAAATTATTTTTGTTGCTACATCATACCTGTCATTTTGCTACTGTTAGGAATCATAATGTAAATATCTGATATGCAGGATGTATTTTCATTGTTACAAGTTGAACACAATTAAACATAATTAAAGCAGAGTGATTATTCACAAAACAATATGTGAAATATTTGTGTGTTTTCAGTGGTCTTAAGTGACCCCTGTGAAATGGTCATTCAACCTCTAAAGGGCTCATGACCCACAGGTTGAGAACCGCTGTTCTAGACTATGCAAAGGTATTTAATTGTGTGTATCACAACAAACTGAATAGTCGTCCACAGAATGAAAGTTCCAGAATACTTGTGCTTAAGGCAAACCTGTACATAGAACAAGCGACATATGTTCAAGCAGAACAGGGGGTTACTGCATGTTACAAAATTAGGGAAGGTATGTGCCACGGTTGCATTCTTTCACCATATTTATTCCATCTTTATGCTGACAAAATAATTTAGGAAGGTGGACTATACAAAGAAGAAGGTGGTATCAGAATTGGAAGGAGGCTCACAAAAGACCTGCGATACGCACCTTTGCTTGTTGAAAGTGTCCAGGACTTGAGGTACTCACGGAGGAACATCAAAGACTTTGGCCTTCAGTATGGATTATAGCTCAATGTAAAAGAAAACCCCAATCCTCCCACCTGGACCAATAGACTACACCTTGATAAACAGAGAAAAGATTGAAGCTGTCAATTTCATTTTACTTGGACCCACAATGGACGCTCATGGAAATAGTGGTCAAGAAACAAATGTTTGGGCACATCTGCTGCAAAGGATGCATTACATTAGGTAAATCTACTGCGTATGACCACTTTTATTGTTTTTACAAAAGAAAGATATCACAGAGGAATAAAGTGTGCCTGATCCAAGCTATGGTATTTCCAATAGTTTCATATGCATGGAAAAACTGCGCAATGAATAATGGAGACTTTAGAAGAATTGATGCGTTTGAATTATGGTGTGAGGAAGATAAACAAATGTACTTGGAGAAAATATATCCAGAATGCTATTAGAAGGATCAGTGGTGATATTTCATAATTAAATCATTTAATCAAGGTCATGTAATTGGATTATGCAATCAGGGGGTCACATCATACTTAATAAAGTAGAAGGGTCAGTGGAAAAGAGGAAATGTCTCAAGGGATGGACTGAACATAGTGGCTGCCTACTGAGCTGAAACATAAGAATGATCCTCAGGATGACGCAACACTGAGCTGAATTTTATGCTATTGCGCATAGGGTTGCTATGAATAGATCCCTACATTATGATATCTAGCACAAACATCAAATACATGTTTCAAAAGAAACTCTTCCAATCTACATTAAAAGTGAAGCATTCTTTATATAAGCCACAAATAAATCAATTATTCAAATATATATTTTTTCCTGCTAATGGAGTATAATCGAACAGAACTGCTTCGAGATTTTTTTGTTGTTGCCAAAGTAGAAACAGTACCAAATCAAAATTTTAATCTGTTACATCTTAAAGCAAGTTCTCAGAGTAATATATTTTAAATGTATCTATTTATATGGAACACAAATAAAATTGAGTTCTCCTTTCTCAAGCATCTCACAATACATTTTATTCTAAAAGGAGATTGTAAAAAGAAACATGCATAAACTTTAGTGCAATATTCCCTGAATTTCAGTTCATGGACAACCAACTATTAGCAGCATTATGCAGATCAATTATTTTTTTCTGAACTTTCATTTTTTTGTATAAAATGGAAAAATTATTAACATCTTTCTACAGAGTTTCTCATGTGGATCAAAGCAGATAGTGCACATGAAAACAATCTACACGTTATTAATTTCTATATACTCTACTCTTTAATATTCTAGTCCATATAAAATCAAGAGCACACTTTACTCTGCTGAGTGAATCTCTGGGTAAAACATCACTGACTAGATTTCTGCAATCAACCACTTGTCATTTAGAAACACTAAATTCTACCGCCAGTTCTTTTGTCTTCCATCACATGAATGTTTTATAGTGGACTCTATTTTCTTGTCCCCTTTTTTCCATTAAAATATCTTTATAAAATAATTCATTAGAAAGCGACTTGTAGTTTATTTGGGCACCACCATATCCCTCCTTTCTGTTAGGATCAACTGCACTTTCATAGACAGAACTGCATTTTTGAGACATTCACAGTTTAGGTATGGTATTAGTTTCCCAATTTAGAGTTGACTCCTATCCTAGTTTAGGATCTCACTCCATACTGATTTATGAACCCTCCAGGGACCTTCCCATCTGGGGAATGAACAGTGTTAAGAAAACAACCACTTTTATTTTTCTTTACAGCCTGATTGAATTGTGTTAAAAATACCCAGAACAAATCCCAAATAGACCTAGCAATGGATTGAATTTTTGTGTTTGGTTGTGTGAAGCTGCAATTGTTACCTAATATAAATATATATATATATATATAATGATAAGGGAAAGTATTTTCTAAGCATGTTCAAATTTTCAGGCAGTTGACAAAATAGCTTGTAGTGCCCAACTTCTTTTTGGTAGTACAGTAATTATATATTTTGTCTGAGTTTCTGTCTACAGTTAAGAGGCCTGGTCTTCATCTTGATGTACAGACAGATGGAGCTTTTGACATTCCAAGTGCCCCAAAACATACTCCGGATAGCAGACAATGTGCAAAGCATAAAGAGAATGGCTCAGTCGGAAGTGCCAAATTATGCGATTACCGTTTTTCTGTTGCTCTGAGGTACATTCACCTGTGTTCATCTTGTCATATCAATGTTCTCCTGTGAAAGATATTAAGTGATGTGATTGTTCTTGTAGCTGTTTGCCTATTCTCAGAACAAAAGCAAATACATACCAGATATTGATGGAAACATCCTGTTTCTACCCATTTCTCCATCCTACATTTTGTCTTTATTTGTTCTTCTTTCATTTCTTCTCCCTCCGTTACTACAAAGCACTTTTCCTTTCCTTATGTTATTAAATATGTAGAAGCATGAGGTTATGAAAGATATGATAAGTTCCCCATCTCCTATCATGAATGCATAGATAATGGAAAAGTACAGAATCATTTGGGTCTTTAAATATTTTCCAGATTCTGCTTTATGACTTTAAAATTTTTGTATACTGAGACAGAAATTCTGTTATCTAGGAACTTAAAGTTATGGACATGTAACTTTAAGGTATATTATAGACTGGTGAATCAAAAGTCAATTAAAACTATTGCAAAGGACCATATTTTTTTCTGAAGTGAATCTCAGTTCACTTGTCTTCAAAAGAAGGGATAGTCATATCAATGTATTTAAAACATCAAATAAGCAACTCATTGGATGCTCGTGAGTAAGTTCTGGCCCATGGTTATCCAATGTGTGTCTGAGTGGGACTGTCCTCCACAGAACTTTTTATGGTGGATTGTCTAATTCTATTTCCACTGAGTCACTTCTGGGTGTTCTTGAACCCCAGATTTTTCACTTATTAGCTGAGTGCATGAACTGTTTGCCTCAACTAGGGACTCAACAGGGATGCATAGTCATATTATTGTTGGGAGAAAGGTACCAGATGGTGGGTGATCTTACATGCTGGAAATAACAAGACAAGAACTTTAGATGTGATTGCTGTACAATCAGGACTCATCAAACTTTTTGGTTTTTTTCCTAGAAATTGGTGTGAAAGCAGTGAATTATTTGCAGGGAATCAAATGGGAGAGGCTAAAACTAAGCAGATTATTTGAGGGGCAGAAATACTATTAATGTGGTAATATCGATTACTAACTATGTTATTGGTAATTAACTAAGTTTCTGGGTTAATCCCTTTTCTCTCTTATTTACTTATTCAAATGGCCTATAAAGTAAATTTAGAAACTTTCACAAATTTATCTAAGAAGAGTTCAGTAAACTAGGATTTGACCTTAATCTGGCCCTAGAACCCACAAGCTGAACCATTATGCTGTACAATCTGAGATGGAATCAACTCATTGGTAGTGACTATTGAGAGTGAATCTCTATTGTGTCAGTCAGTAACTCTCATATTTCATATGGAATTTAAATGCGGAATTTCCTCCATATTCAGTCGTTACCATTAATGCAGATGAAAAATTTTAGATTTTCTATGTAGAATAATCATTTGGTTATCTTACCTGGGCTAAGGGTTAAATGGCTTAAATTTATGATTTTTGCCCCAAGAACTGAAAGATTTATCCTTTAGCCATTAAAAAAAGATGATTCATGGTAGAAATCATCCTAAAATATATACTAACATTCCCTGCCTTTATTAAAGAGATTTCTCAATATGATTGATTCAACATTTTAATAAATGTCTTAATGTTTTAATAGTGTCATCTTCTAACTGTAAAACTTTGGAAATGACATGAACCTATAGTGGCTACTTTCCATTTAGTTGCATCTTGCCTGTTTTGTTTCTCCATCATGGCAGTGGTTGATTTCCTCAAGTGTTGTGAAGTGCAGAGCTTAGGGTCCATGTCATTTGCATGTCCCCACAGGGTTATACAGGGCTTTTAGACTCCATCTTGTTATTTATTGTTTCTGATCGCTGATGCCACCGTATCTTCTGCTTACTGTTATATTTGCCTTTTATAACATTGCTTGTTTTCTTTTGTCTTTCCTTTCATTGTTTTTCTCCCCACTTTTCCTTTTCCTTTGCAATCTTCCTGTTTGCCATAGTTTTGCTACTGGGACTGGGGTTTGTAATCCCTGCCAATCCAACAGATATTTCTTTTTCCCAGTAAAGTAAGTGTGTTTGTGTAAAAATTCCTGTTCAATGATCCACCCATTAACAAATATTCAGACCTATAAATTATGCACAGTTCATTCTTAGATTTTTTCATATTTCCCTTTATTATGTATTCTTGATTGTGTGGAATAGCTGATATGAGTAGGTTGAACTTGGAAAAATGCAGCTTAATTGGAGGATACATATATTTCTATTTAATTTCTAGATTAGAAAGCTTAATTGAGGCCTGAATTTAGGAATCTAAATTGTGTTATCATTATTAAAATTGTATACACAAATGTAGGTGATATACTTTAATTATGTAAAGATTAAGTATTCTAGACCTGGCTTGTTTCCAATGTAAGTTAAATATATAAGTTCCTGAGTGTCAGATGATATTATTTGTCGCTACAGTCACTGTGGAAATAAAAAAATAATACAGAATAGGTAGCAGTAGAAGGTAGTTCTACCTATCAATTACGACCACGTGTTCAATTGGAAAAGCGAGGCTTGTAATTGTCAATGTATTTTCTTTGTATGTGATTATTGCATACATTTCCTTTGTTCAAGTATGATATATCAGATATAATTTGACTCAGTGTGTTTTCATTTACATGTGTGATAGATGATTGATGATAAGTATAAGTGTGATTTCATTAATATCTGGAACTTATATAAGTATGTATGGGTAAAGAATTGTGTACAGGTACCAGGTTGGCAAGGGTTGGATTGCTACAGTTTATTGTGCCAGCCTGGCCGATAAACACAAGTAGGATTAACTGAAGGGCAGAGGGATAAATGGCTCGGTGAGCTTCGCCTTGCTTGTTCTGTGCCTCAGTTTAAAGGGGTACACTACCTGTGGACTGTGTCGCTGTAAGGTGATGTCCCTTCAAGCCCACACGATTGGAATGTTCATCTCTGGAGCTTGGGGGGGGGCGGACGACAGTTGATGACAGTTGGGGACCTGCCTTGCTGTTTGCTGCCTGGATATATATAGTCCAGCTCTCTCTACAGAAGGAGACTGGCAACTGGTGGCTCTCAAGCCTAAAAGGACTGCTAGTGTCTCACTGCTTTATAATTTAACTGTTATTTTCTTGTATTATCTATCTATATATAATTTAATGGTTCTTTTCTTGTATTTTATATATCTATCCTTATAAATATATTTATATATAATTACTAGCAAGCTGGTTTGTCTCTCTAGAGAACCCTGCCCAACACAAGCAGTAAACCATTTGCTGACATACTAACCTTTTTCCTAGAGCATGTCAATTTCATTTTTTCTAATTGCCTCAAAAATGGCTGTTTATATTCAGGTTGTCTCTAATTGCTTATTTTCATCAATCTATTTTCTAAAACAAAACCTTTTGGCAAAATGTTGATCTTTATTAATTACTCAGATAAAATTTTAGCTGTTAGATTGCTATATATTTTTGCTAAGTGTGTTAACAACAAAAGCAACAACAAAAGAGTAAGCAAAGTTTTTAAAAACTTAAAAATAGTTCTAATATACATAGAACCTTAATTTTTGAAGACAATTGTGTCCATTTGTGAAATAGTAAGGTGTTCTGGTGGCGCTGTCCATTACATGTTGGATTGTTAACTGAAAGGTTGGTGGTTGAAACTCATCAACCACTACGTGAGGCAAGGAGGAGGCTATATGCTCCTGTAACTATTTACAGCCTTAGAAACCCTGTTTGGGGTCACTGTGAGTCAGAATTCACTCGGTGCCAGTGGGTTTACTTGTGTTTGTCACGGTTTAGTTTAAAAGCAAAACAACAAAATAAAGAAGTAACTATGTTTTTGAGGGCAAATTTTACTGGTAAAATAAAACTGCATCCATTGTTGTTATGTGCCTTTGAGTCTGTTCCGACTCATAGCAACCCAATGAATAACAGAACAAACCAAAACCACCTTGCAGTCCTATGTCATCCTTACAATTGTTCTCATATTTGAGCCCATTGTTGCAGCCACAGGGGCAATCCATCTTGCTAAGATCTTGTCAAGTTCCTCTTTATTTTTTTGTTGGTGCCCTTCCACTTTACTAAGCATTGTGTCTTTTTCCAGGGATTGGTCTCTCCTGATAACATGTCTGAAGTACATGAGACTTATTGTTACCAACCTTACCTCTAGGGAGCATTCTGGATTTCTCCCAAGACAGTTCTGTGTGTTCTTCTAGCAGTCCATGATACTTGAAATATTCTTGCCCACAGAATAAGCCAAATCCACTGCCATCTAGTCTATTGTGACTCATAGTGGCCATTGAAGGGTGTCTGGACTGTAAAGGTTTACGATAGCAGGCAGCCTCATCTTTCTCCTGAAGATAGTCTGGTGGCTTTTAATTGCTGACTTTGAGGTTAGTAGCCCAATGCATAATGAACATGAAATCTCAGATGAGAAAAGGGCTATGTATATATTCCATTTTTTATATTGCTTATAAATCTGATCAGGGGACCTTGAGCAAAGGAGGTGTTTTATTTCGTAGGAGGAAATCTTTTAAAGTAAGGCGAACCTTCTGATTTATACATTCAATTGAAAGGTGCCATTGCAACCAGCCATTGCAACTATTTCACCTGAAGAATCACTAAGAAGGTAATAACTTTTCCAAGAATGATTTTTTTCCAGGAAATTGGATCACTTTAGAAAAATAGAAAACAAATATATTATGAACAGCATGTGGAGTGGTCGTGCAGTGTTTACAACCTAAGACCATATATAATGTGGCTGGGTCAGCAGGGCAGTGGCACTGGCAGAGTGTTACATTACCTTAAGGTCATTGTTATGGGTCATGAGGGGTTAACCTCAAAAATGCAAGAAGTATGCTCAAGTAGTTTGTGTCCATCACTGTGAATTAATGTAGCAGATTTACATGAATAGCCAGATTTTAATCTTTAATCCTAAAGCCCCAGGTAGTATCTGTGGCATCAGGGATCAAGGTTACAAGGTTAAACCATAAAATTTTCTCAAACTCTAAAAGTCAGGGTCTGTAGTTTGGACAAAAATTAATTGAAATGTAGATGGAAAATACATTTAACATCACCTACCAGAGTTAATCCAGACATGGAATTTACTTTCTAGAACTTTGTTTAGAAGAATTCTTAGGCCCTTTTGAAAAGTCTGTGGGGGAGATTAGCTAGCTCTGCACACTATAAAATTGAGATTAGGAAGTAAGTGAGAATCTGCCAAGTGTTTACCATTCTTAGATTTAAGCATTGTTGCTGATTTTTAACAGGAGACCTAGCGATGCTATTGGGTAAGATTTGGACTATTAGCCACAAGGATGATGGTTCAAACTCCGCAGCCACTCGGTGGGAGAAAGATGAGGGTATTTATGCCCATAAATACATATAGCTTCGGGAACATCATGTCATTTTGATTTGGAATCTACTTGACTGCAGTGACAGCACTGATTGGAGTAGTGGTGATGGCGGTGGCTGTGGTGTGCTTTCTTGTAAACGATCAGCTCAAGCTTTAACTTGCCTGGCCAGCTTCTCATTCTCATTCATGTTCAACAACATTTCCCAATCTCCAGTAAGTTATGACAACAATGTTACATTCTCCCTGTGAGTAATGGGGAAGTTCTGAATGTAATCTGATCACCAGCAAGCTTGAAGCTCACTTATCTAGTTATAGGAACATCCTGTCCCAGAGTAGAACAGGAATGATGGCTACATTGTCCTTTTTTTCTTTCTCAGTCTTCATGCATTTTAAGACTGGCTTCTGATAGCCTGTGCCACACACTTCCATGAGCCAGAGAAAGATGTAAGACAGAGTACTGATGGCGTTTTAACGTTACAGATCTTTGATCAGCTTACTCTGTGTCTCTAGAATGATTCTTTCCCTAGCAGGAAGTGTCTGCCAGGATCAGAAATTGGAACATTTTCATGGGCACAAACTCACATCTTTTATGCCATCTGCCTTATTCTTGATTTTTGCTTCTTGGGGATCTCCAGGGCCCTAAGCGCTGATTTAGAGTTTTGCAGTAATCTTGTATTTTGGAATTTGAAAACTTCAGGTAATTTATCTAACTGCTCAGGTTTTGAGGGTCTGATTTTCCTTCCTTATTCCTTAGTGTATGTGTTTTCCAGATTCTTATTTCCAGGTCCATTGGTCTACTGCTCTGCATTATCTCTGGGATATCTCAGTTATAACATCTTTCAAACATTGTCTGCTTAGTTTGTTTAGACTATGAATTTCACATCCTATGAGGACTTGGAGACTGAGTTCTCCACCCTATCTCCATTAAGGCACACTTTCCTGTGCTCAGAGTAAAAAACATGGCTACATTAATTAAGAGATGGGCATGGGATCGGGCGGGTTCTGGATGTAGATTCTCGCAATGGCGTGTACAGAGAATATCAAGAGCTACCAGATGTCATATGGGGCCACCTATTAGTGATTCAGTAGTATAATTCAGGCCTTTCGTGAAGGATATCCAGATTTGATTCCCAGTCAAGGAACCTTATGCTCAATAACCACTCATTTACAGTGGAGGCTTGAGTGGTCTTATGATAGTGAATAGATTTCAGTAGTTTCCAGACTAAGATTAATTAGGAAGAAAAGCCTGATGATTCACTTCTGAAAATCAGCCAACAAAAAGACTATGAACCACAAAAGTCTAATCTGCAACTGACCACAGAAAATGGCACAGGATTGAGTAGCGTCCTAGTTGTTGTGTCTGGGGTCATTATGAGTTGGGCGTATGACTCTGTGGGCTCCAAGAACTCCCCCCTCAAAAAAAAAACAAAACAAAAAAGCAGCAGCAAGACAGCAGACTCCAGAAAAAAATTTTCAGCAGGCTCAGAATATCTTATATAAATTTGATCCACATGTCGAAAACATGGATTCAAATCAGCAAAACAGAGGAATAGAACAGTGAGAAAAGACTTGCAGACTTATGCATAGATGGAGTCAATGAATCTTAAAAACGTAGGGTGAATGCTATAAAGAAGCCATTGTAATTCCATGCTGTGTTCAAGGCATAATTTAAGGGACTTCAGGGATCATATAATCCAATCACCTAATTTTACAGATGAAGAAACCAAAGCCTAGAGAGGTTAAGTGGCTTGTCCAAGGTCACATAGTTGCTTAGTGGTATAGCTAGGACTAGAAAGAAACCAGGTCATTTTACATACCTCCCTCTCTTGGCTTTCCTCTGTCTCTCTACAGTTACATTGTTTTCAAATTAAGAGTGACTCAGCTCACTTCAAAGGGCAATGAACTAATTTCCTTCTGAGTCAAATAAGGTATTCCCTGGGATTCACATGAGAAAATTGAAATAATGACATATGTGCCTTCTTTCTTTATTCTTTTCCATTTTTGTCTCTCGATCAAAAGGCAGAGGAGAGCAGGAGTGAGCAGGACCAAGTACTCCAATGGCTGCCATGGAACAGAGGACAAACACCTCATGGCAAACACCGATGTGCTCATTGCTGCAAGGTAGACAGGCAGGGAGATGTCACAAAACAGCACTAGTGAGAATCTCTGCTTCAAAATTGCTCAGGGCTTAGAAATGTATGAATGATGGTGTATAAAGGAGTAGACCACTCCTCTTTTAGTTCACTGACCTCAATACTAATACAGAAGCACAACCTGGGAGAGGACCAAGTCTAAGGAGAGGCTATGGCTCTTTTCTAAATGTTGGGACAATGACAAATCTTGCTTGGATGGAACTTTCTCTGACTTACTGTAGAATTGTTCATCTCTGATGCCTTCCTTAGAACCACATGAACTCTGTCTATGTATCACTAAATTGAACCCACCTGCCTCGCTTGTTGATTTTGTAGTTGTGCCAGTTACTGTGGGTTGCCCATTCACTCCTTCGGTTTTTATAAACTTCGTACTACTTGGTCAGCATTATGAGAGATGCTAGAGACAGTGCGGCAAGAAGAACGTGTTCATACTCTGCAGAGGCTGCAGTCTAGTGGAGAGATAGAGGAGTAATCAATCCAGACTGATGGACGATGTAATAAAAGAAGTAGGCTCTAGGTACTGTCGAACAGCAGAGGTGAGACAGTTACTTATAAAGATGGACAAAGGGGGAAAAGGGGGGAAAAGACAAAGGGAAAAAGCAGTTTTCCTGGAGAAGTTATTCTTGAGTTAATCTTGAATACAATTTATGAGCTGAGTAACAGAGAGGGAGAAGAGGCTTAGAATGTTCACCGATAAGAAGGTCGAGAACGCCCAGTGCATCCTGAGAACAGATAAGGAATACCGTTTGACTGATGTACTGCATTGGAGGGGTCGGATGAAGAATGGAGAAAAAGCTGAAGACGGTTCAGAACCAGTCAAAGCTACTAAAAGTGAAAGTAGGTTAAAAGCATTGTTTATCATATTCCAGCACATACATTCACAGGCTTATTCCAAACAAAATTTGGAGTCGTGGATGAATGCAGAGAAGTTATCTGAATAATATGTTTATCTTCGTCTCATGAGAGGGTCTTAAGAAGGGATACGTATTGGTCCGTGGAAACCAAATGACTTTGAGATTTTTTTCATCAGAAGTCAAGTGGACAGCTCAAATCTTTGAATCTTTTTCAGCATTTGTGAAAATGCCTCTCTCAAACAGCAGTTTTTTTAAAATTAAATCATTTTATTGGGGGCTCATACAACTCTTATCAAAATCCATACATACATTCATTGTGTTAAGCACATTTTTACATTTATTCCCATCATCATTCTCAAAAAATTTTCTTTCTACTTGAGCCCTTGATATCAGCTCCTCATTTCCCCTTCCCTCCACACTCCTCCTCCCCTATGAACCCTTGATAATTTATAAATTTTTATTATTTTGTCATATCTTACACTGTCTGATGTCTCCTTTCACCCACTTTTCTGTTGTCCATCCCCCAGGGAGGAGGTTATATGTAGATCCTTGTAATCGGTTCCCCTTTTCAACCCCACCCTCCCAGTATCACCACTCTCACCACTGGTCCTGAAGGGTTCATCTGTCCTGGATTCCCTGTGTTTCCCGTTCCTACCTGTACCAGTGTACATCCTCTGGTCTAGCCAGATTTGTAAGGAAGAATTGGGATCATGATAGTGGGGGGTAGGAAGCATTAAAGAATTAGAGGAAAGTTGTATATTTCATTGCTGCTACCCTGCACCCTGACAGGCTTGTTTCCTCCCCATGACCCTTTTGTAAGGGGGTATCCAGTTGCCTACAGATGTGTCTCCACTCCCCCTCATTTACAATGATATAATTTTTTGTTCTTTGGTGCCTGATAACTGATACCTTCGACCCTTCGTGGTCACACAGGCTGGCGTGCATCTTTTATGTGGGCTTTGTTGCTCTTGAGCTAGATGACTGCTTGTTTACCTGCAAGCCTTTAAGACCTCTGACGCCATATCTTTTGATAGCTGGACACTATCAGCTTTCTTAACCACATTTGCTTATGCACACATTTGTCTTCAGCGATTGTGTTGGGGAGGTATGCATCATGGAAAGCCCATTTAATAGAAGAAAGTGTTCTTGCATTGAGTAAGTATTTGAGTGGGGGTCCAATCAAACAGTAGTTTTAACATGGAGTAAGCATGTTCAGGAAGGTCAGGAAAACCTTCTAGAGGAACCCATATGGTCTTCAAGAGGGAAGACCATAAACCTCGATGAATGAAGAAACTGTGGATGAAATCCAGAGAATGATGGAAGAAAATGATAGAATTACCACCGATTAAATAGCTACTGAATTTGGGATCTAATGGCTTGATGCATTCAATTTAAAGCAATGATCTGCTCAAGTAGAAAGAAAATGTCTTGGAAATGTTAATGGAAACTTATGTGCATATGTGCTTAACACTATTGAATGATGGATTGTCATAAGATTTGTAAGAGCCCCCAGTAAAATGATTAATAAAAATAAAATAATAATCTGGGTCTCAGTAAGTTTTAGTTTTTATGGGTGTCAAAAGCATTAAATAGAGATCATGTAACTCACAGAGCTGATCCTTCCATAAGCATTTTAAGCAAGAGCAAAGCTAATGCTGATGGTTTTATGGAATGAATAATACCTGAGATGAGGCTTGGATTTGCTAATATGATCCAGAGAAGAAGGTCCATTGAAAACGCTGGCATCTGCGGAGATATGCTGGACAGGTTATATTCAAGGTAGAGAGGTCTGCCCATAAAATTATGATAACTGTTTGTCTGCTTTTTAGAGGTGGAGGAGCTTTCAAAGAGGCAATCAATCCATTTTCTTGAAACACACGGGTGATCATTTATTATGAAGACGTTTTATGGAAATTAAACACTGCATTGATGAAGAAAAGGCCACAAAATCTGCACCAAGGAAATTATTTTTCATCATGACAATGATTTTGCTCATTATTTTATGTCAGCAAGGAGTTTTCTTTGATAATTTGGTGGGGAAACCTTATCATCCATCCATCCTAAAGTTCTAATCTTACGACATCAGACCTTTTTTTTGTTATCCAAACACAAACAAAATTTTAAAAGAATAGGATTTGAGTTTCTTGAATATGTTCAAGCTACCCTTTTGATGGAGCATAAATCAAAGTGCACAGAAATATTCTTCAGGGAAACATTAGAGCAGTGGAAACACTGCTTAGATGGAATAACTACACAGTGTGATGTTTTTGTTTAATAAAGATTTCTATGATTTCATAGCAATACTTTTGAACCTTCTCTCATTTCATACGTTCTAGAATTCTTATTAAGCTTAACATTTATGGGAGGGAGACAGTGTGCTGTATTGGAAAGATCATGGTCAGATTCATGGTCATTCACATCTTAATTGCCGTCCTCGGACAAATTATTAACTACTTTGAATGTGCTACTTTATATTTGTAAACAAAATATCTACTTCTGCTTTATATAGTTGTAGGGAAGATTTAATAAATTAATAGCTACAAAATCATCCTATTTATAGCTATAAAATCACAGTTATAAAAGTATCTACTAATATAGAACTAGTAGATAATCAATATTTGTTCATCTTATATTCTTCCTCCTTTGTTTCATTCTCTTAATCCACTCTCATCCTGATGTAGCCTGTCTTCCTTCCGTCTCTCCTGAGATTTGCTGTCTATAGAAATTGTGGATGTTCAGTGATTTCACATTTTTCTTTATTAAATGGATGGCATATAGAAAGGATATTAAGCATGTTCGGTCCTCAGAGTAGAAAATGTACCAGACCAGTGTCCACAGTGCTTTGATGTGCTTGATGGTGCTAGATGACATATTTAAATGAGCACATATAGACAGAAAGCATTTTTTCAAATTGTGATCATAACTGTATCTGCCAATTTTTCTTGAAGCTGTGGTAGGACTGAATTCATCCTTGCAATCCTTCTCTCCCCAACCTTATCAAACTGTCAGCCTTTTGGAAAAACTCGATATTGTTTTGCTTTTTGTGTTTTTCTATTGTTATAATAGTTAATTCCTTTGTTTTTGTTATGAAGACATTTGAACACTTTCATATGTTACAATACAAAAATCATTTTCAATACATTCCTTGTGGGTCAGAATTACAAGAAGCTAAGGTGCTTAATAAGCTTGAAAATAATTTCCATAGTACGCTAAACTAGAGTGACTGTCAGATTCTTGCCAGCTTCTAGATAGTTCCCACAAATGTCTTTGAAGTAATTTTCTGTAGAATCACCTAATTTATTTCCTTCCTGGACTTTGAGACACTTGGTTTAGGAAGGAACTAAAATGCCCATTCAATTTCCAACCTCTGACCTGAATGCTTGAGGACCCGCTAGCTCATCCCTGTCAATTAATTCTCTAGCCTTTGATTGAACAGATTCAGGGGTAGGATGGATCCTTTCTACTGCTTAAAAAGGCCATTCCAACTTTAGATGGATGTTACTATATAGAAGGAGTCTCCAGACATAAAATTAGATCCCCTATAAGCCATTGTCCTGGAGTTACACTATGTCTTATAGTCACAGAGAATAAATCTAATTGCTATTTTCATCTTAAGACTTCTCAAAAAAATACTTCTCAAATGTTTGGACCCAACTAACATTTGACAAGGTTTTTCTTCCACCAGAATGTCATTACCCTCAGCTCAGTAGACCTATTTTTATCAATGTTTGCCCAGAAGTCCTGATTTCACATTTTTACCATCCCTATAAACTACCTCTACAAGTATCTATCCTTAGACGTATGAAACCTTACAAATACTCATAGTAGTGCAGAGTAAACTGTACTTTCACAGATCATCCTTGTTCTATTAGCGCACCTGAAAATCAATCTAGTTACAATGATATCTCATCTTAAACTTATCATTGAGTGAAATCCTAATTTATATTACCTATTAGATACTGCCCATCTCTGCCATGTTCTTCCTTCCCCAAACATGCTGTGCCAGCCCATTTATATATTTTTATTCTTTAAGTTATTATTATTATTAATTTGGAATTAATACATATATCCTATCATTCCATAGTTAAATCATGTCTGGTAGAATTGTACATTGTTACCACAATCAGTTTCCAAACATTTCTTATCTACATGGACTCCTTGATATAGCCTCCTCTTCCTCTTCCCTCCGCCACCACAACTGTGGCCCCTTCCCCCAGAATCCCTTATTCCACTTGGTATCTTTATAGGTTCATCAACCCTGGGTTTCATTTACCGAGCTCTATTTTTCTTAATCTAAATTATTGATAAAGAAAGAACCAGAGAATTTTCCATTTGATAATTTCTACTATAGAAATTATTCACCTGAGACCTATGCACCAATACACTCTGGATGAATATTAAGAAACTTCATGAAAACTGTGGGCATATGTATATTTACTGGGAAAAAATATCCAGAGGTTTTTCACAGATTCTTCAAGGTGTTTTTATTTCAAATTTGTCTAGTGACTCCTACTCTCACATGGCATCACCGTATCTGGTTACTCATTCAGTCACTTTAGAAAATCATCTATTTGAATGATTTTCCAGTCGATCCATCTTAAATGTATGCAAATCATGAAGGATCTGTTAAGTCTCATGTATCCTCAATACATCACGTAGCTGTAATTTTCAAGGCTATTAGGCATGTCAGAGATTTAAACTAAGTTAGTTTGAGCTAATGATTGCCTATCCTTTTAGGGGGGTATAAGAAAATCTTTTTAATAACCTAACCTATAATGTTTCCTATGACTCATGTATCCAATAACTATGTATTGAGTTCCTGCTAGGTGCTATAAATAATTATAATACAAAGCAATGTTGAAGATAGACCTGGGTTTGCTCACATGAAGCTTGTATTTCATGTGAGCAAAGTGGGAGGGGGAAGACAATAAACAATCATACAAGATAGATATTGATGAGTGCATTGGAGAAAATAACATAAAGAAATTAGATCGAAAGTGACTGGAGTAAAAGGAAAGGCAGCAGCGCTAAGTAGGTCAGGGAAGGTCTCTGAGAGAAGGGCATTTGGGCTGAGATCTAGTTGTCAAGGGGTTAGCCTGAAAATAAGTAGGAAAAAACATTCCAGGCAAAGAGAACAGGAATGTGATTGCCTTGATGCAGGGACACCCTTAGAGTGGCCAACAAACAGAAATCAGGTATGTGATTGCAGTGTAATGAACACTGGGAAGAATAGAAAGTGAAGAATTGTACTGATGGAGTTTGACCAGCTATGTAGGTAACGTCTTAGAGGCAATAGTGTAGACTCTATTTGAAGTGCAATGAAGGTCTTAGAAAACAGCAGAGTTTACGGGCTGATTTTATCTTCTTCCAAAAGTCTATTTACTGTTTGGAAAATAGATGACAAAGGAGCAAATTTAGAATGGAGGCACAATAACTGTATTTAATTGCGCAGTCTGCATATTTTCTTTCTCTTCCTAAACAAACAAACAAACAAACAAACAAACAGAAGATAGAAAAGAAACAGGAGTCCCTCTCCATTCTCCCAGGACTTTCTCCAAACCTCAGACCGTTACATTAGGGCTTGTACATTCTTGTGTTTGAGTCTGTCCGCCCCAGGAAAGAAAATTCAAAGGCATTTAAAATACGGGGTTTTATATTTTTACGTTTTACAATCTCTTCAAACAGTTTAGGCTTCTGTTACTTTTCAGCTAAGGATTTGTTACCCCTTTAAGCCAGAAAATAATTCTCTTTGACAGGGAGGACAGAAAGAAAATAGAATTTGAAGGAGTCTGCTTCCCTCGTACCAGCCATCACTCTGGGCAGGTATTCTGGTTTATTTAGGCATTCACTCCCCTCACCACCACCCCCAGGTGACATTAGGATAATTTACAATTGCATTGTTAGAATTGTCATTTTGATAATTTCCTTAAAACGTACCTTGAATTGTTTTCCATATTAACTATCCCACATACTATCTTGTTCAAAGTATTTAATCTCTCTTTGTTTACTCTAGTGTAAAATAAGGATTTAGTATCTGCCTCAGAACTGTGAGGATTTATAAACATGTAAAATACTTGGAGCATACTTTTTATATTTAAAGAGTTTTATCAATGTTAGTTATTTTATTGTTATTATTATTTGTGCATGAGAAATCTCTTAAATTAAATAGTTTGAACCCTTCATGCAAAAAGATATCATACTCTCCTATGAATATTAATTAACAGCCTTGAAAATTCTATGCGATGTTCACTGTGTTATGTAGGGTCCATGTGAGTCAAACTTGACAGTGGGCTTGGTTTTGGTTTGGGCTTTGTCTATGAATTTCCTACTTCTGTACCACTTTGGGATGGCTTCATTCTGAAGTCTATTCCTGGACTCACGTGCATTCTATCTAGACTGCTTGTTTCTGTTCATGTTTAAGCAGCAATTTTTGTGGCAGCATTTGGGGGAAGTTACAACACCCTGAGCTTGGGTCCTGGTTCTGACATGTACTCATTCTAAGACACTGGAATAGGTGTTAATTTCTAAAATCTCCCACTTTCTCTTAAATAAAACAGAAATACTGATACCTTTCCGTCTAGGATGGAGTGGCCTAATATATTGAAAGCTACGATTGTTGCTGCTAGTTATCGTGGAGTCAGCTCCGAGGCAGGGCAACCTCATATTTACCAAAATGCCGTACTGCCCGGTCCTGCTCCATCTGCACGAGCGTCCTTTGAGTGCATTGCTGTGGCTATGCTGTACTATCTTTCGACTGAGGGGCCTCACCTTCCAGCATTATATCAGATAATATTCTGTCAAATTTTTCACTTGCTAAATTTTGTAAGTAGATTGATAGGCATTTCTTCCTAGTCTGTCTTAGTCCGTAATCCCCACTGAAACCTGTCTGACAGGGGTGACCTTGCTGGTACTTGAAATATTTTGGCATAGCTTTTGGCATCTCAGCTATGTGTAAGCCCTTGTAGTAAGTGACTGTAGTCTCAACAAACTCACTGCCATCAAGTTGATTCTGACTCATTGAGAAAGCAAAAATGAAACAAACACCAAACAAACATTGCCAGTGAGTTCATTCCCACTCATTGCAACTCCAGAGAGGATTTCCAAGGCGTCGTACCTTACAGAAGCAGATAGCTGCATCTATCTCTTGTGTATTTATTGATAGATGTGAACTAGATATTTTGTGATTAATAGTCAAATACTTATAACATGCCTGTATTTAGACCTCTATAAATGTCCTTTGCCTCCCACTTCTTTCCTCTTTTACTTTCCTCCTGTCCCACTATCATGCTCAGCCTGCATTAAGGTTTTGGTAATTCCTCTTGGCCACATTGCCCTTGATCGAGGCCACACCCCCAAGCATCGTATGCCCTCCTTACCATCAATTTTAGATCACTTATTATTTATTTCCTTGTCCTGGGGTTTGTTGACACCCCCTCCTTACTCCTGCCTCTTCCTTAACCCCCTCCCATCCTTCCCCTTCTACCCCCCGAACGGTCGGTCCCATTGTTCTCTCCTCCGTTTTGTTCATCCTGCCTGCCTATCTTGTCTAGATAGACTGACATAGGCAAATACTACACACAAAAAGAAAGCAAAGAAAAACATAACTAAAAAAGGAAGACAAAAAAATAAATCAACAACAGCTAATACAACTAAATAAATAAATCACCAATAGCAAAGAGTGAAAAGCCCTCCAACAGTTCCAGGTCTGAACGTTGACCTTTATGTGTGTTTTCCAGTGGAGTCCTCTGGGGTGCCCCGTCAAAGTCCCAAAGTCCACCTTTGGCATTCCTCAGGGACTTCGTTGCTTTGCTCCCCCTGCGGCTCCACTGTATGCCCTTAGTGTTTCACCCTGGCGCAGTGGAGTTGGAGCAGGCACATCTCCCTCACCGTGTCCGCAGTGCTGTCCCCCTTAGTGCTATGGGTCAGTGAGGGATGTCATCATGTCTCATGGTGTGGCCGGCCCTGTGATTCTCCCTTATGCATTGGCCGCTGTGAGCCGGAATGTTATCTTCTGGGTTTGGTGGGTCAGGGTGTGTTCCACTCTCTCTCCTTCCCTTTTCCTCTGCTCATGATCAGATGCACCCACTTCCTGAGCAACAGCTTCAGTGCTGTCCTCTGAAGTGCCTTCCTCTGGGGTGGGGTGTTATGTAACAATAGGGTAATAAATCTATGTACATATATTTATTTATAAAGCATCACAGCAGCAGATGGACTTTGGGCCTCCAATTAAGTACTCCCTTAACACAAAAACAATTTGTTCTACTAACGTGGCATTATATGATGTTCACCTTTCCTGACACAATTGCTGAAGGCAAGGTGGGTGCATAGAAAATGTGAAGAAAGCTGATGGTGCTCAGCGATCAAAAGATATGGCATCTGGCATCTTACAAGCTTGAAGATAAACAAGCGGCTATGTAGCTGAGAAGCAACAAAGCTCACGTGGAAGAAGAACACCAGCCTGTGTGATCATGAGAGGTTGATGGGTTAAGTTATCAGGCACCAAAGACCCAAAACAAAACAAACAAACAAACAAACAACTAAATAAAAATCATATCAATGGGAATGAGAGGGGGCAGAGTGGAGACTCCAAGCCCATCAGTAATCAATTGGACACCCCCTGTCAGAAGGGCCACAAGGAAGAGATGAGCCAGTGAGGACACAGAATAGCACTGAGGAAACACACAACCATCCTCTAGTTCTTTAATGTTTTTCCCCCACCCCCCACTACCATGACCTCAATTCTATCTTACAAATCTGGCTAAACCAGAACATGTATACTGGTACAGATAAGAGTTCACAACACAGAGAACCCAGTGATACTAAAGAAAGGGAGGGGCTGGGGAGTAAGAGGGAACCGATCACAATAATCGGTGCATGGCTCCCCTCCCAGGGGGACAGATTGCAGAAAGGTGGGTGAAGGGAGACAGCCATAGGTATACGACATGGGGGAAAAAAAGAATAATTTACAAATTATCAAGGGGACATGGGGGAGGGAGGGTGAGAGAGGGAGGGGGAAATGAGGAGCTGATACCAAGGCTCAAGTGGAAAGAAAATGTTTTGAAAGGGATGATGACAACGTATGTACAGATGTGTTTGACACAATGGATATATGTATGGATTGTGATAAGAGCTAAAAGAGTCCCCAATAAAATAAAAAAAATTAAAAATGTCAAATACTTATCCAGCAGCGCCACCAGGGCTCCTTGCTGTTAGGTATCATCAAGTCCTTTCTGACTGATGGTGACCCAATATCCAATAGACCTAAATGCTGTCTGGGCCTGCATCATCCTCACCCTTGTTCATATGTTTCAAATGATAGTTGCATCCACTGTCTTAATCCATTTTGCTGAGGGCCATGCTTTTTTTTAGCTGCCCCTCTACTTTACTAAGCACTATGTCATTCTCTAGGGATTGTTATTTCCTGACAAGGTGACCAAATTATATGAAATAAAGTCTCGCCATCCTTACTTCTAAGGAGAATTCTTTCTGACTGCACTTCTTCCAAGACATATTTGCTTGTGCTTTGGGTAGTCGTGGTACTTTCACTATTCTTTGCCAGCATCACAATTAAATGCCTCCATTCGATTCTTCTTCAGTCTTCCTTATTTCAATGTCCAACTTTCACATGCATATGAGGTCAGTGAAAATACCATGGCTTGGGCCAGGTAGACTTTAATCCTTAAAGTAACATCTATGCTCTTCAACATTGTAAAGAAGTCTTGTTCAGCAAATGTGCCTAATGCAACTTGACTTTGGATCCTTTAACTGCTGCTTCCATGAGCATTGATTATGGATCCAAGCAGGGGAAAATCATTGACAGCTAAAATCTATTTATCATGATTTTACTTTTGGTCCAGTGGTGAGGATTGGCATCTTCTTTACATTGAGCTGTAATCCACACTGAAGGCTGCAATCCTCTATCTCAGCTGCAAATGCTTCAATTCCGCCTGACTTTCAGTTTAGCAATGTTGTGTCATCTGTATATCACAGGTTAATAAGCCTTCCTCCAATTTTGATGCTACATTCTTTTTGATATAATCCCGCTTCTCTGATGATTTTCTCAGCATGCAGATCAAATAAGTATAGTGAGAAGATACAATCCTTACACAAACCTCTTCTGATCTTAACCATGTAACATTCTCTTGTTTGTGCTGTTCACATAAGTGCTTCCTGATCCATGTACAAGTTCCCTTTGAGTACAAGGAAGTTTTGGGGAATTCCTATTCTTCTCAAGGTTATCCATAGTTTGTTGTGATCAAATGCCTTGGCAGAGTCAATAAAACACAAGTAAACACCTTTCTGGTAATCTCTGCTTTCAGTCAAAATCCATCTGACATTGTCAATGATATCCCTCATTACATGTCCGCTTCTGAATCTGGCCTGAACAACTGGCAGCTCCCTGACAATGTACTGCTACAAACATTGTTCAGCATAATTTTACTAGTATGTCATATCAACGTCATTACTCTATAATTTGTGCCCTCTGCTGGGCCACATTTCTTTAGAATGGGTACAAATAGAGATCTCTTTCAGTCAGTTCCACATTTCCTGGCACAGACAAGTAAGTGCTTCCAGGGCTTCATCAGCTTATTGAAACATTTAAATTGGTAGTCCATCAATTCTTGGAGTTTTGTATTTGTCTAATGCTTTCAGTGCATCTTGGACTTCTGTTAGAATAATTGATACTTGCTCATATGGTACCACCAGAAATGGTGTGATGTTGATTAGTTCTTTTTAGTATAGTGACTCTGTGTATTCTTTCCATATTCTTGTGTTGCTGCCTGCATTTTTCACCATTTTGCCCATAGAGTCTTTCAATACTGAAACTCTAGGCTTGAAAAAAAAATTTGTTCTTCCCTTTTAAGATATGCTGAGCATGCTCATCCTTTTGGTTTTCTAACTCTATATTGTTGCACATTCCATTTTTAATATTGGAATTTTTCTGAAATTGTTGGTTCAGCTCTTTCACTTTTTAAAAAACATTTTATTAGGGGCTCATACAACTCTTATCTCAATCCATATATATACATACATCAATTGTATACAGCACATCTGTACATTCTTTGCCCTAAGCATTTTCTTTTTTTCTTTTCTTTTTTTACATTTTATTAGGGGCTCATACAACTCTTATCACAATCCACACATATACATACATCAATTGTATAAAGCACATCTGCACATTCCCTGCCCCAATCATTCTCAAAGCATTTGCTCTCCACTTAAGCCCTTTGCATCAGGTCCTCTTTTTTTCCCCCTCCCTCCCCGCTTTCACTTTTTAATTTCTTCTATTTTTCTTAGCTATTCTATGATGAAGAGTAAGTTTCAGAAGGTCTTTTGTTATCTACTTTGAATTTTTCTTTGTTTCCTGTCTTTTTAATGAAATTTTGGTTTCTTCCTGTTTTTGATGTCCTCTCAAAGCTAATCAAGTTTTCTGTCATTAGTTTTTGATGAATCAAATATGTATTTCAATGCAGGTGGGATATATTCAATATTGTATTTTGGATCGCACAGACTTGTTTTGATTTTCTTAATCTTTATCTTGAACTTACATATGAACAATTGATGGTCTGTTTTAGTCAGGCTCTGACCTTGTGCTAGCTGCTGTTATTGACTTTTACCATTGTCTCTTCCCACAGATGTAGGCAATTTGATTTCTGTGTCTTCTCTCTGGAGATGCCAATGGATAGTCCTTTTTGTGTTATTGAAAAAGGTATTTGCTATGAAGAAGTCGTTGGTCTTACAAAATTTTATCATGCAATCTCTTGGTGCATTTCTATCACCAGGACAATATTTTCTACCTATTGTACCTTTCCCTGTGCTTCCAAATTTAGCATTCCAATAACTAGTAATTAGCAATGCATATTGACAGCAGGTTTGATCAATTTCAAACTGAGGACATTGGTAGAATTCTTCAATTTCTTCACCACTATTTTTAATAATTGATCTATAAATTGGAACATTATTTGTACTGATTGGATTTCCTTGAATTCAGATATATATATGATTCTAGCACAGATAGCATTGTAATTCATGATAAATCTTGACATATCCTTTTAGATAATAAATGCAACACCACTCCTCTCAAATGTGCCATTCTCACCTCACTAAACGGTATCATTTTGTCATCCAGAATGACCAATACCAGTCCATTTCAGCTACCCAAATTGTAGGATATTGATCTGTATGCATTCCATTTAATTTTTTACGACTTCCAATTTTCCTAGATTATTAGTAGATTTTGCAGCTGTTTCTTCTCATTTTGAGTTGTGTCCCATCAGGGAATGAAGGTTCCCAAGCCTTTCCTGCCACAGACGTTGACTCCATTCATGTCATTATGTTTGAGTTTATTTTAAGAAGGCAGCTCTTCCTCAGACATATTTTGAGTGCTGCATGACTTGAGAAATGCTTCATCTGGCACTATCTCTGACAATATTCTGTTTCCATTCAAGAGGTTTTAGTATGTGACAAGGCTTTGATGCTGTGCATCAGGTTTTCACAGACGAATTCCTCTGAAGTGGGAAACCTATTCCTTCTTAGGAGTCTTTTCTTGGTTTGGAAGTTCCACTGAAACCTGTGCACTTCGGTGAACCCAGCTGCCATTTGAAATACGAGTAACATAGCACCCAACATCACAGTAACACATGAGCCACCACAGCGCAAAAGTGGAAGTATACTATAAATATTCAATAATTTCAAAAGCACGTCCAGCTCTGTGTTCATGTCATTTTAGGGTTATTGTGCTATGGGTGGAATAACAGGATCAAGACCAGATTTCTCTTACCATCTAGTCTTTTAGCTAGCAAGGCTACCTGTCTCAAGTTAGCAACTTTATGACAACTCATTGGTTGTTCTTGCTGCTCATAAATGACCACTGGTTATAATTAAATTACTTAATGTATGGCATTCTTTTATTGTGTACAACACAATTTTTGTAGTTTTTCAGGGAACAAATGAGTATTCCTTGTAAACTTTTCCTATCGATGTCATTCAATAATAGTGAATCAATTGTGTTACTTAGATCTATTTTCTTCTCTTGTTTCAGTTTGTTCTAGATTAGCCTTCATTTACTCATCATTGCAATGGAAGATAGTATTCTTAAGTTTTTGTGTCAAATAAGGTAGACAGAGGCCCTAGTGTCTTGGCAATTTCACAATTAAGGCATCATAATCCTTCAGACTTCATGCTGAGCAAATATTATGCTGACTTATATGAAGAAAAATGGGGCACCAGCACTGGAGGAAGGCTTATAAACAAGCTACTATAAGCAGATGACACAACCTTGCTTGCTGACAGTGAGGAGGACTTGAAGCACTTGCTGATGAAGCTCAAGCATTGCAGCCTTAAGTGTACAAAACAACTCAATGTTAATTAGATCAAAATCTTCACAACTGGACCAAGAGATATCATAATGATAAATGGGGAAAAAAGTTGAAGTTGTCAAGTGTTTAGTCTGGCTTGGATCCACAATCAATGCTAATAGAAGTAGCAGTCAAAAAACCAAAAGACATGTTGTCTTAGGTGTATATGCTGCACAAAGTGTTAAAAAGCAAGGATGCTACTTTTAGGGCTAAGGTGCACCTGACCTGAGCCATGGTATTTTCAATCGCATGTGAAATTTGGACATTTAATAAGGAAGACTGAAGAAGAATCCTGGCATTTGAATTATGGTGCTGCCAACGAATATTGAAAATATCCTGGACGGCCAAAAGAACAAACAAATCAGTCCTGGAAGAAGTACAGCCAACAGGCTCCTTAGAGACATGAATGGGGAGACCACATACTTTGGGCATGTTCTCCGGAGAGATCAGTACCCGGAGAAGGATCTCAGCTTCATAAAATAGAGGGGAAACAAAAACCAGGAAGGCCCTCAATAACAGCTATCCACACAGTGGCTGCAACAATAGGCTTAAGCATAAGGGCAATTTTGAGGATGGCTCAAGATCAAAACCATTTTCCTCTGTTGTTAATGAGGTGGCTATGGCTCAAAACGGAATTGACAGACCTAACAACAACAACCCTTCATGATGAGATCAAGCAATGATAGAATTTTGCAAACAATTGATCTATTCACATAAAAGACCATTTTCAATGAGATGAAAAGATCTTCTTCAGACGAAATGCACAGGAATCAAACTGACTACATCTGTGTCAAGAGATCACGGAGAAGCTCATTATTAGCAGCTAAAATCAGGCCAGAGTTTGACTGTGAGGCAGACCATCAATTGCTCATATGTAAGTTGAGGTTGAAGTTGAAGGAAATGAAGTCCATGAGAGCCAAAATATGACCTGGAGTCTGTCCCACATGAATTTTGCAAATATTTTTGGAACAGATTTGCTACATAAAACACTACTTATAGGAGACCCTAACTGTGTGTGTGTGGGGGGGGGGCGGCAGGGGGACAGACATGAAGAACATCATTCATAAAGAAAGCTAAAGGTCATTAAAAAGATAGGAAAGAAAGAAAAGACATAGTGGATGTCAGGAGAGATTCTGAAAATTGCTCTTAATAGTAGAGTAGCTAAAGCAAATGGAAGGAATGATGAAATCAAAGAGATGAACAAAAAATTACAAAGTGCAGCTCAAGAAGACAAAGCCAAATATGACAATGATATATGCAAAGACCTGCAATTAGAAAGCCCAAAGCAAAGAACATGCCTAGCATATCTGAAACTGAAAGAACAAACAAAATAGCAAGTCTCGAATTGTAAGCTTAAAAGAGTCTGTGGTCAAAATGTTGACTGATGCAGGAAGCATCAAAAGAAAATGCAAAGAAGGCACAGAACATTCCATCATCTTAGGCGGTAGCATAGGAACAAGAACCATTGGCACCAAAGGAAGAAGTACAAGCTGCACTGAAAGCATTGGTCAAAGAAACAATGTTCCAGAAATTGATGGAATACCTATTGGAATGTTTCAACAAGCTGATGAAGCCCTGAAAGCACACATTCTTCTTTGTCAAGATTTTGGAAGACAGCTACTTGGTCAACCGACTGAACACTTCATTGTGCTTATGAGAAACTTGTACATGGGTTCAGATGCAGTTCTGTGAACAGAGCAAGTGGGTACTGCATGGTTTGAAATCAGGGAAGGTGTACATCAGGCTTGTATACTCTCACCATTCATATTCCATCTGTATGCCGAACAATGATAACCGAGAAATGCTGGGTTATCAGAAGATGAATTTGGCATTAGGATCGGAGGAAGGCTCAATGACAATCTGAGATATGCAGATGGAACAACCTTGCTTGCCCAAAGTGAGGGCATGTAGCACTTGCTGCGGAAGATCAAGGAAGTAAAGAAGACCAAAATCCTCACAACGGGACCAGTAGTTAGCATCATGATCAATGGAGAAAAGATTGAAGTGTCAAGGATATTGTCTTACTTGCATCCACAATAATTGCTCATGGAAGCAGCAGTCAAGATAACAAACATCACATTGTATTGGGTAAATCTGCTGAATGCAAACTCTTTAGAGGATTGAAAAGCAAGGATATTACTTGGAGGACTAAGATATGCCTGACCCACCCAAGTGACGATATTTTGTCTCACATGCATGTGAAAGACGGACTTTGAATGGGAAAGACTGGAGCAGAATCAACGCACGTGGATTGTCATGCTGGAGAATGATATTGAATGCACCATGGACTGCTAAAAGGACAAACAAAGCTGTCTTGAAAGTGTTACATTCAGCATGCTCCTTAGATGGAAGGTGGTGAGACTTGGTCTTATATACGTTGGGCATGTTGTCAGGAGAGACCAGTAGTCCCTGGAGATGGACATTTTGTGTGGCAAAGTAGAGGGATAGCAAAAAAGGAGAAGGTCCTCAAGGAGATGGATTGACACAGGGGCTGCAACCATGAGCTCAGGCATAGGAACCATTTTGAGTTTAGTGCAGGAGCTGGCAGTGTTTTGCTCTGTTCGGCAAAAGGGTTCAGAACAAACTCGATGGCACCTGACAACAGTGATAATAATGACCTCCACAATGAGATGTTCTAGGAGCATCCAATCAATTGAAAGGAAGTTCCACAGGCACTTTTTCTAAGACCTTTTCCCAATACATGTGTACAGTTTGGAAAAGCTTGCTTGATTTTTGCTGGGTCTGGATCCTGCATCTGGTTCATCATCCGACTCTTCTTTTTGGACTGGAACCTGTGGTATTGACTTCTGAGGCTGCCTGTAGTCAACAGTCCGCCATCTTGTATACTGCCCTCAGTACTATTTACCTCTGCAGTCAGAAGCTTGCTGCCTGACATGCTAATCCTGAGTTCAATCAGCCCTGGAAGCTAAGTATGTCCAGAAAAGCCTCCAATCAGACATCTGATCTATGGACTTGGAAACTTGCCCGACTCTACCATTTTGTAAGCTGTTCCCTTGATATAAACATCTCTCTGCACATACATATATAATCTCACCAAGCTAAGACAGTAGTACTTAAATACACAACTTAGTGGTGAAGATGGCCTTATATAATTCATGTAAA
Organism: Tenrec ecaudatus; assembly: GCF_050624435.1. Taxonomy (NCBI): domain Eukaryota; kingdom Metazoa; phylum Chordata; class Mammalia; order Afrosoricida; family Tenrecidae; genus Tenrec; species Tenrec ecaudatus. Next base: position 116,226,857 of record NC_134548.1, on the reverse strand, counting down.
TTGTTTAGCATAGTACCGGATATGTAGTAAGCAGTCAATAAATGATAGATGCACAAACAGAATGTACTGAAATATATAACTATGGACTTTGGAGTAATTCACATATGGACCTGAGTTCAATTCCAAAAGCTGTGGCTTATTTATTCTACCAATGATCCACAAACCTTCTGCTTGTCATTGTAATTTTTTTGTTCTTTACACGCTCTTCCCTGAGGCCCTGGCTTTGCTGTGATAGAGTTGTCTTCATAACTGCCCATACGCAACCACATAAATATTTGCTTCTTCCCTTGGGTAAGTTAAACTTACCTTTCCTTCACCAAAAGCATATAAAACAGGAACATTTATAGATAAGAAAGACTGAAGCTCAAAAGGTCTGTTCAATGCTATTCCGTGTACTTGTGGAATTTCAGCATCCCCTGATCAACTGAACTGAGCTTTTGTTTTGAGACTCCCCACTTCCCTGCTGACCCTCGAGCTCTGTTCCACATAAACTGTACTCTGTGGAGGTTTCGACTCGCTAGACTCTTCTCACAAAGCACGCAATCTTGTTCCTTAGACCCAAATAGGCTCAAGAGGCCCGCCTCGAATGAGTTGCTCACCCTGAACTATCCCATTTCTACCTGTGTGCCTATAAGTATTACCTGCTTGGAACGTTCTCCTCTCGTGCCGCGCATAAGAAATGCACTCTGCTGACTGATGAGACCAGTGGGAACCAAGTCTGAACTCCCCACACATTGCTTTGTTTTTGTTCCTCTAATCAAACCAGGCTTTCTGCCTACGTCCGCTGGAAATGATAAAGAGATCATTTCATCCTGTGTGAGTGAATCTTCTTTGTATAAAACCTTTCATTTTTAAATCTCACTAGACATTTCTTTACCTATTAACCCTAGTATGAACACTTGAAAATAATTACAGGGATACATGTAATTGTTTGCTCGCAAGAAAAAAAAATAGCTTTGCCCAAATATATTTTTGCAAAATTTCCTAAATCAATCTATTTTACCTCTTCTTTTCACAGGTGTTCCTGAAAAGTTATTGATATGTTAATGTCAGAGCTAACTTCCATTGAGACTTGCACTCATCTGGGATGGGGGTATAGAGTCTAAAAGTAAAACCAAAAACACTGCAATGATTAATCGTGTGCATTTTATTCTTATACAATTCTTCTTGTAGAAACAGACTTTGCTGTTCCCTCTTGTAATGATGTCCTTTGTCATGAAAATGAGCTTACCAAAAGGAAAAGCTATTGGCACAAGCTGACATTCCAGGAAATCTCACTGTAGAAATCATAGTTCCCAAACAGAAGAGAATGCCAGTTTTAAAGAACAAAGCGAGAGGAAAGATCAGTCAATAGAGGAGGACATGAGATGACTTTTCAATCTTTGGATATGATGAAATTGAAGTAACTTCTAACTTTAAGGTTTCCTAAAGTATCTGTTGGTATAGCAAGTAACATTATAGAATCTATATAGTGAGGATCCAGTTTCCTCGGTGGGTTTTATTTATGGTTCGACGTTTATTTTGGTACCAAAAGCAGCTTCAATTCAAAGAATGTTTTCCTTTTAAATCTTAAAACCTTAACAGAGATGAATTGCCTTAGTTTTGTGTAACCAGACTCTTGTGGGAGTTGGCAATTTATTGTAAAATGTGGAAGCAAAGGTAATGAAAGTTTGTGATCAGTCACCTGGAAAATGATTAAGTGTCTTGAATGTGCCAAGCATCGTGCTTGAAAATGAGCAAAGGATACCTTGCAATTCCTTTGGGGAGGACAAGATTGAGGGAGATGCCTTTGTGTGTCTACTGATACCCATTCTTGTCTATGTGTTTTCAAAGTTCTTGCTCTAGATGCACCTAAAGCAGGTGAATAAAAGCAAGTTTGAAAGGGAGATAAATGTTCTCTTAAAGTGAAATAAGCTAAAATTAAGTTTTATGACTAAAAACCTGCTGATGAGAAAAATAATCATGCCAGGATCCAGTCTCTTAATTAGTCTCATTCTACAGGCTTAAAATTTTTGCTCCTGCCTTTCCTCTCCAAAGCAAACCCACTGCCTTGCAGTCGGTTCCAGTGGCAGTACATCTTACAGGAGAGAGAGCCTCTCAGTTTTATGGGTAACAATCCAATGTTGCTTAGTTGTCAGTGCCACCAGGGCTCGTTGCTATTTATGTCAAGAAAGAAAACTAAAACGTTGTGTGGGTGTGGGTGGGGTTAGCAGATCAAAATCATCAGGTGCTCCATGATAGAAAGGCAAGGTAAAGAGTTCCAGTCTTGGAAACACACTGGAGCAGTTTGACCCTGTGCTATACTTAGGGTCACCGTAAGCCGGAATTGACTCAGTTATGGTGAGTTTGTTTTCTTGGTTGGTTATGAGGGGAAGAAGCAGGCCGGGCGACAAGGAGATAAAAAGGGCTGTGGAAATGAAAATAGGAGCAGGCCTTCTTTGCTTCTGAAAACTCATCTCCCTTTCTTGCTATTTAAGAGTCTCTCATATTTATGGCCCACATTTAGTCTTGGTGTACTTTGGCCACTGTGTATTCTTTCTCCTCTAAACCCTTGATATTATGGACACAACTAATTTCCAAACAGTTAACACTACTCAATGTTACCAATATTGTTTCCCTCATAGTTCCTTTGTCTTTTTTTTAATGGATGGAATGACTCATCTGTGATTGTAATGGAGAAATAATCAAGGACTAGAGACAAACAACCTTTATGGTTCCACATCACCCTATGAAAAAAAGCTTCAGGTTTTCCTACTGTGTCTTATTTTAAGAGTTGTACATTGCTTAATGTGAGCAACCCAAGCAGTGTACAAAATACAAAGAAGAAAGTACATGTAATCTAAAATCCCTTTAGCTATGCGTATGTCAGTCTCTTTAATTGTAAAATTGAGATAATAACAGTGTTTCCTTTATATTGTGTAATCCCTTGGGGCATAGACTGTTAAGTGCTTCATAACTCAGAAGACAGGCATGGTGATTTGCATGTATGAAGTCGCCATGAGTTAGCATCAACTCAATGGCAACCAACAGGAATGGCCTATCTTATGGTTGGTGTGGTGATTAAATACAGCAGTCCTAAACATATAGGAAGTGCTTAATCAATACTAGTTACATTTCTCCTAATCAGTAACATTATTATCACAATCAACAACCCATGAAAAATAAAAAAATGAGTTTAGAATCAGAGATTATTAGGCAATAGATAATGTACAGTGATGTCTGTTTCTTTGGGATTTTTGAGAAGGGAGAAAAACAGTGTAACATTCTCAGAGAGAATGAGGGATAACATTCTAGCTGGGTTTTACTTTAAGACAGTCATTTTCTGATAGGGAGACTATATGAAAGGAAGGAACATTGGCATTTGAGGGAAGAAGGTCTAATGACTGTGATACCATTTAACAATATCTTTTATGAATTTCAGCTTTGTTCCTGTGGGGAATGGTGGGAAAAGTACATTTCTCCCCTTTTATAAGACTATTTCAACCATGTACAACATTGATGATAAACCAAGAGTCATGAGTAAAAATTTAAATGAAAATAAAGTGAATAATGTTTGTGGAATCAACATAGATAAACAGTAGGATGACTGAAATATAACTCAATTTAAAATGCTACCACAATGCATATTTACTGAAGCAATTACAGAAATACAACAAGTTGTTTTGGATAAACAGCAGCTGAGTGGTGATGAGTGCTTAAAGGGACAACAAAGATAAATAATTACACAAATTTCAGACAAAAATCCAAGAGCATACTAAGGAGAAGTATCCATGCCAATACTGGGCCTTTGATGGGAATGGGTTGGTAAGAAAAAAGTAGCATATTGAGAAGTTCAAAGGTTTAAAGCAGCGGTTCTCAACCTGTGGGCCGTGACCCCTTTTTGAGCATCTTTATAATAATAATATTTTCCCAAATGTTATTGATACTTACACTATTGAATTTGTGCAAATCCAGATAATGTACTGTTAAAAAGTATTAATAATAATGCATTTATACTAAATAATTTAACACTTTTCCTCTGACTGTACTCTTTGTTCCAGACCCATTGACCTACTTGCAGTCTCTAGTATGTAGCGTGCTCCTTTGTGCCTGGGAAAATTCATACATACTGGTCCTTCTGTCTGGACTGTTCTGCCCTCCTATCCTTTCCTTTACCTATATAAACTCCCAATTATTTAAGGATATAAATACTATTCAATAATTAAGTCATATGCAGTGTTGTACAATCACTACCACAATCATTTTCAATACATTTTCTTCTGTATTGCTCTCCTTGATATAGCCTTTCCATTACGCTCTCCCCCACTTTCCCCCTATTTCAGTTTTTGTCTCTATAGATTCAACCTATCTGGGTTTCATATACTCCAGAGCAGAATGATATATAACAATCAGGGAATCAAGAACATTACTAACAATAGATAACAAAATACAAAGCCCCAATCAGGTAGAAACACACAAAAAAACCCAGAAAATATTAAAAACCATATTAACCTCAAATTGTATCCAAGGAGATTAAATGACAAGTTTTTAACCATTCAAGTCAGATTTATCATGTAGATTGACTATAATTGCCTCACCACTACTCTCAGTCTGATAACCAGGCTATTGCCATCTCTCATTTATAGTCAGAGGGGAACATCAGAGGCTTATTCCCTATGTAGATTCTGTGAATGGAATTTGGGCTCCCATTGTCATTCATAATCTTCTGCAAAGCAGGTGTTCAGAATTTAAGCTCATTACCATTCCCTCATTTCGATTTGGATTATATCTTTTCTACTCCTTGGATCACAGATGTTGGTGTGCTTTTTATATGTGGGATTAGTTGACATCTCATTTAGATTGCTACTTGTTTGAAAACAAGCCTGTAGGACCCCAGTTGCTATTCTTTCTGATAGTAGGAAACCATCCAATTTCTTCACCCTAAGATCTCATTTCAAATCATACTACAAAGGGAAGTATTTTCTCATAAAAATGCCTTTATAACACCGTCAACATGTTATTTACACTACTGAGTATAAGGTTACATAAGTGATATAAACAGTTAAGCACTAAGCTACTAACTGAAGGATGAGTGATTCAAGTATACTCAGACGAATCTCAGAAGAAAGGCCTGATCACCTACTGAAAAAAACACAGTAATTGTAAACCCTATGGAATACAATTTTACACTGATATACAGCAGGTTTTCATGAGTCAGAATTCACTTTGCTGTAACCGATATTATAAGTGTAGGAGTTATTAGTTTGACATATATCATCCCTAACACTGGATTGGGGGTATGCACCACTCACTTTCCACCATCTTGGGTTCTGATGAATAAAGTGTGCACACAAAGAATATAGAAGAGAGTGCAGTCACCCGCCAATACAGGAGAAAATGTTAAAAGATATAGGTAAGGCTAGATGTCAAAATGGACCTTCTTACCCTTTGTATGAAGATGCCCATTCATTTAAAACCAACCAACAAACAAAACTTTGTAGTAAAAAAATAAAGTAAACATTCTTAAGAATTATGTAAGTATAAATTTCCTAAAGTCAATTTTGAGTGGTAGGTTTATTGAAAAGAAAGTCTAATTAGAAATATGAGTAAGTAAATATGATTCTAAAGGAGGATGAGATAAGATAGTGTCCTGGTGCCGTACCTTGCCCAATCTCTCTAAAACAGTAATCTGATAAACTAGGTAAACTATATACACATGTGAATTCTGGAACTCTGAGCATCAAATGAAAGGATAAAAAATTAATGATGCTTCAAAACAATTTAAAGGGATATATAAGAAGTTAAAATTTGGAAATGTTACAATATGAAGTATTTTAATGTATCCAATGCAGTATGTTTATCCCATAAGTAGTGGTGTAGGATCAGAAGTTCAGGAAGGTATAATGTAGTTATATCTTTGAAATGTATAATCAATGGTACTGAATCATATGTGTAGAAGTTGTTGAAATGGACAAAGTTGTGTTGTATATATTTTTGCCACAATTAAAAAAATCATTACATGTATAGCAAGAGTACAAGGAAGAAGAAAATGTTCTAAAATATATTGTATAGATCTTGATATGATTGAACTATTGAATTTTATGATATGTGGATGAATTGCCAATATATATTATATATATATAACCAACAGGAAGAAAAAACAGAAAGAAAATAGTGATCAGAGACAGAGATGGAGTGGAGGTCAGACAGAGTGGCCATTTTAAGGCATGGAAGGCAACATAAATGGGTGAAGAGAAAACAACTTCATTGACAGAGATACTGTGTAAACAAATCTGGAGAGAAGCAAGGTGAGCAGCAAATTGAACTAAATCTAATAGAGAAAAGTACAGCAGGCCCAAGATAACTTTAGTAAAATAAACAACTCCAGAACAGAGAGGGACCCAATAAACAGGAGAGAAGTAGTCATCAATAATGGTCCCTAGTCATTTATGAGGGGGCCCCTGTGGAGTGGTAGGCCCAGAATAGCACAAGGTCCAAAGCAGCTTTTCCTCTGCACACCTACCCAGTTACCAGAGGTGAGGCCATGCCTACCACCCCTCCCCCACAGGCTAACCAGCTTTCCTGGCCTCCTCACCCCCACAGCTTAGTCCACTACTTCCACAGTTATGCCAGAGAGGCTTACCATCATAGCAGCAGGTGTTGTGTATGCCTACTCCCTTAATGGCATGTATAATTGCTGTCATGACCACCTGGCTGCGTTTTCTTCTTTTCCATCTTAAACATTTTTACACACTTTTACCCCTTTTTGTCCTATTCTACCCTCTTAATTTACCCAAATACCCCACTTTATCTCCATTTCCTTTATTTTTATCCCTTTCCCCCTTCATCTCCTTGTGTCCCGACTAGTCATCCACACTCACACTCCTGCCGCTAGTTGTCACAATGAATGGGTGAATATCACAGCTCAATCTTGCACCACTAGATAAATGGCTGACAGTAGACAACACTTGATTACCCTGTCTTTAGCTGCTCTACATGACAAGCAAATACATCCCTAGGCCCCAAATCCCAAGAATTATTCCATCTGCTTTCAAGGAGGAAGAGGAGTATCCTAGCACTTCCAAACTATAAACAAAACTATGAAGCCCCACACAAATATGAAAACAAAATGTTATGGTGAGAAAAAATAAACAGATAAATACAATAGTGCCAAAATGTCTAGAAAAGAACAGACAATTTCAACTCAAAGAAACGGGAAAAGAAGGTACAAGAAATTACCAAGAAACCGCTCTAAAGCTGAAATGATTATGTGACTATCTGATAAGGGATAAGGGTCCCTTCAAGAAATCAAGGAAACCACAAAAACAAGGGAAGATGATAATACCCAAGAATAATTCAGGAAAACAATACAAGAGCAAAAAACAAAAGAAGAATTAGAAATTTAGGAGATTATCTATAACATTTTGAACATAAATAACACATTGGAAGGACAAAAGATTAGAATTGAACCATTAGTAGATCACATTAGTATAGTAGAGTAAATACTACAAAAAATATTTAAGGAAAATTAAGAAAACCTACAAATTATGTGGTACTCTGTCAAGAGGAAAAGTGTATGTGTAATTGCACTTCCAGAATATGAAGAGGCAAAAATATAATAATGGAGGAAATTGCCATATTTGCAGGCAGAGAACTCCTGAAATATAATGAAACATTAAATGATATCCATCCAGGAAGCTCAACAATCCCCAAGCAGTGTATATTTTCAAAGAAAGTCAACAAGACTTCCCCAAATAAAAGACAAAGTATTCTGAAAGCAGCTCGAGGAAAATGAAATATTACTTACAAAGGGGAAGCAATATGGCCAAGCTATTATTTCTTAGCAAAAATCTCACAGACAAGAAAACAATCAGATGACACAAAAATGTACAAAGAAAAAAATTTTATACCCATCAAAACGGTCTCTCAAACATGATGATGAATTGGGATATTGATGGAAATTTTGGTGTTTCCAACTCATTGCAATTGTGAACTCTGCCACAATGAACATTAGAGCACAGATGTCTGGCCGTGGTTTGTTTCTTGCCTCTTCTGAGTATATGCCCATTAGGGGAATTGCCTGGTCATATGGTAGCTCAATTTCCATCTGTTTGAGAAATCACCAAATCTATTTCCATAGTGGGTGTTCATACCTACAGGTCCACCAGCAGTGGATGAGAGTTCCTATCACACCACAGCCCCTCCAACATTTGCTGCTTTCTGATTTTTTGAATTGGGGTCTCTTTGAGGGTGTTAGGTGGCATCTCATCTTTGTTTTGATTTGCATTTCTATTATGACTAATGATCGGGAACATTTTCTCATATGTTTATTGGCCATTCGGATTTCAAATTCTGTGAAACTTCTTTTCAGGTCCTTTGCCCACCTCCTCAGTGGGAAATTGGTTTTTCTCTTATTGTAAGCTTGCAAAGTATTGTAGATTTTAGTAATAAGGCCTTTGTCTGATGTGTCATTGCTAAAGATGTTTTGTCAGTCAGTGGTCTCTCTTATGACTCTCTTGGTGAATTCTCTCGATGTGCACAGGTGTCTTATCTTCAGTGTATCTCACTTGTCTATTTGTGACTCCTTCCCTATTTCTGATAGCCTATGTAATCCCTGTGAAAAGTTTTTCAGATTTGTCCAGATGCCCTCATTAATGGCCCTAATTGTTTGGGGTTTTATCTCAAGGTCTGTGATCCACCTTGAGTTTATTCTTGTACATGGGTTCGGGTAAGGATCTTGCTTCATTTTTTGGCAGGTAGATAACTGTTTTTTCCAGCACCATTTATTGAAGATGGCATCTACTTTCCATTTAATATTTTCTGGGCCCTTATCAAAGATCAGTTGCCTGTATGCTGATGTTTTTATATCTGGGTCTTCAGCTCTTTTCCATTGGTCTGAATACCTGTCATTATGCCAGGACCACACTGTTTTGACCACTGTGGCCGTATAGTACGTGCTAAAATCAGGTAGAGCAAGCCCTCCCACTTTGTCCTTCTTCTTGAGGAGTTCTCTGATACTTCCGGGCTTCTTCTCCCTCCATATGAAGTTGGTAACCTGTTTTTCCAATTCTTAGAAAAACCATATGAATAGCATCAAAACATGATCACATATTGAAAACATCATGACTATCAACATTATATTTTCAGAAATAATGTTAGGAAATGGGCACTGACAAGAGCTGCATAATCCAAGTGGAGTCAAGCATAATCCTATGGGTTGAGAAAGTCCTTCGAGACCTTTATTTGCAGATGGGCGAGACTCAAAATGGGATGCAACAGCTACAGAAATCTATTAATGATTGGAACGTGCAATATATTGAGTATTAATCTAGCAAAATTGAAAGCAAGCAAAAATGATCTATATTCTAAGCATTAGTGAACTAAAATGGATTAGGATTGATTATTTTCAATGAGAAAATAATATGGATTACTATGCCAGGAAGGACAGATTCCAAAGGCATGGAATTGCAGTTAGTTTCAGAAAAGACTTTCATGATCTATCTTGAAGTACAATGCTGTCTGTAATAGGATAACAGTTATACACACTCAAGGAAATCTAATCTATACAACTGTTATTCAAAATTATGCATCAACCACTAAAACTAGTAATTCAGATATTGAAGAATTTTGTCGTTTACAGTCTGAAATTGATCAAATATGCAATCAAGATGCACTGTTCATTGGCATTTGGGTTGCAAAAGTAGAAAACAAAGAGGAAGGAACATTAGTTAGATAATAGGGTCTGGGTGATAGGAATGAAACTGGAGATCTCATGACAGAATTTTTCAATACAAAGACTTCTTCATTGCAAATTACGTTTTCACAACACAAAATGTAATACACAGAAATCGCATTGGCGATACCTGTGGGAATAGATGATGGTGTGGCTCAATTATCCATAACTAAAACCTGATCTGGTACTGTCTGTGCAACACAGCATCAATTGCTAACATGCAAGTTCAGGTTGAAGCTGAAGAAAATTAAAGCACTCCCATGAGAGTCAATATATGACCTTGAGTATATCACACCTGAATTTAGAGGACATTTAAAGGTCAGATTTGATGTATTAAACACTAATGACAGAAGACTTGATGAGCTGTGGAATGGCATAAAGAACATCAATAATGACGAAACATTTATGAAGAAACAAGCATACTATTTAAAAAGATAATAGAAAGAAGATATTGGTGTGGATGTCAGAAGAGGCTCTGAAATTTGCTCGTAATCATAGAGATATAGAAGCTAAGGCAAAGAGAAGAAATGATGAAATCAAAGAGAAAATTTCAAAGGGAAGCTCAAAGTACAGAGTAAAATATTATAATGGAACGTACAAAGACCTAGATTTAGAAAACTAAAAAAGAGACCACACACATCTTATTCTGAAAGAAGATAGCATATCTTATACTGAAAAACAAATCAAGCCTTGAGTTGCAATGTTGGAAGATTTTATGGACAAAATATTGAAAGAAGCAGGAAGCATCCAAAGAAGTCCAAGCTCTACTGAAAGCATTAGCCAAAAACAAGGTTTCCAGAAGCTGAGGAATAAAAATCTAAATGTTTTAACAAGCTGATGATGCATTGGAAGCAATCCTTTGGTTACTCTAAGACGCTTGGAAGACAGCTACTTGGCCAACTGACTGGAAGAGATCAGTATTTGTACCTATTCCAAAGAAAGATGATTCAACAAAGTACTCAAATTATAGAATAATATCATCAATATCGCATCTAAGTCAAATTTTGCTAAAGATATTTCAACAACAGTTGTAACAGTACATTGTCAGCGCACTGCATGAAATGCAGGCCAGATTCAGAAGAAGACATGGAATAAGAGATAGCATTGCTGATAACAGATGCATCCTTTCTGAAAGCAGAAAATACAGGGAAGACGTTTACTTGTGTTTTATTCACTGTGCAAAGAAATCTGACTGATTGGAACTTAATAAACTATGGACAGTTTTGATAAAGTGGGAATTCCAGAACACTTCATTGTACTCATGCAGAACCTGTACAGGAATCACCAGGGAATGATAGAAACAGAACATGAGAATACTGCATGGTTTAAAGTAAGAAAGGTGTGCATCAGGATTAGAGGAAGGCGTATTAACAACCTGCAATATGCAGAAGATGCAACCTTGCTTGCTGAATGTGTGGCTAACTGGAAGCACTTGCTGGTGAAGGTCAAGAATTGCAGCTTTTATTATGGCTAACATCTCAATGTAAAGAAAACCCCAATCCTTAAACCTGCACCAATAATTGACACCATGCTGAGCATAGAGAAGATTGAAATTGTCAAGGATTTTGCCTTGCTTGGAATTTACAATCAATTATCATGGAATCAGTATTTAAAAGATCAAATGATTCACTACATTGGGTGAATCAGCTTCACAAAACTTCTTTAAAGATTTAAAAAATAAGGATGTTACTTTGAGTACTGAGTTGTGCTTGATCCAAGCCGTGATATTTTCTTTAAATTTTGCTATGATATTTGCAATCACCTAATATATGCGTGGGAGTTGGTCATTTAATAAGGGACACCAAAAAAATAAAATAAAGGAACTCATGTATTTTGAATCATTGTGCTGGCGACGAATCTTGAAAGTATGAAACGAATCCATCTTGGGATAGATACTACCATAATGCTCCTTAGTGGCAAGGGTGGCAAGACTTCATCTCAACTCACCTCATCTCCTGTACTTTGGACATGTTATCAGGAGAAGAAAGTCATTAGACAAGGACTTTGTGCTTCGTAAAATAGAGGGTCATCGAAAAAGAAGACTTTTGAAAAGATGGATTGACACAGTTGCTTCAACAATGGGCTCAAATCTCACCACCATAGGGAGAACACTGCAGGACTGAAAGGTGTGTCCTCTGGTTGTACTTAGAATAGCTATGAATGAGCACAAACTGGACAGCACCTAACAGGTACAAACCCTCATAAAGCTTACAGTCTGATGAGGAGAAGTAAATAATAGAGCAACTGAATTTTTGTTGATGAATTTATGATCAGAACACAGAATAGTGGCACCCAATTCATACTTGAAGTACTTCGGGAAGAAAATATTTTCTAAATTTTAAAGGTGGAAATATTTAGAAGGCAGCCAGACAGTGATAGGGTGGGTCTTGTGTAGAAAGGGGAAAATATATCATATATTTACAGTGAGAAACTTACACGAAGACCTTGCATAGAGAGAATGCATTATATATTTGGCGAGAAGGAAGACATTTCATTATGTGTGTCACATAGGAGGCAAGGAAAGATGGAGTACGACATGAATAGGAATCAGATCATGTAAGCATAGGAAACCACTTTTAAATTTTGTAGGTTTTAAAGGAAACCACCAAAATATTCTAAGCAGGAAAGAGAGGTAATCCTTTGGTATGAGCTTCAGGTATTATGACTGACTGCTCTATACAGAATGAATTTCAGTGAAAAATATAAGGTAAATTACTATTGAAGAGGCCGTTTCTGAAACCTATATGGAAAGTGATGGCCCTCAGAACAAGGGAATCAAGAGAAATAGAGAAGAATGAGTGGATTTATAATGTATTTACAAGGTAGAGTTGACAGAACTGGGTGATAGGATTCAGTAGGGGTGATAGTAGAAAGAAGTAGGGGCAGTTTGGGAAAGTAAGATGATAAGTAATGTTCTGGAGATGGTGAGGTGTAGGTTTCTATAGGAAATGAAAATGGAATTTTCTAGAAGACATGATGATATTGGTCTGAAAATCAGAAGAAAATATATTTAAAGAATTTGGAACTGCCAGCATATCAATAATCATTTAGAGATGGTGCATTCTGGAAGCCAATAGAAGAAGGCTTAAGACAGAACACTGAGATGAAACCCCGCCTTAAGAGGAATGCACAAAAGAAGAAATAATTGTATTACCTGAAAACTCCTTAGAAGTGAGGATGGTAAGACTTTGTCTTGCTTACTTTATGCATTCATCAGGAAAGACCCAGTAATTGGAAAATGATTTTTCTGTTGTTTTTTAGAGTATCAATGAAATTGAGGGAAACCCTCATTTTGGTGGATTGACATAAGAGCCAAAACAATGGATTCAAGCATACTGATAAAGAAAATATTCCTTGACATAGAAAATAGAATTTCTTGTTCATGGTACCCTTTCATGACCTCGGGGCATAAAATGTCCACCAATATTTTCAGCCTCTAAGGTTTTTAGGAAGCTGGCATCACAGGTGTGCTATATGCTACCAACTGTACGGGATATGTATAACCTTGTAAATCTTGGGAAATGGCTCTCACCTCACAAATTCTACCACCACAGACCACTTGGAATATATGTCCCATAATCAAAATCACATCGACCACAAAAAAATGCCCCCACCCTTTCCGCATACTTTCCTTTACAGAAAACAACCAAAAATCCAAAGCAGAAAATAAATTAGTCATGAAAAGGTTAAGTATATTTTCATTTGTTGCAAATGCCTGTCTTCTTGGAAATTGAAATTCAGTATCAGTCATTCAGATGCTGCCATGCTTAGATTTTAAAAATCCTACCCATCAAATCCATTCAGAGCCTTAAACCCCCAAAATGAACTCCCATGGCATATCTGATAGCACTACTAGGGCTCATTCCCAGTTTCTATAATACACACCTAATCTTATATCACTCTTCTCCCAAATCCCAAATAAGGCTAAACACTGAGTTCCATCCAATGAAGTTTTAGGTTTACTTTGCTTCCAAGTTCACTTAATAAAAGCCCCCACCCCCCCCTCTGACATTTCTTTGGAGTTCTCAGCCACTCTAGGCCTGGCTCCTGGCCTGATTCAAGAACCTTATGTTCTAAAACAAACTTACTGGTTGTGCTAGTTTGGGTAGGCTAGAGAAACAAATTCATAGACACTCTATGTGTATGAGAGAGAGAGCTTTATATATACGAGCAATTGAATATTGAGAAAGCATCTAACCCTGTCCAAATCAAGTCCATAAGTTCCATTTTAGCCTGTATGTCCAATACCAATCTATATATTCCTCCTCTACAGACTCACAAAACGCATGCAATGATGCCCAGTAAAGGATTTCCCGGAATCCTCAGGTGAAGACCATGCCTACACAGAGGCCTCAATAGCTTTCAGGCTGGACAGGCTAGACTCCACCTCTTCACTCTTAATCCTCAAATTGACAAATGATTATATAACGACCACACTGATATTTTATAAAAAATTGAAATTTTCTTTTATAGTACCAATGACTGTGAAGATGGCACAAATGGCATGGTTTTCTTCTGTTACACATAGAGTCACCATGAGTCAGAGCCCACACAATGGTAATTAACAATAACAAAACCTGATGAGGACAAGCAGATTGTGCAAGAATTGCCAGATAGTTGGGTAAATGGAAAACTAGGAGAGTGTTTTGCCATGGAAGATATGGGTAGGTTATATATTTTCTAAAAGGCAAGTGGTTGATACTAAATTTTGTGAAGGATTTGAATAAGAAAAGAGTTGATGGAAAGGAGTTCATAAAAAAGAAGTTGATGGTGACCCAATGGAGACCAGGTTGGAGTGTTGAGGAGGCCCCTTGGTTGTCTAGGAGTGGGTGTAAAGTAACTTGATTACATGTGTCAGGCAAATGGACTTTAACATTCAATTCACATGACAAAACAAGACAAAGTATCAGTAAACATAAACAAGTCCAACCTCATTAGTAATCAAAGAACTGCAAAATGAAATGAAGGCAATTTGGCAATATCAAAAGTCTCGAAAATGTTCATGCACTTTGAGATCATAATTCTGTTTCCACCTTGGCAGAGAAAGGAAAACATGTTCCTTATTAAAACTTTGTGTTTTGGTGTTCTCTGCTATCATCTTATAATACTTTGATGGTGAGAATACTAAGAATTCCAAAGGGAAATTTTTTGTGTTTTTTTTGGCGTGCATCTTATTGTGAATATTTTGTCATTGTTACTGCTTTAAATAGTGAACTTCAGGATCCATTTTGTGAGTGTTGGTATATCAAGTCAAGTTATGAGGATTCCTAGCTTTAGGAGGATATGCAGACCCTGTCTTGGCAAAGACTCTGAAGAGAATTGTGGGACTGGTGTTTTGACAGCTTCAAATAAAAAAGGGGGGAGAGGAAATATGCTTTCCCCTCACCAAAACAAAAATAAAACCAAACAAAACCTCTGGAAAGTAGAGAAATTGATCTTATTGTGGGGTGGATTAAAATGCAAGCATGTTGATTAAAAAGGCAGTATAAGGGAGAGGAAGAAAGATGAAATAATTGGGGCAAGCTGTGCAAATAATTTTTGCTACAATTTCTGACATTATGGATATTCCCCATTGCAAGAAAAAAAGGCAAAAAGGGAAAGGAGAAAATAATGAGCCCATGGTATCTATTTTCCTTCCTATTATCTAACCTTCACATAAGTAAATAGTTAAAACCAATTAGTCAGGGTACTGGTGGAGGTAGCCCCACAAATTCAAAATTAAATATTGGCACCATTAAATAAAAAACAAAATCGTACAAAATCCACTGCCATCTTGACTCGCAGTGACCCTATATAGGCTTTCCAAGAGTGTAAACATTTAAGTGGGGCTATAGTCTCATCTTTTTCCAGAATGGGTAGTAGGTTTCAACTACAGACTCTTCAAGGCCAACCAATAACCCGTAGCATCAACAGTGCTCCTACAGGACAAGAATTTATGTCTGATTATTTTATTGTCGTATTGTTAGAACCTAGAAGCTCTCAAAGCTCATCGCCATCAAGTTGATGCTGCCTCTTAGTGACCCTATCGGACAAGGTAGAACTGCTCTTTTGAGTTTCTGAGACTGGAACTCTTTAGAGGAGTCGAAAGTCCTGTCTTTCTCTCTTGGATCAACTGGTGGTTTCCAACTGCTACCCTTCCAGCTAGCAGTCCAACACAAAACTGCTATGGTGCCAGGGCTCCTCGTATCTAGAAGAGTACCTGTCAGATAGCACATGCTCAGTAAATAGTTGCTGATTGTTGAATCAAAATTGACTGGGTAGTTTAAGTCAAATACTGAGCGTATTGAAAGCTGGGCCCTTAATTATTCTCTGTGATTGTTACAGTTCTGGGAACCCAGAGTGACAATGGCTAAAACCGATCTCTTCCAATGAAGGAAGTGTGAGTTGTTGGCAAAGATTGGAGTTCATTTATCCACAAAATTATTATTACATTTAATTTTCCTTAACAACAACAGAATTTGGAGGTGATTTGTAATGTTTCAGGGGTTCCTTCTTTTGGAATGCAGTGGTATCACTAGAAAACTGACTGACTCAGCAAAGATGCTGATTTTCATCTCATCTCTTTATTTCATTCTCTGTGGGGGGAGAGAAGGAGAAGTCCCCTTGGCCAGTGACCACACTTGTGCTAGCATTAGTTGTGGATTTATCGTAATGCACACAGCAGCTTTTTACATTTTGAAGAGAGGCAATCACAATTATAGAAACAGGAAAAGTAAAAATGTTTCCAACAAATTGCAGAATAAGATAACTTTTTAAGTTTCTTCATTTGGTCACTGCTAATTGGGGTGTAGAAACTACTCAGGTATATGTGGAGGGAATTAGAATAGCTTTTGTTTTTCCCTTGACACCTTTTTTTCTTCCTTTAAAAAAATCATTTTATTAGGGGCTCATTCAACTCCTGTCACAATCCATACATACATCAATTGTGTAAAGCACATTTGTACATTCGTTGCCCTCATCATTCTCCAAACTTTTGCTCTCCACCTAAGACCTGGACATCAGGTTCTCATTTATCCCCTCCCTCCCCACTCTCCCCTCCTTCATGGACCCTTGATAATTTATAAATTAT
The DNA here is from genome assembly GCF_050624435.1 of Tenrec ecaudatus. NCBI lineage: Eukaryota > Metazoa > Chordata > Mammalia > Afrosoricida > Tenrecidae > Tenrec > Tenrec ecaudatus. The sequence continues at coordinate 116,210,076 of NC_134548.1, read as the reverse complement.
TATTTTGACAATCACCTTTTGACCCATAAACCTTAAAGTCCTTTTCTTTATGCAAATTGAAGAAGGAAGCCCCAAATTTTGTCACTAGCTTTCACTGATATAAAGACACTGGGCAAGAAGGGCACCTGATGCTACATTAAGTAAAGGGCTTCTGCTCCATGCTGGCCTTTATAAAGAGACCACTGGTGCTAAGGATGCTACAGAAAATTGTGGTGAAGAAAAGAGACAGTGCCCAACTATCAATTAGAATACTGGCTGGGGTCTGAAAGATTTGTATTTAAACAAGTAGTCATCTAAGTGAGGATTCAACTAAGTCCCCAGTCTGTGTGATCCAATAATAACTCTGTATATCAAAATCCAAATATGATGAGGGGATAAGTATCAGAGCTTAAAATGTGAACACCCAAATTTTAAAAGGACAGTGGGAGCCCCAAATCCACCGGCAATATAGCCAATCAAATTAAATCTGTTGCTTGTAGAACAGGTTAGGCATTCAAACAGACCGAGAATATCATAAACTTGATTATGGTGGATCGAACCATGGTATAATAGGCTCCTTGGTCAGTTGACCTCCCTCTTCACTGAACCTGCTTTTGCTTTAGGCTCAAATATTTCTCACTTTTTTCAAAATAAAAACCCATTCTCTGACTTTTAAAATATGCCTGGTAGTCTTTTCTTTCCTACTCTTTATTTCTACATTAGTATTACTTTTCTTCTTTCTGTTTCGTTTTTATTGCTTCTGTTAGGTTTCCGAGTTAAGGAAGCACAGGAGTGGAGGCATGGTGACAATAACTGATGTGATGGCTTATCTGGGATTGGCAGGTAGGGAGATTGAGGGGACTTGAGGAACAAACAATGAATGCGAGAGTGACAGGAGACACTGCAATGATTGTTATGATGCGTATATAACTCTGATTTAAAGACTTAACTATGGAAATGTATGATATGTGAATATTATATCAAGGTAATGACTAAAAAAAAAAAAGAAATAACGGTTGACCAAGGGTTACCATTGGTGAAGGAAGAAGAGTTTTGTTTAGGGAGCATTGTGTTTATGTTAGTGGTGGTGGAATAATTTGGCAAAGGACATCAATAATGGTTGCACTTAATGAAAAGTATAATCACTGGCACTGGATTATACGTGTAGAAATTGTTGAATTGGAGAATTTTTTGTTGGATATATTTTTGTCACAATTAAAAAAATAAACTAATAGCAATGAGGCCAAGGGAGAAGAAAATACTCAAAAATTGATTGTGGTGATGATTGTTCAACTCTTCTTTATGTGATTGAACTATTGAATTGTATGATATGTGGATAAAGTGCCACCAAAGTTAAAAAAGAAAAGAAAGGGATTTGTGTGGTTAACACATAAAGGACAGTTTTGCCTGAATGTATTTTTAAATTCCAGTTACCAGCATGATTCTGCTTTGACTATTGATTCTTGGAGGGCTATACTATTTTAATTTTCATGACCTAAAATTATTTTTATGACTAGAATGCCTTTGAATTATGGTACTGGTAAGGAATATTAAATATACCATGGACTACCAGAAAAATGAACACATTTGTGTTGGAAGGAGTATGGCCAGAATAGTCCTTGAATGTGAGGATGATAGAATCTGTCTCACATAATTTGGACATTGTATCAGGAGAGACTAGTTGCTTGATGTGGGCATCATGCTAGGAAAATAGAGGGACAGTGGAAAAGAGGAAGCCCCTCAATGAGATGAGGCTGAAGCAATGGGAATGGGCGTCAACATAACCATGACTATGAGAATGGTCCTGGTCTGGGCACCATTTAGTTCTGTTGTACACGAGGTCATTGCGATTCAGAATCAAGTGGATGACAACTCACAACAACTTTAGGTGAATATTTTGATCAAAGGGTCCTGATAAAAAGGGGTAAATGAGATGGACGGCAGAGAAGGGAGACTCCGGATAGGGCAAGATATGACAAAATAACAATGTATAGATTACCAAGGGCACATGAGGGAGGAGGGAGTGGGGAGGGAGGGAAAAAAAAGAGGACCTGATGCAAAGGGCTTAAGTGGAGAGCAAATGCTTTGAGAATGATTGGGGCAGGGAATGTACAGATGTGCTTTATACAATTGATGTATGTATATGTGTGGATTGTGTTAAGAGTTGTATGAGCCCCTAATAAAATGTAAAAAAAGAGGAGAAAAAAAAGAAAAATGTTTAGGGCAAAGAATGTACAGATGTGCTTTATGCAATTGATGTATGTATATGTATGGACTGTGATAAGAGTTGTATGAGTCCCTAATAAAATGTTTTAAAAAATAAAAAAAAATAAAAAAAGGGGTAAATGATTCAGGGATACATATTTTAGGCAACTAAAAAGGAGGGGGAAAAAAGGAATGGAAAAGAAATGGGTAGCTGGGTAACAGGGCACTAATCCACGCAAGGAGAGAGTACTGTGTATATCTCCATAGGGAAACAGGGACAAGACTTCAACCCACTTCTCCAAGATGTGAATGTAACATACCGGCATGAAGCAGGGAACCAGTAGAGATATCTGAGGAGCCGGCCCCAATCCCAACTAAGTGGACAGCCTCCCCTCCCCCAAGAATAATTTACCGCAGAGGACAGTACTGAAGCCATGGAGATAGACATGTCTGACCAGAGCACATGGGAGAAAATGAAGGGGGAGGATATCCTGGCCCACCAAGCCTTGAAGATGATATCCCAGCTCAGAACAACAATGCGCAGAGAGGACCATATGGCTGGCTCTACTGTGAGACACAACACCCCCACTGACCCATAGCCCTACAGGGGACAACACTAGAGACACATTGTGGGAATTGCACCAGATCTGACCCCACCACACCTAGGCAAAACACTAAGGGAGTGCAACAGAACAGCAAATGGAGCAGATCAAGGAAGTCCTGAGGGAGTACCAGAAATAGACTTTGGGGCTAGGGCATGGTACCCCAAAAGTCTGTTCCGAAAGCACTCCTAAAAGTCTACAAACAGACCTTGAACTATTTAAAGGCTTTTCTTTTTTGCGTCATTGTTTTTGATGTTTTGTTTGCTTTTGTTGCTTTGTTTTGCTCTGTCTTGTTTTTGTGCATATTACTATCTCTGCAGGTCTATCTAGATAAGATAGGTCAGATAAACAATCTGGAGGAGAAAACAACGGGACCAATGGTTCTGGGGAGAAATGGGAGAGAGCAAGGTGGGGGAAAGGAAGTGGTGTTAACATACCCAGGGACTAGGGAACAACAAGTGACCCAAAATCAGTGGCAAGGAGCGTGTAAGAGGTCTGGTAGGGCTTGATCAAGGGCAATGTAACCAAGAGGAATTACTGAAACTCAAGTGAAGGCTGAGCATGATAGTGGGAGACGAGCAAAGTAAAAGGAAATAAAGGAAAGAACTAGGAGGCAAAGGGCATTTATGTAGGTCTATATAAAGACATGTACATATGTAAATATAATTATATATGATGATGGGAAATAGATCTATGTGCATGTATTTATAGGCATAGTTTTAAGGTAGCAGATGGACATTGGGCCCCTAAAGTACTTCCTCAATGCAAGAACACTTTACTGTATTACACTGGCATTCCATGATGCTCACCTTCCTGACATGATTGCTGAAGACAAATGGGTGCATAAGCAAAAGTGGTGAATAAATCTGATGGTGCCCAGCGATCAAAATATATAGTGTCTTGGGTTTTAAAAGCTTGAAGGTAAAGTGGCCATGTTGCTCAGAAGCCACAAAGCCCACATGGAAGAAGCACACCAGCCTATGTGATCGCGAGGTGTCATAGGGATCAGGTATCATCAGGCTTGAAAGAACAAAAAAATCATGTCATTGTGAATGAGGGGGAGTGTGGAGTGGGGACCCAAAGCCTATATGTAGGCAACTGGACATCCCCGTAGGGAAGGGTTGCGGGGAGGAGACGAGCCAGTTAGGGTGCAGTGTAGCAAGAATGAAACCTACAACTTTCCTCTAGTTCTTAAATGCTTCCTCCACCCAACTATCATGATCCCAATTCTACCTTAAAAATCTGGCTAGACCAGAGGGTGTACACTGGTACAGATAAGAACTGGAAACACAGGGAATCCAGGACAGATGAACCTTTCATAATCAGTGGTGAAAGTGGCGATACTGGGAGGGTGGAGGGTAGGTGGTGTAGAAAGGGATAACCAATTACAAGGATGTACAGAAAACTTCCTCCCTGGGGGAAGGAAAACAGAAAAGTGGGTGAAGGGAAAAACTGGGCAGTGTAAGACATGAAAAAAATAATAATAATTTATAAATTGTCAAGGGTTCATAGTTGGGGCAGGGAGGGAGGGGAAAAAGGAGGAGCTAATACCAAGGGCTCAAGTAGTAAGCAAATGTTTTGAGAATGACAAGAGCAACAAATGTACAAATGTGCTTGACATAATGGATGAATGGATGGATTATGATAAGAGTTGTATGAGCCCCAATAAAATTATTTTTGAAAACCAGTCGTATGAACCCCCCAATAAAATGATTAAAATAAATAAAAAGTTTAAATGGAGAACATATTGTAAAATTCTCATGAACCATATTTTTCAATAACAAAATCATAATTTTTTTGAGTTTCTGCTTATGTCTTTTATTATCATCTTTCTCTATTATTTACTGGTTCACTTTATAATGTCTAGCTACTTTTCAGCAGTTATTGTGGTGCAGTGGCTTAGGAATGGGCTGCGAAGCGCAAGGTTAGTGATTCAAAACCCTAGGATTCAAACCCTTTGGGAGAGAGATGAGGTTGTCTGCTCCCTTAAAGATAGTGTCTCAGTATGAATTAGAATGGGCCCAATGGTAGTAAGTTTTTGTGAATTTTATGATATCTTCTGTATGCAATCATTTCAGAAAAACACATCATGTGGCATATTAACTGGGAATATGTAACACGAAATTTATCATGTCCAGGAAAATAAAAAATGAGGAATGTTGTATTTAAAAAAATGGTAGTGGAGACTACCATGATAGGTAAAAGATATTTCTATAAAATCATAGACACCTTCATCAAAATGTGAAGCTATTTTTTCTCAATAAATACTCTATGTCTATCCACCTCAAAAGGCAGTGTTTCCATCTGTTCAACTCTTCCCCAAAGACTTCTGTACTCTTTGGTTTGCATCATGTAAATGCAATAGTTTTGACATCCTTGCGGAGCTCCAGTCATGCTCCTTTTCCATCTTCTTTGAATTTGGGGAACAAACATAACTCTCAAGGGCAGGACCAAAACATGCTGGGTGGAGTAAGGTCTACGAAAGACATTGTGACCTTGGTACCCTAGTAGATTACAGTGAATGGCAGATACCCTTTTTGTCATGATGGAAAAAGATTCTTAAGCACAAGTTTGCTGTTGTTTTTTTCCCCCTCATCAATGCCATTTTCACTTTTCTTAAAACTTCTTAAAAATAATCCCTTCTGATTGTCCTGTATTATTTGACAAACTATATCAAAATCACAGCGTTAAGACAAAAATACCCACACAACAAAATATCCTGCTGAGCTGAGTTTTCTGACCTGACTTTAACTGGCTCTGCTGATTACCTTGGAAGCCACTGTTTTACTTGAATATTTTTTTAAAAACACCTTAACAAGACTAAGACCAGTATATAACTAAGAGAACGTTTCTACATGCCTCCAGTGATCACAGAGACATTATTACACATGTTTTATTTGGAATAAACCTGTGTGTATTAATTGATACCCTGGTGACAATACTTTTTGATGCAATCTTTGTACAATACCTGATATAAACTAGGACATGTTTTTGAGAAAACTAAATGCAACAATAGACAGCTTGGGATCCAAACATAACATTGAAATACAGTCATTAGACTAGATGGACATATGTTACCAATGTTAGATTTATTGGTGTTGTGCAGCTATGTGAAAAAATATGCTCATTTTTTAGGAAACGGACATGGCACTACATAGGGACAAAGGACCATGATGTGAACCTTAGAAACAAAGTTGTTTAGGAGAATATGTGTGTGTACATTTGTGTGTGAGTGTGTGTGGACTCTTAAAAGTGATATTTCTTGATTTTAAAATATTACATCAATTAAAATATAAAATAAGCCTATGTAACTTAGATTGCAATGAGTGGTAGATAATCTCTTTACACGTACTTCAAGATCATTTCATGTAGAGTAATAATTCTGAGTAAATTTATATTGTAATGTTTATCAATTTCATTTTGGAACTCAATGCTATGGTCAGAAGTATCTCCTATAATATTTAATTGTGGAAAGAAACATATAAAAGAAATGCAAAACCTCAAAGGTTTTGACTAATATTTTGAAAAATAAGACATTAAAAAAATAGCTTGCGAGCCCTGCTCTAGAATTAAATGTTTGTATTTGTATGGCATACATGTAATTTACATATATCCTTGAATAGTTTATGATGATTTGATATAAAGAAATGTGTGCATATAAAATGTAATTAGCCAAAAGAATATTTAATTTATGTTAGAGAGTTTTGAAAAATGTAAATGGCTCAGATTCAATTTTAGCTAGAATAAAGTAGAAAACTGGACAATGATCTCATTGCTTTGATAATCCAATTCCAGAAACTAGCCAGACCATGGAAAATGAACAGCTTAAAAATGTTCCTCCGTGTGCTGGAATTTTAAATGGCTGTTTAATCTGTTTCAGTTATGTCCTGTATGCTATGAATATTTTTTAAAAACTCCATGGTGACAGGAATGAAATAAACTAGACAGTCACTTCTAGTACTGGCAAACATTACGGACTCCTTTCTCATTCTCCTGCAAAATCTCTGAGTATGCCAGATCAGCCAAGTCTTTCGCTGAATAACAGCTTTGATCATCATCTAAAAATAGGTCTAAATAGCTAACTTTAGCACATGAGGTACTGTAAGGATATTGAAGACAGGTAACATTTTGAGGGGCCGAAGTTTAGTCAGTATCAAGTAAGACTAAATATTTGGCACTCCTTTTGGTCAATTTGTCAAGGAGATTACCTAAGAGACTATGGAAATTTCCTTCCTGGATTGGTTTTTAAGAATAGGCTAGACATTAATTTAATAGATGCTAATTTTCTTTGTCATTTTATTGGTTCTCTGTGTCACAATTTTAGTGGGGATAAGAATATAATATTCTGAGAAAATAACTTCAAACTGCCTTCTTTGGGAGCTTCCTTTAACTTGTGCATTTCATTGTTCACCCCAAAGTAGATAGAGATGGTTACCGTATATATTAGTTAGAAGAATGACTACTGAGAATGTAACACAATCCTATTGACATTTATAGATTAAAGAATGTTAGCTCTTGAAGGGATTTTGGCGGTTCCTTAGCAGTTGTGCTACTCTCGTAGGGAGTAAGAGTAGCTATCTGTAAGACCCTTCACACAGTTCATTTGACAAATGAGGCACCTGAGGCCTAGGGGCAAAGTTTATATTTACTGTGGATCAGTCTCTCAGGGGAAAGGGAGTTGACTACTAAAATACCAAAATGAGTTAAGACAATGAAGAATTGGTGGCAGTTTATATGGTATTTCAAATAAATGGAGCCAGATTGTCTAGGGCCTGAGAGCCTAGAAATACAATTTTCTAGCTTATCTTTTTCTATAATCTTACAAAAGCTAGTATATCTTGAGTGTCTATGTGGAGAAAAACAAACCAATTAAGCTAAAGCACCTAGTTCATTGTGAGCATTCAATATAAATGTGTTCTGTGGCCACAAACAATGGTAATCCCCATAAGCTTTTAGGATTTAAAAATGCTTCTTATCTAACCATTCCACTAACTGTTGTGAATGTCACTGTGTGTTACATTAAAAGTAAACTTAATTTGGCCCTAACCTACAATTCTTCTTTGAGGCAGAAATTAACTGAACAATTCATTTTGATAGTTGTGGTTTTTTAAGCATGTAAATACTCAAAAAGGACCTATTGTAACATATATATAATATTTCTAGATCTCTAAACAGCAAAATAATTACCATGCTAGTATTTTACTTCCTATGAAAATTGAATAGATACATGAACAAATGCACAAATGAAATTCCATCAACTGCTAGACTTCCTTAATCAGATTAAAGGGCAAGAGTAGCTGTCAAGGAAGAGAATGAAATCTGTGCATTGTTTTCATAGTTCAACACAGCTGGACATGGCGAACAGGTAGCTTTAAATGTTCATTTTGCTTCTCTCACACTAGAACATTCATGTATGCGTCTTCAAAGCTCATCAGGAAAAGTTGTGTGCATCTTAGAAATGATTGTGACTAATTATTGATCAGCACAGTTTGAAATTATGAATTTTATTTTATGTTTTTCTTTCACGAAACTACCAGGATAATATCCTATCAATAATTTGGCTGATATTCTCCTTTTGATCAACATCTTATACAGGACTATTGTAATGATTTTCTCTGGGGATTCTGGAGGTTTGGGTCTGGGTGTTTGTCTGTCTTTCACTAGCTGTGCGATTTGAAGAATGTCATTTATTTCCTTTGAGGTTCCTTATATACAGAGTGGAGCACTATATTAAAACGTATGTAATAGTATTGTTATAAGGGTTAAGTTAGACAAAGCTTGCAGTTATTAACACAATGTTTGGCATGAGGTAAGCCCTGGTACATCCTATATAAAATGTAAATCCTTCATCCTATACTTAAGAGCTCATAGGTCTCATATCAGTCTCAAGCATGCACCTTCTTAGGTTGTTATGCTCTAGTTAGGATTCTTTTTAAAAAACAAACAGATTTCCTTTCCCCCTTCCCAGGTTTCTTTTCTCAGTCCCACATTCTCACTGTTGTCATTTCTCTAAAGAGAGTGCTCTTCATTGCTTAATATCAACATTTCATTACATTAATAATCTTGCTAAAATCTAACCTCTTCCAGGAAACTACCCAATTAACCCCATATTACTCAGGTCCCATCGTTATAATCCATTTTCTCAGCCCTCACATCAATCAGTTTGCATGATCATGTGCACTGGTTGGTATACAACTTTTCATTATTTTGAAATCATTGCTTCTATGTGCTTCTCTCTATCAATAGATTCGAAGTTCTTCAGTGACAGTGAGAAATGCATCTACTACTTTGTAATACCATTCCCAGTTCATGCTTGTCTTATAGTTTGAAGAACATTGTTCCAAATGCTTGCTGACAAATGAATCAATGATATTTAATGAAATTGCATTTTGCAGCTATGAAAAGCAAAGCACCAAAAGGATGCAATTTCATGCTTATGATCTAAAGCAGTAGACTGGGTGTTCTGACAATGAACAGATACTAGTGATTATTTTTATATTTTATAAAATGAAAATGAAAGAGAAAATGCATCATGTGTAACTGCAATAGCAGTCATCAGCATGCCATGTATTACATTAAAAATGTTCTACAATAACAGGATAAATGTTCAGTTTTAAGAAATGATGTAGCCTGTGACCTTGGAAAGTCGATTAACCTCTTAGATGCACAGTTTTCCCATCTGTAAAATAAATGAGGAGTTGTGATATTATCTGTGCTTTCAGCATTGTTCTTTGGTGGTTTTTAATTTGCGTACTTCAGCCTAATTTGGCAAAGTGTCTGTGATGCCAGTTTTGAATATCTGAAAGCTTAGTTATCCTAAGCTGGTCCTTTGTGAAGATGTTTAAGTATGTATTAAATATGCATAGATTCTATGTTTGGTAGATTATATTTGCATGATAGTTCAGGAGATATCAAATGGTCACAACGTTCTGAAAAATGGGATTCTGTATCTTCTAGAAGACTAAGGGAAATTTGAGAGAGTAAAAAAAAAACTTAGTTGTAGAATGACTAAAATCTTAGGTAAAATAGGAACCCCACTTGCATTACCATAAAAAAATGTAAGCAATTCTCCTCACTCCATCTTTTCTCAAGGCTCTCCTCCCTCTATGTTAGGGACCCACTCCATGCTTAAAAGGGACTTACCATTAAACTCATTTCAAAGTCATGATAAAAATTTGCTACTCTCAACCACAGAAAGTTGGCTGCTTTTGGTTAAAATAATGGAAAAATTAATAACATGAAAGAAGAAAGACGCGTACATTTTTACCAAGGAATTTAAATTGCATGTACACCTACCAATGCCCCCGAGTTAATGACAATACAGAATCCTAAGAGAGTGTCTTAGCTACATAGTGTTGCTACAACAGAGATAAAACAAGTGGGTGATTTCACTCAATTTAGGAGGTTCGAAGTCCAAATTCAGGCAAGGTACTCACCCGAGGACAATGCTTTCGCTATCTTCTTTGGAGGAATTTCTTATGCTCCTGTTTAGCTCCTTCTCCTAGGAGATCTTTACGTTGCTTGGCATTTCTGGTTCCCTATCTCTGTTTCTAGCTTGCATTTAAGCTAGTTTATATGTCGAAGGAGATTGAAGATAAACCCTACATTCGCAAATGGAATCAAAACCATAGGCAAAGAGGTTAGGACCTACAACACAAACTTGGGGGCAACACATTGAATTTGAAAGAGAATTTGGTGCTAATTTTTTTCTGCAAGCACCATCCTAGACTTAAACATAATACAAAACAAAAACAGACTATGTTGATACATCTAGTTTCCTAAAAACATTTGTTCCTAATAATGAGTGTGACTTACATATTCAAAACATGTCTATGTTAAAAGCAAAGAGTTTACATCATTACTAGAATATACTTTTCATTATAGTAGAAATTACTTAAATGAAGATTATGTGCAGTATATGTGAAATTCTACCATAAAAAATGCTTGGACTTAATGGCTTGAAGGCAAACAAGCAGCCATCTAGCTCAGAAGCAACAAACCCCACAGAGAAGAAGCACACAAGCCTAAGTGAACATGAGGTGTTGAAGGGATCAGGTAGCAGACACCAAAGAACAAAAACTATCATTGTGTGATCACCTTCCCCACATTAACTCTGAAGACGAATGTAAATGTGTGCATAAGTAAGTGTGGTGAAGAAGGCTGATGGCGCCGGCTATGGAGTGATATAGCATCTGGGAACTTAAAGGCTTGAAAGTAAACAAGCGACCATCTAGCCTGGAAGCAACAAAGCCCACATGGAAGCAGCACACCAACATGTGTGATCGTGAAGGGCAGAGGGGACAGTTTCAATCACCAAAGCAGGGGAGGGGGAAATCATATCATCATGAATGAGGGGAGAGCATGATGGGGACCCAATGCCCGTCTGTAGACAACTAGACATCCCTTGCAGAGCAGTAGTGGGGAGGAGATGAGTTACTCAGGGTTCAGTGTAGCAATAATGAAACTCACAACTTTCCTCTAGTTCTTAAACGCTTCCTCCCCACAACTGTCATGACCCCTATTCTACCTTGAAAACCTGGTTAGACCACAGGATGCACAGTGGTACAGATGGGATCTGGAAGTACAGGGAATCTAGGACAGATGAACCCCTCAGGAACATGGGTGAGAGTGGCGATACTGAGAGGGAAGGGGACATACAAAGGGGGGACAGATCATGGGGATCTACATATAACCTCCTCCCTGGGGGATGGGCAACAGAAAAGTGGGTGAAAGGAGACGCCGGGCAGTGTAAGATAAGATAAAATAATAATGTATAAATTATTAAGGATTCATGAGGGAGGGGGGATCAAGGAGGGAGGGGGAGGGGAAAAAGGAAAATGAAGAGCTGATTCCAGGAACCCAAGTGGAAGGTGAATTTTAAGAAAGATGAGGGCAACGAATGTATAAGTGTGCTTTACACAATTGATGTATGTATGGATTGTGATAACAGTTGTATGAGCCCCAATAAAATGAGTTAAAAAAGAACCCTCCCATAAAAATGATTAAAAATATTTTTAGCTTTGTCATGTAACAAAACTTTTCAGAACTTCTCATTTAATGAAACACATTTTGCATGTCTTTACCTAAAATATTTATTATCTATAAAACACCACATTAACTATCTTTGACAAATAAATAACTTCAGAAACTTGTTATTGTATCAATGTGAATTGATGAATGAAGCCCAAAATAGACATAGATAAGCAATTCAAGAAATTTCACCGGATGATTTATAAACCATGTTTTTGAATGTTTTGAGAAATTACTATGACATTTATGCTATACTTCTTGGATATATACATGTGTATCTATGATCTATACTGTAATATATGCTAAAATCATAAAAGAAATCTTGATTTGAAGAAATATAGGGAAATTAAAGGGTACTGCTTTGTAATGTAGTACTTTGCACTCTTCTAAATTTTTTACATAATTATCTCATTTAAACTCCATAAAACACACTATAAATTAGACAAGTCAGAACTACTTTCGTTTTATAAGTGAGGAACTCAAGACCATGTGTTGTGCAAGATTTTATGACTAGTTAATGTAATTTTAGTAGAACCAGGATAATGGGGACAGAAAACTAAGGCTTTCCGATCTGAGTAGAACATTTTAAATCAAAGATTGATGACTATAGTAAGAATATTTCATATCTCTTTAAGACTTTGGGTGCATGGGTTTGGATTTGTGGCAGGTCCGATCCCATGCGCCTCTCACAGTGTCCCATGCATGCCAAAGCAAACTGTCACCCCGAACCTGGCTTTACCCGGTGGGCATAAGTGGGTTGCACTGTGACAAAACAAAAGACTTTGGTCCTTCAGAGGTACTGTTCACTTAAAATTTTACTTCTTAATAATATTTACCTATTTCCCATATCAGATCCATGTATTACATTATTCTACACTCATAGCTTTCTAGCTCCAATACCCTTGAAAATGGAATTAATAGAATCTCAGTGTAATTGTCGGTATGTGATGGGGTTGATTATTTTTAAGAAAAATGCTCACAAGCACATGCTTCTCTGAGATTGCAAAAATTGTTTCTAATAGTCTTTCCTTCAGAATCATAAGTTAACTGATGAAATGACCATATTTAGTGGACTGAATCTGACAGTTTAGCAATAATCAGTGTGCCAGCCACAATTATACTGGGCCAGACATATTAAAGGAATCGTTTCAGTTGATTCCTCATAACAACCTTATTTTAAAAAAATAAATCGATTGCTTATGAGTTTACTCCTGTTTGCACAGCCCTCCCTCCTTCCTGAAGACCATTTCCCATGAGGTCAACCTTGAAGAAAATCTGTGGGGTTGCTTTCTTTAACTTTTTAGAGACCTTTGTAATATTAAACTTTCACTTTGTACTATCACATCATCTTTAAAATTACACATCTACTACTATGATTTGGTCAAATAAAGTAGATACTTCAAAAGACGAGGTACTTAACGATGGGGTGTAGTTTGTAATGGGATGAAATAAAGATTAATCTATCCCCAAAGAGAAGTTCTCAACTATCAAAAGGAGACTCAGGATTGCATGCCAATCTGTAAGAATGCTGTGAGAATGGATGTGTTTACTGTGTATGCGCTCTGGTGACTTGCCTTTGCCTCTCAGGAATCCTCTCCTCCAGCCAACCTGGTGCGATTGATTTCACACCGCTAGAATCTGCCCAGAAGCAGGTTCTGTATTCCATAATCTCCAGTGAGGCTGCTTTCATTTGCCACAAATGCTGAGACCGGTGTTGTCTTTATAAAAGAGTAATGGAAGGAAAGTAGTGCCACCCATTGAGTCTTTCCTCTGTGCTAGACGCATTAGCCCAGTCCTTTCATGTGAGTCCTCCATCAACTCTGATTATTCACAGCACACAACGCCAAAGAGAATATCTTCAACAAGTGCTGACTGATTGAACAAATATGAAAATTATTTCAGAATATTTCTCTTTTACGATGGATGAAATTTAAGCTAAGCTCGGTTCAACAGATCACCCGAGGAATTTACACAGATAGTTAATTTCTCCTGCACACCCTTCTCATGTTATTTATTGCACTTTAAAATAACTCTCAAAAAATTTATAGTTATGCTTTTCAAAAGTATATAGAATTAAAACGGCAATCTCTCTGTCTCCTAAACCCTCCAGAGATAACCACTGCAAGTAATTTCGTGTATTTATGTATTTTTCCTGGAGCAAGTGATGCGTTGGGCTGCTAATCACAAGGTAGGTAGTTCCAAACCATTAGCGTCTCCATGGGAGACAGATGGCATTTTCTATTCCTGCAAGGATTTGCACTGTCAGAAACCCACAGGGGCAGGTCTCCTCCATCCTACAGGGTTACTCAGAGTTGAATTTTCCTCAATGGCAGTGAGTTTTGTTTGTTTGTTCGTTTGGTGTCTTTTTCACTGTTATCATGGTTCTCAATTAAGGGTTATACCTGCGATAGTCACGGAACTAGTATTTTTCCTGATCTTTGGGTCCATGTTCCAGTTCTGTAACACCAGTTATGTAACTGGGCATTTTGATTGTAATCTCATGCTTTTGTTCCTGCCTTGGTAAGATGAGGGTATTGATGTGGTTTTTAATAAAAGTTTCCGTTTAGCTGAGTTTACCTAAATTAAATCATTTCTGTTTCAGTTGTCAATGTACACTTTGGGGGTCGGGGTTGGGCAATTGGCAGACAATTGAACTCTACTACACAGCAATTGTTTTTTTTAACCGTGAGAGCAATTTGAAATGGTACGCCTGGCAGCAGTATTCTCTAAAACTAATAAATGGGTCGTGACGAAAAGAAGGACACAATCAAAAAGCCAATAACTATTTGTCTCTCCTCTGTGATTTGCTGTGATTGTTGTTGCTGGTGATAGAAGCTTGATCCTTCTTGAGACAAGCTGTGTGTTTTCTGCAGAAAGTAAAATTATCTTAATAGATCTTCAGTTTATCATCACATTGTTTTCTTTGTGTCTTCCATTACTTTATCTTTTACAAGGTATCTGCAGTCATTCTATTTCCGGGAAGTGGCTCCCAGCATCATCTTCTTCTTTTGAAACTTTTATATTGTGAATTGAGTGAATGCTTACAGAGCAGTTCAGTTTTCCATTCAACAATGCATGCACATTTTATTTCATCTTATTACATGAAACCCAGAACACAACACAATTTCTGCATTTATTCTCTGTGCTTCCTGTTTCTATTCCTCCTCCTTTCCTAACCCTTTTGAGTTTTGTCCTTGGGGAAATGCTTCCCTTTTGAACTTTACTGGCTGATTATTGTAAGGTGTACTTACCGCACTAGCGTTATTGTTCCTTTTACCAACTTGTATGAGATACATCTGATTCTTAAAGGCTGATTAAGGGATATAGTCTCATGGCTTACACCAGTTCCTATCCAGATAGTATCTTAGTCTCTTTTATGAGTTTTGGGCCACATTTTTCTCCAGGAACTTCGAACGTCATCTTTTTCAGAGCAGTGGGTACTAAATAATTATTCTGGTCTCTGGGTCATGAGAACTGATGGCTTATGGTGCATTAGGCTAATTGTTTCTACGTGTCTTCAAATTTCATCACTTTTCTTTACTCCAGACAGAGCAAGACCAATAGTTCCACCTTTCATGGCTACTTGCCAGCTTTTCCAATTTCAATCACTATTCACCAAGTCGGATGTAGAGCATTGTTTTTGTCGACAATTTTATACCAAATTGGCCTTGGTTTCCCCAGGACGTGCACCACAAGGCCCAGGGACTCATTTTCTTAAGGTGGTTGATTGTCTAAGAAGTTTATATATATATGAACTTATATATATATATAAGTTCATATATATATAGATATATAGATATAGATATAGATATATATAGATATAATTTGTGGTTATATGCCCAGCCTATTAAGCCTGAGCATCTATTTGTACATCTACTGGTCACTACAGGATTGTGTATAAAGCAGTATTTGCCTCTAGTACCTTTAACCCATTCACTCTGCTGTGTCTCTCATTGCCTCTAATATTTTCCTCTCCGACCATTGTTATTAGAGAAACCTGAATTCAAATCACTACTTTGCTACTTAACTGTGTAAAGTTAGGCATATTACTTGTTCTATATATGTTTCTGTTTCTTCTTCTGTAGAACAGGGATCTAATATTATTATAAGAATTAAATGGGATAATGTTTCTATGTACTTGGCATGAAATAAAACAGCACATAAAATATATCAAACATAATAAACTATCTTTTCTACTTCTTAAGTAGAAAAGTAAGCATCACTTTTGCAAAATTATTTAGAATTATTACTCAAGAAAAATATAATCTCTATTCAAAGTCAGGACTCCATAAGACTCTAAATTATGCTTAGATTCTAGAAACAATGGTCAATATACTAAAAAATTCATTATCATTAAGTATATTCAGAGTGATAGTGCCCCTATAGAGGAGAGTAGAAATGTTTCTTAGGGCTTCTGACACATGTGGGATCACCATGAGTCGGAATTAACTTGGTAGAAACCATTGGTTTTCTGTTTAAAATTATGACTACTGACCTCTCAACTTTCTAAGTGCTGGAGGGCAAAATAGTGTAACCTATTTGTATATCAGAATGCTTTACTCTTTTTGACAAGACATTCAAGGATATGGGACTTTGTGTATAATTTAGGACTTATTCCTGTTATTTGATTTATCTCACAGAGATTCTGGTTTGTTGTAGTTATTTATATTTGTTTATATCAGGGGATGTCAAATATCAAATTTTGGGTGTAATCTAACACACTACCTGTTTCTACCCCCAAACTTTTTAAGTGTGAATTAGGAGGGGGTCTATATATCAGATCATCACATTTGCATTCAACAACTTGACCAACTCATTCAACCTCCAAATGCCTTACTCCATTTCCTCCTCCTGGCTTTCCCTCTATCTCTCTCTTGTATATTATCCTTCCCTTCTTCTATGCTACCTCTTGTCTATCCTCTAGATTGTTTCCTCACCTTTCCTCCTTTCCCCTCCCATTCCTGTTAACCACCAAAGTCTGCTTCTTTTGGTATGAAAGCCCTTGATATTTTAAAATAACAGTGGTCTCATACAATGTCTGTCCTATTATGTTTGACTAACTTCAATTAGCATAATGTGCTCCTGATCCATCCATGTCATGACATAGTTCACTGTTTTCTCATTATTCTGCTGTGTCAGACTGGGTCTAGTAAACAAACAATATGAGTGACATTTATATATGTGTGTGTATGTACTAATTTATATAAAGAAGTGGCCCACACTTTTGTCTAAGTGGGACACTTCAGTCCTGGTTTAAGTCTGAGGGTCACATGTTAATCAAGAGGCTTCTCCTAATTTCACTCGCTTCAGGGACTACAAGCCCAGAATCAAAAGGAAAACCACAGGCTGCAGATGTGAATGAACCGAAGCTTAGTAGGTCAGATGGCAGAGCAGAGAGCAGGCTGCTAACGGCTCCCAGAATTAACAGGCAATACGGCAGACCACAGTCTCAAGTCAAAGAACTATAGGTGGATGAACCTTATGAAGGATGCCAACCCAACGAAAAGAAAAACAAGTTTTTCACAATGACATTTGTTATAGGAAGTATGCCACACCTTAGAAGAAACATCCTTTCAATTGCATCACGAAGGTGACCTAATTAAGGGTGTTGCGTTCTACCCTAAACTTCTTACCACTGCATAGCTACTCACAGCAAATGCCACCAGGGAATAGATTAAGTTTATTTATGTCACATCATGAAAGATTAGTAGAATTTAAGTGTCAAGCTATTGAGGATCTTGGTCCAGACAAGTTTCTGTGAATACTACAGATGCGTAGTATTCCATTGCATGTATGTACCAAAGTTTATCTACCCATTTTATCCACTGATGAGCATTTAGATTGTTTCCATTGTACTGTGATAGTGAACACTGCTGTGGTGAACATGGGTGCACATATATCTCTTCATAAAATGTTTTTATTGCTGTCGGAATTATAACAAGTAGTGCTATTTCTGTGCCATGGTATTGCTATGCCACAATGCTTAAGGAAGCACCATACTGCTTTCCAAAATGATTGTATGATTTTATACTCCCGCCAGCAGTGTAGGAAGCTCCAATATCTCTGCAACCCCTCCAGCATCTGTTATTTTCTGCCTTTAAAGCTTTTCTATCAATTTTGGAGTGAGGTGGGATTTTTTTTCATATACATCTCTTGAATGGTTAGTGTTCACAAGTATTTCTTAATATTCCTTGGCTGCATGAACATCATCTTTGGTAAGCTTTCTGTTCACACCATTTGCCCATGTAAAAATAGATTCTTTATCTTTTCCTATTTGAAATGTTGTCGTTTTTCATAAGTTTTGGAGATTGGTTCCTTGTTCAATATATAATTGACCAAATTTTCCCAATCTGTGGATTCTCTTTTAATTCCTTTAGTGAAACATTTGGATATATATATAAGTATCTTATATATGAGGTCCTAGCTCTATACTTGATCTTCTGTTGTCGTGTGCTTGTTTTCCATTATGTTTCATAATGTGTTTATACCACATATTAGGACTTTAATTTTGTCCTTAATTTTTCAATTATGATATTTTTAGTGTTTTGCTTATCTTGGACTTCTTCCCTTTCCATGTAAAGTTGATTAGTTTTCTATAAATGAAACTGAAATTTGGATCAGAGTATTATAATATTTATAGATAATTTTGGGTACTATTGACACTTCGTGTTAGTCTGGGTTGTCTAGAGAAACAAATCCATAGAAATTCATACATGTATAAAAGAGAGTTTTATATAAAGGGTGATTGTACATTAAGAAAGCATCTCAATCCAGTCCAGTCCAAGCCCGTAAGCCTGACATTAGCTCATATATCTGATATCAATCTATAAAATCCTCTTTAGACTCATGAAACACATGTAATGATGCAGAATACTGGACAATCACAGGCCATTTGGGTAGAAAGTCTTTGGATCCAGCAGTGGTGTTGTAAGCATCTCAGCACTGGCAGGGGGCTCCACGTGGCTTCTTCAGTTCCAGGGCTCCCGTTGCCATCAGCATAAATCCATGTGTCTTGTCAGTAGAGAGTCTCTCAGGGAGTGAGGAGAGAAAGTGTCTCCTGCCTCCCAGGAGGAAAATCAGGAGTTACCAGATTTCTCAGAAGGTCATGCTCACACAGAGGCTTCATCGACTATGATCTGATTGACAGAGTAGACTCCACCCCTTCACTCATAATCCTCTCAAACGGACACCAGATTATGCAACTACCATACACTTCCACAATGTTAAGTGTTCTTAGCCAGCAATATGGTATATTCTTCCATATATGTAGGATTGATTCTTTTGGTTTCTTGTAGGAGCGTTTTGTTGTTTTATTTGCATATGTCTTTTGCTTTTCTAGTTTGGTTTATTCCTAAATACTTTACTTTGAGTTTGGCCATTGTAAATGGTATTGTTTTGTTTCCTTTTCAGAATTCTCTTTGTTAGTACATTGGAAACCTATTGATTTTTGTATACTGATCCTGCCATGTACAAAAAATGTTCAATTATTTCCAACAAGTTTCTTGAGTTTGGGGTTTCTATGTAAAGCATCATATTATATGCAAATAGGGAGAGTTTTAATTCTTCTTTGCCAATTTGGATGCATTTGATATCTTGGTGTTATCTAATATTTCCCACTTCAATTTCTAGCCGATTATTGCATAAGAGTGGTGATAAAGGGCATAATTGTCTGGCTCCTGTTTGCAAGGGTAATGTTTTAATTTCTCCCAAATGAGCAAGATGTTGGCCATTGGTTTTACATATATGCCTTTCAGTATATTAAGGAATGTACTATTTTCTTGATTGTTTTAAACCAGGAATGAGTGTTGAATTTTGACAAATACCTGTTCCACATCAATGAATGTGATCAGGTAGGTTTTCTGCTTTGTTTTACTTACATGGTCTATTACATTGATGTTTATATAATCTTGAATAATTCTTTCCCACTTGGGATAAACCCCACTTGGTCATGAGGCATTATTTTTTTTAAGACTTCATTTTCATCTGTTGGATAGAATTCCAAGAGTTATTGGTTAATAATTTTATATTATAATGATTCCGATGCCTGATGATGGTACCAGAGTTATGCTTGTTTCATAAGATGAATTTAGAAACTTTCTTGTCCTTTCTATATCCTGGAATACTTTGAGTAGATTTGGTCCAAGTTCTTCTCTCAATGTTTGATAGAATTCCCTAGAAAAGCCAAGTGGTCTTAGACATTTTTTTGTTGGGATTTAAAAAAAATTCTTTTATTATAGGATTTTTCCATTTTGGTTTTTTACCTCAGTGTATTAGCTTAGGAAAGCTTAGTGTTTCTTGAAATTTGTCGATTTCTATTAGTTTTCCAAATTTATTGTATTATAATCTTTCATATGATTGTTTTATCTTATTTCTGCAGTTGGATCTGTATGATGTTGCCTATCTCATTTATTTGTGATCGTTTCATCTTCTCTTTTTCCATTGTTAGGTTTGCCAGTCAATTGTTTTAATCCTTCCAAAAAACCAAACTCAAAGAACTAAATTTTCCACATTGGCTTTCTATTTCTGATTCATTTATTTCTGCTCCAGGCTTTCTTTCGTCTTTTTTATGGTGCCTGAAGGTTTGTTTTGCTGTTTTTCCCCTGGTTGTTGAATATGATGGGTTAATGTGTTGATTTGTTTCTTCTTTTTAAAATAACTGTAGTTATTGCTTTTAATTACCTCTGAGTATAGGGTCTGTGTCCCAAAGTTTTTGGTATGCTGTATTTGTTTTCTCATATGTTTCAAGGATTTTTAACATTTCTTTTTTTTACTTCTTCTGGGGCAGAGTATTGTTTATTTCCATGTATATTAATTTTCCCCCTGATTTTCCTATTGATGATTTCCAGTATTATAGTATTGTGAGGTGAGATGATGGTTTGTAATAT
Organism: Tenrec ecaudatus; assembly: GCF_050624435.1. Classification (NCBI taxonomy): domain Eukaryota; kingdom Metazoa; phylum Chordata; class Mammalia; order Afrosoricida; family Tenrecidae; genus Tenrec; species Tenrec ecaudatus. The sequence continues at coordinate 116,189,375 of NC_134548.1, read as the reverse complement.
CTGCTTTGATAAATTACCTACGATATGGTCTATTGATAAATGGCCTAACCTATGGTGTTTTCTGGAGAACATGCTATCTGTGCTGAAAAAGAATTATATTGTGATGTAGTTGGGTGCAGTGTTCTGCATACATGTCTAAGACATCAAATTGATGAATTGTATTGCTTAATTCTAATGTGTCTTTGCTGGGTTTCTTTCTAGTTGTGTCCTTTGTTGAGAATGGTATAGTATTCTCTTACTATTATTATAGTGTTGTCTACTTCTCTCTTCAAATATGTTTGATAAATGTATTTTCAGGAATTTTCAAAAGATGCATAGATGTTATTATGGTTATGTCATCTCATTCAATGTTCCCATTGATCATTAGGCTGTTTCCTTGGTCTCTTATGGTAGATTTTAGTATCGATGAATATTTAATGAAATATCAATATTGCCATCCTGCTTTATTTTGAATACTATTAGCTTATTAATATTTTTACCATCCTTTGACTCTTCTTCTATTTTTGTCTTTGCGCTTAACCTGAGTTTCTTGTAAGCAGTAAATTGATGGGTTGTTTTCTTATCCACTCTGCTAATCTCTGTCTATGGTTAATTCAACCCATTTACTTTCAGTGCAGTATTTGATAAGTACAGATTTTTGCTGTCATTTTTCTCTTTTTGTATTGTTGTTGGTTTCTTTAATCCTCATAATTTTCTATGCTGAGTTAATTTTGGTTTTGAGTTTTCTTATCTTTATTTTATTTTTTCTTGTTTCGCTGTTCACTGTGCTTTGAGATTTTCCTATGGATTTGAATGAATTGATATTTATTACTCCCTTCCCCCCAGGTTTAACATATTATTCTCTCTTTAGATCTACTCAATGTCCTCTTGGTCACAAATTTTTTGTATCTGCATTATCCCTCTATTTATTTAACTATATTTTCATTTTGGTTTAATATATCTGGCTCCATATTTTCAATCTTGTGCATTGGTTTTATTTTGACTGATATTATAATTGGTTTGACTTCTGGGTGTTTTTGTCTTGTATGTTGATCTCAGGTTGATGTCTTCTACTGTTTTGACTCTCTGTCCTAAGAACTCCTCTAGGTATTTTTTGTAATGTTGGTCTTGTTCTTACATTTCATTAATTTCTTCTTATCTGACAGCATCCTTTTCTCTCCCTCATCTTTAAGGGACAATTTTGATGGATACAAGTTTCTTGGTTTATATGTTTTTCTTTCATTTTTATATATGGTAAAACAAGAAGAGAAGCAAGAAAGAGAAAAAAATTCCCAAAACAGGACTAGTATTCCCAGAGTACTGATAGCCTCCCTGGACACCAAGTTAGGGATCTGCCACAGTAACTACCACAGATTTTCCAAATGTGTGGGCATTGCCTCTTTAGCATGTCTTTGCCAATTTAAAAATAGCCCTAAGCCAGTAAGGTCAGACCAGGGCCAAAGAGTCCACAAATGTTTGTGCCATGCTACTCTGTCAGTTTAAAAATAGCGCTAAGCTGGTTTGGTTGGGCCCAAGTCAGTGGTAAATCTTTGCCAGCTCTACTCACATGGAGTAAGGTTTGTTAGCTACTGTTAAGCATGGAACTGCGGGCTCATTACCCCTCTGTGTACCAGGGTGCCATAGGGAATTGATGATGCTTCTGTTCACCCCATGACAGCTTAACATGCTGTTGGTATTGAACTCATTAAAATTTGTTTTTAATTTTCCTTCAGTGGCCCATGGGTTTTCTTTTATATCTATTTTCTCTCATCTTTGTTGAAAAGAGTTAATATAGTATATGTATATATACATGTCTAGGTTACCATCTTTAGCAAAATTCTCTGAACCTTTTAAAAAGAAATTTCTCTCTCTATATATAATATCTATGCTTCTCTGTTTTTGCTTTTTTAGAGATCTCAGCCTAAGACAAACTCCATTTAAATTTTTCATAACTTCTACCTTGGTATGAATATTGCTTCTCCTGAATTATTTAATTTATTATAGAAATTATATATGAACTATAAAGTTAATCATTCTTTTAATTAATATATTTATATCCTTAAGAATTAGACATATTAGGTATCAACTAACTATAACTGATGTATAAACACCCTAATATTTGTATTTCACTTAACCAAAGAATTTGCCTATAACTTGTGATGCTTCACAAGATGAAGTAAACCCACTTCAGACTAGCTCATCCCCAACTAATTACAATGAGAAGTATGGGGGGGAAATCTACTTGAAGAATCTGGAAAATATACACTAGAAGATTTATTGAGGAGAGAAGTAACAACTTGAAGAATGACTAGGAAAATGGTGAGTACGTTGTGTTTTTATTCTGTTTGGTTTGCTTGGCTTTGACCCAAGAATGGTTAGTATTTCCAAATTACACGGTGGACATGGATTCCTTGAGAAAATCCTAGTTTTCTAATCGGAGGACAAAGAAATAGACTGTTAGGGAAATACCCAATCTTTTTTTTCTCTCTCTAGCACTGAGATCAGCACAAGTTCCAAAGGTTCATGGCTATAATGATGTAGCATTCATTTAAAATTCTGAACAGCAAATCCATATTTTTGACAAATCTACTTTTGAGATGTCCTCTAAATTCGTGATGTGTTAGTCTGCGTAGACTAGAGAAACTATTCCCCAGGAGATTCATGTATATGTAAGAGAAAATTTTATATCAAAGAGCAATTGTACATTAAGAAAACATCCCATCCCAGTCCAGATCAAGTCCTTAAGTCCAATATTACTCCATATTTGGATACTAGTCTATAAATTCCTCTTTGGACTCATGCAGCCATGAAATGATGCAGAATACAGGGAGATCATAGGCCAGTGGGTGGAAAGTCTTGTGGATTCAGAGGTGGTGAAAGAATCTCAGTGTTGGTGTGGGTCTCCATGTGGCTCCCCCTGCTCCAGAGCTCTGGCTCTATCAGCATAGCTCAATGTGCCTTGTCAATAGGAATGTCTTATAGGGAGTAAGTGTGTGTCCCACCGCCAGCAAGCTATTTATCTCCTTAGTGCCTCCAAATGAGGTCATCAAGCTGTGACCTGATTTATAGGCTAAACGCCACCCTTCACTCAATAGTCTCAAGTGGACAACAGATTATGTAACTACCACAGGTGGGATATATTCAAAATTATATATTGGCTTTCATGAACTTGCTTTACTTTTTTTCAGATTTAACTTGAAATTGCATGTGAGCAATTTATAGTCTGTTCCACAACCAGCCCTTAACATTTGTTTGGATAATGACACTGAACTTCTCCATGGTTTCTTTCTACAGATATAATTAATTTTATTTATGTTTGTTCCATCTGGTGAAGTCTACATGTGTAGTTCCCATTTATTTTGTTGCAAAATAAATCTGCAATGAAGAAGGCGTTGGTTTCCCAGAATTTTATCTTCAATATTCAGCTTTGTTTCTATCACCAAGGCCATATTTTCCAACTACTGTTCCTTCTTGGTTTCTAACTTTCACATGTCAACTGCCAATGATTATCAATGCATCTTAATTGGATGTTTGATAAATTTCAAGTTGAAGAAGTTGTTAGAGTTCAATTCCTTCACCCCTAGATTTAGTGATTAGTGACTAAATTTAATTAATAAGTGTATTAACTGAACTTTTTGTAGGTATGTAGATATTATCCTATCACAGACAGCATTGTCATTCAAGATAAGTCTTGAAATGTTCCGTTTGATGACGAATATAACACCATTATTCTTGAATTTGTTGCTGGTGGTGGTGGGGGATGTTTCATGGGATTTTTATTTTGTCATAGTAAGACCTCCAAAGTAAACCAGAGTTGTGCATAACCCGCAGACAAGCAGATGTATTCTGGCCTCCCACTGAACTGTAGCTCCAATCTAAGAACTGTTAGTTCTGATAACAGTGACTATCCCTGCTAAATACTCACCTTAATGAAAACAAAATCTGATGATAGAATGCTACATCAAAGTGTGGTGAATAAAGTATATGGTACCCGGCTATCAATCAGACTAGTTTCTGGGTTTTCTGGTTTGTTTGTTTTAATTCGCTTTATTTATTTATTTATCACTCATTTATTTATTTATTTGTTTATTTATTTATTTGCGGGGCTCTTACAAATCTTATGACAATCCATCATTCAGCTGTATTAAGCACACATGAACATATGCTGGCATCAACGTTTACAAAATATTTTCTTGAGCTCTTGATATCAGCTTCTCTTATCTGCTACCTCCTCCACCCTCCCACCTCCTTAATCCTTGATTAATTATATATTATTGTTATTTCATGTCTTACACTGTCCGTTGTGTTGTCTCCTTTCACCCACATATTTGTTATTTGTTCCTCTGGGGGGTGGGCTATATATCCAACCTTGTGATGGATTCCCCATTTCTCTCAGAAACTCCCCACCCCACCATCACCCTACCCTCATGATATCTCTACTACCACTAGTTATACTGAGGGTTTTATCTGTCCTGAATTCCATGTGTCAGAAGCTCTTATCTGTACCAATGTGTATAGTCTCTGGAGCCTTAAAGGCTTTTATTCAAAAAAGCAGCCATCTAAGTGAGGAGTCAAGAAGTCCACATGGAAGAAGCACACAGGATTATCCAATCCAAGTTTTGACAATAACAAAATCCAAATATGATGAAGTGAAAAGTATCAAAGATTAAATTGTGAACACCCAATTGGTAGAAGGCTATGGAGGACAGTGAGAGCCCCAAACCCATCTGCAGAGTGCTTAGATTAAGCCTCTGCAGATACCCTCAAGCCACAATCAAGGAACTGGGAGAGCTTTACTGTCAGACAGAGATCATTGTAAACTTGATTATGCTGGATCGGACTTGACACTTGGTTGACCCCCTTCTTGATCCAACCAGAGTTTATTCTAGGCTCAAGTATTTCTTGTTTGTTCCATGACAAAAACATTTCTTTCCTGGTTTTTAAAATATTGATGATCCTCTTGTATTTCTTACTCATTATTTGTATTTTTATCTTTATGTTTTTATTACTTTGTCCTTGCCATTTTATTTTCTTTTTCATTTTTACTGTTTCTGTTGACTTTCCCAGTTTATAAATAACAGAAGGTATAGATGCATAGTTATAATAACTGATACAATTGTTTTGCCTGGATTTGGGGGTGGGTGGGAGGGATAAAGGGAGGGTGAGGGGATTTTGGGAGCAAATATAGAAATAATGAATGGTGGAAGAGGGAACACTGGAGCTGATTGTGAATTTATATATACAACTCATTTTAAAAGCGATTTAACTATGGAAGTGTATGATATGTGAATTCTATATCAAGAAAACCACTGGTGGGTAGAGAAGGTGCGTGTGTGTGTGTGTGTTTGTGTGTGTTTAGACCAAATGTGATCAATAGTACCATAAATGAAGGAGAAAGAGTTGTTGCCTAGAGGGCATTGGGTTTTTGTTAATAGGGTAGAATAATTTGGAAAAGGATATCAGTAATGGTTGTACAACACGAAGAGTATAAATCAATGACGATGAATCATAAAAGTAGAAGTTGTAAAATCGGTCAGTGTTCTTTTGTGTATATTATTGCCACAATTAGAAATAAAATAATAACATGAATAACAGTGACTATAAGGAAGAAGAAAATGTTCTAGGATTGAATATCATGACAATTGTACAGTTATTCTTGATATGCTTGAATTATTGAATTGCATAACATGTGCATGAAGCGCTAATAAAGCTGTTAAAGCAAAGAACAATGAATTTGAAAAAACAAAACCTTATAATATGGATGAACCTACAAGACATTATGAGGAGGGAAATAAATGAATCACTACAAGACAAAATGCTTATTTTTTTTCTTTGCTTGTATGTGGGGTGGTGGTAGCGGTGGTTCTAAACTAAATATCTTTGAGTATATATCTGTGCCACATATTGCTTCAGATAATGTTTCTTAGTAATATACTTAATCTTGTTAGGGTGCCTAAAAATAATACGATCCTTCCAGTGCTGACGGAAAAAAATGATATTCTTAAGTTAGGGATAATGTAAAAACTTCAGCAAAACTCAAATATACATCTTCCACAACCATTGAAATTTTGGACCAAGTTATGGGAACACTGGCTGACATTAAACAAATAAAAAACAATCCGTTTTTAGAAGAATAAAATGTTTTTTAAATCATTTTATTAGGGGATTATACAACTGTTTTCATAATCCATACATACATCATTTGTTTCCAGTACATTCATACATATGTTGCCATCATCATTCTCAAAACACCAGCTTTCTACTTGAGCCCTTGGTATCAGCTCCTCAATTTTCCCCTTTCTCCCCGCTACCCCTTCCCCACTCCCCCTAGATAATTTATAATTATTATATGATCATATCTTACACCACCCGACGTCTCCCTCATCCAGTTCTCTGTTGTCGTCCTCCAGGGAGGAGGTTACATGTAGACCTTGTCATCTGTTTCCCCTTTCTCCCTCACCTTCCCTCCACCTTCCCGATATCGCCACTCTCACCACTGTTCCTGAAGGGCTCATCTGTCCTGGATTACCCATATTTCCAGTTCCTATCCGTGACAGTGTACATCTTCCAGTCAAGCCAGTCATGTAAGGTAGAACTGGGATCATGATAGTGGGGTGGGGGGAGGAAGCATTCAAGAACTAGAGGAAAATTGTATGTTTTATCATTGCTACACTGCACTCTGGCTAGTTCATCACCTCCCCACAGCCCTTCTGTAAGGGGATGTCCAATTTCCCCCAGAGTGGATCTGGTTTCCCACTCTGCACTCCCCCTCATTCACAATGCTGTGATTTTTTTTGTCTTTGATGTCTCATACCTGATCCCTTCGATGCCTTGTCATCTCATAGGCTGGTGTACATTTTCTATGTAGGCTTTGCTGTTTTTTCATTTAGGTGGGCCCTTGTTTATCTTCCAGCCTATGGGACCACAGATTCTATATATTTTGAAAACTGGGCACCATTAGCTTTCTTCACCGCACTTGCCCATGCACCTGCTTTGTCTTCAGTGTTCGCATCGGGGTAGGCTGATGTGCTTCTTCCTTGTGGGCTTTGTTGCTTCTTAGCTAGATGGCCACTTTATTGTCTTTAAGACCCCTGATGCTATATCATTTGATAGCCGGGCGCCACCAGCTTTGTTCGCAACTTTTGCTTATGCACCTACTTTGTCCTCAGCGATCAAGTCGGGACAGGCTGGTGTGCTTCTTCCATGTGGGCTTTGTTGTCTCTCAGCTAGATGGCTGCTTTTTTATCTTCGGGTCTTCAGCGACTTCAGGTGCTACATCTTTTTGTAGCCGGGCACCATCAGCTTTCTTCACCACAATCTAAAGGAAGATTGGAAGACCTCGAAGATGAGCTAAGAAAGAGCAGACTGGCAATCTTATTGAATAAAGACAGTGTGGGGAAATTCCAGCTACTGCAATTGGGTTTTCTCATGATGCAGCATTTTCAATTTTAATAGGATATCTTCCTTTTTGGTGGTGTTGTTTGGAAATTTTATTGGGAAGGAAAAGAAAGGTTATGATGTAAATCAGAGTAAAAATATAATACATATTGCATGCTACTTTTTGTTTGTTTGTTTTTAAAGTAATTTTATTGGGGGCTCATACAACTCTTATCTCAATCCACACATGCATCCATTGTATCAAGCACATTTGTACATTCATTCCTCTCATCATTCTAAAAACATTTGCTTTCTACTTGAGACCTTGGTATCAGCTCCTCATTTTTTCCCTCTGGCCCTGCTCTCCCTCCCTCATGAACCCTTTATAATTTATAAATTATTATTATTATGTCACATCTTACACCTAATTCCCATTGTCCATTTTTCTGTGTCTCCCTTCACCCACTTTCCTGTTGTCCATCTGCCAGGAAGGAGGTTATATGTAGATCCTTGTAATAAGTTCTCCCTTTCTTCCCCACCTTCCCTCAAACCTCCCCGTATTGTCACTCACACCTTGGTTCTGAAACGATCATCTTTCCTGAATTCTCTGTGTTTCCTGTTCCTATCTGTACTAGTGTACATCCTCTGATCCAGCCGAATTTGTAAGGTAGAATTTGGATTATGATAGTGGGGAGGTGTATGGGAGGAAGCATTTAAGAACTAGAAGAAAGGTGTATGTTTCATTGTTGCTACAGTTCACCCTGACTGGCTCATGTCCTCCCCGCGACCCTTCTTTAAGAGGATGTCCAGTTGCCTACAGATAGGCTTTGGTTCCCCACTCTGCACTCCCCCTTATTCACAATTATATGATTTTTTTGTTTTTTTGTTGCCTGATATACCTCGTGGTCACACAGGCTGGTGTCCTTCTTCTATGTGGGTTTGTTGTTTTTCAGGTAGATGGCCGCTTATTTATATGCAAGCCTTTAAGACCCCAGACTCTATATCTTTTGATAGCTGGGCACCATCAGCTTTCTTCACCACTTTGCTTATGATATCTTCAACTCCTCAAGTTTTTGGCTGAATGGGTGCCCAAAGCACTATGACTAGGTCATGAACATCAAAGAGCTGATCTTTCTGTAAATCTTTTAAGCAAGATTGAAAGTAATGAAGGTGACTTTATGGAATGTACCATGAAGGGACAAGCCTTGAGGAAGGACCAATCAAAACAGGGATTTTTAAGATCTGCTAAAACAGTTACATTCAAGACAGAGAGGCCAACTAAGAGAGATAGGGAGACTGTTTTGGGGGATTCTAAAGAGATAATTTTGAAAGTTTTTCCTGGACACAGGACAAACATCAGGGTTCATCATGAAGCTTTCAGAAAGTTGACAACTCTATCATTGAGAAAAAGGTCAAGAAAGTTGCACTGAGGAATATTTCCCCCATTATAACAATGCACCTACTCATTATTTGATAATAGCAAGAATTTTACTAAGACAATTTCATGGGAAAACCTCATCCTACAGTCCTGAAGTTGGCCCTTCAATCTTCTTTGGGTTCCCCATGTTCAAAGAACATTGAAATGGAACAGGATTTCAATCCCCCAAGGATGCTCAAAGTGCAGTTTTGATGTGGAGCAAATACAAGAGTGTAAAAATTTCAGGAAAGGATTACTAAAACCCAAACCAAACCCATTGCGATTGAGTTCATTCAGGCTGATAGTCACTCTACTGTTCTTGTTAGGAACCTTCGAGTCGGTTCCAACTCCTAGTGATACTATGAACAAAACACAGCCCTTTCCTGCGCCATTCTCATAATTGCTATGTTTGAGCCCATTGTTGCAGCCATTGTATGAATATTTCTCATGAAATGTCTTTGTACTTTTCAATGCTCCTCTATTTTACCAAGCATGATGTTCTTTTCCAAGGACTGACCCTTGATAACATGTCCAAAGAATATCACATGAAATCTTGCCACCCTTCCTTCTCAATAGCATTTTGGCTGGACTTCTTAGACAGATTTGTTTGCTTTTTTGTTTTGTCTTGTTGTTAGTGAGATAGAAATGCTACCTTCATTTCCTACATGGAGGATATATTGAGAAGCAGTAGGGTCACATATTGGTATTTTATAAATGATGATTTATATGATTCCATAGCAATTATTTTTAAACTAACCCTTGTATATACAATATTGCAATAATAGTAATAAAAATAATCTATAAGTGGATTTATAGGAAAACATATTGGTTGAACAGATGTGTTTGACAGAAGCTATGTGTGCACATATATTTATCTATGCTTCAAATACATCCATGAACATAGGGGGAAAGTTTTGAAAACATCTTAGCCATAACCAAACTCCTTAAGAGAATTAATCACTAGGCCTGGGGCCTTATGAATCTTGTCTCAGGGGACATCAAAATATAGTTAACAAAATATAGTCTACAAAGAAAATATTAAACATTCCATTTTCATGAGTAGAGATAGAGATTTTAAATTCTTATGAATGGCAATTCAAAGTGAAACTATTGGTTTCTCTCTGTCTGAAACAAAGAAAAGTGAAGAAAACCAGAGCTATATTAAACCAATTAGTCCAAAGGATTAATGGATTATTTGAACCTCAGCCCTCATTAACCTGAGACAAGAAATCCTAGATGGAACCCAGTTACCACTTGCTCAGAAAATAATCACAGGAGAAGGTCTTGGAAAGAATGGGAGAAAACTGTGGAACCAAACAAAAAAAATCATGAAAGAGATGAGGTTGACTGTCAGATGGAGATAGGTGGGAGCCCTTAGGCTACAGCTCCTATTCACTGTTCAGATCTGGGACTGAACCTGCCCCTGTGGTGCCATTTTCAACTAAATAATAGAGAGGTTTATAAGGTAAAAATTACTGGGGAGGTTAAGCACTCCCATAACAATTAACAATTTGAGATGAAAAGATCATCATTTGCCCAAGGAAAAAGTTCAGAAGGCTAGAAATATTAAGAAAGAAGGTAGAATGGAAATGAGAAATACAGAGAAGAAATGAGTGATGCCGTACTGTGGGAATTGAAATCTTTTACATGAAACAAGATGTGTATGAATTCTTGAAGAGAAAACTGACTTTTTCTGTAAACCTTCATGACTACCAACCCTCCAAAAAATACATTCTATAGAAGGGAATAAAATAATATTTTCACTAGTTTTCACCTGAAAACTAGTGAAAATAACAGTACCCTCCTTACAAGGTTATTGTGCGTATTATATGAGATAATCCAGAATTTAGATACAGGTCTCTCTATTTCTAGGTGTCTAACTTTCTCATCATACCATGCTTTCTCTCATGAGGTTCTAAATGCTTTGTGTTCTACAGCAAAATGTTAATAAAACGAGTTATGTTTTCTGTTTGATCTACAAAGCTCATGTGATCCATGCCATTTGAAATCTGAGCAAAGAAGGCAGTGGCCAAAATCCCTTATGATTATACACAGGGCTGATAGAAAGTGCCTAGAAAATGTGATACATTAGAAAATAACATTACAGAATTCGATTCTTGCTTAAGTTCCATATAATTTCGACGGGAACATATTCTGATATCCAAAACGAAAAGACTTCCTTCCTGGAGATTTATCTTTTCAGAACTGTGCTAAGAACTAGCTTTTTAACTGTCACATAGTACAGTAGCTTTTTCTTCCTTGCATTACTTATCTGGTGTTTCCATAACAAAAGTAACTACAAGTGGAAGATGCTAAACAACAGGAATTTCTTCTCTCACAGTTTCAGTGGCTAAAAGTCCACATCAGTACATCAGTTCTAAATGCTCCTTCGGTATCAGATCAGCCTCTGATGCTTGTTTGGGCTCCTTGGCGTCTGTCTTCTCCTTGTTTTTATATTAGAAATGATTAGGTTTAGGATCCAACCTTCATAGATATGGTATCATTAGTATAACAAAAGAAAACTCTGTTTCAGAACAGGACCATATTTGCAGGGACAGGTCAACACATATTTAGGGGTGGGAATAGGAGTCCATCCATAACCATTCCTGCACACTTGTAAAGCACTTCAAAAGTAGGCAGACAATTTGAATGTTATCTGACTGATAAGCTGGAGTACAAAGGAGCTTTGAAAAGTTCGTATAAAAATGGAATTGAAAGATAATGGAATTTGACCTGGAGCCTTTTGAAGCACCCAATTAGGTGGGGAATGGTGACTTCTTGTGAATTGTGACCCAACTCATGAAGGCACTCCCCTCTGGGATGGTATCAAGGGACCAGCATCTGCTGATTTGAAATAGACATGATCAAGTTTTTGTGTCAACCTTCTTTGTATTTCTAATGAAAGTTTTTGGAATCTGGAGTGGGATGGTGTTCCATGGGAGGTTTCATTTAAATAAATAAACATTTCTGTATTAAATTATAATTAGGAACAATTTCATTAAGTAATATGAACAATTTAAAACAAATTAGTATAGAACATTTCAGAATATTCGATATATGGGATAAGTATTTGGCTGCTTCGAACAAGGTTCGAAGCCACCAACCACTCCAGGAGACAACTTGAGAAACCCTAAGGAGCAGTTCTGCTCTGTCTGTAGGGTCTCTTTGAATCACAATTAAGTATATAGCACTGAGTTCAGTTTTAATAATGTCTCACAAACCTGGTGTTCTGCAAACATTTTAGGACATGTTAGCCTGCTATGAAAAGTACCCCTGCTTACATAATAGTTAGGGACATGGCTCTTAACAGCGGCAGGAGAATGATGTGATACTCTGCTCCTATAAAGAATTTAGCCTTAAACCCAAAGCGCTATTTCTACGGTGTCCTACAGTTTCTCTATGCGTTGGCATCCACTCAACAGCAGTTTTTATTTTGGTTTTGGGTCCCTTTATAGACAGCCCCATAAATACACTATAAACCCACTTTTCAGCTTGTGAGTTTTGCTGCCTGCCTGCCATTCACCTCCCATTGGTAGATTGGGCTGAGATCAAGGTAGGAAAAGTAATTGGACAGGCGGTGAAATTATGAGGCAGCTGACTAACAATATTTTTCACTTCATGAGAAAAATATGTAAGGCGAGTGACTTGAAAATTCAAAGATTGCAGTCTTCAAACCCCATCCTCTGCTGCCAAACTCCCTCCCCAACTAAAAAAAAACACACTGAAATTCACTGCCATCGAGTCAACTTAGCCTCATAGAAATCCTGCAGGACACAGTAAAACAGCCCTTTTATGGGGTTCTGAGATTGTAACTCCTTGTAGGCCTGTAAAACCTCATCTTTCTGTAGGGAGAGGCTATTGGTTTCAAACTGCTGACCTTGCGGTTACCAGCTCAACATGTAACCCCTTAGCCTGCAGGGATCCTTATGGCAACCTTAGTCTTTTGCTTTTTCATGGTATCATAACTGTAGCCATTTCTCCTTAGGCCAACTTCTTGTGTATTTTTAGGTTAATTTATTCAACCAGTCTTTCCTGAGCATCAGTTGTATTTATTTTCTCTTCAAGAGTTGAAATCATGTTTATCATATCTTTTTTTGAAATGAATATGGTTAAAATGTTAATTTGTATTAATGTTCTTTACATTTCTTATTCATTTGACCATTTCTGGTTTGATCTTGGCTAAAAGCGAAGAATGCCAGAAAGCTGTTTGCTGAGGTTTTATTGACTATGCAAAGGCGTTTCACGGTGTATGCCATGACAAACTAAACTTGAGAAGAAAGATAATTCCAGGACACTCCATTGTGCTCATGCTGAACTTGTATATGGATCAAGAGGCAGTTGTGGAAACAGAACAAGGGAATACTGCATGGTTTAAAATTAAGGAAGGGGTGCATCAGGGTTGTATCCTCTCACCATACTTATTCAGTCTGTACGAAGAGCAAATAATCAGAGAAGCTGCATTATTTGAAGAAGAACTCAACATCAGAGTTTTGAGAAAAGTTGATTAATAACCTGAGAGATGCAGATGGTGCACTCTTGCTTGCTGAAGGGAGGAGAAATTGAAGCACTTGCTTATGAAAATCAAGGATTGCTGTTTTCAGTGTGGATGACTACTCAATGTAAATAAGACTCAAATCCTCACAACTGGGTCAACAAATAACAGAGAAAAGATTGAATTTGTCAAGGATTTCATCTTGCGTGGATGCACAGTCAATGCTCAAGAAAGATCAGTGAACAAATCCAACATCACATTGCATTTGGCAAATCTGCCGACAAAACCTCTTTAAAGTATTGAAAATCAAGAATGGGTCAAAAAGAATATCAAATAACAGTCTGTTACATTTTAACCGAACCACATCTGCCATCATCAACTTTACAGTGCGCTCTCACTGATAGCAAGGCTATTGACATCCTGGACCTCGGCCAGAGGGAACTCACCAGGAGTTTAATCTACACGGAGGACCCTGCAACTAGATCTTTGACTTCCACTGCTGTTCATAGCTTTTTGTAAACTGGGTTCTTCGAATTTAAACTCGAATACCATTCCTTGCATTTTATTATATACAATCCTTGGATCACACAGGGAGATGTGTTCTTCCATTTGGACTTAGTTGAAACCTCACGCTTAGTTTGTTTTAAGCAAACTTTTAAGTTCCCAGATGCAATTTTTCTTTTCGATAACTGGGCACCATCTGATTTCTTCAACCTTTGATACACAAAAATATATTCATACTCCAAACCCAATCCACTGCCATGGAGTTGATTCTATCTTAGAGTGTCCACTGGTGTCCATTGTAATGGAAGCAGATAGCCACATCTTTCTCCCTTGGAGCTGGTAGATTTGAACCACTTACCTCATGGTTCACAGTACAATGCTTGCCCAACAGTGCCACCGAGCCTCCTTTGAAAGGATGCACATTAACTTAATTTTTTAAAAAATCTACATTCAAAATGGAATTCACTTAAGTCTGTTTTAAACAGTAAGTAAAATGAGCTACACGGCCCAGTGAGTTTAGGCAAGGCTGTAGAACACCTTATTCTTACTATTCAGTAAACAGTTCATTTTAGTTCAGCAAATGTGACCCCTCCAAACAGGCCAGTCAATCAATAGCACAGGGCAACTGAGCTGACTTGTCAACAATTTCTTTTCATCTGACAGTCACTACATATTATAAATTTAATTATCACAGAATCTTGATTGGCCTAGCCCTCAATTAACAGGGATTTTGAGGGTTTTTTTCTGACCTTAAATTTTAAAAGAATAGGGCATATTATTTCACAAGGACAGTATAGATTTAAGTGTTAATAATAAACTGTCCTGATGAACAAGATGATTTGATGGGTTTTGTGGAACACTGGAAAGGGTTCTGGTTCCTCCAGAAAGCATCTTGTTGGTGATAACAAATGTCAGCATTGTTGTTCATTTTTTTCTTACAGGAATGATAAAATGCAACTGTCCTTCACACGGATACTAACTACATGATTGAACAGACTATTGGTTCCTTGTTAATAAACAGATGCTGTTGATATTTATTAGCTAATTCCCAAAGTGAAAATTCACTGAGAGGCCCATAACAGGTCTGTTTTGATGAGACAGAGGTGGATTTTCTGAAATCAGGACAGTTTCCATGGAGGGCAGGCCTATATAGATACTAATTACCTAGGAGGTCAGCATGGGTGAATATCACCATAGACAGTTTGATTTTCTTCACAGTTTTTCTGATGTCACCCTCACACTCATTTCCTACCCTTCCAAAGGGTCCTGTGCAGTGATTGATATGATTTCATAACTATTTGATTTTACTAAATGCAAATAATGAATTTCACCATAATGTTTCATAGTGAAGGATGTTCTAGAAGTACATAGTTTTGATTGGCATTTGTTTTCCTGGTCAACTTGTACGTATGGGAACTGTAAGGTGTCCCTGCTAAAAACATGGGTTCTCGTAGATAACAGCTGCAAAGGCAAGCTATACCTGTGACTTGGATTCTGAGGCTTTCTTTAGAGATCAGCTTCCCATACAAAATAATAAAATAACAAGCAGCACCAGTCAGAGTGAAGCCAGAGAGCCCATAAAGTCTAGCAAGCTCCAGGTAACATAAACAATCCACTTGAAGAAATCTCAAAATTGTCTTCTTGCTTTGATTTCATTGCAGTGACCCGAGTTTGAGCCTTAACATCTAGAGTCTCAATTGGAACAATTGAGACTGCATTTAGATGGCAGACTGTAAATGGTAACTATGATTTTGACACCTTAGTTTCATGATACAATTTTCATAGAATGTATTAGGGGTTATATTTTTGTTTTGTTCTAACTGAGATCTGCATTGAAGAAGAAAAAGGAGATTTATTTATAGAATAAACTGTCACTATAATCAGAAGCATATTTCAGGGAAGAGAAAAATGACATGGGACCAGCTGTGGGTAACTTGGAGTCCTTTGGTGATACAAGCATATTAAGGAACTCAGCTATTAACTGAAAGGTGGCGTTCACCCAAGGACATTTCAGAAGCAAGTCCTGGTGACCCAATTCTGCAAAATCAGACCTTTAAATCTCTATGGAGCATTCTTTAATATAAATAATGTTGCCATGAGATATTCAACTTGATGGAAACTGCTTTTTGAGGGTGTTTTTGATGGAGTGGACATAACTGTGAATTGTTTCATTTATTCATGTGTAAATTGTTAATAAGTATCCAATATGTATCAGCAACCATGGGAAGTTGTCTGTGACTTTTTAAATATTATTTCTTTCATACTCAGCAACCAGTACATACCCAGTAGGTCCTTTATTTTTAAACAACTTCAGTGTTGATTCTGAGAGAACAGGTTTATAAGTATGGAAATTTCATAATGAGATTCACATATTAGAAAAGATTTGTCTTGTGTGAAGTAGAGGATGGATGGAGGTTAGAGGATAGTTAGAGACCTGTTGTACTAATTCAGGGAAAAGACTACTCATGTGCTGTAATATGGGAGTGAAACGGCATTTGGAGAGAAGTGAGAAACAATAAAGATATATAAAAGGACTTCAAAAAGTTCAGGAAAAACAGAAATAAATGATAATACATTTTTCCATATGTTTTTGAAGGTCCCTCATAGAGGTGGTAAAAATGATGGCAAACAGTGACTGGTGGGATATTGAGAAAGGTGTGCAAAATATCTAAATTATTAGTTTGAAAAACCAGGTAGACCTTGTATTACTGGCCTATCTACTAGCCTCTGAAGTGCCTCCTCTATGTCAAGTGCTCTGTTAGGGCTGTTGTGGCATATGGAGGATTCTGTGCTTCAATAGAAAACAATTCACTGTCCGTAGCACAACCTTAAGCACTATGGAAGGCTGGTTCTATGAGAGCTATTTTATTTTTGGTGATAACGGATATTAATGCCAAATTAGTCCTGTCTATAATCCAAGCCCTTTAACACTGAGTCAATTCTAACTCGTAGTGACTACAGCATAGAGTACAACCATACTGTAGGGTTTCCTGAGCTGCGACCTTAAGGAGAGCCTACTGGCAGATCTTTCTGTTCAATTCCAACCTATGATTGGAGATTTTTGTGAGCTAGTTCTTTTAGTTTTGGGTCACTAGCCTTCAAGAAATCAACTGTGTTCCTGACTTGGTCTGTAAATTCAAGTGGTATATACTCAAGGTTGCATTTTAGCTCCTACAGGTTTGTTTAGTTTCCTTGACCTTCTCTAACTTCAAATTGTATAGCAATCGATGGTCTGCTATGCCATTAGTCTCCTGGTCTTGTTCTAATTGATGACAATATACTTCTCCACTATCTCTTACTATAGATGTAGTTCATTTGATACTTGTGTTTTCCAGTTGGGAAGGTCAATGTGTACAGTAATCGTTTATGTTGTTGAAAAATGTTATTTACCAAGTCATCGATCTTCTAAACTTCTATCATGCACTATTTCTCATACCAAGGCCATATTTTCCAACTGCTGCTCCTTCTTCCTTTCCACCTTTGACATTCCAGTCATCAGTAAATATCAATGTATCTTGATTGTATATTTGAGCAAATACAGACTGCAGAAGTTGGTAGAAATAATTTTCTTCATTGTGGCATCAGTGATTGGTGCATAAACGTGATTAAGAGTCAAATTAGATGATCTCTTTTGTAGGTGCGTGGATAATATCGCATGTCTGACAGAGTTGTACTTCGGGATAGATCATGACATGTCTTTAAAGATTAATGTGACACAATTCCTCTTCAATTTGTCTTTTTGGAAATATAACTGCTGGATGCAAAGGGATCAATACTAGTTATTTTCAGCTCACAAATGCCTAAAATATTGATCTTCATGAGTTCCGTTTAATTTTTTTTGACTTCCTAGATTAATACTTAGTACATTATACTTTTCCATTATGACTGGATGTTTGCAATGGTTTCTTCTTGTTTTGAGTCTCACCCCACTAGCCAACAGAGCTTTGCATCGTCCTTGTTCTTAAGGCCATTCGACTTGTGGAGGCAGCTCTGCCCCAATTGCATTTTGAGTTCCTTTGACCCCGAGGGGACCATTTTCTGGCACAATGTCAGGAAATGTTCACCCGCCATTCCGAAGATTTCTAGTTGCTAATCCCACCCACCCACCCCCAGTAGATCGACAGGTTCTTCTTTCTAGCTTGTCTTAGTTTGAAGCTCCTCTGTACCTGTCCACGAGTGACTCTGTTGGTATCAAAAATACTGATGACATAGTTTCCAACTATTACAAAAACATGCGAGCCACTCCTTCCAAACTCACTGCCACTAAATTGATTCCAACTCATTGCAACCCTGTAGGACGGATTAGGACTGCACTTTAGGTTTTCCAGGCTATAAATGTTTATGGAATCAGAAAGACCTATCTGTCTGCTTCAGAGTGACTAGTAGATTCTCTCTGTGGGTCATGCGGTTAACCCCACACTTAACCCACTGCACCACCAGGACTCCTTGCAAGCTACTGTGGCATTACAAACTGACAGCTTAATGCAGGCTAATTAGGGTCATGGAAAAAAATTTATGTCTTTATACACTAAATATTAAACTATTTGGTGGATGGACAATCAATCCTCCTCTCCCTAAGGTAAAAAGTTTTGTCTCCCATTCACTTCAATATTTGTGTTCTATAAATTTATAGTTCTCTCTCTGTGTTCATGAACGGTTGATTTCAGGACCCCCCTTCCCCTCTGAAAACACAATCAGCAGATGCTCAAGTCATTGTTCAAAATTTGTATATACCTTATGCAAACTTTCAAATCCATCTGTGGATTATGAATAATGCTCAATACTTGCATCAAATCCTTCATACCTTGTAAACGCACTGTCACTGAGTCAGGTTCAACTGTCTGCAACCACTCATGGGGTTTCTGCGACTGGAAAGCTATGGAAGCAGACAGCCTCATCTTTCTCCCTTGGAGTTCTCCATTGGGTTGAACTGCTATCTGTGCAGTTAGCAGCCCAACAAGGCTATGGAAATAGCACTCTATGCTTCCTCTTACTCTTTGAGGGGTTGCTTTGGCCACTTAAATGCCCCTGTTTTCTGAATAGTTTTGATTTGTGGCTATTTGAATTGGTGGATGCAGAACCCAAGGAAAAGAAGGGTTGCCTATGTATTCTTTAGAGTCTCTTTTTAATTAGTTTTAACACTTAGTCAATTTTCTCATTAATAAATAAAATCTCACATGTTGTTATGTTAATATTTTTATTATAGTAATCATTTTCATTTTGGAAAAATTATATTTTAGAGTGGCATTTTCAAGAAACATGATTTTCCTTTTGGAATTTATATTCTAGGAGTACAAAAAGACAATCAATGCATTGCTAAGTGCTCTGGAGGAAAATATAACCTGGAAGTGGTATAGGGAGTGGAGGTAGTGGGATCAGTTGAAATTCCAATTAAATAAGGGAATCAAAGCTGCCTCATATTCTCTAAAGCAAGCATAAACAACATGTCCTTGACTTTGGGTTGTATCAGGGCAAAATAAAGTTTGTGGTTGTATAACCCACATGTAACTATTGGTATTCTTAGACAGACAGATCATATGTCTCTCTATTTTACTTTCATGAATGAATGCATTTTTTTGCAGGGGCAGGACCCATTTCCTCATATTTCTTTCTTGTTTATTTTCCCCCTTCTTTTCATTTTATAACTTTGGTGGTGTAGTGGTTTACGTGTTAGACTGTGATCCCCATGGTCAGCATTTTGAAACCTCCAGCAATGCTCCAGAGAAAGACTGGGCTTTCTAATTCCTGAAACAGTTCCACTCTCTGAAACACACATGGGGTCAATGAGTTAATTTTGACTCAATAGCAGTGAGTGGAATTAAGCCTGCAGCCTCCCCTCTTGCTAAAATAAGGTTTAACAGTTTGAACCCCACTACTGGCACCTGGATGAAAGGCACTGCGGTTGATTTCGGGAACGAGTCCAGGGATGGAACAATCTATGGAGAACATCTCAACTCGGAAACACTAGCTGCCAGGAGTAGACATGGACACCATTGTAACTGGCTTTGTTTTGTTGTTTTCCTTTTACAAGGAATTTACTCCCATCTTAACCCCATTCTCTTGATTAATAGCTTCTTCACCTAGTGCAAGTTGTTGGTTTGAACTAAAATTATTTCTTCATAAGTAAAACAGCAAGGACCAGAAATGTTGGCTTTCTGAAACAGAGCTTGGAGTTGGAGAAATTTTAGTTTATGCCCAAAACTTTTGTACTAGAGTGGGGATCAGAGAAAAATTAATCACTTGGAAGGTGTGTGTTTGTTTATTCTTCTGTGTGAAAGACACTGTACTCAGTATTGTAGGAGAAAGTTACCATGTAAATAAATAATTAAGCTGATTTTGAAACGTTGTCAGAGCCGACAAGTGGAGGGATTTCACCACCGCTGCATTGTTAAGAAAGATGCACATATCTGAACTCGCAATGCCTGTGTGGTTTGGAGAGATAAAGGAAAACATGACAGGTAATTATTTTGTGTGTGTCCCCTGTCCCAAAATTACCCCTGTTCCAACTTCATTTGGCTCAAATGGAGAACCAGTGTGTTAAATAAATAGTGTTTTGAGTAACTTTTGAAGCATTCATTTCCCTAATCATGATTTCAGAACTGCAACCTAATTAAATTCTAAAAAATAATTTTTGAACTTACTGTTTGGGTAGTAGATGCAGAATTAATTGAAAGGTCATCAATTCTATTTCCAATGCGTTCACAGGGAAACGATAGGATTCAGTATTCTGGAAGTATTCATAAATAATGGCTCATCTATTTCTTCTCCCAAATCTTCAGCCTCATCATTGTGTTAAAATAAAAATTCTATTAAGCCAATGATAGAAATTGATCAAAGTTTATTGAATATAAAAAACACCTAAACTCCAGTTCAAGCCGACTCATGCCGACCCTGTAGGACAGGGTAAAACTGTCCTCGTTTGTTTCTGAAACTGTAACTGTTCATGGGAGTAGAAAGCCCCACCTTTCTCCCGAGGAGCAGCTGGTGGTCTCGAACTGACCGTGAAGATCACAGTCCAATGGGTGACCACTACTCCTCCAGGGCTCCTTGAATATACAGTTTATAACTTGGGATAACATTTTGACTAAGCCCACTGCCATCCGGATGATTACAACTCATAGCAACTGTGGATAGATTTTCTGAGACTATAAATCTTTATGAGAGGAGAAAACTTCACCTTTCTCCTTTTGTGTGGCTGGTGGGTTTGAACTACCAACCTTTAAGTTCGCACTCCAACTTCTAACCCACAGCTCTAGAGAGACAAAAATGTCCCAAAGATTCTCAGGCAGTCTTGCTTCTGGAAACAAATTGCACAGAGATACTTCAAAAGAACCCAGCCTAAGTCAAAATGCCGTCCAGTAAGATGACTATTAGGCTACAGTTTGATTTTAAGGTGATTTTAGAACCCCTTCCCCCCAAGGCCCAAGGTTCAAATTGACACTGAAGGTCAAATGGCCTCGATGAGTCAGTACAACTCCATAGATCCCAGGAAAGTTCTCTGTCCTTTAGGACCACTATGCTTTGGAAACAACCTGATGACAATGCTTTAGTTTGAATTATGGGCATGTTGTTTCAGTGTTGCTGCTAGTCAGGCATTTCCTCATTTATCCTGCACCATTTAGCAATTGTTTTGCCTTATACCTTGAGGATACTGCTTTGGGGTCTTTCCTTCAGCCCTCTGTAAGATGGCCAGAAAGTGTTAGATGATTTGAAGATGATCATATTTTATGTTACTTGATTTTTAATATGTGCTCATTTTAAATAACAATCCCTTCAAGTTAGAGAGCCCCCGGCTTACAAGCAATGGCCTGTTAAAAATCCATCTATGTAAACAGATGCCCCATCTCTTATGTCTGTTAGCACTTTATCTTGTGTAGTAAAATTTTTATTTCCACTGTTGTTAAAGAGGGTATAAAAACACCATGAGGCAATATACAGGTTCACAAGTAGAAGAAAGAGATGAGATAATTTACTGGCGGGAACACATGTAAGGTTTTGAAGGCCCAGCCAAATGCCAATGTGTTATCTGCTATAATGCGTTAAATCCTTACTGGACAGCAACATTTTTGTTGGAAAAAATCGCAAAGTGACTTTAATTGGAGCTTTAGGAAAAAACAAGTGTGGTTTGGTGAGGGAGGATGCTGTTGAACCTGATAAAAGGTAAAGGGGTGGCAGCGAGGAGGCAGCCTCATGCTTTGAAGGTTTGGCATGCATTTATCCAACAAATATTTATTAGCTCTGGGAATAATTAGAGTGGAGGAGTAGAATGATGAGAGGACAGCTGAGTGCAGAGAGAGGCTGTTTCCCTAAAACAGACAACCTTCTTTACGATTTTGTCAAGGCCCAGTCCTTTGGAAATCCAAAGGTTGTTTTTTTTTTCTCTGTGAACATCTTATCTCTTCTTTGTTAGTTTGCTTTAGATCATACTGGACATTCTCTTA
The DNA here is from genome assembly GCF_050624435.1 of Tenrec ecaudatus. NCBI lineage: Eukaryota > Metazoa > Chordata > Mammalia > Afrosoricida > Tenrecidae > Tenrec > Tenrec ecaudatus. The sequence goes on along the minus strand of NC_134548.1, from coordinate 116,167,165 downwards.
TCTGCTTGTTCCTTATCTCTTCTTGATTCATTTACTTGTTCAGTGACTCTTGGGCTGAGGGCAGCCTCTAAAATGCCTGGCTCCTTGGAAACTTCTTCTCTGCACGCAAAGAAGACATTTGCTTTACTGTCTAAGCCCCCTTGGCTGAGCTTAGGGGATTTACATAGAGAGATATTTGAAGCAAACACGGAGGCGCCTTTTCTTGCTTTGGTGACCTGGACAGACTGAGGTGAGGAGAGGACTACCCTCTTTCCCTGCCAAGGTCATCAGGAAGAAAGCAGTCCTTAGAGACATGCTAACATTAACCTGAGAACTAAAGATTACAGATGGAGAGAGACCTTTGAGCTATTAGTTTTTCACAGTCAAATTGCACTAAATCAGACAGCGACTGAAGGAGCAAGGCCACTTCAGGGGAAAAGCTTGAATTTTATATTCTTTTTGAAAAAATACATCTTTGTTCTTTTCAGAATTAGTCCAAACTCTCATACCTGTCTGACGGTACCAAGCCAGTGTTTTGAAGGTGACCAGGTATCAGAAAGGCCACACACAGACCTTGCTGCTGAAAGGCTGGTGTTTGAAAGCTGGCTGCATTGCTGTAATCAACAATGCCTGACTGACATTGCCTCAGTTTCTTGATCTGTAAAACTGAGATATCTGTGCGTTATCTTAAGGGGAGTTTAGAATTAGAGTTAAAATAACGTAGGCACGGTGTTCTCAAGAAGTGAACTGAACTGCTCTGCGGGGTCTTTGCTTTTGCTGGGAGATGGGCTAAGAAGTAGGTTCCTGTCCTGTTGCCAAACAATTTACAGAGAAGCCAGAGATCATTGGTCATGCCAGGAAACCAATAAAGCAAAATAAAGCGGATAAAAGAAAAGAGCCACAGGAACAACAAAGCTATGTTGCATATTGAACAATGCCAAATATTCATACACAGTATATGGAAAATTCAACTTAAGGAGAATTAGGAAAATGCCAGGAGACGAGAGACCTAAAACAATGCCTTTCCTTTAATTAACTGGTATATCCTTGCCATGTTGGTAGATTCTATTCTTGACACCTTCAAAGAAAGGTGAGAAGTTTAAGAAGAATATTATAAATGAGCATAAAAATATAAATCAGGAAGAACTTGTCCTAAGACTGTGGCAAGTTATTAGGGTAAGTAAAATGCTATTTCTAAAAATTCATACAAATGTTTGCTACACAAAATATCGAAATGTAGGGCTATTATTTCTTGACATATGTCTGTATGTTTTTCCCTTGAGGTCTATATACTTCTGGAAGCAGCATTTCCATCACTTTCACAAAGTGTTGCTTGAGGCAAACCTGATGCACACTATCTATTTAAAGTGCTAAAGAGCAAAGATATCACATGTCCCTGACACAAGCCACAGTATTTTCAGTGATTTCATATGCACATAAAAGCTGGACAATGAGGAAGAAAGACCACAGAAGACTCGCTGCATTTGCATTAAGGTGTTGGCAAGAATACTGACAGTGCCATGGCCACCCAGAACAAACAGATCTTTTTTAGAGGAGATTTGTTAGTCAGAAAAGTCCCTTAGAAGCAAAGATGGTGACACTTCTTACATGCTTTGGCCATCTTGTCAAGAGAGACCAATCCCTGGAAAAGGACATCATGCTAGGTAGAGGGTCAGCAAAAAAGGGCAAGGAGCTCAATGAGATGGATTGACACCGTGGCTGCAACAATGGCTCAAGCATAGAAACAGTTGTGAGGCTGGTGCAGGACCAGGCAGTGTTTCCTTCTGTTGTGCATAGGGTCGCTGTGAGTCAGAACTGACTTGATGGCGCCTAACAACCACCAAATAATTCTTTGATGTTTGATTTACACACAATTAGAATGGCAATGTGGAAATTCTTGAGGGACACAAATCAAGTTCATTTTCAATGTTGTTTGAGTTTGGGGAACACAAAGAAGTGTGAAGGGACAAGATCTGGGGTATAAGATGGATGGAATATAGTTAATGAAATTCTCCTAAGATAGTCTTTGCTACCATCCAAGAATAAGCTGGTACATTGTTGGGAGGGGGGAAATCCTTGGCATAGCTTTCCTGGTCTTTTTTCTCACTAGTGCAGCTTTCAATATTATGCCTTTGGAATCCCCCAAACACTTGTCATACCGTGAGCTGATCATTTTACTTGAATTTAAGTGGCCCAGCAGAGCCCCTCAGAACTCACTGAATTAATTATACTTTACTCTCTGGAACTTATTGGTGGGTCCAAGACTTATTTCTGGTTATGAGTCATTTCAGAAAGCATCTTCATGATCTTTGAGCTTGCTTGCATGAATACTGGAAAGATCAGCTCTTTCAGTTGCATACCTTCTTGAAATGCTTTTGCCAACTAGCTACCTGAAAGCTTCCCAAGGCCATGATGCTCACTTCAAATTTTAACATCCAAACCAGGTGAGATTCAAATTTTCATAGTTTTATCGCATCAATAGTAATTCTATGGTCTTATTCCACCGCCATAGTTGGTTGACACTCTTCCATCTCTTGGTTCATATTTGCAATCTCCCTGACCTTCCTTATAATATTTTATCTGAAAACTGGGATTTTTTTTGAAGAAGAATTCTTTAAAACTTGTTGGAAAGCTTCAATGATTTTGGAAGATTACCACCTGCATTTTGTTTACAATGTTATGTTAACTGTGACTTCAGAATCATTCTCCACTTGGAGCAAATATGTGTTACTCAAAGAACTTGTCTGCAGTTGTCCACTGATCAGAGATAAGTTTAAACACGTATTATTTAGAACTAACTTATGTTTGTAAGAACTGGGACCCTAATAGAAATGCTTTTAAATCATCTTCTTTGGTTGTGTGCTAACTTTTGAGAGATGAGAAAGAGTATTGCACTTTGGAGTTCAATTGACATTTTCTCTAAAAAATTATCTTTTGGTTTGATTATTATTTAAGCTTATAATATGCTTTTGATAGGAACAAGGTAGAAAAGAATGTTTGTCTCTTATCTCAATCAAACAAGTCTTGGTTTATTATGCCTTACAGCTCCACTAAACCTTAGGGTTGTGGCATACAACTGCCATCTGGTGACATATGTCTGCATAGCAGGATCATACAATTACCATGTTACCAAAGTAACAAAACAACACTGTATGGGACATGATTTTCAAAACTAAAGTTATGTAGTGATAGTAAGAGTCTCATAGGTCTAAGTTGATGAGGTATGATTGTTTTTTAAAATGTCAAAATGTGACCACAAAATATGTCCTTGTGGAATTCAGAGTGGTACACAGAAATCCTCTTTTCGACAGGAATAGTAGAACATTTTCCATGGATATCTGTAGTCTAGGAATTGTGAATGGGCATATTGTTTTGGCTATCTGGATTGCACTTGAATATTCTATAAATGTACACAGCTGAGAAACTGATTAAGAAGAAAACAAAAAAGGCATATGTCTGAAAGATGTTTTATGTAAGTTCTAAATATTTCATTTAAAAAGTTATAGTCATTTTCAAAATATGAATATGTAGATTAATTTTTTCTGTAATTAAATATTTGTGTTATATAAGAATGCTTAATGCTTCTATAATTTATGTTACTTGAAGAAGCCAGTTTGATAAATCAAGCCTCATAATGCTTTCAAAATTTATAAATCATCTTTTGAAAGCACATAACTTAGTAATATAAATATAAGTGAGTCCCTCCAATTGCTTAAGAAGTCAGTAAGTTGATGGGACAGAGGCTGCAATTGCTGGCTGTCTTCTCTTGGGAGTCCAGATGAGGAAAGCTGGTCTTTTTCTAGCTTCATTTTAATTAGTTGATCAGGGGCAATGGTGATGAAATAGCCTGAGGGAATCCTTTGAGTTGTTCAGTTGAACATAACAAGAATGGCTCTATGGTTTAAAAAAAGTTAAAGCATTGCTTAGTTTTAAAGTGAAAAAATTAGCATTGGGAAATCATGGAGATCAAAAAGATTGAGACTCCTTAATGCATTCTTTACTGCTCTGGTATGAGAAAGTTTGCTTAAGAAATTAGAATTTTATAAAGAATGCTATGTCCTAGAGGACAGCAAAGCATTTTGCTGAGCATATTAATTTAAGTTATACGTGACTTTTGAATTTTCTTGTAGTTCCCTTGGTGAGTAATTAGCTACTTTACGTATTTAGTTCACAGTTAGGAGTTAAAGGCAATCAAGGAAGCTAAGAGTAGCTGGGGCTGCTGGGGTGGGGGTGGGGGGACTCACTCAGACATCAACAGCAAATGATGCATAGGGCATTTTCCTGAACTGTACCTCCACCCTTAAGTAATCAGGTCTTCTTAAAAGCCTCAGTTGATTCTTTACCTCGTTATCCTGTACTATGTTAAGCTACTGGCATCCTTATCCTTGAATAAAGTCAGTAAATAGGGAGTGGTCTTTAAAAAATGTCAGACTGGTTGTATCTATTTTTAACCCCTGTATTCGCTCCACCTCGTTTTTTTTTTTTTGTTTCTTCTCACCTGAAATGAATGGTTTGCAGATGGTGTTCCTGGAGATTTGGTAGTTAGGAGTCAACCGGACTCCATGACTTTAGAACCTTTCCTAATAATGCTTCCTATTTTCTCTTCTATTGATAAGATGCAACTTAGTTTCTATGGCTTCCATTTGTTTCATCCTTTATAGAGGTTATTATTGTTGTTAGGTCCCCTGAAGTCAATTCTGATTCATAGTGACAGAAGGAAATACTGACTGATACTGCGCCATCTTCACAATTTTCTGTGTTTAAGCCCATTGTTGCAACCATTGTGTCAGAACTGCTATAACAATTTCTTCAGATATCATTTCTCCTGTCTATTATTTAGAATATTTAAAATAAATTTTATACAGCACTCCAAATTCTTCAAAACTAGTCTCTATAATGCTCCTTTAACAATTCCAAGAATGTATCCTTTCTCTAAATATGCACTCTGGTTCAAACAAATTAATACACTCAATGGTACACTGGATTAATTATCTGAATCTTCACAACATCCTTATTTCAACTTCCATTTCATAAATAAGAAACCTGAGGCTTACAGTAGTGAAGTGCTTTGTCCAAGGGTAATGCAATTAGTAAGTGGCAAACCAGGCATTAGAACCAGTACTGGAATACCCAGTAGAGAGACAACTCATCTCTTCATTGTATGTTTGAAGTAGTTATGGTCATTAGAGTTAGTATTGCCCAGTGCACTAACTAAAGGTCACACTATCACTCCCCTTATCTCACGAACCTGCGACCATAGCAGACCATACAGAATCCAATTGCCATTGAATTGGTTTTGACTGATAATGATCCTATGTACAACAGCACAAATTATTGCCTGGTCGTGCACCATCCTTATAATCCTGGATATGTTTGAATCCTTGGGTAGGCACTGCATCAATTCCTCTAATGGATGGTCTTCTTTTTAGCTAACCTTTAGTTTGCTAAACTGAATGTGCTCCTTCTGAAAACGTGACCAAAGAACAAAAGACAGAATCTCAGCATTTTTACTTCTAGGGAGCCTTCTGTCTGTACTTCTTTTGATGTGGATTTTTTCTTTATTCTGGGAGTACATAGTATATTTGATATCCTTTGCCAACACCATAAATCAACGGCACCAATTCTTATTCAGCCTTATTGACTCACTGTTCAGCATTCATATGCATAGAAGGTAGTTGAAAATACCATGCTTTGGATCAGGTATACCTTAGTGCTCAAAGTGACAAGCGTGCTCTTCAACACTTTAAAAAGGCCTTGTGTGACTTGGCCAGTGTGTATGCCATTTGATTTCTTGACTGATACTTCCATTAGCATTAATCGTGGATCCAAGTAAAATGAGATCTTTAAAAACTTCAGTCCTTCTGTCTAGTGCTTACTGTTCTGTCCAAATATAAGGTTTTCGTTTTCTTTATGTTAAGGTGTAATCCATAATGAAGGGTGTATTTTTTATTTTTGACATGATGAACTGTCCATTATATCAATTTATTCATTTTGTTTTGGTGAAGGGTGTACTTTTTAATCTTCAGTAAGTGCTTCAAGTCGTCTTCACCTTCAGTAAACAAGGTTATCTCATCTGCAAATGTCAAGTTCTTCATATAGTTCAATTTCTTGGATTATTTGCTCAGCATAGAGTTTGAACAAATAAAGTAAAAGGATAGCACCCTGACACACACCTTCCTGATTTTAAACCATTCAGTGTTCTCTTGTTCTGCTTGAATAACTGCCTCTTGGTCTGTGTATAAGTTCCACGTGAGCACAATTCAGTGTTCTGCAATATCCATTTCTGGCAGTTACATACTCTCCTGTCAACTTGAGCGAAGGCATGGAGTCTAGCCTGTCAATGAGGTTGCAGCTTGATGACCTCATTTGGAGGTGCAACGGAGATAAGTAGCTCATTGGAGGCCAGACCCACCCTCTTTGCCTTCCCTTTCCTGCTGTTGATACACTCAGAGAGCTTGAGGTGACATGTGGAGACCCGCACCAGCGTTGAGTTGCTTCCACTGTCACTGGATCCACAGACTTTCTCCCCTCTGTCCTGTGATCTTCCTGCATTTGGAATTATTGCATATGCTGTGTGAGTTTAAAAGGGGGTATTTATGGTCTAGTATCAGACATATGGACTAACGTCAGAATTATGGACCTGACCTGGACTCGACTGGGATGTATTCTCAATATACAATTGCTCTTATATATAAAGCTCTTTCGTGTATTTATATGTTTATGGATTTGTTTCTATAGTTAACTGGGACTAACACACTGTTCTTTTTGTGTTATTTAGGATTTGATATGATCTACCAAGTTTTATGCTTTTGCCTAGTCAATAAAACACAAGTAAACATTTTTTTTGTATTCTATGCTTTCAGGAAAGAGCCATCTGATATCAGTAGTCATGTCCCTGGTTCCATGTACTATTCTGAATGTGGCTCAAGTTTCTGGTAGTTCCCTGTCGATTTAATGCTGCAATAGCTTTTGAATCATCTTCAGCAACATTTTACTTGCAAATGGTGCTAATGATATTGCTCATTAATTTCTCCATTCCAATGGATCACTTTCTTTGGAATGGGGACAAAAATAGATCTTTCCAATTTGATTGGTCAGTCTTCCAAATTTCTTGACATAGATGAATTAGTGCTTCTAGCGTTGCATCTGTAACTGAGAACTTGTGCCTTGTTTTTCATCAATGCCTTCCATATAGATTAAGGTTCTTTCTTCAATACTATAGCTCTGGATAATATGTGACCTCTTGAAATGATTGAATGTGTCCAATTCTTTATTGCTAACTCTGTTTGCCTTCCATTTTCATTTGAATGTGAACTATGTATTTTGCCAACTTCATACAAAAAGTAGTTTTATTATATTTCAGATATCATACAATTTAATATTAAATTATATTAATATTTGTGCAATTAGCAGCACAAACAATTCCAGAACATTTACTTCTTTCTCACATTGATTGTTGCTAGCTTTCCATATTCCCCATTCTCTTCCGTCTCTCCCACAAGCTACTTACTGTCTATATAGATATAACTATCCTGGGGTTCATATACAGAAAGTCATAAAAAACATATAGAAATTCCTCAATAGAAAAGAAAGCAGAAAAATGAGGAGCCAATATGAAGGGCTCAAGTGGAAGGCAAATGTTTTGAGAATGATGATGGCAACAAATGCACATATGTGCTTGACACAATGGATGGATTGTCATAAGAATTGTCTGAGGCCCAATACAATGATTACAACAAAGAAACGGAAGCAGAAAATATTAAAAACACACAACTTTAAACTGTGTCAAGAGGAAAATCAAATGAAAAAGTATTACATTTTAAGCCAACTCCATCTGTCATAATCAACTTTTTAGTGTTCTCTGTTTGATAGCAAGGCTAGTCACATCCCTAGACTATGTGCAGAAGAGATTCACTGGAGGCTTAATCCATGCGGGATTCTTGTCAATGGATATTGGGCTTCCACTGTCATCCCTAGCCTTCTGCAAACTGGATGTTTACAATTTAAGCTCTGATACTGTTCCCTCCTCTGGATTTAGATTTTACTATTTAAAATCCTTATATAAATTGATGGCTCACTTGTTTGAAGACATGTTGTTAAGACCTCAAGATGCTATTCTTTCTGATAGCCTGGCACCATCTGGTTTCCGCACAACATTTTTCTATAGTATCCATAACTTAGCCCATTTTAGTTGGGTTATTAATCTTTTTGTCATTGAAGTATCACTTTTTTTTCCTTTTTTTAGATTTTAGAGATTAGTGGCATGTCTGTTGTGTCATGGTCAAAGTAATTTTCCCACTATTTGGGTTCCCTTTTTACTATTTCGATGAAGTCTTTTCATGCACATAATGTCTTATTTTTAGTAGGTCCCAGTCATTTATTTTGTCTTCTACTGTGTGCTTCTTTTATTATATTTGACGGTGTATCTATGCCCTGTAATAGAGCACTTAAATGTATCTTTATGTTCTTTTTGATGATCTTTATAGGTCTGGGGTTTACATTTAGGTCTTTGATCCATCTTGAGGTTTTTTTATTTTAACATGGTGTGAGGTACGGTTTCTGTTTCATTCGTCTGCAGATGAAGATCCAATTTTACTAACATAATATGTTGAAGAGACGCTTTCCCATTTAAAATTCTCTAATCTTTTATTGAAGATCAGTTGCCTGTAGGTAAGGATTTATTTCTGAGTTCTCTATTCTACTTCACTGTACCTGTGCCAGGCTATTTTAATTACTGTGACTCAAAACCTATTGGTTTTGAGGTCAAGAAGTGAGAGACTTCATATTTCATTCTCCTTGAAAAGTTATTTGCTTATCCTGGGTTTCTTCTTTCTTCAATACAAAGTTAGTGAGTAGTTTTTTAACTACAATTTCTTTAAACAATGGAGTTGGGATCTGGATCAGAATTGTGTTGTATTTATACATTGTTCTTGGTAGCATTGGCATTTTCATAATTCTAAACCTTCTTATCCATGAATAGCAGTATTCTCATCTCTTCTACCTGCAATATTCAGATGACACAACCTTACTTGCTGAAAGTGAGGAGAACTTGAAACATTTGCTAATGATGACAAAGATTGCAGCTTTCAGTATGGATTTCAGCTCAATGTAAAGAAAGCCAAAATCTTCACAACTTGGCCAATAAATAACATTATAATAAGTGGAGAAATATTGAAGTTGCCAAAGGTTTCATCTTGCTTGAACACACAAACAATGCCATGAAAACAGCAGTCCAGAGATCAAAGGATGTACATCATTGGGTAAATCTACTGCACAATACTTCTTTTAACATGTTGAAAAACAAAGCAGTTATTGTGAGAACATGCAAAGTACCATAGGATTCCAGAACAATGAACAAATTTGTCTTGGAAGAAGTGCGGCCAGATTGCTCCTTAGGGGTAAGGATAGTGAAACTTTATCAAATATACTTTGGACATATTTTCAGGAGAGACCAGTCCTTGGAAAAGGACATCATCCTGGGAAAATTAGAGGGGCAGCACAGAAGAGGAAGGCCCTCAAAGAGATGGATCAATGCCATGGCTGTAGCAATGTGCAAAAATATAAGAACAATTGTGAGGATAATGCAGGACCTGGTAGTATTTCATTCTGTTGTGCATGGGGGTTCTATGGGTCAGAACCGACTCTATGGCACCTAACCACAACAATATTCATGAACACAATATTTCCATAGGTCTCTTTTGGTTTCTTGTAGTAGTGTTGTATACTTTCCTTTGTACAAGTTTTTTCTTTCTCTGTTTAAGTTTATTCCTAACTATTACATTTTTTGTGTGGTCATTGGGAATGGTATTGTTTTCTTGAGCGAAGGCATGGAGTCTCGCCTGTCAATGAGGTTGCAGCTTAATGACCTCATTTGGAGCTCTCTTCATTAGTAAACAGAAATACCATTGATTTCTGTATACTAGTCCTGTATTCTGAAATATTGCTGACTTTCTATTCTTTTCAAATAAATCTTTTAGTACAAGACTGGAGAAACAAATCATAAAGATTAGAGCAGAAATAATGAATTATAAAACAATAGAACAATATAAAAAGACTGGAAGTTGGTTCTTTGATGAATAGGCTAATAACATTGTCACTTCCTTCTCAAACTTAACAATGTCATCTATAGCCTTCGGCAAAACAGTTGTTTAGAATGCAAGCTCTAATAGAGTTCCTTCATCTGGATTTAAATTTTATTATTTACAATCCTTTGATCATGCAGGCTGGTGTGCTTCTTTCATGTAGATTTAACTGACATCTAAATTAGATGGCTCCTGGATTTAAGGAAAGCTTCTAAAATCTCAGATGTTATTTTTTCTGATAGCCAGGCACAATTTGATTTCTTCACCATACGTTACGACAGCTTCCATATTTTCACTGTTCTCTTCATGAAGGCAAGTATGGAGTAGGGCCATGTCATAAGAACTAATTATCCTTAGGTTAGGGCTATGATTGAATTCCAACTCAAAATCCATTCACATATACATGGATTTATATATCCTGGTCCACTTCAAAGCTGTTATTGGCATTTTTACTGGAGAACATTATGAATACTCTATATGGAGTATAAAGTAATGATATTGATTGTATATTGATTTAGTGAATAGTATAGAATTTTGAACACTGATGAGAAAAGGAAATTATACTTGTATAAGACAGCTTTTCAGGCCACAACATGAAGTGATGACTTGCACATATTGAAATCTTAAGTGACCTGACCCTAATTACACAAACAATGAGGGTTGGTGCTAGGACAAAATTTCCATGACACTCGTTTATTTACAAAGGGAGAAGCATACCTGCTAGACTCACACATGTCATAAAAAAGCAAAGAGAGTAAGAAAATATTGAATATATGTTAATTTTAGGCCACCTTACATTGGGCACCTTCAAAGCAAGAGCTTAGAGCCAAAGTCCACCAACCACCAATTCCATTTCCTTGGGAGACTGGTCATCTGCTTCTTCTGCCATTAGGGCATTTCAAAGTATCATTAAATTTGCTGCAGGTGAGTTTAAGGTAAAGTCCAGTTCACATAGAGTGGTTTTCAATTTGGGTCCTTCTGGTGTGGCCTCTGATGGAGGTTGTACACCTCAGAAGGACAGAGTTTAAAATACCAAGTGTCTAAACCATGTGGCCTGGCTCACCATGGGCTGGATAGAAACTATCAAAAGTGACTAAGTAGGGCCATAATACTGTACATATTGCCCCACTGGCTGACTAACCCTCAGAAGTGTAATCACCTTCTCCAGTACAGGCACCCCACCACCATCCTTGATTTAAATCTTCATTAAGTTTCATTTCTGTAGGAGTATCTGTAGATTTAAGTGACAGTAGAAGAATGTCATATAAATGTCACTGTTTGGTCTTCTCTCTCTTTACAAAACACAAAAAAATCAATGCCAACCGGAGTCAAGCAATTTCTTTTGAAGTGGTTTTTAAGATTTTCAATTAAGGAGGTGATATATATTTCATGTGAAGTAGGTAGCTATACTATTTAATTTTGGGGGTGACTGGATTAGAAGATTTCGTGACATGAGGACAGAGCCTCATTTTCTCTTGTTTTTTTTTCTAATAGACATGGACCCATACAATATATGTCCTTTTGTGACTAATTTCACCCAGCATAATGGTTTCCAACTACATCCATGTCATGAGGTAGACATCATTAGGGATGCATAGTATTCCATTGTGTGTATGTACCAGAGTTTCTTTATTTTTCAACTGATGGGCATTTGAACTGCTTCTAGCTTCTTCCTATCATGAACTGTGATGAAATGAACACGGGAAATCATATTTCTATTCTGTTCTGTCTCTTACTTTGGGGGGTTATATACACATCAGAAGAATAGCTGAATCATATGGTATTTCTATTACCAGTAGATTTAGAAAGCACCATATTGCCTTCTGCAATGGTTGTATTTATTTATTTATAATGATTTTATTAGGGACTAATACACCTCCCATCACAATCCATATATACATCAATTGTGTAAGTAAAGCACATTTGTACCTTCGTTGCCCTCATAATTCTCAAAACATTTGCTCTCCATCCAACCCCCTGGCATCAGGTCCTCCTTTTCCCCTCCCCCCCTACTCCACCCTCCCTCATGAACCCCTGATAATTTATAAATTATTATTTTTCATATCTTGCTTTGTCCCATGTCTCCCTTCCCCCACTTTTCTGTTGTATGTCCCCCAGGGAGGAGGTCACATGCAGATCCTTGAAATAGGTTCCCCCTCTCCAACCCACCCTCTCTCTGCCCTCCCAGTATCGCCACTCACACCACTGGTCCTAAGGGGATCATCTGCCCAGGATTCCCTGTGTTTCCAGTTCCCATCTGTACCAGTGTACCTCCTCTGGTCTAGTCAGGCTTTCAAGATAGGATTCGGATCATGACAGTGGGAGGTGGGGGAAGGAAGCATTGAGGAACTAGAGGAAAGTTGTCTTTTTGATCATTGCTGCGTCACACCCTGACTGTTTCGTCTCCTCCCCATGATCTTTCTGTAAGGGGATGTCCAGTGGCCTACAAATGGACTCTGGGTCTCCTCTTTGCACTCCCCCACACATTCACTATGGTAAGATTTTTGTTCTGATGATGCCTGATACCTGATCACTTCGACACCTTGTGATTGCACAGGCTGGTGTGCTTCTTCCATGTGGACTTTGGTGTTTCTGAGCTAGATGGCAGTTTGTGTACATTTAAACCTTTAAGATTCCAGATGCTATATCTTTTGATCGCCAGGCACCATCAGCTTTCTTCACCACATTTAGTTGTTCACCCACATTGTCTTCAGAGGTTGTGTCAGGAAGGTGAACATCATAGAATGCCAATTTAATAGAAGAAAGTATTCTTGCATTGAGGGGGTACTTGAGTGGAGGCCCAATGTCCCTCTGCTACCTTAATACTAACCTTATAAATATATGCACATAGATCTATTTCCCCATCCTCATGTATTAATATATTTGCATATGTACATGTCTTTATCTAGACCTCTATAAATGCCCTCTGCCTCCCAGCTCTTTCCTCTATTTCCTTTGACTTCCCTCCTGTCACACTCTCATGCTCAGTCCCCACCAGGGTTTCAGCAATTTCTCTTAGTTACATTACCTTTGATCATGCCCAACTAGGCCTCCCACACCCTTCTCACCACAGATTTGGATCGCTTGTTGTTCCATTGTCCCTGGGTTTATTAACACCACTACCTTCCCCCCCACCTCCCCGTCTTCCATGTCCCCATGGAACTATCGGTGCTGTTGTTTTCACCTCCAATTGTTCATCCTGCCTATCTTATTTAGACAGACATGCACAAAAGCAAGACAGAGCACAACCAAGCAACAATGTACAACAAAACAACAACAAACCAATGAAAAAAAACAAAACAAAATACAACACAACAAGAAAGAAATGCTTGTAGTTAGTTCAAGGATTGTTTGTTGGCCTTTAGGAGTGTTTCCAGTCCAGTCTGTTGGGGCACCACGCCCTGGCCCCAAAGTCCACCTTCAGATTTCACTGAGGACCTAGCTGCTCCAATCCCTTGCTGTTCTGTTGCATCCCCTTAGTGTTTTGCCTCGGTGTGGCGGATCGATTGCGTGCACTTCTCTCACTGTATCTCCTGTGTCGTTGCCTGTAGGGCTATGGGTCAGTGAGGGACGTCGTGTCTCATAGTGGGGCCGGCCATGTGGTCCTCTCTGTTGACTGGCTGTTCTAAATGGGAACATCGAACTCCTGGCCCGGTGGGCCATGATGTGCTCCACTCTCTACTCTTCCCCTTCATCTGCTCCCGTGTGCTCCAATCAGATATGTCCCCCTTCCAGAGCTGTAGATTCAGTGACGTCCTTTGATGTAAATTCTTCTGAGAGGAGGGGCAGATGTCCCCTTAGTAGTTGGGGTTGGGGTGCCCCAGACCTCTCCACTGGTTCCCTACTCCACGCCAGCATGTTGCATTCACATTTTGGAACATCAGGATGAATTCTGGTCCCTCTTTCCCTGTGGAGACACAAACAATACACCCCCCTTGGGTGGGTTAGTGCCCTGTGCCCTCTCTATCCTTTTCTTTTTTATTATTATTATTTTTTTCCTTTCCCCACCTCCTTTTTTAGTTGTCTACCATGTGTATCCCTGTATTTGGTCTGGTCCTTGCCATATTACCTGGTCCTCACCCCAGGGATATTTGTATACTGTAGCTTTTTCCCTATGCCCCATTTGCCTTTTTTTTTTTTAAAGCTTACCTCAGCAGCCTTTCAAGTCTTTCTATCATTAAGTCAATGCTATCTTTAAGTCTGTTTTCTCTTTTTTGCCCTCTGGGTGAGGTTGTTCTATGTGGTTGTCTCTTATTTATGCTTTGTAAGTGTTGTTCTTCTGCCCATACTGGGTTGGCAAGGATCTTTTGTAGGGCTGTGTTTCTTCTAACATATTCTTTGAGTTTTCCTTGTTTGGGAAGACTCTTCCATCTCCATCTATCTTGAGCGATAATTTGGCTCGGTAGAGTATTCTTGGGTTTGGATTATTTTCCTTCAATTTTTTGAAAATGTTACCCTAGTCTCCTTTTCTTCATAGTTTCTGCTGATGTGTCTGAGCATATTCTTATTTGGGAACCTTTACATATGATTGCTTGTTTTTCCCTAGCTGCTCTCGTGATTTTCTCCTTTTCCTCAAAGTCGGATAATTTAACTTTTATGTGCCTTGGTGACTTCTTCTTGGGGTCCCGTCTTGCTGGGGTTCTTTCCGCCTCCTGAATGGTTGCCTGGGGAAGTTTTCCTCTCACTATTGTTGCGGATGACTTCTTTGTTGTGTCTTCCTCCGGTAACCAATAATTCTAATGTTGCTCCGCTTTATAGCATCAGACATAGCTCTTAAGTTTTCTTCAGCTTCTCTGATGATCTTATTAGATTTTTGTTCGCGTTTGTTAAAGTCTGCTTGGCTGTCCTCCAAGTCACTGATACGGTTCTCTGATTCCTCCAGTCGCTTCTTGAGGCCCATGAGTGTGCTATACTGGTTTTTGTTATCTCCTCCCTAAGCTCCTGTATTTCCATTTGATTTATGGCTTCTACCTCTTCTATCATTTCATCCTTTTTCTGTATTGTTTCTCTCATATCCTCTATGACTCCAAGTAGCATTCTGAAAATTTCTTTGGCAGCTCAATGTCTGCTTACTCTATGCATGTCATTACGTTCAGGACATCTTCAAGCGTTGCCTTTTGATTCTCCCGTTTTTTTTCATTGAGGTCATTGGGAATGATGGCTGTTTGTATTGTGTTGTTTTAGATGAGCCAGGTGCCATTTTCCTGGGAGTCAAAGAGCACTGACTCTCTCTGGAAGACTTGTAGAGGTACTTGTTCAAACTGCCTGTAGCGTATTTCACTATGGATTAACCTACCACTTTATCTTCCTGTGGCTTCCCTCTCAGGGGAGTGACCCAGAGGGTTGCCTGCTTTGGTGTTGTGGGGGTTGGGCAGAGGTTACTGCAGTAGCTTGGAGCATTGAGGAGTGTTGGAAGAGCTGCCTTATGCCCCCAGGACACAGGCAGGAATTGCCCAGTAAGAAATTGAGCAGAGAATCCCCCTGATGGGAGTCAGCAGGCCTTTTCCCAGCCTAGCTAGTTACCCAGAGTGGACCTCATCTAGCTGGGTGTGGTGCAGGTGTAAATGCCTTAGGCTAAGGAGTGTGGTCTGGAGTTTAGCAGTAGAATGTGAGAGACCAAGAAAGAGGCAAAGAGGAGACAAAAAAGTTAAAAAGCAAGCCCGATGACCCTGAGGGTTTTATTTTTTTATGTCCCTGGCCAGCTGGAGTATACTCAAGTGTAAGTGTCCCTCACAGTCACCGGGCTGCAGCTCCTTGCTATTTAAAGCTGACCCTTGCTACAGAGGGTCTTTGTTATGCTAAATGCAGCCCATCCCTGTAGCTGAATTCTGGCATTCCTTAACTAGGTTGCTTATGCTGATTTATGTTAAAGACCTCTGCCTATGTGCTCCTTGGAGCTGAGCAACCAGACATGGGTTTGAATTTTAAACCAATAATATATATTTCACCCCCCTTTTTTGCTTGCTATGTGCTCTGATTTGGGGGCTGTCAGGCAGGCCCCCAGACGGGGAGATCCAGCTTAGTAGGGGGCTTTCTTCCTTCTCAACCAATTGGAACTAAATTTGCTCTCTGGATTCCCAAGTTTCCACCTATTTTCTCCCACACCGCGATCTTCCTAAGGTAATACTATATTTTTTCTTTTACTCTAAATTATGGCTACCCGCTGTCACCACTCCCCAGGCCGTGGGTTCAAGGCAGTCAACCACGCAAAGAGCTCCGGAGTGAGGTTCCCCTTGTCTTGGGGATTCTGTCCCCTCTCAGGTGACTGCCTGCAGAAATCTCTGTTCCCAGCAAGGGCACAGCCGGCGCGCGCGGGCTCGCCAAAACTAGAGCGCTTTAAAGTGTTCTTGGTTTGCTTTGTGAAATCCGACTCAAAAAGGGGTTCAGGGGAAACCCTGGTACCCTAGTTCTAATTTCGGGACTCCACCTCCCCGTTTCCTTCGCCTTACCTCCCAATTTTCTGGTCTGGCAGCAGGAGCTCCAGAGGGATGAGTCCTATCTGGTCGCCATTTTCTCCCCGTCTTCTCCGGTTGTGTATTTTTAGAAGCCCATCCAATCTCTCTACAGCATTGGTTCTTCTCACCTTATTTCTTTTTTAAAAATTGGGCTATCATTGTGGGTGTATGGTAATAGCTCATACTTGTTTTCTATGTCATTTCCCGGATGGCTATTGATCATGAGCAATTGCTCAGGTATTTGCCAGTCATTTGAGTGTCATCCATGGTGAATTATCGGTTTTGGTCCTTTGCCCACCTTTTCAGTTGATTTTGTTTCCTTACTGAGGGGTTTCAGAATTTGATAGTAAATTTAGTGATTAGTCGCTTGTCTGTTGTGTCATTGCCAATGATTTTTTTCCAAATCCATAAGTTCTCATTTTACTCTGCTGCAGTTTTTTTATATGCAAACATGTCTTATTATTAGTAGGTTCAAGGCTGCTTTGCCTTCCACCGTGTGTTTCCATGTATGTCCTGTATTCTGACCACTCCATGCCTAATTGCTTTTGTGCATGATGTTCCTTCTAGTTGTACATTTCACTCTGCTAATGAGTCAGATCACCACTTGTCTGTCAGTTAGTCATACTGTGGTGACTTGCATGTTGTTGTGATGCTAAAAACTCTGTCACTGATATTTCAAATGCCAGCAGGGTCCGCCAGCATAAACAGGTTTCAGGAGAGCTTCCAAACGAAGAACAAACAATGAAGAAGGTCTTGACTTCCCACTTCAGAACTTCAAATGTTGCCAACCACCGAAGGCCTAATGATTGAAAGCAGAATATTGTCAGAGATGGTGCCAAAGGATTGGCCTACTGAGTCAGAAGGAACTGGAAATGTGACTGAGCAGGAGATGATTTCTCAGAGAGGAGTCAGCCATGGTGAAGTGAGTTTGGTAAAACCTGTTGGGGTAGACCCTTTGAAATCTTCCCTTGCTGATGGGACATGACTCAACAAAGGAGAAAGCTGATTTGAACTTGGGAAGTATGAATCTAGGAAAATTGGTAGTGGTCAAAAATGAAATGGAACACATAAGAATCAACATCTTAGGCATTAGTGAGCTGAAATATACTGGTATTGACCATTTTTAATCAGAAAATTATAATGTGCTATGTTAGGAATAACACTATGGAGAGGACTGGAGTGGCATTCATTGTGGAAAAGGACATTGGAAAATCAAACATGAAGTATAATTCTGTCTGTGACAGAATTATTTCTATCTCCTTCAAGGAAATTCAATCAATACAATTATTATTAAAATTTTGCATCCAACAAAAAAAGATAGGGATGAAACAACTGAAGAATTGTACTGACTTCAGTTGGAAATTGATCAAACATACAATCCAGCTCCATTGATGATTATTGGTGATTGAATTGCAAAAGTGAGAAACAAAGAAGAATGAATATTAATTGGAAACTATTAACTTGGTGAAAGAAACAAAGCTGGATGTCCCATGATATAATTGTGCAAAGCCAATGACTTGTTCACAGCAAATACATTTTTCAACAACACAAAAGGCAACTCACTACACACATAGACTTCTTCAGATGGAATGCACAGAAATAAAATTGACTACATCTGTGGGAAGACACAATGACGAAGCTCAATATCAGCTAAAATTAGGCCAGGGGTTGACTGTGGAACAGAGCATCAATTGCTCAAATGTAAGTTCAGGTGTAAGTGAAGAAACTTAAAACAAATCCGTAAGAGCCAAAATATGACCTTGAGTCTATCCCAGTTGAATTTTGAGACTATCATAATAACAGATTTGCTGTATTGCACACTAATGTCAGAAGACTTGATGAGCTATGGGAGGATATCAAGAACATCATTCATGAAGATGCGGATGAGGTGTTGTACTGCTAACTACCAGGTGAGAAGTTCACTCCCATCCATTGATCTGTGGGAGAAAGATGAAGCTATTTGCACCCATAACCTTTTATAGCCTCAGAAACTCGATAGAGGGTTGTTAGTAGGCAGATTTGACTCACAGGCAGTGCATTTTAGAAGCCCTTAAACTGCTAAGTCTTGTGTGATAACCAGTCTCAATAATGGCCTCTAATATATCACACCTCCCAGTACTCCCATTATTTTATAATCCAATCCAGCATCCATCTCCGTGTAACTAAGATTATACTGGACATGATACTTCTTGCTTTCTACAGCTAAGCCATAAGAAGCCTTGCTAATTCCACTTTGATCCCTTGGAATACTTGTTCTTGGAACTTTGTTTGCTACCTTTTAAGACTCCCTCTATTTCGCTAGCAGGAGCACACGGAAAAACCCTGAGGCTTCCTGGCAATGTGGAGGATGCAAGTTGGATCCAGCTCGCGGGCTCATCCCCTCCAAGATGCTAGGCATGGCAGTCAAATTTCCTTTGGTTCTTTTACCAGACCAAACCAACTGCTATTTAAGTATCTTGAGAAATCTGAGGAGCAGATGAATTGCTCAGCTGAGATAAACCTGAATTCCTGACTGGCAACATTATAAGAGATGATAAAATCTTTTTATTTTCAATTTGGGGGGAGTAGTTTATTACATAAAATCTAGAACTCAAAAGCATTACTTTGCTCTTTCTTCGGGGGTTATTTTAGACATCACTACTAAGAAATTTTCTCAGTTCTCCCTTGGTAATCCTTTTCCCATTTGGGGTTAGGTTCAGATTGCTTCTTCCCTGACATATATGCATTTATCGCACTCTAGTCTACATGTATGGATATGTGATATCTGTCCCACGAGACTAGACGATGAGCTCCTTGAGATTATGCCTTCATTATTTTATCTACCAAGAGATTGTTAGTCTAGCCTGTGTGGGAAGATTTCCCCGTGATGGGAATTTACTATCCATTTGCTGAGGCAATAATTCCAGAAGCTGCACTATGTGAAGACACACGTGGCATCAGGTTTGAGAACGTGTGATATGCACTCGACACAGCCGTGCTTGCCGAAAACCAGGATGACTTGGGGACACTTGTTGATAAATAGCAAAGACCTCAGCACTCAGTATGAATGAAGACTCAGTGTCAAACTCAATCACCGACACTGAGTTGATGGTGACTTACGATAACTCTTTAGAGCAGGATAGTAACCCCTGTGTGTTTGTGAGACTGTCACTTGGCTGGAGTAAGCAAGCCCATCATTTTCCTGAGGAGCAGCTGGGGTTTTCAAATGGGTGACCTTGCAGTTAGCCGTCAAATGTGTAACTATTCTGCCACCAAGGCTGCCTAATCAATGCAAATAAGTCAAAAGACCTCACAATTGATGACTTGAGAGAAACACGTTCATTGTAGGAATGGTTGAAGTTGTTAAGGGATTCATTTTACTTGGATTCATAATCAACCCTCATGGAAACAGCAGCTAATAAATCAAATGATTTTTTGGGCCTATCTGTTGCCCAAGACCTCTTTAAAATGTTGAAGAGTAAAGATTTTACTTTGTGGACTACCATGAGACTGCCCCGTGCCTTAGAATATTCTCTCTTCTAGGCATGGGAAAGTGGACAATGGATAAGGCATGCAGAAAAGAATGGCTGCCTCTGACTCGTGGTTCTGATAAAGAATATTGCAAGGATTGCGCTGCCAGGCAAACAAAGAAATTTGGCAGAAGTACAGTCTCTGAGGAAGGATATCATTCTTGCTCAAGTAGAAGGTCAATTACAAAGAGGAAGATCCTTAGGGAGATCCAATAACTGTAGTAATTGGTTCAAGCTCGCAACACCGGTGAGGTGCAAGAACAAGTGGGGTTCCATCCTGGTGTGCGTAGCGTTTCTACGAGTCAGACCCAACTTAGCGATACCTCACAGCAGTGAGGTATGATAAGGGAGCCCTGGTTGCACAGTGGTTCCTGTGATTTTTTTAAAAACATTATTACCTGACGAGTAAATACCATGTTTATAGAGTCAGGGATATATGTGTGACAGCTGGGTTAATTGAACAGCTGGTAAGCCTATTTGCCATTAAGATAATTCTGTGGGCCTATTATAGAAAAGAAAGCAGGTGTGACCAATCAGTTATCAAATGAAGAGGATACGTATCACCTAGAGAGGGTACTGATCCACTAAACATGACTTGTTTTTCTTAACTTGCAAGATAGCTGGTAATCAATATTTGATCATGTGGTGAGTAACTTGTACAGCTAAAGAGCACACAATAGTATGAAAATATAAGGCAAAGAGTTTACGGGAGCATTTCTCGTGTTTGGTTTTAATGAGAAGATTTTGCAAAATGTGCGTTGTCATGGATTTCTAAAGCCACACACCACTCAAATTACCAATATGTCTACAAGAAAATGACATATAAGCCAATGAGTGACACTTGTTAACTTATGCAACTAAAATGTTTTTCAAAATCATGAACCATGTTAGAAATGGTGTTGGACTATCAAAAGACAAGAGATACAGTCACCGGTTGAGTCACTGAGTAGTTTAAGGACTTGGAACAAATCGGTTTCAGCTCCAGATCTCCACAATTGGATGATTGGATGCGATGGATTTTAGATCCTCACTGTGGTTTTAGCACACTGTGTGAAGAGGAAAGTGGGTAGGATTTTAGCATTTTTCCCCTTTAATTCAACAGATACTTCCAACAACAAATTGTAAACTCCATTATTTCTTGGAAGTAGATGTATCAAAAGCATTATGTAAGTACTTGCCATAGGCTAACTGAATATTTTATGTAAACTGTTGAGGGTGAAAAGTAGAAGAAAGATCCAATCAGGAGGGTCCTATTTGTTCTCGCAAATAAGTATCATCTGTCCTTATTTATCGCATTAGTCTGTGTACTTTCTACTAGCAGCTGAAGGCGCAGAAGCTACAAAAGTTTGTCTAAGGTTGTTTATCACCACGTAGGTCAATGGTGCTTCAACCCATTTTCACCAAAGTCATCTGGAGACTGCCACAGCTGTCAATTTTGACCAGTAAAGCACATACCACACTTAGATAAATACTACTATGGTGACTGAATCTATTCCTACATTCAGATTCTAATGCTGTTATTTGGTAGTTCCACTAAATGTACTCCAATTATCTCAGATGTCACTGCTAATTACCTAAACTAACTCCTCCATATCCTTCACTCCTATCCCTGGATGAACAAGCACTCAGGTAGCTGCCTATTTTGTCCATCCTCTGAGTTTAAAAGAAGGCCTCACACTTAGTGTTGCTATCCATTTTCTAATTTGAACAATTGGGATTGTTAAATGTACAGCTCTTTAGTCCTTTCTCTTCCCTCAACTGTCCAGACATTGCAACTCTACATCTTGTGCATTTACCATTTCTTTATGACCTTTATAGTTTTTCCATTCAACACACCAAGTCAGGTATAAAGCGCCTAGTCCAGCGGTTCTCAACCTGTGAGTCATGACCCCTTTGGGGGTCAAACGACCTTTTCACATGGGTAGCCTGATTTAAAATACTAGCAAAATTATAGTTATGAAGTAGCAACAAAAATAATTTTATGGTTGGGGGTGGGTCATCATAGCATGAGGAATTGTATTAAAGGGTTGCAGCATTAGAAAGGTTGAGAACCACTGGTCTAGTTCAAAGCCCAGCTCTAGTTTTCTATCCTGCCTGCTTGAGTGTAGACCCTCCCTGCACCTCATTTGTTCCTCACTAGGTTTTGATGCACGTGGCAGTATTTCCTCACAAATGGAGAGAAAAAGCATTCTGTAAGAGGAAATAGTAAGCGACAATGCATAAGAGAATACAACATTCATCTTTTGTCTTTAATGTGCACAAGAAGCACCCAAGGAAATCTGTTTAAAATGTAGAGTTATAGACACACTAACAGAGATTCTTATGAGATTAGTCTTCAGTGGAACCCAGGAATCTACATTCTTAAGCAGTTCAGGTGGTATGAAGTTATTTATTGGTCGGATCTTAAAAATAGCAAAAACATAAAATATAGTGTATCCTTGGGAACTGTGGTTTGCTAAATATTAACACATGCCATTTTGCCTTAAATAAATTCATTAAAGGTTTATTGGACACTCAGTGATAGATAGATAGATAGATAGATAGATAGATAGATAGATAGATAGATAGATATCAGGTTCTCAATGTTTGGTCTTTGTACAACTATCAGAAGCAGCAACAGGAGCTAAGAAGTCGTCAGAAATGCAGAACCTTGAATGATACAAATAGTGACTAGTAGTAAAAAAATTGGTGGTCCAAACCCACTGAAAGGCACTTAAAATTTAGGTCTGACAACTTACCTTCTAAAGTTACAGCTTTGAAAACCCTAGGAATTAGCTCTACTTTGAACGCATGAAGTCACCATGAATTGGGATCTGTAAAACAATAACACCACCCTCAGCCCTGCTCTAGAGCTGCTGAATGAAAAGCTTTGGGAGGAGGGCACAGCGGTGAGTGAGGGTTTGGACAAGACTCTGTTGCCTGAGGGGAATCACTGTTCTAGACTAGTAGGGGCTCTGGGTAATATAGATAACTTTTGCATTTGTTAATAAATAATTTGAGTCCAAAGTAGTATTTTATAGATAGGAGTAGAGAAAAAGATACTTCATAATGTGGCCCATAATTTCTTAATCCACACTGTTAAAAATAGTAAATAATTTAAGGATTATTTCCTTGGAAGGTATTTCCTAACCTGGTTACTTTAACTTACTGACAGGATTACATGATATTGTGTGCATGTGGATATGTATATTGCGTAAGTTTGATATAGTTTTCTCAATATTATTATAATCTATGTATGATTTTCTTTTTTTAATTAATAAATCTTTTTATTGGGGCTCATACAACTCTTATCACAATCCATACATACATCAGTTGAGCAAAGCACCCTTATATATTCGTTGCACTCATCATTCTCAAAATTCGCCTTCCACTTGGGTTCCTGGAATCAACTCAGTTTCCTTTTTTCCCCTCCCCCTCCCTCCCCGCTCCCCCCTTCCCCCAGGTCCCTTAATAGTTTATAAATAATTATTTTATCTTATCTTACACTGCCTGGCATCTCCCCTCACCCACCTCCCCATTGCCCATCTCCTAGAGAGGAGGTTACACATAGATCTCCAAGATCGGTTCTCCCTTTCTACACCCCCTTCCCTCCTGGTGTGGCCACTCCCACCGTTGGTGTTGAGGGGTTCGTCCATCCTAGATTCCCTGTGTTTGCAGATCCCTACTGAACCGCTGTACATCCGCTGATATAACCAGGTTTGCAAGGTAGAATTGAGGTCATGATAATTGGGAGGGAAGGAAGCATTCAGGAACTAGAAGAAGGTTTTGAGTTTCATTGTTGTTACACTGAACCCTGAGTGACTCATCTCCTCCCCACTACCCCTTTGCAAGGGATGTCCACAGATGGGCATTGGGTCCCAATCAGGCACTACCCCTCATTCACGGTGATGTGATCCCCCACCCCCCCCCCTGCCTTTGTTGTTTGACACCTGGTATCCTCTGCCCTTCACGATCACCCATGTTGGTGTGCTGCTTCCGTGTGGCCTTTGTTCCTTCTGGGTTAGATGGCCGCTTGTTTGCTTTAAAGCCTTTAAGTCCCCAGATGCTATATCTCTCAGTAGCCGGGCACCATCAACCTTCTTCACCACACTTGTTTATGCACACCTTCGTCTTCAGCATTTATGTGAGGGTGATCACCCAATGATTGTTTTTGTTCCTTGGTGTCTGCTACATGGTCCATTCAACACCTTGTATTTGCTTAGGCTGTGTGCTTCTTCTCTGTGGGCTTTGCTGATTCTAAGCTAGATGGCCGCTTTTTTGCCTTCAAGCCTTTAAGACCTCAGATGCTATATCTTTTTGATATCCAGGCACCATCAGCTTTCTTCACCACGTTTGTTTACACACACATCTGTCTTCAGTGATCATGTCGGGTAGGTGGGTATCATGCAATGACCGCTTAGCAGGGCAAGGTGCTATTGTATTGGGGGAGTATGCATGAGGAGGCCCAATGTTCATCTGCTACCCTACTACTGAGCCTATAAATATATGCACATAAGTCTATTTCCCCCATAATCATAAATATATTTACATATGTAGATGTCTGTATTTAGGCTTCTCTGTATGAACTTTGCCTCCTACACCTTTCCTCTATTTCCTTTCACTTTCTTCCTGTCCCACTACCATGTTCAGCCTTCATTCTGGTTTCAGTAATTCCTCTCAGTTACCTTGCCCTTGGTCACTCCCTACCAATCCTCCCCTCCCCTCCCTCCTCTGTTTCTGAAATACTCGCTGTTCCCTTGTCCCTGTGTTGGCCGACATTTTCAACCTTAGTTGCATATTAGGATCAGTTGGGGAACCTTTATAAAGTACTTTTATAAAATTTTTATAAAGAACTTTTATAAAGATGCCTAGATGTGGTCCCCATTCTTATTTAATTGGTCTGTATTGGGGAACAAGATTGGGTATCTACTAAAAGCACTCGCTAGATGTAATATGCTGCTAAGTTTGAGGAAACCTGACCATGAGTTTTCCTAGCTATTCTAATCTTGTTTCAACTTCAGTTTAATATCTGGTCTATTCGTCAAATATTTGATAAATGAGTTAAGACAAAAATAGAAATTTAAAAAAGACTATGATGGTTTTCAGATCAATAAATTATAATCCAGCCCTCTTTTATATGACTTTTTGTGGTGATAAAAATCTGGACAGTAAAGTCATTGAAATCAGGAACTGGTCTTTGTCATTTTATATCCTCACTGCAAAGCACAGAGGACACACTCAAAGGTATTCATAGAAAGAGGAAAGTAAAAAGAGATTGTGCGATATACTAGCAGGTATCTGTGTTATTATCTATTGGTTTTAAATATTATTATAAAATTATTCGCATGCGAAGAAACCACAAATGTGGTTCCTAAACTCTGAAAATTTACCATTTTGAAATAAGATATGTATTAATATTCACATTTACAGATGATGCAATTTAGAGTCTACTTTATAGCAAAATGAGAAAAGAAACTGAATACAAGCACAGCAATATGATAGCAACAAATCCTCATATATCAATAATGGCCATGAATATCCACCGATTAAATATGCCAATCAAAAAAATCCAAGACACACGTGATACTGAATTTCATGAGAGAACGAGTTTATTATGGTTGAAGTTTTCAGAAAGCATTTAGTTGTAGTGGAAATTAACCTGATGGATAAAATAGGCTGAATAGTCTAATAAGAATGAACATCATAAATAAATTATTCAAGAATATGGGGAGCTATTTAATATATTTGGGGTAGATTTTGGAGGTGAATTAAAATGTTTAAATTCTTGGGTTTTATCTTACAGATAATATAATCATTGGTGTGTTTCATTGTTGTTGTTTTAATTGGGGTAGAAAAATGATAAAAATAGGATTTTAGAGATATAATTCTGGAGATAAGATGTTATCTACAGGTAGAAGAAGGCTGGAATTGATGGTGACTTGCGAAAGTATGAGGGTTTTGAAGATAAAAGCCATTAAATATCATGCACGGAATTATGACAAGATGATCATGGATACAGAAAAAGACTTGATAAGACAATTTTGGGGGAAAATAACTACAAATGAATGTTTTCTGTATGTCTACTATAAGCTATGCAGTGGACTAGGCACTGTGATCACAACCAGGAAATATTTCATGATTTTTAAGCAAGTCTTACAATTTGAACAGTCCAGACATCCATTAATCAGAACTGATAATGGCCAGTATATTGTACTAGTGTTCACTGATTAAATAGCATAAAGTTTGTGTATAAATTGATGAACAAAATTGAAAAAAAAAGATTCCCAAAGATCATAAAGATAAAAACACCTCACATAAAAGTTGAGGCATTAAAAATGACCCTAGTTGGACCATCATTGAATGGTTTTTCGTTGAGTGTTTTGTCCTATTTTTAAGTGTACTCTGTCCTAAACCACATGTTTTGGCACCTCTTCCTGGGGTCCCAGTGGCCTGCTCAACTGCTATTCAGAATGGTCTCCATAAAAGAAACAAACAAACTTTCGTTATATCGATTGGAACTGTTTACTTCTTAGCTTGCATTATGAGCTTTGACTACTCTAGATTCAAACACTCTCCAATTCTAATTAGTGACACATAAGACAGATCTATCAAGATTTAGTATTTGAGTCAATACCATGACAATCATTTTTTCAAGATTTTTATTTTAAACATTTTATTAGGGACTCATACAAGTCTTATCGCAATCCATACATACATCAATTGTGTACAGCACATCTGTACATTCTTTGCCCTCATCATTTTCAAAGCATTTGCTCTCCACTTAAGCCCTTTGCTTCAGGTGCTCTTTTTCCCTCCGTCCCTGCTCCCCCCTCTCTCATGAACTCCTGATAATTTATAAATTATTATTTTGTCATATCTTGCCCTGTCCGACGTCTCCCTTCACCCCCTTTTCTGTTGTCCGCCCCCCAGGGAGGAGGTCACATGTAGATCCTTGTAATCGATTCCCTCTTTCCAACCCACTCTC
Organism: Tenrec ecaudatus; assembly: GCF_050624435.1. Taxonomy (NCBI): domain Eukaryota; kingdom Metazoa; phylum Chordata; class Mammalia; order Afrosoricida; family Tenrecidae; genus Tenrec; species Tenrec ecaudatus. Next base: position 116,140,176 of record NC_134548.1, on the reverse strand, counting down.
CCTCTACCCTGCCAGTATTGCTCCTCACATCCCTGGTCCTGAAGGGATCATCTGCCCTGGATTCCCTGTGCCTCCAGCTACTTACAGAGAAAAGGAGAAAGGGGGTGAGAGCAAGAGAGAAAGAGAGAGAATTAAAAAAAGTTGCAAGGATCCAGAAACAATACCTAACTTGTTAAGGACTTAGGCTGTTTGGTTTTTAATATTTGAATTTTAAGGTAATTTAAACAATTTAAGGTTTAGAAAATAAATCAGATGTAGAGAGAGAAAACTTAGTGTTTTAATATCTTATGCCTGGGTAAGATGAGAGAGAGGTGATAGTAATAGCTTGCAGAATTTTAAATGAGTCCAAGTTTACTGGTAGTTACAGAAAAAGTTTTTTGGGTCAAGTTTTTTTTTTTTCCCATATTGTTTAATGAATCCATTTTTGCATAATCAATTGGATCACCTTTGTACTTATTACTTTTTGCTTGTTACAATGTCTGAAACACTAGACTGACCGTTTTTCGGGCTGTTTTTTTATCATATTTAATCAGGTATAATTTTCAAATCATTCATTAAAAATGTTATCTTTCACACAAAGGACATTCTAAATCATTAAACAGTGGTAAGATGAACTGTGTTACTGAAAGACTGGGAAAGGTCAATATTTCAAAGTACCATATTTTATTGGCAAATACTTATGCTCAAAAACAATACTAAAACACATAAATATAAAATGTTTAATTTTTATTAAAATTTAATATACCTCATTTATAAAATATAGAGGGTACAGAATACGTTTTTAGCTACCCATATTTACACAAAAATATGTACAACGAAATCTAAGTGACTATTTTAACTCTCTTATGCATACATTGATGCTTTTTATACAATTTTATATTATGGATTCCCATATCCTTAATATTTTTCTAAAATATTTTTTATTTTGTTTTGTAATCGTATATAGATGCACCCTGCTTTATGTAAGTATTTCTCTACTGTAGGATATTTAGATTGCTTTTGTGCAGGAGATAATATTTACCATAAACTCAAAAAATGAAGTCACGGCCATCAAACCCAATCTGATTCATTGTGATCCTATCGGCCAGAATAGAATAGCCTCCTGTGAGTTTCCTAAACTTTAGCTATTGAAGGAGAAAGACTCATCTGTCTCCCTTAGAATGGCTGGGGGTTTCAAATTGCTGACTGGGTGATTAGCAGCCCAATGCATATTCCACTGTGAAGAATCCACTATGTCATCATTGGGTCAACTGGGCACCATAAAACCATAAATATATCTTCCTTCATTGATAGTTATATACATATATTTTCTATTATTTGGTTCAAAAGTGCAAATATTTATAAGTATCCTTATATTTTATATCAATTCACAGAATCACCAGTATAATGTATGAGGATGTGTATCTGAAGAAATGGCACCAAGTCCATGTCTGATGTCCTCCAGCTACACAAAAGTTAGGGACAATCCAACTCCACACCAAACCAAGGCTAATAACCACAAGGCAAAGACCAGACATCCTTCCTTAACCTATGCTGACACCAACCATCCCTCCCACAGCACTCTGCTTCTCTGCTGGGTTCAATCATCTTTTGTAATGGTCACATAGAACTTACAGACACTATTTTAATTTTTTTTAGAGATGCTAACAGGCCTCAAAATGTTAAGAATACGGTTGGTTTTTTTTTTTTTTTTGGTCCATAGCATCTCTTCTCAACTATGCTGGCAGGCATGACTCTCTCTGATCTTCAGGCTCTCAGCCATATGGTCCTTGGCTTCTGCTTCATGTGGTGGGACAGGAAAGCTGATGGCTGCTCTACCTCAGTCTTGGAGCTGCTTCTCTGCATCGTAGTCTAGATGCTTTGGCCTCTGTTGCCACTGTGGCCTCTGATACCTCAGGCAGGCGCTCTCTCTATATATGTGCTGCTTGGTGGCTCTACTTTCTTGATGGTCACAGGATGTCCGGTTCCTGCTTCTTAGATGACTCACTCTTATACCCAGTGGAAACTGACCAATCCCTGGTTAGAGTCTTCTACACCTTATTTGCTTCTGCCCACCTAGCTATTTATGTGGAATTATAAAGACTTGTCTAGAAGGAATTTCACTTCACCACAGTATCACACTGTACTCTGACCACCTGGGGAAATACCAACTACTCTGTGTTCAGTAAGCTAGTGGAATAGATGTTCCTTCCAATTAAAACAAATAAGAATATGAATAAAACATTTATACATCTTCCTGAATACATTCATGAGTTCAAGGAATAAAAGATTATCATCCAGCCTCCAAATGAAGGCAGTGACTAAAAAGAGATAAGCAGATCCCTGAAGGTGTTTTTAAGACCATTTGCTGAGTCTAAAAAAATTGAACATTGTTTTTCAGAGTCTTGATGAGCACAAGGAATAGGAGACAAATTTCCAAATAAAGCAGAGAGTCTAACAGGAGAGCCTTCTGTGAAGCTTGGGTCCTAAGGAGATACTCCCAGAGTTTTAAAGTTACCAAGAAATAAATTTCTTTCTCACTCAAAAAACTACAATGAAAACTGCACCACCTGCATAGAAATTTACCAATAAGTATTCGTGTGTGGCAATCTCCTCTTGAGATTTCAAAGTACCAAGCTAGCTTTCACTTGAGTTTATAGTCCAAATGCACACCACCTAAGTGACTTTGAAAGCCGGAAGAAAAGAATTTCAAGTAGACAGAAGAAAACCGAGGGGGTGGGGAATTATTAAACTGATAAAGAAATGAGATAAACAAGAGAGATTATGTACAAATAGCCAAACGCTGATGGGAATCCTGGAAAAATGTCATTTTTGGAGTTATCAGACTCAGAGTAGAAAAAAGTGTATTTTCTATCTTTCCATAAATTATAGTAATATTAAAATAGGCATATATAGCAAGTGGATTTGCACATAAACTACACGATTATGTAAAATGTATGATAATTAAAATGTAAAACTTTTTGGATGTGTCTATAAGTGGATAAAATACAACAAAATAGAGGCTTTGTGAACTGTGACAGAGAACCTAAAGAATTCTCCAATACACAGCCCAAAGATGGAAAATATGAAAGAGAGGCATTTCTGGATAAACATAAATTTAATCAGGGTTCCAAAATGATAGGAAACAGTGGAACAGAGGAGATAGTTGAAAATATGTTTTGAATAATAAAAAACAACAAATGTTAAGAGATACTAATATATAAATTCAGTTAGCTTAGCTAATCCTCTAACTCCCAAAAGTCAAACTCACTGTCAATCAGGTCGATTCTGAAAGAGCTGTCCCTGTGGGAAGTTTCCAATGCTAACTCTTTATAGCAGTAGAAAGTGTTCTCTTGCTCCCAAGCAAGGAAAGGGTATCAAAGTAAAACACACAATATAGGAAGTAAGCTAATTGTTTTAGACCTTCACAGAATCCTGCAGTTCTTTAATAATTGGCATTATTTGCAATTTTTCTTAAACTTGCACTCAGTAGTTTGTATCATATTACAAGGAATCGTGAATACAGTTTTGTGATTCAAAAGTTAAGATTAAAATCGAATGTATTTGTATCTTTATTTCTAGACTAATTGCCATGGAGTCAATTTTGACTCACAACAACCTTATAGGACAAATTGCAACTGCCCCCGTGGATTAGTGAGACTGGATCTATTTATGAAAGAAGAGAGCCTCATCTTTCTACCTCAGAGAGGTTGGTGGATTTGAACTGCTGACCTTGTGGTTTGCATCACAACTCATAAATATATACTATTTAAAAAGCACAACACAGTTAATATCAAGGAACAGATTTAATAAGATTATGAGAAATTTTAGTATAGTAGAATTCATATTGAATTATATAGATATATTAAAATAATTTAAAAAGACTTGCATATGGGAAGAGAAATCTGTGCTAAATATTAATACTTATCATTGTAAAAACTTCTCCAACTTGATCTCTAAGGTCAATGCAATTCCAGTCAAAATCTCAGTGGCCTCTTTATAAAAGATGACAAGATGATTCTGAAATATGTGGGGAATCACAAAAATTCAAGAGTCGAATGAAAGCATGGAGATCTCAGTGAAAATGTCCTGGATTCCCTGTGTTTCCAGGTCTTATCTGTATCAGTGTACATGCTCTGTTATAGCCAGATTTGGAAGGTAGATTTGTGGTCGTGATGGTGGGAGAGAGGAAGCATTAAAGAACTAGAGGAAAGTTGTATGTTTCATTGGTGTTGTACTGCACCCTGTCTGGCTCATTTCTTCATTATAACCCTTCTGAAAAGGAATGTCCAATAGTCTACAGATGGGTTTTGGGTCCCTACTCTGTGCTCCCACTCATTCACATTGTTATGATTTTTTTTTTTTTGTTCTGGGTCTTTGATGCCTGATACCTGATCCAATCGACATCTCATGATCACACAGACTGGTGTGCTTCTCCCATGCAGGCATTGTTGCTTCTCAGCTAGATGGCCGCTTGTTTATCGTCAAGCCCTTAAGACCCCCGATGCTATATCTTTTGATAGCTGGGTACTATCAGCTTTCTTCACCACATTTGCTTATGTACCCATTTTGTCTTCAGTGATCTTGTCTGGAAGGTAAGCATCCCAGAATGCCAGGTTATTAGAACAAAATATTCTTGCATTGAGGGAGTACTTGAGTAGAGGCCCAATATCTGTCAGCTACCTTAATACTTAACATATAAATATATGTACATAGATATATTTCCCTATTGTTATATATGAATATATTTACATATGTAAACACCTGTATTTAGAGCTCTGTACTTGTCCTTTGCCTCCTAGTTCTTTCCTCTATTTCCTTTTACTTTCCTCTTGAAACACAGGGAATTCAGCACAGATAAACCTCTCAGAACCAATAATGAGAGTACAAATCCCAGGAGGGTAAGGAGAAGGTGGGGAGAGGAAGTGGGAACTGATCACAATGATCTGCATATACCCTCCTCTCAGGGGGATGACAAGAGCAAAGAGGGTGATGGAAGACAGTGGTTGGTGTAACACATGAAAATAATTATGAATGATCAAGGGTTCATGAGGGAGTGAGGGAAAAATGAGGAGCTGATACCAAGGGCTCAAGTAAAAAGAAAATGTTTTGAAAATGATGATGGCAACATATGTACAAATGTGCTTGACACAATGCATGTATGTATGGGTTATAAGAGCTATATGAGCCCCCCCCCCCGCCAAATGCTTTAAATAAATAAATAGATCACAATGAAACAACCTTAACAGGTAATTAAAATTTTTATATTATTCATTCATTTGGGGAAATGTCATAAAGGCATATAGTATATAGAGAAATATATATTGAAGAAAATTACTAAAGGAGAATAAGAATAGCAAAGGTCTGTGACATCTGAGCCACAGATTAATCTCAACCTCAACTTAATTTGGCAGATGTTCTCTGCATTGCACAAGTGCAGCTGAGAACAAAGACTGCTTGCCCTATTTCCATTCTAGGGCTGTGGTGACATGGTGGAAGCACCCAAGAGATTTGAAATTCTCCTCTTTCTTTAGGGTTAGCGATGTACTGCTAACTCAAGGTCTTAAGTTCAATAATATCGGCTTCTCTTAGAGAGAAACATGAGGCTGTTTGTGCCCACAAAGATTACAGCCCTAGAAAATCCTATATAGGATTGCTTTGACTTGAAATCAATTAGTTTGGCCGTGTGTGTATGTGTGTGCCCCTCATTAAAATAAAATTATAACAAGAAAGCCTATGTCAACCCCAGAGAGGACAGGGCAAATTTTAACAAATAGTTAAGAAACATGCAACAAAAGCAGGAGGGTGTGACTTGTGCTCAATTAAAGGAGAAGACAACAAATAGTAGCATGATGTCCAACTTACTAGGCCAAGAGCTCAAAGCACATATTACAGATATGTTCACAGTGCAAAAAACTTTGCTTCAAGAAAAAAGAAAGGTATTAAGACAACCCCTCATTAAATAAAGAATAGCAACAAAGAGTTTATTTTTAAAGAACCAAATGTTCTTACAGAGAAATAAAGTCCCAATGTACGACAGAATGAAACAGTGCTTGGCCTACACTAGCCTCACAATCCTCATTATGTTTGAGTCCATGGTTATAGTGCTCTTGTCAATCCATCTCATTAAGGAGCTTCCTGTTTCTTGTTGACCATCTCTTTTTCAAAGTCTGGAAATGTTCTCTCCTGATAATATGTCCAAAGTAGGTGAGGTGGACTTGCTTTTGAGCAAGTGATGGTCTATTCCACACTTTGCTCCCTGCTTGGTTTTAATTGTGGATATTGAGCTTCTCTAGAGTCTCTTCCTACAGATGTAATAAGTTTGATTTCTGTGCATTCCATCTGGAATTTTTCCCGTTTATGTTGTCAAAAATATATTTAAAATGAACAAGTCTTTGGTCTTGCCAAAGAAAATCAAGCTGCACTGAAAGAATTATCCTCAAAAGGGCTCCAGAAATTCATGGAAAATAAGCTTAAATGCTTCACAAACTGATGGAGCACTGGAAACACCCTTCTTTACCAGGAAAGTTAGGAGATAGCTACTTGGTCAACCTACTGGAAGAGATTTATATTTGTGCCCATTCCAAAGAAAGACAACCCCAAAGAATGGTCACATTGCAGAATAATATCAATGATATGACTTGGAAGCAAAATTTTGCTAAAGAACTTCCAATAACAGCAGTACATTGACAGGAAACTGTCAGAGGTTCAGGCTGGATTCAGAAGAGGAAAGAGAACCAAGGATATCATTCCTGAAGTCAGATGGATCCTGACCGAAAGCAGAGAATACCAGAAAGATGTTTACTTGAGTTTTATTTGTGCCAAGGCATATGACTGTATGGACCGTAATAAACGGGCCAACCTTGAGACACATGGAAGTGCCAGAGCATTTCATTTTGCTCTTGCACAAATAGTCTATGGATCCAAAGGCAATTGTATTTGCAGATGAAGGGCACACTGCAGAGTTTACATGAGGAAAAGTGGACATCAGGGTTATATCCTCTTCCTGTAATTGTTCAGTTTGTATACGGAGCAAATAACCCGAGAAGGCTGAATTATATGAAGAAAAATGAGGCATCAGGATAGGTGGAAGGCTTTCCTTTAATTCTGTCCACTTGTTTAGCATTCATAGGATGAGAAATTATAAATATGTTTAATGTTGGTTGATATGAGTCAAAACAGAGCACTCCACCCTCAGAATCTTTTAGCAATAGAGATAGTCTCTACAAGATTCATATTTTTTTTCTGCCAAATCCTTTCATTTTATGACCAAACCTACCATTTTTGTTTATTTGTGTGTATGTTTAACATGAAGTAAATCTCATGAACATTTCCATGCACAGTTATAAAATGAATTATAGTCTTAATTGGCAATATTATAAAAATATTGGTTTGCATAAATGATAGATAAATTTTCTGAAAGCTAAAAATTATCTGTAGAAAATTTAGCCTACATCTCCCTGTAGGATTATTCTTGAATAATGCCTCCACCAGCATCCCTAAATCATTGCCCTTCATAGTTTAATAGAACTCTGGAGAAGGCTGTGCGACAACATTGCAGTGTTAATGCTTAGTGTTCAATAAACTTTGTCAGAATAAAAGCCTGTTTTCAATTTTACCTGCCATTTCTCTTTAAATTGTTTTTGAATGTGGCTACTATTCATCAAATCCACTTACATTCTGAAAATGGATATTAATAAAGGACATAAGTTTATATTTGCAACTCCAGTGGTCAATTTTCTGCTGTCCTTTACTTGACCTCTCAGCCACATTAACCTCCTTCCAGTTTGATATCCTTTCTTCACTTGGCTTCCAGTGTAATCATTATCCTGTTTTTCACTGTGTATGTCACTAACTGTTTCTTCTCAGTCTTCTTTTCAGGGTTCTCATTCTCTCTCTCAATACTCATGTACAAATATCCTCTTTCAAATACACACACAAATTTATGGGTATACTCACCCTCTCCTTCCAAGAGAAGCCTATGAGTGGATACATGGATAGATACACAGGTTGAGCAGTTGTAAGTCCCATTTTAAGTTGTTAGCTGCTATAGAGACTGTGTCAGACCTCAGGGCATCCACAATGCACAAGGTGATTAGACTGTTACGATGTGATATATATGTATATCTACATATAGAGTTTCATTGACTGATTTTTTTCCCCTAAAGTAGATGTTCAGGCCTTTCTTCCTAGTTTATTCAAGCCCGTAGGAAGTTACTGAAATTGTTCCACAACACAACATCTTGTAAGAATCCATTAGAAGGCAGTGTACTTGCTGTGTTTGAGGTGCATTGAGCTCCTGATTCTACCCTCTCTCCCTCAACCTGTTTCCAATTTTAATAAGTGGCACCAGCATTCAGCAGTTGCTTAAGACAGAAACCTTGGAATCATTCTTGAATATTTTCCCATAGCCCACATACAGTTTATTAAAAATCTTGTGGGCTCTACCTTCAAAAAGTATCCAAAAGACTCACCAACTTTTCACCACCACCTCTACACCCTTGTCTAAACAAGCATCAACTTCTCATACATGAATTATTGCAATACATTTTGGGGTAATTCTGTTTTCACCTTTCGCCGGATAATTTGTTCTCCATGATAGGTGAATAGATTAAACTCTGTAATTTGTTTGCTCAAACTTCCCAGAGGACTTCTGAGCACACCTATACCTTATTATGATATAAAAATTTCTATATGAGCTAGGACCCTGCTATCTTAGTGATGTCATCTGTTACCAGATTCCTGCTAACCTCACAGCCATCGTGTTGATTCTGAGACTTAGTGTAGAACAAAGTTGAAGCTCCCCATACGGTTTCAAAGGCAGTGGTTTTTTTTTAAAGCTAACTGCCATGTTTGTCTCCTGTAGAGTGGCCGGTGGGTTTGAACTGCCAATGTTTGGGTTAGGAGCTAAGATTTAAGTACTATACTACCAACACTCTATGTTTCCCTCACTGCCCTCTATTCCAATCACTTTGGTTACCCTGTTGTTACTTATTGTTGGCGTAGTTGCTATTAGGTGCTATGGAGATATTTCTGACTCATACTGACCCTATGTACAACGGAACAAAACACTGCCCTATGAGTCTGAATTGACTCGATGGCAGTGGATGAATATTGAAGTAAGGTGGGTTGTTTTCTACCAGTGATTGAAATTTCTACCACATTTGGACTCTAAAGGAGACGAACCAAAATGACCACCTGATGAATGAGGCGACCTCAGCACAAAGAGGTTGGTCATATATTGCTGGAAGTACTGAAAGAGGGAGCCAACACTCATAAACAAGATAAAAGGACCAGCTCCCAGCAAGAAAAGCATCCGGGGTCTGAAAGGCTTGTCTTCAGACAAGCAGTCATCCAAGTGAGGTAGCTGTCAGCTCATTTGACACAGAAGCAGCACACTAGCCTACATGACCCAAGAATTATAAGTAATAAAACCCAAACCCAGTTAAGGGAACAGGATTAGATCCTAAATTCCAAGCACCCCATTTATAGAAGGCTCTAGAGGACAGTGAGAGCCTCAAACCCATTTGTAAGATCCCTCATTCAGATTAAGCTTCTGGTAAATGTCCTCTGACTCTGGAGCAGGGACGAGCACAGGCTTGCTATCAAGCAGAGTGCACTGTAGAGAGGATGCTTGCAGGTGTAGTAAGTTCCAAATGTGACACCTTGATCCAATGTATAAGTGTTCCCGTTTGCAACACTTTCTACTTTGTTTGCATTGGATCTTTCTCTGTTTCATTCTGTTGTTTTGGTGGCCTTTAGTTTGGGTTTTATTTTGATTTAGTGTATTTTTCTGTATATGAAACCCAGGTTACGTAAACTCATAGAGAAAACAACTGGATTAATAGGTTCAATGGGACATGATAGGTGGGCAGGAAATGGAGGGATAATAATGTGTATAAGGATGAAAAAATATCTTGGAATTGAGAGTGGGGATGGTTGCGCAATTCTTGCGAATGGGATTGAACTAGTGAAATGTATGATACACGAAGTGTCTGTTGGTGACACTGTTAAAACTACATAATTAATTTAAACATTTGGTGAGAATGGCACAGGACCTGGCAGTGTTTGCTTCTGTTGTACTTCTTGCTATGAGTTGGAACCAAATCTTTATCACCTATCAACAAAAGCATATGATTAGGTAACCTTTGTTGTTTAACATGATACTGGAGAATAGTGTTTGAATTAGGCTCCCCCTGAATGACTAGGTGATTCATTCATGCAGCTAATGTTGGATATTTGGGGGAAAACCAAACTACTGTGGAAGCAAGCATTCAATGAAGCAACGATCCATAAGCCCCAGGCTGTGGCATGGAGTCACTCAGTCTCTGGAGGGCAAAACCAAAAGCTCTTGCACATTCTACGGCGGGGGGGGGGGGGTGGTGGATTTATGCGAGGAGTGCCTACAACTGTCTAGAAGAGTCTGAAAATGTTTCCTCCAGGAAGCATCATTTGAACTGAGACATGAAGGGGCAGTGTGGCATGCTTCTAGAGAAAAGGCACATAGAAAGTTCCGTGAAGGATATGGTCCCTCAGAGGCCATGAACAAAGGAACTTGTGCTGATGCAAAATTAAATCCGAGGAAGAGGGCGTTGCGTGAGAAAAGTGAGAGTCATATTACATAAGTTTTCAATGTCTGGTTTGTTCGGGTGCTTGCAAATGATATGAGTGCATTGGGGAGATGTGGAAGATAAGGCTGATATTGCTAATCAAAGCCAATGCTGAGATTTCCAGAGTGGTTAATGAAGAGCACACGCCATCGGACATTTCTGCAATCCACAGATATTGTATAAACTGCTCTAAACTGTGCTGAACATGACACATTTGCTATTGTTCTCGGGGACATTTATATTTTATAGGAGGATTCCAAGACAGGATATTGCATTAGTTAGAATTTTAGGTATGTACAAATCAATTAGATTTAAACTGAAGACCTTTTCGAAAGGTTTCTTTTTCTTTTGCCTATAAAACCATCTCATTAGGATCTCTGCCATGCTTACTGTCCTCGCAGATTTTATTTTTTTATTGTAACAGTCTCAAAGAGACGAGAAAATGCATGAATTTTGTTGTTGTGAATATAAAATTACCCTTGATAGAAACTCTGTTGTTTTTTTTAACCCAGAAGAGGAAATAAAAGAAATAACATACTTTAGAAAACATTGGTTTGGAAAAAGGAATTAAAGTAGCTGTTCATTACCTGTCAAAGTAAAGAGTACTACAAAAAAAGGGGGAGAATGCATCTGTTTTGAGTCATGAAATCATCCTCTAGGCTCCAAGGAAAGCTTACACCCAAGTGGGAGAGCAAGTGGCTCTCGCTGTGAAACTCAATTGTAAAGAACAGAATCTTTTCCTCCAGGCCTCCTGGAGGAATGGATCTTCTCCTTTCTTCCACCTCGATTCCTGAGCTACACATATGTGTACAAGTTAAATTGCAATAACACAATTGGAACATTTAACGCCTGATGGTTGTTCATGCCCTCAGCATCAAACTAAAAAACAGAGCTTTAAAAACAGAACATGAATAATAGGTTTCTTTTAAGAAGCAAGTAGAATAAAAATGATTTCAATGAGTAAAACAGAATAAAGTAAGTAGGAGGATTTAAGCTTTTAAAAATGGTTATATGATTCTGCAAACGATAGGAAGTAAAAACAAGCCCAGTTTGTCAAGTCAGCTTAACTTGTAAGTTGTGTCACAAAATAAACACAAACTCTATTTATTAGATAGGTCCATTGGTTGGTTGGTCAGTATGGATGAATTGATAAAGATGTTGAGGGATAGGTAGATACTAGGTATAGATAGATAAATTTCCCTTTGTTATCACAATGAATAATTATTAAGACACAATTGGGGTTTGAGCACTCCGTTGAATGGTGTTGGTGATGATGAACGAAGTTATGTTCCTTCTTTAGACTCAAAATATAGTATTGAAAATATTAAAGCAAATGTGGAAGCCATTTGTTACAGACATGTGGCTTTTAAAATACTGTAGGCATTTCAGATAAGGGAATATATTATCAGTGTGCTTAGAGTGGTCAGCTTTTATGAAGCAGAAGAGTCCCGAATCATGATCTAAAAAGAGAGGTGGAGAGAGAAGAAAAAAAAATATTTTTTTATATAGGGAAAAGAATGGTTGAAGATATTGAGGCAGGAATGTGGTGTGTGATTGTTTGGAGACCGGCCTGACAGAGCTGGACCAAGGATCATGTTTGGGGATTAGTGTGAGTTTAGGATAAATAGGTACAGTGGAGCTAGTTGATGGAAGACCTAGAATGCCAGGTTGATTAGTTTCAACTTGATCCTTTAGGCAACGGGATGTTCTGGTAGGGGAATGACATGCTGAAAGAACCGTCTTAAGAAGATTAATCTTGAAATGGTTTTCAGTAGGGATTTGCATGTCTGTGTGTGGCCAGTGATGGGTGGGTATGGGATCAGTGAAAGAGTTAACTGTAGGTGATTACTTTAAGGCATCTCTCAAGGAAATCTTTAAATTCTCCCGTTTTACTCAGTTCCTTTGTTGACATTATCATAATTTATATTGACTTTTCTTCTTCAAAATTTAGCATGTTGTTCGGGGGAGTTGGAAAAAAGGAAACCTCCAGAATGTGTCCAGCTCCTCCACCCTGGCTCCGCCTCACCTTCCTCTTGATACATGTCAGTGATTAGTGGTCAGGAAAGGTCTTCGAAAATAGACTGTGATCCTGCTTCTGTCCTCGAAGGAACATGAGCCCTTCTGCTTGTAATCATCAAAAGTCCTTAATCCGGGTTCACTGCCTTCCTTCAATCTCCATTATGAATATCAACTGGGTTGCTTGTCATTTTCTTCAGAAGCACCTCTTCCCATTGTGACTTTATTATGTGGAATTGTGCAGGGTCATAATATCTCATTTATGTTCCCACTGAGATGGAAATACAAACACAAATCAAAATACCTAAAAGGAATGCATTAGGGGTTATCAAAGTTATTATCTGGATCCACCCCCCACAATTCAATTCAGTTAGGGCAAAGTTGTATCCTTATAGCATAAACATGTAAGTACGTGAACGTGAACAACGCATACTAAACACTACAAAACACAATATAGGAGGAAAACATTAATTGACAAAATAACTAGCACAGGCTATTAAAGAACTTATTACACTCATTATTCATTTAACAAAAAGAAACCCCACACTCCCATAGTGGAATGCATGTAAGGAGCCATAAATCAACATTTCACATCTCACCTTTGAGTCATATAAATCTGGCATGTGCATAACTGGGAATGTGTGGATCAAAACATCAGTTCCAAGTGCACCTTTTCTTCTGTTTTACACTTACAACTTTCATTAGTAAGTGGCTGAGTTGTCTCTTCACTGGGTGCCTCCCTTGGCCCCCCGCCCTTAGCAGAAAGGGGATCAATTTCTCACTGAGTACTTGTATGTAGCAAAGGAGCCTTAGTGTCTCAGTGGGATAAACTTTGGCTGCTTACCTCAAAGTCAGCGGATCAAACTTACCAGCTCCTCCAAGGGATAAAGGTGAGACCATCGGCTCCCATAAAGATTTATAGCCTCCGAAACCCTAAGAGCACTTTACTCAGTTCTCTATGTTCACTGTGAGTCAGAATCTACTCTATGACATTGGGTTTTCTGGTTTGTACATAACAATCTTATCCTTGGATTGAAGAGTTGACTAGGTGTATACTCACTCTATTAATAAATATGCACCTAGGGTCACAATGATTGTGAAGATAGCACACTGAATGATGTTGCACATAGAGTGATTTCACAGGACCTAACAATACCAAGTTCATAAAAATGCAATGGGGATTGTTGTTTGGTGCCATCAAGCCCATTCCAACTCATATCAAACCTATGTAGAACAGAGCAAAATTCTACCTGGTCCTGCACCCTGGCGGTGTTGTGGTTACACATCAGGATGTGATCCACATGGCCGGCAGGTCAAAACCACCAGCAGCTCTGTGGGAGAAAAAACTGGGCTTTCTACTCGCGTAACTAGTTAGAGTCTCAAAAACCCACAGGGGGTCACTATGTATCAGCTTTGACTTGATGACAGCGAGGTTTTTTTTTTTTTTTTTGGTTTGGCACCATCTTCACAGTTGCCATTCCTCTTGAAATTGTAATTCATGGCATAGTAGTACTCTGATTCAAATGCTTAAATACCAGTCTATTTAGCTCACTAATGCCTAGGATATTGATCTTTATGGTTTGCATTTAACTTTTGAGAACTTCCAATTTGCCTAGATTCATACTTCATACAGCCTAAGTTCCAATTATTAATAAATATTTTCAGCTATTTCTTCTAATTTTGCGTTGTGCAAATGATGGCCCCAAAGGCTTTACTCCAGCTCTATTTTTAAGTGGCAAATCGTCTTCAGTCAGATTTTGAGTGTCTTCTGCTGTGAGGAGCTCATCTTTGGGTACAATATCTGACAGTGTTCTGTTGATAGAGCGTTTGAATTGTAATGTTATTAATACTGAGAATAATGTTAAAATTGCCTCAACTGAATGAAATATTACTTATATGAGAGTTAAATTATGTTAAATGTTATATTTCTTCTACCCTTAAACTCCAATCATAAGAAAATGGCGTGCTTCTTGTAAGAGAGCCCAATAAAATAACATTTATAAAAGAAAGTGGAAGAATTTTTAAAATCTGCATTTAGCAAATATCTAATGAGAAGTAATTGAGTGTGTGTGACAACTCTAGTTTACGGCGAAACAGAAAAGAAACTATTCCTTAAATCAAGACTCATATATAATCTATACTTTCCAAATGGTTATTCTAAGACCACTGAAGTAGTCAGCCAGTCTCTAAGCCAACTCTAGTACTGCCTACCTTTGAGTATTCACATTCTTACTGAGCCCCACATTGTATAAGGGTTCGTATGGGTGACCAATGTAATATAGCCAACATGATCATATGTAATTTCTGAGATTAGTTTCTAAAATCCATCTTAATCAATTGCTCTTGCATCACAGACTCTTCAGTAGCCAGTTCCATGGAGCAGCCAATGAGAGTAACATGGCATCAGAAGGCTCAGCCAAACAGCTATGCTAGTGAGCCTTGTAACTGATTTATGCAAATGATAAGCACGAGAGGCTGAGAGTACCAATATTAATCCTCAATAAGTAAATGTGAAAATAAAATGTATTACCAGAAATGATAATAAACCCATGGCCATCGAGGTGATCCTGAATCATAGTTATCTTAATTAAAAATCATTGTTATCAAGTTGATATAGACTCACTGCTACCCTATAGAACAGAGTAGAACTACCGCTTTGGGTTTCTGGGACTTCAAATATTTACAGGAGTAGACAGCTTCATTTTTATCCCCCAGAGAGACTAGGGGTGCCCAATCAATGAACTTATGTTTAGCAGCACTCCACAGCTCTTCCACAAATGAAGAAACAGATAAATAATAATATGTAATTTGAAAAATCAACGAATAATAAAATGGACTAAACTACTGGGATTAAACCACAGGGATTAATCTCAAAATCTTTGTGACTAATCACGAACACTCAAGTGGGGGCAAATTTTATAATAGGGGCTATGTGGAGACATTTAGAGCTGACACACCTTGGGACAACTACTAGCACCTAGTGGTTAGAGGCTAAGGATATTGCTCAACAGTTTAAAAGGCACAGGATAACCCCAGCAACCGTTAGTTTGCCAACCCCATACGCTAATAATATCAAGGTTGAGAAACTGTGCTAAGTGCAAAAAAAGACAAATACAAAATATTATGTATTATATGAATCTATTCTTAGGGAATTCTTAAAAATGGAAAAATTACAGTGACAAAAACACACTCCAAACATGTAAGCAGTTTTCCAGGTCAGGTCTGAGGGACAGCATGAAGGTAAGTGGGCATGGATGAACTTTTGGGGGTGATGTAGCCATTATCTATATTGCCTGTGGTGGTAATCGTCACACAATTATATACAGCTACTAAAATTCAGCAAAATTGTGACTGAGAGAAGGCTCAAGCTTTGGAGCCTTTCTTCTCTCAGATCTTGTCTCACGAGCAGGAAAGAATTCAAACGAGGGCCCACATTCAGACTCGAGTTATAGAAAAGACTTGAAGATAATGCGTGAAGTTGATATTAAAGAGGCACTTCAGTGTGGAACACCAAATGGTGCCCAGCTAATCTGAGGGTACTTGGGATGAAGAGCAAGGTCTTAATCCAGCAATGGTGAACCTTCCACCATCAGCAGGATTTCTGGTGTGTCTCACGACTCCCGGTGGTGTAGTGGTTATGAGTTGGGCTGTGATCTACATGGTTGGCAGTTCAAAATACTCAGCAGCACCAGGAAAAGGACTGGGCTTTCAACTCCAGTAAACAGTTACAGTTTCCAAAACCCTCAGCCGGTTGCTATGAGTAAGCATTGGCTCAATGGCAGTGCATTGGGTTTTGCTCTTCTGCTACTGCTTGGCTTTGCCTAGCATATGTCCCCTTTTCTAGGTACATGTATCCCAGAGTTCATGCTGTGTTCTTCTCACCAGACCTCCCCACCATAGCGGGGGTAGTGTGCACATCCTGACTGTTCCCCTAGCTGGTCCATTGACAAGGACATGTGTCTTATCTGCCCTTCCTAATCAGCTGTGATGGAATGCGAGGGGGAAATGGGCCTCCACTCCCCTTTGTGCTAGAAATTCCTTCAATAGACAACCTTTTTATTTCTTTTTTATCACTTTGTTAGGGGCTCATACAACTCATCACAATCCATACATGCAGTAATTGTGTAAGGCACATTTGTACATTCATTTCCCTCATCATTCTCAAAACATTTGCTCTACACTTAAGCCTCTGGTATCAGCTCCTCATTTTTGCCCACTCTCCCTGCTCCCCTCCTCCCTCATGAACCCTTGATAATTTATAAATTATTATTTTGTCATATCTTTCCCTTGACAACCTTTTTCACTTGTTTATTTCTGTCTGGTTAATAGTATGCTCTTAAAATTAATGAAACAATACATCACGCTTTGAATATAAAGTTATCACAGAAAACAACAACTAGGATTGAACGATGACTTTTGCCAACCTCAGCTATATGATTGAGGAGAGCCAGGCTTAAAATGAATCAACACTGCAACCACACATCACAGCTGTAAAGTTGATTGTGACACATGGTGCACCTATTGGTCAAGAAGATTTGCTCCCTAGGCTTTCCAAGGCTACAAATCTTTACAGAGGCAGACTGCCGCATCTTTCTCCCACAGACTCACTGATGGGTTCACGTCACCGACTCCTAGTTGAGCAATCTGATCAACCACATCTGAACATTATTTCTCCCTTCTTTGGTTAAATCTGAACCTTCCTTTCACTTTAAGGTTCATTGAAAACATCATAAAGTAACCGTGTGCTTTAGCTACTGTGCCACTAGTACTCTGTGTATTTGCCGAGTTCAAAATAGAGTTTAGCCAAATTCCTATAAGGCGCTACAAATAATAGTGAAGAATAAGTCAGTATTATACTCTTCTATTTCTTTTTATTTATCAAAGACTATCTGCATTCACAATGAATCAGTTTCCAGATTATTCCACCAAGTGGGACTTTTTGAGAGATCATCCACTACGGTAGGTCATGTTACTCATAAGGGTTGATGAATACTTTATGGTACAAATTCCTTGATAAATGATTAGAATCTTTCCTGGAGGCATTGAGATGAACACATTCCTTTGAACTTTTGGAAAGACTAGTGCTCTTTTCATAAGCGAGGTTTATGTTGGCTCCATTCTCACAACAGCGACACATATTACACTTCGTTAATAAATGCTGTTTTCAATTCAAGATGTAAAAGTAGACTTAGTTGGTGAAATCTGATCAACAAGAACTGAGTAGTATTTCTTACTTCTTGGGTTAAATCGAGACTTTTCTTTCATTTTGAATTTTATTGAGAACGTTTTATAGGAAATTGCCCCTTACCTCCCATACTCTGAGAAAGTTATTTCTCCCATCTGGTTCATTACACCCTGGGAAAATAAAACCATCATGGAAGCAATAAAAATCATTCCATTCAGCTCTGTGTGGATAACTTTCTGAAGGCAGAAAAAAATAGAAATCCAGGTCGCCCCCAGAGTCCCTGGAGGCTCCAGAGTTCTGCTGCAAGACCTGCCTATCATACTAGAGCTATTAAGACAGAGACAAACAAGACGATGCAGCAAGCTGTTTCTCAACAACCCAATCTCTGATAAACAAGCATTTTAAGTGCTGACTTAGAAAATTTTCTTCGATTTACCACATTCATCCCAAGTGAGAAATAATAGTGCAGCTTGTATTTCAATGTCAGCAGTTTTCCCTTCCATATCACACAGACACCTTGAATGACCTTCTAGGTCTTGTTCCATCTGGTATCTCTCTGAGTTTTAATTTTGGGCTCTTAATTAATCACTCTGGAATGGTGCCACAGTTACAAATGCTGTCAGATGGGCCAGGATAATCAATTAAAAATATATATAATTTGGATTTGGGTCAGAATAACTAGGAGGACAATTAGTTGTTTATGCCAACTAAAATCTGTGGTATTAAACCCTAGATGTGAGTTAGAGCTTCCTGAAATCCACACACCCCCCCCCCCCAAAAAAAAACCAGCCAATAGTTTTCCAGTTAGACTTCCCAAGGAATAATGGATGGAAAAATAATGCTGGATTGGCTTTCTCCTCCTCCCTCCTTCCTCTCTCTCTCTCTCTCTCTCTCTGCTTGATATAGAAGGGTTATGTGGGAGGAAATAGTAAAAAAGGCTGAAAGTAAAGTATGGAAAGATTATTCAAAAGTAAAATACTCTCAATTTATTATTATTTCATAACTTGGCTATATATAAATGTGCAGAATGTGCCAACATACCTAGTTACTCTTACAATTGTCTTGTTATATACGAATTATGGCTATAGTGGAATGGGCAACGTGATTATAAGTAAATAGTTACTAAACAAAAAGGTTTCAGTAATATTCAATTGTTTTTAATTACATTTATTGTATATATAGAATAATAATGATTCAGTCAACCTTGCAAGCACGCAGTGTCCATAAGAGCATGTGATTTGAATTCATTCTATGTGTCAGGGGGGAAATGAGAAGGATTTTGTAGGATAAAGCAGAATTCTAGATGAGCCCCCCTTTTTATTTTCCATACTTTTTACTCCAACCTCTGTGCCTTAAACGATCATTCTTCCAAAATGTATGTTGTTTTCATTGACTTGCCAATCACCCAAACTCAAGCATGAATCGCAAGAGCATTTTTCCTATTCTTACTCTTTAAAAATTCCCTTTCCTTTCTCCTCATCATCACCTTATCCCCTAGATATCCCTCCTTAAGGGCCCTGGACTCAGCCAGGCCAAATCCACAGAATTAAAGGGTATTTATAGGCACTTATGGTCTTAATGGGTATTTATGGTCTGGGCATAACTTATTTGAATACTCTGCAGAGTTTTCGCTTTCGAGCAGACCACATCCCTTTCCTTTTTACAATGATTCCAAAGCTTGAGGTCTCCTTTTGAAAAAAATCAGTCTCTCCCATTCATCTTCAAAATTTCCAGTAAGCACCTCATATCCCCAATACCCCACCACTTGTCTGTCAGTGGGTCTTACTGCGATAGCTTGGATGTTGCTGCGACGCTGGAAGCGATGTCACTGGTGTTTCACATGCCAGCAGGGTCACCCAAAGTGAACAGGTTGCAGATTAAGAACAAACTTTGAACATGAGGAAAGACATGGAAAAACCTTATCAACTGAATGAAAACATTGCAAGATACAGAAAACCTCATGAGAAGAAGCAGAACGTTGTCAGAGATGATACCAGAAGACGAACCCTTCAGGTCAGAGGGCACTGAGAATATGATTGAGGAAGAGCTGCTTTCTCTGTTGAGTAGACCACAATGCCGTGGATGGAATACAACTGGCAAGTAAAGCCTTCTGGACCTTCATTTATTGATGGGACATGACTAAAGTGAGAAGAAACAGCTGAAAACATAAATTAATAATATGAACTTGGAATTATGAAGTATGAATCTAGGAAAATTGAAAGTTGTGAAAAATGAAGAGGAAAACAAAAATCAACATTGTAGTTATTAGTGAGCTGAAATGAACTGGTATTGACTATTTTGAATAAGAAAATCATATGGCTTACAAGGAAATTCAATCAATCCAAATATTATTCATATTTATACATTTACCAACAAAGTTACTTATAAAGAAGTTGAAGGATTTTACCAATGTATTCAGCCTGAAATTGATCAAACATGCATCCAGATGTGTTGATATTCATTGGAAAACTGGGAAACAAAGAAAAAGGAACTGCAGTTGGAAAATACGGTCTGGGTGATAGAAACAACGCCAGAGATTGCATGATAGAATTTCCCAAGACCAAGGACTTTTTCATAGCAAATACTCTTTGCAACAAAAAGAAGGGAGTTAGTTGGTTCACACCCTCTACTAAACCAGGATTTAATTCCACCTTAATCCTGTTCATTAGTATAGCAGAGGACTCCTTCCAGAATGGAATTATAACCACAATCAGAGTCCTGAATTATAATATATGAAATAAGGATTTATGGCTAGGAAGGGCCATAATAATTGACTCCATCTCAATAAGCCTTCCTCAGAATTGATGCTATGTTCTTCTTCATGTAATCTCATGAACAATTCTTCAAATTATTTGCTTAGGGTACAGATTGAATAAGTCTGGTGAGAGCATAAGAACTTGACAAACATATTTCCTGGTTTTTAAAATATGCAGTATTCCCTTATTTTGTTCAAATAATTGCCTCTTGAATTACCATGTTACCCAGTAATTCAACTCCTAGATAAACACCAAGAGAATTTTAAAGAGGTGTTCAAACACAAACATTTATGCTAACGCTTACTGCAACATTATTCTTAACAGCCAGAAAATGAAAACAACCTAAATGTCCATAAACTGATTCATTGATAAATAAAATTCATTTGAAATATTTTCATGTGTACAAAGAAAATACTGATGTGTGCTACAATATGGATGCACTTTGAACATATTACGCTAAGAGTTAGCGGCTAAGTGAAAGTAGGCGGACAGAAAAGGTCGCGTATTGCAGGCTTACATTTATTTAAAATGTCTAGAGCAGCTAGAGCTACAGAGACAGAAATTAGATTAGTGATTGGCAGCTACTAGGAAAAGGGGAGAGGGAGTCACGGGGTATCTTTTTGGGTGATTAAAATTGTCTAGAAATAATTAATGGTGATGATTGTACAACTGTGAATGTACTAAATTCCACTGATCTGAACACATTAAAATGACTGAAGTGATGAAATTTATGTTTTGTAAATTTTGTCACAACAAAAATGACCCTACTCTAAAGTGCTTTAATTAATACTCTATTCCAATATATGTAAACATAGAATTGATTTTTAAGGAACATCTTAGAGTCATGGAGACTGATGTTTGCATGACCCATTCTTCCATAGGACTAATTATTTTCATGTCTTCAACTTTCATCACTTCTTCTTCCACATTGGGTGAGATCTAGATGGCTACACATGAGTTTTAACTCTAGTCTCGGTTCACACAAATAGGATATGTAACATTGTCTTTGTGGATTATATCATGCCAGTTGTCCTTATACCTCATACCCAGTGAATCATTCTCCTACTGGGTCTGCTTGTGTCCAGTAAGTTTTTATAACTTTTCTCCCTGTATTATATTCAAAGATATATTTATAGCACATATGAAAGCATCTTCTGTCAAATATGCATATACATACTCATAGGTCACTGTTATTGCAGGATTTGTGTTTAGCACTATTTGCCTCTGGTGCCTTCAATTCTGGCACTCTTCCCCTGCCTCCATCATTTAAAAAAATTTTTTTTGCCAAGCCCCCTCTTGTATATTGCCTTTTACTTCACCCAAGTTAGCATATGTCTACCTTCTAGCCAGTAATTTGTCTCACCTTCTTCTTTCACCCTAGCAACCATCAAAGAATATTCTTTTAGTGTGAAAACTTTTTATGGATTTTTATGATAATAGCTTCATACAAGATTTGTTTTTCATGATTGAGTAATTTCACTCAGGATAATGTCTTTCAGGTGCATTCATGTAATCAGTTGTTTCGTGATATTCCATTTTGTGTTTATTATCCACTGTGTGTTTATCCATAGCTTGTTTATCCAATCTTCCCCTGATGCAACTGCAGGCTGTTGCCCTCTTTTCAGTATTGTGAATGATGCAAGATGAACATAAATGTGTACATATAATTGATTCTTTCAGCTCTTTTTTCTCTAGGATGTATACCAAGTCAAGACATTACTGGATCATATGTGGTTTCTGTTTACAACTTTTTAAGGGAGCACATCATTTTCCACAGTAATCACACCATTTTATAGCCTCTAGTTACTCTCTGGTCTGGAAATGAACTCATTCCTATATGTCAGTTTTCAGCTAAACACTGGACAGATGTATAGATGAAACAACACTTGGAAGGTTTTCCACCTGAGAATAATCAACTATTTAAGACCCAAATGCCAGCATTTACCCAAGGACAAAGTTCAGACGTGTTAGAAAAGAAACAGGAATGGAAACAAGGAGGAAGACATGGAGTGATTTTGCATTATGGAGATTGCAAGCAATGGCATGTAACAAAATATGTATGAATTGTAAATGGAAAACTGATTTGCTTTGTAAATCCTCACCCAATTCACAATAAAAAGTTAGAAAACAAAACCAAAAATATTCAAATTTGGATTGTATTCCTAGATGTTGCTCTGTCGCATGGGGTTAGATGGAGGCCCTTTTGTCTGGTAAAGTATTATGCTATCATATCTGGAAATGCTACATCTTCTACTCCTTACCACCCTAAGCAATGTATACCTATTCTTCAAAATCCACCTGATATTTAATTTCCCATGAAAATCGCCTTTGCTATACTGTAGAATATTTTTAATGTAGAATGAGCTGATCATTTCTCTATGTTCTTTTAGGATTTGCTTGCAACCCTTTAATATTACTTCTCATATTTCATAAATGAACTTCCTCTCCTGGAAGGTGCGGCCTATCATAGTATAAGACATTTCAGAGGCACATTCACTAAACTTTTTAAATGAATGTGCACATATCACAACACAAGCCGATATATGTTTAAAGTCTTGGTTATTTACTGCAAAATTTAAAGGCTCTAAGTATTTGAAAACTGAAATCTATGAGGAGCAGCACAATTAGGGAAAGTGTCATTGCAGAAATGCATCTTAAATTTGATTCTAAAAGATGGGGAGGGCTTGGACCAAGTAAAAACTTTAGAGGGAAAAAACGCAAAACTCAACGTTTCCTATTAGTAGAATCATTAGGGGGAAAGTAGATGCTAAGATGTAGGCAAAATTAGCATTGGTAATTTAGAATGGTGTTATCAAAGAAGCCCTCAATGCCAAATATATTCATTTCAATGAGCAATATAATGTTCTTAAGATGCTATTTTGACCTAATGCTGAGGGCCTACCTGGATGCCATTCTGTTCTTCTTGAGTAACTGATTCCATTCACTCCCCAACCACTCCCTGTCTCAGGTTCTCCCACTGCCAGGACACTATGGATTCGTTTTGCGTACCCAGGTTACCCAATAACTAGGAGCAACCTCTATGCCCCCTGAACCTGCAGAAGTATTCAATGGGCAAAGTCCCCAAGAAACCTGAAAAGTCTTGCTGACTCCACCATGCTTGCCATACACAGATGTCTCCTGAAATTCCAGGGTGTTGTACCCTTGTTCTGGGTTCCAGTTCCCTTGGAGCCTTGTGCTATGGCATGCTGTGCCTCCCTGTCTCTGGGAACTGTGCGTATAATAAACCTACTGAATTTTCATGACCTCTCTAACTCCTCTTTCCCACGTTGCACCTGATTTCCCAGCCCATGAATCTGTTAGTGCAAAAAGCTGTTGAGTAAAAGATTAAGGCAGGATGAAAGGAGGAATTAGTAGTGCTTCAACCAAAGCATGCCAAAACGTATCTTACTTTAAATGAAAGCCCCCTTTCTTTATTAGAATCACCTTTGACTGTCAATATTTGTTATATGGCTTGGGGAATTCATATGTACAGAGTATTGGGTTTCTCATTTTAATTACATAGGTTTCATATTTCTGAATAGAAATCCAGTGATTTATTGATTTAATACTATGAAAGCAAAATCATCTTCCTCTCTAAATATTCTTTATTAGATATAATAAATACCATTTCATGGAGCTATGAACATGATTTTCATAAATGAAAGCACTTAAAATTGCCCCTCTCCTTGGATATTAGCTCAAGTTCTCTGGTTCTTCAATCTTGAAATATAGTTGGGACCCTTTGAACCCACTGAAGGAAAGGTGGTCCTCAACAGAGAAGCCCATATATTTCCTAAGGCTCTTCTTTCCTTGGTTCTCAATCATGAAAATGGGGTGAAATTAGTTTGGAGGTCATCACATTGCATTTTTAATATAGCTATTGTCAGAAAAATGATTTTTATATTTATGGTGGGGTAAGTTCCAGGGTAAGTTTCAAATCTAATAATTATATTTTGGATTTGCTTATTCTAAGAATGCAATTTCTAAAATTTTCTGGGTGCTATTGAATAAGGGTTCTGAACAAACTTTAAATTTAATGACTACTTTGTCGGAACTGATGGATGTGAATCTAGTTGCTTATACTAAATCCAACCTCAACTTTTCATCTTTAAGGAGTACAATTAAGAAAAAAAATGTATGCTTCCAAAAGCACTGTCAGCTTTTTGCACTAACAAACACCTATAATAAATATTGTTTACAAACATTAATATATATTTTGTATAATTTTAAGTTTTTATACATACTAAGAAATAAGCTACACTTATAGTTTGATGATTTTTCTATGCAACTGAGGCTTTGGGTTAATGAAGATATTAATGGCACAAAAGGCTCTTTTGTGTCATGGCAATTATTCTGTTTAATACGAGAGGCTAAATAATATATATGCTCAAGAGCAGGTGGGTGATCATGTGCTTAGCAATGTGTCCTTAAAAAGATATTATCTCCCCAAGTAATTAAATTTTCAAAATTTACTATGCATTTTGAATACTAATGAATTACAAATTACAAACTCAAGTTCTTTGATACATAATGTATATGATTTTTATATGTATATATATATACCCAGATACTTTTTTATATACACAGATTTCTTCTTTATTGTGATCTATATGCTATCAGAAACATAAAAGCACATTAAATGTGTGCCTTTTATTAAATGGTAATTACATCTTAATGATGTTGATTCCCTCCCCCCCCAAATAGTATGTCATTACTTATAGGTAATATCACTCCTCTGCTTGATGTAATTTAGTGGCTTTTAATTTCCATAATTGTAAAATCCCAAGAACTTTCTCTGGCTGGTATCTTTCCCTTCCTTGCCACAATCCATCCCTGGGAGCCTTCCTCATTTGTCCGGTCCATGCAGGGTCCATGCCTGTGGCGTATGCGTTTGCTGTGCACAAAAAGACAGCCAGGCCTTGTTCCTTGCGTCTTTCTGCTCTTCGCCCCACTGCCAGCTTATCGATTCTGGGTCTGACCAATCTCTGCATAATAGCATTTCATTTATCCTCTCTTTCTATCTTCTTTTCTTTACCTTTATTTCCTTCACATTATCTAGTATCCAATGACAATTATTATTTTGTTTTGTCTCTCTTCACTACAATGTAATATCTATGAGAGCAGAGTTTGTTTAGCTCGATGTCACAGTCAAAGCTCAAAGAACAGTGCTCAGAAAATGATAGCTGCTAATAAATACTTGTGGAACAAATGAATGAATGGGCAGATAATTAATGAATGAAATATAATATTCTAAATATTTGGAGGCCCAAAATGTTTATTGGAAGTCACGAAATCTTACTCTTCCAATCACCCCATTGTTATTGAGCTGTTTTCACATGAAAAATACTACACTTCACACATAGGACATGTAAAACGAAGCAGAAACTTCTCAAGCAGAACTTCAGTGAGGGAAAATAGTATATATATATACAAAATACATACATTACTGTAGTGTTGCAGTTGGGTGTTGTCACATTGACTCTGCCTCACAGAGTTTATACAATAGACCAGGAGTGTCCCATGGGGCTTTTGGATTGGTGCTTCTGAATGATTGTCAGGACACACACACAGACCCCCACACACCCATACCCACACTCACACACACACCCCCACACACACCCTCCCCTCACACCCACACCCACACATACACACACTCCTTTATGTGAGCAGACCTCCAGGTCTTTTCAATTGAGGAGGGGTTGGTCAGTTTGATCCAACAATTTTTAGATGACTAGCCACGTGCTTAACCACTGTGCTTGCCATTAGGCCTTCTTAGGATGTATAATACAAGATATTTTAAATTCAGAAGGAAGGGCATGGATAAAGTATTGTGGGAGTGAAGAGAAGAGGAAAACCTTTTGACTGAGTGGATCAGGCTGAACATCATATGGAAGATACACGTTGGCACGTGGTAGAGAAATATTTAGGAATGGTTTTGAGGTAAACCTATGGAAGACAGAGGAGAAAGGGCAGATACAATGCAGGAGCAGGAAAGGACAGAATATGATTCCACTGGGATCTAATTCCATTCCAACATGCATTTGGTTGACCTTGTACAGACTGATGGGTAGGGAATTATCTGTGACAAAATCATGAGCTGCTGATGACTGCCAATACAGAAAGGACTCATCCCTTGTTCTGTCACCAAAATCGCAGGGAAATAAAACCATCCCACTTAGTGATGTGATGAGGAGCGGAAAGGCTGCTAACCAAAGTGTCTGAACTATGTATGGCAGAGTCCAAGATGTCTGAAATGTGGCTTCCTGTTTTCTCCCCTTTGATCACCATACAAAACGTGTGTTGGCTATCTTGAGAAGCCAAGCATGGCTTTTGAAATCAGAAGACGAGGACCTGATCAAAGGAGAGATAGAGGTAGATTTCTACCTTGAATCATATTTTCTACAAAAGACTGAAATGCATCTGTCAGCTATGTAGAAAAGCAGATGATGGAATTTTGGTAGTCTTTTAGGATGAAATGGCCTTAGTGTTCTCTTAAATGGCCACCAAGGGGCTACTGTTTGTTAAGACCTAAGGTAGGCACTTCAGGCTGGAACATGATCAATTATTATTAAGACACAGTTTAAGATTTAGTAGAGATAATAAAGCATTTCTCTGGTGGTGTACTAGCTTGCCTATTGAGCTGCAAACCACAAGGTCAATGGATTGAACCTACCAGCTGCTGCTCCAGAGAAAGATGAGGCTGGGCTGTTCCTATAGAGATTTGAGGTCTTAGAAACCCAAAGGGACAGTTCTGCTTTTCCTATGGGATCGCTCGATGGCAGTGGTTCTTTTGGGTTATCGTGAATGTCTGAGCGCCAAAAGAGATGTAGAAGTGCAAGCGCAGAACCTAAGAGAAGGGATGATTGCACTGAACCTGGAGCTTGAAGGGTATGTAGTATTCGCTTGTGAAAATGAGAGGGCAACATTTGAGAGAGATGAGGGAGCATAATCAAAGGTGTCGAGGTTAAAATGTGAGGTGCTCTATCCTTTTTCTGAACAATCTGTGGAAAGACACATTTGGTTGAATAATTAGAAAGCAAATCCTTGGTATGAATATGATCTATAGCCTGTACATACTAAATGAGTTGAATATTTTTGTTTCACTAAAAAGGTTCAATAAAACCTTCTAATGAAGTATTTGTTTGGATCTGCACTGGGTTCCATAATAATGTATCATAGTGGAGTATTCAGTTGTAAAATAAGGCTGTGAATTGAGAAAAATGAAGTGGCTCATTGCAGATGGTGTGATGCCCATATGTTGACAATTAACAGGCTTGATAGGAATTTTTACTTCTTAGTTGATGGTTTGTCAGTGTGTATGTAGATGTGGGCAAAAAGAAAATGCATGTTTGGAGTGCATTTTGGGGGCATTTATACTGATTTAACATCCTTGTTGTCATGGCTACCTCTATTAAGCATAAAATGGAGCAGGTGTCCTTTTATTTGAATACCTGCATCTGCTCTCCACACAGAACATTCATTGAATCAAGGGAAGTAGTAGGAATACTTGAATTTGTATCACAAAGAACTGCCTTTCCCCATCTAGATTCATTCTCCTATTCTTGAAAAGCTGTTATTACCCTCAGAGAAATAGAGTCCCAGCTTTTGAACTAGGTGCAAATATGTGCCTTTTAAATGCTTAGAAACTGGTTCTGTACTGAATAGGTGAGTCAAGGCAAACAGTAAAATTCAAAATAATTTTAATTATAAACTCATATTAGTAAAATTATGGTATGATAATTTTTCCATGTGTAAGGAAATCCACCCAAGGAAGAACTGAACATAGTTTTTAATTAATTCAAGGTAAAAATCAAATTTATTATTTAGATAGTCATGCTTACTCTCTCTTCTTTATGAAATGGGGTTGTTTCATGAAATAAGACAGCTTAAAAATCCGGGTATATTAATATAACACTCTTTGGAGAATCACTAGTTGATTTTGGAGGCATTTTAAGAGTTTTAAGGAGCCCTGGTAGCCCTGTTGGGAAAGTTTGGGCCTACTAAGTACAAGGTTGACAGTTCAAAACTACCAGGTGCTCCTTGGGAGAATGATGACGCTATCTATCCCCTCTAAAGCTTAAAGTCGAGGGAACTTATGATAGGGTTGCTCTGAGTTGCACTCAACTTGATGGCAATGGTGGAAGGATTTGGAGTTTGGGCTGAATTTTTGTTGTTGTGAGGTGTCATCCAGTCAGTTCTGACCCATATCGACAGAACGAAGAATGAAACATTACCCAACCCTGCATAATCCTCACAATTGTTCTTATGCTTAAGCCTGTCTCCTTGAAGGCCTTCCCCTTTTTCTTTTTTTCCCCTCCCAAAACCTTTTCATTGGGAGCTAGTACAGATATCACCCCAAAGTCTAATCATATCCAGCAGAATTGTACAATCACTACCACCATCGGTTTCAAACATTCTCTTTCTTTTCAAGTTCCCTAATTTCCACTCCCCTTTACCCCTCCCCCTGCACCTGGCCCCACAGTTCTGCTTGCTGTCTCTATGGGTTCATCTGTCCTCGCTTTCATATCTTGAAAGACAGAAAAACATACAACAGACATCCAAGAGGGCTATCCCCAATAACAAAATTCATCAGATCTAACCTCTAATATGAAGAAAAAGAAAAGAAAAATAAAGAACACCGAAATTGTTGAAAACCAGGTCAGGCCCAATGTGTATGACAGAGATCAGCTGACAGGGTTTTAACTATTTGAGTCAGATTTATCATTTTTATCTTCTATAGTCATCTCTCCAATGTACTCTGTTTCATAACCAATTTATTCGCATCCCTCCATTATGGATAGCAGGAAATCACGAGGCCTTCCACTCTTTCACTGCCCATTTACTTTATCAAGCATGACGCCTTTCTCTTGAAAACATGTCCAAAGTATGCTAGTAGAAACCTCATCACCCTTGCTCTAAGGAGTACACGACACCGAAAAGACCTACTTGCAACTGGCTAAATAAGATGAGTTAAACATCTATACAGATGACTCAGTGAATACTTTAGTAGTACCCACAGTTCTTTCTATTTCATTCCAAGAACAGAGTTAAGCCCAGCCCAGACTTTGTTTTCATTAATAACAGTTATTTATTTAATAACTTTACATTGTTGTGAAGCAAATATGGTACATTGAGAACCAAGGTGTGTATCACCCATGTCATGGTACTTACAATTGTCTCATACACATGTGAAACAGTGGGCACTGAACAAGGAAGGCCAATGACAAATTGATGCCTTTGAATTGTGGTGCTGGCAAAGAACATAAGAAAGCACCATGGACTGCTAAACAAACAACCAGGCATGTCTTGGAAGAAGTACAGCCTGTATGCCCCTGGAAACAGGATGATGAGACTTCACCTCATGTATTTTGGGCACATTATCAAGAGGTAACAGTCCCTGGAGAAGGATGTCATGCTTTGTAAAGTAAAAGGTCAGTAAAAAAGAGGAAGATCCTCAAATCGTGAATTGACATTGTGACTACAACAATGGATTCAAACAAAGCAATGATTATAAAGATGGCTTGGGACCAGGCAATGTTTCATTTTCTCTACATAGGGTCATTATGAGTAGAAATTGAATCGATGGCACCTAACCACCACAATAACATTTATAACCACCTTTATTGTAATTTAAAAGCAATATTATGAACTAGGCACTCCTAAGCACTTTATTTGACTTGAGTAATGACTACAAAACATCCTCCTGTAAGCACTACTCTTATCACCACTTGACACGTGAGGAAACTGAGCTTGAGTGATCAAAGACATTCCTTTAAAAGTCAAACAGCCTTGTAGGTGCAGAAAGTAAATTGTGAATCAAGATATGACCAATGCCATCATCTATAGTTCAAATCTTAACAGCTCCAACACAGAAATTTGAAACCCAAAACTGTAAACTCATTGATGATGAGTTGTTAAAACCATGATTATGTTTGTGCAATGTTCTGCCTCTCCCTCCAAACAGCTCTTTAGCTTAACTACCATGTATGCACATTCTTGTCTCCATTAATCCCGTGTCTCCTTATATTTTCCCTTAACTATCCAATAGCTGCTCATGGTTAAATCCAAGCAAACATTCATTGTTTTTGTCACTCCTCCCAGTTTGTCAACTTTGATTGAATTGTTTGAATACATTGTATAACAATTTGGTACCTTTAAATATGTATTTTATCTATCTCTATTTAGGTGTCAATATTGGACAGCAGTTTTTACATTATCTCTAATGATATTTCTTTTCCAGTTTCCCAAAATGTTATATCAAATACTTATCATTTGCTGTGAACTCTTTCATTTCACTTTTACTACCTCAATCTATTCAAATTATTTAATTTCTTACACACCACAGAAGTCAAAGAAAGCCTTTGATTTTTCCTTGGCTCTTCTTTGAATGTATACTTAGGACACAGCATAATTATTCCTATCAGGTTCATTTCCAGTAACCAAATTGTCATATAATTCCAGTGTGATTGTATTCCCTATAATATTGACTAGCTGATTTATAGATCATAGCATACTTTGATCAGAGGGACGGAATAATTTTTGTAGACAGCATACTTTACAGGAGGGATAAAACCTAGGTCAAATTCTTCACTGGTGATGTGAGATGGTTATTTGCGCATTTTGGGTGCAGTATGAGGGCACAAGGACACTGCACAGTAACCACATGAGTTTCCAAGAGAGAGTAGAGGGACAGATGAAGGGAGGTACGAAGGCATTAAAGACAAGCTGTTCTTATTTAGAAGTTTACCTTAATTGAAAACAAAACTGATAGTGAAATCAAAGCAGTGCCATATGGTTTAAAGATATGGGCCTTTGTAGAGTTTGTGAAAATTTATTTCTGAAGTGTTCTGGTGTATTAGGAAGCTGGTTAGGGCTAAACATTAATTGGCCAACTAACTACTAATTAAAATGTTGGTGATTCAGACCCAATTAGAAGTGCCTCAGAAGACAGGCCTGGCAATCTTCTAAAAGGTCAAAGTCTCCAAGATGTGAATGTAACATACCGGCATGAAGCAGAGAACCAATAGAGAGGTCTGAAGGGCCAGACCCAATCCCAACTATGTGGAAAGTACCCATCTGCCCAGAAGAATTCACTTCAGAGGACAGCACTGAAGCTACAGCTCAAGGAGTGGGGCACGTCTGACCAGGGTACACAGGAGCAACCAAAGAGGGAGGGAGAGAGAGTGGAGTACATCCTGGCCCACCAAACCCCGAAGACAATCTTCCTGCTCAGAACAACCAATGCGCAGAGAGGGCTATATGGCCAGCCCCACCACAAGACACGACATTCCTCACTGACCCACAGCACTACTGAGGACAATACTGGAGACACAGTGTGGGGAATCTGACCCCACCACACCGAGGGGAAACACTAAGGGTGGGCAACAGAACAACAAGGGGAGCAGAACAACAAAGTTCCCAGGGAATATCAAAAATAGATTTGGGGGCCAGGGCATGGCACCCCATCAGACTTGACCAGAAAACACTCCTAAAAGTCAACAAACACACCTTGAACTATTCATAGGCCTTTCTTTTTTTGTCATTGGTTTTTGTTGTTTTGTTTTCCTTTGTTGCTTTGTTTTGCTCTATCTTGTTTTTGTGCATATTATCTCTGCATGTCTCTCTAGATAAGATAGGTGGGATAAACAATCTGGAGGAGATTGTTCCAGGGGGGACATGGGATAGGGGGAAGCAGGGGAAAGGAAGTGGGTGTTAACAAACCCAGGAACAAGGGAACAACAAGTGAGCTAAAATCGATGGTGAGGAGGGTGTAGGAGGCCTGGCAGGGCTTGATCAAGGGCAGTATAAGCAAGAGGAATTACTAGAATCCAAATGAAGGCTAAACATGATAGTGGAACAAGAGGTAAGTAAAAGGAAATAGAGGAAAGAACTAGTAGGCAAAGGGCATTTATAGAGGTCCAGATATAGGCATGTATTTATATAAATATATTTCTACATGATGGGGAAGTAGATCTAAGTATGTACATGAATTTATCGGTTTAGTATTAATGTAGTAGATGGACATTCTTCCTCTACTCAAGTACTCCCTCAATGCAAGAACACCTTGTTCTATTAACCAGGCATTCCATGATGCTCACCTTCCTGATATAATTGCTGAAGACAAAGTGGGTGTATAAACAAATGTGAAGAAAGCTGATGGTGCTTGGCTAACAAAATATATAGGGTCTGGAGTATAAAAGCTTAAAGATAAACAAACAACCATCTAGCTGAGAAGCAGCAAAACCCATATGGAAGAAACACACCAGCCCATGTGATCATGAGGTGTCAATAGGATCAGGCATCAGGCATCAAAGACCCAGAACAAAAATCATATAATTGTGAATGAGGTGTGTGTGGAGTGGAGACCCAAAGCCCATCTGTAGGCAGTTGGACATCCCCTTACAGAAGGGTTGTGGGGAGGAGATGAGCCAATCAGGGTGAAGTATAGAACTGATGAAACACTACTTTCCTCTAGTTCTTTAATGTTTCCTCCTCCCCCCCCACTATCATGACGCCAATTATATCTTACAAATTTGGCTATATCAAAGCATGTACACGGGTACAGAGAAGAGCTGGAAACACAGGGAATCCAGGAAGTATTAACCCCTCAGGACCACTATTGAGAGTAGCTATACTAGGAGGGTAAGGGAATGATAGGGGTAGAAATGGAGAACCAATCACAATGATCTACCTAGAACCTCTTCCCAGGGGGATGGACAGCAGAAAAGTAGGTGAAGAGAGACATCTATCAGTGTAAGACATGAAAAATAATAATAATTTATAAATTATCAAGGGTCCACGAGGGAGGGAGATTGGGGGAGGGAGGAGAAAAATTAGAAGCTGATACCAAGGGCTCAAGTAGTAGGAAAACATTTGGAACATGATGATATCAACAAATGTGCAAATGTGCTTGATACAATGGATGGATGTATAGATTGCGATAAGAGTTGTATGAGGCCCCCCTCCCCCCAAAAAACAGTTTATCTCTGCACACAT
This sequence comes from Tenrec ecaudatus, assembly GCF_050624435.1. NCBI lineage: Eukaryota > Metazoa > Chordata > Mammalia > Afrosoricida > Tenrecidae > Tenrec > Tenrec ecaudatus. The sequence goes on along the minus strand of NC_134548.1, from coordinate 116,106,634 downwards.
GGATTGTTGAGTTTGAATCAACTCAAAGGCAATGAAAAACTACAACAATTGGGTTTATAAGAGAGATAAGAGGCAAATAGAGATTAAAGATAATTGGTATGATTCTGCATTTCTACTTAGAGGGCATGAACGTTGAATGTGTCTCCTCAGGTAATTTATGAAACAATAGGGAGAAAGATGACACTTTCTACTCCCGTAAAGAGTGGCCGTCTCAGAAATCCACACAGACAGTTCTCCCCTGCCCTGTGTGCTAAGTCTCGTAGCATAGAGGAGTGAGGGCTTCCACTGTTTTAGCGTTATGAGTTGGCATCAACTTGATGGCAGTGAGTTTGGATTTGGGGGAGGACTATGCACAGGAGCCTTGGTGATGTAGTGGGTTAGGCATTGGGTTGCTAATCACAAGTTCATTTAGATACTACCAGCTGCTCTTCAGGAGAAAGATGAAGTTTTCTAGTAATGGATTACAACTTTGCAACCTCACGGGTGGTTCTACCCTGTCCTGTAGGGTCCCTACGAGTCAGAATTAACTGGATGGCAGCGAAGTTTGAGGGAGCTATGTAATCAAGAATATTCTGTTGGGTCTATTTTGAAAAGTCCTACAAAGTCGGATTTAATTAATACATTTGAACTATAATATTAAACCATCAAAGATTTGGAATCCAAAAACCAAAAGAGAAAATCATTCTAAACATAACTTAAAATGAAATAAAATGTAAAAATATAAGCTCAAGCTTAAATATTGAAGGATACTGTGAATGAACTATTTATTTTCTTGTTCCTATCAAATGGGTTTCTGCTCATACCAACCCTAGGTACAAAATAACACAACACTGCCCGGTCTTACACCAGCCACACATTTGGTATGTTTAACCGACAGTTGAAGCCACTGTGTCCATCTGTCTTGTCAAAGGTGCTCTCTTTTGTGATGCACTGCTCTTTTATTAAGCATGATGCTCTTTTCCAGGGACTAGTCTCTCTAAATAATATATCCAATGTGGAGAAAAAGAAGTCTTACTGTCCTTTCATTCGGGGTGTACTTCTTTCAGGACCCATTTATTTGCTCTTCTAGTAATTTGAATATCCACAGTATTTTGAATATCTTTGCCAACAACATAATTCAAATACATCAATGCTACTTTGATCTTCCTTATTCAATAACCAACTGTAACATGCATATGAGGTGATTGAAAATACTATGATAGGACTTCTAATAAAATGATTTAAATAAAAACAAACAAATAAATAAACTTTAAAAAAATAAATTACTAGGGTCTGCCAAATGAACCGACAAATCTGTCTTCAAAGAACTACAGCCAGAATGCTCCTTGGTGGCAAAGATGGTGAGACGTGTCTCAAATACTATGGACTTGTTGTCAGAGAAGACCAGTCCCTTGAGAAGGACATCCTGCTTATTAAAGAGGGGCAGCGTAAAAGAGGAAGACCCTCAATGAGTTGGATTTACACAATGACTGCATCGATGGGCTCAAACATAAGAACAATCATGTGAATGGTCCAGGGCTGAGAAATGGTTTGTTCTATAGTTCATAAGGTCACTGTGAGTTGGAATCCACTCAATGGCACATAACAACAACAACCATAAGAACAGCAACAATAAATCTTTGTAGTTTTGTTTTCACTCTTTGAAAAGTTTGTGCTGTATGAAATTAGGAAAAAGAAGGCAGTAATTTCCCATTCACCATTTTTCCAGCTGCCAACATGAGCTCATCTTCTACTACTACATCAGTGTTTTCACTCACTAAGGTTTTTAAGTCTTTTATTTTTCTGAAAAGTAGTTCACCAGATTCTTCTCCTTGGACTGTCTTCATGTCGAACCCAACTGAAACCACATACCTTGTGTATCCTTGCTTATACTCAAAATACTCGCAGCATCAATTCCAACATCCCACCAACATAAAGCTACCACTGTATGACAAACTGACAGAAGAGTGATTGACTTAACACCACTCCAGGAGGTAACATAAGATCAAGAACTGATGGTTTCCATGAACGAAGTCCAAGCTGTCAAAAAAGAGAGAGACTAGTCCCTAGGAGAAGATGCCAAACTTGGTCCAGTGCAAGGTAACTAACAGAAGAAGACACTCCAGGAGACCAATTGGCACAGTAGCCACGACAATGGACGGAGCCAGAACAATTAAGACAAATTATCAATAGAAATCAAGTTAATTTCCAAAGAAGAATGAATCCAGTAATTATCAGAGCTTTTCATCAAGTAGAAAATGTGTGAAAATATATTCTGACCATTTTCCTTTAGACCATCAACATCAAGGAAGTCATGATTTTTAAAATCAGAAAAATAAATGTCTTTAATTGCTGAAAATAAAAATAATTTACCTTAAAAAAAAGAAAATACCATGGTAGGTTCACATTAGTCACCAAAGTAACAAAAGGGCTTGTGAAGCATTTATGAGTGCTGCTTCCATGAGCATTGATTGTGGATCCAAGCAAGACAAAATGCTTGACGGCTTCAATCTTTTCATCATTTATTATGATGCTGTCTACTTGTCCAGGTGTAAGGATTTCGGTTTTCCTTACATTGAGTCATAATCCACATGGAATGCTGCAATCCTTGATCTCCCTTAGCAAATACATATCTAAGGTTGTTAATATGTCTTCCTTCAATCCCGATGGCAAATTCTTCTTCACATAAGCGAGCTTCCCAGAAGATTTGCTCAGCATACAGATTGAATAAATATGGCGAGAGGCTACAACCTTGACACACACCATTTGTGATATTTCCTTGTTCTGTTCCCACAATTGCCTCTTGATCCATGTTCTTGATACAAATTCTGCTGGCACACAAAGAAGTGTTCTAGAAGTGTCCCATTCTCCTCAATGTTACACATAATTTATTATGATCCTTAGAGTTGAATGCATTGCCATTGTCAATAAAACACAAATAAACATTTTCTGGTTTTCTCTGCTTTGAGCCAAGATCCATTCCACATCAGCACCGATAACCCTTGTTCCACATCCACTTCAGAATGCAACCTGAACATCTAGCGGCATCCTGTCTATGTACTGCTGCAATTGTTGTTGGTTGATCTGCAGCAAAATTCTACTTGCATGTGAAAATAATGATATTGTTCTACAATTTTATCATTCTGTTGGGTCACTTTCCTTTTCCAGTCAATTTCCCAGGTAGCTGTCTTCTAAAGTTCGTAGTATAGAGCAGTGAGTACTTCCACCACTTTATCAGTTTATTGAAGCATTTCAATTAGTATTCCATCAATTCCTAGAGCTTTTTTCTTGCTAATGTCTTCAGTGTAGTGTGCTTCTTTCTGCAGTACCATTGTGTTTGGTCATGTGCTCTATCGTGACACGGTTGAATGTGGACCAGTTGGCTTTGGTAACGTGATTCTGTGTAGTCCTTTCATCGTTTTTTGATGCTTCCTGCATTGTTCCGGATTTGGCCCACAGAATTTTTCAATATTGCTACTTCGAGACTTAAATTTTTTCTCCAGCTTTTCAGCTGGATATGTTCTGATAATTTTCTTCTTTTTTGGTTTTCTATCTCCGGGTCTTTGCATATATCACTGTGATACTTTTTCTTCTCAAGCTTCCCTTTAAACTTTTTTGTTCAGCTCTCTTTCTTCATCATTTCTCCCATTTTCCTCGGCTACTCTAAGGTCAAGAGCAATTTTCAGAGCCTCCCCTGGCATGTACAATAATCTTTCCTTTCTTTCCTGTGTTTTACATGGCCTTTTGATTTCTTCATGGATTATGTCTTTCATGCAGTCGCAAAGCTCATGGAGTCTTATGTCACATGTGTTCAATGAATTAAATGCATTCTTGAGATGTTCTTTAAATATAGGTGGGATATACCCAGGGTCATATTTTGGCTCCAGTGAACTTGTGTTTATTTTCTTCCACTTGAATTGGAATTTACAGATGAGCAATTAATGGCCTTTTCCACAGTTAGCACCTAATTCCATGTTGGTTACTGATATTGAGCTTCTCCATTATTTCTTTCTACAGATGTACTCAATTTGATTCCTTGTATGCCATATGGCAAAGTCCACATGTATAGTCACTATTTATGTTGTTAAAAAATATTTGGCCAGGGGCTTAGGTGACGAGCAAATGTTTTGAGAATGATGAGGGCAATGAATATACAAATACGCTTTACACAATTGATGTATATGTGGATTGTGATAAGAGTTGTATGAGCCCCTAATAAAATGATAAAAAAAAAGTATTTGCTACGAAGATGTTCTCACTGTCATTGAGTCAATGCTGACTCATAGCAACCCCTTGTGGGTTTCAAAGACTGTAACTGTTTATGGGAGTAGAAAAAAACCTAGTCTTTTCCCTGAGAAGCAGGTGGTGCTTTTGAACTACTGACCATGGAGTTCACAGCCCAATTCATAACTACACCACCAGGGCTCCTTGAAGATGGTATTAGTTTTGTAAAACTCTACCATGTTATCCTTCCTATCACAAGTGGCATATTTTCTAAATACTATTTGTTCCTCTTTGTTTATAAATTTAAAATCCCAATTGCCAAAAATTATCACTGCATTTTGATTGCATATTTTATCAATTTTTGGATGAAAGTATTGGCAATGTTATTAATTTTTTATCATTAAATTTAGCAGTTGCTGCATAAATAGGAATAAAAATTTTATTAGCTGAATTTCCTTGAATTCAAATAGATAACATCCTATCCAAATATTATACTTCAAGATACATATTGAAATGTGCTTTATAAAAATGAATAGGTCCCCATTCCTATTGAATTTGTCATTCCCAGCATAGTAAATCATATGAATGTCTGGTTCAAAATACCAGTGAATTTCCCTTCATTAATGCCTAGGATATTGCTATTTATGTATTATTTTTAATATTTGGTGACTTTCAATTTTCATAGAATCATATTTTGTACATTTCACTTTTGAAGTATTAATAGATATTTGCAGCTGTGTGCCATCAGCAGGTGAACAACCCTGAAGCTTACTCATCCACGTTATTATCATTGACTCTATTGGAGAAATCAATTCTTCCTCCGTCATATTTTGAGTGCCTTCTGGCTCGAAGGGCTCATTTTTAGAACTATATGTGACAATGCTCTGCTTTTGTTCAGGAGGCTGTCAGTCTGTCTGGTTATGTTCAGCTGTTATGGAAAAGATTTTCAGTGACTAATTCCTATTCCTCCTCTGTAGTAAAAACATTCAAGATGGGAAGAATGCATAGAGACACTGTACAAAAAAGAATTGGTCAACCATTTCAAGAGGTAGCACATGATAATGGATGGTATTTAAGGAAGAAGTCAATCTACAATGAAAACATCAATCAAAATCTAGGCTACCAAAACTGACAGAGTATTAATTGAAATGTTTCTCAAAAATAAGGCAGCACTGGAAGAACTCACTAGTTTATACCAAGGAGTTTGGGAAACAGTTACCAAATCCTGATCGTGTAATGGTTACAGGTTGGGTTGCAATCCAAATGGTCAGTAGTTCAAAACCACCAGCAGCTCCACGGTAGAAACACTGGGTTTTCTACTCCTGTAAAAAAATTAGAGTCTTGGAAACCTATAGGGGTTCACTATACATTAGCTGGTTATCTGGTCACCCAACAGGAAGCTCACTACTGTGGAGTCTATTCTGAATCAAAGTGGCTCTGTACACAATATACAACTGGTCCTTTGGATTTCCCAAGCTATACTTCTTGACGGGAGTAAAAAGCCTCATCTTTCTACTGTGGAGAATCTAGTGGTTTCGAACTGCTGAACTTGTGGTTAGCAGCCCCAAAACTAACCCACTATACCAAAAACAGAATGAAGAAATTACTGAACAATGCTATTTTAGCACATGGAAGTAAAATTTTGTTCGCAAATTCTGTGTGTCAAGAATTTGAAAAGAGTGCAGCATGGATAGTTTATTTTGATCTACTTAGCAATGTGTAGATCCTCAGTTGAGATGACTGGTAGGTCAGAAGTAATTTTTTGACTTGGGTCTGGAATCATCAAATAGTTACTCTCTCATATCTCAGAGCCCTAATTGTAATAAAAACTATACCAACAATAGCACAAAAGGGTTAAAATGCCGATGTATTTTCATGATTGGAAAAGATTACTAATTAATAATGGTGCAACTATCCTGCCCTTTTCCCCACTGATCCAGTTTCAATTTTCTTAAAATGCCATTTAGTGTCTTTTGAGAAAATCTGTCAATATCATCTTTTGGGGATTTCTAAAATCAGTTGACAAAACCTTGAGATGACCTCTCTCCCGGAGTTTACCTGGCCCAGTATATCCCCATGGAATACCATTGCTTTCATTGGACATTGTTTTGGAAGACACCCTAAGGAGACAACTAGAAGTGTCGTACTGAGAGAATGTGTCTGTAGCCATCTACTGATCACAGGGACAGAGACATGTCTCCATATGATTTGTTTGAAATCAACTCGTGCACGGGTCAACTGGAACTGCAACAGCAACACTTTTTGACTGAACTCCTCCTTTGAGATAAGACAAAAATGTTTATGTCAGTTCTGATGTGATTTCCAGATGTTACTTATTCAATACCTCTGCTAAGGTATCTAATAGACATATCAAACTGAACATGGTAAAAGAGAGCTATTAATTTGTTTTCTTTTTCCCCTTTAAAAAATTTACTCTCTTTGAATAGTTCTCATTTTATTAAATGGCATCTATTTGCTAGAGCACAAAAAGAAGGGGTTAATTCTTATTTTTTCTTTCACAGTTTACACCCAATATTTGTTTGCCTTCTTGGTTTTATTTCCAAGATATATCTTAAATATGACTACTCATCATTGTTAAGGTTAAAATACCAGTGTCAGGCCACAACACCTCATACCTGCACTTAGTTGTAACTTTATAACTGTTTTCTCCGTTATTCCTGCCTTTCTCCACTGCAGTTCACACGTCTGAAGACTAATTCAGATCATTTTCAATTTCCTGTTAAAAATCCCTAATGAATTTTAGGGTACTAAAATGGCTGTAGTGCATGAGTAAAATTTTCTCCTTCTCAGTTAGGAAATGAAAGAAAACTTTAAAAATCACCATTTTGCAGCACTTAATGAGATGATCTAGGCAATCATCTATTTATGAGCTACAATGCAGTGAATTATTTAATATGGCTTTTCTAGCCACAGGCTTTGTTACTAGCACCAAACAGCTTTTGTTTCCCGGATGAGTGTGGATAAGAAGATGCTGGAAGACACTGACTGGATTATAGGATTCAACCATGAGTGACTGTTAACAGGGTCAATTGTGAGTGCCATCCTGCTGAATGTAAACTCAGTTACTTGGAAGCTGAAAAGGGGAATCTTATTACCAGCTAGGGAGAAGAGCCAAGAATGAAGTGTGCCATTTGGACCCCAAGATCTCCATACATTGAATGTCCTTGATCCAGGACACAGCTCTGGCAGCAGAACCAGGCATGGGCCCCCCATCTGACCTCTTCTGGCTCCCAAGGCTGATTGCCACAAGGCAGATATCAGACACGCCTCCACTTGGCTCCCCTTTGACCCTATTTTGCCCTCAATCATCTCCCCACACACTTTACTTTTGTGACTGGTTTGGTGATTCATTGCAGTCGCCACACAGAACTCGCAGACAAAGCTCATAATCGTGGGCTTTATTAGAGAAGTCAACAGGTGACAAATCAGACCCAAGGGTGGACTTCCCACTCCACAGAACAAATAAAGTTAAGTGCTTTTGTGCAAGAAGCTGGTTTGTGGAGTTGCCTCTGGGCACTTAATTGAGGGAGCTGGGTTTGCTGACACTCAAAAATTGAGCTGTGTGCCTTTGGGTTGAGACAGACAGCACAGTGTCATGACCTTTGGGCATTTATTAGCAGCCCCCAAAGAATGTGGTAACATTGTCTAAGTAGGGCAGAGCCCAGGCCAAGTGGTTTTGTCCAGAGTGAGACCTACCTGTTGGGATCTCAGAGAAGAAACGGTCCTGACTGAACAACTGTATAGACCATTTCTCACCTGAATTGTAACATCTTACTTTTCATAATTGTGATAATCACCTGTGAGTTCTGTGTAGCGATTGTAATGAATTATAGTACACAGCCAAAATGTAGAGAATGCTGTGGGAGGGACAGTGGATGTTAGAATCAGTAGGGTGCGGTACACCAGATTGCAGCATTGGCCTGAACTACCTGCTGCTGATAATGGTGATTCTCCTGTTTCCCATTTTTTGTTGCCAGAGGGTGTCGGAAACCACCCCTATGTCAAGTTTTTTTTTTCTTTTCCATGAACCAATTAAGTAAAATGGCACTCAGAAATTAGTATTCTCTTAAGATGGAAAATAGAGTGCAACCTATTTTTTTATGCTTAAAAATTGACCCTGGATCTAATGAAGATAACTTCCATTTAAAGTACTATAGGGGTGGGAGACGCATTATAAGACAGTGACTACACTATAGGAGCACAGTCTGTAGGAACATGAACCTATGGTTTTCTCTCAAACTAACAGCGAATGTAACATGTGAAACTTGTCTCCATCCTGCTTTGAATAAACTGATGATTTTTTAAAAAGCAATAGTGACACATTGGATAAATTCAATTATGGAGTAGTCATTGTTAAGTACTGCAGCTTGTTTCTACTCACAGTGACCCTATAGGACAGAAAAGGACCCCCACTAGTTTCGCAGGCTGCAAGGTTTACAGGAGTCCTGCGCATGTGGTTGTGGCGTGATCTCTTACTAGGCAAAAGATTGGTCGGTAGACCCCACCAGCCAATTTACCAAAGAACGACCTGACAGTTGGCTTTGACAAAGAGCTGCAGTCTTTGACACAGAGTTGCTGTGAGTTAGAATTCAAATGGACAGTAAATGGGCTTGGGTTTCAAGAATATTTTCGGTAGCTGATTGCCAGATCTTTCAACTGTGGGGCCTCTCGGTTTGTTGGGCCGGTCCAACCTTTGGGTTGGCAGCACAGTTCTCTGCCAGTTTACCACCATGGCTCCTGTACATTAGTTATTCGATGATAGCAAAGATTTATTGCTAGCTATTTTATGTTTGATAATAGTGTCATGGTTGTGAAAGAAAATATTCACAATTTAAAGAGATGAGTACTGAACTGATTATAACAAGAAGAAATAGCATGTCGGCTGGGATTTGCTTGAAAATACTTGAGCAAAGATAAGCAAGAGGATAGATGAAGCAAATGTGATAAAATATTGAAAATTATTGAAATCGGGTGCTGGCTATATGGAGTTTAGAATATTGCTTTCTCTATCGAGCAGATGTTTGGAATTTTGCATTAAATACCTCATTTACGCTAAGTCATCAATAAACTGCAGCCCCCTTACAGAGAGCTTCAAAGAGTTTCTGGATTGACTTCTTCTAATCCTCATTTTTCTGTAGTCTTTACTTACCTCTGTCCACTACCTTTCCAGCATCTGGCTCACCAAGCTTTGTTCTTTGATCATACCCAGCTCCCCTTTGTCTCCAGATATTTAAACTTTGTTGATTCTTCTGCATGTCATGTTCTTCTTCCAGATCGTTTCATGACTACTCCAATGCCATCATTGAGAGTTCAACTCATACTTGGAAAGTTTATACCCAACCATCCCACCTACAATATGGTCTACTGCAGCACCCCAGGCTGATTCAGTATCTACTAGTCACTACTGCTCCAACAGGCGATGTATATTTACTGGAAATTTTTTTTGCTGGGCTTGGCAATCAGGGACTTAAAGTGTGCTTGCATGGTCAGATAGCATGTTGATTCATCATGAGGGACACGTGTACAAAGAACTCTCTTTGTACAGCTGCACCTACTTTGTTATTGATCTTATTATGAAGAATTCTAAAGCACTATGTTGATATTTAATGTAATTGTCAAAATCAAGCACAGTGCTTGTAAAACAATAAGTGTTCAATAATGTTACATTCAGAGAATAAATGAGAGGCAGGCTATCAATATTTGGAAAATGCTCGATTTAGGGTCTTTTGGCCTTCTCATTAGGTTTAAACAATGGAGAAACCTACAAAAGAGAGAGTAGGAAAAATAAACCTTGTTAGCCAAAAAGAAAGATGAGATTTTCTGCCATGTAATAGCTTGCATTATGGCATTTATTTGTTCCCTAAGAATCTTCCCAAAATTTTGTTATGAAGAAGCATAGACTCTTTTTCAGCACGAAAATTTTTAACTGTAAGAAAACGGTTGAAGGGAAAATATATTGTAGATTTGTTAAGACTACGTTATTGCATGCGATAACTCTCTTAAGGTTTATTTATATTTTCTATTTGAATGAGAAATTTTATGACAGGCAAGGTTTTGCAATTATAAAAGCTTCATATACTTTTAAGTCATTATTCCCCTCTATGATGTTCAGAACTTATACTGGGAAGGCATGGGCTCCAAATGTCCTGATCCTACTGTTATTCCTTATTCTTAAGTTGAATACTCCCTTGCCCATGAATCTGTAGTCATCCTATCTTTATAAGGATCCACTGGGACATTAAGAGAAAGAGGAATATAATGATATTTTATCACATAGGCCATGTTGCTTATCAAATCTCATAAATGGTGTATGAGCATGAAGGCCAAACAAAGTTAATACTTTGCACATGCTAAAATCATAGAATAGGTTGATTTACATTTATAGTTATGATTATTTTAAGCATAATCATCAGGAGTTAGTCTTTAATGTGAAGTTTGGATCAGATATAGTAGTAATAATCATTATGCTTTCTATAACATCATTCATTCACTCTATTATTGAGTTTTTAAAAATATACAAGGACCTTTATTATCTTTATTTAATCTAGATACTTCTCTTACTATATCATTTTCACCCCCATCATTCACACTTTCCCACTTGAATTGTGCTCTCTTCATCTAGTGCATATTCTAATCCAACAGCTCTTTAAACATAACTCACGAGGGGTTTAATTCATTTAACAAATGCTTATTGACTGTATGTTTTGAACAGAGTATTGTGCTGAATACTGGATCTTGAGAGAAAACGTGAGTTTTCATCTTCCATTGATGGATAATTTTCGACCTGCTCTTTGATGAACATTTTAGATACACCTGCTCACATCCAAGAGAGATACAAATATTAACTTTTTTTTTACATGTTGTGTATGCTGAGAGTTCACGACCACCGAAAATGTGAATCCCAAACGGATGAAGAAGTTAGACAATGGCCATTATCGTTTATAGTTCTACTAATAAATGTTTTCCAACTCCAATCCACACCGCCTCTTCAGTTATGCTACAACCCAGCAAGCAAGCCTGAATCTAGGCCTCCCACGACAAAGTCGTCAGATGGGAAAGTTTGACGAGCTGTTGTCGGGTGCCATCAGATTGGTGACGACACATAGTGGCTCCATGCGCAAAAGAACCAAACACTGCATGGTCCTCTGCATCCACGATTGCTCCCATGCCCTAGCCCCTTGTGGCAGCCCCCGTGTGAATCCATCGCATTGAAGAACTTCCTCTTTTTGTCTCCCCCTCCACTTTACCAAATATGATGTCCTTCTCCAGGGACTGGTATATGCTGACCACATATAAGATGAATTGTTGCCCTTTTTGTCTTCAAGGACCGCTGCTCTTACTCCTTCCAATACAGATTTGTTTCTCCTTTTCATTGGCCCTGGCGCTTTCCATGTCCTTCTCCAGCACCATGATTCCAATGCATTTATTCATCTTCAGTCTTCCTACTGGTTACTACTGCATTGAAGAGTAAACTACCCTGATCGCTCCCTTCCTTTTTAAAGAGAGTGCATCAAAGCGCTTGTTACTGATGGAAGAGACATCACATTGAATTTTAAAGTTATCTTCTCAAAAAAGTTATATAACCACAAAAATAGCATAAGAAGGCTTAGTTACAAAGAAATAGCGAAACTGAATGCCCTAGTTATTTAAATATTCAATCACAACTGATTTCAAGACTGGCTGATTGGACAAAGTGGTATGTAAGATTATCTCTTTCAACAAACCTTTCTCTGTCACAGCTGAGACCTTGCCACTCCAACAAAGCATCTGAGGAGGGAAACACATGACTGTGCCTCCTATGGAAGTGAAAGCCCTGAATTGACGTTCACTTTACATTGAAATTTTAAAAATACATAACTATTCAATTTTGATGCTATTTTAAAAGAACACACAGAAGAGTTAAGCTTATGCAACCTATTGAAGGCCCCAATCTCTTTTTGTCTCATTTGTGGTGAAGGCTTTTTGATGACTGCTCCTCCCACCTTTATGCTTTTTATGTTTATTGTGTGGATCACACAATATCTTTTTGTTTCTATTCAGCATCACAGACTTAGCATTTTAGGATATACTGTCACGCTCTTTCTTATGAATCTGTTCTCCACTGTGTTTCAAGAACATAATTCTCTCTCTCTCCTTTTATTGATGCTCCACAGCATCTAGCATGCTTCTGAGAAGATAAAAACAATAAAAGGTGATTGATTAAATGATCATCAGCATGAATTGATGAAAACCAAGTTGCAGAGTTACATGGGCTGTGTGAAAATTTCATATTAAAAATGTAGTACTTGGATACCTTGGAAGCATGTATTATTACAAAGTCTGATTAATTGAGAAATTTTATTTAATTCATCATCTTCTCATCATTAGCCAGCAAGCATACACCATTAACGTTAGTATTAGAGAAAAACTTTTTAGGAACACAGCAATGTCATTAATATAAAGTTATGAATATGAATATGATAAACAGTCCTTGTACGGTTGTCAGGGCATGTTTGCTTCATGTTTCTCATTACAAAATTTCAAATATTAATAAATTTTCATTTCAATGCCAGTGCATTTGTTCAACAAATTGGGGCAAATAAAAAATCTGTTTTATACAAATATAGCAGAGGTATATTTTCTTAGATACTTCTTTACATGTTCTGGTAGAATCCCACTTATATCTTGACTTTTGAAAAAGAACCACTACTACCTTACCTCCCAAATAGATTAAGGTTATCTGAGCACAATGTCACATCAGAAATAAGTGAACAACTGGAGAATCATTTGCACCACATGTCTGTCCTGTTGTCATATTGTGGTTGCTTGCGTGTTACCATGATTCTGGAAGCTGTTCCTCTGGTAGTTAAAATACCGGCAAGGTTACCCAATGGGAACAGGTTTCCACATCCAGAGCATCCAGACTACGAACAGACTACAAAAAAGAAATAAGCTCTTCACTTCAGAAGAATTAATCACTGAACAATTTATGGAGAGCATCCAAACATAGATACTGAAAACCAGGAGAATACAGTCCCTGGAGAGGCCCCATGCTTGGTAAAGGATGACCCATAATGAGATGAATTAACACAGTGACTTCAACAATGGGCTCAACCATCACAACTGTGTGTATGGCACGGGACCAGGCACATTTTCTATGGAAGATAGGAGAACTGGTTTGGCTGGACAACTAACAGACTCTGAAACCTTTGTATTTCCTTATGCTTTTGGTTGCAATAATAGGAACTAGTGTGTTACCTTGTAATTATATTTTACACGCAATACAAGCACTACAAGAAGTTAAGCCCAAACCAAATCTACTGCCTTTGAGTTCATTTTGACTCATGGTAACCCTAGGTAGGGTTTCAGAGATGGTAAACCTTTACAGGTGTGAACAGTCTCATCTTTCTCTTTAGAGGATGTGAGTGGGTTAGAATCACAAAACCCACAGTTAACCCACAGTACCACAAGGGCGTCTGGGCAAGAAGTTAAAATTCGTGAAAAGTATGAGTTACTATTGTGAGGCAGCTTACTTCCAAGAATAATGTCTCTGTGTGTGTGTGTGTGTGTGTGTGTGTGTGTGTGTGTGTGTGTGTGCAGTTTCATCCAACATACACCAACTACCTCTAAATAAATCTAAATATCCTCTCGGACAACACCTGAAAATGCCCCTCTTTGTTTTCTGACCCTAACCACCCATTACTAGGTCAGATCATCCCATATGAAAGTTGGGAGCGTACAACCCTGCCAACTACTTAGTTGACCCAAAATTTCAGAAACCAGTTTTAAGTTCAGGGGCTTTCATTAGCCCCCTCACTTCTGCACTACTAGTTACAAATAAGCTTTATTATTATTATTATTATAAAAAGATACAAACAAGTGCCAACTTCAATAGCTACACAGAACTCAGACAATACGGTGAAAGGTACTTATTGGGGAACTTAATGGGTTACTACCAGGCAGGACCAGAAAACAGTCAGGATAGAGTCATTGGTCCAAAGCAGCACTTCTCTTCAGTAGACAATCAAGTCACTCCCCTCTTCTCAGCTTCTCAGTTGTGTGCTCCCTTGACCTGTGCCTTCGTGGACCAGGAAGTCCATCTGTCATCCTGTCTCAGTCTCATAGTCTTGGAGCTCCTCATCCTGCTCTGTCCCATCATCTATGTGCCACCGTTTCTGGTGCCTCCAATCTCAGCAACTGCCACTTCAGACCGAAATTTGGAATATGCTTGTGTGCTGGTCTGTTCAAGATGGCTCTTGCACACAGAGGAATTGTTTCGATGGAGGTGTGATTTTCCTCTTTTAGCAGACTGTACCCCCAAGGCAAATGGAAGGCGGCATCTTGCGTCAGAACCTCTGCTATGGTTGTGGTTGTTGTTAGGTCCTATTGAGTCCTTTCCCACTCATAGGGGCTCCATGTAAGTCAGAATGAAACATTTGCCAATCCTGAATCATACTCAAAATTGTTTTTATGTTGTCCATCCATCTTGTCGAGGGCCTTCCTCTTTTTTTAAAAAAAGCATTTTATTAGGGACTCATACAAATCTTATCACAATCCATAATACACTGATTATATAAAGCACATCTGTACATTCTTTGCCCTTATCATTCTCAAAGCATTTGCTCTCCACTTAAGCCCTTTGCATCAGGTCCTCTTTTTTCCTCACCCTCCCCGCTCCCCCCCCACCATGAACCCTTGATAATTTATAAATTATTATTTTGTCATATATTGCCCTGTCTGACGTATCTCTTCACCCCCTTTTCTGTTGTCTGTCCCCCAGGGAGGAGGTCACATGTAGATCCTTGTAATCGGTTCCCTCTTTCCAGCACACTCTCCCTCTACACTTCCAGTATCGCCACTCACACCCCTGGTCCTCTTTTTAATGAACTCACTACTTTACTAAGCCTGGTGTTCTCCTGTGACTGGTTTCTCTTGACAACATATCTGAAGTACGTGAGACCAATTCTTGGTATCCTTTCCTCTAAGAAACATTTTGATAGTACTTCTTCCAAGACAAATTCAGTTGTCCTTTTGACAGTCCATGATACATTCCTTTTTTCTGAACAGCACCATAATTCAAATGCATTGAATCTTCTTCAGTCTTCCTTATTCCATATCCACCTTTCATAAGCATATGATGCAATTCATAATACCATGACTTGAAACAGGCGCATGTCAGTCTTCACAGGAAGTTCTGTGCTTTTCATCCCTAATAGATTTACAGATTTGTTTAATGCAACTCTTCTTTGAATCTCTTGACTGATTCCGCCGTGAACATTGATTGTGGGTCCAAGCAAGACAGAACACTTGTCAAATTCAATCTTTCACTATTTATCATGATGCTACCTATCGCTCTAGTTGTGAGGATTTGGGTCTTCTTTACCTTGAGCTCTAATCCATATTGAAGGCTGTAATCCTTGATCTTCAACAGCAAGTGCTTCAAATCCTCTTCACTTTCAGCAACAGGGTTGTATTATCTGCCTATCACAAGTTGTTAATAAGTGTTCCTACAATCCTGGTGCCCCATTCTTCTTAGTCTCTAGCTTCTCTGATTATTTGCTCAGCATACAGACTACCTAATGATGGAGAGAGGATACAAGTCCTATGTTCACCTTTCTTGATTTTAAGCTATGCAGTATTCCCTGGTACTGTTCTCATAACTGCTTCCTGATTCATGTACAGATTCCACAGGACTATAGTGAAGTGTTCTGGCATTCATATTCCTATTAAGGCTATTCATAGTTTCTTATGATCCAAACAATTGAATGTGATATTATTCAATAAAACACAAGTAAACATCTACCTGATATTGTCTGCTTTGAGTCAAGATTTATCGGGTATCAGCAATGATGTCTGCTGCTCCATGTCCTCATTAGAATCCAGCCTGAATCTCTGGCAGTTCCCTGTCAATGTACTGCTGCACCCATTGTTGGAAGATCTTCAGCAAAATTTTACTTACACGTGATATTGATGATATTGTTGTATATTTTGAGCATTCTGTTGGGGCACCTTTCTTTGGAGTGGGCACAAATGTGGATCTCTTCCAGTCAGTTGGCCAAGTAGCTGCCTTCCAAAAATCCTGGAATAGCTGAGTGAGTGCTTCCAGTGCTTTCTCAGGTTGTTGAAACATTTTAATTGATATGCCTTAAATTCCTGGATACTTGTTTTTGTCTAATGCTTCAGTGCATCTGGGATGTGTTCCTATAGGACCATTGGTTCTTGCTCATATACTAGCCCCCGAAATGGTTGGATTCCTGCTATTTCTTTTTGGTACCGTGACTCCATATAGTCTTTCTTTCTTCTTCTGGTGCTCCCTGCATTATTCAATATTTTGCTCATAGCAGCATTCAATATTGCAATTCAAGTTTTGCCGTTTCCCCCTTTAGTCCTTTCAGTTTAATATACGCTGAATATGAGAATGCTCTTATATTCTATTTGGTTTTGTAATTTTAGGTCTTTTCACATTTCATTCCTATATTTTGCCTTGACTACTTAAACTAACATTTGAAATGTCTTCATCATTCCTTCCATTTGCTTTAGCTACTCTGTATGTATGTGAAAATATTCTGTAGGATTCTGTCACTGTGAATTCCTGACTTTATGCCGTTGTTAAAACTCAAAGGACTGTACAACACAAAAGCCATCAGATTGAATGGGACGCCAAGTAATCCCGTGTGTCAGAGTAGAGCAGCTTAATAGGGTGTCCTAATCATTGAAAGGAGTCGATAGCAAAGTCTTTCTCCAGAGGAACTACCACCCTTTTAGTTAACTCCTGGATGTGTAACCATTGTGCCACTGAGACTCTTTGTAGTTGATAATAGCATATTAATATTGATATATTATTTGTAACAAATGTAACAAACCATGGTGATGCAAGTTGTTACTAATAGAAATTCTGTGTCAGGTGGGGAAGGAGTATATGAGAGTTTGGTATTATTGTGTAATTGCTTTGTAAACCTAAAACTACTCTTAAAAATCAATTTTATTTTGAAAGAAGAAATGCAGGGGGTAATGTCTGAGATGGTACCAACTGTGGAGCTTCTGTGTCTCAGAAAAGGCAAATTGCCCTCCTGAGCATCAACCAGGAAGTTCACTGAGCTTGAGTGTCCAGGGTTTTATTGGGTTTCAGTACATAGGTCTGATTGATAGAAGCATTGCTCAGATGGTTGAATTTAACATCAAGCCCTTTTGTCTGAAGTCAGCTTGGTATCAGGTGATAGGGTTCTGACTTGGCCAGCAGTTTACCATGTGCATAATAAAGATTCCAATCACTAAGGAAATTTGAGGGTTTAGTGATTATATCTCAGAAACTAAAACTCAAGAACAAATTATCTGGTGAATGTAATTTTATATCTCACAAAAATAAAGATACAGAGAGAAACTCATAATTATGGCTCATCTGTTTCGTGGCAGCAAATTCCAAAAAGGGACATCACTACCCCCAAGGGGTTTAAATGTGTATAGCACTTTAAATTTTCATGAGTCCTTTATGCCTCGGTGTGAATGAATATCAGAATATATTTTAATAGGACAAATATGTAAACTAGCGAACACAAGATCAGAAAGCACCCATCAGGGAAGGGAAAGATAGAGATCAGCTTGATGGGAGGCAGGAGGCCTTTATATTAGTTTTCCAATGGTCAGAAGGGACTTATTACTTTTCAAATAAGATCCTCAGGCATAAATTTCCAATACGTAATAACTAATATTGAGAATAATATAAAACCTGCATTAGAATAAAGATAAAATCTTTAAAATAACAAGAAGAACTTTCTTAAGCAACACATCATGGTGGCTGTTTTTTAAAGAGGGAGATTGATCATCTAGGTTGATTTTGGTTTTGTATTCTTATTAAATATCATCTGAATATGTAACAGAATTTTAGATTACAATTAAAACCCTATTTTTCAATTATTTTATTTTCCATCAAATTTTTGTCATCCAGAATATTGACAGTTCACATTCTGCATTCATCATCTCTAAAAATATTTATGCTAATCAAAATTCCTCATAATTTATATTTTTGAAGTCTTCCCCCTCTCATTCTATCTGATTGCCTGCCTAGAAAAGGAAACCCACCTATTGATCATATATTGTTAAAATATTATAAAATATAACTAAAAGAAAAATTTTTCTATAAGAAGAGTGTAATTTTATTAGCTGGCAAACAAAGAAGTACATATAAAATGACTTTACTAAATTTTAATTTCTTGGAAGAAAGATCACCTTCAGAGATCTTGAAAAATTTTCCTCAGAGATAAAAGTGATGTCTTCAGTTAGCTTGTGTCATGCATCATTAACAAAATTGATGACTATTCAAACTTGTGTTAATGTTAACTTAAATATCCATAGCAGGCATTGGGTAATCATTACTTATATCTGGAAAATCTCATAACTCACATTAAAAAAATACCCCAAGAGAATGACTGTTCAATCAATATTGGAGTCGTCCACTTCCAAAGTGAGCCGCAGTTAGGATCCTGGCGCCTGGTATTGTATTCACATCCTTCTGGTACAGTTAGTTTGTGTGACGTATGGTGTGTGGCAGAAAGACCGCAATTCACTTCAGAGATTAACTCATCTAGGAGTATGGCGTCACTCTTTGCAGTTGTTCTCTTTCTCGGTTTTCATATTACTCTTTCTGAGGACAGCTCCCTTCTGAGTAGTTCTATTGGAGAAGCTCTTATAACAGGAAACTGAAGCCTCCTTCTAGCAATCACATAGATATTTTGGTCAGCCCTTTTAGAGCGTGTGTACCTGGTTGACAACTTTATTGGCACCTCACCAAAGAATAAGAGATACCATCATGCATCTACACTGTTTCCTAACTCTCAGAAACTCTGTACAATAATCAAATTTCATTGTTTAAAGTGGGTAATTTTAGATTTAGATTTTATGCTGCTTAAAGTACTAACACGGTGGATTTAAATCGTTCAAAGGATGTCTCTACAGGTGTCATTCCTAGTGGATGTCTTATAAATTGAGGGGAAGTGGCGTTTTCTTTTGGTTGTCGCAATTCTTGAGGATGATCTCACCTGCGAAAAGATTTGGTGCCAACCCATAGGATCCTATGGGGCAGAGTAGAATTGTCCCTTTGAGTTTCTGAAACTGCAAGTCTTTATGCGGGCCGAGAGCATCCTTTTTCTCTAACGGAGCAGTGTAGGTGGATTCTTCTTGCTGGGCTTGCACTTAGCAGCCCAAGGCCACCAGCTCAGGCATGCTAAATCTTGCAGCGCAGGCGAAAGTTTGCACACTAAAGATTTGCCATGTATGCTATCTAACTTGCACATGCCTCCCCAGATATTCATAGAGAGGAAAATTTAAAATCACCTGGGTCTAGAACATAGTGTCATTGTTGATGTGAATGCAAACGAGTTTTATTTCTTTTCAATATATGATGGATACTCCAGAAAAGCAACACTGTACAAAACAAATTCACTGCCCTCAAGTCAATTCTGACTCATAGGGACCCTACAGGATGGAGTGGCATTGCCCCTATAGGTTTCTGAGGCTGTAACTCTTTAACAGACGTCGAAAGCCTTCTCTTTCTCCCATGGCAAGGCTGGTGGGTTTCAAATGCTGAACTTACGGTTAGCAGCCCAACACAGAACCCACAAAGTCATCAGTCCTCCTAAAAAGACACAGTGGCTGCAATGATGGGCGAAAACATAAGAACAATTGTGAGGATTTCACGTGACCAAGATGTGTTTCAGTCAGTACAGAGTCTCTTTGAGTCGGAACTGACTCGATGGCACCTAACCGCAACAAACACAATTACCAATGCATTGCTATCCGGTACATTCTGATTCTTAGCAACTGTACAGGATATCGTAGAATTGCCATCTTTGGATTTCCAAGGCTTTAGATCTTTATGGGAGCAGGCAACCTTAATTTTCTCCCAAGGAATAGCTAGTGGTTCCGAACTATAGACTTTGCTGTTAGCCAGCCGATAGGCAATCCACCATGCCACTGGGGCTCCTCACTCTGCTGACACGTGGGCTTAAACTGTCATAATGCGATCACTTTTTCCCTTCCTAATACTACTATGCCATGTAATTTACCTTTCCCTCCTAAATGAATGCCCCGAAAGAGTTTTGCATCATCTGTTACCTCCAATTGCAGTTTCAGTTCTTCAAAATTTTGATATACATTTTCTGCCCTCATCAATTTAACTAAACAGGTCTTTCCAATCATTCTGATGATATTAGGGTCTCCTCTTAGTTTTCATTCTGTTCTGTTATAATTTTGTGAACATCCTCTCCTGCTAGAAACATTTGTTTTTCCTCGAATCTAGAACACAGCTCTCATGATTCTCTTCCCACCTCTCTGATAAATTCTGGTAAAGTTTCCTTCGCCAAGGCATCTTCTTTCCACAAGCAAGATATAGATTCTTTCAAAGATTCAGTCCATAGATCCATTTCCTGTACATAACTAGTCCCAAAATTTTATTGCTAGCGTCAAAAGAATAATCAGGTTCTACAATTCATTGGGCTGTTGTCATTTGTCAGTCACTTCTGACCCCATGTGTTACCTAATAGGATCACTCTAGAGGGAAGCTGGTCACCAGAACTGTCCTTCTGGGTACAGCTGGGTGGGGGATACCACACCTTTAGATTATCAATCAAACATAGACAGTATGGACTCCCTGGAGACATTTTAATTTGACTAAAGGACATTTATTGATATATAATAGATTACTAAGTGATCTCAATTTAAATTATATAAAACTGAACACGTTTTTCTTGTACAGCATTTACCCTTCTCCTTTCCTAAGTTCTGATAAGACCACCATTAAATTACTTAGACTCAAAGCCTCAGTGAACCTAAAAAACTCACATTCTCATTCTTTATATATAATCAGTTATTACACCCTGCTGATTCTTCTTCAGCAGCATCTCACAGAAATCTTTCAAATTCTTTCAAAAGCTGTCATTATTTCCAGCACTTAGTGACTCTCATTTGGAATCTGGTAATAATCTCCTAAGTGGTCTGTACCCTTCTTGCCTCTCTTATTCCCAACCAGACCTTCCTTAGTGCTTAGCTATATGGCCTCTGGAAGGCCACTTTGACATTACATGCTCTTTGTGTGACTTTATGCAAATTCTTAGTCTCTGTCTTTGATTAATTTCCCAAACCTATAATATAAAGCTACCAACCATAAATACTCCACAAGATTGTCTTAGTGATTAACACAGACGATGTATGTACAATGTTTCTAAAGGTGTCAAAACAGCATAAGCACTCAATAAATGTCAACTACTATAAACTCTTAGAATTACTTGTATTTCTTGCTAGGTTTATGTTTGTTTTTTTTTTCTTTCCTAATTCAAATTCCCTAGTGTTCTCTGCTTTAGAAGTCTTTGCAATTTTAAGTAGCCTACAATATTTAGACTCATTTTATTTGACATTTTACATAAGTCACAGGTGAGGAAATGGATTGCCTTTGACATTGCTCCCAGTGTAGTGTTTTGATCAGCATATAATAACAGCAATTTTGATCTGTCCAGGCCAGAAAATATAAAATATCCCTATCTCATGCTATTATTTTCATTTATTGGATCGTATATAGTGCATCACACATTTCTAGATTAAGAAACAGGGTAAGTGAGCAAGTCAATATCCACTTCATTGATGTCCACCTTCAGTTGTGCCTTGGATGCTGTGCTTTTGACTATCCATGCAAGACGTCACTCTGTATGAAGCAAAGGCACGGACATTGAGTCCGAATTTAGAAATGTGACAGTTGGCTTTGAGAATAAGATTTCTTAAAGGGTTTCTATTGCTAGTACTCTAAGGAACCCCTTTTCCTTGGAGATGGAATAATAATAGTGAGACAATTTTCTATATTCATTTATTTAATCTATCATATATGGTTTATACAGGACAAGTTGAATTTGCAAGATTAACTTTTCTTTGATTCGGGTTAACTTTTATACTCAATGTGGATGTATTTCAAACACCCACCCCCATCACCCTTTTCCACCATTTCCCAGTTTTTGAGTTCATAACATTTAGGCACAGATTACATACAGTTCACATTCAATATATGTCATCCACAATAAACTCAGTAATTACACTAGAGAAATAGACTCACTTAAGATAGTAAACACAATATGATCGCAACATCATGGCCCAAGTCAACAGAGAGGTGGAGAATAAGATTCAGAGGTGGCAAGGCAATGGAGAGAGAAAGACTGGATAAACACCACAGTTGGAAACAGTGAGGGTGAGTTAGAGAAGAAACCCCATATCCTCCTCATCTGTGTCCTTAAAGTTGTCTTGTGGTTTAAATTGCTTCTACAGAAGAATGATGTGACCAGACCAATGGTACAGGGCCTTTTCAACCTCGGTGGACAGCTCAGAAACAGAAGTGAATTCTAAATATAGGACAAGAAAAAAATCTAACCACAGTATTTACCTTTTTAAAACACTCTTGCAATTCTGTGTTCTCTTACACTTTCCTGCTTTCTCTCCTTGACATTACCTGAGAGTCTTTCTCCCCAGGTTACATATTCTTTATACTTGGATCCTCAGTTCTTTCTTTTCTCCTGGTCACACTATCGACCTGCTCCTATATAAGCTGTGATATCTGCTTATTAGCAATGGCTAAAGCAGCAGGCAAGAAAGCAAAAGGATAAAGGCCTACCTATATGATGCATAGAGGTCAAAATATGAATTTTCACAGGGGGAAAATACTGACCAAGTAGTAAATGAACAGGAAGTATCTCTATTCACTTATTAAAACTATAAAATATGATATCTTTTGACTTCTTAGCATACTTCCTTTCTGAATTTTTAAGACTCCTTTCTTATTCACTGCTCACCAGTAATTCATCACTAGATGGGTTTAGTTCCTGCCAGGTTTCCTTCCCCTCCAAAATCCACTGACCCTTCCACTGTATATTCATGAGAAGTATAGTTTTACATTGGTCAAGCTAGTGAACTAGCAGAATGATTTTATTGTCTTTGTTGAGGTTGTCCTATCAGTTTAGTCTGAATGCACATAGCAACTGCTGCAATATTTATTTAAGGGGAAATAATATGCTAGGAGATGTTAACTTGATGAAATGAAAGAGAATATTCTACAAGAGGAACATGATTTAAACAGAGGGGATAAGGCAAGCTATTAGGCTTATTTGATAAGTTGTCAAGTTGCTGAATACAAAACTAATGATTTGTAAGCCCCGAACTGATTCATAATAGAAAGTTAGTAAAATAATGAATATGTAAAAGGTTGCATGCTATTGTTTCGTTTAATATGAGATGAACTTATTTGTCTCTCAAGATTCCATGTTTTTAGTGGGTAATGGGTCATAGAAGAAATAAAGAACACAATGAGAAGATTCATTAACAAATGAAATAAAAAATATATAATTACATGGTATCATCGAACACTGTATTCTGACAAATTCAAAAATCTCTAAGAAATAGATACATTTCTAGAAATTTACTTAATTTACCACAGGATGATGGAGAAAATCACAAAAACCTGCAGCACAATAAGGAATAGATTTAGTCACACACACACAAAAAAATCCCAACAACAAAAAGTCCAAGTCTAGATGGTTTCACTGAGGAATTCTATCAAACATTTAGCGAAGACTTAATACCAATTTGATATAAACTATCACACAAAACACAAAAGGACACTATGCTTCCAAACGGATTTGAGAAAACAATAACTCTAACCTAAACCTGGTTAAAAAAATCACCAGAATTGAAAATTACAGACCAGTATTTCTAATAAATATAGATGCCAAGATCTTAAAAAAATACTAGTGAACAGAATTCAACGAAGCATCAAGGCAAGCATCGAGTCAAGTCAGCAGCAGGAAAAGGTTGCAGATGCATATGGAAGAAGACAAGTGCATGTCTGCCGGTAGAAAAGGGAGGACCAACTTCTAAGTAGAGGGAAAATGACTAACAATACGTTTAAGGACCCGAAGGGGGGAATATTCCTGGTAATATGCACATAATAAGCCACAAATGGCCCGAGTTTCTGGACACATTCTGGGGACTCCGGACAAGTTCCATAGAATATTGGAGCATGGGATATTGCATCGTTAAGACACACAACACACTCCAAAGACCACACCAGAGGATCTGATGTGGAAACTGCACTAGGTAAATTGTACTCTATCAACACACACCAGTGACCTGAGGACTAAAGACTGAAAATCCATAGTGTTTGAAGAAGCAGAAGCTAACTGCACCAAGAGTAGTAAACAGGCAGGAGTTGGACCAATATTGACTCAGCATATCAATATCCTATTTGCTGTATTAGGATACATAGGATACATATTATTCTACAAGACTGTGATTGGTTATGTCAGTAAATATTATTGTAAGTTTTCCCTGCCAACCATCTCCCATTGTTTCTGTAAATAACGGCCAACCATGTAAGGATTTATTCTGTACAAATGAATAACTCAAGTATTGCAATACATATTGAGCCTACACTGGCCCAATATCACTCTTTCAACAGTTTTTTAAAAGAACTGTACCAAGGATTAACCAATGCCAATATTAGGGGTAGATATTTATGCTCTGGGGAAATGATAGATAACACATTCTACCAGAAATTAACAAGGAAGTCTCTAAATTGAGCCAGAGGCAGATAGAAAGCATAGGGCATATAATAACATATAATAATGAATTTGGGGCTCACACTAAATCCTAGATCCAATTTGTGAAAAATTAGTTTTTATATCATGGCCCTGCTTGATAATCACCGTTAGGAACGGAAGACAGAAGATATGGGTACTATAGCAAAATGTGGTAAAGAAATTAGATGGTGCCCGGATATCATACAGAATAGCGTACGGGGTCTTAAAGGTTTGTTTCCAAAGAAGCAGCTATCTAACTGAGATGCCAACTAAGTCCAAATGGAAGGAAGCATTCCAACATCCATAACCCAAAGATTGTAAGTCATATAATCCAAAGATGAAGGAGGAAATAGTGTAAGAGCCAAAATTGCGACATTCTGGTTTGCAGAAGGCTATGGATGACAATGGAAAGCCAACATATATTTGTGAGTTCTACACAGGAAATAAGCCTCTGGTTATTTCCCTCTATCCATAGCAATATCTGGACACATGAAAAAGGCACAAATGAATGGAAGGATGAGAATAAACTGGTTACCAGCAAGAGAGTATTGGAGAGATGACTATGGAAAATCAAAATGACAAACTTGACTTGAACAATTAAAGCTTGATCCCCTTTCTTGATACATGCTGGGCCTGATCGGGTTTTCAACATTTTCTGTATGTTTTCACATATTGGGGTTTATCTCTGATGTGTTTTGTCCTTGTGGGTCGTCCTCTTGAAATTTTGTCATATGTTTTCCTGTTTTTCAGTATATGAAATCCAGGATTGATGAACCTATAGAGAAAATATGTGAATAAGGGCTCGTGGGGGGTACAGTGAGGGATTAAAGGGGAGCTGATGGGAAGGAGTTCAAGAAGGAATATAATGTTTTGAAACTGATTATGGTAGTAATTGTAGATACTCCTTGATGTGATTGAACTATGGAATGATATGATAGCTCTATTAGCTCCTCATAAAATGATTTTGAAAAAGATGCATTACGATCAAGTGGGATTTGTACCGAATATGCAAGACTGGTGTAATAGTAGAGAAATAATCAAGGTAATTCATCATGTACACAAAATAAAGGAGAAGAACCAT
Source organism: Tenrec ecaudatus (assembly GCF_050624435.1). NCBI lineage: Eukaryota > Metazoa > Chordata > Mammalia > Afrosoricida > Tenrecidae > Tenrec > Tenrec ecaudatus. The sequence continues at coordinate 116,080,744 of NC_134548.1, read as the reverse complement.
ATGATCATATACATTGATGCAGAAAGGTCATTTGATAATATTTGACATCCATTCCTAATAAAAACACTCAACAAACTAAGTATAGAAGGGGAATTCCTCAACATATAAAAGCTACATATGTCAAACCAATACCCTGCCACCCATTTAATGGATAAAACTTGAAATTATTTCCTCTTAGAATGAGAACCAGACAAATTTGTTCTTTATCACCACTTTTGTCCATATAGTACTGTAGGCTTTAGTTAGATACATAAGACATCAAAAAGAAATGAAGGGTGTCCATAAAGGAACAAAAGAGATAAAAAGCTCTTTATTTATAGATGACATGATCTTATATATAGTAACCCCCAAATATTCAATAAATCAATTGTTTGAACTAATTGTTAAATTTGCCAGTGTAACAGGCTATAAGATGGAATTACAGAAATAAGTTGGAATTTTGTATATAAAGGACAATGATACTGAGAAATATATCAAAAGTAAAATATTAGTTACAAGAACTACAATAAAGGTCAAATATTTAGGAATGAATCTTGCCAGAGAAACAAAAGAGTTACACAATAAAAACTACAAAATTTGCCTTAAGAAACTGAAAGGAGGGAGGTGGAGGGAGGGTGAGGTGGAAAGGGGTAACTGATTACAAGGATCTACATATAAACTCCATTCTGGGGGATGGACAACAGAAGAGTAGGTGAAGGGAGACGTCGGACACTGTAAGATATGAAAAAATAATAATTTATAAATTATCTAGGTTTCATGAGGGAGTGGGGAGCAGGAAGGGAGGGGAGAAATGAGGATCTGATGCCCAGGGGCTTAAGTGGAGAGCAAATGTTTTGAGAATGATGAGGGCAATGAATGTACAAATGTGCTTTACACAATTGATATATGTATGTATGGTGATAAGAATTTTATGAGCCCTTAATAAAATGACTTAAAAATATGAATGAGGGGTAGTGCGTGATGGGGACCCAATGCCCATCTGTAGACAGCTGGACATCCCTTCCAGAGGGGTTGTGGGGAGGAGATGAGTCACTCAGGGTTCAGTGTAGCAACAATGAAACTCAAAACCTTCCTCTAGTTCCTGAACGCTTCCTCCCCTCCCAATTATCATGACCCCAATTCTACCTTGCGGACCTGGTTATACCAGAGGATGTACAGCGGTGCAGTAGGGATCTGGAAACACAGGGAATCTAGGACGGACGAACCCCTCAACACCCGCGGTAGGAGTGGCGACACCTGGACTGAATGGGGTGTAGAAAGGGAGAACCGATCTTGGAGATCTATGTGTAACCTCCTCTCTGGGAGCTGGGCAATGGGAAGGTGGGTGAGGGGAGACGCCTGGCAGTGTAAGATAAGAGAAAATAATTATTTATAAACTATTAAGGGAGCAGGGGGAAGGGGGGAGCGGGGAGGGAGGGGAAGGGGGAAAAAGGGAAATCGAGCTGTATGAGCCCCAATAAAAAGATTTATTAATTAAAAAATATATAAAAGTAAAGTCAGGAAAGAAGCACAAAAAAGAAAGAAAAGAAAGTGCTCTTGTTACTGAACTAAATATTGTGAACATGTGACTATTAACAGAATTGCTTTACAAACCCAATGCAACTCAATCCAAATCCCACCACATATTGTTCAAGAAATAGAAAAACTAATTACCAACTTTATATGGAAAAGAAAGAAACCTAGGATAGATAAAACACCATTGAAAATGAAAATCAAGTAGGAAGCCTTTCCTTCCCAAATTTAAGCCTACTCTATAGCTACTGTAATCCCACCATTGCAACTCGCGCTGTGGGATCTCTCCCTGATTACATGCTGTGCTTCAACCAAGGCCCTACTGTCAGGGAGACAGCAGTCACAGGGGGCTCCCCGAGAAATAATCTGAAAATCTTGACTCCATCCTCAATCATCAGACCTTTATGCACTCTTTCAAAATCAAGATCCTATGTATTTTTCAGGATTGAACACAAATCTATATTTCTTACTAAATAAATAAAATTCCAAGACCATTTCAGGTTTACTTTTTTCCTTTTATTTTTTTAAGCCACTCAGACCACTTTTCAGGTTTGAGGGTGGAGTTTTTATTTGTTTGTTTTGAAGAAACATACTGTATATATTTACATAGCCCATATCAAGAAAGGAAATCAACAACAATATCCTGTTAACCCCTCCTTCTCTCCCCTACTCCCTCACTCCCCAATATCCTGTCCCAATGGGTAAATTGAGGTTTAGATCCAGCATCACTTAGTGATCAGTCACTGTTTTCCAGGTTTGGTGTTTTATACATATATTATCTCATGTAACTATATCATAATGATTTTGTGTAAATACAGGGGGGCTTCAAAAAGTTAATAGATAAATCCCATTTTTGAATTTTTGAAATTTGAGTTTCCATTATTGAAGTCCCCTTTAGAACTGTTCAGAAAGATAATATCAGAAAACAGAGTCGCACAGCTGTAAATGGACACTTAAGACTACAACATTTGATTTTATTTTCTATTTTAGAACCTTTTCCTTTCATTATCCATTAGTATTCACCACCTCATTTCCTTCGACTCCACCTGCCACAATCCTAAGAAACTATTAATCTTGTTCCTATCTCTGTAGATTTACCCATCTGGAATTTCATATAAAGAAAATCATACAAAGAGATCCCACTAAGAATGAATTAAAACCCAGAGCAAACTTCAAAAAGAAAGCAGAAAATAAGTATAACAAATTAAAAATGAGTCAAGAGACAAAACAAATATTAAGATCTTCTTTTTTTAACCTAACTATATCTGCATCAGTCCACTTTTCTTTTTCGCCTCCAGGTACCAATCAAATACATTGGAAGCATTTATTAAGGGGATTATAGCAATGCTTTTAAACCAGTGTAATCAACAGCATAGGCATTATTCCTCATGACTTTGCCTTTCCTTTCCCACGTCCTCAGTGTAAACCAAGGAAAATCAGGTAGAGGCTATGCTGTCCAGGCCCCACATCAGCACACAGTTAACTAGATGAAGAAGGGGAAGGAGGTGGGGCTTTAGTGTACACTTAAAAAAAACAAGCCTCAGCTCATTCGTGGAAGGAAGCAAGAGCCATAATAGTCTTCAATCCTTTGGAATCCTGAGTTCAGAACCGTTGGTTTCTTGGCCTCACCATCAGTGGGTCAGATTTAATTGCTTCAAATAAAACCGTAAGACTGCACTCCCGAGGTCTGCAGGGAGGGGTTAAGTGTCTGCTGGAGGATTCTCAGGGTAGCTGGGGGACAATGGTACTTGTAATATTCTGTGGCTCATCTTGCTTGGGGAGCCAGGAGGATAAACTCCTGAATCCAGCATCACTCTCCTCCAGGCTGTTTCCTTGGCAACACAGTGGTTTAGCAGCCTCAGCCTCTCTGGAGCATTCTGTAGAATGTTGCTGAACAAGACAACTCTTCTCCAAGCATTAAGGAGTTTCTTTACATAGGCATCTTGGTCCAGGGCCACCTTCTGGTCCTCATTCATGCGGCACAATTCTGCTTTCAGGTAGTCAGTTTGTCTTCAATGCACTCTGACTATTCATATTTTTTTCAATGGACAGAGGAGTTTAATGGAGTTTTAATCCATTTAAAGCTTGATTTTTAATTCCAAAACCAGTGCTTTATAAATCACACTGCAGATGAAAAAAAAAAAGAAGGTAAATTTGGTATCTTGGGTGTCTAGTGCTACTGTAGCAGAAATATTACAAGTGGGAGGCTTTAAAGAACATAAGTTTTCTTTTTCACAGTTCAAGCAGCTATAAATCTGAATTCAGGGCACGATCTCTAAGGAAAGACTTCATCTCTGTTGTTTCTGAGGGAAGATCTTTGTCTCTTTCAATTTATACTACATACCTTATATTATAATTCAGTAGCTTTGGCATTTTTCATGTGGCCTCCATCTTTTCTGTCTCTGCTCTTTTCACAAGTCTGTAATAATCAGACTGAGGACATAACTTCCACTGATGACGTCATTAACATAACAAATGAAATTACATTTATTTTGGGCAGACAAAATTCTATATGCTACCTGGGACAGAATAAATAATGTATTGGATGGTGAAAATGGAAATGAAACTGAGAATCAAACATTTTGCCTGGGGATATTTGATTCACCTAAGTAACCATGGTTTATTTTCACTAATGTCCACATCGAAATAATATAGTATATATATATTCGTTCTAACTTGGGGAGCAAACTTTGTGAAAACTTCAGGAGAATTTCTATATTCTTCGAAGTAAGACTTATCAGTATTAATTATTTAGACTACATTGTTTTCTACAGTAAGTGATTATTAGTGTCTTTCTTCAATAAAAATAAGTGAAAATTGAATTTGCAGCAATGTAATTTTTATTTGTAATATATGTTGCTTTTGTATCCTGACAACTTGAGGTCTGTCGCCAAGAAAGAAAGAAAATAATTAGTAGTCAGAAGTGGGTGTTTAATTTTTTTAATTCTTCAGCTATTGTACAAAATGTCTTTGTGCATGTAGATTAAATTAGTCATAAAGTACAGAATCAGAATAATGCAGCTACATAATTCAGCCTTAGAACATGCACAGTGGGTAGAAACTGATAGGCTTCTAAGCTTATTGTCACTATTTAAAGGGAATTCAGGCATCAACAATTTTTTCAAGGGATTTTGAATATTGACAATGACACATGAGGAAAAGACAGTATATATAGTAGAGTCATAGATATAGAATTAAAAATATATAGTATATAAATTGAGATAATTATGAAGAAAATATTATTTGACTACAATTTAAAATGTATACAACTTAAATAAGTGTCCATGAGAATGAATGATGAACAAACTTTAAAGGCAAATGGTAAAGTTTTTGTGAAAATTTGCAAAGGCCAATACAATTCTTAATATGCAAATATATTTTGCAGATCAGGACTCATCCAAAATTGAGTACAAATAAGCAGTTATAAAATGGAGTGAAGAAGGAACCCTAGGATTTTCTTTTATTTAAAAAATCATTTTATTGGGGGCTCTTACAGCTCTCATAACATGAGACTTTGTTTCATGCTCTTTAGATGATTAATCACAGGGGTTCAATCCCTGGAGAAAGATATAATGATAAAGTAGAGGATTACAGGAAACGTGGGAAATCCTTAATGGTGGATGCTCACAGTGGCTACAACAATATGCTCCAACATAGGAACAACTGTGAGGATGGAAAAGAACTGGGTGATGTTTCATTTTATTGTACATAGGGTCACTATGAACTGGCCCTCAGCCAATGAAGCTTAGCAGCAGCAATCAACAGCGTTTTGTTTGATTCATTTTATTTGGTTATATTGTTAAATATGAATGACTTTTAAAAATAATATTTCCCTAAATTTTGATTACCTTTTTCTTAACATGTTATTTTATTTATTTGTGTGCTGTTTCATATTCCATTAATTCCACTATTTCATATCTATTACCAGTTGTGTAATAGAACCAGGGAATTCTGCATGCATGATTTAAAATCAGGAAGTACATGTGTCAGGTTTGTGGCCTCTCATCATACTTACTCAAATTGTATGATGAGCAAACCATCAGAGAATCTGGATCATATGCGAAGAATGCATCAGGGTTGTAGGAAGTTTCATTAAAAACCTGTTAAATGCAAATAGCACAACCTTGCTTGTTTAAAGTTAGGAGGACTTGAAGGATTTGCTGATGAAAAATCAAGGATTGCAGTCTTCAATAGGGATTGCAACTCAATGGAAAGAAAATATAAGTCCTCTCAACTGGGCAATCATGATAAATTCAGAAAAGGTTGATGTTGTCTAGGATTTCATCTTGCTTGCATCAACAATGAATGCTCATGGAAGCAACAGTCAAGAGGTCAAATAAAACATTGTATTGGGTAAATCTGCTGCACAAGACCTAGTTAAAGTTTCAAAAGCAAGGATATTACTTTGAGGGCTAAAGTGCCCTAAACTCAACCATGATATTTTCAGTTGCCTCATGTACATGTGAAAGTGGGACACTAAAGCTGGAGGAAGGAAGAAGCAGCAGCGCCTTGGAATGATGGTGTTGGCAAAGTATAGTGAAAGTGCCATGGCTACCAAAAGAACAAGGAGATCTCTCCTGGAAGAAGCACAGCAGGAATGCTCTTTAGAGGCAAAGCTGGTGAGTTTCATCTCAACTACTTGGAGCGTGTTATCAGAAGGTTCAGTTCCTGGAGAAATACATCGGCTTGGTAATGTGGAAGGTCAGCACTAAAGAGGAAGTGCTTTGACCAGATGGCTTGATACACTGGCTGCAACAATGGACTCACATAAGGACAATGGTGAGAATGGCGCCAGACCTGGCAGTATTTCATTCCAGTGTACATAGGGTCACTCTGAGTTAACAACCACATGTCACTCAACTTTCCTCCCTCTACTAACTCACCAGAGTGGCTAGTTTAAGGATGTACCTTATCATCTGGCATTGGGTGGCCACTGTCTTGGGACATTATCTGTGGAAATCCATGGAGGGATGGTCGGCCTATGGATCATTCCTTCAGAGTAATAAGCATTTGCTTCCATAAGTTAAATCATGTGCTACCAAGCTACGATCATTTCTTGAGTCTTTCAAGACAACAAAAAATGTATAAATTTAATTACAACCTTATCTTACAAGGTTTATGGCTATGAATTCTCTGAAGACATAATTTTGCACCAATAAGTCAAGTTGAAGTCAGGAAGAATCCTCCACTTGACTGAAGTGTGGAACTGAGAATTTTTGTTTATGTGGCATCTCAATGCCAACTCTTTGCTCTACGCGCACTGTTTTTTTTTCTTTCCCCATGTGACTATTAAATTGAGTTCTTTATTTTCTGATATTAACTCTTTTGCACAGCTGCAACTTCATAATCAGTTTATCCCTGTGATAGTCAGAAATTTCAAGCTCTCTCTCTGGATTGAAAATGTCCTGGCTTTCTTCATGCCTGAAGGGAGATGAATAGTTTCAACATTATATTTTGATCAATTTAAATTTAATAAAATCTGTAATATTTATTTCACAGAGATGTCACTAGGGAGGTGAGGTGGATTCATAGAGCAATGTGTGGTCACACCAAAAGGAATATCGATAAAATTATTGCATAATGCAATGTTTCCCAAAGAGAATGATCATGACCCCTGGGGGAACTGGAATAATAAAAGGAGGCTAAAAAAGTGGGAAACTATGCATTATCCTGGATGTTGACAAAGGGGCACTGAGTGATTTTTTTCCCTTCGGAAAAGGCCAAATGAGTTTGGGAACCTATGATGTCATGTTGCAATAGAAATTTATTATTTTTATGGAAAACATCCCTGCAGTCAGATATTACCACCAAAACATTTCCAGGAAGCCCAGCTTACCTATAACAATTTACTTATGAGGTTAAAGCTCAACTAACAATGTCATTCAATGAAAAAGATTTTACAAACCAATTTTTTATTTAAACTCATGTAATGGAAGAAATATTACATTCAAACATCTTATAATTATAAGCCATACATTGTTCTGCTATTAAAATGGATAGTAAACACTACTGAGGATTCTGTGTGATGTGGTGCGGGGCGTGCCATAGTGGTGGCTTGTGTGTATGGATAGGGGTGCCACCAGCATTGGACAGAACTGACCCTAGTGACACCACTCATCAGGAAGTTCTGGGAGTTATTGATGATTTTTTCCAAGTTCCCAATCTGCCATATTTCTGGGAAGAGGAATGGACATACACGTCCTTTTAAAATAAAATTTATTAAACAAATTAAGGGCATATATACTAACTCAGAATTATGAATTATGCTAATTTATATCCACTCAATTCTCCGTGGTTATAACACCAGACAGTGTTAGAAGGCTTAAAAGTTTTTCACAGCAATTTTATCTATTACCAATTATAATCTCACAAAATACCTGTATGATTGATAATCTGCAGTTATTTTGATTTTACACACAACAACAGTAACAGCTGTGGTCCACAGAGGTGAAGTCCTTGCCATAAATAAGGATGAGTTATGCGCTATTGAGGCTACTGCTACTAAAACCAACGAAGTGGCTATGAATTGTTTACAAATTAAAATATTTTTCTCTTTATCTGAAAATTCCCCTCTAATGCCAGAACTAGAAAGCATATACAACATTGCTTTTGTACTTATTGAAAGTACATTTTGGACCCCACAAGTTTGCCCTTTTGCATTAACACATAAAACTAAAAACCGCTTGACTCCTTGGTTCTGCTTTCCTTTGAAGTCAGAAGTTTGTTTTTTCCTGCATTTTGGTATGCAGCATGCCAGAGCCTCTATTACCCTTACTTACCTAAACAAATCAAGCTCCAGAGTGCCAACAGGCAAACGTCCTTCTGACCTTAAAACCTTTATTCATCCAAATCCCTAAGGTTTAGGCTTGTGCCATTTGCTATTCAATACGCAAAAGACATTTTTAGGTTCACCTCTCCATATCAGTGACATTCTGCACAGCCTGACAGGAGAGGGCGTTCCAGCTGTATTGCTTTGAGTGTGATATGGAAGGAATGATGCTTTCTTATTATCGTAACATGAAACTTGATGGGAAGTGAATCTGATTCAAACACACCTAGCCAAGACCAAAGATGTTTTTGTAGGCAAACAGTATTAGTTGGTAGCAAGCTAAACAAAACACATGTCAGTAGCTTGAGACTTGTCAGTTTTTCTTGCCAGTACTTGGAGGAAATTTATAGGAATAGAATTCTTCCCTTCTAAATGCTCATAGGTGGAGGACACTCCTGCAAGTTGCTGGTAAGATGTATGGGAGAGAGAGATCTGGAGTAGTGTTAATGGTGCGAGGGCGTAAAGATTAAGTTAGGGGAAGGAGCATGAGAACTAATTGTATAGAAACATCTTTTAAAAAGTTACTTCACTTTGGAAGTGTAGTCGTTGGGAATTTATATCAATAAAACAGTTTTTTTAAAGTTGCACAATTGTAACTCACAGGGGAAGTTCTATGTTGTCCGATAGGGTCAACATAACTCAGCATTGACTTCATGGCAGTGAGTTTTGTTTTTTAATTTATATGTATGTATATATATGTAAAATATATATTCATATACAGACACAATAATACTTTCTGTAAGATTAGAATATAATTTATTAATTTGTTCTTATTATTTGGTATTTTCAATTATTTTTCTAATTCAGTAAATACTCTATGAAAATTTAAAGTATTTCACCTGATGGCAGTGCTGTCAATATTGATCAATTCTCTGTTGAACATAATGTGGATCCTTATTTTTCTTCATTACAAAAAAAGTTTTATATGATAAAAAAATTTCCAGTAACATAAAAATAGATGAAGTTTGGATGACCTTTCAGTTGCCTGGAATGACATGGAGGTAAAACTTTGACAAAGTTAGTTTTTCCCCTTCCACTAGAAAACCATTGAATAGGTAAGAGTGGCAAATATGGATCCCACTCCTATATGGGAGACAGTATGCTTATGTACAATGATATGTTAGGAAATATTGCTACAATGTCATAAAACTTTTACCAAACAAATATAAAAATGTGAAGCTTTTGTTTTATGGAACATCTTTCACCTAGTTCTATATACATCTGAGGGCAGTTTCTTCATTGCTCCAATCCTTCCCTGAATAAAACTTGTGATCTTTTATTTCCATCACATCAAAGCTGTACTTTTTGCCATCCTCTAGGGGCCCAAATCATATTCCTTTTTGATATTCTTTGAATTTGAGGAAGAAAAATAAGCCTGAATGAGAACAATCAGGCTGTAGGGTGGAGGGTTGAGGATTCACAACAAAATTCTTTTTTTTAAATTTCAAAATCGATTTTATTGCAGCCAAAACAGTGGAATTAACTGTACATAATAAACTATTATATATAGTTTAAGTTATATATATTATATTATATATAGTTTAAGTTATATATATATTATATATAGTTTAAGTTATATATATATATAGTTTAAGTTATATATATTATATATATATATTTTAAGTTATAGGGAACAGTTTATTTTGGCAGACAGTGGTAAAGAAAATTAAAAGTTGCATGCATTAGTAACATAACTCAGTATCCTTAATTTGGTATACGTGTGATGTGTTTTCTTGCTTTCCTGTGTTCTGCTAAATCACCATACCTAAACTCCCAACAAAATTCTTATGGGATAGCCCTGGCTGCCCTCAAAGAATGAGCAGGTGCATTGTGATGAGGGAAAATCCTCAATACAAATCCCATAGCTTTTTTCTCTCCAATGCAGTATTCCCTCTTCTTCAAACATCTTAATAAGTTCCCATGATGGTTCTCTGTCCTTTTAGAAAATATATCAAGATTACTCATTTACAACCCTTCTTTTTTATTATTAATCATTTTATTGGGGGCTCATAGAACTCTTCTCCCCATCCATGGTGTCCAGCACAGTTGAACATTTGTTCATCATCATTCTCAAAACATTTGCTTTCTACTTGAGCCCCTCGTATCAGCTCCTCATTTTTCCTCTCACCCCCCCATGGACCCTTGGTAATTTATAAATTATTATAATTTTGCCATATCTTGCACTTCCAGGCATCTCCCTTCACCAACTTTTCTGTTGTCCATCCCCCAGAGAGGAGGTTATATGTAGATCCTTGTAAATGGTTTCCCCTTTCTACCCCACCTTCATTCCACCCTCTAGTTCTTAAAGACTTGCTCCTGCACTTCACCACCACCCACCGCCCACAGTAACATGATCCCAATGCTACCTTACAAATCAGGCTAGACCAGTGGATGTACATTGGTACAGACAGGAACTGGAAACACAGGGAATCCAGGACAGATGATCCCTCAGGACCAGTGGCGAGTGCAACTCTTCTTAAAACAGTTACAATCACCTTCTGAACCATCCTTTCTGCCTTGAATGAAACTGTCCCAGAAGATCTTGGAAGCCATTGTTTCAATTGGACCATTAAAAAAAAAATACCCTAATGAGACTAAGAAAAGAGTATTTCTGAGAGAACTTGTCTGCAGCCATTCACTGATTGTAAAGACAAGATCAAGCACATGTTGTTTGGAGTAAACCTATGCATATATGAACTGGTTGCCACAAATGGCCATGGGGCCATCTATAACCTCCTCTGGCTTCCCTGTTGCCATAAGTCAGAGGTAGGACAAACCTACATGGTCCATCCTTCTGTACCTATTCTGATACAAACTATTCTTCCCACACCACTCTACATCTATGCTGGGTTTCATAATTCACTGTAATGAGCACAGAGAATTCACAGGGAATACTCACAATTAAGGGGTGTCTTAGAGAAGTTCATAGGTTACCACAAGGCAAGATTAGCAAACGGAAAATCCATAGTCCTTGGTCTCATCAGCCAGCAGCTGAGGTGCTCAGCTGCTCAGTCACGTGGTTGCCAAGTCTCTTTTTCAGTTCTTAGTTTCTCAGTCACTTGGTCTTTCAAACTTTATTGGCCTCTCTGCGCCAGGAAGCCAGTTTACTTGTCAGTTCCAGTCTGCTTACCCACAGTTCCAGTCTCAGGACAGATAAGGAGAAGCTAGTCTGTGATGTATCCTCCCTCCACCACTTCAGACAGAGGCTGGAATGTGCTATTCCAAGGTACTTGAGGTTTCTCTTTTTGCTGCTGTTTTGAAGATTTCTCATCCTGATCGCCAGGGAGTTGGTAATGAAAACTGTCCAATACCTTCTATTCCTGTTGTACACATCCTGTTTGTCGGCCCCACCAAATTAGCTGGTGAGAGTTACAGGGGTTTGCGTAGAAGAACCATGTTAAGGAATTTCACTCCAGCATATTAGAATTCCAGTAGCAATATATTTTTCAGTTGTGCTCATATATGTACTATGCTCCTGTATACTGAATGATGAAAATAACAAAAAACGATGAGCTATTAAAATGTATTGCATAATATTTGTATCAGACATTGTACAGAGCCTATTGCATGTACTACTTATATAAATGTTCATGGAAACTCTTGGATAAACACGTTTGCTATTCATATTGGTCACATGACAAAACTGAGTCTCAAAGAAGGTAAATCATTTGCTAAATATATAAACCTAGTAAATGCTGAAGCCACATTTGAATGTAGACACCTGGAGACTGTGCCAGCTCCAATGGTTTCAAAAATTCTGCCATCATATTATTGTCCTTATTCTTTTAGCAGACTACTACTTCTGGGGAGAGGGGTGAGATAGTGTCCATCTATTGGGGATCAGCATTAAAACGAATTCTTTAGGAAACTACTGGGAAGTGCTATTAACTCAAAAGAAGTTTCTGCTAGCCACATGAATGCTTCAGCAGTTCACCATATATATATCAAAAGGAGCTAAAGAATAATATCCTGGGGGATGACACTGGTGCAGTTAGAGGCTGATGTTAATTATCTCAGTTTCAATGAAAAGGACCTTTGTCCAGATTTGTCTCACCAGTTGAAGATTAACGACGAGGACATGAAAACTTCTTCAATGTAAGACGACACGTTTATACAACTCTTTCAGTGTTCAGACCTTTCATTTTGTCCTTCATCTACTAGAGGGAAGGTAGAGGAGGTAGACAGGGGGAACTGATCCCAAGGATCTACATATAACCTCTTCCCTGGGGGATGGGCAACAGAAAAGTGGGTGAAGGGAGATGCCAGGCTGTGCAAGATATGATAAAATAATAATTTATAGATTTTCAAGGGCTCATGAGGGAGTAGGGAGTGGGGAGTGGGGAAGGAGGGAGCAGGGTAAGAAAAATGAGGAGTTAATTCCAGGAGCCCAAGCAGAAAGCGAGAGTTTTGAGAATGATGAGGGCAACACAAATGTATAAGTGTGCTTTACACAATTGATGTATGTGTGGATTGTGATAAGAGTTGTATAAACCCCAATAAAATGATTTAAAAAACAAAGAATATGCATACCATACCCTCATAAGCTTACACTTAAGCTTATACTTAAATGCTTTGTTTTGCTATTTCATTTAAATGATCCCACTATCACAAAGATTATATTTGCATTTTCTATCTGCTGGAATAAACTAGACTTGTAAACTAACTAAATAAATAACTTTCTTGCCACTTCTGTTGTTTGAAAATTCACAAAATAGGGAATTTTTGGTATCCATGCATTCATCCCTCAAGCTAAGGAGACCGCGTGACTCTGTTGGATAAGAATTGAGCTGCCCATAAAAAGGCTGGTGGTATAAAGCCACCAGCCACTTTGTCTGGAGAAAGATAAGGCTCTGTTCCCGGGCAGCCTTTCAGTCTCAGAAACTTTAACCAGTCACACGGAATCGGAATGGACTGGACGGCAGGAGATTTTTCAGTGCAATTCTATGCTAGACTCTTCTTTTCTTCTATTCGTGGTTGAATTTCTTGCTAGGCAGTCTACACTTGTTGCCTCCATTTTTCACCTCCTTACCTCCATTGATCCTGCCTTTCACTCACATAAATGTCAGTGACACGGCTAAATCTTGAATTCTGTTCTTCAGTTCCTTACTCTGCTTGTATCTTTGCAAACACAGGCCTTCTTTAATGAAAGGAATAAACAGCACCCCCTTTTCCTTGAACAAGCATGACACAGGTCTCTCTTAATTCGAGTACTCTGATTAGTCTGTAGTCTTTCCTCGCCCTAGTTTCTTTCTCTCTGATGAATACTTGAAGGTTGCTCCCCCATAACCATTCTCATTTTCCCTGCTTGCATTTGATAGTCTCTCTGGGTAATCTCGCCTACTCCTAGAGAAGTTTAACGTCTCTGTATCTCCAGTAACCCTTCTCTCTTAGACTCCAAATCCTGATACATAGTGGCACTGAATACCTGTCCCTGATATCCTTCAAGCACTCCCTGTTGAACATCTTCAAAGTGCAGTAGTTCTTCTTCTTTTTAATCCACCCTTCAGCCAGAAGTCACCCTGACTTTTGTAAATAGACTTGTTATGACCTGCTGGAAAATCTGCGATGGTTCCGCAGAGCCATTCTGTAGCCATGCTGTGCAGGTCAGCGTCCAGTCTCATCCCACACCACATGAACAGCCACATTGAAAGCACACCTACAAACTGCATGCACAGCTCTCTTTGTCTGAGATGTCTCTTCTCTCATTCAGCTTTGGCTGTCCTATTTGAACTTTTCAATGGGCCTGCGATCTTTAGAAGAAAATAGTTGGTCTATTAATAATAGCCTTTCCTTGTACTCACATGGGAGAAAGATGGGACATTCTACTCCCATAAAGAGTTACAGTCTTAGAAACTGACAGGGGCAGTTCTACTCTGTCTTATAAGATCGCTCTGAGTTGGCATTGACTTGGTGGCAGTGGTTTCTCTTTTCTTTTTTTTTTTAATCATTTAATTGGGGGCTCTTACAGCTCACATCAAGAATTCGTTTTTAAGAACCGGTGTTTGCTGGTGCAGATAGAAGATGGAGGCACAGGGAATCCAGGGTGGATGATACCTTCAGAACCAGGGGGTGAGGGGTGGTACTGGGAGGGTAGAGGATGAGTGGTTTGGAAAGGGGGAACCGATTACATGTGACCTCCTCCGTGGGAGAGGGACAGCAGAGAAGGGGGGAAGGGAGACGCCGGATAGGGCAAGATATGACAAAATAATAATTTATAAAGTATCAAGGGCTCATGAGGGAGAGGGGAGCGGGGAGGAAGGGGAAAAAAGAGGACTTGATGCAAAGGGCTTAAGTGGAGAGCAAATGCTTTGAAAATGATTAGGGCAAAGAATGTATGGATGTGCTTTATACAATGGATGTATGTATATGTATGGATTGGTATAAGAGTTGTATGAGTCCCTAATAAAATGTAAAAAAAGAATAAATATATATACATATATGTAAATATATAAAAAAGAACCAGTGTTTGTTATGAATAAGGTGGGGGTTTACCTTTCAGATCATCATTTTGTATTCAACATTTTAAACAACTAATGATGCTTTCTAACTGCTTTCCCTGCACCCCGCTCCTTTCTGATTCCTCTTTAAAGTATTACCTTCCCCTCACTGTCTAGCCTAGAGTTTCTTCTTCCTCCCTTTTCCTCCCACCCTTGGTAACCATCATATGATTGTTTAAAAAATGCTTTTATTGGGGCTCTTACATCTCTTATCACAATCCATACATTCTTCCAGTGTGTCAAGCACCTTTGCACATATGCTGCCATCATCATTTTCAAAGCATTCTCTTCCCACTTAAGCCCCTGATCTCAGCTCCCCATTTCGTCCCTCTCCCTGTGCCACCCCCCTCACGGAATCCTTGATAAGTTATATAGCAAGCAGTCTACGCCTTTATTGTGTCACTGAGTCATATAAACAAATAATTTGATTATAGTACAAAATTTTTTTCACTAGACTGTGTTAAAATGCAGGATTAGTATTTTATATACAGTGTTCAGCACAAAGTAATCTTTCATAAATAACTGCTGCGAAAATGCAGCTGAATGCTTCAGGAGAGGTCAAATATAAAGTACTGGTTAATTGCCTTAGATGGGCACTCGAGGTTTTTTGTTTTTAACTAGGCTATATGCTTAGATAATTATCTCCATAATTGCCTGAAGTATTTTACATCTCCGATTCATAGACTATACTTTGTCCTTCATTAGTGATTCTTAGTATCTCAGATTAATAAAAATAGCATTTCCTATACTGCAGCAGGAGATCTCTAGTCATATTTTTTTCCCCTTTTATCTGAAATCTAAGCACAAGTTCCTTTAGGAAACTATAGCTTTTTAACTTTTCCCAGACAGAAATTTTCAGTTCATTAGAGAGTTAAAAGCCTATATAGCATATAGATTTGGGGGATTTATTATAAAGAATGAAGTTTTTTTTCCTAGGAGGTTAAAACATACGCATTTTACTTTGAATATAGCTATCAATTCACATAGTCCTGAATGCTACTGAAGCAATACAATAGCAACAATTTTAAAAGGAGGAAACTTAATATATAAAGCAGTTAGGTATACACATTATTTTACTGTTTTCCTGGATGGCAATGAATCAATTCCAATTTATAAAATTAAACATTGCCCAGTCCTGAACCATCTTCACAAATATTGTTTTCTCTTGGCTGCATCCACTGTGTCAAGCCATATCCTTGTCTTCTTTGTTTTACTGACCCTCTACTTTCCCAATCAAGATGCCCCTTTTCCTGGGATTTGTATTTCCTGTCAACACGTCCAAACTATATAAGATGCAGTCTTGCCGATGTCACTTCTAAGAAGCATTCTGGCTGTATATTATAGACTGGCCATTCAGAGGACATACAGGAAAATAAATGAACAGTTTCACAGTTAACCAGCTAGTAATCACATAAAGACAAATATAAAGCACAAAAATTACATACCCCAATAAATCTAAAACTAAGCATATTACATTTACAGATTATTGGCACATTATTTCTTAGGGTTTGTCTTTCTGCTGTTTTGGGTGGGCATGAAAGGTGATTTCTTTTCTGATTTGACTTTTGTAGACAGTGGTGATTTTGACATGCTTAAATGATTGAAATTCATTCATTCATTCTTTGTATTTAAAGAAAGTATTTCAAACATTCTGGGAATGGTATTCCCAGGGAGATAGGAAACAAATGAGTCCCATTTTATCATTGTCTCAATTACTGTATACAGGAAGTACACAGGGAGGGGTGCTGACATGCAGCTAGGGCAATTTAGTGGAGAAATGTTTCCAGAATAATTGGATATCCATAACCATAAAATGACCTCCTATCCATATTTCACATTATATACTAAAATTTACTAAAATAGACCTAGATGTAGTGTTAAAAATATACAAATTCAAGAAGATATTATATTCTCAAAAAAAACGTCCACGGATTCAATTCATAAGCAGAAAATACTTTTTTACTTTGTTTATGCAAAGATTCTTAGTTATGATACAAAGACTGTAATTTATACTGCATTAAAATTGGCAACCAGCTCTCTTCAAAAGACACTGGGAAGACATTGAAAGATCAAGCATAAAATAGGATGAAATATTTGAGTACATATTTGATAAAGGACTGTTACTCAGAATACATAACTTATTCAGAAAAATTGATGAAGTAAAGCAAACAATTAAAAGTAGGCAAACAATTGGTATATACACATCACCATAGCTGGTGGGTGGGCATGTGAGAAGATGCTCAACATCATTAGTTATTAGAGAAATGAAAATCAAAATGATAAGATGATACCACTACATATCTGTAATTTATAGACAGCGAACATTAAGCTGGTTCTGACTCATGGTAGCATTGGACAACATTTAAAAACATTTCTTGCCTTGTATTGCATTCAATCACATATTCACTGGCATGTTCAAGTTGATCATGCTGCTATTGTGCCACCCATCTCACCTCTGGTCTCCCACATACTCATAATCCTCAACGTCACCAAGCATGAAGTCCTCCACTAATGTTCATCTTATAAAAATATCTACAGCAAGTGAATCAGAGAATGTCCAGTTAGGAAATGTGTGTCTTTGTCTAATTTTGGAAATAGATCACCAGGTTTTTCTTCATAATCTGTCTTAATCTGAAAGCCCAATTGAAACCTGTCCTTAATAAACCACTCTCTTGGTAACTGAATTATTTAGGGCCTCACTCTCAGCATCATAGCAACATGTAAGTCTAATAGTGTAACACACAGCCAGACAGCTGGAGAACACATATATTTAGAATGATTAAAGTTCAAAAGACTAATAATATCAAGCATTGGTAAAGATATAGATCCAGCAATTTTACACATTGCTGGTGAGATTGTAAAATGGAATATCCACTTTGGAAATAATTTGTCAGTTTCTTTGAAAAATTAAACATATATTCGTTGGGACTTAGCATTCTACGTGTAGGAATTTACTCCCACAAAGAAAGAAAATAAATAAAAACATTCACTTTTGCAAGAATGTTTCTAGCTTCAAACATGAGAAAGTTCAACTGCCTCTCTCAAAAGATGAATGAATGAATGTGGTACAGTGATTGATACAGAGCTTAATATGGATGAATCACAAAATACTTTGGTTCAGTGCATGAAGCCAGGCACCTAAAGGTCCATAGATTATGGTTCCATTTCTATTACAATTTTTAAAATGTGCACTAATATTTAGGGACAGAATTCATATATGCATTTAGTTAGTAAGGGTGAGGGTTGTGTTTGGGGTGCTGGTAGAAAGGACTATAGAGTATTCCAAGTAAACCTTTTTGGGTAATGGCTATGTTCACGATTTTGATTGTGATGTAAACTTCTTGTTATATCAAAGTTCATAAAATAATACATTTCAAATACATTCAATTTATTGGTTATACTTTATACTTCAATATGCTGTAAATGCACTGAACTACTTTCTTCAAATAGTCTTAATTGGAAACTCAATAAATTAAAAACAAATAAAATGGCAGAGTCTTCTTTTTTATGAAGATACCTATAGTACTCTGTCATAGAATATCTACCTTTCAGAATTATATTTATAGATGTGTATCTAGAATCTCAGGTGATAAGTGCATGCTAATCAAAAACCCACTAGCTGCTCTAAGGGAGAGAGCTGAGACCATCTACTTCCTTGAAAACCCTAGGGAGTAGTGGTATTCTGTCTATAAGTCCTATAGTTGAAATTGACTAAATGGCAGAGGGTTTGAATATAGCTCGATTGGTTTCTGGGTGCTTGATTTCCAGTTAAAAGGTTGGGTGTTTGAAGACATTCAGAGGTGCCTGAGATGACAGGCCTGGCAATTTGCTTCAAGAAGGTCAAGGCCTTGAAAACCCTATGGAGCATGATTCAAACCTCTGATGTTTGTGGTTTCCCAAGAACAGGTGGCCTCAGACCACCATATAGCTGCCTCATATTTTCTTAGCTTTTTGCATAGTTCTCCCTTAGTGAATGAGTGTTATTGAAATATGTGCCCTGTATCAAATCCTCACAATTTTCTTCAAACAGGCTTTAGTCACTTACTAAATTTAGCTTTCTACTCCCAAGTGGGGAACTGAGTCATTCTTCCTTGGCTGTTCTTAGTCTGGAAGGTCTGCTAGAACTTGTTCACTTTGGCTGACCCTGCTGGCATTTGAAATAACTATGACAGCTTCTAGCATCACTGTAACTGACAGATGAGTGGTCATTCGAAAGGCAAGAAAGAAAAGATCAAAGTGGATGTGAGAAGAGACTCCGAAATTTTCTATTAGTCATAGAATAGCTAAAGCAAATGGAAGAAAGCAAGGATGAAGTCCAGGATATGAAGAGAAAATTCCAAATGACAGCATGAGAAGATAAAGCCAAATATAATAATGAAATATATAAGGACCTAGAATTAGAAAACCCTGAGGGAAGAACATGCTCAGTGTATCTAAAAGAGCTCAAGAAAACAGTCAAGCCTTGAATTGCAAATTTGAAAACGTGAGTAGGCAAAATTTTGAATGATGCAGGAAGTATCAAGGGAAAGAAATATGCATAGTCACGGTACCAGAAGAATTAGTTAGCCGTCCACCATTTCAGGAGGTAGCATATGCGTAAGAATCAATAGTGCTGATGGAAGAGGTTCTAACTGCACTGAATGCATTAGCCCAAACTAGGCTCTATGCATTGACGGGAAAAACATTAAAATGATTCACAAAGTTGAAGCACGAGAAGCACTCATTTGTCTGTGGCAGGAAATTTGGAAGACATCTACTGGCCAATGGATGGAAGAGATGCATATTTGTGACCATTCCAAAGAAAGATGCTCCAACAAGCTATAGAATGAAATTACTGATATCAAACACAAATAAAATTTTACTTTAGATCGTCCAGCGCTGGTTACAGCAGCACACTGACAGGGAACTGCTAGAAGTTCAGGCCGGATTCAGAAGAGGGCGTGGAACAAAGGATATCATTGCTGATGTCAGTTGGATCTTGACTCAAACAGAGAATACCAGAAAGATGTTTACTTGTGTTTCATGGACTATTCATAGACAATCAATTGTGTGGACCATAATAAACTGTGGATCCCATTGAAAAGAATGAGAATTACAGAAGAATTCATCGTGCTCATGAGGGATATGTACATGGGTCAAGAGGAGGTGTGCAGAGAGAACAAGGGAATACTGCATGGTTTAAAATTCGGAAGAGTGTGCACCAAGGTTGTATCCTCTCACCATACTTGTTCAATCTATATGCTGAGCAAAATCATCACAGAAAGTGGATTATATGAAGAGGAGAGAGGTATTGTGATTGGAAGAAGGCTAATTAACAATCTACGGTATGCAGAAGTCACAATGCAGTTGGCTGAAAGTAAGGAGGAATTGAACACTTGCTCATGAAGGTCAAGGATTTTTGCCTTCTGTATGGATTACAACTCAATGTAAGGAAGACCAAAATCCTCACAACATGGCGAAAAATGGAGGAAAAAGTTGAAGATATCAAGGATTTTGTCTTACTTGGATTGATAATTAATGCTCATGGAAGCAGCAGTCAAGAGATGAAAAGGCGTATTGCATTGGCTAAATCTGCTGTACAAGACTTCTTTAGAATATTGAAGAGCACGGGTGTTTCTTTGAGGTCAAACATGCAGCTGTCCCAAGCCAGGGTATTTTCCATTGTGTCATACGTATGTGAAAGTTGGACATTGAATAAGGAAGATTATAGAAAAATGGATGCATTTGGATTTTGGTGTTTGGAGAAGATGGAAAGTACCGTGTACTGCTCAAAGAACAAACCAATCTTTCTTGACACAAGGAAGGCCAGAGTGCTCCTTAGAGGCAAGGATGGAAAGAGTTCATCTTACAAACTTTGGACATCTTGTCAGGAGAGAAGACTGTCTGAAGAAGGACGTTATGTTTGATAAAGTGGAGGGGTGATAAAAAACAGGAAGGCCCTCAACCAGATGGAGTGACAAAGTGGCTCAGGCATAGGAACATTTGTGAGGATGGTCAGTGTTTCCTTCTTCGTTCTGTTGTGCATAGGGTCACTCTGAGTCAGAGCTGACTCTATGACACCTAAGAACAACAACAGCATGTATATATGACAGTTCTTGATCTTCCATGATCTTTCTAAAGTTCACTATGACCCTGTGCCAATGTTATTCTCCATCTGGATAATATGTCTTTTCCTTTATCTTCCCCTGGTCCAGTTTAAGATTACAATACATATTTTGTTTATTATATAAATCAAAAATAGATAAATGGATTGATAAATAGATATTTAAACAACCAAACATTTAAAAACCCTGTGGAACATTTCTACTCTGCTCAAAAGATATCACCAGAACTGACTTGATAGAAACCATAGATACATTGATATATGAATAGATATAATATTTTACGATAAAATATAATAATATACAATTAAATATTTTGCACAGTAATAGTGAAAACCTCTCAACCTTGGGTTTCCCATAGTCTCAGTTGTAATTGCAGGACCATATGGGCTGTGTAACTATTCTTTGAAGTTGAGCTATTTTGGATGACTGAATTTTCCTTGTAATTTGGGTGTATAATTTTTCCATCAGTTTAAAGAAAATTTAACTGTTATTTTGTCTACCTCTTATTGTTGATTCTTGACCATTGTTATTAGAATCAATTTTGCATCATGGTGGAATGTCATGACACCCTCTTGACTGCATTAAATGTGCATCCACATTGACGCTAGTAATAAATAGCTCAAGACGAGAGTGCTTTTCTTTTTTTTTTGGTGGCAGGTGATTTTTACAGATTCAACGTCTGCCTAACTCTGCCTCCTTCTGTGCTATCTTCATATATTTCTGGCAGTGGAACTTCCTGTATCAGCATCCGTTACATCATTCTAATATGTGAACCTTAATTGCTAAAGTATATAATCAAAATAGATGTAGAGAAATGTTCTCTCAGTAGAGGAATGAGAAGTTTTCCTTTGAATAAAATATACAAATCTTTGTGCATGGAATATTTTTACTCAATAAAATTATTCTTTTTCTTTCTTTTTTTAATTCTCTGGATCTCAGTTTTGTAATGGCTAGTTTAGTTTGCTGCTCAATTCCATTCCAGACAAGTGAGATATTACTGCATAACATGTAGGAGATCTGCAATAGCGAGACTATAACATAGTACATTCACCACCATAGTCCTTGCTGAAAATTTTAATTACTACTGAAAATACTATTACTACTAGTATTATTACTAATAAAATATTATTGCTGTAAAAAAGGAAGGTAAAAGTAACTTAGGAGCATTGTCAACTTACCTACTTAATGTTGTCGAGTTGAATCCATGTCCTAGGATTTCAAGATGGGAAATCATAGGAAAAGACACCCTCATTTTCCTCCCACAAGAGGTTTAGCAGCCAAAGGCCTTGTCCACAGAGTACCAGGGTTTTGGATCACTCGGCTCTGACAGCCAGTGTGAGAAAAGATAGCAGATGCATCTGTTGGTTTTAATAATGGTCAGACTGGCGGACTGCTGTCATTTTCTCTCTTGTTTAATAATTTCTTTCTCTCTTCCGACACTGTGTCAAATAAACTTATCCCCCCAAAAATCTGACTTTGAAAAGCAGAATAGTTTGCCTTTGTAATTTTTTCATTCTGAAAGACGTGCCAGGAAGCACTGGCAACAGAATTAGTGACTGAATTTAGCAAGTCATGGGTAAAATTCCATTCTCCCATATTGTTGGGAAATACTGTAGGACAGTAAGAAGATTATAAAGAAGAGCCATATTTATAAGCATAGTCTATCTCATTTCCTTCCAAAGTATACTAGGAAAAGTCTTAGTTGAGTGTTAAAAGGTTTCCCAAGCTAAAACCTACCTTGATAAATTCACGATGGTCCAGGGCGCTGCCATAAGAAATTCAATTCTGTCATCAAGAGTAGTTCTGGGTTTTGTTTTTCCTTTTTAGGGTTGGAGAAAGGAAGGAAATCTATATTGGGTTGAAACAATTTAGTAGACATGGGCATATAAACCAGAATGCCATTTTTTTCTTTTTTATGCTTGAGAAATAAAATTACCAAGAAGGTAAGCATGGTCTTTTCCCAGATCCAGATCATTTCTCAATGTAGCCAATCAAACTGCCATATGGGAAATCTTTTGGATGAGTGTGGAATCAGAATAAGGTGGACTACCACTGCCTTGCAAAATGTCTGCCTCGCCAAGGCTCACAACTTGGTGTGTTAGTGTCACTAATTCTAGCATCTCAGCTGAATTTTTTGTTCACCCATCTCTCTCTAAATAGATTACCACACAGTTCATTAAGTTTCCAAACAAGATAAAATTGAGTTGATTATGGTGCCACTTAAGATCTTTAAAGTCACCTTCCTGGCCTTGCCTACTTAAATTTATATTCAGGTCATCTTGATTGGAGTTTTTGGTGTCCTCACACTTTTCTGAATTACACATTTAGAGATAATCCTTTCATTTACTTGTGTATACATCTATTAACATATTTTAATGATTTTACTGAATTAACTTCCAGAGAACTCTTATTTAAAAATTTTTTCCTTTATACTAATTATTGTGTTACCTCAAAATCATCACTAACAGCAAGCAAGTAAAGCACATGATGTCACTCACAGACCCATATTATGTGTGTATCACATCTTCCTCATATCAAGAATTTGGTTTATTTATATAATATGTGTGATATCTTAAAAAGTAGTTCATGTTGAACACTTAGTTAAAATATATTCTTAGCATGTACTGACCTATTACTGTGGATAATTAATTTCAGAATACTACAAAGTATATTGATAATATATAACATGAAAAAAATGAAATGAAAATAAGTTATTATTTCCTATGAAGCATATTTTTTACAGAGAATGTATCTCTTCAGGGCTCTATTACGTAAATGCCCAAATGACTCATTCTCAGGAAGTTTTCTTTTTATGAATAATTTTGAGTATAGACTCCAAAGGTAGAATACCAAGATGATTCAATGTTTTTCTATGATTATCATTCCATGATTATCACCTTTCATACTTTCTAATGCCAATTTTGGCAAAGATTGGTTTCTTCCAATTATGCCTAACTTGCTTCTGAAAAGCCTTTCCTTCTCCATGAGTTAGTTGGTATGTTTCAAGAAATGTACATGACTTCTAGTATTGATCTGAAGAAATAAATTCACAGAATATCCTATTGAAGACACTCTATATACTTGATTCCTTAAAATTAGTCCTTAAATCAGTTTTACATTAACCTCTCAAAAATTGCCATCCAATCTTTTGCTTGATCATAAATTAACCAGTTTCACATCTGCATAATTTAATTATAATCTAGCTTTGTAAATTTCACTTGTTGGTTCTAGTTAAGTGCTCTGGGGAAATATAGAAAGCATATGATTGTTTGTATCCTATAATGAAGAATGAAAGCAAAAATATTAATTCCAAGTTACGAGAAATAATATTTGTAGCTATCTAATATTTCATAAAGTCAAATACTGATTGTTTTAAGAAAGACAACTCAATAGGTCTAGACAAAAATAAATTTAGTGTCCATAGCAATACTATCAATAAATGGTAAATAGTCTACATTAGAAGCAGGATGGTACTCCGTCAGGGTCCAACAAGAGTGCCTAGAATCTAGTGAGATCGTCATAGAAATGGAGAAATTAAGAGATCTTGAGCACACGCACACACACACAATTTGTTGCTGTTAGGTCCTGTTGAGTCGGTTCCAACTCAAAATGACACTGTACAAAAGAAGTAAACACTACCAGGTCCTGTGCATGTTTTGCCGTATTTATGTTTCCTCCCATTTTTAAAGCCACTCTGTTAATACATTTTATTGAGAGTCTTCTTTTTTACTTCATTTTTTTTTACTAGACTTTACCAAACATGAGAGCCTGTTGCAGGGTCTGATCTCAACTGATAATGTGTTCAAAGTACATGAGATGGATATTTCTTCTAATTTTAAGTTGTCCACCATTAGCAAATGAAGGCGCCTAAAGCTTTACTCCACCCGTATCATTAAGGTCGCCTACGTTGAGGAGGCAGCTCTTCCCTCGTGGTGTTTGGATTGCCTTCTAACCCGAGGGGCTCACTATCCGGCACTATATTAGGCAACATTCTGCCACTGTTCAGAAGATTCTCAGTCGAGAATCCCTCAGAAATGAACAGCCTATTCCTTCCTCTTATTCTGGTCTTAAAAACCCACAGGGGCAGTTGTTGCCTTTTCTTACAGGTTTACTATGAATTGGAATCAACTCAATGGCAGTGAGAGTCTGGTCTTAAGTCTGGAAGCTCCACTGGCACCTGGTAAGATTGGGTGACCCGACTCGTATTTGACATACTGTTGGCATAGTGTCCAGCATCACAGCAATATGCAATCCGCCATAGTATGACAAACTGACCGAGGAGGAGTGGTCAAAAAAATTAGTCCTCTCAGTGTAGTGGTTACACATTGGGTTGTGATCGCCATGGTTGGCAGTTGGAAACCATCAGCAGCTCCTCCGGAGAAGGACTGGGATTTCTACTCCTGTAAACAGTTACAATCTCAGAAACCCACAAGGGGTCACTATGACTCAACATTGACTCAATGCCAGGAAGTTATATGTGAAGAAGGCAGCAGAGGAGGAAGTCATTTGTTCTGTTAATATGAGAGTTATACTAGAACCCAGGTCTTGAAAATTACATGTAAAAGTCAAGTTAGGTATAACGTATGTGCTTTAGCAAAGAAGTTATGCAGTCAAGTAAAAATGTGGAGAGAATGATCATTTATTTAACACCAGAAGAGAGTACACACTAGATTTGTCAACAAGTGAGAGTTAGGTAAGCACAGTTGGATCAAATGTACTGATTCCCCCAAGAATTATTTGTGGTATAAGATACTAAAGGCCATTTTAAGCATTTGATGTGTTAGAATTCCGAAGAGACTATAGTCCTCTGAACTTTAATCTCCAACAGCTGCTGAGCTGCTATAGTTTAACCCAAAGGTCTACTTTGAGCTGGAGCAAAGGAGAGTCACCCTATTTCAATGAGAAGCAAAAGACATTCTCATTCCCTTGAATGTTAAAAATTGGACTGCAAATACAGATCCTGTGCCAGTTCAATCAAGCTAGCCTCCGCATGGCACTGTGAAGTGGTGGAGACTGTGCAAAGCAAAAATGGGTGGTGCCAGTCATTCATTGTCATGAGTGAAGAATGGATGTGCAGTGTTGCCAGATAGTCCAATTTTTCTGAAGCTAGAAATACCTATTTTCATGGGATTTACCTATATTGTTCAAGGTTGACAACTAATTAAGACAATGAAACACCGTGCGAGGCTAAAAAAGACACATGGACAACTGAGTCTGCCCTGTGGATAGTCAGTTTGCTGTTTCCTGTTAAAAAGGACAGGGATCAGAGGATAGGTTTGCCAGATGACGACCTGAATGACCTCTTTGGAAAATGACAATACTGTTTTTGTTTTAGAGTCACATGATCTATTATATGGATAGATACTCTCTTTTTCCATGTTGCACTGCAATTTTGATTTTGTCTTTTCATTGGCTTCTTTGATTCCATATGACAATGGTTTGTCAATGAGCCTGTTCTGCCCATAAGCAAGCAATACAGAAACACTGAATTTCTATCTTCACATCTTTGATGTATTGTGATTTTCACTTTACATGTCCTGTACCTTCTCACACATATTTAATCATAAGATTTTTATTATTTTTTGTTATTATAAATGGATTTGGTTTCTTAATTTTCTTTTTGAAAGCCTTTATTGCTACTTAGAGAAACTCAGTCGATTATTTTTACTTGGTAGCAAAATGTATTGTGGTAAATATGTGTATGACACTGGTATATAAGTGACAAGACATTTGCCATTTCAGCATTTCTTACATGTATAATTCAGTGACATTAATGACATTCATATTGCTGACCAAACATCAGCACCAGTATTTATCTCACTTATTTGCCATTTAATTAATTGAATGTGTTAACTGTAATAATTTTTGTGCTTTTGTTTGCTTTTAGTGTGTGCATTCTTTAGTATGTCTTCTCTATTAAATCATGTCACACATGCTAATGGGTTTTATTTCTTCATTTCCAGTTTGAAATTCTTTTATTTCTTGAGTGTTTTCCATTGTGTCAGATTGTTCAAGGATGTGGCCAATAGATTTGTTTGATACTGTTTTGCTATGAGACTGATTTCTACCTGTTTTCCTTGAATATTTAAGACTCACAGCACCTTTCCTTCTAGTTCTATCAAGCAAGAAATTAGATGAAGCTATTCACCATCCATGTGCCTGTTTACATATTGTGGTGTCTGATGCATTACCATGATGCTGGAAACTGCATGCTAACAGTATTTCAAATATCAGCAGGAGGTATTTTAAATGGAGGACAAGTATCCAGGGAGTTTCCAGACTAACATTGGCTAGAAAAAGGGCCTCTTTATCTGCTTCTGAAAATTAGCCCATGAACACCCGATGGACCACAACAGTTGTTGTTAAATATGGTGCTAGAAGATGAGCGCCCTAGGTCAGAAGACACTACAAAATAGCTGCACCACTCAACTGGAGCATATAAATGATCACGAAGATAGCATGGAGCTGAGCAGCAATTCGTTTTGTTGTACGCGAGGTTACTAGGCGACAGAGCAGACTTGTATGAAATTAACACTAACCAAGTTTTCCAACAGTGGAAAACGGGAGGTCTTTGAAGATGAATGAAGGGCAGAGCAATAACGAGCCCTTGGAATTGTAAGGGAGAAGAACAGGTTGAACTGGTCTAACTTCACATACAGCTGTGATGGAAACATAAAGAGTGCTTACACCACCCTCTGAACAAAGGCACGGTTTCTATGTGGTAATAAACTATGTTAGCAACCTTCTCAAGCATTAGTTACATAACTCAGGTGTTATATAATTGCTTTTGAGGAAGTAGTAAGTAGTAGTGGTCATATGATGATAAGTAGTGTTACCGTTTGTCCTCTTAACTGATTTCAGCCTTTACAATAGTAAGCTGCAGAGACATATTAGAAATACAAATGTAGGTCTATTTTGAAAAAATGTCAAAGCTAGGAACACAAATGTGAGGATAATTAGCATATAGACACCATAATATTTTAAGAGCACAGGTGAGTGAAAGATAGGAAAGAAAGAAATGTAAGAACCAAGCCCTGGAGTACTTCAATATTATGGAAGATGCAGCAGATAATGAGAAGTTGTGTGAAAAAAGGACACTGGTGGTCTGGAAACCACGTAAAGAAAGCTTTTAGAAAAGGGAATGATTAACTCTGTCATGTATTGAGAATAATTTAAGATAGGATCTGAAAATTGCTTATTGGATTTGAACTACATAAATGTTCATGCCATACTCAGGAACAGTTCACATAGGGTGTGGTGGATGAAAGCAGTGTAAATGAATTCGAGAAGAATACCCCAAACAAAACAAACAAACCCACTGCTGTGGGGGTGGCGAGGTCTACTCGTGGTGAGCCTATAAGACAGGGTAGAACTGCCTCTATCGGTTTCTGAGACTGTTACTCTTTTCAGGATTGACTGGTGGTTTTGAACTGAAGACCTTGGGGGGTAGCAGCCCAATGCATAAACACTGCACCACCAGGGCCCCTTTCACGAGGTATATAAATTTGAAATATTGACTACTCAATATTTTTATCAAACCAAGGAATGGAAGCACAAATGAGAGCAAGGAATTTTGCTGTTTGACAGGTGTTCAAAAGTATTTTGTTTCACCTCAAAATCAATACTAATAGTAAAGCATGGAAGTGAAGAATGACAAAACAAACAAACAAACAAACAAACCCAAGTTGGCTAGCAAGGTAAACATTAGTCTTTTGTAATCTACTTAAAGAAGTGGTCTTTGAGTCATTTTATCACCTGGGAGTGCATTCTAAGGCAGGTAACTACACCAGGGGATGGATACCAGGAGACAGGCGCTGTTGGAGTCATCGGGAACGGTTGCATACAACATTTGGTTTACCTTTCTTAGGATGTTCCCCCTCACAGTTATCCAATCTCATCACCAAGTTTCTGGCCAACAGTCTAGTTGGAAGTTGAGCCCTGAATGGTGTTGACTATGATGTAGGAGAGCTGTATTTCCATACTCACTCACTGTCACCACATGGGCAAGTGGAAAATGTGCTTGGATCCACATGATCAACCTTGCAATATACCAGCTGAATTTTCTAAAGTGCTACCAGCTAACTTACCCTGTTTGGGTCGATTCCTTACAACATTTCCTTCAAATTCTCCCATTGTACTTAAATCCTGTCAACCCTATGGAATTTACACACAAAAATAAGAAACAAGGATAAAATGGGATTTTTTTTAATATAGCCTGATCTTGTGCCTTTTTACAAGCGAAGTTAAATATATGAGAAGGTCAATTTTTCTTTTTCAGATAAGGGGTTTGTCAGAGCAGTTTCCTGAAGAAATAATGTGATTCGACTATGGACGAATTCATTGTGATTAGTCAAACTGTATCGTTAACACATCAGGACCGGCCTCAGTGAGTACTTATGAATTCTGTTTTCTGAAAACTGCTTTCTGTTCCCCAGAGTAAAGTCTGGGCTTATTATTCATTTTCCTTTTCCATTATCTGAACATTAATGGTCTGTTTTTGTTTCCTTTTCCTCATGCTGATAAGTAATTCAAAAGGAACATTGTTTATTGCATGTGAGGAGGAAAATATAAATGAAATGTCAGGAAGCCTGTAAGTTTTATAAATTGCACCCCTGTGAGGACAATCTTGTCCTTAAACCTCAATGGTTCATTGATTATAAAAGTACTTGTAGCTTCCTACAAGTTAGGCATACTGAAAACGGTCCATTATTTTTGCTTGAATGTTTTTGATGGAATTCATATTTTATCTCTCTTCTTGACATAAATGATGTCTTCACAATAGAAATTGCCACCAAAATATGGAAAGTGTAGTGTTGTATTTATTATGTCTGACTTGAGAACTCCCTTTAAAATATTTTATTTTATTGTTAAAATATACATAGTAAAACATCCACCAACTCAACTGTCTGCATGTGCATTTTAGTGACATTGACTACATTCTGTGAATTACAGATCTAGTCTCAACTATCCTTTCTGAGTTGCTCTGCACCCATTAACATGATTCTAATGAATTACTGTTGTCAGTTTAATCCCACATTGAGAGTGTTTAAAAGAGTATCATTCAGAAAAAAGCAGACACCGTTCACTAGTTAGGTAAATTATTGCTAAGTTTTAAGAAGACTTTAGGGAATATTTTGTCTTTAAGGTTTAAAAATTATCTCAAGAGCAATAATTTCAGGGCTTCACTCAACCCTCATGGTTCTAGGTCTGATTTCCATGAGAATTTTAAGCTTTATCCTACATTTTCCTCCTTATCATCATTATTCTTTTATGAAATGTTTGCTCAAAATGTTCAGTAAGGGGAACCAAGCGCCATCCAGTTCTGGTCTTAGTTTTGTATTTGTTTGTGTACGGTGTGAAGCATGAATCTTATTTTATTTTTCTGCATATGAAAATCCAGTTTGCCTAGCACCATGTATAGAAGAAATACAAAGCAAGAGATCCAAGGACACATTTCCTTGGGTAAATAATCTGCATGAGACCTCTTTAAAATTTTGAAAAGCAAGGTTCCTTTGAGGACTAAGGAACAATGGACCCAAGCCATGGTATTCTCAATTACCTCATTTGCATGTGAAAGTTGGATATGTAATGTAGAAGACAAGAATCCATGTGTTTGAATTGTTGTGCTGGTGGAGAATATTGAAAGTACCATGGACTACCAAAAGAACAAACAAATCTGTCTTGGAATCAATTCAGCCAGGATGCTCCTTAGAGGTGAGGATGGCGAGACATTGTCTCAAGTACTTAGGATAGTCCCTGGTGAAGCACATTGTGACAGGATTCTCTAGAGAAACAAAACCAGGACACTAATAATTTTATACATATTTATATAGATAGATACCATAAGAAATAAACAGTTAATAAATCTATAAAGCAGTACAAACGGTTTAGTGCAACTCACTTCTGTGAGACAGCTAGTACACTGGCAGTCGCACACAATACAAGGATGGGGAAATAGATCTATGGGCATATATTTATAGGATTAATATTAAGGTAACAGAAGGACATTGGGCCTCCACTCAAGTACTCCCTCAATGCAAGAATACTTTCTTCTATATAATTGGAATTCTCTGATGATCACTTTCCTGACACAACTGCTGAAGACAAAGCGGGTGAATAAGCAAATGTGGTGAAGAAAGCTGATGGCACCCGGCTATCAAAAGATATGGTGTCTGGGGTCTTAAAAGCTTGAGGGTAAACAAGTGGCCATCTAGCTCAGAAGCAACAAAGCCCACATGGAGGAAGCACACCAGCCTGTGTGATCAAGAGGTGCCGAAGGGATCAGTTATCAGGCATCAAAGAACAAAAAATCATATCATTTTATAGACTCTTGTGATCAATAAAATTTCAACGGACTAATTAGATTGCAGCTTTCAATATGGATTATGACTCAATGTAAAGAAAACAAAAATTTTCATAAATGGACCAATAGATAACATCATGATAATCAGAGAAAAGATTGAAGTTGTCAAGATATCATCTTGCTTGAATTCACAATCAATGCTTATTGAAGTAGCAGTCAGGAGATCAAACAACATTGCATTTGGGAAATCTGCTACCATAAATCCCTTCAAAATGTCGAAGAGTCAGGATGCAACTTTGAGGACTAATGTATAATTTATAGTTCTGCATTCTACATATATTAAATGATATATTTCAACCTCATAGGACAACCGAAACTTGTTATACACCTCTTTTTGGCAAATAGTACCTTTATTCAATTTGCAGAGCAAGAAGAATATAATTTTTTAGAAACATAAAATCAGATCATTTTTGTAGCTTCTGTTTATATCTATAAGAGGTTAACATGTTGCACTAGAGAGTTTTAAAAAGCTGTGTATGCACATTTGTTTATTAGTAGCAATATTTCTCTCTGACAATATGTTAAAAAATCTCCTTATATCAAATGTCATTCAAGGAAACCAACATTTTTAATTACACAATTAGTTACATGGCAAAGGAAATTATGCATTGAAATAAAAATAAGGAAATAGAATCCATGCATGATAGTGACTTCTTCAGCACTACATCAAAGCTTTAAAGCACATTTACAAAATCCAAAAAGTGTTCTGAATGGCTATGTTTTCAAAGGTTCTAATGGCAAAGTAAGTGATGCAAATCTCTCATTCAGAGTGTCAGTTAAGGTTCCCATTATTTTTCAGGTACTTTTCTACACTTTCAGTCCAAATAATATGAAATTTGAACTTCCAGGCAAGTGAACATTTAATAGATTGGTATGTGTATAAGTCCACTTTTCTTAACTGAAAGTTATATTTCTCTTTTTCCTTCAGAGGAAGATGTAAACAATATATGCCCGGACTTCAAATAGTTCATGGGAAAGTCCTGTTATCATTTAACTCCATTTTTCGTGAACAGTTTAAAGTCCCTTCATATGGGAGAGAACATTGTGTATCTATATTCTGACTGGGTCTTGGCATTCTTGGCAACAGGATCGATGTAAATATTATCAAAAAAATAACTGTGGTTAAACCAATTGCCTGGTATATGTGTAGAGAAAGGCAAGAACGGTAGTGAGGCTGCTATACAACATGCTGGAAGATGGCAGGAGAATGCTAATCAATCAAATAAGAATTTAATAAGCTGTGTATATTTCTAACCTCTTGGCATCATAGAAGCACGTATGGTGGGTAAAAGCAATCTAAGAAGGCTTCTTGGAAAAGATAATGATGGTAGTATGGGGAGAGATAAGACTGAGAAAAAAACCTTGGCTCATTGGTGCACAGTATGGGGACCAAGTAATGTGATTAAAGCAGAAACCTTTATGAAATGAAGAAATCCACATCTCAACTGAAAGTGTAGTTGGGGGCTCTAATAAAATATTTCTTACACGCTATCTTGACCCAGTATGTGCTTGTGGTTAAAGCTAACAGTTTCTCCTCATGGGCAATTTGCTAAACTTATATGTCAAATTATTGTATCAGGTTGTAACACCCCTGGACTTCAATACACATGTCTAGCTCCCAGATGTCCCCAGATACCTAGGACTCAGTGAAGGCCTTTTTTATCTTGGGCCTGTAGAATTATTCAAAATACTCAATCCCAAAAAAGACCAGAAACCTCGTTAAAATTCCAGCTTGCTGTTTACCTTGTTATCCTCTTATTTAGAGTTGTAACAAAGAGTCCTATCTTACATCACGGAGTGACTTTGTGTTGTGTTCCACCACCCAAGTAACCTATAATCTCATACCTAGTATTTAATGAATTTAAACTGGCAAATTATGGGCATCTATAAATGAAAAAAAATTAGATTGTTAATGGCAAACCATTGAGGGTTTGTCTGCAGTTCTATTATGCACTCATTCTTTCATTTCATTTCTTAAGAATCTTTCCTTCTTCACTTTCCCCCATCCTAGGAGACAGGGGATTTTCGCCTGGAGAGTGGATCTTAAAAAGGAATTAAGTTTGCAACTAGTAAAAGTGTAGGCCCACTAAAGGAAGTTGCGTAGGAAGAACACGTGGGATAGGGATTCATAAAGGGAAAGGAAAACTATTATTTTGCCTACTGCCCATCAAGGGAACATGAGTTCAATTGTTTAGTTTCAGTCCAGAGAATATTAGCAATTGTTTTATTGAAAAGATATGATCTTCCTTCTTAGGGAGTGTGGCCATTCAGCTCTTTTATTGAGTAATTTAATTGGTTGATCTTTAAAATTTAATTAAAATTCCAATTCTAAATGTGATAAATCTATAGATAGAATCTGGTTTTTTGCACATACTAGCTAACACGGCACATGGCATCTAGCATTTAGTATAATGGCAGGAGGCTTGGAACACGCCATCATTGTTTTGTAGAAATTCTCCAAAAAACTGAGAATAAATTCTTTTACTTTCTTTCTTTTTGGCCTCTGCTCATTAGTTTTGGCCTTTAGGCTAGTAACTCGGCCTCTGTGGCTCCTTGGTTTCCTCATCTGTGATATGGGGGTAGAATTGTTCCTATCTCCTAAGACTCTTCTCCATCATCTTTTCAAAAAATCCTATCCTTTCAACTGGTTTGTTCAAATGTCTCCTATAAATAATGCATCTGTATGCATGATGTTATTTGTCTGTTTTAGAAAATGGATTCCAGATAATATTAACTAAAATGAACAAATGATTGAATTAATCATTGGATTATTTTTATTTACTTTGAAGCTATACATTAATGATCCCAAACATACTAATATATTACATGCATTTAAAGTAGTTTAATTTATATATTACTATTTCAATTCTTTATCATTTGAAAATTTAATTTAAAAAGTGCTATATTATTGTTGTTAGGTGCCATCAAGTTGGTTCTGACTTGTGGCAAAACGATGTACAACATAATAAAAACTACCTGGTCTTGCGCCGTCTTCAGAATTATTGTTACGTTGTATTCCATCCTTTCAGGCACTGCCAATCTATTTGTCGAGAGTCTTTTTTCTTTTTCACTGACCCTCTACTTTTTCAAGCATGATGTCTTAACATAGGAGCTTGTATCTCCTGATACCATGCCCAAAGTGCATCTTTGTTTCTAAGGTGCATTTTGGCTAAACTTCTTTCAAGATAGATTTTTTTTGGCAGTCCATGTTACTTTCAATAATCGTCACCAGCACCATAATTCAAATGCATTCATTCTTACTAGATGTTCCTTGTTCAATACCCGATTTTCCCATGCATATGAGGTGATTGAAAATATCATGGCTGGAGTCAGGCACAGTTTAGTTCCCCAAATAACACCCTTGCTTTTCAACACTTTCAAGAGGTCTTGGGCAGCAGGTTTACCCAATGCAATGTGTCATTTGATCTCTTGATCACGACTTCCATAAGCATTGATTGTAGATCCAAGCAAGACCAAATCCTTGACAACTTCAATCTTTTCTCCATTTATAATGATGTCACCTATTGATCCAGTTGATAGGACTTTTGCTTTCTTTACATTGAGTTGTAATCCGTATTTGTCTTCAATTCTTTATCTTCATCTGCAAGTGCTTCAAGTCCTCACTGTGGGAAAGCTGCACTGTGTCTCCTGCATATTACACATTGCTAAAAAGGCTTCTACCAATCCCAATGCCCGATTCTTCTTCATATAGTTCACTTTACTGATTAATTGCTCAGTATACAGATTGGATAAATATGGGGAAAGGATGCAACCCAGGCAAACACCTTTTCTGATTTTAATTCATTCAGTATTCCTTTGTTCTGGTCTCATACCTGTGTCTTGATCCAAGTACCAGCTCTCTATGAGCACAATGAAGTGTTCTGGAATTCCCGTTCTTCTCACGGATATGCACAGATTCCTATGGTTCACACAGTTGAATGCCTTTGCAAAGTCAATAAAACACAAATAAACATCTTTCTGATATTCTCTGCTTTGAGTCAAATCCCTCTGATCTCAACAATGATATCCCCTGTTCTATCTCCTACTGTAAATCTAGCCTGAACCTCTGGGAGTTCCCTGTCAATTATCTACTACAACTTTTGTTGAATGGTCTTCAGCAAAATTTTACTTGCATAGGATGTCAATGATATTGTGGTATAATTTTCACATTCTTAATCACCTTTCTTTGGAATGGATATCTTCCAGTCAGTGGTCCAGGTAGCTGCCTCCCAAATTTCTTAGCATAGATGTGTAGGTGTTTTATCAGCTTATTGGAACATTTCCATTGGTATTCTGTCAATTTCTGGAGACTTGTTTTTTGCTAATGCAAAACTTTTTCCTTCAGTACCATTGCTTCTTGATAATATGTTACCTCTTAAAATGGTTGAAAGTTGACCAGTTCTTTGGTACAGTGACTCTGTGTATGCTTTCCATCTTCTTTGGATACTTCTCACTTTGTTCAATATTTTACACATAGAATCTCTATATTATGACTGGAGAGTTGAATTTTTTCTTCAGCTTCTTGAGTTTAAGATATGCTGAGTGTGTTCTCCCTTTCTAATTTTCTAACTAGGTTTATGCACACTTCATCACAATATCTCGCATTCTGATGTTGTCCTTTGAAATTTTTTGTGTAGCTCTTCTACTTCATCATTTCTTCCATTTGCTTAAATTACTCTACCAATAAGAGCAATTTTCATAGTCTCTTCTGATACCAATTTGATCTTTTCTTTCTTTCCTGTCTTTTTTATTTTAAAAATTTAATTTATTTATTTATTTTTATTAAATACTTTTATTGGGGGCTCTTACATCTCTTAACACAATCCATACATCCACTAGTGTGTCAAGCACATTTGCATGTATGCTGACATCATCATTTTCAATGCATTCTCTTCCCACCTAAGCCCCTGATATCAGCTCCCCATTTCTTCCCCATCCTTCTCCCACCCATCGTCCCCCATGAACCTTTGAGAAGTTATAGATGATTATTTCCATATCTTACATCGCCCTCTGTCACCCCTCACCCACTCTTCTGTTGTTCATCCTCCTTAGAGGGGGCCATAGGTTGAGCCTTGTGATCGATTTCCCCTTTCTCCCCCCCCCCGTAATTCTCTTAGTACCTCTACTCTTATTGTTAACCATGGGGTGGGGGGGGGTATCTATCGTGGATTCCCTGTGTTGCAGGCTCTTGCCTGTTGCAGTGTGCATGTTCTGGTCTAATCTAATTTGTAAGGTAGAATTGAAGTCATGATAGTGGGAGGCGGGGGAAAGGAAATACCAAAGTACTAGAGGAGAGCTGTGTATTTTATTGGTGCTATACTGCACCCTGACTGGCTCATTTCTTCTCTTTGACTCCTGTGGGGGCATATCCAATTGTCTACAGATGGACATTGGGTCTCCACTCCATGAAGCCCCACCATTCACCATTCACCTTGGGTATGATTTTGTTCTGGGTCTTAGATATTTGATACCTGATCCCATATGACACCTCATGATCACACAGGCTAGTGTTCTTCTTCCATGTAGGCTTTGTTGCTTCTCAGCTATATGGCCGCTTGTTTATCTTCAAGCCTTTAAGACCCCAGATGCTATATCTTTTGGTAGCCAGACACCATCAGCTTTCTTCATCACATTTATGTACCCATTTTGTCATCAACGATCATGTTGGGAAGGTGAGCATCACAGAATGCTGGATTGTTAGAACAAAGTGTTCTTGTGTTAAGGGAGTATTTGAGTCTAGGACCAATGTCCATCTTCAACTTTATTCTTTAACATATTGATATGAGTACATAGTTCTATTCTACACTCATTTTATATATATATTTACATATGTACAAGCCTGTATTTAGACCTCTATAAATGTCCTTTGCCTCCTGGTTCTTTCCTCTATTTCCTTTTACTTTCCTCTGTCCCACAATCATATTCAGGCTTCATTCAGGATCTTTTGCTTTCTTCATATATGATGCTCTTGACTTCATCCCACAGCTCATCAGGTCTTCTGTCATCACTGTTCAATATGTTAAATCTGTTCTTTGGTTGTTCTGGAAATCCAGGTGGGATATACACAAGGTTATATTTTGCCTCATGGACTTGTTTTAATTTCCTTCAGTTCCAACCTGAACTTACATATGAGCAATTGATGACCTTTCTTACAGTCACCACCTGGCCTCATTATAACTGCTGATTTAGAGCTTCTCCATTATCTCTTCCCACAAATGTAGTCAATTTGATTTCTGTGTATACCATCTGGTGAAATCCACGTATAGATTTGCTATTTTATTTAAGTATTGGCAGTTAAGTAGTCATTGGGCTTGCAAAATTCTGTCATGGGCTCTCTAACCTCATATCTATCACCAAGGTGATATTTTCTTAGCACTTTTACTTCTTTGTTTCCAACTTTTGCATTCCAAATCCCCAATAATGGTATTTGCATCTTGATTGTATGTTTGATCAATTTCAGACTGAAGATGTTTGGTAGAGGTCATAAATTTTTACATCACTAGCTTTAGTAGCTGGTGTATAAATTTGAATAATAGTTGTATTGACTAAATTTCTTTTATGTGGCTAGATATCATCCTATAATAGAAAGCACTGTATTTCAACATAGATCTTGAAATGTCCGTTTTGCTGATGAATGAGATGTCATTTCTCTTGAATTTGCCATTGCCTGAATAGTAAACCATATGATTATCTGATTCAAAATGTCGACATCAGTCCATTTTAGCTCACTATCTTCTTGTTATTGTGAATAAGTACTGTGATAAACATATATCTGCCCTTATTTATTTCTTTAAGGTGTACACTGAGTAAAGAAACTGCTGAGTAATATGTTATTTCTTTTCTGAGTTGTTTCCATGAATGAAGAGGAACACGAAAGGGCAGTGATTTGATGACATTAAAAACGGTGAAGGAAAAAACACAAAATGAGGGAGGTGCTGCCTGCCAGCCATCCAAACAGATGAGTTTGAAAAATGTTTCCAAGAATGGAAGGACAGATTTGACAAACGTATTAAGTGTGATGGAGAGTACTTTGAAGGCGATAAGATTGTTTTGTAAAAAACCAAAACAAAAAAAACATAGCTTTGGAAAAAAAAATCCGTGGGGGGGGGCAGTTAGATGGCAAACGAAGATCTTGAAGAGACTGAGGAACAGAAACTGAGAAGAGGCCAGAGCCTTCTTTAAGAGTCCACAGAAAGAAAGCGTTCTTCTAGAGCCAGTGTCCTAAAATTAGACTTCTAGCCTCCCGGTGAGTAATACTGAAAGTACTATGGGCTGCTATGTGTTGTCAGAAGAGACTGTTCCCTGGAGGACATCATTCTTGTAGCAGCAAAAAAAGAGGAGCTGGATTAACACTGGGAGTGCAACAAAGGGCTCAGGCCTGGGAATAATGGACAGCGGAGTGTTTGTTCTGTTGTAGGATTGCCAAATGTCAGATAACACATAGCAACAGCAGTAACCGCCTAAATTGTGAGACAATAACTTTCTATTCTTTAAAGCTACTATATGATGTTATTCTGATTATATTTTGATTATAGCAGTAAGGCACCAAGATAGTATCCAATAACAAACTCCCAAAAGA
Source organism: Tenrec ecaudatus (assembly GCF_050624435.1). NCBI lineage: Eukaryota > Metazoa > Chordata > Mammalia > Afrosoricida > Tenrecidae > Tenrec > Tenrec ecaudatus. The sequence goes on along the minus strand of NC_134548.1, from coordinate 116,041,860 downwards.
TAAAGCACCCTTGGATTTAAAAACAAAATCATATTCAGCATTTTTTTTACTTGGAAGTTTCTAGAAAATGATTTACCACTGGTGGCTGCAAGCAGCGTGGTCTTAGTGTGGGCTACCTTGTTCTGTTTTCACCTTGGCTCAACTCCTTTACACACCTATCAGTAATTACTCCTTGGGCTAATTTTAGAGGGTTTAGTGTAAATAGGCTTTCTGGCCAATATTTGTGGTTCTTTATGGAACACACAGGTCCCTAGTGTTCATGTGGTCATCGGGCAGCAGTTACTAGCCAGCTCCCAGAGAGAAAGACAAGACTTTTTCTTGTGATTATGGTCTTAGGAACTCTCAGGGGGTAGTTCTATCCTTCCCTGTAGGATCACTATGAGTCGGCATTGACTTATTGACAGCGAATTTGTTTTTTATTTTAATTTAAACTTTTATGGAAAGCTAGGTGCTGCAAGGGAAAAGAGGAAGACCTTCAACAAGATGGGTTGACACAGTATCTGCCTCAATGGGCTCAAGCATAAGAATAATTGTGAGGATGGAAAACACAGCACAGTGTTTCATTCTGTTGGACATAGGGTCACTCTGAGTCGGAACTGACGCGAAGGCACCTAACAACAGGTGTTTTGATGGGTAATTTTATATGTCAAGCTGGCTAGGTTATCAGTGGTTTAACCAGACACTGCAGAAAACTGTTCAAATTGCTGTTTTTCAACATGATGTGATGTAACGCGATGCATGATGTCATGGGGTGTGATCAATCACTTGAACGAGAGGGTTTTCTTGGGAAAGTGGTTTATTTCCAGTATATTAATTGACATCCTGTTACAGCTTGCACTCTCTCTTGCCCCTATATTTGACTCCTTTCTTGTCTCTGGATCTTGTAACAGAAGCCTGCAGCCCACTCCATTCTGCAAAATGTGGATCCCCTAGTCCTCACAGCCTGTGACCTATCCAAGCTGGCTAGCTTGCTGCCGGACCTATGAATGTGGGATTTTCCAGTCCTCACAAAGGTTGCACCACTTTCTTGAAATGAATCTGTTTCTAAATATGTGTTTGAAACTAGTTTATATCAATTTTCATTTTACTTTTCCTTCTTTCATAATCACTCAGACCAATGTTTAGATCTTATAAATAAGGAATCTTGAGGGTTTTTAAGGGTGTGACCCTTTTCTTTAAAATAAAAAAGAATCTCTAGATATTATATGTTGTTGTTTTTGTGGACTTGCTGTCGAGTTGATTCTGACTGATAGTGACCCTATGTACAAGAGAAATAAACAATGCTCAGTTCTGTGCCATATTCACAAGTTTGATGTGTTTGAAACCTCTGTGAGAGCCACTGTGTCAATCTGTCATGTTTGCAAGAGACTTCCTCTTTCTTTGATGAGCCTCCTCTTTACCAAGCACCTTCTCTTGTTAAGAAACATTTTGATTCTACTTCTTCCAAGAGAGATAGATTTGTTTTTCTGGAAGTCTATATAAGTTTCAATACTCTTCAACAACACATAAATTCAATAGTATCCATTCTTCTCTGGCTTTTCTTATTCATTGTCCAGGTTTCACATGAATGTGTCATGATTGAAATGACCACAGCTTGAATCTTGTGTACCTTGGTGTTCAAAGTAAATGTTTCCTCTAATATTTTAAAGAGGTCTTGAGCAGCAAATTTGTCCAGTGCAATATATTGTTTCATTTCTTGACTGCTACTTTCATGAGCTTTGATTGAAGATGAGGTAAAATGAAATCTTGACAACTTCAATCTTGTTTGCTATTTATCATGTTGTAACCTGCTGGCTTGCTGTGAGGGTTTGATTTTCTTTACATCGAGCAGTTATGATCCACTCAATCAAATGAGTTTGCATAGGCCGATATATATATATATATATATATATATATATATATATATATATATATATGCCATAAAGCACAAGAAAACATCTTTCTAGTATACTCTGCCTTCAGCCAAGATCTATTTGACATTAGTAACGATATTCCATTTCCCATGTACTACAGCAACAGTATTTGAATTATCCTTAGTTTTGCTCTTCTAGAGGACCAAAGTAAGACAAATAATAATTAAATTTATCTCCCAAATTTTTTCAACTTCTCATTTTGCTTATTAAGCCCATGAAATTTGGGTTCCTTGGCATTCAAAGATGGACTGCTTGGGGGAAGAAAACATATTTTTATTAAAATGGATTATATATAACAAGTTTGCATAATTGAAAATATATCCGAATTATTAACTAATGATTATATGTGTAAAGTTATTGGTAAATAAGTATTCTAATGGGAAATTGGACAGTATTATACTACTTGTGGCCAGAATCTTGAGATTACAGTGAAGCCTCTAACATACCAGACGTTTATTTCCCAAATTCTGATAGTTGTCTGCAATCTTTGGAATCCTCTAACGAATAGAAACACCATACCTCTGTCTTCATACGGCCTTTGTATAAGGACATCAGTCATTGGATTTAGAATCCACCCTAACCTGGGCAAGGAGCCCTGATGTCACACTGGTTAAACACTCAGTATCTAACCAAAATATTAATGATTCGAATCCTCCAGCTAATCTTGGGAAAAGGGGGACTCTGGAAATCTGCTCCCATAAAGATTATAGCCTGCGAAACCTTATGGGGATGTTCCACTCTAACCTATGGGGTTACTATGCATCAGCCTATCCTCCAGGGCTTACAACAACAGCAGCTAATCAAGTATGACAGTGTGCTAAGGAAATCGTGCATAATGTTAGCATGTCTTCAAGATTATGCCTTAATGCGATGAAAAGTTTGTTCTAAACTTCCAAATTTCTGATTTGGTGACAGAGCCTTGTCATAATTTATTTTGAATGAAATTTCGGCTCTTAGTTGCTGTCAAGAATTAATCACAAATACTGTGTCCTCTAAGGGTAGCCTTTTGTGATATGAAAGGAAGCACTTTTCTCATCAATATGTCAGAGCTTTAATTAGATACCCTTAAAGGAGAGAAAAACATTAAAGTAGGTTTATTTTCTTTTCAAAAAAAGATTATTCAAAGCTATGAGAAATGTCTATGAAACAAACATGCTCGTCTTTTCCATTTAACACCCATTAATGCCACACATGTATTATTTTGTTTTAATTCCATTGGCTTGTGCTGAAATTAGGAAATCTGTGGCCCAGAATTCCTATTGTTCATTGAACACACAGTTCTTATTTCTACCTTTCTGTTTATAGTAGTTTTACTATATATCAAATATTATTATATATATCCAATATTCAGCTGACTCTAACCAATATTGATTTCTTTGTCACCAGTTAATACTTTAAGCCAGTGGCAGTTCAATGATAAAATTCCTGTCTTTCATCCCAGAGATCTGGGATCAATTCTCAGCCATTGCATGCAACTACCACCCTCAAGTCAAAGGTTGCTTTTGTATAGTCATGATACTGAACAGATTTTAGTGGAGTTTCCAGACAATGAGGAACTGAAAGGAAAGGTCTGGTGGTTTTCTTCTGAAAATCAAACATCGAAAACCCTATGGATTACAACAATTTGATTCTTAACTCATCGATAAGGATCATGAAGAACCAGGCAGTGCTCCATTCAGTTGTGCATGGGATCACATTGAATTGGGGGATGACTTGACAGTGGCTAGCAATAACAACTTCAAGTGTAATTACTCAGACTTATTTCAGTAACCCACTAATCTTGGCATATATTCATATTCCAAAAGTTTATTCCTTCCTGGACAATGGAGACTGTGCCCTATGGTATTTAGTTGGACCTGGCAACTCATTGCCTGATGTATGTGTACATGTTTGCATACAAACACACACAAAAACACATTTTAAATGCTTACTTGTTTTAAGTGCCCAAACGTCTCATATTTAAAAGATAAAAATTATGGGTATCCATGAACTAATCATGTCAAGGATCTCACTTTGCATAGATTCACAATCAATACTCATGGAAGCAGAATTCAAGAAATGTAATGAGGTATTGCATTGGGCAAATCTGCTGTACAAGATCTCTGTAAATGTTGAAGAGCGAGAGTGTCACTCTGTGCCCGACAAAACCATGGCCTTTTCAAGGTATTTCTCAGATACATTTGAGAGTTGGGCATTGAATAAGGAAGACTGAAGACTATATATGCACTTGATTATTATGGTGTCATCAGTGAATATCGGAAGGACTGTGAACTGCCGGAAAAAATGTCAAACGAATCTGTTTTGGAAGAAGTACAGTCATAATTCTCCTTAGAACTAAGGAAGGCAAGACTTTGCTTCATATACTTTGGACGTTATCAGGAGAGACCTGTCCCTGAAAAGGATATTATGATTGGTAAAGTAGAGGGTCAACAACAAAAAAGATGAAGAATCTTGTGTTAGCCTGGGTTCTCTTAAAACGGAAGATCTTTAATAAAAGTCTTCAGTTTGTGCCACCACTAGCTTTGATACCTAAAATTAAAGACTAGTTGTATTGATTGGCTTTCCTTGTATATGGAAGGATGTCATCATATCGCAGACTGCATTGTACTGTAAAATAAATCTTGAAATGTTCTTCCGAGAATGAGTGTGATATTCTACCTCTTGAATTTGCCATTTCAGGCATAATAAACCATATGATTTTGTGTTTCAAAATAGCCCATACCTGTCAATTTTCGCTCAAAAACACATAGAATATCAATCTTTATGTGTTGCAGCTCATGTGTTATGACTTCCAATTTTCTTAGACTCATATTTTGTATATTCCAAGATTTGATTAATAGCAGATTCTAGCATCTTCTTATTTTTAGTTCTGCCCCACCAAAAAATAAAGTTCCCAAAGGCTTTTGTCTCATAGACTCTACTCCATTCATATCATTATGGTCCACTATACTTTGAGAAGGCATCTATTCCTCAGTCGTAGTTTGAGTCCCTTCTGACTTGCTGGGCTCATCTGGCACTATTTATGACATGGTTCTGCTTCTATGTATTAATCTTTAAATATCTGACTGTTTCCATGCTACCCGTAAGTTTTTTTAGGGGTTAATTCCTCAGAGGTGGACAACTTAGTCCTTTATACTCTGCTCTTCATCTGGAAGCTCTGCTGAAACCTGCTCACTTGGGTTGACCCTACTGTTATTTGAAATAACAGTGACATCGCTTCCAGCAACACAGCAACACACACGCCACCACAGTGTGACAAACTGACAGGCAAGTTAGTGAGGCCTCAGCTACCAAACTACTGAGAATCTTGGCCCAGCCAAGTTGACACACAATGAATTATCACAAATATCCATGAGATGAACTGACATAGGCCTGCATCGATGGGCTCAAACATGACTGTGAGGATGGCACAGGATCAGGCAGAATTTCATTCTGTGTATATAGTATAGGATCACCATGATTTGCAACTGTCTGGAGAGCATCTAAAAACATTATGAATTTAAAGTGCATTCATTACAAATTTGATAATATGATATTATTTAAATCAATCACACAATAAAATAGACATTTTCTTTATTGTAGAATATCAAGGTTGTTTTTTAATAATCTCTATTCCTTATGATTTTCTCTAAGCTCTAACTTCTGCAGTTTAAATATCAACAGGAAAACGCTCAGTATATTTATTTAAAATTGGTTTGCTTTTATTAAGTTAAAAATGAAATATTCTTCTATATTGCACAACAAATATATACCAACACATAAAATGAAGACATGTGAATCAAGTTGTGTTTTCTCTCTCAAGACATTTATATATAGATATATTGTTTCTTACCTTGACACTATGATCCTGTGTAACATGTGTTTTGCTTGGTTGCTATAGAAATTGAGAGTTTACCCAAATATATCTGTTTGCTTTTACAATTGGTTTGAGATAATGGGGCAGAAAAATGTGTATTCTGAATATGTTATGACAAGACATTTGGCATGTACATCACGTTATCACAGTAACCTCAAGACATTTGTTGTGATTTCACAGGGATGGAGTGAAATAAATGAAAAGTAGTCATGCTGACTGCTGCTACCATGCAGTGACTGGTTATTTAAGCAGAGAAAACCAGGCATGGGGCAACTTGCAAACCTCAACTTAACTGAAAAACAGGAGACCTGTCTATTTTGTAAATAATAATAATTTCTTTGCAAAAACTGATTTGGAGGTTGTCTTTCTTATCTACTTCTGTTGAAACAGAAACAGTAAAAGTGGATGGATTTAACAAACATAAATTTGTTCTTTCCCAATGTAGAAAGTAAGAAGTCTGAATTCAGGGCACTAGCTTAAGCAGAAGTCTTTCTGTGTGTGTGTGTGTGTGTGTTGAAGAAGTTTAAGGAGAAGGTCTTTGTCTCCTTTCAGCATCTGTGGATCAGGCATTCCCTGGAGATCTCTATGTGTCTTAGCATCATGCTTTCCCTGAATGGAAATTTCTCCATGTGGGGACCCCAGTTCCAAAGAACATATTCCATTCCAGATTGTCTGTCTGACCTCTGCTTGTTTGTTCATTATTTTTTATATTTCAGAAGAGATTGACTGAAGAGACAACAAAATTCTGTAATTTTATTGTGCCTGATGAACATAAATTACATTTATTTCTGAGTCATTGACATCATAGAGATTAACTTTTCCAACACATATGAAATAGTTAAGGTTTATTGTGTCAACCTGGCCAATAAACACATGTGGGATTAATTGAAGGGCAGAGAAATAAATGGCTCGGTGAGCCTTGCCTTTCTAGTTTTATCGTCTTTTGCTCTCTGATGGACAGACCAGTGTGCTGTCACCTTAGCTAGTTCACTGCCTCAGCCGGCAAGGCTCACTTCCTGCGAGACATCCCTGAGGAGAAGCCATATGGACTTAACCTGATGCAGCCCTGGGTGCTGGAGAGGCTGCGTGGAGACCCCTGCCAGTGCTGAGATGCTTACACCGCCACTGGATTCAAAGACTCTCTACCCACTGGCTTGTGATTCTTCTGCATTAAGTGTCATTGTGTGTGTTTTGTGAATTTAAGAAGGACTTTGTAGATTGATATCGGACATGTGGGCAAAGTTGAACTTATGGGATTGGACTGGACGGGGTTGGGATGCTTTCTGAGTATACACTTACCCTTTATATAAAGCTCTCACTTAGACATATATGAGTTTGTACGGATTTGTTTCCATAGTTTATCCAGACTAATACAACATAGGATAATTATATTAGATTACAAAATGGAGGATAATTACTTAATATGGAGAGTCACAGCCTAACCAAGTTGACATAAATTTTGGGGAGGCACAGTTTAATCCATAACAGAGGGAAAGGGAAAGATATTTAATTAAACTGGCTAATATGGTAGTAGTTCCTTGGATTGATTCTGTTCCTCAGTAGTGCATCGCAAGATGCATTTGCATCTGGCATTCAAAAGGTTTCCCCAGGCATGATTTAATTCAATATAGGTAGAGTAAGGCTACTATTTCTTAAGAGTCACTGGCATTTTTGTAGTTTAGGAGTTGGTGTAGAAACTATTTCCATCTTTAAAAAATAGAAACAATTTTATAAAGCTAACCTTCTCTATCACAAAAATAACTGGAAATATAGAGAAAAGACTCCAACCCTAGTTAAATTAACTATTGTGTTAGTAGAAACCATGTAGAACTAATACACTGTGAGAAGCCTTTCTTGATATGAACTAGATCAACTGTATTATGTTTGCTCTAAATTCTTGACTTTGGCCTATTGAGCTTCCTTCCACGTAGTTTTACAGAGAGGTACAGAGTTTTGTGGTAGGTTTGCTAGAATTAAAACCACAAATGGATTGAACTATGAAGTGACTATAATTATAACATGAAATCCACCGGTTAGATTTTCATGCGTGAGCAAATCAGCTTTTCTTTAGCTGTTCCCTCTCTCCTTCTCTCAATATTATGGCTTCATAGCCTATGTAAATTCTTGAAAGTTGTAAATAGAATACTAACATGTAGCAAGACATCTCTACCTCTGAAAAATGTGCTTTTTCTTTTCACTTTTTCCTGCAGAACTCAAATTACATGTCAGATAAAGAACTGCTTATCTCGACTGAAAAATCATGTTCTTTTGTTTATAAGCATCTCAGCCTCCTTCTCAACATTTGATGAACTTTTAGCCACCCATGAGTTTTTACAAGGACTTTGTGCCTAGAGAGGCATTTGAATATCTCGATCAATCCTTATTTTCTTTCTGCAGGCCCAGTTGAGTCTGAAATGTGGTGCAATGAGAAAGGCATACACCTAGGCAGTCGACATATTTGAATGCAAATCTGAATATTAAAACAAAGAACTTTATGATTTCACTACGTATGCTCTAACACATCTGTGATACAATTTCTTCACCTGTAAGGTGGGAATGCTTTATTTCATAGGATTATTCTGAGGATTAAATATGACACAGGTGAAGTTCCTGGAGTTAATGGTTAGAAATTACACATGTCAGCAGGCACACACACACAAAAAGAGTTAACACAGCAGGTCTATTTTTGTTAGTTCTTGCATACTACTGTAACCATGGCAATGACCCTTGGCTAAAATTTGTGAACTCCACTACTGGCATATTCACATAGCTACTGGGCAATGATATTTATACTCTTGACAGACCAGAATAAGTTCAAGCTTATATGAAATATCAAAGACAAGAAAAGCGGCTTTTCTATCTATGGCTACCAGTTGTCATCCTACCTGCTGCAATATGCAAAGGGCTAGGCTTCCTGCATGGCATTTTGTTGGCAGAGAGCAGAGAAGGGGAGTCTCTTATGTCAGTTCTCTTGTGTTTACCTTCTTCATTAAGGTGAATGCACTTCAGACTTAGAAGTGTAACACAGACATGAGACAGATGGAGTGCATACTAGATTAAGCAAAATCAGTGTAAGAGAATATAGAGTTAGAGTTGCTAGCGACATTAGCTGTGATAAGAGATATGAAGACCCAGATCCCAACTCACTTCCATTGAGTCAATACCTACTCATAGCGACCCTTTAGGATGGAATGGAACTTCTGAACAGAACTTCTGTGGGTTTCCAAGTCTATAAATCCTTGTGAGTAGAAAGCCTGCCCTCTGCACTGCAGAGCAGCTAGGTGCTTGGAACTACTGATCTTGAGGTAGACTGTCCAAACATAACTCACTGTGCCACCATGGCCCATCCAAAAGAGAATAGAGATTAGCACACAGTGTAATCCTATAGTATGTAAACCCAGAGCCACTGACCAAGGAGTCCACTCATCCAAGGCCGAGGGCTTTGGCTTATCTTCAGGTAATACTTGCAACCACTTCCAATCTCCAAACGTGTCTGTGCCTATCACTTCAGCAAGCAAGGTGGTTTTTTAAAAAAATCTTTTTACTGGGGGTTCATACAACTCATCACAATCCATACATACAACCATGGTGTCAAACACATTTGTACCATTTTTGGCCATCATCATTCTCAAAACATTTTCCTACTTGAGCCCTTGGTATCAGCTCCTCATTTTTCCCTTCACTCCCTCCTCCCATGAACACTTGATAATTTATAAATTATTATTATTTCATCATGTCTTTCACTGTCCGACTTCTCCCTTCATCGACTTTTCTGATGTCCATCCCCCAGGGATCCTTGTAATCAGTTCCCCCTTTCTACCCCACCTTCCCTCCACCCTCCAAGTATCACCACTCCCACCACTAGTCCTGGGGGGTGCATCTGTCCTGGATTCCCTGTGTTTCCAGTTCATGGCTGTACCAGTGTACATCCTCTGGTCTAGTCGAATTTGTAAGGTAGAATTGGGATCATGATAGTGGTGGTGGTTGGTGGTGGGTGGGGGGAAGCATTTAAGAAATAGAGGAAAGTTGTATGTTTCATCATCATTGCTATACTGCACCCTGACCGGATTGTCTCCTCCCCGAGACCCTTCTGTAAGGGGATGTCCAGTCAGCAAGCAAGGTTTTGTCGTCGGCATATAGCAAGTGTTAATAAGCTTTCTTCCAGCCCCCATGAGATATTCTTCTTCATCTAGTCCAACTTCTCTGATTATTGGCTGAGTGCACAGATTAAGTATATACAGTCAGAGATGCACTCTGATCCATTGTTTTGTTTGTACAAAGATCTCTCGATCCATGTAAAGGTTCTGCATGAGCACAATAAAGTGTTCTTGAATTCCTGTTCTGCTCAAGGCTATCCATAGTTCATTACAACCCCCACATTAATGCCTATGCATAGTCAGTAAAAGACAGGTAAACTTCTTTGTGGTATTCTCTGCTTTCAGTCAATATCTATCTGACATCACCAATGATATCCCTCGTTGCATGTCCTCTTCTGAATTCAGCCTGAAACCTGGCAGTACACTGTCAATGTTCTGCTGCAAACTTTGTTGGATGAGCTTCATCAAAATTGTACTCGCATGTGATTTCAGTAATATTGTTCTATAATTTGAGCATTCTGAATGGGTACACGTCAGTCATTTGGTCAAATAGCTATCTTCTGAATTTCCTGGCATAGATGAGTGCGCCCAGTGCTTCAACAACTTCTTAAAACATCTCATTGAGTATTTCATTAATTGTTGTAGCCTTGTTTTTGGCTAATGTTTTCAATGCAGCTTGAACTTCTCCCATAAGTACCATACATTAACTCCTGAAATGGTAGAATGTTGACTTGTCTTTTTGGTAGAAAAAGAACTATAAAAATGGGGTGGTGGTGTATGGATCTGGCATATTACGGATATTCTGCTGCTTTAGGATAATGTTGAATTTATGATGTGACTGTTGTTGTTGCCTCCCTCTCCAAACACAGCAAAAATTTTAAAAAAATGTATCAGTGCTGATGACAATTGATCAGTGGTGATGACTATTGAAACATCAAAGAATTAATTTAAACACAGTTAATGCTTATACTATTTAGGATGTTTCTCCTGTGGAGCACTGAAAACTCTTCTCAAAGTGGCTTAAAGTGTAAAGGGATCTAAAGCGTAATGATGAATCTGTGAAACACTTCATCACATGGAAGGTTATAGAGTTTGCTATCCTGAGTCAAATTGATTAACCATAAAATGATAAATATTGTATGAGACCAGTTATAAACATTATTTTAAATGGTTTTCATACCAAAAGAAACAGATATTGATGGCTACCAATGGTGGGAGAGGAAAAGGAAGAGGAAATACGTAATTGGCTAGAAGTGTTAACTTGAGTGAAGGGGCAGACAACATTCAACAAGTGGGAGATGGAGGTGGGGAGATGGAAGTAGGGCAAGTGATTGAAAGGTCTGATAAGTAGTTGAATGCAAAAAATGGTTATTTAACCAGTAACCCCTAAACTAACAGTAGAAATAAACAGAAAACACAACTTTTATACGTTAAAAATCTAAGGCTGCCAGTAGATGAATCAAGTCTGAGTTAGACAGCCAGGGTCAGAGCAAATCCAATGATTCATATTTCGAAATCTCAGACTGGTGCTCTTGCAGTAGGTTCCAGAATTTCTTATGTTAGCTTAAGACAGAGGAGATATTCAAGTGTCACTAGGTCCATGAAGGACTGGAATAGAAATACTGAGAGTTGTGACAAAATAAATAAAATACAACAATGGTCCCTGGAACAGTAAGATGCCAAGATGAAGTATTTTGTTTCCAGAGCTGTATTTTTGCTGAGAAGTCAAGCCTCGTTTGGTTCACAATAATTTCCAACAGGGTCATCACAAGTAGCCCTCAGGAAGGAAAGACTTAGAAGTCAGTCTTGACAGACAAGACCTTGCATCAGGGCCTGTGAATCAGGGTCCCCTAAGAAGTATTGATCCACCTAATATAAAATCTTGAGTTTTTCTTTCAAATCTAAGTCTGTTTTGCAAATCAGTTTGACACCCATGGTTTCAAAATATTGGTTGAGTGTGCATAATTTTTTACTTTCCATGGAAAGATTTAATAAAAGGTGAAAGATTGATATGGCCTGAGGAGAAACCAGATTATTGGAGGAGCTCTAATTCCTAGTGGTTACATGTTGGACTGATAACTTCAAGGTAAACCAGTCGAGACTACCAGTCTCTCCTGGAGAGAAAGACGAGACTCTGTATTCCTGAAAACAATTACAGTCTTGGAATCTCACAAAAGTATTTGTACCCTGTCCAACACAGTTGCTACAAGTCAGAATTGACTTGACTGCATTGAGTTTTGTTTATATATCCCCAAAGCTAGTAATGTCTATCTTTTTACTTTTAACATTCTGCAAAAAGATTCTCATTTTGAGGTCATGAGGAGAGGAGATGTTTTAAAGTGAAAAAATTGTCCTTTGTGCAATGTCTTTTGGATGGTCACATATAGTCTGAATCCTCAACTTCCAAAAGGCTCAAACCAAACTCACTTCTGCCACTGAGTGTATTCCTTCTAATAGTGAGCGACCCTGTAGAACAGACTAGACGTGCTTCATCTGTGAAGTATCTCCATCTGATCGGCTGGTAGTTTTGAACTGCTAGTCTTACAGAGAGAAGACCATTGCTTAACACACTAAGTCACCAGGACTTAAACTAATTTTGGGAGAAAGTTTATGAATTATATCGCTGGGCTATGATGCTACCACTAGGGGGGGCAGAGTGGAAACCAGACTTTCAGGGATCCAAGTCTGAACCTTGTCCAACCAGCAAGTCTGCCCTCTTTCTGTTTTGAAATTGCAGCTCCAATAAAACTTTATACAGAATTTAAAAAGAGAGTTTTGACAACACCTAACAGCAACAAGAACAAGCTGTGAGAAAATACATTTCTGTTCCCTAAAGCCAAAAACATTTAGGGTTACCAACATAGTTTAAGCTCATAAACCACTTCTCTTTTACTTTCTATTAAAATGTGACGGTCTCTCCTATTTAGACACGGATGAAGACGCTTTTCAAGGAGAGCATTCCAATCTGATGCTGTTGGCACACGATCAAGATGTGTATTTCCTCAAATATTAGGATAAGGCTAAATAGAGATGCTTATCCTGGTGCAAAATTTCCTTCAAGTGAAACTTGGAACACCAAATCCGTTCAAAAGGTTAAAAGCTACACAGTTAATTTGAGCCATCAAATGTTGTAGAAAAAATGGTGGAAGTAATGAATTGCTGTACTAAAATATCCGCTCACAAATCTTTTTCTTGATTTAAGTAGGTTTTATATCATCTTTTTCCTTTTACATCAAATTTTAATGTTATCTTGGTGCTGCAGCAATGTCACAGCTCATAGAGTTTATCTGAGGCACAGTTATTGGTAATTGAAATTTGGAAAGTAATGATTTCTCCCTATACAATGTTAATTATTCCTATAATATAATAATGCATTTTGATTTAGAAATTTTAATGAGATTTTGAAGGAAAGATGTGACTTGGAAATTCATCAGCTCTCTGATTTCAAAGGAAGCAGAGACTGAACACACAGCTGCAGGATCACTGGGCTGGGACACAGGGCATTGGCGGCTCTATCATCCTATCTAATTTTGGCTCCTTCCAGTCAATGTAGCTCAACTTCCTGTTTTTCATCTAGTAAATAGAGAAAAGAATAATCAACCCAGTTGTCATTGAGTTGATTCTGACTCATGGTGATCCCATGTGTGTCAGAGTAGACCTGGGCTCCAGAGGATGTTTAATGGCAGCTTGTTCAGAAGCAGAGCCCCATGCGTCCTGAGGTGCCTCAGGAGGACTAGAGTCGCCAACCTTTCAGTTAACATGCTAGCCACTTGCACCACTGAGGGGCCCCGGGGAAAATAAAACATGCCCTATAATCCTCATGGATTTGAATTTTCAAAGGCAGTTTTAATTTCAAATATCCTAACTCCTTGACAGGCCATTTGTCTCAATTTTTCTCACAAAGCCCAGTTACATTAAGTGTGTGTTGCATAACTAGTGACCTAGGGAACTAGAAACTGCAATTCAGTCTAGTTTCTATGTCCCTTATTTCATGAAACTACTGTTTTCTTTCTCTGGATGGCATTTAGGCTCAAGATTAAAGACTCCAAAGCATAAGAGTTGAAAACGCAGCCAATCACACTCCCCCTTACCTTCATTTCATTATTCTTTTTTTCCAGTTTTCCTGAGAAATTTGACAGTCTTAAATTCTCACAGAGCCCGAGAGGAGAGTTGAAGGAGTCATGTACTCATTGATAGATTCTAGAGTTGGAAAGATTAATCCCTTGCTTTTGGTTGGTTGAAAAGAAAATCCAACAAAACTGACTCAAGGATGCTCACCCTGAGGAATATGGACTAGGGGCTATTGTAAGAGTTTGCTGAAGAATACGAACAAGAACCTGATCAGCTGTAAAGAAATACATTAATGGTCATTGAGCAACACTTAAAAATGTGAGAAATAAGACCGTGAATAGAGGGACACTCCGCTGGTGCTGTATGCAGAGCATTTGAACATGGGCATCCTTCTTTTAATTTGTTAAATTAATTAATTCATTTATTTATAATTTAGTATTAATTGGGAGTTAATACATATCACATATCATTCTATAGTTTAATCACATCATGTAGAATTGCACAATCTCTACCACAATCAGTTTCCAAACATTCTTTTTCTCCCTGGACTGCTTCTTAACATCATCTCCCTTTTCCTTCTCCACCTACTACCACACACACTGTACACACCCCCACCCTAAAAACTCATTCTACGTGCTGTCCCTCAGACCTGGGTTTCAAATACTGAAAAACAGAGACAATTAATACAACTTCAAGAGGGTGACCCCAATGACATAACACTGCTGAGATACAACCTAATATAAACAAACAAAATCAAAACAAAACAATAATACAGAAAATGTTGAAAAACATATCAGGTCCTGCATGCATCATGGGGTGGGGGGCAGGGGGGGAAATCAACAGTTTTAACTGTTCAAGTCAGATTTATGCTTTTGATTTTCTATATTAATCTTTCCAATGCACTGTTTAGTAACCACTTTCTTTTTATCGCTCAAATGTGGATAGAGAGAGTTCACCCGAGGCTTATTTCCTATGGAGTTCCCACCAATGGATCTTGGGCTCCCACTGTCATCCATAGCCTTTTGCAAACTGGATTCACCCAATTCAGGCTCTGATCCTAATCCTTCCTTCTGGGCCTTTCTGTGTTTTAAGAAATGCTGACAGCGATAATGAATGGTGTTTTGGTATTAATCAGGACACTTAGGACAAATGGAAATATAATAGAAGTTCATTCATAAATCAGCGATTGATGGATGGTTTCAAACTGCTGACTCCATGGTTAGCAGTCCAATGCATAGCACACTGTGCCACCAGGGCTCTTTTCAATAGGCATGTATTATATTTATTACTTTGTTTCATTTAATAAAAATAGTGATAAATATTATATAGTCCTTGAATTTTTTAGCCCTATAGATGCATAAAATTATAATTTACTAGCAAGAAAATTTATCTTTGAAATTGACAAAAAAATCTACTGAACAATAACAAACCAAATAAAAAAACATGTCAACTTAAGTTAAAAATAATCAGAAAGTTATCTTTGGCAGGGTTCTCAGATCACTATCAGGGAAACACTATTTCTTAAAAGTATATATTTTTTATCTCCATGGAAGATAGAGATTGTGCTTCATATTTTTTTTTTAATAAAAATCTAAAGTTGACTCTGGCTATATTATGTTGCATTAAATCTCTTGGGTACCGAGCAAAATACTTTGCTCTTTATAATAATAGTTATTTTCCTGCTTTAAGCAGATGAGTGATTTCAATGTTAGTTTGCTTGTTTTTAACTTTGTTTTGTTTTTATTGATTTTGCTTTTCTGTATCCTTTCAATTTGTGATGAGAAATGAATTGTAATGCCAAGTTGCACCAAAATCGATTTATATATGCTAGATGGTTTCCAGTGACAGAATAAATAGTATAATAGAACAAGGGGATAGAAGGAAATTCAGAATGTTATCAATTCAATCTTGCTACAACCCATAACTCTTCAAAGATCGATGAGTAGCCATTTTAAGGCTATTTAAGGTAGTGAGAAATTTACTATTACATTTGGTTATCTGTACCTAACTTTGACTAACTTCATCACTTATATAGCACAGGGAAACAAACACATCCAAATATGTCTCCTTCAACTTGTAAGGTATGTGCTTACATGTATGGGCTAAGGTAGAGTACTAACTGGCAACAATTTTCCAGTTTTGAGGAGAATTTTGTAATTGTAAGTTTGTGATTGAATGCTATCGAGCTGGGTAGAATGAATTGTTTCCTTTATATTACTCAACAGACCATGGTTAAATAACAATTACTCAAAGGAGAGTCCTTTTGTCAAGTCACAATAGCAGATATATATATATATATATCAAGAACCCTAATAAACAATCAAGCAAAATGATCGTTAATAATTTGATATCCAGTATGAGTATATTGGGAAATAAGAACATTCCAGGTAGAAATTAAGGCAGCTGGAAAAACAAATAAGTAGTGGTGATGGCATTTTCAGGTGGTGGTTACATTATTGCTTCTATCTATTCTTGGACTGTAGATTAGATTTAATATGCTGATGTGTAACTTACCTCTTCCATGCAGGGTTCAGACAGAGTCCAAAGTGGCAAGATATCTGGCTTTTAGCTTATCAAAGAATTGGTTGGCTTACTCATGTGTCATACATTTGCTGTCAAATGATTGTGGTAAAATTTAATGCCTAGATTTGGCACTGCCTTTTAGACACAATCAATGCAATTTTCAGATTATGTAAAAAGAAAGGAAATAGTTACTTTAAATTAATCCATCTCCAAATGTTCTAAGAATCAAGATGTTTGTCCTTCTCTAATCCAGAAATTTTATTAGTAGCATCATTGTTATTGGCAGAAATTTAAAGTGAAGATTCCCCTTCTTTTACTATTTTGTTGATAATATCACACTTGTTAGTAAACAGATGAATTAATTGCTAGAGACGATTACAATACATTAAGTCAGTTTTTATGCAACCACAGAATGCCACAGACCAATAAGTGAATTTGATCCTGTAAAGCAGTACTTGAATGAGACTCTTAGCATTTTAAAAAAGAAATATATTGGGACTAAACGAAAATATAGTTCATGAGTTTACACCTAGTTGAATAAGTAATCATACAGTAAGTTTAATTAAGGAGCTGAAATTAGCCTAAAGAAAGAAATTTCTTATAGGATGACATTCATATTGACTGATTCCTAGTCAAAAATGTCATCAATAATTTGAATGAGGATTTTTGTGACAGAATGATCAAATCTGTTGCTCTGAGTAGGAATCGGTTTAATGGCAGTGATTTGAAGTTTGGAGCTCTTATATCAAATGATACATTCAGGATCACTTGGAGGAAAATGTATATAATGGATAATTTGCAGTTAACTATGTGGTGCAGTGGTTATGGGTGGGCTGTGCTCTGCATGATCAGCTGTTGGAAACTACCAGAAGCTCTGCAGAAGAAATACTTGGCTTTAAAGTCAAGTAAACAAGCACAGTGGGGGAAACCCACAGGGGTCGCTATGATTCAGCATTAATTCTATGGCAGTGAGTTTGGTTTGGGGGCAACACGCTTGAAAGAACTAGAATGGTGACATGTCTGCATTAAGAAGAGGTATATGGTGAATTATAATGGTCTAACAACAGGCCATTACATTTAGGAAAGAGAGAGAACATGATGCAAATGTAGTTGTAGAAGTGCTTAGGAATGGAATCATGGAAAGTCTTGACGAGCATGGTAAGGAATTTCATTTTGACTCCAAGAGCCAAAGGAAGCTACCAAGAATGTCTAATCAAGGGAAATACATCACCAAGTTCTCTTTCCAATATCTTTTTATGAGTGTGGAGAACAGGCCGCAGGGAGTGACGAATGGATGAGGCTATTAAGAAGTTATTGCTTTCGGAGCAAGAGAAGGGGATAGCCTAGAATATGGAGGTAGTGGTCGACATGGAAAGAAATTGATCAGTGTTATAGCTATTTAGTGGATTCGATAATGGACTGGATGCATGAGGTTAAAGACAGACTGATGAACTGAGAGGAGAGTTTACATCATCGGTGGAGATAATGGGCACATAAACAGAAGTAGTATTGGGAGGCAGAAAAGGTGCATTATAAATTTGGTACTTTTTGGAGTTGTTATTGAAATATCAAAACTAAAGATCAAACAATTGTACATGTATGTTTGGAACTCATGAGGGTTTTTATCTGGAGAGATACAGTTTTAAGTAATTTCCTTATTGGTGGAAAATGTTTCAGTAATCTTCTCATTTTGTTAATTAGACAAATCATGAAAAAGTGGATTGACTTGTGGAAAATGGTGCAGTAACATAAGCAACCAATGACAATCTATATCTCTTGATCCACAGATGGTAGTTTAAAGCACATAAATATCATAGTGCATCACTTTAGAAATCCAGGTCACACTACAGGTGTCATAATAGGAATGAAGTATAAAACAAAGAGCTATTTTTAAAAAGGAAACATATAATGAGCTACAGAGTGGAAAAGAGCATTTTAATTTCAAAAAGATGAAGTCATTTTTTGTTCACTCAAATGGTTATGTCGCTAGATTTGGAATTGTATGCTGTCTAAATATGAACACAAATTCATTTCACATAAATTAACCCCTGGGGGAAATCTTTTCAAATGGAATGTTTTTCAGCTTTCTTTGAACTGACCCTTATAATTTCCCATATAAGAAAAAATGAAGAGTGATTACTCTACCAATGGAAGAATTAATTATGCATCTAATATTTTCAGTTATGCACTCAATGTCTTCACTTACACAATTTGTCTTCAAATAAGTTTTCTTTCTCTTTAGGTTAAGAATATAATCACATTTAAACTCTTACTATTAATATAATAAACATATCCACTATCTGCTTTATACCAAATATTTTGTTAGTGATTGTTGATAATTACAAAATCCAAACAAATCAAAGCAAAACAAAAAGAAACCTATTTTATAGTTCTTAATCTTGATGAGCATTTTAATAATTTGGTGATATTAAAATATATTTTAATGAAAGTTAAGAACATTATATAGGCATATAGTCTAAAACATAATAAAAAGTCTCCAGAAATTGATGCAAACACAATTGAAATGTTTCAACAGTTTGTTGCAGGATTGGAAGCAATTACCCATGTATGCCAAGAAATTTGGAAGCTACCTGGCAAACTGACTGGAAGAGAACCAAAGGCAACCCAACAGAATGCAGAAAGTAATAATATCATTATTATCACATACAAGTACAATTTTGTTGAAGATAATTGATAAAGAATTGCAGAAGTACATCCACAGGGAACTGCTAGGAATTCAAGCATTGCTGATCTCCGAAGGATGTTTACCTATATTTGATTGACTAGGCAAAAGTATTTGACTATGGAAAATATTGCAAAGAACGAGAATTCCAGGATACTTAATAGTGCTCAGATGGTACCGGTACATAGAGAAAAACAAACAAACAAATAAACAAACAAAAACAGTCATTCAAATGAAACAAAGGACTACTGCATGGTTTAAATTAATAAGCGTGTGTGCCAGTGTTGTATCCTTTCATCCTAATTATTCAATCTGGATGCTGAACAAATTATTCAAGAAGCGGGACCATATGAAAAAGAATGCAGCATCAGAATTATAGGAATGCATAATAACCACCTGTGATATGCAAATGACACATCCTTACTTGCTAAAAGCAAAGATTTGAAGAACTTGCAGATGAAAATCACAGACTATAGCTTTCAATGTGGATAGCAATTCAATGCAAAGGTAACACAAATCCTCACAATTGAACCAATCAGCAACATGGTGATAAACAGAGTAAAAATTGTAGTGATCAAAGATTTCCTTTTACTTGAATCAACAATCAACATGCATGGAATGCAGTCAAGAAATCAAGTGACATATTACATTGGACAGATCAGCTGCCCAAGATTGCCTTAAATTATTAAAGAGCAAGCCAAAGGTGTTACCTTGAAGACTAAATTGTACCTGACCCTAAACACGAAATTTCTCATAGCTTCTTATGCATATCAAAGATGGACAATAGATAAGGAAGATGTGTGAAGAATTGATGCATTTGAGTTATGGTACTGCCAAAGAGAACTGAACATACCATGGATTGCCAGAACAAACAAATCTGTCTTGGAAGAAGTATGGCCAAAATGCTCCTTAGAAGCAAGGATAGTGAGACTTCATCTCAAATACTTTGGACATGTTATCAGGAGAGACCAGTCCCTGAGAAAGAACATAATGCTTGTAAGAGGGTCAATGAGAAGAGGAAGCCCTCAATGAGATGGAGTGACACAGTGGTTACAACCTCGGGCTCAAACATATCAACAAATATGAGGGTAATGCAGCACTGAACATCATTTCATTCTGTTGTCCATAGGACAGGTATGATTTGGAACCCATTCAGCATCATCTGACAACAACAGTATTAACAAATAAATAATATTGACTATAAATGGAATTGAAATGTCCAGAAGAGACACTTTTCTATCATGTTTAGTTTTGGTGAATGGTTTTATGGCTGAAGAAGAACTTGAGCTAGGTAATTATGGGCCACCAATTAGAAATGTAACTGGACTGGGAAGCAGAAAGAACGGCATTTTGAAACCAACCAGTGAGACAGAGAAAAATAAGAGAATATGCTTTTGTAAAGATTTAAGGCCTTGGAAACCCTACTAGGAAGTTTTATTTGGTCGTGCAGGAGTACTCTAAGTTGGAATTGACTGTGCAGGAATGGGTTGTAATTAGACATGTCAGTCTCATTTTCTACTTAACCATCTGTTCTTTAAGGGAACCTGGTCAATGGCTCCAGTTAGAGAACA
Organism: Tenrec ecaudatus; assembly: GCF_050624435.1. NCBI lineage: Eukaryota > Metazoa > Chordata > Mammalia > Afrosoricida > Tenrecidae > Tenrec > Tenrec ecaudatus. Next base: position 116,021,146 of record NC_134548.1, on the reverse strand, counting down.
ACTAAAGCAATTGAGACGCAAATTAACAAATGAACCTAATGGAAAAGATGTGGCATTCTTAAGGAGCCCCGCTAGTGATTTAGGGTAAACATTGGGCTGATAACCACATGGCCTTTGGTTAAAATACACTAGCTTTTCAATGGGAGAAAATGAGGCTGTCTCCTCCCATAATGATTTACATCCTTAGAAATTTGATATATGGCTGCTGTGAGTCTGAATTAACCCAGTGATAATGTTTTCTGTTGTTTTTGCTGGGGGTGGGGATGGGAGGGCCAGCAGTTTACCCCCTATTCCCATGCCAATGAAATGTATCATTAATTGGTTATGGAAATTTCACCTGTTGAGCATGAATAAAACTCCAACATAATTTCCCTAGAAATAAATAGCCCTTGACTTAAGATTTGGCAAGCAATATGAACTTTAGTTACACCTCCTGGACTTTGCCCATTCTATTATTCCATTAAGGAGAGTTTTGATTGGTTTTTAAATTTATAATGTCATATTAATCATATCTAGGTATACCTTAGGCACTTACCCCCTTCGTTTATGTAGCTCTAATTTCAATATATAAAACCACAAATAATGGGTCAGTGGTTTGCATTGGAGACTACTTGTACGAAATTATTGTTTGTTATCTACTTTTAAGTCAGACACTGACTCATGACAACTAAAAGTACAAAAGGAAAATGATGCTGCCAAGTTCTTCACAATCCCCATGATCATTTGTGGACAGAATGTTGTGGTCCACAGAGTTTTCACTGGATAATTTTTAGAGATAGATTCTCAACCATTGCTTTGTGATCGTAGTCTTTAAGCTTGACTGAAACTTATTTAGCGTGATAGAAATACACAAGCTTTGGAGTAAGTGCTAGTTTTCTTTGGTTATTGTGATTCTAGTAATTTTAATTGTATTTGATTCACTATAAAAGCCTTTATATAATTCTTTTTCATTTTACAGAGTAAAAACTATATGTAATAAAATTTACCATTTAAGTATTTGGTTTAATAGCATTGATTATATTCACAGTGGAATACAACTATCAGAACCATTAGTTTTCAAAAAATTTTCGTCACTTCATACAGGAAATGTTGCACCTATTAAGCAGTCACTTTTTATGTCCCCCTTTCCTAGTACCTGGTAAATGATAATCTTTATGAATTTAATAGTATGTAACTTAAGAAATACTCAATGTACAGGTGAGGATTACAGATCTATTCAGCATTTCATTTTACACAATATCTGTCCCCATCATTAGCATTTGGAAGCTCTTTATAATGATACACTCTCTTCCCATATCCTTGGTTCACTCATCACTGCCAATGATATAAGATCATACAAGATCAAATTCATTGATCTAAAGTATCTTAAATGGCCTGGAACTCTATTCTTTCCTGATTCTGCAACATAAATCAAATTAAGTAAATAATTTGTTACCCTTTAAAAATTTACTGCATGTCACTGTGAATGCTTTATAAGGAAATGCTTTCTAGGTAGTAGAGATACCGAGGTAGGCTTAACCAGACCACTTAACCTGGCAGAGCCCAAAGCATAACCAGACAAGTAATAAAACCAGACAATTGTGACTATGCATCTTGGGAAAGAGAAAAAAGAAAAGTCACAAAGTGGGAATGAGTTTAACTGGAAAATGACATATTAACTTCTGTAAACATAAGAGGTTCATTTAAGTCTGGGATTTAGGGCATTAAAAAAAAACAAGATCTGGTTGAATATAATAAAGTAAGAATTCTGGGAATATTAGCATTATTTGGGCACAAAGAGTACAGTAAGATAGAGAACTATGTCACTTAATTCGTTTTAATTTAATTTCTTCATTAATAAAGGATTTATTAAGCCTCTATTATATATCAAGCACTATGGAATTCCATAGAGATGGACAATCTAGTAATGCACAAGGTAGACATGGTTCCCCATCTAATCTGTGTGCTGACAAGCACTGTTTGCTTAAGATGTGTATACAACTTCACTGTTGTTGTTAGGTGCCATCAAGTCAGTTCTGACCCATAGCAATCCTAAGCCCAACAGAACACTACACAATCCTGCACCATCCTCTCAATTGTTGCTATTTCTGAGCCCACTGAAGCAGCCAAAGTGTCAATTCATCTCTTGAGGGTTTCCCTCCTTCATTGCCCATCCAATTTACCAAGCATGATGTCCTTCTCTAGGAACTGGTCTCTCCTGACAATATATTCAAAGTGGGTAAGACGAAGTCTAGTCATCCTTGCCTCCCAGGAGCTCTCTGGCCTTACTTCTAACACAGATTGATCTGTCCTTTCAGCAAACATTGGACTGCTAACCACAAAGTCAATATTTGAATCCCCCAGCCACTCCACAGATGAAAGGTCAGGCTTTGTGCTCCAGTAAATATTTAGAACCTCAGAAACACACATGGACAGTTCTACTGAAACCATAGGGTAGCAATGACTCATAATTGACTTGATGGCAGTGAGGGATTTAATTTAGTTAAGAGACATTTGTTGTAGGGAGTTAACAAGTCAGTTCTGATGCATAGCTACACTAGGTGCAACTGAACCAAACACTGCCCACTTCCAAGAAAACCTGACCTTTTGATCACAATGCATTGACTATAACAAAGAGCACGTACTCTCTAATATTATTGTTCACCTTATATCTCTCTCAGAGCTCTGGTGCCATAATGGAGTAAGTACTAATTTGTTAACTGAAAGGTCGCTCTGAAGTAGAAAGGTGAGTCTGTCGGGTCCAGTAAAGATGTTCAGTCTCAGAGATGTTGCATAGGGAGGTTATAGGTTAGGTTCTAAGAGATGGCAATGACTTGGCTGAAGTCTGAGTCAACGGGTGAGTTCCATACCAAGACTGCAGGTTAACTCAGGGCAAGAGCCTTCCATGTTTCAACAGTCTATCCAACCAATACAACGATTTTTTTGTCCTTTAAATAAATCTAATCCCCCCCCCAGCACACACACACACACACACACACACATTGTTCTCCAGAACCTTCTAAGGTGGCAGTAGCCAGGCACCACCTAGTTGTTCTGGTCTCAGTTTCATGGTTTATGTCATCCATGAATTCATTGGGATAATTGTTTCCAAACGCCTTCAATTTTCTGAACCCTTCATTGATCTGAAGTGGAAGAGACCAATAGTTATAACTTAGCTGCTCACAAACTTTTAAGATACCAGTTTCTACTTACCAAAGTCGGATGCTGTACACTGTCTTCGTGGATTTTATTATGGCAATTTGATCTTGGGGTCCACCGTGACTCACAGATCCTTCAAGGTCACCTTTTGGATGAACAGACACAATGGATTGATTTTCTTCCCTTTATTAGCTAGGATCAAAATTTAGAGGGGATGGGAAATTAATGGGGTTAAGAAGATGGAGGGAAGAGGAAAGAAACTGGCAAGCACTATAAAGGGGAATACAGCCTTCTAAAAGTCCAGAGTGAGGGATCTTTAAACAGTATTGCGGCAGAGTACAGTGTTAATCTAGGGTTGCCAAAAGACAGGATGAAAAGACTTGGCATTTGAGAAGGCTAGAAGCTAAGAATTGTAGAAATTGCCATGCCAAAGATAAGCCATAATCTGGCTTTGTAGAAGGTAAATTTCTCTCTGTGTTTGAGTGCAACATCCTTGCTAAGTGACATCTAAAGGTTAGCCACATTCTGTGGACACAGCATTCTCATTAAGATCTCCAAGCATAAAGTTGTGTATAATTACTATTTATTAAGTTAGAACGTAAAACACATAGTTTACTGAACACCCCTTTGACAGAATATGACTTGGGAACAGGATTGAGGCTATCATTCAGTGTGCTTTCAATGTTCTCTGGGCAACACGCCTGACTTTTCATTGTAAAAAAAAATAGGGAATACTTGTCATTTAAAGCCACAGGTTACAGGAGGGTTTAATTCCTATTTAGTGTTTTTATCTCATTGCTTTGCTTCTTAAGTTTATGATTCAGATTTTGTGACATTTTATTTATATATCCTTCTCTAACATCTGAGAGAGATACAATGCTTCCTACTTCCTATAGAGGTACAATCTCAGAAACTCACAGGGACCGTTCTAACCTGTCCTATCGTGTTACTATGGGCCAGAATTGACTTGACGGTCATGAGTAGTAATCGCTAGAAAACAGTGTGTTTTGAAGGCCAAGCACTGGAGCAGCTTTACTATCAGACAAGGATTATTGTAAACTTGATGATGGTGGATTGAACCATGGTATAGTATGATACTTATTCAGTTGACCTCTCTCTTGACCCAATCTAAATGTGCTCTGTGCTCAAATATTTCTCAATTGTTCCACGACAATAATTTCTTTTCTGGCTTTTAAAATATTGTCGGTGGTCTTTTCTTTGTTACTCTTTATTTTTATCTTTTAATATAATTATTATTTTCTTTTTCTTTTTCATTTTGTTTTTGTTTTTATTGTTTCTGTTAGGTCTCCCAACTTAAGAATGACAGGAAACGTGCATGCATAGATACAATAGCTGATGCAATGGTGTTGAGGAGTATTGAGGAACAATCAGTGAATGCGGGAGGGGGTGGGAGCACTGGAACTGTACATACATACATATATAAACATATATATACAACTCTTTTAAAAAGCAATTCAAATATGGAAGTGAATATAATATGTGAACATTATATCAAGAAAAATACCTCCCCTCTCCAAGAAAAGAGAAGAAATCAAACGACCCAGTGGTGACTGTGGGTGAAAGAGAAACAGTTTTGGCTTAGGGCATATGAGTTTATTTTTAATGGTGGTGGAAAAATTTGGAGAATTATATCAATAATGGGTATATAACATGAAGAGTATAATCCATGACACTGAATTATACTTGTAGATGTTGTTTAATCAGAGAATGTTTTGTTGTGATACGTTTGTAAAAATTGGAAAAAAAATTACATAAATAACAATGAGTACAAGGAAATTGGAAATGTTCTAAAATTGTAGCAAAGATTTATAACACTTCTTTTTTGACAGTTTTTATCATAGAGTATGGGGAGTTAAATTATCAGTATCTCTTTTTTTTCTAAAACCATTTTATTGGGAGTTAATACAGATACGATATCATTCCACAGTTCAATTACATCAAGCAGTATTTTACAACTGCTGCCACAAATCAGTTCCAAACCACTCTTTTCCTTGCTGGACTCCTTGATATCACGTCCCTTTTGTAACCCCAGCCACCACCACTGTAACCTCACCCCCACCCCAGCCATCCATCCACCAAAACCATTATTTTACTTGCTGTCCTTATTGTTTCATTAATCCTGGGTTTCATAGACAGAAAAACAGTAAAAAAACATATAACAAAAATTCAAGAGGGTGAAACCCAATGACATAACACATCTGAGATATACCCCAATAGTAACAAACTGAAAAATACAGAAATGTTGAAAACCAGATCAGGCCTAACATGCATCAGAGGGGGAATCAACAGACAAGGTTTTAAACCTTCAAATCGGGTTTATCATTTTGATCTTCTATAATTATCTCTTCAATGTACTATTCAGTCACCAGTATCTTTTCATCCGTCTATTATGGAGAGAGAGAGATCATGGGAGGCTTGTTTCCTTTGTGGATCTCACAAATGGATCTTGAGCTCCCACGGGCACCCATAGCCTTCTACAAACCAGATTCTCAATAATTTAGGCTCTGAGACTATTTCCTCCTTTGACTTTGAATGACATGATTTACAATCCGTCATTCATTCTTCCAGGTGGGCTAAGTTGATGTCTCACTGAGATAATGACTTGTTTGAAATCAAGGCTTTAAGACCCTAGAAGCTATTTGATCTGATAATTGGGCACCCTCTAATTTCTTCACCACACTTTTCTATAGCACCTATATATTCTGTGTTCCCTTCCTAAGGGGGAGTTTTCAGCAGGGCTAAGACAGTAAGAACTAATTCTTCTTAAATTGGAGCTTGGATTTTATGCAAGCCCTAAACCCATTCCTGGATCTATGTTTTTCGTTTTGGTTTTTTTTCTGCCTTTTGGTTCCCTTTAAAAACCTCTTTGTTAATTTATGGTAGCAAAGTCGTCATGATCATCCCCCCCTGGGGCACAATGATCTTCCATTAATATTGTCTTAGATTAGCCCCTGGTACTAATTTGTTAAAGCCCTGCTGAAAGAGGTATTGATTGGGCCAATGCAGGCTAACTCCATATTGCATTACCTGAATTATTCACTGGTACAGAATCAATCCTTTTTTGACTGGTCACTATTTACACAGGCAATGGGAGTTGATTTTCAGGGGCAAATTACAATAACTTTCATTGACAATGTCAGTCATAGGTTTGCTGGAATACAATATACCTTAATACAGTATATGGATCAATGATGTAGGAAGACCATGTTTGTCTGCCAATCAACAGCTCAATAATCTTGGTACAGCTGTCTTCTGCTTCTTTTTATCCTCAATCCCTCAGGTTACATGTGTATCTGAAATAGAGTTCAGTTCACCCAGTGGAGTTTACACACTGGATCTCACTGATGCAGCCTCTGGAGCATACCATATGCCTTGAGGATCCAGGATGCAATGCTTCAGTGTGACACAGCCCCAAGGTTGGGTCACTAGGATATGCCCAGAAGCCCAGGATAATGTGGCCCATTTGGTTTACACCACCAGGGACACTCCCTCCCTAGCTCCCCCAAAGCATTTTTGGTCATTCTTCACCCCAACAAGTCCTCCCACTTTTCCCACCACATGCATGTGTGCTCCCCTAAACATGTTTGCTCCCTTTCCCCTCCCCTAACTTGCCTTTCCCATTAGTATCCCTCATCCCTCTGACAGGCCTGTCTACCTGTCTGGGGGACCTCATCACAACTTTGTGTGGCAGCTACTCGGTGGACAACATGCCTTTCCCCTCCCTTAATCATTTGATCCTGGCTGACGTAAGACACCCTCTGGCAAAGTGACCTTCCAGATACATACCTCGAGAGGATGGTGTATGGTTCATTGGCACCAGTCAGGCTCTCTACTGGGCTGTCTGGCCTCCCTGGTCAACAGACTGGATGCCCTGCGAGCCTGAGCTTGTGCCCGTCTGGTTGCCTGTTCCTACAGCAGTGGACTCATACAGTATTTGCCCTTTTGTGATTGACAACTTCACTCTGCATAATGTCTTCCAGATCCCTCCGTGTCATGAGGTGTTTCATGGTTTCATCACTGTTTTTAAGGATGTGTACTATTCCATTGTGTGTATAGAAAAGAGTATTTGATTTTTTTAATCCAGTCGTTTTTCCAGTCTTTTACTGACAGGAATTGAGACTGTTTCCAACTTCTTGCTAGTGTGACCTGTGCTTCAATGAACATGGGGAGCCTATGTTTGTTCATAAACTGTTCCTTATTTCTTTGGGGTATATGCCCAGTAATGGTATTCATGGGTCATATGGCATTTCAATTGCCATCCTTTGTAGAAATCACTGTATTACTTTATGCAGTGGCAAGGGAAGATCTGGGCAGAGGATTGTATCTTGGCATCATCCTCTGTATATCTCTTCTTGATATGAATGAAATATTGATTTTTATGATATGTGGGTACAGTGTCAATAAAACTGTTAAAATATAATTAAAAATAAGAAAATATAGTACATTTTTTAGTGTCTGGATTTAAAATTATCTCATTGATAAGATACACTGAGAAGCGTATCACAGGGAGCAAGAATTCTATGATGTGATCTCTGTGCGGGAAGTAGAAAGGGCTTCATAATACTATTACTATCTATCTGTTTTATCAGAGCCTGCTGAATGCTGATTCAGCTCTGTCTCTCATCCTAAAAGACCTGTTAAGCTGTACCAAGTGCCAAGACAAATTCAAGGTTCCTGCTTTAGGAAACACCTACAAGATGTTGGAAAATTGAATCAGTTTGTTTGTTTACCATAATCAATTACGTCATAACACTTAATTTATAACATAGGATGGAAGGGGAATTCAAAAAAGACTAAATTGATCATTTCTACATAAAATTAGTTAATATGTGGAAGTAGAACAATAAATATCCTTATAAAATGGTTGCTATGAACTTTTAAGAACAGATTAAAAAATGTTTCTATAAACTTCTCTGAAACTACGCACAATCCCTCAATACAAGAGCACCTTGCTCAGCTAAATGGTCATTTCATGATACCCACTGTCCTGACATGATCACTGAAGACAGATATGTGCATAAGCAAACGTGGTGAAGAAAGCTGATGGTGCCTGGCTATCAAAAGGTATAGTGTCTGGGGTCTAAAGGTTTGAAGGTAAACAAGCAGCCATCTAGTTCAGAAGCAACAAAGCCCACAGAGAAGAAGCATATAAGTCTATGTGAACATGAGGTGTTGAAGGGATCAGGTAGCAGACACCAAAGAACAAAATCCATCATTGTGTGATCACCTTCTCCACATTGAAGCTGAAGACGAATGTGTGCATAAGTAAGTGTGGTGAAGAAGGTTGATGGTGTCCAGCTATCGAGAGATATAGCATCTGGGGAGTTAAAGGCTTGAAAGTAAACAAGCAACTATCTGGCCCAGAAGCAACAAAGCCCACATGGAAGCAGCACACCAACACGTGTGGCCATGAAGGGCCGAGGGGACCAGGTTTGAAGCACCAAAGGTGGGTAGGGGGGATCATATCATCGTGAATGAGGGGAGTGTGCGATGGGGACCCAATGTCCATCTCTAGACAACTGTACATCCCTTGCAGAGGGGTAGTGGGGAGGAGATGAGTCACTCAGGGCTCAGTGTATCAATAAGGAAACTCACAACCTTCCTCTGGTTCTTAAATGCTTCCTCCCCCAACTATCATGATCCCAATTCTACCTTGCAAACCTGGTTGGACCAGAGGATGCACAGTGGTGCAGATGGGATCTGGAAACACAAGGAATCAAGGACAGATGAACCCCTCAGGACCCAGGGTGAGAGTGGCTATACCAGGAGGGAACTGGGGGTAGAAAGGGGTAACCGATCTTGGGGATCTACATATGGCCTCCTCTCTGGGGGATGGGCAACAGGAAAGTGGGTGAAGGGAGATGCCGGGCAGTGTAAGATAAAATAATAATTTATAAATTATTAAGGGTTCATGAGGGAGGGGGAGCGAGGAGGGAGGGAGGGAGAGGGAAAAGAAAATGAGGAGCTGATTTCAGGAACCCAAGCAGAAGGTAAATTTTCAGAATGATTAGGGCAACGAATGTATAAGTGTGCTTTACACAATTGATGTATGCATGGATTGTGATAACAGTTGTATGAGCCCCAATAAAGTTATTTTTTAAAAAAGAGACTACCAGATATAAAGGAAAATGAGAGAGCAACAAAGATTTACTTCAAGGAAGTTTGCTTTTGCATTTATGGGAACTCCTAAGTCTTCAAATCCAAAGAACACGTGGAAACATTTCTAGAATAAGATCAAGACAACAGAAAGAAGTAGTGAAGTTCAATTATTTTTATTTATACCTCCCAAAGCCCAATTTATTGCCTACGTCACTGTATATACTAGGAATGATTCTGTTGCTTTGTCTATATTTCCTTTCATTTCAATGCATGTGTCAAAAATTCAAAACCAATGAAGGTCTTTCATCTGAAAAACAGATTAACTTCACTTTATGTATCCAAATTTCCATTAACATCTTACTTGGAAAGCTAAAGAAGGTTTTACATTTACTGAATGTTTATTATCTACCAAGGACTATTTTTATGATTGCATATGCCTCGTGTAGGGTAATTCGGACAACATTGTGAGTTAGAATTTTTAGCGTTCCTATTTTATTGATTAGGAAGCAAACTGGCAGATGTCTTTTGCCTAAGGGCACACCATTACTATAAGGTCCTGTTTAAGGACACGGGAGTCTGCCATGGACCACTGTACCAAGTATTCATTAACTACAAAGTAAGGACAATTATTAATATAACTCTGCATCTAAGGATTGAAAAGATTCTTAGAGTCAATGATTTCTTCAAATTGGCCCAGTGACTTTAATTGAAGAATGGCATTGGAAACCAAAATTTGGGAACCAGGAACCAGGTTTGCTCATTCCAGATGGGGAGCTATTTCTTCTAGGTCATCTCAGTTGATAGAGAGTGGGACGATATGCTTCCATACTCTATGTTATAAATGTATCAAATATTTCTATATGCAACCCTATGTGTCTACATTAGGCTAAGTGTAAGTTCATGCTGATATCTCCTATTTCAATCTATTTCCACATGGATCATGCTAGCCTCCTCCTCTTGGTTACCTGTAAAGTCTCATTTCAATGTTGAGAAACCTAGCTCCTGTCATCTGCATCATGTGATTTAATATTTCAAGTTCATTGTATTAGTATATTATGCTGATATCAGAATTGATAACCTGCATCTCTCTTGGAAGAAAAAAATCAGACCACTGCTTATGTAGTTTCTTTTGCCTATAATTTTACAGATTCTGTTCAGTTCCACAGTTCCTTCGGTCATCTCCTTTTCACTCCACCTTCTTTAAGGAGGTGATTTATTGCCATCTTATCACAGTGTTTTGTCACCTTCTGTATTCCACTCTGGAATCCTCTGACCTTCTGATTATATCCTTAAATTTGCATAAATTAAGCTTCATTCTTTGTGATTTAATCATCTATATATTTTGACAAATGCCCTGAATTTTGTATCCACCATTACATGTTTAACCAGAAAAAATTTACCACTTTAAAAAATCTTCTGTGCTTTCTATACTCAATATTTTTTTCTCCACCCAAATCTTACAGAACCATTGATCTCTTTAGTATTGTTATAATTTTGTTTTTTTACCACAATGCCAAATTATATAGTATAAGCGTCCTTAGGCTGCCTTCTTTCACTTAACAATATACATTTAATAAGAGTCCGTATCATGTAATGGATATTATTGAAGAATAGTGTTTCAATGTATGGATGTGCCACATTTTGTTTACCCTTTGTGGCAGTTATATAATCATTTGTCAATTTGAGAGAATTCAGAGTGAAGGGGTAGACTCTAGTCTGTTAATCAGGTCATAGTCACTGAGGCCTCTGTGTGGGCATGGCCTTTTCCTGAGGATTCTCAGAACTCCTGTATTGTTCCTTGGAGGTGGAGGCAGGAGACATTATCTCTCTCTTCTCAGTCCCTGCAAGACATTCTTGTTGACAAGCCACACAGAGACAGCCTGATGGCAGCCAGAGCTTCAGAGCTAAAGAAGCCATGTGGAGACTCATGCCTGCGATGAGATGCTTACACTGCCACAGGATGCACAAGACTTTCCACACCACTGGCTTGTGATCGTCCTGCATTTGGCATTATTGCATGGGTTCCATGAGTCTGAAGAAGAATTTATATATTGTTATCAGATAAATGGGCTACTCCAAGACTTACGGATTTGTTTTGGACTGGTCTGGGATTTTTTTCTCAATATTCAACTGCTCTTGTATTATATCAAGCTCTTATTTATACATATTTGAGTGTGCCAATGAATTAATTTCTCTAGTATACCAAGAATTGCCCACCCATTAATCTGTCGAAAAGCATTTTGGCTACTTTAAATTTTTGTCAATAATGAATACAATTGCTACAAATATATTTATGTTGCATTATATTGACATCAGTTTTCAAATTAGTTTTGTAATTGCACACGATTTTGGGCAAAAATATACAAAATGAGACTGTTAATGTTTTAATTATAGAAAAAAATTAAATGGCCCAAAGAAAACAGACAAGCAGCAACAATACCACCACAATGAGGGGTGTATGTTGAAGAGACAAAAGAACTGACTACTAGTGCTCACAATGTCCAAAGCCAGAATAATTTGAGCAGCAAAGTCAATATGGTAATAATGCATTGTTAATCCGTTAGAATTAACACATTAACGTTATGGCCTAGCATCCCTATGCCATACTCATGTACAGAAAATAATGAATAAATAAATGGAGAAGAGAATAAAACCTGTATTGCAGAAGAATTTCAAATGATTTTTATAGATACTTAACTAGGCTGTGTTTTATTTATTTCATTCTTTATGTCACCCTGCTGTTTATGGTCTTCTCAAGGAAATCTATAGCTAATCATATTGAGGATTCCTTATATGCACTGATATGCTTCACTCATCATCTTGGTATATTTAAGATTCTCTATCTTTGGGGTTTGATATATTGATTATAATGTGCCTTGTTTTATTCTACTATTGGGAATTCAGTGAGTTTCTTAATCTAGATTTGTGTATTTTGTTAAATTTGGAAAGTGATTATCCATTAAATTTTTTACATATTCTTTCTCTTCTTTTCCCTTTCTCTTCTGAGACTCCCATAAAACACATATTGGTCTGCTTGCTGATGTTTCATAGGTCACCATATTTTCATTTTCCTTATTCATTTTCCTTTCTTTCCCTTTACATAGCTATTTTAATTGCCCTTTCCCTGTACAAGTGCACTGATATTTCTTCCTACCTGTTTAACTCTACTGTTGAGTCCCTCTAGTGAGTCTTTAATTTTATGTATTGTGGTTTTCAAACATATAAGTCCTGCTTGTAACATTTTATAAAATCATAAGTTTCTATCTCTTTATTGATATTCTCATTTTGTTTATAGATCATTTCCCAGTTTCCTTTAGTTATTTCCCCCTTGTTTTTCTTGATCTCTCAGGGCACATTTGAAACAATTGTTGATGAAATCTGATAACCATTATAGACTCTATCTAGAAATCCAATGTCCTCACTTTCTCAGGGGTGATCTATCTGTCTCTTCCTGTGGTACTTTTGAATGTGTCATCCTTTTCTGTTTCTTTGTATGACTCATTTTTTGGGGGGTTCAAAATGAGACATTTGAGTAATATCATAAGGCAACTCTAGAAATCAGCTTAGCTTCCTCAGGATTTGCTATTTCTTTTCTTTTTTATTGTTGAAGTCTGTGGAAAACTGGTTTAGTGATGTATCCAGAATTTGAAAATACAGAAAGAATACTTGCAGTAATTACAAGTAATTGTTCCACTTGTTTAGAAATACAGAGAGGCTATTTGCAGATTAACTCTGTGCTGGGATGCCCCTTTCACTCTTCCTCCAACAGCTACAGTACTTTATTTAGTGCTTGCCACCTCTCTATGCTGAGCTACCATATGGATGAATGAAAAAGAGATGTGCATGTTACTCTACTCCTTTAGTGAAAATTCCAACAGGATCAAACACACACACTTAGTTCATAAGGTATGGTCTAATCCTTTCAAAATCAGGATTGAATTTTCAACATGGAAACACAGACTGCTAATTTCAGTTGTGTGCTGGGCCAAGTTGGCTGAGAAGCACGGTTTAGTAACAACAGGCCACAGAAGGGATCACCATTTACATTATTTGGATTTTTGGTGGTGTTGTTGATTCACCATATGCTTGATGTTTACAAATCTCTTCTTGTTTACCAGAGTTTTGAAAAAAAATGTAGGCCCAAGAATGTCTACTTTTTATGTTTCTGTGGAGGGAAGACACTTTGAGCTCTTGGTCTATAGGCTACTTTGGAATCCTTTTTAAAAATACAGGTTCTACAGCCCTGCTCCTAGAGTCTTCATTTCATGGGCCTCGGATCTATACTATTTATCAACTACCAGTGTTGACTTTGATGTTTATAGTCCACAAATAATACTTTGAGAAAGCAGTAAAAAATGGACACAGCATCTGATTTTAATCATCACTGCGGATCAAGAAAAAATTGGGTGTTTTATTATGAGTAAAGGAGGAGAGATACTTTAAATCATTTTGATGTTCCAAAAAGGTCATAGAATCTTCTTTTATTTTCTTCTCAGTAAATTTTAAGTAGCTACTGGAAGTACTCTTATGTATCATCAGTAAAGAAAAGGCTCCTGATAGAGTATTGAAAAGCCAAAAGGAATATTTGAAAATGGGTAGTTGTTAGACACTCTCAATATAATACTGGGGGATACCTATGTAAAAATTTCAGCAATACTGGTAATGTTATGGTTTGTCTTTGTGTACATATTTGTGTTGTTTCCCTGGCAAATAAAAAGCAATGGTAATTCTAAATGCATCATATATATTAAGACTAATAATCGAATTTAAAGTGATTCTTTACAGACAAGATGATCCAGGCATTTGAAAATAATAGGAGATAATATTTGAAAAGTGAAAAATAATTAGTCAAATTGGTCAAAGGGCAGTTGTGTTCTATATTGCCCTTTTGATTTTTGTGGCTTAAAAGTGGTTTATTGCACATTTTCTCCCTCAAGCAGACCTGGTTGAAAACGACAGTTTCAGTCTCACTTTATTTTTTTTTCTATGCACAGGCTTTCATGCATAAGATCTAATTGCATCCTCCTGGTGTTCTGCTTTATTGATTCAAAGGTGCTTTTTTTCCATCCAGAAAGCTGCCTCTCATGATTTCATTACTGGTGTGTAATTCTGCTTTTGTTTTGGGACAGCTCACAATGGATTCAGCTCTGAGTTGCTGCAGTCTTTCCACAGGAAAGTCCTGTCTTCTGAAAGCTCCCATCATTGACTATATATAATGTGTGTGTATATAGAATATGTGTGTGTTTCTCTCTCTGTGTGTGTTTGTTTATGGAAAGAGAGAGAGAGAGAGAGAGAGAGAGAGAGAGAGAGAGAATGAATTATATAAGTGCTTTATTGGCTTAGAAAATGCAAAACGTGAAGATTTTCCACTTTGTAGTTATTCCCTAAAGCAGTTAAGCTCTAATATAACAGACCCATATTCAAATATGGACTGCTAAATCTGGGTGATCTTTTCAATCATATAAGTCTGTAAAGCTGTTGTCCTCCATCAGCTGCAAATGATAATACTAAAATATATGTGATGTGCTTACAGTGCAGAATAAATGAGATTGTGCATATATTATAGAATTTCCCCCATTGCAAAGATATTCTCTGAATTAGGAAATATTTAATTTATAATATATAATATTTTCATTTCAGTAATAATTTCAGTATATTATTTACATGCCTCACTTATAACCACTTGTTTTGGTTTTTCTGGTGGTACATTTTATCATTATGTATATGGATTAAAATATTTCTGAAAGTTTATATGTAATATTCCCAACCCCCAAAGACAGAGATTGAATTTATAAAGCTTTGGGTAATAGAAGGCAATAATAAATAATAAATGAGGTACTCCACTTCTATCAGAATCAACTGACATTGATAAAAACTCCATGGTCATTTGAGATGACCTGTACTCACTAAAAACACCTGGTTGAACAATTGTTAAGCATTTGGTTGCTAATGAGAAGATTGGTAGTTCAAACCCACCACTTACTCCAAAAAGAAAAGCCCCTGATCTGCTTCCATAAAATTACAGCCTCACTGGATTCTATGAGGCATTTGAGTCAGTCTTATAATGTTGCTAGCCATTGGAATCAATACAATGTTACAAAACAGCAACAAAATATCAGTAAATATGAAAGATAATTACCTCATATAAATATATATGTTGTCATCTCTGTTTTATATATAATAAATCCAAGGGTCAGAATCACCTGTCACATAGATTGCCTTTCATTACATTACTATATAAATCAAAGATTATTACAATTTGCAGGTTACTGAGATTTGTTTTTGCATACGTTTGCAGAGTCAAGATGTCACTTAAAAAGCAGGCACTCATTTACTACTATATGCCTACATTTGGAAAACGGTAGACTTGTTAAAATCAAGGTACGAAATGAGTGGAATGGAGAACATTTTATGGAATAGACACATGAGAAGCTCCATGTTAAAAAAGACCTCCAAAAACAAAAATCAAAAACATAAAATATGAATGCATCCAACAACCACTTAAAGTTTCTGTAAATTGCCCTAAGGTCACACAGCAAATGCAGAAATACTTATTCAAGAAAATTTATAAAATCTCATAAATAATCCAAGTCTTTAGCATTTGAACCAAGATTCCCTTCCTCCCACACATACCAGAGCATACTGGAAGCTCTGTGCCACATAGGTACACGCAAGACCAAAGATCTTTTACACACACACATGCACACACACACGTACACACACCCTGCCCCTCCCTGCTTCCAGTCTAAGGCTATATAGTGCTTTTCTAGGAGAGGTAGAGAACCATTATTTCTCATCCACTCCTGAGATGCCAAAGTTCTATTCCAGACAATACAAACGGAAATTTTTGGCAATCATTTCATCCATCCATTCCCCAGGCACAGGACTGAAGTTCTACAGCCTTGTTATGGAAACTCGGGCTATTGGATTCATAGTAGTACTGTCACCCAGCTTGCTTGTTGATTAGAGATTGCAAACTGGAAAGGGTAAATCTAGACCACCAAGGGTTACTTGTCCCTGTTTATGCACTGATCATGAAGCAGAACATTAACTCCAGGAGGGGCAGACCATTTCCCTTACCTCCAGCTCCTGAGAAGTGGGGCAGAAAAGGCAGGTTGAAAGAACATAGATTTACAAAGCATCCATCAATTGAACTCTAGAAAAGAGCATAAAGAAGTTTAAGGATAAGATATTATCAAAAACAACACAAAATTTAAAGCCAAGTTAAAATAGTATAAAATATCCATGAAAACAGTAATCTAGACCATAAATCAACTATAGCAAAACCAAGAAAGAGACAGACATGAAGTACTCTCCTGGTTAGGAACAAACTTCAGAACTGATGACAAGAACCCAACCTAAATGGATCAGATTATTGATAAATGTAGATCTCTGTGAATTGCAATGCAAAGCAAACATTTCTGGCAACAACTGGCCAGAAATTAGGAGAGACTAACAGCTACAGCTAGCAAATAAATAAGTCTGACGTTCAATTCTTTAAAAATCAGACATTTAAAACCCTATGGAGCAAAGTTCTATTATGATATACATAGGGTGATCACAAGTTGGAACTGAATCAGAAGCAAGTGGTTTTTAAGAGATTACTGACATAACACACAGTGGTAGCAGACAGCTTAACAGCCTCCAAAGAAAGAGACAAAAGTCGTGTAAAACCTAATGTTATCCTAATGCCTGTATCGATATCCAAAGCAATACCTTTTGAGAAGAGACAAAGAAACTCCGGAAATATTACAACCAAATAATCTTCCTGTGGTGGGTATAAATGTGGAATTTACACACAAAGTCTTCAGAGTGGCATAATCATTTAAGATTAATAATCTAAACATTCACCTTTAAAATTAGAGAAAAAATTAATTAAACAATAATCAAATGCAAGATGATTATTAAAAACACTAGAGGAAATAAAGGAAATCGAGTATGGAAAAACAATATAAGAGCTCAACAAAACCAAAAGTTTTTATCTTAGGAGAGATGAACAGAATGGACAAATCTTAAACTAGATTGAACAAGAAGAAAAGAGCAAAGAAGGCAGATTACTAAAGTCAAAAAATAAGGGGAACATTATTACCAACTTTATAGTAATAAGGACTTTAAGGGAATGCTATGAATACTTTTATGTCACAAATTGCATAACCTAGATGAAATGGACAAAGCAATAGAAAGGCAAAATCTATTTAAAGTAACTCAAAAAGAATTGCAATATTTGAACAGATCAGTACTATATAATCTGGAACCCTGTTAGCACTGATGGATAGGCAATGAAATGCTAAGCCCAAGGTTCAAACACACCAGCCATACTGAGGTAGAAGAATGAAGCTGTCCCCTTCAAAATTCACAGCCAATGGTAGAAGAGTGAATCTGTCCCTTTAATAAATATTCACAGCCAATCTCCTGTAAAAAAATAGCAGCTTATGCAAATGTTCTAAAGAAACCCTCAAAGGAAAAACGGGAAAAATTTGATATAGAGGAAAAAACGTGGAGCTCTGAATCTCCGAAGAGGGAGAGAAAAACTAAATTAACTGAACCTGTACCCAGAGAGAACTAGCAACTGATGAATTCCCTGGGAAATTCCCATCTTGCTGCCCCTGAATGAGACAACTGTTTCCACACAGTCTAGCTATCTTTGCACCTCCAACACCTGCCCTAGTGAAAAGAACCACCAACTCCACTACCACATGATCAACAAATAAGTACAAAATAAAATATGCAAGGGGTACCCCCCAAAAAGCAGAAAGTTTTTGTTCAAAGCTGGGTGTTTAAATTTTTTTAAAAGATAACCTTATCACCTTCAAAGTACTCACCTTTATGTTGAATATATTTGTCAAATCTGTGATTCCATTCTTGGAAACATCTTTCAAACGTATCTGTTTCGATGGCTGACAGCACCTCCTTCATTTTTTCCTTCACCTACCCTACATCCTTAAATTTTTGTCCTTTTATGTCCCTCTGAATTTGTGGTAACAAAAAGAAGTCGCACAGAATGAGGGCAGGGAAGTCAGGTGCATGGCATAAGAGAGGCACGGTGGGGGGATTTTGTCAAAAACTCCTGCACTGAGATGGCTGCGTGAGCAGGTGCATTTTCATGGTAGCAAAACCAGTCTCCCAATGGCCACAAATCAGGCCTTTTTTTTGTTGTACACTGTTACACTATCTTTTCAAAACCTCTAAATAAAAAGGTTGACCAACAGCCTAACCTGGTGGAATGAACTCCAAATGCACTATGAGTCAACATTTTCATTCCTTAGAGAAGTTGACGGACCTCCAGGACAAGGTTTGTCATCACAGGACACCTCACCTCTTTTGAAATGAAAAAACTTCTTGTACACTTGAGTTTTTCCCATAGCACTGTCATTGTGAGCATTTTTCATGAGCAGGAAACATCATTTCACAGCTGCATGCTGTTCCCTTAAATTGGCCATACCAAAAAACGAGGTTCAAGTGAAACTTCTTTTATGAAAAAAATTACTGTGATCAGAGAAAACCTTCCCAGGCGACTCCACAGGGTGCACTAACTCAGAATGAGTTGCTTGATGCTCACCTAGTGGGGAAAATGCTCACTACTGAAGCTCCGCTCTACTTAGCACAATTCTGCTTTTAGGGGGTACCCCCTCTTATACTATAAATAATCAGGACATTAGACTTTGTATTTTAGAGATGCACAACATCCCTCATAGATCACATCAGAAGGATTCAATTTGGAACTCCTACTAAGCAAACTGGACTTTATCTTAAACACACTAGTATCAGGTTAGAGACTGAAATGACTCTCTGCCTTTGTGAGAGCATTACTGAAAGTTTTATCCTATCTCCTTCAAAGTAAGTGTAAATAGTGCCCACTAAGTATAAGACATTAATCTGTACAAATCAACAATCCATGTATTTTAGACTAACAGACTGACCTGTGTGTGTATACTTTCTTTTCCTGGACAGTGTTTTAAATTCTATCCCAATAGCTAAATTAATGGTAATATCATTAGAACTACGATATGCACCATGGGGATAATTTAAAATGTCCTTTGGTAAAATAATAATGATACTTTTAAAGAGAACCAAAGATATATATATATATATATATATATATATATATATATATATATATATATATATATATATATATATAAGTCATAGATCTATAAATGGATTTTGAGCTCACAATAGTAGGCTCAATCTAAGAAAGACCAGTTTTTATTATATGGCTCTAGTTAATACCTATCCCCATGAAATGATTACTGAAGATATAGTTGCTGTACCAAAGTGTAGTGAAGAAAGCAAATGGTGTTGGGTATCAGAAAAAATATTATCTGGGTCCTAAAAAGCTTGTCTTAAAACAAGCAGCCATCTAAACGAAGTGTTGGCTAATTCCACATGGAAACTACACCAGCATGTTTAATCTAAGAAGTGTAAATAATAAAATCCAAACCCAGAAGAGGATATGGTATTAGAACTTAACTTCTGAACCCGTTTGCAGAAGGCTGCGGAGAACAGTGAAAACACAAAAATCCTTTTGCAAGCTCTCCCATTTGGATTAAGCCTCAGGTGAATCCTTTCTGACTACGGACCAGAGATGGAAAAGGCCTTGCTACCAGAGTTCATTGCAGGATGGAATAGTGCAGTCGGAGTTAGGGAAAATTGTGACATATTGTCATTGATCCCCCTCTTGACCCAGTTTTTGAATATTTTCGGCTTTGTTATCGACTGAGAATTTTTTTTTGCTTCATTGTGTCATTGTTGGGCCATTTGCTTGTATGTATGCTTTCTGTATATGAAACCCAAATTAGATAAACCTATAGGAAGAACACTGGATTAATAGATTCAAAGGGATGTCACAGAGGAGGCTTACAGGAAATGGAGAGCTAACAACAAGTACAAGGAAGAAGAAATATCTTGGAATTGATTGTAGTGATGATTGCACAATTCCTATGAATGTTATTGAACTGCTGATATTTATGGTGATGTGAAGTTATTAAAAAATTTAAACTTATTAAATAAAAATAAGGAATAGAAGAATGATGAAAATGTTCTGAAATTGATTGCAGTGATGATTACACAAATCTTTTTAATGTTTAAAATTGAATTATATTATATGTGAATTATATGTTAACAAAACTGTTAAGTTTATCTCCATGATATAAAAGTAACTTAAAAATACCATACTATGTGGTTCAAAACCACCAGTTGCTCCACAGTAAAAAATACCATACTATGATATAATTTTTATTAGTTATATGCCTCTCCTACATAAAGTGCAGCCTGGTCTATAAAAAAAAATATTGGGAGATTGGACTAAGAGATTGCATGTCCTGAGAAAGGTGCTTACTCTTGTCTTAGGGTTTATCTTATAGTAAGGGTCTCTTACAACATTGGCTCTTTTATTGTGAGTGACTAACTTCACTGAGCATAATGGTTTTCAGATCTATTCATATCGTGAGAGTTTCAGGATTTCACAAGCATTTTTAAGGGATACACAATATTCCATTGCAAATATGTTCCAGAATTTCTCTATTTATTATTTTACTGATGGACGTTTGAGCTGCTTCTAGCTTCTTGCTATTGTCAACTGTGCTGCAATTAACACGACAGAGCATACATCTGTTCGTGTTGTGTTTCTTAGTTCTGTGGAGTCACATCCAATGGCCTACTCTCAAAAAAAAATTCTACAGCATTATTACTGCATAAGAACTCCCCCCAAAAGTAGTTTTTCTATTTTACTTTTGTTTGGTTTATTTGAAATATATTCAATTAAATTATCCAGAATTGAATATTTGTTTTAATGAAAACAATTATGTTGGAAATGATGAAATGGAATAATGTGAAAGAAGACTTCAAAAAATTTGTCTTTAACTTCTCACTGCCACTGAGTTGCTTCCCTTGAGGGAGTCTCAGCATATAAATTTTTGGGGAATAGAAAGTCTCATCTTCCTCCCGCAGAGGGGTTGGTGGTTTTAAACTGCTAACTTTGTGGTCAGCAGCACATCATATAACCCATTATCTACCAGGTATCCTTCTTTGCATTCTAGGGCCTTATAATTTATTTGAAGACAAGTGCATGATAAATACAAGTCTCATATTTTTCTTGGTTATATCAAGGAGCTCCAATGGCATTGTTGGGTATGTATTGAATTGTTAACATCAATATCTGCATAAAGATAAAGATTTTCAGTCTAGCAAACCCTATGTGAGGTTGCTATAAGCCAGAATCAACTCCTAGCACCCACTTTCCATCAGAAGTTCTGGTGATGTAGTGGTTACAGATTGGGCTGCAAACTGCAAGCTCAGAAGTTCCAAACAACCAGCTTCTTTGTAGGGAAAAGACAGGGTTTTCAACTCCCATAAAGAGTTACAGTCATGAAAATCCACAGGGGATGCTTTACTCTGTCCTATTGGCTTGCTGAGTTGGAATTGAGTGATGGCAATGAGTGATATCAGTTATCACAAAATGTGAAGGATGGGCATAAATGGCAATGGGCATGATTAAGATGTGGGTGATCTTACTAGGCAATTACACTTGAAGACAATTTTTAAGAAATAGAAATGGATGTGTTAAGGGAGATAGCAAGGCCCTATGGGTAAAAGGTACATTATGAGTAAACAGACAAAATTATAAGAATGGGTGCTATGTTAGGCTGTATCAACTGGAATAGACAGGATGGTGCCATTGTACATAAACCTGTGGTATATAGCTGCAAAGTTTTATAAAAACAGAACCAAACTCCATGCCTTTGGGTCAATCCTGTCCCATACCTACCTCCAGTAGATTTTGTGACTGTAACTGTTTCTTCAGCGGAGCTGCTGGTGGTTTTGAACCATGTGGATGATAACCCAACGAATAATCACTACATGGCCAGGGTTCCACATGATGTTTTATATAAGATGGAGAGAAAATAGACTTTGTTTTACAAATGTTAGGAAGCCTGGAGAATTGTGACGTGAGCAATTGTATATTTTAGGAAGACAATGCTGATGGTGTGGAGAATGGGACCAGCAGCAAGAAGCCAGATTGTAAGACTGATGTAGTTTTCTAATATTGGATGAAATGGGCCCAAGTACCAACTGACACCAGTGTTTCCCAAAGTGAGCAAGAGTGCCCCCTCTGTGAGGCAAAAACAGATACCTACAATTTACCCTGGATTGTGGGCTGTTGTACAGTTAGTTTGTTTTTCATTGCACGAGGGGAGCTGAGCAACATTCTTTCTGATAAAGGGGGTGGTAGGTCAATGAAGTCTGGGCAGCTGTCTTATGCAGAGAGACAAAAGGGGTTTAATTTACATGAAGGTATCTTATTTAGAAAGAGTAATGGTGGTGTGGGGAAGGGGGCATACTGAGCAAATGTTGTAGATATTTAGGCGGAAAGCAGGAGGGTGGTGAATTATGGAAGACAAGAGAAGGGAGAGTCCTCAAGAATAAAA
This sequence comes from Tenrec ecaudatus, assembly GCF_050624435.1. Taxonomy (NCBI): domain Eukaryota; kingdom Metazoa; phylum Chordata; class Mammalia; order Afrosoricida; family Tenrecidae; genus Tenrec; species Tenrec ecaudatus. Next base: position 115,998,461 of record NC_134548.1, on the reverse strand, counting down.
GTAAGCCCCAATGCCAATATGAAGATCAACGCAAAAAAATTACATTTGTGGGTTTGGAGGTCAGATTTGGACGTTTCATAGAAGTTTCAATGGAAGAATAAGGGCAATCAGATTAGAACATCTGTAAAAGCAATAAATATGTATATAAATATATATATATATATATATCCTAATTTTTGCATTTGTTTAATCATACAAACAGATATTCTTTTCAAGCTATTACTAAAGGACTAATTGCAATGTAAATTACCTGTCTTACAAAGAGCATTTTAAGTAGGTATGACAAGACATTTATTGTGTTTTAATTAAACAACTGATTTGCAGAGAAGCTTTGCTGAGGAATATTCAGCTTAGAAGAGTAAAACATGATTGCTTTTTAATTATGTCAAGATTACATAAGCAGTGAAACCAAATGAACCAACAGAAATCTCTAAGGATCCTAAAGGGCATATCATCAACACTTGTTGCAATTTCAGCACCAATCAAAAGTCTCCATGCACCCTATGTCCAGGCGGAGCACTTAAACTACTGTGTCCTGGGCTCGCACGCATGTACTCACTCTCACACTCACTCACTAGTGTTAATCAATTCCAAGTCTGTCTCTGGGTTTCTGAGACTGTATCTTTTGGGAGGGAGTATGAAGCCTCATCTTTCTTTTAAAAAGCCAGCTGGTGGTTTTGATCAATTGACCTTGCGGTTAACAGCCCGGTTATAACCCACTACACCAGAAGAGTAACATAATGAGTTACTCGTTGGGTTTCTCTGTAAGGTCAGCAATTGAAAACTACAAGTCACTCTTTGGAAGAAACACGAGGCATTCTACTCCAGTCTGGAGAAGTTCTATTCTGTTCCAAATGTCACTGTGAAATGGAATTGACTCAATGGGAGTAAGTTTTGTTTGGACTATTTGGAGGTTGAGGGTGCAGACTATTTATACCTGTCCACAATGCATTGCACAAGGGGTGCACTTTCCACTGTAACACAATTCATTCTTCTTTCTTCATGGACTCAATGACAGTGAATTTGGGTTTGTTTTGTTTGCAGAACTATGTGATCTATGTGACAAAGCTGACAAGACTTTTATGTCACTGAAAGAAATCTTAGTATCAGTATATTATATTGATGATTAAGGAAATGAAATCATGTGTAATTCCAGTGAGAATTTAATTTCTGATAAAAAAAGGCAATCAAAGAACCCTGCATTATTCTGCTGTCAGTAGTTCAAAACTCACTACCGTGAAGTTGATTCTGGCTCATTATGACTCTATGGGACAGGGCAGAAGACTGTCATGGTTTATGGAAGTTGAAAGCCTGATCTTTCTCCTGTGGAGCAAATGGTGACTTAGTACTGGTGACCTTCCAGTCAGAAGCTGAAAGAGTAACCACTATATCACCAGAGCTCCCTGCTGTCAATATTAGTTATATATGCCAACTAATTCAAGATATCAATACTAATTTAAGACACACTGTAAATATAAGAGAGATGTCTGTATATCTGTGTGTATGTGTGTGTGCAAAAAGAAGATAGATGCACACTGCATCCTTGACAGCAGGACGATGATTAAAAAAAACAACAATAAAACCGAGATTCTCCAAACCATTATAGCCCTGTTATTTTTGATTATGAAGATAAAGACTAAAAGAAATAGCTGAAAAAGATGAAAAAGTCCTCTGTGAAGCAACATAGGGGATGTGAGATAGGGAGGAGAAAGAAATAATACCACTATTATTTTTTTTAATATACAGCTTACAGAACTATTGGATTTTCGAATTATCTAAATATATTAACTTAAAAACACAACTCTTTAATACAAAGTAAAAAAAAATTGTGAATGTCGTATTTCTTTTGCTTCTTTCAGAGATAGATTTGTCTGAGTTCTCTAGAGATACAAAACCATTGTTATTTGTATGTGTTTATATAGAAAGAAATTTATATCAAGAAAATGACTCAAACATTTGTCAAAGCAGTTAAGTCCAAGTTCAGACAGACACCAAGTAGATTGGTCAGCTTTTAGGCTGGTGACCTCTTCTACCTCACCTAGATGCGGAGGCTGATGAGTCCAAGATTGGCAGGAAACAACATGATGATAACTATAATGAAAATAAATCCAAGGTTGGCAGGTACGATGTCAGGCCACTGAAGACTTCCAGGAGAGGCAGGCAATATGCAAGGCCAAATACCGAGGTCGATGAGCCAGCTGCAGAGTTCTAAGGCAGCAAGAATCAAGCAAGCTTTCCACAGCTTTTATTTATATAGGAAATAGGCAATACCTTTGGTGAAACGATAATTGCATAAAGATTGCGACCTGAATAAGAGGGTTGCACTCCATGATGCCATCTTTTATCTATTATTGTTCCGTGGTAGTTTCCATGTTGCTTTGATGCCAGCAGGGTCACTCAAAGTGAACAGCTTTCAGTAGAGCTGCCACACTAACAGACTACTAAGAAGTAACAGGCAGTACATTTCTAAGGAATTACTTGCTGAAAATCTTATGAATAGCAGCTGAACATGGTCAGATACTTAAAAACCCAATGAATAGCAGTAGAACATTGTCAGCTACTTAAAACTAAATGAATTGGAGAAAAATAATGCCAGAAGGTGAACCAATGAGGCTGGAAGGCACTCACAATCTGACTGAGGAAGAGTTGCCTCTTCAGTTAGAGTTTGCCATAACTACATGGATAGAGTAAGCCTTCAAGTCATTTGCTAATGGTGCAAGACTCAAAATGAGAAGAAATAGCTGTACATGTCTATTAATAATTATAAATTGGAAAGTATTAGGCATGGATCCAGGAAAATTAGAAGTCATCAAAATGAAATGGAACACATAAATATTGATATCCTAGACATTAATGAATTGAAATGGACTGGTATTGAGCATTTACTATGCTAGGAATGATAGAGTCAAAATGAATGGCTTCACATTCATCATCAAAAAGTGCATTTCAAAATCTAGCATGAAGCACAATGTTGTTTGTTGTGGAATAATATCTATGCACATAAAAGTAAAGTCAGTCAATATGAATATTATTTAAATTTGTGTGCCAGCCACTCATGCTAGTGATGAAGACATCGAAGAAGAATTGTACCAACACCCAGTCTGAGACTGATCACAAATATGAAGATACCTTGATAATTATTGGCGATTGCAATTCAGAAGTTGGAAACAGAAAGAAACAGCAGTTAGAAATATGGACTTGGGTATACAAATAAAGCTAGAGATTGCATGACATAATTTTGCACTATGAATTGACTTTGTGGCAACTATGTTTCCTCAACAATACAAACAGAAATACATGGAGTTCATTAGATGGAATGAACAGAAACCAAATTGACTACATCTGTGTGAAGAGATGATGGAGACGTGCAATATCAGTAGCTACAATGAGGCCAGGGTGGGCTGTGGAACATAGGAAAATCAATTGCTCATATCTAAGTTCAGGTTGAAGCTGATGAAAATTAAAGCAATTTCAGGAGAACCAAAACACAACCCCATAAGTATAAACCACTGAATTTTGAGAACATCTCAAACATATTTGGCACATTGAACACTCGTGACAGAAGGCCTGATGAGCTGTGGGAGGTCATCAAGAACACCATGCAAGAAGAAAGCAAAAGGTCATTAGAAACACAGAAAATAAATAATACGTCAAAGTGGGTGTCAGAACAGACTCTGGAACTTGCTTTCGCTAAGGCAAATAGAAGAAATAAGGCACTCAGAGATCTGAACAGAAAGTTCAAAAGGGCAACTCGAAAAGACAAAATATTATAATAAAATGTGCAAAGACCTAGGGTTAGAAAACCAAAAATAAAGAACACACTCAGCATATTTTAAATGGAAAAGCTCAAGAAAAAAATCAAATATCGGATGCCAAATCACAATTTTGAAAGATTCTATAGTCAAATAGTGAACGATGCAGGAAGTATCAAACCAAGATGGAAAGACTACACAGTCACTTTACCAAAAAGAGCCAGCCAACATTCAACCATCTCAAGAATGAATGGTACTGATGGAAGAAGCTTAAGCTGAAATGAAATCATTAGCCAAAAGCAAGTGTCCAGAAATTAATGGAATATTAATTGAAATATTTCTACATGCTGATGAAGCACTCATTCAGACATGCCAAGAAATTTGGAAGGTAGCTACCTGGCCAACTGATTGGAAGAGATTTGTATTTGGAGCCTTTCCATAGAAAGATGACTCAACAGAATCCTCAAGTTATAGAACAATATCTTTGTGAGCACATGCGAGTAAAATTGCATTGATGGAGCAGTGCAATGATGGCCTGATGCCAGAAATTGAGACCGAATTCAGAAGGAGAAGTGAAGCCAAGGATACCATTGCTGATGCCACATGGAGCTTGGATAAAAGCAGAGAACAGCAGAAGGCTTTTTACTTGTGCTTTATTGACTATGCATAGGCTGTGAATTATAATAAACTATGTGTAGTCTTGAGAAGAATGGGAATTCCAGAACACTTATTGTGCCCATGTGGAACTTGTAAATGGATCAAATGCAGTTGTGTGAACAGAACAATATAGTACTATATGGTTTAAAATCAGGAAAGGTGTGCATTAGCATCGTATCATCTCCAAATATTTCTTCAATCCATATGCTGAGCACATAATCAGATGAGCTGGGCTATATGAAGAGGAACATGGCATCAGGATTGGAGGAAGGCTTCTGAAAAACCTGAGGTATGCACATGACACAGCCTAGTTTGCTGAAATTGAGGAGAACTTGAAGCACTTGCTGAATGATGTCAAGGATTTCAACTTCATGTAGAAGAAGACCCAAATCCTCACAACTGAACCAATTGGTAACATAGTCAAGCATTTTTATCTTGCTTGGAACCACAATCAATGCTCATGGAAGCAGCGGTCAAGAAATAAAAGGATGCATTGCATTGATTATATCTGCTGCATAAGACTTCTTTATAATGTTGCAAAACAAGGAGTTCACTTTGAGGACTTAGTTGTGCCTGACCCAAGTTATGGTATTTCAACCACCTTATTTGCATGTGAAAGTTTGACATTGAATAAGGAAAACACAAGAATCTGTGCATTTGAATTATAGTGCTGGTGAAGAATTTTGAAAGTAACATGGACGGACAAGAAGAAAAACAGGTCTATCTTGGAGAATGTACAGACCTAGTGCTCCTTAGAAGCAAGAATGGCAAGTCTTTGTCTCATGTACTTTGGACATGTTATCAGGAGAGATCAGTTCCTGGGAAAGGACACCATGTTTGGTAAAGTAGAAGGTCAAATGAAAAGAGGAAGACCCTTGGAAAGATGAATTGATCCAGTGGTTGCAACAAAGGGCTCGCACGTAACAATTGTGAGACTGGCAATAGAGTGGGCAAAGTTTCATTCTATTTGACATTGGGTCACTATGAATTGACGCAACACTATGAGCTGACTCAACAGCACCTAACAACAACCTAAAACCTCCACTCTAATCTTCTTACAATTGTGTGGCTGCCCATCACGGAGTTGATTACATTGCTAGGTCACATTGTGAGGAATTGCTAGGCCTGAACTGCCAAACAACTGAGAATCCTGGCCCAGCCACCGTGACACAAATCCCAAGCATCACACGTAGAGACATAGATAAATGTTTGTATTTTGCCTCTCTCTCTCTCTCTCTCTCTCTCTCTCTCTCTCTCTCTCTCTCTCTCTCTCACTCTCTTTGTGGGGTCTGTTCTCTCATACTGTGTGTAATTTTTCTTTGTATGAGGATGACTGAAATAACTGGGAAGTTTTTACTTAAAACTGCTGCAAGGGGTTTTGGTACACCTCCAGAAGCTGACCCATGAGTGAAGGGCAATAAGATGTCAAGCATGCATGCTGTTTCTTCAGAATGCAAGCACTCTTTCAAATTGGTCATGATAAGTAATGGTCCACTTGCCAGATAGTTTATTTCTAGAGCATCTAGTGTTTAATTGGTCGTGTTAACAAATGATTTTTGAATATGTTGATGCCATTTTTATTTCCTTTTAGTTAAATTATGGCCCCATCATAAGCTTATTTTCTGGCTTAAAGAAGTCTATTTCTTCAAGGGAAACTAGTCTGGCTTGTCCATATCATTGTTTAGAAAATTTAAAAATTTTAAAAATATAGTCAAGTATATTGTTTGGTGGGGTTTTTAATAGTGTGCTTCCATCTCTAAAGTTTTCTGTTCATTCAATATAGTTTTCAATATTTTGAAGATGGCTCTTATATATAACATAATAACAGTTTTCTATTTTATTTCAATTATTTATTTCTGTCAAATCCTTGTACAGTTACTCTGCCCGATTATATTTAATTAGACTCATGAAAGTCTTTGTTGTCTTTTTAAAAAAAACATTAGTCAGTATACTTCAATACAATCTATGTAAATCAAAGTATTCTTTTATAAAAAAGTCTGTATACCTGTGATTTTATTCATAAATATAAAAACTACAGAGATTTTAACTGGATTCTTTGTTTTTCTTATTTGCAATGGAAGATATCAAAATTAGGATTTTCAAATTTTGTATATTATTTTAACTAGTCATTTATTGAAAAATATGTATTTGAGCACTTAAAATGTGTGATGGATACCCATGTTACATGATGGACATTTGAAGGAATAACAACTATACAATCACTTCTTCATTAAGCTTACATTAAAATCAGGGAGCTAGAGAAAGAAGGATGACAATACTAATAAAAATTTTAAACTGTATTAATTCAATGAAGTAGGCAAATTGGGATCTAAGAAAATAACAAGCAATACCTTCCGTGATAGGAAGGTTTATTGTGCCAACTTGGCCAATAGACAGACATATGTGGGCTTAATAAGGTTGAAGTTTAATCGAAGGGCAAAAAGATAAATGGCCTGGCGAGCCTCGCCTGTCCATCTCTTGTTCTCTGATGATCGGACTAGTGTATGGCTGCCTTAGCTAGTTGTCTGCCTCAACCTGAGAGCTACCCTACCTGTGGGACACCCAACCCATGAACCATGTTGCTATAGTTTGAGGTTCCTTTGAAACCTGCTTCGTTACCATGCTGGTATGTACATCACTTGAGCTGGGGACACTTGGACCCTGACATCTGGCTAACTGTCAGTGACTTGCTCTGCTGTTTGCTGCCTCTGGCCAGACTGCCTAGCTTGCTTTACAGAAGATTCAGTTGTCTGCTTCCTTGACTTGCATTCAACAGCTATTGTGAGTTCAAGGACTGCCAGAATATTCACTATTTCACAGACGTGAGTTGAACTGAGCCCTCTGTACTGCTCTATGGACCAATTAGCTGTTTATTTCATTCTTATATATCTATCTATCCATATATGTATAAAATCATAAGTGTCCTGATTTTGTTTCTCTGTAGAACTCTGTGCTATACACCTTCTTTTGGACTGGGTACATAGGGAAAATCTCTATGAGGATATTTAAATTTAGATATAAAAAGGAACAGCTGAAAGTGTAAAGATAAGAGTGGTGGTGGTGGAAATAGAATTCCAGACAGAGGAAATAGGGTTTAAAAAGACAGGGAAGTGCTTGGTGTTTTGCAGGAAGTGAAAGGTGTGTAAAAGAAGAGAGCCTGGTTTTCCATATAATAAAGCTGGGAGATAATATTTTAAAGTGAAGAATCAGTGGCAAGGTTATGAGTTTATGCATTTTGACAAATATATGTATAAGTAGTAGGTAAAGAGTCATGGAACAAGGGAGCTGATTGAACCATGAAAAGGGCAGGAGGTGATGCTGAAGAGTAAGTAGGGCCTACAAGCTACAGAAAATTTTAAGCCTCGGTAAAGAGCTTGGATTTTACTTTAAGTGCAATGCGGAGCCATTAAAGAATTTAAAGCAGGAAAATGACATGAATGGGTATTTGCTATAAAACATTATTTTTTCCATGAATAGGATAGAGTGAAAATAAAACAAAGGAGATGGATGGGATGTTGCTACAAAGGGAAATAACGGTGATTTAGAGCGAAAGCAGTGGAACTGGGGACAATTGGATGATTCACAGTTTACTTTGATGTTAGAATTGCAGATCTTTTTAACTATTGGGTGGGCAGATAGGAGAGAGGAAGAACTGGTGATCATAACACTTAGATTTTCAGTCTGAAAGAAAGTGATGACATTAACTTAGATGACTAAGGGCAGAGTGAGGTGTGGAACAACCAAGATCTTATACATGCTGTTAAATTATTTCATGTCTGTGAAACATCCAAGTGGAAATGTCAATAAAGAATTTGATTTGAAGAGATTCGGCTATTAGTTGTGCTTTATTTCTAGGGAACCATGAACATACAAGTATGAATAACGTAGAAAACAAAACCTATTGCCAATGAGTCAATATCTACGCACAGCTACCCTATATAGTGTTTCTGATGTTTTCAATTTTCTCCTGTGGATTTGCTGGTGGGCTTCAAGTGCTGAACTTGTTCACAGCCTAATGCTTACATGACAGTGCCAACAAAGCTCCTTGGTCTGTATCCTCAAACTTATACCACTGCCATTCAGTCAACCACAGGACAGAGTAAAACTGTCCCTTTTTTTCCTTTTAATACTAATTATTGAACAATCTGACTCCATATATTTGTAGATACTATCAGAATCTCAATCTCTCTCTGTCTCTCTGTCTCTCTCTCTCTCTCCCGACTTACCTACCTACCTACCTACCTGCCTATCTAACTATCTCTCCTGCTCTCTACCTGTCTTCTGTCCTTTCAGCAAATTTTCTGCAATTTTGACGCTCATACAATAGATTTGACTTGGCTTATGTTAACAGACATCATGTATGTGTACAAAAGGAGGATGAAATTAAACCATCAGGATTCCATGAAGGAGAAGGGAGACGTTTACAGGATAACAGTCACGCATGATTTCTATAATAACTGTATTCTCTTAACTGAAAATTTTGACTTGACACAGAGTCCCACAAAGATATGTTTCTCTTCCTAACTTTGTCAATGTATTTATTTTTAAAAATTTGAGTAAAATTTAAAGTGTGTGTGTGTGGGTTGGGAGCATAAGCATTCATGTGTGCCTGTTTTTTTAATGAATCGACTTGTTTTACAAAGGATAAGCTTACATGAGTCGTAAATGTTTTTGGAAAGGTCACTGTGGCTCCTTCCTACATCGTGTAGGCCCTGGTAGAAGACATTTGAGACCTGCTTGGGAAGGGGCATCAGAACAAGTGCACAAGCCTGCAAGTGCACTAGGATTTCAAAGGAGGGAAAGTCTGAAGCGGTGGTTAAAGTTCTTCATTGGAGCTCGGAATATACGCGGAACCTTGAAAATTTCATGGAGAAATTCCCGTATATTTTAAATTTATTTTCTACAAACCTTTTGAAGCTCCAACACTTATGACTTAAAGGAGAACAAAGCAGTCACTTTACAGCATATGAGTAACTCATAGGGTGCAGAGATCACTACAATCCAGTTCATTGAAGAAGAAACCATTAGAAGGATATGCTAAAATGCCTCTCTGGGGTGAGAAGAATTTTAATTCACAGTGCTCACCTGAGGTGTGTGTAACCCCTGGAACTGGCTACTTGACCACAGCATATGATATTTATCAGACAAATGGAAGCAAAAGATAGGTGCATTTTCAGTGACTCTACCTAAATATCCATTTCCCTTATTCTAGTCCATCAGGGTAATGTAATTAAATGTAAAATGATTTTGTTGCTATTATTCATGTAATTAGGAAATATTATATTTAATAATATATTAAGTACACTTATCACATATTACTCTGTGATGATAATTAATTATTAAGGACTGACAGAAGAATCAAAAAATTCTGTCTTGGCATCCCCTTACAGAAGGGTTGAGGGAGAGAAGACATGCCGGCCAGGGTGCAGTGTAGCAACGACGAAACATACAACTTTCCTTTAGTTCTTAAATGCTTCCTCTCCCCACTAACATGATCCCAATTCTACCTTGCAAGTCTGGCTAGACCAGAGGATGTACACTGGTACAGATAGGAACTGGAAACACAGGGAATCCAGGACAGATGAACCCCTCAAGTCCAGTGGTGAGAGTGGCAATACAGGGAGAGTGGTGGGAGGGTGAGGGAGAAAGAGGGAACTGATTACAAGGATCTACATATAACCTCCTCCCTGGGGTATGGACAACAGAAAAGTGGGTGAAGGGAGATGTCGGACAGTGAAAGACATGATGAAATAATAATAACTTATAAATTATCAAGGGTTCATGAGGGGAGGGAGGGAAAAATGAGCTCATACCAAGGGCTCAAGTAGAAATCAAATGTTTTGAGAATGATGAGGGAAACAAATGTACAAATGTGTTTGAAACAATGGATGGATGTATGGATTGTGATGAGTTGTAGGAGCCCCCAATAAAATGTTTGGCAAAAAAAAAAAATCAGTCTTGGAAGAAGAAATTACAGCCAAAATGCTTCTGAGAAGCCAGGATACCAAGACTTTCTCTCGCATACTTTAGACATGTTATCAGGACAGAGCAGTCTCTACAGAAGGACAATCAAACCGAAAACTACACTCACTGTCATCGAGTCGATGCCAACTCATAGCGACCTCATAGGACAGGGTGGAACTGCCCCTGTGAGTTTCTGAGACTGCAACTCTACAGAAGGAAGCAGAAAGCCCCATCCGTTCCTCGAGGAGACCTAGTGGTTTCGAACTGCTAGCATTCTGGTCAGTATACCAACGCGTTATCCAGTGCACCACGAAGGATCGTTAATCGAGTGACGATATCATACAGCATAATGATCAATTAACATTTACTGAGGGCATCACCCATGCTGTGTATTTTCCATAAAGCAGGTCGCTCCTGAACATGCAACCCCTATTGGCCAGTTTCTTCTGAGTTGGTTCTAACTCTTGGTGACCGTGGGGAGTGCAAATGGTTAAAGCGCTCGGCTGCCTAGAGACTGCAGGCTCCCGCCGTCAAGCCGAGGGCACCTGATGCGAGGCGAAGCGCGGCCCTTCGCTTTTTTAGTCAGCCGTCCAACCCACCGCGAAGCACATTCCCTCCCTGTCACCCAGGGAGCCACCTCCCACTCACCTCAACCACGTGGCTGCTGCTGCGGGGTCACATTTCCGAAGAGCAGGCAGGACTCTGAGGGGAAGCCACCGCTTTTATCTCCATGAGGTCCTTCGGTCCCCAACCTGGCCTGCGACATCTAGCTGCTCGGACAACTGCCCAAGACAAGAGTTCCAACTAGATTTTGTTCGGAAACGTCACATGCTTTTCCCTTTATTTCCCTCTGACGCCTCCAATCTTTCCCCAAACGAAACGGTAAACAGACAAACCGGGACTTATTGCTCGGACGGAAACAGCCGAAGCGGGGCGCAGCGAGCCCAGCGGGCAGCGGAAGTCGCCGAAGCAGGTGGAGGAAGTCGCCGAAGTTGCTCGAGCGACTGGTCCCGGAGGGAAGGCGCAAGCGCTACGGGCACTTACAGAGACGTCTCAACATGTCCGACTTCCTGGAATTCGAGCAGCAGTTGCTGGAGAATAGGAAACAGCGGGAGGAGGAGGAGATGTGGCTCAGGTCACACCGCCGCGGCCGCTCGTGGAGCCGGGGCCCTAAACGCTGGAGCCGTCGCCTAGACTGCGGCTTCGACCGTAGCCATGGCTTCGACGGTGCCCGCCTGCGTGCCCGAAGCCTGCGCTATGGGCAGAGCTGTGGCCGAGACCGAAGCCGGAGCAGTGGTCGGAGCCACAGCCATGGCCAGAGACGTGCGCGAGGCCGAAGCCGGAGCACTGGCCCTGATGGTGGTCGGAGACGTGTGCGTCGTACACGACCTTGTGCCACCGGCCCTGCAAGGAAGGTGCACAAGTACTGGGATGTGCCACCCCTCGGCTTTAAGAACATCACCCCCATGCAGTTCAAGGCCCTGCAAGCTGCAGGTGAGATTTCGGCCTCCACCCGCCGTCCCAAGACTTCCGATGAGATCCTGAAGCCGGTCCCGGTGGTCTACAGCCAGAAAACCAGACAGGCCCGGCGCCTCTACGTGAGCAACATCCGTGAGAAGATCGTGGAGGACGACCTGATGCAATTCTTCAATGCCCAGATGACCATGAAGGGGCTGAGTCAGTCACCTGGCAACCCGCTGTTAACTGTGCAAATCAACCACAAAAAGAAGTTTGCCTTTTTGGAGTTCCGCTCGGTGGATGAGACTACCCAGGCCTTGGCCTTGGACGGCATCGTCTTCCAGGGTCAGTCCCTGAAGATTCGCAGACCGCATGAGTACAGGCCTCTCCCCGGCATTTCAAATGCCCCTTCCATCTGTGTGCCTGGCATTGTGTCCACTGTGGTCCCTAACTCTGACCACAAACTCTTCATCGGGGGCTTACCCAACTACCTGAGCAATAGCGAAGTGAAACAGCTGCTGTCCTCGGTCGGGCCTCTCAAGGCCTTCAACCTGGTCAAGGAGGGCCTCTCCGGGTACTCCAAGGGCTATGGTTTCTTTGAGTACTTGGATACCAGTCTCACTCCAATGGCCATCGCCTTGCTGAACGGGATAAAGCTGGGTGGCAGGAAGTTGCTGGTCCAGCTGGCAAGCGTGGGCGCCAGGAAGAGAACATCGATGGGTTCGCCAAGCACTCCTCAAAAGGCCCTCGTTGCCAAATCAGCAGCGGCGCTCCAGAATGCCCAGGGGCAGCTGCCGCACCAACGTGATGTGCCTCGAGAACGTGGCGCTGCCCGAGGAGCTGCAGGACGACAAAGAGTACCAGGATATCCTGCAGGATGTGCGCAGCGACTGCAGAAAGTACGGGGTGGTCGAGCCCATCGCTATCTCCCTCTCCGGGCGCAGCCTCCAGGGGCCCTGCAGCAGCAAGATCCTTGTGAAGTTCTGGGCTGTTTGGGGCTGTCAGAAAGCCAGGCAGGGCCTAACCGGCTGCAAGTTTGCCCACCGAATGGTCGCCACTGAATATTGTGATCCAGATGCCTACAACCGCATGGACTCTGGTAAGGGTGGCGGGGCAGAAATGGGGGAGGAAGGGGCAGGGCAGGCAAGAGGTTTGCTCCATGACCCATGCCTCCATTCTCACCCCCTTTCTTCTATTTTAGGTTGATGGGAAGAGGAGTGGCTATGGACTGCAACTCAAATGACAGCGATGGGATGAGGTGGGGGAAGGGGGACGGGAAGTAGACACCCACCTGCACTCCGAGGGCAGGGTCAGATAGGGACCACATGCCCCCCCCCAGCAGCCTCTTTTGCCTTAAACTTTCCCTCCTTAGCCATAGTAGGAGTTTAGGAAGTTTGTATTTTATGGCCAAATTATTTTGAAACTTGATCTCCGAGTACCCGGTGCCCAGCTCGTCCCTAAGACCACAGTTTTTGTCTTCCCAGCCCCCAACCCCCGGTCCTAGTTTCTTAGGCAATTTAACTCATTCTCTGTAGTCTACCAACCCTGTGCCCCGCCTCATACCAGTCTCCCTGCAGCCGTTTCTTATTTGTTAAGAGCAATTTTCTCATTAAATATTTTTGTATTAAATATATATATATGGTCTCAGTGTTGTAATTCAAACAGAACAATCATTTGGGATCCAATTTGTATCCTTAGGACTTTGGGTCACTCAGAGTCAGTACCAAGTCCACATTTATGTTTCAGTGGTCTCTTTTACCTTGTGGCCTGTTGAATACTTCCTGGGTTCTGAAGCACTTGTAAGAGAGAGGAAGAGGTGGAGAAAGGGGGAGCCAGCAACAGTGCTCCGAAGTGGATGATTTCACAAATCTTCTTAATGTGATTGAGTCATTAAATCATAGCAAATGTGAACTATATCCTAATACAATATAATAAAATTTAAATTTAAAAATAAAATTTAAGAAACATAAAGAAAACTTGTAAGATACCCTCCAAGGTACAGCAATTGCTCACTGTTTTCCCAAGAACCAAGAGAGTCAGGACTAGGGGCAAGAAATACAAGCGGCGAGGGGTTGTGGAAAAATTCACTGGAAAATGGATTGGAAAAATAATGAAAATTCTCCATAAACTGTCTTGAAGGCCCCTCTTACAATGCTTAGCTAATTGTCTCCATGAACAACCACATCCTTCGCCATGAGTGTAGAACTGGGTGATGTCCAGCTTTTGTTCCTGAATGTTTTGATACCAAGATTCTATAGGAGAATTATAATAAAATAGGGAGAAAAGGACAGCAGAATTTCAATTATCTTGGACTCCAGATCTTCCGGAGCAACTTAGAAACTATTAAACTGATAGCACCTTTAATCCTAAAATCAAAGATATCCCCTGAAGTCTTCTTTATACCAAATAACAAATATCTCTACCTACTTTCCAGTCAATTCTGACTCATAGTAACCCTGTGGAATAAAACAGAAACCCTTTGGATTCTCGAGGCTATAAATCTTATGGAAGCAGAAAGCTTGATTTTTCTGCCACAGAACAGGTTGTAGTTTTAAACTACTAACCTTGTGGTTCGGCCAAAACGATAGAATCACCTATTAAAAACATAAAAATTTCAAATTATTGATGAAACTGTGTGCTCCCAAAGCAATTTACCAAGCCTGAGAATTTCTACATAGTGCTGCTATTCGTAGGAATCAACTCAATGACAGTGTTTTATTTTGGGAAATTAAAAAATTTTATTTATCATTTAGTAAGAGTCCAGTCGGTTGGACATTGGCCTGCTAATTGCAAGCTGGGTAATTCAAACTCATCAGCCAGTCCAGGGGGAAAATGAGATTGGCTGCTTCCATAGAAGTGTTCAGTCTCAGAAACCTTATGTAGTCACTAAAGTGTTGGACCTGACTTGATGGCAGCCAGCTTGGTATGGGTTTTTGGTTATCAAGTTATAATTTTGAATAATAATATGAGATATTTCGTTGAAAGATAGTCTCACTGTAAATCATACATTAGGTAATTCATTTAAAGGACTATATATCCCCAAATAAATGCTTATTATAAAATGAAAACCTTAGCTATCCCTGAATTTAACAGAGAATAATGAAAATATTTTTATCTGATGATTACAATACTCATGTTACAAAGAGTGAACATAAGGCTATACCTTATGATCTAAATTTGATAAAGTGATTCCAATAAATAGGATTTATGTTGGGGTCAGAAGCTATTTCTGTCAGCCTGTGTCCATTTTATACCTAAGTACCAGGTTTAATTCAATTGAATACCCTTGCTTAAAGCTTGCAGGTTTCCAAATTACCTGCAAACTGACAGAGAGGCACATTTCCGTAGTGTCTAGAGAGAGGAGGCTTTCTACTCCCATAAACAGATACGGCCTTAGAAACACACAGGGCTAGTTGATTCAGTGGTGATGATTTTTGGAGGGGGTTGGAAGTTTGCCAACTAAGTTGAGAGCTGCCTTGAACCTGCCAGAGTTAATCAGTTGTTCCCTGAGGACTGGAAGGTCTCTGGCATCAGTACTGACACTAGCCAATGGAACAGGTATGTCTCCATGACAGAGCAAACGATATAGTATATGGACACTCACGGTAAAATTAAAGCAAATTTTCCATAAATGAAAAATTATGTGAAATAAAGATTATATTTAGCTGCACAGAATAGGGTAAATGAATGCCATAAAAAATGTAGGAAATGCTCAAACTCACTCATAAACGTGGATATGCCCATTAAAATGAGATATCATGCACAAAGTGAATGGTGAGAACGTGGTGAAGTTGAATCTCAAGTAATTATATGGAAGAGTAGATTGATACAATCACTTTGGGAATTTTATTAGGGATTATTTCATTTGGCATTTTTTTTAAAGTTAAAAATATTCAGACACTATTATTTCCTTTATGAGATGCATTGACACAGTAGCTGCCTCAATGGGCACAGGCATAGGGAAACTTGTGAGGAAGGCATGGGACCGTGCAGCATTTCATTCTGTTGTTCATAGTGTCTCTATGGGTTGGGGCTGACATTTAGCACCCAACAACATCAACAGTAACAACGCCCACAATTATTTAGTTTGGTGGTAATATTTTCACTTTTCATATGAGAGACTAGTTTCATTACTTAGAAAATATGCTTCCTACACAGCCTCCAAATAGCTGTCAGTGGAGGTCTGTTATTGTGAGTTGTTATGCTGCATAAAAAAAGGAGCCCTGTGACATAGTGACTATGTGGTGTGCTGCTGACTGCGAGGTCAGCAGTTGGAAACCACCAGTGGCTCTCCCTGCGAGAAAGACGGGGCTTTCTATTCAGTAACGGGATAGAGACTATGAAATTTACAGGGGTTCGAACCTGTCCTATAGGGTTGCTATTAGTTGGCATTGAATCGGAGGCAGTAAATATGTTGCTTAGATGGTTTCAAAGGACACTGAGGAGAGGCACACGGGTGTCCTAAGGTTCCTTTTCCCTCTTTCCATTGAGATAGGTGTTACCAGGTATTTTGCTTCAGACTTGGTTGGTTGTTTGTTTAGGCGGGGTGGGCTTGTTGGTTTTTTTATTAATTGGGATTTAACACATGTATCATTCCATACTTAAATTACATCATGAAAAATGTACAATTGCTACCACAGTCAGTTTCCAAACATTCTTTTTCTATGTGAACTCTGTGACGTCATCTCCCCTTTACCCACCCCTCCAAGCACTGTACCACTCAAACCCCTATTCTACTGGCTCTCCCCATAGGATCATCAATCTTGGGTTTCTTATCTACTTGTTTTAAAATTTTATATATATATATATATTTCAAAATTCCTCGGTGGCAAACATGGTTAATGGCTGAAATACTAATAAAAAATGTGGTGTCATGAATTCAAAGGCACCTTGAAAGGCAGGCCTCATCATCTTTTTTGAAAACCATTTGGGGTAGTTCTACTCCGCATGCATGGAGTCACCGTGTATGAGATTGATTCAACAGCAACTAACAATAAGAACAACAACAACATATATGTATTAAGCACAAGTATTGATGTACTTGTACCTCTAAATAATAAAAACAAAATCAAATATGACTACAGATGTTTAGAGTCCATGTTCCATATTTCTTAAACATACATTTAAGAACTAGCATTTCTGAGATGATACATTGATTGGATTTATATTTTTGAAAACTATTTTATTGGGCGTTAATACAGTTATCATACCATAGCTCGATCATAACAAACAGTATTACACAATTGCTACCACAATCAGTTTCAAAGCAATTTCTTCCTCTTGAACTCCTGAATATCTGCTCCTCCTATGCTCGCCCTACTTCCCCCACCATACCCTCCAACCCAGGAACCCTTATTCTAATTGCTGTCTCTATCAGTTCATTAATTCTGGTTTTTGTATACCAAAAACTAGAAAACCTCATAACAAAGATTCATGAAGGCTACCCACAATGGCAAAATGCATCAACGACATACCTCAATGTGAAAGCACACTCACACATGCACGCACACATACACACACACGCACACAGAGCGAAAATATTAAAAATCAAATCAGTCCCAGAGTATATCAGCAGGGAATCAAATGACAAGATTTTAACTGTTCAACTCGGGTTTATCATTTTGGTCTCCTCTGGTCATCTCTCCAATACTCTTTGTTTGGTAACCAGTTTCTTCCCTTCCCTCAATTATGGTTGGAGGGAAATCACCGGAGGCTTATTTTTGATCCATTAAATTGAACTGGGACTTTAATCCCACTCTGGCATTACTGAGATTTGACAATCAACCTAGGTAATAATTTTCTTGCTTTTAAGAAAGACAAAAAATTCCTAGCTCCTTTTTAGAATAGAATTTTGCAATAAGCAAATATCTCCTTCAACAAACTATGATGACTTTTATTTCAAAGTACTTTTGCTTATTTGACACCATTGTTGATTACTGATTTTGTTTTATAGTCCAAGACATTTGTAAAAGTGTAAATTAAAGAATTTCTTCAGTAATAAGGAAGCTAATTGCTGTAGTTTGGTTGACTTTGGTAAATATGGAGAAAACCATGAATTAAATCTATTTAAATCACCGGTATGAAAAAAACAAACAGGCCTCATTATAGTAAGATAATATTTAACAACTGCGAAAATTTCCGCCCATTCTCAAATGGGTTCTTTTAAAACATATTTTCAAGTTTTAAGAGTCATAATGTCAACAGTAACATAATGAACTCTCATTGGGGACTTATATAAACTTTGAACAAGTGGATTCGATTCTCTGGAACTCTGGTTTCATCTGCAGAGGAACCTCTGATTTCTATGACGGACCAAAAGGAGGATGGGTGGGGTTGTATTAAGAAGATGCCACGGAAAAATATCCGAGTTTGCGACGTGAGTAGCAACTGCTTGACAGTAGTCTCAAGGATCACAAAGCAAGGTCCTTTCACTTGTTTTGTTTTTTAGTTTATTATTGTCATTAGTATCATCTTGTTTTACATTTGAGGCTTCTGGTTTAGACAGTGATTGGGGAGATATTTTTTCTGTTAAAAGAATCTGAATATCCCTTGATAAATGATGCCCAAAGCTTTCCTTGGACTAGCACTCTGTGACTGGAACTTAATTTAGGGAACACTTTGAGGGTAATTATATTAAAGTGATGCGATTTGGGAGGAACAACTTTCAAGCACAAAAGTGCTAATATGAAAGTATGAGTGTGAAAGTGCTGTTGCCTTTTAATTAAGTTATATAAAGCAAATAAACCAGTGAGCTGTCCTGGACGCACACTTTAAACTACATTCAATTGGAAAAGATATTTTTCTCTGTTTTTTCTTCTTTGACTGATGGCAGCACAATTTAATGAAAGTTAGCTAAAGGATATCTGTATCTGACTAAATTAGGTTTGTATGATCCTTTGTTAAAGTCATTACTAGAAGACATTCTCTATCATATTGAAAGTGAAGTGATACTTAGGGCTAAAAAGTTAATGAAAATCTGATTAATTTTGCTGGATGGCTTTCTGTTGTCAATTTTACCAGGGTAAAGGGCTTAGAGAGCTTCAAATAATGAAAGTCTTGATTTGGACAGCAACACACATTTACTTAGTGAAGCATTAAGACATGTCATAAAATGAGTGACCCGGAAATCCTCGCTAAAACTCACCTAAGCCAGCCCCATACTTCCCAGCCTGTGATTATTCCTGGTGAGCATGACCTCTGCCCCAATGTGCTTTTTGTACTTTCCATGATAGAGATGGAATTCAAGAGAGCAAGGAAAAATATTTTAAGTAATGATGTGACTACAAGTGTGTGTGCATGTGGTTTTGAGCAGGCATATTGGCATGACAGTACAAGCTATTTTAAAAATAACTAATTTATTAAAGGATATATTATTCACAGTACTCATCTTTTTAAGGGCCTTTATTTGTGAATGACTTCTGTTGATCATAATTGGGTCAGTTAGAGGCTTCAAAATCAGACGGCTAAGACCACTTACTTAGATGGCTAACCCACAGGGCCTCACAAAAATGCTTTCACTTACTGAGATTGTGAAGCACTCATGAGCTGTGTAGAAATTAGAGTATTCAAGAAATAGTCTATAAGTGATTGGATTGAGAATGTATTGTCATTCCATCTATGTATTTTGGGTGTGGTAAATCAAGCCACATAATTGTGCACATTCATTAAGCACACACAGATATTAATAGGTATCATGTAGCTGCTGATGACAGTGTGGGCTGTTCACACCCAGTTTAAACCCACCAGTCAATCTACAGGAGAAAGCCATGGCAGTCTGCTTCTCTAAATTTGTATTGCCTTGGAAACCCGAAAGGGCAATTCTCTCCTGGTTTATAAAACTGCAATGAGTCAGAATCACACAATGGCTTGTTTGGTTTTTAGTTACTGCTTATTTTGTTTTTTTTCCAGTTACGAATTAATTGTACTTGTTGAATCATTTAACAAATATTTATTGAATGCCCACTACATGCTGGGCATCACGGTAATGGTGCAGATTATTGTTCTTATACAGAATATATTATGCTATAAGATACTGATAATAAATAAATGCAAAAATAAATATTCAGATGTTATGAGAGAAATACCAAAAATTAAGGAAAAAACTACTGGAGATTGCAGGGTTATGGTAAGCACCCCAAGTAAGTGACATTGAAGGTGAAAAAGGATGAAGAATTACTGAGTGTTTCTGGCTGAGACACACTGTGCTCAAGGGTTTGAAGGTGGCAAGTGTTTGACATAGCCAAGGGATGCAGAAAAGTATGGCTGATGCAAAAAGTGACAGGAGAGAAATCTAAACTGAGGCTAAACTGTGGCCCACAGAGGGCCTTACAGAGTCATGTCAAAAAGTCTGAGTTGTAGTTGAAACAAATTGGAAACCATTGGATTGCTTAAACAAGGTGATCTAATATGATATATATATACATACATACACATACATATATACATATACACATACATACACACACTTATATCTTTTTTTTTTTGCATGATGCCTTATACCTGGTCCCTTGGGCACCTCGTGATCGCACTGTCCGGTGTGCTTCTTCCATGTGGGCTTATTTGCTTCTGAGCTAGATGGCCGCTTGTTCACCTTCAAGCCTTTAAGACCCCAGACACTATCTCTTTTGATAGCCGGGCACCATCAGCTTTCTTCACCACATTTGCTTATGCACCCATTTGTCTTGAGCGATCCTATCATGGAGGTGTGCAGTCAATGATATGATTTTTTGTTCTTTGATGCCTGGTAACTGATCCCTTTGGGACCACTCGATCACACAGGCTGGTGTGTTCTTCCATGTGGACTTTGTTGCTTCTGAGCTAGATGGCCGCTTGTTTATCTTCAAGCCTTTAAGACCCCAGTCACTATCTCTTTTGATAGCCGGGCACCATCAGCTTTCTTCACCACATTTTCTTGTTCACCCACTTTGGCTCCAGCCGTTGTGTCGGGAGAGTGAGCATCATAGAGTTCCAATTTAATAAAAGAAGTTCCAATTTAATAAAAGAAGGTATTCATGCATTGAGGGAGTGTTTGAGTAGAGGCCCAAGGTCCTTCCGCCACCTTAATACTTGACCTATCAATATAGACACATAGATCTATTTCCCCATCCTCCTATATATATTTGCATCTACATGTCTTTGTCTAGACCTCCATGAATGCCCTTTGACTCCTAGCTCTTTCCTCCATCTCCCTTGACTTTCCTCCTGCCCTACTACCATGCTTCATCGCCACCTGGGCTAGAGTATACCTCTTCTCTAAGCAACCTTACCCTTGATCATTTCCCACCATGCCTGCCACTCCCCCTTCTCTACCATTTGGGGTCCCAAGTTTTTCCCTTGTCCCTGGGTTTGTTAACACCACTTCCTTACCCCCCCACCCCAAGTCCCCCCAGAACTGTCGGTCCTGTTGTTTTTCCTCCAGATAGTTCATCCAGCCTGTCCTATTCAGACAGACCTGTGGAGTCACTAACATGCACGAAAACTAGACAGAGGAAAACAAAGCAACAGTATACAACCAGACAACAAAACGACAAAAACATATTAAATGAAGGGGGAAGTGCAGAGTGGAGACCCAAGGCCCAAGTGTCGACCAATGGAGATCCCCTCATAGAGGGGTTTAGGAGAGGAGATGGGTTAATTAGGGTGTGAGGTAGTATCGATGAAGAACACAGCTTTCCCCCAGATCCTGGATGCTTCCTCCCCCCAACTACCATGATCCGAATTCTACCTTGCAGGGCTGGATAGGACAGAGGCTGTACACTGGTGCATATGAGGGTTGGAGGTACATGGAATCCAGGGTGGATGATACCTTCAGGACCAAGGGTGTGAGGGACGATGCTGGGAGAGTGGAGGGTGAGTGGGTTGGAAAGGGGGAACTGATTACAAGGATCCACATGTGACCTCTTCCCTGGGAGAGGGACAGCAGAGAAGGGGGGAAGGGAGATTCCGGATAGGGCAAGATATGACAAAATAACGATGTATAAATTACCAAGGGCATATGAGGGAGGGGGGGGAAAAAGAGGACCTGATGCAAGGGGCTTAAGTGGAGAGCAAATGCCTTGAGAATGATTGGGGCAGGGAATGTATGGATGTGCTTTATACAATTGATGTATGTATATGTATGGATTGTGGTAAGAGTTGTATGAGTCCCTAATAAAATGTAAAAGAAGAAAAGAGAAAAAATGATTAGGGCAAAGACTGTACAGATGTGCTTTATACAATTGATGTATGTATATGTATGAACTGTGAAAAGAATTGTATGAGCCCCAATAAATTGTTTAAAAAAAACAAAAACAAGGTGATCTAATCTTATCTTTTTATTGAGGGCAACTCTGCTTGCTTTAAGCAGAATTGAAGAGACAGTCTAAAAAGGAGGCAGATAGACTAACAAGGAGGCCTTTGAGGGAGCTCGGGTGATGACTTTCTAAGTGCAAGCTGTAAATTTCAAGCATAAAGCCATTTATTTTTCTCAGTTGGGATATGAGGAGACTCCAAAATTCTCCACCAGAGTTTGGAATCTATTACAGCATTTATAGATACATATAAGACAGAAATGAAAAAAGAATCTCTGTAATAGACAAAGGTGATAGTGGGTAATGTTGCTTCTATCTTTCAACCATAAAATTTATGTACACCATACTCTATTGTTCAGTAAAATTATCCTGCTTGCCATTGGTAGCACTGAAAAAATCAAAGCGAGCTGATGTGAGGGATCTGGCTCCTGCTACTGAACGTACTACTCTCCTAATAGGCTTCGGCATGCATGGAAAAGTTCTTCCTTGGTCCTTGCCTGACATCCCAGGCACATCTCATAGTTTTCGGAGTATGCTTGAATAACAGAAGTCCATTTCAGTTATGCCTAATAATCTTATACTTATAAATTCTCCCTGAGAACTCCCTCAGGTTGGGGCACTTGTGTTTGGAAAGGAGAAAGACCGGGGTATAGTTATATTCTTCACAGTTTCCTTGCTTTAATCATTCTTACCAACTAGATATATATATAGTTGCAACCAAGGTATACACAGTTCCTCAGAATGATTATATATATGTATTTATACCCTAAAGTTTATTATAAATCAAGGAATAGATTATCAAACTTGTTGGGGTATAATATTTTACGGTGATGCGTTATTTTTATTTTTATTTCTTTTGATTCTGTTGTGGTGTAACCCTTTTCATCTCTAATTCTAGGTATTTGCATCTTCTCTTACTTTTCCTTTGTTAAATTTGTCACCAGTTTGTCAATTTTGTTAATCCTTTCAAAGAATTAATTTGTTCATTTTTAAATTTTTTTACTGTTTCTCACTTTATTTATTTTTTGTTTAATCTTTATGATTTATTTCCTTCCGTTGTTGGAGGGTTTATGCTGTTGCCCTTGTTCTAGTGGTTGGAGGGGTTGAGTTACAGTTTTGATTTGGGATTTCTCCTCTTTTGGTGAGAATTTGCACTCGCATCACTTCTTTTACTAGATCCCAGAGAGTGTGGTGTGTTGAGATATCATTCTCACTTTGGTCAAGGAATTTCTTACTTTTATTCCCTATTTGATCATTCCTTAAATGACCAAGGCATTTCTAAGGAGTACATTGTCCAGTCCCATTCTTTGTCTCTATGTTCTTTTTCTTTCTGTTGTTCATTTTCAGTTGTGTAGCCTGTGATCTGAGAAAATGGGTTGTAGGAATTCAATGTTCTTTCATTGGTGGAGGTTTGCTTACTTTGTGACCTCTACTTTGATAATTTCCTTTTGTCAACAGTATTTTAAGTTCTATACCATTGGCAAAATTAATGAAACTATCAATGAAAATACCTTATGCCTCGGGAGATAATTTATAATGTTCTCTATTCATAAAATTATAATGATATCACTAAAGTGAACCAGAGACATATGTAAACTACATATATATGTACACAGATATACATGCACATATATATGAATTTGGGTCTCATATTTAATTTTAGCCCTAATCATAGAGCAATAATTTTGTATTGCATGGCCATACTCAATACTTGACCTCATGAAAAAATAACTGAAGTTATGGGTGCCATGACAACATGTGGTGAGGAAACCAGATGGTGCCTGTCTATCAGAAAGAAGAGCTTCTAGAATCTTGGGTCTTAAAGGCTTGTCTGAAAGCAAGCAGTCATCTAACTTGAGCTTCAACTAAATCCACATGGAAGAAGCCCAGCAGCCTCTGTAATCCAAGGATTGTAAATAATAAAATCCAACTCCAAAGGAGGAAATGGTATAAGAACTTAATCTATGAACATCTGGTTTGCAGAAAGATATGAAAAACCATGGAAATGGAAACTCCATTTGCAGTGGAGATTAAGCCTATGATGAATCCCCTCTGCCCATATTGCAGGGATGTAAACAGCCTACTCATCAGACAGAATCTTGGTGGTTAAGTGGTTACTCGTTGGGCTGCCAACTGCTAACTGCAAGGTCAATAGCTGGAAATAATTAGCCTCAGTCTCTGCAAGAGGCAAATAAGGCTTTCTACTTTTTAAAAATCCCACCTGGGCAGTTCTACCCTCTCATAAGTATCACTATGAGTCAGCATTGATGCGATGACAGTCAGTTTTCTTTTTTAAATTACTTAGGGTAAAGTGTGATACTTTATCATTTTAGTTCCCCTTTAAAGTTGTTTCTGTGTTTAATATTTTATGCTTTCTATTTGATTGAGTTTTTTCTCGGTTTTGTGTTTTCATTTTTCTTGAATTTTTCTTTGCTTCCTGTTTGTGTTTTGTATGGTTTTCTTTATGTGAAATTCAGGAGAGGTAAATCTATAGATATAGTAACTGGGTTAATAAGTATGTAAGGGGTAAGGGCATTGCAGGGATGCTGTAGATAAATGAGCTAACCAAGGAGAAGATGTTCTGAAATTGATTGTCGTGGTGATTGCACAACTCATTTTTATATGATTGAACTATTAAAGTGTATGATATTTTAAGTATATGCCAACAAAAGTATATAAAAAAAGAATTGAAAAATGTCCTTCTAGAAATGTCCTTTCAAATGATGAATGCAAAGCCATTTCTCTTGATTGTGTCATTTCCAGCACAGTGAACCATATGATATTTTTATTGAAAATGGCCAATACCAGTTCATTTTATTTCACTAACACCTAGGAAATTCATCTTTATACATTCCATTTTATCTTTACGGACTTCCAATTTTCCCAGATTCATACTTCGTACATTCCAAATTCTGATTATCAGTGGAGTTTTGCAGCTTTTTCACCTCACCTTGAGTTATGCCCCATCAGCAGATGAAGATCCCAATGCTCCAGTCCACAGGCTGTCTGGCATTACCACCAGCATAGCTGACTCTACTTAGAGAAAGCAGCGTCTCCTCTTTCAAATGGTAGTGCCTTCTTTTCCCGGTGGTCCTTCCTCTGGGGCTATCTCTGACAGTGATCTGCTTCCATTCATTAGGCCTTTCCTAGCTGAAAATGTTTTCATGTTTTGCATAAGGTTTTCAGTGGCTACTTCTTCCAAAGTGGGCAGCTGATTCCTTCTGAGTCTGAAGCTTTTTCACTTAGGGTGACCCTGCTGGATTTGAAATGTTGGTGGCACAGGTTTCAGCTTCACAGCAACACACCAGCCACCAACCACAGTACTAAAAACTGATATGTAAATGGTGGACTAGCTTAGGTAACAGATGTAAAATACCTAGCACAAAAATATGCTGCATTTTCTCATCGGTGACTCTATAGGTTTCAAGGCTACTTTTTCCCCACTTTGTAAGTTTGCCAGAATGGTTTGTACTGCTCATATCTCGTATCAGTAGCAGGTACTAATCTTCCTTGAAAAAATGCTTTTCTATACCCAAAGATGACTTCCAAGCATTGTTTTATCAGAATAGGAGTAGTTCTCTATGAAGAATTCTTATATGGAATCCAATTTTCCTAGACTTATACCTTGTAAATTCAAAGTTCTGGTTTTTAGTAGATTTTTCTACTGTTTCTTCTAAATTTGGGTTTGCCCCTCAGGAAATGAAGTTCCCAAAGGCTTTCTTTCTTTCTTTGTTGGTTTGTTTGTTTGCTTGTTTCTTTCTAGGCCTTCTTTCATTCACAACACCATGGTCAATTCTACTTTAAGCAAGCAGCTCCTCAGACTCATTGTTAGTGCCTTCCGATTTAAGGGGCCCATCTTCTGGCCCTATCTCTGATAATGTTCTGCTTCTCTTCATTAGTCCTTCAGTGTCTAAATTAGGTAGTGCCATATTGCTTTCTTCACTTGTACATATTTGCCAACCCACCAGCAGTGTCTGAGTGTTCCAACCTCTTTGTACCCTCTCCTGGATTATTTTTTTTCTGTTTGTTCCTCCCCGCCTTTCCCTTGGTCTGTCATTGTTAATGAAAGATTATAGCTCATTATTTTGATTTGCATCTCCAGGACGCTAGCAATCATGAGCATTTTTCATGGGTGTGTTAGCCCTTTGAGTATCTCTTTTTTGGTGAATTGTATGTTCCTGTCGTTTATTCTCTTTCTGATCAGATCATTTGGTTTCGTTTTGTTTTGTATTGCAGTGTTCCATAGATTTTAGAAGTTAGTC
Source organism: Tenrec ecaudatus (assembly GCF_050624435.1). Lineage (NCBI taxonomy): Eukaryota > Metazoa > Chordata > Mammalia > Afrosoricida > Tenrecidae > Tenrec > Tenrec ecaudatus. The sequence goes on along the minus strand of NC_134548.1, from coordinate 115,972,079 downwards.
TTTTGTTGGCTATGTTGTTTATGAAGTTCTTTTATCCCCTCAGTTCCTGTGATTTCTCTCTATTCTTTTTGATAAAGTTGTTTTAAGTACATAATTTCCTTAATTTTAGCAGGTCCTACTAATCTGGTTTGCCTTTTACTGTGTGTTTTCTTCATTATATTTGGCAATATATCTATGCCCTGAACTAGGGGTCCTTAAATTTGTTCCTAATCTCTCACTGCTGATCTTTATACTGCTGGGATTTACATTTAAGTCTTGGATCCAGCAGCTTGCATTGTTCTTGTTCTGTTTTTCTTCTTCTTCATCTCCTCCTTTTAAAATATGTGACGAGGTATGGGTCTCGTGTCATTCTTCTGTAGACAGTGATCCAATTTTGCCTGTGCCACTTACTATCTCTTGTGAATGGGAACCACCCAAGGAAGCTCCTTATCACTACTCCTGTCCAACAACATTCTGAAAGTTCTTAACGAGAACCATTTGACAACATGGAGTACTCAATTAGGTGAAGGAGAAGTGAAAATCTTATTATTTGCAGACATTATGATTTTATTTGTAGAAATTCCAAATACAGGACAAAAAGATTATTGCAACCAATTGAGAGATATGTTAGAGTAGAAGGTTTCAGGAATAACATGCCGAAAGCCACCACAATCTTGTATAACAATGTAGAGAGCGCTGAAAAAGACATCACCTAAGCAGTATCATTTACAATAGTCACACAAAAGATGAAATCTTTAGGAATATATCAATCCTATCTTTTTGGTGATGATTTGCTTTCTTTACTATAGATTAGCTAGAAAGGAACAATCAGCAGCTGTGGTTCATATCAGTCAGAGAGTTATTAGAAGTTCAGTAAGTGGCATAAAGGTTATATCGGACTTCCTCCTGCTACACACAGGTGAAAGGGGATCCATTTCCACCCAAACCCATGACAAAGGGCCACAGACATGGGGCAGACACACTCTACCCACCATCCTTCTTTCTCCCTATTCGGACACTGACCAGATCTCTCACAGCACTCCACGTCTATGTTTGGTTCCACACAGAACTCACAGACAATCTTTATGGGTTTTTATGAGGGAAGTTAACAAGTTACCACAAGCCAAGATGACAAAGCCTCCAGTATGCAGTCATTTGTCCAAAGCCACACTTCTTAGTAGCCAAGCTTCTCTTTCTCTGATCCTCGGCTTCTTCTCCGTTACATGACCCCTTGACCTCTACTTCTGTAAGCCAGGAAGCGCACTTGGCAAGAAAGCTCTACCTCACTCTCTCATGATTTCAGTGGCATCGCCTGTCTGCTCTCTCTGTCTCAGTGTGGTTCCTGTGCTCTGTCCCACGGTCTCCAATGCAGCAACATCTGGCGCCTCTGACCTTGGCCCCTGCTGCCACTTCAGGCAGGGATTTCAAACATGTTCTGATGGTGGTTCTTTTTCCATCCTGGTCTGGGGAGTTCGCCTTACTCATGGTACACATGCCCTGTTTGCATAGATAGTAGTTACAGAGGCATGGATAGAGAGACATATTAAGAACTTTCCTGTCCATTACAGAATTGCAGGATGAATGAATATCTTTTCAAAAATGCAAAGAGTAAATGCAGAAAGCAAAAATATTCTTTCTGGAAAACACTATAAAGGATGACTGTCAGCATCATGAAAAGTCAAACTAAAAGGAAATGTAAGCACAGATGCTGATAATAATACTTCAGCAATTTTAATTCACTAGTGAATGATATATAGAATTTTATAATTAAAAGATGAAACCATACGGATAATAAGAGCAACAATGAGGTTTGGGGTGGTATTATTCCATATGTTTAATAGTTACTTAAAGCAAAGCAAAACTTGTTTTTTGAGAAGAAAGGAAGATGTATAGAATAATATAATATATATAAATGATTTTACTAAGTATAGGTATAAAAATTACTGAAATAAAAATATAATCCATAGATATCAGAATAACAGAGGTAAGAAAAATGCGTATGGATCACACAACAATCAGTAAGGTGAGGAAGTGAAATAGGATTAAAGTTTCTTTTTTTAAGCACAAATTAAAGTGGTGAAATACACTTAAAATATGATAAATGAAAGGGAAGTGAATAAGAGTATTAGATTGGATTTTAGAAAAAAAAATTATTTTATTATGAATATAAGAGAGATATCTAAAATGAAGTTACACTTGAAGTTGGAAGATAGTTAGAAAGCCTGAAGAGGTATGTAAAACTGTGATTATTTGCACTTGATATCAATACCTACATAGAAAACCTTAAAAAAAATCTGCAGAATTAATTTAATCCACAGTAAACCAAATTAATGAGAGGTCAGTAAGTTCATTAGATACAACTATCAATTTGAATTTATATTCACCAGGAACCAATGGAATGTGTAAGAAAATATAGTATGCTTAGTAGCATAAATTATTTAAAACATTATATTAGAAGCGAATTTTAAATTCATACGGAAAGGCAAAGATCAAGGAGAGTCAAGTCATTGCTGAAGAAAATGCACAAGGTAAGGGGTCTGCCTTACCAAATTTTTATATTTATTATCAGAAAACCATGGTATTTGCATGAGAATAGGCTACATAAACAGAGGAACAAGATAGTCCAAAAATACTACATATATTGTTTAAAATTATGCTATTATTTCCCCAAGTCAACCTCCTTCCTGCAAGAGGATGCATGCTCCCACTCATTGACTTATAAGTTATAGTGCCCCCCTTGTGACAGGGATATACTTCTTCACCTCCATTTATGTCTGGTTTGGCCATGTGACTTGCTTGGTCCAATGAAACCTGAACAGACATCATAATGTGCAACAAGCCCAACAGAAGTTTAAAGAGACATTTTATGGATTGATAGCTCTTCTTTTCCTTCTGTCACAAGACTATCATCACAGCCCAAATAAACTGGTTTTTGGTTTTTTTTTGGATTTGAATCATGAAATTAAAACCTGAACAAATAAAGACATCTGGATGAGGCCTAGTACTGACATGAAGTCATAAGTAACACGAGCAAGCAATAAACTGTGTAAACCACTGAGATTTGGGGTTGTTTTGTACTACAGTATAAAATTATATAAGTTAGTAAGAACTTAGCATATAGCTCGACCAGTATTCCAGTTCAGTGGAAGAAGATGGATTTTGTAATAAGGTATACATAAAAGCATAAAATTGTACCACATTCCACATTGTAAATGAAAGTAGACTCCAGGTGTAATAAATATTCAAGCCTAATATTATAAGAATGTTATATAAAAAGGAGAAATGTACGCAATCAAGAAAAGAACAGAGTACGCTAAATTAAGATGAAGAGTTTCTAGTCACCAAATAATCAGTCCCCACACAAAAGAAGATACCTGCAGCACATATAGCTCACAGGGGACTAACATGCAGGATATCAACAAACTAACAATCCACTTGAAAAATGAGCAGCGGTCTTACATAAGCATTGTACAGGACTGGAAACCCAAGTGGCCAATAAACATATGAAATGATGTTCAGCCTCATTAAATTGAAATCACAATGGGATACCTTTTCACTTTGCCTACAGTGGCAAAAATGTGAAAGTTTGAAAGCTAGTTCATTTCTAGCTATTTACTTTTCAGGCAATGGTAAAATATGGACCGCAGCAAGTATATTCTGTGGTCTGTTTTGCTAAGGGTCTGAAAACGGAAAAATGGTTTTTATAGATATAAACAAATGTAATTGCAGCACAGCAGAGGGAGCAGCCAACTACGTGGCTTCAAACTTATGATATTTTATATGTACAAAACCAAACTGACTTCCATTGAGTGAATGCGGATTCATAGTGACCATTATAGGACTGAGTAAAACTGCCTCTGTGAGATTCTGAGACTGTAACTCTTCGTGGGATCAGAAAGCTTTGTCTTTCTCCTGAACAGTAGCTGGTGGTTTCAAACTGAACATGTAACTACACCAACAGTGCTCCTTAAATATACAAAAAGTATGGAAAACAATCAAGATTAATTAAAGCAAGGTAGTGATTACATAGTCTACGATTATATACACCTTTCTGTATGTTTGACATAGTTCATCTTTTAAGAAAGCATGAGGAATATGAATATAGTATAATACAGTATACATAGTTTTGTTTTCTTATGGAAGTTATAGCTAAAATATTATTTTAGAACCATATTTCTTTGTGAAGATAGAAGGAATACACAGTGTAGCAAACAGAGCGGATCAATGTTCAAACATTTCAGGGTACAGTATAAGATCAAGAACTGATGGTATTGCCAGAAAATGTCCAAGTTTCAATGAAGGCATTGGTGATGACATGAGCCCAGGAATTGACAGAATACTAATTGAGATGTTTAAACAAATGCAACCAAAGCTGAAAGCATTCACTTATCTGTTAAGAAACCTGGAAGACAACAACTGATGTGAAGAAATCTATAGTTCCCCTTCTTCTAAAGAAATATGATCCAATGAAATGAGGGAATTATCAAATAATATCATTAATATTTCATGCAGGCAAAAGTGGCTGCAGCAGTATATTGACAGGGAGGTCCCAGAAATTCAAGTCAGATTCAGAAGAGGATGTAGAACTAGGATTATCTCTGGTGATGTCAGGTGGAATTTAGCTGAAAGTAGGGCATGCTAGAAAGATGTTTACCTGTGTTTCAATGACTATGCAAAGACCTTCTACTGTGTGAATCAGAACAAACTACAGATAACACTGAGAAGAATGAGGTATTCCAGAACACATCATTGTGCTTATGTGGAACATGTACATGGCTCAAGAGGCGGCCATTCCAACAGAAAAGCAAGATAGTGCAAGGTTTAAAATTATAAAGTTTTCATCAGCATTGTAGTCTTTCAGCATACTTATTCAATCTGTGCACTAAGCAAACAATCTGAGAATCTGCAGGATTAAAGAAAAGGAATATGACGCTAACAGTGTAAGAAGATTCATTAACCACCTCTGGTATGTTGCCGTTAGTTGTTAGGTGTCATCGAGTCGGTTCCAACCCATAGCGACCCTATGCACAACAATGGAAACACTGCCTGGTCCTGCACCGTCCTCAGAATCGGTCCTATGTCTGAGCCCATTGTTGTAGCCACTGTGTAAATCCATCTCTTTGAAGGCCTTCTTCTCTTTCGCTAGCCCTCTGCTTTACCAAGCCTGATGTCCTTCTCTAGGCACTGGCCTTTCTTGACATGTTCAAAATATGTACAATTAAGTCTTGCCATTCTCGCCTTTACTTCTTCCAAGTACATCCTGGCTGTACTTCTTCCAAGACAGGCTGTTTGTCCTTTTAGCATGATGCATTCAACATTCTTCTCCAACACTACAATTCAAATGCATTCATTCTTCCTTATTCAATGACCCAATTTCACATCCATATAAATCGATTGAAAATACAATGGTTTGGGTCAGGTCCACCTTTTCCTCAATGTTGCATCCTTGTGTTTCAATATTTTACAGAAGTCTTGTGCAGCAGATTTACCTAATGTAATGGGTCTTCTGCTTTCTTGCTTGAGTGTTGCTTCCATGAACAATGACTTAGGAATTAAACAAGACAAAACCCTTGACAACTTTAACCTGTGGTACACTGATTGTGAATTTTAAGACCACAGCCATTTTGACTTGCATTATTAATCATGCTGTTTATTTTGTATTGTATGCTTTGATCATTCTCAAGGATTCATCCAGCATTTGAAATGTTAATTGAACTCTACAGGGATGCAAATTGACCACATTAGCCTACTTAAATGATTGATAAGGAGTAGTCATTTTTAAATAAATAACTATAGAGCATTTTCATGTAATTTGTAATTAGTATTGTTAGAAGAAATCAGCGTAAATATCACATGTGAAATTGAGGTAATTTTAAGACCCAACCAAATGGCTGGCTGGATGCTTCATTGGCTAGACTCCTCATAAAACCTAGTTCTCTCTGTCTCTTTGTCTTTCCCATCCTTCCCCCTCCACTCCACTCCCCTCTTGCTCCCTCTCTTTCCCTGCCCTCCCCCCTTCCTTTCCTTTCTGAATCCAGTTACTTGGAGTGGTTTATTAATGGAAATCAATTGTCCCAAGACAAAGTGCAACATTTGTAAGTAACATGATAACACAATTGTCTTAATGAAAGAAAAGAGAACGTGAAGGTCTTACTGATGAAGATTGAAGACTATAGTCTTCGGTAAAAATTACACCTCAATATAAAGAAAACAAAAATCCTCATGACTAGACCAATGGGCAGCATCCTTATTAACAGAAAAGATTAAAGTACCATCTTTACTCGTGTAGAGGCTGAGTTTTTCCATCACATTTTTAATGCAGTTTTGTGGTAAAATTAGGTGTCTTGACTGATATTTGGTTCAGCTTATACTCAAGTATATATGGCACTTGAATCCACAATGACCATGGAAGTAGCAGTCAATAAATCAAATGACATATTACATTGGACACACCTACTGAAAAACTGCTTTTAAATATTAAGAAGTACAGATGGCACCTTGAGGACTAAAGATGCACCATCTCAAAGCCATCGAATTAGTTTCAGTGTCCTCATATGTTTGTGAAAGCTGGATGATGAAAAATGAAGACCAAAGGAGAACTGGTATTTGAATTACAATTTTGGAGAGAATATAAAATATACCATGGACTAAAATTAACCATCCGCTATAGGTCTTTCTTCTGGTATAGTCAAATAGACTAAAGGACAGATCTTTGTTGTAGTCACTAATGTTATCAATAGGTCCCTGGAGAAGGGCATCATGCTTGGTAACGTCAGCAATCAGTGAAAAAGAGGATGGCCCTCAATTAGATGGACTGATATAGTGACTACAAAAATAGGTTTAAACATAGTAAAGCTTCAGAACTGGGTAGTATCCTTGTCTTGTACCTTGTGTCACAAAGAGTTGGAACGAACCAGAAGGAAGCTAATAACATTTGTTCCTGGGAACAAGATATTGCCTTATAAAAACAGAAGAAGTTTAAAATGTTTGCATGTTATAAAGAAATGACAAGTCTGACAAATATTATTTTCTTGTGGTGTTGGGTTTTTTTGTCTTTTCTCATGGATACTTTATCATTTCTGTATTTGAAAATGAGACTGAATCCAGTGAAATACGAAAACTGAAGCTATATGCAGTGGAATATGAGAAATAAATATTTTTATACTAGTTTTTGGGCAGATTTGGGTTACATATGGTTACAGTAAAATCCTGGCTAGGGTGAGACAGAAGGCAGGAAACTGGTCTTGAGGGAGACTGTATTTGTGTGTACTTTTTCCCATGCTGCTTCCTTATTTTTGTTTTGTATCGGTGGTTAAATGACAAGGGAGTGGTCTCAAGAGAATAATTGTGTATTCCGTGTAATCAGCACGCTTCATTTCTAAAACAAGATCTAAAGGATTTCTCCTAGCTCCTTCAGGTTCATCCCCAGGTTAGTGGATAAGACCATTAGGTGATACAGGTTAATCTTAGCTATTAATGGATAATATGGATTTGCCTTGAATTTTCTTGGTAGTATATTGAAATATCTTGAAACTATACTAAAAATAGCACATGAGGCTGCCCAACGCACTTGCCTGTGACCTCTGCATCCCGCAGACATGAGTCTGCTTAGGCTAGCATTGGGCTCATGGACTTGAGTTGAACTTGATATAGAATTACTCCTTGATGGAAAGCTCCTTCTTATCCACAGATGAGTGCCACTGGTTTTGGTTTTAGACCTCCCTGCCTAACACTGTTAGAGGGCAGTCCGCTTGGCAGTTCCAATCCAGTAACTCCTCCGCAGCAGAAAGACGAGTCTGGTGTTCCCATAAAGACTTTGTCTCAGAAAGCCTCTGCATTGGACTCCGTCAATGGCAGTAGGCTTGGGCTTGAAATCTTGTTACTATCTGTTTCTTGTTTTGGATCTGTACTGCCTAACATCCCTAGCATCACTTCGTATGACCAAGGGGGGGCCACCACTTTCTTCCTTGTTCACTCTCTCCTCTTTTTGGTGAACCTAGCTTCCTTTTCAGGTTCTCCTATAAGCTAAAAGCTCAGTTTCATTTACTTTCTCTTATGCCTCTTCCTCTAATTTCTTTTAAAATATTCATATATTGTAAAGTTTATTCAAGGAACTCTAGTGGCGCAGTGGTTAAGCACTTGTTTGCTAATACAAACACTGGCACTTTGAACCCACCAGCTGTTCTCAGGCTGAAAAGACCTGGAAGTCTAGCTGCTTCCTCGAAGCTTACAGCCTAGGACACCCTGTGGGGCAGTTTTTCTCTACTCTTCGGAGTCACTTTGAGGCAGAATTGACTCCATGGCAATGAGGGATTTATCTTATCTGCCCATGATTTCCCTTGAAATCCCACCCAGACATCATTTGCCTTGTAAAAATCTACTCAACTTTTAAAGCCTTGCTCCAGTGTATTATATTTTCTATGATATGTACCTACCCTTAATCTCTATGCTCATAATTAATTGCCTGTGCTATTTTGGTCCTTGAAAACTGGATTTGTTCTTTTGAATGTACCACCATATTTAGCCAACACCTAATGAAGCTCAGTTTTATTTGAGTAACAGATATAATACATTTTATATAGATAAATCATTGAGCTGAAAAATACATTTCATACTGATAAATCATTTAGCTGGGAAAAGCATCTTCGGGTTTTAAAAAAAAATGCCATTTTAACACCCAATAGACTATGTACTAATTGTTTTATTTTACCAATCCCGTTTAATAAAGATGTGGGTTTGTGTTAAGTGAATATGTGTAAACAGACTCCATAGGTGTTCTGAGAGTAGCTAATTGCCATCCTGTTAATTAAGAACCCTGTGTCTGCATTCCAAAGTCATCTTTAAAGATAATATCTAAAATGCAGAAATACATAAAGTATACCAAAACACAGAGCCTACAATGCAGCACAACACCGACTAAGCACAGTTACTTTAATTAGGCTCCATCCCACCTAAATACATCTTTAGTCCACATGAGGCATTTACCTAACTCAAGCCATAATAGCCAATGGGATGCCATTTTGCACTAGAACATCAGAAATTAAGAGAGGGCCCCAAAGAGGGTGCTTTGTAAATGGAAAGCTCAGCTGAGAACAGCAAGGAATACTTCTTCTATGACCAATTCTTTAGATTCTGCAGATTTGTGAAGTGCGGTTCATATTGGTTGCCCCCAGACTCCATTAAGCAACTCTAGTAATTGGTGGTATTTTTTTCTTTCCATCTTATGTTTACATAATTTGTCCAAAACCACTGGACTTAGTGCTAAGAGATTTGAATTTTTTCCCCAAATGTCATTTAATATTTTCAAACATCAGAGTTTCTGCCAACAGTTAGATTTATACACTTCTCTACCAATTTACGTGAAAAGTATATACTTGTATATACTTGTAATTGGTGTAGAATGACATCTGACAGTAAAAAATGACGCTGTTTTTTAAATGCACAATCTCTTTGAATAGGTGGCTTTTTCTAATACAAACTTTCAGTGCCATCAAGTCAATATGGACTCATAGTGACCCTTTAGGACAGGGCAGCTCTGCCCCTCTAGATTTCTAATAATAACACTAGAAGAATAGAAAGCCTCCTCCTTCTCCTCAAAAGCAGGCTGAGGGTTTTGAACTGCTGACCTTAGAGTTAGCGGCCTAACTTGTAACCCAGTAGATAGTATACCACTCTGCTAGTAACTGCAAAGTCTGTGGTAGGAACCAATCAGAGGAAGAAAACACCTGGATTTCCTCCCTTAAAGATTATTGACTAGAGGCAAATCTAGGTGGAAGTTCTACTCAGGGTCCTATGAGTCAGAATCAGCTAAAAAAACACAATAAAAGTATGAGATGCCTAATTATGACACACAAGCATAAGATATCTAATTATGACATACAAAGGAAATGGTTAGTTCTTAGGCATTGAGGCCATTTTCATTATAACCACTTCGCCGATTGAATCAGTGATGCTATGTAATCGCCTTACTGCATTGTTATTTGAATTATTATTTCTTGACTTTCACTGAAAGGATGCCAAGTAGACCAGTGGTCAAATGCACAGTTGCCAAAAAGTTGTTTTGTTTGAATGCCCTAGCTGCTCCTCAGGAGAATAATGTGGCAGTCTGTTTCCATAAAGATTTACAGCGTTGAGGCAGTTCTACCCTGAACTATGTGGTTGCTGAGTCAGAACTGACTCAAGAGAATGGGTTTATGGGACCCTCACTCAAGCATGTCCAGAACTCTCTATTTTATTTTGATATTCATGCACCTGCAAGAAAACTAATCTAGTTAATTAATTATGTTCTTTGCTTCTCTCACTCAGTCTTTCAAAGATAAGCCTCCTGAGCACAAAGTCATCATTTGCCATGTTACCTATTGGAGTACATTACTGAATTACGTGAACTCATCCTTTATTAATTAAGTGTACCCCACTCCAATCTCCATCTGATGTCTTTTCCAAACAGAGGTCTCCATGTAGTCCTTTGAGAAAGCATCCCCTTCTTCTGACTCTAGTTCCTCAATTTGCAGCAGAAACCAGGCAGGTAGCATACATTAGTGTAGGACACAAATGGATAGAATTGGGAGTGGTGAATGAGGACAACAGTAAAATGGAGACGACAGACCTCTTGAAATTAACTGAAGACTCTGCTGCTGAGTTACAATGGATGTTTTGTCCTGAGGAAATACAAAGAGGGGGAGGCGCTTCTTCCAGTAGCTAAGTGCTTAACCATGGGGCCACACCAGCTTCTAAGGATTAGGCAGGTCTAGAAATCGTGTCTAATGTCTGAGGAACAGACTTAGTTTTGATAATTTCATTTGTGAAAAGTTGATTTAAGTCAATAAGTGTAAGAAACCTTTAAGGATGAGAAAATCCAGGCAACTGGAGACTAGGGAATGGCAATATGGATTAACAACACAATGAAAAACTGGAGCTTTAGTATAATGTCCTGATTTTCAAAACTCCTCACTGACCAAAAATGTAATGGTGATTTAAAACCTTTGGAATTTTGGTGTGGCCAATAGCTGCACTGACATAACAGCTATAGAATTGAAACTGTGTTTCACCCTTAATTTTTCAGTCATTTTGGACCACTGTACCCTGCAATGATGTCATCTATTTCTGAAATGTGATGTCAATGATATATGTCAGAGATTGCAGTATGGTATAAAAACATTAAAAGAACATGGACTCTGGGGACTCATAGACATGAAGCTGAGCACATTGTCTTCAGATTATTAACGATCGGATTTTATGATACTTCCTTAAGCTCTATGGACCTCAGTTTTCTCCCCCCATTAAATAGGAGTGATCAAATGGGAATCATCTGTGATGGACTGTAATAATATATGTAAAATACCTGGCACAGACTGTGCTACTTTTTCTCAATGGCAATGATTCTAGATGGTTCAAAACTATTCTTTCCCCATATTGTGTGCCTTGTCCTGTGTATATCTTGTATCAGTTCCTGATACTAAATCTTCCTGAAGGTGTACTTCTTTGTCTATTACCAAGGATTGCTTCCAAAAGTTGTTTTATCAGAATAGTATTTTTTAACTATACAGGAACTCATATGGCATACCAATTTGTTACAAGATAAATAGAGCACTACCCTGGTAGAAGCAGAGACTATTGCTGGGCAGATGGCATGAACAAGTCAGGCACAGATAGTCTTGCTTAATATGATAGCATCAACAGTTCCCAAAGCAACTACGTGGACTGCTGCATCACTACAGAGCAGGGCTTGCGATGATCTGCACTAGGGAATGGTCTTTTACACACAGACACTCAGTAAAAGTGTGCGTTGAACCAGCTATTGAGAAAGTCTTATGACTCCGGAAATGGAGTACTGAATCCCCCGGAGCACTCAGAACTGTTGTTGCCTATGGGCAAACATGTCTTATGCACATTCACGCTGAGAGAATTTCTAGTCACAAAGCATTGTTATGAATTGTTAGGCATTGATGAATCATGGATTATAATGTAGTGTGTTTTTTTATTAATTGCTCATTTTTAAAATGAATTTGCCTACTGTATGATGTAGTAGCCTATACAGAAGTCAAACTAACTTTGGAGTTTGGTTGTAAATCAGGTGTTCAAAATTGATGTCTTCCCACTTGAAAGTGGTAACTCCTGTCAGGTAAAGTAACTGCTGCAAAACAATGACTGCTTCATTGGGCTGATACCTTGGAAAATATTTCCAGAATACTGAAATGGACCATGCCAGGAGCAGGGAGCTTCATTTCCATGGTGACAGCTTTGTGTCTGCTGTGCATAGATCATTTACTGTGGAAAGGGAAGCAGTTAAGGCAAGTTCATTAAAATATGGCCTCCAATAGAAAAAGACATCCTAGATAAGGGAGCAGGTAGCCATCAGAGCCATTTGGATCCTGGGAAGACCTCTGTTCCCTCCACCCACTTCCACCCCCACCCCCACCCCAGCAATACTATTATGATTCATTTGTTAAAGTTCAGAATCCCTTTAACAATGGAGAAAATATTTCAGTATTTCTGAAAATATTTTCAGAAAAATATTTCCCATCTCTTGTGAGAGGAATTAAGGAATATTGGTTAGGCCTCGGGGTGCTAAGTGCAAGATCTTTGGTTCAAACTCACTCTCCTATCCATGGGAGAAAGCTGTCAGCCCCTAGAAAGATGTGCAGTTTCAGACACCCTATCTAGGGCTGGTATGAGTCAGAGTTTACTTGGTGATAGTATTGATGTAGGCATGGGAAGAATTAAGGATACATAAACTCAACCAAATCCTGAAGGCAAAGAAAGTTTTGTTGCCAGGTACATAGTTTCTGGGACCATTGGTTTGAATACCTGCTATTCGGACTGATTAGCAATTATTTGTTCGACGAGTTATATCAGCCTCAATTTTCACTTCTGTAAAATGATGATTATAAAAATGCTTATTTCGAAGGCCTGTGGAGGTTTCAATATAATTTGTAGCATAAATAGTATTATTATGTAGATCTTTGCTAAAAGCAATACCAGGAAGAATACCAGGAAAATGTTTACATGTGTTTTACTGAGTAGTATGTAATTAGCATATGTAAATTGAACTCTATGAGACGAATGAGACCAGAAGTGGAGTAAGGTTCATCTAGGAGGCGGAAGTTAACTGGATTCAAACCTCAAAAACCAAACCAGCTTCCATCAAATAAATCCCAACTCACAGCAGCCCAATAGAACCGAGGAGTACTGCTCCAGATTATTTTCTGAGATTGGAAAGCTTGAGGGGAGCAGATCGCCTGCTATTTCTTCCACCAACTAGGCTCAATAGGCATGAATTAGTGTGGAAAGGAACCCTAGGACTCAAAGTTAACTTCCTGGTCACTGAAGGGCAAAAGACTTGCCATATGTGAGGCAACAGGTCCCCATCGGGAAAGTCCCCAGTCTTCAGTCATGTATCTGCTCCTTATTATGATCCTCATACAACCTTAATTGTAAATGCAGTTTCTTCCATGAGTTCTGTGAGTTGTTCCCATGAAATAACAAGCCAAAAGATAGTGTCTTTTGGATCCATGGGGTCTGATTCCACCCAGGTGGATAAGTGCAGAAAGAGTGCTGCGTTACCACCTGGTGTCAGAAAGGACAGAGAGGAAGGAAAACCAGAGCCAAGTTTGTTTCTGCCTTCTGAGAGTGGACTTTATGCTGATTCTAATGTATCAATTTATTAATTCAAGAGGCAGCATAGCATAAAGATGCAGATTTTCTTGGTTCAAAATCTTCCTCTCTCTTTTTATTGGTGTGTTGTCTGGAGAAGTGTCTTAAGCTCTATATACTTCAGCTTGTCCATATAAAAATGGAAATGGTAGTAACAGTATTTTTGCTATTGTGAAGACTTAAAATTAAAGCAGTTATATTATATCTTGTAGTGTAATTATATCTCAATTGGTTATAATAAAGACATGATGATCACCACCATATTGATAAAATATTTAATTTGAAGGAGGCTTTTGTGGCTAATGAAAAATTAAAGGCCACTGAGTTAATTTTTCTCTGTTGACTCATTTTATGTTTCTGTTGTGTAAATTTGTTGCTTTCATTATATATTCTGCATGTATGTAAGGAGATATGTGTATTAAATATGACTCCAGTTCTTGTTTCTCAGTTTGTCACACTGTGCGGGCTTGTGTGCTGCTATATTGCTGTCTGATCCAAGGCATGGTATTTTCTTGGTTTTTTATTTTTTGGCTTGGTATTTTCAATTGCCTCACGTACATGTGAAATTGAATAAGGAAGACCAAAGAAGAGTCGATGTGTTTGAATTGTGCTGGAGAAGAATAATGAAACTACCGTGAACTGCCCAATAAAGCAAACAATCTGTCTGGCAAGAAGTACGGACAGAGAGTTCCTTAGAGGCAATGCCATCACACATACTTTGACATGGTGTCAGGAAAGACCAGTCCCTAGAGAAGATTATCATACTTGGTAAAGTAGGGGGCAGTGAAAAAGAGGAAGTCCCTCAAGGAGACAGGGTGACACAGTGACTTCAACAAAGGCCTCAAACATAGGAACAATTGTGAGGTTGGCATGAGATCAGTAAGTGTTTTGTTGGGTTGTGCACATGGGTTGGAACTGATCAGCTGGCACCTAACAACAAAGAGTATATATATATATATATATATATATAATTGCTATAGGATTTGTTAAGACAGAGTTTTGGGAGGTCATCCGTCTCATTGTCCCCAAATAATGGGTAGCAACTGATAGAAAGGATAAAGGAGAAAGAAATGCACTCCAGATATGGGGAAATAGTAATTAGGCCAAGAAAAGGAAATGAGCAAAGTGCATTATGTGCAAGTGTGTATGTGTTTGTGTGACTAGAACCAATGTGTTCATCGGAGATGAGCATAATAGGCTTTGAAGCAGTGAAAGTCATTATTGAAAGTCATGCTGAAGTGCATATCTCTAGTGTATGTGACACAAATGGAAACTTTTTGGTCGACTGTACAACATTGAATTGTTTTCATTGTTATCCTATTAAAACATTTTACTACTAGCCTTTTATATTTTCTGAGAACTCCCAATATTGAGAAAATAATGCTGGTTGTTTGCTTTGCCTATGTTGTCTGCCACAAAGAGCCATTAACATATATTCAATTTGGCAGTGGGAATCCACTTGATAGCAGTGCACTTTGTTTTCAGGTTTTGGCATTTATGTAAAACCTAGAGATCAAGAGTTATTGCAAAACTATATAATAGTTTAAAAGCATCATCATAGATCCACCTGGTTACTGCATAAATATAAATAATTCTAATTAGAATATTTTTTATAAAAATCATTTTATTGGGAGCTATTACAGATATTTTAACAATCCATAATTCAATTATATAAAGCATAATTGTACAATTGCTTCCACCATAATTTTCAAAACACTTTCTTTCTTCATAAACACTTTGATATCAGCTCCACTTTATCCTCTTCCTCCCCCACCCAAGCCCCAGGAACCTTTATTATCATATGATATATTATTTCTCTTTTGCCATATTTCACACCACCCAGTGTTCACCTGCAATTCTGTTACTCAGTCCCCTGGAGTAGCATTATACATTCACCATTTCTATCAGCTCCCCCTTTCCCCCACTCTTTTCCCTTAGTCTCAGGGAATTATTCTGGTTACTATTTCTGCAGGGTTTATCTATCTTAGATTTCTTGCCTCGAACGATTGTAATTATACAAATGAACATACGCAGGTCTAACAAGATTAACGATGTAAAACTAAGACCATAATAGTAACTGGAGGAAATATTGAAGAACTAAAGGATATTTATGTGTTTCATCAGTGCTTTACTGCACCCTGGATATATCATCCCTTCCATGTGGCCCTTCTGTGAGGGACTGTCCAATTATCTTACAGGTGGGTTTTGGGTTTCCACTTCGTCAATGCTCCTTCATGGCAATTTGATTGTTTGTTTTTGAACCTCTGATACCTATTCCTATCAACAATTCATGATCACAGTCTGATGTGCTTCTTCCATGTGGGCTTTGTTGCTTTCCTGCTACTTAGGCACTTGTTTAAATTCAAGCCTTTAAGACCCTAGATGCCATATCTTTGAACAACCAGGCACCATCAGCTTTCTTTACCAAACTTGCTTATGCACTCATTTTGTAATATACATTTTACAAATTAGACATATATTTCATATTAATAAACTAGTAGAGGTAAAGTAAAAATGCTCATTAGAAGGAAGGATGGTGAGACTTCATCTCACGTATTTTGGACATGTTCTAAGCAGAGACTAGTCCCTATAAACGGACATCATGCTTGGACAAAAAAGAGGAAGGTCTTTGACAAGATGGACTGACATAGTGGGTGCAAATACAAAGAATTGTGAGGGTGGTGCAGGACCAGATGGTGATTTTTTTGTGTTATACATTGGGTTGCTATGAATCAGAGGGTAATATCATTTCTTGCACTATAATTTGTAAAAAGGCTATTGTTTTGCTTTACTATGTAGGCTTAGAAGAAACAACAGGCCTAGTAGAAAGAACTTGACTTGAAAAGTTATTAACACTTGTTCTTTTCCTGGATTGTCCATTGACTATTGGCTTACTTAGCAAGTTCTCAGATATAAAGTATATATGATAAAATCTGCAATGCCCATGATGAAATATTTAAAATATTGGTAGATTATAAAAAATTTTCCATATTACTACTGCCTTAAAATTATAATAATGGCCAATATTTATCAAATGCTTTCAAAGAATTCTTTGTAAAAGTTCTCTTTTCATCATTATCCTTTGTGGCCATTTGCTGCGTTCCAGTGAGAATGGGAATACCTCTAGTATTTTGCATTTTCATGAAGGGATAACATGAATCCCTTTCTTTATTCAAGCAATACACAGTTAGTTGTGGGAAATCCCTCTTTCATTGCCTTTTATTCCTATCTACATCCCCAAAGATTAACACTAATAACAGTTTTGTGGGTATTCTTTCACTCTTTCTCTACACATTTAAATATGCATAGCCTTTTTGAAAATATTTGATTATAATACATTTAATATACTGTGGTGTTCTTTCTTTTATTTGAGTGTCAATATTTTATAAGACGTTATTCATTCAAACTCATAGCAACCCTATAACACAGAGTAGCAAAATGCTCCATATAGTTTATAAGTTTTTATGGAAAGGAGCCCTAGTGGTGCTGTGGATTAGGTACACAGAGCAGCAAGTTATGTAATGTAGCTGTTCTAACCATAGGCTCTGTAATTCCCACCAAATTACCTTTTCCTGATAGGTCTGGATAGGAGAAGGTAGGGGATTCCATTGTCAGTGCTTTTTAACAAGATTCACTATACTTGCCGTCCTGCTAAATATAAAATGAGCCCTGTAAGAAACTGGATGGGGACTTCAATTACGAGCAAGAGCCTTAAGTGGAGCAAATCCTCTGGACTCAGAACCCTTTGAGCTGTAAGACAGCTGTGACCCAGAGGAGTCTCAAGAGCAGCAGCAACAGAACCAGGAGCCAGAACATGAGACAGATTAGTGGACTTTCTAGCCCACAGAACAAGTAAAGTTCCATGGTTTGAGGTAGGCCTAGTGGAGTGGAATGCGTCTGGGTAATAAATTAGGCAAGCTGACCCTTGTAGCTCCAGCTAAGCACCTTTTGGTTGAGTCTTACAAGGGATAGGGATGCCCTTTGGACATTTATAGAAGCCCTGAAAGAATTGTGTCAAATGTCCTGACTAAACACCTATATCCTGAGAATTTCTCTCCTGCATTGTAACCTGTTAGATTCCTTAATAAACTCTTTAATCATGAATATGGTCTGTGAATGCTTTGTGGCCATTGTAATGAGTTATTGAACTCATTAGCTGAAAAAGTAGAGATTGTTGTAAGTGACAGGTCACTCCGAAGGAAACAAAATGAGAGTAGGTAGCACTCCAGCCACCTGGGAGATGCCAAGACACAGGAAGGGGAAACAACCTCAAGAGCTTGTCTGCTCATTGGTTTTTATTTGCACACCAAAGAAGGAAGTTCACAAACATTCAAATGCAGGCACCATTCTAGGGCACAATGACTCCAGGCTCACAATGTTTGCATGATTCATAATTTAAAATATTCTCACATGCAAGCACATTGTGACCTGATGGAGTTCCTTCTGTCTGCAGCAAAGAATCTCCTTATCATTCAGCTTTTGTGCACACTTCCTGAAACATGGAAAGACTCATGCACTCAAGGTTTATTCAAGGTCTTTTCACTCAAGCAACTCTCCCAGGAGAAGCAGGATATTTTCCTACAATTGATTAAGGAAGACTGAAGAAGAAGTGATGTGCTTAAATTGGAGTGCTAAGAAGAATGAAAGTCCCATGGGTTGCCAAAAGGACAAGCATATCTGCTTGGAGGAAATATGACCAGTGTGCTGCTCCTTGAAGGCAAGGATGGACAGGCTTCCTCTTACCGAATTTGGACACGTTGTCAGGAGAGAGAAGTCCCTGGAGAAGGACATTACGCTTGATAAAGTTGAGGAAGACTCTCAATTGCTGTAAAGATGTGCTGAAAACTGAGCAGTGTTTCAATCTGTTGTGCGTATGGTTGCTATGGGTTCTGAACAGACTCGATGACACCTAAGGACAATGCCATCATCCTATTTTTTAGGAGTTATACTGATAATCATTTATTATTATTATTTTTATTATAAACAAATCATTTTATTGGGAGCTCTTACAGCTCTTATAACAATCTATACATGAATTTTATCAAGCACATTTGTATATATGCTGCCTACATCATTTTCAAAATATTTTCTATTTGAGCTGTTGGTAGAAAATCATGTATTTAAGCAAACTCCTGGAGTGGATATTATTTTCAATCATGCACTATTATAAACAATGATTGAATCAATAGGCAATATCCTTGTAAATTTTACATACCTGTAGTACATATATAACACACACAAGTATGCATATACACATTTGGAACAGGTTTTTGAAAAGTAGTTATTAAAACAAACATTTTGTGATTTAAAATATTTATAGATACTGCCAGTCTGTCAGCCCAAAGGCCATGCAAAATTTATATTGTTATTCCATATGTATGAGAGAACCTATAACAACCTAGACCAAATTGGTTATTTTATACCTTTTAAAATGTTGCCAACCTGATGGATGAAAATATTATCTTTATTTTAGTGTTTGTTTCTTTATTTGTGCGATTTGTCATTTTATATAAATTGTTCTGTAAACATTTCATTCATACTCTTTACTGATCTTTCTACATTCCCTTATTCATCTACAGTGAATCTGTATATTTTGGATGCTGATCTCTTGCCTGTTATTCATGCAACAGATATATCCTCAAATCTTCTCATTTTCCTTATTTTTTAATAATAAATTTCATTGCATAATACATTTTAATGTTTCAATTGAAATATCTATCAGCTTATAGGTTCTGGATGTTTAGCCCTTTTATCTTGCAAGTTTTTTTCTTAATTTCAGGTTTTAAACATAATTGATTCTTTAATTCATCTGCATTATATTTTGACTGGTGAAATAAAGGTGTACATAATTATATCTTAAGTGAACAATTGCTCCAATTCTGTGAAATGAATAGTCCCTTCCTGTGGCAATACTACCTAACCTGTTTTAATTACTATCTAGCTTTATAATATTTTGAGTTCTGGTATGAGAAATTTCTCATTATTTTTCTTATCACCAACAATTGCTTAAATTCTCCATGTGAATTTTAGAGTTGCCTCAGCATGCAAGTATTCTGATTAGGATGAAATGTTTAATTAATTATTATCCTGGATATTTTAAATATATAGATAATGCAAATGAGTGCTAGTAGATAGAGTGAACTAAATGTAGTTCCATTGATTACCCAGGGTGACTAGATTGATAGAAATGCTCCTTTAGATTAACCAAAGAGTTGCACAAATTGATAAGGGAAGTAAAAATGTAGCAACCTGTGTAATATTAGGAATCATGTCCAAAACCTGATATCTATGCAATCCTGTATGGTAGTTTCTAGCTGCATGCACACTTGAAATATGTCCAGTATAATGAAAAACCTAATTTTAAAATTTTACTCTGTTTAAATTTAAAATAAAACAATATAAAATATGCTTTATTAAAACACAACTGTATTGTTTTTGTAGGTTTAAACTTTAGTTTTTACCATTGTTTCGCTTACAATATTATTCTTCTACATATTGTACATGTTGTGTATGTTATATCTAGCATTACACATAATCACATCAACAAACTAATTATTATCAAGTAATTTAGTTCTAATCATCTATTTTAAGCACTGACATAAGACTTTTATGTGCCCTGCATATTTTTACACAAAGACTATCAATATTTTGCCCCAAGATTTATGTGAATAAAAATTGGTAAGTAAAGTGAAAACATCATAAGCAAGCTACTTTTCTTGTTAAAAATTAGTGTAGATAATTGGGAAAATAAAAATGAAGGAATGCTACAGATGCAGAGTTTTGTAGAGACCAGAAGCTAATACTAAAACCAAGACAATCAACATGAACAGGCTGACTATATAATCTATGTTGCCAATTTCACAATTTGCTCTAAAGAACAAATTGGAAAGGCTGTTTGTTTTGTAAAAAGAAAACAAAGTCAAATGTTATTTTTAGCCAAACATAGTGGATTTGATAAGTGGCTTCTCTACAGTAAATAAGAAATAAGTGAAATTAGTTTCTTGGAATCAGAATAAAATATCAAATTAAATAATCTAGGGTTATTTTTAATAGAATCTGAACTTTTAATTTGGAGTAGTTATAGAAAAACTTGAATGTTTGAAAAAAGAAAAAGGAAATCATAAAAAGATAAATAGGTGGCGGGAAATGTTTTAGAAATTTACTTGGAAAATAAATGAAAATAGTATTTGTTTGTTTTTTTAAGTGAAAGAAAATTAATTAGCCGGCAAACAAATGCCCATATAACATAGCAGCTTTTCAGTACCTCAGAACAATTGATTTAGAATTTGGAAATATACAACACTTTCTTCCCACGGAGAAATTGGGTTTCGAACTGACAACCTTCTGGTTAGCAGCCTAGCAGCTAAAGGACTGCTTCATCTAGCACTCTGCACAATTTCTTTTCTTTAGGCTTTAATCAAGGACCACTTGCTTAGATGGCATTCTTATGAGGACTGTCTCCGGGGATCTGGTGGAATACTGGTATGAAAACGAGCAGTATGAGGCCACATTTGAGCTCCAGGTATTGTTCCTTATCATTCTCTCTGGTGGCGCTTTTGCTTATCTTAGGTGGTTTGGTCACATGCATGCACCAATTAGTGCTCAGTTGAAGACTCAAGGTTTACCTGCTATAGATCTCTGGAGTAGGTATCTCTTTTGTGGGCCTCTTGGTCCACTTTTCATACTTTTCAAACATCCATCTTTCTCTCTTAAACTGAGGAAAATCCCTATGTTGGGGCTTGCCTTTCCCATGCTGTGATCTGAAAACTCTCTGTAGGCCGTGATTTGGAGTAGGGATTGGCTACTCTTGTTTTTTCAATCTCCTAGCGAACACCTAGTGGGAGAAAGATGAGGAAGTGTATTCCCGAAGATGGCTAGTCACAAAACCTACAGGAGCACTTCTACTCTGTTCTATAGGTTTGCTATGAGGCAGAGTTGACTCCATGGCAATGAGTTTGATGTGTTTTGGTTTCAGTGGGTTCCCTTCGATTTCTGGAGTATAGCATGTTCCATATTGGACTGCTACCTTCAAGGTCAGCAGTTCGAAACTACCAGATGCTCTGAAAAGAACAAAAAGATGAGGTTTCTTCTCTCATAAAGGTTTACGACTTTGGGAAACCTGAAGGGCAATTCTATCATATCTCATAGGGTCACTCTGAGTTAAAATCTATTTGATGGCAGTCATTACTTGCCAATGCTGCAGGGGAGGTTCTTGAGTTACTGAACTGCTGTCCTGCTCTCCTCTATGGGGTCATCTAAGCTCATTCGTTTTTCAGATCCATTTGGGTTTGTAGGTTTATATGATGAAATAGTGGTTAGGAATTGGGCTACTAAACGCAAAGTAAGCAGTTCCCCTCTTGTTCACAATTAGTCTCAGAAACTCACAAAGCAGTTCTTTCCTGTTCTACAGGGTTGCTAAGAGTCAGCTCTACTTTTATGGCAGTGAGTTTGTTTGTTTGTTTGCTGGAGAATTTAGATGTTCTCAAGAGAGGTGTTACTGAGGCCTGGGCACAGTGGCCTCACAGTAGCAATTGCAGAAGGGGTGGCAGTAACAAAGACACAATCCTTCTGAATAAGAATCTCACAGGTAGCCACAAGCCCACACAGGCAAAGGGAGCAAATAAAGGATGATATTGATATTGAAACAATGCTTGAGGCTTCTCAGACTTGCCTAACAGCATCTCACCTCTATAACAATGAATTAACCTTTGATTCCAGTGTGAAATGTCAATCATACAGGCAAGATGGGTGACAGAAGTGACATCAAGCTCTTATAATCCCAACCCTCCAACTAAAAGAGAAGATGTTTGGAATAACATTGGTCACAGGAATTCGATAGTGGCTGGCTGCTGACATGGCTACTAGGAGTTTAGACAGAAATCGAGTCGTGGTACTTACCAAAGGGTCTCTAATACTTGTTGGGTGCAATAAAGTCAGTTCTAACCCATAGTGACCCTGTGCACAACAAAAGAGAACACTGCCTTGTACCATTCTCATAACTGAAATGTTTGAGCCCATTCTTGCAGCCACTGTGTCCCTCCATCTCTTCCTCTTTTTCGCTGCCTCTGCAGGGACTGCTCTCTCCTGGCAACATGTGCAAAGTAGGTAAGTGTTGTCATACTTGCCTCTAAGGAGCACTATCACTATACTTCTTCCAAGACAGATAGCATGTGGAACATTTCAAAAGAGGATTTCTTTCATATTTTATAGAAATTTTATTATAACCCCTTCAACCATGTACATCTGGTTAAGTAATGTCTAAAATGTGCAAGAATAAAATTTATCATGATGATATTGAAAAATCAATTCTTTGGCAATGAGTTTTACTGTGACTTGATTGCATATTTCTGAATTCCATTGGTTTATTCCTTATTCTAATAAGTTCAATGATAACAATTATAAAGAAGGCACGGGACTAGACAGTATTTCGTTCTGTTGCACATAGGACTCATATGAGTCATAATCAGCATGATGATGATACCTAATTAACAACAACAATAACAAAAAGCCAAGAAGTTTGTTATTCTCAGAAATCCTACATAATAGGGTCCCCATGAGTCAGAATGGACACAATGGCAGTGGGTTGACAAGAGGGTATAATTAGGAGCCCTAGTGATATTGTGGTTGCACATTGGGCTGCTAACCACAAGGTCAGAAGTTTGATACCACCAGCTACTCTGTGTGGAGAAAGACAAGGCTTTCTACTCTCATAAAGAGATATAGTCTTGAGGAGTTCCAGGAAGATGGTGCCAAAATAGACTCCCCTGCCCAGAAGTCCCCTTGCATGGCCCAGAGAGCAACATGTGAGGAGGCCAATTCAGGGACTTTAGATGCAGGCCTTGACTCTCAGCAATACAGAATTATTTTAGCCCTTCCTCTCTGATTTTTGCCCCTGGAAAATGCGGCAGAGCTTGCTGCGGTCTTTCCACTGCCATAACTTGGCACGGTCAGTGGGGGCGGCGAGAGAATATGTTGGATTTATTCCTATTTTCTGTTGAAAAAGAAAGTCACAAAACTCCCTTTTCCCACCAGAGGAACTAGAACCCAACATTTTGGTGCTTCTTAGTTGCTCCTCATCCCCTATTTATGTGTCTGGCTGACACGGCAGGGGTGGGGGGTGTGACTGACTGTCCTTAGCAGGAGCACCTCCTGATTAGAACCTCCCCCCTCTATTCCCACCTCAGACCCCCAATCCAGTAGCCTATCTCCACCCTTGGATCACACACAAAAATGTAGATAGTACTGAGTTTTGCTGAAGCCCACAATAAAAGCGCCTTATATTATAAACACAATAAGAGAAGGACTGCACTCTCCCTATATAATATATAGTGTATACAAGTGACTGGTAGATTTCTTGATATACCCCTTACTACTCCAACTACCATTACCTCAAGACCCTGTTTCTACAAACTGAGTAACACACGCTCTCTTATAACCTACGTTGTAACAACACATTTCTTTTTTTTAATCGTTTTATTAGGGGCTCATACAACTTTTATCACAATCCACACATACATCAGTTGTGTACAACACATTGGTACATTCATTGCCCTCATCATTCTCAAAACATTTGCTCTCCACTTAAGCCCCTGGCATCAGGTTCTCATTTTCCCCCTCCCTCCCTGCTCGACCCCTCCCTCATGAACCCTTGATAATTTATACATTATTATTTTGTGATATCTTGCCCTGTCCGACATCTCGCTTCACCCACTTTATTGTTGTCCGTCCCTCAAGGAGGACGTCACATGTAGATCTATGAAATCGGTTGCCCCTTTCCAGCCCACCCTCCCAGTATCGCCACTCACACCACTGGTCCTGAGGGGATCATCTGTCCTGGATTCCCTGTGTTTCCAGTTCCTATCTGTACCAGTGTACATCCTCTGGTCTAGCCAGACTTGCAAGGTAGGATTGGGATCATGAGGGGGGAAGAGGGGGAGAAGAGAAGCATTTAGGAACTAGAGGAAAGTTGTATTTTTCATCGTTGCTACTTTGCACCCTGACTGGCTCATCTCCTCCCCAAAACCCTTATGTAAGGAGATGTCCAGTGGCCTACAAATGGGCTTTGTGTCTCCACTCTACACACCCCCACCTGCCCATTATTCACTATGGTAAGATTTTTTTGTTGTTGTTCTGATGATGTCTGATACCTGATCCCTTCAACAACTTGTGATTGCACAGGCTGGTGTGCTTCTTCCATGTGGGCTTTGTGCTTCTGAGCTAGATGGCCAGTTTTTAACTTCAAACCTTTAAGACCTCAGATGCTACATCTTTTGATAGCCAGGCACCATCAGCTTTCTTTGCCACATTTGCTTATGCACCCATTTGTCTTCAGTGATTGTATCCTGGAGGTGAGCACACAATGATATGATTTTTTTGTTCTTTGATGACTGATAACTGATCCCTTTGGCACCTCGTGATCACACAGGCTGGTGTGCTTCTTCCATGTGGGCTTTGTTGCTTCTATGCTAGATGACCGCTTGTTTGCCTTCAAGCCTTTAAGACACCAGATGCTATATCTTTTGATAGCCGGGCACCATCAGCTTTGTTTACCACATTTGATTGCTCACCCGCTTTGTCTTCAGCAGTTGTATCGGGAAGGTCAGCATCATAGAATGCCAATTTAATAGAAGAAAGTATTCTTGTCTTGAGATAGTATTTGGGTGGAGGCCCAATATCCTTCTGCTACCCTAATACTAAACCTATAAAATTATGCACAAAGATCTATTTCCTCATCCTCATATATAAATATATTTGCATATTTTCATATCTTTATCTAGACCTCTATAAATTCCCTTTGCCTCCCAGCTCTTTTCTCTATTTCCTTTGACTTTCCTCCTGTCCCACTAACATGCTCAGTCCCTACCAGGGTTTCAGAAATTCCTCTTAGTTACATTACCCTTGATCATGCCCTACCAGGCCTACCACACCCTATTCAACACCAATTGAAATCAGTTGTTGTTCCCTTGTCCCTGGGTTTGTTTACACCACTACCGTTCCCCCCACTTCCCCCTCTTCCATGTTCCCCCAGAACTGTCAGTCCTGTTGTTTTCTCCTCCAGATTGTTCATTCAGTCTATCTTATTTAGACAGACTTGAGGAGATAATAACATGCGCAAACAAGACAGAGCAAAACCAAGCAACAATATACAACAAAACAACAAACCAATGGCAAAACACAACACAACACTAAAGAAAAGCTTGTAGTTAGATCAAGGATTGATTGTTGTCCTTTAGGAGTGTTTTCCAGTCCAGTCTGTTCAGGCACCATATCCTGGCCCCAAAGTCTACCTTCAGCATTCCCTGGGGACCTCACCATTCAGTTCCTTTGCTGTTCTGTTGCACCCCCTTAATGTTTTGCCTCTGTGCGGCAGGATCAGATTGGGTGCAATTACCACACTATGCCTCTGGTGTTGTCCCCTGTAGGGCTATGGGTCAGTGAGGGGCGTCATGTCTCTCATAGTGCGGCTGGCCATGTGGTCCTCTCTGTGGACTTGCTGCTCTAAATGGGATCATCATCTTCACAGCGTGGTGGGCCAGGCTGTGCTCCACTCTCTCTTCCTCATCCTTCATCTGCACCCATGTGTTCCGATCAGATATGTCCCTCTCCCGGAGCTGCAGACCCAATGCCATCCTTTGAAATAATTTCTTCTGGGGGGAGGGGCAGGTGTCCACTTAGTAGTTGGAGTTGGGGCTGGGCCCCCAGACCTCTCCACTGGTTCCATACTCCACACCAGCATGTTGTATTCACATCTTGGAGCACTGGCTTGAAGTCTGGTCCCTCTTTCCCTATGGAGATATAAATAGTACTCTCCCCTTGGGTGGGTTAGTGCCCTGTGCCCTGCTACCCATTTATTTATTTATTTATTTTTTCTTTCCCCAACTTCTTTTTAGTTGTCTACCATGTGTATCCTTGTATTTAGTCTGGTCCCTGTCATGTTACCTGGTTCTCACCCCAGGAATGTATGTATACAGTAGCTTTTTCCCTATGTCCCTTTTGAAATTTTTTTTAAAGGTTACCTCAGCAGACTTTGACTTCTTTCCATCCTTAAGCCAATGCTATCTTGGGGTCTGTTTTCTCTTTGTTGCCCTCTGGGTGAGGTTGTTCTAGGTGTTGGTCTCTTATTTATGCTTGTTGAGTGTTGTTCTTCTGCCCATAAGGGGTCGGCAAGGATCTTTTGTAGAGCTGGGTTTCTTCTAACGTATTCTTTGAGTTTTTCCTTGTCTGGGAAAAGTCTTGGAAAAGCCTTACTTCTCCATCTATCTTGTTCGATAATTTAGCTAGGTAGAGTATTCTTGGGTTTTCATTGTTTTCCTTCAATTTTTTGAATATGTTATTTCACTCTCTCCTCTTCTTCATAGTTTCAGCTGATAGGTCTGAGCATATTCTTATTTGGGAACCTTTATATGCGATTGCTTGTTTTTCCCTAGCTGCTCTCATGATTTTCTCCTTTTCCTCAAAGTTGGATAATTTAACTATTATGTACCTTGGTGACTTCTTGAGATGAAATCTTGCTGGTGTCCTTTCAGCCTCCTGAATGGTTGCCTGGTTTTCATTCACTAAGCTGAGGAAGCTTTTCTCCAAGAATTCTCTCACTATTGTTGCAGATGACTTCTTTGTGGTGTCTTCCTCCAGTAAGCCAATAATTCTAATGTTGTTCCACTTCATAGCATCAGACATAACTCTTAAGTTTTCTTCAGCTTCTCTGATGATCTTATTAGATTTTTGTTCGCGTTTCTTAAAGTCTGCTTGGCTGGCCTCCAAGTCACTGATGCGTTTCTGTGATTCCTCCAGTCGTTTCTCGAGGTCCGTGAGTGTACTACTGGTTTTTGTTATCTCCTCCTGAAGCTCCCGTATTTCTCTTAGGTGTATGACCTTTATCTCCTCTATCATTTCATCCTTTTTCTGTATTGTTTCACTCATATCCTGTATGACTCCAAGTAGCATTCTGAAATTTTCTTTCTGTGCCAGCTCAGTGTCTGCTTCTTCTATGCATGTTGTTATATCGGGACATCTTGTGTCATTGCCTTTTGTTTCTCCCGTTTTTTCATTGAGGTCATTGGGGCTGATGGCTGTTTGTGTTGCGGTATTTCACAGGAGCCAGGTGCCATTTTCCAGGGAGTCGGAGAGCACTGGCTCTCTCTGGGGGACTTGTAGGAATATTTCCTCGAACTGCCTACAGCTAAATTCACTATAGAATTAACCTACCACTTTATCCTCCTGTGGCTTCCCTCTCAGGGGAGTGTCCCAGAAGGCTGGTTGGTTGGCTGCTTTGGTGTTGTGAAGGTTGGGCAGAGGTTCCTGCAGCAGCTTGGAATGTTGACGAGTGTTTGCTGAGCTGCCTTAGGACCCCAGGCACACAGGCAGGAATTCCCCGGTAAGAAGTTGTGCAGAGTATCCCCTGGAGGAGGTCGGCAGGGCATTCCTCAGCCTCGGGCTAGCTACACAGGTTGGAGCTCACCTAGCTGGGTGTGGCGGAGGCATAAATTCCCTAGTCTAAGGGAAGTGGTCTGGAGGTAAGCAGTGGAGTGCGAGAGAACAAGAAAGAGACAAAGAGGAGAACCAAAATTAAAAGTAAGCCAGCTGAGCCTGTGTGGGGACATAGTCAAGAGATGGAAACAAACACAACAATTTCGCTCAGTTGCTGCAAGGATTTAGTTACTGCCTCGAGATGGCGGCAAGCTGTGGCTGTGTGAGAAAAAGCTCCTGGGCGGCCTTCAAAACTGTGAAGGGATAGAGAGAAGAGATGGAAACAAAAACAACAATGTAGCTGAACCCCATCCCTGCGAGGGTGGAGCTGCAAAGGTCTAGTCCTTGCCCCTAGGCAGGCAGAACAACACATTTATTATAACCACCTTTTCTAACTCATAAAAAATTACTTAACAGGACGACCTCCTTTGATTAATACCACCCCTTAAAACCTACTCCCGAGCACCTATATCCCATTCCTCCTATCCACCTAATTATCACTCCCTTCTCATCTGCACACAATCAAATTTCCAGCTCCTATCTGATCCTCCTCTAACTGAAAGAGCCAACTCCTTCCCCTATATACAACCCAGAAGCCTATGCATCTTCTGCAGTTCAACCACTACGTGGGAAAAAAACCACAGGTGCCACAATAAAATCTAGAGAAACATAAGTTAATAACTGAACATTACCCAAACCCAATAGAATCCACAGAAAAAGAACCCCTTGAACCGCCAGATAGTGAATACAAGAAAATGATGCTTACAGCCCTACAAGAAATTAGTGGATCACTCCTTAAAAGATATGAAGAAATTTGAGCTACTAGAAACCTCACACCGAAATGAAATTCAGGAACTAAGGAATGGCATAACAGAAATAACAAAGTACAAGATCTGACCTGTAAGACAGAAGAAATAGGTAGTCAAATCAGTGAACTAGAAGACAACAATGCAGAATTCAGCAAATGAGAAAAAACAAACAAAAAAGCAGAAGACTGAAGAAAGCCTGAGGAAGGTGTGGGATACCATGACGTGAAATAATATTTGAATAACAATTAAAACAGTAAGGGAATGTTTGGAAACAAATTTCCCAAATACCATGAAAGAGGAGACGATAACCATCCAGAAAGCAGAGAGAACATCAAATGGCTTGTACCCACAAAAAACACATCAAGACATATAGTAGTCAAATTATCCAACTTCAAGGCAAAGGAGAGAATCATGAGGACATCTACAGATGAAAGCAGTCACGAATAAAGATAAACAGATAAGAATAAGCTCAGACCTCTCTACGGAGACCAGGCAGGAAAGAAGGAATTGCAGCAACCTTTTCCCAAAGTTGAAAGACAACACCGGCAAACCGAGAATCCTTTATCCAGCAGGCTTTCCAAGAAATTTGAAGAAGAATTTTTCACAAACAGGGAAATATTTAGAGATTTTGCAAAAACAAAACCAGAATATCAAAAATACTATTCAGTTCTTTATGAGCAAAAACCAACAACTGAAGCACTCACATATGAGGCCAGCACAGGGTGAAACACCACCCAAAAACAAACACACTAAAAACAGTATCCCAAACATCACACATCTAGAGGCAAAATGGAGACTTGAATAAACTCTTTCTCTCTCTCTCTCTCTCTCTCTCTCTCTCTCTCTCTCTCTCTCTCTCTCTCTCTCTCAGGTAAAGATCCTACAAGGATAGATAACTACAGACCAGTATCCCTCATGAACATGCAAAAATACTCCTCCAAACCTTGGGTGATAGAATCCAACAACATATCATAAAAGTAATATGTCATGACCAAGTGGAATCCATACAAGTGATGCTGGAATGATGCAACATCCAAAAAGCTATTAACATGATCCACCACATTAACAAGAAAATGGATCAGAAAATATGATCATATCAATTGATGCAGAAAAACTGTTTGACAATATCTGATATTCATTCCTAATAAAAGCTCTCAAGAAAAAGCAATAGTATGGAAAATTCTCAACACAATAAAGGTCATATATAAAAACCAATAGTCAATATTACACTCAATGGAAAAAAAACCTAAAAACATTTGCACCGAATAAAAGAACCCAATAAGGATGTCCCTTGTCCACATCTTTTTTAACATTGTGCTGAAAATCCTAACCAGACCATAAATACAATGGCAAGAAATCAAGGGATTACAATTGGGGAAAGAAGCCGTACAATTTTTGCTGTTCAAAAAAGATTTGTGTTTATATACTTAGAATACTAAGGGGTCCACAATAGGATTGCTGGAAAGAAAACAGGAGTTTAGGAGAGTAGCAGGATACAAGATTAACAATCAGAAAACAATTGGATTTTATATACCGGGGATGAGAATACCAAAAAGACATTAAGAAAACAATACCATTCACAATAGCAACAGAAACGCCGAAATGCCTAGGAATAAATCTACCAACAACAACAACAAACCCCAAAACCAAAATAATGAAAAGTTCTGTACAAATAAAATTAAAGAACATCATTGGGAGAAACCAAAAGGGATCTACACCAGTGGAAGAATATCCTTTGCTCTTGGATCAAAAAACTCAATATTGTGAAATTATCAATACTACCTAATGCAATCTACAATTTCAATACAATACTGATCCAAATCCCAGCATCATTCTTTAAGGGAATAGAAGCATTAATTATCAACTTCATATGGAGTGGGAAGAATCCCAGGATCATCAAATCACTACTCAAAAAGAACAAAGTAGGGGTTCTTACAACAACTGACCTCAAAACCTACTATAAAGCCACAGTTGCCAAAGCAGCCTGGTATTCATATAATGATAAATACACAGATTGATGAAATGGACAGAAAAAAACCATCTGCAGACAGACAATTGATTTTTTACAAAGGCTCAATAAGTGGTAAGCAGATGCCCTCTTTAATAGGTGGTGCTGGAAAAACAGGAGACTCAAGATGAGTCAAAGATTTAAGTGTAAAGTCCAAGGCTATTAGGCCAATCAATGTGAAAATTGGGACAAATCTAAGTTCCGCACTGTGGAAGACAAAATAAATGAGTGGGACCCATTAAAAATAAACACTTGTGTACATCTAAAGACTTCATTAAAAGAGGAAAAAGAAAGTGGAAGTGAGAGTTAAAAAACCCAGGGGCAAGGGAACAATAAGTGATCTAAATTCAAACACAAGGAGGGTATAGGAGGCCTGGTAGGGTTTGATCAAGAGCATTGTAACCCAGATGAATCACTGAAACCCAAATGAAAGCTGGACATGATAGTGAGGAAAGTAAAAGGAAATAGAGGAAAGAACTAGGAGGCAAAGGGCATTTATAGAGGTCTAAATACGGGCATGTACATATGTAAATATGTACATATAGATAAATGTATGACAATTGGGAAATAGATCTATGTGCATGTATTTTTAGGTTTAGTATTAAGTTTGCAGATGGGCATTGGGCCTCTACTCGGGTAGTCCGTCAGCACAACAACATTTTGTTCTATAAACCTGGCATTCCATGATGCTCAACTTTCTGACAGGATCGATGATGACAAACAGGTGCATAAGCAAATGTGGTGAAGAAAGTTGATGGTGCCAGGCTATTAAAAGATATAGTTTCTGGGGTCTTAAAGGCGTGCAGATAAGCAAGCGGCCATCTAGCTCAGAAGCAACAAAGCCCACATGGAAGAAGCACACCAGCTTGTGTGATCACGGGGTGTCGATTGGATCAGATATCAGGCATCAAAGACCCAGAACAACAAAAAAAATCATATCATTGTGAATGACAGGGTGTACAGAATGGAGACCCAAAGCTCATCTGTAGGCAACTGGACATCCCCTTACAGAAGGGTCGCGGGGAGAAGATGAACCAGTTAGGTTGTAGTATAGCACTGATGAAACATATACCTTTCCTCTAGTTCTTCAATGCTTCTCCCCCCCACCTGCTGTCATGACCCTAATTCTACCTTACAGATCTGAGTAGACTAGAGCATGTACACGGGTACAGGTAAAGCTGGAAGCACAGGGAATCCAAGACAGATAAACCCCTCAGGACCAATATTGAGAGTAATTATACCAGGAGGGTAAGGGGAAGCTGGGTGAAAAAGGGGGAACTTATCCCAATGATCTACATATAACCCCCTCACAGGGGCATGGACAACAGGAAAGTGGATGAAGGGAGACATCGGTCAGTGTAAGACATGAAAAAATAGTAATAAGTTATAAATTATCAAGGATTCATGAGAGAGGGAGGAGAAA
Source organism: Tenrec ecaudatus (assembly GCF_050624435.1). NCBI lineage: Eukaryota > Metazoa > Chordata > Mammalia > Afrosoricida > Tenrecidae > Tenrec > Tenrec ecaudatus. The sequence continues at coordinate 115,939,741 of NC_134548.1, read as the reverse complement.
ATGAGAAGCTGATACCGAGGGCTCAAGTAGAAAGAAAATGTTGTAAAAATGATAATGGCAACAAGTGTACAAATGTGCTTGACACATGGATGGATGTATGGATTGTGATAAGAGTTGTATGAGCCTTCAATAAAATGATTTTTTAAAAGAAAAGAAAGCCCACATATTGGGGAAAGATCTTCAGCACCAGCGTAATGGACAAAGGACTAATTGCTAAAAATCTATACTATATTACAAGCCTACAGCAAGAAAATAACTAATAACCCCCTGATAAAATGGGCAAAAGACCTGAACAGACGATTTAAAATGGATGACACTCTGATGGCTAATAAACACACGAGGAAATGCTCTTTTTCACTAGTCATCTGGAAAATGCAAGTACGCTTTCCCTTAAATCTTTCAATCGCATATAATTAAAACATGTAAATATTTAGGACTTTCTACTATATATATAGTAGCATAATTCCAATGACTCATTTCTACATGCAAATGACATGATTGAATGTATCATGATTAGATTCAGCCACATCACAGTCTTCAAAGTGACATTGTTCCTCTTTAACACATTGAAGAAAACCTTTACAGTTTTGTTAAATATCTAGTTGGTGGCACCAAACCATGACAAGAAAGGAAGACATAAGTATGTAAGTCTAATGTGTTAAGCTCAGTTGAAGAAAATATGCTTTCTTGAAACCAAGTATTTGTGTGTGATCCTGATTTCTAAAAAAAATAATAAACAACTAGGTGTGTGTGTAGGGGGGTCAACACACACATATAGAGATGCAGATACAGAAGAATAGAATAGAGAAAGACAGAAGCAGTTTTTTGTTATCTTTTATTTCCTTGTTACACAGGATTCAGTGCCCAGATGCTTGCCTTAGAATGTGAGTTACCAGTAGAAGCCTTGGTGGTATAGTGGTTATACATTGGGCTGTGGGAGAAACATGGGGTTCTCTCCTCTAAAAGAGAGTTACAATCTCAGAAACCCACAAAGGCAGTTTTACCCTGCCCTGTAGAGTTACCTGAGATGAAATTGACTTGATGTCAATGAGTTGAGTGAGGGAGTTAGAGGGCAGAAGGTAGAACCAAGTGTGTTACCAGGTGACAACTGTTATGTGAGTATACACCCAATAAAAAGTAAATTTCCTGGGGAAAATCAGTAAAGTCTTTCGAGGGAAAGTGCAATGTTGCCTCCTTTTTGTCCATGGGTTAGGTAGATTGAGTTTCCATACAATAATAAGTTTATCATGAGATGAACACTCATGATTGCTGATCTCATCCCCACAAAGCACATAACAAAATTTTAAATCTCTGATTACTTTTTGCTTTGTTTTATTTTTAGTGTAGTTAATATTTCCTTTCTTAGGATTAAGAATGTGCGATGTAACTTCCCCGAACGTAAAATAGATAGTGATAGCAATTAGGTTATTACAGGAGAACTAGTGCATTAAAAAACGAAGTCAACAGGGTTGATTTCATGAGTTTCACATGGAGCTACTCTCGATCTTTATCAATCCCTGAAATAAAGTTTGTATTTTTCACTTCATACATCTGGCATGTCCAATCAATGTCATAGCAATGGGTCAGTGAAAGGGGCATTTTATACTAAGGTGTAAAATATATTTAGAACTGAAATTGTTTTTCAATATGGATTGTCTATAAGTAGTAAAGAGTAATTGTCAAAAAAGAAGAAAAATTGTACGTGTTAATGGTTTCCAATAGTCAGATTTTAGTAATTTAATGGGCATGAATGTACTTTGGAGTAATTACTGATGCCTCACTATTTTGTGAAACATTTTTCCGTTCATGGAAGGATCTGGCATGCTCACGTAGGAAGGAATTGTCTCTTGCACTGCACAAGCACTTTAGTATGTTTATTCAATCAACAATATTTGATTCTAGATGATCAATGCAACATAGAGGGTTTTAGCAGTTTTAAAATAATAATTTGAGGGCCAACTGGAAAAATACCAAGGAGAAAAAATGGAGAGAAGATGGAAATAAAAATAGCAGTGTATGTGATAATAATTTAAAATTTTTAAATTATTCTTTTGATTTTTGTTTGCATTTTCTAGGTGTTATAAACTAAGACAGAAATCATAGAGACTAAAGAAGCCTTATCAACAATAAAGCTTGTGAATTATTTCTTGAAATGAAAAGGCTTGCTGTGGTAAAATTTTGTAAAAAATCAAGCACAAGTTGTTGCTTGTCTTGAAGCCCATGTGACTGCCACCCCTGTTACATCTGATTGCAAGAGGGATTGATGCTAGCCAGTGTTCTAGAAATGGCCATAGAAAGAGAATTCTACCCATCAGAAACATTTTATATTAGATACTGACCAATTGACCTAAAAAGGCCCTCTCCGATGGAAAGTTTCAATATAAAATATATGGTACAGTACAGCAGAAGTAGAAAAAGTAAAAAGCTAAAAACTAGTTTCCAAAAAAGGTTGGAGTACTATAGAGCTTCTTGGGTAAGAAAGTTTGCTGTGTCTTTTTGATTGGTACTTCAAGTTGCCATGAGATCAATCATTAGATTGTTTATACTATTTTGTGATTCTTCATGTCTGTACTTACCTTTATATAAACCCATCATCGCATGATTATTATAGTCATGCCATTGTTCAACAGCTTGAAAACACTGAAATAATACTTCCTTTGGAGTCCAGCATGCTGAAGTCCAATTTTCAAAGCGGACATAGTATGGTGAAGTAATTAGCTGCCATCTAGTCAATTGTGACTTTTGGCAAGCATCTAGTTACAACAGAACAAATTATTGTCTGGTCTCACATCAGCCACACATTGCCAGCATGTTCAACTCCATCATTGCAGTTATTGTGCCAAACTATTATAGTAAGGGTCCGCCATGGCTTCGCCATGCTTCTTCAAGCGTGATGTCTTCTTCTAGTGATTGACCCTTTTTGATGATGTGTCCAAAGCAATTAAGACAGACAATATTCTGTTGTTATCTATACAGCATATCCCCAGGACTTTTTCCTAGTCTAGAGACACTGCCAAAGTCTGCCCACCATTGATGACACTGGCATCAAAACACGAGTGCTATGGTTCCTGCATTATAGCAACACAAAAGCAACCACGGTACCACGTACTGATAGGTGTCGCATATTTCTGGCAACAGTGTTCTGTCGGTCTGTTTGCTAGCTGGACATTGAATCAGAAAAACTGAAGAAGAATCAATGCATTTGAATTATGCTGTTAGCCTCAAGATCAGGAGTTCCAACCCACTAGGTGCTCTTTAGGAGCTAGAAGAGGCTATCTCCTCCCTTAAGGATATACAGCCACAGAAAATCCTAGGGGCAGCTCTACCCTATTCTATAGGGTCACTTGATGGCAATGAGGCAGAATGTAAGTTACTAAATAGGAACAACAAAAACTACTGAAAGTGTGACACTCAAATAATTCATTGTTTGTTTATTTGTTAAAGGATAATAATTCCTATTTTGTAGTCCTGTTATGAGGATCAAAAGGAAATATCTTGTGTGCAATCACTTTGACAGCAGAAAATACTATGCTAACACCAGGTGTTATCATTATCATCTTTGAAGATTTACTTGATAATTTACTATTACTCTATTTACTTTTTCTATAATCAAAATTGGAATAATTGAAATTTCCTCTGCTTCTCTGCTACATTAATCCAAGATTAATGCTATGCTCTTGGTGAAAATTTTATCTTTTGAAAATATCTCTTAAGTCTTCCACCATTTCCAGGGCCTTATTGGCTGGAATGTAAGTTAAGAGTATTCTCATTTTCAAACCAAGACTTCCTGGTCAACAAATATATATGCGACAGTATTCTCATTTTCGAATAGCTCTAATTAAACTTGATTATACTTTCTACCTGATCACTGGATTTGAGGATGAAGTTGCCAAATGATACAAACTGGTTGTTTTTTTTACCTGTTACTGCTTTTCTTTCTCTTTTTTTATTTTGCTGACATGTTATATGTTCTTGCCTTACCTATGAATATTTTACCAAAATACTACTGTAAAAATTATATGTTAGATTTATGACCATATTATGATTTAACCATATAAATTAACATTAAGAGAAGTTCCAGCCACATAACTTTGAATAACCATGTATAAATAAAAATGTACATTTTCTGTTCAGAAAAAGTTACCTTGATGAATAACTTACTCTCCCCCAACTGTTTATGTGCTTGAGTCAAGAACATCTTAGGCTTCAAAGTAACATCCTTACTTTTCAGCACTCTAAAGGAGTCTTTTGCAGTAGGTTTACCCAAGACGTCTTTTGATTTCTTGACTGCTGTTTCCTTGTAAGCATGTGAAATTTGGAAATTGAATAAGGAAATCTGAAAACAAATCAGTGCCTTTGAATCATATTCTAGGGAAGACAATTTAATGAACCATGAACTACAACATGTATAAACAAATCTGGCTTGAGAAAAATACAGTTAGAGTGCTCCTTAGAAACAAGGACGGAGAGACTTCTCTTTCATACTTTGGGCAGGCTGTCAGGAGAGCCCTGGAGAAAAACATTATCCTTGGTGTGGTGAGGGTCTTGAGGAGGAAGACCTTCAATGAGATGGATCAACGCAGTGACTTCAACAATGGCCTAAAGCATAGGAACCATTGTGAGACTGGCTCAGGACCAGGCAGCATTTGGTTCTCTGATGCATAAGGTCACAAGGGGCTGGAACAGATTTACTGGCACCTGAAAACAACAGAAGCTCCTCCCAACTTGTTTGTTGGCATGGATATCAAAGTTATTTTATAAACGTTAAATTTTAAAAGTCTGTTGTATACGAAAACGTATCAACTAAAATTTTGGTTTGATCAGGTCTGCTGAAAATAAATGATGCGTATTATTCTTGTTGGTTTTGTCTAAAAAATCTGTAATGTAAGATGTCACATTAATTCTCTATTTTTCATGTCTTCTCTCTTCATTTATTATTTTTAAAGAAAGAGACCTGGGCCCACATTAGTGATCACTATGCGTGAGAAAATAAACAATCGCATGATTTTATCAATTGACACCAAAAAGGTATTTAACAAAACCAAACACCCATTTTTGATTTAAAATATACAACTCAAAGAATGGAAATCCCGCAACATTATCAAGGGCATAAATATATATATTCCCAGTCAAGAAAAACAGAGACCATTTCTCTTGTGAATGAGACCCTGACAAGGATGCCTTTATCACCACTCCTATTTAATATGGAGTTGGGAGTCTTAGCTAGAACTTTAAGGAAAGAAAGGCAAATTAAAGGCATCCATATCGGCAAGGAAGAAGTAAAAGTCTCCATTTGTAGATATGATCCTATATACAGAAAATCCCAAAGATTAGGCAAGAAAATTATTGGAACTAGTTGAAAGATTCTGCAAAGTCACAGGGTGAAAGATCAGCATTCACAAATCATTGTAATTCTGTTACTAAAAAAGAACATTATGAAAGGAAATTCAGGTAAATAATTCTAATGACACTATCCATCCAAAGAAGAAGTAAGAATAAATGAAACCACTTAAACATAAGACTTTTACTAAGAAAACTACTAAATGCTACACAAGAAGCAAAAAAAATGAACTACAAAAAGGAAGATTATACCATACTCATGGATAGGAGGACTAAACATTGGGGAAATGTGAGTACTGACCAAAACAACCTATAGATATAATACAGTCCTAATCCACATTCCAATATCATTCGTTAACAATATGCAAAAGCTTATCACCAATTTTAAATGGAAAGGACAGATAAGCAAAGCACCACTTAAAACAACAACAAAATCCAACAAAGAAGTTGCTTACTTTCCGACCTCTTCTACTCTGTCATGGTCCTGGTACAACAGCAGGGACAGAATCGTGATCCCAGTAGTAAATTCACCTGAAAATGGCTGCTTTTTGACAAATGGCCAAAGATCATTAAAAGAGGAAGAGAGGGAGTCTCTAACCAATAGTGTTGAAAAAAACTGGATATCTATTTGCGGAAGAATGACACAAGATTCATATCTGACACCACATACAAAAGCGAACTCAATACTGCTTAAGGACAACAAAATTGATTGGTTTAACATAGTATACAAAGACACTGTGCTATATCCTACTTTGGTGAGCAGAGACTGGGGTTTTTACAGCTTATGAGAGGTCAGGTAAAGTACAACTATTGGTCTCTCCTCCTCCTGGAAGAAAGAAGAGTGAAGAAAATGGAAGACACGTGAAAACAATGGTATTTCATAGGCTAACGGACTACAAGAACATCACTCTCCATGACCCTGAGAACAGAAGAACCAGGTGGCACCCAGCTACCACTACCAATCACTCTGAAAGGTACCCCATTAATAGGTCTGGGGGAAATATGAAACAAAACTCAAAAGCATAAAAGAGACCAAGCTTACTAATTGAATCAAAAGAAGTAGCAACTCCTGGATTATGGTCCTTAGTCACTCTTCAGTTCTGTAACTAAACTCACCCACGTGGCCTAATTTGCAGACAAACAATAGATGGGACTTAAGGAAAAGAATAGCAATAGTGCCCCCCCCCCACTGAATAATAAATAATTTAATATCAAAAGGGAAGCTTTTGTCCAAGGACAAAGTTCAGATGGTTAGGAAAGAAAGAGTGGAAAGGAAACACAGGGAGGATCTGGGATATGTGATGGTCGATTGAGAGGACATGAAAGAGCTGAAACAACATATTTTGAACTGTTGAATGTAAAACTGATAATCTATTTTCTAAAACTCCACCTCATTATTAATAAAAGGTTTGTTAAAATAATTAATTATAACATAAAAAGAAACAATGATTAAGAGTATCAAATTAAATCTTTCAGCCAAAGAAACATTAGGATTTTGGAGTCAGAATACTAAACTGAATAAAATGTGTGAATATACAAGGGTCAAAAAGAAAGCCTCCATCCTTGTATTCATCCATTTATTGATTTTTTTTGCCAGATATTATCATGTTTTGAAGGTACAACAAAGAATAAAGCCCAGACTCTGACCAGAAAATCAGGGATTGTGATGATTCAAGTCAGAAATTAGATATGCTAGGACATTTTTTGTGGTTGTCGTGTTTATATTTTAGGTTGATATTGTGTGACAATCATGTTATTTTATAAGGATTGAATTTGTGTGTTTCATTTGTGTGCCTACGTACATGTTCATGTATTGCATTGAACATGTTGGTTATTTGGGCATTTTGGAAATCTCATTCAGAGGGAAGCAGGGCCAGGGACACTAAACTCCATTGGACACTACTGGCCTCTATTGGGTAATTAGGAAAAATTGCTCTACATCTTCACAAAAAGTGTATGGGAAACATTAACTCAGACAGCTGTTCATTTAAAAAGTCACATTTATTTTCAATTGCTCTTCGTCCTAGAAATACATACAGAAATTGACTGAAACTTTGACCAAACTTATGCTAGAAATCCAATTTACTGAAGTATATCTCCTTTTAAATTACCTCGTCATATAGGCATCACTAAATAATGTGTTCCACCAGGAGCAGGAATGTCCATTTGTTGGATGATGTAATGGATCACTCACACTCACTTTCAATTAAAGACTAGGTAATTTTTCTTTTGGAATTGGCTGGAGATGACTCCATGTGCATACCTTGTGAAGCTCAAATACAATGACTGGGTAACTTTGATAAATTAGCATGTACTAAAATGGTTTTCAAGTGGAACTCATGCTTTTTGTAACCTATTACATATGCTGATTTTTTTGTAATCATTATTTTTATTTTTCAGCTGAAGGTTGATTTTTTTTGTACTTATGGCTGAGTAGCTTTTAAATGATAATAATATCACCCATCCTGCCTCCCCTTAAAATTGTTAAGAAACAAAGGAGAGATTATTGATGATAATGTTTAAAGAGAATAGAGTGCTACATACAAATATGTATTGTTATTAATGATATTTTTGCCTATATTAAATGAATTGTATTGATTGATTTCCCAATAAAGTTACCAGTTGTTTGGCATTATGTACAGAAATAGTTTATAACAGTTTTATATCACATAGCACTAGGTTGGGATGCCTGTGGGAAAATGACCCAGGTTAAGGCTTGAAAAGTTAAACTAATGTCCTGATTGATACTCCATTCGCATGTGTGTTAAAGAGTTTGGCTCTAGCAGAATAATAATAGGATTACATTTCAGATTGAACTGTGGCTGCAGTATAAAGGACATATTAAAATGGGAGCGTTTCGTCATCAGCATTTCTGTTAGGGGTTTCTGCAGAAGCAAGTGAGGATGAAAGTCGGAATATGATAGTAATAGTTATGCCAAGCAGAGAGTCCGTTTAAGAGCTATCTAGAGGTAAAATGTACCAAAAAGTTTGATTTAACTTGTTTTAGGGTAAAGCAATGAGAGAAATCATGAATGATATTGAGATCTATAACTTGAGCAACTGGGTGAATGTTGATTTTTTTAACTGAAATATAGAACACATCAAAGAAGCCATTGAAGAGAGACATGGAAGTAACTGGTGGAATATTCTTCAGGCCCTTCAGTGGGACATCCAGTGGACGTGTTATCATTGAAGATGCCAATCTGATGTTCTGGAGAAACACAGCAGGTGTTATAGTGAGAAAAAACATGGTCCGTGTGCGAAATTCTGCAGATGACTAAACATCCAGTGAATTATAGAAGAGAACCTGTCTTAATATTTATGATTACAAGCATATTCTTAGCATGAGACTCATATATAAGCCACCATTCACTCTCCTGAATTTGCAGAAGTACGGGTGTTTCATTAAAGGAGAGTGTGCTTAGTGACCAGGTAGGAGGTCCTTACATTCCACTTCAATTTAGGTATGTATAGTCATTCATATTCCCTACTCAAGGCAGCTTAATTGAAATTTCCAACCCAAAGTGGATTAAGGCAACCTTAAGCAGAGCATGGATAAACCGTAAACAAATTTCCTAAGTAGCGAATTTGTCATTGCAACTCACTAAAAATATGCACGTGAGAGTTTTCCCTGACCACGGTGGCAAATTAATTCTCTAACAGGAGAAAAAAAAAACAGAACAAAACCCAAATGAACCCTGGATAAGGATCCTATTATTTTCTTCTCATCTTTTCTACCTTCCTTTTCATGTATGTGAAGGGGTTTTCAGTGGCTTGGAGGCTGCTTTTAAAATGCAATCCACGTCACATTATTTTTTCAGACTGATTGAGGAAAAACAAACACATCAAGTCGTTCACCTTTGCTGCAATTACAAGTGCATTCTGCCTTTCCCCCTGCCTTCGCACACTGCCTTGGTCTCCAGTGCACTCTGCCCTTGCAGACGCCTGCAGTCAGTGCTATGCAGTAAAACACTGCTGCTTGTCTCTTACCACAGCCATCTGCTGCGTCTTTCTGTTTGTAATCTACAAGTACATCCTCTCCTACCAGTCTTGCTAAGCTCTTCCTGAGCTGCCTTGCTTTGGTTGCTACTCATGTTCAGCCCATCTCCCTACTCAGTGCCTCATATAGCCACACCAATTCTGATCTCTTGCAATTAAGTCTTGAACGATTCTGCAATATTTGTGTTGGGAAGGACTGGTTTCTTTGCAGATAACTGCAAATGGGAAATCTGTATATATCTGTGCACGTATACATGTGCATACCCTCATGCTAACATCACAATTTGTGACACTTTATGATAGTCTCACATTCTTATTTATCTGAAAACTGCAAAAAAATACCATCTCAGTGATTTTTTTTCATCTCAGTGATTTTTAAAATAAAAATAAACCTTGACCTTTTATTATCTCTTAACATGAAGGAAATATGTGTTATTTTAATAATACAAAGTATACAAGTAGAAACTAAGAAAGGGTTCAACTTTTGAATTTACATTCAAGTATTTATCTGGTTTTTGATTAGTCATTATTTCATTTAGGATTAAAATAATTTTATTTGTATAAAATTCACATATCATACACTTCCACAGTTAAGTCACTTTTTTAAAAGAATTGTGTATATGTCATCACAATCAGTTGTTGTACTCCCTTTCCCCTCCTGAATTCATTATTTGCTCGCCAATTTCCCTAACCCTTCCCACCTCTATCCCTGTTAAGCTATTGTATCGGTGATTGTCTCTATGCTTCCACTCCTTCTGTGCTTCATAACCTAGAACCCTAACAGAAGCAATAAAAAACAAAATGAAAGAGAAAGAAAGAAAAGTAATATAAAGATAAAAGTAAGCATAAAGTGTAAGACAGAAAAGACCACTAGCAGTACTTTAAAAAGCCAAGTGTAATCAGACCAAATCTCGCCTCATGTATCAAAACTATCTGTGACAGCTCATGTTTTAAAAATATATGAATGAAGGAATGATTTTAGAATGAATTTCAGAAGTGTCTCAAAATTAGAAATATGGAAGAAGCATAAAAATGCAAATTTCCCATCACCTAGCCAACATAGTGTTTCTGCTATGCAAGAATTAATCATTTCTGTCATCCTATTTCAGTGTCCTAATATTTGTATGTTATTGAGTTTGATAGTCTTTCATTTCAAAGGGCATATAAATTTTGTTACATAGTGCTATGTGGTATAAAACTGTTATTAACGATTTCTGTACATAATGCCAAACAACCGCTAACTTTATTGGGAAATCAATCAATACAATTCCTTTAATACAGGCAAAAAAGATACTTAATAACAATACCTTACATATTTGCATGTAGCACTTTATTCTCTTTAAATATTATCATAAATATTCTCTCCTTTGTTTCTTAACAATTTTAAAGGGAGGCAGGATGGGTGATATTATTACCATTTTTAATTCAAAATAAGACAACAATTTTATCTAAAATCATTTGGCTAGATTTAGACAAAATCATATTAATTGTTTGCTGACATAATTTATGGTGATTTTTTATAGCACATGGCAAAGAGTACAAGGAGATTTTGTGATGTGATAACACTTTATCAGTAGATTAGATAAAAGTTCCAGTAGTTACAAAGTACCACATTACAGAATAAACTGGGATTGAGGCGGGGGATAAATTCATGTGCGTGCTCCGCCGCAAGCCCAATAAAATAGTTATCTGTTTTCATCAAATATAAGCTCATCACGAGTCAATAGAAGTGCACAGGTAGTCCAAACCCTAATGTGTTAGAAAACCATCATCCATAGAAAAACATGTTCAGTGAGTCATGCCATACACTCATTCGATTTTGTCCTGCTCTGATCACACAATCTTGATGAGAAAGCAACCCATTATATATACAGAACAGAACAACCAGGAGAGAACATAGCTTGAAGTAATTGAAGGGACTAAAAGTCTGTCCACAAACTTTAGGAAGTTGTAATAGGAAAATGTTGGGTTGCTAACCACATGGTCAGCAGTTCAAATCCACCATTCACTCTGTGGAGAAATGATGAGATTTTTCTGCTCCTATAAAGATTTACATCCCTGCGAGCTCTGAGGAACAGTTTGACACTGTCCTATAGGGTCACCATGAATTGCAATCAACTGCATAGCAGTCGATTTAGGTTTGGCTTAAATCTGGAAGAGGAAATAGCATTGTTCTGCTTGTCCAAGTAGGTAATTAGAGTCACCAAGGAAAAATTACATGAAGACAGAATGTAAATAAGCATAAAGGGGCATTTCGAAATAATTGAACTTTCAAAAACGCAATGTGTTGAGTCTTGGAGTTAGAATAAGCACTGTGCAGAGATGTGCAAGTAATACCAAACCACTCTTTAGTGGGTTACAGTCGGATTGCCTCGGTGATGGTCTGCATGCCAAATGCTTGCTTCGAGTATTTTGTCTCTCTTAGGGAATGACTAAAGGACATGACCTACTCTCAGAATGTCTAATCCTTTGTCCCCTGGTCCCATCCATATGTATGTCGTCCTGGCTAACTGTGGAGCTCTACTTTCACAAGATAGGAGAGAGTGAGGCATCTTTCATCCCCCAAGACTTTCTGAAGCATCTCTTCCTTGGGGTGTGTGTGTGTGTGTGTGTGTGTGTGTGTGTGTGTGCTCACACATGCACAACTAGGTCACATATCACAAACTAATTTATGACTGTTTCAATTTTACATTTTCTCCTTTTATAAGCACTCTGGCCAGTGTTTAGGTCTTCTCCTTTTTTCTAATAAATAAATCTTTTTATTGGGGCTCATGCAACTCTTATCACAGTCTGCACATACATCAATTGAGCAAAGCACCCTTATACATTCGTTGCCCTCGTCATTCTCAAAATTCGCCTTCCACTTGGGTTCCTGGAATCAGCTCGGTTTCCTTTTTTTCCCCTCCCCCTCCCTCCCCGCTCCCCCCTTCCCCCTGCTTCCTTAATAGTTTATAAATAATTATTTTATCTTATCTTACACTGCCCAGCGTCTCCCCTAACCCACCTTCCCATTGCCCATCTCCCAGAGTGGAAGTTACACATAGATCTCCAAGATCGGTTCTCCCTTTCTACACCCCCTTCCCTCCTGGTGTCGCAACTCCCACCACTGGTGTTGAGGGGTTCATCCGTCCTAGATTACCTGTGCCTCCAGATCCCTACTGCACCGCTGTACATCCTCTGGTATAACCAGGTCCGCAAGGTAGAATTGGGGTCATGATAATTGGGGAGGGGGTGGAGGAAGCGTTCAAGAACTAGAAGAAGGTTTTGAGTTTCATTGTTGCTACACTGAACCCTGAGTGACTCATCTCCTCCCCACTACCGCTCTGGTCTTCTCCTTTTTTTATAAGCATTCCGGCCAGTGTGTAGGTCTGATGGATAAGAAATCGCGAGGGGTCTTAAGGTTGTGACCCTTCTCTCTCCCTCTTTTAACACTTTAATTCATTTTACATAATATGATGATCATTATTTCCCCCTTTATTTGTGGATTATAGCACATACAAATTAAATATACTAAATTTCACCTTCTGTTTTATATTTCTGGATGTGTCTGCTGCCATACCTCCCTGACTGTCCCCGCTCCCCCTCCACCCCATCCATGACCTTAACAGAGTTTTCAATATATTTTCCTTTGGTGTGAAAACCATATCTTATGTCCTTTATAATGAACTGTTGTCAATTTGATTTCACCAAGACAGATCTTGAAAGAGCACAATACTCAAGGAAGTCTTGCTTTTGTAAAACAAGGCTGTATTGGCACATACTTTACATATAAGGCAATTCAAAGACTCAATCATAGTAAGAAGAGTTGTGCAACCGTCACCCATCATCACAATCAATTGCAGACCAGTTTCTTGAACTCATTGTTGTTAGTTCCTCATTTCCCCTGCCGTGCCCTACATAGTGATTAATCCAGTTACTCTCTCTATAGAGGTGTCCCTATCCTGGATTTCATATATAGAAAATCATGCAAAACACACAATTAGGAAACCAGCAAACCAACAGAAAGCGAACAACAATGACCAGACAAAACAGGGGGAAAAAAAAACTCATTCAATAGAAGAATGCAGGGAAAAAATGGCAGAGCAGAGACTGTTAAAAGTGGAAACAACTTTGAAATGGGTCAAAAGGGAGATCAAATGATGTTAAAACATTTTAGTTGATCTGCCATAATCAACTTAACAGTGCTCTCTGTCTGGTAGCAAGGCTGTCTGCATCCCCGGTTTCTGTTGAGAGAGAGTAGTCACTGGAGACTTCATCCAGGTGGGCACGCTGCAAACGGATTTGGGGCTTCCAGTGGCATCCATAAGCTGCAAACTGAGTGTTTGCAATTAAAGCTCTGATGCCATTCTGTCCTGCAGATTTTGATTTTATAATTTATAATCCTTTGTTCACCCAGTTTGCTGTGCTTCTTCTGTGTGGCCTTGGCTGATGCGTCCCCTAGATGGCTGCTTGTTGGAACACAAAACTCCAGGACCGAGAAGCTATTATTTTTGATAGCCAGGAACCATCTGCTTTCTTCACACCACTTTGCTATAGTATCCCTATCTTCAGTGATCTCTTCATGAGAGTTAGTATCAAGTAATGCCATGTTATAAGAACTAGTTTTTTTACGCTTGGGGCTAGAATTAAACGTGAACCCCAAATCCATTAATATATCTTTGGTTAATATAACTCTCTGGTTCACCTTAGAGACATCATCAGTATTTTATGATATAGAACATTATAAATCATTAACATGAAGTATAAGGTAATTCTATTTATAGTGTCATTAATGTATCCAGTACTATAGGATTTAAAATACTGTTGAAAAGGAAACTATACAAGTATAGACCAGCTTCAGACCACAATATATGAATTGTTAACTTGTCTTAATTACTGGACACTACTTACAGGAAGAATAGGGAAAAACTTTCAATTACACTCATTCACAAAGGCACAATCATGCCCACCAGACTAATATACGTGTGCCATAAGAAATCACGGAGAGCATTAAAGTATTAAACACATGGTAGTCCCAGGCACCAATCATTGGGCACCCTCACAAAAAGAGAACTGAACCAAAATCCCATGGCCTCTAATAGCAGTCATCTGCTTTTTCTCATACTGGGGTGGTTCAGCCTCAAGCCCAAGCCTTATGTTAGGTCTTTAAACCTGCTACAGATGAGAGGGCGTCCGGTAAAGTCCAATACACTTAGTGGAGTTTCCACATTGAATCCAGCAGAAGATATTGTGGCCTATGTATGTGGCCTATGAAAGCTGTTATGTGCCTTGAAAGGACAGAATCTAAAGTCCCAGTAGCACACAGTATTAGTTAGAAGGCTGGCTAGAAACTAGGTCAAAAGTGTCCAATTAGGATCCTCGTACCAGATGTATTTTACCCTTGGGTCCTATACAAGTTGTTAAGTGTTTATGTTGTTTTTTTTTCCCAACGAGAGGTTTTTCTATCTGGTTTACCCATGAATAGAAAGGTAGCTACTTTCTCTGACATGTATGTACTCCCTCCCCCACATCTTCCCTCATCACCCTGGAAGGTGTGTCTGTTGGTTTGGGGTGCCTTCAGCACAGTGTTATTTGGCAGCCATTAAAGGATCATCTCCCTCTTTCCCGATCTTGAAAAACTGGCCTCAGCTGAGGTGAAGTGTCCTTCGTTCAAGTGGTTCCTAAGAGGGGACCTATAAGGGGGCTCTATATAATCCATGGGCACTAGGCAGGGATTCTATGTTTTGGGAGACTGGGTTAGAAGATTACTTGACCTGAGAGCAGAGCTAAGGCAGATAATCATTACTACTTAAGTTGAACTGTTGTTTGGATATTTGTGGTTCATAATTTAAAAAATATATCAGGTCAATAGTTTCTGGGGTTCCTCCAGCCACCAGGGACCCAGAAAGTAGGGAGACCATGAGAATTTAAAATTACATCGTGTCTTTGTCTCCTTTGATGGAATTATTCTGTGGAACTTTTATCACAATATTTAGTAATTGTAGGTTGACAACACCCAGTACCTCTGGTTCATGCGAAGAGAGACAGTTATTCATGGAGATGATTAGTCACACATTTCATTTCTTCCCTGCATTTCTGGCACTTCATTTTCCTCTGCTGCTCTGGAGTAATAGAGATCAATTGTACTTTCTATGGCCACTTGCAGACTCTTAAGACTCCAAGCACTGTACAATGGCCTATGTTTAACAACTCAGTAGATGAATTAACTTGGATGTCCAATGAAACCATGACCTAAACCTCTAAGACAAGGTTGGATGAGATGTTTGTTTGTACATAAGCAGCCTCAGTAGCTACTCTTTTGTGTTATTATTGTAAAAATATCCATTACACAACTTTCTCCAACTTAACTTTTTATGTATGCACAAGTTATTGACAGAAATTACAGTAACTGGCGGTGTCAACTTACTTTTAATCAATGCGATTTTCCTCATCACTGTTGTTAAACCAATTCCCTCTGTACCAACATCCTCTTGAGCTTATTAACTTCAGTCTTCGTATTTTTTTCTGTTTTTATTTTTATAGATAAACTTTGTTGCTTTTAATTATGGCACTTTAAACATGTTATTCTCCTGTCTCCTTCCCTTCATATTTTCACTTGAATGTACTATGTCATCTTTAGCTGACAGAACAATTTTCTCTTTGTGATTAGTTTTCAGCAGTTTGATTTATGATGTGCATAGGTGTAGCTTTCTTTCTTTCTTTTTTACCCCTATAGTTCTGTGCTGTGATAGCATAATTAAGTGTTGTGGCCATTGCCCCAATAGGAGAGGTGTGGTGAAATGTACAGGGTCAGACAACTGTAAATTCTATATTACACCTTGCCCGTGCACTCAGGCCACTTCCTTTCCCTAAGCTTCAGTCTCTAATTAGAACACGCCTCACTGGATGGTTGTATTAAGTTAAAAAATGAAGACAGCGCACTGGATATATAGTAGGATAGTCTAAAGACTGTGAAAGAGGTAAATGCAGTTGCTGCTAACTGAAAGTTTAGAAGCTTGAGGCTGCACAGAGGTACCTGGGAAGAAAGACCTAGAAATCTACTTCCAAAAAATCTGGATTGACTCAATGGAAACTGGTTTTTCCGAACATGTTACTGCCCCCTGTGGTAGGTCAGTGGGAACTGTGTGGGCTCAGGAAAGAGGAATATGAATAAGGTGGTATGAAAGTGAGAGAGTGTATTTTTGAACCAGAAAGACTCACAGTAAAAGTCTGTCTTTGCCATATACTCAAAAGAAACTTATGCAAAATCACGGGGCTAGTTAACATTTTCATGTTTCAAACAAGATATTAAATGAGAAAATATCCACTAATTTGGATAGGTTTGCAAGGATAGAGATATGCATTTAATATTGAGGAAATTACAGAAATAACATTTTGAAACAAAGTGATTGAGAAACTGGATGAATAATATAATTTTGCAGAAACAAAGTGCAAATGTGGAAAGAGGTGTAAATCAGCCTGGGAGGATATACTGAATGCATTCTGATGGCATAATAAGGAGTTTATTCTTAATTTAGTAGAAAAAGAAAATGACTCAATAACCTAATTTTCTAACAGTAGTGTAAAACCTTAATAAATTGCAAAATATCATATGAATTGATTATTAAGCAACCATGAGATTGGATAATTACAGAGATCATATGGCAATATTAAAAAGTCCTCAAGCGATAATTGAAGAAAATGAATATAAAATTATACTTAGGCTGCAATTGTAACTTAGAGAGCTTGTGTACTCTTATGAACAAGGATTAGAGGAGAAAATTGTTTCTAGTAGTTGAGTACATTTTTTTTCTTCTTTGTTGTTTTATGCTTGTATGACACATAAGATAAAGTTAAAGAAAAAATGTGTTCTAAGGAAATTAAATAATATTTGAGATAAAAATAAATGAAGAGAGATAACCATAAGCAGCAAAATGAGATAGTCTGGAAGGAAGTCATTAGGAGTTGCTCATTAATAACACAAATAAAAGCAGAAAGAATGGCCTCAGTGCTAGCAATGATAAACATTTTAAATCTACAGAAATCAATAAGACTATTAGGTAGGGAAACAGGGAGCTAGGCAAAGGGGTGGGGAAAGTGAAAAATGTTTATGAAAGTGTATTTTGAGAGTAGTAGAATCAAAAGGCATATGGTAAGCATTTTAAGGAGGATGTGTTTGATGAAATAGACAATAAATGTAAAGTGTTCTGCCTTGTAAGTTTACTGCTGATAGAGAGGGAATGTATAAAAGAGTAATTGAAGGGTGTGAAAAACTAGACAAAATCTTATTATTATACTTTGAAAATATATTGGTATTTTGGTAGACAGAGAAGAGTAGTAGGAAGGGGAAGATTGGAGATATCAAAAGTTAATAATAATTGAAGGTAAGATATTGGAATATTGAGTAAAGAAATCTGTTTTAATAATTTCCTAGTTGGTTTCCATCCATAATATCACATTGTTAGGCATGTTAAGAATTTTTACAGTATCTGTCTGCTCTCTCTGCTTCTTCTCTGATGTCTCACTATTGTTTTTTGTCTGTTCTTCTATTTCTCACTTATTCTTTTCTACCCACATTGACCCTTAAGCTCTTTGTTTAACAGAATCAAAACTCCTCACTTCAGGAATCGTATGTTTGCCTCTCATTTCTCTGGGACACTCACCCTCAAGGTATGCTCATGGCTCGATTCCTCATTTCCCTCAGTCTGTACGTGGATGCTATCTTGCCCTGAGAGAAGCATTCCCTAACATTGAACTACACTCTTGCCTTATTTTCCTTCATGTGTAGTCATCACAAACTTATATGCAATTATAATCTAAATTAGTTTTCATATGTTCATTGTGAGGATACATAAAAGCAAAACATTTTGGGATATATCCCTAGAATGTACATTGATGCTTTATATATAGTAGATGCTAACTTGACCTGTATTCAACAAATAAATGAAGTGATAATCATGGCTATCTGGTTATTGTCTCCACTTTCCTATTGTATTGATAAAAACTGAAGTTGGAATGGATACATGATATGTATAAAGACAAGTCATTTCTAAGTGATGGAAGCAGTAGCATAAAAAATTCTGTGAGTTTAAAAAAAATGACTGTACCAGTGGAATAGAATAAGATAGGAATAAGAATGCAGCAGTACAAGGACAAGCTGTAAAGTGTAGAGTGTGTAAACAGAGGGACTCTTTGGGCAAGTCGGAAGAGACTTTTTCTGAGGCGTCTATAAAACACAATTAAGAGAATGATCTTGGAGACAATGGAAACAGAAATATGGGTGAAGGGAGCCAGTGAACTGTGTAAGATATGAAAATAATAATAATTTATAATGTATCCTTGGTTCAAGAGAGTGGGGGAGGGAGGGAAAAAGAGGAGCTGATACCAAGGACTCAAGTAGAAAGAAAATGTTTAGAAAATGTTGATGGCAGCATGTGTACAAATGCACTTGATACAAATGATGCATGGATTGGGAGCCCCCACAAAATGTTTTATTAAAAAAAGAAAGATAATATAATAATTGAAGTTAGCAGATACTTGAAGTTTGAATAGCTTGAAGACAAATCCCACTGTTAAAACAGTTAAAAGGACTGCATAGAGTAAGCTGATTCTTAGACCAAGGAGAATGCGGATAATGACATCAGGCAAAGGGAATTGTATGTATTGGAGCGTAAGGTGAGGGCTTGGTGGTTCTAGGGAAAAACAAAACAGTATCCCTAGAGATGAATGAATATAACATTATGGCTGATTACTTATCTGGAGAGAAAGACTAAAATTTCTGAGGTTTGGACCCAAAAATACATATTGCTTGTGCTTTAGGAGTATACAGTAAAGCAGGAACATTAGAAAGAAATAACTACTATAAAAATCCATTTATTCTGTCATACTTCTGAGAATATAGTCATATATTGCACATTAAATCTGTAGATCACAGTCTGAAGTTTATACCATATATAATGTAAAAGTGGAGTAGAAGAGCATTATGTATTGAGACATTTTTTTGATCATTACATCAGAATAGTTTTGTGTCTCCTCTTTGCTTAAGGAGAAAGATTAGAGTTATTACTGCAATTTATCAACTCAGATTTATTCTTGGGATAGGGAATTTCAAACAGAACATAAGATTTAATTTGTTACTTAATAATCACTAATGTTGTTAAATTCATCTCATTAAAAGATAATAAAATATTTTATGATGCAAATTTCTCTCTAAGGCAAATATATGATTATATCTTACACTGACAACAGTTAACAGCACACACACTCGAACTTAATGAAAAGATATATTTTCACACAATGAATCAAACCTCCCAGAAACAAATTTGCATTTATAGAATTTAAAATGCCTGATTATGACTGTTTCTTCCTTTCAAAGCAAAAAGAAAAACCAACAAGAAACCACGAAGGAGATAAATGATAGCATTTCATTGTTCGATTTTCAATAGTTGAATCTGAAGTAAACACGTGGTACAATATCAGGTTGAATTAAGTGCAAAAAAGGGATAGAGATTGGTATCCAGGAAAATTACACATGAATCAGGAGGGCTGGGGCTTACACATGAATTAAAGGAAATTTTTCATAAAATCAGCTAATCATATATTCTGCCACATTTTCTGCACAAATAAATTTCACACACAAACATCTTTTCAAAGAACATTCTCATCCCTTTTTAATATGTTCATAAAATTTGCTTACTCATAAACCACACCATTGTCCTACACCAGTTAGAAGTGCTCTCTTTCCAAGAACAACATAGTTTTGTTTTGTTTGTTAAATCATACTCTTAAATTAGACTGCTGCTTCCATGAGCACTGATTGTGGATACAGTAAAATTAAAATTAAATCCTTAACAACTTTAATTTTTTCTCCATTTATCATGACGTTAAGTATTTTCTTTTTTTATTTGTATGCGCAATTCCCTCTGTAAGCTGTAGCCCTTGACCTTCACTAGTTAGTGTTTCATGTCTACTTCGTTTTTAGCCATCAAATTTGTGTTATCTGCATTTAGCAGGTTGTTAATGAAGCTTCTTCCTCCAATACAGATGACACATTCTTCATATACTGTAGTATCCTGGATTATTTGTTCAGAATATACATGGAATACATATGGTGAGAGGATACAATCCTGATGCACACCTTTACTGAATTTAAACCATCCAGTATATCCTTGTTTTGTTCAAAAATCATCTCTCATTCTATATACAGGTTTTACATAAGCAACAGTTTATTCTAAAATTCATATTATTTTAGATGTGTTCCATAATTTTTTATAATTCATAAAAATGCTTTTATGTAGAAAATAAAACATAAGTAAACATCTTTTTGGTAATATCTGCTTTCTACCAAAATCTGTTCCTCATTCTATATCCACTTTTGAATCCATCTTGAATTTCTGACAATTCCCTGTCCATGAACTTTTGCAACTATATTTGAACTACCTTCAGCAAAACTTGATTTGCCTATGAATCCAATGACATTGATTGATAACTTTCATCATTAACTTTCAGCCTTAAATCTTTGTGAGATTTTGTAGATCTTTGGGAGGCAATACCATTCATTCAGACCAAGAAGAAAATAACTCAATTTGTTTACTACGTCAAAGAATTGACATAGCTGTGATTCTGGCATATATATATATATATATATATAAAATATACAAAGAAGATAAATATTTCAAAATATAAGGGCATGGGAGCAAGTAAATGGAACTGGGTGACCCAAAAGGGTAAGGATTCATCTCTTAACCCAGAGTTTGGCTGTTGAAACCCAGTCAGGCGCACTTCAGAAAACAGACCTGGCCATCTGTCTCCAAAAGTTCACAGCTTGAAAATCCCATGGCTCAGTTATCCTTTGCACACATGAGATCACCCTCAGTTAGAACTGACTCAACAGCAGCTAAGACAAGAACAAATGGAACTCAGAGGGAAAACTAAGATTCCATTGGGTGACAGGTATATGAATGAAACCACTGTGTCATATAACTAACAGTGCAGTTGAGGTATGATGACACAAAACTTAGTATGCCGTAAAGCATCCTAGTGGTACTATTTGGTACCCGTTGGATTGCTACTAATTTGGTGAGCGGTGTAAAACCACCAGCGTCTCCAGAAAAGGAAGATGCTGCTATTTGCTCCCATAAAGATTTACCATTTTGTAAACCCTACAGAGAGTAGCCACGAGTCACAATCTATAAGAGAACAGTGGGTTATAGTGCTTGCTAACAGTGAGCATCAAACTTTAAGTTGAAAACACGTTATCATAAAGTGAAAACACATAATCATAATATTAATCATATAAAATATTATCTTTATATTATTCAATGACCATGCAAATGCATTTGACTCTGTGAACCATAATAAACTATGTATACATAACTTTGAGAAGAATGGGAAGTCCAGAACACTTCATTGTGCTCATGAGGATCTTATATATTGATCAAGAGGCAGTTGTCCAACAGAATAAGGAATTATTGCAGGGTTTAAAATCAAGAAAGGTGTGCATCAGTTTTGTATCCTCTCACTGTATTTCTTCAACCAGGATGCTGAGTGAATCATCAGAGAAGCTGGTTTATATGAAGAAGTTTGAGGTGTCAGAATTGGAGGAAGGCTTATTAACCTGAGAGATGCAGGTGACACAACCTTGCTTGCTAACAGTGACGAGGACATGAAGCACTAGTTGAGGAAGGTTGAGAATTTCAGCGTTCAGTATGAACTACATCTCAACGTCAAGAAGGCCCAAATCTTCACAACAGGGCAAAAAGGTAAAAAACATGATGAATGGACAAAAGGGTTTGCCCATTCAATCTTGGAAGTTTTCAAAGATTGCGTCTTGCTTGGATCCACCAGCAATGTTCATGGAAGCAGCAGCCCAGAAATAAATGACACATTGGCACATTGCATTATATAAATCTGCTCCGCAAGACTTCTTAGAGTATTGAAGAACAAGGATGGTACTTTGAGGCCTAAGCTGTGCCGGACACAAGCCATGTGCATGTGAAGGCTGGGCATTGAATAGGGAAGACCAAAGAAGAATCCATGTATTTAAATTGTGGTGCTGGAAAAGAATATTGAAAGTATTATGTACTGCTAAAAGGACAAACAAGTCTGTTTTGGAAGAAGTAAGGGCAGAGTGTTCCTTAGAGACAAAGATGGCAAGACTTTGTCTTATATACTTTGTACATGTTGCCAGGAGAGAGCAGTCCCTGGAGAAGGACATCATGCTCGGTAAAGTAGTAGGATAACAAAAGAGAGGAAGACCCTCAAGGAGATGGAGTGACACTGACTGCAATGATGTGCTCAAATATATCCATTGTCAGGATAGTTCAAGTCTGGGTACTGTTTTTTCCTATTGTGTATAGAATCGCTATGTGTCAGAACTGAACAACAATATTATTCACACTTCATACAGTTAGAAATTGAGGTTCAGAGAGACTAAGTTTATTATAGGAGTGACAGTGAATTTTTTCATAAAAACAGGTTTGCTTGAGCCTCAATTTTCTTTGCTTTGTTTTTTAATGTCTGATTTGGAGAAGAGTGTGCGGTTGTGAAATTTTGTTTCCTGCTTTGGAAAAGTGCCTCAGAAACTTTTGTGATGTTGAAGACAATTTACAAGGGCAGTGCTATGAAAAAAAGACTCAAGTGTATGAGTGTTTTTCTCATTTCAAAAAAGGTGAAATATCTATTGATGAAAAACCTCATTGACATCTGTAAACTTAGCAACAGACAAAAATGTCGACTTTTGGTGCATTTGGAGTTTATTCCACCAGGTGAGACTGTTAATCAAGCTTTCTATTTAAACGTTTTTGAGAAGATTGCGTAACAGCATGCGACAAAAAGGCCTGATTTTTGTGGCAGACTGGGCACTGCTTTTCCCACCATGAAAAGGCTCACGCAACCATCTCAGTGCACCAATCTTTGGCAAAACAAAATAAAAAAAAACAGCATGACCCTCCTGCTTTGTGCACCTTACTCACCTGATCTTGCTCTGTGTGACTTGTTGTTTCTGTGAATGAAGAGGACCATGAAAGGACAGCAATTTGATGACATAGAAGAGTTGAAAAAAACAAAAAAACAAGGGAGGTGCTGTCAGCCATGCAAGCAGATGAGCTTGAAAAATATTTTCAAGAATGGAATCACAGATTTGACAAAAGTATTAAGTATCATGGACGGTGATATGGATGTTTTGTTAAAAATTAAATACAGAGCTTTGAAAAATGTCCATTTTGGGGGAAGTACCTCCTCTTTCATTGCTCTTAACAAATACACTGGCATATTAAGTGATGCATACATGTAAATATAGTTTATAAACTAGGAAGAGATGTGAACATTAGTTCACAAGTTAGTCCAGAATCCAATTGGAAAGTGATTTAAAAGTAATATATTTAGCATATTAGATAACAAGAAGGGATACAAACACATTCATTTTTAACATTTTAGACCTGTTAAAAACAGAAATTCTATAAACACCTGTGGGTTTTGTCATTTGATAATTTCTTTAAAGTTTTCTGAAGACATTTTCTAATCTAAAATTCTGAAAACTATTTGACAGAAAGCTTTCATTATCAAAATTACTTTTATTAGCTAATCATGGAAAATTACTTGAAATAACATTTGAGTATTTTTCCCAGTTCTTTAACTTTACGTTCTCATAATAGAATCACTGAGCCTCAGCCTGTCTTCAGAGACGGCGCCTGTCAATAGCTTCTCCTGGCTGTTTAGTGCAACAGCTCTCAAGTGCAGATTATTTGAACTTGACAGTAATTGCTCTTGTTTTAAATAAATTCTTTTGGAAGTTTAATAAAAATTACTTCTCTGATCTAAAGGCAAGTGGAAATTTTATTTTTAACGTAGTTTTGAAACATCAAAAATCGGTGCCTGATTTTACAAGGAAGAAAAATGTCAAATTTCACCCAGGTTTCAAGCAATAAGAGAACTGTCTATTGTAGAGTACCAAAAATATAATCGTTTGCATTTCTAACACTGCATTGATTTATTCAGCATACTGAGCACAAGGTGATAGACTTTATACATGTTTGAAAAGTTATGTTTATTGATGCATGTATGTGCATATTTTAATAATCTTCGATTCAATTTTTATTAAATTTTCAGAGTGGTCAAAATTTCTTACTGTCTACATTTAGACCATTCCTACTGTGTCACTTGGCAGTCTCTCTCCAGTTCTCATCACCTCTCAAAATTGATATTTTCTCTGTCTCTACAGATTTACTTTTTCTGGGCAACTTTCTGGGACTTCTCTGAAGCAGCATAATTATTTTGAAGTTGGTCCATGTAGTAGAATCAAGACTTCATTTATTTTGTATAGTTCTCCACTTTTTGCATGTATCATAATTTAGCTTATACCTGTTGAATTTGCTTTAGTTTTTGGTTATTATAGATATAATTTCTCTGTGTTCACATATATGCATATTTGTGTAGACATATGCATTAATTTTTCTTTGGTAAATTCTTCAGAGAAGGATGCTAGCTGAAATGGCAAGCTTATGTTTACCTTTTTGAGAAACTGTTTTTGAAAGTGCTTATGTGATTTTAACAATTTACCAGCAATGTATAAAAGTTCCAGTCTGGAAAATACTTGCTATTACCTTTATTTTATTGCTCTCCTAATAGATGTGCAGAGATATTTCATTGTGGTCTTTATTTGCAATATCCTAAACACTGCCATGTTGAGAGTAGAACTACTCTATAGATTTTCTTTGGCTGTAAATTACAAGAGCAGAGAGCCTTACCTATGGAACATCTGATGGGTTTGAACTGCTGAATGTTCTTTTAGCAGGCCAATGCTTAACCCATTGACCTAGCATGGTTCCTTTGCATTACCCTAGTGAGCAAAGTATGGAGAGGAATACACTCAAGGATATGGACTGACAGAGTGGCTGCAACGATGTACTGGAATATAATTTTGAGAATGGTGCACATATGCTATGCTCTGGTGTTATGGTGGTAACACATTTGACTACTAACCACAAGGACAGTAGTTAAAACCACAAGCCACTCTACAGGAGAAAGATGAAGGTTTTTTTTTTAAATCATTTTATTCGGGGCTCATACGATTCTTATCTCAATCCATATCTACATCCATTGTGTCAAGCACATGTGTACATTTGTTGCCATCATCATTCTCAAAACATTTGCCTTCTACTTGAGCCCTTAATATTGGCTGCTCATTTCCCCCCTCCCTCACCACTCCCCCACCTCATGAACCCTTCATAATTCATAAATTGTTATTATTTTGTCATAAGTTACACAGTCCGACGTCTCCCCCGCCTTCTTCTCTACTGTCCATCCCCTAGGGAGGAGGCTATACGTAGATTCTTGTAAGCAGTTCCCCCTTTCTACCTAACATTCTCTCCACCCTCCAGGCCT
Organism: Tenrec ecaudatus; assembly: GCF_050624435.1. Classification (NCBI taxonomy): domain Eukaryota; kingdom Metazoa; phylum Chordata; class Mammalia; order Afrosoricida; family Tenrecidae; genus Tenrec; species Tenrec ecaudatus. Next base: position 115,914,040 of record NC_134548.1, on the reverse strand, counting down.
TGCCACTCTCACCACTGGTCCTGGAGGAGTTATCTGTCCTGGATTCCCTGTGTTTCCAGTTGCTATCTGTACCTATGTACATCCTCTGGGCTAGCCAGATTTGTAAGGTAGAATTGGGATCATGATAGTGGGGGGGGGAGCATTTAAGGGAAGTTATATGTTTCATTGTTGCTACCCTGCATGCTAACTGGCTCATCTCCTCACCACAACCCTTCAGTAAGGGGTGTCCGCTTGGCTACCAATGGGCTTTGAGTCTCCACTCTGCACTCACCCACATTTTCAATGATATGCTTTTTTGTTCCTTGATGCTTGATAACTGATCCCTTCGGCAGCTTGTGGTCACACAGGCTGGTGTGTTTCTTCCATGTGGGCTTTGTTGCTTCTGAACTAGATGGCCGCTTGTTTATCTTCGAGCCTTTAAGACCCCAGACGCTATAGCTTTTGATAGCTGGGCACCATCAACTTTCTTCACCACATTTGTTTATGCACACATTTGTCTTCATCGATCATATCAGGGAGCTGGGCACGCATTGATATGATTTTCAGTTCTTTGACGTCTGATAACTGTCCCTTCTGTACCTTGTGGTCAGACCGGCTGATGTGCTTCTTCCATGTGGGCTTTGATGCTTCTCAGTTTGATGGCCGCTTGTTTATCTTCAAACCTTTAAGACCCCAGACACTATATCTTTTGATAGCCAGGCACCATTAGCTTTCTTCACCACATTTGCTTATGCACACGTTTGTCTTCAATGATCGTTTCAAGAAGGTGGGCACCCACTGATATGATTTTTAGTTCTTTGATGTCTGATAACAATCAGACCTTGATCTATTTACAGGTTTTTCTTTCTTTTCAATTTTTTTCTTTTAATTAATTTATTCTTCTATGAGTAATTGTTTTCCTTTATTGTTGTCATAGCTGTGTTCTCACTCATCGTCTATCTTGCTATGACTTGATTTTTTGGTGCATATTATTATTTCTACAGATCTAACTAGATAAGATAGGCTGGATGAATAATCTGGAAGAGAAAACATCAGGACCAATGGTTCCAGGGGGACATGGGAGAGGGGGAGGAGGGGGCAAAGAGGTGGTGCTGACCAACCCAGGGACAGGGGAGCAATATGTGATCCAAAATCAGTAGGTAGGAGGGTGTAAGTGTCCCAGTAGGGATTCAGCAAGGGCAGGGTAACCAAGAGAAATGACTGAAACCCAAATGAAGGCTGAGCATGATAGTGGGAGAAGAGGAAAGTAAAATAGAGAAAATAATTAGGTGACAGACGGTATTTATAGAGGTCTAAAGACTGTAATGTATGTATGTAAATATATTTAATTGAATGTAGGGAAACAGATCTATGTGCATATATTTATAGGTTTAGTACTAAGGCCTCTGATGGACATCGGGCCTCCACTCAAGCACTTACTCAATGCAAGAACACTTTGTTCTATTAAATTGGCATTCCAGGATGCATACTTGCCCAACATGATTGCTGAAGAAAAATGTGTGCATAAGCAAATGTGGTGAAGAAAGCTAATGGTGCCGGCTATCAAAAGATACTAGCGTCTGTGGTATTAAAGGCTTGAAGATAGACAAGCAGCCATCTAGCTGTGAAGCATCAAAGCCCACATGGATGATGCACACCAGCTTGGCTGACCACGAGGGTTTTTACTTTCATAAAGAGCTGCAGTCTCAGAAATCCACAGGGACAGTTCTCTATCCTACAAGGTTGCTTTGAGTCAGTATTAACTTTCTGGCAGTGAGTTTGGGCATTTTTGTTTTTAATATTTCTTGTATGATTATCTACTTTTTCTAATATCAATATGACCACTGCAGTGCTTTTATTTGTGTATCTCATATACCTTTTCCTTATGCATATTTCTAATATATTTTGTCTTTGAATACAGGTTTCTCTCTTGTAGATTAAAATGGAATCTTACCTTTTCATCCAACTGGTTGTGGTATTTGTGTTATCAACATTTATTTTAATGATTGATTAATTTAGATTTTCTTTTGCCATATTCTGCTTGTTTTAGGTCTCTTGTCTTCTTTGGATCTTCTATTTCTTCTTTACTGATCAGAAGATTATATAAGCATTTTTTTCGTGCATCATGATACTTTTTAAATTATATTTTGCAACTTGTCTTTAATTGTTGCTCTAATAATTACAAAATATGCATTAATCTATATCAGTATATATTAAAAAGTAATACTAAACCAATCCTGTGAAACAGAAATTGTCTCTGTTATAGCCCCATTCTTTCACCCAGTGTTTGTTGCATTATTGCCATTTCACATCTATGAAAGAGCCCCTGTGATGGGCCAGTTATGAACTTGACAGGAAAACAAGAGTTATCAGTAAAATCCCACCCAATAGCTCCATAAGAGAAAGACCTGTTGAATTGCTTTTGTCAATATTACAGTCAAGAAAACCCTATGGAGTAGTTTTACTTTGTCCTGTGGGGCAGCTAGGAGTTGAAAATCAACTCAACATAACGTAATAACAATAAGCTCATATCTTTTAAAGGGAGTCTGTGTTTTATGTCTTTTTGAAATGGATCTACTTTTCCATGTGTGAAAAAGAAGGGTTGGCAACTCTATGCTTAAGTGGTCACTGCAGCAACACCTTAAACATCGTACATATTCTGGACACATCCATGTTCCATAGAAGAGCTAAGAAAATATTCCATATCAACATATCAGGAGCCATGCGGCGGAGTGCTTATGAGCTGGGCTATGACCCACCAGGTCCTCAGTGCTTTGCTCTGTCAGAGAAAGACAGAAGCTGTCCACTTGTTGAAAGAGTCCCAGCTCAGAAACTCCTAGGGGCAGTGCCAGCCTGTCCTACAGGGTCGCTGTGAATTGACATCAAATGCGTGGCAGTGAATTTGGTTTAGTTTTTATCAAAATATATTTCTACCATAAAATTAATCCTCTCCTTTACCCAAAATAGAATTTATACTGATTCCCTTTTGTGTCTGTTAAGAGTACTTAATTGAATAATTTCAGAAATATTTGTGTTCTTTAATATTATCTATATTCTATGATATATGATAAGATCATCATGACAAATATTGCCCACTATTTCAGGTACAAGCATCTTTTGCTTGTCCTAAGAGCTACTGGTGATCCCAATGTTCTAATTTTTCTATGATCTGTAAATTGGACCTGGACAGTGAATTGCACCATGAACATGATAATTAAGGTAACCCAGCAGTAATAATCTTGTTAACATGAAAACAGTTTTTTTAAGTCTCTAACTTATTCTTTTTATCATTTTAATTTGTATGCTGTTATGCTTTCATGATAATGGTACAGCTAGTTTTTTTCTTCTTCTGAGCCTCATGGGATTTTATTTCTAAATTAGATAAACCAGGATCAGAGAGGGTAATTATCTTATTCAAGGTTATTCAGCCAGTCAATAATGAAGCAATCAAAAAGAATGCCCAAATGGCTAGTTATTATTGATTGCTTCCATTCTATTACATCACTGATAATTCATCGTGGAGATGACATTATACCAGAATGCATCAATCTGTAGGAAATATATTTCTTATAAGACATATTTGAATTTGACATTATATAAAATATTTCACCCTAGATAAAATGTGGTGTTTTATTTCCTTTATGTGAGAATATTCAGCTATTTCATGGGTCGTTGGAACTTTGAATACTATGAATGCTAATATATGCAGTGTTGGTCTTGTATGTCTAATTTAGCTACCTAAATTTTTATGCTTACTTTTCATATTCTGGCTTATGTTTTAATTATATGCCAAATAGATATGATTGTGTACTTTTAAAACATTTGAGGAATGAACATAAAATCTGAGGGCATGGAAAGAAAGCGAATCAAAACTATAAATAAATATCTTTTTCTCCTGTTTATTTCTATTAGATTTTTATGACTTGAGTGTTTTGCACATTGGCACATTGTTTTAAAAAATTTACAATATAACATTTTCCAAAAATTTGCAAATGAAATTTTAACACAATGCAATCAAACAAGTAGAATTAAAAACTAACAAAAATGTCCTGTAAGCCTAACTGTATTAAACTAATCCATTTTTACTCCTACAGGAATTTTTTAAAAATGACTCCATTATTGGTGAGATAAAACAAGAAAAGTATTTTGAGGTTCTTAGTGTGAGATTTAAAAATGAAATCTTAGTTTTCAAATGTTACACCTAAAATTCAGAACATTTTAAAATTCTCATTTTGTCCTTATGAAAAATTAATAAAAAGTATGAACAGACAAATCTAATCTATTGTATTTTGCTTCTTGCTACTGTTCCAACTGAAAAGGCTTCATGTTCAAACTGGAATTGATCTACCTAGTTTAACATACAGTGTTTGGACAAATTTTGCTGCATGTTTACTAAATTAATCACAAAAATTACAGAGACAGATGAGTTAATTAGCTGGAGAAAATGACTGATTTCCCACTTTCAATAAGTATAAATGTGTTTACATTTCAGTAGCTCATTTTAGTAGCTCATTAGCAAAGTTGAGGATTTAGTACATCTTGTCATTCAGGAAAACAAATCAGATTTCAACGAAATTTGCTCTGACTCTTATGTAAACAAAAATAATGATTTTAGGCAATGAAATTAATGGATTAGTTGATTAAATTAAATAATTAATGAGCATCATAATATAAAAATTGATTCTCTACTAGAAAATGAACAGATTTTGAAAGTGTGGTTGTCATTCTCTATGCAGGCATGCTTAAATGAAAGGGCAATTTAATCACTTAATGGAGTAAAAATATGAGAAGTGAAAATGGCTCCTTCCTCGAATGCTTCTCTGCTCATTGTGGCATTTTTTCTTTCTACTTCTATCTTCCTATTTCCACAAAATACTGATTGAGATAATATAGCAATTAGTGTGCTTTTTATTTTTTGCAAGGTGAAGATCCATATATTTCTTTCATATGAAATAGCTTCACAATTTGCTTCAAAGGTTATTGGGGAAATCAGAGATTGTATAGTATGTAAGCCCTGATGGAATTGTTGGGTTTGAGTTGGACTGGTAGTCTCAAAATTGGTGATTCAAGCCCACCAGGAGGGTGAAAGTTGAGCCTATCTGTTCTTGTAAAGATTTACAGCCCCAGAAACCTCAAACAGAGTCTAGATGAGTTGGAATTGATTCAAAGCAGTGGGTATAGTGTTTGGGCACTGAGCGTAACTACTTCTATATGATGCTCATAATCCAATTATGTTCACCCAATCCAGATTAAAGAGAAAACAAACAAACAAAACCACTGCCATCAATCAATTCCAACAAATGGTGACTCTAAGGACAGGGGAGAGCTGTCCCTGTGGGTTTCTGAAACTCAAAAATTTTCATCTTCCTCCCTGCAAAAGTTGGTGGTTTGGAGCTGCAGGTTTTTCATTTAGCAGCCCAATGAATAGGCCACCATGCCACCAAGGCTCTAGGGAGGGTTGCTGAGTAGGAATCAACTAGATGACAGTGAATTGAGTCCATTTTTATGGAATCGAATGGACCCTTCTCTCTCCCAGAGAGTTGCTGGTAAGTTCAAACTACCTAGGGATACTGGATGCAATGACGAGTGGTACAGTGTACCACACATGGGACTGCTAAGTCCAAAGTCCACAGCTGGAAGCCACCAAGCACATATAAGGAGAAAGTTGAGAAGGCCTACCTCCATAAAGACTTACAGTTTCAGAAACCCACAAGGGCATTTCTCCTCTGTCCTAAAGGGGTACTTGGAGTTGGAATCGCCTAGATGGCAGCGAGGTTTTGGATTAGTGCAACACAAAGGATTGCACAGGCATACCCATCCCATCAGTTTGTTACCTTAATAGGAACAATACCTGTGTTCCACAAAATTTTGTGTTTTCTTGATCATGGGGAAAAACCCCTTTTGTATTCAACACTGAAATATCTGAACATTTACTATAATGTCACCAAAAAAACCCAATCCACTGCCATCAGGTCCATCGCAGTTCACAGCAACTCAGGAGATAACCTGCAGGGCCCATGCGCAAAACTTAGATGTCAAGAACTAGGAAGTAAAGTAGACAGGGCAGGAAAAACCGTGGTGAGTAAGTCCCTTTAAAACTTCATGTGAGAAATATAGATTTTGAGAAATGAGTAGAGAATAATTGGAGGAAGGAGAGCAGTACTTGTTCCATGGTAGCATCCTCATCTTCTTCTGTGGGAGACCTAGGTCTTATGCACCTCATTGGAGCCAAAGCCCATCTATAAGTAGAGGCTGTGTGCTATGATTATGCAGATGAGATTTCAGTAGAACTTCCAATAAGCTGGGGTAAGAAGCAAGACCTGGAGACTTTGTTCTGAAAATCAGTCAGTGAAAACTCCAGGGATCAAAATGGCCAGATTCAAAACCAATTTGGATGGTGCAGAGTCAGGAAGTGATTCCTTCCATTGTGCACGGGGTCACCCTGGATGGAGGCCAAGTCCATAGCACCTTGCAGCAAGAACAAGAACATCAAGGAAGAGTCATTTTCTGCATAACAACTCTTTCCTGATTTGAGTATGAATACAAAGTAGATCTCATTGGCATTCACAGATTGGTTATGTATGGATTGGGTTATTTGAAAATGAATGGGCTTGAAAGATGATTCTTATTTTCTATCGTAGTTTATTACTATCTTCTGATTTTATGATCACTTAGCTTGGCACCATATGAATCTGGATGAAATAGTATCTGATTGTCTGATTTAAGTAAATGAAAGAGCAGATGATGTGCTGGAATTTGTGTCCTTGGTCTCTAACAATGACTATTTAAATGGCACTGGGCTTTTAATGACTCCCTCCCCCCTCCCCCCACCATTTCATGTTCTGCTTTTTAAAGTTGAACCGAACAAATATGTCACACATATCATGCGGTGCATACTAAAACAATTTTATGGCTGTTCAGGATATGCCATGTGTTTCCATCCAATGTAGCAAATCAGTTTCATGAGGGAAAAAAAATCAATGTGTGCATTGGGGATGTGGCACAGTAATCAGGTTGTAACCTTTTGTTCCAGTTGATCCAGACAACTGTGGAGAAAAGCAAACAGGAATTACTTTAAGCTGCACTACATCTCTAATTATATAGGGCAGAGACTTGCAGAAGGGAGGCTGTTTTAAGAGTTCAAACAGCTTTTATATCTCTGGGTATCATGTGAGAAAGAAAAAATTGCATTCGTTTTCTGCAAAATACCTTACTCCTATCATCATCATTTACTCAGATGCATTGGTTAAAAGCTCAATTGCTATCCAAAAGGTGGTGGGTTTGAACCTACCAATTGTTGCGTGGAAGGAAGATGTGACAGTCTGCTTCCATTAACATTCAACATTGGAAATCCTATGGTGTAGTTCTATGTAGTTTCATAGAGTCGCTATGAGTTAGGACGAGAATACAGAACCAAGTACCTCAAATGTGTTCTGGACCCTCTTCCCTAACGTCTTCTGAGAGATTTTGCTTTTCAATGAACTCTTCTTTCTCTATTGCCTCAGCAATCTTGTTTACTGCTGTTTCATTTTCATAAATACACTGGAGCGCTCTGTTAACGTCAGGATTAAAACAATACAAAATAACAATTATAGTATACTAAATATGTAATGTTCGTTAGGAACACTAACATCAGTCCCCAGCATATTCCAATTAGGAAGCCCTGATTTCTATGTATGTAAATGTCTCAGTAATAGTTTGTCACTTTATGAACAGAGAAGCTGTTCCTCTCTCTACCTCTCCTTCAGCTGACATTCTGCTTCCCGGAACCCGGCCATAACAAAATTGTATGTTTGGTTCCCCTTTCATTACAACCAGTTTGCTTTCTTTTCGTTATTTTTACCTGGACAGTACTCATTCCCTATGGAATATATAGGGTTGTCATGGGTGGAAATTGCCTTGCCAGACAGGAATTTATTTAGATTTATTCACTTGTTCAGTTTTTTGCCTCACACTTCCTCCTTGGGGATCCAATTGTTGCCATTCTAGGGTGCATTCTTCAGCTATTTGTCCTGAACAGGGAATTAGCAGCGGTCAACACTCTCACGGTTTTCCTGGGATTGTTTTGAATTCTAACTTTTAAGTGTGGTTACTGTAGAGAGTTTAAAATCATAGATTGATAAAAGTTCATCTTGGCAGCCCCCTTTCCTGCCTCCATTTCTTCAATTCCTTGCTCAGCGCCATCTTCTCTGTGAGGCCTTCCTTAGTCGTTTTATCTAAAGCAAGTTTCTACCACAACACACAGTATTTTCTGTTCCCTTGGCGCTTATGACTGCCTCACTTATTTCCTTCGGTATTTGTTTTTTGTCTACCTTTCAGTGGTGGAATGCACGTTTCATGCAGGTTTCGGCTTCGTTGACTCCCGCATCCACAAACTCATGGCACACTGGAGTAAATATGCGTGTACAGCGGTTCAACAAATGAATGCCAATCTAATCGCCATTTCCTGTCTGGTTGCTTTTTATAAAAAAATCTCTTTTTTCATGTTACATATTTTTATCAAAGCTTGGTTCTTAGCTACAGCTACCCTTTTCTTCCTTCGTCGCATTTGTCTTTCCTCAGTGCCTCTGTATTCCATCTGAAACTGCTATGGGAGCCGCATGCTAGGTCTTCTTATTTAAGTCTCCAACTTCTCAACAGCGTTTCATGTGTTCTACTTATCGCTGTGATGCATGCTGGAAACTTCAGCGAATAAGCCTCCCGGACTTTCAGCGTCACGTGCCCATGCTATTGTTCACACAAGGGTATTCAAATGGAAATCACTACATTAATCACTTCTATGCATTCTATTTCTTTTTCAAGTTTCTTTCTGTAAAATAGTGGCATTTTTTTACTTTATAGGTTACACATTTCTTGAAAGTACATTTTTAATATCCTCTATTATATGTCCTCAAGAATTTGATCCTCCTGTGTTTTGCATTCTTATTTGTCTAAATCTTGTTTTGTTTCATTTCAACTCGTTTTTTTTTTCCTGTGGGAATCTTTTATTATATTAGAGCGTGCATACCCAGATTGGCTTTATATTTTTATCTGACATTTCCTCTGTGGGATAAGCAGTATGGAGCGTAGGTTGACTTCCCATTTTAGGGGTTCTCAAGTCCTGTATATGATGTATATAGTACATTTCAATCCACATGTGAATCTTGTTCTATATCAGCAAAATCTCAATAACAGACAAGGTTCCAATTTTTATCCTTTCATGGAGGTTATACCAATTGATGTTTTCAAGCAGAATCTACTAAACAATTATATTTGCATTCAAATTGTGATGTGCATATATAATAATACAATATAACAATTATAGTATACTAAATATGTAATGTTCATTAGGAACACTAACATCAGTCCGTAGCATATTCCAATTGGGAAGCCCTGATTTTTATTTATGTAACTGTCTCAGTAGTAGTTTGTCACTTTATGAATAGAGAAGCTCTCCTTTTTTATCCTGAGTGACCAGAAAAACTCTCAAACTCTGCAGTTATGATAACGACATCCCTCCTTCCTCTTCATCCCAGAGTTGTTGCAGTGCTACCTCATTGGGCCTAGAACTCTGATAATCAGTTCATTTTTAGTGTGTGGTCCCTGATCTTTTTTATTATAGGTTTCTTCTAAATACAACCATATGTGCTAAATAGAGGTGTGTTTTATTTGACATTTCCATGTATTTGCAATAGGAAAGCTTTCAGAAAAGTTCATTTAAAATATGTCATCTGAGAAGTTGTGCTTAGTAAAAGGAACTTAAATGGAGTGATGTTGATAAGAACATATGAAAGTGGGGTGAAGACTAAATTATGCAGCAGTAACAAACAATTTCAAAACTCAGAGACTTGCCAACTAAAATTTATGTTTCTTTTGCACAGTACACGTTGGCTAGGAGACTTTCTACCCCTGTGAAGATTTGCAGTGCTGAAAACCCACAGGGATAATTCGATTTTGTCCTAGAGGATTGCTATGGGCTGGAATCAACTCGATGAACATGAGCTTGGATAGGCCACCTAGGATTTTGCACCATACAGTTTAGAATCTAGGAACAATTCTTATTTGGAGTATTATCAACCTTGTGACAGAGAAGTATGGTTAAAACATAGGCCTCTGTTCACATCGAGGGAGTGCAAATATTTAATTGCCTTATAAGGAGTAGCTCAGAGGAGGGATTGTACTTAATGAGCGACAGCTTGTATTTTTAACACTGGCATACTATCCCATAATCCAAAACACTAGGTCACAAGGGATTTCCATTGCTAGTTGTAAAACATGCTTCCATGCTTCTTAATCACATATCCCTATGACTTCACATGTTATTCCACATTTCTTCAAGTAGATAATTCACCTCTTTGCTCCTGTCTAAAGTATCTATACTCTTCCAGTTTGACTCTCATATTACAGACGGGCATACATTTTATTTGTCAAATGTTAAACAAAATCATCAATTTATGTTCATCATTCTAATTAAAAGCCAATGATCTTTTCTAATATTTGACAAATGAATTCAACATAAGCATGCTGTCAGGTTAATAACATCATTCCCACTAATGGCTGACTTTGACCATGAGAATGAGAACTCTACAAAGTGCCTACTCTGACGTAAAAGTAATGTGATTGGTTGCAATTATTTCATGTGTCCTTTCAATAACAGGAGTTTTATAATGAGCATATTGGTAACCATTGCATAAAGTGATTTTGACTTCTTCTCCTCTAGTAAGCATAAGCTCCAGGTGAGTTCCACAGTATCAGAGTCATAAAAGCCAACAGAGTTTGGGACCAGTCCGCAGTATCACATTATATCTTATTTAACAAATGTTTAATATAAAACCCACAGCCTTTGAGCCAATTCTTACTCATAGCAACCCACAGGACAGAGTAGAACTAAGGCAACACCCAATATCTTTTATCATGACTTTTGAAAGCAAGTTTCCATTTGGCTATTAATGAGACCATTATTTTGCCCAAAGAATACGTTCCAAAACTTCCCTTACTGAAGTTACTACCTTCTGGTTGTTAGGTACCATCCAGTTGGTTCCCACTCATAGTGACCCTCCCTATGTACAACAGAACAAACACTGCCCGGTCTTGTACCATCTTCACAATTGTTGTCATGGTGGAGCCCATTGCAGCAACCGCTGTGTCAATCCATCCTTTCAAGCGTCTTCCTCTCTTCCATTGATCTTCTATTTTGCCAAGAATGATGCCCTTTTCCATTGACTAGTCTCTCCTGATTACATGTGCAAAGTACCTGCGATAAAGTCTAAGCATCCTTGCTTATAAGGAGCATTTTGACTGTAATCACCCAAGATAGATTTATTTGTTCTTTTGACAGTCCGTGGTACTGTCAATATTCTTCTCCAGGACCATAATTAAAATGCATCTGTTCTTCTGTATTCTTTATTCAGTTCCCAACATGTACCTGTGCATTATGCAATGGAAAATACCTTGGCACACCTTAGTCCTCAAAGTGACATCCTTGCTCTTCAACATTTTCAAGGGATCTGGTAGAGCAGATTGCTCAATGCAATGTGTCCTTTGATTTCTTGATTGCTGTATCTTTATTATGTAACCAAGGAAAGTAAATGATTATTAGTGATCCATTATATTCCATCACAGAAGCATCATCCTTATTAAGCCCCAATGCCTTTCAGTTGCCTCATTGACACTCAGTGAGGAAATTGGTGTGCAGATAATGAAGCATTTTCTTCCTGAAGATAATAATTTTATAAAATTAACACACTTAAGACATTAAGTACATGAGAAATAGAATAGTATCATCAAGTGAGGATGGACCCCACTGTCAAAGACCTAGGTCTAGTTCTGTCACTGACTATTGGGTGACTCAGTTGTCAATAAATCCAAATGAAATTCATAGTAATCGCGTAGGACAGGGTAGAACTGCACCTGTTGAGTTTTTGAGACTATAACTGTATATGGGAGTAAAAAGCCCTGTCTCTCTCCGGTGAGGTACCTGGTAGTTTCCAACTGCTGACCTTACCAATCGAAGCCCAGTCTATAACCACTACACAACCAGGGCTCATTATTGCTATCAAAATGGTGAGGAGAGGCTACATCATTTAAAAATTCCTTGGCAGTGATAAAAACTTGCAAAATTATACACACAAAGGCACAATTTTTAAAAAGTCAGAAAAGTTAAATTGAATCAAATGGTTGGGCCTGTTTAAATGTTGTGACGCACACATGCCTAGGCTTTTGGAGACTCCGCACTCTACTCAGTTTCATTTCACTTAGTCTCATAGCACTCTGCAAACATTTTAGGCATTTTCTGTTTTGGGTAATATAACGACTAACTTCTTATATATTCACCCCAAAATAGTTTTCCTTTCACTTTAGTTTGATGATTGATTTATATTCACTTAGGTCTTATTTTATTTTTGTTTAGATTTTACATTAAACTGTTTAGATTGCTTTTGATTGGGATAATCCATAAATTTCATCTAAATCTGGTAAGCGAGTTTAGACCAGCTGCAAACTGATTAGCTTTCAACATTCCGCTTCCTTCACAGCTGCCTGTGACAGGAGCACAGCTGTAATTATGTTTGGTGATGAGGTGAAGGCAGAGACTTGTTAGGGAAAATTCAGGCATTATAAGGACACCTGATATTTCCTGTAGGAACCCAAAAAATAAGAAATGTCAGGAAATGCACTGATGAATGAAATAGAGAATTATGTAAATATAGATATAGATTTCCATTCATTATAATAGCAATTCTTTGAAGCCTAGGTGCACAGAATTATGAAGCTTATGCAGAAAGATACAGTAACTATTGGGTGGAGAACTTGATTCGTTTTCATACAGCAACATTTCCAATGGTGCAACTTTCAGGAAGACCATTTTTTAAGTGGATTGGAATTCACTGGACTGACTTCCAGTAGGCATTGTGCATACCGGCAATGGGGTTGTACAGAGTTGCTGTACTGGTGTCTATTCAAATGTCTTTAGTTGTTTTTTGGATAAATGTTTTCTTAATTCCATCTATCTCTAATGTATGCATTTTTTTAAGCAGGCAACATGGTGGTGGTGGTATGGTGGTGTATTCATTTTTGTTGAGTTGATTCCTCCTGATGACCACTCGATGTGTGCAGAGTGGAAATGCTTCGTGTGCTTTCCAAGGCTGTGACCTTCCGGAATTAGACTGATTGCCAGGCTTGTTCCTCACAGCACCTCATGGCATCAAACTAGTGGTCAAACACTTTTTGCATCACCAAGAACTTCTTTTTACAGCACATATCAAAAAGTGACAAAGATAAAGAGTATATCTATGTATATGTACTTTGGGTGCAGACCTGGAATGTTAAAAAAATTATGTGCCTCAATATTAAAATTGGATGCCTCACAATAATGAAATGTTTATTTGCATATTCATAAACATGGGGACACTTAGCAAAATCAGAAAGAAAAGCACAGTGGTATATGGTGGAGAAAGTAGGTCACCTAACTTCATATGATAATTTCATTTTTATATACTTCACGATCATTACAAATTGTCACCCTCCCTGCCCTAGTCTCAGTTTTTTTCATGATCTAAAATAAACACACTAATATAATATCTACTTAAGGAGTTGGAAATAAATTAAAACCTTTTAAAATAACAACCACTCTCAAGTTGATTCTGACTCATAGGAAACATACAGGACAGGGGAGAACTGCTCTGGAAGGCTTTTGAGGCTGTGCGTCTTTGCAGGAGCAGAGCCTCAACTTTTGCCCACAGAGGCAAACTGCTGACCATGTGGATTGCTACCAAACTACTGAGAATCCTGGCCAGACAAGTTGGCCAAAAACCTAATGATTACATCAAACCAACATGTAACCCACTATACCACCAAGACACATTTTAAGTGATTGTGAAGAGGAGAAATATAAAATAGTTTTATATTAGGTTAAAGATAACCCAAACTCACCACCATCAAGCTAATTACAGCTCAAAGTATCCCTATAATAAATTAGAACAGCTCCTTAAATTTTCTGAGTCTTAACTTTTTTTTCTTCTGATTCTATGTGTCTTACAAACAGCCTCACCTTTTTCCCCACCAAGAGGCTGGTGGTTCTAATTTCTGACTCAATTAGAGTCAGCTGTGAGCAATGGTTGGCTCAATGGCGGTGAGTTTGGGTTTTGATTTTTAAACCACCCTGTTTGTTGAAATTGGATACATAGCCCTGGATAACTAAGAGATAGACTCGATGACACTTAATAAAACCACTTCATGATTCCATTGATAGGAATTTAGAAAACCTGTATCTAGGCAACGTAACATAAGGTATATTAGTGGTTTTCTGGGGCCAGGGCTCGGGGAGAGATTGACTAGGAAAAGCCTCCAAATTTGTGGTGGAGGTAATGGAAGTGTTGTATATCTTGATTGTGAAAATTACAAAGTTCATGAACTTCCCTTTATCTTGTCTATTATGAATTCATTCCTATAGCTACAATTCATTACCTTTGAAAGCTAAATTTTAAGGAATGAAGAGTTACTAAGCTAAGCAAATTTGGTTCTAGAAAACTATAAATAAAAAGCCAGGGAGTTCACGTTGGAATTGAATGTAACTTGGATCATATAAAGGAGCCCTGCTTGTGTAGTGGTTATCTGCTGGGCAGCAATCCACATGGTCAGCAGTTTGAAGCCACCAGTAGCTCTGTGGAGGAAAGACTGGGCGTTCTAGTCAGGTAAACAGTTAACAGTCACAGAAAGCCGTCGCTATGATTTAGCATTGCCTCAATGTCAGTGAGTTTGTTTTGTATCATGCATGTAATGGAAATCTCAAGGGGAATGACCTGCTTTGGGAGTAGGTATGGGGGTGGGAGTGGGCGTGGGTATGAAGCTTGAAATAATATTTGTAGTTGAACCTGGGTACAAGTATTATCTCTGCAAATGTGGTCGCATTGAGAACGTTTGTAAAATTTGAGCCTAAAATTGTGTCACTACCCTACCCAATTGTTAATCCCTGTGTGCTTCTAAGCATTTGTCTCTATCTGTGTGTATCTATGTGTGTCGCTCTTGTTTGTTTGTTTATTTATTTCTTCCCCCTCTGTCCTTCTCCCTTCCTCCAGGTTCCCTGTAACCATCAAACTCTATATCTATTGGTATGAAAATCCAATGAAACTTTATTTGTCTTCATAAGATTGACTGACTTTGTTGAACATGATGTACTCCAAATGTTATGAAGTGTTTGAGTTTCATCAATGCTTTTTAAGGATGCATATTATTCCATTGTATGTATATACCAGGTAATTTCTCCATTCCTCAACGTACAGGCACTTGGTTGTTAACATAATTTTTGCTATTGTGGCTAGCACTGCGATAAAAAGTGGGTGTGTTCTTTATTTCTTTGGGGTATATACAAAGTAGAAGTTCTGGGTCATGTGATATTTCTAATCACATTTGTTTAAAGAAGCACCATACTGTGTTCCATCGTGGTGGTACAATTCTGCAGTGTGTATGAGGGTTCTACTCTCTCCATCGAATCCAGCATTTGTTTTTTTCTGCTTTAAAAAATCCTATCAGTGTTAGTATATCTCATTGTTATTTTAATTTGCATTTCTCTTATAGCTAGTAATCTCAAGCATTTCTTCATGTGATTTTTGTCCATTTAGAAGTCATCTTTGGTGAATTGCCTATTCATGTCTTCTGTCTACATGGTGAGTAATATCAAGAAAGTTTTTAAACTTTCATGAGCATAATTGGATTATCTGTGTTTTCTTATTAAATGCTGCATTTTCCTATATATTTTAGAGATCAGCCTTTTATCTGATATTATCATTGCCAAATGTTTTTCCATTCTATGGGTTGTTTTTGGTTGTTTTTTTTTTTGCATATAGTTCATGTATCATATAAAATGTATTCATCTATATAAAATAGAGTTGTGAAATCATCACCACAATCAATTTCAGAATATTTTCTTTTTCTGTTCATTGGTGCTAGCTCTCCATTTTCCCCCAACGTCCCATGCATGCCCCTAGGTTATTATTAATTTGGTTGCTATCTGTATAGTTTTCCCTATCCTGGATTTTATATTCAGAAAATCATACAGAACATAAACAGAATTTTTTTAAATCACAAAACAAAACAGAGAAAACCCTCATTCAAAAATAAAGCATAAAATATTAATAGCTCAAACAATTTTGAAATGGGTAAAAAGGGGATGAAATGAAAAGCTGCTACATTTGAACTGCAATATCTCTGCCATAATTGACTTTACAATGCTCACTCTTTGGTAGCATGGCTATTCACATCTTTTGACGATGGTCACAGGGGCCTCACAATGTGGGGACTCAAAAAGTGAAATTTGGGTATCTGTTGTCATCCCCAGCAACCTGAGTGCTCAGAATTTAAGCTGTGATACTCTTCCGTACTACAGATTTGGAGTTTATTATTTGCAATCCTTGAATCACACAGGCTGATATGCTTCTTCCATGTGGATTTAGTTGATACCTCACTTAGATGGCTGCTTACGACTAGCCCCATATGCTCTGCTTTCTGCTAGCCAGGCACCCATCCCCCCAAACCATTTTATTAGGAGCTAAACCAGACGTCCTACTATTCCATAGTTCAATCACCTCAAGCAGTATTGTAAAATTGCTACCAAAATCAGTTTCAAAAAACCGTCTGATTTCTTCACACTTTGCTAAAAGCACCCACATCTCCAGTAATCATTTCGTGAAGGCAACTATCCAGTAAGACTATGGCATATCAATATATTGTGCTCTGATTAGGAGTAGAATGTAATTAATTTTAAAATTAGGGCTTAGAGGCCTTGTATTTTGTTTGTTAATAGTTTTATTTTACTTATCCTGGGTTATTTTCTTTTATAAGCACCATATAAAGTTGGTGCTTAGTGTTTCAATTTCTTTGCTGGGATTTTGATAAATGTATATAATTATATGTTTTTTGTTCATTTTGTTTTATTTACATGGTGAATTACTATGATTTTTTTTTCTATATTTGAACCAGCCTTGCATATTTGGTACAAATACCATAGATTATATTATTTGCATTTTTGTTGTTGAACTATATTGGGTAGGATATTGTTGAAAAGTTTTGAAAATATGTTAATAAAATATATTGGTCTATAGTTTTCTATTCTGGTAATGCCTTTGCCAGGTTTTGGTATCAGGGTTATACTTATTACATAAAATGAGTCAGATCATTTATGGTTCATTTCTATATTCTTGAATCCTTTGCATGCAATGCAATTAGTGTTAACTTTCTGAATTCTTGCTAGAACTCCTAAATAAAATCTTCTGTTCCCAGACTTTATGTTGTTGGGAGTTTTTAATGGCTTGATATATTTTTCTTGTGCTATAGATCTGTTAATGTTCTTATATTAGTCTGTTTTAATTTAGTAGGCAATGCATATCTAGAGATTTATTTTTTTAGATTTTCTAATTTGTTAGAATATGGTTTTTCATTATAGTGTATAATTAACTATTTTTAATTAACTATTTTAACGGTTCTCTTGTGGATTAGCACATTTCATTTTCTTTTTTTAACATTTTATTGGGAGCTCTTACATATATCATAAGATTCTATCAATCACATAAAACAGTATTGTACAATTGCTATCACAGTTGGTTTCAAAACATTTTCTTTCTTTTTTTTACATAGATGGTATATAATATTTAAAAATACCATTAAACAATGTATCCTTTAAAGTTAAGTATAATATGAGGGGATTTTTTAAACTGTACAAAAAATGAATTAAAATATAATGGCATCTTCCCACTTTCCCCCACTTCTTCTTTTTAAAAAATCATTTTATCAGGGACCCATACACCACCCATCTCTATCCAGACATACATCAATTGTGTAAAGCACATTTGTACATTCGTTATCCTTATCATTCTCAAAATTTTGCTCTCCACCCAAGTCCCTGGAATCAGGTCCTCCCCACTGCCCCCTCTCATGAACCCCTAACAATTTATAAATTTTTATGTTGTCATATCTGGCTCTGTCCCACATCCCCCTTCCCCCTCTTTTCTGTTGTATGTCCCCAAGGGAGGAGATCAAATGCAGGTCCTTGAAATAAGTTCCCCCTTTCCAACCCACCCTCCCTATGCCCTCCCAGTATCGCCACTCACTCCACTGGTCTTGAGGGAATCATCCACCCTGGCTTCCCTGTGTTTCCAGTTCTCATCTGTACCAGTGTACCTCCTCTGGTCTTGCAAGGTAGGATTCGGATCATGACAGTCGGGGGGGGGGGAGCATTTAGGAACTAGAGGAAAGTTGTATTTTTGATCATTGCTATGTTGCACCCTGACTGTCTCGTCTCCTCCCCAAGACTTCTGTAAGGGGATCTCCTGTGGCCTACAAAAGGGTTTTAGGTCTCCACTCTGCACTCCCCCGCTCATTCACTATGGTAAGATTTTTGTTCTGATGATGCCTGATACCTGATCCCCTGACACCTTGTGATCACACAGGCTGGTGGGCTTCTTCCATGTGGGCTTTATTGCTTCTGTGCCAGATGGCCGCTTGTTTACCTTCAAGCCTTTAAGATCACAGATGCTATATCTTTTGATAGCCGGCCACCATTAGCTTTCTTCACCACATTAGTTGTTCACCCACTTTGTCT
Source organism: Tenrec ecaudatus (assembly GCF_050624435.1). Classification (NCBI taxonomy): domain Eukaryota; kingdom Metazoa; phylum Chordata; class Mammalia; order Afrosoricida; family Tenrecidae; genus Tenrec; species Tenrec ecaudatus. Next base: position 115,895,490 of record NC_134548.1, on the reverse strand, counting down.
TCAGCGGTTGTGTTGGGAAAGTGAGCATCATAGAAGGCCAATTTAATAGAATAAAGTATTCTTGCATTGAGGGTGTACTTGAGTGGAGGTCCAATGTCACTCTGCTGCCTTAATACCAACCTTATAAATACATGCACATAGATCTATTTCCCCATTCTCATGTATAAATATATTTGCATATGTTTATGTCTTTATCTAGACCTCTATAAATGTCCTCTGCCTCCCCACTCTTTCCTCTATTTCCTTTTACTTCCCTCCTGTGCCACTATCATGCTCAGTCCCCACCAGGGTTTCAGCAATTCCTCTTAGTTATGTTGCCCTTGATCATGCCCAACCAAGCCTCCCACACCCTCTCACCATCAAGTTGTTGTTCCTTGTTGTTGTTCCTCTCACCATCGCTTGTTGTTCCTTGTCCCTGGGTTTATTAACACCACTACCTTCCCCCCACCTCCACCTCTCCCATGTCCCCATGGAACTATCATTCCTGTTGTTTTCTCCTCCAATTGTTCATCCTGCCTATCTTATTTAGACAGACCTGCGAACATAGTAACGTGCACAAAAACAAGACAGAGCACAACCAAGCAACAATATACAACAAAACAACAACAAACCAATGACAAAAGCAAAATGAAACACAAGAAAGAAAAGTTTGTAGTTAGTTCAAGGATTGTTTGTTGGCTTTTAGGAGAGTTTTCCAGTCCAGTCTGTTGGGGCACCATGCCCTTGCCCCAAAGTCCACCTTCAGCTTCCCTGGGGACCTCACCGCTCCATTCCCCTGCTGTTCTGTTGCACCCCCTTAATGTTTTGCCTCAGTGTAACCGATCCTATTGGGTGCAATTACCTCACTGTGTCTCCGGTGTTGTCGACTGAAGGGCTATGGGTCGGACTGTGAGGGACGTCGTGTCTCATAGTGGGGCCGGCCACGTGGTCTTCTCTGTCGACTGGCTGTTCTAATTGGGAACATCAAACTCCTGACCTGGTGGGCCATGATGTGCTCCACTCTCTCCTCCTCCCTCTTCCTCTGCTCCCATGTGCTCCCATCAGATATGTCCCTCTTCCAAAGCTGTACATTCAGTTCCATCCTTTGATATAAATTCTTCTGAAGGGAGGGGAAGATGTCCCCTTAGTAGTTGGGGTTGGGCCCTCCAGACCTCTCCACTGGTTCCCTACTCCATGCCGGCATGTTGCATTCACATCTTGGAGCATCGGGATAAAGTCTGGTCCCTCTTTCCCTGTGAAGACACAAACAATACCCTCCCCTTGGGTGGGTTAGTAACCTGTGCCCCCTCTACCCTTTTCTTTTTTATCATTATTATGTTTTTCCTTTCCCCACCTCCTTTTTTAGTATACCATGTGTATCCCTGTATTTGGTCTGGTCCCTGCCATATTACCTGGTCCTTACCCCCGGGATATTTGTATACCGTACCTTTTTCCCTATGCCCCATTTGTCTTTTTTTTTAAGCTTACTTTAGCAGCATTTCAAGTACTTCTATATTTAAGCCAATGCTATCTTGAGGTCTGTTTTCTCATTTTTGCCCGCTGGGTGAGGTTGTTCTATGTGGTGGTCTTTTATTTGTGCTTGGGGAGTGTTTTTCTTCAGCCCATACTAGGTCAGGAAGGATCTTTTGCAGGGTTGGGTTTCTTCTAACATATTCTTTGAGTTTTCCTTGTCTATCTTGATCGATCGTTTGGCTGGGTAGAGTATTCTTGGGTTTGGATTGTTTTACTTCAATTTTTTTGAAAATGTTACTCTACTCTCCTCTTCTTCATAGTTTCTGCTGATATGTCTGAAAATATTCTTATTTGGGAACCTTTGTATGTGATTGCTTGTTTTTCCTAGCTGCTCTGATGATATTCTCCTTTTCCTCAAAGTTAGATAATTTAACTATTATGTGCCTTGGTGACTTCTTCTTAGGGTCCCGTCTTGCTGGGGTTCTTTCAGCCTCCTGAATGCTTGCCTGGTTTTCCTTCACTAAGCTGGGGAAGCTTTCCTTCAAGAATTCTCTCACTATTGTTGCAGATGACTTCTTTGTTGTGTCTTCCTATGGTAAACCTATAATTCTAATCCTATTCTGCTTCATAGCATCAGACATAACTCTTAAATTTTCTTCAGCTTCTCTGATGATCTTATTAGATTTTTGTTCGCATTTGCTAAAGTCTGCTTGGCTGCACTCCAAGTCACTGATGTGGTTCTCTGATTTTTCCAGTTGCTTCTAGAGGTCCATGAGTGTGCTACTGGTTTTTGTTACCTCTTATCTAAGCTCCTGTATTTCTCTTTGATTTATGGCTTATAACTCTTCTATAATTTCATCCTTTTTCTGTATTGTTTTACTTATATCCTGTATGACTCCAAGTAGAATTCTGGAAATTTCTTTCTGTGCCAGCTCAATGTCCGCTTCCTCTATGAATGTCATTATGTTCAGGAAATCTTCTGGCATTGCCTTCTGTTTCTCCCTTTTTTTCGTTGAGGTCGTTGGGGCTGATGGCTATTTGCGTTGCGTTGTTATAGAGGAGGCAGGTGCCATTTTCCTGGGAATGGAAGGGCACTGGCTCTCTCTGGGAGACTTGTAGGAGTACTTCTTCAAACTGCCTATAGCTTATTTCACTATGGAATTAACCTCCTGTGGCTTCCCTCTCAGGGGAGTGACCCAGAAGGGTTGCCTGCTTTGGTGTAGCGGAGGTTGGGCAGAGGTTCCTGCTGCAGCTTGGAGCATTGAGGAGTGTAGGCTGAGCTGCCTTATGTTCCCAGGCACACAGGCAGGAATGGCCCAGTAAGAAGTTGAACAGAGTATCCCCTGCTTGGAGTTGGTAGGGCTTTTCCCAGCCTATCTAGCTACCCAGGGTGGACCTCACCTAGCTGGGTGTGGAGCAGGTGTAAATGCCCTAGGCTAAGGGGAGTGGGCTAGAGGTTAGCAGTAGAATGTGAGAGACCAAGAAAGAGGCAAAGAGGAGACAAAAAAGTTTAAAAGCAACCCCGATGAGCCTGAGGATTTTATTATTATTATTATTATTATTATTATTATTATTATTATTATTATTTTTATCTCCCTGGCCAGCTAGAGTATATTCAAATGTAATTGTCGCTCACAGTCACTTGGGTTGTAGCTTCTTGCTGTTTAAAGCTGACTCTTGTGATAGCGGGTCTTTGTTATTCTAAAAGCTGCCAGGCCCTGTAGCTGAGTTCTGAAGTTCCTTAGCTAGGTTACGTTTTATACTGATTTATGTTAAGGGCCTCCCTTGGAGTTGAGCAACCAGACTTGGATTTGAGTTTTAAACCAATAACATATATTTCACCCCTTTTTTATTTTTGCTTGTGATGTGCTCGGATATGGGGGCTGTTGAGCTGGCCCCCAGTCGGGGAGATCCAGCTTATTAGGGGGGTTGCTTCCTTCTCGGGCAATTGGAACTAAATTTACTCCCTGGACTCCCAACTTTCCACTTATATTCTCCCACACCACGATCTTCCTAAGGTAATACTATATTTTTTCTTTTACTCTATATTATAGCTATCTGCCACCGCTCCCCTGGCCGTGGGCTCAAGGCAGCCAACCACATGGAGAGCTCCGGAGAGAGGTTTCCCTTGTGTCTGGGATTTTGATTCCTCTCCACCTTCTGCCTGCAGAGATTGCTGCTCCTGGCAAGGGCAGAGCAGGCGCCTGCGGGCCCGCCAAAGCTAGAGTGGTTAAGAGCGTTCTTGGTTTGTTTTGTGAGTGGAAATCCTACGCAAAAATGAGTTCAAGAGAAACCCTGGTACCCTAGTTCTAATTTCAGGACCCCACCTCCCCGTTTCCTTCGCCTTACCTCCCAATTTTCTGGTCTGGCAGCAGTAGCTCCAGAGGGATGAGTCCTATCTGGTTGCCAATTTCTTCCCCCTCTTCCATTTCATTTTCTATTTGCAATATTTCCTTTTTCCTCCTACTTTTCCTTTGTTAAATTTGCCAGTGGCTTATCAATTTTATTAATACTTTCAAAGAACTAATTTCTCGTAGATTTTTTCTATTATTTTTCTGTTTTCTAATTCATTGGTTCCTACTCTAATCTGTAATATTAATTTTCTTCTGAAAGCTAAACATTTATTTTGCACCGCTTATGCTACTTATTTTAGGGTTCGGGTTAAAATGTGTATCATGGGTTAAGATGTGGTTTTTATTCTTTTTGATGTGTGGTTTTTTGCTGTAAATTTTACTCTGAATACTGCTTTTGCTATATTCCAAAAATTTTGGCATGTAATATTTTTTGTTCTCATTTATTTTGAGGATTTTTAAAATTTAAATCTTTTAATCCTTCAATTTTACTTTTTTAAAAAAATAAAGAGTTTTTTCATTTCCATGTATTTGTTGGTTTGATTTCTTGGGGGGTTTTTTGGCGGGGGTGGGTTGCTAGATCTTCCTCTAATTTTATAGCATAGTGATCTGAAAAGATGGGTTGTAATATCTTGATTTTTTTTCCAATTTATTGAGGCTTGCTTTTTGGCCAACATATGCTTTATTCTGTAATATGTTCCATGTGAGGAACACTGACAAAATAGTGTTTATGAGTTTGGCTGCTAACTGCCAAGATTCACAAACCAAAATCACCAGCCATTTCATGGGAGAAAGACAGGCCTTTCTACTCTAATAAAGAGTTACAGACTTGAAAACTCACAGGGGCACTCTACCCTGTCCTATAGAGTTGCTATTAGTCAGTATCCCTGGATCACAGGGAATTTGGTTTTAGTGTGATATTCCATTTGTCCTGGGGAAGAACCTATACTTTGTTTTGTTGGGTGAAGTGTTCTGTATTTGTTTAAAAGATAAAGCCGAATGATTATGTTGTTTAATTATTCTGTATCTTCTTTGATTTTCTCTACAATTTTTAAAGACAAAACTGGACATGATCATCTCAGGACCTTCCTCATGAGTGGTGTAGAAAAGTCTCTTGTTATTATTACAGTATTGCCTATTTGTTTCTCCAACTCCTTAAGAGTTAATGTATTTTTCAGGGTCTTTCATTGACTAAATAGTTGTTCATTATGGTTATGTTGTCTTATTCAATAGTGGCTCTGTCTTGTTCAGTAATGGCCTTTTTCTTTCTCTCATGATGGTTCTTCCTTTGATATCTATTTTCTCAGAAATTCATATTGCTACTATATGATTCTTTTTGACTACTGTTAGTTTGATATCTTTTGTCTCCATCTTTTGGTTTTTAGGCTAATTTTACCGCTAGTGCTAAGGTGTTTTTCTTGTAAGCAACACATTAATGGGTCTTGTTTTCTTATCTGTTTTTGTAGTCTCTTTCTCAATTGGTGATTTTAATTCATTGACATTCAAAATTGTTGTTAATGGGTATGTGTTTAATTCATTGGCATTCAAAATTGTTATTAATGGCTAGAATTTATGACAACTAGATACAAGTGGATGAAGGTAGGGGTGGAGTCAACCTATCAATCATATTGTCGCCAGACAATACTTCCTTGCGTGTGTGACATTTTGTGTAAGAGAGAGACTCAGAAGAGCTAAGCTCTCTCTTGCCTTTTTGCCTTCTGCTGAATCTGAACCAGCATCTGATTTGCCAATCTCCTTTTGGGTCACCTGCGGATCTCAAGAGCTACCAGTGAACTGCTGACCTCAGCTTCATCCAGCTGACCTTGGATTCATTTACCTCTGCATCCACCAGTTTATGGCTCTTCTATTTCATCATCCTGTTTCCTTTTTGTCAGCTTCCACAACTACAGAATTAGAGAAGCTTTCAATTTAAACCTGTTCTGTGGACTTACCTACTTCTACAATTGTGTAAGCCATTTCTTGATGCAAATCTCTTTCTATATGTATATGTAAATAAACATCACTAGATTTCTTTCTCTAGAGAACGCAACTTAATGCAGTATGATTTTCTTGCTGTCATTTCACTCTTTTTTCCAATGGTGGTGTTGGCTTCTTTGTTCATCATAATTTTCTGTGTTGAATTCATTTTGATTGTGGATTTTCTTGTCATTTATTCTTTCTTTCTCTTTGCAAACTTAGAGTGTAGTACATTTTTATGGCTCCCCTCTTTTTTTTATTGTTTGAGGCTTTACCATTTTCTTTAATTTTAGTTTATTTATTATTTTCTTTTCAAATTTAAGTTAGTTTGTTCTCTCTTAGCAACTATTCAACTTCTCCATTCAAATGGCTTATATTTCCTATGTTCCCTTAATTACTTTATTGTTTTATTCATTGTGGAATGTTTTCTTTGGTTCCCTATTTTCAATCACATTGGTTTGTGTCATTTTTTGTGTTACCTGAGTTAGTTGATTTCTTTATAGTGTGATCTGCTGTTGCTATCTGCTGGTGGTGTTTCTCTGTCCAAAGAACTCTCTTTAGTAATTTTTTTGTATGATTGGTCTTATTTTTTCAAATTCTTTTAGGTTTGCTTTGTTTGAAAATGTACTTATTAATTTCTCAGATTTGAGGAATAATTTTGCTGAATATTGGATTCTTGGTTGGTGTTGTAGTTACATAATCTAGTGTCAATTTGAGGATTAATAGTGTAGGGGTGGAGTGTAGGCTGTTAATCATAATATGGCTAATGAGATCTCTGTGTGGGCATGACCTTCCCCCAATGATTCTGGGAATTGCTGGATTTTCCTTCTTGGAGGTGGGAGACTCTGCTTACACCCTGGGAGACTCTCTGCCACTCCCTGGGAGACATTGAAGTTGACAAGACACATGGAACTATACTAGTGCCCTGAAAGGAGAAGCCATATGGACCTATCCTGATGTAACCAGACCTCTGAATCTGGAGATGCCATGCAGAAACCCATACCAGTGCTGAGATGCTTACAACGCCACTGGATCCAAATACTTTCTACCCACTGGCCTATGATTGTCCTGCATTCAGCATCATTACATGTGCTTTGTGAGTCTGAAGAGGATATTATAGATTGGTATCAGACACATGGGATAATATCCGACTTATGGACTTGGACTGGACGGGGTTGGGATGCTTTCTCAGTGTTCAGTTCCTCTTGTATATAAACCTCTCCCTTTTATACATATGAATGTCTCCGTGAATTTGTTTCTCTAGTCTACTCAGACTAACACAGTTGGCAATTTTGTTTTTCATTCAAGTTTTTGTATATTTCATTCTATCTCCTTATTATCAGCATGATTTCTATTGAAAAATAATCAAGATTTTCTTATTGATTTACCTGTATAGATAATTTTTTCTTTTTTCCCGAGTTGCTCTTAGGATCCTTTTCTTTGATGTTAGAAAGTTTGAATGTGATATGTCATGGTTATTTTCTTTTGGGAGTCGATTCAATTTGAGTTCCTTCAATTTCATGATTTTTTTTTTGTTCTGTTATGATGTTAGTGGAACTTTCTTTCAGTGTTTCTTGGATTTTTTTTCTCTGCCCCACTCCTTCCTTTCTCTTTTGAAATGTTTACCAACCTTAAGTTGTTCCTTTTATAGTGTCTCACAAAAATCTTAGTTCTACTTCCATTTTTGATCGTTTAATAGCACGGTCTGAAAGTCTATTAGAGCTTTAGATATTTGTCTGCAAGCTCACTGATTCATGCTTCCATTTTTTCCATTCTAATGTTTGATTCAGAAAGTAATTTAGTTTTAATATCTCAGTGCTTTTCTTCTGGATTTCTATTTGGAGTTGTTGAATTATTCCTAATTTTTCATTTGTTGTCAGATTTATTTTACCATGTTTCTCTAAATTCTAGTATTTTTTTTCTTTTGTTTTTGTAGCTCCATTGATCCCCACCACCACCCCTCCATCCATTGATAGTAGCTGAACATCCTTCCTCTGAAGCGCCACCATAGGTAACTTTAGTGCCTTTTCTTCGTCTGGAAGTTATTCTGTGGTCTGTGTTTTTGGCCACTCTTTTGTGTCACCTTTTCTTGCATTCTCATGTGCACTGAAATAGCCTGTTGTTTCTGAGCCATCATGCTATTTTTGTGTTATGTTTGTCTCTGTTTGTTGGTCACGTGATAGTAGAGTGCACCAGTTGCCTGGAGCCCTGGTGGTGTAATGGTTACACATTGACTGTAATCTGCAAAGTTAGCTGTGGAAACCACCAGCCACTCCTGATAAGAAGGATGGGACTTCCTTCTCCCATAAAGAGTTACAGGCCCAGAAACTCAGAGGGAAGAGTTTTTTCCTATAAAGTTGCAATGGTTCAGCATCAACTTGATGGTAGTGAGTTTGGATTGACTGTTGGATTTGGGAGGGGGTCTTAGTGCACTAGTGGTAGCTGTTGAAACATCAGGCGTGCCTGGGTTGTGTCGTAATAGCCAATTCTGAGAAAGGATTGATGACAAGTTCATTGGTAATTTTTTTAAAGCTTAAAGCACTTTTTATCAGTGAAGAGTAAACAATAGTATAAAACCTTAACAGCTCACCTAACGGCTAATGGCTGCCCCACGCCTTCACCTCTCTCACCACCCCTCCTTGTGTACCATCGAGTAAAGGAGCAGCATCTAAGGAGCTTTCCCTGTCACTACCAGATGGCAGGCAGGACATCCTGGGAGGGGCCACAACAGTCCTGATGCTCTAGATCTATGTAACTCCATTAGAAGAAGTGCTCCAGTCCTGATGAAGAAGCAGTGCAGAAACCCGAAACTGAATTTGGTTGCTCCATTCAGATGGTCTAGGGTCTTAGGGTCTCAAGAGTCCTGGGCAATAGGGATGGGCAAGTCAGAAAAGGCAGCTTCATTCAGGACTCAGACAGAAATCTAGCGTTGAGTTTAGGACAATGGGGGCCACTCAAAGCTCATTGGGCCTAGTCCAGAAATCTACCCCTAGCCAGGAAATGAACGCCACAGATGTGCACACACACACACACACACACACATCCCTCAAAAACATTACTGAAAGGACTGGAGGCTACGTTGTACAAAACAGCAGCATTTGTTGTTGTTTTTAAGTGAAAACATTTGCTTGATTTTCCTCCGTGCTTACAGTAACTTTAGCGAAGGTTTGGGGAGGCTGTAGAAGAGTAGGTGGCCAGTGGCCCTGCAAGTCCATGTGTGCTGAACTCCCCATAACACCCCAATAATTGCCTCCTATGTGATTGTTGATCTGATTGGCACCATTGCAGGAGAGATGCTGCCATGGGGGGGTTGGTGTCTTCCTCTGAGCTCCTCTCCACATCACTGCAATCATCCTTAGACACCTTTCCTCTGATCAAGGCCTAGAAGCAATGTGAGCAATTAGATAGCACCAGATGATATGTAGAACCTGTAAGGTGAGGAGGGGGTCACTGAAGAGAGCCACCAGGAGCGCTAGGGTCCAATTATTTCCCAACTCTCAAAGAGGGTCATTCTTCAGAGTCCAGAATTGATAGATTACTAGAAGAATAGTCACAAAAAATCACTGAAGATCATAAAAAGGGTGTCACAGAGCCGCTGATACTTGAAATAATTAGTCCGCTTGGCTGCAAGGAGTCTGAAGCATCATATAGACACAGGAGAAGGCCAATTCCATGATATAATAGTAATAAAGCCCCTTGGGAAAGGCTGATATGGCTAAACATGCTAGCCTTGTTGGGTGTCTCAGATCCAAGGTGTCAAGCAGAGATATGTAATTCCATAGCAGAACATGCATAAATAAAAAGCGAATCTCCACATGCTTTACAGAATTTAGTGAGCACTGGAGACGTGTTTGGATTCCTTCGATGGTGAAACCAGCATTGGATTTTGGGGACATCGCAATTCAACTGCTCTGACAGATCTTTCAGCCTCTTCCCATCCTGCTGCTGATTTCCCCATCTTGGACCCTCCCCATGGCCGCCACTGATATACCAACAGAACCTGTGGGAAGGTGGCCCCAGGGTGGGACACAGCCTGGCCAGAGGTCTCCACTCTCCCCATTGCTATTTTTTGTCAAGTTCCCAGTCACGAGGTTGCCAGCAAGTGTAGGCTGAAGGCTGACAGGTCTGCCTTCCAATAATAAGACAAAGTCCAAGAACCTTAGCCCACTCTCCCTCTATGAAGATGTCTCTGTCCCAGTGACTAATAGAAGCTTGCATAATCATTGAAGGTGAAGGTCAGAATGGAGCCTGGGGGTTGATCTAAGGCAGCGGTTCTCAACCTGAGGGTTGCGACCCCTCTGGGGGCCACACGACCCTTTTACAGGTATCACCCATTTCATAACAGTAGCAAAATGGCGGTGATGAAGTAGCAACAAAAATAATTGTATGGCTGGGGGTCACCACAACATGAGACACTGTATTAAAGGGTCGCGGCACTAGAAAGATTGGGAATCACTGATCTAAAGTGTGATTGGGAAGTGTGACTGGGGACCAATGTGTGGACTGCCTTTTCAAGCCTAGAGCTGCAGGGAGGTAAGACCAGATGACAGGCAGAAACTGTAGGGTCAGCAGGAGGCCACTGAATAGCCACCAGGAGGGATAGGTCCCCATTATTTCCCAACTCTGGCTTTCCTTTCTTCAATTCCCCTCAGATCACAGATACAGGATCCAGGTTTGCCCACCCTCAGCACCTACTTGCCCTTCCAGGTGTGTGGGAGTTGGTTTCTTCTGTGATCAAGTCTTGTGGTTGGAGAAGTGTAGGGAGCAGGGGATTAGATAAAATCTTTATCTTCCCATCCCATGGACTTGGATGTTGGTGGAGGTATTACCTGACGGGGCCGTATCAGAACTGCTAAGAATCTGCTGCTTTCCTAGGTTTCCTTGCCCGTTTCCCAACTCTAAGTTAACTGTCTGTGTCTGGTTGGGGTGGGGTGGAGGGTGGAGGTCTCTCCTACCTGGGAGTTTCAGAATTCAAGTTTTTAGTTACTCGCTGCTTTGTTTGTTGGTTTTTAATATCTTTGCTTGGAAAGGGTGCTTTGAGAGCGCATAACATTGTGTTACAACTGATGTGAGCCTGTTTCTACCATTTTAATGTCAGCAAAAAAGCTTTGCATGTCAGTGCTTAGTCTCCTTATTCATGAATTAATGCAGAAAAATTCGAGCAAAACAAGAATCTTATGGAGATACTATAAAATGATCACATCTACAATATCAAGTAGATATTTACATGATTTTACTTTGGTGCTGCCTCACCTTTTTGGAGAAAAGGATTAGCATTGTGTCAACTTTTTTTGTAACTTTCTGTCAACTTTTAAAGTTAAAAATCTTCTTCTGATTACTGAGTGGGAGCAAGCGGAATCCAACATTGATCTCTGAATGTAACAACTATAATTGGAGGCAGCAAAATAATACTCAGAATGCAGGCACAAGGTGAAAGGGTATGGATCTAAATATATCAGAAAATAACAAAATGGATTTAAAAATCGCTATGGAGAAAAACAGGTTCTGAGTTTTTAATCTCCCACAAACCAAATTCTAGGATATTCATATCGGGGGAGTCACTCACTTTGTGGAGATAGTTAAACTAAGGTAATATCAATTTTATTTATTTCATCATGACTCAGGAAGTTCATTTTATAATACATTAGATAAGTAATCTGGTTTATATTGATTGGAAGATAATGCTTTGTTATGATGTGTTTTCTGAAAGCACATAGGTTAAACATTATGTATTGATTAAACAGCAGGTTTCTTTTCTTAATTAAATACCTAAATTAAAAATGCATTACCTTACATGGCTTTGATTTTGATGTTGCCCCAAACAACAAAGCAATGTCATGAGAAGACAAGAGTAAGTATTTAAACTTGTAGGATTAAACAAAGTGTAAGAGAATAAAGTTTTAAAAATCTCATTGTGACTAGAGAGCTGCTGATGTGGCACTCGATGCAATGCTGTGCTTTGAAGTTTCTGACGCTATGCAGATTCCGAAGCAAGCAAACAAATTTCCCCTGAGACAATACGAGACAGGGTAACCTTGTTCTGCAGCATTAGACTATCCAAAATGTTGAACCTTTTCAACACTTGATGTTATAGGATTTAAAAATTGCAAGTTCATGTTGCTAGCATTATATTCACTTCCATTAAGTTGATGTCGACTCATAGTGACCCTAAAGAACAGGGTAGAACTGCCTCTGTGAGTTTCTGAGACTATAACTCTATATATGAATAGAAAGCCCATCTTTCTCCCATGGAGTGAGTGGTGGTTTCGAACTGCTGACTTTATGATTAGCATACCCAATGTATCACCACTTCACCACCAGGGTTCCTTGTTAGTGTAATAGCACTTGTATAGCAAGTACATTTATTTATGCTACATATATACATGTAAATACACTTGTCCTTCAAGTAGGCAATGCAAATATGTATGCAAGTAATTAACTGCATACACTTAGGAAAATGGATTGTGGGTCACCTTATGAATTAATTGATTTATTGTACATACTTTGCCAAAATTAATGGAAGCCTAGGATATTCCTTGTGATTTATTTTAATGTCAATAGTTGAAAAATAGCTTCCCTAAGAGAACATGTCCACTGAATGACATCATTAGTGAAATCATGCCACCAGTTCTTACCATAGCCCTCATACTCGGCAAGTTGATTATTGGGTTCAAATTTCAAGATATGCTGCCACAATCAACAGGTCACAAAGTAAGTTCTGGAGGAAGGATGATTTCACTCTCAGCTGTGTAAACTTTCTGAGTGAGGAACAAATAATAGTCATCAAATATTTTAAAAATAACTTGCAAAATTGTACTGGGAGATTTGGACTGTGTAAGAGACTGCAGAAAAGAAAACAGAAATATATGATTTAATCTTTGCTCTTAAACAGCTTTCCACCCAAATTCAATATGGAAATGTATGTCATACCAAGCAAGATAAACCAAACTCTAAAATGACTTTATGATCTGCTTTCAGTGGCATTTCTCCTGTGGTTCTATTTCACGGTAAACTGGGGTGGGAAATTCTAATTAAGATCTTTGATCAGTTTGTTATAAATAGGGAGATTATATAGCTGGGTCTGACCTGATCTCATTATAATGATAAAAGCAGAGGGTTTGTCTGACTCATAGCAGAATATAGTTAGAGATTCAAATCAGGAGGTCGATGTAGGTTACTCTGGCTTTCTTGGGGATAAAAGAATCTACCAGAAAAGGACGCGAGATTGCCTTCCAGTTGCTGAGAGTGGCCCACGCCTGGCAGCAAGAAAAGGAATTCCGCTAGCAATCAGAACGCGCTCGAAGAGGACCCTGCCCTCCGTGAGATGGCAGCCCAAACCTATAACTGACCTCCTGGCACATCAAACTGCAAACAGAGAACTTTGCGTAAAGGAAGGCGGTGTAGTTATAGGAGCAGAAGAGAAATTGTGAAAGACAAAACTGGACGGAATCACAGAAGGACCTGCAGATCATAACTATATTCGTTTTTGTTTTTCATCTTTCAATGATAAGCCAAATGTTGTTTTGCTTAAATCTGTAAATTTTTTAAAATATGGTGGGACCGTTCACTAGTCATCCAGGAAATGCAAGTCAAAACTACAATGAGATACTCATAACTACTACCCAATTAAAAACAAACAAAAAACAGAGCACCGAATGCTAGAGAGGACACGGAGAGCTTATAACTCATATATACTACTGGCAGGCTTGTGAATATGTACAACCACCATGGAAAGTGATATGGTGATTCCTAAAAACGTTATCAATAGAAATAGCATATGACATAGCAATACCACTGCTGTTCATATACCTCTCAGGAATAAGGGACAGATCATGAACACATGTATGCTCTCCCATGTTCATTGCTGCAGAGTTCACAATAGCAAGAAGTTGGAAATGGCCTAAATGTCCAACAGTAGAAGAATGGATTAAAGTATCACTTTGGTATATATACACAATAGGATATTATGAATTCCTAAACAAATAGTGATGAAAAACACTATGACATAGAGGCATCTGGAATCCCTTATGCTGAGTGAAGTTAGTCAGTCACAAAAGGACAAATACTGTATGAGTCCACTACTATAGGGACAGGCACCAGAACTGGCACAGATTGTCTTGGAGGCCATCCATTCCGCTGGACAGGGTGACCATTTTGGTCGAGAACCTGAATGGTACCAATGAAGCATGCCCCATCCTCCCTGTGGGTGCAACTCAAAGGTCACTTTGGTGGAGGGACCCTCAATTCAACTGGGATCTTTTTCAAGATAGGGGGAGCAGAGGTTGACAACTTCGTGACTGCCATGAAAAGTTATGATGAGGTCCCCCTGACGGACAGAGAGATGAAGGATACTGATGGGAAAGTCAAGTCAGGAGTGGGCAAAATGAGCATATCCATCTGGGAGAAGAGAAGTGCATATCTGTTGGTAGAAAATGGAGGCGGGCAAACTTGCTAATGGGGAAAAAAGTGATTAGCAATACTTTTAATGACCCGCAGTGTGGAGTGTGCCTGGTCATATGCAACTAATAAGCCACATTGGCCTGAGTTTGTGTACACTCCCTAGGGACCCAGACGAAGTACCATAGAACACAGGAACATCGAATCCTAGAACTTCAAGGTGTACAGCACGATTCAAAGGCCATGCCAGAGAGATCTGATGTGGAAATCCCAAGAGGTGATCTAGACCCTATTTCAAACATACCTGTAACCCGAGGGCTTAGGACTGAAGGCACATGGTATGTGCAGAAGCAGAAGACAGCTGTACCAAGAGTATTGAACTGTCAGTAGAGGAACAAAAATAACCTACTACTTCAATGCTCTACTTGCTGTATGAAGATATATGACATATCTGAAATTGACATTGTCAGTGAATATCAGTGTACATTTTGTTTGACAACCTACTCCCATTGTTTGTGTAAATAGCATCCAGTCGTGTAAATAAATAACTCAGTTATGTGATATGCAATGAGCCTACATTTGTTCAATCTCCCTTTCTCAATTGTGTTTTAAAAATTAGTACAGTACCATGGGTTAATCAATGATACTATTAATAGAAGGTCCTTTTGTTTCATGCTATTGATTACGTTCCCAAGAGGTTAACGATACTCATCCAACTCCTCCCTCTGATTCCCGGGTCATTTCCTTCTCGAAACCTTCTAAGGGTCTACGTGATAACCTAGGGCACACCTGGATAATCCAAGGCAATATCACTATTTTAAAATCATTTGAATCACAATGTTGGTTCCATTTTCAAAGTCTTTTCATATGGTAATTGGTGTTTGATTTAATATGGGGCAGGACTATTATTGGGGGGCGGGGCAAAATGGGAATTCTATCTATTTTAATAGCCTAAGACAAACAGAGTTCAATGGGGAAAAAAGTTATATTAAACTAGAATACCCAACCCCCTGACAGACAGCCAATTCTGCCCACAGTGACCCTATATCTCAGTTCTGAGACTTTAGATATACAGAAGCAGACAGCTTCACCTTTTTCTCTTTGAGCAGCCTGTGGGTTTGAACCACAGATCTTATGGTTTTCAGCCCAACACCTACCCCAGAGTTTCACTGTCTTTAATATTAAAAAATTAGATTATTCAATAATAGCCTCGAAAAACTATAAGAGGTCTAACATCTGCCAATGATTTCATCCAGGAATAGAATAATAGGTTGACAAAATTAAATAAGATGAGCATTTTAAAAATTTCTGTCCTGGCCTTTGAACTTTTGATCTTTTTAAACTTTTCTTTAGAGAAGTCATCTATACTCAGAACTTCAACAGTTATCTCCATGAAAATGATTTTTGTTGCAGATACCAGTCATTTTTTTTCGTGTTGAAATACTGAACTCTAAGCTTTATCCTGATGTTCAAATGTTTCACGTCTTGTGATGGAGATTGTCTGCTGAAAGTTTTTGTTTTATAGTGTATTTCACCTCTTCCAAATTACCAGCCTACCCCACACTCTACAGAGAAGTAGAGGGTATTGTAGAAAAGGGCAATAGACTTGGGTTGCAAAAATACTTTGTTATCGCTTTCTCTATGGTTTGGAAAAGTCTTTTAAATATCCACACAATGAGAATAATAACATTTAATTGCTCACTCTACAGGAATATTTTAAACACCAAATGTGATTAATATGTATGACACTAATTTGAAAATTACAAAGGAGTCTTCAAATGAAAATACTGACTTTTACCTTGTCCAATAATGAATGATGCTTTGAACCACAACTGGTTGCAAATGATTTTAATTAAAATTATATTTAGTGCAAGAAAGTCCAGGCAAATAATCCGTTTCATAAAATGAAAAATGCATTTTTACAGCTGAGTGAGAGCTATTATTCAAATATTATTCAAATATTTAATAACTTTACAAATTTACCTGGATTATTTGTATTTGTTTTTTAAGAATTTGTTCCTTCAAAATTCATTTTCCAGATAAGCAAATAAGTTTGCAATTAGAGCAAAGAATTATTTTTATAATAACCCATGAAATGATAACTCAGTAATTTTTGAATTATGAAAAATTCATCTTGATCAATTTTCCAATATTTTCAATCCTGCAACCTCCACATTTTTATCAAATACAAAGCAATAGCAGCTATGCATCTTTGGTTTAAATTAGCATATTGTAATCATATGCTGTAAAACATCTAGAAATTAAAAAGATTTGTTGTAGGAGCATAAAATTTCTTCACAAGTGTTAATTTTCTATTATTTATCAAAAAATAATGACAAGAGTGATAAATATCACTATTAAATCTCTGAGTGCAATAAATATGTTGTATCCCTCTTTAGAATTCCTTATGGAAAAATATTTCACAGTACTCATGTTTTATTCAATTACCTCACATGCACATAATAGTTGATACTGAATAAGGAAGATCAAAGAAGAATCAATCTTTTTGAATGTAATGCTGGCACAGAATATTGAAAGTATCATACACTGCTAAAAAGATAACCAATGTGTCGAGAAGAAATATGGCCAAAGTGCTCCTACGAGGCAATGATGGGCAGATTGGTGTTACATCATTTGGACATGTTGTCAGGGGAGAAGAGTCCTTGGAGAAGAACATCATGCTTGGTAAAACTAAATGAAACTCACTGCCATTGCATCCATTGCCAACTCATAGTGACCCTATAGGACAAGATAGAACTATCTCTGTGACTTTCTGAGACTGTAAATGTTTATGAGAGTAGAAAGCCCCATCTTTCTCATGGCTGGTGGCTTTGAAATGCTGACCTTGGAGTTCGCAGACCATATCGTAACTACCATACCTCCAGGGCTCCTTCCTTTGTAAACTGGAAGGGCAGTGAAAAAGAAGAGGGCCTTCAACGAGATGGATCACATCTTCTTGTGCAGTGGCTGCAACAGTGCAACAGTTGTGAGGATGGTGCATCACCGGTCAGTGTTTCCTTCTGTTGTGTAGAGGGTCGCTGTGTGTAAGAACCAACTCAATGCACCTAACAGTAGCACTGATAATGTATTATTTAGCTGGATATAATGGAATATAATTTTGTGGTAGGTTCAATAATAATATTGAAAGCTTCTCATAGCTCAATCATTGAAAGCTGCCTCTCATGGCAAATATTTTGCAGTTGTGTTTAAATTAAAATTTTTGAAATGGGGAAGTATCTTAAATTATCTGGATGACCTGTATAGTCACTAACAAATTTTATAGAAAGTGAACAGAGAAGTTTAGATGAAAAACCGGGAGAAGAAATAGCATGTGACCATAGAGACTGAGACTGGAGTGATGTACTAAACCAGACAGCTACTAGAAAGTAGAAGAAGCAAGAGTGGATTCTTCCCTACACCCTCTAGGGAGTTCGCTGATCTGCAACATAGTATTTTAGGTCACTGAAGAAGATGATATATTTCTGAACTCCTGACAGTAAGCAAGTAAATTGGTATTGTTTTAAACCACTCAGTTAAAGATAATTTGTTACAGCAGTGTAATGAACTGAACTGGAACCCCTGTCCCCAAAGATATTTTAAAACCCCAATTCCCAGTAGCAGTGAATGCCATCTTGTTTGGAAACAAGATGTTTTTAGATGTTGTCACTACATTAATAAGAGATTGGAGTGTAGTGAATCCAAACTTCATATTAGCAGTGTCCTTATGAAAGAGGAGAACATGGCATCCACCAAGAAGATGGGAAAATTCCTAGAGTTAAGGTATAGACAGATGTGGAATTAGAAGACAAAACAAAATTGAAAAGATTAGGGTCTGATCAAGAAACTTTAAAGTAGCAAACTAGACTATTTATGAGAATAAATATGAGGTTTGAGAAGCACATAAAACTTTATCCCTTAAATGATTTTCATGACTGTTGCACACATAGTTGATACATTATATCATTGTTATTTTCTCATTAATCCCATATGATTCAGCATCTCTCCATCAGCTTTACGTATGCAATTTAAATATGATGGGTTGGTGGAAGCAGGCTAATAACATCTTTTCAGGTAACAGAATATAACAGGTGTTTTTTTTAAAAAGATGAGGCCTTTGTGAAATGTAGATTTACCACACATACAGTACAGCAATTCAACATATATATAAAATATTTTCATTAAAATATGCCCACAAAGATAATTTCAAGGCCAATGACTTCGTTTTCCATGCTATGAATCTGTTATAACAGCAAATCAGAAATAAGAAGGATATTGCACAAGCGATATCATAGAAAAATGCATCTCTATAATGTGACTTTAATAAGTTAATATACAAGGGCACATTTTGAAAAGCTGCTATTAGAGTTCCAATTCATATATGCATGTGCTTATCCCAAACAAAGCATGCATTAACATGTCTCTTCAATGAATGGATAGACACAGACAAGTTCTGTCAATAATACGCTTACTTGTCTAAGTCTCATTCTCAAACTCACTCACTGCCATTGGAACAATGCTGCCTCTTAGCTACACCCCGTGGGTTTCCAAGATGGAAACTGTTTGGGGGAGTAGAAAGCCCAGTCTTTCTCCTGCGGTGATGCTGTTGGTTTTCAACTGCTGAACATGCGGATGGCAGCCCAACACTTACCCACCACAGCACCAGGACTCCATTTAGTCTCATTAGAGTGTATAAAAAATATATCCAATCAAGACAATGGCTTCCAAGCGGAATTGCTGGGCCAGCTCAGTTGAAGGCAGAGAGCTATTCTCTAAAGATTATGGGGATTGTTTAGGGTTGATTCCGAATGGAAAATCTTGAGAGATTTTTCTCAGAGGAGGCAGGATGATTATGAGGGCTTGTTGGGAAGAAGTTTGTGGCAAATTGAAAACTGAAATGTTAAGAAAAAGGATAGGACACTTGTGCCAAGGAATGCTTTCCCCATCACAATATTACCTGTGCTCATTCTGGGGGCAGAGCAAGGGGTGCCTTGTGAGAATGTCCTTGGAGAACAGTGTCTAATTCACCTTCCAACCCTATCCTTGACTCTTCAGTCTTTTAGCTGTTGCTTAAACTTTCAAAGGAATAGAATTTGAATTTCTCAGCAAAAACAGTTTTTTTTTCACTTGCTATAAACTAAAGAGCACAGAAAGCTTTGTGAAAGGCTTTGAGAAATGGAAAAACTGTCTTAAGAAGTGTTTAGAACTAGAGGGAGGATCTGTCTAGAAACAGTAATTTTACATGTGATATCTTTGTTTAATAATGATATCTATGAGGGATTTTTAAAATCCATTTTAGTGGGAGTTAATACAAATATCATATCATTCTATAGTTTAATTACATCAAGCAGCATTGTACAATTGCTACCACACACAGTTTCACAACATTCTTTCCTTCTTGAATTCCTTGATATCAGCACCCTTTTGCCCTCCCACCACCACTCACCCCCCCAAGAAACCCTTATTCTACTTGCTGTTCCTATTGGTTCATTGATCCTGGGTTTCATAGACAAATATATATAATAAACATTCAAGAGGGTGACCACAATGATATCACGCATCTGAGCTAAAACCCAAAATGAACAAACAAAACATTTAAAAATACCAAACCCTGTTGAGAATCAGATCAGACTTGCGTGCATCAGAGCGGGGGGGGGGGGGGGCATCTGACAAGATTTTAAAAGTTCAAGGCAGGTTTATCAATTTGATTTTCTATGGTTATCTCTTCGGTGCAGTATCTATTTAGTAACCGCTGTCCTCAGGCCCTTAGATTATGGATAGAGGAGAATCACTAGAGGCTCATTTCCTATGCAAATCCCACAAATGTATCTTGGGCTCCCACTGCAAACTAGATTGTCACAACTTAGGCTTTAATACTATTCCCTTTTCCTACTATGGTTTGTAATCCTTGGGTCAGGGATGTTGGTGTGCTTCTTCCATGTGGACTTAGTTTTCATTTCACTTAGATGGCTGCTTGTTTTAAAACAGGCCTTGAAGACCCCAGACACTATTTTATCTGAGAGTTGGAGACCATCTAATTTCTTCACTACATATTTCTATAAGCACCCTTATTTCTGTGTTCCCTTCCTGAGGTGAATTGTTGTTAAATTGGAGCTAAGATTCAGTGCGAGCCAAAAACCCATCCCTTAGGTATATATGTATTTTTATACCAGAAGTTGGCCTCCCTTCTAAACCTTGATTTTAGTAAAGAGTCTTATCAATCACCCCCCTGAGGCATAATGAATTTCCATTAATATTGTCTTTGATTAACCCCTGGTACTAATTTTTTAAAAGCCCTGTTGAGAGAGGGGTTATCAATGATTTTTGAAGCAATACTTTTTAATTTTATTTTGTATAATTTGAAGATCTACAAAAAATCCCAAACTAACCACATACTTAATGGCCAACTACTGAACTCTGATTCCACAAAATGAGATAAAAGGAAGGTAATAAGATTTGCTCACACTACTTCTATTCCACAGCTCACTGTAGGATTTAGGTGGTACAACAAAGAAAGATAAGAGCAGTAAAAGACATCACATACATACTGAAAGGAGGGAAACAAATCTGTATTAATGGATATCATTATTATGTAAAACAAACAAAAAACTTAAAGATTTGTTGAAAGTTACTCAAAAACTTGCATGTAACACAGTTGCAAGACAAAAGGTCTGTAAAATTTCAACTCTATAATATAAAAAATTATAAAATATATTTATAATGGCTTTAAAAAGCATGCAATAGAAATTAACTAAAAAAAAAAGAATGGACCAGAGGATGTACAACACTGGTATAGATAAGAGCTGGAAATACTGGGAATCCAGGACAGATAATCCCTTCTAGACCAATAATGAGAGTAGCAATAGAAGGAGGGTAACAGAAAGGTGGGGAGAGAAAGGGGAAAACGATCAAAATAATTTACATATAACTTTCTTCCTGGGGGATGGACAACAGAAAAGTGGGTGAAGGGAGACATCACTCAGCGTAAGATCCAAAAAATAATAATTTATAAATTATCAAGGGTTCGTGCGAGAGCCCTCAATAAAATGATTTAAAACAACAAAACAAAACAACCACAACCAAAAAACAGATAAAAATAGACACAAAACAAACAAATCCTAATTCACTTGAATAGATTTCAACTTATATTGACCCGATAGGGCAGTTTTAAATACCCCTTTGTGTCTTCTGGACAGTAGATCTTTACAGGAGCAGACAGTCTCATTTTTCTCCTGCAGAGTGACAGCTAAGTTTGAACCACTGACCTTGAGGTAAGCATCCCAATTTTTAGCCCCATATACCAACTGGGCTCCTTAATTTAAAACCAGTACACTGAAAATTACAGAATGCATTGCAGCTCAAGCCTTACCACACTCCATATTCAATAATTCAAATTACATTACATACCTTACATTCTCAAATGGAAACTTTTATTAGAAATCAATGGGAGAAATTTCTGTGTCCTTGGGTAAAGGATATATCCTTAAAACCCAAAAAGCATGACCCCTCCAAAATAATTGGTACACTGGTCACAATCAAATTAATGATAATGTTCTTTGAATACTGTTGTTAAAAAGTAAAAAGACACAGCCTATGGGGGAAATCAAGGTCAACAGGCTAAACATAATTCACAAAGACAATTGTTTATGTGGTAAATAATAACCGGGGATCTTAAGAACTATCAAGAACAAAATAAAAATAAAACTCCCATTGAGTCAAGTTCAACTCATAGTGACCCTACCGAACAGAGTAGAGCAGCTCCTTAAGGGTTTCCAAAACCAGAGCAGACAGCCTCATCTTTCTCCCACACAGCCAGTAGAATTGAACCACTGACTATGAGGTTAGCTGTGCCCAAATCAACCCATGGCACCACCAGTTCTCCTACTATGACAAAGTCTGGCAGAACCCTAGAGTCTTTAGCTCATAGACCCCTTTCAAGCTGAAACAAATCCCACCCCACTTCTACCCAGAGATCATCTTGAAGCCAATAGCAGGCAGATCTTTAAAGTGGGCAACAACACTCCTGAGAAAAAATACACCTCAGGAAGATCACTATAAGAACAAAAAGTTTTTTTAAAAAATAACTGTAGTTTCCGCCCAAACAAAGCTTAGAGGGAGAAAGGGAGGTGGAGGAGTGGCAACAGATATTCTAAGGAGGAAGCCGGAAGAGTTCTGTTACTTTAAGGGGATTTCCAATAATATTACAGGAGGAAATGCACATAAATTGTTGAATGGAAAGCTAATTGGCTCTATGAACTTCCACCCAAAGAAGAAAAAAAAAAAAGATGGGGAAAAGTCACAGATTTGCGGGGAGAAATACATCAAATCAATTCCAATTCTTGGAATTAAAGTGGGTAAAACTGCCCCTATTGGTTTCCTCTCTGTGGGTGCAGGAAGTCTAGCCTTTCTCCCATGGAGCAGCTGGCGGCTTCCAGTTGCCGATCTTGTTCTTTGAAGGCCCATCATAAACGCTGCAGTGATTCACGTGTTGTAGATAGCAGCACCTAACAACAGACATCTAACATGTGACTTGTATTTAGGATTTATAAAGAAGCTTTGTTGTCATCGTTTTTAGGTGTGTGCAAGTTGGTTGTAACTCATAATGACCTCATGTGTAACAGAAGCAAATGTTGTCCAGTCCTGTGCCATCCTCCCAGTCTTGCCGAATTTGAGACCATTGTTGCAGCCAATATGTACTAACACTTCATTCAGGCTCTCGCTCTCTTTGGCTGACCTAATATACCACGTTTGGTGTCCTTCTCCAGGATGAGTCTCTCCAAACTACGTACTCATAGTATAACAAACAGCATTTCCAACTTCATTTCTAAGAAACATGTTCTCTATACTTCTTCTAAGACTAACCTCTCCCCCTTTGTCCTGCTGTCTTCCATATTATCTACCAGCACCATAATTCAAATGCATCAATTTTCCTCAGTCTTCCCTATTCAATTTGTTTTTCAGTTTCTTGAATGCATATGAGGCAATTGAAAAGACCATGGGGGGGGGAGGGGCAGGTCCATTTGATTCCTGAAAGTCATATGTCTTCTATTTAACACTGTGACCAATTATGTTCCATTCTCAGAAGCCTAGCAGGGGCAAGAAAGAAAGGAATCCAAGGAGGAAGCTGGAAGCGTCTGTTACATTGAAGGAATGCAGCCTATTTATCCAATGCATTGCAGCAGATTTATGCAATGAAATGTGAGGTTTGATATTTGACTGATGCTTTCAAGGGTGATGATTTTGGATCCATGTAAAATGAAGCCCTTTTGCACCTTCAATGTTTTCTTCATCCAGCATGATGTTGCTTATTGGACTGGCTGTGAGAGGGTTTGTTTCCTTTACGTTGAGGTGTAATCAGTGGTGGGATTAAGCCAGTCTCCCCTAGGGTGCTGAAATGGCATTTGTCCTCAGGGTTCTTTATAAGATGGGTGGCTGGGCAGCTGCCCAATGTAGAAATGACAAATGTACATTCCTTACACTTTTTTTTAACGTTCTTCTGCACGACAGTGTATTCTAAGCACTTCTAGTATTGCTCATTCCATCATAGGTATAACAAATTAGACGGAACTATGATTGTAGTATTTATTGACTCATTTCATAAATCTTGTTATACTTTTGATGAAATACTACATTTTAATCCACTTGCGTTTGTTGCTTCAGTTAACAAACAAACAAAGGACAGAGACAAAGTGCCAAAAAAACCGAAGGTGACATTCTGTCCCTTGTTTCAAATTCCCATGAGATATTGTGAGTGAATTATTGCTGAAAGTGTTCAGAGACCTAAAAACTATTGTCAGATCAATTGCTGTAAGTTCGGCAGGAGCAGGAAGGGGATTTTCACAGATGAACACAATATGTTCAGAAAATAGAAGTCTCCTGTTTCTAATCTAACCAAACACAAAGACCATTGAGAAATTGGCGTCCATCTAAAGGAATCAGATCCTGCTCCTATGGTGAAAAATGATTAAGGATGAATCACACATCCAGTGATGCTCAGATAGAATTAAAGACTATTGCAAGTGAGAACACCTATCAAGAAGCAATATAGAAACATTTTGAGTAACAGTTTTGTTGTTCCTTGTCAGGTATTATTCAATAGGTTTTCATTAACATTTAAAAATAATTTTATTGGGGGCCTGTACATCTCTTATCACAATCCATACATCCATCCATTGTATGTCAAACACATTTGTACATTTGTTGCCCTCAACATTCTCAAAACAGGTGCTTTATACTTGAACCCTTGATATCAGCTCCTCATTTTCCTCTCCCTCAGGAACCCTTGATATTTTATAAAATATTATTATTTTTCATATCTTACACTGTCCGATGTCTCCCTTCACCCATTCTTCTGTTGTTCATCCCCCATGGAGGAGGTTATATGTAGATCTTTATAGTCAGTTCCCCCTTTCTACCTCACCTTTCCTCCACCCTCCAGTATCGCAACTCTCAACACTGGTCCTGAAGGGATCATCTGTCCTGGATTCCCTGTGTTTCCAGTTCTTATCTGTACCAGTGTACATCTTCTGGTCTAGCCGGATTTGTAAGATAGAATTGGGATCATGATAGTGGGGGAGAAGCATTTAAGAACTAAAGGAAAGTTGTATGTTTCGTCGTTGCTACACTGCACCCTGACTGACTCATGCCCTCCCTGTGACCCTTCTGTAAGGGAATGACCAGTTGCTTGCAGATGGGTTTTGGGTCCCCAATCTGCACTCCCCCTCATTTACGATGATAGGATTTTTTGTTCTTTGATGCCTGATACCTGATACCTCGTCGAAGGGATCCGGTATCAGCCTGTGTGCTGACCAGGTTTCATTAACATTGTATAACTTGTAATCTGCTTTTGTATACCCCTTTTACTGTTCTTGTTTAAATATTAATTGCATAGAATAATAAATTGCCTTTTGCCATCTTGTCATTTTATACTTAAAAATGTCATTAGAGCAGCAAACCAGTTGTTAAATGAAAATATTTGAATCCCACCACCGGTATAGTCTCTACTTAAGTCTGGAGTCTTTGATTTTCATCAGTAAGTGCTTCAAATCACCTTCCTATGTCATCTGCACATCTCATGTTATTAGTGAGGGTTCCTCTAATTTTGATGTCTCATTCTTCAAATAGCCTTGCCTCTCAGAGGATCTGCTAACATACAGATTGCATAACTTGGGTGAAAGGATATAACATTGATGCACATTTTTCCTTACTTTAAAACACACGGTAAATCCTTGTTCTGTGTAAACATCTACCTCTTGGTCTGTTTATCAACATCATTCTTCATAATGTTAGTCAAATGTTGTTGTGCAGTCAATAAGAACAAATAAACAACTTTCGGTTACCTCTGCTTCTTTTTGCCTATGTCCAGCTGACATCAGCAATTATATTCCTCCTTCCAATTTAGGCACAGTGAGTTGCAGGTTCGTTTGCTAACTTCCAGGTGAGCAGTTTGAAACCACCAGCTGTTCCACTAGAGAAAGATAAGATTTTGGATTCCGGTTGAGATGTCAGTCTGGGACTCCCACAGGGCAGTTCTCCTCCATCTCTCAGGGTTGCTGTGAGTTAAAATCTACTCCATGATGGTTGGTTGCAGGTTGTCTTCAACATCTGGTTTGAATTTCAGGCAGTTCTGTGTTACGTATTGCAGCAACCATTTCCACATTTGGTTGGATTATCTTTCTTTGGAATTGGTATGTATTTGAATCTCTTTCAGCCAGTTGGCCAGGTAGCTCTCTTCCAATTTTCTTGTCATCGACAAGGGAGCACTTCTAGTGTTGCCTAAATGTGTTGAACCATCTCAGTTGGTATTATGGACATTCTCAGGAAACGTTTTCTACAAATGCCTTCAGTGCAGTTTTTGAACTTCCTTCTTCTGTATCAAACCAGACTCACCGCCATGAAGTCACTTTCAACTCATAGCAAACAGCCCTATCATAGGACAGGGCAGAACTGCCCCTGAGATCTTCATGTATGCTCTCTTCTTAATGGATGCTACCTCCCCAAATGTAGGAATGCTGACAAACTGTGTTTGGTACAGTGACTCTGCACATTCCTTCCATCTTCTTTCGATGCCTCTTACATAATTCAACTTCTTGCCCATAGAATCCTTCATGTTGTTTGGTCAGTTCCTTCGGGTTGAGAAATTTCATTATAATAGTTTTTCTTCTACCCCTGCCCTTTGAAATCTTCTGTTGATCTCACTTCATCATTTCTTCCATTTACTTTAGCTGCTCTGCATTCAAGAGCAAATTTCAGAGTTTCTTATGATATATATCTTGGTCTTTTTAAAAAACATTTTATTAGGGTCTCATACAACTCTTATCACAATCCATACATATACATACATCAATTGTATAAAGCACATCTGTACATTCCTTGCCCTAATCATTTTCAAAGCATTTGCTCTCCACTTAAGCCCTTTGCAACAAGTCCTCTTTCTTTTTCTTCTGAGTTTTCAAAAAATCCTCTCTAATTTCTTTTCTGACTATTGATTTGCAAAGCTTCTTTGACCAGTACTTGCATATTAAGGAAACATCACAAAACAATAATTGTAAAAAGATTGAGTAGAAGATTTGAACAGACACCTCACCAAAGAAGATAAACAAATCATAAATAATGACATGGGAAAAATAGTACGTCATCGTTAGTAGGGAAATTAAAATAAAAAATCACAACATGGTACCAGCACAAACTCAGTGGAATGAATAAATTAAAAGAGTTAACAATAATGGGTCTCATTTACTATGTCTGTCAACTAGAACTTTGATGTAATTATCACATATATAAAGTAGTGAAATCACTTTGAAAATTTACTTCTCATACAGTCTGGCAATTTGACTCCTATGTATTTCACCAAAGGAGAATTAGTAGCACAGTGGGTAGGACATTGGCCTGCTAACCTCAAGATTAGCAATTTGAACTCACCATACATTCCAAAGGAGAAAGATGAGGCTGCCTGCCTGCTCCTGTACAGATGCATATCCCCAGAAACCCTATATAGGGTCGCTCTGCATCAGAATCAAATCAATGGCAGTGGGTTTGGTTTTGAATTTTGACTATTTGATCATTAAAAGGAAAAACATAGCCCCATAAGACTTGGATTTAATCCAGATATTTTTCAATTGGTGCATGCTAAAATCACTATGACTAAACTCTGTACTGAAGTAAATGAAATTTACCAAACCAAATATCATGCTAAGCAGAGAATAAAGAAACAAAATACTTTTTTTTCTAACAAATAGAATGAGAAGTCTTAAAAAATACAACTATATGCTTCCATTCAATAAAAATGACATTCTGGCATTATGGCTGGATATATATCTTCTTTTTAAAAAACATTTTATTAGGGGTTCATACAACTCTTATCACAATCCATACATATACATACATCAATTGTATAAAGCACATCTGTACATTCTTTGCCCTAATCATTTTCAAAGCATTTGCTCTCCACTTAAGCCCTTTGCATCAGGTCCTCTTTTTTTCCACTCCCTCCCCCCTCCCCCTCTCTCATGAGCCCTTGATAATTTATAGATTATTATTTTGTCATATCTTGCCCTATCTGGTGTCTCCCTTCACCCCTTTTTCTGTTGTCTATCCCCCAGAGAGGAAGTGACATGTAGATCCTTGTAATCGGTTCTTCTTTTAACAGGAATGTACCATCAACATACCTTTATTATGTTCAGTGAAACAAATCAAATATAAAAGGACTCATTATGTGAGTCTATAAGTGCCAGAGGTAGTCCTGCCTAAACCCACAGTAGAGAAGAGGTTGTCAGATAAACTGACCTTGGGCCAATTAGTGTGATTCTCTTTCTCCCCCTGTGAACTTAGAGGAGATCAGATACTGCCTCATTGATCTTCTTACAGGAAGTTTTTGTGCCCCTAACCAATAACCTAATAGGCATTGGAAAGTTTCTAATATGAAATGACACACAAGAAATACCAATAACTAGAGTAGATTTTAAAAGTTTTATAAATTTCTTTGGAACATCTGATCTATTTTTCTTTTCTGATGATGAGGAGCACCTTGAAATCAGCACAGTGTTACAAGACAATGTTATTTGGAACACTAGAGTCAGAAATTAATCCACACCAAAGAGCATGTACCTACAAACAAGATGTTTATTTGTAAACATGAGCTGTGAGTTATGCGTAAACACAGTAATTTAATCAAGTAATGTTAAATGAGTAACTACCATGTGCAAGCATGAACCAGATATGACAGAAGATAAATAAAGATAAGTAAACTATATAATGGATGTATTAACAATGCAAAATAAAATGCATCGAAAACATCATGTCCTCTCAGAAGAATGTAAATAAAGTGTGTATTCAAAGTGACATCTGACTCTATGTAAAAACTGACTAATAAACAAAAATAAAGTTACTGCTACTACTATCTACCATATCCCCTACCTAATATAAAGAAACATGATGCTGCTTCCCAGGGTAATTAGCTTACATTAAGAAGATACTTCTGAACCCACAGGATCTCACCATTTTTTGTGAAAAATATAAATGTTGTTCATTCTACTACTCTCTCACTTTCTCATTCTCTCTACATGAATATTTAATTTAATTGAAATAAATAGAAATTATGGTACAATTCAAGATACCCAACGACAACGCATAATAGTTTGAAACATTGTTCTTTGGATACAGCTGGTCATGGAATAGACATGCTCACAATGTCTATAAGTGAAATTATTTTATAGCATGGCATTTTCTTTTAATTTTACAATAAACATTGAGATCTCTTTGGAATAATTTGTATATAATCATCACATACATGTAAATTTAACAGTGAAATTCATACTGTATTGGAGCAGAAATGATAAAAAGGCTTTATTGTAACTTATATAGAATTGTCCTCAATCATACCCACCTCAAATTCTTGTGACACCACATTAATCAAAAGATCCTCAAATTATCCAGTTGATTTCTAGGGTTGCTGAAAAATACTAGGAGAAGGTAATGTGACAGAAACACAAAATATTACAGCAACTGTAAAAGATCTTTTACTGTTCTAAATTTATGCTAGTATATTTCATACCATAATTCTCATGATATTTCCATAGGAAATGAATCATCACATTCTAAGCCTAGACCAAACTGACCTCTATCAAGTTAATTCAGACTCATGGTGATCCCATGTGGGGTTTCTGGTAATCTAAATATGTATGGCAACAAATAGTCTCATCTTCATCCTGTGGATCACTTAGTGGCTTTGAACCAAAAACGTTGGGGTTAATCCCTAAATAGTGATAAATTTACCAGAATAATAGAACTTTTCTCAATCATACAGCCATTTTCTTTAGAACCTGGCACACTGTCACCAACTATAAGGCTAAATGACTTTCATTTACTAAGAACCAGCATAAAGTAGAAGTACTGATGCAATTTAAAAAATAAATAAAACAATTTTCTGTAAAGAAATGCACCAGTGCAATAACCTTTCACATTCAATTTCTTTTTGAGTTTTCCTATAGTTTCCACTGGTATCACTGTTTGCAAATCTGCAAGTTTCAATTTACATGTTCCATGCATTTCCTCATCTGAACCTGTATTGGACTAGGTTCCATGGGAACAAAACCAGTTTCATACATTAAATTTTTTATTTTATTTTATAGCTAGAGTAATATTTATAGTATTCATGTTTACATTTATATTTGCATCTATATCATGAAAATGGTCCACAAATTGTAGAAGTGGATAAGCCTACTCCAGTTTAAGTCTGTGGTTCCCATGTTAACCTAGAGACTGAGATCTAATAAGCAGGAAGACACACCAGGAATCAGGAAGATGAAACAGGAAGACCACAGATGGTGGAAGCACTCCTGAGGAAGAAACCACTGAAACTGGATGCACAGCAGTAGACCATTGATCTATTGAGGGAGAGAAGGCCCTCAGGTTGGAAGACATTCAAAATAGACTAAGGAAAAACTGCTTCCTCAAAATAGTCACTTAGGTGATATGCAGGAAGCAAAGCTTCAGGGACCTTTCAGTTGCTGATGAGCTCTAACTCCAATTTAGAAGATGTTGCAACCACCCATTAATAATCTGATTTATGCAATATATGAAGTCTGAAACTAGGAAAATTGGAAGTCATTAAAAATGAAATGAAATGCATAAAAATCAATATCCTAGGAGTTGGTGAGCTAAAATGGATTGGCCCTAGACATTTGGAATAAAACAATCATATGGTTTTCTATACCAGGAATGGCAAATCCAAGAGTACTGAATTCATATTCATCTTCAAAAAGAATATCTCAGGAACAATTTTAAAGTGCTAAATTGTCT
The DNA here is from genome assembly GCF_050624435.1 of Tenrec ecaudatus. Lineage (NCBI taxonomy): Eukaryota > Metazoa > Chordata > Mammalia > Afrosoricida > Tenrecidae > Tenrec > Tenrec ecaudatus. Next base: position 115,865,017 of record NC_134548.1, on the reverse strand, counting down.
GGGATAGAATACATGTACAAGGAAACCCAGTTAATACAAGTAATAATATTACATGCATGTACAATTTTGCTAATAATTCTAAAATGTTTGCAGTAATACACAGTCAGGAAGCTCCCAGAAATTCAAGCTAGATTCCAACAAGGTTAAGAAATGAAGGATATCATTGCTGGATTAGATGGCTTTTGAGCAGAGAAGACAAGGAAACTGTTTCTTTGTGTTTTAATGACTAGGCAAAGATGTTTGGCTGTGGGCATCATAACGAAATGTAGCTCACATTGGGAATAATGGGTATTCCTGAATAATCAACTATGTTAATGCAGAACCTATAATAGACCAACCGGCAGATAGTCAAACAGAACAAGATGATATTGCACAGTTTAAAGTTATGCAAGGTGTGTGTCCCAGTTGTATCCTTTAACCAAAATTATTCAATATGTAGGCTTAGCGAGTAATCAGAGAAGCTAGATTAGATAAAGAAGAATGTAACATAAGAATTGGAGAGAGGCTCATTTACAAGCTGCAGTATGCAGATAACATCACCTTGCCTACTGAAAATGAAGAGGTTTTGAATTATTTATACTGATGAAGACTAAAGACTACTAGACAACATCATGATAAGCCAAGAATAGATTAATGTTTTCAAAGGTTTTTATCTTGCTTGTATCCCAAATCAACGTTCGTGAAAGCAGCAGTAAAATCAAAGGACATAGAGCACTGTGAAAAATCTACTGCACAATATCCCTTTACAGTGCTACAGTGCAAAGATGTAACTTCGAAGACTACGGTGCACCTGAGCCAAGTCATGATAGTCTCAATAGTCTCGTATGCATGTGAAAGTTGGACATGGAATAAAAGAGACTGATGAAGAATTGCTGCATATGAATTGTGGTGTTGGCAAAGAACATCGTTAGTCCCACAGACTGCCAAATAACTCTGTCTTGAAGGAAGGACAAAGAAAATGCTCTTGAAAAGCCAGGATGGCAAGTCTTAAAGTAATTTGGATGTGTTATCAGGAGAAGCAGCCACTGGAAAACAGCATCATGATGGTAAAATGAGAATCAGCAAAAAAGAGGAAGATTCTTATAGATGATTGATACTTGGCTAAAACAACAGGCTTAAACATACGATTGAGTATGCATGTGTCAAGGGACATGGCTAGGGCTCCTTCTGGTTCTTATGAGTTGGATTGATTTGAGGGCACCCAGTCACAATGGCAACACAGGAAAAATATCAAACCCTGCCTGAAACCCTAGACAATCTGAAGTGTGTTTTAACCACTCAAAACTATTTTTCTTTAGTTCCACGGCCCACCCTCAAATAAGAGCAGGTTGAAAAATGGTTGATTCCCATAACACTCATCAAAATGCAATTCTTGCATCCTGAAACTAAAGATATTCTGATACATTATATGACTTCAAAACAATATTTCACATGGAATCAATGTTGTCCAGAAGTTATAAAGAATGACCATTCAGCATATGGTGACTGGCCTCTAGATCTAGCTTCCTTTAGTACTAGAGACTGTTTCAGAATTTTAGAGTTTCTTGCACTCCATTTAATATTATAGTTAAACAGAATTACAAGCAACTCGCAATAAAGCCCTATTGGGAATTTTTTAAAAAATAGAACAGTTATCTCTCAAACTTATTGAATACAATCACCTTGAAGATTAGCTCAGGCTCCCAGTTGTGGACTTCCTGTAACCACATCGGGTAGTATTTCAGCAGATGTAATTTACAAGTAGTCAAAGGGTTATTTTCTGGATTGTGCTAGCATTTGTCAACTTTTCTATTTATGCCATGGTACCATTCACTTTTCATACTACTCTTCTCAATATTGTCTCATTTCTTTTTGGCTTGATGGCAGAGTTAAAATGTCAGCTACATAAATATTAATATTCAAAAGTTTAAAATGGAATTTGGTGGCGATAATAGTAATTTTAAAGATATTGCTTCTGTGCTCGCTTGAGAAACACGTATCTGAACCTTATAGAGAAAATGAACATGACCCCTGTGCAAGGATAACACACAAGATCATGAAGTGCTCTGTATTTTTATTAAAGAGAAATGATAATATTTCAAAACAAGGACTTCATGAAAAAGAATTAACCAGAGCACTATGGACAGAGAATCAACAAAAGCAGCAGACAAGTCTGCAGTATCAAACAAGACATCTTCAAACAGAAACAAATTCCATGCAAACAATACCCAGAACAACACAGAACTGGAGGAAGAACAAAGACACCAATAAATCTACAAAAAGGGAGGAAAGATAAATGCGCACACGCATACAGCAAAATGACAACAACAAACCCACATTTATCAATAATAACACCAAATGTAAATAGACTAAATACACCAATCAAAAAACGGAATCAGAAAACAAGGCCCTTCTAATGCTGTCTATAAGAGGCACACTTCCCAAAACCCTTCTTATGAGAAGGCCACACCCAAAAGGAGGTACTACTAGACTGTGATGTAATTGACAGGCTAAACTCCTCTCTATACACTTTTATATATCTTCAACTGACTCGAAATTATGTAACTACATCACTATGGAACACAGCAAAAGCAGTTATCAGAGGTCAATTTACAGCAATCAATGCGCACATGAGAAAAGAGGAGAAATTAATGTTCAACATCTTAAAAAACCACCCATGACAATTAAGAGTCAACAGCATAAACACTCCAACAACAGAAGAAAAGAAATTAAAATTAGAACAGAAATAAATTAGCTAGAAAACAACAACAACAAAAACAATGGTGGGGTTAGAAAGAGGTTAGAAAGGACCAACAAAATTAACAAACCACTAGCAAACTTAACAAAGGAAAAGAAAGAGTAGTTGAAAAGATCTAAAATTAGAGATGAAACAGGTGGCATCAGAACAGATACAAATGAAAGAAAAATAATATATAACACAGTAATACTCTATTCCAATAAATTTTCTAGAGGACACTGACAAATACCTAGAACTACACTCTCTATCCAAAATAAAATAGATCCACACAAAAAAACTTGAACAGATTCATAACAAAATAAGAAATAGACAAGAAAAACCTAACCAAAAAAATTTCAGGATCAGATCGTAGGAGAATTCTAACAACTGTTCAGAGAAAAGCTATCATGAATTCTACACAAACTATTCTAGAATATAGAAAAGGACAGCAAACTCCAAAATTCATTCTACCAAGTCAATATAACCCTGATACCAAAACCAAATCCTGACCAATAGAATCAAACGGTATGTCAAAAAGATAACACATCATGATCTAGTTGGATTCATACCAGGGATGCAAAGATGGATCAACATTCAGAATGTAATTAATGTAATCCACCACAAAAGCAGAGAAAAGTTAATAACCATATAAATGTAGCAATGGATTCAAAAAAAGTATTTGAAAATCACCAATAACCATTACTAATAAAATCGCCCAATAAGATGGGAATAGAAGGAAAAGTCATCAACACAAGAAAGGTCATATGTTAAACCAGTGGTCAGTATCACACTCAGTGGGGGAAAGCTGAAAACATTCTCATTGAAATCAGGAACCCAACAAGGTGCCCCTTATCACCACTCTTATTTAACACTGTGCTGAAAGTTCTAGACAGAAACAAATGACAATAAAACTAAGTGGGTGCAATTGGGCAAAGAAGAGGTGAAACTTTCTATTTTGCAGGTGTTATGACTTTATAGAGAGAATTCCAAGGTCTCCACAATAGTATTGTTGGAAACAATTAAGGGATTTAGTAATGAAGCAGAATATAAGATTAACTAAATAAAATAAAATAATTAAAGAATATAAAATTAAATAAAGCAGAAATAAATTGGACTCCTATATACTTGTGATGATATATTCCAAAAAGACTTTAAGAAAAAAATACCATTCGTTATAACCACACAAAAGGGAAATACCTAGGAATAAACCTAAGTACAGAAACAAAAGACCTAAACATAGAAAACTACAGAATATTAACATAAGAAACCAAAAGAGACCTACAGAAATGGAAGTATACCCCGTGATCATGGATTGGAAGACTCAATATTGGGAAAATGTCAATACTCCTAAAAACAATCTACAAATTCAATTCAATCCCAATTCAAATCCCAATATCATTCTTTAAAGAAATGCAAAACCTAATTACTAACTTCATATGGAGAAGGAAGAAAACCACAATAGGAATGAACTTCTCAAAAAGAAGGTGTTTTTGCACGAACTGACCCCAAAACCTACTACATAGCAATAGTTATCAAAACAACCTGATACTGGTATAATTATAGATCCATAGACAAATGGAGCAGGCAGAAAATAAACAGCACAGTTCACAATAGTAGGAAGCTGGAAACAGCCCAAATTTCCATCAGTAGACGAATAATGAAGAAAATCTGGTACATACACACAATGGAATACTATGCAACCCTAAAAACCAATATTGACAGCAAGCAGTACTTCATGATATGGGAAGACCTGAAACCATTATGCTGAGTGAAGTCAGTCAATCACAAACAGACAAATATTGTATGGTCCACTGCTATAGAGGTAAACACCAAAACATACAAAGGCTTCTGCTCCCAAATAATGTAAATTTCTAATCTAATCTCTCAAATAAAGAGGAAGAGAACCTGCTAAGCATCACCCTCTTTAAATGTTACATCTTAAAAAACTACTACAAAAGAGGAAACCTCACCACATTTGGGGTCATTCTTTCAGGAAAGGGACAAAGGAAGACCATTCATTTGCTGCTATACAACCTTATGATAAGAACATGCCAGATCCTACATGACATTCCTGCAAGAATTATAAGGGAAACTTACTGAGAAGTCACATCAAGACGAGGGAAGGAAGCGCTTGTTCCAGGGGAGGTATTTCCTTGTTAGTTGGGAGGTAAACAGGGAGGAGGAACTTCCCATCAGGAAAGATAAGATGGGAACAACACTTATATAAGACCCAAAGGAAAATAAGCCTGATACTATGTCCGTAATTAGACACGACTTAATTTTCTAGCCAGTCTTTGATTACCCAGGTCATATGTGTGGTAGTTAGATAATCTGTCGCCAATTTGAGACTTCAGAATGAATGGGGAAGAGTTTAGCCTGTCAATCAGGTCTCAGCTTGATGACTTCTTTTGGAGATGCCAAGGAGCTGAATAGCTCACTGGAGGCAGGATACCCACTCACTTCCTGGGAGACATTACTGCAGAAGAGCCTAATGGAGTTACACTGATGCAGCCAGGGCCCTGGGAGCTGGAGGAGTCACGTGGAGATGCCTGCCAGCACTTAAGATACTCCTATCACCACTGGATCCATCAGATTTTCCACCCACTGGTCTGTGATCTTCCTGCATTTGGCATTATTGCATAGCTGTGTGAGTCTAAAGAGGAATTTACGGACCAATATTGGACTTACAGACTTGATCTGGACTGGGATGTTTTCTCAATGTTCAATTGCTCTTGCATATAAAGCTCTTTCTTATACACATATGCATGTCTATGAATTTGTTTCTCAAGTCTACCCAGACTAACACTATATGCTATAAATTGTAGATTCTGTCGTTTCAAGGAACACAACATCCTTGATAGCCACACCCTGTGACAACCCCACTAACTGAATTGGACATTACCTCAAACTCACCTATAACCATTGGATTTAAGATGGAAACTTCTTATGTGAGAAGAAATAGATCACTGCCACCCCCAGGCTATGGATGTGGTGGTCAATGGACTTTGGTTCGGATCCTTGGCTTTAAGGTTATCCAATGAAAAGAGATCCAGCACCACTATATATTTGCTATATTAATGCCCTACTTGCCTTACTGTGGCAGTACTAATCTTATGGAAATGATTCTGCCTTTGTGAATGAATGTTAATGGAAATTTTGCCAAACTCCATTGTCAATATAAATAGTGATAAATCATTTGAGTTTAATCTGTGCAAATCAACAGTTCATGGAATGCTGTTCAACGGCAGTCTATGTGCTTGTATAACTTCTTTTCGTAGCAGTGTGTTAAATTGTATACCATTAGATAAATCAAGGACACTGTGGAATTGCCTTATACTCAGTGGTGGGATTCAGCCAGTTGAACCAGTTTGGCAGGACCAATATTTAATTTTTTTCAGTGAGTTTGGCACATAGGTTGTTAAAATGACAGTTGTAATCAGGGTTCTCTCTAAGGTGGTCTGCAGAGATGCTGTCCAATATGAAAATCTCAAATTTACATTCCTTATTCTTGTTTAACTTTCATCCATACAAGTGTATTCTAAGTGCCCATAGCAATTCTCATTTTGTCCATAGGTGTAAAAAAAATAGAATGGTACTTGTAATATTTATTTATTTTTGTATTTCATAAAATTCTTTATACTTTTGATGAAATACTACATTTTTATGCCTTTGAATTTGATACTTCAGTAAACAAACATAGACCATAAAGAGAAATAGTGTCGAACCACCAGAGGGTGACATGCTGTAATTCGGTTCAGCTTTGTATTATGTCCCAAACTCCCATGAGGTTTTGAGTGAATTATGCAACTCCTGAAAGTGTTCAATGAACTAAAAATATCGCCATAACAATTGCTATAATTTAGGCAGAACTTTAACCTTTGCTTCATTTATCATGACATTTCCTGTTGGTCCAAGGGACCCTAATGATGTAGTGGTACACGTTTTACTGCAAGTTTAAGATCAGCAGTTCTAAACCACCTATTGCTCCATAGGAGAAAGGCAGAGCTTTCTACTCCTGTGAATAGTAACTGTCTCAGAAACTCACAGGGACAGTTCTACCCTGTTCTATTGGGTCACTAGAGTCGGCATCAACTCAATGACAATATATTTGGTTTTTACCTATTGGTACAATTTTACCTTTTGGTACAATTAGTACCTATTGGTACAAAGGAAGGATTTTTTTTTACATTGAATTGTAATCCATACGAAAGCCTGCAATCCTTGATTGATATCTGAAATTGCTTCAATATCTCTTGACTTTCAATCTGAAAGTTTGCAACATCTGTGTTAGGTTGTTAATAAGCCTTCCTCCAATCCTGATGGTTCATTTTTTTCATATAATTCACCTTCTTTGATTATTTTCTCAGCATACATATTTAATAAGTATGGTGAAAGGATGCAACCCTGACACACACCTGTCTTGATTTTAAATCACACATGATTCCTTTGTTTCCTTAACACAACTGTCTCTTGGTCCATGTACAAGTTCCATATGAGCACAATCATATGTTTTGGGATTCCTATTATTCTCAAGTTAATCCATTATTTTGGATGACCTCTGCAGTAGAATACTTTGGCATAGTCCATAAATTTCAAGAAAACATCTTTTTGGTGTTCTCTGCTTTTGTCCAAGATCAATTTGGCATCAGCAATGATATTCCTTGTTTCATGTCCTCTTCGGAATCCTTCCTGAACCACTGGAAATTCCCTGACAATGTAGTGCTGCAATGTACTGTTGTCAGATAATCTCCAGAAAAAATTGACTTGCATGTGATATTAATTCCTTGTTCTATAATTTAAGCATTCTATTGGGTATGAATATGGATCTCTTCCATTCTGTCTTCCAAATTACCTGACACAGATGAGTTGGTGCTTCCAGTGCTTCCTCAGCTTCTTGAAACATTTCGTTGGTATTCTAGCAATGACTGGAGCTTTGTTTTTGGTTCATGCTTTTGGTGTCTCTTGAACTTCTTCCTTCAACACCATTGGTTTGTGCTCATATACTACCTTCAGAAATGGTTGAATCTCAACTACTTCTTTTTGGTATAGTGACTGTGTGTTCTTCCCATCTTCTGTAAGTGCTTTTTGCATTGTACAATACTTTATCCTTAGAATCTTTCAATATTGTAACTTAAGGCTTTAATTAATTTTTCTTCAGGTCTTTCTATTTAAGATATACTGAGCATGTTCTTCCTTTATTTTTCTAACTCTAGATCTTGACATATCATATTATAAATATTTGCTTCATTTTCTCAAGTTGCCCTTTCAAATTGCCTTTCCAATTTTTTGACTTCATGATTTCTTCAATTTTCCTTAGCTCTACATTTAAGAAAACGTTTCAGATTCTCTTCTGACATCCACTCTTATCTTTTCTTTTGAATGGTCTTTTGTTTTCTTCATGTATGATGTATTTGATGTTATTCTACAGATCATCAGGTCTTCTGTCATTAGTGTTTAAATAATCAAAACAATTCTTGAGATCTTCTCAAATTTCACGGTTGTATTTTGGCTTTCATGGACTTGGGTTAATTTTCTTCAGCTTCAACCTGAACTTACATATGAGCAATTGATGGTCTGTTCCTCAGTGAGCCGGTCCACGTTTTAGGTAATAATATTATGCTTCTCCATCTTCTCTTTCCACAGATGTAGTCACTTTGCTTTCTTTGTATTCCACCTGGAGAAGACCACATGTATAGTTGCCATTTTTATTGTTGGAAAAATTGTTAGGTCAGAAAAATTCTATCATGCAACCTCCAGCTTCTTTTCTACCACCAAGATCATATTTTCCAATGATTTCTTTCCATTTGTTTTCTTTGCATTTCAATAATTAACAATTCATCTTGATTGCATGTTTGATCAAATTTAGACTCAAGGCGTGGATATACTTATTCAATTTCTGCATCACTAGCTTTAGTTGCTGGTACAGCAATTTGAATAATATTTGCTTTATCTGGATTTTCTTGTACTGGAATAGAGATTATCCTGTACACAGCAATACATGTGATCATAATAGCTAACATTAACTGAGAACTTATATATCTGTAGTGTTACCAACTGTGCATTCATTGGCAATTTGGAAATTTTATATTGCTATTTGAAAGATAAGGATACTGAGACTTAGAGTGATGAATAATTTGCCTGAAGACACATTGCGTAAGTGACAGGATTGACATTTGACATTAGATATATACACTTTAAGGCACTTAACAACGCCTTGAGGTGCTCTACTCCCGAGTTATATAGAGATGGGCTCCTTTAAAGTGAATAGTGAATAGTGTTATTTAAAAGATGATTACATTGTTTTTTATTTTTTCAAAACCATTTTATTGGGTGTTAATGCAGATATCATAACATTCCACAGTGTAATCACATCACACAGTATTGTACAATTGCTACCACAATCACTTTCAAAACATTCTTTTCCTTCTTGAACGCCTTAACATAAGCTCCCTTTTCCACCCCAAGAAACCCTTATTCTACTTTATCTTCCTATATTTTCATTAATTCTAGGTTTCATATATTGAAAAAAAGAAAAGCATATAACAAAATTTAAGAGAGTGACCCTCAAGAATATAACACATCTGAGAGAAATCCCAGTATGAACAAACAAAAACAACAACAACATAAAGACAATGTTGAAAACCAGATCATGCCTTAACATGCATCAGAGTCGGGAATCAACTGGAAAATGTCTAACCATTTAAGTAAACGTTTCTCATTTTTAAAAGAACCCCAATAGGCTACTGGGATACTGGTTAGGCTGCTAACTTCAGTGTCAGTAGAGAAACCGTGGGAGAAAGATGAGTCTTCTTACTCCTATGGGGAGTTACAGTCTCAGAAATCCACAGGGGGCAGATCTACCCTATCCTTTTGGGTCACTATGAGTCAGCATTGACTCTATGGCAGTGAGTTTGGTTTTCTGCTGATGCTGTGGGACAAGCATTGGTATGCTAACCTTAAAAGTTAGTGGTTCAAACCCAGTAGGAGAAAAACATGTGACCATTTCTGTAAACATTCATAGTCTTGGAAACCCTACATAGTGTCGTTCTGAATCAGAATCAATTTAATGGCATTAAGTTTGGGTTTGGGTGAGTTAGTGGTGTGATGGTTAAGCACTGACTGCCATTGGAATGGTCATCAGAACACACCAGCTGCTGCACAGGAGGAAAATGTCTGCTTCTGCAGAAATTAAAACCTATGAAGCCTAGAAAATTACAACGGGGAGTTCTTGTCAGGCCTTGGGTAACTATGAGTTGGATTTGACTCAGTGTCCACAACAACTTGATCATTTAACTACTTACTCACAAATCAGAGCACTTCTTGTGGTCAGCCAAAGGACCTTTGTGTTTGTGTGTCCATAGTCCCTGGAGCAGTGTCTGGCATATTGTCAAACTTCCATAAACGGCTACTGAATGAATACTCACATTCTGGAGATGTGTGGGGTTATTTCCCTAGGGTGATTATTTGATTTCAGTTACATTCACAAATTTATTCAATAAGTTTTGCAGATGGGAATTAATCTCTAAAGGCATCAGCAAATGGCAGCATTTACATTTTCATCACTCTACTGAGATTCTGTTGGTGGTACATTCTGGGGCATTGAGAAGAAGATGAGCAATTATTATAAGCTGGAAAGTATTATTTATCAGTTCACTTCTTGGTTGAATAAGTTTATAAACATTGTTTCCTTTCTGGTCCTATACTTGTTTAAATTAGAAAATATATGAAGGAGCAAACAAGGATAATCCAGTTGGCTTTATCTTAAGAATGATTGTGACTTTATGAAGTTAGAACTAGATATAGCTGGTGGAACAGTAATGGGGTAACCACAAGTGCACATAAATGAAAAACAAGTTTGTGATTTTTTATAAGACCTAGAATGGTTGAATATCTTAAAGCTGCGATGATGTCAAAGATCTGTTTTTCTAATCCTTGCCAAATTTCACCCTCATGTGCTCCAGAGATTGTCTTCAGTAAGAAAAGTGGAAAGCTACTTTAATATTCTTCCTGAACCACTCTCTGGAACCAGGATCTAGTTTAGGCTGTAATTTCTGAATTTCCATCTCTGACTTGACAAATGAATCCAATGCTGAAGGCTTAATGATCAGATAATTTTGATAAGTAAAGTTGTGAATCTACATAGTAAATATAATTATTAATTACTTTCTTTTGCATAATGGAGAAATTCAGGATAACTAGCAATAATTAATAATGTTTAAGAATTTTTTATATTAAGAGAGCACTAGAAAAAATTGCATGTGAAAATTAGATATCACAGAAGAAAGGCTGAAGAAGAATAGATACATTTGAATTATGGTGCTGGTGAAGAATATTGAAAATCCCATGGACTTTTAAATGAATAAATCTGTCTTGGATGAAGTACAACCAGAATGTTCCTTGGAAGCAACTATGGGGAGAATTCATCTCAGGTTGCTTTGGTTATGTTATTAGGAGAGACTAGTCCCTAAAGAACATCATGCTTATTAACCTAGAGTGGCAGCCAAAAAGAAGACCCTAGACGAAGCAGGTTGACACAATGGCTGGAGCAATGTGCACAAACATAAGGATGGTCAAATTGGCACAGGACTGGGCAGTGCTTCAGATTGTAGTTTTTAGTATGGATTACAACTCCATATAAGGAAAACAAAAATCCACACAACTGGGCCAATAAGTAAAATCGTGATAAAAGATTAAAGTTGTCAAGGATTTTCTCTTGCTTGAATCTACAATTAATGCTCATGGAAGCAGCAGTCAAGAGCTCAAAGGAGGCATTGCACTGAGTAACTCGCCCACAGAGGACCTCTTTAAAGTGTTGCTAAGCAAGGGTGTTAATTTGAAGACTGACGTGTACCTGACTCATAGTCTTTCCGATGACCTCATATGCATGTGAAAGTTGGACATTGAATAAGGAAAAGTTAAGGAGAATTGAAGTATTTGAATTGTGGTTCTGGTGCAGAATATTAAAAGTACCACGGGCTGCCAAAAGAACAATCAAATCGGTTTTGGAAGATGTACAGCCAAAATTCTCCTTAGAGACAAGAATGATGAGCCTTTTTCTCATGTACTTTGAATGTGTTATCAGAGGAGAACAGTTTGTGGAAAAGAACAGTATGCTTGGCAAAGTAGAGGGTCATTGGAAAAGAGGAAGATCCTTGATAAGATGGATTGACTTAGTGACTTTGACAATGGGCTCACACAAAAACAAACGCGAAGATGGTGCAGGACCAGGCAGTGTTTTATGCTGTTGTACATAGTATTGCCATTAGTACCAACTCAAGACCACCTAACTACAACAACTAAGCAAAAGAGGAAATAGTCAATTACACAATTACCTATTCCTCAAGTACACAATTACAGAGGATGATCCTTTTTCCTCATAGAGTGACTCATGACTCACTGAGGAGGGGGATGTGTGTGTGTGTGTGTGTGTGTGTGTGTGTGTGTAGGGGTGGTGGATACAGTAAAGTTAAACATACTCCATGTAGAAAGGCTTCCATAGCCCAATGCTTTATCAGTTGGTTTATGTCTCCTAAGACACTTTTCCTCCATGTGGAGCTCTGAATGTCCTGTCCATTGTCCGTATTTAATATTACTTGATCTATTTTTTTATTTGAAGAGCCCTAGTGGAGCTGTTAGATACCCATTGGACTGTTAACTGTTGGTCGTTTAAAGCCACCTGCTGTTTCATGGGAGAAAAGTGAGATTATCTTTTTCCATAAATATCTAGTCTCAGAAACCCCATAAAGGATTGCTTTGGGTCAGAACTGACTCAATGATTAAAGGTTGGCTTTTCTGAGATTGAGTTTTGTACATATGTTGACTGCAATATCTTAAATCCGTTGATTGAGTCTACATGATATTAGCTAGCACGCCAAATTCCTTTCATGAATACGGCCCAAGGCAATCTTCTAGTCTCTCTCAAAGACAGACTGTACTAATGCTCTCTCTGAGCCTTCTAGTGGCAACTATGAGATTGTGCAGACTTTTCAGAGATTAGTTGATTAATATTAAGTTGGTTTGCTTTAGCTTGTCCCAGGAAATTAAATGTAAACCAAAGCAAGATATAATCATACTGAACATTCCCAATGAACTCTAATACGCTTGATTATAATTTTTGTTCAGTGTGACAGGAGACTGTTGTCGTGAGGTAGCATGAAGGGAGTTCGAGTGATGCTATGTGCAACAGATAGAACACCCTGCCCAGTGCCATCCACACAATCCTTACGGCGTGTGCGCCCCTTCTGGCAGCTATCATTTCAGTCTACCTCATTGAGGACCCTCCTCTTTTATCATGGAGCCTCTACTGTACTAAACATTATCTCCTTCTCCAGGGTTTGGTGCCTCCTGACAAAAAGTCCCTACTAAGGAACATTCTGGTTGTACTTCCTCCAAGACAAAGTTGTGTATACTTCTGGCACTCCATCATGCACTCACAATTCTTCATCCACACCAAAAGTAAAAGATATCAAGTATCCTTTGTTCTTCCTTTTCACCGTCCAACTTTCACATGCACATAAAGTGAACGAAAAGAGTGTTGCTTGGTTCAGGTGCACTTTGGACCTCAAAGTTACATTTTGCTATTTAAAGCTTTAGAGATCTTTTGCAGTAGAATTGTCCAATGCGATAAGTGCTTCAATATCTACAATTTCATATGATCTACCCAGTCAAATGTCCTTGCATAGTGGATAAAATACAGGACACTATCTTTCTAGTATTCTCTAATATCAGTCAAGACCTGTTGATAACAGCAACGAGATCCCTACCCTGGATCTAACTTGAATTTCTGGCAGTTCATTGTTGATATATTGCTGCAATTGCTTTTAAATTATCTTCAGCCACACTTTACTTGCCTGTGAATTTAAGAGTACTATTTGAGAATATTCACAGTTTGTGGGATCACCTTTCTTTGCAATGTGTGTATATAGGTCTCTGCAAGTCAACTGACTTTCAAATACCTCAGCACAGATGAATGAGTGTCTCCAGTGGAGCAAGAGTTTGCTGTGACAGTGAAGTTGGCATTCACGCAATTCCGGGAGGCTTTTTCACTAATACCTCAGTGCAGCTTGAACCTACTTAATCCTTCAATACGACTGGTTCTTGATCATGTGCTTCCTCTTGAAAATGCTGAATGTCAAGAAATTGTTTGGGGTACTGAAGAAGCGTCCCAGAGTTATTTTTCCAGTGGAATCAATGAAACCAGATGACTGAGGAAAGAATTTAAGGTGATTTTGAAACTATTTTACTTGAATAACTAGGTTTACACTTTGTAGAAGATAGGAAACACTATTTGAAGTATATGTTGAAGGATTGGGGAGATATAATGATAGATTGAGCATGTTGCATTTTGTCATGTAGTGGTTTAGGAAAGAGATTGTTGTTGAAGTCAAAAAGATTCAGCTGCCACCCATGCTAGGGGTGATAATATAATTATAGAAGTAGATGACATTATCCGGAAGAGACTATAAAAAAAGCAAAACGGAGAACCAAAGGATAATAGAATGTTGATGGATGCTTAAGTTTAAGGAATGGTTAGAGAGTACATGGATCAATTAAGGAAACAGAAAAAATTAGAATAGGAGGAGTATCAGGAGACAAATGTCCAATACAGCTTAAGGGAAGAAAGCTTTTCAAAGGAAAAATGTATCTTTCTTCTCCACTTTCCACCATCCCATCCAAGTGCTTATCTCTTCTGATAACTTGCATCATCGGCTAGCCATTTCTCGTTTTTCAGGTCTCCTTTGCAAAGAAGCACTCTCTTAACCCTTTTGCACCACTCACTGACGTCTTGATGCCACACTAAGAAAAGTGCTTTTTCAGAGATCATTGTTGTTGCTGGTGTTTGCCATTGATTTAATTCTCACTAAACATGTCTTCCATGATGCTTCTGAAGGAGTTGGAAATGTCAATGTTTTGGCTAGTAGTCAAGCACTCATTGAGCTACCTGTGGAATTTAGAGACCATTAATAGCTTTAAAAAAGTGTTACATATAATCAAGTGCCAACAAGCAAAAGATGTCACATTGAAGACTAAAGTGTGCTCTACCTAGACCATTGTATTTTCAATCACCTCATATAATGGAAAAAATGGACAATGAATAGGAAGTCTGAGTAATTTATCCCTTTGACTTATTGTGTTGGCAAGAAATTGTGACTGTCCCATGGACTGTCAGAAGAATAAGCAAATGTATCTTGGAACAAATGCGGCCTGAAGCACGAGCAAAAATGGCTTAGCATCTGTGATGGGAAACTTCTGTCTTATGTAAGTCCTTATGTAAATATAGTCCTGCATTGCAAAATCTTTCTAAGTACTCAAATAATTATTTAGTTTATTATTAAAAAGGGAGCTATATGGGAGCAGCAGTACTTGGTGACTAGTTAGGATGGACACCACACTCAGTAAAGTGGAAGGGCATCTCAAAAGAGGAAGTCCTTCATTAAGATATGTCCACATGGTGGCTGTCACAATGGCCTCAGGCTAGGTACCGTTGTGAGGGTGGTGTAGAACCGGGAAATGTTTCTTTCTGTTGTATACAAAGTCACTATGGCTCAAAACTGATTTTCTGACAGTTAGCAACAAGAACAGTTATGAAATTTACAGATGCTTTCTCATTTCTCATCAGTCTGTTAAAAATAGCCTGAAAGACCAGCATTTTCTGTATGGGATAATGATTCTCTGAGATCCAGACCCATTTTCAAACCTTTTTATAGTTGTTGAGGTTCAGACTTTCAAGTGAAATAGCATTTCCCAAAATCGATTCAGTGATATGTGTCATCTCTGAAATAATAAAAGTTTATCTTTTTCTCTTACAAGAATAATGTTTGACTTGTACCAAGTGCTATGGGGTAAGATACTGGAGTACACTGATGACATTTTAAATCATACTGATAGAGCTTCACTTACAGTGAAAACTTATCCTTGCAGGCACTGAATGGTGAGTGTGTGCATTGTGATTTGAGAGAGGGGGAGAGTGCAGAGGGGCAAAAAAGGGAGGCAACCTATTACTGTGGTCAAGGGTTGTATCTCTCAAAAGGATTGAATACATTATATTCTTCTCGAATTTCTAGTTTGTTGTTGTTTTATTATACCAATAACTACCATTGTTACATCTTTATTTTTCTTCTTCATTTTTTAATCATTTTATTAGGGGCTCATACAACTCTTATCACGATCCATACATACATCAATTGTGTAAAGCACATTTGTACATTCATTGCCCTCATCATTCTCAAAACATTTGCTCTCCACCTAAGCCCCTAGCATCAGCTCCTCACTTTCCCCCCTCCCTCCCCGCTACCCCCTCCCTCATGAAGACTTGATGATTTATAAATTATTATTTTGTCATATCTTTCTCTGTCTGACATCTCCCTTCACCCACTTTTCTGTTGACATTTCTTATTAAATGTCGGATGTTGGGGTATATAAAGTTTCACATATCAACTCATTTTCCCCCTCAAATTAAATGACAAGATAAGCTTACTGAAGCTTATAGAGGTTCGGTAACTTCTTAAGATCAAAACCTGGTAAGGGGCAGTCAGGTTTGTTTCTTAATCTTGTCATGTCAACCATTTCTAATTAGTCAATTATTTGTCATTGATCGCTTTCACCGTGTTGTGCTATCATCACCACTCTCCATTCCACAAGTTCTACGTTATCTCCAAGCGGTAGTCTCTGGTAACCACTAACAAACTCTGCTCATTATGCACTTGCCTATTTTAGTTATGTTACAGAAATGGGGTGGTTCAGTGTATGCCTTTTTGTATCACACTATACTATTTTTGCTCTGCATAAGGTTTACAAGGTTATTCCTTATCATCGTGGCATGCACTAGATCCTCATTTCTCTCTAGGGCTGAAGAAAAGTCGATTTCTTTATGCATTATCTGATAGACGCGGGTGGTCTCAATATTTGGCTATCATGAACATTGCTGCAATAAATGTTAGTGTGCACGTACTATTTACCTCTGTTTGCAAATCTCTTAGATACATGCCTAGTCATGGCATTGCTGTATTCTGGCAATTCTAATTTTTAAATTTGAGCAAATATCAAATTACTTCTCATAGCAGCTGTACCATTATATTCCCATCAGCAATACAAAAGGGTTCCAATTTCTCCACATCTACACCTAAACTTAGTAGCTTCAACTTTTTAAAGTAAAATAATAGTCATTTTCCTCATGACTACTGGCTTTGGGTATCTTTTCTTGTGCTAATTGGATATTTGTAAATCTTCTTGGAAAAAATGTCTATTCAAAATCTGTGTAAATTTATTTCTTTCTTTTTAAGAAGAAACAGAAATAGCTTTATTGGGGGGTGGGAGGAAAAGCTCCTGGATGAGGTTCTGTGACCTAGGCCAACAGGGCAGCGAAGTCATGCTCAGCAGCTGGGGGCGCGGGTTTTTAAAGGGGTGGTGAAGAATGTATGGCAATTAGCAAATGGGGTCTGGAAACTCCAGAATTGCTTGTTGACTCCTTACAGCTTTCTTTGAGCCTGAAACATCTGGTGTCACTGGTTATCTTATCTGGCGCCCCCTGTTGCTGAGCTTTGGGATATGCAGGGAAGCACATGTGGGGCCTGGACCTGCTTCAGCTTAGTCCAAACAGGGCTGCCTAGTTTGGACCCTGCCCAAACATGAAGTACCATAGAAACCAGGTTGTGATAGTTCTCCAACATCACATCTTGATATAGAGTCTTCTGAGAAGGCTTCAGGAGCAGCCATTCCTCCCAGGTGAACTTTACTGCCACATCATTGAATGTCAGTGATTCCCTCTTGGGACATTCACGCTGCACCTTCTCTATAAATTTCTTAATTGGGTTGTGAGTCTCTGTCCTTGAGTTCAAGGAAGAATTTTTTGTTTTAATATTCTAGATTCTACACCCTTATCAAATACATAGTTCCCAAATATTTTCTTCCATTTTATAGTTTGTCTCCATATTTATTTGATAAAGTCCTTTTAAATTTGAATTCATATACATCACATTTGCTAATTTAACCTTTTGCAAATGTACAATTTTTTATGTCAATTACATTTATATATAAGGAATCCTTTCCAATAATTGTCCAATTTTGATCACCATAAAGAGCAAGTCACTACTTCATCAGTGACATAAGGTCCCCTAGTACTCAGTAATAAGCATTGGTCTCGATTCAGAGTATTTAGCTATTCTACAAATCTCATGTAAGGGACATCATGCAATGGTAGCTCTTATGTCAGTGTTTCTCAACCTTCCTAATGCTGCGACTCTGTAATACAGTTCCACATGTTGTGGTGACCCCAACCATAAAGTTATTTTTGTTGCTATGTTACAACTGTAATTTTGCTACTGCTATTAATCATGATGTAAATATCTGATATGCAGGATGTATTTTCATTTTTACAAATAGAACAAAATTAAACATAATTAAATCATAGTGATTAATCACAAAACAATATGTAATTATATGTAGTATAATATTTATGTGTTTTCTGGTAGTCTTAGACAAACCCTCTAAAAGGGTTGTTCAACCCCCACAGGGGTCAACTCATAGGTTGAGAACCACTGTCTTATGTGATTGGCTTAACTTGTTTTGCTTAACATTTTCAAATATTGTCCACGTTGTAGTATGTTTCAGGTTTCCAATTCTCTTTGTGGCTGAGTAATATTCTATTGCATCTTTAACCATATTTTATTCATCCATTGATTGGTTGCTGGACATATAGGTTGAGTCCACCTTTTGTTTGCAATGAATGTTGCTAAAATAAACATTGGTACATACATTTGAAAGAAAGGCATTTGGGCCCCATTTGACCGCTCTGGATCCCAAGGCTGATTGTCACAAGCAAAGGGCAGACATGCCTCTAGCTTCTTCCATTTTTTGCCCTATTCTGCCACCATCCATCCCTCCCATGACCCTCAACCTCGGTGACTGGGTATGATAATTCATTGCAATGGCCACACAGAACTCACAGATGAAGTTAACAAATTATATTCAAGAGAGAAATGCTCAGGATACAGTTGTTCAGCTAGGACAGTTTCTTTTCTGTGGTGCTAGCAAGCAGGTCTCTCTCTGGTCCCCAGCCTCTTGACCTGCTTTCTACTCTGCTTAGAGATTGTTACAATGCTATTTGGGGGCAGGCAAAATTACTCTAAAATCATACCATTCCACAATAGGCTTCTACCTGAAGACATTTGGCTCCAGCTCTGTGGGTCAGAAATCATGTCCCAGTCTCCAAGCCAACCTCAACTTTGACTTGCTCTATGGCTTTGGATGTTCACTGTTCTATCTAATGCCTTGGTTTCTTGTTCTTCTTCTGTATGTTTCTCTTTTGTCAATACTAGAGATTCAATGTGTGGGAATCTCAGGGTCCAAAGGATTTCACTACTAGCATGAGGGACAAGCCAGTGTCCACTCCTGGCTCTTCTCTCAGACTTGTAAGGAAATCCCCCTCCATGCTTCTGATATGGCTCTTTGGTACCCAGCAGGGTGGCAATCACAATCATCCCTCTTAATAATCACTCACAGTTGAATTGAATAATGCAATCAATATTTTCTTCTACTTCTTACCCTGACCAATCAGGAAACCAAAGGTCATTTGGTCACAGTAACAAAGGATATGGTAACTTCACGGCATTTAAGTGTGAAGTATTGAACCAACTCCATTCTTTTGCTTTTGATATCTGGTTGTTTCAGCACCATTTATGAAAGTACCTGTTTTCACCCCATTGAGAGGACGTGACACCTTTGTCAAACATCGCCTGGCATTAGATATATGGGGATAATTTAGTTTTAAATATATCCATATGTGACTTCTAAGTCCATGCTCTTAAATATTTTATACCACTATTTCTAAAACATTGTAAAGTATTATAAATAACTATTAAAAATGAAGAACTACAGATTCCCACATAAGCCAAGTATCATAACCACCATGCTATATTACGAAGGAAATAAAGTGACTACTACATAGCACAGCACTGAACTCCATGTTCTTATCCCCCTTCTATATAGACCACTGCTAAACAGCAACACCAAAACATGTGGCCCAGGAAGGAAAAGTATGGCTGGAGATTGATTGTAGAAGCAATGATGTTTGACATACTTGAACTATTGAATGATATGACATGTGCATTAATTCCCAAGTTCCAGTAAATTAAAAAACAAACTGAAGAAAACATAGATCCGGGAATGAGTCTGGATTTGCACTGAATTCTAGCTCTTATATCATGGCTCAGCTGGATGTAACATATAACACACTATATGTGTGTATATATATATATACATGTATATATATATTACTCACCTTCATGAAATGATCACTGAGATAAGGGTGCTATAGCAAAATGTGGTGAAGAGAGTATATAGTGCCTAACTGTCCATTGGAATAGTAACTGAGGTCTTAAAGGCTTGTATTCAAGCAAACAGCCATCTATGGGAGAGAGCAACTAAGTCCACTGAGAAGCACACCAGCTTGTGTGATCCAAAGATGATAATTATAATATTTGAACAGAAAAGTATCTAATTTAAAATTATGAACACACAATTTATAGAAGGCTATGGAGAAAAAGGGAGTCATAAATCCATCTGCAGAGTATCTAGTCAGACTGAGCCACTGGCAGAGTCCGGAACAGCCTTACTCTCAGGCAGAGACCATGGTAATATTGATTATGCTGGATTGAACTCCACACTTGTCCAGCTGACTTCCATATAGACATGACCTTAATTTCTTCTGGATGCAAGTAACATGGTATAAGATATGAAAATAATTTATAATTTATCAAGGGTTCATGAGTATGGGAGGGGAAATAATCAGAAGCTGATCCCAAGGGCTCAAGTGGAAAAAATATTTTTAAAAAGATTATGGCAACATATATACAAATATGCCTGACACAATAGATGTACAAATTGTTATAAGGGCTGTGAAAACCTCCAATAAAATAATTTAAAAAAACATATCTTTTAGATATTCCATGACAGAAATTTCGTCCCTGGGTCCTTGAATGTTGATGGGGGTCTTCTCCATCTCATGCATTATTTGTATTTTCATCTTTATGCAATATGATCTTATCCTTCCCACCTTAGTGCGATTTGTTTTGCATTGTTTTCTGCGAGGATTCACAGCTGTGAAGCACAGGAGGAGTGGATGTGTGATGATAATAACTGTTACAAAGTGCTATAGGGAATGCATGCAGGGGGATGGAAGATAGGGTGGGAAGGAGGTCTCAGGAGTAAGTAATGAAGGTTGGAGGAGGGGGTGGGTGGAACTAGAACTGATCATGATCGCACTACTCATTTTAAAGGCGATTTAACCAAAGGAGGGAGGTTGGGATGCTCTGTGATATACGTGGTGCTGATTGCACAATTCCCCTTGATATTATTGATCAATTGAACTAGTCACTTGAATGATATGTAAATTGTGTGCCAATAAAACTGTTGAAGGAAAAAAAGAAGCAAAGATGGCAAGACAACATCTCGTGTACTGTGGGCATGTTATAAGGAGAGACTAGTTCCTGGAAAAGGACATCATACCGGGAAAAGTCGAAGGTCAGCAAAAAAGAGGAAGACCATCGAGGAAATGGAGTGACACCGTGGCTGCGACAACGGACTGCAACGTAAGGACAGCTGTGAGATGATGAAGGACTGGGCAGGGGTTCTTTCTCTTGTGCACTGGGTCGCTATGGGTCAGAACTGACTCCAGGACACCTAACAACATCAGCCCTTGCGCATTTGGTCCCTATAAGTTCATATTATTTTAGTTATTGTAGTTACTGTATCTGTTTTAAAAACAGATTTTATCACTTCTCGCAGTATTTTTAACAAAAGTAAATGGAAATCACACCTTCAAGGCCAAAATACCAAACACATACCCCATGCGTATTTTTTTAAAGTGATCGATAAGGTTCTGTGGAGAATTGTGGTTATACAGTGAAAATAATAGTATTAGCATGCTTGGCACTGTTGGTTTGGGTGGTATTCTGGCAGATTTCTATTGTAAGGTCTCCTTCTCCATTATTTGTTTCTCAGAAAATCACTGCTATATGTGCATTCAACCCAGAGGTGAGTTAAAACATAATCGACAATGAAAACCAGTGGTTCAAGTAGTTGAATACGTCTGATGTTAGGAATTTAAGAGTGCCTGCATTAGGAACTTAGATGATGTTGCAATGACATGTGATATTTTCTCTTGTTACCAAATTCGCCTCGAAATAATCCTACAGAACAAAGATTACTATTTGTTATTTGAAAGTCAGTAATAGTATCTTAGTTCTGTTGAACACTGATATTATTGCTAGTCTTAGACTTTTAAAAACTTTGTATAAGAGAGGCAGGATAAACAATTCAGAGAAAAAAAGAATGGGACCAATGTTTCCATGGAGATACAGGAGCAGGGGAGGTGAGAGAAAGGAAAGGGGGTTGGAGACCCAACCAAGGGACAAGGGGACAACAAGTGAACTAAAAGAAGGGCATAGGATGCCTAGTGGGGCTTAATCAAGGGCAATGTAGCAACGAAGAATTATTAAGCCCAAATGAAGGCCAAACATGATGGTGGGACAAGAGGAAAGTAAAAGGAAATAGAGAAAAGAACCAGGAGGCAAAGGACATTTATAGAGGTCTAAATACAGGTATGTACATATATAAATATATTTATATGTTAAAAATTAACAATTAAGGTTGCAGTTGGACATTGGGCCGGGTCAGATTTCTATTGAATCAGACTAGAGAAACAAATCCATAGTAGTTACATAATCTATTGTCAATTTGAGGATTAAGAGTGTAGGGGTGAAGTCTAGCCTGTCAATCAGATCATAGCCAATGAGGCTTCTGTGTGGGTACCGCCTTCCCCTAAGGATTCTGGGAATTATGCTATTTCCTCTTGGAGGTAGTAGACTCTCTGCTCACACCCTGGGAGACATAGCAGCTGACAAGACACATGGACCCACCCTGATGCAGCCCTGGTTGCTGGAGAAGCCATGTAAGAGATCCCTACAGCACTGAGATGTTGTCAATGCCACTGGATCCAAAGATTTTATACCCACTGGCCTGTGATCTTCTACATTCAGTGTCATTGCATGTGTTTCGTGAGTCTGAAGAGGACTTTAGAGATTGCTGTGGGACATATGGGCTAATATCGGACTTATGGACTCGATCGGGACTGGGCTGGGATATTTTCTCAATGTCCAAATGCTCTTGTATATAAATCTCTTTCTTGTACACATGTGTGTCCATGGATTTGTTTCTCTAGTCTCCCCAGACAAACACAGTTGCATACCATAAGCACTTGTCTTAGAGGAATTACCTAGATACATATAGTATTACAAAGTCACCTAAACTTTCTTGAAAAAGTCTCCATTAAAAGAATTTCCTACCCTCATAGTCTGGTAGGAAGATTGGAAATATTTTTAGACAAGGTAATAATGAAAATAGTTCTTGCTATCCCTAATATTACATCATACAGTCATTCACTCAATATATTTATTGATTTGATAATATGTGTATGGAAATGCATCTCACAGATTGGGCTTCTAAACGACATACTATCTTGTCACAGTCCTTGCCACAGTCATTAATGGCACTTGCATTTTATGATTGTTGAAATGACAATCAATCCAAAAAAAAAAAAACAGTTGGAAATGTGTCCTTGGAACAAACCTAAGCACAATTATGATGTTCTTGGAAGGAAGAAGAAAGACGTATTCTAAATCTTTTAGGCATACCCGTGCAGTGATGCTATTGCATTATAGATTTGCTTTATGGTACTTAAGAGAAGTGGACATGGAATTTTAAAGATGGAAGGTGACCGTAAGAATTCTTGTTGTCATACAGGGTATGGAATAAAATGAGCATGACCATTTCACTCATTCTTAGAATACTTTCCATGAAAAATGCTGTCTTCATGTGCTGCTATACAACTTGCCATAGCTCTTTGATTATTTCTTTAAAATTAAGGGTATTTTTGTTTCATTTGACACAGTTACATTGTTCTTTTTTTGCAGAAAATGGAGATACATGTTATTTATAGGTTTTACTTCTCATTCCAGCAATACTATGGTAACAGCAATGGCCTTTTGAGTTGATTTATGGTTCATTAATAGATGAAAAGTAGATTAATTTGTTACAAAATCTAATAGAATAAGACATGTAAACCAACATCTTAGTAGACAAATTGCTGTTTTATCTCTGCATGAATCATTGGGGTTGTCAACTAAGTAAATGCAAAAATTAAGGTGATTATGGGGCCTTCCTGTACAGAAATATTCTGAGAAGCTCACTTTGAGACCTACTTTCAAACCTTCCTAAGGTGCTTAGCATTCAGGCAATCTTACCAAATAACCCCAAGCCCACTGCCTTGAGTTTATTTCTATTTATAGTGACCCTAAACTAGGCTTCAAAGGTTTAGTAAATATTTATAAGAGCAGACAGACTAATCTTTCTCCCTCAGAGTGTTATGGAGTTTGAACTAGCAGTCCAACATATACCAAATAACACAACCAGGGATCATCTTAGACTTAATCAACTTAGGGATCATCTTTGACTTAACGTCTTAGAGGATAAAAATTCTTATAAAGGAACTTTTGGTATTTTACCATTAAATAAATGAAGCAGGTATGTGCATTATAGTTAAATATTCAATATTGAGGATTTCTGTAGGAAGACCCAGATGAGTACACCCTGGTGGCACAGTGGTTACCCATTGGCCTATGATCTGCATGGTTGGCCGTTTGAAATCAACAGCAGCTCCATGGAAAAAGCCTAGGCTTTTTACTCCCATAAACAATTACAGGTTCTGGAACCCACAAGGGCTCACTATGAATCAGCATTGAGTCAATGGTAGTGATTTGGTTCATTTGGTAGGAGGCCCAAACCCAACCACTGACATTCAAGATTTGGAGGTCAATAGAGTTAATCAGGGACAGGTGTATTGGGATTAGCAATAGTGCCCATGCCTACTTGATATTGAAGAACACATAGTTAAATTATTTTGACCAGAATTCCTTAATTGCTCATGTTTGAGAGAGAAAGGAAAAATGCAAACACACTGCCATTGAATCAAAGCTGACTCACAGTGACCCTTAGAAGACAGGGTTGAACTTCCCTGAGAGTTTCTGAGAAGGTAATTGTTTAGAAGAAAAGATAGCCCCATCTTTCTACTTCAGAGCACCTGGTGATTTCCAACTGCTAACCTTTCAGATCACAGCGCCATGTGCAACCACTACACCACCAATGCTTCTATGGTCAGGAGAGGAGAAAGCAAATGAGGAGTTTTCCAGATGGGTGATTTTGAGGAAAATGATAAGAAAGTAAGAGATTTGAGGTTGCTGTTGAGATACCCATTTGTAAGTGAATTTAATGTGATGTACATGATCTCTCTTGTAAAGAGAAGAGAACAGAGGTTAATAAATTAGCATAAAATGGAAATGTTAAGGAGCCTGTGGCATAGAAGAAAAAAGTATAAGTTTTGTGAAAGTGAGATTTTTTGAAAAGCAAGTACTTATAGGTGGAGGGTTAAATGTTCAAATAGAGAGTAGTTTTGAGAGAAGATAAACTATAGGAGGAGATTATGGATATAAAAAGTACAGGTATCTAAAGCAGAGTGTAATTGGAAGTAACTGGTGCTGAACAGTGGGCCATGAACTATACTGCTAGGTTATCGAATTGATCATCCCAAAAGAATGTTGGTATAACTGAAAATTGTAGCAAGATCTGTGATACAAAAAAATAATGTGAGCAAATTATTAAAGTATTCAATTAATTTCAATGTAGTATTAGGGACCCTAAAAGTCTTATTTATTTCCGTCGAAACTTTGGACTAATCAGTCTTCTTTTTTTTTCTTTTTTATTATTCCAAAGAAAGTTATGTCATAATTTTTTTAAATATCAATATATCTTTATCCCTATTAAGGAGTCCTGAGGGCACTGTGGGATAAGGGTTGAACTGTTAACTCCAAGGTCAGGAGTTTAAACCCATTACCAACTCCTCAGAAAAGTGATGAGGTTGGTCTGCTTCCATAAAGATTTACAGCCTAGGAAACCCTACAGACGGTCCCTATGAGTCAGAATCCACTCCATGACAATGGGTTTTGTTAGTCTATTACACTTTGAAAACTGAGCCTTTTTGATCTGGAACCGCACATCTTCTAGTTCTTCAGAAGAACGGCCCTGTAATAGTCCTCTCAGCACTATTTCCATATCATTTCGTATTTCGTGTGGGAGTCCTTTGATTTGGAGGAACACATTCTCATCGACTTCCAGAACCAGGGTCTAGAAGAAGGTTTTTGGTTTTAGTTTTTGTTTTTACATCTTTTGCGTCTGAAATTCATTTTATTATATTTATTCTGCTCTCATGCCTGGTGGATTTTCTAGGTATAAAATTTCACATATATAATGATTTTTCTACTTGGGATAGCATAACTCTGAAAGCTTTCATTTCTTTGTTGGGTTGTTGGATGATCTTATTCAATGTTGATTTTCACCCCTTCATTTGTGACCTGTGTTATTTCTAGAAGCTTTGATGAACTGTGATAGTTATGTGTCGGGTCAACTTGGTTGGGCGTGGATTCTATTGTTTGGCCGTTGAAGCCTCCCCTAGGATAGGAGGTAGCATGATGTCATCTGTCCCACTATGAGATCCGCTATGAGAAGCCCAGCACTGTTGAAAGGTTATGGCAGAGTGCAACCCCTGCTCAGGTCACAGCTTAATGTATCCCCTGGTGTGACTTCTTTCATCTACAAGTAGACACTGCAGAGAGCTCATTCACTTATTGTGGGTGTGCATCCCACATCTGGGTATTTGACCTCTGGTCTTTAGACTTGAGGCGATGGCTCTTTATATTGTCTGGAGACTCTGGGAATCCTCACTCTACCATCTGACCTGCTGGCCTGGTATTCATCCACCTCTGCATCCACCTGTTATAGGCTTCTTCTTTGTTCATCAGCCCCAGAAGCCACATAAGTCAAGAAGGCCTCCAGCTTACAGCTGACCCACAAACCTACACTGAGTTGGATATACTTGCTTACAGAAATGTGTGAGTCACTTTCTTGATCTATCTATCTATCATCTATCTACCTAATACTGACTTCTCTTCCATTGAAAACCCAGCTTAACACATGACCCTATCTTTGTCCAGGGTAGTCTGCAATAATGAAGATGTGTCCTGGTTTCTGCTTCTTTTAATCTATTGTAGTAGGAGAGAAGGCCATGTGTAAGCTCTTTGATTTGGCCACCATGTCACTAAGTTATATTCTTGAATATTTTTCTTCCATCCTTATTTTCTGCTCTTTCTTTCTTGAAATGATCAGATCTCTTAGATTGAATCTATACATTTCACTTTCATTTAGCATTTATTTCATTTTACCTATTGTTTCACTTCTAGCACATTTTTGTTCTTTCAATTATCATTTTCATAGATGTGATGTCTTCTATAATCTCTGTAAGCTGTTAATTCTATTTTTGTTTTCATTTGTTTTAGTTTCTTTGTACTTATTTTTTTCATTGTCTGTCTCTGTTTCTTTCCCTTTTCTGTTTGTTCATTTTAAGCTCCATGTTTCAGATCAGAAAATTTCTTCAAGTGCCTGTTTAATCTTTGCTCTCTAGTCATACTTCAGAGTGAAGGAGTTGTTGATTTATATTTAAGAAGGATAGGATAAAATGATTTTAAAACACCTTGTTCTTCAGTGAATGAATTGTTGATCTTCACTGTAGAGTGACTGTACAGAAACATGAACATCTGTGAGAGAGGTGTTCAAATGTTTCTATATAACGTTTCCCCATTGGAGAAGACACTGGTTCTCCAAACTTTTATTCTGTCACGTCTTGCCTGGTTTGTTTGCTTGTGCTTGTGATGTCATAGAGACAGAGAGTCCCAGTTTTCAATATAAAAAAAAACTACCTTAATTCCATTAAAAATATTTTCATCCACCACCACGATTATCAGAAAGCCGGAAAACACAACATCTGGAGTCTTTTACAGAGGGCATGCGAGAGGAGGAGGTGGGAGAAAGGAAGAGGGGAGCCAACAGACCCAGGGACAGAGAACCACAAGAGACCTAAAATCAAAGTTGAAGAGGGGGTAGAATGCCTGGTGGGCTTTGATCAAGTGCAAGGTAGCTGAGAGGAGTTACGGAGAGCAGAATGAAGGTTGAACATGATAGTGGGACAAGAAGAAAGTAAAAGGAAATAGAGGAAAAATTAAGAGGCAAAAGATACTTATAGAAGTATAAATATAGCTCTCTGTGCAGACCTAGCTGCTGAGATCATGGCTCTCCAGGAGTCACAGAGATACTGGGCACCAGGTCTATTCTCGCTCTTGCTTGTAATAACTGGAAGTGTGTTGTCAAGCCCTGGATTTTTTAGAAATAATATCCCTCTAGAGGAAAAAGACAGCTCTGAAGTCCTAAGATGCTCGTTATGGAGGATGGTGTCATACTGCTCTGGTCTCAACACTAAACTGTCCCCAGTCTGGTCCCCATGTGTGTCCTTTCCTGCTCCCGGGCCTCTCCAGGAAGGGCAAAAGAGCAGCCTTTTATGCGCCCCTGCCAGTCATGGCAGTCATACCAAACAACACGACCGAGCACTGACGTGCTGCTGGGTGTTACTCCTAGCTCTGCCACTTTCTACCTGTGTGACCTTCAGCAAACACTTAATTTTTCACTGTACCCTGGTTTTCTCTCTTAAAAAATGAAATGTCAATAATACGACCTGGCTCGGGGAATGCGCTAAGATAGATGTGGTAGTGATTGTACAATTACCCTTGATATAATTGGACGATTGAATTATTCAGGTGTACAATATGTAAATTGTGTGTCAATAAAAATGTTGAAAAAAATAATAAATAAATCATAGTACCTAGCTTTCACCCCAAATCAACAGATTCGCCTACAAGAGTGATAAGCAATAATAATACTAACTAATAGTCATAAGTAAACCTTTTTGGAAATCCACCTTACGATGGGGGGAGGAGCTAATCTGTTTCAGAGAAGATGATTACATTACTGTTAGTGAGTAAATCTGGAGGAGCAGCTTCCCACGGGGGGAAAAATGCTTGTCAACACTTACAGAGGCAGGCTATTACAGGGCTAAAAAATGTCCATTAATGCATGCCCAGAGAGCCAAGCTAAGGAAACAAGGTGTGGCGCACTGCACATGCTCAGAGGTTTAGATTTCCTGCTGGTAGGCTTGGGTGGGCGCTAAACCTGCATTGGCCCACGTAGTCCAACCTGGATTGGCCCATGTAGGCCAGCTGAATTCAATTCAGCCAATGTGGTCGATCAGGAGTCATCCACCACGCCTCCCCGTGGAAGCCTTGAAAAGGCAGGGGCCCAGAGTCCCCAGAGAGACTTTGTCTGCATGATGCTGAGCAGCCTCTGCCAGGCTGCATGGCCGGGCGGAGTCCTATGGGTGCCGTGTGAACCTGAACCTTCTTCTAACTCTCATCAAACTCACTTGGATCACGAACCAGGCTTCAGCGTGAATTCTTTCTCATGCAGGGCCAAGGACTGAGGTATAACTCTAGCTCCAGAGAGAGCTAACAGATACTTTTGACTTAGTTTCCATCCAGGCCTTGGTGACCTAGGCCATGCGCTAAGCATTTCTTGGACTTTAGACTCGTCTTTTTAAGCCACTCGACACCACTTCATAGACCACACCAGCTGGATTCGATGTAGAACTGGGCTTTTCCTCCAAATCACCTGTAAGCCATTTATGGCACTGACAGCGCAACCCCGGGATCCACTGCATCAGAACTGGACAAAATCAGATTGCAATATGCAAAATTTTGCATCGGAGCTGGAACAAAACATCAGAATCAGACCGGGTGCACATGATTTTTGTAAATCAAAGCGGTTCGTGTTTCGTCACTCTGGGTTAGTTGGCATTGTTAGTACAGGTTGTTTAAAACTTTTGCAGCTGAGTTCCAAGCATTTTTGCTACAATTTTCTTAGTTTTTGTGGCTTTTTTAGATAAAAAAAAAAAACCAAGATTCCTATGAGGGCTTTCTGAAAGGAATCATGATAAGGAACTGGTTAAATGTGTTATTGATATTGTTGATGATAAATTAGTCAACCCTTTTAGAAAACAGTCAAGGAAATGCCAACAGCAGACAACATTACACAGATTTTTTTTTTTTTTAGAAAAGGAGCCAGCCATGTCCTAGTGAAAAAAGGCAAACAAGGAGGAAAATATCTTGGAAAGCAGATACCAGTTGATTTTGTGAAAAGGAATTCCCCTTCCAAACCATGACTCCCTCTCCATCCCTCCTCTCCACCTCTGTGTCCGCAGATCCAGATCCTCATCCATCTCAAGGTATATACGGACCATACTGTAGTTGTTAAAAATTTTTTATGTTGTGTTTCTTGTTTAAATTATATTATTTAACCTTGAACTTATTTACTTTGAAATTTATGTGTCATGTTTTGTATAATGCAAGAGTAGGGTAAAAACTTGGTGGTTGAGAAAATTTGGTCATTTTTCAGTTATTTCTTATGGGAAAAATTGATTCAGAACTTGACAGCGTCACATCTTGATGCTCCTTCTGGTACGGGTTACCATTGAAGTCCGAGGTTCTACTGTAGACTCGGACTGAAGTCTAAAATACCCCTGTGTAAGTAGAAGCAGAAATCCAAAATATCTAGAATTACCAGGCATTGGATTTTGGTTCAGATCGAATGCGTTGAGGGTGTCAAATGAATAGTGGCTTGGGACCACCATATCTTTATTTTAATGCCCTCCTTGTTTTCTTATGGCTTTCTTATGCTTACATTAATCTTATAAGTGTGAATCTGCCTTTTTAAATGAATGTTATTTAACAGTCTGCCCTATCACCAACTCCCATTATGTAAATAGTGTCAGTCACTTAAGAGTTTTATCTGCATCAGTCAACAATTCATGTATTGCAGTCTGAAGCTGACCTATACTTGCATAATTCCCTTTTCTCAACAGTGTTTTAAATTCAATACCATTCTCTAAATTAATGATGCTATCAATATAATTACTTTATGCCCTAGGAGGAAGATTTATAATGTTCTCTATCATAAATAATAATGATTTCTCTAAAATCAACTAGAGACATACATAAGCCTTAGATATATGAATGGCTTTTGGGCTCATACTTAATTCTAGCCCCAATGTAAGAACAGCTAACTGTTATGATATGGCCCTGCTTAATGCTTGCCCTCATGAAGAGATCACTGAAGATATGGGTGCTATAGCAAAATATTTTAAAGAAAACATGTTGCCTAGTTATCAGAAAATATAGTGTCTGATAGAATATATGTATTAATAATGTAAAAAATTAGCAATAAAGAGAGAAAGAAAGAATAGTATCTGGGGTCTTAAAAGGTTTGTCTTCAAACAAGCAGCTAAATGAGACGTCAACTAAGTCCACATGGAAACTCACTGGTGTATGTGATCCAAGGATTTTAAAACATAAAACCCCAAATCTGAAGGAAAGAATAGTATCAGAGCATAAATAATGAACACCCAGTTTTCAGAAGGCTATGGATGACCGTGGAAGCCCAAAATCCATTTGCAGGGCCCTCATATGAATTAAGTCCCCAGTAAATCCCTTCTGACTGTACTCAAGGGTTGTGAATGTCTTTGCTACCAAATGGAAAACATTGTAAAGTTTATTGTGGCTGATGTAGTTATGTTAAAATATAATACCTTATCATTTGATCTTCCCTTTGATCTAATTTAAGGTTATTTAAGTTTTTAATATGCTCTGCCTTCTCAATGATTGAGGTTTTTAATGTTTGTCTAGCTGCTGTTTGCTTGTTTAGAATGACAGTATAATTGTGTTTTATTTTGTGTGGCTTACTGTATTTGCAATCCAGGGCAAGTACATCTATAGAAACAGTAACTGGGTTAGGGGCATGGCAGAGGATGATGGAGGAAATGGGGAGCTAGCAATGAGTATGAGAAGAAAATGTTCTGAGATTTATTGTGATGATGATTGCATAAATCGTTCTAATATCACTAAATAATTGAATTGTATGATATGTGATATGTATGCCAATAAACTATTTTAAATATATAAAGAATATAATTATAGGCATGCATATATACATATATTAATATATAACAATAGCGATATATGTCTATATAGATATATTTATATTTTAGACTTTGATTTTCTCCTCAGTCTTTTGTCAGCACTCCTTATCTATTTTCTAATTTAAAAAAATATGTTGATATTTCTCAGACTTTTTGCCTTCTAGTTGTTTCTGAACTTCTGTTTTATTGGGGTTTGGGTGAAAATTTACATAGCACATTAATTTTCCATTTCACACTGCTACCTTTATTGTTTTGTGATACTAGTTATAATCCTCTCACTGTAAAAACACTTTCCACTTCCTCTCCATCTTCTCTACTTCCATCTGTTCTTCTTTCCTGCTCCTTCCAGTCTTGAGAATTTTTATTCTCGCTGTATCATTACTATCACCTGCAAAATTATAGGCAAGTTGTTTAATTTGTCTGTTTCTGTTTCTATGCCTTAGGGTTTCCAAGGCTGCATACATTTATAGAAGTAATCAGCCACATCTTTCTCTCAAGCAGTACTTTGTGGGTTGGAACTCCTAGCCATTTTGTTAGCTGCTGAATATTTAACCACGGTGCTACCAGGTCAATGATTTAGATGAGCAGGTGGATAATTGTGACGAACTTTCATAAATGGCATTTATTAAATGGCCACGTAGAATGAGGCTTAAATGATCAAGTACATTAATCATTGCCCCCCCATTATTTAGAACTCATTGATAGTTTCATGCTACAATCAATTTTCCATATGTTCACGGCTGTAGCTGTTTCATGTACCCCATGCAGACATGACAATGTCTGGAGTCAAGAGAAAGAGCGTCATGCGTTCCAAATGTCTTCTGAGGAATGGGGCAACCTCTCTCAGCAGAACACAATGGATACTTCTTTCTCACAGTCCAAAATTCACATGTTATTTTTGGTAGGTGCTGTAAAGTAAGCTCTGACTCGTAGTGACCTTAAGAATAATAAAATGAAAGGTTTCTCATTCCTCATAATAGTGGGCATGATTGAGCCCATTGTTGCAGCTAATGTGCCAATCCATCTCATTGAAGTTCTTCCTCTTTTTGCTGATTTGTCTGCCTTACCAAATATGATGTCCTTCTCCAAGAATTGTTCTTTCCTGATAATGTTACCAAAGTAAGGGAAACAAAGTCTCAGCATTCTCCCTTTGAAGGAATATTTTGTCAGGATTTCCTCCAAAACAAATTTGTTACTAATTTTGACAGTTCAAGAGGTATTTATTTTTGTTTGCCATCACCATCATTCAAAAGCACAAATTTGTCTTTGGTCTTCCTTGTCCATTGTCTAGCTTTCAGAGGCATTTTAGGTCATGGAAAATACTAGGGCTTAGATACCAGATATACTCGGGTATAAATCAACCCGAATATCAGCTGAGGCACCTAAGTTTACTACAAAAACTGCATTAAAAATGTGCTGAAAAAAACTCAGTTTATACACAAGTATATATGGTAAGTTTAACTTTAGACATCAAAATAGGAACTATGATCTTTAAGATTTTAAAGTGCTGTTTTGCAGATTTGTTCTATCCAATCAATTTTAAGCCAATGACTGGCTATGAGGAAAAGACCACAACAGCTGGTCTAGAATAATCAAGATTTATACATAAGGAATGAGGATAGGGTTCTAAACTGTTTAATAATGTGGGACAGGAGTGAACATATGAAGTAATCTGTGTATTCTCAAGTAAGAAGGCCAGGGAAGTGGCGGTTTAGTAAGCAACTAACAGGTGCAGAGGATTTTGTGTACTAACTTTTTTCTCCGGAGATAAAAATATTCAACACACTTCAAATAAAATTAATACCTATAATTTTTATACATATACTGGGTAATGAAAAGTTATTAGTAATGCCAAATACTGGGTTTACTGACATTCAACTCAAATTGTTATTGCAACTAAAAGCTTGCTTATCACCATTTGCATGTATCCAAATTCATTCAGACCCAAATAAAAACAAACAGACATTCCCAATCTAACTACTTCTTGCCTTTCTTTTAGCTGTCAAAAATCCATGTCAATGTAGTTTTATGGCTCCTATATATGCCCTTAAAGTATTCAGGAAAAGTTAATGAATTTCTTTTCTTAACTTCCTCGTTCTGAGTCTTTAGAAAATGAACCTAATGCTTCAACTTGCATTACACGTTTTAGTAAGTTAATTACAACAACGCTTTTACAGTTCAGCCTGATTAAAAATCAAAATGTGGACGTAGTGATAAACCTATTGGCAATTAAGAGACAGCAGGATGGATTATCTCCAGGTGCTCATGAGACTTATCAAGTTTAGAATCTCATTTAACTCTTACACTTTGGTATTTTCCCATGATTGTGGAAGCTCTCTGGTGGCCCTGTTGACTTGCAGATATGCAAATGAGCTGTATCCAACCATGCTTTTCTGGGTTGGGTAATTTTCAGGCAAATATATAGCAAGAGTCTGATTTTTTAAAAATGCATTCCAGGTCTCATTAGTAAACTCAATTTTGGAAAGAGAAAGTGAACGCTTACACTATTTTCCAGTGTGTATTTGATTGGAGAGGAGGTAAAACATTCTCTACTATGCAATACAGTGATAATAAAAATAATAAGCATGCTACCTCTAAGTCTAGTAATGCTGTGAATATTCTGTTTTAGTTCTCCTCTTTTCTGTTTCTTTAGTATAAAATATTGATATAATTCTGTGTTAGCAATAATTATTTGGAAAACCATAACCATTAGCCACATTATTCTTTAGAGTAGACAGCTCATTAAAATTAAAGCGTACAGTGGTGCTTCTTTAAAATAAGTTGTATTAACCTACATGGAAACAGATTTTGTTATGTGACTTTCAAACACAGCTGAACCAGTCATTATAAATAAATTTGTAATAGCTACAAAAACTAAAGACAATTGAGCCATGTAGTGAAGTTGGGGGGCTGAACAAGAACAGCGAACCACAAAATATCACTGCATAACAAATTATTCGCTGGGGTCATTATGTTGATAGTGAAAAATAGTGGTCTACCCTCCCAACAGCAGGAGGTTTTTCAGAGTATAAGGTGCAGAATGAAAGGGTAACTTGAAAAACAAATTTTGAGAAATAGAAAAAAGGAAAAGATTTTACATAAGAATGAGGGGGTACCCCCCAACAAAAACTGTTGCGCAATTATTTTTTTTTTGATAGCAGTATAGTGCATTTGGAGTTCATTCCACCAGGTCAGACTGTTAAACCAGCTTTCTATTTAGAGGATCTTAAAAGATAACATAACAGAGTATGACTGAAAAGGCCTGATTTGTGGCAGATGGGGACTGATTTTACCACCACGACAATGCACCTGTTCACCCAGGCATCTTAGCAAGCCATCCATTTCTTTGGCAAAAACAAAACAAACCAGGATGCCTTTCTTTCCCCACACACTTACTCACCTGACGTCACTTCATGAGACTTTTTTTTGTTTCCACGAATGAACAGGGCCATGAAAGGACAGGTATTTGATGATATAGAAGAGGAGAAGGAAAAACAAGGGAGGTGCTGTCAGCCATCCAAACAGATGAGTTTGAAAACTGTTTTCCAAGAATGGAATTGCTGATTTGACAAATGTATTTTAAAAAATTTAAATATGTACTTTAAAAAATATACTTGGGATGGTACCCCCTCATATAATTGGGACCTAGGAGTGAAAGGAAGTTACATGGAATAATAATTCATCTTTTTTAAGGACATCTTTTTGTTTTCTTTACTGCACTTCTGTTGAGAAGAGTTGAGTTAATCATAATCCTCAGTTGACTTCAAACTTGGTATCACTTCTGCTTGCAAGATACAACTTCATTTGTTTGTTTCTTTTTATCTATTCCCATTCCTCAACCCCCTAGGCAATTGTGTTACTCTTTTAATGATTAAGTCTACTTATAAAATGTGAATTCTTGGGAGAGGGGTTAGTATAATTTAGTTTATACAAATGCTATCATGATTTAGAGTTCATTCTATTTATTTTCTTTATTAATTTGACATTTTTCAAAGTTCTAACTTGCTTGTGTTAGTATATCTATTCTGTCACTTCAAAAGACTATGAGATCACCATA
Source organism: Tenrec ecaudatus (assembly GCF_050624435.1). Lineage (NCBI taxonomy): Eukaryota > Metazoa > Chordata > Mammalia > Afrosoricida > Tenrecidae > Tenrec > Tenrec ecaudatus. The sequence goes on along the minus strand of NC_134548.1, from coordinate 115,829,221 downwards.
TTTTACTTATCAAAAAAAATCCAGTGATGAATGTCCTGATTACTTCCACCTTACTGTTACCAAAACAGCTTGCAATGAGTAATTGCAAACATATCCTTTGTGTGTGTGAATGTGTATATACTGCGTAATATGTTGTGTATACATTTTTCATAACTACCTAGTTCTAGTTTGCTCTCTGGAGTAAATGCTACCACCACAGCACATTGAGGGATCCTGAAATCCAGGACTGAGGAAGTTTTTCTGTCAACATCTAAGTAGACTAATAGGGTAGGCTTTGTAGGCTTTCTGGCATATTCTTCTTTTGGAATCTATTGAAATGTGAAAAAAATTTAATACAGGCTCTACAAAAATAAGTCTGGGTTTTATTTATCCTATGGACAACCTTGATTTCTGATGTAGGCCATATTCCTGTCAATTGGGCATTTATTTCTGTCATTTTGCCAACATACGGGATGTAAAGTGAGAGGTTACTGTATTTGTATTTCTTTGATTATTAATGAGTTTCATTTTTTCAATCATTGGTTAACAGTGGGTTTCCTCATTGGTAAACTTCCTATACATATGATTTATACAGTTTTATAATGTTATTTAAGTAAATTTTCTAGTTGACTTGAAGCAGTCTTTTAGATGTTGCAATAGGCCAGGTTGACCAGAGAAATAAATCCAGAGACACTCATGTGTGTAAGAGAGAGCTTTATATCAAATAACAATTGTATATTGAGAAAACATCCAAGCCCAATCCAGATCAAGCCCCATAAGTCTGATATAAGTACATCAATTCCTCTTTAGACTCATACAGCACAGCAATGATGCCGAAGGCAGGAGGATCACAGACTAGTGGGTGTAGATTCTTGTGGATTCAATGGTGGAGGACTCATCTCCAGGGCTCTGGCTGCCATCAGTATGGCTCCATGTGGCTTGTCAAGAAGAAGGTGGAAACAGAGAGATAGTGTGTCCTTCCTCCAGGGAGAAAGAGAGGAAGTTCCCAGATTCTCATGTGAAGACCATACCTATTCGGAAGCATTATCAGGCTGTGACCTGAATGAAAGTTAAACTCCACCCCTTCAACTCCATTTATCAAGTTGACATGAAATTATGTAACTACCACCAATGTTAAATATTAATTCAATGTCAGTTTTCCTAATTAGTTAGATGCTCATGCATTTTATATTTAGTGCCTTTCATTGAGAAAAATATATAATTTTTATTTATTTTAAGAACTTTATAGGAGTCTGATCATTCAACAGTTGGAATGAGCTACCGTCAGTGTATAATGGATGTCCGAGTAATGATATATTTCTGCACAGACGGAATAGGCATTTGTCAACAATTCTAGAGTGTTTCGAGCATTGAGTGAGTGGATGAACAAGACTATTTAGGTCTCTTTCAATCTTGAGATAATTTAACACTTTCAATCTTGAGATAATTTAATAAGCATGAAGCAGTTTGAGAACAATATTTGGAAATCATAGGATTTGAGTAATTGGTCATTCCCTAATGATTCACTTTTAATCATCCATAAGAAAATGTGAGGTACTTGCCCATATGCCCACAGTGGAGGCTAGACCAGAATTCCCTACTTCACACTTTACTGTGCTTTCCATCACCTTAAAATAATACTTCAAAAAAGAATGGTTCAGCAGTGAACATACTTAGTATTTCCTTTTATAGGAGGAGGTGACTGCAGGGGAAAAATCATGTAGAAAGGAAGATCTACTTTAAAAATTACCAAGAAGTTGCTGATTTATGGCAAATTCTGCTACATTGAACGAAACCACAATCTATTTAGCTACTATCTGATGAAATGATTATAATGCAAGTATCTATATACTTTTAATCTCCCCAAATATGTCACTTGTAACCTTTCTTAAGGATCCTAGGCACAAACTGTACTTTCCCTTTGCTTTAATACTCAAGACTACTGTGCTTTTTGATCTAGACTAGGAGTGTGTTATGAACTGAAACACTGTACAATTCTTAACATCATTCATTTTAAGAAGCTGCTGGGTTAGCCTGTCAGTTTCCATTGCATAATATGTGTATGTCATAAACTCAGACCCTTTCCACAGTGATTGGCAACAAAGCCTCCAAAGATCACCACCCCATTGTCTGCTTTACTGGAAAAGCTTATGAGAAAACATAGACTTTTCATAGTCTCTGCCACCATTGGTAAAATCAGCTCATTTGATTGAATTCAAATGATCTACCCCTGAACTTCTAGCAAAGACTTTCCTTAGCCAAGTGTCTTCTCCTAACATAGATCCTTTTGGTTTTTGCACTTGATTGGTGGGCCACAAAATATGATTATAAGTCCCCTTCTTTGAAGCCATAGTAGCAACAGCCCAAACAGTCTTAGATTGTTCTTATGCCCTTCTAACATTGCCTATTTCTACAGTATAGAGAGTCAAGAGCAGAGGAAGGCCAAGCCTAGGCTCATCATGACTTTGATTCAGATGGGCAGACACACATACACAGCAAACGTGCAGTTAAAATGTTCCTCTGTTTCCTAACTGAGAATATCCCCTGGACTGGCGTGTTTCCTCCTCTGGGCAGCAAATTGAGCTATTTCATAGTTTTCACCGAGAATTTTTCCAAACTGGACAGCTAAGTGGGAGGTAAAAAAAATCCATTGTCGTCATCTTTGCTCAGCTGCAATTCTTCCCTCTTCTCTATTTAGCTCTTAAGTGTGTCTAGCACTCCTGTACAAAAGCCTCGCTTTGATGCCACTTAAATGCACTGCCTGTCTTAAGAAGAGACTCAATTTCTGGCCAAGTTCAGAGTAACAGAGGCTAGCTCTTTATAGCTGTATCCCCATCTCTCAAGATTTCGTGCTTTTGACATGGGGACTGGCTGCCAGACTAAAGCTATTTCTGTTGCCTTTTTTCTTTTCTCTACAAAGAATATTTTTCTTGTATTGAATAGCTTTCCTCCCACCCCTTCCCTTAACATTAATCCTGTTTCAATTATACTCTTTCTCATTGCTGTATAGCCTTGGGACACAATTTAAACACCTTGCTTATTTCTCTTCAAGTCAAACATATTCCCTGCTTGAATGGAGAGCAAATGAGAAAAGGGAGGGTAGGAGAAGGCGTAGGTCTGTCTTCATTTTACCCTCCTCCGGCAGCAAATGGCCTATTTGAGAAGTCTTGGCTAGAAAGAAGTGCAGAAATGCACACCAGCATCTTCCTTTCATGGTTGAACAATTCTCAGCGGCTATCTTTCCTTCTCAGAAGCTGAGAGGGCTGGTGCTGAGGGAAGGTGCCCTATCATGGCTATGCACAGGCAAAAAAACCAAAAAACTAAACTGATCAGGGCAGTTCAAACCACCCCTGCTGCACCACCATGGTGGGCCTGAAGCACATTGCTGGGCTCAAGAAATTGATGCCATCTCCCATGCCCCCTTTTAGGTTTGCAACTCTCTTTTCAGTGTGTCACTATTGTGAGTGAAGCTTATAGAAATATGAAGGTGATGGCCAGGAGAGACTCAACAAATGGACTAAGGAAGGCAGTGTGGGCTATCAAAACATAATACAATTGCTCACTGGTACTATAATCAATTGGTGGAAGAGAATAACTTGTAGTTGTGCCGAATTTGACTCCTTTATGTTGCCTCCCAGTCTCTCCGTGTTTGTTTTTCTTTTTCCTATAGCGTTAGGGAGAGAATCAAAATGGGAAGTGGCACATTTGTTAAGGTAGAGTGTATGTGCTGTCTAGGCATTCTGAATAAAAAAGAGGTCGCCTCTGCTGAGGTATTAAATTGGTATAATAAACTACCAAAAGCATGGTCCTTACCAAATCATTCTGAATAAGATGGCCTTCTATTATTCTGATGGTCCATGATGACATTCTCAACCAGTATCCAACTCAGACTGGATCCCTGTGTCCCAACCCTGGGCTTTCTCTTTCCCTGAGAACAACAGTGTACCTGGCTGTCCATTAACGTATTATTCTGCATCCGCATTCTTGGGGGTGAGAGTAGGTCTTTTCATTGTGAAAATTCTAAGAGTACTATCCACATACTTTCAAAGGTATTAAGCTAATTCTGAGTCTTAGTAGTCTTACATCAAGCATGGTCCTTCAAAATATAAATGTTTTCTAAGTATAACAACATAAAAATAAATAAAGCAATCAAAAGATAAACAGCATGTGGTCTCGTAACTATGGGCTGCTTTTGCTGGTCACAGTGCAATGATCCATGAGCGACCCGAGAAAGCCCCATAAACCTTTATCTACTGCCTTTGATCACGAAGGCACTGCAACCACAAAATCCGGATTTGTTCGGCGTGAAAACTAGAGAGTTGGTTCCCCATTATATATTTTATGATGAGAAACATAAAGATGGTTATTTTATTCCTCTTTTTGAAAGTATGAAATGAAGTCTTGAAATGGTAGTAGCACCCTTTTATATTTTACTGAGCCAGGGCCCTGCTTGGGAGTCATTTAAGCCAAGGCTAACAATTCCACTCACCAAAGGCTAGATCTCAGTCTACAGGCATTAGTCTGCAATGCAGCATATATTGTTATCTGCTAGTGATGGAGGAAAGCAAACTGGAGATATTTTACTCAGCCAGATCATTATGTGCTTAGGATATTCAAGGTTGAAAAAGAAACAACAAAGTGACGTGTACTTTCAGGTGCAGTGCAAATCACCAAGTATTTATCAGGTCCAGCATTTATGCGTCCAGCATTGTAAGCATGTATTTTCTCTACACAATACTTCAGATGGTCAGAATGGATGCAAGGCATTTTGGAACAGAATGTCTTCTTTCTAAAATGTCCCTTCCATCATTCTATTATTTAACATTTGAGTTTTTTAAATGGTGGTCTACAAATGCTAGTATGGGAAAGCTGCTTTATGGAGCTGTCTGCTCCCATCAGGACCAGTGGTGAGAGTGGCAATACCAGAGAGTGGAGGGAGGGAGGATAGAAAGGGGGAACCATTTAAAAGGATCTACATATAACCTCTTCCTTGGGGGATGGACAACAGTAAAGTGGGTGAAGGGATCGGTCAGTGTAAGATATGACAAAATAATAATAATAATAATTTATAAATTATCAAGGGTTCATAAGGGAGGGAGGAGTGGAGAGGGACGGGGAAAATGAGCAGATACCAAGGGTTTAAATGGAGAGCAAATATTTTGAGAATGATGGGGACAACGAATGTACAAATGTGCCTGACAATTGACGTATGTATGGATTGTGATAAGAGTTGTATGAGCCCTCAATAAAATGATTTCTAAAAAAAGATTGGCAACGCCTCAGAACACTTGTAGAAGGTCTTATGAGCTGTATGGCAGTGGCTTTGGTGCTTTCCTTTCATAGATTAGAAAGAGACCCTGGTTGAGGATGTTGAGCAAGCATCTTAATTGTACTTGGTAGGTAACAAAAATCAAACTTTGACTTGGAATCAGGGAATTTCAGTTTGAGACAGAAGGCACAATAAATGAAAAGGGAAAGAAGGAGATAGTTCCCATTATTGGCCTTTTCTATTTCCTAGTTTTGCTAAAACTATGCCTTTCTGTGAGATTACAGCTCTGCCAAAGTGGTCTCCTATTGAGTTTGGATGTTTAAAACTCCAGAAAGAAGATCTGATCTATTCATGTCTTAAAACTCCAAACACACGGCCATCAAGTCAATTTTGATCCATACAGACTCTGCAGGGCAGAGTAGAATTGCCCCCTTCAAGTTCTGAGCTTGTTAATATGTCATGGAGAAAAAACCCTCATCTTTCTCCCTTGGAGTGATTAACGGGTTTGGATTATTGACCTCCAAATTCGCAGCCCAATAAAAGAAGTACTTGCTAGCATGAAACAATTGTTCATGCTTTATTTCATGCCACTTAAAGACTGCATGCCATTTTTCCTCCTTTAATACAGATCGCTTTGGAGAATTCCAGATCAAGTAAATTCTTGTAAGGTCACTTTAGGGAATGTGTGCCCCAAATAATCATGAAGCACAATTAACAAACTAAAAACCCACAGCACAGTTACTGAACAAAAAGTAGTTTCTGACTTTCATTTCTCTCACCTTCATGTAAATCTTTGACTAAGTTGGAGCAGCAGAGTACATGCAGATTTTAAATGACACTGATGCATAATTCAGTATAAATTTACATTGTTTTAAACAACAAAGCTGCACTCTCTAATTTTCTCCAGGGAGATTTCCTGACCCCATTTGCTATCCACATGAAGACACCAGAGAGATTCTATTGCAGTTTTCTTGAGGAAATGATACGAAAATACCAAGGAGAAAGGTTTTGTTATTTGCACTGCCCTGTTGATGCTCTAAACTCTTACAGCTGAGGACACAAAAATGGGAGTTTGGTGGGGAGAAATGGGTAAAAATTATAAATGCTTTATCAGTATACAATATACCAGGCTCTTGAGAAATTGGAAATAGAGTTATAGATGTTCAGAGAGATAGCATGTTCATGAGTTATGGTGCACTAAGTGTTCGATTATTTCATAAAAGCATGCTACCGCCACATAGGATAGTGTTGCATTGACAGTGAATGTTCAATACAGTCTGTGAGTTGGCAAATTCCTGTCCAAGCCTGTAGTATAAGTCCCCACATCACATCTTTCAAAATGCCTTGAAAATGTGCACAGACTAATATTTGAAAGTTGGCTGGAATTATAACTTCATCGTTTTGACAGAAAACTATATAAACAGCTTGAGTGCTTTTTTACGGTGTTGTTGTTAATTGCTCTCGAGGTGATGGTGACTCTTGGCCACCCAAAGAGTGCATAATGGTGCTCCTCCATAGGATTTACAATGCAGTGATCTTTGTAGAGCAGGTTGCCAGACTGCTTCAAGGCAAAAATGATTGGATTGAAACTTCTAACCATAAGCATACTAGTCCAGTGTTGTCATAGGCAGGGTTGCCTTGAAAAGCAAAAGCAGTGAAGCTTATATATGTTTATATGTTGGTGTTGCCATCATTGCCAGGTGCTGTCATGTTGATTCTGATTCTTATCTATATTATGCACAGCAGAAACAAACATTGCCCATTCTGTGTCATCCTCGCAATTGTTATATTTAAGTCTATTGTTGCAGGCACTGTATTAATTCATTTTGCTGAGAATCTCCCTCTTTCTTACTGAACCTCTACTTTACCAAGCATACTTTACTTTTCTAGGGACTAGTCTCTTTTGACAATATGTCAAAATTACTCGAGATGAGGCTGTGTCACCCTCGCTTCTAGCAAGCATTCTTGCTGAACTTTTTCCTACAGATGTTTTTCTTCTTCGGGCAGTCCATGGTATTTTCAGTCTTCTTCACCAACACCATACTTCATATTCATCAATTCTTGTTCAGTCATCTCCATTCATTGTACAATTTTCACACACCCATGAGGCAATAGAAAATATCACATACAACATTCACCTGCACATGAGGAAATTAAAAATAAGATGTACCTTACTCCTCAAGGTGAGATCCATACTCTTCAACACAAAAGAACATATACAGCAGATTTATTCAAGTAACATGACATTTATTTTCTTGACTCCTACTCCCATGAGGATTGAATGTGTATTCAAGTAAAATGAAATCGTTGACAATTTATGAACTTCATTTATTATGGTATGACCTAGTTGGTCTAATTGTGAGGGTTTCTTTTAATATACATTGCATTGTAACCCATACTGAAGGTTGCTGTCCTTGATCTTCACCAACAAGGCCTCCTCATTTTCATCAACCAAGGTTGTGATATCTGCATACTGCAAATTATTGAGCCTCCCTCTAATCCGGAGGACATATTCTTCTTCATGTAGTCCAGTATGTCAGATTATTTGCTCAGCAAACATATCAAATAAATAAAGTGAAAAGATACCACCCTGGAACACCCCTTTCCTTTCCTGCTTTTAAACCATGTAATATTCCCATGTTCTGCTTGAATGACTGCATCTTAGTCTATGGACAGGTTCCCTATAAGCACGGTGAAGTCCTCTGAAATTCAAATTGTTCTCAATGGTATCCATAGTATTTTGTGATCCACACAGTAAAAGGTCTTTGCATAGTCAATAAGATGTTTACAATAAGGAAACATCTTCCAAATATTCTCTGATTTCAGCCAAGATCCATCTGACATCATCAAGTATATGCTTCAAACCACATCCTCTTCTGAATCCAGGTTGTATTTTTGGCAGGTTCCTGTTGATGTATTGTTTTCAGCAAATGATTGCTTGCATTTTATAGTAATGATATTGTTCAATAATGTCTGTGTTCTATGGTCACCTTTTTTAAGAATAGAATATAGACTGTTAACCAGGTAGCTGCCTTTCAAATTTTGGGCATAGATGAATGAATTTCTCCGTACTTCATCAGCTTGTTGAAACATTTCAATTGGTATTTGTACAATTATTAGTGCCTTGCTCTTTGCTAATGCACTCAGTCCAGCTTGGACTTCTTCCCTAAGTATTATAAGTCCTTAATCACATGGTACCTTTTCAAATTGCTGAATGCTGACCAATTCTTTTTGTTAGTATGTCATACTGGCTTCTCTAGTTGAGCAAGACCAGATCAAGAAAAATGCTCATGTGGTTATAGAAGCAGGTCAGTTCATTCCAGTCCAGTTCAAGTCTGTAAATCAGATGTTAAGCTGAAGGCTTTTCCTTAATCATATAGCTTCTGGAGAACTAAGAAGCATGGAGATTAGATAGGAAGACCACAGCTGGTAGAGCAGAAGTGGATGAATTCAAGGACAGCAATGGAGACAGCAGCCTCTGATCGCTTTCAGGGTCAGCAGGCACTATGGCAGGTCATTGACTTAAGTCCAAAGGAACTGAGGTTGGTGAGCCAGATGCAGAACCCAGCCCAGCCAGAGGCTAAGAAATCCTCCCTAGTGTTTTTTAGAAAGTAGGCCATGCCCCAGAACACTCTTCCCACTTTTTCCCTGTGCTTCCTATTTTGATTCCTCTTTCTTTCCTACCACATCCTGCATTTTGAGTTTTGTTTTCTGGGCAAATGCCTTTTGGTTACATATGGCTGATCATACTGATTAGTACCAACACCTCCCTGGTCTTAGCATTCACTTTATAGCCCTAATTTTATCTTGCTTGAATCCACAATCAATAATCATACAAGAAGCGGTCAAGAGGTCAAATGACACATCACATAGTGTAAATCTGCTGCACAGGACCCCTTAAAAGTGTGGAAAGGCAAGAAGGTTACTTTGAAGACTAAATGTGTGCCTATCCATGGTAAGACTGCTTGATGGTCTTGGATTTGCTGTTCCTGCTTCTGAGAGGGATTACTATTATGCGCAGTGAAATGACAAAGCTGACCAATTCCTTAATGAGAGTCTTCTTCACCGTATTTGCAGATATTTGATTATAAATACTATGAATCAAAAAGCCATACCACGTAATTTCACTTCACTGCTAATAGGTTCAAGTAAGGGTACATTTTTGATAGTTTTAATGATGTATAATTCACAGATCATACACCTCCATAGTTCAGTCATATTACATGATATCATCATTACTACCATCAGTTCTAAAACATTGTCTTCCTTTTTGTACTCATTATTAGCTCCTCATTTCCCTTGATGTTCCCCTCGCATAGTGCCAATAGGACATTAACCCAGTTAATATCTCTCTAGATGTACCTAGCCTGGATTTCATATTCAAGTAAGTATTCTTATTAGTGATATTCTCAATGTTCTGCTTCCTCCAACTTAAACCTTAGGAGAACACTCAAAAAGACTAGTGAGTAAACATGTAGTGCACAATTAATAAATGAAGGACATGAAGGATGGATACACTCACTAAGTAGTGGGGAAAAAAAGAAGGTATCAAATTTGGAATGAACAGCACAAATTGGAAAGCCAGAGTACAGGTTGAGTTGAAGTTTGGTTGAAGGTGAAAAAGAGGTTCCATGAGAGACAGAAAATATATAATGGTTGGAAAATCAGAATTAGGTTGTAAAAAGGCATGAATGTTAAACTTAGAAATTTGTTTTATCACATAGATAGTGAGTAGCCATAGAGTGTCATTCATAATTCATGTTCCTTCAGGGAAGAATAATGTCAGCATTTCACTAGCCATTATTTAATATAGAGTACAAACATTTGCTTTAAAGTATAATCATGGTTTAGCTATTAGCATGACACGTCATGGTGATATATGCATTAAATTTTCCCTATGATAAATCTCATAAAAGGAATGAAATTGATTCATGTCTCCACTCTGTATATTTGGGAGGGATGATGACTGTGTGATCTGATACCTTAGACAATGATTCTGACCCTATTATTTACTAACTTTTGTTAAATGCCAATAATGTGCGAAGGGAAGTGTAAAATTTACAACTTGGCAAGAGAATCCTTGCCATAACATTATAATTGGCAGTATTTCGAGGTAAATTATTAAACAATTAATTTTTTTTCTTCTGTGTTCAGAATAGTAAGAGATGTTAGTATTTGAGTCAGATTCTGAACTGATTGAGAGAAGATATTCATATTTATTCTACTCTTCAATATATAACACATAGGATACATATTCAAGTGATAAAAGAAAACTACTGGATGAATTAATGATATTATGGCATTCTGTTATCTTCCCAAATGTGATTTAACCTCTTTCCAATTCATTCATCTGACAATTGTACGTTGACATTAAGACACATTTACTCTTAAGACTAGGAGATACAGCAAGATTCAGGATTTGGTATTGGATAAGAAAAGGCATATTAGGAGAAAAGTTTGTGATAGTTGATGAACATCTATAGGTTAGATAATAGAATTGTGTTAATGCTAATTTCTTGAGTTCAATGATCAAGAATTAGAATGAGAAGGAACTTCTGGAAAGGTGACAATGTAAATAGACTGGACATACCCTCTGTAACAAAGACATCAGAAACTGCATGAAGAGGAGAGACCCAGAGTCCTGGATCTCTGATTGAAGAGGTGCTGAGTGGACCTAACACACCAATGGAGGAAAATGAGGCAAAATCCACCAGCAGGCATAGAGCAAACTAGTAAATTCTCTGCTGGATGGCAGCAAGCCAAACTGCTCTGACTCCAGTGCAAGTCAATCTCAGATACCTGACAACCATAAGGAGAATGGAGATTTCTCCATTGGTCAACCAGGAGCTGTTCAGCTCCTCCCACAATGCAGAGCTGTCTTGGGTGCCTGACAATGAGAAAGATGGACTCAACGTGGATCCCCATATTTCTGATTAATTGAACAGTGATTGAGGGTAAAAAGATGAGATGATTAACTAGGTTTGTTTTTCCTTTCTGTTCCTCTTACTTTTGTTTGATAACCCTCTAGTACAGCTGAAATAGGGGTGGAAATAATATGCTCTGATGACCGCAGAAGTCAGCCATGGAAAGAAGTCGAGAAAAAGCAGTGGCTAGTGCTGGCTTTGTGATTTGTTTTCTCTTCTTTTATTATTTTGATTAACCACCAGCAGAGAGACATAGAATGCAAGAGAGGAGAAATAATTCCCCACAGCCCAATACCAATCAGAAAAGTCACTACTGCACCTTCTCATATCTACCTACACTCCTACTGTGCACAATCTGGGAGGTGTTTTATGTGAGTGTGTCTATGATTTTCACTTATGGATTTTCTTGCTTATTTGCTTTCATTTAGTAGTTTTGTTTTTTATTTGTTTTATGACACTATTCTCACTTCACCTGACAATCAGTTGGTTGTCCCCACATAACACAACCACTCTTTCTTCTCCAACAGCCACAACCAGTGGGTAAGGAAAATCATCTACCCTGTTATCACTTGAACAACAAATAGAGAGACAACATATTATCTTAGTTCTAACTAAAAAGTAAGATAGAATGGCACAGACAAGTGCAGAATATATACACCCATAGGCCTTCCTTGGGAAGAAACGACATTTTTTTAAAAGGGAATTTAGAAGAATGATTTTAGGTATTTTCAAAATATGGAGAAAAATCTTGGAAGAGCAATGGGGTGGATGGATGACTATGAGGGAGAATATTTTAGAAGAATTCAAGAAAATATTTCAAGAGAAAACTGACAAAATAAATGAAACTTTAAAACCATAAATAAACCAAAAAATTCTAATACATATACAAATAACTTACACTAAGAGATTAGAACTAGAAAACAGTTTTAAAGAAGAAAGGACTGGAATTAAAGCAATGGAAGGCCAAATTAGTGAGCTCAAAGACAAATCCCTGGATAGTAATCTGCAAGAAGGACAATCCATACAAAGAACAACCTAACAAAAATATTAATAAAGTCTAAAGTTATATGGGACACTAACAAGAGGAATAACATATACCTGATAGGAATTCCAGAACAGGAAGAACTAAACAGAAAACCCTCAGAGAAAATACTCCAAGAGCTGCTGGGAAAAAATTTCTTCTGAATACTATCAAAAGGAGAAAAAACATTCAAGAACCTGAAAGAACCCCAAACACAATAGGACCCAAAAGGTACTCACAACTACATACCATTATCAAATTTTCCAATATGCAAAGCTAGGAAAGGCATCTGAGATGAGAACTGGAGAAAAGTAATCTACAAAAGACAGTAAGACAAAGGTCTGTTTCTACAATAGAAATCATGCGAATGAAAGACAAATATATTAAACTCTGAAGGAAAAAAAATAATTGCAACAAAAATTTTTATGTCTAACTAAATTATCACTCAAATACGTTGGTAAAGAAACAATTTGTAGACAAAGAGAAAATAAAGGAATATGTAAAAATAAGGCCAGCCTTAAAACAAAATACCAAGAGGAGTTATTTGAAAGGAAAATCAACAACAGTAGACATCAACCTTAGGCTAACATACAAGACATACCCAGAAGTTCAATAACTTAAAGATGTACTCAAAGTAATATAAATTTAAAATACAGATAATTAGATGGCAGAGGTATCATTCCATAACGAAATCAATCTCAAAGTAAATGAAGGGAATAGTGCAGATACAGACAATTCCACAAACAAGTGGACAAAAAGTCAGGTAGTTTTCAAGAAGGAACAGACTATTTTAAACTTGGGAAGAAAATAATAAGGCAAAATCAAAGAAAATGGGAGAATGCTGCTTGGAAGAAATATAAAGAAATAAATAGACTAAAAATTGTTGGATGGAAAAAAATCAAAATAATCTAAACAGCAAGAATAGCAATATTAATCTTTGGTAAAATAGATTTCAAGGCAAAACACATAATGAGAAATAAAGAAACATTACATAATGATTAAATGAATAAATTAACAAGAACTCAAAACCTTAATGAATGAATGTCACCAATGAAGCTCAAGGACACCAAGTCAACTCTGACTCATAGCAACCCTATAGGACGGAATTGCCCCCATTGTATTTTTAAGGCTGTAAATCTTTATGGAAGTAGAAACCCTGATCTTTCTTCCTCAGACTGGCTAGTAGGTCCAAACTGTGGATAGCAGCCCAACCACTAATCTGATATGCCACCAGAGCTCCTTATGCACTCAGAGAAAGCTCCTTTGGCATTGAAGGCAGAAATCAAGTTCTATAATTGTAGTTGCTGTTGTTAGGTGCTGTTGAGCGAGTCCCACCACATAAAGCCCCCATGTACAACATAATGAAACACTGTCTAGTCCAGTGCCATCCTCACAATTATTCTAATGTTTGAGCTCATTGTTGTAGCTACTCTGTTAATCCAGCTTGTTGAGGGCCTTCCTCTCTTTTACTGCCCCTCTATTTTAAGAAGCATGACATTCTTCACCATGGATTGGTTTATCCTCATAACATGTCCAAAGTACTTGAGATAAATTCTCACCATTCTTGCCCATAAGCAGTATTCTGCCTGAACTTCTTCCAAGACAGATTTTTTTGTTCCTTTGGGAATCCAAGGGACTTTCAATGTTCTTCACTAGCACTATGATTCAAGTGCATCAATTATTCAGTCTTCCATATTCAATGCACAGGTTTCACATGCATACGATACAATTGAAAATAGACTGGCTTGCGTCAAGCACACCTTAGTCCTCAAAGTAACATACTTGAATTTCAACATTTTAAAGCAATCTTCTTTTTAAATCATTTTATTAGGGGCTCATGCAACTCTTATCACAATCCACACATTCTCAAAACATTTGCTCTCCACTTAAGCCCCTCCCTCCCCACTCCCCACTCCCCACACCCTCATGAACCCTTGATAATTTATAAATGATTATTTTGTCATACCTTGCCCTGTCCAACGTCTTCCTTTACCCACTTTTCTCTTGTTTGTCCCCCATGGAAGAGGTCACATGTAGATCCTTATAATTGGCTACCCCTTTCCAACAAATCCTCCCTCCACCCTCCAGTATCACCACTCACACCACTGATCCTGAAGGGATCATCCATCCTGGATTCCCTGTGTTTCCAGTTCCTATCTGTCCCAGTGTACATCCTCTGGTCTAGCCAGTCTTAGAAGGTAGAATTCGGATCATGGTATTGGGGGGATGGTGGTGGAAGAAAAATTTAGGAACTAGAGAAAAGTTGTATTTTTCATTGTTGCTACATAGATTGCTGACTGGCTTGTCTCCTCCCTGATACCCTTCAGTAAGAGGATATCCAGTGTCCTACAAATGGGCTTTGGGTCTCTGTTCCGCACTACCCACCTCATTCACTATGGTAAGAATTTTTGTTCTGAGGATGCCTGAAACCTGATCCCTCAACACCTCGTGATCACACAGGTTGGTGTGCTTCTTCCATGCGGGCTTTGTTGCTTCTGAGCTAGATGGCCACTTAGTTACGTTCAAGCCTTTAAGACCCCAGACCTTATACCTTTAAGACCAGAGACACTATATCTTTTGATAGCCAGGCACCATCAGCTTTCTTTGTCATAATTGTTTATGCACCCATTTTGTCTTTAGCGATCATTATCGTAGAGGTGAGCACACAATAATATCATTTTTTGTTCTTAGATGCCTGATACCTGATCCCTTTGGCACCTCATGATCACACAAGCTGGTGTGCTTCTTCCATGTGGGCTTTGTTGCTTCTGAGCAAGATGGCTGCTTGTTTACCTTCAATACTTTAAGACCCCTGACGCTATATCTTTTGACAGCCAGGCACCATCAGCTTTCTTTACCACATTTGCTTATTCACCCGCTTTGTCCTCAGCGGTTGTGTCAGGAACGTGAGCATCATAGAATGCCAATGTAATGTATTCTTGTATTGAGGGAGTACTTGAGTGGAGGCCCGATGTCCTTCTGCTACCTTAATACTAAACCTATAAATATACACACATAGACCTATTTCCCCATCCTCATATATAAATATATTTGCATATGTACATGTCTTTTAATAGACCTCTATAAATGCCCTTTGCCTCCCAGCTCTTTCCTCTATTTCCCTTGACTTTGCTCCTGTCCCACTATCATGCTCATTCCCCACCAGGGTTTTAGCAATTCCTCTTGGTTTAAGGAGTTCTTGTACAGTAGATTTACCCCATGCAATTTGCTCTCTTTACTGCTGTATCCAGGTGCATTATTTGTGGATCCAAGCAAGATGAAATTCTTGACTACTTCAGGTTTTTATCTGCTAATCATGATGCAAACTCTTGATCCAGTTGTGAGAATTTGGGTCTTCTTTGCATAAAGTTATAATCTATAATGAAGACTGCAGTCCTTGTGCTCCATCAGGAAGTGCTTCTATTCCTCCTCTTTCAGCAAACAAGGTTGTGTCACCTGTATATTGTTGGTTGTTAATAAGCTTTCCTCTAATTCTGATGCTACATCCTTCCTCATATAATCCAACTTTTTCCCATTATTTTTTCAGCATATAAATTGAATCAATATGGTAAGAGTATACAACCCTGGTGCACACTTTTTCTGATTTTAAAACACGCAGTATGCCCTCGGTCTGTGTGCACAACTCTCTTGATCCATGTATATGTTTTCCATGAGCATAATGTAGTCCTCTGGAATTCCCACTTTTAGCAAGGCTATCCATTATTAGTAGGAATCTTAACACACAATTCTTGCAGAAGGACAGAATACCTAGAAGGAAAATCAACAAAGACACAGAAAAATTAAACAATACAATCATATTGACTTCTTAGACATAGACAGACTGCTCCACCCAACAACAGCACAATATTCATTCTTAGTACACATGAAATGTTCCCCAGAATAAATCATATTTAAGGCCAGAGGGCAAGATTTAATATACTTAAAACCAATGACATATTACAAACCATTTTCCCAGATCATAACATTATAAAGTTAGGAATCATGATAAGAGGAACAGGGGAAAAAAACAAAAGCATGGGAAATGCCCAACATTCAGCCTAAAAATTACTGGGTAATTACAGAAGTAAGGAATTACATTTTTTAATTCCTTGAAAAAAGAGAATGAATATACAACACATTGCAACCTTTATAACACATCCAAAACAGTACTCAGAGAGACATTTGCAGCAATAGATTAAAAAAAGAAGCAGACCAAAAATCAATAGTTTAAGACAGCATCTTCAGCAATTAGAACAGGAGCATAAAAACAGGCATGAGAAGAAATTATGAAATAGAAGCAGAAACAGATGAATATAAAAAAGAAAAACAATAGCAAGGATCATAAGACAAGAAATTGATACTTTGTAAAGGTTAATAAACTTGACAAACATCTGGTAAGTTTAACAAAAGAAAGAGAAGATGCACATATACTAAAAAGAAGTGAAATGGCAACATCACAACAAAAACTACTGACATAAAAAAATAATAACACAACTGTACTCCAACAAATTTGAAAACGTAAAGACATGGACAAATTTCTAGAAATACACTACCTACCTATACTAATAGGACTGATATAGGAGACCTCAACAGACCCATACCACATGAAGAAATGGATGACATCATTAGAAAACTCAACAGCAAAAAATTTCTAGACCAGATTGCTTCACAAGAGAATTTTGCCAAGCATTCAAAGAAGAGTTGAAACCAGTTATACTCAAATTATTCTAGACTATAGTAAAGGATAGCATACTCCTGAATTCATTTTATGAAGCAAACATAACCCTGATACCAAAACCAGGCAAAGAAATTACCAGAAGGGAAAATCATAGAGTAATAAGAGAAAACCATAGACTAATATGCCTTATGAACATAGGTGAAAAAATTCTCCTATGGAGAAACCAAATAAATATTGAAAACATGATAGATCATGATCAAGTGGAATTCACACCAGCTATGTATAGATGATTTAATTTTATAAGTAAAATGAAACAAAGGAAAAGAACTACATGACCATATCAATTGCTACAGCAAAGACAGTTGACTAATTCCTACACCCATTCCAGGAAAAAACCCCACAAAACCAAATAGGAATGTAATGGAAATTCTTTTGCATAATAAAGACCATCTACATAAAACCAATGGCCAATATTTTGCTCAAATTTTCCCATGGGGAAAATCAGACATAGATGACTTTTGTCACCACTCTTACTCAATATAGTGCTGGAAGTTTTAAGGTATTGGATCACAAAAATAAATAAAAACATTAAAACTGGCAATAAAAATTAAACTGTATTAGCAGATGATACAAATCTATATATAGAAATCCCCAAATACTAAACAAGAAAATGTTTGAACTGATTGAAATATTCAGCAATGTGGCAGGGTACAAGATCAATACAAAAATCAATCTGGTTCCTGTATTTTAACAAAGGGAGCTCTATAAAGGAAATGATACCATTTGCAATAGTCACCCAAAAGATAAAACATTCAGGAAGAAATTTAGGAAGGCAAACACAAGACTTGTACAAATAAAACTACAAAAAACTAAAAGAAAGCAGAAGACTACACCATGTTCATGGATAGGAAGAATTAACACTGTGAACATATCAAGAAAACTCCAAACTATCTACAAATACAATACAATTAAGATCCAGATCCCAGCATCATTCTTTAAAAAGCGGTAAAAATCAATCACCAGCTTTGTATTGAAAGGAAAGATACCTATCATAAGCAAAGGACTACTAAAGAAAAACTAAATAGGTCTCTCACTTCCCCACCTCAAAACCCACTTCACAGCCATAATCGTCAAAAACAGCCTGCTATTGGTACAGTAATAGTTATGTAGAAAAATGGAACAGAACAGAAGACACAGATATAAATCCATTCACCTACAGACAACATATGTTTGAAAAAGGGTTGAAATGCATTAAGTGGGAAAGAGAAACATTCTTTAACAAATGGTGTTGGCAAAATTGGTTTCCAACTGAAGAAGAGTAAAAGAGGATTCATACTTCATTCTAATTAAAAGATAGATCCAAATATGAATTAAAGACCTAAACATAAACCACAGAACTTTAAAGATTACTAATGATAGATAGGGATAAACTTAGGGGTTTAAACACACTAACAAATATAACGGAAACACACATACAGCAAAATACAAAATACATAGATATGTGGCATTTATGTGCATCAAAACACTACAAAAATGCATACTTTAAGATACTAGAAAAATACCTCAAAATTCATAAAGGTAAAAAAACGCCTCAGAATTTGGAAGAAATGTTTAACAATGATACATAACACAAGAGACTAGTCTCTACAATTTATAGAAAACTACATTTCAACGGGAATGATGAATAGCTCAATTTAAAAATGGGCAGAGAACATGAACAAACAGTAAGTACATCAAAGACATCGAGGTAGCCAACAGTATATGAAGAAATGTTTGCAATCATTAGTCTTTGGAGAAATACAAATCAAAACAACCATGAGATATCATCTAACACAGGCATTAATATCAAAGTCCCAACAAACAAACAAAACCAGAAAATAACAAATTCTGGAGAGGATGTGGAGAACTTGGAACCCTAATACACTTCTGGTGGGACTGTAAATCAACATTACCCCTGTGGAAAATGGTGTGTCGATTCTTAAAACACTGGGGAACGAAAATACTATATGACTCAGCAATCTCTTTTCTTGGTATACACCCTAAGAAATAAAGAACACAGCATGAGCACACCCCATGTTCTTTGCAGCACCATTCACAATAGTAAGAAGAAGGAAACAATCTAAAAGCCCATCATTGAAAGAACAGATAAGTAAATCTTTGCACATGGACACAGTAGAATACTCCCAATCATCAAAGAATAATGTTGAAATTACGCAACATCCCCATGACATAGAGTCCGAAGAGATTATGCTGAGCGAAGTTAGTCAATTACAAGAGGACTAATAGTATGAGACAACTGTGATTTAAAAAAAATCAATCCGAAAGGATAAAGGAGGAAAGTGGAAACAATAGGCTTGAGGATTGACAGGTATGAACTCAAGTGAAGAGGATTATGTTAACCCTCAAGAGGGAGAAGATAAATCACAGGAGTAGGGTAAGGGAACTACCTGACGGATGGACAGGTAATTTAAGCTGTGGAATTAAAAAAATGTATTATCTGAACTGTTAACAGAAAAAAAACCCACCTAATTCACAATCAATAAATAAAAACACCAGCAACAATGACAACAACCACAGTGCCTGCTTGGTCAGATGAAACCACAAGTCTTAAGGCATTATTATGATTGAGGAATAATGACATCTCTAACTGGAGTAAATAAGCAGATGATTTTATCCTTGCAAGCATATTTATACATGTAAGTTGGTCTTTGACAATGTTTTTTTGTTGTCATAACTAATTGCAGGGGCACTTTTATCAAAAATGCTAAATTTCTGTTCGAACACTGCAAAAAGAGAGTAATAGTTAACATAAAGTATTCTCATACCCAACGAAAGTATTTAATGGTTATCAGGTGTGGGAGGGTAGAAGAAGCAATAAGCTACAGGGTAGACAGTTGGTCAAATGGGTAACATGAAACATAATATATTCCAAAAGGAGATAAACCAAAAAAGTTGGGAGGACAGGGAAAGCCATTATGAAGCTTAGAAAGTTGTGAGGTTGTTGAATGAAAAATGATTATGTAAAACCCCACATAGTTTACAATTTTGATTTTTTATTAAAAAGAATTAGAGTGAGGTTGAATAAAAATAGAGGAGGAGGAGGAGGAGGAGCTCCATGCTTCTGTTCAGCTAACAGTGGGCACAGAAAATGACAGTGTCAGTTTTGTCTGAAGACTCATTAACAGCCAAGACTCATGGCAGCTGGCAAAAAGGTTTTGAGAAAAGTAAGAATTCTCTTGAGTTTTGGGGTTCTTTTAATAATGATGTGAACCCCAATCCATCAGCTTGAAGTGACCACTACATTTCAGCATGAGATCTTGTCTGTATTATGATAGGAGATTCTTGGCCTTATTTAAATCTCCTGCTTCAGCAGACAGTCTACTTATTTAAGATAGACATGTGGGTTTTGGCCTAATTTTGTGAGCTGTAGTTCCAATTAGAGTTTTGTGTTCACAAGCCTTTCAATTCTTTTCTGGGGAGTTTTGTTTGTGTGGCTCAGCTAGCTCTTCTGCTCAATTACTGTGGGTGCTGCTTAGGCTGCTTGGTGTCATTGAGCGGGAAGCTCAGGAGTGGTTAGTGGTTGTGTAAAGAACAGTTTGCTGCTGCCTGTGTCGGGGACTTAAACTCTGCTGCCACTGCTGCTCTAAGCTAAGCTGATTTTCATATGTAATAGGGAATTAGTTCCTCAAAGGTCCTTGCTGATGCTGCAGATGATCTGGCTACTGCTGCCCCCAAGACCTCCCACCTCAATGTGGATTTCACAACTGCTGGGCAGGAATAACACTGATCCTTCTGCAATGGTAGATTGGATTGGCTGCTGCGAGGCTTTCTTTTCCAGATTCTTTGGCCAGAGAGAGCACCTTTTTCTTGTTTTCCTTTCCCTCCAGGCACATTGAAGATGCCTGATTGCATGCTTATATAGTGCCCATCTGTGTTGTATATCAGATAAAGGGAAAACCCTGGGGCTCATTGTGATATGGTTTCTAGTGAGTCTCCCACCTTTTCCCACCTTTTAGATTCTTTTTGTGATTCTTTAGTGAATTATTTACAGGCTATTTAGTTATTTTTAGAAAGGAGGAGTGTGTAAAAATGTGTTTATGCTAACTTATCCCAGAGCCAGAAGACCTTTGCCTCTTCATAGAGTTGAATAACAGGGCAATGGAGGCTTAAGGGTTTGGGAGAGTATATAAAAGTGACTTGTTAGAGCAAGATATTAAAAGTAAATATCTACACTCCTTTCTACCTTGAAATTTGATTGTGCAATTGTGCAAGTGGTTAGCTGTGTATTTGAATTTTATTTCTTATAACAAGTCATCAATGATCAGTGATGCGGTGCCACATTCCCCAAGTATATCAATCAGTGTGCCTTCAAAGAGCAGTGTATCAACAAAATGAAATATTTCTCCTCTATCTGTCTATTAGCAGTAGACTTAATAATATTTTCATGTATAATTTAAACATTAAATTATGCAGAATGGTGAAAGATGGAAGTTTGGAAATCCAGGAAGTGTCTCAACACATATTTTAAAAATTATATCAATGGATAATGAGATATTTGACCCACTCAGTTTCTAAGAAATTGTTCCTATCATTTTGACTAGTATGAAAAGGCAAAGGAATTAACATGTTTTTAAAAAGGTCATTATTCAAATAAGCTGTCACTTAGCCCCAGATTGTCTTAACACCTACTCCATAATTCAGACAGAGTAGATATCATTTATAAATTGCAGTTGTTATAATACAGTGGAATAGTAATAATTGCTCAATAACTAGATTTTATATTATTTGTGTTGTATTGAGTCATATACAGCCTTTTCTGACTTAATACTTATTCAAAGTGAGAGTCCCCATTTCATCAGATATCTATATTCTGAAAAAAACACAATCTCTTCACTTATCAATATGATTACATTTCAAAGAACAAACACTATACAAAAATCAGTGCTGTGAGAAAATGAAGGAAATAAGGATGAACAAACTGGAAGATTACTCCATCATGACATAACTGCTAAATTACATCATTAAAAAACTGTCAAATCACTGCGAATCAGGGCCTATCAAAGTTGACACAAACTTTAGGTATCATAGCCAGCATTAATCTCAACTTGAATGTCAGCATTCATTAATTCCAGATGTATGTTGCCAAGGTCAGGAGTATATTTTTTTACTGGTTTTGTAAATGTGAAATTTCAGATAACAAGATAGTCTGTAAGGGAGAAGATATATGTCTCATGGTAATAAGACTTCTTTGACAGGGATTGTCTTTTTATACTTGTCAGTATTCTAAGCACTTAGCCCACTGCCTTACAAATACACAATACTCAATAAATATTTACTCTTGATCATATAAATGAAACCATAATGTCCCCCAAAGGACATGGTGTGTCCTTGAATTGTTGCAAACATGCCATTATCTTGAACTCTTTTGGGGGGAGGATGCTTTTTAAATGACAAGAGCAATTAGGAGTTATTTCTGTGTTAACCTTTATTGTGGAAGAAGATTAAAATTCCCCAGAGTATAAGTCCCAGGGAGACTATTCCACTCATTAAAAGTTTCCTCCATTTATCTCATTACTTAGAATGACATTTAGCATCTTGCTCAATTGGAATAATTTGATCTAGTGTACATTACTTTCTTATGATGATGAACATTCTAGTGAAATATGAAAACTCTGTTGTACTCAGTTATAACAAGAACATTTTAGTCCAATGTGCACAAAAATCAAAATACAAAAAATAATTTACAAATACTATTTTTATATATTTTGAATCATTGCATTCTTCTCCCGAGGTTTTTTTCAGTTTGCCACCACCAACTTCAATATCTGTTGTCATACATAATGGCTATCTTAATTTCCCGTGATCACTTTTTCTGAACTCATTGACTTCTTTGATTTGAAACTATGCCTTATCAGTGATTGAGGCTGATGTATTTCATCACTACTTAACCAATATGCAACATCATTACAATTGGAGAAAGATTGATGTTATCAAGGACCCAAAATCATTGGCTATGAGAGCAGCAGTGAAGAAATCAAACAACACAATGCATTGGGAAATCTACTGCACAAGTACTCATTAAAGTGTTAAAGACTGACGATGGCACTTTGAGGAATAATGTTGGCCTGACCCAGGCAGAGGTATTTCCAATCCCTCCATATACACTGGCCAGCAACGAATAAGGAAGATGTCAGGAGAATGTCTACGCTTTGAATTGTGATGTTGATGAATACTGACTGTATGATGAGCTTCCAGAAGAAAAAGCAGAGTTTTCTTAGAAGTACAGGCAGAATAGTTCTTAAAAGTGAGGAGGAAAAAAATAGTGAGAAGGGCTAGACTTGGACTCAAGTATGTTAGATATGTGTCAGGAGAGATCAACCCATGGAAAAGAACGTTATGCTTGTAAAAGTAGAAGGTCAACAGAAAAAGAGGGAGACTCTTACTGAAATGAATTGATATGCTGACAGCAACAATGGGCTCAAGCACAACAATAATTGTGAAGATATCGCAGGCCCAGGAAGTGT
Organism: Tenrec ecaudatus; assembly: GCF_050624435.1. Lineage (NCBI taxonomy): Eukaryota > Metazoa > Chordata > Mammalia > Afrosoricida > Tenrecidae > Tenrec > Tenrec ecaudatus. The sequence goes on along the minus strand of NC_134548.1, from coordinate 115,805,826 downwards.
TTCCTTTTGTTGTGTTGTTATGAGTCAGAACTAACTCCACGGCACCTAACCACAGCAATAAAAATCATTTATATATAGACAAAGAATGGAATTACTTCCAAACCCTAATGCACTGAACTGAGGATCATCTATTAACACCCTAGACTTAGCCCAGAGAGCACTGGACAACCTTCTCCTAACAAACACCAGTGGAGGTTAACGCTGCTGAGAGAAACACTGGATTATTGAGATGGAAGAAATGGCATCATTCTCTTTTCATTGTAAAATCTGAAATGAAATGAGTGAAGACAATTAACAGTTAAAAACAGTGTAGTGGAAACCACCTGGATTTTATATTGCTAGGTGTATAAGGTAAGTGGTGCCATTCCACCATTAAAAATATGGGATCTGAACTTTTGGGAAAGTATTTTGCTCAGTGGCAAGTGGCTGGTGGGTGGGATAGAGAGGTTTCAAATTTTTTGTGAACCAGCATTAAAGTTCATGGTATTTCAACCTGACTCTATTGTACCCTGTCATTTCCGACATCTGCTAAATTGTTTCTGCAATAAACAGCAATGGAGGACCTCCTCTGGCTTCTATACGGCAAGTGTCAGACAAGCCTCCATGGTCCCTCCTTCTTTTCCTATTATGATAATAACCATTCCACCCTCGCCACTCTACATCTATGCTGGGCTTCATAATTTGTTTCAATGGCCACACAGATCTCACAGACTACACTCACAATTAAGGGTTGTTGTGAGTTTTTTTTTAAGCAGTTATTAGCATATAACAAATCAGGATCAACAAACAGTAAGAATACAGTCATTGGTCCCCTCGGCCAGCAGCCAAGTCTCTCTCCAGTCCTTAGTCTCTCAGATATGTGGTCCCTTGGCCTTTGCCTCTATAGAACAGGAAATAAGATCACCTGTCACCGTGTCCCACAGTTCCATAGTTTCATGTCCGATAAAGATTGGATACCTTATAGTCTAAATCTTTGTACCACAGGCTGTGATACATCTGGTCTCAAGGACTTCTGCTATTTCGGATAGATCTTGAACATGCTTTTCCAAGATCCTTAGGCTTCTTTCTTATCTTTTGCTGCTTCAAAGATTACTCACCCTTATAGCTAGGAAGGTGGTAATGAAAACAGACCAATCCCCTCTTTGCCTAGTCCTATGCAATCCTATGGTGGGAGTTACAGAAATTTGTGTAGAAAACTCCCATTAAGAAATTTTACTCTACCACACGCTCTGTATACATAAATCTTAGAAAATAATGATGGAAGAATGAGACTCTGTATCACTTTATTTTATTTTGTTGTTTTTTTAAATTCCACGTGACATGAGAATTTCATTCTCTGAGCAGGGTTAAATGTCTACACAAATATTTGTGTCAAAAAGAAAAAAAACAAACATGAATTGATGCCTGACTGCAGAAATTGAGTAGATGTCAGCATAAATTTTTCTGAAATCATTCTAGTTTGGGCCCTGAAAGTTATGTGTCCCCAGTAATTTCTCAGCATGGTTGGTCACTGTAGGTTAATAAAAGTAGGCCTACATAAAATAGCAAAGTTGATAGGAAAAGGGCTAAGACATTTCCCTTTGTGATAAATTAGCAAAAAATTTTATGTGAGAATTAAGACAGGTCTTATGCACAAATGACTTGATTTCCTTCTTGACTCATTTGTGTAAATATTTTGATGCTATATATGGCTTCTTAGATTTTCATTGTATTGCCTTTAATTTCAAGTTTCAGTAGAACTCAACGTGTATGCTAGTAACCCACTGATATGGAAAGTTAGCCGGTCTAATGTGTAAGAAGTTTTGGTTTTCTACTGGTAGAACACTTGGCTGCTAATTGAAAGTTTGGTGATTTAATTCCACCGGTCACATGATAGTTTGCTTCTGTAAAGCTTTGTAGCCCGAGAACCCTATGGGGCAATTCTCCTCTGTAGTGGGACTAGACTGGAAAATAGTGGATTTGGTTTTGGATAATCTGTAATGACTTTCACTCATTTTTTAAAGTCTTCATAAAATCTAAACTTTGAAAATATTTTTTTCATATTTAAGATTAGAAGATCTAGGCAATTTTATACTTCTAACTAAAAAGAAAACAGCCCAGGGAAGTATATAATCACACAATATCTGGGCTACTTTGGCTCTTGTCCCAATTTCCAGGAAATAGGTTTTTTATAAGAAAGGCAACTTTTAGAGAATCCACATTAAGAAATGCATTATCTTAAAGTAGACCCACTCACTACCATTGAATGGTTTCTAACCCTATAGGACAGAATAAAAAGGTCACTGTGAGTTGCTGAGATGGTAACTCTTTAAGTCAGTGTAAAGTCTTAACTTTCTCCCATGGAGCAACTGATGGTTTCTAAGGGATGGCCTGGATGTTACCAGCCTTTTATGTAACCAGCTATGCCAGCAGGGACTCTTCTTTTTAAAAAAGAATGTTGCCTAATTAAATAGATTCCAGAAAAAGAAAAAAAAAGTACGAAAGCCATGCATTATCTTGATGGGACCTCCATCTTTCTGTACTGGCATGACATCTAGGGACAATGGTAAGATTCAGTTGCCCAATTTTTCATCTTTGATAGAAATCCACTTGATATGATGTGTTTGAATATATCATCCCCATTTAATTCCAAGTCCAACCTACCTCCTGCCATTGAGTGGATTCTAACTCATAGTGGACCTTGTAGCACAGAATAGAGTAGCCCCTTTGGGCTTCGAAGGATGGAAATAATTATGGCACCAGCAGGTCTCATCTTTCTCCCTTGAAGTTAGCAGCCCAACTCATAATCAACCATACCACCAGGACTCTTAATCTGGAAAGGAGACAGAACAAACGCTAGACAAACTTTTAGTTCATGGTGTAATTATCCTACTATTCCAAACTCAGTTTTCTTAAATAGCTATGTTTGCGCACATCACACTATGACCATTTTGAAACCCTCGGAATTTTTCCCTAGAGGACATGGAAAAATTACACAGAAAAAATTGTTTCAAACATCTTTTACTTTTTTTACACATCATCGTTTATATTTTGATTCCCCTTCTCTTATTTTCTTTCACTTGATTTGAGGAATGTTTTCCTCTTTGCCAAGGGGCTCTTTCCCCCAGTATTCTACTGCTTACTTCATGATCTCCCTACCACCCACTCAAGGATAGTTACATTTAGACCCATTTATAACTTTTTTCTCATAAATTCAGTGTGATTCTATTTGTATTGTCCTGTGTTGTCTATAGTCCTGAAGTGCAAACGTGCCAAGTCTGTGTATTGCAGTAAAATCTGTATTTTAAACTAGCTAAACTTCTTTGAGTTATGCTTCTAGTTGTTTCCCACATTTGATCTCTGGATCATCCCAAAGGAATAAGAAACCTGATGGCTCTGCCTGACAAGCAAGCAGAAAGGACAGTGAAAATGTTCCACAGAAACATCATAGTTAATCTTGGCTCGTAGAGAGGACAATGAAGCAGTCCCCATTGGAATATAGAGAGCAAGATGCTCAGTGCCCAGAGATAAGGTTGAAAAATATAGCATTTAGTAGTGTGAATATTGCAAAAAATGTTAAGTCTAATTTGGGAAAGACTTAGAGTCAAGGGTTTTTATTCATGATTTTTATAATCACATCTGAGAGGTCATTTTTAATTTGACTTATTAAAATAGATAGCTCTATCCAAAACTTCACTAATTCTTTGGAGGGAATGTGTATTTCTTTGTTCATAAAGGAGTATGATGTACCTTAAGGTGCAAAAAATTACTGAAAGACTTTTTGAGCTTGATTTCTTTGAAAATATGTGGATGCTACTGATATTGCATGCTTTTGAAGGAAACAGCCAATGTGGAATTTTTGGTACATATTTCAAACCTCATTTAGAATCTGTATGCTATGTGATTTGGTGTCAAGGATGCATGAAATTAAATTTAGGAAAGCTCAGCTTTAAAAAATGTCAATTTTTCTGTGCATCAGGTAGTTAGATTCTGAGTAAAAATTAGAACGGGCTATTTTCCAATGGAAATTAATGACACTAGTAAGAGTGGAATCATAATTCTGCACATAAAAATGTACTAGAAACTTTAAGAGCTTAGGACTCTCTACAAAAAATGAAAGTAGATGGTCTGTGGGATGGAAGTCTGTCTACTTTTTGACGTAGGAGGAAATGTAGATTTTAAGGGATATATGAAAAAGTCAGCCTCATAGAAAGCATGCTTTCAATAGTATTGTAAGGCATATTTTCAAATAGTTTTCAAACAGGCACTTTAATTTAAAGGCTGAAAAGTAGATAGTATATTTTATGAATAATTTTGAGATGAAATATTCAAGATTTGAAATCAGTATCTATTTCTTTATTATTGTATTTGAAGGACTAAATTTAAACTATATAGTAGAGAGATTTCCATAGGTATCATTTTTATTCATATGAACTATAATAATGTAAGATATTCAGAATTTTTTACATATCTATATCATTTCATTTTAAAATGTACTATAATATAAATTATAGAAAGCTAAAAGCATGATCAATACTTTTTAGTGTAATTTTAATGATGGGATTGTTTTATGCCATGGAAATTTACCACAGAAAGCAGTAGATTTTTTCCCATATATTGAAAAGTTTCTAAGTTCTAGATAGGAGTTTCTTTTTTTTCATCTCAGTTCCTTGGCATTACAAAACTGCCCTTTTTGTTTCTTGTGCATCTCTTTTGTCATCGTATCCTTTTAACAACTGCGGGAAATAATTATGACTTGTGTCGTTCTTGTTTTTTAAATATGAGGACAGGGAGACTCAGGGAGGCAATGAGACTGAACTATGAGGACTCGATTAATAGGTTGAATTCGCAATTGCTGCCATCCCGGCTCAGTGTTCTTTTCATTATGGCTGTATGGCTTCCTTTCAGATTGTCATAATCAGACTACTTAGCTCACCATGAATATTTTCTCAGTGTAAAAACAATGGGTTTATAAAAACTGTACTGGCTTGTATGATGCATCTGAGAAAAAAGGCTCAGTCAGGCCACCAGGAAACGAATGTTTCACAAGTAAACAAGTTCAGATCTATAAACTTGAAAAGTGAGCAAGGTGCCCTTCATCGCCATCTAAAGAATACCTTGAGTGAGACATTATCATAGTGATTAAGGCAGATATCATAGCAGCACTAACAGCATTTACAATATAAAGGAAGTAATACAAAGGAAAAAACCAAAATAGAGTGATTAACAACAGAGTAGAGGACATATGGGAACACATAAAAGGGACATCAAAATGACTTTAGGGACTTATGAACCACGTAGTTGAAGAAAGACCAAAGGGATGAATGAGAAGCAAGGTGAGGAGTATTCCTAGACGAGGGAAGACCATGGGCTCCTTCCCTGAGAACAAGCCATATTTACAAAACTGCAAGTCCATTCTGATGACCAGTGAAGAAAGAGGGTCAATGGAGCCTTTCCATGATTTTAAAGGCTGAAAGACAACAAAATGTATAACCTTAACCATGGTAGCATTATGGGTTAGACATTAGAGTTTACCTGCAAGGTCTGAGGTACAAACCTGTCAGCTTCGCACAGGAGAGGCTCTCTTCCGTAAAGATTCACACTTTCAGAAACCCTACATTGGGTCTGTAAGTCAGAATCGATTTAATAGCTGTTAGTTTGCTTTCTGGGGATTGAAAAGCAAGAAAGTGAGGTGAAGTAACATGGAAGGCAAAACTGAATGCAAAAACCCTCCCTTAATCTATCAATGCCAATTTCGAGCTTCATGTTACTAGGAGGACATATCCCACACTGATGGTGTAGCCATTAACCAAAGAAGTTAGTGTTTATTAAATACATATTGTATACCAATTTCTATAAGATATGCCATATCATTGAAACCTCCTCGTCTATACCAACTCAAAGTGACCCTATATGGCGTTTCCAAGACCATAAATCTTTATGGAAGCAGATAGCCTCCTCTTTTTTCCATGCTGGGTTCGAACCACCAACTTTGGGTTTTAGTTGTTAGGTGCTGTCAATTCTAACTCACAGCGAACAAAACACTGCCTGATACTGTCATTGTTATGTTTGAGCCCACTTTTACAGACACTGTGTCCATCTATCTTCTTCTCGGTCTTTCTCAAAATCTTGCTCTTCATCATTGAGTGCTCCAAATCCTTCTTGATTTCAGCAAGCAAGATTGTGTCATCTGCATATCAAAGGCTGTTCATAAGCCTTCCCCCAAAGTTGATGCTGAGTTTAAATAGTCCAGCTTCTTGGATTATTTTCCCAGCACACAGAATGAATAAATTGGAGGAAAGGATACAACCTGACACACACCTTTCTTGATTGTAAAACATGAAGAATTCCCTTGCCCTGTTCACATAGCTGCCTCTTGATCCATACACAGGTTCTGCATGAGCACAACTTAACCAATTAGTTCAAGCAATTGTTTAACTGAATCATTGAGGTTTTCTACATATAGGATTTTGTTATCTGCAAATTAAAAAAAATATTTCTTTTGTGCCTGTGCAAACACCTTTAATTTCTTTTTGATGTTTTATGACTCTAGCTAAAATGTCCAGAATATTAAATAAAAGTGGTGCTAGTTCCTTCCTGTTTAAAACTGCTTCCAGGGAGAAGAATGAGGATTTCCACTCTCATAAGAGCTACAATCTCGGAAACCCACAGGGGCAGTTCCACTTCCTCCTATATGGTCGCTGTGTGGTCATTGACTCTACTGTAGGGAATTTGCTTTTGCCATCCTTGCAATTGTTACTTGAGCCCTTTTTTGCAGCCAATGTGTCACTCCAATGCATTCAGACTCCTCTTTTTCGTGGAGCCTCTACTTTGCTGTTGCTAGCATGATACCATTCTCCAGAGATGGATTTCTCCTTATAACAGGCCCAAAACATTTGAGGCAAAAGCCTCGGAACCCTCTCTTCCTAGGAACAGTATGGCACAAGGAACAAGACATCCTTCTTCCTAGGAACAAGGAGATTTGTTTGTTCTGACAGTGTATAGTACTTTCAATATTCTTAACCAACAGCATGAGTCAAATGCATAAGTTCTCATGTCTTCCTTATTTATTTTTCAGCTTCCACATGCATATAATGCTATTGCAAATGTTATGTCTTAGGTGAAGTGCAGCTTACTTCTCAAAATGGCATCTTAGTTCTTTAAATTTTTTAAAGAGGTCTTTGTTGCAGACTTAATTAATTAATTACTTTTAAAAATTAAATACTTTTATGGGGGCTCTTACAGCTCTAATCACAATACATACATTCATCCATTGTGTCAAGCATATTTGTATATATGTTGCCATCATCATTTTTGAAGCATTTTCTTTCTACGTGAGCCCTTGATATCAGCTCCTCATTTTTCCCTTCCTCCTGAACCCTTGATAAACTATAAATTATTATTTTCATATTTTACATCATCCGCTGTTTCCCTTCACCCACTTTTCTGTTGTTCATCCCCCTGGGAGGGGGTTATATGTCGATCCTTGTGATTGATTCCCCCTTTCTCCCCCCACCTTCCCCTTCCCTTCCTGGTATCTCTATTCTCATTATTGGTCTTGATGGGTTTATCTGTCCTGGATTCCCTATGTTGCAGGCTCTTAAAAATATGGAACACTTCATGAATTTGCATGCCAACCTTGCTCAGGGGTCATATCAATCTTCTCTGTTTCATTCCAATTTTAGTATATGTGCCACTGAAGTAAGCACTAATTTAATTTCTTGATTACTGCTTTCATGAGCATTGGTCATGCATCCAAATAATATGAAATCCTTGAAAACTTTCAGCTTTTCCCCATTCATCACATTATTGTGTATTGGTTCATTTGTGAGGATTATGGTTTACTTTACCAAACAGAGTTGTAATCCATTGTGAAGGTTATACACGTTTATATCCATAAAGTGCTTCAAATCTGCTTCAAATTCAGCAAGCAAGGTTATATCATGTACATATCACAGGTTCTTAATGAACCTTCCTCTGAGGCTGACTTTACATTCTTCTTCATAGGGTTCAGCTTTTTAAATAACTTGCTCAGCATATGGGTTAAATAAATATCATGAAAAGATACGGCGCTGATGCACATCATTCCTGCTTCTAAACCATGCAGTATCACTTTGTTCTGCTTGAACCGCTGCCTCTTGGTCTGTGCACAGATTCTGCAGGAGCACAATGAAGTGTTCTGGAAATACCATTCTCCCCAATGTTATCAATAGGTTGTTAGGATCTACAGAGTTGAATGCCTGTGTATAGTCAATAAAACACATGTAAACGTTTTTTGGATAGTCTATGCTTTCAGCAATGATTGATCTGACTGAGGACAGCAATAATATCCATTCCAAGTTGTCTGTGTATGATGAGACCCAAAAGAGAGATTAGTTAAGGCCTTTACTATTTGGGAGAAATTTCAGGTTGAAACAACCAGCCAATCAATTAAAAATGGTCCTTGAAAGGGAGAATAGTCTCATTTGAAGTGTTTTTAAAAGTTCTGAGTGGAAGATGGTAGGATATAACACTTATATTGTAAGCTTATGTCAATATAAGGGAGAACTTTCATACGTGAAGCCTAATATTAGAACAACGGAATTGACACCCAAGATAGTCTGTTATAAGGGACATGTCCCTTTATGTATATTTGTTAAATTTCTGGTCCTACATTATGGTTTTTAATTATGAAGTAAAATTTTGAAATTATGACAGATTCCAAGTCTGAGACTGCAAAGAGAATTGGTGACCCCTTCGTTTTGGCATCATTTACCTAAGGCCCGATCAGGGATAGTGGTGCTATCTTTAATCATTTCATTTTGTAATTGCTTCCTGTGAATCTTAGTTTTAGAGGATCAAAGTAAGTAGATATTTTCTTTCTTTCTCTACAATACAACTTAGTAGGTTGGGATTTTTAACTTTGGGTTATATTTACATTATTAGTTGGGATATGGAATAAAGTTTACTTCTTGTGCAAAGTGTTGAGAAATGACAATATGACTTCATTTTGAATTGACATTTTTAATTGAATACCTCTTTAGTAATTGTGCTATATTTTGAAAGTGTACCGCAAAGTGTTTATTCTATATAATAAATTAGAATTTCAGAATGAATATTTTTATATTTATTAGTAAAAACTTATAGTTAATTATAATTGTTAATAATATTTCCACTATTCAATAAAATCTGAAGAGTTTATGATGGGCAACTCACTCCCATTCCTATGATTGAATGCATTAAACTTGACCAGATTTTAAAATTTACTGTTTGTATTGATCTTTATGGGAATGTGCTGTTTTGTGCTTCATTGAAAAATACAGCAGAGTCCAGAGCAATAGAACTTTCTGTGATGATGAAAATGTTCTATACTTTCTAAACAGTTATAACTACCTACTGAGATACAAGTGACTATTGAACACTTGAAATTGTCTAGTAGACAGAAGAAATTAACTTTTAAATTTCATTTTTTAAATTAAGAAAATAGTAGCATGTGGCTAATGGGTCTCATATTAATCAGCACAAGTCTAGCAAACAGAGAGATATAAATTAGGGATGTTACAATATAATCCTGACCCTTTCTTTAATATCTCTGTAGGGTAGCTACACTTTTGGGTCCGATTGTTGTAATGTTGTGGCTTATGCATTGCTCTGATGCTGGAAACTATGTCACTGATTGTTCAAATACCAGCAGAGTCACCCAAGGACAACAGATTTCAATGCCTCTTCCAGATTAAGTCTAAATCCATGCAGATTCCAGGTTCATGCATCAAATATTAAGCTAGACCAGAGGCTTCTCCTAATGTGCATGCTTCAAAAGCTGATGAACCCAACATCAGCAGTAAAACCACAGGTTGGTAGCTCGAAAGGCAGATGAATTCAAGGGCAGAAGGTCATATGACAGGCTGCGGATGGCTCCCAATCTTCACTATGGTAAGCCATTGGCTCAGCTCCAAAGAACCAGAGGTCAATGGGTCAGATGCATGATCAAGACCCTGAAAAAAGCAAACATGATTTAGTACAACATCCACTTATATTAGAAGCAAGAACCATCCCCGAGAAATTTCCTTTCAAATGCACCTGTTTGGCAGCTCTGTTTTTACATTATAGTTTTCAACATTTTTATTGAGTTATAAATCAGATACATACATTTCCATAGTACAGGTGTATTTTTCCAATAACTATTGTTATAAAATTTTCATTCATCCACTCCCATAATTAGGTTGCTTTTAAAGAGAGTTGTACAGGCATCATCACAATCCATTCTAGTGCACACTCCTGCATTCATTAGTTGCTCCCCAATTCCTCTCAACCTCCCCCCTGACAAACTGTTACATCAGTTATTGTCTCCATGCATCTAATCCTTCTGTGTTTCATAAATTGGGAAACATGTCCGAAAAAATCAAAAGTGGAAATGAAACAGAAAAAAGTAAATAAAATAAGAATAAAAATATAGTAATTCCTCGTGACTACATTGAACTTGATTGAGCCCCACTAGGCATCTTACAACCTTCCTTCCATTGATTTTAGTTCACTTGTTGTTCCCTTGTCCCTGGGTTGGTTCTCCACTCCCCCTTAATCCTTTCTCCCACCTCCCCTTCTCCCGTATCTGCCCAGAATCTTTTTTCTCATTCTTTTCATCTTTGAATTATTTATCCCACCTATCTTATCTAGATAGACATGCAGATACATTAATAAGTGCAAAAACCAGGCAAAGCCAAATAAAACAACAAAGGAAGGCAAAATCAACAAAACAATAGCAACAGCAGAAAGCAAGTACAAAATAACAACAAAAAGAAAGCCACTGACAAAAATAGAAAAATCTGGCTTTGGCCTTTATGAGTGTTTTCCAGTTGAGTCTGATGGGGTGCCACACTGTCTCCCAAGTCTATTTTTGGTATTCCCCAGGGGTTTCATCAGTCTGCTCCCCCTGCTGCTCTGCTGCATGCCCTCACTTCTTCACCCCAGTGTGATGGGGCCAGACTGTGCACTATTCCCATATTATGTCTCCAGTGCTCTCCCCAACAGCATCTTAGTTCAGTGCGGAATGCTGGCTTCAGTGGTGGGGCCAGCCCTATGGTCTTCCCTGTGCATTGTCTGCTCTGAGCAGGACCATCGTCCTTGGGGCTTGGTGACCCAGGATGTCCTCTCCTCCCTCTCCATCCCTCTGCATTTCTCCGTTGTACTCTAATCCCCCAGGATCCTCTCCCCAAGCTGTACCCGCAATGCTGTCCTCTAAAGTGCATTCTTTTGAGGTGGGTATGTGTTCAAATAGTTGGGATTGGGGCCGGCCTGGAGACCTCTCTATTGGTTCCCTGGCACATGCCGGTATGTTGTATTCATGTCTTCGTGCATCAGGTTGAAACCTGGTCTCTTCTTCTCCTGTGGAGATATGAACAATTCCTCTCCTTGCGTGGATTAGTGCCCTGCTCCCCCTCTACCCATGTCTTTTTTTCTCTTTTCCTCCCTCTGATTTAGTTGGCTGCTATAAGTATCCCTGGATTGGTTTGACCCCTGCCATAGTTGTTGAACCTCACCCCAAGGATGTATGTATATAGTAGTTTTCCCCTATGCCCCGTTTTTTGGTTTATTTGTTTGTTTTTAAAATTTACCTCAGTGGACTCATGTTGTGCTTGCCTTTTTGTGCTTGACATCGTTCACTTAGCATATTTCCTCCACTCTTCCCATGCTGCAAGGGCAATATAAAAAGGAAATAGAGGAAAGAACCTGGAGGGATAGTGCATTTCTAGAGACCTACTTGCAAGCATACACATATGTAAATATACATATAATGAGAGGGGAGAACTATGTATTCATATCTATATGTTAAGAATTGAGATTGCAGACGGGCATTGGGCCTCAACTCAAGTACTCCCTTAACACAAGAACACTTTGTTCTAATAATCCAGCATTCTGCGATGCTCAACTTCCCGACAGGATTGCTGAAGACAAAATGGGTACATAAGAAAATGTGGTGAAGAAACCTGATGGTGTCCAGGTATCAAAAGATATAGAATTGCTGTCTTAAAGGCTTGAAGATAAACAAGTGGTCATCTAGCTGAGAAACAGCAAAGCCCACATGGAAGAAGCACACCAGCCTGTGTGATCATGAGGTATCTATGGGATCAGGTATCAGGCATATAAGACCCAGAATAAAACCATATCCAATGTTAATTGGTGGGGGGCATGGAGTGAAGACCCAATGCCCATCTGTAGACAATTGGACATCCCCTCACAGAGGGGTCACAGGGAAGAGATGAACCAGTCAGGGTGCCATATAGCACCGATGAAACATACAACTTTCCTCTAGCTCTTTGGTGCTTCCTTCACCTTCCTATCATGACCTCAATTCTACCTTACAAATCGGATTAGACCAGAACATGCACACTTCTACAGATATGAGCCTGCAACACAGGGAATTCAGGATAGATAACCCCTTCAAGCCCAACAAGGAGAGTAGAGATACCAGGAGGATTACGGGAGGGTGCGGGGGGGGGGGGGGAGTAACTGGTAATCAATCACAAGGATCAACCTTGAACCCACTCCCAGGGGGGAAAATAATGGAAAAGTGGGTGAGGAGCGACGGAGGACAATGTAAGATATAGAAAAAAATCTATAACTTATCAAGGGTTTTTGAGGGAGGGTGGGTAGGGGAGGGAGGGGGAAGAGATGGGTAGCTGATATCAGGGGCTCAAGTGGGAAGAGAATGCTTTGAAAATGATGACGGTGGCACATATGCAAATGTGCTTGACACATTGGAGGAATGTATGGATTGTGATAAGATATAAGAGGCCCCAATAACAGTATTTTTTAAAAAAAGAATGAAAATATAGAGGAAGGAAGAAAAGACCACCAGCAACATCAAGATACACCAGAGAGAAAATTTCTGTTGTGGAACAACTGAATTCAGCAAATTCAGTTTAGGTCAAGAGGGAGGTCAATTGACCAATATCATATTATACCTTAGTACCATTTACAATAATCTCTGTCTGATAGCAAAGCTGTTCATGTCCCTTGACTGTTGCCAGAGGGGCTCTCCTAGAGCAGTGGTTCTAAACCTTCCTAATGCCGTGACCCTTTAATACAGTTCTTCATGTGTGATGACTCCCCAACCATAACATTATTTTTGTTGATACTGCATAACTGTAATTTTGCTACTTTTATGAATCAGGCTCCCCCTGGGAAAGGATCATTCGACCCCAAAGAGGTCACGATCCAGATTGCGAACCACCTAGGTAATCTGCAAATGAATTTTGGGCTTCCATTGTCCTATGCAGCCTTCTGCTACTTTTTCACAATTTGAGCTCTGATAACGTTTCCGTCATCATATTTGGATTTTGTTATTTGTCATCTTTGGATCACACAGGCTGGTGGGCTTCTTCCATGTGAACTCAGTTGATGCCTCACTAGATAGCTGCTTGGTTGCATACAAGCCTTTAGGACCCTGGACACTATTCCACTTGATCGATGTGCACCATCTACTTTCCTCACCACAGTTCTCTTTACCACCCATATCTTCTTGAGGGTGAGTGTCAAGCGAGGCCATGTTATAAAAACTGACAGTTCTTGGATTAGGGGTAAAATTAAATTGGAGCTCAGAATCCACCCACTTGTCTAGGGGTTATGTATGACTCTGATTTATTTTAGCGGTCATATGATATCATTTTTTGACCTAAAAACCAACCAACCAGCCAACAAAACATTATCAGTTATCCCCCTGGTTTATAAGCCAATTGTATTGATAGCATCAATGCTTTATCCAATGATATAGAATTTAAGGTACTGAGGTTATGCAAGTATAGTGTAACTTCAAACCATAATCCATGAGTTGCTGCTTTGTACAAAGTGAATTCTTAGATGATTGAGTTCTGTTTATATTGAGCCTGGGGATTGGTGCTGGTGGAAAATTCCCTGTAGTCTTCCTTACAAGGGAAAAACCTTGCCTTTCAGAATAATGCATGCTAATTTTATTCAAGGAGGACATTGAGGTAGTAACTATATAGGGGTTCTGAGTCCCTTTTCATTGGATGCCTGCTAAGCCAGGGATCCCAACCAAAGCCAAACGTCTACCAATTCCCCAGTCTTGGAGTGGCCATCATTTTATTTCTTCCCTCATCAGGAAATATCACTCTGAAGTCCAATAGCTACAGGTCTTTCTAGTGTGGCCATGTTCTCCATAAGGCCAATGTCTAAAGTCATCATGGACCCTAGTCCATGACATGGTTCATCAATGGTTGGTAAGAGACTAATTTTAAGATGTCTGTGCAAGATCATAGAACCAGGTTAATTCTTCCCTTGGTTCTCTGTAATTATTACTGAGAATCCCTTCCCAATATCAGATTGCTCCTTCCTATTTGCCCACCAATAGATATAGAAATTGATTGGCAGCTTCTAACTGATCCAATTATGAAGTTGATTTCATTGTGTTAGATCAGGTCATGGGGAAATACTTGGTGTTAAATGACAAAACGCTGAAAATTCATACTCAGGCAATCTCTACACATTCCAGTAGTAAATCTGTGCATAAAACATGTTTTGAGTATGAAAACTCAAAGTTACTTTGAGGACTAAGGTGAGCCTGAACTAAATCATGGTATTTTCAATTGCCTCGTACACATGTGAAAGTGAGACATAGAATAAAGTAGAGCGGAGACACATTGATGTATTTGAATTGTGGTGCTAGAGAGGTATATTAAAATACCATGGACAGCCAAAAGACAAATCGATCTGACTTGGAAAAAGTCCAGCCAGAGTGCTCACTGGAGGCCAGAATGGGGAGACTTCATCTTACATATTTGGACATATTGTCGGGAGAGATCAGTCCCTGGAGAAGGACATCATGCTTGATGAAGTAAAGGGGCAGTGAGAAAGAGAAAGGCCCTCAAGGAGATGAATTGACATAATAGCTGCAACAGTGGGCTCAAACAGAGGAACAGTTATTAGGATGGCTCAGGCCCAGTAGTGTTTCATTCTATCGTGCATAGGGCCACTAAGGGTTGGAACTGACGCAATGGCACCTAACAACAACAACCCATCAAGAGGCAGTGCTAATTATTTGTGACTAGAATGAAAAAGCTAGAAATGAAAAAAAAGGGACAGCAGCTGGAAAAAGAGCACTCTGGTTATATTTCTTCCCAGAAAGATTTGCTTGTTTTTCTACCAATCAATAGTATTTTCAACATTTTTCACCAACACCATAATTAAAATGCATATTTTTTTCTTTGGTCTTCCTTTGCCATTGTCCAACTTCCCCAAACATATGAAGCAATTGAAAATGCCATGGCATGGAACAGACAGACTTTAGTCCTCAAAATGACATCCTTGCTCTTCAACATTATAAAGCGGTCTCATGCAGCAGATGTGCCTAATGCAATATGTTATTTATTTTCTTGACCACTGCTTCCATGAGCATTGTGGGGCCAAGGAAGATGAAATCCCTAAAAACTTTACTATTTTATCTATTGATCATGATAGCTACGTGTGTAGATGTAAGGATTTTTTTTCTTTACATTGAGTTGTAATCCACACTGAAATTTGCATTTCTAGATCTTCAACCAGTGCTTCAAGTCCTTCTTTCTTTCTGTAAGCAATGTTGTGTCATGTGTCTATCCCAAGTAGTTAATAAGCCTTCCTACAGTCCTGGTGCTATATTCTATCTTCTTCATATGGTCCGGCTTCTTGGAGTATTTGCTCAGCATTTAGGTTGAATAAGTATGGTGAAAGGATACAGCCTCGACAGACACTTTTCCTCACTTTGGACCAAGTAGCATTTCCTTGTTCTATTCAAATGGCTGCCCTGTGTTCTGTACATTATTTCCACATAAACACAATGCAGTTTTCTGGAATTCCCTGTCTTTTCAATGTTATCCATAGTTTGCTATAATCCACACAAGCAAAGGCCTTTTTATTGTCAATGAAACACAAACATCTTCCCGGTATTCTCTGCTTTTAGCCAAGAGCTGTCTAACACCAGCAATGCTATCCCTCATCCCATGTCCTTTTCTGAATCCAGTCTAATTGTTGTTAAATAATCGTCAGCAAAACTTTACTTGAATGTGATAGTGATGATATTGCTTGGTCATTTCCACCCTTTATTGGTCATCATGCTTGCTGCAGTAGGAGGTCAACGTAAAAAAGAAACCCCTCAAGGTTAATTGACACAGTGGCTTCAACAATAGGCTCAAATATAGTAATTGTGAGGATTCTCCTTCTGATCAGCCAGATAGAGGATTGCTATGACTCTGAACCAACTTGGCAGCATCTAAAAATAACAACAAGAATGTAGTTAAGTTATTTAACCTTTCTGTAGTCCATTATTTTCTTCTGCAAATTATACTTTATATAGGTGATTCTTTCTTAAAATAGTGTGCTCTTTATAAAGTTCATAAAAATTCTTTAGAATTTTCCCCAGATGATTAGGAACTGCTTGCTAGTCATCTCTTCATAAGATATTAGTCAGATGTTTACATTAAGTACCCGCTTCAAGTCTACATTAGCCGGACAGTTTGTTGCATGGTGGTGGCTTGCTAAACTGGTGGAAGCTCTGTAACAGGTACAGTACTGCCTTGGTTGTTGAAGTCAATCCGTTTCAATCACACATTTGGAAGAACTGAAAAGGAAAACATTTTTCTCATAAGAAATTATGTAAAACGAAATAATTGCCTCTGCTGTCCAAAAATCACACTTATAACTTCACTAGGGAGGCTTTTAGCTTCCTCTCATCACTCGGATATGCTATCGCCATTGAGTTGTTTCTGATTTATCTGAATTCACAGTAATTTTCCAGTCTCTTCAATGTTCTGGGTTCTTCCTTTTGTGGTTAACGGTTTCGTGCCTTTCATGAGCTACTTAAACCCCCCTTTTTTTTTCTCTTAAAAATGGTGATAATACCAACTTAGGCATGTGTACTCAGGCGCCAACTCAGGCAAGCAGCGATTTGATTCTAATTTCTCAAGTTTGTTCTTTCTTTAACCCTTAGCTTTACTGCTGGTATCACTGTCTTCTTCGGAGCCATGTAACAAAAGACAGTGATAAATGCTGTAATGCACTGACAGGAGCACTGCATGTTGTCTGAGCGAGAGCAGCCCATAGACTGTGTCCGTGGCTGTGTTGTGGAAAGTTTGAGTTTGGAGCTGTTTGACAAACAGAAGGACTCAAAATATGACTGAGGAAGAGCCGCCTCCTCAAATTAAAGTCAAACTTAGTCACGTGAATGGAGTAAAGCTTTTGAGACCTTTACTTGCTACTGAGACATGATTCAAGATGAGAAGAAGCAGGTGAGAACATTCATTAATAATCTGACTTTGAAATGTTCAAAGTATGATTTAAGAAAAGTAGAAGTCAGAAAAAGTGAAATGGAATGCATAAAGATAAATATCCTAGTCATTGGTGAGCTAACATGGACAATTTTAATTAGATAACCTTATTGCTTACTATGCTAGGAATGGCAAATTCAAGAGAAATATCATCAAATTTATCACCAAACAGAACAGTTCAAGATCTGTCTAGAAGTATAGTGCTTTCTCTGATAGGACAATGTCTACATACCTACCCGAGAAAGAACTTTTAATATAACTATTATTCCAATTTAAAATCTACTCACCAACCACAAACTTCAATGATAAATAAATGAAAAAATCCAACTATGTTTTTCTGTCAGAAGCTGAACACACGTGCATTCAAGATTCTTTGAGCATCACTGGTAGTTGTCATTTGAAATTTGGAAACAATGAGAAAGGATTACTAGTTGGAAATATGATCTTGCTGATAGAAATGAAGCTGAGGTTACATGATAGAATTTTGCAAAACAAACAACCTCTTCACTGAAAATACCTTTTCTCAGCACACATATGGAAACTATACACAGGGTCTTTCCCTAAAGGAATACATGGGAATCAAATGAACTGCATCCATAGTAAGAGACTATAAAGAAGCCAATATAATAATAATTATAATAATAAAACAAGGTGAGGGGCCAACTGTGGAATACATGATCAATTCTCCTTATGTAAGTACAGATTGAAGCTAAGGAAAATAAAAATAAGTCCGTCCATGAGAGCCAAAATATTTCCTTAACTTATAATCCATGTCTGAACATGGAGATCATCTGAAGAACAGATTTGGCACACTGAACACTATATTAGTTGTTTTATGACATAATCAGTACATCATTCATAAAGAAAGCAAAAAAATCATTAAAATGACAAGGAAAAAATGAATAGGTATATGTTAGAAAAGATTATGAAACTTGTTCTTGAACATAGAATATCTAAAATGGATGGAATACATAATGATGTAAAAGCTGAACAGAAAATGCCAATAGACCATTTTAGAAGACCAAGTATTATAAGAAAATGTGCAATTTCCTTAAGAGTTCACAAACTTCAATTAGTGCTCATCTTTTGCTCTATAACTCAATCTATGACTCTGCCATACTTGTTTAGTTAACTAAGGAAGTGACTTTAGTTTTCATCCTCCAAAGTCACAATTTTTTTTCTAATATACTTGTCTGCTGCATTTCGATGTTTGTTTGGTTTTTTGTATAAGAATCTTTATCTTAATACTCTAATGACCCATTGCCACTTGATGCCATTTGTTCAGGGCAGGGAAATCTTTAATTTCGTTTCCCTTTCTTGACCCTCCTCTTTTTTGCCCAACCCCAACTGGTATTATGTCATGTAAATTTCTAAGTTCTCTGGTCAAAATGCTTTTCCACACTCCTAATTCTGTCATTTGAATGAGTGAGAGATTTTTTTATTAATTTCTTCCTCCAGCCAGTGAACAATTCTTTATTAACACTCTCATTTCCTAATTCTTTCACATTCTCTCTCCAAAATTCAAATTGAACTCACTGCCATCACATTAATTCTGAATCACAACCCTCTCTAAACAATCTTTCATCCATACCACTCTATCAAAATTATCCTTGTCAAGGTCATTAACGTCCACAATTCTAAATTCAGTGATCAATTATTACTATCTTACTTGATCCATCTGCAGCATTTGACAGTTAAAATCATTTTTTCCTCCTGAAAACACATTCTCCACTTTACTTACAAAGACAGCCCTCTTTGTGCCAGGAAACCATACTTATAGGTCCACTCCTCAAAACCCATTGCTTTTTTCTTCTCTTCTCTTTGTCTTGGTGTTCCACAGGACACAGTCATTGAGCATCCTTGTCCTCTATCTTCACTCTCTTGCTAGTTTTATTTAAATCCATGGTCTTAAAGATGTTAACCAGGCTCTCATTTTTACCTCCACCCTGGACATATTCACAAGAACCTCACATGTATACCATGCTGCCTACGTGAAATCTCTGTTAGCTAGGCATCTCAAAATTACTCCGTCCAAAATTTGAGCACTCTTCCCCCACCACTCCAAGTGTATTATTTTTTGTTTGTTTATTTTTATTTTTTTAACAAATCATTGGAGGGAAAGCTATATGTCAAAGGTAGAGTGAAAGGCATACACTTTCCCTAAATTACATGGCCAGGATCATCAACAACTATTATCACATATATCAAATTAATAAATTTACTTTATATTCAGCTTATCAGTATTCATGAGAATATTACCCACGGGACATAATGAAATATGTTAACTTAAAACATTGATAGAAAAATAGTATATATATAGTTAAGATTAAACTTCAGTTAGGGATAACTAAAATACAGGGACAATCAAGTTAAAACATTCTAAATTTGATTTTCACTTGCTCAGGACTTTTGCATTATATTCAATGTATTTTCTCATTTTACATTGTTTTTGCTGTTTTTGCTTGTTTTAACCAATTTCAGTATATCACAGTCATCTTGCCTTTCGCCCACCAAACGCACATGCTTTCAAATTGCAGCCCTTTATTTGGGGTTCCTCTTGCCTTTCCTGGAATGTTAATTCCTGTTATTTAATAAGATACCTGTTCTTCACTGGTGGTCTCTGCTGTTTCTTTTTTTATATAGTTTAATAAGGAGCTCATACAACTCTTATCACAATCCATACATACATACATCAATTGTGTAAAGCACTTTTTTACATTCATTGCTCTCATGATTCTCAGAACATTTGCTCTCCACCCAATACCCTGGCATCAGCTCCTCATTTTCTCCCTCCCTCCCTGCTCCCCAGTCCCTCATGAACCCTTGTTATTTTGTAGATTATTATTTTGTCATATATTGCACTGTACGATGTCTCCCTTCACCCACTTTTCTGTTGTCCATCGGCCAGGGAGGAGGTTCTATGTAGATCCTTGTAATCGGTTCCCCCTTTCAACCCACCCTCCCTCTACCCTTCCAGTATCGCCACTCACACCACAGGTCCTGAAGGGATCATCCGCCCTGGATTCCCTGTTTCCAGTTCCTATCTGTACCAGTGTTCATCCTCTGGTCTAGCCAGATTTTTAAGGTAAAATTGGGATCATGAGAGTAGGGGGCAGGGAGAGGAAGCTTTTAGGAATTAGAGGAAAGTTGTATTTTTCATTGTTGCTACATCGCACCCTGATTGGCTCCTTCCCTCCCCGAGACCCTTCTGTAAGGGGATGTCCAGTTGCCTACAAATGGGCTTTGGGTTTCCACTCCGCACTCCCCCCACCTCATTCACAATGATATGATTTTTGTTCTGATGATGCCTGATACCTGATCCCTTTGACACCTCGTGATCGCACAGGCTGGTGTGCTTCTTCCATGTGGGCTTTGTTGCTTCTGAGCTAGATGGCCGCTTGTTTACCTTCAAGCCTTTAAGACCCCAGACACTATATCTTTTGATAGCCAGGCACTATCAGTTTATTCACCACATTTGCTTATGCAACTGCTTTGTCTTCAGCGGTTGTGTCGGGAAGATGAACATCATAGAAAGCCAATTTAATAGAACAAAGTATTCTTGCATTGAGGGAGTACTTGAGCGGAGGCCCAATGTCCATCTGCTACCTTAATACTAAACCAATAAATATATGCACATAGATCTATTTCCCCATCCTCATATATAAATATATTTACATATGTACATGCCTTTGCCTCCTAGATCTTTCCTCTATTTCCTTTGACTTTCCACTTGTTCCAATATCATGTTCAGTCTTCATTTGGACTTCAATAATTCTTCTTGCCTCCAAATGTATTCTATCTATATTTTTCCTAAGTTAATATTTCCTTCTGTGATAGGCTTTTTAAAAAAAATTATTTTATTTTATTTTTTAAGTTATTTTTTTAAACAATTTATTAGGGACTCATACAACTCTTATCACAGTCCATACATATACATACATCAATTGTATAAAGCACATCTGTACATTCTTTGCCCTAATCATTTTCTTTTTTTTTCTCCTCTTTTTTTTTTTTACATTTTATTAGGGACTCATACAACTCTTATCACAACCCATACATATACATACATCAATTGTATAAAGCACATCCATACATTCTCTGACCCAATCATTCTCAAAGCATTTGCTCTCCACTTAAGCCCTTTGCATCAGGTCCTCTTTTTTTCCCCCTCCCACCCTGCTCCCCCCTCCCTCATGTGCCCTTGGTAATTTATACATCGTTATTTTGTCATATCTTGCCCTATCCGGAGTCTCCCTTCCACCCCTTCTCTGCCGTCCCTCTCCCAGGGAGGAGGTCACATGTGGATCATTGTAATCAGTTCCCCCTTTCCAACCCACTCACCCACTACTCTCCTAGCATCGCCCCTCACACCCTTGGTCCTGAAAGTATCATCCACCCTGGATTCCCTGTGCCTCCAGCCCTCATATGTACCAGTGTACAACCTCTGCCCTATCCAGCCCTGCAAGGGAGAATTCGGATCATGGTAGCTGGGCGGGAGGAAGCATCCAGGATCTGGGGGAAAGCTGTGTTCTTCATCGGTACTACCTCCTACCCTATTTAACCCATCTCCTCTCCTAAACTCCTCTATGAGGGGCTCTCCATTGGCCGACATTTGGGCCTTGAGTCTCCACTCTGCACTTCCCCCTTCGTTCAATATGGTATATATATATATACATATATATACACATACATACACACACACATATATATAGATACATATACACACATATATCTCTTTTTTTGCATGATACCTTATACCTGGTCCCTTTGGCACCTTGTGATTGCACTGGCCAGTGTGCTTCTTCCATGTGGGCTTTTTTACTTCTGAGCTAGATGGCCGCTTGTTCACCTTCAGGCCTTTAAGACCCCAGTCACTATCTCTTTTGATAGCCGGGCACCATCAGCTTTCTTCACCACATTTGCTTATGCACCCATTTGTCTTCAGCGATCCTATCATGGAGGTGTGCAGCCAATTATATGATTTTTTGTTCTTTCATGCCTGAAAACTGATCCCTTCGGGACCACTCGATCACACAGGCTGGTGTGTTCTTTTATGTGGACTTTGTTGCTTCTGAGCTAGATGGCCGCTTGTTTATCTTCAAGCCTTTAAGACCCCAGTCACTATATCTTTTGATAGCCGGGCACCATCAGCTTTCTTCACCACATTTACTTGTTCACCCACTTTGGTTCCAGCAGTTGTGTCGGGAGAGTGAGCATCATAGAGTTCCAATTTAATAAAAGAAAGTATTCATGCATTGAGGGAGTGTTTGAATAGATAGGCTTTATGTCATTTGGAGTGGGGAAAGATTCTTCCATGACATGACCTAATGTAGTGTGATCACCTCCTTGATGAAATCTGTGAAGCAGTTGAAAAAATAATGGGAAGAATAGGAGAGAGTACCACCTTTTTGATACTGTTGATACAGTTGTTTCCCTTAGGTTATGGCCTATTCTTGGCAGAGATTGCCACTGTGCAGAAGCCAGCTCACTTTGTCTGGCTCTGGGTACTGCAGCTTCCTCTCTGACTTCAATTCCAGGAGCCTTCAGATTCATTTTGCTCTGCATCTACCAGCCTACAATTTTCCTGCTTCATCTTCTTGTTTTCTTTTCATCAACTCCTACAGCTACACTATTAGGAGTAAGTAGCCTCTAACTTACATCTGGCCCACAGACATGAACAGGATTTAACCACTTCTTCAACTGTGTGAGCCATTTCTTGATATAAATCTTTCTATATACATACACACAAGTATCACTAGTTTTGCTTCTCTAGATAAAATAGGTTAATACATCTACTTATCAAAAGTCCTGCCATTTTCTTGAGTTCTCTTTCTTTCTCACATGCATGTCAATAACAATGGTAAATGCTATTGGCTTGGCTAGGGAAATGCTTATGGAATTCAAATCCTTCTGTTCCCTTTCACTGCTATCACCTTGGTACATGCCAATATTAGTTCAATAGAGTACTAACAAGTAGCCCTTATTTCATCTTAGCTTCCCAATAGTACACTCACATTAACACGGCAGCTAGGATTGACCTATTGAAACCTAAGTCAGATGGCATTACTCTTCCTCAAAACTCTATCATCTATAGAAAATGTCAGAATCCTTACATGACCTAGTCATCTCTAGACTCTTGAACCAATAGTTACCTCTGTGATATTGTTTCTGGCTACTTCTTTTCCTTACTCTAAGTCAGACACAATAGCCTCCTCGTAGTTCGTGGAACAAAGGGAAGTTTCTATCTGTTTGGAAATTCTGTTACCTCAGGGACGCAGATTCTTATTCCAGATATTTTCATGGCTAAACTCATCTCTTTAAAATCTTTGTCTAATGCCATTTTCTCAGGTTGACCTACATTTTTATATTCTTTGTTACCCACACACTGCCCTTGGGTAGGTTCCTTAATCTTCCTGACTTTATTCTTTTGTTCCTTAAAACATGTCACTTTTACTTCCTCATATGACATATACTTTATTCATTTATTTATTTTCTGTCTTCCCACATGTGTTCATCTGGGTACTTTAGAGAAACAAATCCACAGAAACTCATATGTATGAGAGTCTTATAGAAAGGTTAAGTGCACATCAAGACAACATCCCAACCCAGTGCTTCCCAAGCCCACAAGTCTAACATTAACCCATATGTCTGACGCCAATCCACAAAATCCTCCTCCATCTCACATAGTACACCAAATGATGCTGTCTGGGGGAGGAAAGCCAAATCAGTAAGTGTGTAAGCATCTTAGCACTGTCAGGGGTCTCCACGGGCTGCTCCAGTACCCAGAGCTGCATTGGGGTAGGTCCACGCAGCTTCTCCTTGGAGATTTCTTACAGGAAGTGAGCATTGTGAGCTGAAGCAGGGAACTGGCTAAGACAGCTGCACCCTGGTCTGACCATCAGAAAGCAAGAGACCTGAGAACTAGAAAGGTGAGGCTCACCGAGCCATTTATTCCTCTGCCCTTCAATTAACCCCCATGTTTTTATTGGCCAGGTTGACACACTAAACTACTTCAATCCACCCCTTGCCACTTGGCACCTGTACATAATTCTTTAGCTTCACAATTGCAATTAAGGAACACCTACACCTTAATTCTATAATCCTTTGAATATGTTCCCCCACCTATTAAAGTTTGTAACCCAACCACTTCATGCCTTTATCCCCCTAATTTTGGGTACTTCAATTTACTACACTAGAACATAAATTTCACAAGGAAAATTTTGTCTCTCTTATTTTTTGTACTATCTCCAGTTCTTAAAACAGTTACCGGAATACTGCAGATGCTCAATAAATATGTATGGAATAAATGAATTTTGCAGAAGCCATTTTGTAAAAGAATGAATGGAAAAGTGAGAATAAAGCTTATTTATGCATATCCATTGCCAGGCAATGTGTTAGGATTAATATTTTGACTCATATTTAAAAACAACCTTCTGGTGATTTGTGTTTATGTCTATGAGATGTATTTCCCACCCACACACAAACCTTCAACCTTTGTGGAAGTTTTCTGTGTTGGCAGAAAATATTGTTTGGGATGATATTTTCCTAATATAATGCAACAAAAGATGTTGGTTACAATAAAACTAAACTAAAATAGAAGCCACCTTCTGAGATAGATATTATTGTATCTCCAATTTGTGTTGGATAAGAAACTGAGGCTCAAAATATAGTAATTTGCCCCAAATACAACAACCAGTAATTTGCCCAAGGTTCCACAACCAGTCAAAGTGCAGAGTCTCAACCACTACAGCACCAGGCCTACATTGAACTGTAGGTTCTAGCAATTCCAAAGACACTACAACACATTCCTTGTTGAAGAAACAGCTTAAGGCCCATGTGATAGTTTTTTGCGCCAACATAGCACTCATAAGAAGATATGACTGGAATTTAGCCTCTCAATTAGGTTGCAGCTTGATGACTTTCTCTGAAGGTGGGACCGAGATAAATGGCCTTCTAGAGGCTGGATCCCTCTCTCTCTCTCTCTGCCTCTACCTTCCAGTGGACAAGCCACGTGGACACCTGCTAGTGCCCTGTGATGAACTGTGCTATTGGATCCACAAGACTCTCCACACAGTGGCCTGTGATCTTCCTCAATGCTGCAGCATTGCATGTGGCTATGTGAATCTGAAGGGGGACTTATGGATTAGTGTCAGACATAAAGACTTGAGCTAGACTGGGCTGGGATATTTTCCAAATGTATAAACCTTCTTCATATAAAGCTCTTCTATGTATGTGAATGTCACCAGATTTATTTCTCTAGTCAACCCAGCCTAACACAGTCCATTACATAAGAAGTGAATTTGTATTATGTCCACTCCTAACAATAAACAAAGAAAAGCAAAACAAATGCATTGCTGATACCCACCTCCTCTTCTCTCACATCTTGGTGCCTAAAAAATAAGCAGCTAAAAATAAAAATTAATTAAAAATTGTATATATCGGGCAGTTAATATACACTGTGCTATCTAATTCTCACAAAATTCATAGGAGATATGATTCATTTTCCAATTTTACGTAAGTAAATTGAGATTTAGAAAGATTCAGCTCTTGCTAGTAAGTGGTCTATACTCTAGATCACTGTCATATACTGTATCTCATATGTCTTTTAACCGCTATTTTATTCAAAGTTCAAATAAATCTGTCACATCCTTTCTAATTATTATAATGAACTTTAATCTTGAAATTTTAAAAAATAAAAAGTTATTAAAGCATGGTCTAATAGCTTCAATTTTACATTTTAAGATTTGCTGGGTGGTTTGCTGATAGAATAAGGAATCGTATTTTGTGTAACCACAAACACTTTTAAGATCTGAGTACGCAAACACTGTGTGTCTATTATCTTTAAAATCAAAATGTAAATTTATCTCCTTATGAGCTACTTGAAACATTTATTTCTGGTTGTAATTAGATCTATTGGACTGTGGTGACAAACACATATCTAAATTGTTTTCCAGAACATAAATTGGAGTTAACGATAATAAGACATGTATGAAAAGATTAAATCAGAGAAAGTTCTTGCTTTATCATGTTATTTAATAAAGACTGCTTTAAAGTTGTACAGGTCTTAGTTTTACTATCAGCTGTACAATTTAACACATGTGTAACCTTGGGTAAGTTCTATAAATTTCTGGGATTTACATTCCTCACCTGTAAAATTGTGATCTTAATAGTACCAGCCTTTCAGGCTTATTATGAGGCTAAATGGAGACAAAACATAAAGCAGTTACGAAAGTGTTTGCATATAGTAAATGTTCTACAAACATTGTCAGTTATTATTAGCCTGATGTCATGACTGATGATGGGTCTTGTAGTTTTAAGTGCTCTGTAGAGTGCAAAGTCCATCTCTCTGTCTCATCCTTTGGCACCTGGTTCTGCTACTGTGGCTCCTCTGCTACTCTTCTGGTGCCAAAGCTGTCTCCTGGATCAAGGAGGTTTAAGGTTCATGGATCTTAGGGTCCCAAGGACCTTCTCTCTTGCTGACAGTGCAGTGAGATCCCTTCTATCTTCTGATATGACTGCAATGGCAAACACAATTAACCCTGATAACTCCCAGCCGAATCATTTAATCCATCCAGTGTCGTCCCCCACCTTCTTATCCAGACCCATCAGGAAAATGAAGGTTGTCTGGTAGGAGTAACAATGGCTATGGCTAGAAGAGTCATATTCAATAATGTACGGCATGGGAGTATCCTATGCACATCTCACTACTCCCTGGACACTCTACCTACTACCTTCACTGTATTTGTTCATGACATGATTTCACAGATATGTAAACAAGAAAGTTGAAACCACAATCGTTATAAAATGTGATAATTGATTGTCTTAGTGGCTTGAGGTAAGGATAATTGGTATGACCTGGCAAAATAAGGACCTTGTGTTCTCCTAACTGAATCATGGTAGAATGACAGTGGCTCTTTTTTTAGTCAATTGGTAATAGATGGAAAGAATCAAGGGAAGGCAGTATAGCACCGTCAGTGAAGAGCAACAAAGAGGCAGCAAATGACGGGGAAGACTTTATCTCACCTCCTCTGGCTTCCCTAATGCCACAAGACAGGGGTCTGATATGCCTTTCCCCTGTTCTGCCACCAACCATTCCTCCCATGGTACTCTACTTCTATGCTAGCTTTCATAATTGATTACCATGGCCACACAGAACTCACAGACACTGGAATGCTTGCAGAGCAGGTGTCTCTGGAAACCTCATTAGAAAAACTACGTTTGATGATCCATGGGGTTGAAGTGAGTGCTCTCTGGTTGAGACTTTGGGTATAGTGATATACTTTTTGTACATTTTTTGGCAACCCTAAAATAGTTGTGTAAGATTGCCAGAGCAGGGTAGAGACCAGGTCAAAAAATTGAAAACCACGGAGAGGCCTGCCTACAGCTTGGCAGACAAGAAATTTTCCTGAATGAACAACTGTATCTTGAATATTTCTGAGCTGAATTGTAACTGGTTAACTCCCTTACTAAGCTCATAATCATGATCATGGTCTATGGGTTCTGTACAGGCATAGCAATGATTTTTTGAACCTGACCTCAGAAGCAGCATGCTAGAAGAGGGACAGTGAGTGTTTGAATAGAGAGGGAGTGGAAAAGCCTGTCTACCTCTGCCTTGTAGCAATCCGCTTTGGGAGCTATGAGTGAGAACCAACTCACTTGAAGCTAACAACAACAAGATCCTCTCTTTTTAATGATTAGCTGCACCCTAGTATTATATCTTGATTGAGAAAATAGGTAATGTGGGGGTAAGGTCACACCCTCCACAACTAATCATGGGTTCAGTAAGCACAATTGTATGGTTAATATAATATATATATATAAAGATTATAATAATAAAGCATGAGAGATAGAAATAATTGAGTCAGACATATTTCATAGTAGCATGCTCACTTCTTCCCCTTTCAATGGTCAACATGGAGATGGGAGACTGGAGTGCAGGAAAGAGGGGGAGGGGAAGGAGGAAATGGAGAAAGGGAACAGGGGAGAGAGGACCAGAGAGGAGAGGGAGCTGATAAGAGACCAAAGGGGATCTTTATTGCTAACCAAGGACATGCAAGCCCACTAATTACAGGTAGACATACGTCACAGGAAGGAGTTGTGCTTTAGGTAATACAGTAATGGGAGGTGGGTAATCTAGGGGAACATATGCTAAAGAAAGAGGAGGGAATAAGGGTATACACATGACAAGGTGGGTGGACCATAGATTGAGGATGGCACCCTAACTTTGGATGTCACTGAGCAGGTTTGACCTGTTCTCTAGTTCACTATAGAAACCATTATCAGTAGGGTGTAAACCCCACCCACAGGGACCAAACTGATGGCCACAAGCCTTTAGGGAGAAGTAGCACATTGTCTTTAACAGCAGGGAGCAGGCCCTACTTGTGGTGGGACCAGAGAGTAGTCTGGCAACTGACTGCCTTCGGGGAGGATGTCTCTAAGCATCTTACCTCCAGCCATATGCTGGCAAATAGTCTCTAATGTTTCGCATGTCTTTTGGGGAGACAAAGCTGTAAAGTCTCTTTATAAGCCCACAAGGTAATTGTATAAAACCCTAACAATTAACAAGGCATTATAAATATCATTTGCTTAATTGTTGTCTCTTTTTAGAATTTTCAATATTGAATTTGAGTTATAATTTAGACAATATATTAATATGAGTAAATATAAGAAATGTAGAATTATAAATTAAAATATTCTAATAAGAGTGATATACAATTATAAATGTTTTGCTCTAAGAAGAGACGGAAAGATTACAATTTATTGTAAAATCATTATGAAAAGTGTCGTTTGGGTGGATTACATGGATAGGTATGTATTGGGTAGAACAGTATGAAGTAGAACAGCTTGGAGACTAATATTAATCCAAAAATAAGGTGGGATAAGTTTTGATGCATTGGCATAGAGAGAAAAAAATTCAAAAGAAACAATTCACTTTCAATATTGCCAAGGCTTGGTGATAATTACATTGAGAATAAAGAAAAACAAAGATGACTAATATATAGCGATTTGTCTAGCGATTTGTCAATCTGTGGCAGCTTAGATATTGCTATGATACTGGAAGTTATGTCTCCAGTATTTTAAATATAAGCAGGGTCACTCATTTTGAACAGGCTTCAGTAGAGCTTCAAGTTGAAGGCCAGACAATGCAAAACGGACAGTCCACTCGAGAGGAATTAGCCACCAACAAGCTTCGGAATAGTCGTGGAGTATTGTAAGATACAGTGCAGAAAGATGAGCCCCTGCGGTTGAAAGTGACTCGAGATAAAACTGAAGAAGTGTTAGAATTTGCCAGAATCATGTTGACCATAAACTTAAAACTTTTAGGACTTCCTTTTCTGGCAGGGCACAACTCAGGATGACAAGAAACAGCTACAAACGTTTATTGGTAATTGGAACTTGTAATGTGAGATATGGATCTAGGAGAATTAGAAGTAATTAAAATGGAATAAATAAAGATTGATATTCCAGGCATTAGGGAGTTAAAAGATGCTGGTATTGGCCATTTTTAATCAGACAATTGTGTGGTTTATATATACCAGGAAAAATTAATTCAAGACAAATGGAGCTGTGGCAATCAATAAAAAGAACATTTCAAGTACAATTCTATCTGTGGAAAGATAATATTTGTACACCTAAGGGAAGTCATATGTATATACACATATGTATGTAATTCGATTTTCTCTTGCAAACACCAATTTCTTCACTCAATTTCATTTTTACAAATACAATTAAAAGTACCTCTAAGCCAATAGTTAGCACAGCATGTGTGATATTCATTATTTTTCAAGTTTTGCTTGATATTAAATGTAAAAGGCTCCATTTTTCATTTTTTCTAATTTCCATTCTCAGTTGTTTTCTTTGAGATTGAGGTTTTTCAGTGTTTTATTGTGTTATCCTTGTTGGAGTTTTATACATGCTTTTCTTTATATGAAGTCCAGCATAGGTAATCCATAGAGAGAGTAACTACATTAATACTGCCTTAGAGCTCTGGTAGGGGAATTTGTGGAGTAATAGAAAGCTAATAATAATGGATACAACAATAGAGAAAAGGTCCTGAAATTGATTGTGGAGATGACTGTCAAGTCTTTTTAATATCTTTATATGATTGAATTTTATGGTATGGGAATTATGTGACAATAAAACTATCTTTAAAAGAAAGAAAGAAATCTCTGTATTATAGAGTATAAATTCTATGGAGAAAATGGTTCACAGTTTTCCTTTAAAATAAAGCTCTAATTATTGTGTTTATACTTAAGTTTTCTACAACCCAACAAAAGCCAATATTATTTTTGTTGTTTATATCTATGTACACTGCAACACGTAGGTACAGTAGAGATTGTTTCAGCCTGGCAACTCTCGATAATGTATCATGAAAATTCCAATACAGCTTGAGATAGGGATGAAAAATTACCCTGAAGGAAAGGAGTTTTTGTTCTGTTTCTCTATAAGATAATAAGAAAATAAGAGGAGCTGTCCTTTTTGAAAAATTTCATTTGACTCTGGTTTGAGACTGTTCTTTACAAACAATTTCATATATTATAAGGTGAAAACTGCAGGCACATTTGTGGATAAAGGAAAATAAAGGCATTGAGGACAGTGATGAATAAAAGTAATAGCAGATGTACGTGAAACTTTACGCCTTAAGAGACCATGCCTACTTATCAGGAAATGTGGATTAAACCAAGGCAAAGAAAAAGAAGATATATTAAGTGCCCAAAGAGATTTTGGGATTTGAAATAATACCTGATTACAAGCCCTTGACTCGGGCTTTTCTACCAAATTATTTAGATCAAAACTAATTTTTTGCTACCACAGAAAACTAACAGTGACCTAATACAAGATTCTGGAAGGAATGTCCATTCAACTCAATAGCATCTCTCTCTCTCTCTCTCCCCCATCTATCATTGATCCCTATTCTATCTATTTGTCGGTCTCTCATCTTCTGTATGTTGTTAGGTGCTGCCTAGTTGAGTCAGTTCTGATTTACAGCAAATTCACGTTCAACAGAAAGAAACACCACGAAGTTTTGCACCATCTTAATAATTATATCTCCATTTGAGCCCCTGTGTCAGTTCATCTCACTGAGTCTTCCTCTGTTACATACCTGTATGTATGTTTGTATGCTTATGAAGATGACTATGATAAAGATTTTGGGTTTTTCTTGATGAGTTTCTAGATTTCATTTGAAAAAATACATTTTCTCAAAACTGGCAAGAAAATCTTTACTATCTGGACCAGTTTCAGGTCTACAACTCCGAGACTAAGTGTAGGGAACTGCATATCCCCCTACCCTGGATTTAAGCCATGTATGTATGACCTTTACGAATTTACTCTGTTTCCTGCCATACAAACTGTGCCGGGTGGTTTTACTGCCTTTGTTTCATTCCCGCCAGATGGTGGCTGTCTTGACCCTTGCTAGGATTGGTGCTCTTTCACTAGCAGCTGCTATGTTCTTTGGACAATACCTGACTTGTGGCATTTCCCCCTAGGAGCTTAGTATGCTTCATTAGCATACAGACCTGTTCGATCACAGTTGCCTACCATTTCTTCCTTATTTGGAAGATGCATGACTATTGGCTACCTCAGCTGTACCTTATTCCCATGTGACGTAATGGTGCCCGCCCTTCGCTGGCTATTTAAGTCTCTGCTCTCAGCTCAATAAATGAGGCTTGATCAGATTCCTGTCTTGCCTCCATCTCTCTGCGTCTCTTGCCCATCTTCATTCCCAGTCCCTCTTTCAGGTATCCACGTTGTTGATGACCCACGGACGGGACAACTAAGTTTTGTAACAGTATCTGTTTTTTATATAGATAATACACATCAATAACAATTATAAAAATATAATAGGTCAAAGAGAAAGGGCTGTGGTTTTTTAAAATACACTTTTCTTTTGAGGGATGATAACAGAGAGAGAGGTGGTATTGAAAGTGTTCTCAACTGATTCTGTGTGGCAAAAAACCAAGCAAATATGGTTGGAAAATTTTCCACATCAGGTATTACAATGATACTAAGTTATAGGTGCTGAAATTGGATTGGAAATGAATGCTATGCATACTAAACCCACAGTTTCTATGGAGGAATATACATTTGAAAAATAAATGGCTTATTGAATATTTCTGAAAAAATTCTAAAAAGATCTTGACATCCTCAGACTGAAA
Organism: Tenrec ecaudatus; assembly: GCF_050624435.1. Lineage (NCBI taxonomy): Eukaryota > Metazoa > Chordata > Mammalia > Afrosoricida > Tenrecidae > Tenrec > Tenrec ecaudatus. The sequence continues at coordinate 115,773,395 of NC_134548.1, read as the reverse complement.
GAAAATATGACTTATTGAGAAAAGGAACAGAAATCCATAAGAAGCCACAAGTTCAGATGTAAATGAAAATGGTTGAAAAAAAGATTGGAAGGAAATAATATAATGCTAATAGCATTAACATTGACCCTGGATTAAATAAGAAAAGAATTACACTTGTCCAAAATAATTTTAATCCTTTGAGTGACAGGAGTAATAAACTCGGGCAGTAGAGGAAAATGACAAAACCTTACAAACTGTATGATACAAAATAAAAACATAAGAAAAAATAAAGATGTAAACTATGAAGTATAGATGTTTGAGAGGAAGAAGCGGGAAAAGTAGAGTCAAAAGAAAATTTAAAAGATATAATTTTTTTAAAATCTGAAATTACAAAAACCTGTGTTTAGAGACATGAGTGCTATAGCAAAGTGTAGTAAAGAAATTTGATGGTGCCCAGCTATCAGATAAAACAGTGTCTGATATCTTAAAGGTTTGTTTCCAAACAAGCAGCCCTCTAAGTGAGATGCCACCTAAGTCCACATGGAAGAAGCACACCAACATCAGTGACCAAGCAATTGTAAATTATATAATCTGAAGACAAAGGTGGGAATTGTATCAGAACCTAAACTGTGAGAATCTCATTTACCAAGGGCTATGGATGGCAGGGGAAGCCCAAATCTAGTTGTGGGATCTACATAGGAAATAAGCCTCCAGTTATTTTCCTCTGTCCATAAAAGAGGGGTGGGAGGAAAGTGGTCAGCAAATAGAGTACATTGGAGAAATGACCACAGAAGACCAAAATGATAAACCTGGCCAGAACAGTTGAAATTTTCTTAGTTGATTCCCCCTCTGATGCACACTAGGCTCCAACTGGTTTTCAACATTTTCTGTATTTTCTTTTTGTTTGTTTGCTCATATTGGGGCTTTACCTCAGATATGTTATGTCATTGGGGGTCACCCTTTCAAATTGTTGTTCTGTGTTTTTCTGTTTTCCAGTCTGTGAATACCCTGGATTATTGAACCGATAGGGACAGCAGGGAGAGTAAATTTTCTGGGGGTTAAAGTGGTGGTGAGATGGGTAAAAGGTGCTGATGTCAAGGATTTCAAAAAGGAAAAGAATGCTTTGAAAGTAATCATGGTAGCAATGTTATGAAATACTGCTTGATCTGACTGAACTATGGAATGATATGATAAATGGCTTTGAACATAACTAAATATACCACCCCCCCAAAAATAGAGAGATCTGTGTTTAAAGATTTACAGTCTCACGTTTTTTTGTGACAAAAAATTACAAGTACACCACATTTATACACATTCTGGGGATTTTTTGGTTTAAATCAAAAGAGGAAATATCCTACCAACACCTTGTAAAGCCTCAGCAATTCCTCTAACACTAAATGATAAAACACAGCAACAAAAATTTAATTTGGCCAATTCATTGAAGGTTCAGCAATGTGACATTTGATCATCTCTATGGTTGTTTTAAAAGTTGAAAAAATGTAACATCATAACTAATGTAAAATTTTCTTAGTAGGAGCATAAAATGCATTGTCCAATATGAATTATAAATATAGGTAAATACTAAATAAAATATTAGAGTGGAGTCTAGAATTCTATGGTAAAAGGTTAATATACCCAAACCAATATTGTTCATTCCAGGAATTTAAAAATATATCTATGGAAAGAAATCTATTAATAAAATTTGAAGCAGAAATAAGTAAAATGTCTATACCCTCTTCTACATAGTGCTAAAATAATTGATAAAATTCAGCATTTTTCCTGAATAGATAAGTAATTGTAGAAAACTAAGAGTAGAAAAATTTATTATATTAATGATAATGTATCTACAGTCAAAAATTTGTATCATAACTACTGTTAAAAATCTATTCATTTTGCAATTAAATTAATGAAAAAGGCAAATTCATGGGCAGATATGCCTGTTTTCCATAATTCAATGAATTAAAATTTGAGTAAGAAGGCAGAATCATAGTCATAGGAATGGAAGAAATATAAATAAAATTATTTGTAGATATATTTATTTGACTGATAAACTCAAGGCAAAATAACCTAAATATGAATCAGTAGAGTAAGAGGTCTAGCTATAAATGTAACACTATATAAATCACTGGTATCCAATAAAGCTCAGTTACCAACCATAACACATAGTCTTTCAAATCTCATTAAGAATAACAACTTTATCAGATCTAGAAATAAAGGACATCCCAGGAATTCACAGCATGCCTGTTGTTGTTGTGGCCTGGTGTGCAACAGAAGGAACCACTGCCTGGTTCTGGGCCACACTCACAACTGTCGTTATGTGTCAGCTCTTTGTTACAGGTACTCAGTCAATTCATTTGCTGATGTTCTACTTTTCCAAGCAGTATGCCCCTTTTCACTAATACCCAAGGCAATTCACATACATGATGCAATTTCTAACCAAATCTCAACTTAGGTCTTTAAAGAAATGTAAAACTATTACTAATTTTATATGGATGAAGAAGAGATCCCGAAGAAGCTAATATCACAAGGAGAAGAACAAAGTAAGAGGCCTCTGAGTCTCCAATTTTGAAAACCATTGCACAAAGTAGTCAAGATAGTCTGATGCTGGCACAAGGTTCTGGCACACGACTAATGGAACATAATAGAAGACCTAGAAATAAATCCATCCACCTCTAGACAACTGAAATTTGACAAAGAGCACATTTGTACATTTGTACAAACCTTATATGGGAGATAGTCTATTAAAAGAATACTAGAGCCCAAATTGGATCTCTATCTGCAAAAGAATTAAACAGAACTCTCTACTTCACCCCATATACAAAAATGAACTCAAGATGGATCAACGACCAGAATGTAAGCCCCAGAACTATAAAGATCATCAATGAGACAATAAGGACAAACTTAAGGAACTATTGTAAGGCGTTGACACACTATCAAATATAATGAAAGAAATATAAACAATAGAAGACAAAAATAGATGATTGTGATTTATAAAATATAAGACACTTAAGTGCTTCAAAAGTCTTTATCAAAATTTTTAGCAACAGGACAATGGACAAAGGACTAATCTCAAATCTAGAGAACACTAAAATCTCAATAAGAAAAAGATTACCATATAAACTTGAGTCTAAGCCGACCTAACTATCAGCTAAGGCACCTAATTTTACCACAAAAACTGCATTAAAAATGTGCTGAGGAGCTGATTGATACCAAGGGCTCAAGAATAAAGAAAATATTATGAGAATGATGATGACAATAAATGTACAAATGTGCCTGACAAAATGGATGTATGGATGGATTGTGATTCTGATGGGAATATATTTGTAACTGCTATGGAAAATAATATGACAGTACCTCCAACAACTGGCAGTAAAAATCCCATGTGACCTAGCATTACCTCTGTTGAGTGTATACCGTAAAGAAGAGTCATAACACAAATAGACATATGCACAATCATTTTCATTACATCACTGTGCGCAAGAGCAAGAAGATGGTAGCAACCTAAATGTGCATCAGTAGAGCACTGGATAAAGACACGGTATATATACACAATGGAATATAATACATCGCTCAAAAAAAGCACAATAATAAAACATAAAGCATCTCATAGCATGGATCTGCCTGGAGAATGTTATGCTGCATGAAAGTATTCAATCACCAAAAGACAAATAGTGTATAATTCCACTGCTGTAGGAAAAACACCAAGATGAAGACTTTCATGACAAAGCAAACAGACTTTGAAGAGTACAAAGGCCCAGGGAGGACAAAGGAGGGAAAAAGAAGCATTAGATTAGAAGGCTGACAGATATTAACCCAGAGTGCAGAGCGAGACAGTAGTCCCCAAGAGGGAGAAAATAAACCAAAGGAGTGGGGTTAGGGTAAGAGATTCAAGAGTTTGCTTACAAGTGTAAAATATTGAGCAAAAAATTGATTATTGGAAATCTCAACCCCCACTGAAATCACAATGGAAAAAATATTTTTGATAGGTTTTATGTCAATTTGGCTAGACCAAGATCTTCAGTAATGTGACAATAAGGCCTTCTCAATAAAGGTGCAGGCCACCGTCTGTTGATGTCTCCTTGGAGGGGGTTGGGTTGGTGAGAACTGTCTTTTGTTCTCTCTGCTGGCCTAAATTTTGTGTCTGGCCTAGATCTTGTATCTGGCCTGTGCTGTTAGCACACAATATTGCCTGCCAATCTTGGAAGCTATCTGCAACCTACCATACTATCTGATCTGTTGATTAGACTCTATATCCACTGGCCTGTGATATTTTGCCTCTCTGGGGTCCCAGTTTCCCGGTTTCCCAGCACCAGGCAGCCAAGTGAGTCAGGGAAAACCTCCAGCATAATATCTGACAACCAAGCTTGAAGCAAACTGGACTGTGTTAGGCCGAGTTGACTAGAGAAACAAATCTAGTGACACTCATATATGTGCAAGAAAGAGCTTCATGTCAAGAAGTAATTATGTACGAAGGAAACACCCCAGCCCGGTCTAACTCAAGTCTGTAAGTCTGATATTCTTCCCTACATCCCTCTGCAGACTCACGCAGTTACCTTTAATGACACAGAATACAGGATATCACAGGCTGTGGGTGCAAAGTTGTGTGCATATATCATCAGTGGAAACATGACCGGGCTCAGGGTGGCCAGCAAACAGGAGAGTCAAGGCAGAAAGAGAAAGAGAGGAAGGTTCTGCAGGTCCTCCTTATGAGAAGGCCAAACACAAGAAGGCACCGTCAGGTTGGTTGACAGGTTGATTGGTTACTAACTCTACACTTTTACATATCTTCAAGTTGACATGAAATTATGAGACTATCCTTGGTCAACTTGACATCTTTACACATTTCCGTACATCATTGTAAAACAATAATAACATAGCTGCACCTAACAGGGTAAAATGAAAATACACACAACTGAAAATGTGCCAGCCCCATTTAAGCAAACTATTCTGTAAGTGAACAAAAGAAAAACATTCTATAGTGACTATTTGCTGTTATGTGAACATCTATACCTTAATCTTATAATCCTATGAACATCTTACCCCACCCACGAATGTTTGTAAACTAGCTTTCATCCTTTTATCTACTCCCCACCCCACCCCCACCAATTTGGGTATCGAATTCCTAAATTTCTCCTTTCTATCAATCACCCCAGTGCTCTGAGGAGACAAGGATGTCCTTTGATGTGAAGAAATTTCATTCCAGTTGGAACCTTCTGTGTCTGCATCCATGAGCAAAAGTAAATCAGGGGAGGGAATCCAGAAAGTCTGCAGCAAGATGCGCCAATCCACAGGCTCAAAAATCTTATCTTCATCTGATCGGATTCTGGTCAACTCAATGTGGGGAACCTTGCTTAGCCTCGCCAGGGTGCCCATTTGCTGCCTCACCACGGGCCCCTTCCCAAATTGTCAACAACCCTAGCTGTGTCATGCCATAGGATCAGGTTCCTCTCAACTCTTTAAACTTCAGATCAGCAAACCTGCTCTCATCACTTCTCTAATCCCTGTGAACCAGGTCCACGGGTGTCAGTGGCCAGACTCCACTCATCTCTCTATTGCGGTATTTCTCTCATCCCACTCACCAAGTGATCTAGGTGGTCACCTAGTGAGCATTTCTGGCTCCCTGCAGCCTCCCTTTAAGGTTCTGACCCAGATCTTCAGCAAATCCTTCAAGTTCTCCTCACTTCAAGCAAGAAAGGTTGTGTCATTTGCATATTGCAGGGTTTTTTTTACATTTTATTAGGAGCTCATACAACTCTTATCATAATCCATACATATACATACATCAATTGTATAAAGCACATCCGTACATTCTTTGCCCTAATCATTTTCAAAGCATTTGCTCTCCACTTAAGCCCTTTGCATCAGGTCCTCTTTTTTTTCCCTTCCCTCCCCGCTCCCCCCTCCTTCATGAGCCCTTGATACGTGACCTCCTCCCTGGGAGATGGACGGCAGAGAAGGGGGGGAAGGGAGACTCTGGATAGGGCAAGATATGACAAAATAACTATCCATATTGCAGATTTTTAATGACCTTTCCTCCAATCCTGATGCCACACTCTTCTTCATATAATCCAGCTTCTCAGATGAGTTGCTCAGCATATTCATTGAACAATGTGGTGAGAGAATACAACCCTGATGCACACATTTCATGGTTTTAAACTTATTCTGTTCCCACTGGTACAGGTACTAGTTCCAAATGAACATAATGGCATGTTCTGGAATTCCCAATCTTCTCAAGGTTATGAACAGTTTATTATGGTCACAGTCAAGGAAACACAAGCAGATGTCTTTCTGGTGGTAGTCTCTGCTGTGAGCCAAATCTGTTTGACATCAGTAATGACATCCCTTGTTTCATATCCTCTTCTGAATCCTGCCTGAATGACTGGCAATTCCCTCGCAATGCACCACCGTAACTGTTGGATATCTTAAGCAAAAATTGAGTTGTGTGCAATATCAATGATATCATTCTATAGCGTGAGCATTCTTTTGGGACACCTTTCTTTAGAATGGACACAAATATGAATCTCTTCCAGTCAGTTGGCCAAGTAGCTGGAATTTTCTATTCCACTCCTTTACTTCAGCCTTCCTTATGTTTTCTTTATGATTCCTCTATGATTAAGAGAACCCTTCAAAGTCCCTTCTGGCATAGACTTTAATCTTTCCTTTATTGTCTTTCTTTTAAATAACCTTTTACTTTCTTCATGAATTATGTTCTTTAGCTCCTCCCACAGCTCATCAGCTCTTCTGTCATTGGTGTTCAATGCATCCAATCTGTTCTTGAGATACTCTTGAACTTGGGTAGGATAGTTTGTATTTTGACTCTTGTGTATTAGCTTTAATTTTCTTCACCTTTATCATGAACTTATATATCAGCAAATTGATGGTCTGTTCCACAGTCATCCCTGGTCTGATTTTAGCTGCTGATTTTGCACTTCTCCATCTTGTATGCTCACAGATGTATTCAATTTCTTCATCGCTTTCTTCTGTGTTTAGTGTATAAGGTTGAAAAATAGTTGCAGTGATTAAATTTCCTTAAAGGCAGATCACAGATAGCATTGCACTTCATGAGGATGGATTTTGCAAGATCCTTTCTGACGATGAATGCCCCACCATTTCTCTTGATTGTGTTATTCCCGTCATAGTAAATCATATAATTTGTTGATTTTAAATGGCTAATACCAGTCCATTTCAGCTTACTAATGCCTATGATATAGATCTTCATGTGTTCTTACATTTTGACCACTTCCAATTTTTCTAAATTCATACTTTGGATATTCAAGTTCCAATCATTAGAAGTTTTCTGCAACTGTTTCTTTACTTTGAGCCAGCCCAGTATGACCTCCTGAACGACAAGTGATGGATACCTGGAGTCATGAAACCCAAAAGGGAAGAACAACTCAAGTGGAAAAACTGAAGAAATAATTCAAGTCTGAAGTTGCAAGATTGAAGGATTCCATGGGGAAAATATTGAGCAAACAGGAACCATCAAAATAATATGGAAGAGATACACAGAATCACTATAGAAAAGAATTGGCTGACATTTAACTATTTCAAGAGATAGCATAAGATCAAGTACCAATGATCCTGAAGCAAGAAAACAATCCAAGTTACAGTGAGGGCAACAGCCCAAAACGATGTTCTAGGAATTGATAGAATAGCAGTGGAAAAAACTTCAACAAATTGATAATGCAACCCTGATGGAATGCAAAGCATTCACTGTCCATGCTAAGAAATTTAAGCAATGGTATGTTGTTTCATAATTCCATTAAATTGTTTTCTTCTATCCAGAACCCTCCTCTTATTCTTCTCCAGTGTCAGTCATTGTAATTTGTTTGAGGTCATAATATGCTTTTTCTTTTATTGCTTATTATGTATGTCTATTATACCTTCTATTGAGTTTTTAATTTATTGTTTCTTTCTGTCACAGTATCTTTTTTTTTTAACCCTCACTTTGTTCTTATGCTATTTTCCTTGTTTCTTCTAGCTCTTTGTCTATGTCTTAAATCTTTCATTATGTTTAGTGTGACCATATTATATTCTTCCACTTTAATTTTCATTATTTAGTCATCCCTTGATGATGAGTTGGAATCAACTTGATGTCAATGAGTTATTGGTGTTGCTCTTTGGTAGATGTGTTTTAAAACCTATGTCATGTTCCTTTAGATGGACTGTCTTTTCTCTATCCTTTGTGTGTCTTGCGATATATTTATAAGGACATTGGAAATTTTTAGGGTGTTAACTTTGTCAATTTTCTCTAGGTTTGGGTTTGTTTCTCGTTCTACTTTGTGCAAGAAATTCTTAGGTGGGCAGAACCATCTTTCTTTACTGTTTCCTCTTCTTCTCTCCAACAGCTCCTTCATTCTCCCTAGTTTAATTATGATTCCAACGCTCCAAATCTTGGTTTTCAACTCTCAAGCTCTCCCAAACATATCGCAAGCCACCTTGTGCTCAGTTTGTGCACCCATGGGCAACAACACTCAGGCAAGCCTGTGCACTAATCAATCTTTCCACCAGGTGGTGCAATCTCTCCTCTGGTTATTTCTTCCTTCCCTTTTCTGTTCCTAGGACAGAAAGCACACACTGGTGGTGTCCCTATGGGGCTGGATGTTGCCCTGCCATTTTTCTCAAGGCTCCCTTCTTTACTCTGTGGAAACTCCTTATATTTGAGGTGGCTTGCAGGCGAAGCAAAATGCTTTCCACAGAACTTTCAACAGTTTCCGGATGTGGGAGAGATGGGGGAGGGAGTGTGAAAATTGCTGATACTCTCAAGAAAGCCCCTGTTTTCTCGGTGTTCGAGCCCCAGTGGTTCCCGAGTGGTTACGGCATCCTTCCCAAGTAAGGCTGGCCCACTTCCTGACCCCACTGCCGAGAACCTTGTGCGGGAGTACCTATCAGTCCAAGAGTGAACAGGTACCAGCCGAGGGAGAGCTGCAAGTAGAACCCACGAAACATCTGCCTTTGTGGAAGCAGCCAGACCTGTCATATGTTAGCTATGTGTGTAGCCTCCTCACAAGATGCCTGCTTCCTAGCTCATGTCAATCTCAGTTCTTAGTTCCCCATGATGATTGTAAATGGGAGCAGGTAGACTCAAACTGATCCTTAGGAAGGTTTGTCCTACTGGTTTCCATGATGTGAGTGACAGGTACACAGAGAGGCAGGTAAAATGTTGACTATGAAAGCACCTGCCCTTCCAGGACCTTTGGTTGAAGCCTACAACAGCCTGGCAACCAACAATTACCACCTGGGGAAGGAGTATCGAGCTGTGGTCAGATGTCCAGGGAATTTTGCTTTGTTGCTCTCTGAATCTCTCAAGTGGATTGTTGACTGTGAAGGCAGTTGCCACTCAAGACTCCTGCTTTGTACCTCGGCCAGCAGTCTTCAATGTCATCCAAAATTGGAGAAGATTTACCCTTAACTGAGCAATAGGGCAGTCTGTCCTGATGCTTTTAGAAGCCTGAGCTCTGAGCCATGCAGGAAGGCTGACAGAATTTTTTAGTGTAGAAATGGATTCCACTACACAGGCCTTTGTAGTAATTCCCTGCTTGCAGCCAAGAGGGTCTGGGTGAAGGAGGTGTTATCACCCTCCGAACGAATCCACACAGAGGTCTGCTTGTTGCTAGTAGATCATGCTTTGTAATCTGTTAGCTGTGGATGTGGTCTCCATCTAAGATGCCTGGTTCTTATCACACGGCAGCCTGTCAGAAATCCTGACTGGACGGGGGAACGGACAGACCAGAACTGACTTCCTGAGAGGTCTGTTCTGTTGGTTTGAGAGACCTGTGCTATGACGTGCCCAGGGAGATTGGTAGTGTATTAACTGTGAGAACAGACTCCATTGCATGGCCTTCTTTTTCAATTTGCAGTGGACTTGTACCTCACACTGTCTATGTGGGAGAGGTTCTGGTGCATTCCAAACCAGACACCCAGAAAGGTCTCCATTGCTGATTTTAGAGCAGAATGCATCTTTCTCAGGAAGAGATTGTGGTGACTAGTGAAGCAGACTCCTTGTTTTGGGCCTCCTCCCCAATTAAAAGTACCTAGCAGCTTACATGGCTAAGGGAAGGTACAAGAACCGCAGGAGAAATGATGCAAATAGTTGTTGATTTGGTGATTTGGGGCTGTCTGCAGTTCCCTGCTGCTTTCTTCAGCTCCACGATTCACAACCCTTCAAGGTGAAGCATTCTGTCCTTGTATTTATTTTTGTTTTGGAGGGAGCCAGAGCTATGGTGGGTTTATAATGCCATCTCCCGAAGTTCTCTCAAACAATTGACCTTTCACAGAGGCACCAAGAAATTCTATGAGAAAAGAAACATTTATTTTCAATAATTGGCATCAACAGCATTAGATAAACATATGGTAGAAAATGAGGCTCAATTCCGACTTCATATTGTACTTAAATTTTTTTAGTCAGAATCACAGACCTACACATAAAAGTTCATAAAATAAACATTCTGGAGGAATCAGAGATATAGTTGTGACTGACAGTCTACAGAGATTTCTTACAGGGCAAAAAGCTTACTGACCATAAAAAACAAAAATAAAATAAGTTGATTCCAACTCACAGTAACCCTATAAAGGATTTCCAAGGCTGTAAATCTTTCCCAAAGTAGTCAGCCTCGTGTTTCCTCCTGAGGAATGACTAGTAAGTTTGAACTGCCATCCCAACACCTAACACACAGTGCTACTGGGGCTCCTTTAGAGAATAAGATATCAATTTGACTTATTACAATGAAAAGTTCTACCAATTACAAAAGTGGGAAATATATACATAACACACTGGAAGAAAATATTATAGTGCAGGTCTTTCATGAGGAAAGTATACTACGACAAGCCACAAAACATAGTTAGAATATGCTGATGCTGTCTTTATTTTGATATCTGTATTTGGAATTATGATTTGTGTTGCAACATTTCATAAGACAATACAGTTGAAAAAAAAAGGACTTCAAGAAGCAGCCCGACCATGGCTGCAGGGTGTGAACAGCTTTGCTGTCAGAGGGCAGTGCGAGTCAAATGTAGCAGATGGAGTTTGCTAAAATGGAACCCTCTGTCATTTGATCTCCCACTCGACCCATTTCACAGTCGCTTATTTTTAATATTTTCTGCTTTCTCTATGATTGAGATATGTGCTTTTATGAGGGAAAGGGAAGTTTTAGATATTACAGTCTCCAAAAGTACATGCCATTTCCTTAAGGCGTACACAGCCCCTCGAAGATTGCCTGGGAGCTCGGAACTGAAGGTGGCCACTTCAGGAGAGCACAAAAACCCATGTGAAAACAATACTTTTGGAACCAAGGGCAGGAAATCCCCAGAGGCCCAGGAGAGAGCAACCCTCCAGCCCTGCCTTTACCTGCTCCTGCAGTTTTGGAGGGGGCGTGGTTTTTCTAATGAGTGTGCCAGGGCCTGCAACAGGCTCAGGCATAGAAACAATGGTGAGGGTGGCAAATGTTATGCTGCCAATGGAGGTGTTGTCACCCCACTACTGCTCCTTTTGTGAAGTCAGAGTCATTGGGATCTGCTTGGAAAGGGGGTCATCATATCCTAACCTCTAGACAGGCCTTTAACAGAGCACAATTCTAACTGGCCCTGTTTTGTATGATTTGGGCCATCATCACCACTATCAATTTCAGAACATTTTCTTCTCCTACTCATGGTTTTCTAAACTTCCAAGTTACTGTTGTCAGTTTGATCCCATGTATGTAGGTTTCTGAGGGGGTTTACCTTGGTTCGTTCTTTGCCATGCTGAATGTTTTCTGGCTTGCAGTGTGACTTTGTAGACTCAAATTTTCCTATGTGTGAGAATATAAAGAACAACACTGAATCTGTGATTCAGATAGTAAGCACTACTTGGCTGCATTTTATGTCTCCCATAATTTGGTCAAGGGGACCTGGGGATACCGTGGCTGAAGTGCCTTGTTGTGAACCCAAAAGTTGATGGTTCAAACCCAGCAGCCAATCTGTGGGAGAAAGACGTGTTAGTCTGCTAACACACAGATTTACACTGTACATTTTACAGCCTAGAATGTCCTATGGGACCATTTTACTTCATTCTATATGATCAATAAGATTTGGAATCAACTCACTAGCAGTGGATTTGGGTATTTGGCCTTATTGTCTACATGAACAATTGATAATTTCCTTTTTATCTACTTGGAATTTTCTTTCATGGCATACTGTATTGTTTTTGAGATTTATGATAGTCTCAGTGTGAAGACAAATTAGACTTTCGTAGTGTTTATTTAGCAAAAAAAATATTATTTTATGTCTTCTATTTTCTTTCCACTAGGAAAATGTGGTTGGATGGAAAACATATTTAATTGAAGGCACTCTGCTCTATATGAGCTGGTTTCCAGAGGACTCAATTGCCAGGAGGTAGGCTCAGTGTTTCAAGCCTCTCCACTTAGCAGTTCTTTCCTTGGTCCTAAGAACGATTTCAGGTTAGAGAGAACATCCTGAGAAAAGGTTTGAGCAGAGTGAGATTATTGAAGGAGGATATTTTGGAAAAGATGTCCGAAGGGCCTTTAGCTATTCTAAAAGGCCTGGCAAAATCAAATGTTGGACCTTATATTGACAAATGGTGGACTTCCCATGAAAGGCTGCCTCTCTGGAGGGTCTTCTGCTATTAGCTGGTCCTCTGTAGTGCCCCTCCTCCTTTCAGGTATGACAGTTCTGACACTCTATCAGATTTCATGCTGTGCTCTTGTCTCAGACCCAAAGCTCAAGCTTCTATTCAGTCATTGTGGAGGTAGTGTGAACATCCTAGTCCCTGCATTATCTCCAGTATCAATGGCCTCTTCTATTCTGCCTTTACCTTCCTTTGTGCTGGAGAGGTGTGTGAGGAAGCCAAACTCTTCCTCTTTTGTGTTTCAGATTCTTCCAGTTTCCTTCCACTTACCATCTCCTCTACCCTTGCCATCTTCTGACTATTGAAAATGGTAACTTAACTCTATGAGAAGGTCTTGACTGTTTCTGAATTGCAGCTTGTCCCTGGCAATTCCTTTATCAATCAAAGTTCTTGAGCTGTGGAGCCCTCTGTTTTGCTTAGTTTATACTTCGAGGTTCCCAAACTTATTTGGGATCTCTACCTTTTTTCAGGAAAAAAATATTATTCCGCCTCCTCTGGAACTTAAAAACACTTTTGTACTCTAGCCCACAATCCAGGCAAAAGTGTAGGCATCTGCTTTTGCACTTTCCCTGGATCATTCAAGCACTCCCAAAGGACACTCTTTTAGACTCTCAGGATGATATATAGATTATTTTCCTATGATCAATTTTTAAATCTTGGTGAGTTAGATAACTAAAGTAAGAAAATAACATGAGGGAGGAAAAATAGCCTTCCTTGTTATCATGCATCTGCTGTTATTTCTGAATCAGTGATGGCAGTTTCATTGATTATATATCCCCAGAATAACTTATATAATTATATAACAGAACTCCAACCTAGTTCAAAAGGTCCAGTCATGGCTGACTGAAACAAGAGCAGCGTACATGTTGCATAGCAACCAAATCTCTTGCTTGTTGAAATTTAACCCTAGTAGGAAACCGGCAGCAGGGAAGTATTTCTCAAAAATGTGGACCACCGGTGTTCTCTAACCTCAGATATATTTTATGGGGCACAATTCAATTCTTAATATGCTAACAAAATTTCTTGGGCTTGCATTGATAAAGAAAGGTGAGATAAGGTATTATTTATTTAGGCTTAGCATCATTTTCCTATAATATATTTTCCCAATCTTCACAACTCTTCTGGTCATTGTCATCATGACATTTTCTTCACATCGAGAACATGCACTGAAGGTCCTCCAGGGACCTTGTTAGCATATGAGCTTTTAAAGTATAGACTTAGGGAAAAGCTGAGATCGTAGGATCAATATTATAAACAAATTAATACTAAAATAAACCTACAGCTAAAGCCTAGAAAATGTTTATTAAAATATTTCCTCATCATATTATGACATTTTTGCTTTGCACAGCAATATTTCCGTCTCATGTGTACTATTTTTGCCGATTCGTTGTCAACTGATATAGGTCGCTTCAATGAATATGAAAGCATACTGAATGTACTATATGCTGAGAGCTTATTATGGTATGGACTGCATTCCCTCTAGCTCGATGCACACTGTTTAGTGGCTATTAAAATCTCTATGATTTGTGCTGTATCATATGACATTGAAGGATGGATGATACTCTAGCATGAGCATGCATATGCATTTTATAAGAGTGGGTTTTTGAAAAATGTGTAGGTTTTGTTTGTTCTTTCCTATAATTTCTTCCAATTCAGTGGTCCTTTCTCTCCACACTTGGTTAGGGCCTCAAATGTTACATGTGAACAATGCTTAGCTTTCTACTTTGCCAACTTTGTACAGCTTGTGATGTATTCAAACTAGAGATTAGCTGTTCATTGATCAATTTTGTCAGACCAATCTCAGAATCTGCCTCTCTGGAGAAAAAGGATAGCTAATTTCATGTTGATGGCAGCACACTCCAAACACAATTCTATCCACTCCATTTATCATTTTCTATTATTGCAGCATTTCTATTTTGAAGTTCTGAAGCAAAAGAAATAAATTGGACTATTTACCTTTAGCTCAGTCAAGTTTTTTTTCTTAATTTCCAGCAGTTTGGAATGTTTTGGTACAGAATTTTGCTGTTGCTGTGCATGCAGTGTATATTCTTTTACAAAAATAAGCAGCCTATTTGATGATATGGCGCTTCCATAAAATCAAATGAGAATATTCACCAGGGGTTGCCTCTCGCAATGCTTGCCATCAGTGTGTAATTGATTGAATGATTGATAAGTGATTGTGACTCTATGGACCAGCCTTTGAGACGTGTTAGAGGCTAGCATTTCCTAGACTTTACCACCTTCCAAGATCAGTAAATGCAGCACTTTCCTTTCACAAACTCCTAAATGCAGTGAATTCCTTGCAGCTGCCACAGAACCAATAGCTGGAACAATAAAAGCAAGTGTATATTATTTATTGATCCCTTTGTTTGCTTGAGCTCTTGCCTCAGCCTGAAGGCCCAGGTAATTACATGTATTATTTCTGTTTTCTATTGCCTAGGGCAGGACTCTTTGGTATTAAACAGATACCATGGCATGAGGAAGAGTACAGCCGTCTGACATAGGTATAAATCAAGCAATATATTTAGTGGGGATTCAGACATGCCATAGTTATTGATGATTGTTATATTAAGCAAAGTCTAAAAGAAACTAGGGAAGACAGGGAAAATTTTCAGTGCCCATAATGATTTCCTTCCCCACCCCAAGTTTTATGTAAAACTGTAAAATGTACTGGGTTCTAGTTCACATTAAAAAGAAATTCAGACCAAATAATTGACAAGACTAAAAGCGGAGCAATAACAATAGTGTACGCATGCCTTAGAATAATACACCTTTCAAGATCAAAAGGGCAGTAGTTACCCAAGGACCAAGTTAATAAGAGTTAGGGAAGGAGGAAGGATGGAAACAGGAAACAAAAGGAGTTGCAATAAATGAGGTGAAACAAAGGATGCATAAATTGTGGAATGAAAAGCTGAAAATCTGCTCAGTTAACCCTCACCCAATTTACAATTAAAACTGAAAAAACAAACTCCACACAAAACAAAAATACCACAGCCTTATGGAGCGCAATTCTACTGTGGCGCACATGATGCTCCTGTGCACTGGAATCAGCTCAAGGAAACCGGCAGTGGTCCCACTGCTCTGCATCTCAGATGACTAAAGTAAAGCTGATATTTGATGATTACAACCCTTTCCTCCTCTACTAGTAAGTCCCTGGATTTTTTCAGCTAAAATGTGGGAAGGAAGGAAGGAAAGAAACTCTTTGAAGAAAAGACAGACTTCAAGCAAGAAGAATATAAAGTAAGTCAAGAGCCATGAGTGGACAGGCTTACAGGGAGCTTTAGTTAGAAGTTTAGCATGAGGGTCTTTGGGAAGCTGCAAAGGGAGGTTGAAGTTGAAAGCAGCAATAATGAAAAAAAGAGACTATTACGAGATGTTGATGTTAATCATGATTTGAACCCTCTTTGACATCCTTCAAGATGGGGTCTTGATTTAATTTGGGTTATATTACTAAATGTGCATTTAACATACTTGTGAACATGTACCGATAGAGGTATAGACAGAGTGTTTTGGAAATATAGACAATGCTGACATTCCACAATGTTGGACACATACCCCCGCCGCAGGGGATGAACAACAGAAACTGTGAGCGAAGGAAGATAGCGGTCAATGTAAGATATGACAATGATAATAATTTATAATTTATCAAGGGGTCATGAGGACAGAAGAGGGAGGGGAAATAAAGGAGCTGCTACCAAAGGCTCAAATCCAAAGTAAATGTCTAGAAAATAATGACGGCAACATATGTACAAAAAGCTTGATACAATTGATGTATGGATTGTTATAAGAGCTGTAAGAGTGTCCAATAAAATTATTTTTTAATAAATAGGGAATGGGAGACAAAGGAATGGGAGACAATATTCATTGCCTGGGCAGAAAACCAAGGACGGTTCGGTTAGAAGAAATAACATCTGCAAAAACACCTGATCTTCAAGGACACACTTTAGTGAGATAAAGAAGAGACCAAGAAGCTCATTGAGTGGATATGGGTCATACAACGCAAGGTCTCAAATGAGCTTTATCCTGCAGCCAAGCAAGTGCCATGGCTTTAACATGGAGTGGCATATCATGATGTTTCATTCACTCGTCACTCTAGTCCAGAAGGCTCTAGTCCCTAAAGCAATCTGCCTGCTTCTGATTTCCATCCTCAGGGAAGATTGACAAGAGAGAAAATAGAATCCAGCCTGGAGATGACCTCAGAGATTACAACGGCATTTGCAAGAAATTTCTATTTTCCAGTGAAGAGAAAGATGTACTCAGGAAAATAGAAAACAAATATTAGGAGCTCAGGGAAAGAGGTCTTTAAATTTGTCTAGTTCAACAAATCCCACAGTAGTCAATCATGTTAACTCTTCAATGCATAGTTTTATATTTTGCATTATTAAACAGTATATGTTTTTATTTGAACCTGTTTTTGACATTTAAATGGGTGCTATTTTATTATATACCAATATAGGGACTCAATGAGTCAGACTTGACTCAATAGCAGTAGGTGGGTTTTATATTCCAATTTTACTCTCCCACTGATGAATTTTTTGATTCCTCAATTCTGAGGGAAAAATTATGTCACCTTAAGATCATATATTTATGACAATTCTTAAGAATGTGTACTCAGAAATGGAATGTATGGATCATTGGACACATCACATCTTTTCTGTTAATTGTCACTTATACAAATTTCTCTTCAAACCCCAAACCAAATCCACAGCCATCAAGTCTATGACACCTGCTATAGGACAAGGTAGAACTGCCCCTGTGGGTTTCTGAGACTGTAATTCTTTGAAGAGAGTAAAAGCCTCAGCTTTCTTCTGTGGAGAGACTGGTGATTTAGAACTGCTGACCTTATAGTCAGTACCCAATGCATAACCACGGTGGCACCATGGTGCCTAGGATGCTGTTATTGCTAGGTACCATCAGTTTCCTGGTGCGGTTCCATATAAAACAACTGTTATGTTTGAGCCTGCTGCAGTCACGGTATCATTTCACCTTTCTCTGTTAAACTAACCCCTTACTTTGCTAAGGAGCCCTGGTGGCGTAGTTATTAATGCGTTGCTCTGTAATCTGCAAGGTCTGTCGTTGGAAACCTCCCCTCTTTCTATGGGAGAAAGATGGGGCTGTCTACCCCTGTGAGGAATTACAGCCTCAGAAACCCACAGGGACAATTCGACTCTGTCCGATAAGGGCCTCTGAGTAGGCATCACCTCGATGCCAGCAAGTTTTAATTTACAAAGTGTGACGTCCTCCTTGAAGGGCTGGTTGCAGATGAAAAATGTCTCTCCAGACAAGAGGCATTTGAACGGCACTTCTTCCAAGATGGATTTGTTCATTCTCCATGCAGTCCACAGTATATTTCACATTCTTTGTCAACGTCATAATCCAAATGCATCAATTCTGTCTGGGTCTTTGTCTCATGTCTTTCGGACATGCTATCAGGGGAGAGCAGTCCCTGGGAAAGGTTCTCCATCATGATTGGTACCGTCAAAGGGCAGCGAAAGAGAGGAGACCCTCGAGGAGATGGAGGGAAACAATGGCTGCAACAAGAGGCTCAAACCCAACAGCAAATGTGCGGATGGCACAGGCCTGGGCCGTGCGTGGCGCTGTTGTGCATAGACTCTCTCTGAGGTGGGCCTCACTCCACAGGACCTTACCAACAACAAAAGGCACTTTTGAGTACCTTTTCTTTTCAAATGTATTCCAAAGTATTCGTTCATGTTTTCTTCTTTGTTATTTAATTTACTTCATTGCTTGCTTACATGTTTCCTTTTCTCACCAGATCACACTCTAGTTTTTTCCTCACTACGCAAGTATTTTTTATGTGTTTGCATTTTAACATTTTGGACATTTTCTCATGCAATGAGTATTATTGGCTCAAGTTACATTTTTAATTGAAAATGGTTTCTTTCATTTCTTTAAAAAATGCTTCCACTACATACTATGCCTTTAATATATGTTCACATTACTGTGTGTATATCTAATTTTTTCTTGCTTCTAACTGATACATGGCAAAGTTGACCAATCCTTATATTAGAGTTCCAAGTTTTTGCAACCACAATTAACCCCGTTAATTATAACTCAAAACTGACTCATATAATCCTATCAGCATCTTTCCTCACCACCACTTACCTAGATCCATTAGTATAAAAATTCATTTGGTAGAAGTCACAAGCACTATAGTTAGAAGAGCCATGTTAAATACTTCACTGTGTTTCAGCATCCATCTCAGTTTCCCTAGTCACTCTCCCAGTAATAGAGGTCCAGATTGCATTAATACCCCCACCCCATCCCCGGCCAGGAACAGCACAGCAAGGACAGACTTGTACAAGTCTTTTCTGAACTTAGGCAAGATTTTCTTTGTGTTGCATACACAAGAGTGTAATTGATGAGTCATTATTTATTTAGTTAGTTTATTGGAATTAGGAATACCTGATTATTTTCTAAAACATTCTCACTATTGTCCTCTCTGTGCATGATGACTCTTTTGTTGGCACATCTCGACCAATACTACACAATAGCCAAACTTTCCAGGATTGTTTTTAGTCTATTGTGGTATGTAACATACTATTGCTTCAATTTACTTTTCCCAATGATTAATAGTTTAAACATCATTGTGTATGTATGTTAGGCTCTAAGGGGTCCATCTTTACAATGTTCATATTCTTTGTATATACTTCTACTTTAATTCCTGACTTCTTTTTTCTTTTATTCCTTCTTTTTTATCCTAACCCTAACCCCTAAAGCCTAACCCTAACCCTTAACCCCTAATCCCTAACACCTAACCCCTAACCCCTAACCCTAGCCCTAGACCTAACCCTAACCCTAACTCTAACCCTAATCCCAACCCTAACCCTAACCCTAACCCTAAATTCCTGATTTTTTATAGAATTGTGAGAGCATCTAACAGATTCTAAATTTTGATTCCTATTGTGTTTTACACATGCTAAACACAATTGCCTAGTTTATCATCTGTCTATTAACTTTGTCCATGGTATCATCCCTCATTATAACACATTAGTCATTACATTATGACAAGCATACAGATGAGGGTGGTCATATGGATTACACCTCAACATAAAACAAATATTCTCCAACTGAATCAATGAGGTAACACCATGATGAATGAACAAAAAGATTGATATTGACAAGGATTTCATTTTCTTTAAATCCACAATCAGCACCCAGGGGAGGAGTGGCCTACAACCAAACAGTGAAGCTGCCCTGAGGAAGGAAGCTACACACAGTATGCATCAAGCATACTAAGTACCTTATCTCCCTTAAGTCTCACAAATGTCTCATTATATACATATTAATCTCATTGTACCGATGAAGAAAGCAAATCTGCTGCTGCTAGTTGCTGTCAAGTTGGCTGAGAATCATAGAAACCCTGCGTATAATAGAATGAAATATTACCTACTCCTGCAAAATCTGCATAATTGGTGATATGTTTGAGATCATTGTTGCCGTCACTGTGTCAATTAGTCTCCGGGAGTGTCTTCATCTTTTTCACCAACTATCTGTTTTACCAAGAATTATGTCTTCTTCCTATTGGATTGTCTCCACACTAAATTTTTTTTAATTAAAAAAATACAAAATCTATTTAGGAAATCTAGCCCAAACTAAAGAATTGTATCAAACTCTAAGCTGTATATTACGTTGTAGAGAGAAAACACTATAGATTGGTGGATCATAGGAAGCTTTGTAGTTAAATTTAAGTTCATTGTTCATGACAGAAAAATAATAGTAATAATAAGTGATCATTAAATAATCTCAGATTTTATTTGAGCCATGAGAAAGTTGTCAACACCATATTGGTTCCAGTAGATGTTTAATGTCCAAAAGGTGAAATAGATTATTGACATACAATTTCTATTCCATGGCTGTTGGATAAACAATTAAATCACAATAAGAAAATTCAGAACCTCTTTTACCTCATTTCATGTTCATGGATAAACTTATACCTAAGTATTTTTCCTCTTAGGGAATTTTAAATTGTCAACATTTTGCTCTATTGATTTAGCCTCCATATTAACTACTTTGCTCCAATACTTGATAATAGGGAAAACCCCATAGACTTGTCTACATAATGCCTGTTTCAGTTAACTTATCTTTAATAGTGAGAATACAACCACATGGGTAGGCACTGGACTAGAATGGCAGTTTGTAGGAATGGTTCAAGAAAGAAGTTACAACTGATTTCCCCTTATGTAGTAGCTACATAAGCTCTGCGTATATCACTGTTCCCTGTTTATATACCCTACCTTCTTCAAATTTGCATTTTATTTCAATTAGCTGGAGTTGTTTCAAATGAAAGATCTGGTCTGAATTGCTGCTGGGCTTTCACTGTTGCTCCTTAAAAATGTCAAATGGGAGTGCAAAAATGAAAAGGAAATCTATGCTATGAAAACCAGGTGGGAGACATCTGCTATCTGGCAGGGTAGAAAGTCAAGCACTTCAATACAGACTAACGAAATTTAAGCCACCTTAAAAAAAAAAAGAAAGAAAAGACACAATCATAAGAATTATCTTTTATTTTGCTTTCCACTGAAAATAATTATTTTTCTCTCTTAAGGTGTGCGATCCAAGCACCAATAAGACCTTTAGCTAAAGGTATGGCATTAACTGCCTCTAATAGAACTTCTTCATAAAAGCCTAAATAAATTCATTAAATAAAGTAAAAATCATATAATTAACATAGATACTACATGCAAGCATTACTTTTTTCAATGCATCTTTTCTGAAAGCATTTCATAATGTGCAAACTTATGTTGGTGCTCATTAACAAGATGGATACCAATTTCAATTCAGCATCCGGCTTACGGTCCCACTGATACAGTTAAAGCTTTGACTTTTTGTCATTATCCTGGTCTCTAATGACTTAAAATAATAGTCTACATTTGTTGTAGCCTGAATTTGTCCTTTCTGTGAAATGTGAATTTGCATGAAAGAGTTCCCATCATTCCAGTCTAATAGGCACTTTGTATGTAAGTGCAAGATAGCTAGCAGTGGCTAACCATTTTAAGTTTCTTTTACTTTGCCCACTTGTTTTCTCTGGATCATTAAAGAAACTTTTGAAAAAATTACCCAAGGCTCAAGCCAATTATCAGATACACTGCTGAATGCTTTCATACCCTTGCCTATATAAAGAGGATATATAAAATTCAACTTAAACATTTACTAATAATTTCCATTAGTCCAACCAAAATACATTTGTAAGCTACTTGAAAGAAAGGCACATCTTCTATCTTAATTCGCACTACACAAAACCATGGAAACATGACATTGCAGGTACTTACTGAGTCCCTGTAACTTATTTCCAGTAGATGTTTTGGAGAAACAAGTTTTTAATTTAAAGTTAAATGGACCCCGTGTTTTAATGGATTAAATTAAACTGATATGTGGACTTGAGTGGAGAATTTTGCATCTTTATCTTCACTATCATACAATTGAACATTTTCAATCCATCAATTATGAAAGTATGCAACATACCACAGTAATATCTGCCACATCGATGATTTTTGTCAGCAATAAAAAACGGAACATTTGATGTGACAGACAAGTTGTCACAATTATTGTGAAGTAAACTTTTAGGCCCAGCTTACTCCAAAATTATGATAATTTTTAAGCATGATAATAGATATTTTGTGTGTGATGTGTTAGTAATGAAACTTGTGTATTACCAAATTATATAACTTCAAAGATACTTTAATAACTTTATCTACTGTGTCAAGTACATTTGTATTTATGCTGCCATCATCATTTTCAAAGCATTTTCTTTCTACTTAAACCCTTGATGTCAGCTCCTTGTTTTTCACCATCCCTCCCCAACCCTACCTCCCTCATGAACACTTGAAAAGTTATAGATGATTATTTTCATATCTTGCATCATCCTCGGTCAGCCTTCACCCACTTTTCTGTTGTTTCCCCCCACTGGGAGGGGATTATATATTGATCCTTGTAATGATTCCCCCTCCCCCTCCCACACACCTTCCCCTTAGCCACCTGGTATCTCTATTCTCATTGTAGGCCCTGAGGGGTTTATCTATCCTGGATTCCCTGTGTTGCGGGCTCCTATCTGTGGCAGTATACCTGGTCTTGTCTGATTTGTAAAGTGTAAGGTAAAATTCAGGTCATGATAGTGGAGAGGAGGAACCATTAAAGAACTAGAGGAAAGTTGTGTGTTGCATTGATGCTATACTGTACCCTGACTGACTCATCTCTTTGTCCCTTTTCTATAAGTTGTCTAGAGATGGGCTTTGGGTCTCCACTCCACTCCACACCCACCCACCTAACATTCACCTTGGTATGATTTTGTTCTGGGTTTTAGATGCTTGATCACACAGGCTGGTGTGCTTTTTCCATGTGGACTTTATTGCTTCTCACCTAGATGGGCACTGGTTGGTCTTCAAGCCTTTAAGACTCCAAATGCTATATTTTTGATAGCTGGGCACCATCAACTTGTTTCACCACATTTGATTATGCAGCCATTTTATCTTCAGTGATTATATCAGGAAGGTGAGCATCACAGAATGCCGGATTATTGTTATAAAGTGTTCTTGTGAGCATATGTGTTTTTTTCCACAATCTTATGCATGTTTTTCTACAGATTTGAAACACTATTTTTTTAAAACGTGTATATTTCTCCAGACTGGTAATGTTGTCTGAACACACTACACACAAACAGTTAAGAGACAATGTTTTCTAGAGGTAAATAAAGATGCAATAGTTAAGAAGATGTCTCATATAGCCTGAATTGTAATCCATTCCCTTACTAAATTAATGTTTTCCACTTCAGTCAAGTCACTTAAATTATCTATGTTTTTTCCTTATTGGTAAATTTTTGTAAAATTGCCAGGCATATAAAAGTTGGACAATGAAAAATGAAGGCAGAAGGGGAATTGTTGCATTTGAACTGCGGTATTCACAAACAATAATGAATATGCCATGGAGTACCAGAAGTATTAACAAATTTGTCTTAAAAGAAATACAACCTGAATACTCTTTAGAAATGAGGATGGGAAAACTTTGGTTCATTTACTCTGGACTGGTCATTAAGAAAGACCAATGGCTTGGGGGTGGGGGAGCTATCATTGTTGGTAAAGGGGGGGTCAGTAAAAATGAAGGAGATAGAGCTACGACAACAGACTCAGACATCCAAGTGATCATCAAGATGGTCCAGAGCTTGTCCATGTGGTTTTTTCCTTGCACATAAAGTCCCTGTGAGACAAAGCAAGGTTCAGCAGCCAGTAACAACAACTGCAAATGGTCATATTAAAATCAAAATGATTTTTTATATGTGAAGTTCTTGAAAGTGTGTCTGAAATATAGCACATGCAACTATTCATTGCTTTTCAAGATTTCATAATCATATTGGACATGCAGAGTGTACATCTCTAAAACTTACTCATACTCTTATAAGACATGATGCAATATGTAGTAAAATGAATAGCATAAATGATAATTAAAAAACATTTAAAAATAAATTAAAGTCACCTAGTATACGTCTGGCTGTCTTACTGTAGTGATTTGTGCATTGCTGCGATGCTGAAAGTGATGTCATAGGTATTTTAAATACAAGCAAAATCACCAAAATAAACAGGTTTCAGCAGAGCTTCCAAAGAGCAGACAATTAAAAGGAAACAGTGCACTGCAGAAGAATTAGCCACTGAAAACCGTAAGGATAGCATTGAAACGTAGTTCCTGTAAACCTCCTGAATAGAAACAGAACCTTGTAACACTTAGTACCCAAACAGGAGTCCCCTTGTGCAGAAGGCACTCAAAATATGCCTGGGGAAAAGCTGCCCTCGCAAAGTAGAATGCGCTCTTATGACGCTGGTGGCATAAAGCATGAAGTAGCACAACCTTCAGGAACTTGATTTCCTGATAGGGCATAACTGAAAAATGAGAAGAGATGGCTGCAAGCATCAATTGATAATTGGAACTTGAAGTGGACTAAGTACAAACCTAGGAAATTTTAAGTTGTCACAAATGAAATGGAACACATAAAGATCTATATACTATGCATTCGTGAGCTGAAATGGACTGGTACTGGCCATCGCCATCTTGCATCAGAAAACCATACTTTACTCTGCCAGGAATGACACAATCAAGGTGAAAAGCATTGCATTCATCTTCAACAAGCGCATTTCAAGATCTTTCTTGAAGTACAATGCTGTCTGTGATAGGCTAATGCCTTTTTGCATACAAGGAAATCCATTCAATACAATTACTATTCACATTTATGCAGCAGTCATTAAAGTTAGTGATGAAGAAATTGGAGAATTTTGCCAATGTCTTCAGTCTGAAATTAATCAAACATGGAGTCAAGATGCATGAGAATTACTGGAGATTTGAATGCCAAAGTTGGTAACAAAGAGGAAGGAACTGTAGTTGGAAAATGTGGTTTAGGAGATAGGATAAAAGCTAGAAATCACATGACAAAAATTTGCAAGACCAATAACTTCTTCATTCTTAAAACTTCTTTTAACAACCAAAAGGCTGTTACCAAAAGTCTATACACATGGATCTCTCCAGATGGAATATACATACATTAAATTGACATCTGTGGGAAGGGACATTGGAAAAGCTCAATACCAGCCAGAACCAGGACAGCGGCTGACTGTGGAACAAGTCACCAATGGTTTACATGTAAGTTCAGGTGGAAGATGAAAGACAGTAAAACAATTCCATGAGAGCCAAAATATGAGCTAGAGTATATCCCACTTAAATTTCAAGAACAGATTTGAGGCATTAAACATTTATAACAGAAAGCATGATGAACTATGGAATAACATCAAGAACATCACACATGAAGAAGAAGCAAAGAGTCATTAAAAAGCAAAGATCATGGTGAATGTCAGAAAAGACTGAAACTTGCTCTTCATTTTAAAATAGCTAAAGCAAATGGAAGAAAGGATGCAGTCAAAAGCTGAATAGAAAATTTCACAGGGCTGTTCAAGAAGACAAAAATAAAATATTAAAATGAAATTGAAAAGATTTAGAATTAGAAAACCGAAAAGGAAATATAGACTCAGCATATCTTAAGCTGAAAGAACTCGAGAAAAAAAAATTTCAGCTCTGAGTTGCAATATTGAAAGATTCCACAGGCAAAATATGGAACGGTGGAGAAAGCATCAAAAAAAGATGACTCCCTCCATATTCCTTAGCCCTTAAGCCTAAACAGTGGTTTGAGTGGTTTGAATAAAGATTGAGAAAAAGTAAAACTGAAGTGGACTTGGAGTCTTCAGTGACAAACAAGTTCATTTCAAACAATAGCAACACACACACACACACACACACACACACAAAGATGTAAAGAATACACAGAGTCACTGCAAAAAAGTAGTCAACCTTCAACCATTTCAAGAGGGAGCATATGATCAAGAACTGATGGTAGTGAGAAAGAAGTCCAAGATGCACTGAAAACATTAGCCAAAGACAAGGTGCCTGGAATTGATAAGATACTAAATTAAAATGCTTCAGCAAGCGGATGAAGCATTGGAAACACTCATTCGTCTATGACAAGAAATTTGGAAGGCAGCTGACCAGTCAATTGACTACAAGGGATCTATATTTGTACCCATTATAAGTAAAGGTGACCCAACAAACTGCACAAATTCTAGAACAATATAATTGATATCACATGCCAGTAAATTTTTTCTGGAGATCATCCAACAATGGTTGCAGAAGTACATCACTAGGGAGCTGTCAGTGGTTCTGACTGGATTCAGAAGACAACGTGGAACAAGGGCCATCATTGCTGATATCACAAGGGTCTTGGCTGAAAGCAGAGAATACTAGAAAAATGTTTACTTGTGTTTAGTTGACTATACCAAGGCATTTGACTGCGTGGATCATAATAACACAAACAAACATGGATAGCTTTGAGAAGAACGGAAATTCTAGAACACTTCATTATATTTATGTGGAATTTGTAAAGGGATCAAGAGGCAGTTATGTCAACAAAGCAAGGAAGTGGTTTAGAATCGGGAGAGGTGTGCATCAGGGTGGTATCTTTTAACTATACTGATAGAGTCTGGTTGCTGAGAAAAACATTAGAGAAGCTGGATTTTATGAAGAAGAATGTGGTATCAGGAGTGGAGGAAGGCCTAACAACCTGTGATATGCAGATGATACAACCTTGCTTGATGAAAGTGAGAGCAACTTGAAACACTTGCTGATGATCATCAAGGACTGCAGCCTTAAGTATGGATTACAGCTCAATGACAAGAAGATCAAAATCTTAACTGGACCAATAGGTAATATTAAAAGAAACTGAAAAATTTGAATTTGTCAAAGATTTTGTCTTGCTTGGATCCATAATCAATGTTGATGGCTGTACAGGCAAATGAATCTGAGGTCAGCAAGTCAGGCTTGTAGTGGATAATTAATTCAAGGTTTCCAGGTGAGGTGGCAGGCACTGATGACTCTCAAGATCAGGAAGCAATATGACAAGCCAAAGAACCAGACGTCAATGAGCCAGATATAGTATCCAGACCCAGGAAAACAAGCAAACGCTTTCAGTGCACTCATTTATATTGGAAGTAGGCCATAAGAGAAACTTCCTTTCAACTGATTTCATCATGACTGTGAACTGAAAAAGGATGTTTTATCTGACCCCAATCTTACAATTATTTGGCTGTGATTACATTATTTTAGATCAAATCATGGGGGATTAGTCGAACATTAGAAGCCAGTTCAGCCAAGTTGATGCAAAACTGAGTGATCGAACTAGTATGCTCAAATTTCCCAAAGGTGAAATTAACCAAGTGTAGGCATGCTCTCATATCAAGGAGCACTGGTAGTACAGTGGTTAAGTGCACAGATACTAACAGAAAGATCAGCGGTTCAAATCCGACAGTTTCTCTATGGGAGAAAGATATGACAATCTGAGTCCATCAAGTTTTGCAGCTTGCAAACCCTATCACTCTTCCGTATAGGATCCAGATGAGCCTGAATTAACTTCATGGCCATATTGTGTGTGTGCGCCGGGGGGGGCGGGGGGGGGCGGGGGCGGGGTGTTAGTATCTAGAACAGTAGTTCTCATCTTTGGTTCTTTACTATCTAGAAATTTTGATTTTCTTGACCTCAGGTGTGGCAAACATATCAGGAATTTCGAAAGCTTCTTAAATGATCATAATGTGAATTAACACTGAGAATAATTGATAGAATACCCAGCACCAAAATGTACTAACTATTTATGTACTTGACTGCATTTGGCTTCATATTGAATTTCATTTTTTTCTCTTAAATGTTTGATGTTGGCATTCATTTGTAATTTTGATA
The DNA here is from genome assembly GCF_050624435.1 of Tenrec ecaudatus. Lineage (NCBI taxonomy): Eukaryota > Metazoa > Chordata > Mammalia > Afrosoricida > Tenrecidae > Tenrec > Tenrec ecaudatus. The sequence goes on along the minus strand of NC_134548.1, from coordinate 115,745,515 downwards.
AACACAATGTTATAATGAAAAGTCTCTTTACATGACATAAAGCAGGAATAATATAGAAAATTAGTCTGCTCACTTATCACAGTTTATTTTCTAGTGTTATAATGATAGAACGTGTGGAGCCTGATATGAATAAGAGCATAATTTGGGGATATCTGTCAGTTTATGTTGTGCCAGGAACTGTGCTGTGTGTCATTGTTGTCATTTTTCACATTGTTGTTAGGTGCCACTGAGTTGTCTTCGACTCATGATGACCCTATGTACAAGAGAACAAAATACTGCCTGGTCCTATGCCATCCTCACCAGTGTTCCCATGCCTGGACCTATTGATGCAGTCACTATCAATCCAGCTTGTCAAGGACCTTCCTCTTTCTCACCATGGCGTCACTTTACCAAGCATGATGTCCTTCTCCAGGGACTGCCTCTCCTGACAATATGTCCAAAGGATGTAAAATGAAGTAATTCCATCTTTGCCTCTAAGGAGCTCTCTGAGCTTACTTCTTCAAATACAGATCCGTTTATCCTTTTAGCAATTCATAGTACTTTTAATATTCTTCTCCACCGCCGCAATTCAAATACACCTATTTTTCTACAGTCTTACTTATTCAATATCCAACTTTCATGTACTTATGACTAAATGGAGAATACCATGGCATAGGTCAGGTGCAACCTTAGACCTCAAACAAACATCCTTGTTCTTCAATACTCAAAATAGGTCATGTTCGGCAGATTCACCTAATACAGCACACCTTTGATCCCTGGACAGTGGCTTTCATGAGCATTGATTGTAAATCCAAGACAAAATCTCTGACAACTTCAACCTTTTCTCTGTTTCTTAGGATGTTACCTATCAGTCCAATTGTGAGGATTTTGGTTTTCCTTACATTGAGTAGTAATCCATATTGCAACAGGGCAGTAAGGAGAGCAAAGTAATCAAGTCCCTGAAGAATTCTGAAAATAGACTTCTGATATGGGGGACAGGGCTTGGCACCTCATCAGACCCAATTTGAAAACACATATAAGGGTCAGCAGACAGGCCTGGAAATATCGGGGGCTTTTTAATGTTTTTTTTGTTTTGTTTATTTCACCCTATGTCTATATAAGATGGGCAGGAAAAACAATACCGAGGAGAACATAATGGGACCAGCGATCCCAGGAGGGATATGGGAGGGGACAGAGGGGCAGAGGAGAAGTGGGAAGGGCAGAGGGGGTGCAAGAAGCCAACAAACTCAGGAATGACAGAACAGCAAGAGATCTAAAAATGATGGCAGGGAGACCTGGTGGGGTTTGATCAAGTGCAATGTATCTAAGAGGAATTACTGAGATTTGAGTGGAGGGTGAGCATGATAGTGGGACAGGAGGAGGGGGAAAGTAAATAGAGGAAAGGAGTATGAAGGAAAAGCTATTTAGAGAGGTATAAGTTATAGGCATGTATATATGTAAATATAATGAAAGGGGTAGAGGCCCAGTGTACACATATTTATATATTAAGTATTAAGCTACCAGATAGGCATTGGACCTCTACTCAAGGCCTCCCTAAATACAAGAACACTTTGTTCTAATCACCTGGCAGTCTTAGATATTCACTATCCTGACACGATCGCTGAAAAAATGTAGTGAAGAAAGTGGATTGTGCCCGGCTATCAAAAGATATAGTTTGTGGGGTCTTAAAAGCTCAATGTTAAACACGCAGCCATCTAGCAAGGAAGCAAGTAAGCACACAAGGAAGAAGCACAATAGCCTGTGTGATCATGAGGTGTCAATTGGATCAGGTATCGGGTATCAAAATATCCAAAACAAACAGTAAAATCAATGAGAATGAGGAGTTTTGGAGTGGAGACTCAAAGGCTATCTGTAGAGAATTGGACATGCCCTCACAGCAAGGTGCTAAGAAAGGGCCAATTTAACTAGGGTGCAGTATAGCGCCGAAAAAGCACACATCATCCCTCTACTCCCTGAATGCTTCCTCCTCCTCACTCCCATGACCCTGCTCTACCTTACAAATCTGACTAGACCTGAGTATACACATTGGTATAGATAAGAACTCTCAATACATGGTATTCAGGACAGATAAAGCCCTCAGGAATAGTAATGAGAGGTGGGTAATCATGAGGGTGGGAGGATGGTGGAGGTGGACGGAGAGGGAGAAAGAGGAAACCCATCACAAGGTTGGCTATATAGCCTACGCTCAGGGGGACACATAAAGGAAATGTGGATGAAGCGAGGCAATGGACAGTGTAAGAACTGAAATACAAACAACAATAATATACGATTGATCAAAGATTCAAGAGGGTGTGAGGGTTGGGGAAGGAAGGGAAACAGAGGAGATGATAGCAAGCGTTCAAGTAGAAAGAAAATGTTTTGAAAATGTTGTGTACAGTGTGCTTAATACAATTGAATGATGGATTATCATAATATTTGTAGGAGTCCCCCTGTATTAGTCTAGGTTGACTAGAAAAACAAATTCATAAACACTCATATGTGTATAAGAAAAAGCTTTATATTAAAAAAAATCATCCCAACCCAGTCCAGATCAAGTCCACAAGTCCAATATTAGCCCATATATCCAACGCCAGTCTGTAAATTCCTCTTCAGAGTCACACAACGTCTGCAGTGACACTGAGTGCAAGAAGACCAAAGGGCAGTGGGTGGAAAGTCTTGTGGATCCAGTGGTGGTAGAAGCATCTCAGCACTGGTGTAGGACTTCACGTGGTCCCTGTACTTCCAGTGCTCTGGATGTATCAGTGTAACTCCATGAGTCTTGTCATAAGGAATGTGAAAGCAGGGAGTGTGGGGGGCTGGCCTCCAGTGAGCTGTTTATCAAATGAAGTCATCAAGCTGTGACCTGATTGACAGGTTAGACTAGGTCCCTTTGCAAGTTGACAAATTACTTAACTGCCACAGACCACCTCTTCTCAACTTGACTCAACTCTTTATCCAGACACAATTTTTAACAATGCAATAATAAAATCACATCTGTACCAGACATAAAACTAAAAAGCATATATTTCAATATGTGCCAGCCTCATTTATATATAATATTCTATAAGTGAACAACACAACAACATTCTGTGTAGAGCAGTTGCACTTAAGTAACACCTACACCTTAATCCTATAATCCTATGAATATATTCTCCCACCTATGACAGTTTGTAAGCCAACCACTTCATGCCTTTATCCTCCCCATTTTTGGTATCCAATTTCTATACTGCCCAGTGCTCTGAGGAGTCAATAAAATTTTTTGATGTGAAGAATTTCCTTCCAGTTGGAACCTTGTGAGTCTGCATCCATAAGTATAGTCAAATTAGGACAGGCCACCCATAAACTCAGCAGCAATAAGCACCAGTTCACAGGTTCAAATGTCGTCTCTTCATCTCGTTGGATTCTGGTCAACTCAATGTGGGCTGCTTCAACAGGGTGCCCATTGGTCTCCTCACTTTTAGACCATGGATCCATCACAAATTCTCAATAACCTCAGTCCCCTTGGGCCAGGTCATGCCATAGGCTCAGGTTCCCTACAACTTTATAAGTTTCAGACCAGCCAACCCACTCTCGTCTTCTCCCCTAGCTCCTATGAACCAGGTCCATGGGTGTCAGTGGCCAGACAGTCAAAGGAACTATTTATCTCCTTTGTGCCTCCAAATGAGGTCATCAAGCTTCAATTAGATTGACAGAGTAGGCTCTACCCCTTTGCAAGTTGACATATTATGTAACTGCCACACCGCCAATAAAGTGATAACTTTTGTTTTTTTGAGATGCAAAAGTGGCAAAAGGAATTTATTAGCTAGCTCAAGCTAGGGCTTCCTCCCTCCGCTGCCCGGCGCAGCGGGGTTGCAGCGTCCAAAGGGAATAGACCTAAAGTGATAATTTTTTTTGAAGGCTACAATCTTTGATCTTCAGCAAGTGCTTCAATTCCTCCTCACTTTCAGCAAGCAAGGTTAGGTCATCTGCATATCACAGGTTGGTAAACCTTTATCCAATCCTGATGCCTGTCTATAATTTAGCTTCTCTGATTATTTACCCCGCATATAGATTAAAAAAATATGTTGAGAGAGAGGCTCCAACCCTGACACTCACCTTTCCTGATTTTAAACCATTCGGTAGGTCCCTGCTCTCTTCGCACAGGGTCCATGTACAAGCTCCTCATGAACACATTGAAGAGTTCTGGAATTCCCATTTTCCCTAGGTTATCCACAGTCTATTATGGTCCATACAGTTTAATGCCTTTGTGCAGTCGATAAAACACATGTAAGCATCATTCTGGTATTCTCTGTTTGAGTCAAGATCCATCTGACATCAGTAATGATATCCTTTGTTTCATATACTCTTCTGAATCCAGCCTAAACTTCTGGCAGTTTCCTTTCAATGTAGTGCTGGAAGTATTGCTGGGTGATCCTAAGTAAAATCTTACTCATGTGCAATAACAATTATATCTTTCTATAGTTGGAGAATTCAGTGCTATTTATTGGGTTTTATAATATAGAAGGCACTAAATATATGTGTGTGTGTGTATATATATATATATATATATATATATATATATATATATATATATATATATATATATATATACCTATCATAACCAACCTATGAGCTATTTTTAAAAATAGTTTTATCGGGACTATTACAGTTCTTATGACATTCCATACATCAATTGCATCATATGTTGCCAACATCATTTCAAAAAAAATTTCTACTTGAGCCCTTGGAATAAGCTCTGCATTTTTCCCCTCCCTCCAACCCTCCTGAATCCTTAATCAAGTATATATTGTTATTATTTCATATCTTAGTCTGTTGTCTCCCTTCACCCACATTTTTGTTTTCCATGCCCTTCCGGGTATGTGTGGGTGTGTATGTATGTATGTGTGTGTGTCTCTCTGTGTGTGTGTGCAATATATCCAAACTTGTGATAGTTTCCCTGTCTCTTCCCCATCCCTCTCCCCCTCCCCCACCCCCTCCTCTCTGGTCGCGACAGATTTGTAAGATCACACTGGGTCATGGTAGTGGGGGAGGAACTATTCGGGAACTAGAGGAATGATGTGTATTTCATCGGCGTTATACTTCACCTTGGTTGAAGCATCCTTTCCTTATAACCCTTCTGTGGGGGGATATACAGTTGTCTACAGATCAGCATTGGGTCTGCGCTCCACCCCCACCCCCCACCATTCACATCAATACAGTTGTTAGTTTTGGATGTTTTGATATCTTCATACCTGTTTCCATTGACACCTCATGATCACACAGGCTGGTGTGCTTCTTCCTTGTGGGCTTATTTGCTTCTCTGCTGGATCGCTGCTGGCTTGACTTCAAGCCTTTAAGACCTCAGACACTATATCTTTTAATAGCTGATCATTATGTGCTCTCTTCACATTTGCTTATTCACCCACTTTGCCTTCGGTGATCATGTTGGGAAGGTAAGTATCAAAGAGTCCCAAGTTATTGGAACTAAATGTTCTTGTATTAAGGGATTCCTTAAGTTGAGGTCCAAAGTTCATCTGCTCTCTTAATACTTGACATATAAATATGCGTACATTGGCCTCTATCCCTTTCATTATACATTAGTATATTTACATATATACATGCCTATAGCTACACTTCTATAAATAGTTTTTGCCTCCTATTTCTTTCCTCCATTTCCTTTCACCTTCCTCCTATTCCACTTTCATGCTCACCCTTCTCTCCGCTCTCAATAATTCCTCTCAGATACATTGCTCTTGATCACACCCAACCCGGCCTCCCCACCATCATTTTAAATCTCTTGTTGTCCCCTTATCCCTGTTTGTTGGCTCCTAACCCCCCTTTCCTACCTACCCCTCTCCCATGTCCCCCCAGAACTGCCAGTTTCATTGTTTTCTCCTCAGGATTGTTTGTCTTGTCTATCTTATATAGATAGACATAGATGAAAGAAAAACAACAACAAAAACAAACACACAAACCAAAGCAAGACCAGAACAAAACCAATTGATAGTTCCGGATCTGCTAACCCTTATGTATGTTTTCTGGTCTAGTCTGATGAGGTGCCAAGCAAGCTCTGTCCCCCATGTCAGAAGTCTATTTTCAGGATTCCTCAGGGACTTGGTTGCTTTTCTCTCCTTGCTCCCCTGTTGGACTCCCTGTGCATTTCACTCTGAAGTGCATGGGGAAAACTGGGCACACTTTCTGCACAGTATCTCCAGTGCTGCCCCTGTAGCACTATGGGTCAGTAAGGGAATATCGTGTCTTGTGTAGGGGCCAGCTCTATGGTCCTCTCTGTGCATTCGTGCTCTGAGCAGTGATGTCATCCTCAGGGCTTGGTGGGTCATGATGAGGGTCCATCTCTCTCTCTCTCTCTCTCTCTCTCTCTCTCTCTCTCTCTCTCTCTCTCTCTCTCTCTCTCCTTCCCTCCCTCCCTCCCTCCCTCCATCCCTCCCTCTCTCCCTTCCTCCCTGGTTCTTAGTTCACTCTCACTTGTTCTGGACAGACCTACCTCTCTCCAAGGGCTAAATATTCAGTGTTGAACTCTGTATTGCCTTCTTTAGGAGACAGGGTTAACATAGCTTGGCTTGGGCTTGGCCCCATCGTCCTCTCTGTTAGTTCGCTGACTTTGAGTTATTTTTTATGCCATTAAGGATGAGTAAATTATTCAATAATGTGATACTAAAGTAATTGCATCCATTAATTTTCTAGGGGAATTAATTTCATGAATGTTCAATAGTTGCATGGAAAAAATCTCATAAATTTTAAATAAAGAATGTGTAGTTTTCTTACAATGACTTCTGAGTTCTTTTCATGAGTTTATGCGTAATGTACATTGTGACTTTCAAAGAGGGGAATATGTTATGCAATATTTCCTAAATTGATTTAATCACAAAGTCATATATATTCGATAGAATATACATGAAAGTATTGCTTTAGATATATGTGATGAATAATAAAGTCTTTAGGAATAGGTATTTGCACTGAAACAGAGAAAGGAAAGGACCTGAAATTGTAGCAAAGTTAGTTTAACTAGCTCCAGTGTAGTTTGAAAGAGCTATCTTTTTCAGCTGATATTCATGTTCAGTCTGTGCTAATTTAGATAATAATCAGATTCCAGATACATTTTCACCCCAGGAACTGGAGAATTTAAAGATCAACAGAATCCACTTATTAGTACAATATCTAAACAGTGGTCTGCACTCCCCTGGCAAACCACATAAACACACATTGTGAAAGAAACACTACACATGTATAAATGGTATCTAGAGGGTTTTATACATATTTAACATTTTCTTCTAATCGTGTGTCCAAGAAAAGAGGTGCAATGGGAGCTGTCTGCCCTAGTGAGAAGGAATATTTTTTATTAGTGACATTGTTTATAATTGCCAGTGGATGGTTCTTTATTTGTTTATTTTTGTAAGACAAACTTTTAGGGAGATTTACTATTGATTTTGCCTTTTTACCATTCTTTGCCCTTTAGTACCTATACTTGAAGTATAATGTACTCACCACCTGGTATTTTGGAACCCCATTGCTGCTGTTAGAAATGGGGCAAGTAAATCTCTATTTCATATATGAGACTGTTTAAGAACTTCTACAGAGTAATTATTTATTTATACATCTTTCAATACTATCCCAAACAAAATTTTACTACTGTGAACTATGTTCACATATGCTAATATTTAATTTTCACCTTGCAGAATGAGGGGAATAAAACAGTCCAGTCTCTTAAGAATGATAGAAATTTGACCATGTGACTTTGTAATCATAACCTTGTCCTCATTATTTTGAAGTTTACTCAATAAAAACATAAAATATATTAAAGCTAAGTGCCCTGGAAGGTTCAGTCACATAAGTTTACCTTCATATGGCCATTGCCTTCATTAAAATGATACAAGTTGGTTGCAATCTGTATTCTTCAGTTCTTACATTTTGAGTGTACAAAATACTTGATGTGAAACAAATATTATCTTACCAAATAACCACATTGAAAGGGTTATTATTAATAGGTCTGTCTGTGATCAGCTTCTCTGTCTTTTCTATGCTACTCCTCTAGTTATAGCTGCTTGGAGATGTTACATTTTTTTCCTCCTCATTTGTTTTTGTTATCAACTGTAGTCTCTGGTCCAAGTTTACATTGTCCCTATGATTATATTGTCTCTTGCTTTTCAAAGAGAAATGTCAGAGTATAAGGTTATTATTACTTTTATCAAGAGAAAATCACAAATAAACCAAAACAAAAACAACCAGTCCCTCATAGAGAAGTAAGGGGCCTCAAATATTTTTCATCAACATCACAAACCCATCCAGGATATAAGGATTAGAGTAACTGAGGGTAATAAAAGATGGAAGATATAATTATTAATTTATGAATTGCTAATAAAAAGATTATTTAAATATCCATCTGGTCTATTTCTAAGAATACTTGTATAAAAATTATCCAGTGAGCTAATGTTATCATATTTATGAACTAAAGCAATATCAATATTTATCAAGGTAAGGAATTTGGAAACTGAAAAGGCTTGAACTTTTATTACAAAATATGATAAAAAGACATACACAATTCAACTATATATAAAAATATAGATACTCATAGAACCAATATAGGTGATATTATTTGGAAAGACGATGAATAAAATAAATTGCCATAGTCACTCATTCACACACAATAGATATCATAACTAAAAATAAATAAAATATTAAATGTCAGTCACAATAATATAAAAGAATAAATTATAGAAACGTTAGTGTCCTGGAACAAATCACTGAAATGCATTGACTTTCACTTTATTTATAATATTAAAGGGTTTACATGTTATAGTTGATAAGTGCCATTGGGTTGATATCAACTTATAGTGACCCTATGTAAAACGATTGAAACACCACAAGCCCTGTGCCATATTCACAATTGTGTCACTCCATTTTGTCAAGAGTGTTCCTCTTGTTGCTGGCTCTCTACTTTACCAAGCAGAATGTCCAAAGTACGTGAAACCAAGTCTTGTAATCCTTGGCTCTAAGGACCATTCTGGCTCAATTTAATCCAAGACAGATCTGTGTGTTTTTCAATCTTCTTTGCCAGGATCATAGTTCACATACATTGATTTTTTTCTGCAGTCTTCCCTATTAAACATCAAATTTTCACAAGCATAAGAGACAATTGAAAATATAATGGCCTGGGTCAGGCACATATTTACCCCTAAAGTAGCTTCTTTGCTTTTTAAACACTTTAAAGAGGTCTTGTAGAACAGAGTTACACATTGTCTGATGTCTTGATTGCTGCTTCCATGTGCATTGATAGTGGTTCAAAGCAAGATGAAATCCTTGACAGCTTCAACCTGCACTCCACTGAGCATAGTGTTACCTGTGGGTTTAATTATGAGGATTTGAATCTCCTTTTCCATGAGTTGTAATTCATCCTGAAGGCTTCAATCCTTGACCTTCATCAGTCAGTCCTTCAAGTTCTCCTCTTACACGGAGTAAGGTTGTATCATTTGCATATCACAAGATTTAATAAGTCTTCTTCCAACCTTGAATTGTGTGCCACATAGGGGAGATGGGCCATGTAGGGGGGTGGTGTTCAGCAACAGATAACAAAGCCGGAAAGAAGGAGGAAGGGGGGAAATGTAGCAAAAAGTGGAGCTTAGGTTCTGGGAATGTATGCACCGAACCGCTCACACAGCCTGCTCTGCAAGGAGGGGGCCCAGAGGCCAGTGAGGTTAGAGGTTTGGCTGGCACGGTTGTATGAGGGGCAAGGAAAAAAATTATTGTTCCAGGGAGGATGGGGGCTCAGAGACGTGTCTCATGCGATGACCACGGTAAAGGGGTGTCTGTTGGCACATGCTACTGCTCTCCCACTTTAAGAAACTTGGGTTTGTAATTTGATTTTCTTGCTGCCAGAAAGTGCAGAATCACTCTCCAAGCGGAACCACTGCTCAAGAGATCTTTCCATACTGTTGTCTGGCGGCTCTCTTCCCCCTTCTTTTTTTTTTTTTTTAATAGCTTCATCTCTCTCTTCAAAAGTAGAAAATATGTTTTAGAGGAACTTTGGCAATATTAACTTGTATATTAGAAATATCAGTTTTCCAAATTTGAATTAATATAGTCACTACCATCAAATCAACACTATAGTGACCCTGTAGGCCAGGGTAGAACTGCCCCCATAGGTTTCCAAGACTACCTCTTACGGGAGTAGATAGCCTCATCTCTGGAGTGGAGTGTCTGGTGGTTTTGAACTGCTGACCTTGAGTTAGCAACCCAAATTGTAATCACTAGTGTCTTTGAAAGTCAGGGTAAGCACCTATTTTAAGGTAGCCATTTGCTATGAATATTGATGATTTCTTTATACTATTGTATTATGCAGGTTTTATTTATCTCTCTTCTTTGAATACCAGTCCCGGGAATCATACTTTTCTCATCTAATCACATTTGTGTAATCACCACTTCTTATTTCTACATCTCCAGATGATTTTAATGAGCTAACTTTATTCAAAGAATAGCATTTTTTATATAGGTGCTCAAAGAGACTATTCAAGTTGGCCGGTCATTGTTGCTGTAAAATAACCTCCTTCGGAAATTTCTTGAAGTTGTTAATGACACTTCATCAATTTAACATCAGAGCTGAGATTTCTGTGACCATACTTGTCAGGCGATTCCTCTTTTCCGCTCTGGTGACAGAGCTCTGTACCAAACCACAGAAAATCCAAAGCAAAATACAAAGGGAGCTTTTGTGTAATTTCAAAGGTAGAAAGTATATTTGGGGCTTATTTGCTACAATTCAGTATTTCACTATTAATATGCTATTTTTGATAGTTGAATGTGACTTATTTTTTTTCAGACTCAGACGTTGCAATTTTTCTTGGTGAACCAGTGTAATGTATATAACTAGAAATACATACAAACCTACAAAAACACAGTATTTGGAAATAGATTTTAAATTTATTCTTAGATATGACTTTAACTACAACTTACTTAACTTTTCGCCGAATTATTTTCTAATTTATAAAAGGAGATAATGATACTTCAATTACTAAGTTATCATGAACAGTAAACAAAGCACACTGTAGGTAACAGTAAAAATATATCCTTTTGACAATTGGTAACTGTGTTCCTCTTAAAACAGGAGTTGTCTTTGTCTAGAAATATATTAGAAATGCTATTTAACTATGGAAGATATTTTAGAAACCAGCAAGCAGAAATAGCTGGCCAGATAAGTGAACACAATGCTGCGAGCTTGGGGGAGGAAAAGAAGCACAAGTGCACAGAATGCTCAGATTCTGAACTCTTAAGAAATATGTGCCTGGAAATGTTTGTTGTTAGGGTAACCACGGGAATTTTGAACTCTTAGATTTATTGCAATGTAAGTTGTTGGGTTTGGGGTTTTGTTTTTAATGTGCTCAAGCCTGCAGTCAGCTATGCTGCACAATGCCACACGAATGTCCCTTGTAGATTGCCTTGTAAATAGTATAATACAGAGAAGCGAATACTTGTATAATACTGGAGAATGAGCTTTTGCAGCCAGTGAGAGCAGAAATGTGGGTCCCTAGGAGAACAGGAAACTTGGGAAGGACATTGAAATTCAAAGAATTAATAAGATATACTTAAATTAATTTTATCTTAAAAGGTAAATCTCAAAAGCACAAATGATTTGCTGATATTTAGTTGCTTGTGCAGCTAATTAGCATAAGCTATCTCTTACAGTTTAAATAAATAACTACTCTTGTATAAGATGTAGATAAATGTTGCATTGCCCTCTAGGAATGATTGGACTGAAATAGAAAAAAAAAAAAAAAGAATGTGGAAAGTGCCAAATGTCACGTTCCCTTTTTCATGAGTTGCAATTGGTTGATCCCTCTTTGTCACTGCCAAAGGAATATTGCACATGGCTGCTTCCTCTGGGACTTTATGGGTTTTGTGGAGGTAGAAGACATTCAGATTAATTGCTGGATTCCTGTTGGACACCATAAAACCAGCACTGCAGTAGACAATAGAATGAAACATAAATGACAGAATGTTTCCAATGGTACATCCAAAACTTTACAAGATGGAGAAACCCTGGAAGTGAAGTACTATGACTCTTCTTCTGTTTTATATCACCTGCTGTCTCTTCTGGTCATGTTAGGGTGAGGTTCTTTCCTTATACTCGCCCTTGTAAAGTCCAGATTCGTACTTCAGAGTTGATCATGGAAAAGTGGGAAGGGGCAAACCAAAAAAGCCAAACTAATTGTCATTCAGTCTATTCTGACTCATACTGACCCTAAGATGGGATACAACTGCCCCTGTGGCTTCCTGAGGCTGAAAATCTTTAAGGCAGTAGAAAGTTTCCTCTTTCTCCTTAGAGCCAATGTTGGGTTCGGACTGCTGACCTTGTGGTTAGCAGTCCAGAAAGTAGCCCACTATGCAATATGTCATCAGGGTTCCTTGTACATGTAAAAGCATAATTGATTATCTTTGCTCTTTTGATTTATTTTTTAGGTTCACTATTTGTCCTACTTGTAGACTCACTTCATTTTAGGTGAGACGACATGTTACATCAGAGTTCTGTTTCTATTAAATATTAGCTTTATTGCTTAAAGACTCATTTTAATGGTTGCTCCTGGAGTTTTCATAGTGAAATTTGTTCTAGAAAAGTAAAGTGCCATTTTCTCAAGCCTATCAGAGATAGTTAAAATAAATGCATAGGTGCAAAATATAGGGAAATTAGCTTATGATCATTCCATTTTAAATTTTCATATGTTTGGAAAGCTTAAGATTCATTACCAAGGTGCAAGTTTTAAAATGAGGCAGATATTTATTCCCTACAAGAAAGTCTTTCTGTGATGAATCTGGAAAGTTTATAAGTGGCTTAAAGGTCTGTATTGAGTTTGGATTTGATGGAATTTTAAAATGATATGTGTCTATGTACTGAAATAATCTCTTTTGATTCTATGTTGAAACGTGACCAAGTTTATTGTGCTCTATGGACTAGTTTTTCTACTGTTCTTTTGTTAGCATGTATTTAATTTTTTTAATATCGAGGGAAATTGATAACAAGACAAAACGCTAACCTATGCTTTCTTCTGCTCTACAGCAAAGCAAATCTTCTAAGGGTGTAGACTGCTTTGTGAAAAGATGCGTTTAAAGCCCTGGATGTGTGTGTATTGTGTGCTTCAGTAACTTTCTTTCTGCATTCGGAAGAACTTGGATATGGTGAATTGGATAGTGTGAAGTGGGACCTCCCTTTTTTTGAAAAAGAAAAAAAATGCCAGTCTAAATCAGCCAAGTCTGCAACTCCAGCATTGGAATGAGTGCATCATTATAGCCAGTAATGCCCTGATGCACTCTTTTTCTGGTAGGCCTTATTGATTAGATTGATTCCGTTTATTGAGCGACAACTCAGAGTTTCCTGTTTTTCCTTTGGCATGTGAGCATTCTTCAAAATTGGCTTGTCTGCTTGTCTGTTTTGAACAGAGCTAAATGCACACATGGAGCCCCTGGGTGGTGCAAAGCTGCTAATGGAAAGGTTAGAGATTCCAGTTCACACTGAAGGAAGAGTCATCATTGAAAAAGCTCTGTGACACCCAGTTCGACTCTGACTCCTAAGGGATTATCATGAATCAGAGTCAACTGCACAGACGCTGTTTCCTCTGTGGGGCGAACGATGAGGCCGTCCGCCCTGAGAAACGTTTATAGCCTTGTAAAGCAAAGAAGCCTTTCCCCTTTGTCTTAGCAGGTCACCATGAGTTGGAATGGACAGGATGGCAGTGGGGTTTTTGTTTGGGTTTTCTTGGGAGAAAGATGAGTCTCTCTGCTCCTGTGAAGATGTCCAGCCTTGGCAACCACTATGAGTCACAGTCAATTCAATGGCAGCGGGTTGTTTTTATAATATACACCTAAGCTATGACTCAATTATTTCATGCCTAGGGAGATAAATATATAAGACAAATGAGAGCATATGTTCACTAACAGATAAGGAATGAAGTCCTTATAACAGCTGTACTCATCTTAGCCCCAAACTGGAAACAACCCAAAAGCCCATCATAAGGAGAATGCATAAATAAACTGTGGCAGAACCATATTAAAGAATATTACATAAGTTGGAAAATAAACAACATACTGCATTGTGTAACTACTGGAGTAGTCTCCTGAAGATGATGTTGAGTAATAAGCTAAATAAAAGAAAACATGCTGTATGATTCAATTTTAAGGAAAAAAAAACTGACAAAAGCTAATCCCCATAGTGACATGGAAGGGGCAAATAAGTGGGGAGGAGCCTTTAGGGCACGTGATGTGGAACATATAATGTTCGATCCCTTGACATAGAGGTGGTTATCCGGAGATAGACATGGCTCATATTTCAGGACAGTACACATATGATGCCTGTGCTCTACTGACTTTTCCTTTAAATTATCCTCAATTTAAAAAGTAAAGAATGGTTTAAAAAAAGACTCTAGGAAAAAAGTGAGTGTGGAAAACCAAAACTTTGCTAAATTTGAGAACACAAATAGTACCTGTTTCTTAATTTCCATAAGATGCACAGAAATTTTTAATTTCATTCAGAAGTTCATAACTTTGACTGTCAGTCTTTTATTTGATGTTATTGCTGTTATTTTTCATATCATATGAATGACTTGCATCCATTTTTGTTTTCTTTTTAGAAGTGCTGTGTAGAAGAAATAGGATTTGATTAAGATCCAAAGATCTTAATTTGGATACTGGGTTCTTCATATACAAGCCTGGACAATGATATTTTAAAATAATGATTAGATTATACAATTTTTTCTTATTAATAGAAAGAGGAAAATTATCATAATTTTAGTATCCTAATACACCCAATATTAGTATATTGGTATATAGTCTTTCTTTTCAAAAATTATTTTGCTGTTTTAGTGTTCATTCAATGATGTGTGTTGCTTTTTTAATTTACATTCTATCATAATAACTTTAACATGATCCTGACCAGCCTTCACAGTGATGGTATCTTCATTAAACATGTTTACAAATGCCATTTCATGGTCATCAGAGTATCCCATGTTCATTAATGTAATCCCTTGTTATACTTTATGTTATCATTTAATTATATTTCTTATGTCTCTGTGTTCGACCAGGTTGACCAGAGAAATAAATTCATTGACACTCATAGATTTGTAAGACAGAACTTTATATCAAGAAGTAATTATGCATCAACAAAACATCCCAGTCCAGTCCCAATCAAATCCTTACGTTTGATATTAGCCCATAAGTCTGATATTAACCCATGAATTTCTCTTGAGACTCACCCACAACATGCAATGATGCTGCATGCAGGAAGATCACTGGCCAGACTGTAGGGTGGGGTGGAGAGAGGGAGTCCTGTGGAGTCAATGGCAGTGGGTGCAGGTCCCAGGCTCTGGCTGCCATCAGCATGGTGCCATGTGGCTTATCAACAGGAAGGTAAAGCAGAGATGAGAGAGTGTATGTGTGGCCCAGCCTCCATTGAGCTATTTCTCTCCCTCAAGCCTCCAAATGAGGTCAACAAGCTGTGACTTGATTGACAGGCTAAACTCTACCCCTTACCTCTCAATATCCTCAACTTGACAGGAGATTATGTAACTACTACAGTCTCCCTACGTTAGAGTAAGATATAAAATGTTTTAGTTAGAGTATTCTATGTAGGAGCTGAATAAATATTTAAGAAGTCAAACAATCTGTTAATTGCTTTACAATAATGCATTGGCTGGAAGTATACTATCCATCTTCTTATTTAACAGTATTGTAAGAAATATTGTGCATGGGATGCTCTTTAATTCTCTATATTTTGAAATATTTCACACAAATAGATACCTATTGTCCAAAGCATTAATATTTTAACATGAGCAAGTCATTTAACTTTTTGAATGACAATGAAATGTACAGGAATAACTTTAACTGGATTTATTGAAAAGGGAAAGAAGCTAATGCATGGGAAGTGATTTATAATTTCTACATAAAAGTACTAGTATTATACCTTTAAATGTTTATGAAGAACTATTTCTTCTTATATGTGATTTTGATTAAGTAAACTTTGGGACACTATACTTTTAGAAGAGGAGCCCTGGTGGCTTATTGGTTATGCGTTGGGCTGCGATCCTCATGGTCAGCAGTTCGAAAGCACCAGCTATTCTGCGGGTGAGAAACTGGGCTTTCTACTCCTGTAAACAGTTACAGTCTCAGAAACCCACAGGGGGTCACAATGACTCAGTATTGACTCGATGGCAGTGATTTTTGAGATATTTTTAGAAGGCTTAACACTGCTGGCTAATAGAATTGTGGATGGACAAGGGTTTCATTTTCCAAAATAGGTTATAATTTTATTGAAGACTCATTAACTGGCTAACTGCTAAGATAGCTCTGTCACTGATGCTGGTATGTTCTATTAGTTCATAGGAGAGAGTTGAATGAGATTTGGGGGCCCATAGTACTGGATGGGTATGATTGGCATAGACAGGATAATAAATGAAATGTGTTTATTTAATTTTGTGGTCACACATGAGCTAAGATTTAGAAAAATATTTTTTATTCTGACAGAAAATTTGAAGGTAGTAGCAACAACAAAACAGATGTGTGAGAAAGAATGAACAATAAGAATTTCCAATTCTGGGTGAATGAATTGTGAGAAGGGATAAACAAGAAAAATAAATTCCTCCGCTCATCTGAAGGAATGAGTATATTCAAGAGGAAATGAGATACTTGTGATATATTTATAGACATTTATAGAAATTATCAGCAGACATTTTCATCAGGGAACTTGAGCTCTGACAATAACTCAAGCCTATAGATACAAAAGAAAGAGTAAATGGATAAAACAAGATTGATGACAATCTTTAGTTTAGAAAAGTAATTTCAGACCCAGCAACTGACTCGGTAGCGAATGCTTACATTGGGGGAAAGTGTGGAGAACATAAACAAAGGAAAAGCAAAACATATGAAGGATCATAATGGGAGGGTCGACGTTGAAAATGAAATACCTTGTGAACTAAGAGGAAGCAGCTTTCAAATTCGCTTTGAGAAACCCGTCAACAGCTTCAAATGATGTATAAAATTTGAGAGAACCAAATTTCAAATGCTTAATCTTTGACGGGGTTTTGTACTTAGAATATTTACATTCAATAAAGTAGCTGTGGGAGTTTGCTGTTATCAAAAAATGATTTTCTAAGGTTAAGGATTAGAAGAATTGGGATATAATGAAAATAATACAGTTTATTTCAGTGAAAATTCAATATGGGATTGCCTACAATACTGTACAGGATGAAGATGAAGTTCTCTGCTCTTTAAAAATCTTATAGTTTCTATACAGTCTCTATTAGAATCAACTTTAAGGCAAAACGTTTGTTGTTGTTTATTTGAGACTATGCTGCATGTCATGCATTGTACTGAATGCTGGGCATGTTTCATGACTACCCTTAGATGGAGAAATGCATTTTAATGAAATATTTAAACATGAAATAAAGGTGAAATTTAAAACTGTAAAGATGATATGACTTGTGAAGTTATTTTACCTGGAGATTTGAAATAAATTGAGAATTATGGCATGAGGAGGTGATGATAGACCTCAATATAATATAGAGCATTGGGCTGGAAGATAGAGGAAACCAAATGTCAAATGGCTTTTATTTCTTTTTACTTACATGTTGGAAACACATTGATGTTCAAAGGCAGAGGACGATGATCAGGCCTGGTGTTTAGAGTAGGAGGCCTGCTGGTTAACTGGGTTCTGCTTTCAGCTACTAGCCTCAAGAGCAACCACGCAAACTTTTTGGGAGAAAGAAGGAAGCTTTCACCTCCTCTTGAGATTTAGCGCCTCAGATACCATAGCAATAACTCAGAATAGACTCAATGACAATGGTCAGGTAATGTTTGGGGTAGTGGAGGTTCACATGGAATGCTTTTACGAAAGGCTTCAAAGAGTATCTGTCCTTTGATAGGATTTTCACAGTTTTAGGGTCAGAAACTCAATTCGATCAATTGACACAAGGGAGCCTTGACTCTTCTAAGTGAATTCCTAAGAGATTTATTTTTAAAAGCAAAAACCATCAATATAGTTCTTTACACTAACCAGTGAAACTGCCACGTGAAACAAATGCTCCTATTGACTAATGTGGATGCCTGCCCAGCAGGAAAACCCAGCAACATTTCAGAGCTCCTTGAGGAGAGGTGCACACAATGATTTGAGACGGTGTCCAATTTAGCACTGCCACGTTGGAAATAAACCTCTGCAGGAGGTCGAGAGAATAAGAGCATGGGGAGCAGGACCTCAACCAAGTAGAGGAGTATAACAAAGTTTGACTTTAAGGTAACTTGATAAACTGACATTTGCTTGTCGTTCCAGTGCTGAGTAAACGTGAATGTGAACATGAGAAAACAGAACCATGGAGGAAAAAAATTGTCTCAGGGAAATTATTGATCCACCTTTTCGTAAATCCTAGGGCTGTTGTAACTGTTCGGTGCTGTCTAGTTGGCTGTGACTCCCAGGGACTGTCGGTACAACGGAAGGAACACTGCCCAGCCCTCACCGTCCTCACAATTGTGGGCACAGTTGAGCTTATTATTGCAGCCACTGTGCTAATCCGTCTCTTTCCAGGACTTCCTATTCTTTACTTGGTCCTTTTCCTTAGACTTGTCTCTCCTAATAACATGTGCAAAGTACGTGAGACAAAGGCATGCCACCCTGGAATCTCAGATGTGCTCTGGCTGTACTTCTTCCAAGACATTTGTTCGCTCCACTGGCTTTCTAGGGTACTTTCAATATCCTTTGCCAACACCATAATTCAAATGCATCAAATATCAGGTTATTTGTGACAAATTTAAATTACTGTTGTTGTTTTTCACAATTTTGACTTGTGACAGCCCTGCGTGTGTAGACTATCAAGGTTGCGGCCTTCCAAAAGCAGGGTTCTGGGGCTTTGTTCTAAAATACCTGTGTGACTTTAAACCAGCGGCCTCTTCACCACCCGGGCCGCCTCCAATGAACTTTATATTTTCTTCTATTCCCTAGTCACCCAATCATTTTTACATTCTTTAGTTTCTGCGACCATATTCTCCCTCTTTTATTCTACCCAACAGATAAAACGATGTATTTTCCAATGAACACAACATTGCAAATGTAGAGAAACTATCAAACTGGAGCGGAAGACGTTACAGAATGTGTCTCGGTGACACACCTTAGGTAGCATGTAGGCTTTAGTTTCTTTCTCCTCTGCGGGTCCTATGTAAGCCTGACACAAAACGTAAGTAATGGAAATGGTTTCAGGGAAAAGTGAGCAAAAAATACTAAGGAATCTGTGGTACCTATAGATTATCTTTGAGCCTACTTCCTATTCATATGCTCATGAACGAACAAGGGAAGGATGCACCCTAATTTAGTTCTATGTATTACCTTATACCTACTGTTCCTACTCTAGGCCCTGATCTCTCTCCATTTGAAAAAGGTATTTTAAAAATTATATTCAGAAATCTGCCTCCCCTGAGTCTCAAACTACTCTGAACTATTTTTGTTGTGCCAGCTTTTTCATTTTTGCAAAGCACCAGTCTCTGCCAATCCTTTCTCATTCACAGCTCATTGCTTTTTATTTTTATTTGCTTTCTAAAAAATGCTGTCTCTCAAAATGTGCTCCACAGACCATATAAGAGATGTCATTGACACTTTCCAGATTGCTTGGATCTCTTCCCTTCCATCAGCTTGACTATGAATTAGTTTATAAACTCTTTTTTCAAAGGCTTCCCAGGGCCCTGGAACAACTCACTCAGACTTGTGCATACAGACCCAGAAGTCCCACAGAGTTACCATTGCCCTTGGAGTGTCTATTAGTCTATGACTGGCCATTTGGTAAGAATGAAAAAGTACACTCTTGGTTCAAGTTGAGGAGACCTCTAAATATAGTTCTATTCCCTGCTTCCATGATTCCTGCTTTCCCAACCTTCTGAGCTCTGTCCTTAGACAAATAATTCCTCTTTGATCACAGTTGATTGTTCTTAGGAGTGCATTCTGCTCCAGTGTTATTGTTCTCCTATAAGCTTATAGCGTGTCTGCGTTAAACTTGGGTCGTGGGCTGAGTTCAGTTTCAGGCCTGAAGGGAGAGTATGATGTGTTTGTGTGCTGTTGTTGTTGTTAAGAGCCTTCAAGTCAATTCCCACCCATAGTGAGCCTATGTACAACCAAATGAAATACTGGATCCAGTGCCATCCCCACAATTATCCTTATATTTGAGCCATTGCTACAACTATGTCAATCCATCTTATCAAAGGTCTTTCTCTTTTTCACTGCCCTGCTTCTTTACTTAGCATAATGTGCGTGTGCATAATGTTTATTTTTGTTCCATCCTTTGATCCCACTCTAAGACCTTGCAATGTGATCTCTTTCAGAATTGTTGACAGGGCTACTCAAGTACCATACAGTTCTTCTGGTCTCAGACTTCGGGACTGGCTGAGGTCTGCCCAGTCCCTTAGGCCATGGGACTATTTCCATGCTTCTTTAATGTTCTGCTCACTTCTTTATTTGGCACAAAGAGACCAGCAATTGCACTTGAGATGGCAGACTCCAGTTCCTACTCACCAAGAACATTGTCTTTATTGATTTATACCAGTGATCTTGTTGTCCCCCAAATTATACTCTGAAACTCTAGTGGTTCATTCCTTGAAGGTGTTTGGTTAAGGCCTCTCATACTTTTTTACCCTGAATGCTCTACTATGCTCATGGACATATTTTCAAAACTATGGCATCTGTAGAAACCTATGTTGATGAGTATAATCCCATTCCCCTTCCCATACCTGTTCAGATTGTGTATAAATCTATGCATCCACTTATTGATTATTGTTATTAACAGATTGTATAAAATAATATTTACCTCTAAGGCTTTGTGTTAACTTAGCTGGGCCAGGATTCTCTGTTGTTTGGTGGTTAAAAGTTAAGACACAGTAATTCTCCCTTGATGAGATTTAACAAAATGCGATCTGCAGGTGTGTGGCCTATTTGCATTATAAGTAGACACTGCAGAAAATGCTTTTGTAAATCTCGATCCTGCATTTCACCTTTGGTTCTTTGGACTTGAGCCAGCCAGCTGTTGTATTGCCAGCTGATCCTGGCAGTCATCAGCAGCCTGACATCTTACCTACTGACTTTGGATTCATGTAACTCTGCACCCACAAACCTACCATCTAACCTTGGATGTATTAGCCCCTCCAGCTGTATGAGTCTGGAGAAGACTCTAGTCTTACATCTGACCCACAAATTTGCATTTGCCCAACTATACAGCTAGGTGACACAACTATACAACTAGGTGACACAAACTTGTGTGTGTGTGTGTGTGCGTGCGCGCGCTTTACTGGTTTTGCTTTCCTAGAGAACTCAGCCTAAGACATCCTCCAAGTGTATTCCTTTGTCATTATTTTTTGCTGACCTCCCTCATTGTATATTACCATCTCCTTCATTCACGTTAATATATGTCTACCTTACCACCCCTTCCCTTGATCTTTTTGTGTGAATTTTTTTTTACTTTTCTCAATAGTGATCTCATACAATATCTGTCCTTTTGTGAATACTTATTTCCCTCTGTATTATGTCCTCTAGGTGCACCCAGGTATGGTATGAGGTGTTCTGCAGATTCCCTGTTGTTCTTTAACATTGTATAATATCTATGTTAGGTTGAGTTGTCTGGAGAAGCAAAACCAATTATATACATACAATTTGGATCAAGAAAATGGCTTACTAAATTTAAGAAGTGGGTAAATCCAGTCTAATTCAAGTGTTAAATTGGAAGCTTCTCCTCCCTCACCCAGCTGCAGGGGCTAATGAATGAGGAATCAGGAAGACTAGCCAAAAAGTAGGAAGATAAAGCAGGAAGGCCACAGGCTTGTGAATGCAGAAATAGATGAACCCATGGTCAGCACTTCAAGCTTATGACCACAGAGTCCAATGAAGTCAAGGTCAGTCGGTCAGAGGGCAGACTGAAAATGGTTGCCAGGGTCTGCAGGCAAAATAGTGGCCTATTGGCTCCAAGCCAAAGAACCAGATGTTGATGAGCTAGATAAAGGATCCAGACCCAGCAAACGCAAACAAGTTCTCCACAGAGCCTATATAAGTCATACCCCCAAGGAAATGTCAACAAGGTTGTGACCTGAGTACGCTCCATCTTAATCTTTTTCCACCAACTGGCTTACCTCAGCAGATCCCACTATGGAGTTGACTACACTGTATTAGGTCATATCATAAGTGGTTAGTAGACCTTATCTGCCAAACCACGGAGAACCCTGACACAGCCAAGTTGACAGAAAACTCAACTCATAATATTCCATTGCATGTATATGCCTCAGTTTGTTTATTCATTATTCCACTGATGATTATTTATGTTGTTTCAATCTTTTGGCTTTTGTGACTAGTATTGTGATGAACATGGATCTGCATACAGCTCTTATTTCTCAATGATTTATTCTAAGTAGTGGAGTTAATGGATCAAATGGCATTTCTATTTCCAACGTTTTAAAGCACCAAATCATTTTCAAAGCAGTTGTACCAAATTGTCATTTTGCAATCAGTATATGAATATTCCGGTTCTCCCCACTCCATTATTTGATGTTTTCTGTTTGAATTTTGACATTAATGTTGAAGTGAGACTACATCTCATGTTGTCTGATTTGTATCACTCTAATGACCAATGATTGGGAATTCATGTGTTTATTGTTCACCTAAATGTCTTCTTTGGTGAAGTGTCTTTTTTGTCATTTTTCAATTTTAAAATTAGATTGTCCGTTTGTTGTTGGTATGTTGAAGTTTTCTATATATTTAGAGATTAGTTCTATGTCTGATAAGTCATTACCAAAAATTTTTACCAGTTGGTGGGCTCTATTTCTTTCTTTTGGTGAAATTTTTTGTCTGCCTAAGTATGAAATTTGTATGATGTCACAGTCATTTAGTTTGTCTTCTACTCTGTATTTTTGGCTATGTTTCTTATGTATTATGCCATGTACTAAGTCCATAAGTTTATTTTATTTTTTAATAATCGTTACAGTGTTAGCATCAAACTCTACCATCACTTGATTCTAACATAGTAACCCTATATAGATTCTCTGTATTAGCAGAGAGATATTGACTTGTGTTTAATTGACTATGCTGAAGCATTCAACTGTGTGGATCATAACAAACTATATGTAGATGGCCTTGAGAAGAATGAGAATTCCATATCACTTCTTTGTGCTCATTTAGAATGTGTATACGGATCAAGAAGCAGTTTTGTAAACAGAACAAGATAATATTGCATGGTTTAAAATCAGGAAATGTGTATGTCAAGGTTGTATCCACTCACCATATTTATTCCATCTGTGTGCTGAGCAAATAATCAGAGAAGCTGGATGATATGAAGAAGAATTTGCATCATAATTAGAAGAAGGTGCATTAACAACCTGTGATATATAGATGACACACCTTTGTCTGCTGAAAATGAGGAGAACTTGAGGCACTTACTGAAAAAGATCAAGGATTACAGACTTAAGCATCAATGACAACCCAATGTAAAGAAGACCCAAACTTTACAACTGGACCAGTAGTTAATATTATGACAAATATAGAGTTGTCAAGGGTTTTGTCTCGCTTGAATCCATAATCAATGCTCATGAGATCAAAAGACTAAATGCATTTGGTAACTCAGCTGAACAAGACCTCTTTGGAATATTGAAAAGCAATAGTTGAGGACTAAGATGTGCCTGACCCAAGCCATATTTTTCCATTCCCTCATATACATGAAAAAAGTTAGACATGGAATAAAGAAAACCAAAGAAGTGATGCATTTGAATCGTGGTGTCGGTGAAGAATATTGAAAGTATCATGAACTGCTTAAAGGGCAAAAACATCTGTCTCAGAAGAAGTATGGTGAGAGCACTCCTTACAGATCAGGACAGCAAGATTGCATGTACTGTTCTTCAGATATATTGTCAAGACAGACCAGTCCCTGAAGAAGGGTGTCGTGCTTGGTAACGTAGAGGGGCAGTGAAAGACTCTTAATGACTCGATGCACAACAAACAGAAAACTACCCAGACCTGCACCAGCCTCACCATTATTCCTATGCTTGAGCCCATTGTTGAAACCACTATGTCAATCCATCTCATTGAGGATTTCCTTCTCTAGGCTAGGGACTGCTCTTTCCTGATAACATATCCAATTATGTGAGATGAAGTCTCATCTTTATGCTTCTAAGGATGCTGACTCTTAGCAACCCAGAGACTGTGAAGTATTACAGGAGCACTCACCATCATATGTATCCTCCAGAGTTGACTGTGGGTTTGAACTACAGACCATGCAGTGAGCAGTCTAATGCCTAATACACAGTGCCACTGAGTTCCGTATGCCCTTCATTATGTTGAGAAACTTCTCTTCTATTCCTATTTGGTTGGACAATTTTACCATGAATAAATGTTGGATTTTGTAAAATGCTTTCTTAAAAAATAATTGTTAACTTATAATTCTCATATCATACAATTAAATCATTTGATGATTTAAGAGGAGTCGTACAATTATTACCACAATTTTAGAACTTTTTCTTCTTCCTTGTACTCATGGTTATCTCCCCACTCCCCCTAACTTGCCCCGCTATATGCCTATGAAATGATTAATCCAATTACTGACACTCTTCTGGGTTACACACACACCCACACACACACACACACACACAAAATTCCAACAAAGACTAAAGGGGAAAAAAGAGAAAATATTAAAAACTGGAACAAATTTTGAAAGGGTCAAATGGAGTTAAATGATGCATCCCATATGACTCGGAGATACCTGTGCTGGGTGGGTGGGGGAATATGCCTGTCTTGGAGAAGGTGATTATACTTCTGTTGGTGGGTAAAATGGGGGAACCAGGCAACCTGCTATCAAGAAAAATGGTAACATTGCTTAACATAGGCCCCAACAGAAGAATACATCCCGTATTATGTTCCTAACTGGCCACTTTGACCTAGTGCTTGGTGACTCAAGCTGTGTGCTATACAAAACTGGGACTTTAAACTCTGTCATTTAACAGTGCACGACATCCTTCATAGGCCACAGCAGAAGGCTCTCATTTAGAATCCCCACTAAGTGAATTGAACTTTATCTTATACTTATTGTAGCAGATTTAAAGAGCTTAACTGCTCCCTTGGATTTAAGTTTGAAATGCTCTAGTGTAAGAAGAATCAGATGAGTGTTACTACAAGGTTGTGAAATTAGACATTGTGATCTCTGGCTTTGTGTGTACTCAATGATGGGCAGCTCCAGACTACCAAATGTTTCCTATTTTCATGCTCTCTTTGCTTTTTGATGACATAAGTTAGTCTAGTGGACATGGTTCTGCCTTTGTGAATGGGTGTTTTAGAAATGTTTTCCCTACTTCCGACCCTCATTGTTTGTGTTCAAGCACATCAATAATCTATGTATTATGGTCTAAAAGGCTGTCTTATACATGTATAATTTTCTTTCCTCAACAGTGCCTTTAATTCTATACCATTGCAAAGTTAATGATGCTATCAATAGAATTACCTTTTATTCCATGGGGATGATTTCTGATGTTCTCCAGTAAATGAAAATACTGTCTCTAAAGTGAAATATTGACATACATAAACCATAAATATGTGAATGGATTTTTGAACTTGCCCTAACCTAAGAGCAATTAGTTCTTAGGACATGTGTGATTGTTCTTAGGACATATGTGATTTTTTAGTTTTTTTGTGCCAACATGACACCTATAAAAAAAATATGGGTAGCGTTTAGCCTGTCAATCAGGTCGCAGCATGATGATCTTTTCTGGAGGAATGACCAAGATAAATGGCTCTCTGGAGGTCCCCCTCTCTCTCTGCCTTAACTTTCCTGTTTAATAGCCATGCTGAGGCCTGCACAAGCCTTGTGATGTGGTCACTGTCATTGGATCAACACAACTCTGAACCCAACGGGCTGTGATCTTCCTGCATTCTGCATCATTATATGTGACTGCATGAGTCTGAAGGCAGACTTATTAACTAGTATTGGACTTATGGATTAGTATCAGACTTATGGACTTGATCTGGACTGGGCTGGGATGTTCGTTTGATATATAATTACTTCTTGAGCTAAAGCTCACTCTTACACACATATGCGTGTCCCTGGATTTGTTTCTCTAATCAACTCTAGTCAGCTCTAGTCAAGCAGCCATCTAGCTCGGAAGCAACAAAGCCCACAGTGAAAAAAAGATCACTGAAGATATGGATGTTGAAGGAAAACAAGGGGAAGAAGGCAGGTGGTGCCTAGATATCAGAAAGAAGAGTGTCTGGGATCTTAAAGGCTTGTCTTTTCTTAAAAATCATTTTATTGGGGGCTCACACAATTCTTATCACAATTCACACATACATCCATTGTGTCAAGCACATTTGTACATTTGTTGCCATCATCATTCTCAAAATATTTGCTTTCTACTTGAACCCTTAATATCACCTCCTCATTGTACCCCCTCCTTTCCCAACCCCCTTTAACCCTTGTTAATTTATAAATTATTATTATCCTGTCATATCTTACACTGTCTGATGTCTCCCTTAACCCACTTTCCTCTTGTCCATCTCCCAGGGAGGTGGGTATATGTAGATCCCTGTAATTGGTTCCCTCTTTCTACCCTACCTTCCCTTGTCCAGTATTTTAACACATATATCTGTGTTACGCTATATACAAAGTCTACCTATTTTGAGGTTATTCTTGCCTCTAAGGTCATCTTCTCTGTCCTTTTTCATAGTTTCATACTTTAAAAATCATTTTATTGGGGTCATACAACTCTTATCACAATCCATACATACATCAATTGGGTAAAGCACACTTATACATCCGTTGCCCCCATCATTCTCAAAATTTGCTTTCCACTTGGGTTCCTGGAATCAGCTCCTCATTTTCCATTTTTCTCTCCCCATCCCTCCCTGCTTCCCCCACCCACATGAACCCTTAATAATTTATAAATTATTATTTTATCTTATCTTACACTTCCCAGCGTCTCCCTTCACCCACTTTTCTATTGCACAACCCCCAGAGAGGAGGTTATATGTAGATCCCTATGATTGGTTCCCCCTTTAAGCCCCACCTTCCCTCCCGGTATTGCCACT
The DNA here is from genome assembly GCF_050624435.1 of Tenrec ecaudatus. NCBI lineage: Eukaryota > Metazoa > Chordata > Mammalia > Afrosoricida > Tenrecidae > Tenrec > Tenrec ecaudatus. The sequence goes on along the minus strand of NC_134548.1, from coordinate 115,718,481 downwards.
CTCACCGTTGGTCCTGAGGGGTTCATCTGTCCTGGATTCCCTGTTTCCAGTTCCGAATTGTACCGCTGTACATCCTCTGGCCTAACCAGGTTTTCAAGGTAGAATTGGTATCATGATAATTGGGGGGAGGAAGCATTTAAGAACTAGAGGAAGGTTGTGAGTTTCATTGTTGCTACACTAAACCCAGTGTGACTCATCTCCTCCCCACTACCCCTCTGCAAGGGTTGTCCAGTTGTCTACAGATGGGCATTGGGTCCCCATCATGTGCTCCCCTCATTCACGATGATATGATTTCCCCCCCAACTTAGGTGCTTGAAACCTGGTCCCCTTGGCCCTTCATGATCACACATGTTGGTGTGCTGCTTCCATGTGGGCTTTGTTGCTTCTGGGCTAGATGGCCGCTTGTTTACTTTCACGCCTTTAAGATCCCAGACGCTATATATCTCGATAGCTGGGCACCATCAGCCTTCTTCATCACACTTACTTATGCACACATTCGTCTTCAGCATTTATGTGGGGAAGGTGATCACACAATGATGGTTTCTGTTCTTTGGTGTCTGCTACCTGATCCCTTCAATACCTCGTGTTCACATAGACTTCTGTGCTTCTTCTCTGTGGACTCTGTTGCTTCCGAGCTAGATGGCCGCTTGTTTACCTTCAAACCTTTAGACCCCAGACGCTATACCTTTTGATAGCCGGGCACCAACAGCTTTCTTCACCATGTTTGCTTATGCACACATCTGTCTTCAGTGATCATGTCAGGAAGGTAGGTATCATGAAATGACCATTTAGCTGAGCAAGGTGCTCTTATATTGAGGGAATGCATGCGAGGTGGCCCAATGTCCACCTGCTACCCTACTACTGAACCTATAAATATATGCACATAGACCTATTTCCCCCACAATCATAAATATATTTATATGTACATGTCTATATTTAGGCTTCTATATATGCCCTTTGCCTCCTACTCCTTTCCTCTATTTCCTTACGCTTTCCTCCTGTCCCACTACCATGTTCAACCTTCACTCTGATTTCAGTAATTCCTCTCAGTTACCTTGCCCTTTGTCATTCCCTACTGTTCCTCCCATCCCCTCCCTGGCACTGATTTTGAACCACTCGTTGTTCCCTTGTTCCTGGGTTGGCCACTACCTCCTCCCTTCCCCTACCTCCCAACTCTCATGTCCCTCTGGGACCGTTGGTCCCATTATTTTCTTCTCGTATTTTTTGTCAAGCCTATATTATCTAGTTGGACCTGCTGATATATCATTATGTGCATAAAATTTGGGATGGCTTTAACAGCACCAAAGTGGCAAATTAGAACATAGCAAAAATGGCAGCAACACCGACAAACTAGCAAACAAAAAAGCCCCTCACATACAAAATTTAAAAGAAGAGAAAAAAAGAAAACAAAACAAAATGACAGAAAAAAAAGAAAATCCTGTTAGTAGTTTAAGGTCTGTTTGTTGCCCTTTAGGAGAGTTTTCCAGATGAGTCTGATGGGCTGCCACGTCCTGGCATCAAAGTTCATCCTGTATACTCCCTCAGGACCTCCTTGCTCTGCTCCATTGCATGCCCCCAGTGGTTTGCCTCAGTGTGGTGGGGGCAGCTCAGTCACACATCCCACACTGTGTCTTCGGTCCTGTTCCTTGTAGGGCCATGGGTCAGTGCAGGATGTCGCATCTCGCTGTGGGGCCGGCTATCTCTACATTGGGACCCTGAGCCAGGCTATCATCCTCTGAGCTTGGTGGGCCCAGGTGTGCTCTGCTCCATTCTTCCTCCTACCTTTGCTTCAGCTTCCTTCTGGGTGTGGTGTGGTAGGTCAGTTCCTTTCCCACACCAGACGATCTATTTTCTTTTTCTGTGGTATTCTCTTCAATGGTGGAGGTCAGGCTAATTCTGGTTAGGGTCGGCGTATATGGTCCAGTCTCCTTGTGGATTCCTCTGTGCGTTATGTTGCCCTCCTGGTTTGGCGTGTCATGGTGGGGTTCATATGCAGGTTCCATTTCTGTGGGAACACAAACAATTCTCTCCCCTTGGGTGGGTTAGTGCCCTGTTTCCCCCATGCCTTCAACTCAGTTTTTCCTTACCCCACATCTCCCTCCACCGGCCCCCCATTCCCTTCTTTATGTTGAACTCTCATGTACCTCCCTAGGTGTGGCCAGACCTCTCTCCAACAATCTATGCTTCTACTCGTTTATTGCGAGATAGGGGTTTATTCTTCTATTCCTGGCATGCTGATTGTACTTACAGTAGGGGACTCATGTTATACCTGTCCTTTTGAGTTTGGCTTACCTCACTTAACATGATTCCTTGCAGTTCTTCCCATGAAACGACATGTTTCATGTGACTGTCTGTGCTTTTCATTGCTGCATAGTACTCCATTGTGTGTATGTGCCAGAGTTTATTAATCCACTCATCTATCGATGGAAACTTAGGCTATTTCCAAGTCTTTGTGATTATGAATTGTGCCACAATAAATATTGGAGCGCAGAGGACTGGTCGTGTTTTATTTGTTGCTTCCAATGGGTATATGCCCAGTAGTGGGATGACTGGGTCATAAGGTAAATCGATTTCCATTTTCTTTAAGTATCTCTAGATTGCTTTCCACAGTGGCTGTACAAATATACACGGCCACCAGCAGTGGAGTAGGGTGCCTACTTCACCACAGCCTCTCCAACATTTGTTGCTCTCTGATTTGCTGGCTTGGGCCAGCCTCAGGAGTGTTAGGTAGTATCTCATGGTTGTTTGGATTTGCATTTCTCTTATGGCTAGGGACTTTGAACACTTTCTCATATGCTTATTGACCACATGGGTCTCCTCCCTAGTAAAAGTTCCTTTCAGTTCTTTTGCTTATCTTAAAGCAAGCAGTCTTATAAATGAAGTGTCACTTATAGCTACATGAAAGAAACATGCCAACCTGTGTTATCCAAAGATTGTAAATAATAAAATCCAAGACTGGAGGAAGAAATGATACTAGAACTTAAATTCTGAACATCCAGTTTGCAGAAGGCTATGAATGACAGCGAAAACCCCCAAACCATTTGAAGAGTCACCAGGTGAATTAAGCCAAGGATGTGAATAGGCTTGTTATTAGACAAAGTGTATTGCTAAGTGAATTAATGCAGATGTTCTTAGGTTAAAATGTAACATCTTATCAAATGTCTTTTATGCCTTGATTAATATGGTCATGTGGTTCTCTTGTTTTATTCAGGTGGTAGATTACATTGAAATTTTACAATAGTTTTCTAATATTGAACCATCTTTGTATACCCGGCTTGAATTCACTGGATTATGGTGCATTATGTTTTTATACATTGTTGGATTTTGTTTGGCAAGGAATTTTTTTTCAGAATTGTGTTTCTATGTCCATTGGGGACATTGGACTATAATTCTCTTTTTTTGAAAAGTAGGTGGCCTGTTGGGTGTCATAAAATGAAATTGGGAATATCCCATATCTTTCTATACACCTGGATACTTTGAATAGAAACTGTTGCAAGTTAAATCTTCTCTAAAGGTTTTTAGTATTTGCAAGTGGAACTGACACTTACTGGAATGGTTCTATTTTCCTTTTGATTTCATTTAATTTTCAACTAAAATCATTTATATTGTGAATTGGTTACAGATTTGCAGAACAACTATTACAAATTGATATATATTTTCTTCATCTAATTCACTGTCCTCCCCTCAATGAAGCGTGACTCATCACGCCTTCTCACTATTTCCTGCTTCCACTAATCCTTCTCTCAGATCTCTTCTGCACTTTTTTCATGGGTAAAACACTGTTCCCTTTATCTCAGATGGTTGGCTATTCCAAGTGGCATATACTTTTTTTGTTATTGTTGTCTTTGTGAGTTGTCTATTACTGGGAAATTTCTAGACTTGAAGTGTGAACATGAATCATAGTCTCAAGGATTTCACCAATCTCTCACCTGACCAGCAAGCCTGGTCTCCTTTATAATATTGATTCTGTTATGTATTTTTTTCTCCCACTCTATTCAAGAGTTTCTGTTATCTCAGACCTTTAGAATAGTAGACAGGCCCCCTCTAGTTGTTCTGATCTCAGATTCATAGAGACTGAAGTTCATGAGGTACGTTGGGCCACTCGACTAGTTGTACTGTGGTGGTTTGGGGGCTGCTATGATGCCAGAAGGTATGTCACTGGTATTTCAAAAGTCACCCAAAGTGAACAGGTTTCAGCTGAGCTTCCAGACCAATAATGGACAACGAAGAAGGACTCAGCTCCCCACTTTGGAGGAAGAAGTCACTGAAAACCTTATGCAGAGCTTCTAAACATGTTCAGAAACTGAAGGCCTAATGAGGGGAAGTAGAACATTGTCAGAGATAGCTCTGTAGAATAGCCTCCTCAGGTCCAAGGGCACTCAAAATGTGAGTGAGGAGGAGCTGATTTCTTGGCTGATTTACTCTACTCATGGTGATGTGAGTGAGCTAATGCCTGTGGGAGGGGAGACTTTGGGATCTTCACTTGCTGAGGGGGCATGACTCCAGGTAAGGAGGAACAGCTGCACAAATGTGTGAATGATCGGCACTGGAATGTGCCATGAATTACTCTAAGAAAATTTGAAGTTTTCAACAATGAAATGAAACACATTCATATCCTAGGCGGTGGTGAGCTGAAATGGAGTGATATTGGCATCTGTAATCAGAAAATCATATGATTTACTATGCTAGAAATAACATAATCAAGAGGAATATAGAAATTATCAAAAGGCACATTGAAAAATCAACCCTAAAGTACAATGCTTGCTGTCATAAAATTATATTTATCTGCCTCCAAGGAAATCCAATAAATACAACTATCATTCAAATATATGCACCAACTACAAAAGCTAGTGATGAAGAAACTGAAGAATTCTACAAGCATCTTCAATCAGAAATTGATCGAACATGCAATCAAGATGAATTGGTGATTTTTGGCTATTGGAATGTAAAAGTTGGAAACAAAGAGGAAGGGATAATAGTTGGAAAATATGGACTTTGTAATGGAAATGAAGCTGGGGAGCTCATGATAGAATTTTGCAAAACCAACAACTTGTTCATAGCAAATACCGTTTTTCAACAACACGTGAACTTGTCCAGATGGAATGCACAGAAATAAAATTTACTGCATCTGTAGGAATAAATGATGGAGAAATTAAATATTAGCAACTAAAACTAGACTAGGCGTAGACTATCGAGCATACCATCAAGTGCTCATATGTAAGTTGAGGCTAAAGCTGTAAAAATTAAAACTAGTCCACGAGAGCCAAAATATGATCTTGAGTCTATCCTACCTTAATTTCAAGAACAGATTTGACACAGTAAATACTTATGACAGAAGACCAGATGAACTGGGGGCGGACATCAAGAACATCACTCCTGAAGAAAGCAAAAGGTCAGAAAAGACAGGACAAGAAGTAAATGTATAAATGGATGTCGGAAGAGACTCTGAAACTTACTCTTAATCATAGAGTGGCTTAAGCAAATGGAAGAAAAGATTAAACCAAAGAGTTGAATAGAAATTTTAAAGAGCAGCTTGAGAAGAGAGAGCCAAATATTATAATGAAATGTGCAGACCTTGAATTAGAAAAAGGAAAGGGAAGAACATGCTCAGCATAGGTTAAACTGAAAGAACTCAAGAAGAAAAATGCAATTCTTGTGTTGCAATATTGAAAATTCAATGGACATCATACCGAATGATGTCGGAGGCATCAAAAGAAGATGGAAAGAATACACAGTCACTACCAGAAAGAATTAGTTGACACTCCACCATTTTGGGAGAAAGAACCATTGGTGCTGAAGGAAGACTTTCAAGTTGCACTGAAAGGTTTAGACAAAAACAAAGCTCAAGGAGTTGGTGGAATAACAATTCAAATGTTTCAACAAGCTGATAAAGCACTGGAAGCACTCATGTCTATGTCAGGAAATTTGAAAGACCGCTGCTTGACCAACTGCTTGAACGACATCTTTATTGGTATCCATTTCAAAGAAAAATTACCCAAAAGAATGCTCAAATTATAGAATAATATCATTAAGATCATATACAAGTAAAATTTTGCTGAAGATCACCCTGCAATGGTTGTAGCAGTACATTATCAGCGAGCGGCCAGAGGTTCATGTTAAATTCAGAAGAGGTCATGAAATAAGGTACATCATTGCTAATGTCACATGGATCTTGGCTGAAAGCAAAGAACACCAAAAAATGTTTACTTGTGTTCTATTGACTATTCCAAGGCATTTCACTGGAACATAACAAACCTTGATAAGAATGGGAATTCTAGAACACTTCCTTGTGCTTACAGGGAACTTGTTCATGAATCAAGACGCAGTTATGCAAATGGATCAGGAAATACCGCATGTATTAAAATCAGCAAAGGTCTGTGACAGGGTTGTATCTTCTCACCATACTTAATCTGTACACTGAGCAAATAATCAAAGAAATTGGCTTTTATGAAAAAGAATGTGGCATCAGGATTGAAGGACGACTTTTAACAACTTGTTTCACAAAATCTCTTTAGAATATTGAAAAGTGTGACAACTTGCTTTTGCGAATTAAGGTGTGCCTGACTCAAGCCATAGTGTTTTCTATGGCCTCATATGCATGTGAACATTGGACGAAGAAAAAATCAATGCATTTGAATTGTGGTGCATGAGAAGACTATTGGAAGTACCATGAACTGCTAAAAGGACAAACAGATCTGTCTTGGAAGAAGTACAGCCAGAGTACTTATTGGAGGCAAGGATGGCAAAATTTGTCTTACATACTTTGGACATGTTGTCTGTCAGGACAGACCAGTCCGTGGAGAAGGACATCAGGTTTGATATAGGGAAAGTGAACGAGGGGAAGACCCCTCAATGAGATAGATTGATACCATGGCTACATCAGGGGGCTAAAGATTAGGAAAAAATGTGAGGCTGGTGCCGAACTGGACAGTGCTTCATTTTATTGTGCATAGTGTCATTATGAATTGGAACCGACTCAATGGCACCTAAGAACATCAACCACTGAATAGCTCTTGTGTTTTCTGCTCTAATCAAGGGATAACAACTCTAACTGAATTCTCTCCTATCTTTAGCTTTCAAGGTGTCAGATTTTGTTGGTGCAGGAGTGCCCCACAGGTGGGGGTTTTCCCCTTGCACAGTTAAGAGTAACATGTCAGGAAACCCAGTTTACCAGGCAAGCAAAACGATTTATTAAAGAAGTGCCTCGTAAGGGGAGAAAGGACAGGGGCCCTAAGATAAAACAGGCCACAGTCTCGATGAACAAAGGAAAAGAAAAGATTTAAAAGAGGGTGCAGGAGTCCTGGTGGCATAACGGTTACACATTGGACCGAGCTCTGCAAGGTCAGCAGTTCAATACTACCAGCACCTCCACAGGAGAAATAGGAGGTTTTCTACTCTCATGAACAGTAACAGTCTCAGAAATTCACAGAGGCAGCTCTATCTGGTTCTATAGGGTCGCTATGAGTTGTCATCAACTTGATGGCAGTGAGTTAGGTGGAAAAGACATTATGGTTAGTCATGTAGAAAGATGGAGAATTCCAGGGATGGGAGCTACATGGATGGAGTACTTGGGGTGTGCATGCAACAAGAATTTAAAAATTGAATCCAAGGGTAAGGCTTCTGGGAAGGGTGTCATTATTTATGGGATGATACACATGTGCCCGGCATCTGGTTCTTCAGACTCCAGTCCTTTGTCTGGGTGTTCTTTGCTCTTGGCTGCAACTCAAGGCCACAGTTTTCTGGTCTGCTCCTGCTTTTTGATCAGTTTCAGTTGGTCAAATGAGTGACTATGGCAAGGGTGAGGAACTAAACACATTATTCTTACAGGGTAGGAACATGCACTATTCATGTGTGGGGGTGAGGGGAAGAGAAAATTGTTTATTGGGTGTGGGATATGATTGAACCCATATATATTGGCTTGTGGAAATCCCCAAAGTCATTTGAACTTGAAAACTGGAGGCATAAGAATCCAACCTCTTTCCTAATCTGTCCCATTGTGACCTCTGTTTTCTAATGAGTCCAAGAAAAAAATTCAATAAATTTCTTTTTATTCCATTCTTTCTCATTTAAACATAGGAGTTAGCATGATAAAATTAATATCACAAGTAAACTACCGACCAGTATTTAGTACATGAGTACTCTCAAATAAGTCTCCCTGTTGTTTTCTCACTTTTGAGAATTTCAAAGTTAAAACTAATGGAGATACAATAGTAAGCACTTTAACAACTACACTGTTTCATTTAAATATTGCAGGTATATAATAAAATAAGATAAAGAAAAAATTATTTTCCCCTGAATTTAGAAGCTATCATATTCAATAAAGTATTTATATGTAACATATATTACCACAATGTGTGAAATTTACTATGAGATCCATGAGATCCTATACATAGATGACAAGGTACCTTTTCAGTCATTAAAGAATATTAATTGTGTTCACTGTTGCTTAGAGTGAAATGTTACTTTGTTGAAAAAGACTAAGTCATAAAGTGTATATAGAGCAATTGTCGGTTAAATAAGGAGTAAATGAACTGAATCATCCAATAACCACTTTGACAAATAAAGATCAGATCAAATAAGGGCACTCATTTCACTCTCAGGAATAATTTGAGGGAATTTGCTAGCTATGGTGTATGTGAACATTTAATAGTTTGAGGGGTACCCTCTGGGTTGATATTCAAGCTACCTCCCTAAAACTCAACTGCCATCAAAAATCAATTACAACTCATAGAGATCCTACAGATCACAGTTAGAGATAGCCCTTTGGGTTCCCGAGGCTACATATCTTACAGGAACTGAAAGTGTCATCATTCTTCAGAGTAGCAGTTAGTGAGTTCCAACCACTGACCTTGTGGTTAACAGGCCAATCAGTGCATAACCCACTACACCACCAGCACTCCTTCAAGCTCTCTCAACAAGGTGCGACTTCTCTATGGTTTGACTGAAATGACCAAAGGACTAAAAACATAATTTAGCCAATATTTGTCATGTATATTACAGCAGGATGCAAAATAACTCATCAGATATGTTAATGCCATACTTTAATTATTCCCCGGCCTTAGGAATCTGTCGGTGCCTGTAAATGAGAGGCAATGGCTTTCCCTTATAAAACAAACATAGGACTTAAATAAAGTAAATTGGTGCCTTTTTATATTCAAATATATTTGATTTTATCAATTCCAAATCAATCAATACAAAGCAGTGCAACATATTGTTGCTATTACATGCTGTTGAGTCAGTTCTGACTCATAGCGACCCTCTTTGTAACAGAATGGAATACCAACTGCGTCTGTGCCATCCTCACTGTTGTTATCCTTGAGCCTACTGTCGCAACCACTGTGTCAACCCATTTTGTCAAGAGGCTTCCACTTTTTAAGTGCCCTTCTATTTTACCAAGCATACCATGTCCTTTTCCAGGGATTAGTCTCTCTCGATATAATATGTCCAAGAGTGTATCTTACGACATAAAGTTGGTTGGCAATTGAAAATCTGTTGAAAACAGAATTTTGGTTCAAAAACACATTTTGGAGGAGTATCAGCTTTCATTTGTCCTGCAGTTTATAGTTTGAATGATAGAGTTATAGAAATTTATTTAAATGTCTTTTTATGCCAATCTAATAAACATTATGATCAGTGTTATTATTCAAGTACTTTGGGGGCTATTCATTAATCTGCAGGATTTTTTAAACTTTCTCAGGTTGGAATGTATTCATTATTTATAGATAAGATGAGTAATATATTTTGAGGAAATGTAGTAGTTACTTAAAGATCCGTTTTCCACAGTCTTTCCCAATGTATAGTGTCCTTATAGGAAAGATTTTAACTGCCCTAGATGGTTTCTAAGGTGTGAATATTTACAAGAGCATCTTTCTTCTGCAGAGCTGGTGGTGGATTCAAGCAGCTTATCTCTCAATCAGCAGCTGAATGTTTAACCAATGCACTACCAGGGCTCCCAGGTGGCAGTTACTCTGAGTAGAAATATAACAGGCATAGCTCATGCCCTCTTGGAGCTTACAAAATGACAAGAGTTACTAGCTATGTGAAATCCAGTGTGAGAAGTTGCATAACAGAAGGAAGTAGAGAATGGTAGAGCACACATAAGTGGAGCACCTATTTTGTGGTACTTTGAATGCATAAATATGTTCTTCTGTCTTCTCACGTAGGTATATAACCATGTAACATGTGAGAGTCTTCCCTCTCACCATTTTAGTTATCAATATGCAGTACTCTAAAAGTTTGATATAGTACAGAGGACACGTTGAAGTTTTGATTATTATCCAATTCATTAGGAAAATTGAGAACTTCCCCAAATGAGGTACTACTCATCAGTTAGTTTGTTATGCTGTGATCAGTTTGAACTTCACTGTGATTCTGGAAGGTATGCCACATGTATTTTGTATACCAGCAGGGTGGCTCATGATGAAGAGGTTTCATTGGAGTTTCCAGACTAAGAAGAAAGAATGAGTGATATACTTTAGAGGGACTGATCACTGAAAATCTTAAGAATAGCAGCCAGAGATTGTCTTATAGAATGCCAGGAAATGAAGCCCTCAGGTTGGACGCAACCCCAAATCACACTCCCTGCCATTGAGTTGATTCTGACTCATAATAACTCTATAGGACAGAGTAAACTGCCCTGATAGCAGAGTATAAAACCTCATCTTTATCAGCACAGAATAGCTGTAGTTTTGAACTGTTTTTCTTGTGGTTAATAGCCCAATATGTAACACACTATGCCACCAGGGCTCCTCAGGTTGGTAGAAATTCAAAATACAATTCAGGAAGAGCTGCCTCAAATTAGAATCCACGTTAACGATGTTGAAGAACAAAGCTTTTAGGACCTTTGTATGCCGCTGAGACACTATGCAGATTGAGAAGAAAAAGCTGGAAATGTATACTAATAATCAGAACATGGAATATACAATGTATTAATCTAGGAAAATTGGAAATTGTCAAATGAAATAAACAGCATAAAGTTCCATAACCTAGATCTTGAGTTGAAATGAGCTGTTATAGATAATTTTTAATTGGAAAATCCTATGATTTATTCTGCTGAGAATGAAAATTCAAGAGAAATGGCATCAATTTCATCACCAACAGAACATTCCAAGATCTATCTTAAAAGTAAAATTCTTGGATAGTACAATATCTATAAACCTATAAGAAAGATGAGCTAACAACTATCATGCAATATACTCTTCAACCACTAAAGGCATGGATGAAGAAATTGAAGAATTTTACCAACTTCTCCCATCTGAAATTGATCAAACATGCAATCAAGATGCATTGATTAGTATTCCATCTGGTAATGATTAGTATTCCAATTAGTATTGATGCATTGATTAGCATTCCATCTGGTAATGATTAGTATTCCAATTAGTATTGATGCATTGATTAGCATTCCAACTGGTGGTCGGAATACTAAAAGAGGAAAGAACAGTAGTTGGAAAATGTGGTCTTGGTGAAATGAAGCTGGAGATTGCATGGTAGGTCTTTGCCAGATTAATGACTTCATCATTGCAAATACCCTTCTCAACACATAAATCATGATAATACATGTACACCTCTCCAGATGGCATGCATACTAATCAAATTGACTACATCTGTGAGAAGAGATAGGGGCCCTGGTGGTGCAGTGGTTACACATTGGCTGCTCATTATAAGGTCAGTAGTTTGAAACCAACAGCAGCTGTGATGGAGAAAGATGAGGCTTTCTACTCCCATAAAGAGTTAGTCTTGGAAACTCATAGAGGCAATTCTATCTTGTCCTACGGGTTTGCTATGAGTCAGAATCAACTCAAGGGCAGTGGATTTGTGGTTTGCATGCTTGTTTGTTTTGTATTTTCTTTTTCTTTGTTAAGTCTGCATTTTCAAAGAGCCAACTGTCTGTCTTTTTATACTTTTCCATTTTTTCCCTATATCGCTTATTTCTGCTTTAATCCTTATTTCTTCCCTTCTTTTCTTAGGCAGTTTACATTGTTCTTGTTCCCATTGTTGAATATGTTGTATTGGGGTGCTGATTTTGGATTTCTCCTCTTTTTTTCATGCATCTATTGGTTGTTATTAATTGATCTCTAATTACTGCTCATTTCATTTTTGACAATTTCTAATCTTCTTAGATGCATACTTCATACATTCCACATTGTGATTATTGATAGATATTTTCAGCTATTTTTACTTATTTTGAGTTATACCACAAAAACAAGGGTCTTGAAAGGTTTCATCCCATTATTGAAGTTAACTTTATTTTGAGGCAGGCGTTCTTCCTAGTCCTATTTAGAGTGCCTACTACCGGAGACAAGGATGTTACATTGAGAACTAATGCCATAGTATTTCCAGTAGCCTCATATGCATGTGAAAGTTGGGCATTGAATAATTAAGACTGAAGAAGAATTGATGGTGTGCATAAAATAATGAAAGTACCATGGCCACCAAAAGAACAAACAAATCTGTCTTTGAAGAAGTACAGACAGAAAGCGCCTTAGAGGCAAGTATGGGGAGAATTGATCTCAGGTTTTTTGGACATGTTGTCAGGAGAGCCCAGTTCCTGGAGAGTAACAACATGATTGGTAAAGTAAAGGAGAAGCAAAAAAGGAAGACTCTTGACAACATGACTTGACCAAGTGGCTGCAGCAATGGGCAAAAATGTAAGAGCAATTGCATGATGTGGTGATGTTTCATCCTGTTGCCCTCAGGGTAGCTATAGGTCAGAACTAACTTGATGGCACCTAACAACAACAGCTAACTGAAGGCGTTCATCGTTGGCAGTATTTCAGACAATATCTGCTGATATTCCTAAGGTTTTCATCCTGAAATTTTCAAATGCATATGACCTGTTTTACCTTCCTAGTTTATCTTTGTCTAGAAACTCTGCTAAAAACTGTCCTTAATCGGTGCCACCACTGGCCTTTGAACTTGTTATGACATAGCTACGAGCATCACAGCAACATGCAATGCACTAGAGCATGACAAACTGACACGAATGTGCATGAAATTTCTAAATTATTTTTAAATGTTATATCCTGACTGTGGAACAGACTACCTCTTGTAGATTCATTAGAAATCTATATATATAATGATGTGAAAATGTTAAATGAAAAGTGAAATATTATCCAGGTCAATATAAGAAATGTAGTAATCTCATATAAAAATTAATGATATTAGGGAAGTAAAAGGGAGACAATATCAAGGAGTCCATGAAGAAAAAGCTGTGGTAGCACTTTGTATAATTCTGCTTCATGTGATGGAACTGTGGAATGATATATGTATTAACTCGAAATTAATAATATATTTTTATAAAATGAGAGGTCTGAAAGATCACATTTGTGCTTAATACACAAATCCTGATTTGACAACCATCCTTTCACTGAATTCAAAGTAACAAAACCCTAAATTCTAGAGAATATATAAGAGAGAATATGATGCCTGACTCAATTTCCTAATCGTTCTACTCATCCTTATCTATTTATCTATCTATCCATTGCTAAAGATGGAAAGTGAGGAATAAGGAAGACTGAAAAAGATCAAAAAATAAGTCTATGACTTTATATCACACCACCTCTGTTCACTAGTAAAGGTAATATAATCAAATCTTATAATCTAACAAATCCAATCCTTTTTTCATCCTCTCAGATTTCTTGAGGGAGATGAAATGAAAACACAAATTAAAGATGACAGAGAGGCAGTCAGAATGACTAATGGCTTTCCTCCACTCAAATTTCCCCATTTTTCTTAGTTATATAATCCACAGAGATTGACATCATGTCCTTAATGTAGTTGTTTATCCCTAGAGTTACAGATAAAATATAGAAATTTTACTCTTTCATACCACCATAAGACTGCTAGTTTTTTGTATTATGATGGCTTGTTACCATGATGCTGAAAGCTATGTCACCGGTATTTCATTGCCAGCTGCATCACCTAAAGTGAACAGGCTTCTGTGCAGTTTTCAGTCCGGGAATAGAGAACAAAAAAAGACTCTGCTACCCAGTGTGGAGGAATAAGCTACTGAAATCCTTATTGATAGTTTTCAAGCATTGCAAAATACTGCACGCCCAAACAAAGGAAGCGGAACCCTGTCTGACATACTCCCAGAGGATGGGCCCCTCGGGTCCTAGGGCCCTCAAAATGTAACTGAAAAGGAGATGATTTCTTGGAGGAGAGTTGACCATGGTGACATGAATCAGGAAAAGTTTGTGGGCATGTGGTCTTTGGGATCTTCACTTGCTAATGAGGCACAAACCCAGGCAAAAATATACAGCTGCCAAAACCATTTAATGATTGGAACATGGAATGTGAGAAGCACAAATTTAGGAGGACTGGAAGTGGTCAAAATGAAATTCATGAAGATGGATATCCTAGACATTAGTGAGAAAAAACTGATATTGGCCTTTTTGAATTAGAAAATCATATAAATTACTATGCCGGGAATAACCCAATCAAGAGGAATGTTGTAGCATTCATTGTCAGAAAGGATCTTGCTAAATCCACCATGAAATATAATGCTATCTGCCATTGGATTATATCAACCAGCCTTCAAGGAAATGCAATTAATACAGCTATTAATTTTTTACACCAACCACAAAAGCTGGTGATGAAAAAATTACTTCAGCTAGAAATCGATCAAACATGCAATAAGATGCATTGTTATTTATTGGTGATTGGAATGCAAAAGTTGGAAACAACGACGAAGAAACATTAGTTGGAAAATGTGGACTTGGTGATAGAAATGAAGTTGGAGATAGTATGATAGAATTTTGTAAAACCAAGAATTTGTTCATAGCAAAAACCTCTTTTCAACAACACTAAAGGTGACTATACACATGGACTTCACCAGATGGAATACACAGAAATCAAATTGACTACATCTGTGGGAAGACACGATGGAGAAACTCAATATCAGCAACTAACACCAGACCAGGAACGACTGTGGAACAGATCATCAATTGTTGATATGTAACTTCAGGATAATGTTGAAGAAAATTAGAACAAGTATAAGAACCAAAATATGACGTTGAGTCTATCCCACCTGAATTGCGAGAATATCTCAAGAACAGATTTGATTCATTGGACATTAATGACAGAAAATCTGATGAGCTACAGGAGGATATCAAGACCATCACTCATGAAGGAAGCAAAAGGTCATTAAAAAGACAGGAAAGGAAGAAAATATCAAACTGAATATCAGAAATGAATGAAACTTTCTCTTATTAAAGCAAATGGAAGGAAGTATGGAGTCTCCCGATTTTGGGACTCCCTGGGGGTTTTGTCCAGGTGGCATGGAGGAGCACAGGGCTCTGGCCCATGATGTCGAGTCCTTTTCTAGATCATTGGAGATCAAGCTGGCCCTTGAGTCTGTGCCTGCTGATTTCTACAGTTTCTCACAGTCCTGTGAACAATGACTGAATAGACAAACCATAGAGGAAACAAGCCTCTACTACAAACCTTCTGAATCTAAGTTCTTTTCTAGAGTTTGCAGTTGTTTTCTACATTTTTGCAGAATTCTCAGATTTTCAAATACTATTAAGAACGATCTAAAAAATATATATATCTATATTCACAAGGAGGAAAAGAATGGACCTTTCCTCCTGTTTAGCCATTGTTTTTCAATCCTTCTTTTTTTGATCTGGTGAGTTAAATGCTTAAAACACATCAAAATTTAAATTCTTACGCTGCAGGTGATCACTAAAAAGATGAAATTCCTTTAGTTGCTTAATCTTTTAACTCAATTTTCCCATGAACATATTGAATATCCCTCTTACCATATATACTCGAGTATAAGCCGACCCAAATATCAGCTGAAGCACCTAATTTTACCACAAAAACTGCATTAAAAATGTTCTAAATAACTAGGCTTATACAATAGTATATATGGTATTATAAAATAAAATATGCTGTTTAAATATCAAAAAGAAAGTACGAAGTCTAGAAGCGGAATACAAAATTACACAGGGCAGCTTGAGAAGATAAAGCCAAATATTATAAAAAATGTGCAAAGACCT
This sequence comes from Tenrec ecaudatus, assembly GCF_050624435.1. NCBI lineage: Eukaryota > Metazoa > Chordata > Mammalia > Afrosoricida > Tenrecidae > Tenrec > Tenrec ecaudatus. The sequence continues at coordinate 115,702,480 of NC_134548.1, read as the reverse complement.
AGAATTAGAAAACCAAAGGGAAGAACACATTCAGCACACCTTAAAATGACAGAATTCAAGAAAATAATTCAAGCCTCGAGTTGCAATTTTGAAAGATTCTATAGGGAAAATATTGAATGATGCAGGAATCATCAAGATGAGATGGAAAGAATATAGAGCCATTATACCAAAAAGAACTAGGTAACATTCCACCATCTCGGGAGGTAACAGATGAGCAAGAGCCAATAGTGCTGAAGGAGTAAGTTCAAACTTCAATAAAAGCATTAGCCAAAACCAAGACTCTGGGAATTAATGGGATATCCATTGAAATGCTCCAGACAGCAGAAGAAGTACTGGAAGCATTCATTCATCTATGCCCATGAAATATGGAAGACAGCTATATAGTCAACTGCCTGAAAGAGGTCCATAGTTATGCCCATTCTGAAGAAAGATGACCCAACAGAATGCTCAAGCTACAGAACAATATCATTGATATCACACACAAGTAACATTTTGCTTAATGTCAGCCAACAATGGTTGCAACAGAACATTGGCAGGAACTGCCAAAAACTCTGGTCAGATTCAGAAGAGGACATGGAACGAGGAATTTCATTGCTGATGTCAGATGGATCTTGGTCTGAAGCAGAGAATACCAGAACAATGTTTACCTGTATTGTAATGACTATGCAAAGACATTTGACTATGTAGAACATAATAAACTGTGGTTAAACTTGAGAAGAAGGGGACTTCCAGAACACTTCATTGCGCTCATTCAGAACTTATACATGGATCAAGAGCTAGTTCCACTAAAAGAAAAAAGGAATGGTTTAAAATCAGGAAAGGTTTGGATCAGGATTGTATCCTATCACCATACTTGGTCAATCTTTATGTTAAGCAAATCGTTAGAGAAGGAATGGAGGAAGGCATATTAACAACCTGTGTTATGTAGATGGCACAACTTGCTTCCTTAAAGTGAGGAAGAATTGGAGCATTTACTGATGAAGATCAAAGATTGTAGCCTTCAGTTTGGATTACAATTCAAATCCTCACAACTGGAGCAATAGAGAAAATCATGATAAATGAAGAAAAGATTGAAGGTATCAAGGATTATGTCTTACTTGGATCCATAAACAATGCTCATGGAAGAAGAATTGCTATAGGTAAATTTGCTGCACAAGACCTCTTTAGAGTATTGAAGACCAAGAATGTTACTCTGAGGACTATTTTGCGCCTGACCCAAGACATGATATCCTTCATCCCATCATATGCATCTAAAAGTTGATTAAGGAAGACCATAGAAAAACCAATGCATTTGAATTGTGGTGCTGGAGAAGAAAATTGAAAATAACATGGACTGCCAAAAGAATAAAATGATCTCTATTAGAAGAAGTCAGGCCACGGTGTTCCTAAGAGGTAAGATGGCAAGACTTCATCTTACATACTTTGACCATATCATCAGGAGAGCCATTTCCCTGGAGAAGGACATCATGTTTGGTAAAGTGGAAGGGTGATGAGAAAAAGAAGATGCTCAAAAAGATGGATTGACACAGTGACCACATCCATGGGCTCAGGCATAGGCACAATTGTGAGGATTGGGGAAGACTTTACAGTGTTTTGTTCTGTTGTGCATAAGGTCATTATGGGTGGATCCAACTCACTCATTGGCACCGAAAAACAACAACTCTTTGTTTTTTTTAAATCATTTTATTGGGGGCCTGTACAATTCTTATCACAATCCATACATGCATCCATTGTGTCAAGAACATATATATATATTTGTTGCCATCATCATTCTCAAAACATTTGCCTTCTACTTGAGCCCTTAATATCTACTGCTCACTCTCCCCCTCCCTACCCACTCCCCCCCCCCGCTCATGAACCCTTCATCATTCATAAATTATTATTTTGTCACTGTCGGACATCTCCCACCCCACCTTCTCTGCTGTCCATCCCCCAGGGAGGAGGTTATACGTAAATTCTTGTAATCACAAACCCCCTCTCTCCCCCATATTCTCTCCACCCGACATTCTCTCCAGGCATTGCCACTCTCACCACTGGTCCTGAAGAAGTGATCTGTCCTGGATTCCTTGTGTTTCGAGTTGCTATCTGTACCAATGTACATCCTCTGGTCTAGCCAGATTTGTAAGACAGAATTGGGAACATGATAGTTGGGGGGAGGAAGCATTTAAGAACTAGAGGAAAGTTATATGTTTCATCTTTGCACACTGACTGGCTCATCCCCTCCCCACAACCCTTCAGTAAGAGGCTGTCCTTTGGCTACCAATCGGCTTTGAGTCTTCACTCTGAACACAACCACATTTACAAAAATATGATATTTTGTTCCTTGATGCTTGATACGTGATCTACTCGACAGGTAATGGTCACTCAGGCTGGTGTGTTTCTTCCATGTGGGCTTTGTTGCTTCTGAATTAGATGGCCACTTGTTTATCCGCGAGCTTTTAAGACCCCAGACAATCTATCTTTTGATAGCCGGACACCATCAGCTTTCTTCACCATATTTGCTTATGCACACGTTTGTCTTCATTGATCATATCAGGGAGGTGGGCACCCATGGTTATGATTTTTAGTTCTTTGATGTCTGATAATTGGTCCTTCTACAACCCATGGTCACACAGGCTGGTGTGCTCCTTCCATGTGGGCTTTGATGCTTCTCAGCTAGATGGCCGCTTGTTTACCTTCAAGCCTTTAAGACCCCAAGCGCGAGTATCTTTTGATAGCTGGGCACCATTAGCTTTCTTCACCACATTTGCTTATACACATATTTTTCTTCAGCAGTCGTGTCGGGAAGGTGTGCATCCTGGAATGCCATTTTAATAGAACAACGTGTTCTTGTATTGAGTAAGTGCTTGAGTGGAGGCCCAATGTCCATCTGCTGCCTTAATACTAAACCTATAAATATATGCACATAGATCTGTTACCCCACACTCTCATATATATATATTTATATTTACATATGTATATTTCAGTCTTTAGACTTCTATAAATACCCTTTGTCACCTAGTTTTTTTTCCCTCTAATTCCTTTTACTTTCCTCTTGTCCCACTATCATGCTCAGCTTTCATTTGGGTTTCAGTAATTTTTCTCAGTTACCTTGCCCTTGCTGAATCCCTAACACGCCTCTCACACCCTCCTTGCTACTGATTTTGGATCACTGATTGCTCTCCTATCCCTGGGTTGGTCAGCACCACCTCCTTGCTCTCTCCTCCCCCTCTCCCAGGTTCCCCGGAACCATTGGTCCCATTGTTTTCTCTTCCAGACTATTCATCCAGTCTATCTTATCTAGATAGATCTGTAGAGATAATAATGTGCACCCAAAATCAAGTCGTAGCAAGAGAGGTGATGAGTGAGAACACAGCAATGACAACAAAAAAGGAAACCAATTAATCATAGAAGAATAAATTAATTAAAAGAAAAAATTTTTTTAAAGAAAGAAAAGCCTGTAAATAGATCAAGGTCAGATTTTTGATCTTTAGCTGTGTCCTTCAGTCAGGTCCAATGGAGTACTATGCTTTGGCCCTAGAGTCTGTCCTTTGTATTCCCTCAGTGGCCCCCTGCTCTGCTCACACGGTTGCTCTGCCACATGCTGTTAGTGGTTTACCTCAGAGTCACAGGGTCAGTCTGGGCCATTCCCAACACTGAGTCTCTAGTGTTGTCCCCCTTAGGGCCCTGGACCATCATGGGATGGTGTGTCTCATAGTGGGATCAGCCATATTGTCTACTGTGTCCATTGGCTGTTCAGAAGGGAGATAACATCCTCCAGGCCTGATGGGCTAGGATGTGCTCCACTCTTTCTTCCTCCCCCTTCATTTGCTCCCATTTCCTCTGATCAAACATGGCCCTCTCCCCTAGCTGCAGCTTCTGTGCCATCCTTTCAAGTAAATTCTTCTGGGATGAGGGGCCGTTGTCCACAGAGCTGGTATGGGGGCCGAGCCCTCAGGTCCCTCCACTGGCTCCCCACTCCTTACTGGCACACTGCATTCATCTGGCACTGGCTTTATATCTGGTCCCTCTTTCCCTGTGGAGACACAAACAATGCCTTCCCCTTGGGTGGGTCAGTGCCCTATTCCCCCATCACATGTCTTTTTTGCTTTCCCCTTTCCTCCCTCCACCTCCTTTTTAGTTGGCTACCATATGTACCCCTGGATTTGGTCTGGCCCTTGCCATACTACCTGGAACTCACCCCTGGAGTGTTTGTATACAGTAGCATTTTCCCTGTGCCCCTTTTCCACTCACCTTTCTCTTCCATATAAATGTGTGTGCGTGTGTGTATTCACACACATATTTACCTCAGCTGACTCATGTTATACTTGTCCTTTTATGCTTGGCTTACTTCACTTAGCATAATTTCCTCCAGTTCTTCCCATGCGGCCATATGCTTCATGCATTCATCACTGCTTTTTAGTGAAGCATAAAACTCCATTATATGTATGCACCACAGTTTTTTAATCCATTCGTCCATTGATGGGAATTTGGGTTGTTTCCAACTCCTTGTGATTGTGAACTGTGCCGCAATGAAAACTGGAGCACAGATGTCTGGCCATGGTTTGTTTCTTGCCTTTTCTGGGTATATGCCCAGTAGAGGGATTGCTGGGTCATATGGTAACTCAGTTTCCATCTGTTTGAGAAATCGCCAAATCGATGTACGTACCTACAGGTCCACCAGCAGTGGATGAGAGTTCTTATCTCGTTACAACCTCTCTAACACTTTTGCTTCTTCATTTTTTGAATTGGGCTATCTTTTAGGGTGTTAGGTGGTATTACATCCTTGTTTTGATTTGCATTTCTTTTATGGCTAATGATCAGGAACATTTTCTCATATGTTTATTGGCCATTCAGATTTCAGATTCTGTGAAACTTCGGTTCAGATCCTTTGCCCACCTCCTCGTTGGCAATTAGTTTTTCTCTTATTGTAAGCTTGCAAAGTATTGTAGATTTTAGTTATAAGGCCTTTGTCTGATGTGTCATTGCTTAAGATGTTTTCCCAGTTGGTGGACTCTCTTATTACTCTCTTGGTGAAGTATTTCGATGTACACAGGTGTTTTATCTTCAGAATATCCCACTAGTCTATTTGTGACTCTGCTGTATTTGTATCCTTCCCTATTTCTGATAGCCTATGTATTCCCTATACCAAGGTACTCTGGTTTTTCCCAATTCCCTCATTAATGGCCCTAATTGTTTGGGGTTTTATATCAAGGTCTGTGATCCACCTTGAGGTTATTCTCGTGCATGGAGTGAGGTAAGGGTCTTGCTTCATTTGTCTGCACATAGATATCCATCTTTTCCAGCACCATTTATTGAAGATGGCATCTTTCTCCATTTAATATTTTTGGTCCCTTATGAAAGATCAGTTGCCTGTATACCGATGTTTTCATGTCTTGATCTTCAGCTCTTTTCTATTGTTCTGAATATCTGTCATTATGCCAGTACCACACTGTTTTGACTACTGTGGCTGTATAGTACGTGCTAAAGTCAGGTAGAGAAAGCCCTCCCACTTTGTCCTTCATCTTGAGGAAATCTCTGCTAATTCTGGGCTTCTTCCCCTACATATGAAGTTAGTAATCTGGTTTTCCAATTCTTTGAAGAAGGATGATGGTATTTGTATCAGGATAGCACTGAACTTATATAGTGCCTTAGGCAGAACTGACATCATTACTATATTCAGTCTGCTCCTCCACGAGCATGGGATATTCTTCCATTTGTTGAGGTCACTCTTAATTTCTTGAAGTAGTGTTTTATAATTTTTGTCACACAAATATTTCAGTTTTTTAGTCAGGTATATCCCTTGGTATTTCAATTTGTGCTTGGCTATTGTAAAGGGTACTAACTTTTTAATTGTTTCTTCTGTGGTCTTGTCTGATGTGTAGAGCACTCCAATAGACTTCTGTTTGTTGATTTTGTATCATGCCACTCTGCTATATTCCTCTATTGCTTCCAACACTCCGCTTCTGGAGTTTAAGGAATCCTAAATGTATAGAATCATATCATCTGTGAATAATGATAATTTTGCCTCTTCCTTTCCCAGCTGAATACATTTAATATCTTTCCTTTTTCTTATGTTGCTAGCTAGGACCTCCAGTATGATGTTAAATAGGAGTGGTAACGAGGAGCATCCTTGTCTGGTCCCTTTTTATAGTGGAATTGTTTTAGTCTTTTCTCCGTTCACTACCACATGAGCTGTGGGTTTTTCATATATGGCTTGCAAAATATTGAGGAATTTTCCTTGTATTCCTATCTTCTTAAGTGGCTTAAACAGGAATGTGTGTTGGATGTTGTTGAATGCTTTTTCTGCATCTATCAATATTATCATGTGATTCTTATCATTTTTCCTGCCAATGTGGTGAATAATGCTGATGGTTTTTCATATGTTGAACCATCCCTGCATCCCTGGTATAAATCCCACTTGGTCATGGTAAACTACTTTTTTAATATGCTTTTGTATTCTAATGGCCAATATTTTGTTAAGGATTTATGCATCGATATTCATTAGGGATATTGGTCTACAGTTATTAATTCTCATGTCATCTTTTCCTGCTTTAGGTATCAAAGTTATACTACCTTCATAGAAAGAGTTTGGGAGTTTTCCATCTTTTTCTATGCTCTGGAAGTTTGTATAGGATTGGTGTCAGTTCTTCCCTGAAAGCTTGGTAGAATAGTCCTGTGAAGCCATCTGGCCCGAGGGATTTTTTGTTGGTAATCCCTTGATTATGTTGTCTATTTCTTCCATTGCTATGGGTCTGTTGAGGTTGTTGACATCCATATGGGATAGTCTAGGGAGGGATTGTATTTCAAAATATTTGTCTATGTCTTCCAAATTGTTGAATTCGTTAGAATATAGACCTTCATATTACTGTGTAATTATCCTTTTGATATCATTGGGGTCTGTTGTAATGTCCCGTTTCATCCCTCATCCTTGCAAATGTCGTTGGTTCCTTCCTTTCTTTGGTTAGGTTTGTCAGTGGTCTAATCAATTCTGTTAATTCTTTCAAAGAACTAACTTTTAGCGGAATTAATTTTTTTCCATAGTTTAGTTGTTTTCCCTTTCCTGTATCTTGGCTCTCATTTTTATTATATCTATCCTCTTGCTATTAGTAGTGTTGTTCTGTTGACTCTGCTCTAATTAGTGTAAGTTTTGTGTCAGCATATCACCCACGATTTCTCTCTTCTTTGTGCATTTATTGCTATCGTCATTCCTCTGATAAATGCCTTTGCTGTATCCCACAAGTTTTGGTACATCGTATTTTTGTTCTTATTGGTTTCTAGAAACTGCCTGATTTCATCTCTGATCTGGGTCAATGCCTACTCCTTTTGCAATAGGAAATTGTTCATCCTCCAATTTTTCCCTTATTTTCTTCACCCTTCTTTGGTTAATTTCCAGTTTCCAATGTTGGAGAGAGATGTCTGTATAATTTGTATGCGCTTGAATTTAGTCAAGTTCAACTAATGCCCCAGCATGTGGTCTATTTTCAAATATGTGCCAAGTAGGGTTGAAAAGATATTTCCCTATCTACCTATCTTATTCATTTGTTTTGTGTGTGGTTTATGTTTGCCTTCTTTCCACTATTGAGTTGATGCTATCCTGGGCCTGTTTCCTCTTTATCCCCCTATGGGTGGATTTGTTCTATGTGATGGTCTCTTATTTGCATTCATTGAGTATTGATCTTCTGTCCATACTGGATTGGCAAGGATCGTTTGTAGGGCTGGGTTTGTTTTTATGTATTCTTTGAGGTTGTCCTTGTTTCAGAAGACCCTTACTTATTTATTTTCTCTTAATAGATAATCTGGCTGGGTAAAGTGTTCTTGGGTTTACATTGTTTGCCTTAAAATTTTGGAATATGTTACTCAATTCCCTCCTCTTCTTCATCATTTCCGCTGATCTATCTGAACATACTCTTATTAGGGTACCTTTATACATGACTGTTTGCTTTTCCCTAGCTGCTTTTATGATTTTTTCCTTTTCCTCATAGTTGGGTAATTTGACAATTTCTGTCTTGGTGACTTCTTCTTGGGATTAAGTCTGGCTGGTGTTCATTCAGCATCTTTTATGGTTGCCTGATTTTCATTTATTAAGTTGTGGAAGTTTTCCTCTAAGAATTCCCTTTGTATTTTCGCTGTTGACTTTTTTGTTGTGTCTTGTTACAGTAGTCCATTTATTCCAATATTGTTTCTTTTCATAGCATCAGACATGGCTCTCGAGTTTTCTTCACCTTCTTTGATTGTCTTATTTGACTGCTTTTCCTGTTTGCTGAGGTCTGCTTGGTTGTCCTCTTGATCAATGTTGTGATTCTCTGCCTCCACAAGCCTATTCGCAAGATCTGTCAATTTATCACTGGGTTTTGTTATTTCATTCCTTAACTCTTGTATTTCCCTTTGGTGTGTTGCCTTTATCTCCTCTATCATTTAATCTTTTTTCTGCATTGCTTCCTTCATATCCTTTGACTTCAAGCAGCATTTTGAAAATTTCTTTTTGTGGCAGGCCAATATCTGCTTCTTCTATGCCATCATTAGATTCATGACTTCTTCTGGCATTGTCTTCTGTTCCTCTTGTTTTTTTTTTTGAAGCTGTTATAACTGGTTGCTGTTTACGTGTGGTTTTAGAGGAGCCAGGAGCCATCTTCATGAATACAAGAGCCCAGGGCTCTCTCTTGGGGGATTTGTATGGTACTTCTATGAACTACCTGATGATAGCTTTTCTGAGGGGTCAGGCTATCGTTATATCTTCCTTTGGTTTCAGTCTTATCCTAGCCATCCAGAATTCCATTACTTGGAATGTGTGTTGGATATTCCTCTCATTTGACACTGGTTGGGTTGCTGTGGGCCCACGAGGGCATCGCTTCCCTGGCCAATCTCTAAGTAGGCTTCACAGTTCTTAGAGCACCTCGGCTGTCCTGTGGTGATTTCTCTGAAACTGTAGTGATGAGGAGGGTGTGCAGGTATACACTCCTTGGTATAGAGCTCTGTAGCTTGCAGGGGATACTATAGACCAGAGGTTGCCTTGGAGGTTGGGTGGATGTTCCCACAGTAGCGTGGAGCCCCAAAAGTGGTGGTTAGGTGTTTTCCCCAGTCACTTGAAGGACCTCAGGATTTAGGAAGGGATGCCCCCACTTTTTGTAGGGGAAAACCCCCTACTGATTGGTGTGTGGAAGAGGACCAGTGTGAATTCCCTAGCTGCTTGCCAAGCCAATAAATGCATATGTGAGCTCCCCCACTTGGGCCTTCAGAGATGCACTAGGCAAAGGGGAATGGCTTGGAGGCTGCTAGTGTCTTGTGACAGGAAGGAGAGTGAAAAGAGAGGAAAAAGATAGAAAGAGGAAGACACAGACTGGGGCAATGATACCAAGCAAATTGACACCCACTCATCCACACGTAACTAAAATTCACGGAATAAAGAAAGGTGCAAACAGTAAAAAAAAAGAAGAAAGAAAAAAAGAAAACAACTAAAAAGGAGAACTAATCTGTTGAGGCTGTGGTAGGAAATAGAAAAGAGCTTGAAGGAGAGGAGAAAAGAAAACATGTACGAACAGCACAATGAAAGAAAAAAAAGAAGGGAAAAGGAAGGAGGAGAGAGAATTTTAAAAATAGTTAAAGAAATAGCTGACCATGTGCTGTGCTGTGTGTAGCACTGACTCGTCCTGTGTTTAGCACTATCTTAGGGGTTAAGCTGCCCACTGGGAGGACAGGGTTGCCCTAGGCTGAGTGTAGGTGTCTGGGAACCAGCAGTGGCATGTGAAAGGAATGAGAGGGAGCAGAGAGAATCATACAAGGAGAGAGATAGGTGAAGAGAACAAAGACAGAAAGAGGAAAGAAAGAAAAAGAGAAAGAAGGGGAAAAAACCCAACTGAATTCAATAAGATTGGCTGTGATGGTAAAGAGGTAGGAGAGAGAGAAGGAGGAAACAAACAATAAAGATATAGCTGATCCTGAATTGCTTGATGTGCGGCAAGAGGGGTTTAGACCCTGCCTCAAAATTGCAATCTGGTGTGCCCTTTTAATTCTGGGACCCAGTGGTGCTGGGAAGACTAGCCCTAGTTGACAAGATCGCCTCAGATGTCGGAAGGAGGTTTCCTCAGCAGTGCAGCACGGTGTAGATGGCTGTCACAGTTGCCTTGTGTGGTGAACAGCACTCCCACGGAGGACAGTCTGGAGTTCCTCCTGCTATTTGGATTAATTTTCCCTAAGTGGAGGGTAGTGACCTCGAAGCCAGTAGTGGCATATGATAGGAGAGAGTGGGAGAGAAGAGGAGAAAGAGAGAAAAAAGAAAAAAAAGAAAAAAATCCCAACACAAACCTGAGCTCATTGAGACTGACTGCGGTGGGAAAGATAGGAGGGCTAGTGAATTCAGTTAGAAGAAATAGAGTAGTAGGTAAGGAAATAACAGACTTGATCACCTGTCTGTGAGGCTGGAGGAGTTCCAACTCTTCCTCAAGGTAGCTGGGTGGTGTACCCTTTTGATGTAGGGTTCCACAGATGCTGTGTGGGATTACTTCAAAAGCAAGATCGCACCCCTGGCCAGGCATCACTTGGGTGCTGGAGTTTGCTGGTGTACCTGCCTTGTGTTGTATGTAGCACTGCCCCAGGGGTGGGGAAGGTGGCACTGGGGTGTTCCCTCAGCCCCATCTAGGGCCCCAGGACAGGCAGGACCTCTCCAGCTATGTGTAGAATCACTGATAGGGAAGATGGGCTTATTGTCCTATCTAGTTTGCTGGTGCTTACTAGATCAGAGGATTTTATTTTTTATTTTTTAATCCCCCTGGCTAGCTAGAATAAAACCAAATTAAATTGTCTCCCACAGTTTCTAGACTGCAACTCCCTGCTCTTGAAGCTGATACTTGCTATAGCGGGTCTTTGTTATGCTAAAAGCCACCAGGCTCTGTAGCTGAGTTCTGGAATTCCTTAGCTAGGTTTCTTCTTATGCTGATTTATGTTAAGGGCCTCTACCTATGTGCTCCTTGGAGCTGAGCAACCAGACTTGGGTTTGAGTTTTAAATCAATAATATATATTTCATCCTCTTTTTAATTATACTTGTGATGTGCTCTGATTTGGAGGCTGTCAGGCTGACCCCCAGAGGGGGAGATCCAGTTTATCAGGAGGGTTGTTTCCTTCTCAGCCAAATGGAACTAAATTTGCTCCCTGAACTCCCGACTTTCCGCCTATTTTCTCCCACACTGCAATCTACTGGAGGTAACAATCTACTTTTTCTTCTACGCTAAATGATGACTACCTGCCACCACCATTTCCCAAGCTGTGAGCTCAAGTCAGCCACCCAGGCGGAGAGCTCCGGTGTGGGGTTCCCCTCATGTCTGGGATTCTATTCCCTCTCTGGCATCAGCCTGGAAAAATTGCTGCTCCAGGCTAGGTCTCAGCCAGGGCCTTTGGTCTTCTCAAAGCAAGACCACTTTACAGTGTTCTTCCTTTGCTTTGTGAGTGGAAATACCATACAGAAAGAGGTTCAGAAGAGACCCTGGTACCCTAGTTCTAATATCATAACTCCACCTCCTTGTTTCCTTTGCATTACCTCCCATTTTTCTGCTCTGACAGCAGGAGCTCCGGACCAATGAGTCCTATCTGGTCTCCATTTTCCCCCTCCCTCCAACAACAACTCTTTCATAAGTATATTTTTAATAGTTTCCACTGTTCCTATTGTTTGGTTGTTTTTTTTTATGACACTAGTATAATGGATATTTGAGCTGATTGTCCTCAACTTTTCAGAGATTGTTCAGGATAGAAACTTATTCAATTCAAATGTTTCTTTTTTCTTGAAACAGAATGTTTTACCTCCTATTCTATAGTTCAGTTTATATTAAGTAAATCTATGCTTTCCCACCAAACTTTTCATAAAGGTTATTTAATGAATAACATGTCAGAAAAAATACCATGTAAGTAGCTCAATGTTAAATAACACCAAACCAAATATCATTATAATTTTCACAGCTATATTAGAGCCCCCAAAATGAAATCTGTAAGAAATCATTTGCCTGAGTTAAAATCACAGAGAAGTCAAAATCCAGTCATCTCATTTCATTTTTTATTGCCTGAATCTCAGCTAGGTTTTGAAAATCTCACTCAGGTGCTTGAGTGGACTGGACTCTAATTCTGCCTGTTGTTCAATTAAAATGAATTTACTGTATTTAGAATTTTGATATTTGCTTTTCCTGATCCCATGTTATGCATTGTTTAGCTTATAACTAATTTATTGCATAAAATCTTTTATTCTAATATAATAATATTCTTGTATATTCTGACATACTAGAAGATAGATATTTTTCATTTATGTTTATTTCTTCATAATAAGTTGATCAAAATTTAATTTCATTTTGTAAAATTATTCATATTGTCTTATCCTTGATTCCTTCTAAATTGGTCTGAGAGCAAGAACTCTCATAAAAATAATTTGTTTGGAATTTGATCCAAGATTTGAGAACTGACAGCCCATGGAGAGTGAAACTTAGAGCAAAAGAAAAAGGACTCAGTAATTTAGTACTCAGTTCCACATGAACTTCTAATGACTTATTTAAGACATATTTGTGAAATTTTGCTAGAAGGATAAAGAGTCAAAGCACTTACCCATTGTTTCTCAGCACTCATTGATGAAAGTTTGCCCTGTGGGATGGAAAATTCCCTACATTTCTGGGTAACACCTGCACAGCGTGATCTATGCTACAGTATTAGAGACATGTTTGGGGTCACAAATGAGAGAAATGTAAAACATTGATGGGAAGCCTCCACAAAACTCTTCACCTTAAGTATGATTGGAATTGAAGTTGAAATCTTATAGAGTAGTCCACAAGAAATTCTCATTACACCACTGTATCCTCCACTAAGACTAGTGTGTCCTAAAGGTAATAGCAGACACAAATTACCTTAATACAGGAAGGCTCCTAGCAGAATCTGCAATCTTTACTCCTGTTAATGTTTCTGAAAATGTAGATAACATTTATCCCCCTCTTCCTTCTTTCATTATGTCATTCAAGATTTGAGGATGACTCTACAACTGGCAATATGCATATAAAACAACTTTATTTGCTGAAGGTGAAGTGGACTTGAAACATTTACTTACAGTGATCAAAACTATAGCCTTTAGTGTGGATTAGACCCCAAAATAAAGAAAGCAAAGGTTGTTACAATGAACTAATAAGGAATATGGAATATGGAAAAAGCTTGAAACTGTCAAGGATTTCATTTCACTTAGATCCACAATCAATAACTATGAGAGTAGCAATCAAGAAAGCAAACAACTCATTGTATCAGGCAATTCTGCTGCAAAGAAACCCTTTAGAGTGTGAAAAACCAAACTTTTCACTTTGCCAACTAAGGTGGCCTGACCCAAGCTATGGTATTTTCAATACCTATGCTTTGCCTATGTTTGCAACACTGGGCACAGAATAGGTAAGACCAAAGCATTGATGCATTTGAATTGTGGTGCGGGTGAAGAATGTTAAATGTAGCAGGAATTGCAAGTAAAAGTAAATTTGTCTTAGAAGTACAGTCAGATGCTTCTTAGAGAGAATGATGGTGAGAGGATATGGATTTGTTCTATCAGAAGGAACTGGTCCTTGAACCTCACTCTTAGTAGGGAGTCAGCAAAAAAGAGGATGATGCTCAAATAAATGAACTGACACAGTGCTTCATCCTTCTGCACATACATTTTCAATAAGTAAAGATTGACTGACCAGCCTCCACCACACATTCTAGATTTCTTTCACTATTGAATAATACTTCCGCAAATTTAATTTTCTTTTCTGGCATGAGTGACAAAAACATTTTTCCCTGAGATATTGAGTTTCTTTGTCCACGCTGAGCTCTAATTACTAATTTGCCATTAATTTTTCTGTTTTTCACTAATTACCAGATTAATAAATGATTCATTACTGAAAATCAATTTAAACCAACCAAACTACACCTCAGGTCTTTTTAAAACAAAACATTTAGCTTAATTATTAAAGAATGATTGCCTTGAGCATTGTGCCCTTTCAAGGCTAATGCATATGATGTCAAATTTACAAAAGCAACTTGAAATATTAGACAGTAAACTTAGGGGACAGCAATTTTACTTCAGTGTAGGAGGAACAGCTCAGAAAAGAAGGGTAAAAATCCTTCTTGAACTCTAAGAATGTAATCATTATCACTGGATGATACAGGTAGATACGGTTGAATTGGTGTGTATTTTCCTTGCTGAAAGTGAAAAATATGAAATATTTAATGATAATCTATGCTGTTTTAATTTTCAACAACAATAACATAAATAAAATTACTAGTTATATATAATACATGAACAAAGAAATGTATATAAGTTCACACTGCTATCAAGAGTGCATAAGAAAATTCCAAATGATAATGGATATTAATGAAAATATATTTGTGAATATCGTAGGTAAAAATGATATTATGTTGATTAAATTTGCTATGTGAGCTCTGGGGAATTTAAACATATTTTTACGTAATTGTTTTGTGGTGTTCTCCTTTCTGTGCTCTTAGGGTTGTTTTTGCATTTTTCTTTTGTGTAGATCATAATCATCCACTTTTCATATTAATTTTTATATATATTGAGCTAATTTGTATTGATTTTAGGAACTAAGAAATTATTTATTGTAAATAATACTATAACCCAAGAAAATGTAGGTCACTTTTTGGAAGCATTTATCATTTAAAATAAAAGTGAGTTTTCCATTGCATTTGAAAAGGTAATAGATAATTTGTCTCCTATTCCTCTCAACTACATGTAAACAGACTAATAACAAGGACTTTAAACCTAAAAGTTTAATTTTGAATTTAAGATTATGTTGAGTAGGCATTCTTCGTATAAAATCTCAACAGGAAAATCACATTTTACATGTATATTATGTTGATATTTCTGGACTAAAATGTCATTAGGTATTTGAAAATATTGTCTGTCTCCGCTAAGATAAAAGCATCAAAGTATTTGAATTGCGATATGCTCATGCGCATTCCTCTACTATTCCTCACTGCTTATCACCAAAGTAGGGTATTATTTGCATTCACAGGATTATCAGCCACTTGCAGACACGTTTACATTATGTGGGCTTCCTTAAAATCCATGTCATGAAACCAATTTAATTTTCTGCTCAAGAGCACTACTTAATTTGTATTTGATGTTTTCTGTTTTTTGGAACTTAGGCTCTTTCAGAAAATAGTTTTAGTAGAACACTTCATGAGGCAGGCTATAAATTTTAAATTGCAGAATAGCACTGGAAAAAATGGACAGGTTAAATTAATCCCAGTAGGCAAGGTAGCTTGAATCGAAGTTAGTGAGAAATTTTGATTCCAATTCAGAGCACATTTTAATAATTTAAATACTTATACATAAGGAACACTACTTCAAAAGATGGTGAGATCTCACTATAGTATTAAATACCCAATGACCCAGCTGTTCTAGAGAAAATTCCTGCTGGGAGTGAGAGGTTCACCCAAACTCTTGTTTGTTTTGGGAGTGTTTAGGGATCTACTGTATTAGTAAACACCACAAACATCAGTGGCTTAAAGTTTCTCAGTGCTTTTTAAAAGTGAGGAAAACTTGAAGCACTTGCTGATGAAGATCAATAAATGTAGACTTCAATAATAGATTAAAACTCAATGTAAAGAAAATTAAAATCTTCATAACAGGGATAATAGATAACATCACAATAAACTGAAAAAAAGGAAGTCAAATATTTCATTTTGCTTGTAATCCACAATCAACGCATGTGGAAGCAGCAATCAAGAAATCAAAAAATGCATTCCACTGGGCACATATGCTGCAGAAGACCTTGTTACGGTGTTAAGGAGCAAGTTATTTTAAATTACCTCATATATATGTGAAAAATGGACAGAAAAAGAATTGATGCATTTCAATTATAGTGCTGGTGAAGGATATAGTACGTACTATGGACTTCCAGAAGATCAAAAAGAATCTCTCCTGGAAGAAGTACCACCAAAATGCTCCTTAGAAGTGAGAGTGATGAAACTTCATCTCATATACTTTGGACATGTTATCAGGAGTGACTAGTTCCTGGAAAAAGACATCATGTTTGCTTATAGTCGGTCTGCCAGAAAGACTGTCAAAGATATTGGTACAGGGGCTGCAGGCATGTGCAGAAGCATACCGATTGTGAGGACGATGCAAGACGTGGCAGTGTTTCATTCTGTTGTGGATAAGGTTGCTCCGAGTTGGAACCAACTTGACAACACCTCACAGAATAAAAACTTCTCATTTAATCTATAAGCCCAAAGAAGATGGTGGTGTGCCTGGGACCACTGGTTCTGCGTAGAACTCAGAAGCCCAGGTTGGGGAACACTACATCTTGCGAAGAGATATCATTATATTTAAAGTACTGGAAATGAAAGGTGGTGAAAAATGGAAAATCACACACTGCTCTTAGCATGTTCACCTAGAAGTGACGCATTTTGTTTACCAAAGGAAATTACATTGCTTACCTTTAAATGGTAATGGGACTGTTATGCTACCATATCCCCAGACAGAAAACCATATTCATAAACAGCTTTAGGAATAAACTGTAGTGTTCAAATAGCTTTCATCATAGAAATGAAAGCTAATTGGAGACTATGGTTTATGCTTTGCCCATTTATAGAAATATTTCTCTTCCAAGTATCAGGAAGTCAGTTGGTAGAAAGACGTTGCCTGTTAGTACAATATTTTGGTGTCTCTGTGAACGAGTTTCATAGAGGTGGTCAGTATAATAACAATAAAAGCCAGTGCTTTGTATTGACAAATGCCATTTCTCAATCTGACAAATTCCATATCTGAGGGACACAGAGAAAGGAACCACATATGGCAATTTGAAAATAAATATTGCCAAAGCAGAATACTAGAAAACTCAGTTAGAGTGGAACAGTGAATGATTTACATTTTCTATATGGTACAAGAATTGATTGCATTTCTTTTATAATTAGAAAGATGAGAGCCCCAGAAAGTGATCGCTAATTTTAAAATCAGGATTATTCTGTCCAAATGTGCTGGAAAATGCGAACATTCTTTGAATGTAGTCCTTCTCAAATTAAATACACATCAATGTATGAGAAGAAAAATAGCAAAATCATTATTTGAAAAGGAAACAAAAAATAGAATATATTGACATGAAAACCAATAAATGTGTCATAACAGCCCCTCCCCTTAAATGGAGCTCTGGTCACTTCAAAGAATATAACTCAAACAAAATATTGTTTTATAAACCATCCACTTATTTCTATATCATCCCCATTCAGTATGTCCTACACTAATCTCTAGTCTTATCTGTCTCAGTAGTTTCTCAATCCATCTCCTTGTTTTCTTTCTTATGTGTCCAATTAATCTTATTTACAAGCTGCTTCCAGACTGAAATATCAAATGCACACTTTATCACTTCTTTCTTAATACATTTTACAAGTTTCAATTGTTCTTTTGAGTGCCATATAGTGAGTTCTATATTATAATGACCCTATGTACAACGGAATGAAACACTGCCCAGTATGGTGCATTATTCTCAAAATGACACCGTTGCACCTGCTGCTCGATCATTCTTGTTGAGTGTCATCCTCATTTTCTTGGACTTAATCCTCTACCAAGCATGATGTCCTTTTGTAGGAACTGACCTCTCTAAATAACAAGTTTTAGCGTATGTATGATGAAGTCTCACCCTTCTCATTTCTGAGGAATGAGGAGCATTCTGATTGTAATTCCACTGAGCTAGATTTGTTTTTTTCTTATGATAGTTCATGCTATTTTCAATATCTTTGCTAACACCATAATTCAAATGCATTGATTGTTTTCTGGCCTTTCTTCATTCATTGTTCAGCTTTCACATGCATGTGAGGTGATGGAACATTCCACAGGTTGGATCAGGGGCACCCTAGTACTCCGTGTGTCCTCTTTGCTCTTCAACACTTGGCGCTGCAACAGATTTTCCAATTGCAATGTCACTCGATTTTTTTTTACTTCTGCTTACATGATAACTTTGATGATTTTTCTGTTTGTCCTGATGTTGTCTATTAGTCCAGTTGTGAGGGTTTGAGTTATCTTAATACTGTATTACAATCCATACTAAAGGCTTCAGTCTGATTTTCATCAGCAAGTGCTTCAAGTCCTCCTTGCTTTAGGCTAGTGGTTCTCAACCTTCCTAATGCCGCGAACCTTTAATACAGTTCCTCACGTTGTAGTGACCCCCCAACCATAAAATTATTTTTGTTGCTACTTCATTACTGTCATTCACTATTTCACCCATAGAATCCTTCAATATTACAAACTGAGGTTTGATTGATTTTTCATTTCTTTCAGATTTAGATGTAATGAGCATATTCTTCCTTTCTAGTTTTCTAACTCTGGGTTTGACACATTTCATTATAATGTTTGACTTCTTGGACTGCTTTTCATTATAACTTATAATACACATGAACACATACACATTATTTGGACAGCAAGACACTACTTGATTTGGTCTTAATTTACCTATCCAACCTCATCACATGCCATATCAGACCATTCTCAATTCATAATATCAAATAAGAGGGTTTCAAAGAAGATTCGTATTTTTTTTGGAGGGGACAAAGGATACTAGCTTTTATGTCTGAAAAAAGTGAAAGACTGTTCTATACATGTGGAGAACAAAGAGATAGCTCAATGGAAGTAACTTGCATTTTCATAGATTAGCAGTGTATCAAAAGTTAAGCATTTCCCATCGCCAAGTTGGCTCATCAAATTAGGTCATCCTAGGAAGCTCAACCTACATCATCCTAAGAGAAAAATTTTTAGTGATAAAGTAATAGTTGCTATCCCCATGCCCCTTTCTAGTTGCTTTTATGAGCATTTTTTTCTTCTCAATCTGTCATTTCAACCGTTTTTACTATAATGTGCTTAGGTGTCATTTTAAGGCCCGTATATTCTTTGTGGTTTGCTGAAAACAAAAGCCATTCCTGTTGTCTTGATTCACATTCATAGCAAGTCTGTAGCATCAAGCACCTCTAAGGCTACAATCTTGAGGGAAGCAAACCACAACATCACCCTCCCACGGGACAGCTGGTGAACTCAAGCCACTGGCCTCTCAACAGATGAACTTTGAATCAAACCACTGTGCTGGCAGGTCTTTGCTGGAGTTTGACACAGTCCCCAAACCTATAGTTCAGTATGACCCATCAAGTTTGGAAAATTCTCAGCCATTGTGTTTTCAAGCTTTGCTTTGCCCCATTCTTTGATTGCTCTTCTTCTGGAATGCCAGTTACATGTACATCAGGCTTTTAATCATGTCCCTTATGTTCTTGAACTTTTATCTGTCATTTCATGTCTTAGGACATCAAGTTAGATGGTTCCTCCTGAGTCTTTACCCATATTTCAATCCATATTTTTCTCTTTTCATTCTTAATATTATTAAATGCATTCATTTTATTTTTAATTATTATATATTTTTAAGTTCTCTAAAATTTCTAATATCCACATTTTATACCAGTTTATTTACATTCTCTATTTCTCCTGGGTTTCTGTCAATCTTTGACTTTGTGCAGGCTTTCTTATTTTTTATTTAATGCTAAATTTTGTGTATAAAACTTGTAAAGATTTATGAAGTTCTGGATATGATTAAACTCTAGGGACAATTCACTGTCATTCCTGCAAACATGGAGGCTAAGGGAAGATTATCTTATCAGGAATTTTCTGATATACATTTTGACTTCAAACTTTCTGAGGGCTAATCTACCCATGTTGACCCTTATTCCTAGTGTATAAGCTCTCAGGATGCCAAACAAAAGCCTAAGGAATTTACCAGGGGTACGTATCAGCTTTGACTCTCTCAAAGCATCTTGAAACCTATAGGAGGCAGTTCTGCTCTGGCCTATAGGGTTGCTGCTATAAATTTGAATGATTTCATGGCAGGGAGGTTGGTTGAGATAGTGCAAACATGCATTTTAACTTCTCTGTCTTTCAGTCACACTGCATTTGAATGGATAAATGCTTTGAGGGACAATGTGATGCTAGATCAGTCTCACTTCTCCAGATTCCCATTCTCTTAGCAATAGCCCTCTCACAAGTATACATTATCATGTATTCAAATAGATGTTAATTTATATGTTATTCAGATTTTCAAGTTTCATTGTTTCAAAGTAAGATTATTGTTCTCCATTGCTAGAAATGGAACTCTTCTATTTCTAATATTCCTGGTGAATTTATAATTAAAATTTACCTTGGTATGAATTATCTATATTTACATAACACATTTGAGAAAAAAATATGGGCTATTTAAAATTTACAGATGTGCAATCGCTTGGGTACATGAAGCTCTTCTCACAATCAATTGACATGCTTATCATTTGTAGATTAATTCAATGAGCGATATCCTTAATATACTTGTAGGCATAAACATTTATTTGCATAAATCTCTTATACTGTGAGGGACAGGTAATTTTTGCAAATTATGGCCACTAAAAGTAATACTGTTTTCATAGTTCCTCTGCTATTCTGAGAATCCATTGGAATTCCTATGATAGATAATATATACTTTTTTACATTATAATTGCTTGTTTGACTATCGCTGTTTAAAATAGCTAGTGGCTGTGGTGGCATAATGTTTACACATGGGGCTGCTAACCACCGGTCAGCAGTTGGAAACCACCAGTTGCTGCCTGGAACCAGGATGAGGCTTTCTATTTCTGTAAAGAGTAACTGTCTCAGAAACCCTCAGGAGCAGTTCTGCCCTGTCCTTTAGAGTCAAAAGTGACTTGTTGGCAGTGAATGAATGGCCATGGATTAATTGGTTGATTCATTAATTTATCTGGCACCTTCCTGGACATTGTGTATACAATAAAGACTGAAAAAAGCAGTCAAATGACTAAAAAGCAATGAAGCTATTGTCATAATTGAGTACAGTATCTCGTGCAAGGAGAGCAAAGGAAAGGGAGAGCCTACTTTTGCCTAGGAAGGATTACAGATAGCTTTTGAACTGAAACTTAATATCATGATCCCAATTCTACCTTGCAAACCTGGTTAGACCAGAGGATGCAAAGCGGTACAGATGGGAACTGGAAACACAGGGAATCCAGGACAGATGATCCCCTCAGGACCAGTGGTGACAGTGGCGATACCGGGAGGGAAGGGGGTTAGAAAGGGATAGGCAACAGATAAGTGGGTGAAGGGAGATGTCTGGCAGTGAAAGATAAGATTAAATAATAATTTATAAAATATCAAGGGTTCATGAGGGAGGGGAAAAAGGAAAATGAGGAGCTGATTCTAAGAACCCAATCAGAAAGCGAGTTTTGTGAATGATGAGGGCAACGAATGTATAAGCGTGCTTTACAAAATCGATGTATGTATGGATTGTGATAAGAGTTGTAGGAGCCCCAATAAAATGATTTTTTTTTAAAAAAATCACCAGGAATTTTTAAGTCTGATAAGTCTAGCTCATATAAAGTAGTTACCAAATTATGCCTGGAGAGCTCTGTAAAGATGATTAGAAGCCTATGCACAAGTTCCAGAGCTCGAGAGACCACAAGGACTCCGAGACATTAGCATTAGTTCAGCATAACTAGAATTTGGAGGTGAACTAGTTTAATTGTGGCCATGAGCAGAAAAGCACTGAGAAACAAGGGTAGGAGGAAAGCAAGTTTAGGATAAATTTAGTAGAGCATAATAAGAACCCGAGGCTTAGTTTTGAAATTCATAAATCACCACTAAAGTGTTTTTTAACAGGAGAGTAACTTTCTCATATTTACATTACAGAAAGAAAACACACCCTACCCATTTTTTTCTTGGTGTCTTGGTGCTTAGGCCTGTTCCTGGGATTTTGGGGGGTATTGATTCAGAAAATTTCATTTGTTAGACGACATGAGCTATATTTTATTATATAAAATTGAATTTATAAAATGTTATTATTCTCTTTAGAAGATCACTGCCACAGAATCAAGATTTCATAACAAGCTCTCTTACTGCACAATGATTCATCTATTTCGTTTCCTATAAGGCACATTGTTCTGCCCTGGAATCCTGTATCCATTCCTCCTTTCCATGAACTACCAGTGTTCCTAGAGTCTAATATCGCACAAGATAAAGAGGTGGAGACAATGCCAGTGATTTCCAAAAATTGCATCTAGTGAACATATTGACCAGAATGAGTTACGTGATTTAATCAAGGATTTAATATTTCCAAGGGGTTTCCTGAATTGCTTGTCTCCAGACTAAAGGAAAAGAGCACACTTCAGCCTTTAACAAAAGTTACATTTTATCAGAGAGAAAAAGATTTGCTACCAATCTTTGCCGAAGACAACCACTTAGTGTTCTGCTATGACATCAACCTGAAGAAACCTGGTTCTTCAGAGTATAACCCAAGTGAGTGACATCATTTTCATGTACAATTCAAAATGCATTTTGAAATACATTATTTTAAATGACAGCACCAAATATGACTCGATTCCAAATGGTCACTCTCCCAGGATAAGAGAAGAGTGCATTCTCATCTGTTCAGTCTTGGAAAAGATAGATTACCAAGCACATCAATGGTGGCTTGTGTAGATGGTTGATTTTCTTATTGGTCTCCAAAGTGACTCCACAAAGTATCCTTGCATTTTGGGCCTTTGGGAAAATAGATCCAAACTTTAACTTCAGGGAAGGAAAGATAGGCCTGCAAGGGAGAATAATGTGGGTTAGAATCAAACTGTCATGACTACATTACACGAAAAGCTAGGCCTGACGAAACAATTTGTAGAGGCTATGAAATAAAGAAGGTTCATGCATTGAATACATACTGCATACGTTACCAATTAAGGCAGGAATTTTGGATGGTCCACAGACCAGACAACTTTAAATGAAACACATTTCACATCATCAATGAATGAAATAGAATCATGCGCCTGATTGTGAAAAACATTCTTGGCAACAAAAAGGCATATAACTACTACACACAATTAGTAGATAATACAATATTTCATTTCAACAGACCAGGCTATAACATGAGTGGTAAGGTCTATTATCTGCACAGTCACTTCGGTTGCTTTCCAGAGAACCTTGGTGACTTAAGCAAAGAGCAAGTTGAAAGGTTTTACCAAGACATAAGAACAATGAAAGTCAGATACCAAGGAAGATGGGGTGCACACATAATGGAAGACTGTTGGAAGCATATCCAGGATTGTCCTGGCTTCTTGTGTGTTGAATGCCTAGAGTGTTTGTATCAGAAATCTGTGCTTTGGGTATGAAGTAAATAGATTTTCATGTAATAAGCTTTTTATTTGTTTCCTTCATACTTAAAAATATGCAATTAAATACTAATTAAAATATCCTGATTTTTTAATGGGTGAATACAGTGAAGAGTGGTATATAGCATGTATTCTATATCTCAAAAACTAGGATTTGAAATCAACAGGTCAAATATACCTGGAAATAAATCTAACATTTGAGACACCAAAATGTGCATTGACCAGCATTATATAATTATAACTCTAGTTATATCAAAGAGGAAAACTTGGAGAGGTTAAACACGGGGACATGTAAACTAGTGAGGAGAATGTTTCATTGATCTAGGATAGAGAGGACATGGTGAGCTTCATGCTGTTTGTCCCATATGTTCTCTGTTTCGGTCAATGATTCTCTTTCTCCATTCATATTCTGAATCTCTGTATTTATCTCCACTTCTCAGTGAAAAAATAGTATTTAGCTAACAACCATACTAAAATTTAAAGTGATCGTTACCTCAAATACTATGGCAATTGCATAATCTCCGGTCAACTTGCAAAGTGATGGAGTCTAGCCTGTCAATCAGGTCACATTTTTATGACCTCATTTGGAAGCACAAAGGAGATAAATAGCTCACTGGAGGACAGACACACACTCTCCCTGTGAGACAATCCTATTGACAAGCCACATGGAGACACACTAATGGAGCCACATCCCTGGAGCTGGAGGAGCTACATGGAGACCCATGCCAGTGCTGAGAAGCTTCCATTTCCACTTGATCTACAAGACTTTCCACCCACTGGGCTGTGATCTGCTGCATTCAGCATCATTGCATCTGTTGTGTGATTCTGAAGAGTAATTTATAGATTGGTATTGGGCATATGGGCTAATATCAGACTTATGGACTTGATCTGGACTGGCTGAGATTACTCTTTTATATAAAGCTCCTTCTTATACACATATGAGTGTCTATGGATTTGTTTTTCCAGGCAACTGAGACTAACAAAAATATGTTGTCACATTTAAAATCTAGAGTTTTTTAAAAAAATGGATTTTACTAAGTATGATACTTATTGGAGCTATGGTGAAATTTAATTTGATTGATGTAATTTATGTCCTGTAATATTAACAAATTTAATCATATCTTTCCCTCTTGGCCACCAATATACTTTTCATGAAATATATTCCAAAGTCATCTTACTATATAAAGTTGGCAAACCATTGATTTTAATGAAAAAAATCAAATTGTACTCAGAAGGGAAACAATAAATGAAACTTACAGGGGAAAATCCTCATTTAAATACCACTATAAGCTATTATTAATAACTTACATTTTAAAGAGGATTTGTAATTTAAATTTTTTCACATCATCTGATTTTAAATGCAACAAAAACAATTGTATGAATTGTACTTAATAATAAGACTGTGTGAATCTGCTCCCTCTTACTATTTTTTAAAGACTTCTTTTTTCATTTTAATAGTTTTGTTGACATAAGTGGTCTAAACATACTAAAAAGAGTTGTGCAATCATCACTACAATCAATTTTAGAACATTTCTTCATTCCTGTCACTCTTATTGCACAATGATTCATCTGCCATGGAGTCAATGCTGACTCAAAGTGACCCCCTGTGAGTTTTCAAAACTGTTTTCAGGAGTAGAAAACCAGGATTCTGCAGCTCCTGCAGAGCTTCGGAGACCATATGGACTGCAGCTCAATGCATAACCACACATCATTCTTTTACATATTATTATTAGCTCAACTGCCCTGGCCATCACCCAAAGAAACTGTTAATCCTGTTGCTGCCTCTAAATTGAGCTATCATGGATTTCATATAAAGAAAAGCATTTAAAGAAAATAACAACATCAATAAAATAAGGAAAGACCTCAACTGAAAAGAAAGTAGAAAATAATAAAAATTAGAAAAAAATAAAAATGGGTCAAAAGGAATAACATGATAAAGTGTTAAATTTTAACCTAACTACACCAGCATTAATTCACTTTCAAATGTAATGCTACTCACAACCTTAGTCAATATTTAGAGAGCATTGTCCACAGGCTTAATCCACGTGGGGCCCTAAAAATGCATTGTAGGCTCTTACTGTCATTCATAGTCCTCTGAAAACTGGGTACTCAGAATTTACGTTCTAGTACCATTTCCTACTCAGGTTTTGGAATTATTCTTCACAATCCTTGGATCACACATGTTGGCGTGCTTCTTCCATGTGGGCTTAGCTGCTATCTCATTTAGATAGCTACTTGTTTTATGACCTCAGATGTTATTTTTCTCTAACAGCTGGTCACCATCTAATTGCTTCACTCCACTTTGTTATAGCATCAATATCTTCAGTGGTCTTTTCATTAGGGCAAGTATTGAGTAGTGCCAGGTTATAAGAAATAATTTTTCTTGGATTAGGGCTATGACTAAGTGTGATCTCAAAACCCATTCATATATCCATGGGTTATAATGTCCCTGGTCCACCGTTATCATTTTATTAGGGAACATTACAAATCATCCCCATAAAATCTATAATAATCCTACTGATAGTACCATTAATTTAGTCAATTCTATAATTTTTGAGAAAGAGGTATATATGTATAGGGAAGCTTTTAATGCCAAAAATACATGGATTTTTGACTAGTACAAATTACAAAGTTAAGTGATTAGACACTATGCAAACAATTTGAGTTGGAGTTAGAACAAAACCTTCAATAATACTCATTCAAAAAGGCAGAGCTATGCCTGCTGCATTAAGACATGTCATAAAAAAGTGGTAAAAGGGTTTGAAAACAGCAAATATATCATAAGGTTTTATGAATCTTAATATGGATTTAGTATTTATTATTTCCAGACTCATTTAATCAGTTCAATGTTTGAAGCGACACTTGCTGAGTACCAATATGTGTTCATGATTATTTTCAATTCATTGATAAATATTATCATATTTGTTTAATGTCCCTCCTTTGATTTTTTTCTTGGTTGGGTTTGCTAAAAAAACAAAACAAACAAAAAACAGCAACACACACACAGATTTATTTCAACAAGGAAATGACTCACTTGTGGAGATTGGCAAGACCCAAATCCATGGGTCAAGCATCAAGCTGGAGGCTTTTCTTGACTCACTTGATTGTAGAAAATGATGGACCCAAATTTGGCAGGTTGTGGGGCAGGCTGTTAGCTCAGATGCCAAGAACTGAAGCTCAGAGGATGAAATTCAGATGCAAGTTGAATAGAAAGTGAGTTTTACTAGAAAGTCCGTATACATTGGATGTCGGTCATGCTCCCAAGGTAACTCAAGAGTCCTCAACAAAACTCTCCTTACATCAGATAACAAAATGGAGGATAATTTCATACACTTGGGAATCATGGCCAAGTTTTCACACAACTTTAACCATCAAAATTCTCTTATAGTTCTATTTTTCTAAACAGAAGGAACAAATGATTGAATAAGCACATCATCACTGACTGTTAACAAGGCCAGACCATCAAAAGACAAAATTTTTATTCAGCTTAAAATATAGAGTCTTAAAATCACCTGGATTTGCCATATAGTTTTCTACTTTTTGTCAAAGTCACTTATTAGGGTATAATCCAGACATCATACCAATAGTTAGTTCAGTGCTCTCAAGCAGCATTGTACATTTGCTACCACAATAATTTTCTAAATATTTTATTCCTTCTTCAATGTCTTGGTATCACCTCTCCATTACCCACCACTTCCTCAGCTGTACACTCAGGGATTCTTATTCTAGTTATTGTCTATATAGATGTTCTCTAACTGGGTTTCATATCCTGAAAAACATAGAAAAATGCATAACAGAGAGTAAAGAATACTATCAACAATACCACAGAGATAAACTCCAATAAAAAAACAGAAAATATGAAAATTCAGATCAAGCTGAAAGTGTATAAAAATGGAGACCAAATGTCAAGATTTTAACCATTCAAGTCAGATTTCTCATTTTAATCTATAAGCATCTCTACAGTACTCACTGTCTGATAACCAGGATATTCCCATCCCTCAATTATAGTCAGAGGGCAATCACTGGAGGGTGTAGATCCATTTCTAAGCAATGCCTATGGGAACCCCACAATAAGGTTTCAAAGGAATTGTTTTAACCTAAATATATAAATTGCCTGCAGAGTTTTTTTAAATTACATTGTATACAATAAAGTATTTTATTTCTAAAACAAAATAAGTGTTATGCTTAGAAATATACCAATTTTCATATTAAAGATGGGTCTTGTCTTTTGTTCATGACCATTAACAAGATCTTTCATTTTTAATGAGCTTTCATTGTCTTGATTCTGGCACATTCCTATTTCATATTAATTTCCCTTCCAGATGGAAATAATAACAGAGAACTTTTAAGAAGTCAGTTGTATTGCATATCTTCTATTTTTTCCCTTTATATTTTTACTCTAAAAAAGCATATTCCACTATAGAGTGAAAGCATTTGTGAGCATCTGGGTCCTAGTCTGCTACCACCTGTGACAACCTACATTAATCTTTACATCCTTTCTCTCTTTCCTGAAAAACTCTGAGAAAGTTAATCAGTCAGAAAGTTAATTGGAATTCAGTTCTCCTAAAATGTCTTATCATCTTCAGCAATTCTCTTTATCACTGGAAGATGGCATTTAGAGAGATTGTCTGCAGAGATTCTTATCAAAGTAATTGAAAGAGAGATTTTATTTTAGATTATTTTTTAAAGTTTCTTGCTTGGAGTTTAAGCCCAGTTTATTTTCTTCCAGGGAATAAGTAACATGCAGACATTTCATTTCAAGATACAGGGTTTTGAATGCATTGGGGCTTTGAATGGGCTCAGGGGGAAAGTGCTTAATACAAGTCAGTAACCCTATACACAGTTTGGTTCAGGTAGAAGATTGGTTGCAATTTTCTAATTAGCTGCAAGGAGGCAGCTGGCCATTTCTAACTCTTTTTTAAACCTCAGTTTTTATTTTATTTTATTTGGGGCTCTTACAGCTCTTATCACAATCCATATATATATCCATTGTATAAAATACATCTGTACATATGTTGTTATCATCATTTCAAAACATTTTATTTCTACTTGAACCCTTGGTATTAGCTCCTCATTTTTTCCCTCCGTCTCCTATCTTCCCTCCACCATGTCCCCTTGCTAATTAATAAATTCTTTTTTTTTTCAAGTATTACACCAACCGGTATCTCCCTTCACCTTTACCCACTTTTCTGCTCTCTGTCCCCCTGGGAGGGGAGTCATACATTGATTATTGTGATAAGTTCCCCCATACCCCACCCTTTCCCCCTCCCCTCCTGGTATCGCTGCTCCCCTTATTGGTCCTGAGTGGTTTATCTGGATTCCTTATGTTGTGAACTCTTAT
The DNA here is from genome assembly GCF_050624435.1 of Tenrec ecaudatus. NCBI lineage: Eukaryota > Metazoa > Chordata > Mammalia > Afrosoricida > Tenrecidae > Tenrec > Tenrec ecaudatus. Next base: position 115,673,978 of record NC_134548.1, on the reverse strand, counting down.
CTGTACCAGTATACATGTTCTGGTCTAGCCAGATTTGTAAGAAAAATTGGGGCATGATTATGGGAGTGTGGGGAGGAAGCATTAAATAACTAGACACAGGTTGTGTGTTTAGTCAGTTCTATACTGCAGTCTGACTGGCTCTATTGGTGTCCAATAGACTACTAATGGGCTTTGGGTCTCCACTCTGCCCTCCCCTCATTCCCATTGATATGATTTTTTTGTTTGCTTTGCTTTGGGTCTTTGACGCCTGATACCTGATCCCATTGACACCTCATGATCACACAGGCTGGTGTGTTTCTTCCATGGGTGCTTTGTTGCTTCTCACCTAATGGCCGCTTGTTTATCTTCAAGCCTTTAAGACCCCAGACTTTATATCTTTTGATAGTCGGGCACCATCAGCTTTCTTCACCACATTTGCTCATGCACCCATTTTATCTTCAGTGATCATGTCAGGGAAGGTTAACAACACAGAGTGCCATGTTAGTAGAACAAAATGTTCCTGCACTTGGGGAGTACTTGAGTGGAGGCCCAATGTCCGTATGCTGCCATAATATTTTGTAAATAACTATATGTACATATATCTATTTCCCTATAATATATAAATGCATTTATATATACATGTATATATATATACACACACATGCCTATATTTAGACCTCTATAAATGTCCTTTACCTCCAAGTTCTTTCCTCCTGACTCACTAACATGTTCAGCCTTCATTCAGGTTTTGGTAATTCCTCTCAGCTACATTGCCCTTGATCAAGGACTCCCCACCACCCAGCATCCTATGCCCTCCTCGCCATCAATTTTAGGTCACTTATTCTTTCCTTTTCCCTGGGTTTGTTGGCACCCCTTCCCTTCCCCCCTCCCTCTTTCCCGTGTCCCCTGGAACCATCGGTCCCATTGTTCTGTCCTCTGAATTGTTCATTCCACCTATCTTGTCCAGATGGACATACATACGCAATAAAACGCACACAGACAAAGCAAAGCAAAACATAATAGAAAAAGAAAACAACAGCTAATACAAAAACCAAACAAATAAGAAAATAAATAGATACCCAACAGCAAAAAAAGTAAAGCCCTCAGTTTCAGGTCTTCCATTGACCTTTATGAGTTTTTCTAGTCCAGTCCACCAGGGTGCCACACCCTGGTGCCATAATCCACCTTTGGCATTCCTTGGGGCCTTTGTTGTTTTGCTCCCCTTGTTGCTCTGCTGTATGCTCTTAGTGTTTCACCCAAGTGTGATGGAGTCAGATCGGGCACATCTCCTGCACCATGTCTCCAGTGTTGTCCCCTTTAATGTATGTGTCAGTGAGGGACGACATCGTGTCTCATGATGAGGCTGACCCTGTGATCCTCTCTGTGCTTTGGCTGCTCTGAGCGGGGGAGTATTGTCCTCAAGGATTGTTGAGCAAGGATGTGTTCCACTCTCTCTCCTTCCCTTTTCCTTTGCTCCTGATAAGATGAGCCGCTCTTCATGAGCTGCAACTTCAGTGCTGGCCTCTGAGGTGCATTCCTCTGGGGGTGGGGGTGGTGTCCACGTAGTTGGGATAGGGAGTTGGCCCCGCAGACCTCTCTATTGGTTCCCTGCTTCATGACTGTAGGTTGCATTCATGTCTTGGCAAACTGGGTTGAAGTCTGGTCACTCTATCCCTCTCCTGTGGAAATATAAACAGCACCCTCCCCTTGGGTGTGTTAGTGCCCTGTTCCCCTGCTACCCCCTCTCTCTTTTTGTTCCCCCTGCTTTTTAGTAGACTGTCATATATACATATCCCTGGATTGAGTTTGGCACCTGCCGTAATACTAGGACATCACCACAGGAATGTATATATATAGTGGCTTTTTCCATATGCCCCCCTGTTTATTCAAGTAAATTTTTAATTCTGAAATAATTATTGATTCACATACAGTATAACATCTTCCAAAGCTAAGTATAATATGCAAACCCCAGAGTTAACATTGATAACAATTAAAATATATGGAATTCCACCACCACAAGAATTCTTCTTCATGCTACCCTTGAACTCCTAAATTATTTTCTATCATTTCATCATTTAAAGATGTATATAAATGGAATCATACATCATGTAATATCTTAGGCTTAGATTATTTTTCTCATTTAGCATTGCCTTATGGAGATTTATTCAAGTTGTCCTATGTATTGCTAGTTCGTTCCTTTCATTGTTGAGTACAATAACAAGGTATGGATATATAACGTTTGGTTCCAACACTCATTGAATTTTGAACTATTGCTGAATATGCCCCTAACTGAACCTCTTCTGAATCATTGGCGTCACAACTCAACACACAGGGAATCTATGTATTTATTCATGGGCAGTTCACCTGTAAGGGTATAAAGGTGGTTTTCAACAGGAACCATGGTGGTGTGTTGGGCTGCTAACCACAAGGTCAGCAGTTTAGATCCACCAGCTTCTCCGAGGGAGAAAGGTGAAACTTTCTACTCCCTAAAGAGTTCCAGTCTCGGGCAGGTATACCCTGTCCTATACAGTTGCAATGAGTTGGAATTGACTCACTGGCAGTGAGTTTGGGGAGATGGTTTTTACTTTGGGGCTATTAAGGTAGTTCCCATTCTGTATGGAGCTTTTTATATGACTACACAAAAGAAATCTTAGAAATATCATCTTCTTACTGGGAATACCTGGTCTAACTGACTTATAGGATTCTTTATTAATGTATGGCTCTCAATGTTGGACTTCATGTAACAAGGCCTAGGGACAGTAAATGGGGAAAATAGTCATGTGTTCACTACTAAGCATTCTATTTCACTCCTGTTATCAATGTTTCCTTTTGTTTCAATTGATCTATCTCTAGTTTATTCTCAACCTGTGGGTCATGACCCCTTTGGGGGTCCAACAACATTTTCACAGGGATCGCTTAAGATCATCAGAGAACACATATTTCTGATGGTCTTAGGAACTGAGATACCACTCCTCTATCTGTCTCCAGGCAGGTCCACCCACATACAGACACACCCACAGATGAGTACCCGGCCTGAAGACCCATGCTACACCACGCTTCAAGACAAAATTTCATTTATTTGTCATTTGAAATAAATATGTCACAATATATAATTACATATCATTTTGTGATGAATCACTGTGCTTTAATTATGTTCAATTTGTAACAATGAAAATATATCCTGCATATCAGATTTTTACAGCACGATTCATATCAGTAGCAAAATTACAGTTATTAAGTGCAATGAAAGTAATTGTATGGTTGGGGGGTCAGCACCACATGAGGAGCTGCTTTAAAGGGTTGCAGCATGAGGAGGGTTGAGGGGAGAATTAATGAACCTGAAAGCTTTCAGTTTTTAATATTTTAATATTTCCTCTAAATGACCCCATTTACTTAACTTCTTTACTGAACTATTAAAAAACTCAAGGCCCTTCTAATGCTTACAAATTACTCTTTTTAATAGAACAGAATTAAAACTAAACTTCTAATTTATGAAATTTGCAGCAGTCTCTTCTTTTATGAATCAATCCCATGTTTATATCATATGTATACAATTACCTCCGTGATGGTGGGCATTAACAAGCAGTCAGACTTAGCCATATGTGAAAAAATCCTCTCAAGACTTAAAAAACACACAAACCAACAAACAAACAAAAAACAAGCCCTGCTACTGTAGAGTTGATTCTGACTCATGTGATACTTGGGTTAGAGTTCAGCAGTATTTTATCATCTCTAATCACAGGGAGCAGATTTTTAAAAATCATTTTGTTGGGGACTCATACAACTCATATCACAATCCATACATACATCTATTGTGTCAAGCACATTTGTATATTTGCTGCCATCATGATTTTCAAAACATTTGTTTTCTACTTGAGCCCTTGGTATCAGCTCTTTATTTTTACCCTCCCTTCCTACCCCCCTTCCTCACAAACCCTTAATAATTTATAAGTTATTATTATTTTGTCATATCTTACACTGTCTGATGTCTCCCTTCACCCACTTTTCTGTTGTCCATCCTCCAGGGAGGAGGTTATATGTAGATCCTTGTAATCACTTCCCCCTTTCTACCCCACCCTCCCTCCACCCTCCTGGTATCGCCACTGTCACCATTGGTTCTGAAGGGATCATCTGTCCTGGATTCACTGTATTTCTAGTTCCTATCTGTACTAGTGTACATCCTTGGGTCTAGCCAGATTTATAAGGTACAATTGGGATCATTATAGTGGGGGGAGGAAGCTTTTCAGAACTAGAGGAAAGTTGTATGTGTCATCATTGCTACACTGCACCCTGTCTGACTCGTCTCCTCCCTGCCACCCTTCTATAAGGGGATGTCCAGTTGCCACAGATGAGCTTTGGGTCCCCAATCTGCAGTTCCCTCATTCATTATATGATTTTTTGTTCTTTGATATCTGATACCTGATCCCTTCGACACCTTGTGATCACACAGGCTGGTGTGCTTCTTCCATACGGGCTTTGTTTTCTCTCAGCTAGATGAGCACTTGTTTACCTTCAAGACTCTAAGACCCCAGACACTGTATCTTTTGATAGCTGGACACCATCAGCTTTCTTCACCACATTTGCTTATGTACCTGCTTTGTCTGCAGTGATTGTGTTGAGAAGTTGAGCATCACTGAATGCCAGTTTAATAGAACAAAGTATTCTTGCATTGAGGGAATACTTGTGTGAAGGCCCACTGTCCTTCTGCTACCTTAATACTAAACCTATAAATATATCCACATAGCTCTATTTCCCGATTATCATCTATAAATATATTTCCATATGGACATGCCTGTGTTTAGACCTCTATAAATGTCTTTTGACTCCTAGCTCTTTCCTCTATTTCCTTTTACTTTCCTCTTGTCCCACTATCATGCTCAGCCTTCATTTGAGTTTCAGTAATTCCTCTTGGTTACATCGGCCTTGATCAAGTCCTATGAGGTCTCTTAGGGAGCAGAGTAACAGGACTTTCTTCGGCAGTTTCCCCAGGTGGTTCAAAATGGTGTACTTTAGGTTATTAGGGTAGCACAGTTTCTTCCAGCCAGGGACTCTTATTCTCAAAGCTTTTACAAAAAACCTGACTGATATTTGAGCATTAATTAACTAATTTCACCCCTTTAACACAATAAATAAATTATTTAAGCACACTCTAAAAACCTCCAGGATTACTCTTTCTGTTAAATGTCAAAAAATTTAAGTATAAATATTTCTAGGTGGCGTAGTCACTATATTATTCAATTCATAACTTTCTAATTTAGGCAAGCTTTTCTGTGTTGTAAATGGACTATTTTTCCTCATAGCAATGAAGAGAGAGTAATGGGCAATAAAAGAATAAATGATGATTTACAGTAATCATGTTTAGTGAGTCTATGGACTTTAAAAATTATGGAAATTAAAATTCTGTATAAGATACAGATAAATCAGATGAGATCATATGGGAATTATGGAACCAGTGCAATGAGTATGTGCAGTAAGTTACAGAGTCCAAATGATCTCACATAGTGAGAGCAGTAGACTTAATATAGAGGTAATAAGCTCCCTCAGTTATGCAGTATTTTGATAGCATTCTACACAATGTCATGCACTTCCAATTACATACTCATTTTATTATGACTAATTTTGATCCACTAATAATATGAAATGCATTGTTTCTAATTTCTGAACATAAATGATCTTAGTTATCTTTCCACTGATTATTCTGAATATTATTGCATTGTGCTGAAAGAATGTGGTCAATATATTATTAACTTTTGGTATTTGTTAAAACCTGTTTTAGGGACTATCATATGGTCAGATTTTAGTAGTACTACATATGTACTTGAAAGTAATGAGCATTGTAAAATTGTTGGGTATTCACACACACACACACACACACACACACACATTCTAGATTCAACCAGTGAAATTTAGTTTTTTTAAAATACTCTATACTATAATGCTGATCTGCTTTGCAATTTAATGTGTGTGAGATAAGTTAAAATCTTTCAGTAAGATTGTAGTTTGAATTTCTCCATATAAGTATATTCATTTCTTTTTCCACCTTTTGAAACTATATTGCTTATTGCACACAAAGGCCAGGGATTTTACTTCTTTCTAGTGAAACTCTCCTTATTTTGATATGTAAATGTATTATTTTATCTTGCAAATACCTTTAATTTACAGGCTATTTTGGCCTAGTGGTTGATTAGTCTATGCCTGGTCCCATAGTGGTTGTGCATTGGGCTGCTAACTTACAAAGTTAGCAATAAAAAACCACCAACTATTACACAGGAGAAAAACAGGGGTTTCACTCCAGTAAGGAGGTATGGCCTAAGAAACTCACGGGGGAAAGTCTATTCTCTCCTGTAACATCACTATGAGTCAACATCTGCTTGACTACAGTGAGGAGAATAATTGCTGTCTGAACTAGCTCTAGTGATGCAGTGGTTAAGTATTAGGCTGCTAGCCTAAATGTTAGTGGTTCAAAGCCACCAGCCACTCATCAGGAAAAAGATGTGTCAATCTGCTCCCATAAAGACTACAGTTTTGGAAACCCTGTTGAGCAGTTTTCAATTCTATAAAGTTGTTGCTATAAGTAGCAGTCAACTCATCAGTGCTCAACAACAATATTGTTACATAAAATTTTCTTAGATCCCATTTGCCTTGTATATTATTTTCTTTTTATTTATTTATATTTTTAAATGTTATTATGGAAACAGCATCCAAGAAGTATATATAATGTTTGATGAAATAATAGTCTGATATCATCATGTTCATGTTTACACGATTATAACTATTTTGCAAATCTTGTTTCATCTATCTCACATTTTATGTTTTTTTTCTGGTATTGCTTTGTTGGAATTGTTTAAAGGAAATCCTGGGCATCCATTTTGCTTGTAATATAAATTAATTATATATAACAAATGAGGTGTTTTAAACACATAATCACATTACCATTATTGTACCTCGCAGAATTAACAACAATCTCTTAATTTATTTGTATCCACAGTCTATGAAAGCAATTTTTGATAAATCAAACATCATTAGTTATTAGACATTGTTTCCTTGAGTATTTGATTTTCCTCACCCTTCCAGATGAGCTATCATTGTATATAGCAATTTTTTAGACTACATTTGGACATGGTGTTATTTTGTGGCGGTTGCAAACAATATCATAAAATAAAATGTGTATAATTCTTTGAAAGGAAAACTAAATTTCTTTGTAAATTTTTAACAAAATGACAATTAAAAATTAACAGGTTGCAAAGTGAATATGTCCATGTGAAGTAAAGGTATGTCTGATCCAAGCCAGGGATTTTCAATCACCTCATGGATGTGAAACCTTGACAATCAATGAGGCAGACTGGAGACAAATTGATGCATCTGAATGATGGTATGAGTGAAAAGTAAGAATGAACAAATCTGTTTTGGAAGTAGTACAGCTTAAGAAAATCATCTTTAGACTGGAGGACAGAGAGACAGTCTCACAGCTATTGGACATGTCATAAGGATTAATCAGTCCCTGGAAAAGCTTATCAAGCTAAAGTAGGGGGTCAGTGAAGGAGAAGAAACTCAATGGGCTGGATTGAAAAAATTCGTTCAACAGAGCAACAATTGTGAATACAGCACTGGAACCAACTCGACATCACGGAACTACCCCATTGAACAATCTAATACAAAGCTCTCTTTAAAAATGCTTTCAAATATCTCAAGAAATAGCCCTTTACCTTGGCTTCTTTTCTTAGTATTTCTTAGATCTACTTTAATCTCTCTGTTCCCTCGCTCTTGTTTTTAGCCATGCTATATATAATGTGACAGTACCAAAAAGAAGTGGTTCACTTGCAATCATTTGAAGAGGTATCTAAGGGTATTAAAAGAAGAAGTCCAAGCTTCACTGAAGGCACCAGCAAAAATGAGTGTCCCGGAATTGACAAAATATCAATTGGAATGTTTCACCAAGCTGTTGAAGCAAAGGAAGCACTCACTTGTGTAAGTCAAAATTTGAGAAGACAGCTACTTGGCCAATAGGCTGAAATATATATATATATATATATATATATATATATATATATATATATATATATATATATATATATATATATATATATATATATATATATATATCCATTCCAAAGATAGGTGGCCCAGAAAAATGCAGAAATTGTTTACCAATGTCACATGAAAGTAAAATTTTGCAGAAGATCATTCAAACCCAGGTGCAGCAGTACATCAACAGGGAGCCACCAGAAATTCAAACTGAATTCAGACAAGAACAGAGCACAAGAGATCTCATTGTTGACAAATGAATCATGACTGAAAGCAAAAAGTACCAGAGAGATATTTACTTTTCCTTTTTTTTTCTAAGCAAGGACATTTGAATGTGAGGGCTATAACAAGCTATGGATAATATTGAGAAGAATGTCAATTCCAGAACATTCTGTTTTGCTCACAAGGGCACAGTATGGGAACAAAATGTGGTACATCGTATAGAACAAAGGGATATCGAGTACTTGGAAATCAGGAAAGGTGTGTGTCAGGGTTGTATCCTTTCTCCATACTTATTCAATATGTATGCTGAGCAAATCATCCAAGGAGCTGGACTGTATGAAGAAGGACACAGCAAAAGGTTTGGAGAAAGGCATATTAACAACCTTTGTTATACAGATGATGCAGCCACGCTTTCTGAATGCAAGGAGGACTTGAAACACTTGCTGATGAAGATTAAGTACTGTAGTCTTCAGCATAGACTACAACTCAATGTGAAGAAAACGAAAATCCTCACAACTGGAAAGCATAGCATCGCAAGCTGAGGGATGAGTGAAGTTAAGGGTTTCATTGTGATTGAATCACATTAACGCTGTTCATGGATGCAGCAGGTATGGAATCCAATGGCAAATCTGCTGCAAAAAACTTCTTTAAAGTCTTGATGAGCAAGGATGTCACTTTGAAGACTAAGGTGCACCTGACCCAATCCATGCTATTTTCAACCACCTCATCTGCATGTGAAAGTTAGACAATTAATACAGCAGACAGAAGAGTAGATGCATTTGAATAGCATTGAAGAGATGTACTGAAAGCAGCATGGGCTGCCAGAGAAGAAGCAAAGCTCTCTCAGACTCATCTCAGATAATTTTGGCATATGGTCAGGGAGACGAGTCCCTGGAGAGGAGATCATGCTTGGTAAAGTTCAGGGTCAGCACAAAAGAGAACCCCCTCAAGGAGATGGATTGACCCAGTGACTGCAACAATGGGCTCAAACATCCCAGCAATTGCGAGGGCAGCACAGGATCAGACTGTACATTTTTTTCCGTTATACATAAAAGTCATGATGACTTGGAGCCAACTTGAGGAACTGAAGAACAACATTCGTGTGTCAGCTTATCTTGCTATGTTGTTGTTGTTGCTAGTTTTTGGTTCTGGTTACCCCATGTGTGCAGAATAAAAATTCTCCATAGGGCTTTTAAGGTTATGACATTTTGGGAAGCATATCACCAGGCCTATCTGCTGAGGCACACCTGAGGTGGTACAAATCTCCAACTTAGGAAACCTGAGGTCGCTATGAGTTTACATGGACTCAATGGCAGTGGATTGAGGGTTTCTGGTTTGTGGATAGAGACACGAGAGAAGCTCAATATCATCAGTAAGCAAAAGCCAAAGGAAGACTGCAGAATAGACTATCATTTACTCATATGCGAGTTTCAGTTAAAGCTGAAGATCATTAAAACAAGCACAAGACAGCCAAACCACAAACAATCCTGTAGATGACTCAGCTGAGTTTGGAGAGCATTTCAAGAGAGACTTGATCTCTTTGGCACCTCGCCAGGTATAAGGCATCATGCAAAAAATATGTGTATATTTTATGGTATATATATATATATATATCATGCGTATATTTTTATGGTATCTATATATATACCATAGTGAATGAAGGGGGAAGTGCAGAGTGGAGACCCAAGGCCCATTTGTCGGCCACTGGAGATCCCCTCATAGAGAGGTTTAGGAGAGGAGATGGGTCAGTCAGGGTGCAATGTAGTACCGATGAAGAACACAGCTTTCCCCCAGATCCTGGATGCTTCCTCCCCCCAACTACCATTATCCGAATTCTACCTTGCAGGACTGGATAGGGCAGAGGTTGTACACTGGTGCATATGGGAGTTGGAGGCACAGGGAATCCAGGGTGGACGATACCTTCAGGACCAGGGGTGTGAGGGGCGATGCTGGGAGAGTGGAGGGTGAGTGGGTTGGAAATGGGGAACTGATTGCAAGGATCCACATGTGACCTCCTCCCTGGGAGATGAACGACAGAGAAGGGGGGAAGGGAGACTCCAGATAGGGTAAGATATGACAAAATAACAGTCTATAAATTATCAAGGGCTCATGAGGGAGGGGGGAGTGGGGAGGGAGGGGGAAAAAAAGAGGACCTGATGCAAAGGGCTTAAGTGGAGAGCAAATGCTTTGAAAATGATTGGGGCAGGGAATGTGCAGATGTGCTTTATACAATTGATGTATGAATATGTATGGATTGTGATAAGAGTTGTATGAGCCCCTAATGAAATGTTTAAAAAAAAAGACTTGAAATCAGGCGAATTGTGGGATGACATTAAGTAGAAACTATGCGGAAAAGCAAAAGGTTGTTAAGCAGACAGGAAAGCTCAAGATGAACCAAATCAGGTGGATGGACCTTGAGAATATTATGCGGAGGGAAGTTGACAAGTATCTTATGAGACCATTACCATAAGGACGAGCACCAAGACAGATACATGCATCTGTTCTTAGAGTATGGGCCTCTAACTTTTATAATCCATTTATTTGTACAGCTTGAAAACCCTGCATGAGAAGAGGCCTCACCTTAGCTGATGTCAGTCTCTTATTTAGTGGGGGAGAGAAACACCATCAAAAAGTTCTTGCCAAGTAACGTTGCCCCCTAGCCACCCTAAATTACTAGACACGCCTGTCAGCATGATCAGTGAATTTCAGTGGGACTTCATGACCAGAGGAGGGTGGGTTTTGCCTCTCTCTGAGACACTGGGCTGCTAATCACAAGGTCAGTTGTCTGAAACCCCAGGTGTAACTTTATGTAAATCCATAAAGAGTTACAGTCTGGGAATAGCACAGGGCAGTTCTACCCTGTACTTTTGGTTGATATGAGTCAGAATTGGCTCTATAGCAGTGACTTTGGATTTGGTTTATTGTTGTTAAGTGTCTTCAGTTGGTTCTGACCTATAGGATCTTATGCATAGCACAACGAAACACTGCCCGGTCCTGCTCCATCCTTACAATTATTCTTATGACGGAGCTCATTGTTGCAGCCATGGTATCAATCAATCTGCTCACGGGCCCTGTTCATCTTCTCTGCCCCTCTACTATATCTAACAAGATATTCTTCTCCAGGGACTGGTCTCTTCTGACAACATGCTCAAAATATGGAAAATGAACTCTCAACATCTTTGCCACTAAAGAGGCCTCTGACCATACTTCTTCCAAGACATATGGGTTTATCCTTTTAGCCGTCCATGGTACCTTCTATATTCTTTCCCACCACCACCATAAAAATGTAGCAATTCTTCTTTTGTTTTGGTGGTGGGCAAACCAAAGTGGAGCAGCCTGCCCTTGGGAAAAATACTAAACATTATTTATATAGACTCTCAGTGGGAGAATTTGCCTGGTATTATGTTACCAATCCTGCATTTTCAAAAGGACTGTGTGCTATATATAGGTCACCTGGGCATTAGATTTTATCTTTCCAAAGTAGTCAGTATTCTTCATAGACCACATCAGAATTTACTTGGAAATCCCACAGAGGGACCCAAACTTTACCTTAAAAACACCTGTTTTAAATTAAGTTAAAGAAATTGAAATACTACTTTGAACTTAAATCTAGTATGAGAATAAGCAGAAGATTGCTTTCCCAAGGTTGTGGATTTGGAAATCAGTGGGAACGGGTTCCAATCTCTTGCTTTTGAGGTTACCCAAAATTTACAACTTAAGAAAATTATATTTTCTATTTTCATACTGTCATTACTTTTTGTGACAGGTCTTAGTCTTGCAGATATAATTTTGCCTTGATCAATGAGCGTTATTGAAATTTTTGCTTTTTGTCTAACTTTCATTGCTTTCTGAAGCAGTGCTCTGTTACTTATGTTTTTAACTGTATAAGTGAACAACCCATGCATTTTAGTCTGATAAGTTTTCATATAAATACATTTACATACATATATACACATATATACACACATACACATACAAATATATATATATATATTTATCTTTCCTTAATAGTGCTTTACATTTTACACTATTGACTAGATTAATGATATTGCTATTGGATTACTAAATGTCTCACGGAAGTTACTTATTTTTTTTCCTCAACAAGCTGTCTCTAAAGTGAACCAGGGAAATATATAAACTTTAGACATATGAATGGATTTTGAACTCTCACGGAGTCAGTCATAAACTCCCATTTACGAACTATTAGGTAGCTCTTACTTTGTGTCCCTGCTCAATATTTGCCCTCATGAAGGGATTACTGATGATATGAAAAGTGTGCTGAAGTGCTCAGATAGTGCTCAGATATCTGAAAAATAGCTTCTTTTGTATTAAAGGTTTTTCTTAAAACAAGTAGCCATTTTACTGAGGTGTCAGCTAAGTCCATCCAGAAGGAGTCCACCAGCCATTGGATACAAAGATAATGAGTGGTAAAATCCAAGATCAGATGAGGGAATTACATTAGAGCTTCCATTCTGAACACTTGATTTGCAGATGTACACAGATTACAGTAAAAGCCCAAAGTCTAGTTGCAGAGGCCTCATGTGGATCAAGGCTCCATTGAATTCTCTCAGATCATTGACCAACGATGTGAATAGTCTTGCCCTCAGACATGGTGCATTGCTCAGTGGATTGCTACAGATGTAGCTAGGTTAAAATTTAAGTGTATTATCATTGGTTTTCCCCTTTGACTCATTTTTAATTTGTTCAAGTTTCTAAGACCTTTAGCTAACACTATGACATCAACTGCTTTCAATAGAACTCCTTATGAAACCTGAAATAATCTCATTAAATAAGGTAAGAATCCTATTATTTTTACTTTATTTATCCTATCCATAGATACTTCATGCAGCATTACTTTGTCCAAAGGAAAATAAAACTCTTTTCTGAAAGCATTTCATAATGTTAAAACTTGAGTTGTTGCTCATTAACAAGATAGATAACACTTTCAATTTGGGATCTCGCTTAAGGTGTCACTGGTACAGTTACAGTTTTGACTTTCTTGGCCTATAATAACATAAAAAATAACCTACATTTTGTGTAGTCTGGATTTATCCTTTCTGGGAAACATGAATTTGCATGAAGGAGTACCAACAATTTCAGTCTAATAGACACTTTGCACACAAGTGAAAGATAGCTTGCAGTGGCTAACCATTTTACATTTCTTTTCTTTTTCCCCACTTGTTATCTGTGGATCATTGAAGAGAATTTTAAAAAATTTTGCAAGTCATAAGCCAATTATCAAATACATTGCTAAATGCTTTCATAGCCTTGCCTACGTAAAGAAGATATACGAAATTCACCTTAAACTTTCACTAATAATTTCTGTTAATACAACCAAAATGAATTTGTAAGCTGCTTGATAGGCACATCTTCTAACTTAATTTGCACTACACAGAACAATGAAATTGCAGGCACATGCTGAGTACCTGTAATTTATTTCCAGTAGATGATTTAGGGACAAGATTTTTTAACTTGATGTTTAATGGGCCCTGAGTGGGTTTTAATGGATTAAATTAAACTTATATGTGGACTTGAGTGGGGAATTTTACATCTTTATCTTCACTATCATCCAATTGAAAATTTTCATTCCATCAATTGTGAAAGTATGCAACATACCCCAGTAATATCTGCCACATCGATGATTTTTGTCAGCAACTAAAAAAACCCAGAACATTTGATGTGATACATGTGTTGGGACAATTATTGTGAAGTAAGCTTTTAGGCCCAACTTCAAAATTAAGATAATTTTTAAACCCGATGATAGATTTTGTGTGTGATGTGTTAATAATGAAAAAATGAAATATGTGCACTATCAAATTTCATAACTTCAAAGATACTTTAATAACTATATTTCAGCATTTGTGGTTTTCATAGAAGGATATAAATGATAGTAAAAGCCCAAATTCCAGTTATAGAAGTTCCACATGGATCAAGCATCCATTGACTTGACATCTTCGTCCATTCAGGAAGTTGATGAACACCCAGAATGAGGTTTGTCATCAATCAACATTTCACCTTTTTGGAAATGAGAAAACCACTCATACACTTGAATTTTTCCAATAGTGCTGTCCTTGTAAGCTGTGTTCAACATCAAAGCAGTTTCTGTAGGATTTTTGCTGAGCAGAAAACAAAATTTCACAGCTGTAACCTGTTCTCTTAAATCAGCCATCCCCCCAAAATGAGTTTTTTGTAAAACTACTTTTATGGAAAAATTCACTGTGATCAGAGAGAACCTTCCCAGGTGACGTCACTGGGTGCACGAACTCAGAGCTAGTTGCTAGATGCTCGCCTAGTGGGGGAAATGCATAACAAGAAAGGCCAGTGCAATTCTGGGGTTTTGGAGGGTACTCCATTGTATATTCAAATAATTGAATTCTATGTTAAGTGAATTATGTGGCAATAAATCTCTTTTTTAAAAAAAGAAATGTCAGAAGAGACTGAAATGTGCTTTTAAACATGTTGTTAGATGCTGCCTATTTTATTGGTGCTCATAGAGGAGACCCTGTGTCCAACAGAAGGACACACTGCCTGGTTCTGTGCCATCCTCACAATTGTTCTCAGGCTCCTTGTGGCAGCCACTGTGGCATGTGGCAGTCCATCTCGTCAAGGACCTTCCTCATTTTTCCTTCCCCTCCACTTTACCAAGCATGATAACCTTTTCTAGGACTAGTGTTTCCTGACCACATGCCCAAAATGTGTAAGAGAAAGTCTGGTCATCCTTGCCTCTAGCAAGCATTTTTACTGTGCTTCTTCCAAGACAGATGCTTGTTTTTTTGGGCAGTCCATGGCACTTTCAATATTCTTCTCCAACACCGTAATTCAAATTCATGGATTCCTCTTGTCTTACTTATTCAATGTCCAACTTTTACATGCATATGAGGCTATTGAAAATGCCATGGCTTGGGTCAGACACTCCTAAGTCTCAAGGTAGCACCCTTTCTTTTCAATACACTAAAGAGGTCTTGTGCAGCAGATTTACCCAATTCGATATATCAATTGAATTTTTCCCTGATGCTTTCGAACATTGATTATTGATCCAAACAAGAAGAAATACTTGACAACATCAAACTTTTATCCATTTATCATGATGTTAATTATTGGTCCAGTTATAAGAATTTTTATTTCCTTTATGTTGAGTTTTAATTTATATTATAATCAAGGTTGCAGTTCTTTGTCTTCATCAGCAAGTGCTTCACATCTTCCTCACTTTCAGCAAGCAAGATAGTGCCATCTGCATATGACAGGTAGTTAATAATCCTCTCTCCAAACTTAATACTGCATTTTCTTCATATAGTACAGCTTCTCTGATTATTTGCTCAGTATATAGATTGAACATAGAGTAGCTTAAGTAGATGGAAGACATTATTAAGTTAAAATAGAATGAAAGATTTCAAAGAGCAACTTGGACCTAAAGTTAGAAAAGCCATTTAAAACTACTCAAGCTGAACGAAATGAAGAAAATATTCAAGTTCCAAGTTGCAACTTTGAAGGATTTTAAGTGCAAAATATTGAATGTCACAGTGAGTATCAAAAGAAGTGGGGGGGGTGTACAGTAACTGAGCCACAATTAATTGGGGGATGTTCTGCATTGTCAAGAGCTGCAAATAATGAAGAACAGCTGTCACTGAAGGAAGAAATTCAAGGTAGAATGAAAGCTTTGGTCAAAAAAAAGACTCCAGGAATTGACAGGATGCCAATTTAAACGTTCTACCAAATGGCTCCAGCACTAGAAATGCTCACTCACCTATGCCAAGAAATTTGAATCAATGGGAAGGAGTCCATATTTGTTCCCCTTCCAACAAAAGATTATTCAACAGAATGTGGAAATTATAAAACAATATCATTTTGATCACGTGCAAGCAAAGTTTTTTCAAAGATAACTCCAAATCGACGGCAACAGTATATCCACAAGGAACTGCCAGAAATGTAAGCTGGATTCAAATCAGGAAAGGAAATGAGGGATATCCTTGCTAATGTCAGAATCATTTTACATGAAAGGAGAGAACACCATAAACATGTTTACCTGTGTTTTATTCATTATGCAAAGGCATTCAACTGTGTATCACAACAAATTATGGGTAATATTGTAAAAAATAGGAACTTTGGAATACTTGAACTGTGATCATGAGGAACCTGTACATAAATTAACGGGCAATCATACAAATAGCAAAAGGGGATACAGTATGATTGAAAAGCAGGAATGGTGTATCCTTTCTGATTTGTCTGCAAAACAAAGCATCTGAGAAGTGGGACTATTTGAAGAAAAACATGGTATCTGGATTAGACCTTAATGACCTGCATTATACAGATCACACAATTTGCTTTCTGAAAGCCAAGAGGACTTGACCCCTTTCTTGAAGAAGAACAAGGACTCCAGCTTTCAGTAGGGATTACGTCTCGACAGGAAAGGAAATGTTCTTACAACTGCAGCGATAAGTGGCACCATGAAAAATGAAGAACATAGTGAGTGTATCAAGGATTTAATTTGACCAGGACACCCATGGAAACAGCAGCTAAGAAATTAACCCATTGTGCTAAGAAATCTACTGCCCAAGACCTCTTCAATGTTTTAAAGCACAAAGATGTCACTTTGAAGAGCAAGTTGCACTTGATGCACGTCACAGTATTTTCTTTTGCCGTACATGCATGTGAAAACTGGAGAACGAATAGGGAAGACACAAAGAGTTGATGCATTTGAATTATGATTCGGACAAAAAATATTGGCTACACCATGGGCAGACAGGAGAAAGAACAAGTCTACCTTGGAGGAAGTATAGACAGATTGATTCTTAGATGTGAGGATGGTGAGTCTTCATCTCAAATAATTGCACCCAATATTAGGAGAAACCAGTCCCTGGAAAAGAAAATCATATTTGGGAAAGTAGAGACAGATGTGCTTTATACAATTGATGTATGTATATGTATGGATTGCGATAAGAGTTGTATGAGCCCCTAATAAAATGTTTTTTAAAAAAGAGGACCATCTATGAACTCAATTGATACAGTAGCTGCAACGTTGGGCTTAAGCACAATCACCATTGTGAGGAAGGCATAGTACCAGGCAGTGTTCCATTCTGTTGTGAATAGTGTCACTAAGAATAGGTGCCAACTTGATGGCATCTAACAACAACACAAAATAAGGCAGTAAATGTATTTTTGTAACAGATTTATTTCAGTCGGCACATTTACAAGACTCATCTCTGTTGTGGCATGCATCAGAACTGCGTTTTTCCTTTACAGTAGTAGAACACTCGTATATACTACTAGTATACTAAAGAGCCTTGGTGGTGTAGTGGTTATGTATGGGCTGCAATCGGAAAGGAAGTTCAGCAGCTGGAACCCACCGGCAACTCTGCGGAGAAAGATGGGACTTTCTGCTCCTGTAAAGAACTGCAGTCTTAGAAACTCACACAGGCAGTTCTACCTTGTCATATTGGGTTGCTATGATTTGGCATTGACTCAATGGCAGTGAGTGAATCAGTGAGTGAGTGAGTGAGTAGCATATTATGCTTATCTACTTTTGGGTTATTCATTCATCATTTGATAGATACATCAACTTCTATCCTGCTTTACTTTGCGATGAAGAAGACACAGATGGAAACTCTCTCCCCACCCCCGCCGATGGAAACTTTCTTCCACTGCTCCAGCTTCCCTACTCATCAGATCTACGCACTGGTCTGAGTGGCTATGAGGGGAGGAAAATTCTAATTGAAATAGACTTGGGTTATTTTGTGACATTGATGTTTGTTTCAAACGAACAAAATAAAGAAAGAAAATAAACATTCATCTAGTAGGGCTAAAAATGGCATCATCGTCTTTTCTGAGAGAAAGTGTAGGGAGGGAAATGAGAGACAAAATAGACTTAAAAGTAAGGATGATTTCCAGGGCCCTGCAGAAACAGACTTTCTTAGGTATCTCTGTTGATCTGCAAGTTAGTGCTTCATTGCTTTCGACATGAGACATCCAAGAAGTCCAAGTCAAAGGAACAGTGAAGGTGGGATATTTGGGTGCTTGATAGAAAGACATGAGGGCCTGTGGTGGCATTTGTTTGCTAACCCAGTAGAAAATATTTTAGCACCAGATCAAATAGGAAACTTTAGAATTTCTCCAGATATCAGCTGTAGGGAAGGAGTCAAAATGAGAGTGCCTCAGGGACATAATTTCATCCTAAACGGATAAAAAAATTTAAAATAAGCAGTAGCAAGTTTTCAAGGGAGCAGTAGTGATCATTTGTTCACTGTGTACAAGGACCTCTAAGATCTTGTACTCAAGCAATCTCTCTTCTCATTGTGTTTTGAATTCATTGGTATGTAGGTTCTTCTGGAAAATTGTAAGCACATCTTACAACTAACTGTGTTATAATTTATTTTGTCCTTTTATCATCACTAAAGTAAAAGAAATGCTATCATCACTAAAGTAAAAGAAATGCTTACTTACTCTCTACTCAGTCCATGTGTAGTATAAATGGATAAAGCACATGGCTGCTAACCAAAAGGTTGGAAGGTCAAGTCAATTCAAAATCACTGGAGAAATCACTGGAGAAGAAAGTCCTGTTGCTCTACTTCAAAATACTTGGGGGGAAAAAACAACAAAACAACCATTGCAACATCTATTGAAGATGAGTAGGACCTGTTAAAAGTAAACCATTTATGCACATCGAAGGATTTTATTAAGACAGTAAAGAGGGAGCCTACAGACTGAAAAAATGATATTTAGTAGTGACACAACCAAGGACTGATTTACAAAAATCTATAGTATTTTAAAATCCTATAATAAGAATTAAAAAAATACCCAAAACCACCAATTCCCTGAGAAGGTGGGTGGAGGACCCGGACAGACTTTTCACAAAGGATAACATTCAAATAGCTTTAAAACACCTGGAGCAATGCTCCCATTGACTAGTCATCTGGGAAATGAAAGTCAAAACAACCATGCCATACTACCTAATACCTATAACTGTAGCCACATTTTAAAAAATGGAGAACAATAAATGCTGCAGAGGATGTTGTGAGGCTGGAACCCATGTCCTCTACTGGTGGGCTAGTAATACATACAACCACTGTGGGCGGCCTTACGGCGATCCCTAAAACAGATGACACTGGGACAATTGACAATATGGGCAAATAAGAAGCAGATCACGAACTGGTGTTTGCACCCTATGTTCATCGCAACTAACTTTCCATCAGTAGATGGTTGGACAAAGAAACTCTGGTATACACACAATGGAATACTACGCATCCCTAAAAAATCATGATGGATCCATGAACCAGCTCAACATGTAGCATTAGCTGGAAGCCATTATGCTGAGTGAAGTTAGTCAAGCACAAAAGGACAAATTCTGTATGAGCCTGCTGCTGTAGAATCCAGCAGCAGAAAGGGCACAAGGCCAGGCTTGTAGAACATCCAGGCTCTTGACTAGGGGCCAGACTGCCTGGTTGAGAGCCTGCCGAGCATCCAAGGAGCCCTCCACCATCCACTCCAGGTAAATCTTTTGAGAAAGTATAGATTGAGAAGCACACTAGGACAACAGAAAAGTGGGTGAAGGGAGACATCGAATAGTGTAAGATATGACAAAATAATAATAATTTATAGCTTATTAAGGGTTTGTGAGGGAGGAAGAGTGGGGAAGGAAGGGAAAATATAAGCAGAAACCAAGTGCTCAAGCAAAAAGCAAATGTTTTGAGAATGATGATGGCAATAAATGTACAAATGTGCTTGACACAATGATGGATGCATAGATTGTGATAAGAGTTGTATGAGCCCCCAATAAACAAATGATTAAATAAAAAACAAACAAACAAGTAATTATGTAAAAGAAAGAAAGATAAGAAAAGAAACACACTAGGCCAGAGGGTGCCTCATGCCAGTGGGGATCAAAGGGTCAAGGGAAGGGAAAGGGGCATGTATAAAGTGAGGCTGGTGTGTCCCTATTTGAAGAGGTTCCCCTGGCCAGGTAGACAGCTTTATCAGTGGGAGAAAGAATATGGATGGGCAGAACAAGACAGGAGAGTGGAAATGGAGCAAACACATCTGAGGAACACACGGGTCTATCTTTGGGTAGGAAAACAGGGGGAACTAACTTCCAGATCTGGGGAACAATGACTGAAAATCGCGTTGGAGGACATTAGGGGGCAGGGCCTTCAGGGGCATGCACCGGATGTACCATATTGACCCGGGCTTCTGATTGCATCTTGGGGACCCATGCCAGGTGTCCTGGTATGTCGGGACACAGAATCATGTATCTTCAAGGCACACAGCAAACTCCAGAGGCTATAGCAAGGAGATCCCATGAGGGAAATTTCACTGGGAGAATTTGACTCAACACCAGACACAACTAGGACTTTAGGACTTAAGCCAAAAAATGCAAGGGGTCTGAGGAAGCAGAAGACAGCTGTACCAATTTGAGAGAGCTGTTGGTAGGTGGAAAAATAAGGTCTGGCTACATCAATGGCCTCTATGCTGTATTAAGATATGTATTATTCAGGCGAAGCTAAGATGATCATTCTGATGTATTTGGCCTTTGTTTGTTAGTATCAGGATATATCTCAGAGGTGCTATGGAGTCGTGGAATACCCTCTTGAAGTTGTGAAATAAGTTTTCCTGTCTTTCAGTTAATGAAACCCAGGCTTGATGAATTTATAAGGATAGCAAGTAGAACAAGGGGATAGAGAAGAGGTTGCAGGGTCGGGGGCCGATAAAAGGGAGATGAAGTCAAGGTACCCAGGAAGAAATAGGATGTCTGGGAAGTGATTATGGAAGCAATGGTACAATTCTGCTTGCGAGATTGAATGATGCAATGACATAACATTTGGGTAAATGCCCAAGTAACTATAAATTGAAAGACAAAACACACACACACACACACACACACACATAGATCCAAGAATGGTTTGGGAGCTCACATCAAATCCCAAGCCCAATTTAAGAACAAATAGTTCTTACATCATGGCCCTGCCCGATACTTGCTTCCAAAAAGGGAACACAGAGAAGATAGATATTGTAGAAAAATGTGTTGAAGAAATTAGATGGTGCCTGGCTGTCATATAAAATAGTGTCTGGGGTCTCAAAAACTTGCCTCTGAACAAGCAGTCATCTAAGAGAGATGCCAAGTAAGTCCACATGGAACAAACACACCATCATCAGTCACTGAAGGTTTGTGAAGCACATAATCTTAAATTGAAGGGAGGGATTAGTATCAAGGCCTAAAGTCGGAGAATGTGATTGGCTATGGATGACAGTGGGAGCCCAAGATTCTTTGGTCGTACTACACAGGAAATAAACCTCCAGTGAGCTCCCTCTACCCACAATCAAGGGATAGGAGGACAGTGGTTACTAAGCAGGGTGGATTGGTGAGTTGAGTAGAGAAGATCAAAGATAAGCCTGACTTACTCCCCCTAGGATGCATGCTGGAACTGGTCTGGTTTCCAAAATCTCATGTATTTGGGGGTTGTATTGTTTGGTTTGTTTTTTAATTGTATGTATTAGGGAGTGTCCCTTGAGTGTTACGTTATTGGCTGTCACCTTCTTGAAGTTGCAGCGCATGCTTTTTCATTTGGGGAGTATTAAAACCAGGACTGATGAGCCTATAGAGTCAGCAAGTGCAATAAGGCTTGTGGGGGAAGGGAACACAGAGTGAAGGGGTGATGATGCCAAAGGGTCCATATAGAAAAAGCATCTCTAGAATCTGATTGTGGTGGCAACTGCACAATTCTCCTGGACGTGATTGTATTATGGAATGATTTTATATAGGTATTATGCCCAATTACTGAAGATAAAAAAAGAAAAACCTATTGAGCATAGATCTACTGCGATATGCAGCAATCACCGTGAGTTGAGCTTCACTTGAGAGCAACTGATAACATTGTCAGTTTTTTACTCACATTCATTTACAAATCTTTGGTACAAAACCTGAGGAAACCATATGGATATCATTTTACCTGGTCTATATTCTATCAGATGAGACTCTATCATTGATTTTATAGCTGGGTAATACATTCTTTTACTCAAAACATTTTATTATTCCACTTAAAGTTGTTAAGTGATTGCAGAATTAATTATGTAAATCTGGAGAGTAAATATAGAGAGCAAACATAAGGTGATAAGCACAACTATATCTAGAAGGACATAAACTTGAATAATGGGCAGGGAATGGTTCTTTATTTGTTGCTGCACTGAAAACTTTACTAAATGGAAGAGTCAATTTGCACCATTTACCAATTTTAAAGTTTCCTCTCTAATTATAATTATATGTCATATTTTAATGGAGAGAGTTCATGATAAAATATAAATACAGCATAAAATATGTATAATTGAATCAGTCATAGGTTATAAAATTTTCACATAAAATATATTGCAATATAATTCTCAGTTTAAAAGAGATGGAATTTTAAAGTAGGCAAAGTCCTTCCTATAGATTCCCAAAGGGATTAAAATGAGAGAGAAATGAGAACTGAAATGGGGACATTGTTCTGGTCCCTACCATCTGCAGTAGATAAATGTGGAGCAATAAAATTTTAAAGGTAGTCGGTGACAGATGATGGCATTATTCCTTTATGTTAGTGTTAGAATTGACCTGAGAACGATTTCTTGTTGCAGTTTAAACATATAAATTGTTTAGAAGTAGTCACTTCAGTGCTTGCAATTAGAGAAATCGGGAAAAATTCTAAAGATCAATGCATTTTCTTGGATCCATCAGAGAAATGCCTTTCCAGGCCAAACCATATTGCAATATATGTAGTGAAGATGCATCTAGAGACTTATAGTCAAGGTCAACTTATCTGGAGGAGATACTACTTTAGTCATAAACTTGTAAAAAAAGCTTAAATGGCGATTTTGAGGAATTGCTAGAGAGTGTGAACTAGTGAGAGAAAATCTTGAGGAGTATATGAATCAACCCCCCATTCTTGAGCTTCACCTCCAGAAACCCCATCAGGTTATGGAAGTGACATGACCAAAACAACAACAAAAAAAACATCGAATCAATTTTTGTTCATAGTGGCCCTATCGAGGGTTTTTGAGAATGCAAATCTGTGCAAAAGCAGACAGCCTCACCTTATCTGAGTGGGAGAGCTGGTGGGTTTGAACTACTGGCCTTGTCATTAGTAGTACAATATTTGTAACACAGTGCTATCAAGGCTCCTTTCATAAAGGAGAGAGATGTAGATGTGATCGGTCAGGGTATCAAAATAACAATAGTTAATATATTAAGGGATTTTATGGGGGGAATAACATGCAAAACAGATGGCTAACATAAGTATAGAGATGGAAAATCAAAATACCGAAATGATGAATACATTTTATGGACTTTTCAATAGACTTCATATGCCACCCGCCCCTGCCCCACCACATACACAATCGGTTAGTGTGAAGATAAGAACAACTTCCCAAACTAAAATGCAAAGAGAAAAAAATAGTGAGGGAATATAACTGAAAATGTGAAACTCGAGGTAATATAAAAATATGATCATTGAAATCCTAGAAGGGTAGGAGAAAAGAAATGTTTGAAATTATCACAGTGAATAACTTTCCAAAAATACATATCACAAATAACTAACTTGGAAAAGTCAAAGAACATCAAATATCAAAAATATTACACATATGAATACCATATCTATATCTCAGTAAACCAAACACAAAAAGAAAAACTGGAAAGGATGTAGTGGGATGGATTTTACCGTATTACTTAAAATAAGGTTTACAACGGTTCTTTCACCGAACCCAGGTAATCAAGAAACGAGTGGGGCAAAATATTAAAAATGTTTACAGGGAGAGAAAAATCTAATGAGAATTCAATATCCAATTCACAGATGAAATATAAATATAAGTAGTGTCTCAGACAAAGACCTGCCTAGAAGAATTGTTAAAAGTTATTTTTCCCCCAAGGCAAAAGTAACATGATATAAGTCAGAAACTTGGAGCTACTAAATGATAGAAATGGCATTGGTAAAGGTATAAGTGAAGGTAAAATAAAGTCGTTTTCTTATTCTTAATTTAACAATCAAGTAACTGCTTAATCTTATTAATAACCATATACTTAGTGCATATAAAATAGGGATGCCAGCAATTTCACATGGGAAAAATGGAGGAATTGGGCATACTAGTCACTTTCCCTTGCTCTATCTGTGAAATGCTGTTAAGTGCTGCACTGCACCATCCTCACAGTGGTTAAATCTGGAACCATCCGTGCAACCTCTGTGTCAATCCACCTCAGTGAGGACGTTTGCCTTTTTGCTGATTCTGTATGTTACCATGCTGACCCTCTATATTTTGTAGATCCAGGGATAATGTCATTCTCTACAGACAGTTCCCTCCTGATAGCATATCCCAAATATCTGAGTAACGTTGTACCATTGTCACTTCCAAGGAGCATTCTAATTGCACTTCCTCCTAAAAAAGAAGAAATGATATTTCTATTTTTATGGCAGTCCTGGTATTTTCAACATTCTTTACCATAATTCAAGTGTATCAATTCTTCTTCATTCTTCAGTATTAATTTGTTCAGTATTCACATGCATATTAAAATACTATGATTTCGATCAGGAACACCTTGGTTCTCAAAGTGTTGTATTTGCTCTTTAACAGTTAAGAGAGGTCTTGTGAAGCAGATATTGCCACTACAAGGTATCATTTGATTTATTGATTGTTGCTTCCATGGACAATTGATTGTGGATGCAAACAAAATGAAACCCTACACTACAATATTTTCTCAGTTTATCATGGTGATATCTGTTGGTTAATTTGTGAGTATTTTTTGTTTTCTTTTTACCGAGTAGCACTGTATCCTGAAGGATGAAGTCTTTGATTTTCATCAAGTACTTCAAGTTATTCCCACTTTCATTAAGCAAAGTTGTGTGATCTTCAAGTGTATCCCATCCTGTGAAATAGAATGGTGTTATTTGAAGAATATCTTTGATTAGTAAAACTATATCATTCAAATGCTATAGAAAATATTGATTTTTAATAGGAGTAATTTTACACAGTTTCAATATAATCATATATACTCAATTTACACCAGAGAAAGAAGAAAAAGACCCCTCCAACAGTGAATAAATACTGATATATTTAATATCAACCCTCGTGCACACACACGAGGGGGTATCTAAATAATCCAGAATTGTGATAGGTGGAGCAGTTCTTTCATACTACATAGTTTTCCCAATAAGCAAGCATTGAACAACTTGCTTTGAGTTAGTGGACCCAGTGGCAGCTGTGGAGAAGGTTCTCTCTGGTCACCATGCATTTTTTTGTAAAAGCAGTTTCACTCTATCCTCGTGTTTTTTAATGGGCGATTTAAGAGAACAGTGTAGCTGTGAAATTTTGTTTCCTCTTTGAGAAAAATGCTGCAGAAACTGTTGTGATGTTGAACACAGCTTACAAGGACAGTGCTATGAGAAAAAAGTGTTCAAGTGACTTTCTCATTTCAAAAAAAGGTGGAATGTCAATTGATGGACATTCTGGATGTTTACCAACTTCCTGAATAGATGAAAAAGTCAACTTGTAGTGCATTTGGAGTTTGTTTCACCAGATCAGACTGTTAATCAAACTTTCTATTTAGAGGTTCTGAAAAGATTGTGTAACAGTATGTGACAAAAAAGTCCTGATTTGTGGCAGACAGGGGACTGATTTTGCTCCTACAACAATGCACTCACTTGTGCAGTCATCTCAGTGTGCCAGTTTTGGACAAAAAAGCCCAGCATCCCTCTGTTGTCCCAGACACCTTACTCACCTGACGTTGCTCTGTGAGGCTTCTTTTTGTTTCTGTGAACTCAGAGTGACATGAAAGGACAGTGATTTAATGAAATAGAAGAGATGAAGAAAAAAACAGAGAGGTGCTGTCAGCCATTCAAACCGATAAGTTTGAAAAAAAAAACGATTCCAAGAATGGAAT
The DNA here is from genome assembly GCF_050624435.1 of Tenrec ecaudatus. Taxonomy (NCBI): domain Eukaryota; kingdom Metazoa; phylum Chordata; class Mammalia; order Afrosoricida; family Tenrecidae; genus Tenrec; species Tenrec ecaudatus. The sequence continues at coordinate 115,647,865 of NC_134548.1, read as the reverse complement.
AACAGATTTTACAAATGGATTAAGTGTGGTTAGGTTGTTACGTAAAATAATCTAAATACACAGCTTTGAAAAAATTCCATTTTATGGGTGGGTACCCCTTGTGTGTGTGAGCGCATGTTTGTGTCTGTGCCAAATGGTTTAAATACACTAATTAAAATAGGAGATTGTAAAAGCAGTTGTATGTTTTATAACAAATCCACTAAATATAAGAGTCTTACAAGTTAAAGATAATTGGATGGATAGAGAAAGATACATCAGGAAAATACTAATCAAAAGAAGTTGAAGTAGATATATGGACACCAGAAGACAACATTTAGAGCAAAGAAAATTGTCAGTAATGAAAGAGCCATGGCATAATGACAGGATTCTACTCCTAATCAAAGGTTTGAACCCCATTATAGACAGCTCTAAAGGCAGGCCTAATGATCTGCTTTCAAACGGTCATAGCCTTGGAAATCCTAAAGGGCAGTTCTCCTCAGCATAGCTGGGGTTCCCATGAGTCCAATATGACTTGCCAGCAACTGGTAGCAACATGGGGTTGATTCTCCAAGCGAAAAGAAAGATCTTAAACATATGTGTACTTAACAACAGGGTATGAAGAGGTATGAAGCAATAGGTGATAAAACTGAACAAAGAGAAAAGCGAACCTGCTACTATTATTTGTGATTTGATTGTCATGAATACAAGTGTCCTGGTGGCAATTGTAAATGCAAACCTACTTGTTGAAACGTTGGCCTTTGAATTCCACCCAACTACTGTAAAAGAAAAAAAAGACCCAGTGATTTATTCCTTTAAAGACTGCAGTTTAGAACACCACGAGGGTCAATTTTATTCTAGCATGGGCAATCTCTGTGAGGGAAAAGAACAAGCCAATGGGTCCAAGCAAGAACAGGAGCAATCATTAATACAACAAATTAAGTTTTAGCCAAATCCACAGAACTTGACAATGCAAAGCACAAATCTCACTTTATGCAAAATTTTTTAACTATTTAAGAGATTAGGGAATCCTAGAATAGAACTCAGAAGATAACCAAATGTTCTCAATATATTACAAATAGATGGAAAAACCTCATTTAAAGAGGATGAAGGAATAAGATATTGATGTCAGTAACTTTGAAAATGTGAATATTGTATAACACTGAAGGTGAAAAAAAGCAACTGTTCACAAGTACTGCAGTCTAAAAATGAAATTGTTTCATATGGTGGTAAATTTGGAAAAGTCTTAAACCTGTGTACTCAAATGGAGCAATTAAGCAAATGCATGATGGATGGTGGGAACCAGATTTATAAGAGTTGCTAGAATGAACTATTTTTAATTGCTTAGGAGTAGAGTTGTCAGTGTGAGCCCATAGTACTTTAAATATAGATTAAAAATATTTACTTGTAGAAGTGCTTTCAGACATGTGTCTTTATGGGTCAATATGTCCACATATAATTCCTTGCTTTGATAGCTGATAAATCCTAAAAGCAATGACATCTCAAGATCAATAAGCCCGTCTGGCACTTAGATCTTCTTTATTCTCCAATTAAAGGAACCAGGCTCCTTGGTTTGATGTTTGATTCTAGGACTGGGACAGGATATATACTAGAAGAGTGTGCAGTTCTAGTTGTGCCAGAAAATGGTATAAAAACATGAAAAACAAAATTGAAATAAAACAAACCATTTATGAAGATAACAGTAAATATCCACAAGGGTGAACAAATGTCAAAGGGATTGAAGAACCAAATGAAAGAGCTCCCAAGTAACTTTTGCTAGAATAATATGAGCAACAAAATAAAAATTACAGTATTAGAATACACAAAGTAGAAAATGGACATTTATGAGTCTATATATGTAAACATAAATGATGGAATAATAAACTTCATGGCAACAAAGAGAATGTGGAGAGTATTCCAAATAATCTTTTTGGATAGTCTACCCTGAAGGAGAAGAAACTTAACTCTCCATCCATTAAGGTTAGAGTGAGCATAGCATTCTAAAAAGTACAGAATAGAAAGGTATAAATAAAAGAGTAGAATTGCGGTGAAGACACCTGACAACATTAATTCGTCAGGTGGCCATGGTTAACATAAACTTTGCTAAGTCTGTGATAATATGTAGCCTTGGTATGATCTGATGGGAACTGTACACTACCTCTGTAATCTTCCTCCCTAAACCTACAACTCCAATCGAATTATAAGAAAAAATATCAGACATATCCAAATTGAAAAATATTCTACAAAATTTCTCCTCAGTACACCTTAAAACTGTCAAGAACTTCCCAAAATGGTCAGAGAAATTTTCAGTCATGGGACTCCTATATAGACATGTCAACTAAAGGTAATGCAGCCTTCTAGATGGGCTCATGGAATAGTAAAACAAAAAGACACGAGGAAAAGTGAGAAGATTAAAAAATAAAACATAGAAATTACTCTAATTAATAATAGCATATCAATATTGATTCATTAATTTTAACAAGTGCACTATACTAATATCAGGTGCCAATAAAGGGGTAAACTGTCTAGGCAAACAACTGTCTTCATAATAATTCCTTAAATCTAAAAGTATTCTAAAATAAGTTGCATAAATCTTTGTTATTTTGTTTTAAATTGTCTGTGGCTGCCACATGCTGCGGAAAATTTAAGCTCACCTAAAAATGGATTTTACAAATGTATTAAGTGTGATTAGGTTGTTATGTAAGACAATTTAAATACTTAGCTTTGAAAAAAAAAAGCCCTAAGCACAGGATATCTACATGGTCTTGCATTTTTGTGACATCTACAGAACTAAGCTATTCCTTACCACAATTTGGTTGATACCACTTTTTATGGCTCAAATTTCACACCATCATTCTTATTCTCCGATGACTAGATTTGGGGAGAACGACTGTCATCTTGGCAGCTGTGGCTGGGGGCTTGCAAGCTCTACCACAGCTGTGGGAGCTGAAGTGTGGTTGCTGCAGTGCCAACCCCAAAGAATGTGTGAGAAAGAATACAGTACTGTAGACTTGGTGAGGATTTCTCAGACAGCGGTAAAGGGAATGGACAGAGAGTTGGAGAGTGAAAGATTGGGAAATAGACCATCAAAAGCAAAGAAGGAAACGAGACTTACATAATGGTGTAATATCTGGGTCCAATCATAGAAGCCATCTAGGTGCCTCCACTTTCTAGAATCCTGCCAGGCAGCATGAGCAGGGTAGTTCAGAAACAACCCCATGATAAGAAAGTACTCGCGCTAGCCCCACTGTCTTTCCTAAGATTCAGAGAGGAAAGACATAAGTCAGGTTTCTCCCTGTCTTGAGATGACTGCAATAATGAAAGAGCAAGTTGGTAGACTTGAATGGATCTTGCGTAAAGTGATGAGGCGATACTGGATGTAGAAGGCAATGAGACGCTATGAGATTACAAATCAACAAAATATAAAGAGTGTTGAATCGAGTGAACCAACAGTGGAATCTGAACATCCATTGATTGACCCAGAGATTCAATTATATTTATTAAGATATCAGATGTTTGAGATTATTTTATATTAATTAATTACTATAGGGAGAGCCACATTTTTAAGTATGCCAAATAAAAAGAATTACTACTAGGAATCAAGTTCATAAGTGGAATGGTTTCTCCCAAACAGTATACATTTAAACATACCTCTGCAATCAGTGGGTATGCACCACAGAGAAAGTCTGTCAGTAATATGCTTCTCTTACTTAGGGTTCCTTGAAATATAACAATACTTTTATCTGCCATGTGGGGAAATGATTTTGAGATCACAGCTAATGTCAAATGTTAACATAACTCAAGGTCACTTCTGCCCAAAGTATCGAAACTTTGCAGCGAGGTTACTGAAAGGATTTTGTTGTTTGTTTGTTACCACAGAAAATAGCAGTGTTCAAATGGAACAAGCATTTTAGGGGACGTTGAGTAGACATCAAAGACAAATTCAAAGCAGAGAAGTAAGCTCAGAGGGTTATGGTTATTGTTTGGGGGTATTTCAACTGGGAAATCTTGATAGATTTTTCTCAAAAGACATAGGATGATTTTGTGGGTTTAATATCCACAAGTTGTACACTAAATGGGAAAGAGGCAATCTCTTCAACAAGTGCTGGAAAAATCGGATCTCCATCTGGCAAAGAATGAGACAGGACCCACAACTGCACTTCGTGCACACGAATAAACTCAGGACGGCTGAAAGACCTCAATGCAAATTCCAGAACTCTTAAATTCAATGATGAGAAAATCGCGTAGACTTATAGGCCCTAATGAAGGACACAGACATACTACCCCAAACTGCCAAAGCACACAAAGTAGAAGACAAGATATATCACTGGGACCTACTAAAATGAAGACATTTATGTGATTCAAAACATTTCATTTAAAAATTAAAAAGAGAGCCCATGGTGTGTGTTGGGTGTGTGTTGGGTGTGGGGGGATCTTTAACAAGCACACAATGGACATGGGACAGATCTCAAAAATCTAGAAAATACTACTCAATAAGAGAAAAACAAATAATCCAATTTAAAAATGTGCAAAAGACATAGACAGTTCACCAACAGTGACAGTCAAATGGCTAACAAACACATGAAAAAATGCTCACAATCACTACCACCCAAGCGATGCACATTTTAATATTTTTTGGTTTCTCTGAGGTTTCTCTGAGGTTTCAGCACTCTTTAGTTCCTTACCCTCATTCACTGTGAGATACCCGATGTGCTGTGAACAAATAAATGGGGTGGAAAAGCGAGGTAGGAAAGGGGGGCTGTGGGTAAATGGTATTTGGTCAGCATCTCCTTGGAATAAGGAAATCGATCCTGTGTGAGCACCAAATGAAACGAGTCCAAGATAGGCAAATAGCCTTCGTGGTCAAAACGCAAACTCACTGCCACCAGATTTATGTCTACTCGGGGTGTCCCTCATCGGATAGGGTAGAACTGCGCTGTGGGTTTCCACGACTGCGGTCCTTTATGCAAGTGGAAAGCCTCATCTGCTGTTAACAGTCCAACCTGGACCACACTATACCACCAGGGTTTGTCGGCTAAGGCGGTGTTAGAGAGGTTTTTCAGATCCAACACAGTCTTGATATTAGGACTATATATTTTTCCTGTGACAGGAACAAATTAAGTGGAGGCAAGAGTAGCAGGCAGCAGTAAAGCATTTGTATTTTATTCTAAATAGGATCAAGAGATTCTGTTATTCATTTTCATTTGTTCATTTAGCAAATACTATGAGGTATAATTTGCATAGAGTATAATGCATAAATCTTACTGCTCAACACAGTTTAAAAAATATATACATTTGAGTAACTGTCACTCAGGAATGTTTGATTACCCCAGCATGCCCCATCAAAACTCTTTCTAATCAGTCATTCCATCCTACTATACACGATTAACACACAAAGAAAATGTTATTATGAGTTTTATAATGAAAAATTGATTTTAAATGTGAAAATATTACATTGACAAGTTTCAGCATATTGATAATGTTCATGTCCTTCCACAAGCTAGAAAAAAAATGTTAACGTGCTGGTGGAGGATATTGCTGAGAAAGCCTTGCTAATGAGATATCTGAAATTCCACCGAAGCCTGATTAGGAGTCTGCAGGAGGCATGAAGAACATGAGCAACTTTGTTCTCTAATTACTTCTATTGTTCTATTACAACCTTGTCTCTCTTTGCCAAGACTACAGTTGAAGCCTCCTTGCTTCCTGACATATTTAAAATTTATAAGAGATTGGTTTTAATTTGGTATTTTGAGATTTTTCCAAAGAAAATCACTTTATTCTATCAAGAAATCAATAGCAGGAATCAATTTTAGAATATTATTTTATTAAATCAGGTAATATTTCATAAATGGTAGGTACCAGAATCAAGTTTTTATGGTAATAGTAGTAATAAAACCCACTTTTTATTTTTAAGGTTTAACCTCACTAAAGTAATGTAAATACCAAAGGAAGTGTGACAATATTCCCAGGTACATGTATGGAGAAATCTAGATAATTGTATTTGGTATGACTGGTGCAATTTAGTATTCCTTTAAGGATTTCTGAGTCACCAGGCAAAGTTCACTTTTGGGGACTGGCTTTTAGTGAATGTTCTGTTTACATCATATCTAACTGGGAAAGAAACTGTAAGTGGCTTTTAATGGATTGTATTTATTAGGGCTTTAAAACCCAAAAGGAAAACATTAGTAAATCAAATAAATATATATTTTTTAACATTCTTATGGGTCCTGACTAATGTGCCAATCCAGTAGAATTGTGGCAATAGCATCTTTAATCATAAAGGCAATGCATAGCAAACAAAATTCCGATTTAGATTTTAAAAATGGAAAGGAAATGACATGTAGGTAACTGTTTATGTGAAGCACAATGTAACCAGTTTTATCTTCCTTTCAACTTGGAAGCAGCTGCTTCATATAAGCAGCTACTTACATGTTATTTCCTTTTCTTTTAATTATAATATTATTAGTATTATTATAATAGCAGAGGTACTTTATTGAATAGTCTTAACAGCTGACCATATTAGCCAAAGGTCATTTTGGAAGCAATTTATTTAATAATCTCTCCATTTTGCAGCAATCATTTTATATGGATTTTCTAGTAAATGGTATCTACCAGATACTAAGAATATGGATGATTGGAAATATTATAGTTTATAAAGCTTCCTTTTTAATTTAATGTGACATACAAGAAATATTTGAATACTGGTAATTTAGCAAAAATAATTCTAAATGGAACACATGTGTACTCAACACCCAGCACACAAAGTAGATTATTACAAAGAACTGTGTGTCTATTGTGGACTGCACCTGAATTTATTCAACTCCCTCTCAGAGGTGACCATGTTCTTACATTTTCTTTATCATGCCTTTTAGTTTTTACTATAATTTACTACTTGGGTATGTATCTCAAAATAATGGTTATTAATTTTGAATTCATGTAAATTATAGAAATAGCATCATTCCATATGTGAATTTGGTTGTTTCCATGTTTTATTTTTTCCCTCCATTCTATGTCACTTCTTCAACAGCTTACTCTTAATATTTACAGATATAATTAGTGACCCAATGGATTTTTGTATCATCATTTTTTTGACATAAATAGCAATTTTATTGGTTTCTTTGTCAGGTTATTTGTATCATCAATTTTACCAGATAAAACTAAATACCTTTCCCTATTTTGTCCTTATAATTAACACTCCCAAAGCTTATTTAATAGTTCTACAATCTCACAAACCCACAACATTGCCAGTTTAACAAATGTTTGCACAGCTGTGTCTGTGCTATGGTATGGATTTTATATGCATTTTCCAAGTTATGAATAAAGTTGAGCTTCTATATTTCTTATTTTTATTGGCTCTTTTTCATTATCAGTGAGTAGCCTGTTCATGCATTTGTCCTTTTTTTTCTATTATGTTATTTAGCCTGGTTTATTGATTTGAAACAATTCGTGGTCCATGGGAAGTTTCCATTATCTTTTATTTATCTATCTATCTATTTATTTATTTTTCCATACTTTTATTGGGGGCTCTTATAGCTCTTATCACAATCCATAAATTCATCCAGTGTGTCAAGCATATTTGCACATATGCCGCCATCATCATTTTTCAAAGCATTCTCTTCCCACTTGAGCCCCTGATTATTAGCTCCCTCCCCATTTCTTCCCCCTCCTTCCACGACTCTCCCTCCCTCACAAATCCTTGATAAGTTATAGATTATTATTTTTCATATCTTACATCATCCTCCATCACCCCTCACCCATTTTTCTGTTATTCATCCCCCTGGGAGGTGGTTATATGTTGATCCTTGTGATCAATTCACCCTTTCTCCCCCCACCCTCCTCTAATCCTAGTGATTTCTCTACTTTCCTTGTTAGCCCTGAGGGGTTTATCTATCCTGGATTCCCTGTGTTGTGGGCTCTCATCTGAAATAGTGTGCATGCTCTGGTCTAATCCGATTTGTAAGGTAGAATTAAGGTCATGATAGTGGGGGGAAGGAAGCATCAAAGAGCTAAAGGAAAGTTGTGTGTTTCATTGGTGCTATACTGAACCCTGACTGGTTCATGTTCCCTGTGACACTCTGTGAGGGGATATCCAATTGTCTACAGATGGGCATTGGGTCTCCACTCCATACCCCCACCCCTGATTCATATTGGGTATGATTTTGTGTTCTGTGTCTTAGATGCCTGATACCTGATCCCATCGACACTTCATGATCACACAGGCTGATGTGCTTCTTCCATGTGGGCTTTGTTGCTTCTCAGCTAGATGAGTGCTTGTTTATCTTCAAGCCTTTAAGACCCCAGATGCTATAGCTTCTGATAGCCGGGCACCATCAGCTTTCTTCACCATATTTGCATATGCACGCTTTTTGTCTTCAGTGATCATGTCAGGAAGGTGAGCATCACAGAATGCCGGATTGTTAGAACAAAGTGTTCTTGTGCTGAGGTAGTATTTGCAACAAGGCCCAGTGTCCATCTGCTACCTTAATTCTTAACATATAAATAAAAGTATATAGTTCTGTTCCTCTCTCACTATATATACCATATATACTCGAATATAAGCCAACCTGAGTATAAGCCAAGGTACCTAATTATTACCTGGGAAACCAGAAAAACTGATTAACTAGGATGGAAAATGCAGAAGCTATTGGTGAGTTGCAATAAACAAAACAAATGAAAATAAAATTACTAACAATTGAGACATCAGTGGGGTAATCTATTTAAATATTTATTTTAAATAAAAACATAAATAAAAGGACAAGTCATTTAACATTAGTAAACCAGCACAGTAAGTGGAAAATAGGCTCAACAAAAACAATAAGGTATCAACAATGATACCTTAAGAGTATTATTCCCTGAGCTCAATCAGCAACCAAGCTAAAATGTAAAGAGGTAAAATCCTTCAAAACTGTATTCATCATCATCACCCGTATCCCAATGCAGACCTTCAGCTGGTGTGAGGTCATCATAGACGCTGTCCTCACTGAGATCGCCGTCATCACCATCACTGCTGTCATTTTCATACAAAGCGCAATCTTCACTGCCATCCATAGCATTATTAATACTACATTTCTGGAAGGCACATCGCACCATGTCTTCTGGAATGTCTTCTCATGCATCGAAACCACTTTGCTATTAACTCTATGTCAGGTTTTATGAGATTTCCTTCTTTTGTTAGTCAGGCTTGACTTGATGACATCCATTCATGCCACGTCCTCCACACACGGTCTTTAAAAGGCTTATTCAAAGATACATGTGATAGGACGGCTCTGATTGGTTAGATGTGAGTAAACAAATATTCAAAACCATGCAGTGTCAGCGGCGCTGTGAACAGCGGAGAAAAGGCACTCGAGAAAAGCCCACGAGATAATTGGCGCTCATCCTGTTACCTTGGGGGACCCCAGTGAAATGTTACACCTTGCTGGTATACCACTGCCCCATGTGTAAGCTGAACACAAAAAATGTGCTGAAAAAGTCGGTTTATACACGAGTATATACAGTATATTTACATATGTGCATGCCTGTATTTAGATGTCTGTAAATGTCCTTTGCCTCCTGGATCTTTCCTCTATTTCTTTTTATTTTCCTCTTGTCCTACCATCACGTTTGGCCTTCATTCAGGATTAGTAATATGTCGCTGCTACCATGCCCATGATTAATCCCAACTAGGCATCCTATGCCCTTCTTTCCATTGATTTTAGTTCACTTGTTGTTCCCTTATCCCTGGGTTGGTTCTCCCACCCCCTTCCTTTCTCCCATCTCCCTCTATTATCTTTCAATTACATTTTTCCATAGCATTGTGAAGCCCCTTTTATATTTTGATTACATACACTGTATCACCATCTCCCAATTTTTTGATTGTTTTTTCATTATCTTTATGGTACATTTTGATAAAGATTCATTCTTAACTTGATGGTTCATTTTGATAGGTGCTAAGTAGGTGGTTCTGACTCATAGTACATCATACAATATAATATACAACATAGTACAACAGAACAAAATACTGCCAATTCCTTAGCCATCCTCACATTTATTATGATTGAGCCCACTGCTACAGTACTGGCTGAGTCAATTCATCCCTTGAGGGTTTTCTTATCTCTGAATTTACCAAGCATGACAGTCTTCTCAAAGGACTATTCCTTACTGATGACATGCCTAAAATACGTGAGATGAAGTCTTCCCATTTGTTCATGGTATATTCAATATTCTTCCCAACATCTGAAATCAAAGGAATCAATACTTTGGTCTGTCTTATTCACTGCTCAGTTTTCACATGCATATGAGGGGATTGAAATATAATGGTGTTTGGGTAGGTAAACTGTGTCTTCCAAGTGGCATCCTTGCTTTTAAACACTTCATAAAGAATTTGTGCAGCAGATTTGCCTAATGCAATATGTAATTTAATTTTGTGACTGCTGCTTCCATGGAGCCTAATTGTGGATCCAAGTAAAACGAAATCCTTGAGAACTTCAGATTTTTTCTCCAATATTCATTATGCTCATTTCTGATGCCATACCGAGAACTTCTGTTTTCTTCATGTTGATATTTAATCCATCTTGAAAGCTGTAGTCTTTGATCTTCATTAGTAAATGTTTCAAATCTTTACTGTCAGTAGACAAGGTTTCTATCTGCATCTTGTGGGTTGTTAATGAGCATTCCAGTACTGATGCAGATTCAGCTTTGTTTTCTTAACTTTCATATGTTTAAATTTTCCATTCTTTTTCGTTTGGAATTAACTTGATGACAGGGAGTTTGTTGAGTTTTATCAACAATGCTCAATGAATGATTTATCTAAGTGAATTTTTCAATTGTTGGAAATGTATCATCAGATAAATTTACAGAATTAGAATTGCAGGTTGCAAAGACGTATATATGAAGTTGTCGGTATTGCTAAGTTAATCATCATAAATATTCTTTCAGATTCCATCCCAATGATTAATAGATGAGTGCCTTTTGTTCCACAGCCTCAGCAACAGAATATGTTGTCATACTGTGTGTTAGGTTGGGTTGACTAAAGGCAAAAATCCAGGGACATGAAAACTCATATATGTGTAATAAAGAGATTTATAATAATAAGAAATTATGGTATATACTTGATTATAAACTGACCTATTAGTTGAGGCAATTAATTTTACCACAAACAATGCATTAAAATTTGCTGAAAAACTGGGCATATACATGAGTATATATGGTATATAACAAAAGAACATCCCACTCATTCCTACTCAATTTTGCTACTAGATCATAAGCCCTTCTTCAGACTCACACAGCCATATGCAATGATGCAGAATGCAGGAAGATCATAGACTGGTGGGTGCAAGGTCATGTGAATCCAAGGTCAGTGTAAAAAATGCGAAGGCCCTGGCAGCTCGAGGGTAGCCAGCAAGCAGGAAGATGAAGGCTGAGAGAAAGAGCGGTCTCGAGCCCACCTTGTGATAAGTCCACAAGCCCCAGGAGGCATCATCAGTGTGTGACCTGGTTGACAAGTTGAACTATCAGTACACTTTTATATATCCTCAAGTTCACACAAAATTATGTTACTGTTTAATTTTTGACAAGCTAATGGGTAAACAAAGCTATCCTAGTGTTGTTTTCAATTGTATTGCTTTAATTATGACTGAGTTTAAATATACATTTTGAAGCTATTTATATATTTGTGACTTATCATCATCTGGAAGATATAAATACTCAGGAACAAACCTAAACAGAAAAACAAAAGACTTATGCAAAGAATACTTCAAAGCACTACTACAAGAAACCAAATGAGAGCTACAAATATGGAGGAATATACATCATGTTCACAGATAGGAAGACTTAACATTTAAAAAAGTCAATACTACGCAAAGTGATATATAAACATAATGCAATGTCATTCCAGATACCAGCATCATTCTTTAAAGAGATAAAAAACTAATCACTAACCTTTTTTATGGACAGGAAAGAGATCCAGGATCAGTAAAGTGATAATAAATAAGAACAAAATAGGAGGCCTCTCACTTCCTGATTTCAAAAACCACTGCAATACTATGGCAGTCAAAATAAGCTAGTACTGGTAAAATGATACTTAGACTCATAGAACAGACTAGAAACTCCAGAAGATTTTTGATAAAGGGCTCAAACACTTCAATAAGGAAGATATAGTCTCCAACAAATGGTTTTGGCAAAATTGGAATTCGATTTGCAGAAGATTGAAAGTGGACACATAACTCACTCCATATACAAAACGGACTCAAGATGAATTAGAAACCTTAGTGGAAACCCTGGAACTATGAAGATCACCAATGATAAAATACGGACAATCTTAGGACCCTAATGTATGTCATAAACACACTATCAAACATAACAAAATACACACACAGAGGAGACAAAAAGATGACTAGGACTTCTTATAAATAAGACACACACAAAAACTTTATCAAACAAAAAGAGAACACACAGACTGTAAAAACAATGGCAATGGTCTATCTGACAAGGGATTAATCTTAACACTTTATAGAAAACTTCATTATCTCAACAAGAAAAAGAGGAATAATCCAATTTTAAAATGGGCATAGGCTCAGTGGAGGCTTATGTGTTGCTATGATACTGAACAAGTTTCAGTGGAACTTCTACACTAAGACAAACTAGAAAGGAAGTCCTACAACTCCACTTAAAAAAAAACAACAAACCACAGCCAATAAAACCCTATTGGTCATGACCATGTTATCGCCAACCAATCCTGGTGATAGCCTAGGACTGGCAGTATTTTATTCTTTTGTGCATCGGTTTGCCTCTAGGCAGAGGCACCAGGCAGCAGTTAATAGCAGTAGCATTGTTTCATTTCCCCAATCTTGCCCTCAAGAACGCTATCTGAGAAGAATTGAGTGATTATGAAAATCAGATACTGTCAAATAAGTGACTTTGTTTTAAATGGCCATCATTATTTGAACTGCAGAGCTATTTAACTACCAGGCAGCATGGACTAATGATTCTAGCTGTCCGTCATGGACGACACTTCATCTATTAGTGCCACCTGAATGATGTTTTGAAGTCTTGATCATAAATTTCAATTTGTTGATATGAATAATAGCCCCTATTTATGAAAGTCACTTGAGAGCAGAAGAGGAAAATTATTATGAAATAAATGTTGTCACAATATATTTGCATTTTGAGTCAAGGGAGCTGAGGACCATACTAATAGGCATACAACTTGTGAAGCCAACACGTTTGCCCAGGATATGAAGTTCTGAAGTATCTTTCAGAGACAGTATAAAAATGACCACCATAGTGTATGAAAAAATAATTAATGTCTTTCTCCTTGACTACATAGTACAAATAATGAAAATGATCAAATTCTAAAGATTTTAGAAAAAAATGCATATTATGAAAAACTAGGAGAAAAGTTTCAAAGAATAGAAATAGTCACGTTGAATTTGTAGGATTATTGAGGTGGTTCATTCTCTTTTCTCTCAAATTTTATGAATTGTAATAAAAATAAAATGGCTTAAATGACTTAAAAAATCAGAGGACATTAACAGTTCACCCAAGAAGATCTCACCATCTCTTGCCATTCAAGAGATTCTAATTGAAACAAGGATGATATGCCATCTCATACCAGCATGGACAGCCAAGTTCCAGGAACATATATACATAAAACAATTCAAACAAACTAGTAATTATATGAGAAAAAGAGATCGAATATCGCTTCAATTTTACCTCCAACTTAGAGGTAAGTACTGTTAACAGTCTCTGGATTCTATTTAGAAAAACCATTTAGTTCCCTCTAGTAAAATAATTTTTAAAGTTATATTCCTATATAATTCACACAACCTACAATTCGATATTCATCCCCACAATCAATTTTAGAACATTTTCTTCATTCTTGTACTTGTTTCTAACTCCCCATTTCCCCCAAGTTCCCCTGCCACAGCCCCAAGGAATCATTAATCCAGTTATGTCTCTATAGATCTACCTATCCTGGATTTAAATACTGAACATCATTTTAAAAATACTTTAAAAAATCATTTTATTGGGGACTCCTACGACTCTTATCACCATCCATCCATCCATCCATCCATCCATCCATCCATTGTGTCAAGCATATTTGTACATTTGTTTCCTTCATCATTCTCAAAACATTTAGTTTTTACTTGAGCCCTCAATATCAGCTCCTCAAGGTTCACCTCCCTCCTGCCCCACTACCCTAATGAACCCTTGATATTTTATAAATTATTATTATTTTGTCATGTCTTACACTGTCCACTGTCTCCCTTCACCCACTCCATATAACACTCCATATAACAGATGAGAGCATTATTTTAAAAATTCTTGGAGTTGTGAGAATACTTAAGCTCATATTTCCCCCACTGAATTACAACATTCACTTCTAACTCCTATTTCAATTATTCTTGTTTCATTTTCATAAATATCTTCATTTTTACATGACTTTCTTTGACACATTATCTCTTTTGTTGTGCCCTTTGTCTGTATTTGATAACTTTTCCACTTTATCAATAGTATGTTCTTCCATATGATGCATTCAACTTGCAGATATTTAAAGTAAATTATGGTATTTTACTTTTGGAAATGTTAATTTTCATTCTGTTTTCGCAGATTATTTTTTGGAGAAATTTAGAAACATTGTACAGAAAGTAGAATTCCCATATAATGCCTGTTCCAATGTACAATTTTTCTCTTCATAACTGTGGCTGTAGTACTATCATAAGTGATAAGTCAACATTGATACATTTCTATGAACTACAGCCCATAGTTTGCATTGAAGTTCACACTCTGTGTTAGATAGGTCTTTGGGTTCTGCCAAATGCATTGTGTTGTGTGTTCAACATTAGAGAACAGTTTCACTGCCCTTACAATGTTACAATATTCTATACTCCACTTATTTATTTCTTCACCCTTTCTCTGTGGCCTTGGAAACCTCTAATCCTTTGTTTCTCTCCCCCCTTCTCTCTTTACTTTATTTTAGTTTAATGGATTTTAAGGGAAAACATATAGGAACAGCACAGAAGACAGGCAACATTGGAAACATGTACTTGCTTGTAGGACAATTTAGTTAGTATAGTCAATAGATGGAATCTACTGTATGATAAAAATGCTACAAACACCAGTTAGTTGCTGTCAATAAGAAATTTACTCTCTCTCTCTCTCTCTCTCTCTCTCTCTCTCTCTCTCTCTCTCTTTTTTAAGTAATCCCAATGTTGGCATTGTCCTGAAAAAATTACCAGGTTTATTTATAATTCTTATAAAGTTGAACCGCAGAAACATGTTCACTGAAACAATTTGACTTTCATCAATACTTTATATCCCTGCATGTATATTAAAAATTTACACAACAAGGAAATGGAAAAAGTGCCACTCACTGATTTCTGCCTCCTATTCCTCCATTCACAACCATCTAGGTCCTTGCCTTTTAGCCCCATGGGGAGTGGGAAAATCTAATGTTCAAAACTACCAACACCAAGTGTTGGGGTCATTAGAGTGGAGGATGAGGAGATCTCAAAGTGACAACAGCACAGCAGCTGCTGTGAACACTGGAAACCATGGATTTTTCATGGTTTCTATTTTATTCCCTTTCCAGAATATCATAGTATTGGAAGATTACCATATGGAGCCTTTTCCTAGGTAGCTTATGTCACTTAGAATTCCATTCTATCTGTACCAGTGTACATGTTCATGTCTATCCAAAACTGAAAAGTAGGACTGGGGTCATGACAGTGGAGGATAAGGAAGCCTTAAGAACCAGAAGAAGATTGTGTGTTTCATCGGTGCTGTATTGCACCCTAGTTGACATCCCTTTGTTGTGACCCTTCTGTGAGGGGATGTACTATTGTCTACAGATGGGTTTTAGGTCTCTGCTCAGATGCCCCTCATTCTCAACTCTGTAGCTGCTGGTTTAATTCCAAGCTTTTAAGCCCCAGTTGCTGTATCTTTTGATAGCCAGGCACTTTCTTCACCGCATTTGCTTATGCACCCATTTTGTCTTCAGGGATTGTGTCTGGGAGGTGAGCATCACAGAATGCCAGGTTGTTGGAACAAAGTGTTCTTTTGTTGAGGAAGGGCTTGAGCAGAGGCCCAATGTTTGTCCACATACTCAATGTATTGCCATATAAATATATGTAAATAGTCAATACTTCTATTTTTATGAATTAACATGTTTGCATATGTACATAACTTTATTAATACCTCTATCTATAGCTTTGTTTCCTAGATGTTTCCTTTTACCTTCCTCTTGTTCCACAATCATGCTCATCCTTCTTCTGCCTCTTAATAATTCCTCTCAGATTGCTTTTGCTTCAACACCACCAGGATTTCTACATCCTTCTCATTGTTGATTTTATTTCCCTAGTTTTCCGTCTGTCTATGGCATTGCTTATTCACCGCTCCCTTCCTCCTCCCCTCCAAGTCCTTCTGGAATAGTCAGTCCTGTTGCTTTCTCCTAGGGTTTGCTTCCCATACCTCTCTTATATAGCTAGGCAAAACAAAAATAACTGAGGCAAAACAAAAAGAAAACAAAAGAATGAAGAAACAAAACAAAAAACACTCAGCAAAAACCCTCCAAAAAGCATACATAATTCCAGGTCTGTCTGCTGACCTTTATGACACTCTCCATACCAATCCTCACGGGTTCCAGGACTACCCCTTCTAGCCTGAAGTCTATTTTAGGACTCCTCTGGTCCTATGACTTGCCTTTGCTCCCGTTGCTGGTACCACATGGAGCAACTCATGACACAGAGATCTACAGGCTGGTCCCATTCAGCGACAAACTGACTACGTCCCTAGAAGTATGTGCTATAGGAGACAACACTAAATCTACAGGTTGGGGAGAGAGGAAGGCCTGCCATGCCCATAAGAAAACAAAACAAAAAGTAAAAAGAGAGAGTAAGGGACTAGACCCCATTTTTGCACACCAAGTCCAGAGGATGATGTCTCTGCATGGAGCTGCTAAGGCAGACTGTAGGGCAGAGGACTGTAGAGCTGACAACAGTTTGTGACATGATGTCCCCTCGCTGGACTGGACTGAGACAGAGGACAATATTGGGGACACATGGAAAGGAGTGAGTATGGTCTGACACACCCCCCATACTCACAGTGGGGCAAACCAAGAGGGAAACATAGCAGATCAGCAATGGCAACTGCAAATACATTTGTGCTATGTGAGTGGTGGTGAGACTTAACCCCGCATTGTAAGCTCAGTCATTTTTAAAAAGAACAAAAACTTTTCATATGAGTTTGTATATATTGCTGGGAATCACTTATAAAAGTTTAAAAACATGGATCTTTTGCAAGCATAGACCACATGCTGGGACACAAGTCCAGCCTGAGTAAATTCAAACAATAGATATTATCCAGATATCTTTCTCAGATCACCATGCCATAAAGCTGGAGATTAATAAAAGGATGTCCAGAAAAGCAAGGGTAACCAACTGGAGAATGAACAACGATCTCCTGTGACATGAATGAGTACAGGCCCAGATTAGAGAGGAAATTAGAAAGTGTCTAGAAACTAATGAGAATCAGAGTACAACATATCAAAATTTATGGGACATGGTAAAGGCAGTTATCAGAGGTAGCTTGATACCATTAAATACATATATGAAAATAAAAGTTTCAAAACATTGAAGCTTAGTCATTTGTTTCTTTAAAATACACTTAAGGTATAGTTTTAAAGACAAAGATGTGGTGAGTGTTGCTGAAAATTTCACTGCTTTCAAAAAGAGGCATATCATTAAGACAGATAAACAAGAAAAATTGAGAAAAGAAAAGTCTTAATGATAATAAATCATGTATCACAGCTATTTAAAGAGATTTTATTTCTGTGGTTATGAGTAATTTGCTTATTTACGTAAGTATAAGACTATTCTTCTTGGTTTACAAATCTGACTTTTGACTAAAGCATACACGTGTGTTAACTACCAGAATAAATATGACACAGAAGAAGTTGATCTACCTGCTACCTCAAATTAAAAATCAATCTTGCTTTGAAATCAGAATTCTGTCCCTGTAGTTTTCTCTTTATGATATTATTTCATGTTTTCAAGAATAAAATAAATATAGAACCATTCAGTCTGTAACTTTTTAAATACCATTTATTTCATTAACACAATGCATCTGGCCTTTATCCAGATTGTAGTGAGTAGCAATAGTCCCTTCCTTTGTATTGCTGAGGAATATTCTAATTGTATTGGTATATAATGATCTGTTTTAGTTATCTGGTTAAGAGATAGGAGTTTTTTCCAGTCTTGCTGGTTATGTGTAAAGCTCCTACAAATATTAGCATCCAATATTTTTGTGAACATAGATTTTCATTTCACACATGGGAATAGTTAGAAGTAAGATTTTTTTGTTCACCTAATATTTTTAACCTTTTGAGAAACTCCCAATCTGTTTTCCACATTTTGCTCAGCAAGTATAATCCATCCTTAATCATCACAAATTACATATTTATGAATTTGCCTACACATACACATTAATTTGTGACTGTCAAGTGAATACTCCAAACATGCTTGTGATCACTTACAGTGAGACACAGAATGACAAAAATTTTAAGTCATCTAATGTGCCTGTTCCTAGATGAGGTCAAATGAAATGACACTCTGCTTTCTTCTTTCAATAAAACAAGTATCATTTTTGTGGCCTATTTAATGCAACAGAGTGATGAAACATTTAAGTTATATAATGTACATGTTCCCAAATGACGTCAAATGAAGTGACACTCAGCCTTTTCAAGTTAGAAGATCAATCACTTGTATGTCAGTTTGTGGTACTGTGGTGGCTTGCATGTTGCTGATGCTGGAAGCTTTGTAACTGATATTTCAAATGCCAGTGAAGTCACCCCAGGTGAATGGTTTTCAGCAGAGCTTCCAGACTAAGAATAGACTATGAAGAAGGAAGACATTGTTCACTTCCGAGGAATTATCCACTGAAAACCTTCTGAATTGTAGGATAATAGTGTCAGATTCAGTGTGAAAATATGAGCCCCTCAGGATAGAAGGCACTCAAAATATGACTGAGAAAGAGTTGCTTTTTGAAAGTAGAGTGGAGCATTATGCTATGGCTAGAGTAAAGCTTTCAAGACCTTTTGTTGATGGAGCATGACTCAAAATGAGAAAAAACATCTGCAAACATGTATTAATAATTATAACTTGGAATGTTTGAATCTAGGAAACGTGGAAGTCATGAAAAATGAAATAAACTGCATAAAGATCAATACCCTGGGCATTGCTGAGCTGAAATGAACTGGTATCAACCATTTTGAATCAGACAATGATACCGATTACTTTTCAAGGAATGGAAATTTCAAGAGGAATGGCGTCATAGTCATCACCCAAAAGAGAAAAAAAAATCAAGATCAATATTGAAATGTAATTCTGTCTGTGGTAGAATAATATCTATACATATCCAAAGAAATATAGTCAATACACATTTCTCAAATGTATTCACCAGCCACTAAAGCTAGTGATGAAGAAATTGAAGAACTCTAATAAAGTCTTCAGTCTGAACTTGATCAAACATGTAATAAAAATGTGTTGATAATGATTGGTGCTTGGAATGATAACATTGGAAACAAAAAGGAAGGAACAGTAGTTGGAATGTATGGTCTTGGTGATAGAAACGACGCAAGAGATTGCATAATAGAATTTTGGAAGGCAAACAACTTAATCACAAATATCTTTTTTCAACACAAAAACAATGACTATACAGGCAGACTTCTCCAGATAGAATATAGAGGAATCAAGTTGACTACATCTGTGGGAGGAGATGATGGAGAAGCTCAATATCAGCAGGGGCTTACTGTGGAACAAACTATCAATTGTTCAAGCTGAAGATGACACATGTCCACGAGAGCCAAAATACAACCTTGAGTTCATCCCACCTGATTTTTAAGAACCTTGCTGAATTTAAAGTCAAATCTAAATAATAGATTTCACATATTGAACTCTAATGATAGAATATCTGAAAAGCTGTGGGATGAGATCAAGAACATCAAACACGAAAAAAGCAAAAAGTCATCAAAAAATAGAAAAGGAAGAAAAGATCACTGTGGATTCCAGAGAAAACTCAGAAACTTTCTCTTGATTGTAGATTAGCAATGAGGGGAAATGATAATAAAGAGTTTAATATAAAATTTTAAGGAATCCAGGGTGGATGATACCTTCAGGACCAAGGGTGTGAGGGACGATGCTGGGAGAGTGGAGGGTGTGTGGGTTGGAAAAGGGGAACTGATTACAAGGATCCACATGTGACCTCTTCCCTGGGAGAGGGACAGCAGAGAAGGGGGGAAGGGAGACTCCGGATAGGGCAAGATATGACAAAACAACGATGTATAAATTACCAAGGGCATATGAGGGAGGGGGGAATGGGGAGGGAGGAGGGGAAAAAAAAGAGGACCTGATGCAAAGGGCTTAAGTGGAGAGCAAATGCACTGAAAATGATTAGGGCAGGGAATGTACGGATGTGCTTTATACAATTGATGTATGTATATGTATGGATTGTGGTAAGAGTTGTATGAGTCCCTAATAAAATGTAAAAGAAGAAAAGAGAAAAAAATGATTAGGGCAAAGACTGTACAGATGTGCTTTATACAATTGATGTATGTATATATATGAACTGTGAAAAGAATTGTATGAGCCCCAATAAATTGTTAAAATTAAAAAAAAAAAAGGAAAACAAAAAACAAAAAACAACAACAACAAAAAAAGATATGAAAAAAATAGCACTTTTGTAAATTAACAAGAGTTCCTGAGGGAGGAATGATGATGGCAACATATATACAAATGTGCTTAACAAAACAGATGTATGGATTGTTATTAGTGTAAGAATCTCCAATAAAGTGAATTTTTAAAATGTAAAAAAAAAAATTTTAAAGGGCAGCTCGAGAACAGAAATTAAAGTATTATAATGAAATGTGCAAAAACCTGGAGTTAGAAAATCAGAAAAGAAAGACATAAGGGTGTTTTACTCAACTGATGTATGTATGGATTGTGATAAGAGTTGTATGAGCCCCAATAAAATGATTTATTAAAAAAGAAAGATATGCTTAGCATACTTTAAACTGAAAGAACTAAAAACTAAAGAAAAATCAAATCTTGAGTTGTATTATTAACATATTCTATGAATAAGCTATTGAATGATCCAGGAATCATCCAAGGAAGATAGAAAATTAAAGTCACCATATCAAAAAAAAAACCCAACACTTGTCTACATTCAACCATTTTAAGAAGCAGCATATGAGCAAGAAGCTATGGTGCTGAATGGAAGAAGTCCAAGATGCACTTAAAGTCAGTAGTGCAAAACAAGGCTCTCAGAATTGCAGGAATACCAGCTGAACTGTTTCAACACATTGATGAAGCACTAAAAGCCTATGCCAATAAATTTGGAAGTTGGCCAACCACCTGAAAGAGATCCATACTATACTCATCCCAAAGAGAGGTGACCCCACACAATGTGCAAATAATCAAACAATTACTAATGTCACATGCAAATAAGACTTTGCTGATGATTATTCAACAATGGATGCAGCAGTGCATTGACAGGCAGCTGCTAGAAATTCAAACCAGATTCAGAAGAGGATGTCAAATAAGGGCTAGCATTGCTGAGGTCAGATGGATCTTTGCTCAGAGCAGGGAATACCAGGAAAAATGTTTATGATATATTGACTCTGCTTCAATTGTGTGGATAACTCTGCTTCAACTGTGTGGATAGTACGATGAAGAATGAGAATGTGGAACCTATAAATGGATGTCAAGAGACAGTTATGCAAACAGAACGTGGTTTAAAATCAGGTAGGGTGTGCATCAGGGTATTATTCTCTCATCATACATATTCAATCTCTATACTGAGCAAATCTGAGATTCTGTATTATATAATGAAGAATTTGGCATCAGGATTGGAGGGAGGCTTATTAACACCTGTGATATGCTGGTAGTACTACCTTGCTTGCTGAAGGTGGAAGACTTGGATAACTTGCTAATGAAGATCAAGAACTTAATGTAAAGAAACTCAAATGCTCATAACTGTACCAATAGGTAACATGACTGTAATGGTTATGTATTATGTTAACTGGATACTCCTGCCTAGGGGTGGCGTCATACTAGCAATAAAATTACAGCCTGATGGCACCTCCTTGAAGTGATAAGCTGTTTTGAAAATGAATGAGAGATACTGGAAACTGCTTTCTCTATACCCCTCTGCCTTTCTGCTTTCTGGGACTCTGTCTGATTCCAGGGACAGTCACATGTGGATCTCCCAACCCTGAGAGCTGTTGGTACCCAGCCATGTTTCCATCAAGTTTGGATCCATGCAACTCTGCTTTCATTGATCTTCCTGCATCCTGCTTGAAGTTTCTGTGCCAGCGTCAGAAGAGGGCCCCAACTTATATCAGACTTAAGGTCTTGAGTGCACTAGGTTGGGATGCCTTCTTGATATATGATTATTTATTGATATAAAGCTCTTTCTTATACATAAATAAATGTCACTGGATTTGTTTCTCGAGACAATTCCACCTAACACAATCAAGATGAATGGAGAAAATAATGAAATTTTCAATTATTTCATCTTGCTTAGATCCTCAATCAAGGCTCATAGGAACAGTAGTCAAGAAATAAATGAATACAGAAGAAGACTCAATGATTTTGAATTACAGCCTTGGTGAAGAATATTGAAAGTAACTTGGAGTGTCAAAAAACAAACAAATCTGTTGAGATTTTGTCTTTGGGCGTGTTATGAGGAGAGACCAATCTTTGGAGAAAGACATCATTCTTAGTAAAGTAGAAGGGCATAGTAAAAAGGGGAATACCTTTCAGGAGGTGGATAGAGAAATATGTTACACGTAAATATCTGTTACCTGTATGCATTACAATGCTCTTGACCATGAATCCAATATTATATATGAATTGAAGTCTTTAAACAGAATCATAAATAAAATTATATTTTGGTTTTTTTGTTTTGTTTTGTTTCCTAATGAAAATATGACCAGAGGTTTTACAGGATCCTAACCCGGTCTTTCCCCTAGGAGCATAGGATCAGTATTTGCTAATTCACTGTACATAGCAACTTTAGAACTTCCCATTGCCATCCAGTTAACCCAAACCAAAGTGATTTGATTCTGTATTTAAAAAAAAAATATGGTTCCTATTTACTTTCTATGAATCTCTCTTTCCTATTGCTTTGAGAGAATTTATTTTTACTTAATTACATAGAATATTGACAGCTACTTTAAGATGTTTGATCATTGCTACATATCTTTCATGTCAGCATTAGCATAGGTTGACTTTCCTGAATTTTAGTATGTTAAATGCTTTCCATTTCAATTTGCATAATATCAGTATTATTGTTTCATCTAAAAATGTCTACACAATACTGATTTGGGTTGTTACTGCTGTTAGTATTTTAACAGGTATTCAACCTGGTTAGGTTCGGACTCTCCATCCTTTCTTTCATTCTTTGTGTGGTGGTTCATTTCCCAAAGCTTTTTCAAAACTGTCTGTGGGTATCCTTAGTATACTGCTACTCAGCATTTAATTTGGATCTTGTGCTACCTTTGATCAATAGTTTATTTCTCTAGGGATTTGTTATCTTTTTTTTCATTTATTTTTATTTTTTTTATTTTAACAATTTATTGGGGCTCATTCAATTCTTATCACAGTTCATACATATACATACATCAATTGTATAAAGCACATCTGTACAGTCCCTGCCCTAATCATTTTTTCTCCTCTTTTCTTTTTTCACATTTTATTAGGGACTCATACTACTCTTATCACCATCCATACATATACATACATCAATTGTATAAAGCACATCCATACATTCCCTGCCCCAATCATTCTCAAGGCATTTACTCTCCACTTAAGCCCCTTGCATCAGGTCCTCTTTTTTTCCCCCCTCCCTCCCCTTTCCCCCCTCCCTCATGTGCCCTTGGTAATTTATACATCGTTATTTTGTCATATCTTGCCCTATCCAGAGTCTCCCTTTCCCCCTTCTCTGCTGTCCCTCTCCCAGGGAAGAGGTCACATGTGGATCCTTGTAATCAGTTCCCCCTTATCTTTTTATTGGGGAGTGTTCCATGAATGCATAGTTTAGGGTTACCTTGATAATTTTACTAATTCTTACTGAAAATGAGTAATCCCTTTCTCAATTTTTCTCCTCTTGGAATTTTCCAACAATTTTCTGGTTGCTGGGGGTCCACTCTCTTATTTCTCTGACCCCAAGAATGAGGTTCTTTCAGGGTTTTAGCTATCCCAAATGTTGCACTATTCCACTACATTTAGATTACCCTCAGGTGAAATAAAGCTAGAATAAGAAGCAAATAGCAAGGTTTCCCTCTTCGTTCTTTGTACACAGAGATCAGTTTTCCAATTCTCTCATTCAACGAGATGAGCTTGCTCTTCTTGTATAGCTCCATAACTCAGACAAGGTTGGTCTTGGAAAACAACTGAGGGAGGGAAAAGAAACTTAAAAATAATTTCTCATACACCAAAAGTCAAGCTTCTCTTGGAGTATGTGCTATATAGCTATCCATTTAGCCAGTGCTGTGGTTAAAGCCAGAACACAAAGGAAGAAAAAAGAAAAACAACAAACACTTCTATATTGGTATTTCTTAACATTTTTATTGCCTGACTAAACATTCCTATTATTTATTTTTACAGTTCTCAAGAATGCCCTCACCCTCCATAATATTTAATCAGTTTAATGTAGCAGGTTTCTTACTCATCTAACCAGTACCAGGGTCCTATATTCGAACCTTTAAGCAGTAAATAAAGTTATATTTTGTGTTAGACCAGTTTGATTAGAGAAATAAATCCATTGATACTCATATATATGCAAGAAATAGCTTTATATCAAAAGTAATTATATGTCACAAAATCATTCCAGTCCAAACTCAAGTCCATAAATCAGATATTAGTCCATAAGTCCCTCTTCAGACTCACACAACCACAAGCAATGATGCCAAAAGCACGAATATCACTGGCGGGTGGGTGCAAAGTCTTGTGGATCCAATTCTTGCGGATGCATCCCCAGGGCTCTGGCAGAATTCAGAGTGGCTCGCTGGCATGAAGGTGAAGGGAGAGAGGGGGGTGGAGTTCTGAGGGCCCTCCTTATCACAAGTCCAAGCCAGCCCTCAAGGACCTGATTGACAGGTTGAATACCACACCTACACTTTTATAGATCTTCAAGTTGACATGAAATTATGTAACTAATTGGGGGAACAGGTCACTAATTTACCCACAGGGAGGATATTTTTTATGTCTCCATAAGAAAGAGAGAGAGGGACCACACTTCATCCTGGTGCACCAAGCCTTGCAAACAACATACAGGCAAGGAGCAGAAAACTGACAGAGATGACTGTGAGGCCGGTCCCAATCCCAGCTATGTTGACTCCCTTCCCAGAAGAATGTACTACACAGGACAGCATTGAAGATATATAGCCTGGGGAGAGTGACAGGTCTGCCCAGACCACAGGGGAGCAAACTAAGAGGGAGAGAGAGAGAGAGGGAACACCACATCCTGGCCCACCAAGCCTGGAGAACAACATACCTGCTCTGGACAGCCAATGCACACACAGTACAGTAGGGCTGGCCCCACAATGAAACACAAAGTCATCTGACTGACAACAGTACTACAGGGGACAGCACTGGAGACACAGTGTGGAATTGTGCACGGTCTGACTCCACCACACTCTGGTGAAACATGAAGGGAGTACAACAGAACATCAAGAGAAGCAGAGCAACAATGTCCCAGAGGAATACCAAAAGTAGATATTCTGACTCAGGGGGCAGGGCTTGGCACCTCATCAGTCCTGATCAGAAAACATTCATAAGGGTCAGCAGACACACCTGTAACTATTTATACGCTCCCCCCCCCCATTAATGTCACTCTATGTAAGATAGGCAGGATAGTTTACAATCCCGAGGAGAAAACAATGGGACCAACCATTCAGGGATGATATGGGAGAGGAGAAGGTAGGGAGAAAGGGAGAGGGGAGCCAACAAACCCAGGGACCAGTGAACAACATGTGATGAAGTGATCTAAACTCAAAAGCAAGAAGGGTGTAGAATGCCTGGTTGGGTTTGATCAAGTGTAATGTAGCCTTGAGGAATTACTGAGAGCCAAATGAAAGTCTAACATGATAAGGGGACAGGAAAAAAGTAAAAGCAAGTAGAGGAAAGAACTAGGAAGCAAAATACATTTATTGAGGTATAAATAACGGCATGTATAAATGTAAATATATTAATATATAACAATAGGGTTATAGGTCTATGTACATATATTTATGTTAATTATTAAGGTAGCAGATGGACATTGAGAGAGATTCAAGTCATCCCTCAAGGCAAAAACACTTTGTCATAAAAACCTGGCATTTGGTGAAGCTCACCTTCCTGACAGGATCACTGAAAATAAAATGGGTTCATAGCAAATGTGTGAAGAAAGCTGATGATGCCCAGCTATGACAAGATATAGCATCTGGGATCTGAAAAGCTTGAAGATAAACAAGCATTCATCTTTCTAAGAAGCAACAAAGCCCATATAAAAGAATCTCACCAACCTGTGTGATCATGAAGTATTGATGGGATCAGGTACCAGGCATCAAATACCAAGAAGAAAATTTCATATCGATGTGAATGAGGGGGAGGGAAGAGTGAAGGCTGAAAGCCCATCTGTAGACATCCCCTCATAGAAGGTTCACAAGGAAGGGATGAGTTAGCTGGGTTGCAGTGTAGCACTGACAAAACACACAACATTCCCTAGTTCTATAATGTTTCCTCGCTCCCCACCGCCCCGGCTCACTATCATGACCCCAGTTCTACCTTACAAATCCGGCTAGACTGGAGCACCTATGCTGGTACAGATAAGAGCTCTCAACATATGGAATCCAGGACAGATAAGCCACTCAGAAACAGTAATGGGAGTCATGATACCATGAGGGTAAAGGGAAGGTTGGGGGAGAAGGGAGAGAAAGGGGGAACCAATAGCAATGATCAACATATAACACCTCCTCCCCCTTCCTGAGGGGATGAACAACAGAAACATGGGTGAAAGGAAACAATGGACAGTGCAGGATATGAAAATACTAATAATTTATAATTTTCAAGGGCTCATGAAGGGGATGGGGAAGGAGGACAAAAAAAGTGGTGCTGATACCAAGGGGTCAAGCAGAAAGAAAATGTTTTGAAAATTATGATGGCAACATATGTACAATTGCCTGCTGCAATTGATGTAAGAATTGTTTTAAGAGTTGTAAGAGCCCCCAGTAAAGTGATTTATTAAAAAAGCTAATTATGTAACTACCACATATTTAGAAGTTAAATTCATGAACATGAAGTGGCAGCAACTATCAAAATATAGTCCACAATGTTATTATACTTTTTATTAATATTTTAATAGAATATACTTATCAATAATCTATTAGTGAAAACTTATTTGTACTTAGTGTTGGAAGGAGGGAAAGATTAAGCTTTTGTTCCTGTAAATATTTACTATCTCAGACGCCAACAGGGGTGGTTTTACCCTGTCCTATAGGGTTTCTGTGAGTTGAAGCCCTCTCAATAGCAAGTTATTCTATTTGGTTTGATGGGGTCGGAAGAAGTACAGCCAGAATGGTCCTTGGAAGCAAGGATGGTGAGACTTCATCTTACCTACTTTTGACTGGAAGGACCAGTCTCTGGAGAATGACATCATGCTTGGCAGAGGTAGACCTTCAACAGAAGAATTGACATAGTGTCTATATCAATGAGCTCCAATATAGAAATGCTTTTTTATGACACAGGACCAGAGACTGTTTCATTCTGTTGTACATAGCATCACTATGAGTCGGAATTAACAGCATGTAGCAACGACTACTTCGAAGCAAAAGGCAAAAACATCTTTTCTCCTTCTGTTCACAAGTTTACTTTTGAATGTATAATCAAACTTCCCTTTATCTCACCTTAATTAAAAACAAAATGAGAATGTATTGACCTAAGAGGAACCACAGCAATCAAACCAGACACTGGAAAAGGAAGAAAGTTCTCGTGAATTGCTTCCAAGCAAAATTAGCAGTGAGTTTTCAGATTCCAGGTTATCTTCAATTTTATAAAGAGAAATGTTTTTCTAAGCAGCTGTTTACACAATGTATTCTTAATGATCTGAGGAGACTAGGAGGCACGATGTAATTTTTTTAACTGTAGATATCATAATGTAAAAGAATCACCTCAATAAGCCGTGATACATTTTAGATAACTAAAATATAAGATAATAACATTCTAATTTTCTAAGTATCACTGTATACACTTACCTAGCAGTTAATTTCTGCAAATGATTGTATCAAAAATTGGTGAGCTTGCTCTCCTTTCATGATCATCAGAGAATAAATCATTTTTTTCTTATCAAGAATGACAATGGAAATACGTAATGAGCCCAGGTTTTTTTATAATCACAAAGTGCTTTATATAAATTGATAGAAATCCATGATGGTGGATATATTTAATAAAGTTAGTATCCCAATAAAACTCACATTTTGTCTAATTTACTTCATCTATTATTCATGATTGTACAAGGTTTTCAATTAAAATGCTCACATTATGGGGGAGATGGGATCTTAATGGTAATTCAACTTAAAGGCTGTACATTTTTTTATCATTTACTGTAAATGTATAACAGGTCTGAATATGGGCCTGGATTGTGACAACAGATGGTTGTGGGGTAATTACAGAAGCAGGACTTGATCTGAGCTTTGGGCTTCAGTACATTGTAGATTTGTCTCCAAAGTCTTTGTTCTATGTCTTTGGTTTCTGAGCATGTGCCTGTTAGAGGTTAGGTGAGGGGAAGGTCACTGGGATATCTTAGGTGTCAGGCCTACTTGAAGCTTTTGAATTCATTTTTAAGGGCTACACAAATAAAAAAACATTGTAATTTTGTATAGGATTAAAACTGTAAGTGCTCAGCATATCTCATTTTATCTACCCCAGAATGATATTTTTTCATAAGAGAAAATTGTAGTTCAGAGGGTACGTGGCTAAATCTGACATCAACCTGTTTAACAAAATTATGGCTGGTCACCTAAAGTCCAATCTAGTGAATGTTATACTACTCTACACAAACAAAACCTACTGCCAGTGAGTCCATTCTAATTCATAGTGATCCCATATTTATGATTTTCAAGACCATAAATCTTTACGGATGTGGTCACCCTTATCTTTTTCCCTCAGAGTGGCCGGCAGGTTTTGTGGTGGTATGATGTTTCTTAATATGCCTTTTCTATCCAAGTCTCTGTTAAATCCCACCAAATGATTGGCTGGGACTATGCAATTAGGGCATGTGTAACAACACTAACAGAGAAGATGGATCACTTTTCATTACCGCTTCTCCCTGATGTGAATAAGCGTGAGCCATCTTTGCAACAGCAGCAGAGTCTGGAGGACCTTGAGAAAGCCTGTCCATGGTCTCTCACTGGAGAGCAGATGCACTGGACTTTGGCACGGAGACTTGGTGCAGCAGCACTGAGAATGGGGGGTAACTTCTCAATCTGACCCCAGACAGGAAAAGAGCAACAAGCTGGCCGGCTTCATGCCCCTTGGAAGCAAAAGCCAAGGGAGCATGTGGCTAAGACGCTGAGGCCCGGAGAGAGACTTGTTTAACACATGGCTGAGAGACTGAGAACTGGAAGAAGAGACTTGGCTACTGACTGAGGAGACCAGTGTCCTACCTGTTTGGTGATCCTGCTTTGGGTAACCTGTTGACTTCCCTAAGAAGCCCTTTTAATTGTATTCTCTGCGAGTCCCATGTGACCATCTCAATGAATGATCAAACACAGTACAGAGATGGAGAGTGGCTGGGAGGATTGGTTGGTGTCAGAATAACTAATGAAGGATGCACCATGGAGGCATGTGTGTCTCCTGCCTTGTGGTAATAGGGCAACACAAAGAAGTCAGCTGTGTCTACCTGCACACCAGTTACTGGCGGTTTAACCTGCGACGCTTGTGGTTACAGCCTAAGAACTAACCCACAGTAGCACCAGGGCCTCTTTCCCACTATTCCAAATGACCTTTCTGTTTTATCTTGAATAGTATGAATTCCCACATATTAATAACATGATATTAGAAATGCATTTAACTTCAGAGGAAGTGAAAATATAATTATAGTTGTAATTACATTCTTCAAAATTATAGCAAAGTTTATATGTATAGGAAAGGGAAGTATAACAGTGAGAGAATTAAAAATCTAGGAACGTGATTCTTAGAATACTTTGTGTTAGCATTGAGGACATCATGTTTGGTAAAGTAGAAGGGCTGTGAAAGAGGAAGGGCCGCAATGAGATGGACTGACAAAGTGGCTGAAACAGTAGAGTCAAACAGAGAAACAATTGTAAGGATGGCAGAAGACCAGGCAGTGTTTCATTTTTTTTTTTTAGTTTTTGTTTGCTCAAATTAGGGCGTATCTCAGAGATGCCATGTCTTTGGGGGATGCCCTCTTGAGGTTGTGTTATATGTTTTTCTGGTTTTCTATATATGAAGCCCAGGACTGATGAACTTACAGGGAAAGCAAGTAGAATATGGGTCTTTTGGGGGTAGGAAAAAAAGAGATGAAGACAAAGAGTTCAGGAAGGAAAAGAATGTTTGGAAATTGATTGTGGAAGCAATTGTATAATATTGTTTGACGTGATTGGACTATGGAATGATAGGATTTTGTATTATTCAGTTCCAATTAACAAAATAAATAAATAAATAAATACAAGATTGGTATGTGTTGGAATCAACTTCATGGCACCTAATAACAACAACAAAGTATGGTAAATGTAATTGTCAAATTTTAAGACAATATTGTTTATATTTATTATTCTTTTAGCTCTCTTAGAAAGAAATTATATAAAATAGTATTTGTAAAGTATATTATTGGATCGATTAGGAAATCCAGCGTGACCTGCTTCCAATTGTCATGTTGGTAGTGGTGTCAAGTTGGTTGTGATTCATAGTGACCTTACAGACAACAGAAGGAGACACTGCCTGATCCTGTACCACCCTCACAATGGTGGTCACATTTGAGTCCAGTGGTGTAGCCACTTGTCAGTCCATCTCTTTGACAGCCTTCCTCATTTTCAATGACCTTCTATTGAAATATCATAGCCTTCAAATCCTAGGAAATAGTTATAATATGTACTATATGGGCTTTGGATGAGTGGAAATCAGTTGATTATAACCAACAAAAACTACAGAAGTAACACATAATGATGTAATATATGAATTACATATATATGATGCATATTAAAAGTTTATCAACAACTGAAAATTAAAAAAACTGATCATTTTGGTCCTGCATGTATAATAGTTCCAAGGTCTCTTGAGCAACTGCAGAAGCCACAGACAGGGAGGCTAATCCAGGGGCCAATCCAGATGATTTATCCAAGAACATCGCCAAGGAAAAAGGGAAGCCTAATTCCATTTGCATCTCCCCACACTGTGAGATCACCACAGGCAGTTTGGATTTATTCTTAGGGCTTGTTGAGACAACTCTCAATTTTTCTCATCGCTAGAATTCCACCAATGATTTTTTTCCAAAAACCACTTGCTTCCTATCCAGTCAATCACATTTAAAACAGCCATTTGTACTGAGACCACTGTTTGTGATGATGCCAAAGCACAGTGGAAGTGCTGGTAGGACCGAGACTATGCAGGTCAAAAATGACTTGGGGATTGGGTGCATGGAGCTGAGTGTCTGAGTTTAAAATTTTCATCTGCATATGGTCCTCAGGAATTACTGAAAATCTAGGACCATCTCCATTTACAGTCTCCACCCTGGATCCTTGATGGCCTGTAGAAAGTGCTTCCTTTTAATCCTCTTGGAACCCCATCTTTGCTGAATTATCCTGTGCAGAATTGCCTAAAGTTCTCTGCTTTTTAAGGCACAATGTCTGCAAAGAACCCAATCTTTACGCAGCCAACTTCCTGGCCACCATTGCTGACACCAAAGAACATCCTGGCCACCTCTGCTGGCGTCACAGCGGACTGGGCTTCAATTTGCTACCACCCTGGCTCCAACGTGGAAGTAGAATAAAGGGTAAATCATATATTTAACAACAGTAACATAAAATGTAATATATGTGCAGTATATTTGCCCATATCTATACCAAAAAGGCAAGTGAAAGCAATCTATCATGCACTAAGCCAAGGATGACAGATGGTAATGAAATAATTAAACAATATATTACCAGGTTTGTTGGATTAAAGTTACAAAATGCCTAACAATATTATTATAAAAGTGGTTATATCATTATTTTCATATACAAGTAATTCAACAGGAGATGCTAAAACCTCAAGCTGCATTCAGAAGAGGACCTGGTCCAAGAGATATCCCTGCTCATGTCAGATGGATCTTAGCTGGAAGCAAAGAATACAAGAAAGATGTTTGCTTGTGTTTTATTAACTATGCAAAGATATTTGACTCTATATATCATACTAAGCTGTGTATAACACCACTGAAAAGATTGGAAATTACAGAACATTGTGTTCATACAGCACCTGAACATTAACCAAGAGGCAATCATTCATACAGACGAAGGAAGCCCTGCGTGGTTTGAAATCAGGAAAGTTGCATGTCAGGGTTGTATCCTTTCACCATATGTGTTCAAACTCTGCATTGAGCAAATCATCTAAGATCCTGAACTATAGAAAGACCAACAAGGTATCACGATTGGAGGAAAACTTATTAACAATCAGTGATATGCAGATGGCATAACTTTGTTTGCTGAAAGTGAGGAGGATGTTAGCACTTGGCAGTGAAGGTCAAAGACTGTAGCTTTCAGTATGGATTAAAACTTAGTGTAAAGGAAATCCAAATCCTCATAAGTGAATCAAGAGAAAACATCATGATGGAGAAAAAATTGAAGATGTCAAGGATTCCATTATGCTTTAGTTAACAATCAATGCTTATGAAAGCAGCAGTCAAAAAATCAAATGCATATTACATTGAGCAAATCTGCATTGAAGGGCAAGGATGTCATTATTAAAACTAAGATGTGCCTGACACAGCTATGGTGTTTTCAATAACTCTGTATGCGTGTGAAAGCCAGACAATGAATAAAAAAAGGGTCTATGCACTTGAATTGTGGGACTGGTGAAAAACATTGAAAGTAATGTGAACTGCCAGAACAAACAACTTTGTCTCAGAAGAAGCACAGCCAGAATGCTCCTTAGAAAGGAGGATGGTGAGATTTTGCCCAATGTACTTTGGACTCATTATCAGATGGGACCTGTCCCTGGGAAAAGGACTTAATACATGGTAAAGTGGAGAGTCTGTGAAAAAGAGGAAGACCATGAAAGAGATAGATTGATACAGAGGCTGCAACAATGGACCCAAACATAATTATTGTGAGGATAGAGCAGGACCAAGCAGTATTTTATTCTGTTGTACATAGAGACACTACCTGCTGCAGCCAACTTTATAATACCTAACAACAAGATTAAATGAACAAGTTATTTTTTTAAAAAATCACTTTATTTGGCTCTCTTACAGCTCTTATTGCAATCCATCCAATCATCCATTGTGTCCAGCACATTTGAACATATGTTGCCATCATCATTTTCAATTTTCTTTCTTTCTCCGTGAGCCCTTATATCAGCTCCTCATTTTTCCCCATCCCTCCCTTATCCTCCCCACCTCATGAACCCTTGATAATTTATAAATTCTTGTTGTTGTTTTTTCATGCCTTACACCAACTGCTGTCTCCCTTCATCCACTTTTCTGTTGTCCCTTCTGTGGGAGGAGGTTACATGTAGATCGTTGTGATTGCTTTCCCCTTTCTCCCCACACCTTACCCTTATGCTCCTGGTATTGTTACTCTCATAATTGGTCCTGAGGGGTTTATCTGTCCTGGATTCCCTGTGTTTCAAGCACTGATCTGTACCAGTGTGAATGCTGTGGTCTAGCCTGATTTATAAGGTAGAATTAGGGTTATGATAGTGGGGGGAGGGAGTGGGGGGGAAAGGAAGCATTAAAGAACTAGAAGAAAGTTGTGTTTCACCAGTGCTATAGTGCACCCCTGACTGGTTCATCTCTTTCTTTTGACCCCTCTGTGAGCACATATCCAATTGTCTACAGATGGGCTTTGGGTCTCCAACTCTGCCCTCCCCCTCATTCACATCCATATGACTTTTTGTTGTGGGTCTTTGATGCCTGATACCTGATTCCATTGACACCTCATGAACACAGAGGTTAGTGTGCTTTTTCCGTGTGGGTTTTGTCACTTCTAAGCTAGGTGGCCTCTTGATTATCTTCAGGCATTTAAGACCCCAGATGATCTATCATCTTTTGATAGTTGGGCACCATCAGGTTTCTTCAACACATTTCCTTATGTACCCATTGTGTCTTCAGTGAATGATCATGTAGGGAAGGTGAATGTCACAGAATGCCGGGTTATTAGAACAAAGTGTTCTTTTGTTGAGGGAGTACTTGAGTAGAGGCCCAATGTCCGTCTGCTACCTTAACACTTAACATATGTACACAGATCTATTTCTCTATCATTATATATAAATATATTTACATATGTACAGGCTGTATTCAGACCTCTATAAATGTCCTTTGCTTCCTAGTTCTTTTCTCTATTTCCTTTTACTTTCCTCTTTTCCCACTTTCACTTTTCCCACTATCATGTTCAGCCTTCATTAGGGTTTCAGTAATTCCTCTTGGCTACATGGCCCTTGATCAAGCCCCACTATGCATTCTACTTTCTACTCACCATCAATTTTAGATAACTTGTTTCCTTGCTCCTGGGAACTGAAACATTTCAAGAAGAAACAGTGAAAATTAAAATACCTACCAAAAGTAAATAATTTTAGGTATAAAATAAAATGTACATATGGTAAGTTACAAACTAAATAAGATTCTTCAAGAAGCATGAAAGGACAACACTGTGGGCCTAACTTCTATCAGTGAATGAACAACTATAATAACAAAAGCACCAACAGCAAAAGACAATAAAAATAAATGGGACCTCATAAAAATGAACATTTTTAATCAAGCCTTTACCCCACAAAAGTAAAAAGAATAGCTATTCACTTGGGGGATATCTTCAGAAATCATCTATCCAAAAAGAATCTAACAACAAAAAATATATATCTGTTCCTATCTGTACCAGTGTACACCCTCTGGTCTAGCTAGATTTGTAAGGTAGAATTGTGATCATAATAATGGGAGAGATGGGGGGAAGAAGCATTTAAGAACTAGAGGAAAGTTGTACATTTCATCAATGCTACACTTTACCCTGACTAGCTCATCTGCCACCCCCGACCCTTCTGTAAGGGGACATCCAGTTGCCTACTAATGGGCTTTGGGACCCCAATCTGCACTCCTTGTCTTTCACAATGGTATGATTTTTCCTTCTTTGATACCTGATACCTGATCCCTTGGACACTTTGTGGTCACACAGGTTGGTGTTCTTCTTCTATGTGGGTTTTGTTGCTTCTGAGCTAGATGGCCACTTGTTTAC
Organism: Tenrec ecaudatus; assembly: GCF_050624435.1. Lineage (NCBI taxonomy): Eukaryota > Metazoa > Chordata > Mammalia > Afrosoricida > Tenrecidae > Tenrec > Tenrec ecaudatus. The sequence continues at coordinate 115,612,437 of NC_134548.1, read as the reverse complement.
CTTCAAGCTTTTAAGACCCCAGATACTATATCTTGTGGTAACTGGGCACCATCAGCTTTCTTCACCACATTTGCTTATGCACACATTTGTCTTTAGCGATCATGTTGGGAAGGTGAGCATCATGGAATGCCAATTTAACAGAACAAAGTGTTCTTGAATTGAGGGAGTACTTGAGTGGAGACTTAATGTCCATCTGCTACCTTTATAATAAACCTATAAATATATGCATGTAGATCTATTTCCCCATCATATATAAATATATTTACATATGTACATGCCTGTATTTAGACTTATATAAATGCCTTTTGACTCCTAGTTCTTTCCTCTATTTCCTTTTACTGTCCTCTTTCCCCACTATCATGCTCAGCCTTCATTTGGGTTTCAGTAATTTCTATCGGATACATTGCCCTTGGTCCATTTAGAATTTTTATGGCACTTACATTGAATGCATTTTTCTTATATTAAATACTCTTGTAAGAGTTTTATGCTTATTGTTTGCATGAGATATTTTTTATAAATCCATTTCATGGGCTGGATGAACAGTCTGGAGGAGAAAACAATGGGCCCAATGGTTACGGGGGACATGGAAAAGGGGAGGCAGGGGAAAGAAGGTAGTGTTGATGAACCCAGGGACAAGGCAACAACAAGGGACCTAAAATTAGTGGCAAGGATAGGGTGTGGGAGACCTGGTAGGGATTCAGCAAAGGCAATGTAACCAAGAGAAATTACTGAAACCCAAATAAAGGCTGAGCATGATAGTCGGGCAAGAGAAAGTAAAAAGAAATAGAGGAAAACTAGGTGACAAAGGGTATTGATAGATGCACACTTTCCCACCACGATCACTGAAGACAAATGTGTGCATTAGCAAATGTGGTGAAGAAAGCTGATGGTGCCCAGCTATCAAAAGACATTGCATCTGGGGTCTTAAAGGCTTGCATATAAACAAGCGGCCATCTAGCAGAGAAGCATCAAAGCCCACGTGGAAGAAGCAAACCAGCCTGTGTGATCACGAGGTATAGACGGGACCAGCTATCAGACATCAAAGAACAAAAAATCATATCAGTGGGTGCCCACCTTCCCAATATGATCACTGAAGACAAATGTGTGCATAAGCAAATGTAGTGAAGAATGCTGATGGTGCCCGGCTATCAAAAGATAGAGCATCTGGGGTCTTACGGGCTTGAAGGTAAACAAGTGGCCATCTAGATGAGAAGCAACAAAGCCCATATGGAAGAAGCACACCTGCCTGTGCGATCACGAGGTGTCTAAGGGATCCTGTATCAAGCATCGAAGAACAAAAAAATCATATAATTGTAAATGAAGGTGAGTGCAGAGTGGAGACTCAATGCCCATCGGAAGGCAACTGGACACCCCCTTACTGAAGGGTTGTGGGGAGGAGATGAGCCAGTCAGGGTGCAGGGTAGCAACAATGAAACATATAACTTTCCTCTAGTTCTTAAATGCTTCCTCCCCACTGACCCCCCACCACCCCACTATCATGATCCCAATTCTACCTTACAAATATGGCTAGACCAGAGGATGTACACTGGGAAACACAGGGAATCCAGGACAGATGAACCCCTCAGGACCAATGGTGAGAGTGGTGATGCCTGGAGCGTGGGCGGAATGTGGGGTAGAAAGGGGGAACCCATTACAAGAATCTACCTATAATCTCCTCCCTGGGGGATGGAGAACAGAGAAGTGGGCTAGGGGAGATATTGGACAGTATAACATATGACAAAATAATAATCTGTGAATTATGAAGGGTTCATAAGGGAGGGGGGAGTGGGGATGGAGGGAGGGAAATGAGGAGGCGATATTGACGGCTCAAGTAGAAGGCAAATATTTTGAGAATGATGATGGCAACAAATGTACAAATGTGTGTGACACAGTGAATGTATATATGGATTGTGACAAGAATTGTAAGAGTCCCCAATAAAATTATTTTTTTAAGTAAGATATATATACACAAAAATATATATTTTAAATGGAAGGTTTAATAGGATATTGTAAATTAATATAAAACATGTTGTATATTCACATAATTATTTAAATTTATATGACTATATAAATATATTACATATACATACAATAACTATGATTCCATGTCTTTTTCATTATTTTTTATGTGCTAAGATTTTCTATTTTTCCATCATTTGTGAATATATGTTTTAATTATTGAGGACAGGGAAAATCAACGCTTCACAAGTCTTATTCATTAAATTCATTGGTGAATTTTGGTATTTGTGCCTACTGATAGTCTTATTTCTATGAAAACAAATCACATATTCCTCATTTTTCTTATGCCTTTTATCTAACCAATAAATAAACTCATAATACTTTACCTATGAGTATATATTTATCTTGGTATTTTAAATTTTGTTACAATGATAAGCCATATTATTTTTTTGATAGGTGATGTGGATATTTCACATTCATTAAAAAAAAATCATTAACTAGGCTCTCTGCTCCTCCTCGTGCAACAGACAGCTGCCTCTCCCATTCCCGTGCAGTCCCAGCCGCATCCCCGAGACACGATAGTGAAGGTCGGAGTGAACGGATTTGGCCTCATTGGGCGCCTAGTCACCAGGGCTTCTTTCAATTCTGGCAAAGTGGATATTGTTGCCATCAATGACCACTTCATTGATCTGAACTACATGGTCTACATGTTCCAGTATGATTCCACCCACGACAAGTTCAATGGCACTGTCAAGGCTGAGGATGGGAAGCTTATCATCAATGGGAAGGCCATCTCCATCTTCCAAATCAAGTGGGGTGGGGCCGGTGCTGAGCATGTTGTAGAGGCCACTGGTGTCTTCACCACCATGGAGAAGGCTGTGGCTCACCTGAGGGACGGTGCCAAAAGGGTGATCATCTCTTCCCCTTCTGCCGATGCCCCTATGTTTGTGATGGCCGAGAAGTATGACAACTCCATCAAGATTGTCAGCAATGACTCCTGCACCGCCAACTGCTTAGCCACCCTGGCCAAGGTCATCCAGGACAATTCTGGCATAGTGGAAGGACTCATGACCACAGTCTATGCCATCACTGCCACCCAAAAGACCGACGATGGCCCCTCTGGGAAACTGGTGTGATAGCCGTGGGCCTACCCAGAACATCATCCCTGCATCTACTGGTGCTGCCAAGGCTGTGGGCAAGGTTATCCCGGAGCTGAATGGGAAACTGATTGGCATAGCCTTCCATGTCCCCACCCCCAATGTGTCCGTCGTGGATCTCACCTGCCATCGGGAGAAAGCTGCCAAGTACGATGACATCAAGAAGGTGGTGAAGCAGGCGTCGATGGTCCCCTAAAGGGCATTCTGGGCTACACTGAGGACCAGGTTGTCTCCTATGACTTCAACAGTGACCCCAACTCTTCCACCTTTGATGCTGGGCTGGCATTGCCCTCAACGACCACCTTGTCAAGCTCATTTCCTGGTATGACAATGAATTTGGCTACAGCAGCAGGGTGGTGGACCTCATAGTCCACACGGCCTCCAAAGAGTAAGAGCCCCCCTGGACCAGCAGCCCCAGCAACAGCACTAGAGGAAGAGAGGCCCTCAGCTGCTGGGGGGCTCTTTGCCCCCAACTCAATCCCCCAACAACTTGAGAATGTTCCATCCAGCCCACTTGAAGGAAGGGGAGGGGCTTAGAGAGCCCCACCTTGTCATGTACCATCAATAAAGTACACTGTACCCCACCAAAAATCATTAACTACTAAAATTTAATATTTTAAAATGCATAGTACAGTGACTAAATATCTAGATAAAAGAGAATAATCATTTTAAATGTAGGGATTTTTATTTTTATTTTCCATGATAATTCAAATATAAACTTTATGTGCAGGGCATTTATTGCAATTTCTAGTATCGTGTTTCATTACAAGTCTGTTAAAATTTAATTCTGTGGAAGTTACATATTAAGAAAGACATTTTTTCCAGTGCTTGTCCTTTCATACACCTATTGGTGCTTACCTAATCATAAGAGCTGCAAAGGGTCTCTGAGCTCTAAAAAGCTTCCATGGCAAAGCCCATGTTCCTTTGCTACCAGCTAGGTCATTTTGGGACATTTCCACGTTTATGCTTAACATATGATAATTTATTCTGCTTTTATCTGCTGAGTCCCTCTTGAAGTTTGTCACTATGAAAACAGTATAAACCAATTAAGAATCCAGATAACAGAGACATTTTTAATTAACTCTGTGGAAAACATTTTAAAGTTTCCCTTAATGCAATGATTGTAATCAATCCGAAATGTATTTGCTCTGCTTTTTACAAATGAGCTCAATGAGTTTGCATGCTTCCTCCTCTGGTCACATATTTTAACCCTCTATCTTGAAAGTCAGGGCCATATTGCCAATGCACAAGAAATGTCATATTGTAAAACCATAATCGAAAAACGGATAAAATATTATTATTGGGCATGGGGGGTATTTTCTCATTAGACCATGAACAGAATATAGGGTCATTCACTTATATAGTGTAGCAGTCACACTTTCTGTCAGTTTTACTTTGTATGAAACTGTCAATCAGCCTGATGATGGTTGTGGGAGGTATGGCTTTTTATAATAAAGACACTGGGAACCCCTCCCCCCTCACTCTGCCCCTTGTCTTTCCTACTTGCTAGAAGTCTGCTTACCTTCAAATAAGGCCAACTGTGTAAAGAAACAAAATCAGTGACACTCATGTATGTACAAGAAAGAACTTTAGATAATGAAGTAATTCCATGTCAAGAAGGCAACCCAGGCCCCTGGGGCTGCTAAGAGCTATCAGCACCCTGCTATGTCTCCACAGACCTTGGATCCACGAGACTCTGAACCCAACTGCCTGCAGTCTTCTTGAACCCTGCTTCATCTTTCTGCATCATTCATGGGTCAGTAGCTACGTAAGCCTGAAGAGGGCTCCAGCTACCATCCCAACTCATAGATATAAGTTGCATTGGGCTGCAATGCCCTCTTGATGTAAGATTACTTGATATAAAGCTCTTTCTTATACATATATGTCACTGGTTTTGTTTCTTCAGACAACCAAATCTAATTCATGTAGTAAATATTTTTGTTTTGTTTCAAATGAACTGGTATATCACAAAAGAATCTCAGTTTTACTTTTCCTCCCTTTATAGCCACTCAAACCAATGTTTAAGTCTGATGGGTAAGGAATTTGGAGGGATTTTAAGGCTGTTATTTTTCTCTCTCTCATTTTTTGAATTTTAACTTTATTTTACTTATCATTTTTATTTTATTCCTGATTGTAATTTTGTTGTTTATTTCGATTTTTCCTTTTTGTTTATGAAATAAGTTTAAAAGAAAAAGCCCTTCTCATCAAATGAAATCAGTAACAGCATACCATAAACCCCTCGATATGAAGTTTCTTTTTTTCCTGTTCCCACCCTCCCTCTCTCTTCTCAGTATCCCTGGTCTCATCATCATCATTAAAGTCTTATCCTTTTGTTTGAAAATACTTTTTCCTGGTATTTCCCTTTAAAATAATTGTCAAAAATATGTATGTGTGTGTGGCAGTTTGATTTTATGTTAATGTGAACATGTATTAAAGTATAGGGGTGAAATCCAACCTGTCAATCAGACCACAGCCTGATGATGCCCGCTCAGGTCTGTGGCTTTCTTACCAGGGAAAGACTGAGAATTTCCCTCTTTGTCAGTCTCTCCACCTTCCTAAGTGCTGGAACTCTGTGTTTGCCTCTAGAGGTGATCCCACAGGGGCTGCCTGACCCTGAGAGGTGTCAGCACCCTGCCATATTTCCACCACCTTGGATCTATGTGATTCTGCACCCAACAGGCCTGTGATCTGCCTGAATCCTGCCTCACCTTTCCATAGCATCAGCCTGAAGCTACATGAGTCTGAAGAGGCCCCCTAATTAGCACTTGACTTATGGGTTTGAGTTTCTCCAGGCTGGGATGCCTTCTTGATATGGATTACTTCTTGATGCAAAATTCTATCTTGTACATAGATGGGTATCACTGATTTTGTTTCTCCAGACAACCCAGACTAACATAAGGAGAGATTTACTGAGTTTGCTAAGCATCCTCTGTAATTGTGTACATGTTTTAAGATGTTTGACAGACTCATCATAGTTTTTAAAGGATGTATAATATTCTATTGTACCAGTTTGTTTATCCGTTCGTTTATAATCAGAGTTTTTTTTCCCCATAGTTTTGCTATCATAGACATTGCCTCAATAAACATAGGTATCCATATGTTTGTGTTTTGTTCTTCATTTCTTTGGGGTATATACCAATTAGAGAGATTTCGGGATCATATAATATTTATATTTGCATTTGTTTAAGGAAGCACCATATTGATTTCCAAAGTAGTTCTACAATTCTACAGTTCCACCAGCAATTTATGAGTGTTCCAATTTCTAAACATCCTCTCTCGCATTTATTATTTTTTTAAGAAAATTTTACTGAGAGTGTTTGTGTGAGGTAGTATCTCATTTATGTTATAATGTGTATTTTTCTTATATCTAATTAATGCAAACATTTCTTCATATGATTGTTGGCCACCTAGACGTAATCTTTAGTAAATTGTTTATTCATGTCCTGTGCCCATTTTTTGAATGGGACATTGTATTTTTCTTAAGATGTAGTTTACCCTAGATTAAAAAAATAACTATTTATCTGCTATATCATAGCTAAATATTTTTCCCAATCCGTGGTGTCTGCTTTAACTCTTTTGATGTAGTACTTTGATGTCCGTACATGTTGTATTTTTGGAATGCCTCGGTCCTTTATTTTGTCTTCTATAGTGTGGCTATTCTTAAATTATGATCAATAGTATGTTTATGTCTTATATTAGAGGCCTTAAAATTTGTGCCTATTTTTCATTGATGGTCTTTAGGATTCTAGGGTTTATATTTAGGTCTTAATCCATCTTGAATTTATATTTGTGCGGGATATGAGATATGGGTGTTGTTTCATTCTTTTGCAGGTAGAGATCAATTTTTTTCAGCACCATTTACTGAAAAGGCTATCGCTTTTCCCACTTAATGTGTTTTGGTCCTTACCTATTTTGATTGCTGGGGCTATTTAATATATTTTAAATATGAGAGTAAAAGTCTTCCTACATGGCTTTTGTTTTTTAATAGTATTTTATTTATCCTTGGTTTCTTTCATTCCCATATAAAATTTCTAAATCATGTTTCCATTTCTTTGAAGGATTGTGGTGGAATTTAGTTCAAAATTTCATTAAATTTATAAAGTGTTTTTGGTAATATTGACATTTTCAATATATTCTGCCTATTTATGAACATGAAATTTTCTTCCATTTGTGTACATCCCTTTATGCTTCTTGTAGAAGTGTTTTATAGTTTTCATTGTGTAAGTGTCTTATTTCTATGGTAACATTTATTTATAGATATTTTATCTTTTGGGAAGTAATTGAAAATAGTGTTATACTTTTAACTTCCTCTTTGGTGTTATCTTTAATATACAAGAAGCTAGCTGATTTCTATATGTTAATCTTATAGCCTGATATGTTGCCAATTTTTAAAATTATTCCCAGCAATTTTTAAATTGGATCTTTGGGGTTGTCTATATATAGCATTATATCATGTGCAGATAAAGAGAGTTTTGTTTCTTCTGTGCCAGTGTGGGTGTCTTTAATATCTTATAGCTCTGGATAAGACTTCTAGGACTATATTAAATAAGAGTGGTGATAAAGGGCAACCCTGTCTGGTTCCCATTCATAGGGGAAATGTTTTCAATTTCTTTCCATTAAGTGAGATGCTAACCATTGGTTTCACAAATGTGGCCTTTTGTAACCTGAAGAATTTCCCTTCTAAATAGTAAAAAAAATAGTGATCCTACAAAAAATACTACACATTATAACAGACTTTATGAATATAGAGATAAGAATCTACTGTCTAGTGGCTCATTATCTAGAAACTTAAAATTAAGTAAGACCACAATTGATGGGTGGTGTGGGGAAAAAAAGGGTGAGGGTACTTATTCTATCTGGAAAGTTAGCACAAGACTTGATGATCTAAGTACTTCCTCTGGCCTCCATCTGTTAGGTTCCTCTGTGCACAGGAAAAACTTCTTAATTAGACGTGACATTTCTGGTACCTGACAAACTGTTCAGCACAGCCTATGGTATCTCTAAACTGGCTCTGTCAACATTATTTAATCATCTACCTAGAAGGAATCTGAAACTTGATAATGGAGTTAATTTATCTTTAGAATTACTTAAAACCATGAGTTAGAGAAGGTGGAATCTTATGTGTTCTCTACTTTAAACTCAGAGAGACTTCAAGTTTATCACCGAGAGAATTTCTAAAGGGTATATGAAGTTAGAGAAATGTTGAACTGGTATCTAATGCTTGCTTTAGAAATTTAAAGGAGGTGAGAGTGTGGCTAATGATATTAGTTTAAAGCAATACAACAGAAAGGACTGTGTTGGTAGTGACCTGAATGCCCATGGAGAGTATTGTTAAGAACCCAAAGTGGATTTTTAAAAGACAATCAGCTCTATATGTCTTAAAAGGGAACCTGGTGGATTAATATTACCTCAATACTGTGTTGAAATCCCAAGCTCAAAAGGTAAAGAGGAAAATGTAAAGGAGTCATTTACAGAAGAGGCATTTTCTTATTAAAGGTCCTGCACTGTGAGGTCCTTAGTATATATTTCCAAAAGGAACCACGAGAGTGAAAGGTCCAATGATATTGAATTTTCCACATTCAGGCAAAAAATATTTATTTTGCACGTTTTTACATCTTTAAAAAAATAATTTTATTGAGAGCTCTTACAGATATTACATTCGTTATTTCAATCACATCAAGCATTATTGCACAATTGCTACCACAGTCAGTTTCAAAACATTTTCTTTGTTCTTGAACTCCTTGATATCTGCGTCCCTTATCACATCCCTCCCTTACGCTACTGCTTATTATATTATTACTATTACTACCATGTCTTATCTTTCTTCCTGCTTAAAACTTTGTAGGGGTCAGAGACCTTGCACAGTAAGCAAAGAGGAGATGGAGTCAATATAGCCTCCTATTCAATTCCTCAGCTATTGGCCTTTTATTTGATTTAGACTTCAGCTGGGAGAAATTAAATTAAATCATCATTTTTATCATCCAGTGTTACATCATCCTAACATGTATTGCTGTATTTGAATTCATTGTTGGAGCCAATGTAGCCAATACTGAGTACTGAAAGATTGCTTCTGTTTTACTGTCCCTCTATTTATTAAGCATGATATCTTTCTCCAAGAATGGGTTCCTCCTATGGGATTTGTCTTAAGCAAGATGACATCTCATTGTCCTTGCCTCTAGGGAACAGTCTTGGCTGTATTTCTTCCAACACTGATGAAATTAAATTAGAACTCGGAATTTTTACTATAAAGCTATAACTATAAAAAGTAATATGACTATGACATGGGAGTAGAACTTGTAGTATTAACCCAAAGGAAATGTTGCTATGATTCAATACAAACAGAAAAATTATCAGACACATATGGAGTGGAACAAATAAATAACCTCCATGCAGGTTTTGAGGACCTAGCAAAAAAAATCACAAATTTGGCTTCTGCTTACAATGCATTGATGAGTCCTTTCATCTAGTAAACCATCTAAGAAAAAATTAGGACACATGGTCTGACAAATGACTGTTGTTTTCTAAAATGTCTTGTGTTTATGTGTTTTAGTTTGTGAATTAATTTTCCGAAGGGCTTCATAGAAACACATTTTTGTATTTTTCTTTTGTAAACTTGTTTTCTAGATGTATTTTAAGGTTAATAGTAATATATACCCCTTGAAAATAAACTAAATTCACCGAAAGGTAGAAAGGAAAAAGAAACCCATGGTGTAACCCCCAATTCACCTTTTGAAATATTTCCTTTGCGCTTCCTCAGGTATGTTCCCCTAAACTGTTGGTACCTTATCTATGAACTTGTTTGATAGAAAAGATTATGTCCTGCTTTGTTCATATTTAACACTAAAATGTCGATCGTATTCAACGTTGCCACAATGGCATTGGTGGTGTGCGTAGGTGCTGTCAAGCCCAACATACCACAGATGATACAATCCTATGGACAACACTGCCCTGGCCCATGGAAAATGATTTTGAACATTCTCTTTTTCTGTACCTTTTATTATTAAGGTTAGTTGCCTAGTTCACCCATGCAACAAGCAACCAGACCAAGCTAACGGACATTTCCAAAAATGCCTCTCTGGGTTTCTTTAAGAGAGTTTCTTTAAGAGAACGCCTCATCTTGCTCCTGAAGAGTGGCTGGTGGCTTGTACCTGCTGACCATGCAGTTAATAGCCCAATGCACAACCAATGATGTTTTCAAAGCACGCTTTTCTAGCAATAGAATTATATAATCTAACCCCGTGAAGTACATTGTTGTTGTTAGGTACCATCTAGATGGTACCCACTCATAGGGAACCTATGTAAAGCAGAACAAAACGCTGCCCGTTCCTGTGCCATCCTGACAATAGTTCTTATGTGTGAGCTCATTGTTGCAGCCACTACACAATCAGCCTTCTCAAGTGACTTCTTCTTTTTCAGTGTCCCTCCAATTTACCAAACATGGTGTCCTTCTCCAGGGACTGGTCTCTCCTGACAACATGTCCAAAGTACGTAAGATGAAGTGTCACCACCCTTGCTTCTAAGGAGCATTCTGGCTGTACTTCTTCCTAGATAAATTGGTTTGTTCTTTTGGCAATTCATGGTACTTTCAAGATTCTTCTCCAGCACCACAATGCAAATGCATCCAGGCTGCTTCAGTCTTCCTTATTCAGTGTCCAGGTTTCACATGCAGATGAGGCGATTGAAATACCCTGGCTTGGGACGCATGCCTTAGTCCTCAGAGTAACATCCTTGATTTTCAACATTTTAAAGAGGGTTTGTACAGCAGATTTATATACCTCATTAAACATATAAGTAAGTCAGTTCAGGCATCTGAGGACAAACTTTGGTCTAGAAGTCAAACTTTATCATACTCAGCCTGTGCCTCTTTCAGTTACATTGGGCTGACTCCCCATCATATTGTAACATCCCGCTGGAGAATGTCAATATGTTTCACTTCTGACAATTTTGCTTCAGCTACTTATCTGGAATGTAGCCCACATACTGAAAATTCCCTTTAGAATGTATGTATTTCAGGTAGCTATTGAACAAAATCAACCAAATGAGTTGTCTATTCAAACCGCAATAGAAATCCAATCTTCTCACAACCTACTTACCACTAATTTCACCTTTAAAACAATTCTTACATGATTGCGCTGGCAGATTTGCATTTATCAGGATGGAGTCTAAATTGCGGTAAATTATATTTTGCATGTGGACAATTAAGTACTGCTGCATTAGTACATAAAATTAAAAGGAAAGTATTCACCTGAGATGAATGCCGACTTAATCTAACTTCTGGAATGTGTTTATGTTCACAAAAAAAAGTATTGACAATTTTCTAAGTGATAAAAAGCACATGCTCATTCAGTTACAAGAGTAAGGAAATGGCACTGGAGTCATTTGTCAAACTCAATTTTCTACCATGGAAACTCTGCAATTAATTTTTAAACTAACAAATGTAAGCTTAAGTACATTGCCTGGTGGGTAGCATCAAACGGAGAAACTAATTTATGATGATAATCATTGTCAATTTAATTCTACTAGAAACTCCGTTGTAATAGGTTATGTGCCCATATGTCCATAGAGGACCATGCAATCATTATTAGTCCACCAGATAGGAGGCAATTTTCCAGAGGACCCTGTTAAATCTAGAATTGCCAAAGCTGCTATTTTTTTTATCGCATGTTTCAGCATAACATGTAGTTTCATACTTTGAAAAACAGATTATGGTCATTTTGTTAGTGGTCCCACTGAGTAAATGTCAATATTACTATATCAACAGGCCAACCTATGGAATAGGTTTCTGGATAATGGTGATAAATCATATTAGAAAGTTCCAAAATATAACTAAATATTACAGTATTTGCATTGGAAAGATTTTGAATGGCCATTTATATTAATTACCTAACCATAAGCTTAAACCTCAGTCACTTAAATCTTCCTCTAGATTGAATATGTGTTTTTATTCTTCTATAAGAACATTTTTGTTTCCACACCGAGGCAAAGCACTGGGGGAGTGCAGTGGAACATCAAGGGAATGGAGCGGCAAGGTCCCCAGGGAATGCTGAAGGTGGACTTTGGGGCCAGGGTGTGGTGTCCCAACAGATTGGACTGGAAAATACTCCTAAAGGCCAACAAATGATCCTTGAACTAACTACAAGCTTTTCTTTCTTGTTGTCTTTTGTTTTGTTCTTGGTCAGTGGTTTGTTACTGTCTTTGTTGTTTTGTTGTATATTGTTGCTTGGTTTTGCTTTGTCTTGTTTTTGTGCATGTTATTATCTCTGCAGATCTGTCTAAATAAGATAGGTTGGATGAACAATCTGGAGGAGAAAACAACAGGAACGACAGTTCGGGGGGCACATCAGAGAAGGGGACGTGGGGAGGGGGTGGGGGCGGAGGAAGTGGTGTTAACAAACCCAGGGACAAGGAATCCAAATTGGTGGTGAGGTGGGCGTGAAAGGCCTGGTAGGGCATGATCAAGGGTAATGTAACCAAGAGGAATTGCTGAAACCCAGGTGGAGACAGAGCATGATAATGGGACAAGAGGAAAGTAAAGGGAAATAGATGAAAGAACTGGGAGGCAAAGGACATTTATAGAGGTCTAGATAAAGCCATGTGCATATGCAAACATATTTACATATGAGGATGGGGAAATAGATCTATGTGCCTATATTTATAGGTTTAGTGTTAAGGTAGCAGAAGGACATTGGGCCTCCACTCAAGTATTCCCTCGATGCAAGATTTCTTTCTTCTATTAAATTGGTATTCTATGATGCTCACCTTCCTGACACAACCGCTGAAGACAAAGCAGGCGAATAAGCAACTGTGGTGAAGAAAGCTAATGGTGCCCGGCTATCAAAAGGTATAGTGTCTGGGGCCTTAAAGGCTTGAAGGTAAACAAGCGGCCATCTAGCTCAGAAGAAACAAAGTCCACATGGAAGAAGCACACCAGCCTGTGCGATCACAAGGTGTCAAAGGGATCTGGTATAAGGTATCATCAGAACAACAACAAAAATCTTACCACAGTGAATGAGGGGGTGTGTGTGTGAAGAGTGGAGACCCAAAGCCCATTTGTAGGCAACTGGACCTCCCCTGTAGAGGGGTCTAGTGGAGGAGATGAGCCAGTCAAGGTGGGATTTAGCAACAATGAAAAATACAACTTCCCTCTAATTCCTAAATGCTTCCTCTCCCCCACCCCCATCATGATTCGAATTCTATCTTGCAAGTCTGGCTAGACCAGTGGATGTACACTGGAACAGATAGGAAATGTAAACACAGGGAATCTAGGGTGGATGATCCCTTCAGGACCAGTGGTGTGGGTGGAGAAACTGGGAGGGTAGAGAGAGAGTGGGTGGGAAAGGGGGAACCGATTACAAGGATCTACATGTTACCTCCTCCCTGGGGGTTGGAGAACAGAGTAGTAGGTGAAGGGAGACGTCGGACAGGACATAATATGACAAATTAAAAATTTATAAATTATCAAGGGCTCATGAGGGAGGGCGGAAAAGAGAGGGAGGGGAAAAATGAGGACCTCATGCCAGGGGCTTAAGTGGAGAGCAAATGTTTTGAGAATGAGGGCAATGAATGAATGTACAGATGTGCTTTACACAATTGATGTATGTATGGATTGTGAGAAGAGTTGGATGAGCCCCTAATAAAATAATTTTTTTTTAAAAAGGAACATCTTTTTTCCTTCTAACATAATTTCAATACACGAAATTGAGCTTCTAAAAGTTCCTCGAAAATGGAATTAAAAGACAATGATATTTTTCCAGAAAACTGTTAAAGCCCCCTCCTATAGAATTTTGATAGGATATTTCACATACCCAACGTAAACTAAAATATTCATGTGTACATCCCTTGGCACTTTAGACTGTATCACCCAAAACTTCATTAGTAATAAAAAGATAAGAAGTGACATTTTAATAACAACTTAAATTTTATGAAGTGATTAATACCAATAGTAATATTGACTCTAGTTTAAAGAAGAGAATGAGTTGCACAGTATAATATGGCTTACATAACTTCATAGTAAAATTTTAATTGAATATTTATCGTGAAAACCTCTTTTTAGATTTAGAAATAATACATATGAAGCTTCTACCAATTGAACTCAAGTCTGTAGTCTCACATTTGAGTCATATTCATTTGACCATATTCTATCTAGCAAATCTACTCCAGAGGTACTGAATATCTCCTGCCACTGTGTCTTTGTAGGGCTATAGATCTGGTCATTTGATCAACTGAAGTAACCAGTCCTGTCCTTCCAAAACTTGAAAATTTCTCCCGTCAAATTTTGACATTCAAATTTGAATATTACTTCTAAATAAGGTAACATTCTAGATGTTACTACATCTTACCCAAAGCAGTTGGATGGTCATCCTCTGTCATTGAACAGTATATTTTATGTACTTAATAGTTTTTTTTCCAGTATTTGGGGTTTTTCTAGTATTTTCTATCTACTCAACTGTGTGTGCAGTGCAGTGAATTATTTATGGCTCTTCTAGTTATGATTAGCCCTGCTAGGTCTAGGAAAGGAAGGAGAAAAAGATACTGCTTGGATAATATGGTTCAGCTGGGAGTGACTGTTAACAGGATTCATGGTAACGGTCATCTTGATAGGGGAGGGGACAGCATTACCGTGGCATTCTATTTGGGAAAAATAAAATATTATGTTTTCAAATTCCTACAAAGAAAAATATAAACTGGTAATTAAAAGGTTATCATGATTCCTGATAAATAATCTAAATATTATTCATACATTCTATATATGTATATACATACATATATTGGTACATTCACATACTATATTTAATTAACAAATAAACTTAGTTATCTATTGTGCTCAGCTGCTAACAGATATTGGTGGTTTAGAGCACACATAGTAACCTGGTGATCTGGTCCTACACATATTATATCCCAGAACACCCTATGGGGCAGCTCTTCTTAGCCACATGGGGGTCACTATGAATAGAAATTGATTGCCCCTAGCAACAACAATAACAGTGAAATTAGGTAGAAACTTTTCTAAAGAGCTGATATGTGTAAGCTCCATCAAGAATGATAAGAGTTCTGAATTGATAAAAATTTGCTAATAAATTAATCATCTGTTCTGTCTCCACTGGTAATTTAGGCCAATCAGTTGGAACTCAGATAAGCAAGATAAATAACACTGTCCTGCCAGTTGTACAGATGTTTGCTCAATATTCACTCATTATAAATTCAAAATTGAATCATTTGTGATGTCTAAATCAATGAATTCGTGTGGACTGTTTAAGTTTTCTGATGATAAATGATTTTTAGAAATGAACCACAATAGAAAGGCAGGTTTACTCTCTTCCAGGGCCACTGATTCCACCCTCACCACAAGTAGCCGTCTAGAATAGCTTGGGTAAAGACTACAGTATATAGATTACAGCTATATTTTTTCAGGGGGGGGGGAGAATCCAATTCTCATTAATGAATGTATAGTTCAAAGCACCTGCATTATAGAGATTACAGATTCTAATTAGGGTGTAACCAGATATTATGGGAGAAGATCCCCAATAAAATCATCTCTAAATTTTACACTCAGAATCCCTGTAAAATATATTAAGTTGGCAATGTGCAAATATCCACATCATAAGCTAGCAATTTCATATGTACTATTTTGCCTTGTCTTTCTCCCAGAACTTGATGATACACATTGCCTGTCCCCTAAAGACCTCATCAAAAGACTAACATATAAATATCTAGTATTAAGTCATGACATGGATTGTTAAACTTGGGTAATGTAGTTTTTTCCAGATTTAGAAAATAGAGAGTCAAAGAGTAAGACCTAATGTTTGTCTATCCATCACTTCTCTGTAAGAAGGGTGTGAGAGAGTATTCTGCAGGTGTGATTTTTCTGTCCACACACCCACAGCAAGTGGTCTTCATATTGAGTAGGGAGAATTATCTTGGATTTCTACAGTCTGCATGAACTCTCTCTATAGGCACTTTCAAACCTTTTGCTCGGTGTTGCAGAATAGAAAATAGGGATTATCATGAAAGTCATGTCTACTCACTTCCTTTTGAAAAAACTTTAGCTTTGAATGCAAAATTCATTTTATGGGTTGATGAAGGTGACCATGGGAAGAAATTTCAATAGTTCTACACTACACAAATATATGTGTGTGTGTGTAATCTCTCCTCTCACACAACCATCAAGTTGATTGCAACTCAAAATCATCCTATAGGACAGAGTTGAACTGCAGTCATTGGGTTTCCTACTGTGTCACGCTTTAAGGAAGCAGAGTGCTTCATCTTTCTCCTGTAGAGCTGCTGGTCATCTTAAATTGATGACCTTGAGATTAGATGTCCAACTCATAACCAATTGGCCTCCTGTCTGAGAAATGGGATGGTTAATAATACCCCTGGATGGTTTAGCTCCATTAGTTTAGAACTTATATTTTTTTCTTTAACAGTTTAAAAACATTTTTCCATCAAGGGCATTTGAAATGAAAGTATTTGCCATTACTAAGAACAAACAGAAACATCCAACACACTGGAATTTTTCATTTTGTATCCATTTATTCTCTTTCTTAACCAAATTCCATTTTCCTTCATACAAAATCTGCTCTCAAATCTGCTTACTTATTCATAATGTAGCCAATGAACATATAGGTGTACATTACAAAAATTGAAGCATAAATAAATCAAAGGCATATCATAAGAGAAGCTTATGTCTTTCTGTGTCTTATTTTTATAGTCCATTTGTAGATATTCTTGTATTTTGTTTACTAATAAAATATGATTTTTTTAATAGTAAAACGCAGAACTCTACTCTGAAATATTGTATTTTCCAAGGGCAAAGTTACATCATATTAAATTTAGGGGAAATGTAAGTACTCGGCAGTGTTTTCTATAGAAAACTCTCCCAAAATGTGTACATTATTGATTTTGTAGTATTGAACCTGTGTAAAGCAGGCCTTCCAGGAGAACAAAGCAAGTTGCTAACATGTAGTCACTTTTAAAGGGTCTAATTTTTCCAGAATGTGTACACTGCGCTATTAGATATGCATTCATTTGGATAGTAAATGCATTTCCATATTCTAGGGTCTCCATTTTTAAATACAAATACAACTGAGTAACTATTTAAGCCATTATCAGGCAAACCTTTTGCTTCTTGTTGGGTGCCATCAGGTCTGACCTGTAATAAACCTGTGTACAACAGAAAGAAATATTATTTGGTTCTGAAAGTGGCTACCATCTTGAACATTATTGTTCTGCTTGAGCTCATTGTTGCAAACACTATGCACCCATTTCATTGAGACTCCTCTTCTTTAGAGAAAGACTGGCCTGTCTACCTCCTGAAACAGTTATGGTCTCAGGAAGCCCCAGGGGATTACTATGAGTCAGCATTGCCTCCATGACAGAGAGTTTGGTTTAGTGGCGATTTACCAAGCATCCTTTTTCTAGGGACTGGTCCTTCCTTATAACATGGCTCAAGTATGTACTATGAAGTTTTTCCATCCATGTATTTGAGGGGAATTCTGGCTGTAATTCTTTAAAAATAGATATGCTTTTTCTCCTGGCAGTCCATGATAATTTTAACATTCTTTACCAACACCATAGTTCTTCTTCATCAATTCTTTTTCAGTCTTCTGTATTCATCACCTAGATTTTACATACATATAAGGCAACTGAAAGTATCCTGGCTTCGTGCACAACATGACATCTTTATTCTATAGCACTTTACAGAGACCTTTTCTAGAATGTCTATCCAAAGTAAAACGTCCTTTGATTTCTTGACTCTTGCTTTCATGAGTGTTGATTATGGATCCAAGTAAAGGGAAATCCTTGACAACTTCAAACTCTTCTCTATCATTTATTAGTCCAGTTATGATTTTGGTTTTCTTTACAGAGTTAATCCATACGGAAGGCTGTAAGCTTTGATCTCCATTAGTAAGTGCTTTAAGTCCTCTTCCCTTTGGGGAGGCAAAGGGATGTCATCTGTCTCTCACAGTCGTTGATGCGCCTTCCCCCAATTCTGCTATGATGAGTGGCATCTTCCTTTTTGACTTTCCAACGCCAAGCATTTTCACATTTCCTTATCATACTTTATCTTGTCTTCTTGAACTGCCCTTTGAAACTTCCTCTTCAGGTAATTTCCTTCAACATTTCTCCATTAATTTGGCTATTCTCTGTACAAGAGAAATTTAAAGACCTCTTTTCACACTCATCTGGGTCTTTTCTTTCTTTCCTGCCTTTTTCATGAAATTTTGTTTTCTTCGTGTATAATGTTCTTTGTGTAATCCCATAACTCCTCTTGTCTTTGGTCATTAGAGCTCAATGTGTCAAATATGTTCTTGAGGTTTGTAAATTCATGCAGGATATAAATAAGGTTGCGCTTTGTCTCTCATGGATTTGTTTTCATTTTCTTCAACTTCAACCTGAACTTGCATCTAACGAATTGATGATCTGTCACAGTTGGTCTCTGGCCTTGCTTTGGTTGATGCTATTGAGCTTCTTCCTGCATTGTCCCTTCTCAAAGATGTGGTCAATTTGAGCCCTGTTTGTTTTTTTCTATATAGCAAAGTCCACATGTATAGTAACCATTTATGTTGTGGGAAAAGGGTATTTGTAATGAATATGTCATTAGTCTTGTAAAATTCTATCAGGCAATCTCTAACATCTTTATTATCACTCAAGCCATACAGATCCTTCTTTGTTTTCAACTTTTGTATTCCAGACACTAGTAATAATGAATGCATCTTGCCTGTATGTTTTATCAGTTTGGGACTGAAGAAGTTGATAGAATCTTACACTTCTTATTCATTGGTTTTATTATATACTGTGTACAATTAAAAGTTGCACAAACTGGTCTTTCATGTAGGTGTATAGACATGATCCTATCACGGTCAGCATTGTACTTCTAGATAGATTTCGAAAACTCCTTCTTGATTAAGAATGCTACCCCATTCCTCTTGAATGTGTCATTCCCAACCCGGGTGGTATAGTGGTTACTCACTGGGCTACAATCCTTAACATCAGCAATTCCAAACCACCATCTGCTCAGAGGCATAATGATGGGGTTTTCTACTCCTGGAAAACAGTTACAGTCTCAGAAACTCACAGCAGAAGTTCTACCCTATTTTATAGGGTCATTATGAGTTTGGCATTGACTCAATGGCAGTGAGTTTGACTGTTTTTTTCTTTGGGAGGAGGGCATAATAAATCATACAATTCAAAATGACCTAACCCAGTCCATTTTCAGCTTACTTATTCATACAATATTGATCATTATCAATTCTGTTTCATGTTTATGACATTCAGGTTTCCTAGTGTAATACTTAAGATATTTCATATTCTAATTGCTAGTAGATGTTTACATGTGGCTTCTCATTTTGAGTAATACTCCATCAGAGAATGAAAGTCCCCAAAACATTACTGTATTTACTTCCATAAGATGAACTCTATCATGAGGGAGTGGCTCTTCCCCAGTAATAATCAGATCGTCTTCCAAATGATTAGTTCACCTTCTGGCACTATATCCAACTACATTTTGTGACTATTCATTATTTTTAAATGGCCAATCCCTTAAAAGAAGGAATGTTATCCATTGGGCTGCTGACTGAAAGGTCAGAAGTTTGAAACTATGTGCTGATTTATGGTAGAAATATGAGGATTTTTGTTCCTGTAAAGATTTACAACCTCGGAAGTCCTAGGGAGTCATATTATAACCATTGGTGTTACTTTGAGGCACAATCAACTTGATGGTAGTGGATATAATCATTCAGAAGTGGACCACCAATCCTTCCTAGTATGTCTGTGTTGACAGTGTAAGCCCTCTGCAATCTGTCCACCATAAATGACCCTGCTAGTCTCTGAAATGTCAGTGGCATATCTTTCAGCATCATAGCAACATGCAAGCCACCATAGAATGGCAATAGACCAGTGGCATAACCTTCTGTTTCCTTTCAGGTAATTGGATTAATATCCAATTTTTAAACCAGTGGAATTTTTTAGGACCACAATTCAACAGGAGCATAAAAAGGATTATAGCACAGAAATCTTGAAACCAAAAATTTCTGTGCTATTATCATTTCTATGCTTCTGTTGAGGTTACTTATGTATTAAATGAGAGTATGATTGATTTAATCGACTATTGGTATGTTGTTGTTAGGTGCCAACAAGTCTGCTCTGACCCAAAGCAACCCTATGTACAAAAGAATGAAACATTGCACAGTCCTGTGCCATCTTCACGATTGTTCCTATACTTGGGCCCATTGATACAGCCACTGTGTCACTCCATTTTGCTGAGGGCCTTCCTCTTTTTCACTTCTGTTCCATTTTACCAAACGTGATATCCTTCCCCAAGGATTGGTATCTCCTGACACTATGTTCAAAGTATGGAATCAGAAGTCTTGCCTTCCTTGACTCTTGCCTCTAAGGGGCACTCTGACCTTACTTCTTCCAATACAGATTGGTTTGTCCTTTTAGCAGTCCATGGTACTTTCAATATTCTTCTCCAGCACCACCATTCTAATGCCTCAATTCTTATTTCGCCTTCCTTATTTAATGCCCAACTTTCCTATGCATATGATGCAATGGAGAATACCATGACTTAGGTCAGGCGCACCTTAGTCTTCAAAGTAACATCTTTGTTCATCAATACTCTGAAGAGGTCATGTGCAACAGGTTTACCTAATGCAACACATCTTTTAATCTCTTGAGCACTGCTTCCATGAGCATTGATTGTGGATCCAAGTAAGACACAATCCTTGAAAACGTCAACCTTTTCTCCATTTATTGTGATGTCACCCGCCTATTGCTCCAGTTGTGAGGATTTGGGTTTTCCTTACACTGATTCATAATCCATACCAAATGCTGCAATCTTTTATCATCAGCAGCAAGTGCTTCAAATCCTCCCCACTTTCAGCAAATAAGGCTGTGTCATCTGCATACTTCAGATTGGTAATAAGCCTTCCTCTGATCCTGATAGTGCATTTTTCTTCAAATAATCCAGATTATGTGATGATTTGTTAACATGTAGATTGAAAAATTATGGGGAAAGGCTACAAACCTCATGCATGCCTTTCCTGATTTTAAACCACGCAGTATTCGCTTGTTCTGGATACACAACTGCCTTTTGGTCTATCTACATTTTCTGAATGAGCTTGGTGAAGTGTTCTGGAAATCCCATTCTTCTCAAGGTTATCTAGAATTTACTGTGGTCTACTCAGTCAAGTGCCTTTGCACAGTCAATGAAACGCAAGTAAACATATTTTTTGTGTCCTTTGCTTTGAGCCAAGATCCATCTGACATCAGCAATGCTATCCCTTGCTCCACATTCTCTTCTGAATTTGGCCTGAACTTGTGGCAGTTTCCTGTCAATGTCCTTTGGCAAGCAGTGCTGGATGATTATAGACATATAAATATTGGTATAAGCCTTAGATGTTTAGAAAACCATAGGAGAAGGAAAAAGTTTTAGAGGTTTCCTCATTTAAATATTTCACAGTGTAATGGAAGAACTATGCCATCAGGAATCGTATCATAGGTGAAAAAGTATTAGTTCATCAGAATACTTTCCAGGGGTCCAGCTAGGTGACGACAGATCTTGTAGAAATGAATGGCTAGAGAGGTGAAATTTGATAAAGCAGGAGAAAGATACATAGAGAAAAATGAGGGGGACAGTGGATACTGCATTAGGAAGCAAGGGCAGCAATGAGTGATTAGGCACTGTAAAGTAGAGGGACAGCAAAGAAGAGGAAGACCCTCAAGGAGATAGAATGAAACAGTGGCTGCAACACTGGGCTCAAGCATAGGAATTGTGAGGCTGGTGCAGTTCTGTTGTGCACAGGGTCCCAATGATTCATAACTGACTCAATGACACCTAACAAAAACAAGAGGATTATTTCATTTTAAATGTGAATGTGTTGCATGGAAGTCATTAAGCAGCACCAAAAACTTTCTGTGAATTTGCACAAAAGCCACCTCTGATCAAGGTACCAAGAACGATAATTCAAGAAGACGATGGATAGTATTTATTGATTGTTATCAATGTGAAATTCACTGCAATCAGATTGATTTCATCTCATAGCAACCTTATTGGGCAGGGTATGCTTTCCCTTGCGGATTTCTGAGCTTCATTATTTGCTGAAGTAGAAAGCCTCATCTTTCTCCCACCAAATAACTGATGGTTCTGAGCTGCTGACCTTTTGTTTAACAGCCCAAGTAGCCATGAAGCTAATAGGGCGAGCTGTCAGAATTTACTCACTGGCAGTGAGGTGTTTTTTTTTTTTGTTTTTAGTTTTTCAATGTGGCTAGATTTGCTACAGATTCCATGTTTCCATGTTGTGCCAGCTCTAGCCTAGTGCTTGGCATTGGTAGGCAAACAATTCACAGGTCTTGCATTTTAAAGAACAATGACCTTTAAAACTTCTCAAATAGTTACTTTCATGTAACAGCTCCTCACTTGTAAGGCAACATCTCTCTCTGTGTAAGCATGACTGGAGTTTCTTTTTATAAAGGTACCAGAATCTCTTGAAGCTTAGAATTAAAGCAACAGAATGAACTTCCACTCAGAGTTGGTAACTAGGATCAATTCTCCTGGTTTATTATTCTACAGGGCAAGTAGTTGCATATCATTGAGAGACTAATAGTGCACCATGAAGAGAAAAGTTTCAACTCCTTGAAACCCTATTATATCAGTCTCAGCATAATGAAGTACCCTGAGGATTTCAAATTCAGCCTTGCTACAAATTATGCTAAAGTCTGACTGACTAGACAGCTCTTGATACAGGTAGGGTCAGTAATTACATTGACCTAAAGACTGAACTATGTAGCATATGTGTGAAACTAAAGAAAAAAATGCCACCTAGTGCATAACATTGTTGGGGTGGTTAAACAACACATATAACATACGTATAACATGCATAATGAAGGTGATTTATATTAATACAGAATATTTTCATTTTATTGGATGTCAAGTCCTTTGAGTGCTGAAACACAGATGAAAATATTTGTTTCAGTAGGAGAGGCAAACAGTTACCATATTGTGTGATCACCGAAGTGTCATACCTGAGCCAACTCTCAGAGGGATTAGGGAAATTTTCATTGGGCATTTTATTCTAAAACTAGATAGGAAAATAAGTAGGCATTAGCTAGGCAGGGCAAAGGCATGTTACGGGAGTCAAAGTGTTCTAAAAACAAACCAGCCATTAGATAAGAGAGTATACGTTAAGTTTAAGGACTTGAGAGAAAGTCAATGTTGCTGGTGGTGGGTATTATTGACACATACATGGAAGATATCACCAGGGACCTACAAATACCTTCTAAAAGCGTAAATGTTACCATGTAGACAAAGGCAAAAATAAAATTATCTCAAGCAGAAAAATGGATGACAATAAATTTTTTAAAGATCTTTTTGCTGCAAAAGGAGGGAGTTATTGAGATTAGGCAGAGAAAATATGGTCTTTACAGTTGTCTGGACATTAACAAAAGAAAAAATAATTGATGATTTTTAATTATGAAGTTGGCAAAGTCTATTGAATGTACCATGGATTGCCAAAATAACGAATAATACAGTGTCAGAAGAAATACAACCTTAGAAGTGAAGAGAGTGAGGTTTCTTCTCATTTTGCTGAGAGACCAATCTCTAGAAGAGAACATCAGGCTTGGTAAAATAGAAAGTTACCAAAAATGCGAGAAATCTTCAATGAGATGAATTAACACAATAGCCACAATAATGGACGGAAACATATCAATTATCATAAACATAGTATAGGACCAAGAAAAATTTTGATCTGTTATATATAAAGTCATAATGAGACAAAACATAGTAATGGTAACTAACAGAGTTAATTTTAGCAATAGAGTTGCTAAAAAATCTTCTGAATATTCACATATAAATAATGAGGTGAATAGAACACTGGACTCCATCTGGGTCCTATAAAGATTCGTCCATTTAACTGATAATTATTGAGGATCACTTTCTGAATACCTATTGGTTAAAAAATACAAATATGGTTCTTGAATTAGTAGATTATACTTTCTGATAGGAATTATGTAAAGTAATTATATAATCATATAATTAAAATCAATAAATGCTGTACAGGAAATTAATATACAGGCTGTAGAGCATAATGAAGGCCAGAAGTAGAGTACATCCTATAGACCCCAAGACCCCTGTGTACTTTTTTGATGATAGCGATATCCCCCCCTACTGTTAATGAATTACTGGCACCACACTCTACAAGCAAGCCTCTTGACCTATGGGGCTAGAGTCCAGAGTCTTTGACTTTAGGCTTATATCAGAGTGGGATGGCCTATGGGTATTTATTGGAAGTGCTAAAGAAGTCAACAGGGCAGAAGTCAAGAAGCTCCATAGCTGAGAAGGCAAGGAGGAGAAAGAGGTCGTGCCTGCAGGTAGGTCTACGTGTTCCTGATCAGAACTTTATTTTGAACATTTTTTTAAATTCTTGAGATGTAACCTGTTAAATTTTCTAATAAACACTGTAATCATGAGTATTGTCTGTCAGTGGTTTGGCCACCATTGCACTGAATTTTTGATCCTAACCAAGAAGCAGAGAGTGTTCTGTGAGGGGCCGCTCATGTCAGCATTGGTAAAAAGTGACAGAAAGGTCGCGGGGTGGAAGAGTGCCTCTGCCTTGGCTTTGTGGTTACTCGTTGGGCTGCAATTGCCAGGTAAGCATTTCGAAGTCACCAGCCGTGCCAAGAAAGAAAGACCGGTCTTTCTACTCCCATAAACAGTTACAGGCTCAGAAACTCCCTGGGGCAAGTACAGTCTTGGAAGTTCACAGGACTACCCTGTCCTATAAGGTCCCTAGGAATGGGCATCAACTTGATGGCAATACGTTCATGCTGTTTTTCTTTCTTTCTTATGTTGAGTTCGATTCATTTTGCCTTTTGTGTAATCCAGAAGAGGTCAGACGTGGCTCCCACACCATTCTTGAAACACAATGTGTTTGGTATATATTTAAGTATAATAAAGCATTCATATTGGTGGATTTTACATGTGAGATTAGGAGAAGAAAAGGATGATTCTAAAGATTCTAGTTTGAAAACACTAGGTTGCTTACAGTGTCATTGGCTGAAACACCAAAGACTAAAACAGAAAAGTTGGGTGGAGACAGAGGATGGAATCAATTGGAGATGCCCATGAGACATCCAAATGAGAGAGCTATAGAGAAGCTGGGGAGAGTTGGCTGCATAGATAGCATTTATGGCCATAAAAGGGGTTGAGAGTACCTCTAGGAAGATTACAGATGAGAAATGCAAGAGCCAAGCGCTGTGACACTCCAACATTGAGTGGTCAGAAACAGGAGGGGGGCTGACCTAAGAAAACTAAAAGGGTCCTATCTTCAAATTCTTTCTGTTCCTAACTACCATTATCTCAATTCTAGCCATTTATGTTCCCGCTGAATCAAAAGAGTGCAATTTTTCAAGATGTGACAAGTATTTGGAGTTTCACTTTTTCACATTCTGCTTTTCTAGCTTTCAATCATCTACAACATCCTGGCAGGTAGTTTCTTAAAAATGGATCAAAATACTCTGCATCTGTGTGACTGCTCTTCAGATTATGCATTTCTGTTAATACACCAAAGAATTGATTCGCACAGGTCTTCTTGATGAAATTCTTGATGGCAGTGATATCTGTTTGATGATTCCTTAATCAAATATTCACAAGATAGATATTTGCATATAAGGTATGAGATTAAACAAACCAATTTCATTGTAAATGCTCCTTCTGCTGATGACAGTGTGAGATTTTTGACAGATTACAGAGCATTTCCCTGTTGGGCAGATTTGCTAAAAGGGGGGGGGGAATACAAATTTGACCTATTTCAAAGTAAATGACAAAGAAAAACAGCAGTAAATTCTTCTATCAATCGTGTTTGATGACCGCTGCAATTGCTCCAGAAGTTAAAACCTTGAGTGGTAACACTGAGTGCTTTTGTTATCCTTGAGTTTAGGTTTCTTAATATGGATTAAGGTTTCAGTGTTTAGAATTCTACTCGGCTAAATGCCTAAGGATATTGCACAGATTATCTCCAGTATTAGCCCATAAATTGAGATATGTCTTTCAAAGTTAGCCTTGTTTCTTAGAATGGAGTTCTAACATAGGTCTGAGAAATATGCTCTTTTAATGTCTGCTATAATGTTCAGTTTGTTGGATAGATATAGGATGGAGTTTCACAAAGTCCATGGAACAATGAGATTAAAAATGATAATTTTTTCACACACTTTTTGAAGATGTATCTATAGATATACAAACAAAAAACTTCACTGCCATTGAACCAATTACAACTCTTAATGACTCTATAGGTCAGAACTGCCCATGTATGTGGGTTTTCAAGGCTGGTCATCTTTACAGGAATAGAAAACCTCATCTTTCTCCTGCGGAGTGACTGGTGGTTTTGAACTGCTGACCTTTTTGTGATTAGCAGTCCACTCCATAGCCCACTACTCGACCAGTGGTCCTTTAGATATACATAGATATTTCCCATGGTATTTTTCCCTCCCAGATGTGAATACTTCGCAAAGAATGCTACTTTAATAATTAACAAAAGAAAACTTATTATCTAAACAAACAATGAGACAATACACACAAACACACAGTTATCTGCTTTAGAAAATGATTTTACTAATTAGCAGTAAACAAGGTGGGATGATATATAAACTTGGAAACCTGAGTCTCAATGCTACAACCTATGATTCTTTACTGACAATCTTCTTTTGTAGCTGTATATGAATGTTTGTGATAGGATTATCTAAAACCTAATGCACTGCTGGTTACAAAATTTCCCTGATGTCTATTCCTTCTTAATACCACCAATAAGGGATTAGAGAAAATGTGTTTATGCTTCTATTTCTTAACTGCCACCCAAACTCCAAGCAATGGCAAAAATGAGAAAAATTAATGATATAAAATTTGGTTTTCTCTTTATAGCAGGAATTAAAATCATCTGAGTCATGAGGAAATGTCTACTATTAAGCATCGTACACATGCATCAAATTGTTTCAAATATAATTGAATGAAGGACTGATAATAATTGTTTTGTGTGGCACATATTTCTTTATTTTAACTATGAGAACATAAAATCAATAGCTTGCGGAACATGTTATGCTGCCATACTCTAACCCTACCTACATCCATATCCTTCCAAAGACTCCATTTTGTGTCAATCTTTTCATATTATGGAAGAAATTACTTTGATATTTTAGAAATTGTGTTCCTCAAAAACATAAAGTGGTTTCTTTGAGGCTATATTTCAAATGGAATTGATCAAGGCTTGAGGTATGTTCCCAGAGGAACTCGGTTCTAGATGCCACTGGATTTACCGTTTACTAGAATTCTCTTTTCCTTGTCCAGCCCTTTATTTCTGCTCTCAGAAAGGCAGTTGATCAGAAAGCAAGCAGTCCTCTGTTTTTCTGTAGAACCTGAATGGTCATGGTGTGATCTCAATCTCAAACTCACTGTCATCAAGTTGACTTGAACTCATGATTTTGAAGGATAGAGGAAAACTCTCCATGTAGGTTTTGAGAGTTTAACTTTACAGGATTAGAAAGCCTCATCTTTTTTCCTGTGGAGCTGCTGCTGGTTTCCAACTACTGACCTTGCAGTGAGCAGTTGAACCTACGCCACTAGGGCTCCTTGCTCCTAGGTTGCATTATATAGTTGAGTTCTAGCCAACTGTCCAAGTACGATTCACCAATATTTCTGTGTGCACTCACTGCCATCGAGTCAATTCTAACCCATAACGACCACATAGGGTAGAATTGTCCCTGTAGATTTCTAAAGCTGTAACTCTCCAAGAGTTGTTATTATTAGATGCCATGGAGTTGCTTGCAACTCACAAGGACCCTGTGTACAACAGAACAAAACAATGAACAGTCCTGAACGTCCTCCCCCTATTTTTGAGACACTGTTCTTTGATACATCCACCCGAGGGCCTTCCTCTCTGTCGCTGCTCCTCTCCTTATAATCACAGTGTCTTTCTCCACAGACTGGTCTCTCTTGACAACATGCCCAAAGTAGGTTAGACAAAGTCTTCTCATCAGAGGCTTTAAGGAGTATGTTGGTCCTACTTTTTCCAAGATAGATTGGTTGGCCCTTTTAGCAGTCCATGGTACTTTCAATATTCTTCAGCACAATTCAAATGCATCAATTCTTCTTTTGTCTTACTTATTAAATGTCCACATTTTAAATGCACATGAGGCAATTGAAAACACTGTGGATTCGGGTCTGCTGCACCTTAGTCCTCAAAGTAACATCCTTACTTATTGGGTATGCGTTGGGCAGCAGCTTGAAGCCACCAGTTGTTCTGTGGGCAGTTCTACGCTGTCCTGTAATCAGCATCTACTCAACTGTCAGTGAGTGAGTAATTGTGGGGGAGGTCTTGTGCAGCATATTTACCCAATGCAATGTGCCATTTAATCTCTTGACTGCTGCTTCCCTGAGCATTGATCATGGATCCAAGGAAGATGAAATCCTTGACAATTTCAAGGTATTCTCCATTTATCATGATGCTACCTATGGGTCCAATTGTGAGGATTTTGGGTCCTCTTTATATTGAATTGTAATCCATACTGAAGACAGAAATCCTTGATGTTCATCAGCAAGTGCTTCAAGTCCTCCTCACATTCTACTAGCAAGGTTGTGTCATCTGTATTTCTCAGATTGTTAAATAGGCTTTCTCTAATCATGATGCTGCATTCTTCTTCATATAATCCAACTTCAATGATGGAGAACATATTGAATATGTATGGTGAAAGGATACAACCCTTTCTGCACACCTTTCTTCTAAAGGCTATCCATAGTTTTATTATAATCCACACAGTTTAATGACTTTGTATAATCAATGAAACACAAGAAAATATCTTTCTGGTCTTCTCTGCTTTCAGCCAAGATCATCTGACACCAGCAACTCTATCTTTTTCTGAACCCAGCCTGAATATCTGGCAATTTTGTATCAATGTACTGTTGTAACTGTTGTTGGATTATCATGAGCAAAGTTTATGTACATGTGGTATCAATAATATTGCTCCATAGCAGTGGTTCTCAACCTTCTTAATGCTGTGAGCCTTTCATACAGTTCCTTATGCTGTGGTGGGCCCCCCCAACCATAAAATCACTTTCTTTGATGCTTCATAACTGTCATTTTGCTACTGTTATGAATCGGGCAACCTTTGTTAAAGGGTCATTCGACCCCCAAAGGGGTCGCAACCCACAAGTTGAGAACCACTGCTCTATAGTTTGAGCATTCTGTTGGGGCACATTTCTTTGGAATGGGCAAAATTTGGATCTCTTCAAGTCAGTGGGCTGAATAACTGTCTTCCAAATATTCTGGCATATACTAGTAAGTGATTCCGGTGCTTCATCAACATGTTGAAACATTTCAATTGGTATGCTACAAATTCATGGAGTCTTCCAGTGCAGCTTGAATCTTCCTTTAGCACAATTTGTTTTTGCTCATCTGCCACCTCCTGAAATGGTGGACTATCATCTAGTTATTTTGAATACAATGACTGCGTACTTTTTTACACCTTCTTTTAATGCTTCCGGCACCACTCAATATTTTCCCCATACCAAATCCAAACTCAGTGCCACTGAGTTGATGCCAATTCATAGCGACCCTGTAGGACAGGGAGGACTGCCCCTGTGAACTTCCAAGTCTGAATTTATAACTGTTTATAATTGTGATTTTCCAACTCTTTACAGGAGTAGAAAGTCCTGTTTCTCTCCAAAGGAGTAGCTTGTGGTTTTGAACTGAGGACCCTGCAAATCGCAGCCAACTGGAAACTACTACACCACCAATATTTCAATATTGCAATTCAAGTTTTGATTTTTTTAGTTCTTTTCTTTTTTGTTTTCTAACTCCAAGTCTTCGCATATTTTATTAAACTATTTTACTTTGCTTTCTCAAGCTGCCCTTTGACAATTTCTAATGAGCCCTTTCTTCCATCTGCTTCAGCTACTCTATGATGAAGCAAGTTGCGGAGCAAGGGCAAGTTGCAGAGCCTCTTCTGACATGTACTTTGGTATTTTCTTTCTTTCCTGAACTACGTGAGCTTTGGCTTTCTTCCGGAATGAGCTTCATGATGTCCTCCCATAGCTGATCAAGTCTCTGTCCTTAGTATTCAACGCAGCAAATTTTTCCTGTGATATTCTCAAAATCCAGGTCACATAGACTCAAGGTCGTATTTTGGTTCTTGTGGACTTGTTTTAATTTTCTTCAGCTTTAACTTGAGATCCCCTCCCCCAAACAAACTCATTGCCATTGATTCAATGCTGACTCAGAGTGAGCCCCTGTGACTTTCCTGAGACTGTAATTATTTATGGGAATAGAAAGTCTAATCCTTCTCCCATGGAGCTGCTGATGAGTTCAAATTGCCAACTATGCGGATCGCAACCCAACATGCAACTACAACGCCACCAGGGCTCCTAACTTGAACTTACATATTGATGGTATTAATTAATAGTCTGTTCCACAGTCTGCCCCTGACCTAGTTTTAGCTGCTGATACTGAGCTTGTCCATTTGCTCTACCCTCAAATAATCAATTTGATTTCTTTATATTCTATTTAAAGACTCTGGTTAGAGTCACCATTTGTGTTTGGGAAAAATGTATTTGGTCTACAAAATTCTATCATGTGATCTCCAGCTTTGGTTCTATCACCAAGACCATATTTCCCAATTACTGTTCATTCCTATTTGTTTCCAACTTTCAATTACAGAGAATTATTAATGTATCTTAATTGGATGCTTGATCGATTTCAGACTGAAGACATTGTTAGAATGCTTTAATTTCTGCATCACTAGCTTTAGTAGTTGGTGTAGAAATTTTAATACTAGTTCCATTGACTGGATTTCCATGTATGGGAATGCATGTTATCTGATCACAGACAGCATTGTACTTTAAGATAGATCTTAAAATGTCCTTTTGAATATGAACACAAAGTCATTCCTCTTGAATCTGTTATTCCCTCCACAGTAAACAATTTGATTTTCTGATTAAAATTACCTAATACCAGTCTATTCAAGTCACTATCAATCTTTGTTGGTTCAATGAACTTCAAATTTTCCTATACTCATCCTTCATACATTCCAATTTCCAATTAGTAATTGATGTTTGCAGCCGTTTCCTCACATTTTGAGTCATGCTCCTTCAGAAAATGAAGCTCTTGATGGCTTTACTCCATCTACATAGTTATGGTTGACTCTCCTTTGAGCAGGCAGCTGTTCTGCAGTCATAATTTGAGTGCCTTCCAACCTGAGTTGCTCATCTTCTGATACTATCTCTGATAATGTTTTACTTCTATTCATTAGGTTTTCATTATCTGATCATATTTTGATTCTCTAGCCATTGTTTTCAGTAGCTAAATCCTCAGAAGTGAACAGCCTGTTCCTTCTTTATTCGTCATCTGGAAGTTCAGTTGAAATCTGTTCACTTTGGGTGACTCTACTGGTATTTGAAATACCAGTGGCATAGCCTCCAGAATCACAGTGACATACAAGGCCCTACAGTGCAGCAAAGTGATAGACAATTGGTAGTCTACAGGGGTAGAAAGCCTCATATATCACCCCTGGAGGGGCTAGTGGTTTTTAACTGAATTCCAGACAAATGCATCCTCCACTACTCTACCACAGTTCCTAAGCAGAAGAAATCTTTCCAGTCAACTGTAGAAGAGCCCCGATAGTGTAGTGGTTGTGGGTTTGGCTGCAATCCCTCATAGTCTGCAGTTCAAAACCACCAGTAGCAACAAGAGGAAAAGACTGGACTTTCTGCTTCCATAAAGTTACAGTCTATTGTCACTGTGAGTCAGCATTGACTCAATGACAGTGAATTTTGGTTTTGGTACAGGTAGTGACTTCTATGAACTTTTGGCCCCTGAAGATTAGCCTCCTTTTTCTGGTTTACAATTTCTTCTTGGGAAATGTCTGTCAGCTCCAGAAAAAAGTGACAATATTCACATTGTTCCACCGACCCTGAATCAATGTCACAAGATTCTTTTCTAGGTATTTTGGTGACTTTCCTTCTTTGAGTTCTTGTTTTATACAGTAGTTCCCTGAATTTCTAAGACACAAGTCGGTAGAATTTTAGAAACATTTTCCTTTCTTTTGTGCAAAGTTCTTAATTTGCATTGGGGTTATTTCAGAGATCTGATCAATTCTAAAATCTCCTTTACATTTTCTTCTATGGTACCTGGGGTGTTCTTTTAAATGAGCCTCATGGTGATTTGTATATACACCCTAGAGTTTTTAGGTGTATATTAATATTATTCTTGAGATAATTATAAAAAAACAGAATGTGTCCATTCCACTAATTGGTACAAGAAAGACTTTATTTCCTCTTTACCTGTGTAAGAAAAGTTATGCAAATGTATTTTTATCACAGTGAAAGCTTAAGGATGAACAGAATAAGCAAATGTGATGAAAATAAAATAAAATGTTTTCATTCCTAGGTCAACCTGGGCCAATGCTCACAACTCAAGTACAGTTCCTAAAGGCAAATTCTGTGGCCTAGGAAAGTATGGGATATTTGGGAGAAATAGTGGGAAATGTGTATATTGTGAAAGTAATAATAAAAGAGGTAAATATTGTATAAATTATTTTTCAATAAAGACTATATATTGGTACATCTTGGAAATATTTTCGGAACTTCAATTAACACACTTTAGGAAAAGTTATACTAAAAACAGAAAAGCATTTTGCCACCTTTTGAAGAATAAATATGTTGCTAAGAACTAGGGTAAATCAGACTACATTACAGTCTAACTTTTGTGACCCACTAAATATACACTAGCACAGTAAGTCTATTGTAATTCTAAATAACAAAATGTATCTCATTTGTTTCGTGTTTTACTTGGATGATAAGGAGAGAGGTAGTGAAAGTTAGTCCTCTGTTAGTCAAAACACTAGAAATACAACAATTTAACACTTAGTTTGTTAAAAATCCAAACTGTAACAGCCCTTTACTTGCCGTCAAAAATTATTTTTAAACTCAATCAGTAGGGATATTCTAACTCAGCAAAGCTGTAAGCAAGCAAAGCCATTCAGATAA
This sequence comes from Tenrec ecaudatus, assembly GCF_050624435.1. Lineage (NCBI taxonomy): Eukaryota > Metazoa > Chordata > Mammalia > Afrosoricida > Tenrecidae > Tenrec > Tenrec ecaudatus. The sequence continues at coordinate 115,579,293 of NC_134548.1, read as the reverse complement.
GAAATAGCCCCCACAAGACCTTAGGGCAGCGGTTCTCAACCTTCCCAATGCCATAGCCCATTAATACAGCTCTTCATGTTGTAGTGACCCCCAAACATGAAATTATTTTCATTGCTACTTCATCACTGTAATTTTGCTACTGTTATGAATTGTAATATAAATATCTGACATGCAGGATGTATTTTCAGTGTTACAAATTGAACTTAATTAAAGCATAGTGATGCATCACAAAAACAATATGTAATAATATATTGTGAAATATTTATTTCTAATTACAAATAATTGAAATGTTGCCTTGTAGCATGGTGCAGCATGGGTAACAATCTTCATGGAGGGTATCTGCATCTGGGAGGAGCTGCCTAGAGACAGATAAAGGAGCGGTGTCTCGGTTCCTAAGCCCATCAGAAATATGTGTTTCCACATGGTCTTATGTGATCCCTGTGAAAAGGTCGTTCGACCCCCAAAGGGGTCGTGACCCACAGGTTGAGAACGACTGCCTTAGAGTATGGTGGTCTGGTAAAGTATGAATTGTATCCTGTGATCATTAAAACACCTGCTAATTTCTTCCTGCAAACATTGTAAAAGCTACTTTTGTCACAGTTTAAGGTAGAGACCTTGTTTGATTTTCACTGAGTTTTTGAAGCAGTTTGGAGGTAGCACGTGCCATGGTTTCCTTCTGTCTCATTCTTCAGAATAAACTTAAACTTTTTTAGTTCCTCAAATTAGCCTGATCTCTACCCTTGACTGAACAGTGATAGGCAATACCAGATCCTTGTTCCTGGCATCAATAATGAACAGATTTTTGTTTGTTTCTATAATAATTCTCATCTGTAAAATAATAGTTTTGCCTAAGTCATATTGATTATTCCTTATCTTTTGTGTCATAATACATACATATTATGAACACAGAGTAATGTATGCATCATCACCCTGTGCAGTTTCTCCTCAAATAAAATTGTATTTATATCATTGAAGCCCTATTCATTCTCGCTGTTGCTGGGAACATCACGTTTTTTCGGCCAAAGTGTGGTTCCTCGAAATCCTCATTGGCCCCAGTCCGACAGCAAAGCTCCAAAAGTCTACTAAGTGGCATATTACTCAGAAGGCAAGAGTATCTTGTTACTTAGCAAATATTCTTGCTGATATTGACAGAAATTCATATAAGAATCCAGCTTATGTTCCATTAAGGACCACTGTATCTTCCTAGTCCTCTCCTCTTTAGGTCTGTCATCACTCTCAATTACCATACTGCCCACTCAGGAGAAATAGGAATCATTCGGATATTCTTACATTCCTCTCTTGAGACTGAGGTCCTCACTAAAGCCGTTTCATATCATCTCTTCTAACCTCAGGAGCTCTGGGTAGTTTGGCCGCTCATCAAAAAAGTATGAGGTCCAAATCTATCCAAAGACACTACAGAAGAAAGTCTTGGTGGTATACTTTCAAAAGATCACCATCATTGAAAACCCTATGAAGTGGAGTTCTGTTCTATACATGTTTTCCCCAGGAGTTTTAAATCACTCAATGGCAATTGATTACTCTGTGTATGTATGTGTGTGTGTAATGGTATAATTTAAATACACGTAGTTTTTTCTTGTGTCAATTATACCTGGTGTGGCAACTGTGCTTTTGTTTGTTTGTTTGCTTGCTTGTTTGTTTTGGTGATGTTTTTATATCATAGATATACCACCTCATAATTTCTACTACACTGCAGCTGAACAATAATGAACAATAATTTTTCAAGACCTGGCTTCCATTTTAAGTATGAATCAAAACCAGGTCCCCAACTTTGTCGGCTCTGTTTTTCTACACTACTCCAGGGAAATAACATGAGGAGAGGAATTCTCAGAATTACTTCTCAAAGGTTCTGACCAGTGTATCAGTATCTTGCTTTTCTTTTGTATTTTCTCCATCATCCTCCAGTTCAGAATATCTTTGCTTTCCTTTGATGTGGGAAAATCATTATTATTCATTCTTTCAAAGAAGGTTTTAGGACTTGAGCCTCTGATTATCCATGCTTGGACTTTTAGAAGCCCAATTTGTCCTCTCTAACTTGTTTACTGCTAGTTCCTAGGGAGACTCTGTAAATTGATTTTTCTATAGATATTTCTTGCACAAAAATCTATGTCCTGAGGTAATGAATGCCAAAGTCTTCTTTGATTGTCTAATATAATACTAGCACATTACAATAACATCTCCAAGTAACTCTGTAATCAAACCTGAGTTATATGCCCGGAGATTACCATCTGCAATACAGACAAGCCGAAGCCAAACCGTGCTTCTTAGTCTCAATAACTCTTAAAAGCACACACATTTTGTCAGATCATTTGCCTGTCAGCAGCATTATTCTTAAGCTCTGTGTGGAGTCAAATGTGATGAGACCCTGCTCTTCCCTATAAGTCACCAAATTGCTTCTAGCTTATAAATGAGTATAAAAATAGAGCAGATGTTTTAAGCTCTAATACTGGTCAGTCTACCTGTTGCCCAGTGGAAGCCCTCTTCAAACTACTAGTTAAAAAGCTAAAGTTCTCTTCTAGTTCCCCTTTTTGTTTGTGCTTGTTTGCTTGCTTTGCTTCCGGAATAAGTGAACAAGAAAAGCTAACAGACAATTTTTCTTTCTTCTTTATTCTGATTTTATTTTTCTTTTTGTCTTAATTATTTTCTTATCACTTGAAGCTTCTTACACCTCTCATGTGTATAAGATATTGTCAATAACACCAAAAACGGTGGGCTTTTTGTGTGTGTGTAACAAATAGCACAACAATCTATCCACTGCTTAACTGAACATTGCCAACCCCTTTGCTGGCCATTGTGTAGTGATGGCTCAGCTCTCAGAAATCCTTAGCTTTTAGTCTGAATTTTTCTGGCTACTGCCACTGCTGCCCCTCATGCTGAGAAAAAGAAAGAAAATATCAGTGTGTCTGATACTCCGTGATTAACTCTGAATTAATCCACCTTCTAAGGTCTCCTGTGGCATACATAGGAGTTTCTGGGATGCACATTTCCCAGGATCCTCTCTCCTACATGTTTTCTTATTATAATTTGTTAATGAAAGCACACATGATTTGGAAAGCAGAAGACAAGGAGAGATCATTATCAAACAACTACAGGCAGACAAGTGTGCAGATATGAGGACTGAATCAACACCCAAGTGAACTTCATAAGGATCACTTATATATGTACATGTTGCATACCTAGATAGTTGACCAGAATTCTTTAGACTTTACTAGTGTTCACACACGCTTCAGCAAGCACTCTTGAGATCTTTTAACTTTACTGTTATAAATTGAAATAGTTAAGACACCTTCCAATTGGCCTTGGGATTTCCTGTAATTTGAACTTGAGTTTGGGAGAACCAATTGTGTCAGTGCTGAAGACTTGGATGGCCTTCTTGACCTCTGACCACCCTTTACCCTTCCATCCAAAAGTTGAATAATTTCCAATTCTCTCTGTTAAAGCTCTCAAATTTTGAATATATCAAGAAGCTCTGTTTTGTTAATTAAATTTTAATTGATGTACTAGGCTTCACCTCTCTCTAGTTTGTGAGTCGGTGAAATCCTTAACAAGATTTCTAATTTCTACGCTCCCGTAAGGGTTTACTGTGTCGAATTAGTACTACTTGCACTACTGTGTATGAATAGCACTAGTTATATCTCGGTTCTCTTTTAGTAACTCCATCATTCCACAAGGCAAACAGACCTCATGATGGTACAACATGAACTTTTTCTCCATTGAGATTGTTTAGACTCCACAAAACCTTGTACTCCTATTTCCTGATACTGAATATTTAATACTAACCTTCCAGTATCTTTTTGTAGGGGTACATCATCAGTTGAAGAATAGATTCAATGACCTTCAATTTATTTAGTACCCGCTTATTATTTTCACTGGTGAGTCTAGGTAGTAATTTGTGTCGTACAAATTAACTATTCAAAACAGCATATCTAGAGGATTTTTTCTTTATTAATATCTAATTCTGCATTACTGTTGACCCGAGCCCATATTAAAACAACCAAATTCACTGCACTTTAGTCCATTCCAACTCATGGCGACCCTATAGGACAAGGTAGAACTGACCCTATGGGTTTCCAAGACTAATTTTATGGAAGTAGAGGTCTCATCTTCCTGAGAAAAAGTCCATGTTAGTGACACAAAAATGGGCAGGGAAAAAGAGGTGACAGTGGCAGGAAGCTGGCAAGAATCTTAACACAAAGGATGTGAAGACACATTTCTGCACGTCTCTCCAGCACAAAGGAAATTGAAGCGCTGCTGAGACACATTTCCTTCAAGTCAAGACCAGGGGAGGGGAGCATGTAGATTTCAGAGGAGGCATTTATACTTCTGTTGGTGGGGAAATGGGGAGGTTTTTACAAACTCACATTGGAAAAAATGCTCAACAATAATTATAGAGAACTCAAGAGGGTTATATAAACCCTTTACTAGGTTCCTGGTTAGACAGTTTTGAATTATTTTCTATCCAACCATTGTCGAATCACTCTATGGACTGTGTACTATAATGACCTCAGATTTTGGCTTTACAGGGAACATGGCACCCCCATAGAACACACAAGAAGGACTCGTGGGTGCCCCACTGGACAAACTGTGACCTACCTCAAAATTACCTACAACCCTTTGGTTCAACACTGAAATTCTTTGATGAGAGAAGAAACAAATGACAACCACGCCAAGATTGGAAGTGGCTGTCGTTGTACCTAGGATTAGCTGGTGCTCAATGAAAGGGGACCCAAAAGCACCCTATATTTACTATATCAATGACCTCCTTGCATTAATATGACATGTATTATTCTGATAGGCAAGGATCTGCTCTTGTAAGGAATACTATTGGAAATTTTCTCCTATCACCAACCCCATGGTCAACGTAAAATGAACGCAATTGTTTAAGAATTCAATCTGTACAAAGCAACAACTCATGGATTTTGGGTCACAGGTGTACTATTCTCACATAACCTGCTTTTCTCAACAATACATTTTGTGACATTGAATAAATTATTGATGCTCAATGGAATTGCCTTAGATCTTAGGGGGAAGATGGTTTTGTCATAAAATGATAAGACAGCTGAAGTAAACCCATGGACAAGCAGATGGGTCATGGGTTCCCGCTTACTTCTAGCTCCAACTCAAGAACAGTTAGTTCTGATAACATGTTCGATACTCGCTTTCATGAAATTATCACTGAAAATAATGGTGTCACAATAAGGGGTGGTGAAAAAATCAGATGGTGACCAGCTGTCAATTGGAATAATGTCTGGGTTTTAAAGGCTTGTATTCAAACAAGCAGCCATCTAAGTGAGGCATCTAAGTTCATATCAGTCTGCGTGGTCCAAAGATGACAAATAACAAAATTCAAATATGTTGAAGGGAAAGGAATCAGAGCTTAAATTGTGAATACCCAATTTTTAGAAGGCTATGGAACAGTTGGAGCCCAAAATCTATCTTCTGATGCCCCTCTAACCACAGTAGAGGAATATGAACAGTCTTACTATCAGATTATTGTAAACCTGATTAAAGTAGATAGAATTACAGTATATTATACCTGGTCAGTTGACCTTCCTCCTGACCAATCCTGAATTTGCTTTAGACTTAAATATTTCTTCCTTGTTCCTCGACAAAAATATTTTCTCTCTGGCTTATTTTATTATTGCCAATGATCTTTTCTTCCCTTTTTCCTGTTTCATTTTGTTTTTTTATTATTTTTATTATATTTCCTAGTTTATGAAGCACTGAAAGAGTGAATGTAGAGACAATAACTGATGTAACAGTTTATCTGGGAAGGGGCAGTGAAACTAAGAGGAATTGGGAAGCAAATAATAAATACGGGAGATCAAAGGGTGTTTTAGCAGGGTTCCCTAGAGAAAAAAAACCAGGACATTTATGAATAATATATATATATATATATATATATATATATATATATATATATATATATATATATATATATACAGTGAATAGGAATATAACAACCAATACATCCCCACAGTCAAACAGAGGGCTCAGTTCAACCCACTTTTGTGGAAGTTAATATACTGGAAGTCCTTCAACTCACATGGCTGCCACTCCAAGGTCAAGGCAACAAACAGCAGAGCCTTCCCTCAGGCAAGGCAGGCAGAGTCCTCTGCTAGCAAGCAGAAGACAACAGGGTGGGACAGCAACAGTTAGTATCCTGGGAGCTTAGGAAAGCAGGCCCTGATGGGATCTCGAACTCAAGCATGGTGACAGGATCCACACATCTCAAGCTCAAGCAATATACACACCAGCAGAGTGGCAAAGTAGGTCTCACAGGAGGATCAAGCCCTAGAGACAAGATTCATGGGTTAACTTGGACCACAAGTAGTGCGGCAAACAGTTGAGGCAAAGAACTAGCTAAAGTAGCAGCACACTGGTCTATTCACCAGGGAGGAAGAAAGAAGGGGGTGGGCGTTGGGAAGCCATTTATCTCGTTGCCCTCCAATCAAGCTATGACCTGATTAAATTTGCCCATATGTTCCTATTGGCCTAGTTGACACAATAAACCAAACTATCACAGAGGGGCACTAGAACTGATTGTGATGTTGTATATACAACACTTTTTAAAATAGACTTAGGCATGGCTGTGTATGATATGTGAATATTACATCAATAAACTATGGGGGGATAGATTCATATCCTTATCAATTGAAAAAGCAAGAGAGAGTGAAAATGCTAGGTGGAGAAGACAGATGTTCACACTACCCCACAAAGCCTGACTACACTCTTGGGTTTGGGATTTGGAGACAAGGAACAGCATGAAGTCTAGGGCACAGGGGTGCAGGGACCCACATACCTCGAAAGGGGAGGCAGACTACAGAGAACCAGCCAATAGCAGAAGACCCAGCCAATAATAGAACATAACCCCCCCCCCCGCCCCAGAAAGTCAGCCAATGGTGGGAGATCCACCATTAACCAAAGAAATAAAATACAGTTCTGCGGTCTATCTAGCCTTTTAGATAACCCAAGGCTCCTTCACTGTTCTTTTCCAAAGTATCCCCTTCAATAAACTCACTCTTTCATTCTACTCTTTTCTCTGACTCTGGGCTGAATTTTGTCCCTCACCTGAAATTGTTCTTGAGAGTGGGACAATGACTGAGGAGTGGAGATAAGGCCCACCCAGTGTCTTGAGAGCTCAGGACAGTCAAAGTTGAGGAGACTTGCCTAGGGGGCAGTTGACAGATTGAAGGGGCGAAAAGGAACTCTTTGGATTTTTGAATTTTGAACTAGTGGTTTTTGTCGGCAGCTGAAAACATTCTGGGACCGTAAAGAAAATTCCTCAGTTACTGTCCAACTCTCAAGAATGATTTCCAGTGAGAGACAAAATTCAACCCAGAGTCAGAGCAATAAAGAGACAGGTCAAATCTGGCCACTGACACCCTTGGACCTGGTTTACAGGAACTAGAAGCGAAGTCAAGCGCTAATTGGCTGGTCTGAGATTTATAGAGTTGTGTGGAATCTGAGCTTATGGCATGGCCTATCCCAAGGAGCCTGGGGTTGTTGAGAATTTGTGATTGGGCCATGGTATAAAGGCAAGGTGACCAATGGGCACCCTGGTAAGGCTAAGTAAGACAGTCCACATTTTGACCAGAACTCAACCACATGAAGAGACGATTTTTGAGTTTTTGAATTGGTGCATTTTGCTGCTGCCTTTTTGGAAGGCTTCTCCTGATTTGACTTTGGTTATGGATGCAGACTCACAAGGTTCTAACTAGAATGAAAATTCTTCATATAAAAGAATGATGGTCTCCTCAAAACACTGGGTTGATGATTTAATTGGGCAGGATAGAAATTGGATACCCCAAATCAAGGATAAAGGCATGAAGTAGGTGGATTACAAATTTTCATAGATGGGGGAATATATTCATAGGATTATAGGATTGAGGTGTAGGTGTTAATTAACTGCAATTGTTTCTCTAGTCACCTGGACTGACACACTTACCAACATAAGTAAACACAGATTACATGCCCAATACTTACATACCATGTCCACCTATCACTAAATCAGAAATAGTTCCCATTTTGCTGTTTCAAGCCCCACTACATGTCAGTTACCTAGCAAACAGTATGTTTGTTCTGTTTCATTATATTTTTAAATCACAAACACAGGACAAATGGACATAGGGACACTCCAAAAGCCACCAATGGAGGTAAGCAGGCACTCCTGATGTGTTTTTTTTTCTGCCCACCTATGTTAGACAGGGTTCTCTAGAGGAAAAAATACAGAATGCTAATAATTATATATACACAGATAGATAAAAAAACATAAGAAATAAACAAATTATAAAGCAGGACAAATGGCTCAGTGCAATTCACTGCCATGAGACAGTTGTGAGACACTGGCAGTCCTTCAAGTCTTTAGGGCCATTGGGTAGTCCTCTGCAGAGCAATTCAGGCTATCCCAGCACAGGCAGCAAACAGCAAGGCAGGTCACCAACAGGTGTGTTATCACCATGGTGTGAATGGCTTTTCTGCAGTTTCAGGGGCCCACCTCCCTGTGTAAAATGGAGCCCCAGCATGACCCCTTTCAGAGGAAACTTTCTTGTCTAGCCCCACCACCAGCTGGAAGACGCAATAACATTTTATGGATTCTAAGCCCCTAGAATATAACAAAATCATGTGTCTCAGATTGGTTCCTGATCTGTGTTTCCATCTCTTGGCCTGTATCTATAGGGAATCTTTCCCTGTTTGGGGTTTGAGGCCACACAGGAAAGCAGGGTCCATCCTATATGGATTCAAAAACCATTATGGAGTACTTTGATGATTGGTAATTGCCATTGAATAAATTTTGAGGTGCGATGACCCCATGTACATAGAGTAGACATGATTTAAGGACTATGCCCGTTCAGAAACAGACTCTAGTGAGAGAGGGGAAAGGAGCCAAGGTCGAGGTTTGAACTGCACACTCAGAGTCTGTGACAATTTCTTGGGACTACATTTCTCACAACCACATGCTCACCCTCGACTCCCTCCCCGCCCAAAATGTTAGCCTCCAGAGGAGGCTGATGGGAAAGGATTGGTTCCTTCTAAGAATTAATTAATAAAATTCACTTTCCATGCCCTATGTCTTCCAAAAGTAAATCTTTCTCTCAGTAAGACCAAACCAAACCAAACTGTAACTGCTGAGCCAATGCTGACCTTCTGTGGGGGTCCAAGACTGTAACTATGCACGGAAGTAGAAAGGTCAGTCTTTCTCCCACGGAGCTGCTGGTGGTTTCGAACTGCCAACCATGTGGCCCAATGCATAACCACAACACCGCCAGCACTAGAATCTTAATTTCAGAACATCCAGGCCTACCTTCCAAGATGGATTCAATCTGTCAACCTTTTGTCTGATAATATAGCACTTATCCTTTTGTACCACCCAAGAATCTGACAGAGACAAAATAATAAAGGAAATCATTACATTAAAATATGAATTACATAATAAAAATGTTACTACAAGTTTATAAGACAATCTTACATAAGAATTGTTAAAAAAATCTCCTACATATTACTTGCCTGTACTTGTTTCAGAAGGAACAAAGTCATCTCCATTTCCTGAATGCAACAACATGGACTATGGTCAGACAGTTGCATGTGTTCTGTTCTTCCCTTTTAAACTTTTTAATGATCTCTCAGCCTCTGCAATCCCTTAGGGGACAACAGCTGTGTGTTAGGACCCATAAAGTATCTGATTAGAGAAAAAGTGTATGGGAAAGCTAATTATAGATGAAGGCAATTCAAACTGCAAAACAGCTACAGGAAATAAATCATTTGGCCAAGAAAAAATTGGCAATGTGGAAGTGTGACACAGTTATCTTCTGGTAGGCCTATCCTCATGTAAAAAGAAATTAAAACAAAAAGCAGAAGTGTTAAGAAAATTAATTTAAAATGTATTTTCTAAATATATCTCACACATAGAGCTTTTATTGTAATTTCCCAAGAGGAAATCTGATCATTCAATTTTCTCTGTTTTTTTCTTATTTTTAATTCACAAAGTTATTTGAAGGTAGGTGGAAATTTGCAACTACAAATCAGACGGATAATTATTACAGCGTGCTTAATGACAAGTTAAAAGTATACTTGCTCTAAATCAGAGCTGCCAACTTCAGAGGAAAAAAAAAAAGATTGGAAGACAAATTCAGTGATTGCACCAAGGGGAATGATGTCATGGAACTATTGAAGGGAACCCAAAATTGTCTTATAAATACCACCTCTTTGTGTGTTGTTCATTTGTATATCTGTCAAAAAGCTCTTCAATGTGTTCAATTACTTTGATTAAGAAACACAAATGTTTTCGGTGTTATGTGCCTAAAAATATTTTGAAATCAATATTCCATGAACAAAACAGTATGCACAATTGGCAACCGAATGGAAGCAAACTTGGAAGTATTCCTAATGGAAATTGAATTTTGTTGTTGTTGTTTTATTTTGTTTTGCTTTGTGCTTTTCTGCAGGATGAAATTTCTTGACAGGCATATTGTGGTCTGGCAATACAAGAGTGTCTCTTGCAGAAAGTGGGATGGGTGCTCTGATTTGCATGTATCAATATAGTATTTCCTAATGCCATTTAACTGTATTTTTAACATTCAACATCACTCCCTTTCTTCTGTTTTCAAACAGAATTAACAAGGGAAATGAGCTAGATATCTTCTGTTGCACAACCTGTTTTGTTCATTAGCAATTTAAATTAGCTTGACATCCCTTGAATAATTCTCACTTGGTTTGAGGCAATGAAATAGCAATAGTCCTACATAAAATGAATTTCAGTTATTGGCACACCAGTAGGTGCTCAGCTGCTCACAACAAATTGCAGTTTTAATGTCCGAAACCCCAGCAACTCTGCAGGTGAAGACTTGCTTATGAAAAGTAAAATTTAAACTCACTGCCATGGAGGCAATTCTGACTCATAGTGACACTTTAGGACAAAGTAGAACTGCCCCTATGGGTTTCTCAGAATATAACTCCCTCTTCCAGGAGTACAAAGCCTGGTCATTCTTCCTTGGAGTGACTGGTGATTTTGAACTGACAATGTTGCAGTTAGCATCCCAGATAGTAACCAGTACATCACCAGGGAGCTTCTGTAAAGGTTACAGACAAGAAAACCCCTGGGGGCAGTCCTAGTCAGTCACATGAAATCATTTTGAATTAGAGTTCTCTAGACAGTATGCCATAACAGTAATGACAAAGACAACGTCTCTTAAGGTAATGACACCCAGTAAGCACTCAATAAATATTTTGAAAGGCCTAAAATTGTGAATAAGAAAGCCACAATTAAAATATATTTTCACAAATTGTAAACCTGTCATTCAGAATCCATGGCCTAACTAAGTTCTATGTTTCCTTTGGTCTATTTCACTATTCATAAAAATAATTTATAGTTATTTCCCCTCTGTTTCCTAGGAAAATACCTATCAAAAATGCCAAGAATTTTATTTAATTTTTACAGTATGCCAAACTAGCACCAATAGCCCAAATTCAGAATTTCTTGGTAACTTTAGTTTTACATAATGTGTCTTCTCATCTTACAGAAGATGGATTGATATTGATTCACTGAACACTAAAGCCCTGAAATCTAACATGATTTTAAAATACCCTCTCCATCATTTCAACACCCTGGAGAGAAACAACTTCAAAAACAGTCTATGAACATCATGTTTAGGAATGCTATAAAAGAAGCACATCATTGTAAGGGCATTTTTTTTAACTATAGTTTTGTGAGTCTGAGGAAAAAAATAGCTAAGTTACATTTCAAGCATATGCACTTCTAAAATGATTATAAATCTCAACTTTCTGCTAAGCGGTCTGGTAGTAAGATGTGAATGCTGGCTTATTTTAAAACAGAACCAAAAGAAACCCAAAATCCATAATAATGAAAACAATGGATTATCCTTGTAGGTCTCCTCTCTGAGTATTTCAACTGCTTTTTTAGTAGTTCATTCCATTAATCCTCACACCATCCATCTAAGTTCAGCAGGAGGTAAGAATATCGTTCTTTTTCTATAAACAGAGAAATTGATCTGCCAAAAGATTAGGTAATTTTCTTGCCACAGACAATAAGTCAAAATTGGAGGGAAGCAGAGAAACCTAATGTGACAGAAAAAACTAATAATGGGAAGCAAAAAGGAAGACAGAGGACCTAGTGTCCTTGTCAACCCAGTGTACTCAGTGGTGTTCTAAATATGTAGAAACCCACAGAAAGAAAAATTAAAGTATTCTTTGATGGAGAAGCAGGGCAAAGAACAACATCTCAAAAGTATGAATTTTCAAAGGTAAAAACCGATTACAAACCACCATAAGCATAAAGTTAAGATAAGGGCCTTGGATGTCACTAAAGTGTGAATACGGATACTTAATGCTTTATTTTTTAAATTTCTTGAAAAGTTACTTGATACATTTTCTGGAGGTTTTTAAAATGCCATCATCATGAAAACTGAACGTACTTATGACACAATATGCCCCCGTCCAAATGCTGCCTTGTGCCTTTTGGGACATTTTCTTAATCACTGTTGCTAGACGCCACAGGACTCAAAGCTGAAAGAATTGCTTAGAAATCACTTTGTCTGGTATTTGGTCAGGTGCGCTGTGAGGAAAAAAAAAGTGCTACATAGTTAAATAAATTTGGGAAACACAATATTTACAATGTTCCTTTTTGTAGCTTTCCTGTACACTTAAACAAATTACGTATAGGACTTAAGATGTGGTCCTATAATGCAACTGCTTCATTCACTCCTACCCTCATTTTCTGAAGGTGTTTAGGCATCAAATCTTTATTGTGCACGTACAGTTCATTTTATGTATTGACTGTGGACCGTATTGGTAATCCTGATCACATCTAACCTTTTTAGTTTGCATTTCACAAAATTCAGCCTATGACTCTGTCCTAGCATTCAATATATAATTATGGTATAGTAATTTTATATGTTATACACTGAAAATGTCTTCGAAAAAATCATCATCCCAGTATTTTTATTCATTGAGAACTGCCTTTATATTTCTTAAAACCGGTATCTTATCAGTAAATCTGGAAGGGCTTTTTAGAAGTGAAGTTTCCTGGCCTGTAGATCCATAGAAATAAAATCTCCATGAGGGAGGATGGGTAGCTCTATTGTTCTGCACAGGTTATATTGATGACCATATTGATAAGGTTTGAGAACCTGGTCCTTTAGAGCAGAATTGATCTCACATCTTGAAATAGCAAATTATCAGGACCCCCATAATTAGAGATTCTAATGTGTACATAATGAGATGGAATTGAGGGAATCTACATTTTCACCAGCATTTCCTCCTTCCCCACCTCATTGGTCTAGACTGACACATTCTTCCCTATCAATTTCTCCACACCATCCTGGAAATCATCTTTATCAAATATGCATCCGATGTCCTATCTTTGCTCGAAATCCTTTGAGAAGTGCTAACTTCATTAACAATATAGTCAAATTTTATCATTTTTAACTGATTTCAACCTCCCAGATAATGCACTCTACAATCTCAAAAATGTTGTTTTGTTTCTAAATATGCCTTTCTAAGTTGTGCACATATTAATGGGGTTCTGAGGGTGGCCAGTGACCATATGACTGTGTTCACTATTTGCTTATCAAAAAACCCTTGACTATCATAACAGCTGATATTTTTAATCATTTAACGATATGAGTGATGTGCTTTGCCAAATAAATCTATAAGACGTCCCTCTGATTGCTTTAAAAATATTCTATTGGGATGCATTTCACTTACCAAGCAATTTAATCGTTTAATTATATTAGGAAGATGGAGTGCATAGACAACGAACACCATAATAACACACAAATGTCAGCGCCCCATGATGTTTTTAAATGTTAAACAAAAAGCCTACAAACCTTCACTGTTAACTTTTTTTAATTGGAAAAATTGAGAAAGCTGCATTATGTGGTAACCACTCTTTTCAGGGGGTTCAACATTACTTCTTCTTACTTTCTTTTGACACTATTTTCTCCTTAAGCTCTGCTTCCTGTTTCCTTTGATTGACATAATACATCAATTAATGCGAAATTTCTCCTCGCATAGAAATATTTGACTTCTGCATTGCACCAATATACATAACAAATGCAGAACTAGGATCTCCAAGCAGGTGGGTATGCAGACCCTCAGACATGTAGAATTTTAAGTTGCAGCTTTGGATGGGTGACTTTCTTGGCACAGTAAATCCCTAGTAAGGAGACAAACTTCCTGTGATGTATTCCCTGAATCCTCCTCTAATTTGGTTCTCAACCTAAAAAAGAATATGATATTAACTAAACTAATTTCACTTCAGAAACAAAAACAACAAAACATGGAAATAGGAAACCATGACATTCCAGAACTTTGATCAAAACTGGGCTGATTCTCCAGTGTCTTGAATTGTCAGTATTTGGATCAATCCTTTGAGAAAGAGAAGTTTAAATGCCTTGTCTTGGTGTCACCATGACCCCTGATAAAGGAAACACCTGTAAAAAGATAATTTTCTACAAATAGGATAGGTTCCTTTTCTTTGTACTTTGTGAATGGCCATTAGTAAACTGGAGGCATCAACACTGAGAAGCTAGTTTACTCCATTCACTTATCTGTCAGGTTTTTCTATCTAGAAATAAGCCCACTTTGAATTTCTCAAACATGGGAACTTTTGTAGTGTATATACAACATCTAAAATATTCATATGAAAGCTTCATTTTTCATTTTGCACTGATGACTTCACCAAAGCCATAGCCTCAATCTGCAACTTGCTAATAGTAACTGCAACTGTGATCAGAGCTTGAGATCTGCCTGCAGAGGGATTCTTCTAGACAGAACTCAGCTGCAGGGCCTGACAGCTACATCGAAACAATTCACCAAGACAGTAATAAGAGAGTCCAACGACTGGGAAAACATCTTTAGCAATGATACACCAGATAAAGGCCTTATTACTAAAATCTACAAAACTTTGCAAGCTTCCAATAAGAGAAAAATGAATTGCTCACTGAGGAGGTGGGCAAAGGACCTGATTAGAAGTTTCACAGAGTCTGAAATCCGAATGGCCAATAAACATATGAGAACATGTTCCTGATTATTAGCCATAAGAGAAATGCAAATCAAAACAACTATGAGATACCATCTAACACCCTCAAAGATAGCCCAATTCGAAACCAGAAAGCAACAACTGTTGGAGGGGCTGTGGTGAGAACGGAACTCTCATCCACTGCTGGTGGACCTGTAGCTATTTACAGCCACTATGGAATTCGATTAGGCAATTTCTCAAACAGATGGAAATTGAGTTACCATACGACCAAGTAATCCCTCTACTGGGCACATACCCAGAAGAGGCAAGAAACAAACCACGGCCAGACATTTGTGCTCCAATATGCATTGCGGCACAGTTCACAATCGCAAGGAGTTGGAAACAACCCAAATTTCCATCAACAGACGAATGGAATAAAAAACTGGTATGTACATACAATGGAGTACTATGCATTGCTAAAAAGCAGGGATGAATGCATGAAGCATATCGACACATGGGAAGAACTAGAGGAAATTGTGCTTAGTGAGGTAAGCCAAGCACAAAAGGACAAGTATAACACGAGTCCTATGAGAGAACAGAAAGATAAGTGCAAAAGGGGAAAGGGGGAGAAGCTACTGTATACAAACACTCCAGGGATGAGGTCCAGGTCGTATCGCAGGGGACAGACCAAATTCAGGGGTACATATGGTAGCCAACTAAAACGGGGGTGGAGGGAGGAAAGGGGAAAGAGAAAAAAAAGATGTGTGATGGGGGAATAGGGCACTGACCCACCCAAGGGGAGGGTATTGTTTGCGTCTCCACAAGGAAAGCCAGTGCCAGATGAATGCAGTGCATCGGCAAGGAGTGGGGAGCCAGTGGAGGGGCCTGAGGGCTCGGCAACCATACCAGCTACGTGGACAACTGCCCCTCCCCCCAGAAGAATTTACTTGAGAAGAAGGCCCTGAAGCCACAGCTAGGGGAGAGGGGCATGTTTGATCAGAGCAAATGGGAACAAAGAAGGGGGAGAAAGAGAGAGTGGAGCACATCCTGGCCCATCAGGCCTGGAGGACGATACACCCACTCTGAACAGCCAATGGACAGAGTGGACAATATGGCTGATCCCACACGCTGCCCCTTGATAGCCCAGGCCCCTAAGGGGGACAACACTAGAAACTCTGGGCCGGGACTAGCCCAGACTGACCCTGTGACACTGAGGCAAACCACTAAAAGCATGCGGCAGAGCAACCGTGGGAGCAGAGCAGGGATCCCCAGAGGGAGTACAAAGGACAGACTTGGGGGCCAAAGCATGGTACCCCATTTGACCTGACTGAAAGACACCCCTAGAGATAAAAAATCAGGCCTTGATCTATTTACAGCTTTTTCTTTCTTTTACATTTTTTTCTTTTAATTAATTTATTCTTCTATGAATAATTGGTGTCCCTTTTTGTTGTCATAGCTGTGTTCCCACTCATCGCCTATCTTGCTATGGCTCGATTTTTGGTGCATGTTATTATCTCTACAGATCTATCTAGATAAAATAGACTGGATGAATAGTCTAGAGAAGAAAACAACGGGGCCAATGGTTCTGGGGGTACATGGGAGAGGGATAGGAGGGAGTAAGAATGTGGTGCTGACCAACCCAGCGACAGGGGAGCAATAGGTGATCCAAAATCAGTAGCAAGGAGGGTGTGAGTATCCTAGTAGGGATTCAGCAAGGGCAATGTAACCAAGAGAAATTACTGAAACCCAAATGAAGGCTGAGCTTGATAGTGGGACAAGAAGAAAGTAAAAGGAAATAGAGGAAAGAACTAGGTGACAAGGGTATTTATAGAGGTCTAAAGACCGGAATGTACATATTTAAAGATATTTATAAGTGTGTGGGGAAATAGATCTATGTGCATATATTTATAGGTTTAGTATTAAGGCAGCAGATGGGCATTGGGCCTCCACTCAAGCACTTACTCAATGCAAGAACATGCTGTTCTATTAAATTGGCATTGCAGGATGCACACCTTCCCGACACAATTGCTGAAGAAAAATGTGTGCAGAAGCAAATGTGGTGAAGAAAGCTGCCGGTGCCCGGCTATCAAAGGATATAGGATCTGAGGTGTTAAAGGCTTGAAGATAAACAAGTGGCCGTCTATCGGAGAAGCATCAAAGCCCACATGGAAGATGCCCACCAGCTTGGCTGACCACGAGGTATAGAAGGGACCAGTTATCAGACATCAAAGGACTAAAAATCATATCAGTAGGTGACACCTTCCTGATATGATTACTGAAGACGAACGTGTGCATAAGCAAATGTGGTGAAGGAAGCTGATGGTGCCTGGCTATCAAAAGATAGCGTTTGGAGTCTTAAAGGCTTAAAGCAAGTGGCCATCTAGTTCAGAAGCAACAAAGCCCACGTGGAAAAAACACACCAGCCTGTGTGACCATGAGCTTTTGAAGGGATCAGGTATCAAGCACCAAGGAACAAAAAATCATATCATTGTAAATGTGCGTGAGTGCAGAGTGGAGACTCAAAGCCCATTGGTAGCCAACTGGACACCCCTTGCTGAAGGGTTGTGGGGAGGAGATAAGCTATTCAGGGTACAGGGTAGCAATGATGAAACATATAACTTTCCTCTAGTTCTTAAATGCTTCCTCCCCCCACTATCATGATCCCAATTCTACTTTACAAATCTGGCTAGACTATAGGTATAGATAGCAACTGGAAACACAGGGAATCCAGGACAGATGAGTCCTTCAGGACCGGTGGTGAGAGTGGCGATGCCTGGAGCATGGAGAGAATGGGGGATAGAAAAGGGGAACTGATTACAAGAGTCTACTTTTAGCCTCCTCCCTGGGGTATGGACAGCAGAGAAGAAGACGCGGGGACACGTTGGACAGTGTAATATATGACAAAATAATAATTTATGAATGATGAAGGGTTCATGAGGTAGGGGGAAGTGGAGAGGGAGGGGGAAATGAGCATCAGATATTAAGGGCTCAAGTAGAAGGCAAATGTTCTGAGAATGGTGATGGCAACAAATGTACATATTTTTTGACACAATGGATGGATGTATGGATTGTGATAAGAATTGTACAAGCCCCCAATAAAAAGATTAATAAATAATTTAAAAAAACAGTCTCTTTCCTCTCTCGACATGTGCAAAACTTCTCCAGGCAGGTTATTTTGTAACTTATCCTTAACTGTTGGTTCAGTGCAGTGTGATAAAGTGGCAGTCGATCCTGAGGCAAAAAGAAAGTGAGTCTGAAGGGATGGAATGAGTCCCGAGTGAGGTTTATCTAGTTCAAACAGTCTTGGATTGAAAGATTTTGAACATATCAATACAAATATTTCCATCCCTCTCCCCCTCCACCACCACCCCAAACCAGCCTCAGGGTCTTCTTCTTTCCCACTCAGGAACTGTCTTTAGGAAATTGACTTGTCAGGATAGAGCATTTTGTCTTCTTAGGAACTCTGCTGTTATCATTTAAGTGCTGGTTTTATCCCTCAGCTTTTTTGAACACTCGTTGCAGGGGATTTTTTTTTTTTACTTCTGCGCTTCCAAAGACATCTGAAGATTTTCACACTTCATCATCCTTTGGGGTGTCACCATCCTGGGTGCTACATTCTGTTTGTCCAATGCATCTGTAGCCCTGGCTTGATGGTTCTGCGTCAGTCTCAACAGGGCTCTTGTGTTTGAGACTCTTGTAGGGGCAATGGTGTCAATCCATCTCCTTGCTGGTCTTCCTCTTTTTCGCTGTCCGTCCTCTTCACACAATGATATGATCACTGAAGACAAATTAGGTGAATAAGCAAATGTGGTGAAGAAAGCTGATGGTACCCAGCTATCAAAAGATATAGCGCCTGGTGTCTTAAAGGCTTGAAGGTAAACAAGCAGCCATCTAGCTCAGAAGCAGCAAACCCCACATGGAAGAAGCACACCAGCCTGCGTGATCACGAGGTGTCAAAGGGATCAGTTATCAGGCACCACCTACTTCAGTTTTGATGACTTCCAATATTCCCAGAGTCATACTTCATATATTCCAAGTTCCATTTATTAATAAATGTTTGCAACGGTTCCTTATAATTGAAAGTCCTGCTCCATCAGCAAATGAAGGTCCTGGAGGATTTATCCCTTAGGCTTTACCCCATCCATGTCATTATTGTTTACTCTACTTGGAAAATACAGCTCTTCTGAGTCTCATAATTTGAGCCCCTTTAGACCCTAAGGGATCATTTTCTGGCACTGTCTTTAACAAAACTCTGTTGCTACTCATACGTTTTTAGTGGCTAATTCCTGTCTAGTGGACAGCCTCTCCCTTCTTCAGAGTCTGTTCTTAGTCAGGAAGCTCTGCTGAAACCTGTTCACTTTGGGTGTCCCTGCTGATATTTGAAACACCAGTGAAATAACTCCCAGCATCACAGCAAAACACAAGCCAACACAGTATGGCAAACTGACAAATAGCGGCTCATTTGATTACATTGTCCTTTTAAGTAGTGCTTCTCGCAATCCTTTCATAATTCTGAAATACTCTACTTTTCAGTAATTCAACCTATTTTTCATCTATGACTGCATGTCATGCTTTATCAGTGCTCTCATAACCAGTGATAAGAACAATCCCATTTTAGCATCTACTTCCTTTGACTATTTCTGAAGCCACCCCTTTTACAGAGGTCTACTTGGGAATCAGACCCAGAGGTAGAGATTTGCAATTGGGAAATTTAGTGGAGAGTGATCTTAGTATGCACACCCATGGAAATGTGAAGGACTGGGATTGTGCGGCCACATTAACCAAGGTATTTCCTGATTATATGGAGAGAGTTGAGTAGGAGATAAGACTCCATTAGAAGCAATAGACTTTCTTCAGTCAGTCATTTGGGGGAAAGAAGAAAATCTTGAGATAGGGGTACTAAAATGTAGAAGATCAGTTAAGTAAAAGTAAAAGAAAATAATTAGTCCTTTATAGGCACTGCTTTTTTTTTTTTTTTTTGGATCTGTATTTAAAGGCATCCCTAAAGAACTGAGGACTTTGCTGGTTAGTGGGAAGTGCAATGGCCACATAGAGGCATCTAGAAGTTAAACCCAAAGGTACCCTTTGGGTGATGTCAAACTGAGAATGGGTAATTTGTATATTAGAAACAAGATTATGTGTTGGTGCATTGCTTCTCAGTTTGCTTGTTTGTTTTCTACCAATAACAGTTCAATTTTGTCTAGTAATCTTATACGAGGAGGCTTCAAAACATTCATGGGGAAATCCATTCTTTTGATTCCATTTTCCCACAAATGTTTTGAAGCACTGTTTTAAATTGCATAACAAAAACTAAAGAAAATAATGTTATATGTAAAC
Organism: Tenrec ecaudatus; assembly: GCF_050624435.1. Taxonomy (NCBI): domain Eukaryota; kingdom Metazoa; phylum Chordata; class Mammalia; order Afrosoricida; family Tenrecidae; genus Tenrec; species Tenrec ecaudatus. The sequence continues at coordinate 115,558,961 of NC_134548.1, read as the reverse complement.
ATGTGTGTGTACATATTTTTTTCTACAATTGGCCTTGAAGTTAACAGGGAAGCAAACTCACCCTCATCATCACTACCCTGTAGCCATGGAAGTTAAAGGTGGGATAGCTTCAAAATACCCTGAGGAATAGAAGCTAGGGACACAAAAATAAGACCCATGGGGTGAATAACCATTTCTGTATGGCGATTTCCCTTTTGTTGTCATTTTGAAATTTGTAGGGCTTTTGGTTTGTTTGTTTATTTATTTTTTAAGGATGATGGACTGAATTCCTATTTCTTTCTTGGCACCTAACCACTGATAAAATTATTGCTCTCTAGAACTTCAGTGTCCTCAGTAGTTCTTCCAAGGTTTGAAGGAGTTATACAATAAATACTAATCATAACTGTTTGCGTCTATGTCCTTATAAGTGCTTTCAGAATCTCAATAGAACATAGTGCTAAAAAGACAGGAGTATAAACCTCAAAGAGACTTGCCTATCCTGTGAGTTTGAGCAAATATTACCACTGGCATTTGCAGATCTATCTAGATAAGATAGGCTGGGTGAACAGTCTAAAGGAGAAAACAATGGGACTGAGGATTCTGGGGGGACATGGGAAAGGGGGAGGCGGGAGCAAGCAGGTGGTGTTGACCAACCCAGGGACAAGGTAGCAACAAGTGATCCAAAATAGTGGCGTGTGAGAGGCCAGTTAGGGATTCAGCAAAGGCAAGGTAACTGAGAGAAACTACTGAAACCCAAATGAAGGCTGAGCATGATAGTGGGACAAGAGGAAAGAACTAGGAGACAAAGGATATTTATAGAGGTCTAAATAAAGGTATATACATATGTAAATATATTTATATATGATGATGGGGAAGAATATCTATGTGCATATATTTATAGGTTTAGTAGGAAGGTAGCAGATGGACATTGGGCCTCCACACAAGTAATCCCTCAATACAAGAACACTTTGCTCAACTAAATGGACATTCCATGATATCCACCTTCCCAACATCATCGCTGAAGACAAATGGGTGCATAAGCAAATGTGGTGAAGAAAGCTGATGGTGCCCGGCTATTAAAAGGTCTAGCATCTGGAACAACAACAACAAAAAAGATATAGTGGCTCGGGTCTTAAAGGCTTGAAAATAAATAAGTGGCCATCTAGCTCAGAAGCAACAAAGCCAACATGGAAGAAGATCTAGCTCAGAAGCAACAAAGCCAACATGGAAGAAGCACACCAGTCTGTGTGACCATGAGGTATCGAAGGGATCAGGAATCAGGCATCTAAGAAAAAAAATCATATCATTGTAAATGAGGGTGAGTGCAGAGTGGCGAACCAAAGCCCATCTGTAGACAACTAGATACACCCTTACTGAAGGGTTTCGGGGAGAAGACAAGCCAGTTAGGATGCAGTGTAGCAATGATGAAAAATACAACTTTCCTCTAGTTCTTAAATGCTTCCTCCCACCACTATCATGATTCCAGTTCTACCTTACAAATCTGGCTACACCAGAGGATGTACATTGGTACAGACAGCAACTGGAAACACGAGGAATCCATGACAGATGATCCCTTTAGAACCAGTGGTGTGAGTGGCAATACCTGGAGGGTGGAGGGAGGGTGGGGTAGAAAAGGGAAACCGATTACAAGGATCTACATATAACCTCCTCCCTGGGGGGTGGACAACAGAAAAGTGGGTGAAGGGAGATGTTGGAGAGTGCAAGATACAGCAAAACAATAATAATTTATAAATTATTGTTCATGAGGGAGGGGGAAGGGAGGGGAAAATGAGGAGCTGATACCAAGGGCTCAAGTAGAAAGCAAACGTTTTGAGAATGATGATGGCAACAAATGTACAAATGTGCTTGACACAAGAGATGTACGTATGGATTGTGATAAGAGTTATATGAGCCCCCAATACAATGAGTTTTTAAATGATAAAGGATAGCTTTATATGACTTCTAAGGTTTCTTTTCGCACTGACGCCATTTAATGTTTTTCATTAATTTGATATCTCCTACAAACAAGTAAAATGGGTTAGGCAGGCCTAATTAACCTCATGTGACAGTTGAGGATACCGAGGCCTATGAAGACTAAGTGATTTTCCAAGGTTGCAAAACTAATTTGAAATGTGGGTGGGATTAGAAATTGAGCTCTTTGTGTTATTCCAAGATATTCTTTAAAACTGTGGCAAGGATGACTTTGACCAGTTCAAAGAATGACAGAGGATTTGTAGATTTTTTCTTGGGAGCAAGATTAAACTCTTCTAAAGGATGCTTTATAGGAGACTTGGGAGGTAGTAGGAAAAGATGAGAACCGACTAACACGTTTATTTTAAAGTGCTTGAAGCTAAGGGAAACACACGTGCGTGTGCAATTGTGCTTATATTTATTAATTTCTGTAGCATTTAATGTTGTTAGTTGCCATCACGATGACTCCAACTCACAGCGACTTCGTTGCCCAGTCCTGCCCAATCGTCATAATTCTTGGTGTGTCTGAGCCCAATCTTGTACCCACTGTGTCAGGAAGTCTCATGGAGGCTCTCTCTTTTTCTCTGAGCTTCTGCCTCATTAAGCACAGTGTCTATCTTTAATGATTGTTTACCCCTGATGAATCGTGCAAAGTCAGAGGAAGTCTGGACATCTTTTATTCTATGTAGAATTCTGATTGAAACCGCTTCCCTAGGCAATGGGTGTTGCTGTAGTTAGACTGAAATTCTTGTCAACTCCGTTTCTCACCACATATCGTAGTAAGAATATTTGTTTTCTTTAGGTTCTGAAGTACATAGTGAATGCTGTCACTTTCACCTTCTTCAGCAAGTGCTTCATGTCATCTTCGCTTTCAGTAGACTGCATTTTATCATCAGCAAGGCTAGCTGTTAGTGAGACTTCCTTCATATGTTCTTCATATAGTAAAATTTATCAAATTATTGCTCAGTATACCATTGAATAAGTGTGGTGAAAGGATAAACCCCTGCTTCAAACTTATTTCCATTTAAAACCACACGGTATCTCTTTGTTTTGTTCACACGTCTGCCTTTTAAACAAGGCATTCTCTTGGGATTTGGATGTAAGTTTACAAAGCATGTTAGTTTCTCATTCAACAGTTTGTACACCTTTTGTTCCACACAGCATTGCAATCCTCACTTCCATATGGGATTCCCTGTTTCCATTTGTGTCTTTGAGTCCTGCCCACTGAACTTTACTCTTGGCCACTGCATCCCTCCTGGTCCCCCAGGGTTGATCGGAGGAGCATGGGCCTTACAGGTGTCATGGTTTATCCAGTAGGCCTTTCTATGTATTGTTACCTAAAGAGGAGGACCCCAGGAATGGGGCAACTCCAGCTTTGAAAATATCTAAGAGCCATAGTCTTATGGATTCCACACGTCTCTATCAGACGAGCAAATTTCGTCTCTTTTATGATTTTCAGTCTTGTTTTATATTTTTCCCTCTCCCACTCCATATCCTTCCCATCTGAGTGTTCAGTACAGGTAACTGGGCACCGTCTAGTTCCTCTGGTCTCTGCTTCCTCTGGCTAGTGGAAACTGTGGTCCCTATGGTCCCATTAGTTCTTTGGACTAATTTTCCTTGAAACGTTGTCTTTCTTTACTCCTTCCTGGTGGTGTAAATATCTGGCTGTTAATCTCAATGTCGGCAGTTTGAAAACACAAGTAACTCCATGGGAAAATAAGTCTTCTGATACCATAAAAATGTGCATCCCTTGCACAGCGGTACAGTTGGGATCTGGAAACACAGGGAATCTAGGAGAGATGAACCCCTCAGGACCAACGGTGAGAGTGGCGATACCGGGAGGGAAGGGAGTGTAGAAAGGGGGAACCGATCTCGGGGATCTACATACAACCTCCTCTCTGGGGGATTGGCAAAAGGAAGATGAGTGAGGGGAGATGCTGGGCAGTGTAAGATAAAATAATAATTCATAAATTATTAAGGGTTCATGTGGGAGGGGGGAACAAGGAGGGAGGGGAAGAGAAAAAAGGAACATGAGCTGATTCCAAGAACCCAAGTGGAAGGCAAATTTTGAGAATGATGAGGGCAACGAATGTCTAAGGGTACTTTACTCAATTGAGGTATGTATGGATTGTGATAAGAGTTGTATGAGCCCCAATAAAATGATTTATAAAAAATTTTGCCTCCTTGTAAACCCAAAGGGGGCAATTCTGCTCTGTCCTATGGGACCACTGTGAATCAGAATCTACTTGTTAAGGTCCTCCTCACTACTAACCAAAGTAGGATGCCAATTAGTCTAGATGGCCCTCCATGCTATTGTATGCCTCGAGGCTTAGTCCTTGAAAGTGTTTGGTTATGACTAAGAAGTTTGCACAACTTTACTTCCTGTATGCTCTAATATATACCTGCCTAGATATTGGTAGCACATACGGATATACATGTAGAATTATCCTCTGCCAAATATATATATATATATATATATATATATATATATATATATATATATATATATATATATATATATACACACACACACACACACACACACTCGTGGGTGTACTCCCATATGCAATCTCACACCTGTTCCTCTTTCATATGCACCTACTTGTAAATCATTGTCTGTTATTACTGTCTTGGGAGGATTGCATATGTAACAGTATTTTCACTGTTGCCCTCTACTTCTGTACACTTCCTAGTGCCTTCCTTTGTCTTGGTCAAGTTATGCTGACCTTCCTTTGCTTGTGTATCTCCTTCCCCTTCACCACATTTTATAGGCGTGTGCTCTCTAACTAGCTAATTTCCTTCCCTCCCCTTCTCATCCCTGGTAACCTTCAAAGAATGTTTATTTCTGTGGGTAAACTGGTTCCTGGCTCTTTATAATAGTTGTCTCATATCATATTTGTCCTTTTGTGATTAACTTATGTCACTGAGCATAACATCCTCCAGGTTTATCCATGTTATGGGATATTTTAACATTGCAAATATTCCACTATGTGTATTTGATGTTATTTATCTGTTCATCAGTTCATGGGAACTTAAATTGTTTCCATCTATTTGCTCTTGTAAATAGTGTTCTGATGAATGCAGATTATGCATATATTTATTCATGTCAGGGCTCGTATTTCTTTAGGGTATATAAATAGGGATGAAATTTCTGGATCATATGGCATTTCTATTTCCTACTGCAATAAATGGCATGGAGGGGCCATATGTAACCTCCTCTTCTTTCACTATTACCATGAAACAGAAATCAGAGATCACACCTGTCTCCATCCTCCATTCTTGTCTTTTCTGACACCAACCGATCCTGCTAAAATACTACATCTATGCTGGGTTCCATAATTTGTGGCAATGGTTGCACAGAACTCACAAAACAACCCTCAAAATTATGGATTTTATTATTAAGAGCTTACCACAAGTCGGGACCAGTAAGCAAGAAGGACAGAGTCATTGGTCTCCAGCAACACCTTTCTCAGTGAGCAGCCAAATATCTTTCTGATCCTCAGCCTTGCAGACACAAGGTCCCTTGGCCTCTGCTTCAGTGGACAGAGAAGTCCACCTGTTGCTTGTATCACAGCCCCACAGTCTTGGTTCTGCTCCTCTGTTCTAATAGTCTCCTCCCCAGGCCTCTTGTCTGAGCATGGCTCCTTTGCTCTGTCCCATCATCTCCACACCACAGTCTGGTGACCCTGTTCTCAACCTCCACCATTTCAGAGCATGATTTTCTTCCAGTGGTCTTGGTGTTACTCATTGTCTGATATGGCTCTTAGAAACAGAGAAATGACCTTGATGGTGGTGTGGTTTCTGTTGTGTGTTTTTTTTAACAGATTACCCTGGGGCTTTCTTCTCCTTTTAAGAGTTACAGTCTTGAAAACTCACAGAGGCGTTGTGACCCTGTCCTGTAGGGTCACTATGAGTCAGAATTGACTCAATGGAAGTGAGTTTGGTGGGTTTTGTTGTTGTTGTTATACCCCCAAGAAAATAGGGGGTCCAATTTGGTTCACACCCTCTGTTAGGGTCAGGACATAATACCACCGTAATCCTGTCCATTAGTATGGCACACAGCTCCCTGATAATGGGATTATATCCACAGGCATACGGGCTACAAGGGCCATATTAATTGACTCATCTCACGAACTGTTTAAGGAAACACCACACTATTTTATATTTGAATCAGCAGTGTATGAGGGTGGCAGCCTCTTCAAACCCTCATCAGCATTTGCTGTTTTCTGTTTTTTTATTTTTTGCTTTTTTTTCACTTTATTATTAATGTTGGGATGAGATAATATTACATTGTTTTGATTTACATCTTCCTAATGGTTAATGACAGCAAGCCATGAAGCACATTGGTTCATGTGTCTTAGTCTCTTGAGTATCTTCTTCGGTGAAGTGTCTGTTCATATTCATTTTAATTTGCTTGTTTATCTTTTTGTGGTTACTGTATTGAAGTTGTCCATAAATTTTAGAACTTAGCCCTTTGTCTGATATATCATTGCCATAAATGTTTCCCCAGTCATTACAGTCTCTTCTTATTATTTGGGGAAGTATTTTGATGAACTTAACTATTTAGTTTTTAGGAAATATCACTTCATTTCTATTCTTTGTATATTTTGAGTTATATTGGTATTTTATTTATACCATATATTAGGACCCCTATAAATGGCTTTTTTTCTTCCAAGATATTTATAGCTTTTAGTTTTATTTTTAGATCTTTGACCCAGTTTATGGTGTGTGTGTGTGTGTGTGTGCTGATTTAGGGGTTCTATTTAATATTTCTACAAATCGGCATCTAGTTTGACAAGCACCATATATTAAAGAGACTGTCTCTTCCTCAGAGGTTTATAGATTTGTGCCAGGGTTCTTAATATTTTTTAGTATGTTTCTGGCCTCGGACTAGTAACTGACTGTTTTGACTACCATGACCATGGAGCAGATACAACTACCTCTTTATCTATGTACAGTTATGTGCTCTAGAATTCCCATTCCGCATATTATCCAGAATTAGTTGTACCCTATACAGTCATTAAAATATTTCTGGTATTCTCTTCTATCAGCCAAGGTCCAATTGATGGCAGCAAGGATATGCCTTATATGCATATCTTCCTCTGAATCCTGGTTGAGCTTCTGGCAGTTCTCTGTTGCTGCGTGGCTGCAGTTATTTTTGTTATCTTTAGTAGAATTTTGCTATCGTGTGATATTAACGCTGTTGCTAACTCTATTTTGCATTCCTGTTGATTATTCTGGTGACTATCTTTAAAATTTCATTTTTTTGTTTGTTTGATATGAACTTGTTTGTCCAAATGGCTCCAAGTCCATTTCAGTTTTACTTTTAATTTTTCCTTAGTTACTCAGACTATTAATTATATTTAAGGGAATATGAATCTGGAGATATTTTTTATTTGTTTGCTTATTTTTTTAAAAATGTACTGTATATATTTATACAGCCCATCTCAAAAAATCAAATCAGCATCAATATCCTGTTAAGTCCTCCATATATATGGTTCTCCTTTCTCCTTCCCTTTCAAGTTTTTTTTTTACATAATTAGCTAAATATATCTAGCATTGTATGCATTCATTGATTCATACATTTATTGATGCTATATCACTGATATTTCAAATGCCAGCAAAGCATTTGAACAAAGAGATCACAGAAGAACTTACAAACTAAGACAGACTAGGAAGAAGGGCCTGGAAATCTACTTGTAAAAATTAAGAAAGATTTATGAGAACATTGTCTAATATAGTGCTGTGTTTAGGGTACAAAATAGACCCTAATATCAAATATAATTTAAGGAGAACATGTATTAAGTCTTAAAAGAGACAAAGACACAGTCACATCATTCAGATGAGGGAGTCCATTAACACAAAGATTGATAATGCTGTCTGAGAATTCACAGTTAGGACATTAGTTAAGTAAGGCATTGAACAAAGGAAACAACAACAAATTCATGATTGGTTGCAGGTCAACACATCACAGTTACAGGTAGAATTAACAGAACTGGAAACAGGGCTATGATTGGGACATGCATATTATGTCATATTAGATGGAAGAAGTTGCAAGATTCGTCCGAGGTCTTCCAATCAAGGCAATCAGGGCATAATTGATAGTTCATGACCCATGACTATGTTACTCCCAGTGTTGTCAAGGAAGGACACACTTAGGCAAGCCCCTAAGAGGGACTGTTTCTTCCTGGGCTTCCTGGAGAAGGGTATAAGTAATCCACTTACCAATGTACTCTGCCTGTGGGCAAAATTATCTACAACCTTGGTAGATGACCGGAAGGAATTTAATGGTGGCTTAATCTACAAATTGGACTCTGCACTAGATTTTGTTTCTCATGGCTATCCAGAGCCTCCTAAGCTGGAAGATGGGCCTCATAGGTTAGTTAGAAAGCACTCAAAATAGAATTGGGGACGATACAATAAAGAAAACAAACTAACCGCTATTGAGTTGATTCTGCTGATAGAACAGACTCTGTTGATTTCTGACGCTGTTAATCTCTATTAGAGTAGAAAGCCGTGTCTTTCTCCTTTTGAATGGCTGGTGATTTTGAACTGATGATCTTGTGGTTAGCAGCTCAACTAAAATGTAACTCACTACACCATCAGATTTCCTCTTCTTGTGATATATGCTGTAAAATCAAACCAAACTTAAGCCCATGTCTGTATCCTCAATGTTACAAAGTAAAACTGTTCTGTAGAAATTTTGTTTGGGTTTGGTTGTAATCTTCAGGGAAACAGAAGCTCATTACTGTAACCTAGAATACAGGGCGAAAACATATATGATTCCAAGATGCTGGAGGGTGCTTTGCCAAGTATGAAGTACTATGCAAATGAACAGGATTACAATAAAAATCATTACTATTATTATTCAAACAAAGTTTTGTTGCTCTGGGTATAATACATTCTGTAAAATGAATATGCCTGCACAAGGGTTTTCTTCAGTTTTTGTTCCTGTAACAATTGCTCTTTATAACAAATGAACTAGACCATGTTGTGCACTGAAAAGAAAGCCAAGTTAAACCGAATTTTTAGCAATTCTTTTGTTCTGAATTCAAGAAGCAATTACCATTGAGTTCTACATGCAAGCGTCCCTTCTTACCTCTCTACATCCTAGTGAAGAAAACAACTTCCATCCAAAGCCCCGAGGATCATATCACTAGTGCACAAGGCACAACCCAAAATATCTCAGAAGTGTCCGTAACTATATAAAATGTATAAACTGCATGTGTATTATGTGACTAAATCGAATATTTTAAATTCAATACAAGCTAAATTTGAATGGGGATTTGTTTGTGTATATTTTGATTTCACTGAAAATACTTATCAAATGTCTTGCACATAGTAGGAGCTCAAAAACACTTTTTCTGCGTGAATGAAACAACCCATGTTAATTGAGGATTCAGAGAATGCTCAGTGGAGTCAACTGACTGAGTTAATAAGTTGTTACTATGGTAATCATTTCATGATTGGAAAGTAATCATACCACAGTCAAGAGTAGATTTTACACCATCTGGGAATGGGAGAAGAGAGATGCAGCATTATCTTCACTTTCCCTCTCTAGTTTGGACTTGGAGTAATAGAAGAGAGAGAAGGCATGGGAGCTCTCTTTCAGAAGAGGAAACAATCATTTTAATAAAATCTTTTTTTCTGCTATAAATGAGTTCTGTCATTAGTAACTCTCAATTAATGTAGCAGGAAGGAAAAATTACTATAATGGATTCCAGTACTAATATTGTGAGGGTCTTGCTGAAATGTAGCAAAAGATTCAAACATATAATTGTGTGGCACCACAGTTACTGGGGAAATGTGATGTTCTTATATTTGTTTGCTTTTAGCTTCGTTTTGCTTTTATGTTTGTTTGGTTTGGAGTTGGAAGAAAATCATCCAATTCCTAGCTCAAAAGTGATAGTTGCCTGATACCTGATCCCTTTGACACCTTGTGGTCACACAGGCTGGTGCACTTATTCCATGTGGGCTTTGTTGCTTCTGAGCTAGATGGGTGCTTGTTTATCTTCAATCCTTTTAGACCCCAGATGCTATATCTTTTGATAGCCGGGCACCATCAGCTTTCTTCACCACATTTGCTTATGCACCCGTTTGTCTTCAGTGATTGTGTTGGGAAGTTGAGCAGCATGGAATGCCAACTTAATAGAATAAAGTGTTCTTGCATTGAGTAAGTACTTGAGTGGAGGTCCAATGTCCACCTGCTACTTTAATACTAAACCTATAAATATATGCTTGTGGGTCTATTTCCCCACCATCCTATATAAATATATTTACATATGTACATGCCTTTATCAATACCATTTGCCTCCTAGCTCTTTCCTCTATTTCCTTTGACTTTCCTCTTGTCCCACTATCATGTTCAGCCTTCATTTGGGTTTCAGTAATTAATCTCGGTTAGAATGCAGAGTGGAGACCCAAAACCCATTTGTAGGCAACTGAACACTCCCTTACAGAAGGGTCGCGGGGAGGAGACAAGCAAGTCAATGTGTAGGGTAACAATGATGAAACATACAACTTTCTGCTTGTTCTTAAATGCTTCCCTTTCCTCTATTTCTTAAATGCTTCCTCCCCCCACTATCATCGTCCCAAATCTACCTTAAAAATCTGGCTAGACCAGAGGATGTTCACTGGTACAGATAGCAACTGGAAACACAATGAATCCAGGATGGATGATCCCTTCAGGATCAGTGGTGGGAATGCTGATACCTGGAGGGTGGAAGGGAGGTGGGATAGAAAGGGTGAACCGATTACAAGGATCTACATGTAACCTCCTCCATGGGGGATGAACAACAGAAAAGTGGGTGAAGGGAGACATCGGACAGTGTAAGATATGACAAAATAATAATAATTTATAAATTATCAAGGGTTCATGAGAGAGGGAGAACAGGAAGGGAGGGGGGAAATGAGGAGCTGATATCACGGGCTCAAGTATAAAGCAAATGCTTTGAGAATGATGATGGTCACAAATGTACAAATGTACTCGAAATTATGGATGTATGTATGGATTGTGATAAGAATTGTATGAGCCACCAATAAAAAGATTTTAAAAAGTGATCAAATAACAGTTTGAGTTAATACTAGAGAATTTTCCAATGGACACCTATTTGTGATCATATTATGTAGGCTTCTTTTTATTTCTCTGAATTCATATGATTGAGATACAGCTTATTAAAAGACTACATTTTGTGATATTCTTTTCCAAGAGATCATGCAGTATGGTGGAAGAGCACTACACTGCAAGTATGAAGACCCATAATGGTTCCAACTCCATCACCTGCTACTTAGATAGTAATACATGTTTTATGAAAAATTAAATTTGGTAAATGTCATAGAGAAATAAAGGGGAATCTCATGGTAGTAGCTCTGACTATTTCACAAGTAGTTATAAGAATCAAGTGAGTTGATGTATGTGAAAATAGTAAGCAATGCACCTTTTTGGACATATAGCCTGCGTAGTTTCATGGGGGTCTCTCACTTAGAAAGGTCCAACTTGTAGCTCAATGTTCTGCTGTCACTTTTGAAAACTTTAATTTTTGTACACAGACCCACAAATTATATCACTGAATGTAAAATAGCATTAGCAAGCAATACAGAAATATAGGAGAAGCAATGCTTGTGAACTGTGATAAAAAACGGGCAGTTCATCTATCTTGCTTATTGAACTTTGAGCAAGATAGACAAAGGGGATATTGAGACATGGTAGTGTCTCTCCTTCCCCTCTTTTTGTAATCCACTTTAAAGTGATAGCAAGAAAATCACATAGATCAAAGTGAACTAACAATAAAAATGAGAAAACTAAGCGAGTCTCCATTTGCAGCAATTTCCCACAAGTATATTTGACCTTATTGGGAACATGTCAATTGAAATAGGTGTGTGTGTGTGTGTGTGTGTGAATGAATGCCTTATGATTGCTGATCACAGTGGTGTTAGTCAACTAACTCCAACCCTTAGAGTATCTGTTGTTTAACTGACTGGAACCCTGGTGGTATGGTAGTTATGAGTTGGGCTGCGATCCACTTGGTCAGCAGTTTGAAACCACCACCTGCAGCTCCGTGGGATAAAGACTGGACTTTCTACTCCTTTAAATAGTTATAGTCTTGGAAACCCCCAGGGGGTCACTCTGAGACAACATTGACTTGATGGCAGTGAGTTTGATATATTTCTTTAACTTTAATAGTTAAATATATTAGACTACAATATACTCATATAGCGGTTATCTTATTGAATCATATAATGGCATTTATTATGAATTAAATGGGGAAATATATATTATAAAAATCAACATGTAGACATATTTTGTGTCTTCCTATGTTAACTTGAAGACTGTTCTAAGGGGCAAAGTCCTGGTATCATAATAGGTTATAGGTGAGGCTATTCACCTCAACATCAGTAGGTCAAACCCATCAGCTACTTCTCAGGAGGTATATGAGATTTTCTCCTCCCATAAATGTATACAGTCTCCAAAAGCTATAGGGGCATTTCTATTCTGACTTATAGGGTTGCTATGTGTCAGAATTGGCTTGATGGCAGTGATTATATTGCTTAAATGGTTTCAAATTAGTTTCAATAAATGTGAGTGTGAGGGAAGGAAAAAAAGAACCCAATTTAAAATATAATTTACAGACCCATTTATTGAATCTTAAACAAAACAAAGACAAGAAAAACAGCAACAACAAATCATCTGGATGAGGGGAACTATCAGCACAAAACCATCCTCAAAAATTCACAGACCTGAGAACAGAGGAAACTCACAAAATAATGATTGACAGCAAATCACTTCCATCAGTTTCAGGCAGGACTTCAGAAGTGGGAACAAGACAATGATTATGATAAACACACTGCTGCAGATTAGAAAAAAATTGGCCACACTGGTTCAGGGTCCTCTGGCCAAGGCAGTCAGACTATGTGACCCTAGCACCCCTCTTTCTAGAACAGGAAAACCCAGGAAAGTCCCTGGGAGCAAGACTGACCCTCCCTGGTTCGGATGAATAATAAATGATCATAAATATAAATGGAATACTTTCGTAGACACTTCAGTATGTATTTTCCACACAAATTTAACGTCTCACATGAAAAGTTATAGCGACAATTAAAACTGGACGGAAGTATTTCCTTGTTATCTTTTCGGTTGTTTGAATATATGGATGCTGAGCGTAGTGATTATTGAAATTGTTAATAATGTCTTCTGAGTTTATTGAGAGTAGTCATATGAGATAGTATAAGATTCACATTTAGGAACAAGGGTTAGGCATTCATTAGACAAATTGTCAAAGCAATACGTCCTAATCTTTGGAAGTCCCTATTTCTTTCTTTGTGTCTCTTCTGCCTTTTGATCTGTCCATCACTGGCATCTAAAACCTGCCAATGAACTGATTCTATCTGGGATAGATCACCTTGCCAGCAGTATAGTATTCATTTTGTACTCTTGTCTTACGTCAGCAGGTTTTGGATTTGTATGGGTTTACTAAGACCCTGGCCTCTCACCTATAAACATGAAATCATGCTATTTTCGAAATCTCATTAGAAAGCTAAATTGAATTTTCTCACTGGATGATTTTCTTGGAGAATCATAGTAACATGCTACACCTTTCAAGATAACATGCTACTCCTATCAAGATACTGCATGATAATTAAGATATCGAAATGATCCTTTTAAAAAGTTTGATTAGCACTTCACCCACATGTCTTACAATTTATTAGTTCAATCATATCAAATAGAGTTGTTCAATCTTTATCACTATCGCTTTTAGAAAATATTCTTCATTATATTCCTTGTTACTTGTGTGATTATTTTTTTCAAATTTTGGAAAAATTAAGACACAACAGAACATTCTCCAATTCAACAACTTCTACATGTATAATTCAGTGCCATTGAATATACTATTCATGCTGTACAATTATCATTGATATCCTTCTCCAAATTGTTCCACCACCATTGACATAAATTAAGGTCCCCTAAGCAAAACCCTTCCTCCTTTACCCGTTGGTCATTTGGTTTCTTTTTTTTTTTTAGAGTAGTTTTCTTGATACAATATTCACATATCATACACTTCCATGGTTAAATTGCCTTCTAAAAGAGTTGTATACACATCATCACAATCAATGTAATGCTTCCTCCCCCCTCCTGCATTAATTGATTGCTCCCCAATTCCCCACACCCATTCCTTCCTGATAAGCTATTGCATCGGTTATTGTCCTATGTATCAACTCCTTCTGTGCTTCCTAAACTGGGAGATCTAACAGAAACAATAAAAATCAAAACCAAAATGAAACAGAAAGAAGAAAACAATAATAGAAAGATAAAAATAAAGAGTAAAAGAGAAAAGATCACCAACAATGTTTTAAAAGCCAGAGAAGAGATTTCTGTTGTGGAACAATTGAAAAATATTTGAACCTAGAGAAGATTCGGGTTGGGTCCAGACAGAGATGTCAACAGACCAAACATATTATGCCATGGTTCAATCCACCATAATCAAGTTCAAAATAATCTCTCTCTGATAGTAAAGCTGTTGGAGTTCCTTACCTGTGGCCAGAGGGGATTGGCCAGAGGCTTAACCTGTCTAGATAGTCTGCAGATGGATTTTTGGGTTCCCAATGTCCTCCATAGCTGTCTACAAATTGAATGTTCACCATTTTAGCTCCGATACTTTTCCCATCATCATGTTTGGATTTTGTTATCATCACCTTGGGATCACACATGCCAGTGTGCTACTGTGTGAACTTAGTTGATGTCTCATTAGATGGATGCTTGTTTGAATACAAGGCTTTAAGACCCCTGACACTATTCCCATTGATAGTTGGGCACCATCTGCTTTCTTCACCACACTTTGATGCAGCACGCTTATCTTCAGTGATCTCTTCATGAAGGTAAGTATTGAGTAGGACAATGTTATAAGAATTAACTGTTCTTAGATTTGGACGAGAAATAAGTGGAAACCCAGAACCCATCTGTTTGGCTCTGGGTTTATTTTGGTGGTCATATTATGACCAAAAATCAAACCCAAACCAGAACCAATAAGAACAACAACAAAACAAAAGCAAAAACAAACAAAACAAAAAATTCAAAAATAAAAAAGGTTGTCAACCTTCCTAATGCCGCAACCCTATAGTACAGTTCCTCATGTTGTTGTGACCCCCAACCATAAAATTATTTTTGCTGAAACTTCATAACTGTAATTTTGCTACCGTTATGAGTCAGGTGACCCTTGTGAAAGGGTCATTTGCGACCCACAGGTTGAGAACTGCTGCCTTAGGGTTTAAGGCAATTGCATCAATAATTTATCCAATGACATAGAATTTAAGGTAATATTGATATGAGGAGTTTATGCAAGTATATTCCAACTGTGAGCAGCAAATCATTGATATCCATCATTCATCAAATATTGTTACTAAAATTTTGCATCTAAGACTTCAAGAATTCTAAAAGTGCTGAGAGGCCTTTCTTTTTAAGCTTGCTTTTGTTTAGCAGTCACAACTCTTAAATGTTTGAGCCTGTTTACATTGAGCATGGGGGTTGGTGTTAAGAGAAGATTTCTGGTATCATTTCTTGCCAGGGCAGACCCTTGACCCTCCTATTAAAACCTGTCATATGAATGTAAAGGGAGCAAGCATTAAGGTAATAAATAGAAGGTGGTTCTGGGCCCCCTTTCATTGGACACCCACTAAGCCAGAAGTCCCACCCAATGTCCAACAACCATCATTTCCACAATCTTGGGGTGTCCATCTTTTGCTTCCACTCTCATCAGAGTATTTCTGTCCTAAATCCAAGGGTATAGGTAGTTTTGAGGTAACACCCAGTTTGTTCAGTTGGGCTTCCATACCGAGACCTGGTGTGGCCTTTGGGAAATTGATCCTTTCTTTAAAACCAAATTTTTCCTTTTGATCAGAGAACATCCTCTCTCTGAAGCTGATTTGTGTTTTATCTTAGAAGCAAGCAACTCTGTCATCAAATCACCCCAAATACTTCTTCTGTAGGAGCATGTGAGGATTTTTCTTCCTGTTGTTTATTTTAGTTTCTACCTAAGCTTAGTTTTGAAATGGTGAAATGGAGCAAGATTTTTAGCCTAGAGGTGTTAGGAAAAATGTAAATTTCATAACAGCTGCTTAAGAGTTTAAAAAAGCTATAAAATTGGATTACTAGTATTTCTGCTTCCCACTAAGTACTGTGGAACAAGACAATGGGTATTTATGACTTCATCCAATATTGTTAATAACACTTTACATCTAAGACTTCAAGAATTCTAAAAGTGCTGAGAGGCCTTTCTTTTTAAGCTTGTCTTTGTTTATCAGTCACAAATCCTCCCTGCCACGCTTACCCACTTCAGGCGCTGACCCTTTGGGCAGACTGTGGGATAGAACGTTTTCTGAATGTCCTCCTCCGTGGGCAGAGCCACTGTCTCATTACCTTAAAGTCTAATTCCTCCAATTAGCTTAGCGATTCTGTTACAGATCTTCATGTTTCCTCTGTCTTATCAAGAGGTATGCCATCCTGTTAGAATCTTCATTTACAGCAGTTGAAGAAAGGGTGTGTGCTCCATGCTGGATCTCCCTTGGTGCGGTAGTTACATAATTTTCTGGCAACATGAAGCTATAGGAAAGTGTAGAGGTAAAGTCCAATCTGTCAATCAGGGCACAGCCTGATGATGGCCCCTTGTGGGTGTGGTCTTCTCATAAGCAGGGTCCTCTCTGTCTGCCTTCACCTTCCTGTTGGCTGACCCAAATTGCTGCCAGAGCCACTGCCATTGGATCCACATGACTGTATTCACCACCCTGTGATCTTTCTGCATCACTGCATGTGGCCGTGTGGGTCTGAAGAGGGACTTATGGACTGATCTCGGACTTAGGGACTTGACTTGGAGTGGGCTTGAATGTTTATAATTGCTTCTTGATATAAAACTGTTTCTTAAACATATATGAGTGTCTCTGGAGTTGTTTCTCTAGTCAACCTGACCTAACACACCTAGCTAGACAAAGGAGAAGGAGAATCCAACTCCTCACCAGTCCAATGCCAGTTGTCTTAAGGGAGAGGCCAGATATCCCCCCAGCATCCCTTCTTCTTTGTACTATTCTTTACACCATTGTGATGGTAACCAGTCCTCCTTTGGCAATCTACTTCTCTGCTGGGATCAACAATCCATTGCAATAGCTACACAGAACTCACAGAAAAGACTCATGCTTATGGGGGGTTACTAGGAAGGTTAACAGGTCTGTCCCATCCATAGCGGTGCATCTCTTCAGCCAGCAGCCAAGTCTCTAGTCCTCTCCTCAGCCTCTGAGTCATGGGGTCTCTTGGACTCTGCCTTGTTCTGTAGGTTGGGAAATATATAGAGATGCCTCACAATCTCAGCGCTGCTCCTCTGCTGTGCCTCATGGTCTTAGTATGGCATCACCTCTGGTGCCTCCACAACCTCCACCACTTCAGGCAGGGATCTCACAGGCACACCACTGATGGCTCTTCTTTCTTGATGGTCCTAGGATTCCCCCTCTCTACTTATAAAATGGATTTCTTATACCCAGAGGAATGGCAACTGACCAATCCTCTCTGCTAGTGTTTCACACACCCTCTTCGTGGGCTTACCAAATCATTTGGCAGGATTTATAGAGACAGGGATAGAAGACCTTAGGTAATTTTATTTCACCACAACAGTAGTACTCAAAATGTATCCTATACACAGGTCTTGGTTCAGGACTGTAACAGATAACAGAATCTAAGAGTGTGCATTCATAAAAATATTATAACATAGAGGAGGGTGCTGACAGTTCTTTTAAGAGAGATAGTTTGAAAGATTCTCTTTTAGAGTCTGTATTAGGCTGGGTTGTATAGAGAAACAAATGCAGTGATATTCATATAGGTATAAGAAAACTTTATACCAACAAGTAATCTTATATCAAAATAAGTTATCCCAACCCAGTCCAACTCAGGATCATAAATCCAATGCTAGTCCATAAGTCCCTCTTCAGACTCATATAGCTGCAACCGATGAAACAGGTAGCAGAAAGGTCAAAGGCGTATGGTACAGAGTCTGTGGATTCAAACTTGGTGGCAACATGGCAGGGAGCCAACAGCTCTCAGTGTCAATGGCAGAGTTCTAGCAAACTGGAAAGTGAAGTTGCAGACACAGGGAGAGTGAGGTTTTCAGTACCCGCCCCCACACACCTCCCACCCATGGCTATAAGAAGCCCCCCCTCCCAAGGAAGCATCATCAGGCTGTGACCCAATTGACAGATTGGGTCTACCCCTACCTACACTTTGATCAATTTTCAAATTGACGTAAAATCATCTAACTCCCACAGACTGCTACTCTCATGAACTGGATTTTGGTACTATGTACTGGCAATAATAAGTACTGGATAGGAATTTTCTGGAGACTAAAAAGAATAGTATGAAGACTAAAAAAGTGTTGATCTAACACTGTAAATCACTCAGAATATGGTTATAAGGGAGACAATTTGCTGGAGAATATGATAAAGTATTGTATATTTCTTGAGAATCTGGTTATGGAAGCTAGTAATTTATACAATATATTAAAACAAATCACACTCACTGCCATGGAGTCGATGCTGACTCATAGGGATTCTGCAGGACAGGGTAGAACTGCCCCTGTGGGTTTCCAAAATTGTAGTTCTTTACAGGAGTATAAAGTTCTGTCGTTCTCCCACAGAACAGACTGGACGTTGCAAACCACAGACTTTTCAAATTGCAGATGAATTCTTAACCACCACACCATCAAGTCTCCTAAACAATATATTAGAAAGTCTCATATGGTCTTTCATTCGCAGCATAACATATATATATATATATATATATATATATATATCACTTATGTTTTGTTTTTCAAAATAAAGTTGCACTCAACTTATTATCAATGTAAAAGTTATGAGCTCAAGTGTACTGGGTGATAAAAAGTGGAACGTGCTTTCTCATCAGAGCCAAGTGCTCACCTGACTACAGTAAATCTGTTTCCTGGATAAAGAAATGGCTCTCAGGGAGCCATTACTTTTGCTTTCTTTACTTTGATGCAGGTTCAGGCCCACAAATGTCTGATATTGGTGATAAGTTTAAACTCCTTCTAAAAATCATACCACAGACAGCTTCTCAGCAAATCAGGGAGCATGTATATCAAGTAATGCTGAAGAAGCCAGACCATGAACAGTTGTTTCTTTACCTCCTGGGAGTAACAGTAAATCCTGAGGAAGAATAAAGCAATGATGTAGTGAGTCCGATATGTATTTAAATTGGTGAAGCTCTCGTAGTATTTTAGCCAAAAGCTTATCACAATTCTTTTTAACTTGTTTTAGAGAGATTTAATTGGATTGCTCCAATCCGGGGAAAGTAAAGGAGCTATGTCTTCTAGTGGAAGCTTCTGAAAGGAGGTGTTGGGACCTTAATACCATCCTCATGGAATATTCTGTGCTTTGTCTCTGTGTTGTGTTTTTTTCCCGCAAACAGCATGAATATATTAAAAATTAATGAAGGTTCTCACGTGCTGGCACATTCCTTCTAAAACAGTCATACTGCCTCCCTGCAAATCCAATTCAGCCTCATTGTTTGAAATTGTTCCTAGAAATGCTGTCTTCATTAAAAACAGAAGCCACTATAGCAACAAAGCCATCTGATGTATTATGAACATTCCAAGGCTATGTTTCCGTGTGAATGTTTCTAAATCTGACAATAACAGCATGATAATCACATAGAGGCTAAATTAATTAAAGCATGTTTGAATTTAATTTAGAGAGAGCTATGATCTACAAGGCATTGACCTAAACCACAGTAGAATCCTTTGCCTAAACTTCAAATTTCCAAACACTTCAGTACCCATGCTGGTTCTGCTGCACAATATAAAAGGTTTTTAAGATCCGTGTAGCTGTCTCTCAGGCTTACTGCATTTTATGCAAATAATACTTTTTACAACTGTGGAATTACCTTACAGGCTAGTTTCCTTTTTGTGCTGTGTGCAATAATCAGGTTATATGTGTGTGTAGACTGTGTGGTATATTATGTGAAAGTGCGCTAGGTACCAAATGGATCATCATACGAGTTTTCAAAAGAAATGAATTTTTTCTAACATTTAACTCCTAATAAATAAAGATCTAACGTAAAGTCTATTTCCTCTACTATTTGAGTCTAATGCTTCAATAGCATATGAATATTTTTAAGAATGCTATGAGGATTCTCAAGTCCCCAGATCATGTATCATTCTTGTCAGTAATTCTCCCTTTGAAAATTGAGGGAGAACATCTTCCGGCTATTCATCTTTTAAGACTGTAGCAGATTTTCAGGATTCATGCCTAGGGATAGAAATCTAGCCAACTAGACTTCCCTTCTGTAATTTGGACTTATATTTCCACCTGCTCCATTTCCCTCTATCTTTATTGCTCATCTGGCCGTTATCCATTGTGTCTTTATGATCCCTTAATTCTTTGTGATTCCTGGCTACTTGTTTGGATTTTCTTACGTCACTTTATTATCTTCTGGCTTTTGGACATAATTAGTGGTAGAACTATTATTTTTCTATATTTTCTCCCTTTTCCCCTAGACTTTGTCTTGGGATTACTGGGACTGATTTCTAGGTCTTCTCTCTTAATCAGTGTTGCCCATGACCTTGTAATATAGCTGGAAATTGCTGTTTGGAAAGCATATTAGATTCCATTGTGCAATAAAAGGAGGAAACTTTTTCTAGTGGTTAATATTTTCATTGGTGTCTGGATGTTTTTTGGTTTGTGTTACATTGTATCGAATACTCAATAAAATGTTTTATAACAATGGCCTTAAACTTTCAGACTATTACTTCACTTTCACAGAGCTGGCCATTTTCCGTGTGCGGAAACCATTTTACTCAGACTTTCTTGCTGCCCGTTTTTCAAAGAACTGCATTTCATTTTCCCTTGTTATGCATTCATAACCACAGAGTATCAATCCGACTCAAATGAAGTGCAATGAATTAAACTACAAAGGAAGTGCATCTCATTCTGGCAATCTAACCTGTGTAAATGGTCATCTGATCTAGAGAACTCATTCCTTACACTGCTCAGCTTATGTGTTCTTGGCATAGCTATTATCTCTTTTGATTTTAAATATTATATTGTTTCAAGTTACCATTTAGCAATTTTTATATCAAATATTATGTGAAATTGCTTACAGTTTGATACTATGGCAGCATTCTTATGATTTCCATTCAGTTTCTTTTGTTTCATTGATCTAGTTTGCCTTCTCCTTTGCTTTTACTTCTTTGCTAATTATTATTTCTTGGTGTAGATAACTTTTCCTCACTAACAATTTAACTTCCACTAGTATCTTTGTAAAGAATCCTAGTGGCCCTCTGGGAAAAACAAAAGACTGTCTGCTCGCATGAAGATGTATAGCTTCAGAAACCGTATCTAGGATCACTTTGTAGACTTAGGATAGACCATATTTATTTGCAACAATGCTTGCAGCAGTACATTGACAGGGAACTACCAGAGGTTCTGGCTAGATTCACAAGAGGACATGAAGCAAAGGATACCATTGCTGGTATCAGATAGATCTTGGTTCAAAGAAGGCAGATAATACCAGAAAGATATTTTATTTCTGTTTCATTGACTATGCAAAGGCATTTGCCTGTGTGGACCACAATAAACTATGGATAACTGTGAGAAGAATTAGAATTCCACAATACTTGTGCTCATGAGAACCTTGTACCTGGATCAAGAAACACTTCTGAAGGAGTCCAGGTAGAAAATGATTGTTCAGAAACGAGTTGTGGTCGCAATTGTACAATTCTACTTGATGTGATTGAAATAAGAAATGATATGATAAATCCCAATGAATAAAAATGATACAAAAATAAACAGTTATGTGAACAGAACAAGAAAATGCTGAAGAACTTTAAATAATGAAAGGCATGCATCAGGGGTTGTATTGACTTCTTCATGTATCCTCTTGAACAAGGACACAAATAGCAGCATGCTTCACTTGTCCTATGCACCTTACTCACTCGATCTTTCTCCATGCACCTTTTTTTGTTCCCTTGAATGACAAGGGACAGAGATTTGATAAAGTAGAAGAGATGAAGGAAAAAATAAGGGAGGTGCTGTGAGCCATGCAAACAGATGTGATTTCACATGGTATGTGTCACAGATATGCATGTTTGATATGTAGTACATTCAAAATGTATCATGGAAGGTACATTATCACTTTCAGTTGGTACCTGAACTTTCAGTTTATTTTAAGAGAAGGTAGTTCAGCAGATGTATGGAGAAAAAAAATGACCCATGCACAAGAGGCCCTCTTTGTTTTTTTTCTTAGGAGCACTGATTAAAGGACTTTAGCTTCTCAAGAGAAACAGGTCCAGACACAGATCTGACTTTTCTAAGGCAGATAGGTGAGAGAGGAGAGAGAGAGAGAGAGAGAGAGAGAGAGAGAGAGAGAGAGAGAGAGAGAGAGAGAGAGAGAGAGAGATTTTAAAAAGAAATTGGTCTACATGATTATGGATTGTTATTGTCAGGTGATAGCGTGGGTGCTCTAGCAGTCTTGTGTCTTTAATTTTGTTGACAAACCTGGGAATTCGACCAGAGCATTAGTTTATAATCTTGAGACAGATTCTGTCTCCTTTTCAGAAACCTGAGCCTTTTCTTTAAAAACATTGATTGAAGGAGGTCCACCAAGATTACAGAGCAACATCTATTTTGTTTAAATTAAACGGATTTCAATGCTAATAATATGAAAATATGTTCATAGCAATATCTAGAACAGTGTTTAGCTAAACAACTGGTCACCATAGCCTAATCAAGTCACAAGACCCTATAAAAATACTGAGACACAAAACCTATAAAAACATGGAATCGCAGATGTGACAAATGAATTAAATTTAATAGTGAGTACTTTGCAGGTGATAAGGTTGTTTTTCTAAAAAAATTAAATACATAGTTTTGAAAAAAATACTGAGAATAGATCTTGTAGCTAGGTAGACCAGGGTTTGCAACCTATTATCTTAATTTCTTAGTTAGGCAAGCCACCACTACTTGCTTTCTGAGCCGTAGTCTCATTCCTTCTAAATTGGAAGAGAACAATATATTTTATGTTATAGAAAGAACTGAGATAGCATAACAGATACCAAAAATCAGTAGTTCCCTTCCCCCTTCCTGCTATCCTACCAAAAATATCTAAAAATTGCTTCGGTTTTAAGATTAAGGTGAGATGCAACACTCTTACTCAAGTCATAGCCTTGACTAGATTTCCTCAGGGATGTAGCAAGCTTCCAATGTAAATGGATGCTGTAGAAAAGCTTACTTGCTTTTTGCTGTGTCTTGATGCTGCATCTAGCTCATTGACCAACTCCTGCTCATCAACAAACCTCTGGTTCTTTGGACTTGAGCCAATTGACTTTTTATTACCCACCAATCTGGGTAGTCATCAGTGGTTTTCCATCTGACTTGTTGACTTTGGGTTGATTTGCCTTTGAAATCACCAGGCTGTGGCCTTCTCACTGATCTTGAATTCATCAATCCTGCAACTATGAGTCAGAAGCTTTCAGCCTAACATTTGACCCATGGACTTGAAACCTTCCTGGAGCAGGGTTCACCTGATTCTAAAGCTGCATGAGCCATTTTCTTGACCAGTGTCACTGGCTTTGCTTCTCCATAAAAACCACCCTAAGACAGAAGGGTAAGACATTCAACAAGTATATCTTGTTGTTGTTAGGCGCCATTGATTCAGTTTTGACTCATAGTGACCTGAAATACAACAGAACAGAATACGGCCTGGTCCTGTGCCATCCTCACAATTGTTCCTGTCCTTGAACTCCTTCCTGAAGATATTGTGTCAATACATCCTGATGAGTTCCTTCTTTTTCACTGATCCTGTACTTTACCAAGCATGATATCCTTAGTATATCTTTGTATTCAAGTTAATTTATTAGTCTATGAAAGAAAGGAGCCAAATCATTCAGTGATGAAGAAAGGGTTGATGAGTTTGTACACAACATTTACTTTCAGAGATGGACAGACCAAACAGGGCATTGCAGTTATGGCACTTAAGTAATATAGTAAAGACAATGGATATCCAAAAGTAGAAAAAAGTGGGCCCAGAAAAGAAGAATAAATACACAAAAGATAAATGCAACTGGTTTTAAATTTTGCTAAAATTAGGAAACGTTTCTAACATGGTAGAAATCATGGATTGAGATGATTGACATAATAATCGTTTTGTATCACATTAAGGTTCAGATATATGAGTATGTGCTTCACGTTTGTGAGCACATTTATTACTCACAACAACTCTAAGACATAAGAGATATTATCATTTTTATTTTACAGATGAAGAAACAAGTTTGGTACATGTCCAAAGAGACCTAGCAATGTGGAGATAGCAGGATTTAAATCTAAGCAATCTAGCTTCAGTGTCAATGAATTTATACACTTTGTTGCTTTTATACTTAGAAATTAAATTTGTTTTTTTTAATTTGAGGATAAATAATTTAGAATGTTGAAAAGATAAACAAACTAGAAGACAAGAAATCTGGGTTCTAGTTTAAGTTACATTAGTTGAACAAGTAATCTACTGTTTTCTGGATCTCATTCTCCTGATTTGTCAAATAAGGGGCTTGTGCTAAAGAATTTTGAGATCTTTTCAATTCTGTTTCTATGAAACACTATAATAATTAATTATTTTAAGATTATTCAGAATTGTTATGTGTTTATTCAGGAAATGCTTCATGTAATTTGGATAATAATTATCCTAATCCTCTCTTTTGAGCAGCTATAGAATTTCAGTGGGAAGTAAAACTTTGAGCTTTGTAGTATATAATTATGATAGGAACGTGCTGCTGATCGTGATTACAATAAAAACACACAAAAGTTTCTCTCAGAGCTCTCTTAACTTTGAGTCACTCTTTTTCAATGAGGGAAAGCATCATGGTAGTTGTGTATTTATTTTTCTAAAATGTTTTTTGGGAGCTAATGAAATTATATCACTCCACACTTCAATCATTTCAAGCAGAATTGTAAAATTGCTACCACAATCCGTTTTAAAACATTCTTTCTTTCTTCTTGAACTCTTTAATATCAGGTCCCCTTTACTCCCCCTCCTTCACTGTACCCCCCAGGACCCTTATTCTACTTGTTGTCTCTATGGGTTCATCAATCCTGGGTTTCATATGCAGAAAATCTTATAACAACAATTAAAGAGTGCTACCCACAATGACAAAATACACTATAGCTAAACCCCAATATATAAAACAAAACAAAAATCAAACAGCAAATGTGGAAAAGCAGAACAGCCCCAACATGTATCAGAGGGGAGATCAGGTGACAAGATTTTAACCATTCTAGTCAGGTCTATTATTTGGATCTCCTATAGTCAACTCTCCAATGATCTCGGTTTGGTAATCCGCTTATTCCCATCCCTCCATTATGGACAGAGGGAAATCACCGGACTCTTATTTCCTGTGTAGATCTCACAAATGTATTTTGGGCTTCCACTGTATTCCACAGTCTTCTGCAAACCAGAAGCTCACAATTCAGATTTTGATACTATTTGGGTTATATCATTTATAATCCTTGGATCATGGACATGGCTGTCCTTCTTTCCTGTGAACTTAGTTGACATCTCACTTGGAGGTTGCTTCTTTGGAAACAAGCCTTTAAAACCACATACACTATTCTATCTGATAGCTGAGCACCATCTAATTTTTTCACCACACTTTGCTGTAGCACCCATATCTTCTGTGTTCCCTTCCTCATGGGGGATATCAAGTAGAACCATGATATAAGAATGAATTTTTCTTAAAATGAAGCTAGGTTTTAGTGTGAGCATCAAGTCCTTTCCCAGATCTATGTTTGTTTTTATTTTAATCTGCCTTTGGCTCCCCTTAGAGATCTCCTTGTTAATTTATGGCACAGAGTCTTATCAATCATGTTCCTGGAGCATAAAGATCTTCCACTAATATTGTAATTGGTTATCCCCTGTCACTAATTTGTTAAATGAGATTGAGGGATATTGGACCAGTGAAGGCTAACTATATATTGAAATACTCAATTATTTATTCACTTGTACAGAATAAATTCTTATGTGGCTGGACACTATTTTCACAAAACATGGGAGCTGGTTGTCAAGCAAAATTTATAATAGTATTCACTGACAATTTCAATCACAGGTCTACCAAATAAAATTTATCTTAATACAGCACATAGGGCAATGATGTACTAAGTTAATGTTCATCTTCCTTCTGACAGTTCAATAGTCTTGGTATAGCCGTCTTCTGATCCTTCATATACCATGAATTTCAGTCTTCGGGTTACAGGTGTGTTTGAGGTACACTCCAGTTGACCTAGTGAATTATCCGCATCAGATCCTTCTGGTGTGGACTTTGGAGTGTGATATGGGTGGGCCTTGAAGATCCAGGTTTCAATGCCCCAGGATTCTGTGGGACTGGGCTTCGGTCCTCAGGGTGTGTCCAGAGACTTGGGTCAATGTGGCATATTAGGTACATATTACCAGGGATATTCTCCCCTAAGGGTCCTTAAAAGTATTGTTAGTTATCCCCACCTCCCTCGCTGGGAGTTTGGTTCTACCCCTTTTTCTACCAACAGACATGCACTTGTCTTTCCCCAGACATGTCTTTTCCTTTTCCTCTCTCCTGACTTGACTTTCCTGTCCACGGGGGCCTCATCATAACTTTGTATGTCAGTCTCTATGTATTCAGCATCCCCTTCCCTTCCTTTAACAATTTGATCCCAGCTGATGTGAAGAGCCCTCCACCAAAGTGACCGTGAAGATATATACCTAGAACAGATGGCACATGATTCATTAGCACCAGTTGGACTCTACCAGGCTGTCTTGTATGTACATTTGTATGAGGAGAGCTTCAAAAATTTCATGGGAAAAAAGTGGAATGAAAAGATAATGAAAAATTTCCTACAAAATTTTTGAAGCCACCTCATATGTATGTATGTATTATATGCAGGTATATATGTGTCTACAAATGGTTTATTCACCAAGAATTGTTGTCAACCATAATGTGCAGTGTAGACTGTAGCTCTCACCACCCCCACACAGGAAATTAGGCATTGTCTATCATGCATTTCATTATTTCTTTTTCCTAGTAGCAGCTTAAACAGCAATTGAGGCATCATACATTTCATGAAAGGGAGGCAATTTCAGGTTCACTTTTTGTTCCTGTGGTGTGGTGATGTGAAATGGTTTGGGAGGGATCTTCCATCCAGTCTTTGTAACACCCACCTAGTGACTGGTGCTATCATGCAAAGAAGGTGTAGAGGAGTCTGACTCAGGGATTGGTGAGTTTTTCCCTTCCCTGGGTATAAGAAAGCCATCTTCAGAAGCAGGAATAGAAAGGATCCCATGACCATCAAGAAAGAAGAGCTGCTAAAGGGTCTCATGATCCCAGCCTAAGTACCAGAGGGGAAGAGATGTGGACTTCTTAGACCATGGAACAAGAGAGATGCCAAGAGACCCAGTAGCTGAGAGACTCTTGGATGCTGGTTAAGAAGAGATATTGCTGTGGATAAGCCTGTGCCCTTACTGTTTTCTGATCGTGACTTGGGGTAACCTGGTACCTTCCTTAGTAAACCTCATAATCTTGAGTGCTGTCTGTGAGTTTTGCGCAGCCATCGCACCATATTAGTAAACCCCGCAGAGAAGTGGAAAAATGAATCGTAGGATAATGATGGTTGGATGAGGCACGACTGACCATTGCCTTGTACCAATCAGCCGTGGGCTGATGTGGACTTGGATTTTCCTTCTGTCTACTAAAGCCAGAGGAGCCCTTGTGGCATGGTAGTTATGTGTGAGACTGTGTTCTGAAAGGTCAGCAGTTTGAAACCACCAGTTGATCAATAGGAAGAAGGTGAGGTGTTCTACTCCTGTGAAGCATTACTGTCTTGGAAACTCACAGAGGCAGTTGTCCTCTGTCCTATGGGGTCACCATGAGTCGGAATCAACTCAATGGCCATGACTTTTGTGGGCTATTTCTTCTGAGTTATTGAAGCCAGGGAAAGTCAGCTATGGCCCCCTTGCCCTGTCCACTCTTGGGAAAAACTATTTGTATATGCGGAAAAGGTTTGACTGAATTCTACTTACAGTGATGTTGAAGTAAGTACATTTGATTGAACTAAACTAATGCAGCAGGATTTTCACTTGAAATAGATATATAATTAATTCACTGTGCTTACCCACTGAAATACCCAAACTTTAACTGTCCGGTTTCTAAGATCAGGTCTCAAATTGTAATTGCAGAGTTTTCCCAAGTTCGCTTGCTAGAATTTTAAATAGAAGATCACAAGTGGTGCTAATATACATTCCTCAGGGGGAGAAATTCTGACTATGATTAATCTCTCTCTCCTCTGTGCCCTTAGCACTTTGTTTCAAACTCTATTAAAGTGTGTGCTCCATGTAGCTTTGCATTCAAGTTAGCTGAGTATGTTTATCTCTCTGCTGACATGAAATTGTTTGTTAAAATAAATTACATCCTGTAGTGAATATGATCATTGTGCCTACAATATGGTGCCCAATGTGCCATCCTGGAATGAATTAAATTATTCTTGTCAAATTTATGGAACTCTTCAGGGACATTTCTTTCTTTCACTCTTTTCAATTCAGTGGAACTTGTGAACTCAAAAGTTAGTTTCACAAGACAACAACATTCTGCCAGGTTTAGGGGTGTGCTAGTTAAGGTTTATTGTGCCAACCTGGCCAATCAACACATGTGGGATTAATTGAAGGGCAGTTTAATTGAAGGGCAGAGAGAAAAAAAGGCTCTGCAAGCCTTGCCCTTTTGGTTCTCGGGTCTCTTGTTCTCTGATGGTTGGACCAGTGCGTGGCTGCCTTAGCTGGCAAGGCTCACTACCTGAGAGACATCTCTAAGGAGAAGCCACAAGGACCTACCCTGATGCAGCCCTGGGTGCTGGAGCGGCCGCATAGAGAACCCTACCAGCGCTGAGACGCTTACAGCGCCACTGGATGCAAAGAATTTCTTCCCACTGGCCTATGATCCTCCTGCATTCGGTATCATTGTGTGTGTTTTGTGAATTTGAGGAGGACTTTGTAGATCAGTATGGGACATATGGGCGAAGTCAGATTTATGGGCTTGGATTGGACTAGGTTGGGATGCTTTCTGAATGTACACTTACCCTATATATAAAACTCTCTCTTATACATATATGAATTTCCATGGATTTGTTATCTAGTTTAACAATACTTCTCAACTTTCATGAATATATATTTCTATAACACTATTTTATAATTATTAAAACCATCTCATCTTTGCAAAAGCATCAAAATACATAGATATGAAAGAAAGAAAACAAGTATTCATAATCTCTTCACTTTGGGAGACTATATTACTAAGAGTGACTTATAGTTTTAAGCTTTTTCTTTTTCTATGACTATATAAAGCAGCAATCCTCAACCTGTGGGTCGCGACCCCTTTGGGGATTGAACAACCTTTTCAGAGGGGTCACCTGATTCATAACAGTAGCAAAATGACAGTTATGAAGTAGCAACCAAATAATTTTATGGTTGGGGGTGTCATCACAACAGGAGGAAATGTATTAAAGTGTCGCAGCATTAAAAAGTTTAAGAACCACTCATATAAAGGAATCCTGGTGGCATTGGACTGCTAACCCCCAAGGGTTTGGTTCAAACCCACCAGTGGGAGAATTTTGAGGTTGTCTGCTTCCATAGAGATTTACAGTCTCAAAATCCTTGTATGAGGGGGAACCCCACCCCCAAACCTCCCAAAAAGAATAAAACCTCTGCTGGGCAGTGATTTTATAATATGCATTTTTTCCCACTAGTTGAGCACCAAGCAACTTGCTCTGAGTTAGTGCACCCAGTTGTGTCACCTGGGAAGTTTCTCTCTGGTCGCAGTGAATTTTTTCATGAAAGCTGTTTCATTCACACCACATTTTTTGTGATGTCTGATTTAAGAGAACAGCGTACAGCTGTGAAATTTTGTTTCCTGCTCTGGAAAGATACCGCAGAAACTGTGGTGATGTGAGCACAGCTTGCAAGTACAGCTCTATGGGTAAAACTCAAGTGTACAAGTGATTTTCTTGTTTCAAAAAAGGCAAAATGTCGATAAATGACAAATCTTTTTCTGGACATCTATTAACTTCCCGAATGGACAAAAATGTCAACTTTTAGTGTATTTGGAGTTAATTTCACCAAGTCAGACTGTTCATCAAACATTCTATTTAGAAGTTGTGAAAAGGTAGGTAACAGTGACCAAAAAAACCCTTGATTTGTGGCAGACTGTGGGGACTGGTTTTGCCACCACATCAATTCACCTGCTCATGCAGCCATCTCAGTGCTCCAATTTGGGCAACAAAACAGCATGCCTCTCTTGCCCCACACACCTTATTCACCTGACCTCGCTTCCTGCGGCTTCTTTTTGTTTGTGTGAATGCAGAGGAACATGAAAGGACAGGGATTTGATGAAGTAGAAGAGGTGAAGAAAAAACGAGGGAGGTGCTGTCAGCCCTCCAAACAGCTAAGTTTGAAAATGTTTTGGGTTTGTGTGCTTTGTTGTTTGTAATGGCTGCATAACTAGTAGTAAATCTTTACAAGAGCAGATAGCCACATCCTAGAACCCTTGAATAAAAAATACTTAAAATATGAAGTTATTTTTAACAGATCCATATATATAGCACTGTATGGTTCCATCTCTCAAATAATTCTGTGTGCTTCCATTTATACTATGTCATGATGGCAGTATAGGAATCTTTGAGGAAAACCAAATCATGTTCCCTCAGAATTTTTTAGTTTTATGAGCTAACAGATGTTTGTAGAGAAAGACCAGGGCTGAAAAGTGGAAGTGGTATGATTTTCCAACAAAAAATATCAGAACAGGCTTGCAATCCTTGAAAATGCGCAAGTGCATTTTAATGCTGGGGAAAAAATTCCTTGGTACAATTTTCCTGGCCCTTTTTTCCTCAATGTAATTTAAAACAATTTGAAAACTTCATAATACGCCCCTGTGATCATCCTGTATTCGTTGAGAAAATCTACCATTTGAGATACCAAAACACAGCCACCATCACCATCTGAATAGACTTTTCTTCCTTGAATTTAATTGGACCAGCAGATCCCCTTGGAAGCCACAGTTTTGATTGAATAATGGGGAAAAAAATCTTAGTGAGACTAAGACAAGTACATTACTGAGAGAAACTGTCTCCACCCATCCCTGACTTGCAGAGATATGTTTCAACAAGTTTTTTTAGGAATAAACTCCTGTATTTATGAACTATAATCTTATCAGTAATATTTTTAACTAATGTATATTTAACAAATATATATATAATATCTATATTAATTTATAGAAAAGATTTTGGTGATTATATGGTGATCCAGACCTTTATCTAATACCCTTTTTCTATTTGGACAAGAACATTTTGGATTTTATTACCACCATTAGAAGAACACTTTGATTTTGTTGCATCTGTATAAATCTCATAAGAATATTCTTATTATATCCCATAAACCACTTATTCATTAAAAAATTCATTGATCGCCTATAATTAGCCAGCCTTATGGCAGACATTGAACAAACAATTCTTTGTCCCTGGCTTCAAGGAGTCAACCCGAGAGCAATATGGCTAAAACTAAATAGGAAATATATAACATACAAATTGAATGGCATTTCAGAAGTCCATTGATAATGAAACAAATGTGAAACCATAAAGTAGTTTTCCATAAAGATAATGTTATAAATTATGAGGAGGTTCCAAATAAGACCACACACATAAAATTTTTCTTTGCATCTGTAATGTAACTTACCTATATTGCTAATAGTATTTAAGATCCTTTAAACAACACCCCTAAGGAACAAATCCACTGTCCTATTCTCAATTCCAGCTCATGGTAGCAGTATAAATGACATCTAAAACTGTAAATCTGTATAGGAGCATACAAACTCATCAATGTATATTAAGAAAATGTATTTATAATTCTAACTTAGGACCCTTAAGACATAACTCTCTTCCTTCTTCTTTAATCAATTCTAGGAGTAAATAGAAATTTGCTCTTGCTGCTTTAGAGATGGGAACTGCAAATATCATCGAACATTCCCCTATCACAGAGAGCATCATACTTCAAGATATATCTTGAAATGTCCTTTCTGATTTTATTTTATTTTTTTAAACCATTTTATTAGGGGCTCATACAACTCTTATCACAATCCATACATATACATACATCAGTTGTATAAAGCACATCTGCACATTCCCTGCCCCATTCTCAAAGCATTTGCTCTCCACTTAAGCCCTTTGCATCAGGTCCTCTTTTTTCCCCCTCCCTCCCTGCTTCCCTCTCCCTCATGTGCCCTTGGTAATTTATACCTTGTTATTTTGTCATATCTTGCCCTATCCGGAGTCTTCCTTCCCCCCCTCTCTGCCGTCCATCTCCCATGGAGGAGGTCAAATGTGGATTTTAACAATACCATTTGAACCTGTCATTCTAGGCATAGTAAACCATATAGTTTTCTGATTCAAAATCACCAATACTACTCCATTTCAGCTAACTAACTCCTAGATTATCTACCTTTATGTGCTGCATTTCATTTTTAAAAACATTCAATTTTCTTAGATTCATACATCACACATTATAATTTCTGGTTATGAATTGATGTTTTCAGCTGTTTTCTAATTGTCTTCAGTTTCAATCTTTTCTTTATTTTAATCATTTTATTGGAGACTTGTACAACTCTTAACACAATCCATCCATCCATCCATCCATCCATCCATCCATTCATCCATCCATCCATGTGTCAAGCACATTTTTACATCTGTTGCCCTCATCTCTTTCTTTTTTTAACCATTTTATTAGGGTCTCATACAACTCTCCTCACAATCAATACATACATCCATTGTGTAAAGCACATATGTACATTAATTGGTCTCATAATTCTCAGAACATTGACTCTCCACTTAAGCCCCTGGCACCAGCTCCTCATTTTTTACCCTCCTTCCCATTTCCCCCCTCCCTCATGAACATTTGATAATTTATAAATCATTATTTTGTCATATCTTGCCCTGTCCGACGTCTCCCTTCACCCACTTTTCTGTTGCCCATCACACAGGGAGGAGGTCACATGTAGATACTTATAATTGAGTCCCCCTTTCCAACCCACCCTCCCTCTATGCTCCCAGTATTGCCACTCAAACCACTGGTCCTAAAGTGATCATCCACCCTGGATTCCCTGTGTATCTGGTTCCTAACTCTACCAGTGTCCATCCTCTGGCCTAGCCAAACTTTCAAGGTAGAATTGAGATCATGATAGTGGGGGGAGGGGGGAGGAAGCATTTAGGAACTAGAGGAAAGTTTTTTCTACGTTGATACATCGCACACTTTCTGGCTCGTCTCCTCCTTGAGGCCCCTCTGCAAGGGGATCTCCAGTGGCCCACAAATGGACTTTGGGTCTCCATTCCACACCCTCCCCATTCACTATGGTAAGATTTTCTGTTCTGATGATGCCTGATACCTGATCCCTACAGCACCTCGTGATCGCACAGACTGGTGTGCTTCTTCCATGAGGACTTTGTTGATTCTGAGCTAGATGGCTGCTTTTTTATCTTCAAGCCTTTAAGACCCCAGATGCTATATCTGGCGATAGCCGGGCACCATCTGCTTTCTTCTCCACATTTGCTTATGCACCCATTTGTCTTCAGTGATCATATCATGGAGGTTAGCACACAATGATATGATTTTTTGTTCTTTGATGCCTTACAACTCATCCCTTCGGAACCTTGTGATCACACAGGCTGGTGTGCTTCTTCCATTTGGGCTTTGTTGCTTCTGAGCTAGATGTGCGCTTGTTTACCTTCAATCTTTTAAGACCCCAGACACTATATCTTTTGATAGCCGGGCACCATAAGCTTCCTTCACCTCATTTGCTTATTCACCCACTTTGTTTTCAGCGCTTGTGTCGGGAAGGTGAGCATCATAGAATGCCAATTTAATAAAGAAAATATTCTTACATTGAGGGAGTACTTGAATGGAGGCCCAATGTCCTTCTGCTACCTTAATACTAAACCCATAAACATAGGCACACAGATCTATTTCCGCATCCTCATATATAAACATACTTGTGTATATACATGTCTTTATCTAGACTTCTATAAATGCCCTCTGCCTCCCAGCTCTTTCCTCTATTTCCCTTGACTTTCCTCCTGACCCACTATCATGCTCAGCCCCACTTGTGTTTCAGCAATTCCTCTTTGTTACATTACCCTTGATAATGCCCAACCAGGCCTCCCACACCCTCCTCACCACCGATTTGGATCACTTGTTGCTCCCTTGTCCCTGGGTTTTTTTAACACCACTTCCTTTCCCCCCATCTCCTCCTCTCCCATTTTCCCTGGAACTGTTGTTCCCATTAGTTTCTTCTCCAGATTGTTCATCCAGCCTATCTTATTTAGACAGACCTGCAGAGATAATAACACGCACAAAAACAAGACAGAGCAAAGCCAAGCAAACAATATACAACAAAACAATAACAAACCAATGACAACAAAACAAAACACAACAAGAAAGAAAAGCTTGTAGTTAGTTTGAGGATCATTTGTTGGCTTTCAGGAGTGTTTTCCAGTCCAGTCTGTTGGAGCACCACACCCTGGTCCCAAAGACCATCTTCAGCATTCCCTGAGAACCTCACCGCTCCATTCCCTTGCTGTTCTGTGGTATCCACTTAGTGTTTTGCCTCGGTGTGGTGGAATCAGATCTGGTGCAATTCCTACACTGCGTCTCCGGTGTTAAACTCTGTAGAGCTAAGGGTTAGTGAGGGGCATCTTGTCTCACAGTGGGTGTGGCCATGTGGTCCTCTCTGTGGACTGGCTGCTCTAATTGGGGTCATCATCCTCAAGGCCTGGTTAGCCAGGATGTGCCCCACCCTCTCCTCTTCCACCTTCATCAGCACCCATGTGCTACAATCAGATATGTCCCTCTCCCTGAGCTGCAGATTAAATGCCATCTTTTGAAATAAATTCTTCTGGGAGAAGGGCAAGCAGATGTCCACTTAGTAGTTGGGATTGGAGGCGGTGCCCCAGACCTCTCCACTGGTTCCCTACTCCATGCCGGCATGTTGCATTCACATCTTGGAGCATTGGGTTAAAGTCTGTGTTGAAGTCTGGTCCCTGTTTCCCTGTGGAGATATAAACAATACCCTCCCCTTGGGTGGGTTAGTACCCTGTAACCCCACTATCCATTTTTTATTGTTATTTATTTAATTATTTTCCCCACCTCCTTTTTAGTTGTCTACCATGTGTATCCCTGTATTTGATCTGGTCCTTGCCATATTACCTGGTCCTACCCCAGGAATGTTTATATATAGTAGTTTTTTTCCCTATGCCCCCTTTGCATTTGTATTTTAAAAGATTACCTCAGCAGACTCATGTTGTACTTATCCTTTTGTGCTTGAATTACATCACTGAGCATGATTTCTTCCAGTTTTTCCCATGCAGCAATGTGCTTCATACGCTCATCACTTCTTTTTAGCAATGCATAATACTCCTTTGTATGTATATACCACAGTTTTAAATCCAATCATCAATTATTGGAAATTTGGGTTGCTTGCAATTCCTTGCAATTTTGAACTGTACCACAAAGAAAATTGGAGCACAGATGTCTGGCCTTGGTTTGTTTCTTGCTTCTTCTGGGAATATTCTCAGTAGGCGGATTGCTGGGTTGTACGGTAACTCAATTTCCATCTGTTTTAGGTATTGCCAGACAGATTTCCATAGTAGTCATACATACTTACAAGTCCATCAACAGTGGATGAGAGTTCCTGTCTCCCCAAAGCCCCTCCAACACTTGTTTCTTTCTGATTTTTTGAATTGGGCTGCTTTTGAAGGTGTTAGGTGGTACCTCATTGTTGTTTGAATTTGCGTTTCTCTTAGGCTAAAGATCGGGAACATTTTCTCATATGTTTGCTGGCCTTTTGGTGTTCTGCCCCTGTGAAACTTCTGTTCAGGTCCTCTGCCCACCTCCCAAGCGGGCTATTGGATTTTTTCTTTTGGGAAGCTAGCAGAGTATTGTAGATTTTAGTAATAAGGCCTTTGTCTGATGTGTCATTGCTAAAGATGTTTTCCCAGTCCATGGACTCTCTTATTACTCTCTTGGTGAACTATTTCGATGTACACAGGTATTTTATCTTCAGTATATCCCATTTGTCAATTGTGGTTCCTCTGTGTTTGTGTCCTTCCCTATTTCTTATAACTTATGTATTCCTTGTGCCAAAGTTCTCAAGTAGGTCCCGATTCCATCATTTATGGCCCTAATATTTGGGGTTTAACTTCAAGGTCTGTGATCCACATTGAGTTTATTCTTTTGCATGGAGAGAGATAAGGGTTTTTGCTTCATTTTCCTGCAGATAAATATCCATTTTTTTTCAGCACCACTTGTTAAAGAGGGCATCTGATTCCCATTTGATATTTTTGGGCCCTTATCACAGATCAGTTGTCTGTATGCTGATGATTTTATTTCTGGATTTCAGTTCTTTTCCATTGGTCTTAGTATCTGTCATTATATCAATACCATGTGGTTTTGACAACTGTGGTTGGATAGTATGTGCTAAAGTCACGTAAAACAAGCCCCCCTGCTGTGTCCCTCTTCTTGAGGAGTTCTCTGCTAATTCTGGGCTTCTTCGCTCTCCATCTGAAGTTGGTAATCAGTTTTTCCACTTCTTTGAGGAAAGATGAGGGTAATTGTATTGGGATTGAATTAAACTTATATAGTGCCTTTGGCATAACTGACATCTTGACTATATTGAGTCTTCCAATCCATGAGCATGAGATATACTTCCATTTGTTGACGTCGCTCTTGGTTTCTTGTAATAGTGTTCTATAGTTTTCCCCGTATTGATCTTTTGGTTTTTTTTTGTCATGTGTATCCCTAGATATTTCAATTTGTGTTTGCCTATTGTGAAGCATACCACCTTTTTGATCTCCTCTTCTGTGGTCTTATCCAATATGTATAACAGTCTGATGGACTTCTGTTTGTTGATCTTGTATCTTGCCACTGTGCCAAACTCCTCTATTGCTTCCAGTACTCCCATTGTGGAATTTTTGGGATTTTCCATATAGAAAATCATATCATCTGCAAATAACAATAGTTTCACCTCTTCCTTCCCCAGACGAATACTTTTGATGTCTTTTCTTTGCCTTATGCTGTTAGCTAAAACCTAAATCGTGATATTAAATAAGAGTGGGGACAAGGGGCATCCTCTGATCCCCTTTTTCAGTGGGATTGTGTTAGTCTTTTCTCCATTGACTACCACATTGGTTGTTGGTTTTTCATATGTAGCTTGTATTGTCTTGAGGAATTTTCCTTCCATTCCTACCTTCTCAAGTGTCTTAAACAGGAATTGGTGTTGGATGTTGTCGAAGGCTTTTTCTGCATCTATCAATATTAAATAGGAATTGGTGTTGAATGTTGTCAAAGGCTTTTTCTGTGTCTATCGATATTATCATGTGGTTCTTACAGTTTTTCATTTTAATGTGATGAATAATACTTATGGTCTTTTGTATGTTGAACCATCCCTGCATCCCTGGTATAAATCTCACTTGGTCGTGGTGAATTATTTTTTTATATTCTTTTGTATTCTGTTGGCTAGTATTTTTAAAGGATTTTTACATTGATGTTCATTAGGGATATTGGTCTGTAGTTCTTGATTCTTGTGGGATCCTTGCCCGGTTCTGGTATCAGAGTTATACTAGCTTCATAGAAGGAGTGTCAGAGTTTGCAGTCTTTTTCTATGTTCTGGAAGAGTTCGTATTGGATTGGTGTTAGTTCTTCCCTAAATGCTTGGTAGAATTCTCTAGTGAAGCCATCTGGTCCAGGGGATTTTTTATTGGTACTCCTTTGATAACCTTGTCTATTTCTTCTATTACTATGGGTTTGTTGAGATTCTTGACGTCCACTGAAGATAGTCTAGGAAGGGATTGTTTTTCCAAGAATTTGTCCATGTCTTCAAAATTATTGAATTAATTGGAGTACAATCCTTTTTTAGTACTGTGTAATTATCCTTTTGATTCCATTAGGGTCTGTTGTAATGTCCCCTCTTTAATCCCTTATTCTTGCTATTGAAATTAGTTCCGTCCTTTCTTTGGGTTAGGTTTTCCAGTGGTCTATCGATTCTGTTTATCCTTTCAAAGAACCAGCTTTTAGCAGCATTAATTTTTTCCCATAGTTTTTTTATTTTCCCTCTCCTGAATCTCAACCCTGATTTTTATGCCTTTTCTTTTGCTATTAGTAGGATTGTCCTGCTGTCTCTGCTCTATTTGTTGTAAATTTTGTGCCAGCATATCAATCATGAGTCTCTCTTCCTCTCTCAGGTGTGCATTTATTGCTGTGAAACTTCCTCTAACTGCCTTTATTGTGTCCCATAAGTTTTGGTATACAGTGTACTCGTTCTCATTGATTTCTAGAAATTTCCTAAATTCATCTCTGATCAGGGCCAGTATGCACTCCTTTGGTAGTAGAGAGTTATTCATCCTCCAATTGTTTGCTCTCATTTTCTTTGTCTTCCTTTTGTTTATTTCCAGCCTTATGGCACAGTGGTCAGAGAGGGAGGTCTGTACGATATCAATGTGCTTAAGTTTATGTAGACTTGCCTTATACCCCAGCATTTGGTCTATCTTTGAATATGTGCCATGTAGGCTTAAGAACAATGTGCATTCTTTGTTTTTGGATTAAATGCTCTGTAAATATCAGGTCAAATTTTCTCATCAGAGTGTTTAGATCTCTAGCCTACTTGTTGAGTTTATTTCCCTATGGTCTTTCACAGAGAGCAGTGTGTTGAAGTCACCCATTATAATTGTTGAGGGTCTGATTTCTTTTTTAATCTTTTGGAGTGTTTGGTTGACGTATTCAGCAGGTCTCCGTTCATGTAATATATGTTTACAATGCTTAGTGGTTCTTTGTCTACCGTTCTCTTTAATATTATATAGTGTTCCTCCTTATCTCTTCTTATGGTTTGCACTTTCAGGTCGATTTTATCCGAAATTAGGATTGCAACCCCTGCTTGTTTAGAATTGCTATTTGCTTGGTATGACTTTCACCAGCCTTTGATTCTCAGCCTATTTTTGTCTGTAGCCTTGAGAGGTGTCTCCTATAGGCAGCAGATTGATAGGTTGTGTTTTGTAAGCCAGTCTGCTAATCTCAGTCTTTTAATGCCTGAGTTAAAACCATTGATATTCAGGGTTATTATCTCCATCTGCAGACACTGGGATGTCATCTTATACCTTTTGTTTTGGATGTTTTCCTACTTTCCTTTCTCATTAGTCCATTGTGCATGTGTGTGTGTATCATTCTTGAGTTCTTTCCATCCTTAAGCCAATGCTTTCTTGGGGCTTGTTTTCTGTTTGTTGCCCTCGGGGTTAGGTTGTTCTATGTGGCAGTCTCTTATTTTTGCTTGGTGAGTGTTGGTCTTCTGCCCATAATGGCTCGGCAAGGATATTTTGTAGAGCTGGCTTTCTTCTAACGTATTCTTTGAGTTATTGCTTGTCTGGTAAGACTATTACTTCTCCATCTGTCTTGATTGATAATTTGGCTGGGTAGAGTATTCTTGGGTTTGCGTTGTTTTCCTTCAATTTTTGTAATATGTTATTCCACTCTCTCCTTTTCTTCATAGTTTCTGCTGATAGGTCTGAGCATATTCTTATTTGGGAACCTTTATATGTGATTGCTTGTTTTTCTCTAGCTGCTCTCATGATTTTTTCCTTTTCCTCAAAGTTGGATAGTTTAACTATTATGTGCCTTGGAGACTTCTTCTTGGGATTTAGTCTAGCTTGTGTTCTTTCAGCCTCCTGAATGGTTGCCTGGGTTTCATTCACTAAGCTGGGGAAGTTTTCCTGCAAGAATTCTCTCACTATTGGTGCAGATGACTTCTTGGTTGTGTCTTCCTTTGGTAAGCCAATAATTCCACTGCTGTTCCACTTCATAGCATCAAACATAGCTCTTAGGTTTTCTTCAGCTTCTCTGATGGTTTTATTAGATTTTCGTTCGCATCTGTTAAAGTCAGCTTGGTTGTCATCCATGTCACTGATGGGGTTCTCTGCTTCTACCAGTCGATTCTCGAGGTCTGTATTTCTGCTATTGTTTTTTGTTATTTCCTCCCTAAGTTCCTGTATTTCCCTTTGGTATGTGGCCTTTATCTCTTCTATCATTTCATCCTTTTTCTGTACTGTTTCCCTCATATCCTGTATGAATCCAAGCAGCCATCTGAAAATTTCTTTCTGTGGCACCTCAAAGTCTGCTTACTCTATGTATATTGTTATGTTTGGGACATCTTCTGCCATTTCCTTTCGTTTCTCCTTTTTTCCATTGAGGTCGTTGGGGCTGATGGCTGTTTGCGTTACATTGTTTAAGAGGAGCCAGTTGCCATCTTCCAGAGAGTTGAGGAGCATTGGCTCTCTCTGGGAGACTTGTAATTCTTGTTCGACCTGCCTACAGCTAATTTCACTATGGAATTAAGCTATCACTTTATCCTCCTGTGGTTTCCCTTTCAGGGATTGTCCCAGAAGGCTGGTGGGTTGCCTGATTTGGTGTTGCAAGGTTCCTGAAACAGCTTGGAGTGTTGTGGAGTGGTCTGGAGTCCAGCAATGGAGTGTAAGAGAACCAGAGAGAGATATAGAGGAAAAAAATTAAAGTAAGACCACTTACACTGTGCGGGAATATAGAGAAGAGATGGAAACATAAGGAACAATGTAGCTGAGTCCCGATCTGTGCAATGGAGTTGCAAGGGTTTAGTCCCTGCACAGAAGGGGCAGCAGCAAGGCAAGCTGTGGCTGAGCTGAGAAAGAGCCCTTGTGCAGCCCTCTACGACCGTGAGGGGACAGAGAGGAGAGATTGAAATAAAAGCCACAATGTAGCTGAACCCGGATCCCTACCTCTGAGCTGTGAGGGTTTAGTGCCAATAAAAAGTCCTGCACAGACCTCCGTGACTGTGGAGCGTACAGAGAGCAGAGATGAAAATCAAAGCAACAATGTAGCCTGAACCCCGATGCCTGTCCTGTGGAGCTGCAAGGGTCCAGTCCCTGCCCTGAGGCAGGCGGGGCCAAACTGTGGTTGTGTTGATACCAAGTCCCCCTACAGGCTCCAAATTGTCCCGTCTCTGACAGAGGCAGTGGCAGGGCCAAGGTCAAGCCCCAGGCAGCCTCCACTAAAGTAAGCCATAATACCCCAGTCCCTCAAAACCCCATGAATTTCCCTCTAAGCTATTCTCCTGGACTGAATTCTGCGGAGTCTCTTTGGTATGTATTCAGCAGTTTTTTTTAAGTCATTCCCCATCAGCAAATGAAGATCCTCATGTTTTACTCATGGATTAAAGTTTTCTGATATCAGTGTCATTATGGTAGACTCTACTTTGAGAAGATAGCTCTTGCTCAGTTATATTTTGAGTGCCTATCAACCTGAAGGGCTCAAGTTCTGGCACTAAATATTATCCAATAATAGTTGCAGCGGTACATTGACAGGTAGCTTCCAGAGGTTCTGGACAGATTCAGAATAGGACATCTATCAAGGGATATCGTTGCTGATGTCAATGTGCCTTGACTCAAAATAGAGAATACTAGAAAGGTGTTTACTTGTGTTTATTAACTATGCAAAGGCACTTGACTGTGTAAATCATAACACACTACAGATAGGCTTGAGAAGAATTTTCTGAAATTGAAGAACACTTCATTGTGCTCATGAAGAGTTTTACACATGGATCAGGAGCTAGTTGAGTGAGCAAGACAAGGGAATTCCAGAACGCTTTATTGTGCTCTTGTAGACTTTGTATGTACATAGATCAAGCGCCGATTGTGTGAAGAAAACAAGGGAATACTTCATGCTTTAAATCAGGAAAGGTGTGCATGGTGATTGTATCCTCTCAGCATACATATTCAATCTGTATGCTGAGCAAATCACCAAGGAAGCTGGCTTATATGAAGAAAAATTTGGTATCATGAGTGGAGGAAAGATTGTTAAAAATTTGCTGTATGCAAATGATGCAACCTGGCCGGCTAAAAGTGAGGTGGTCTTGAAGCACTTGCTGATGAAGATCAAAGAGTGTACCCTTTAGTATGGATTACACCTCAATGTAAAGAAAATAAAATTCCTCACGACTGGATAAATAAATGATAAATGGAGAAAACATTGAAGTTGTCAATAATTTCATCGTGCTTGGATTCACAATCATTACTCATGGAAGCAGCAGTCAAGAGATCAAAGGACTCATCGCATGTATATATCTTCTGTGCATAATCTCTTTAAAGGATTTAAAAGCAAGGCTGCTGCTTTGAGGTCTAAGGTGCACTGGACCCAAGTGTTAGTATTTTCATTCATCTCATATGCCTATGAGAGTTGGATGTTGAATATGGAAGAACAACAACAGAAAGGTGTATTTGAATTATGTTGTTGTATAATAATATTGAAAGTACCATGGACTACCAAAAAAACCAACAAATCAATCTAGGAAGAAACACAGTCAGAATGATTCTTAATGCAAGGATCGTGAGACTTTCTGTCTCATATTTTGGACTGGAGAGTCAGCCCCTGGAGAAGGGAATCTTGCTTGGCAAAATAAAGGAGCAGCAAAAAAGAAAAAGACCCTCAACAAGATGGATTGACCTATGGCTACAACAATGGGCTCAAACATAAGAACCATTGAGAAAATGGTGTAGGATCAGGAAGTATTTCATTCTGTGGTACACAGCGTCATTATGCATGGGAACAGTCTAGATGGTGCCTAAAAGCAACAACAACCTGGCCCTGTTATATTTACTTATTTTCTTATAAAAGTGTTACTTTTTCCTTGCTTGTTTCTAAGTATAGTTGTCAAACAGGGTTTAACTTTGTTTGCCATGTACACTTTAAAATATCAAAGGAACATGTTTTTTGTTTGTTGTGGAATACAAAGAGTAAACACCCCTTCGGCCCTCACTGTGATTTTCAGATTAAGTTTAGCAGCTCTGTGGCACATGTCTTGGTAATGAGGAGAAGGTCTACTAGCTTACATTCTTACAACAGTAGTAACAATGGCTGTCCTGGTATCAGAGAGGAGATTGCAGGGAAGACATTCAACAAGGGAGCTCTTCTTTGTGTGACCAATTCATAAATAAGCATGAGAAGGCTCACCTAAAAGAGAATCTGAAATTAATTTCTTTAATATTTGTATTTTTGGGATTCACTATATTTGTTTAAGTATATGTTAATTATGGATAATGTCAGGGGAGCCAGCCCTAACAAATAATCATGGGTCTGGTAGGTGTAATTGTACAGCTATAAAATATAAAGATTATAGTAAAGTCATCGAGTATAAAAGAAATAGAAGAGGGAGTAAAATAAAGGAGTCAGATGCATTTCATTATAGCATGCTCACCTCAGTCCTGCTTGGTAGTCCATGTGGGAATTCGAGACCCAAAGAAGAGAGCAAGGGAGAGGGAGAAGGAAAGATGAGGAGGGAGAGGGTAAAAACAGAGGAGAGAAAGCTTTATTTCTAACCAAGGCTTATTATGTATACTTGGGGCATGCAAACCCCTTGATTACAGGTACCCACATACATTACAGGAAGGGGGTTGTATCAATGGGCACTACAGGAAAAGGAGGGGGTTGATTTATAGGTGTATATACAATAGGAAGAGGAGGGATTAGGGGTACACATATGATGAGATGGGAGGATCCTAGATTCAGGATGGCAGCCTAACTTTGATTATCCCTGAGCTGGTTTAACCGGCTCTTTTTCCCCCAAAATTATGAGGATTTATTAGGGAAGTTAATAAGCTACAAATCAGGATCAACAAATGGTAAGAATATTGTCATTGTTCTTCTCAGTCTGCTGTCAAGTATCTCCAGTTATCAACCTCTCAGCTCCATGGTAGCCAACTCTTTCTCTGTGTCTTAGACTCTTAGATATGAGGTCCCTTGGTCTTAGCTTTCATGGGCCAAGAAGCCATCCTACTGGCAGTCTGTCCCAAAATTCCATAGACAGGCCAGATATGGAAAAGTAGCCCATATTCTCGACACTGCTCCTCTGAGTCTGCATGCCACAGTCTTTGATACATCTGGTTGTAATGACCTGCAACACTTCAAGTGATGATCTTGAACATGCTCTTCCAAGGTCCTTGGGATTTCTCTTCTTTTCAAAGATAGTTCATCCTTATAGCCAGGGGGGTGGTAATGAAAAGTAACCAATTCCTACTATTAATCTTATACATGCCTTGTTGGAATAGTCTTATCAAATCATTTGGAGAGAGTTAAAAAAAACTTGGGTAGAAGAGCCATATTACAGTTTTTTCATAGTTGTTTTCCTTTTTTATTAAACAGCTTTATTTTTCATGAAAAATTTCATTATTTTAATATAATTTTTCTTTCTTTTTTAAAATATTAGGGACTCATACAACTCTTATCACAATCCATACATACATCAATTATATAAAGCACATTTGTACATACTTTGCCCTAATCTCTTTCAAAGCATTTGCTCTCCACTTAAGCCCTTTGCATCAAGTCCTCTTTTTCCCCCTCCCTCCCCGCTCCCCCCTCCCTCATGAGCCCTTGATAATTTATAAATTATTATTTTGTCATATCTTGCCCTATCCGGTGTCTTCTTTCACCCCCTTTTTTGTTGTCCATCCCCCAGGGAGGAGATCACATGTAGAGCCTTGTAATCAGTTCCCCCTTCCAACCCACTCACCCTCTACCCTCCCAGTATCGCCCCTCACAGCCCTGGTCCTGAAGGTATCATCCACCCTAGATTCCCTGTGCCTCCAGCTCCTATCTGCACCAGTGTACTACCTCAGTTCTATCCAGACTTGCAAGATAGAATTCGGATCATGGTAGTGGGGCGGGGTGGAAGCATTTA
This sequence comes from Tenrec ecaudatus, assembly GCF_050624435.1. NCBI lineage: Eukaryota > Metazoa > Chordata > Mammalia > Afrosoricida > Tenrecidae > Tenrec > Tenrec ecaudatus. The sequence goes on along the minus strand of NC_134548.1, from coordinate 115,514,172 downwards.
GGAACTAGAGGAAAGCTGTATTCTTCATTGGTGCTACATCGCACCCTGACTGACTTATCTCCTCCTCTAGATCCCTCTGTGAGGGGATCTCCAGTCCACTGTCTTTAACAGCAGGGAGTGAACCCCACCTATGGTGGACCAGATAGTAAGTCTGATTGCTCTGGATGGCTGATGGCTTCAGGGAGATAACTTGACAATCATTTGCCATTAGTTGCAAGCAGTGTCCTAGGTCTGACATATATTTGGGGGAGACAAGCTGGGAAAAGCTTTTTTATTTCCTACAGGATAATAGTATTGTACATACTTGAGTATAAGCTGACCTGAATATCAGCCAAGGCACCTAATTTTACCACAAAAACTGCATTTAAAATGAACTGAAAAACTCAGCTTATACACAAATATATATGGTATTTTTGTCACAGGATCTTGTTGATATAGTTATAGGATAGTGACTAACTCATGCCTAGCATATTAAATAAATGTTCTCAGAGTAAAGCCTATACTTATCTCAATTTGAGAATGTGATGGGGGTGGGGGGAATGGCCTTGCATAAATTACATTGATTGAATATATCTCTATCTTTGTCAATGGAATGCACTAAACCCATTAAGACAACGTTGAAGGAAATTATGTTGAACTGACATGATTTGTTCTTTTCAAATCTACAGAGATTGATATGCACAATTCTATGTTCCTACATAGTGTATAACTAGTTCTTAAATACTTTCCCCTAATATATAAAGAGATTTTCATCAATATAAATTTTTATAAGTTTGTATTGTGATTTAGGGGAAAGGTTAAAGGGAAAATTGTTTTCTATTCAAAAATTCTTATAAATTGTGTTTCCTGAAATTGATTGCAGACCCCACTATATAAAAGCATACTTCCCACTCCCTCCAAGGGTTCCTAGTTTTGACACATCCTACTTTCCTGCCTTCTAAGATGTACCCCTGAGCAAATGTTACCCTTTTAATTTCCTGTGATTTCCTGTTCTAAGGATTGTGTATGTCCCTGATGTTATTGCTCACCTTGTGTATCATTTTGCTGACTGTGGAACCATAGGATTGAATTCACTTCTAGCCTTGGCAGGTAACTAAGGGTCATAGTTTTTAGGGTCCCTTCTACCTGTCGCTATCACACCTGTAAGCCTAGTTTTTTTTCTTAATGATTTTTAGTGTTTTTCTATATGTTTCTATCACTCTAACCATGACCTTCTATTGGGACCCTTTTCAGAGTAGTCAATAATAGTAACTGGTACCATATGGTCTTCAGATTTCAAAGTACTGGAAGCTGGTTTTCTCCTTGACTATTAGTCCTATAGACTGATTTTTTTCCCTTTCTTTGGTTTTCTTTACTCCTTCTTTTTCAAATGAGGGGAGACTGATAGATACACCTTAGATGGCTGTTTTAAAGCTTTTAGGACCCCAGTAGAACAAAGTGAAAACTAAACCATTGTCTTTGCAAACAGTGTTATGCCAATTGATTTAGTAGTCCTATAAGCCTATGGTCCCAAGTCTCTAAGACCTGTGATTTGGTCATTGGTAATGGGTTAAAATTTTCTGTAACTTTGTCACCACTATGCTCCATATATATGCATGTTTGCAACATGTAAAATGTATATGCAGAAGTCTTTTGCTACTGTGAACAGTGCTGCAATGAAAAAGGGTGTGCATATATCTATTCCTGTTAGGGCTATTCTTTCTGTAGTAGTGTGACTGATGGATCACATGTTATTCTTATTTCCAAAACTATAAGCAAAAGTCATAACATTTTCCACAGTGTTTGAAAATTTTACAGACCATCTCCACACCTTCACCAACATTGGTTGTTTTCAGTGGTTTTGTTTTTGGGTTTTTAATTTAATAAATATTTTTATTGGGGCTCATACAACTCTTATCACAATCCATACATACATCAACTGAGTAAAGCACCCTTAGACATTCGTTGCCCTTGTCATTCTCAAAATTCGCCTTCCACTTGGGTTCCTGGAATCAGCCCGGTTTCCTTTATTTCCCTCCCCCTTCCTCCCTGCTCCCCCCTCCCCCCTGAACCCTTAATCATTTATAAATTGTTATTTTATCTTATCTTACACTGCCCAGCATCTCCCCTCACTCACCTTCCCATTGCCCATCCTCCAGAGAGGAGGTTACACATAGATCTCCAAGATCGGTTCTCCCTTTCTACACCCACTTCCCTTATGGTGTCACCACTCTTACCGCTGGTCCTGAGGGAATCATCCTTCCTAGATTCCCTGTGTTTCCAGATTCCCTACTGCACCGCTGTACATCCTCTGGTATAACCAGATCCGCAAGGTAGAATTGGGGTCATGATAATTGGGAGGGGAAGAAGCGTTCAAGAACTAGAGGAAGGTTTTGAGTTTCATTGTTGCTACACTGAACCCTGAGTGACTCATCTCCTCCCCACTACCCCTCTGCAAGAGATATCCAGCTGTCTACAGATGGGCATTGGGTCCCCATCACACACTCACCCTTATTAACGGTGATGTGATTTTTTCCCCCTGTCTTTGTTGTTTGAAACCTGGTCCCCTCTTCCCTTCACGATAACACATATTGGTGTGGTGTTTTTATTTAGCTTTATTAATGCTAGGATGATACACTTCTCATTGGTGTTTTGATAATACTTGAAAATATTCCAGCAGCGTCAACCATGGTAAACAGATTTCAACACAGCTACTAGAATAAGAGGGCCTAGGAAGGAGTAATAAGTAGTTAATTTCTGAGGTATTCTCCATTGAACCCTTAAGACTAGCAGCAAAGCATTATCTGATATAGTGCCAGAAGATAAACCCCTCAACTTGGAATGCACCCAAAAAATGACTGGTGAAGAAGAGCTACTACTTGAAAGTAGAGTTTACCTTGATGACATGTGTGGAGCAAAGCTTTTGAGATGTTTATTTGGCAAATGAGAAGAAATAGCTGCAAACATTCATCAATAATGAAAACTCAGGATGTAAGAACTATGAATCTAGGAAAATTACAAGTCTCAAAATGAAATGGACACAAACACAAACAAAAATCCATATCCTAGGGGTTAATGAGCTGAAATCAGGTGATGGCAGCCATTTTTGGTTTACTATGCTAGCAATGACAAATTTAAGAGGAATGGCATCACACTAATCATTAAAAATAATATATTAAGATCTATCTTGGAGAACAATGCTAATTTAATAGGAAAATTTCTGTATACCTACATGAAAGATCATTAACATGACTATTATTCAAATATATCCACCAGCCACTAAAGACAATGATAAAGATAAAATAATTTTAAAAACTTTTCCCATCTGAAATTAGTTAAAATTCAATCAAGGTGCATCTAAAATTACTGCTAATTGGAATGCAAAAGTTAGAAACAAAAAGATGTTTCCATAGTTAGAAAATACGGACTTCATAGTAGAAATGATGCTTCAGATCAAATGATAGAATTTTGCAAGACCAATGACTTCTTCATTGCAAATACCAAACCAGATGGAATACACAGAAATCAATTTGAATATATCTGTGGAAAAACACAATAGAAAAGCACTACACCACCAACCAAAATAAAAGCAGAGGCTGAATGTGAAGGAAACTATCAATTGGTCATCTGCATAGTCTTACCAGTGTCCAGAATGTAGCTAAAGAAATGAAAATAAGCTCAATAGAGTCAAATACAGCATTGAATGTTGTTATTGCTGTTAGAGTCATTCAAGTCACTTTCCTCCTGATAGCAACCCTTTATACAAGAGAATAGCATACTGTCTGGACATGCAAAAATCTGCATAATCACTGTTATGTGTGAGTCCCGTATGGCAAGAACTCTGCCAATCCATTTTGTTGAGGGTCTTCTATTTCCCTAATCCTCTACTTTACTAAGCATGATATCCTCTTCCAGGGACTGGTCTCTCCTGGTACCATATCCAAGTACTTGGAACAAAGACTTACCAACCTCACTTCTAAGAAACATTCTGGCATTACTTCTTCCAAGATAGGCTTGCTTATTCTTCTGGAAATCCAGGGTACTTTCATATTTGTTAACATACCAGAATTCAAAATAATTAATTCTTTTGTGATCTTCTTTGTCCATTGTCCAATATGAGGCAAATGAAAATATAATGGCTTCAGTCAGAACCACTTTGTTTTCAAAATTACTTTCTTGCTCATCAATACTTTAAAGGCATTTTGTGCATCAGATTTGGCTTATGACATACATCGTTTGATTTCTTCACTGCAATGCCCATGAGCATTGATGGAAATTCAAGCCAAATGAAATCCTTGGCAATTTCAGCCATTTCTGCTTATCATGATATTATCCATTGATCCATTTTTTATTTTCTTTACATGAGTTATAATCCATACTGAAGTTTGCAGTCTTTGATCTTAATCAGTAAGTACTTTAGGTCCCCTTTACTTTCAGCAAGCAAAGTGATGTTATCTACATATCAAAGATTTTCCTTCAATCCTGATGCCTCTTCTTCTTCATATAGTACAGCTTCTCTGACTATTTGCTCAGCAGACAGATTGAATAAGTATGGTAAAATAACATAACACTAACACATACCACATATACTTAAGTGTAAGCCGACCCAAATATCAGCTGAGGCACCTAATTTTACCACAAAAACTGCATTAAAAATGTGCTGGAAAGCTCGGCTTATACATGAGTATATATGGCACTTCCCTGATTTTAAATGTGTTGTTATGTTTTATTGACTGTCTCTTGGTCTGTGTACAGGTTCCCAATGAGCACAATGAAGTGTTGCAGAATTCTCATTCTTCTCAATGTTATCCATAAGTTGTTATGATCCGCACAGTTAAAATCCTTTGCATAATCAGTAAAGCATAAGTTAATACATTTCTGGTTAAGGTTGTTAGTTTATTGTGCCAACCTGGCCAATAAACACTTGTGGGGTTAATTGAAGGTTGGAGAGATAAATGGCTGTGTGAGCCTCACCTTTCTTGTTTCTTGCTCTTTGATGATCAGACCAGTGTGCAGCTGCCTTGCTTGTTCTGTGCCTCAATTTGCAAGCTCCACTACCTGTGACACACCTAACCCGTGGACTGTGTTGCTGTAATTTGAGGCTCTTTCAAGACCTGCTTTGCCACACAAGAATTTACATCTCTTGAGCTGGGGACTGTTGGACCCTGTCATCTGTCTGACTGTTGGTAACCTGCCTTGCTGTTTGCTGCCTGTGCCTGAATAGCCTGAATTGCTCTACAGAGGACTACCTGTTGGCCCTCAAGACTTGAAGGACTTCCAGTGTCTCACAACTGTCTCATGGGAGAGAGTTGCACTGAGCCATTTGTACTGCTTTATAATATAATTAACTGTTTATTTCTTATGTTATATATCTATCTGTATAAATGTGTGTAAAATTATTAGCATTTAGGTTATGTTTCTCTAGAGAACCCTGTCTAACACACTGGTATTCTCTACTTTCAGCGAAAAATCCATCGATCTCAGCAATAATATTCCTGCTGAATGTCCTCTTCTGAATCTGCCTCGAATTCCTGGTAGGTCCCTGGTTATTCATTGCTACAAAATTTATTTTATTATTTTCATCAAGCTTTTATGTGCAGGTGATAATAATATTGTTCGACAATTTCTACATTCTTTTGTGTCACTTTCCGTTGGAATGATCACAAATATGAATCTATTCGATTTTATTGGCCAACTAGCTCAGTTTCAGAATTGGTATCAACAAATAAGTGCTTCCAGTGCTTCATTCACTTGTTAAACATTTCAATTGGTCTTCTGTCAATTCCTGGAGAGTTGCTTTTACTAATGCCTACTTATAGCCCTGGTTTTGCAGTGGTTAAATGTTGGGCTGCAATATGCATGGGTGACAATTCAAAACTACTAAGAGCTCCTTAGGAGAAAGATTGGGCTTTGTACTCCCATAAACAGTTACAGTCTCAGAAACCCACTGGGGCTCACTGTAAACCAGCAGTTACTCTGGCAGCGAGTTTGGTTTGTTTGTTTTTTTTACTTACAGCTCAGTAGGATGAGTTCTTTGTCATATGCTACCACATGTCATAGAATACAAGCCAGTGTTTTTTTTATAGTAACTGTTGTATTTCTTTCATCTTTTGATGCTTCCTTTAATAGTTACTATTTTACCCTACATATTGCAAATAGAAGTCATTTTTCATGGTTGTTTTTTCTTCAGCGTTTTTTTAACTTGATATATGCTGAAAATGTTCTTTTATGGCTTTCTAACTCCACGTTAAAACTTTACTTTCTCTTGTAAAACTACTCTGAAGTTTTCTTTTCTCTTATACATCATCATTTCTTACATATACTTTGACTACTGTACTCTGGGGGAAAAGTTTCAGATTCTCTTCTGCTATGCACTTTGACCATTGCTTTCTTCTTATCTTTTTAGTAACCTTTTACTTTCTTCATGAACAATGTTGTTGAGTGTTCAAGGTATCAAATCTGTTCTTGAGCTATTCCACAAATTTTTGTGAGCTATTCTAAAAGTTTAATTTTCACTCTGATGCAAATGTTTTAATTTTCTTCAGCATCAACCTGAACTGACATATGAGCAATTGATGGTCTGTTCCACAGTTAACCCATTGTCTCATTTTGGCTGCTAATATCAAGCTTCTGCATTGTCTCTGTACACTGATGTAGTCAATTTGATTCCTGGGTATTCCATGTATGTTGTCACCATTTATGTTGTTAAAAACATGTATTTTCAATGAAGTAATAATTGGTCTTTCAATATTCTATCATGCCATCTCCATCTTCATTTCAATCACCAAGTTTGTATTTTTCAGCTACTTTCTTCATCACTAGCTGTAGTAATTGATGCATACATTTTAAAAAGTTGTTGTAATGACTTCTTTTTATACATATAGATATTGTCGTATTACAGACAGTATTACACTTCCAAAACATCTTGAAATGTCTTTTGATGATGAATGCAATGCCATTCCTCTTGAATTTGCCATTCCTGGCATAGTAATCCATATGATTGATTTTAAATGGCCAATTCCAGTCTGTTTCTGTTCATTAATGCCTAGGAAATCAATATTTATAGGTGACATTAAATTTTTATGAATTCCAAATTTTCCTAGATTCATATTTTCAAAATTTCAGGTTCTGATTTTTCTGATTATTAATGGATATGCTGCCTAAACTTAGAGACCGTCTCAAGAATAGATTTGACAGAAGACCAGACAAGATGTGGGAGGACATCAAGAACATCATACATGAAGAAAGCAAACCCCCAATCCCACGAGAATTGAGTCAATTCAGATTCATAAGGGCCCTATATAGAGTTGTCAAAGCTGTAAATTTTTATCTTGTATAGCAGCTGGGGAGTTTGAACTGCAGATCTTGTAGTTCCCCAGCTGCTTACCCAACAGTACCATCAAGATACCTCGATGAAAGTAAAAAGTCATTAGAAAGAAATAAAATACCAAAGTGGATGTCATTATAGATTGTGAACCTTGCTCTTGAGCATAGAGTAGCTTAAGTGAATGGACTAAAGTAAAAATTAAAATAACTGATGAGGAAATTTCAAAAGGCATTTATTGTGTGAAGACAATGTGAAGTGTTCCAACGTAATGTGCAAAGAATTGGCGTTATAAAGCCAAAAGGGAAGAATATACTCAGTATATATCAAGCTGAAGAAAACTGAAGAAAAATTCAAGCCTTGAATTGAAATATTGAAATAATCTATGGGCACGTTATAGAATGATTCATTAAGTGTCTTATGAAGATGGAAGGAATGCACTGAATTTAGTTGACCATCAAGCATTTCAAGAGGTAGCATATGGTCAAGAGTCAATGGTTTTGAAAGAAGTTTATGATGCATTGAAGGCATTGGCATAAGCAAGATGGATTGACAAAGTGGCTGAAAAAATGGGGCTCAAATAGAGCAATAATTGTGAGGATGGTACAGGACCAGGTACTATGGTTTGTTCTGCATATGGTTGTTTTGAGGTACTGATTCCTAACAATCTTTGTTGGCCACTTGAATGTCTTTTTGGTCTCTTTGTGTTCTCTGTTTTTCAATTGGATTGTTTGCATTTTTGTTGTTGTTGTTGTGTTGCATTTTGTTGTTGATGTGTTGAAATTTTCAATAAATTTCAGGGATTAATCCCCTGTCAAAAATTTTCTCAGTCTTACACTTTTGTTAAGGTTTTACAAGTGCATAAATGTTTCATTTTTTAGGAGGTGTCAGTCATTTAGTTTGTCTTCTGTTGTTCGAGTATTTGTGTTATATTTGGTTAGAGTATTTATAATTAGATTGATAGATAGACAGACTCAAAGTTTTCCCTATTTTTTTCATTTGGTGATTTTTATAGTATTTGTCTTTACCATTAGGCCTTTGGTTCATCTTTGGTTAATTTGTATGTGGTATGTGGTATGTATTGTTTCAATTTTTTTGGCAAACAGATAAACTGGTTTGGCCAACATCACTTGGTAAAGACTATTCTCTATTTAAAGGATTTTAATGCTTTGTCAACAATTATCCAAAGATGGGTGGATTTATTTCTGAGTTCTCAATGCTGTCCTATTGATCTATTTTAGAGGATATTCCAGATGTGCTTGGAAGTAAGATATATTGTACAGTTTTCAGGTGAAATGTTCGGTATATTTATGATGTTGAGTTGGTTTACTGTGCAGTTTATATCTTCTAGATCTTTGTTAACTTTCTTTCTGATTGTTCTGTCCTTCACTGAAAGTGGTGCATAAAATTCTCCTTCTATTATTGGTGTAGTAAGTCAACTATTATATATTATCAGGAGAGCTCAGTCCCTGGAAAAGAGCCCCATGCTTAGAGGGTCAGTGAAAATGAGGAAGATCATACGAAGATGGATTGACACAGTGGCTGCAGCAATGGACTCAAACAGAGCAATAACTGTGATGGCTCAGGACCAGGCACTGTTTTGTTTTGTTGTGAATAGGGTTCCTATAAGCCAGGACTGATTCGATCACACCTATCACTACCAACTATAATTGTGAAGCTCTCTATCTTTTCCATTCTGTTAAAGTTTAATGTATATATTTTGGGACTCTTTCATTGGGTGTATAGATATTTATTACAGATATGTCTTCTTGACATATTTTTATTTCTTGATTGTTTGTATTATATGCTGGCTTTTTCCTTAAAGTCTATTTTATAATTTTTGGTTGGCATTTGCTTGATTTTTTTTCCCCAAACTTGGATTTTTAGCTCATTTTTTGTCTTTCTATCTATAATGTGTTTTGGGAGGGAAAATGTTGATGGGTCATGCTTTCTACTTTATTCTACCACTTTACATTTCTTGATTTGTAGATCTAATCCATTTACATTCAGGTTACATATCAACAGGTATGAATTTACTACTGTTAATTTTACTGGGTTGCTTTTTGTATGCATGTGTTGCTAATGGTTTCTTTGTTTCAAATATTTTTCTATGCTGGACTCTAAAAATAATTTGTTTTTTACTTTTCTGTTAACCATTATGAATTTCCTCTCTGTTAGTGAGAAGGATTATTAATTTTCATTTAGGCTACTCCATATTTTATTATTATTTTCCAAGTTTTAAAAAATCTGTTCTCTTTTGATATAATTTCACTTTCTCTTGATTGGGAAGTTCTGTAATTGTACCACTTATTGCTTCCATTTTATAGTTGTCATAGTTCAAAAATTGCCTACATTGGTTCCCTATTTTGGCCTTACATGTTTACTTTTATTTAATTTTTGATACTTGTATACCTGGGCTAATTTCTGGATTTATTTTCTGCCCTTGTTGGCTCTCTGTCTTTCCTTTTGCATTTTTTTGTAAGATTTATGTGGTATTTTCAGTCACTTTTTTTCCTTTTCTTTTTCTGGTAAATGGTCCAATTTCTCCGTTATATTTGAGGCATAGTTTGTCTGTATATATAATTCTTGGTAGACATTTTTTCTATTAGTATTTTATATATTTATCACCCGATTGTTTTTTCTTGCCCACATGATTTCTGCTGAGAAATTAGAGTTAATCTAATGAGCTCTCGTGAACTACTTTCAGGATTCCTCCTTTCTTTGATCTTGGAAAGCTTGACTATGATTTGTCTTGCTGATTTTCTGTTGAGATTCATCTTATTTGAGGATTACTGATAATTTTGAATGCATATCTTCGCATCTTTCATGCTATTAGGGAAATAATCTGCCAACAAAACTTCAACGATCCTCTCTGGTTTTTTGTTTTGTTTTGTTGGTCTCTTTCTGTTCTGAACTTCCTATCATGTGTAAGTTAATATTCTTGGCTCCACATAATTCTTAGGATTTCTTTTCTTATTATTTCTCTAACAAACTATTAATAAGAGACTTGCCCCTTCAATTTTGCTTATTTTCTCTTTCTTTGATTCAATTCTCCTGTGTGATTCCAAAGCCTTCTCTATTTCTGATATTTTAGTAATGATCTACTTGAGTTCTAGTTAATTTTGTATGAAAAAATGTCATTTGTATTGTCAATTTTTCTGCAATGTTTTCCTAGATTCTTTTAGAGATTTTTCTGTGTTTTCCTGGATTTTGTCTGTGTTCTCCTTGGTTTCTTTCTTAATCTGTGGAGCAGTCCCAAATAGAATTTTGGATTCTTTATAAGATATTTTGAATGCCATTTCTTCCTTTGGAAGATTTTGTGGTCCTGCATTTTGGTCCCATGTTTGAGACATCTTGTCTTATTTGCATGTGTCTGCAGTAATAGTATTGTTATTATTACTACTACTAACTAGTAATAGTAGCAGCAGTAGTAAGATGATTTATGTCAATTTAAAGATGTATAAAAGTATATGGGTGGAAGTCAACTTATCAATCAGGTCACACAGGCTTATGATGCCTCCTTGCAAATGCGGTCGTTGTATAACTGGAGGAAACCAAGAACCGATCTCTCTCTCTGCCCATTTGCCTTCCTCCTTGCTGGGACTCGGCCACTGACCCTGAGAACTGCCAGTGCCCTGTTATGTTTCTTCCATCCTTGGTTCTACAGGACACTGCATTTACTGGCTTATGATCTTCCTTCATTCTGAATCATTGCATGTGGCTATGAGGGACTTATGGACAAATATCAGATTTATGGGCTTGAGTTGGACTGTGTTGGTATGTCTTCTTCATATATAGCCACTTCTTGATATAAAGCTCTGAGTAACACTGGATTCATTTCTTTAGCTAACCTGGTTTAACACACTGTGTGTGTGTGTGTGTGATGCAAAGTTTCTGTAGTTTGAAACATTGCAATGTGATTATATTTATTTATTGTTTTCTTTTTTAGTTTGCTTCATTCTGAATTTTTGTTTTATTTTAATGTAACTGGCAACAAGGGGATAGCTACTCTGTTTGCTAGTTTGGAAGAACTGAGTGTTCATCACTTATCTCCAAGTGGATTTGATAGTGGGTGGAATGGCATGTAAGCCTCTGCTTGTTGGTCACGTAGAGCTGCTAAGGGCAGGCTGTTATTGATTCAATGCTGTTGGAGTAAATGGTGGCACTCACGAAGTGGGTGGGACAACAAATGTAGTATATGTGGTTTGGAAGGATTACTCTCTCTCAATTACTGAGAGACAAGAATGGCAGAAAGAGAATAAAAGAAGATAAAATGAATAAATGAAAAATATGAAAACAAAAAGAAGAAAAAGCAGAACAACACTGGGCATAAGTGCTATCTTCCATGCAGTTGTGCCAGAAGGGCAACATACGTGCCATGCATCTCCTGTTATGGATGTGGCAAGAGTGAGCACTTCTGATCTCTGTGGAGACGGGGGCATGACACCTGCTTTGAAGGAGTGTGTTCTATAATCTTTGTTGGTTGTGGGATTGAGTGGTGCCAACCACAGAGGTGGCTGGATGCAATGCCTGCTTTTTGAAGTGCACACTGCTTACTAGGAAAGTGGTGGCTGTGGATGATGCCAATCACAGAGGTGGAGGGAAGCAGAAAACATCTGAGGTAGTAGGTACATGGTCGTTAATCTCTCATAGCACGTCTCAGGCTGCCAGGGAAATGGAGTGACAGATGGGGTGCTATGGGGGAGAGAGATGGAATGAGTGTAACACTGCAATGGGTGCTTGACCAACTGCCAGAATATTAAGGGTGGGGGGACCATGGCTCTGGTCACTAAGTGGCTGTATGATGTAAGTGGAGGAAAGCATGTCTCTCTGGTTGCCAGTTATTAGTTTGGGCACAATGGTAATCTTGGGTGAATAGAGCTTCTGTCCTGATTAGAATGCTATTTGCAATAATTCAAAATAATGTCACTCTGCTCAGCCAATTGGCAACTCGCCACTTCTATGTCTCCTTATATGTTGTTTTTTTCTAATCAGTATTTGATCTACTTATTTATAAATTTCTTTGAAGCTCATGGTTTCAGAATTGTTATTTATATCAGTTTCACTTGGTTCCTCTTGTTTTTATTGTAGAAGGTCTGGAGAGTCTATTTGTCTAATCTGCCTTCTTAGATCAACCAGTATCTTCCTAAATATGTTTTTAAGTAAACAAAAACCAAAACTTACTGCCATTGAATCAATTCTGTCTCTTGGTGCCTACAGGACAGCATAGAACTGCCCCTGTGGGTTTCTGAGATTACAACTCTTTATCAGAGTAGAAAGTCTCAGCAGTTCTAAAATGATCAACTGGCCATTTTCTAACAATATCATATTTTTACCTTGTAAATATGTGTACATATTTTTTTTCTCTCGGTCCTAAAAAAAATCTCGTTCTCTGTTTTTTTTTCAAATTGCAAATTGAAGCTTCTAATATTTGTCAAATTTTCATATGCTCAGGTGGTTACCTGCAGACGCTCTGAATTGGTGCTCATTCCAATTTTCCTTTCTAAGTTATCTCTATTTATTTTTCCTTAGGTTGCTCTTCTCTACTTGAAACATCTTACTTTCCTCTGTTATGTTCTTTGTTGCCTAACAATTTATCAAATCATTTTCTATGTCTAGTATATGCAGATGAATTCTGACTTAGTAATTAGATCTTTTTCAGTGTTGTATTTGTTCACTTGCAAGCGTGGGGCCATTGTCAGGAATGAATTTAGTGGTCTTGAGATCAGTAATCTAAAAATATTCTCTGTATAACTCTAATGAATATTAATTTATAATAGAATTTGGCTTCTATGAATGGAGTGAGATATAATATACTGAGCCATTTTTATCTTTAAATGTTCTAGACTATAACTGGAAATATTTTAAAAGATGGTTCTCTAGTCCTTCTCTAAAAAGTCTATTTGTATATTTTTATATTCTGAGATTTTAGGAACTTCTATTTTGTTTTTCCTTTGTTTAAATTGTCAAAATGGTTCCCATGAGCAATTGGTTTCTGTTGTTGCTGCTTCAATGGGCCCAGTTATCTTATTGTTGTGATGCTAGAGTTGAGAATTTCAAGATGACTTTATTCAAGCACACTATGCTTCATCAAATATGATGTCCAAAGGTATGAAAATAAAGTAAACAGATCTTTATATCATTTTTATTTTGTTCATATATAAAGCCCATCTATCAGCAAGTTTGTTTATAGCATAAACGATGTCACTTTTGTATCTGAAATCAAATACCTGCTTAAGTTAAATGTGGGAAAATTCCAAAAGAAGATTTTACTTTAATTTCACCTTCAGTTCTAGTGATGTGTTGGCAGTTTGTGTAATAAATGTTCTGGTTACAGTCATTGTTTTAGCAACACATTTTATCAAGATTATTCTTGTATTTTATGTTAATCTTTCTATATCTAGATATTATGCTCTTGCCATTAGTTAAGTTTACTCGTATCTTAGGTTTTTGTTCATAAAATTTTTAACTTATGGCATGAAGAATAGAGCCACTTTTAAATAACTTGAAAGAAAAAAGGGCAAGTTTGTTACTAAAAGAGCCAATTAATATATTAAGCAAGTAAAATAGCGGTGAGTTTTAAAACTATATGGCCTTGGTGAATATTTGCATGTAGGGAATAAGGAGGAAGTCACAGACAGGCCATGGAGAGGCCACTAATCTGGCTGATGGGCTCCAAACCCAAAATCAAACTCACTGCCATCAAGTCGATTTCAACTCATCGCGACCCTATTGGACAGGCTAGAGTTGCCTCTGTGAGTTTCTGAGACTGTAACTCCCTACAAGAGTAGAAATCCCCATCTTTCTCTTCTGGAATAGCTGGTGGTGTTGAGCTGCAGGCCTTGTGGTTAGCAGGTCACCAGGTAACCACTATGTCACCAGGGCTTGATCAGTCCAAAATACAAGACTAGCACATGTCTGGCTTCACTATAGAAGTGTATTCATATGTACAAGGGTGCTTCAAAAAGTTGGTGGAAAATGGGATTAAAATTTAATGGGAATTAGCCCATGAAATCCTTAACCTATGGTCATACCAGCCAGACATGTGTTTGACAGACAAGGCAGTAGAACTAGGAAATTCAGTTTTTTTTCTATGCATGACTTCTCATGAATCCCATATGCAGACTTCTGGAAGATTTAAGTTGTAAGTTAGCCCCACATCCTTTAATTATTTGGGGCTGACTTCTGAGTATCCAAAACACACTCTTGAGGTGATTCTAATGTATGGCCAAGATTGAAAGCTATAGATTTTATTTTAAAATTTTATTTATTGTGGTTTGGGTGAAAGTTTACATAAAAATTGATTCTCTGTTAAAAATGTAAATGCCTTTTGTGTGACATTAATAGAAATGTTCTCAATGTAACAGCCGAGATACAGTCAATGGATATGGCTCTCCTAACCATAATTCCTTATTGATGTACTATAATTATGATGTTTTTGGCCTATGGCTGTGATCCCATTTCGGAGGGAGTGCTCAGTTACAGGAATAAGGTGGGGTGAAGTCCTGGTCTTATTAGAGGATTTGAACCAAGTCACACCCTCTGTTTCCCTGAGGGCATCTATAAGACTACTTTAGTAGAGGATGTGATTTAAGACATAATCCTTCATTTTCCTTGGGGATTTGGTCAGCTAAAAGACAAACCACGCCTCTATCAAAGTCACTCTTTAGTATATAGAAATCCATCTGAGACACAGAGAAATAATCTCAGGAACCTTTGAAAGAGCACATCTAAGACGCCTGTCTAGAGCAATGGAGGCCAAGACCAGAAGCACCATAGACTGTGGCATGGAGACTTGGAGAAACACTGCTAAGACTATGAGGTGCTCAACTGGTCCAAGACCACAGAACTGTGAAACAGTAACAGGCTGGTTGGTTTCCTTGCCCCTGGAGGCCAAGGCCAAGGGACCATTTAGCATAGATTGAGGATAGACTTGACTGCTGGCTGAGGAGTAGCGTTGCTCTGGACCAATGACTATGTACTTACTGGTTGTTGATCCTGATTTGTGGCAACCTAGTAACTCCCCTGAAAAAAAACTTTAATGATAAGTATTTTCTGTGATTTCGGTGTGGCCATAGCAATGAATTATTAAACTCAGCATAGAAATAGAGTGCCATGGGGGGAAGGGTTGGTGTCAGAATAGATAAAGAAGAATGTAGCATGAAGGCATGTGTGGCTCCTGCCTAAGGGCAATAGGGAAGACAGAGGTGGTCAGGTACGTTTACCATAATTGCTGTTTACCCCAACAGCGCTCCTTCCACTTTCTCCTTGCGTTCCATGCTTCCATTTGTCCTTTCCTGTTCTTTCTTGCCTTCTGAGCTTGTTCTTTGCTAAATGCTGATCATTTGGCCTCACATTGTTGATTTTATTGATAGTTGCCTTCCTCGGGGTTATTCCTTTTCACTTTGTAGGTTTAATTATTTGGCTGAAAGATGTTTACTTGGGGTGAGTTCATTTTGAATAGTATCTAAAGATATAGTCTTGGTTCTCTCCATCTCTATCAGACCGGTTAGATTGAACTTTTTACTATTTTGGATTTTGTTCTATAATTTTCTCCCACGCTTTGTAGGATCTTTTATTGTGATTCCAGTGAGAGAGTGGTCATTTGTAACCAGGCACAATCTGGTTCCTCTGGTCTCAGGCTAGTGAAGGCTGTGGGTCACAAGGTCCATTAGGTTTTTAGACTAATTGTTTCCTGGGTCCTTGATTTTCTTCAATATTCGTTGCACTGTATAGCAAGAGACCAATCGGGGAGAGACCAACTGTTGGACTTAGATGACTGCTCACAAGCTTCCAAGTTGCTATGCGATGTAGAACATTGACTTTGCAGACTATGTTATGCCAATTGACTTTGATGTCTCCCAAGACTATTATTATAAACTTCTAAAATCAGTGACGTATTCAAGATGTTTCTTTATACTCTACTTTATATGTGGAATTGCATGTATGCATGATAATACATATATAGGAATACTATGATCCAGAATTGACTTGATGGCAGTGAATTTGTATTTTAAACCTACATATACTCATGAATATGTTCCTGTTCTCTACCCCACACCTATTCATAATGCATGTCTTTCTAGGTATCCATTCATAGATTGTTAATTACTTTTAATGCATACTTTTATATGTAATAGTCTTATCTTTGTTGTATTTAACTCTTGTACACCACCTCATCTCACCCTTTGCCTTGCCCCTATTATGCTGAA
Source organism: Tenrec ecaudatus (assembly GCF_050624435.1). Lineage (NCBI taxonomy): Eukaryota > Metazoa > Chordata > Mammalia > Afrosoricida > Tenrecidae > Tenrec > Tenrec ecaudatus. The sequence continues at coordinate 115,497,657 of NC_134548.1, read as the reverse complement.
TTCTTCCACAATGTATATCATCTTTCCTTTCACCAAATTCAATACATGTCTACTCTCTTGTTAGTGATACTCCTCTCCTTCAGCTCTAATTCTTATTAGCCATCAAATAATGTTTGTTTCTCTGTGTAAATGTTTTCTTGGCTTTTTATAGTAGTGATCTCATGTATTTGTCCTTATATATGTGACTGATTTCACTGAGGATTTTAGTACATCCATAATGGTCCTTAGAAGACTTCATCTTACATACTTTGGACATCTTACAAGGAGTGACCAGTCCCTAGAGAAGGACACCGTACTTGATAAAGTAGAGGGGCAATAAAAGAGAGGAAAGGGCTCAATGAGATCGATTGACCCAGTGTCTGCAATAATGGACTTAAACATATAAACAATTCTGAGAATGGTTCAGGTCTGCGCAGCATTTTGCTCTGTTTCACATAAGGTCGCTATGAGTCAGAACCAACTTGATGCCACCTAACAACAACAATTTCACTGAGGATAATATCTTCCAGGTTCATCCTTATGAAGTGTTTTGTGGCTCATTGTTATTCTTCACTGCTTCACAGTATTAAATTGTTGCATATGTACCATAGTTTGCGCATCCATTTGTTGATAGGCAATTAGGTTGTGTCCACCTTTTTAAAATAAATTTATTGGGAGCTCTTACAGATATTATAACAATGCATACAATTAGATCAAGCATAATTATACAATTGCTTTCACCATCAGTTTCAAAGCTTTTTCTTTCTTCTTGAACAATTTGAAATCAGCTCCCCTTTATCCCCTCGGTCTCCCATCCTACTCCACAGGAACCCTTATTACATTATATATTATTATTGTTGTTGCTGTTGTTGTTATTTGTCGTATCATACCTCATCCAATGTATCTGTTCACCTGAAATTTTGTAATTCGTTCCCCTCACGTGAAATTATAAAGTCATCCTTGCTATCAATTATCCCTTTCCCCCATTGCCTCTCTCTTCGCTTCCCATACCCTCAGGGAATCATTACTCCCATTACTGTTTCTGAAGGGTTTTCTATCTTGGTTTTCATGTATCAAATTATCTTAATTATACAAATGGACCTTTGTAGGTCTAAGAAGATTAGTCAGGTGAAACAAAGATCATATTTGTAAAGGGAGGAAATATTAAATAACTAGAGGATAATTATGGATTTCATCACTGCTAAATTGCACCCTAGATATATCATCCCTTCCATGTGGCCCTTCTAGGAAGGACTTGCCAATTACCTTCAGGTGGGTTTTAGTCTCCACTTTGTCCATGCTCCTTCATGTCCATTTCATTGCTTGTTTTTGAACTTCTGACACCTACTCTCGTCAATACCTCATGCTCACACAGGTTGGTGTGCTTCTTCCATGTGGGGCCTTTGTTGCTTTCTTGCTAGACAGCCATTTGTTTAATTTAAAATCTTTAAAACCACAGAGGCTATATCTTTTAATAGCCAGGCACCATCAGCTTTCTTCAACACATTTGCTTAGGTACCCATTTTGCCTTCAGTGGTTGTGTTGGGAAGGTGAGTATCATACAGTGCCATATTATTAGAAGAAACTGTTCTTGTACTAAGGTAAGATTTGAGTAGAGGCCCTTGATTATGCATATATATATAGCATCTGTTCACCTGAAATTAATATATATAATTATATATACATATAATATATGTGGAAAATACACTTATATTTCATATTTATATATTACATATATACATATCTATATTTATACCTACATATAATTTTTACTTTCTTCATCTATTTTCTTTTTCTTTTTTGCTTCCTCCTGCTCCACCATCATGTTTACCCATCATTCACCTCTCAATAATTCTTCTTGGGTACGTTTCAATTGATCAAACATAACCAGGAATGCTACACTTTCCTCACCATCAATTTTAGTACCCTTTCTATTCCACTGTCTCTGTCGTTGTTGGCTCACTGCTCCCCTCCCCCATCTCTTCCCCTCCCATGCCCCCAGAACCTTCAGTCCCATCACTGTCCTGTTGGGCTTGCTTACCTGTTTACATCTTTTTGCTACTGTGAATGAAGCTGCCATGAATATGGATGGACACATATCTGTTGTGTCATTGCTCATATTTCTATAGGATGTGTACCTAGTAGTGAGATAGTAGGAATATGTGGTATTTCTATTTCCAACATTTTAAGTAAGGTGATACCATTTCCACAGTGATTGTATTTTACAATCCCACTAGCATGGTGTGAGAGATGACTATTTCCACTCCTTCACCAGCATTTGTTGTTTCTTTTGTTGCTGTTGTTTTCATTTTATCACTGTTATAATTGTTGGTGTGGGGTGATGTCACATTATTATTTGAATTTGAATCTTTCTAGTGAGTAATGATTGTGAGCTTATATGCATGTATTTATTAACTGCCTTATTGCTTTCTGTGGTAAAATTTACATTAATGGCCACTGCTCTTTTTAAAAATGGATTGGTTTTCTTTGTCTTTTTAATGTATGCACATTTTCTATACTCTATACAGATTACTTCCCTTTCAGATGTTATTGCCCAAACTTTGTTCCCAGTGTGTAGGTTCTCTTTCTATTCTTTTGGAGAACTCCTTTGATACACATTAAGTGTTTTATTTCTAGGAGGTTCAGTTTTAAGCTTATCTTCTTAAACTTGTGTGAATTTAAAAATTATATTTCATAGTCTTTTAATGTCATAAATTAAGACTTCTCTGTCCTTATTTTTTCTTTATAACCTTTATAGTTTTAGGTTTTACAGTCAGGTTTTGATTCATTTTGGATAATTTTTTGATATGTTGTGAGATTATAGATCCCATTTCATTTTTGTGCAAAATTTTTTATAGTTTACCCTGACTCAACAAGTAAGCTACTGGAACTAAAATAAGAATCCTATAAAGTGACAGAAGACAAGTACAACATACAAAAATCAATCTGATTCCTCTACACTATAGGTTCCCAAGCTTATTTGGCCTACCACTTACTCTTCAAGGGGGTTGGGATGGGTGGAGGACTCAACATGCCCCCTGGCAATTAGAAATATTTGTACTGTGTGTTAGTCTGAGTACATTAGAGAAACAAATCCACAGAAACTCATATGTACAAGAGAGAGTTTTACATAAAGGGTAAGTGCACATAAAGAAAATATCCCAACCCAGTGCTGCCCAAACCCACAAATCAGACATTAGCCCACATGTCCGACAACAATCCACAAAGTCCTCCTCCATCTCACAAAACACACGCAATGACACCGACTGCATCGGAAAGCTGTATCAGTGAGCGTGAAAGCATCTCAGCGCTGGCAGGTGTTTCCACATGGTTGCTCCAGCACCCAGGGCTGCATCAGGGTAGGTCTATGTGACTTCTCCTCAGGGATGTCTTGCAGGAAGTGAGCCTTGTCAGCGGAAGCAGGGAACTGACTAAAGCAGCTGCCCCCTGGTCTGATCATCAGAAAGCAAGAGACCCAAGAACTAGAAAGGCAAGCCTCACTGAGCCATTTATCTTTCTGCCCTTCAATTAACCCCACACATGTTTATCGGCCAGGTTGGCACAATAAACATTAACTATATCATACTGTAACCCATATTTCAGGATAAAGTGTGCTGTCTGTTTTTGTGGTCTTTCTGGATTTGTCCAGGACCCTCCCAGGAAGGGTATTACCAACTTTGGGAGACAGTGATCTACACTAACAAAGAGAACTTTGAAAAATCAAATCAAGAAAATAATACCATTTTTAATTGCTAGCAAAATAATGAAGTACTTAGGAATAAGATTAACCAGAGATACAAAAGGCCTATACAAACAAAACCACAAAACACTACTATAAGCAATCAACAGATACTTGCAAAAATGGAAGAATATACTATGCTCATGTATAGGAGGATTTTCCATTTTGAAGATGAGACATATAAAATTACATATAAATGTAATTCATTCCCAATTTGAATTGTCAGCATTCTTAAAAATAGTTGGAAAAACTAATCACCAGCTTCATGTGAAAAAGAAAGAGCCCCCAGAGAAGCAAAGCACTACTTGAAAAATAATAAGAGTGTAGGAGCTTTGTCCCCGGTAAAATGACAGTCACATATCCCAATGGAACAGAATTGAGAACCTAGAAGTCAATTAATCGACCTATGGATAGCTCATCTTTGATAAATGAGGAGGATAGAGCCTCTTCTAGTCACTGATTTTAGCAAATGTCATGATAGAGTAAGCCAAGTCATCTTGTTAGGTAAACCAATTGATCTTTTTGAAGAAGAATTTGAGCTAACTTCTAGGGTTATAAAGGCAGCAAATGTATCCACATCTAAGAAAGCAGGATATAGAGATAAATCATGTGTTCTAGTGGAAGCATTGGGACTCTAAATGAGCTATTTAACCACACCAGTAGATAAGTAAGACATACAAATTAGATGTTTTTTCTTAAGTAAGTGTGACATTCTAAACCAATACCAATCTCAGGGCATCAAAAACCAATAAGCTAGCCAGTGAAGAGAGTTGTGAGCATGATTATCTACTTATTAATCTTCAATGGGCAGTGAAAAAGTATATTCTTGGCTGGATTTTTATTGCTACTTCCCTCTCCTGATAATATAGTGATTACATGGTACATTAATAACAACAGAAGCTATATTGTGATCATGTGTGTTTATTTATATGTGCATTTTGCCCTGGTTATGCTATGGGATGTTTGTTGAGCTGCTAACCGCAAGTTCAGCAGGTCAATCCCACCAGTCTCTCGGAAGGAAAGTGATGAGGCTCTCTGTTCCCGTAAAGATTTATAGTATTGGAAGCCCCATGTAGGCTCTCTATGAATTGGCATTGACTTTATGGCAGTGGGTTTTATTTGCTTTGTATACACTCATAATACAAACTCATAAAAATGAAAACATACAGTATGTTAATTATTAGTAGAACTCTCATTCATTTGGTCAACATATTCTTATCAAGTGTCTACTAATATGTGAACCACTAAAACTAAAGCAGTAAGAAAGATGAAAACAGATCCTGCCCTCACAAATCTTATATATTACACTTAACATACGTTAGCAATGTTTAAATAGTTACACTTATGAAAATAAAGACAAAGCCTTTAAACAGGAATGAGTAGACAGGAACTGATAGATCACATGCAAATTAAGCTACAGTCTTCTTTTAGTTGAATCACTTCGAGCTAAGACTGTTTTACCCTTCACGATTTGATAAATTAAAGCCATTCATGTTGATCTAATCATAATTACTCACTACACCCCTGTCAGCACATGCACCTACATTTATTTTTCTAAATGTAATAACCCTAATCTTAGCCTGGGTTCTTAGAAACATGTATTCACTTCTTAGATATTAGTGATTTTTTTATTGGACTTATTGATGCACTTCAATTAATAAATGTGTTTTAATCACTGTGCTTTCCACATTGCTTCATGTAAGAAAACTGGCCTGGGCATCAGAACAACTTGGTAGAAAGCAAAATTAATATAACATGACTATAGATGGAGTATAATTATCCTGGTTGGCTTTTTAAAAGATTCTCATTTTTTAAAATTGAAATATTTGAATGGTTAAGGGTATGCATACTATACCAATACAAAAGATTGGACAATATATCTTTCAAAATTGGTACTATATTAGATAACATTATTAACTATCTCCCAGGGAATATGGTAATTCTTTTGATAGTGCCATTAACTTATCCAATGAAATAGAATTTAAAACACTGTTGAGAAAAGGAAATTATACCAATATAGGCCAACTATGAGCTGCAATGCATGAATTATTGACTTATTAGGATTAAACTCTTAAGTGATTGGACTTTAATTTACACAAAATATCGAGGTTGGTGATAGGGAAAATTTTTTATAATATTCATTCACAACAGCAGAGCCATACCTCCCAGATTAATACATACAATAATGAAACAAGGAAGGCATTAAAATAGTTGCATATGGTATTTCTGGACCACCATTCATTTGGTAGCCTCAAGGCGAATGATTCAAACCAAAGTACATCATCCTCCAGTTCTATGCCATTGGGATCGCAGTCACCTGCTTCTTCTCACACTAGGAACGTTCAACCTTAATTCCAAAGACTACAAGTGAGACTAAGGTAAAAGTCCGTTCACTTACTGGGGTTGCCACATTGAGTTCTTCTGTTGTGACCTGTGAAGGTCATTGTGTGCTTTAAAAGAACAGAGTTTAAAGTCCCAGTAATCTATAGTATATGGCCTGGTCCCAATGGGCTGTATAAAACTGTCAAGAGTGTCCAAATAGGAACTTAGTACCAGGAATATTCTCCCTTTGGGGTCTATATAAGAATTGTTTAGCATGTAAGAAGACCAAGAATTAGAAAACTAAAATGTAAGAACATGCTCAGTATATCATAAACTGAAAGAATTAAAATATATTCAAGTCTTGGGTTGTAATATTGAAATTTTCTCTGGGAAAATATTTAACAATTCAAGAAACATCAAAAGAAGATGGAAACAATATAGTCACTGTACCAAAAAAGAACTGGAATATATTCAACCATTTCAAGAGGTAGTATATGATCAAAAACCAATGGTACCGAAGCCACAAATCCAAGCTGCATTGAAGGCATTGGATCCAAGTGTTGATGGAAGACAAATCGAAATGTTTGAACAATCTGAGGAAGAACTGGAAGCACTCAATCATCTTTGTCAAGAAATTTGGGAACTAGCTACTTGGCCAAAGAAAGGTAACACAACAGAATGGTCAAACTGTAAAACAATATCAGTAAGATCCCATATAAGTAAAATTATGCTGAAGACCATCCAACAATAGTTGTAATAGTACATTGGCAGGGAGCTGCCAAAGGTTCGGGCCTGATTCAGAAGAGGACTTGGAATAAGGGATATCATAGCTATTGTCAGATGGACCTGGGCTCAAAACAGAGAATACCAGAAAGATTGTTACTTGTGTTTTATTGACTATGCATTTGACTGTGTTCCATAACAAACTATGGGTAGCGTTGAGTTTATATCAAGAAGAATGTGGCATCAGGATTGGAGGGAAGCTTATAAAAACTTGTATTTGAAGAAGGAACAACCTTTCTTCCTAAAAGTGAGGAGGACTTGGAAGCACTTGCTAATGAAGATCAAGGATTATAACCTTCAATATGGATTACAACGTAATGTAAACAAAACCCAAAGCATCAAAACGGAACCAATTACTGGCATCATAGGTAAATGGAGAAAATCTTAAACTGCTGATTTCATGAGCATTAATTGTGGATCCAAGCAAAATGAAGCCCTTGGCAAAGAGCTCAAAGGATGCATTCCCCTGGGTAACTCTGTTGCACAAGGCCTCTTAAAAGTTGTTGAAAAGGGAAACGTTTACTTTTAGGACTAAGGGGTGCCTGGCACAAGGTATGGCATTTTGTATACCTGTGAAAGTTGGACATTGAATAAGGAAGTCTGAAGCAGAATGCATTCCTTTGAATTATCGTGCTGTTTAAAACTATTGAAAGTAGTAAGGACTGACAAAAAGAACCAACAAATCTGTCTTGGACAAAGTACAGCCAGAATGCACATTAGAGGCAGTGATGGTGAGACCTTGCCTCGTGTACTTTAGATATGTCATCAGGGGAGATCAGCTCCTGGAAAGGACATCATACTTAGTACATTAGAGGGGCAGTAAAAAAGAGGAAGACCCTTAACAAGATTGATTGACACAGTTGGTGCAATAATGTGCTTACATTTAAGAACAATTGTGAAGGTGGCTCAGGACTCGGTGGCATTTGTTATACCATGCATAGGGTTTCTATGAGTCAGAACTGACTTGACAGCAACTAACAACCACCACCATCACAACAAAGACAAAAGCTATATACTGGAGCCCTGGTGGCATAATGGGTTCAGCATTGGCTTGTTGATGTTAGCAATTCAAAGCCACCAGTCACTCTGTAGAAGATAGATGAGACTTTCTACTCTTAAAGATTTATAGCCTCAGAAGCCTCAGGGGCAGTTCTACTCTGGCCTTAGAGGATAGATGTGATACAGAATCGACTCGATGGCTGTGGTTTGTTTTGTTTAATTTTACTGTGTACTACGTAATTCACTATGTACTATCAAATATGGATGCGAGCCCTGGTGGCTCACGTTCGTTATGAGTTGGGTTGGCAACCATAGGCTTCCTACTCCTTGTAAAGAGTTAAAATCTCAGAACCTCTATAAGGCTGCTATAAGTCAGTGGTGATTGCATGAAAGAGTGATCAAATTCGTGCTACTAATTAAGTATACAAATGCTAAATATCATCTACTGTGCCATGGTGGTTATTGAAGTGTAACTCAGTCAAATTGACAATGAGTCCTTTCTCTTTAAGTTTTTTTTTTAAAATTAAACTACTAAGAATAATTAATGGTCAGATATGACTAAATGACTATCTTTTATATGATCATTTTATCACATTATTCTTCTTGAATTAAATTATTTAAAACCTATACGATCCACAAGTTTAAAAATAATTGTGCTAACATGTAGAAAATGGTAGCTGGAATTTTTTGCTGTTAATTACAAATAAACAATAAACCATCTAAAAATTTTCATTAAGAATATATTTCCTGTGGAAATGTTCATTTTCCATGTAACATCTGTGGTTCATATATCCAATTAACTTCCAGATTGGTAATAGTAATATGTGTACTTCTAAACCAATCTTAATCAATTTCTATTACAGCTAAGTGGATAGAAAATACTACATAATCAACTGTTGCCAAGTTCTTCATACACAGTAGCAAACAGAATCAATCAAATAAATAACTCAACAGATAGTGCATTAGATTAATTATATAGGGATGTTGAAATTGTAAATCAGAAAGCCGGCTTCCCATATTAGATGATAAATTAGTATACTACACATTATCATACTATATAAAAATATTTTAGTGCAAGTAAATTAATTAAATATATGTTTTAACTGAGAATTGTGCTATATTTTCTGACACAATGAAAAATGTTTAAAAAACATGTTCAAATGATTGAGTATAATAGCTTAAACTATTGAGTATAATAATTTAACAAACGTTTTGGAAATCACACAAACTCTTGGTTAACTCCCTGTGCGCTTTCATTAATCCATCCTTCATGACTTGATTATACACTGACCATGCTCCAGGAGTGGCCTGAGTTCTGGGAGTACCAAGATATTAAGACATCATCCCCTTCCTTGAGAATTTCACTGGAAAAAAATGGAGAAAGCAGATCAGTTTGCAACATTGATGTTCCTCAAAATCTGAACTCCTCCAATTATTAACCATTTGAGAGAAGTTCTTTACTCAAATTTTATCATCTGCATTATAAACTCACTGTAAGAACCTCATAGGCACTTCAAATAAATAATAATCTTTCACTTTAATAAAAATATATTTTCATAAGAGCCCAGAAGATATTGAACATAATAAAACGGAATCTCTACTGTTCTCTTGATAGAGCTATGTATTGTGTACCAGTTGTTTTAACCTGTTGCACGACATCATTACCATCTTCCCTACCATTCTTTGAAGATTTTGCAAGTGTTTTGTCCTTTCATTCTTTATTTCATCGCATTTGTTTTTTGAAATGTAAAAGGATATATAATTGGTATTGAATATGTTTGATACCATGAGATTTTTCATAAAACAATCCAGTAATGAGTTAATTCGGTATTCAATTATGAATTTTAACTGGTTATTATACATATTAAAGCTAAATCATTGGTGGATTTTTATTTGGGCAATTTAAAATGTTTTCAATATTTGATAAAACCAGAATTTTTAATGCAAATAGAGAATATTTTGTTTTCCTATTTAAAATAGTGAAATATAGGGTCCTGATATTCATGAACTTCTACTACAAAATATTTTGATGAATGAATTATACTCCAATACAGAGAGGCCTGATTTTGAGAATTTTCAGATGGCTAAGGGAGAACTTAGACATCACTTTCTTTTCCAACAATAATAGGGACAAGCCAATGTATACAATCATTTTAGCTTTTTTAGACCTCTTCAAGTGCACATTAAAAGATTATGCATTTCCATTATGAAGTGTATATAACTGGAAAATTGTTTAGTATTTCAGAGTATTGAATATGAATAAAATGTAAGTGTAACAATACCGGAATACTATCTCCCTCTTCCTAGTTATTTGAACTTGGACAAGTCATTGTAAACCTATTCGCTTGAAGTTCTATATCTGTATGTTTGCATAATGAGGATAATGACTATCTCTGTTTTCACATAATTGCTAAAAGAATACATTAGACTTAAAGTTCTACAGAAAATTTACTGTAAAGTAGTATATAAATATATGAAATGAAATTCATTTTGACATTCACAATATAAACACTTTCTTCATAAGAATGTCTATATTAGCACTATGGGGACAACATTGGAGACACAGTGCTGGAATTGGGCCCCATTAGACTCCACCACACTGAGGCAAAACAACAAGGGGAACAGAACAACGAAGTCCCCAGGGAACACCAAAATTAGATTTTGGGGCCAGAGCGTGGCACTCCATCAGACTTAACTGGAAAACACTCCTAAAGTCAACAAATAGACCTTGAACTATTTACAGGCTTTTCTTCTTCTTCTTCTTCTTCTTCTTCTTCTTCTTCTTCTTCTTCTTCTTCTTCTTCTTCTTCTTCTTCTACTACTACTACTACTACTACTACTACTACTACTACTACTACTACTAATTGCCTTTGTTTTTGTTGTTGTTTTATTTTATTGCTTTGTTTTGTCCTGTCTTGAATTTTGTGCATATTATTATCTCTGCAAGTCTATCTAGATAAAATAGGCAGGATAACCAATCTGGCAGAGAAAACAATGGGAATGACAGTTCTGGAGGATCATGGGAGCAGGAGAGGCAGGGAAAAGGAAATGGGTGTTAACAAGCCCAGGGACAAGGACATACTAGTGATCAAAAATCAATGGTGAGGAGGATGTAGGAGGCCTGATAGGGCTTGATCAAGGGCAATGTAACCAAGAGGAATGACTATAACTCAAATGATAGTGGGACAAAAGGAAAGTAAAAGGAAATAGAGGCAAGAAGTAGGAGCCCAAGGGCATTTATAGAGATCTAAATGCAGGTATGTACATATGTAAATATTTTTATATATGATGATGGGGAAATAGATCTACGTGCATATATGTACAGGTTTAGTATTAAGGTAGCAAATGGACATTGGGCTTCTACTCAAGTACTCCCTCAATGCAAGAACCATTTTTTCTATTAAACTGGAATTCCATGATGCTCACCTTCCCAATATAACTGCTGAAGACAAAGCAAGTGCATAAGCAAATATGGTGAAGAAAGCTGATGGTGCCTGGCTATCAGAAGATATAGAATTTGTATCAAAAGATGTAGGTCTTAAAGGCTTGAAGATAAACAAATGGCCATCTAACTGAGAAGCAACAAAGTCCACATGGAAGAAGCACACCAGCTTGTGTGATCACGAGGTGTCAATAGGATCATGCATGAGGCATCAAAGAACAATAATATCATGTCATTGAAGATGAGGGGGAGTGCTGAGTGGAGACCCAAAGCCCATCTGTAGGCAACTTGACACCCCCTTACAGAAGGGTTGCGGGGAGGAGACAAGCCAGTCAGGTTGCAATGTAGCAACGATGAAACACAACTTTCCTCTAGTTTTAAATGCCCGCCCCCCACTATCATGATCCCTATTCTACCTTACAAATCTTGCAGGACCAGAGGATGTACACTAGTACAGATAGGAACTGGAAACACAGGGGATCTAGTACAGAAAAACCCCTCAGGACTATTTGTGAGAGTGGCAACCTGGAGGGTGGAGGGAAGGTGCGGTAGAAAAGGGAAACTGATTACAAGGATCTGCATATAACCTCCTCCCTGGGGGACGGACAACAGAAAAGTGAGTGAACAGAGATGTTGGACAATGTAAGATATGACAAAATAATAATAATTTATAAATTATTGAGGGTTCATGGGAGCGAGGAGAGTGGGGAGGGAGGGTGAAAAATGAGCTGATATCAAGGGCTCAAGTAGAAAGCAAATGTTTTGAGAATGATGATATCAACAAATGTACATATGTGTTTGACACAATGAATGTTTGGATTGTGATAAGATTTATGTGAGCCCCCAATAAAATTATTTTTTAAATAAATAAAATTAAGTCTAAAGAAGAAACACTGTGCCATCTTCAAAATCATTGTCATGTTTCCATAGCTACTGTGTCAATTCATTTTTGTGGAGGACTTCATCTTTTCCGTTGACCCTCTACTTGACCAAACATGAAGTCTTTCACCAGGGATGGTTCGTGATAGCATGTCTGAAATACGTGAGACAAATTCTCACCAATATTGCTAATAAAAAGCATTCTGGTGTACTTTTTCCAGGACAGATTATTTGTTTTTCTGACAGTCCAAGTTAATTATCAACCTTTGACAACATCATCATTCAAGGTCGTCACGTCTGTCTGCGTTTTTCATCGTCCAACTTTCACATAGTGTGAGGAAACTGATAATAACAGGGCTTGGGAAAGATACTCCTTAGTCCTCCACGTGACATTCTTGCATTTGAACACTAAAGATTTTTATTTTTCAACCGATTTTTCCCATTTAATACCTTGTTTCTTTGCTTGATTGCTGCTCACGTAAGCATTGCTTGTAGATTAAAGCAAAATGAAATTCCTGGGTACTTCCATCTTTTCTCTATTTATTAGCCCAGTTGTGATGATTTTTTTTCTTTACATTGAGGCAGAATCCATCCTAAAGGTTGTAGTCTTTGATCTTCATCAGTAAGTTCTTTAAATTCTCTTTGCTTTCAGGCAGAAATGTGACATCCGTATATTGAAAGTTGCTAATGAGTCTTCTTCAAATCCTAATACCAGTCCTTCTTATAATTCTTGGAACCCATACTTATATCCATCATTTACTTTAAGTTCTCAATTTACATTTGCTATATTTATACCTTATACACTTATCTGTGGACTCTTTAGCGCAAAGATTGTTGATCTTTCCACTCTGCAAGGTCTGGTTCCTGATACAACCCTGTCATATATATTTTTTTATTTTAACAATTTATTGGGGCTCAAACAATTCTTTTCACAGTTCATACATATACATACATCAATTGTATAAAGCACATCTGTACAGTCTTTGCCCTAATCATTTTTTTCTCTTTTCTTCTTTTGCATTTTATTAGGGACTCATACAACTCTTACCACAATCCATACATATACATACATCAATTGTATAAAGCACATCCATACATTCCCTGCCCCAATCATTCTCAAGGCATTTGCTCTCCACTTAAGCCCCTTGCATCAGGTCCTCTTTTTGGATCCTTGTAATCAGTTCCCCCTTTCCAACCCACTCACCCTCCACTCTCCCAGCATCGTCCCTCACACCCTTGGTCCTGAAGGTATCATCCACCCTGGATTCCCTGTACCTCCAACCCTCATATGCACCAGTGTACAGCCTCTGTCCTATCCAGCCCTGCAAGGTAGAATTTGGATCATGGTAGTTGGGGGGAGGAAGCATCCAGGATCTGGGGGAAAGCTGTGTTCTTCATCGATACTACCTCACACCCTAATTAACCCATCTCCTCTCCTAAACCCCTCTATGAGGGGATCTCCAATGGTCGACACTTGGGCCTTGGGTCTCCACTCTGCACTTCCCCCTTCATTTAATATGATATATATATATACATACACATACATACACATACATATACACATACATACACAAACTTATATCTTTTTTTTTTTTTGCATGATGCCTTATACCTGGTCCCTTGGGCACCTCGTGATCGCACTGGCCGGTGTGCTTCTTCCATGTGGGCTTATTTGCTTCTGAGCTAGATGGCCGCTTGTTCACCTTCAAGCCTTTAAGACCCCTGACACTATCTCTTTTGATAGCCGGGCACCATCAGCTTTCTTCACCACATTTGCTTATGCACCCATTTGTCTTCAGCGATCCTATCATAGAGCTGTGCAGTCAATGATATGATTTTTTGTTCTTTGATGGATGCCTGGTAACTAATCCCTTTGGGACCACTCAATCACACAGGCTGGTGTGTTCTTCCATGTGGACTTTGTTGTGGTTAGATGGCCGCTTGTTTATCTTCAAGCCTTTAAGAACCCAGTCACTATCTCTTTTGATAGCCGGGCACCATCAGCTTTCTTCACCACATTTACTTCTTCACCCACTTTGGCTCCAGCCGTTGTGTTGGGAGAGTGAGCATCATAGAGTTCCAATTTAATGAAAGAAGGTATTCATGCATTGAGGGAGTGTTTGAGTAGAGGCCCAAGGTCCTTCCGCCACCTTAATACTTGACCTATAAATATAGACACATAGATCTATTTCCCCATCCTCCTATATATATTTGCATGTACATGTCTTTGTCTAGACCTCCATGAATGCCCTTTGACTCCTAGCTCTTTCCTCCATCTCCCTTGACTTTCCTCCTGCCCTACTACCATGCTTCATCGCCACCTGGGTTAGAGTATACCTCTTCTCTAAGCAACCTTACCCTTGATCATTTTTTAAAAACTTTACTTGATTATAATGGGCAAAATGGAATGTCTTCTATAATGCATTCAGTCTTTTAAACCCAATTGATGGCATTATTTAACTGAATGCTTAAATAATTCTAAGGTTGCGACTCTTCATACACAAATTGTGCTCTTGTTGTTTTTGCTGTTGGGTCTGCTCTAACTCATGGTGACCTTATACATGAACAGAAATGTGCCAGATTCTGTGCTGTCTTCATGTTCTTCACTAGGTTTTCACCACAATGTTTAAGCTAGCATGCCACTTCATCTCCCTTAGGGTTTCCCTTGTTTTTGTTCATCCTATGTTTACCAAGCACAAAGTCCTTTACTAGCAATTGGTTGAAGATGTGTAACTTATATCAGTAGTAAGTGGTACAGCCCCCAGACCTAAAGTCAAATCTGCCAGACCATAACCCCTGTTTTTTACTATTAACCTAATGAAACCAATTGGATGGAATGAAATACTATTTTCTTACCAAATAAAATGTGAAGTATATGAGCCCTCACAATTGCTCAGCGAAGTGGGAAAATTGTCTTATCTTCTGTGAGAATTTTGTCACATTATTTCTTATCAAAAAGTGGTACATGGAAATAAAATATACTTCTTGAAGTTTTTTTACGTGAAACACACATTATTCATCACTAAACGCTTTCCACTACTTTGAAATATTGGCCTCCAACTTAGGTCATTTAAATGAAATTAATGCTTTTTCTTTTTGAGCCACTCTTTGACATTTGGAAATGTCAAATGTGATTGTATATTGGAAGAAAATTCCAATAGCTGCCTAGAGAAAGACTGGTAGGCTGTTGGTTGATTTCACACTTGCTAAAACATCATGCATCTTCTTTGACATGGCCAATGAATTTGTCCAAGTCATTAAGTTAAGGACTCCATTACTTAATTGACTCAATTATAAAGATATTTAAATACTTTAGAGAATTTGCTGGCCTTTTAGTGAAAGGCACTGCTGCTTTTGAAATTGCTAATAAATCAGCCTCAGAACAAAAATGCAATTGATTTTTTATATTTGTAAATTGCTTCTATTTCTTACCTCAGTTTGCTACCATTCCAAATTGAACACGGCAGGAATCGCATCAGTGACATACTCTTTGCCATCAGTGTTCTTCCTCTAATCACAAACATGTAACCAATCCCTTGATGTTCTTAGAGTTCTCAAGAAAATAACTCCTATCACAACCTAAAACAGCAGGAAGTCTTACCCTTTAATAATAGGTATGACTTTCAAAAATGAAAAGGATATTACGCTTCGAATGGAGAACTCTTAGCACATAGAAAACAATATCATGGTCTGGACCTTTGAGCTTTTGTCTTTCCATTTACTCTTTTGAATGACCTGTTTTTATCCAACATGACCCGGATCCCATCCATTCTCAATAGGCAAATATTTCCTTCACTTTCTCTCCAATTTTAATTATATGCTATGGATTACCTTGAGAAGAATGATAATTGCAGAATACTTGATAGTGCTCATGCAGTACCTGTACATGGATCAAGAAGTAGCTGTGTGAACAAAAACAAGGGAATACTACATGGTTGAAAATCAAGAAAGGTATGCAACAGGGTCGTATTATCTCACCACACGTATCATGTGCTCTATGCTTCACCAATAATCAGAGAAGCTGAATTATATGAAGATTGAATGTGGCATCAGGATTGGAAGAAAGCTTATTAATAATCTGTGATATGCAGATGGCACAACTTTGCTTGCTGAAAGCGAGGAGGTCTTGATACACTTGATGAAGATCAAGGATTTTAGCCTTCAGTATGGATTAAGACTCAATTTAAAGAAGATCAAAATCCTCACAACTGAACCAACAAGTACCATGATTAATTGAGAACAATTTGAAGATGTCAAGAATTTTGTCTTGCCTGGATCCACAATCAGTGTTCACGGAAGCAGCAGTGAAGAGATCAAAATAAGTCCTGCATTCCATAAATCTGTTGCAAAAGATCTCTTTAGAATCCTGAAGAACAAAGATGTTACTTTGAGGAGTAAGGTTCATTTTTACTAAGCCATGATCTTTTCAATTGCGTCATATGCTTGTGAAATTTGGGCATTGAATAAAGAAAACTGAAGAAGAATCAATGGATTTGCAGTGTAGTGCAGCAGAAGAATATTGAAAGTACTGGCTGCTAAAAGTACAAACCAATCTTTTTTGGAAGACATATGGCCAGCATGCTCCTTATAGGCAAGGATGGGGAGACTTCATATTACATACTTTGGACATGCGAGGGGGGTACCAAAAAAACCCCAGAATTACTCTGGGCAGAATGGAGCTTTCGCAATATACATTTTTCCCATTAGGTGAGCATGGAGCAACTCATTCTTAGTTAATGCACCTAGTGTCATAGCCTGGGTAGGTTCTCTCTGGTCACAGTGAATTTTTTCATAAAAGCAGTTTCATTCAAACCTTTTTTTTGTGTGTGATGGCTGATTTAAGAGTGTGTGGTTGTGAAATGTTGTTTCCTGCTCAAGAAAAATGGCACAGAAACTGTTGTGATTTTGAACATAGCTTACAAGGAGAACACTATGGGAAAAACCCAAGTGTATGACTGGTTTTCTCATTTCAAAAAGGTGAAATCTTGATTGATGACAAACCTTGTTCTGTACGCCTGGCAACTTATTGAATGGACGAAACTGCTGACTTGTAATTGTTCTACCAAATCAGACTCTTAATCATACTCTATTTAGAGGTTCTGAAAAGATTGTCTAATCGTGTGCAACCAAAAAAATCCAGATTTGTGGCAGATGGAGGACTGGTTTTGCCACAATAATGCACTTGCTCACACAGCCATCTCGGTGTGCTAATTTTGGGGGAAAAGGCAGCATATTTCTCTTGCCCCATGCATCTTTCTCCCCTGACCTTGGTCTGTGTGACTTCTTTTTGTTTCCATGAATGCAGAAGTACATGAAAAGATGGTGATTTGACAACATAGATGAAGAGAAGGAAAAAAATGAGAGAGGTGCTATCGGCCATCCAAACAGATGAGTTTGAAAAATGTTTCCAAGAATGGAGTCACAGATTTGTCAAATGCATTAATTGTAATGGAGAATACTTTGAATGTTATAAGGTTGTTTACCAAAAAAATGAAATCCCATATATACCTGTACATAAACCAAGTTTTTCAGCACATTTTAATGCAGTTTTTGTGGTAAAATTAGGTGCCTCGGTTGATTTTTGGTCCAGCTTATACTTGAGTATATACAGTCCATAGCTTTGAAAAAATGCAGTTTTTTTTTGAGGGGGGGAGAGAGTAATTCCTGGAGCAGGATATCATGCTTGGTAAAGCGATGGGGCAACGAAAAGGAGGACAGCCCTTCTGAAATGAATTGACCCAGTGGCTGCTCTAAGAACCTCAAGCTCGGGAACAATTGTGTGGATGGAACCGGATCAAGCAGTGTTTCATTCTGTTGCACATGGGTTGGAACCCACTCAATGGCACCAGACAACATACTCCTTTGCTTGATAATGGAGTTGCATCGTCCAACCGACTTTGAGACACTGAACAGGAGTTAAATAAATCTAGTTTGCTAAAAATAAAAGTTAAAACACTTGGATATGGTGATCCTTGAGGACAACATCCCAGTGGAGACTTCACTCAGGAACCCCGTATGGTAGTCTGGGTAGACTGGAGAAACAAATTCATATATGTGGGTAAGAAAGCGCTCTATATAAAGAGTAATTGTACATTAAGAAAAACATCACAGCCCAGTCCAGATCAAGTCCAAAAGTACGATATTAGCCGTTATATCCAATACCAATCTATAAAGTCTTCTTCAAAACACATGCAATGATGCCAAGTGCAGGAAGACCACAGGCCAGTGAGTGGGAAGTCTTGTGGATCCGGTGGCATTGCAAGCATCTTGGCATTTGCAGGGGTCTCCCCGCGGTTCTGTCAACTCCAGGGCACTAGAGTAATTGCATGTGTCTTCTCAGCTGCATTGTCTCCCAGGGAGTAAGCCTGCATCCTGCCTCCAATGAGCTATTGATCTCCTTAGCACCTCCAAATGATGTCATCAAGCTGCGACCTAATTGACAGGTAAACTCCACCCCTTCACGTGTAAGTCTCAAATTGACAACAGATTATGTAACTACCACACCTTGCTGGTTTGACAAACAGGTCCTGGCTGCCCAGGAACAGGAGGGTCTTTCATAAGTGATAATTGAAGATGTCATGCTTACAAAACAATAGAGATTCATCAAGAGATGAAATAAGTTCCACCTGGCTCTATGGCAGAGTTTCAAAGTAGTCACTGCACTGATTTATGGATCTATTACGTGTCCTGGTCCTTATGCCCAGGGAGAGAAGGATTGGAAGAAGATATGCACACCATGGAGGAACTGGCAAAATGATATTGACTGGCACCGAGAGAGAAAAAGGAAATCATCAATACTGGAGTCAGTTACATTCTAGGATGCCACTGCGGGCTTCACAATAGAAGAGTAGAGCTCTGAATAGAAGATCCTGCGCAGAAAAGCGATGCTATCTCCATGGCAGAACCAAGTCAGAAAGCTGTCCCTATTCCCCCTGCCCTCTGGCTTTCTTCTGTCAGCAACGCCTTAGCCAGCAAGTGTGCAGTCATTCACTCTCCTACAGCAGATTCAAGCCGAGGACTTCAGAGGAAGTCAGAGCAGGAGGAGTCTGATCGGAGCCACACAAGTGAAAACACACAAGGTCAGCCAGGGGATGGCATCTCCAGATCTTTGTGTGGGATCACAGTGGGGAGAGAGAGGGTTTTTTGGTTTTTTTTTTTCAGCTCAGTCCAAAGACAGCCAGCAAGCCCTAGGGAAGGCAACACAGTGGTAGGAAGGGATCCCTACAGCGGGGGGCATGTTGTGTGGAAACAGATAAACGGTGGAAGGAATTAGAAACCTCAAGATTTGGAGCAATCGACTCTAGAGAGGATGAGCCTGACTACGCCTGAAAGAAACCGTCACCACACACCAGAGGACTTTCTTCAGACACATTCATGTAATGAGTGCTGGCAAAGCTTCAACAAGAAATTATGTCTCCTTAGACAGCAGAGAACACACTCAGGTGAGAACCCTTCTGTGTGGAAGGAATGTAGGCAAGTCTTTAGCCAAGAGTCACATCTCATCACACACCAGAGGACACACTCAGGTGGGAAATTTTATGTGAGTAAGGAAGTGGGCAAGGCTTTAGTTTCAAGTCAGCTCTCAACCAACATCAGAGGATACACTCTTGGGGAGAAGCCACGTGTGTATAAGGAATGTAGTAAATAAAGGCTTTAACTGCAAGTCCAATCTCATCATGCATCACAGGACACACTCAGGAGAGAAATCACCTGTATGCAAGAAGCGTGAGCCAAACTGTAGCCATACACAAAAACTCATTCAGTATCAGGAAGCCCACTCCAGAGAAACTCTGTGTTTTCAATGACTATGTTCAAGCTTTAATTGTAACTCATTCCTTACCACCACCAAAGGAAACAGAAGTTTTTTGTACCCAGAGAATGGACACGAATTTGAAACAAAGGCACAGTTCAGAGAAGCATTGTGTGGACACGGAGAATGATATGATTTCATAATAAGTTATACCTTCTCTTATGCCAGAAGCCACTCGGGGAGAAGAGTCATGCAGCCTGGATCTATGGAGGGAACTTGATTTCAGGATCCTTTCTTACAAGGACAAAACTTTGCCGCTACAAGTCACCACTTCGCCTACCACCAAGGTCGTTTCTGGAGAAGTGTTT
Organism: Tenrec ecaudatus; assembly: GCF_050624435.1. Lineage (NCBI taxonomy): Eukaryota > Metazoa > Chordata > Mammalia > Afrosoricida > Tenrecidae > Tenrec > Tenrec ecaudatus. The sequence goes on along the minus strand of NC_134548.1, from coordinate 115,477,396 downwards.
TCACTAGCTCACACTCTGAAGGAGGATGAAGGTGTCAGCACTTTCTAACGACACAAGGATTGCCACATCCTTATAATCAAATAGACTAGAATGTTAGAAAGCTTTAATTTTTCTAAGATTAGATGTTTTTTTTATCTTCATACACCAATTCTTCCCAGTGTTTGTCCTTTCATTATAGTAGTATTTCTTAATAAGCCATACCTGGGATGTGTTAGCTGCTGTTAAGTGTATCAAAAAGCATTTAACAATTCTTTTTGAGAAAGAAGACATAGTGATCCTATAAGACAGTTGAACTACTTCTTAGGACTTCCAAGACTATGAATCGTTATAAAAGCAGACAACCTCATCCGTCTCCCAAGGATTGACTGATGGGTTTGCGCCACTGATGTTAAGGTTAACAGTCAAATGCTTAACCCACCATGCCACCAGGGCTCTAGGATTGACTGGATGACAGTGAGTTTGGTTTTGGTTTTAGGAGAAGACAGGTCTTTAGAATGTGAACTCCAAATCTTCCCTCTGCTTCACTTTAGGAGGAAAACGATGAGTTTTAAAAATGGGATAATAACTGCCTGATCTTTGGGTAAGGATTCTAACTAACCTAAAACATTTTGTGAACATAAATATGGAAAAAGAAAGTTGGTGTGTGCATTTTTAGCGGCTCTACCCAAATGTTAGGTATTCATACCATTCTAACATTTGGCCTGTTGGTCCATCTGTTCAATGGACCCTTGCCCGCTGCACAAAGATGTTGTGAGAATAAATGTGCCCTTTGATGAATCTAACCCATTACTACTACTGTCTCCTCTGGCTTGATATTCTAAGAGCCCTGGAGAGAGATATAATCATTGCTACAAACCTAATGCTTTCCATTTTCTGAATTGAAGCAAAACCCATTGAATTTGCAGTGAATGTCCCTGAAGCAAAAAGGGTAACAGCTGGGCTCTCTCTGCTAATGGTTTTGCAGCACTGAAAAACAAAATCCAGCATTTAAATTGCATAAATGAGTGACTAATAGGGCTTGATATCTCACAGAGTACAGAAACCATCCGTCAATAGTGATTTTTAAATTTTTGATGAGAGTAGGATATAAGAGGAATTCTTGGGTTCTGATTAAAAAGTATGTCTTTTGGGTCCTTTCCAAACTCCATATGAAGAAGGAGATAAACAGTAAGAACGAAGTCAAGCAATCACATCATCCACCTATAACTGAATGATTTAAAATGAATACTTTCCCAGATAATTAGGCATTATTTTTAGGGAGAGATAACTGCAACTAGTGTCTTATACAAAATTTCAATGCTCCAGACCTCTGGTAAAACTGTATTTTGTGTGAAAACAAAACTAGTAGTTCTCAAACTTAAATGGGGGGAAATGCAACACTGAAGAGACAGGCTGTTTGGACACATTCCATTGGCACCTGTACTGGGTTGGAATTTCTAGAGAAACAAAACCAGCAACATTCTTATATATCTAAGTGGGGGGGGACACCTTTATATTGAGAAAGATCTTTATATCCAGGGAGCAGCTGGAGGTCCTTTAAAACTCCAGGTGCATGCAGGAAGCAGGAAAATGAAATGGGAACCTGGGAGATCACAAGCTGGTAGGTGTGGAGTCAAGTGAATTCAAGGTCTGAAAGAACATGGCAGGATGCCGACAACCCCCAGGATTGGCAGCTTCAGAATCCATATACAGGAGCCAAGCAAGCAGGAAGAAGAAGAGCAAGAGAGATACCAGTTCTCCACAGTGCCTCTTAGCAAAAAAAAATGTCCACACCCCCATGGAGGCATCATGTTTTATATTCCTTATTCAACATCCATTTTTTCCACGCATATGAGGGAATAGAAAATATCATGGCTAGGGGTAAGGGCCACTTTAGTTCTCAAGATGACATCCATGGTCTTCGACACTTTAAGGGTTTGTGCAGTAGAGTTACCCAATACAACACACAGTTTGATTTCCTGACTGCTGCTTCCATAAGCATTGATTGGGGATGCAAGCAAAATGAAACCTTCAATTATTTCACCATTTAACAGAATGTTGTTTAGTGATCCAGTTGTAAGGATTTTGACATTCTTTACATTGAGCTGCAGTTCATACTGAAGGCTTCTGTCCTTGATCTTCATCAGCAAGTACTTCAAGTCCTCCTGGTTTTAGGAAAGCAAAGTTGTGTCATCTGCATATTTCAGGTTGTTAATAAGCCCTCCTCCAATCCTGATGCTGAATTTTTCTTCATATAGAGAGCTTCTCAGCATACAGATTGAATAAACAGGATGAAAGAATAGAACCTGTATGCTCACTATCCCTGATTTTAAGCCACTCAGTATTCTCTTGTTCTGTTCTGACACTTGGTCTAGGTCTAGGATCTGCATGTGCACAGTAAAGTATTCTGGCATTCCCATTCTTCTCAGTGTTATCCATCGTTCGTTATGCTTCACACAGTCAAGTGCCCTTGCGTAGTCAATAAGATAAAAGTAAATATCTTTCTGGTATTCTCCACCCTAAGTCAAGACCCATCTGACATCAGCAATGATATCCTCCACACCATGTTCTCTTCTGTGCCAGCTTGACTTTCTGGAAGTCCCAGTCAATATATTGTGATAAGTGTTGTTGAATGAGCTTCAGCAAAATTTTCACATTTTGTTGGGTCATCTTTCTTTGGAGTTGTACAGATATGAATCTTTCCAGTAGGTTAGCTGATAACAATTTACCAAGTTTCATGACACAGATGGTTAAATATGTCCAGCTTGTTGAAACATTCCAATTGGTGTATTCCTGGAGCATTCCTCTTTTGATAATGTTTTTAGTGCATCTTGGACTTCTTCCTTCAGTACCATCAGTTCTTGATCGCATGCTACATCTTTGAAATAGTCGAATGTCAACCAGTTCTTTTTGGTACAGTAACCTTGTATGTTCTTTCCCTCTTTTTTTGTGATTCCTGCATGAGTTGTTGAGCATGTTGTTTCTTCTTGACTCTCTAACTCCAGGTCTTTGCACATTTCATGAGCTGCCCTTTGAATTTAAGAAACTCTTTTACTTCATCATTTCTTACATATGCTTTAGCAACTCTGTGATCAAGAGCTATTTTCAGTATCTCCCCTGACACTCTTTAGTCTTTTCTTTCTCTCTTTTTAATAACCTCTTGTTTTCTTCATGTATGATGTTCTTGATATCCTCCCACAGTTCTTCGGGATTTTGTCAAATCTATTCTTGATATGGTATGAAAATTCTGGTGGTATGTATTCTAGGTTTGTAATTTGGTTCTCATGAACTTGGTTCAATTTTCTTCAACTTTAGCCTGAGTTTACATATGGTTAATTGATTATCTGTTTCACAATAAGTTGCTGGCTTGTGCTTCTCCATCATCTCTTCCTACTCACTAAAAAATGCACTTCCATCTTTTCCCACAGATGTAGTCTATTTGATTCTTGCATATGCCATCTGTTAAACTCCCGTGCATAGTTACCATTTATGTAGTTGGAGTGAAGACATCATTTGTCTTGCAAAATTCATTTATGTGATCTACAGATTCATTTCCATCACCAAAGCCATGTTTTCTGACTACTTTTCCTTTCTCTTTGGTTCCAACTTTCTCATTCAACTGCCAATATTTATCAATCTTTCTTGATTGCCTGTTTGAAACATCAGATAGAAGAAGTTGGTAAATCCATCAATTTATACATAACTAGGTTTAGTGGTTGATGCAAAATTTGAGTCATATTTGTATTAACTGACTTACTTGTATGTGTATAGATATTATCCTATCACAGATATTATACTTAGACAGATCTTGATTTCTTCTCTTTGATGATGAATACTATGTCATTACTCTTGAATTTGTCATTGTTGGCATAGTAAATCATAAGATTTCCTGATTTCAAATGGCCAATACCATTCCATTTCAGCTCATTAATGCTTCGGATATCGATTTTTATGTGTTATATTTCATTTTTAACACTTCCAATATTCTTAGATTCACATACATCATACATTCCAAGTTCCAATTATTAACTGATGTTTGCAGCTGTTTCTTCCCATTTTGGGTCATGCCCATCAGTAATGAAAGTCCTGAAGGGTTTACTCTATCTGTATCACTATGGTTGATTCAACTTGAGAAGGCAGCTCTTCCTCAGTTGTATTTTGAGTGTCTTATAACCTCAGTGGCTCGTCTTCCACTGCTATGTCTGACAAGGTACTGCCACTATTCATAAAGTTTTCAGTATAATCTCACCATACTTCACTGGTATTTATATGGTTTTGAATGGCTAATCTTTCAAAAGTCGACAGCCTATTTCCTCTTCATAGTATCTAAGCTATCTTTAAACTTGTTCACTGTGGGCGGCTCTGCCGTATTTGAAATATCAGTGACAGCAACATGCAAGCGACCACAGTACAACAAACTGACAGAGAAGTGGTAGCTCACAGGGTGATGCTAATGGTGACTCTGTCTCTCCCCCTTGGTGACAATAGAGGTCAGTCATTGCCCCCACAATATTGTCATAATAATATATGCAGGTAATCAAAGGGAACAATGTGTTAACTGTGGTTGTCTTCCACCCCCACCCCCAGCAAAAATATATTATGAGTGTGAGTTTCATCTTATCCAGAATCCATTTACTCTATGTAACAGGAGCGTGTTCTTAAGTTCCTGCAAAGCTGAAGAGAGGTTTCTTCTTACAATAACTGCATCAGTAATAACTAGCTGCTGATAGTGACTACAAAGGGAATGAGCTCTACAAAGGCACAAAGGAAGGGATATTGACTTGGATAGCTAGCATGATAACTCTAATAATTGTGATGTTTCACATTCAATGTCAGAAAAGTAAAGCTTCCCAGCTGATTGAAAAACAGTCTTCCATTTAAATAATAATCCTTCCCTGTCACTGGAAATGATTCAAAATTTCTTATCTAGATGGGAGGTATGGGCAGCATTTTCCTTTGGAGAACATGTTTCCCCAAGGGGATAATGTGACTTCTTTAAATGGGGCTTTGGAAAGTTTCTCCTTTTTTCCTTCATGTTTTAAAATGCACCTTAAGGATATCCAAAAGGAAATAAAACTCCACAGCACTGTTTTTTTATTTAAATTTTTAGTGTCAATCTGTAGTTGTGTGCTATCTAGTCTAGTAGATGTGATCTAATAAAAGGATGACAAAGACAAGACTAAATGCAAAGAACCCCCAATATGGAGATAGAAGATCTTGGAGAAGTCATTCAGCATAACCCCCCAAAGAAACTCCAAGGGCTTGAAGGTAGAATAAAAGGAAAAGAGATAGGCCACCAGGAGAACCTGTCAAGTACCAAAGGCTATTTTAGACATTATACATAACTATTGTCAAAGATCAAACTGGAGCTTTTGTTAACTAAAGAGTTTGTCAAAGGCAGAAAACCATTCCCCATTAGTTCAGTACCTTGTAAGGAAAAACCAAAGTATTGCAGTGAAATATAATTTTAAAAGAGCTGCAATACAGAGTACCACAAGAAGAAAATTCTGATTGGTTGATATTTTTAAACTCATGCTTTAACAGACACAGGCAATAATGAGGCCCCTTAGACATTATTTTGTTAATTGTAAAGTTTGGGTCCTTTAACACATTATTCTATGAACGAAACAAGCCTCAATGAATGCTGTTTCCAGAGCGTGTGGTGTGAAAGGAAGGGTAGATGGTGCCTGCAAACTTTCTAAGGTTTGCCAGCTCAGAATCAATAGCAATCAGAAAAAAGAGAGATAAATGGAGTCTGGAGTTCATCTCTGGCAAAAGCCTCTTCTTATGCCAAGCACCTAATTATCTTGAGCTCCTTCACATTATGGAGTTTGCCTTAGTATCCCCAAATACTAATTTACAAATCAGGAAATTGCTATTCAGAGAGTTGATATAGTTGATATAGGCTATCAAAAGATATAGTGTATGGGGTCTTAAAGGCTTGAAGATAAGCAGCCATCTAGCTGAGAAGCAGCAAAGTCCACATGGAAGAAGCATACCAGCCTATGTAATCATGAGGTGTCCATAGGATCAGGTATCAGGCATCAAAGACCCAGAACAAAAAATCATATCCATGTGAATGAAGGGGAGAGTGGAGTGGAGACTCAAAACCCATCTGTATACAATTGGACGCCCCCTCACAGAAGGATCACAAGGAAGAGATGAGCCAGTTAGAATGCAATATAACACCGCTGAAACATACATTTTTTTCTAGTTTTTTAACACTTCCTCCCCTCTCACTATCATGACCCCAATTCTATCTTACAAACCCGGTTAGACCAGAGCATGTACACTGTTACAGATAAGAGTTGGAAACACTTAAAAAAAAAAAAGAGGACCTGATGCTGAGGGCTTAAGTGGAGAGCAAATGCTTTGAGAGTGATTAGGGCAAAGAATGTGCGGATGTGCTTTATACAACTGATGTATGTGTATGCGTGGATTGTGATAAGAGTTGTATGAGCCCCTAATAAAATGTAAAAAAAAAGAAAAGAAAAAAAATAAAATGATTAGGGCAAAGAATGTACAGATGTGCTTTATAAAATTGATGTATGTGTATGCATGGATTGTGATAAGAGTTGTATGAGCCCCTAATAAAATATTTTTTTAAGTTGGAAACACAGGGAATACAGGACAGATGAACCCCTCAGGACCAATAATGAGAGTGGCTATACCAGGAGAGTAGGGGGAAGGTGGAGGGAGAAAGGGGGAACCAATTACAATGATTGACATATAACACCCTCCCAGGGGGACAAACAGCAGAAAAGTGGGTGAAGGGAGACAGTGGATGGTATAAGATATGACAATAATAATAATTTATAAATTATAAAGGGTTCATGAGGGAGGAAGAGTGGGGGAGGGAGGGGGATATGAGCTGATACCAGGGGCTCAGGTAAAAAGAGAATGTTATGAAAATGATGATGGCAACATATGTACAAATATGCATGGATGTATGTATTGTGATAAGAGTTATAAGAGCCCCAATAAAAGGATTTTTTTAAAGTACTTAAATTTCAAGTAAACAAATTGATTATTCAGCTAACAGATTATTTTTCATTAGCGATATATATATATATATATATATATATATAAACTGCTATTGAGTGAAATGCAACTCACAATGACCCAGTAGGGCAGAGTAGAGTTGTCATATTGGGTTTCTAAAGTTGTCATTTTCATGAGAGCAGAATGCTACATATTTCTCCTATGGAGCAGCTGGTGGGCTCACACCACGGACTTGGGATTTAAAGCTAAGCAATTATCCACTGTATTATCAGGACTCGTTATTATTAAAACCAAACCAAATCAACCAAACTCATGCCATCGACTTGATTCTGATCCATAGTGACCTTAAATAGAGTTTCCAAGTTTGTGCATCTTTGTGGAACAGAGTAGTTGTTTTTAAATAAGGATGCAAAAATAGTGAATTTTCACAAATGGGGCAAAATTTCATATCTCTCTTATTCTATAAGGAAGCAGCATACTATATCAAGAAAACTGAAAGAAAGCAAGAGAGCAAGAAACCAGACCTGACCAGTGGTGACCATGGGTAAAGAGACGAGTTGTCGCTTGGGGGTCATTGAGTTTATGTTCATGGCGGTGGGACAATTGGGACAAGGCTATCGAGAATGGTTGTACAACCTGGGGTTTAATCGATGGCACTGAATGATACATGTAGAATTTGTGGAACTGGAGAATGTTTTGTTGTGTATATTTTCACCAAAATTAGAAAAAAAAAAGACAATGACATGAATAACGAGTACAAGGAAGAAGAAAACGAATTGATTGTGGTGATCACTGTACAACTCTTCTTGATATGATTGAATGATTGGATTGCATGATATGTGAATGAAGTGCTAACAAAACTATTAAAAATAAAATAGAACCCAAAATAAAAAGAAACAGCATACTCTGAAAGGTATATTTGTTTTTAAAAAATGGAATACCAAGTGTGTTATTCCTTAGAGAACAGGCACTTTTCTAAATTTGCTTATATGATGGAGATTATTAAAGTTTAACAACTAAATTTTGACCTTAGAAAATGAAAGTGGAATGAATTTTTGACTTTGCTAATTTCTCTATGCATAGTTCAGTTATTCCTATTCCTCAATAATAGGGTTATCAGAAGCTTGAGTCTATCCGATAGCAAACCTCACTAGCTGAGTGCTGAGCACAAAATGGTGTTCTGTTCATTTACTTGTTCATTTATTTAAAAATTATTTAGTCAGCATTCATTCTGTGCGGAATGCTAGAAATAAACACTATGTATATATCCTTAGATTTTTCCTTAGTTAATTTGAATATCTGGGTTATCTTGGAACAGGTATTCGTATTTATTAGAATATCTAGTATAATTTTATTGTAATGTGGATTTACAGATATGAGTGTTGGGGCTGCAGGGTGTTTAGATTATATTTCCTTATTTTAAAATGTTTTGTTCTAGCAGCAGTTAAATTCCTGTTGTATCTCTCCATTTTTTCCTCTTAGTATTGCATTTATACATTGTTAATATGGGTTTATTTCCATTTTAAACTTGTTCTTAGCATGTAGCATTCAGGAGAATACATCTTGCATATTTAATTAATGGCTTCAACAGTAGTACCCTGAATTTGATACCTCATTTTTATGAAGGCTCCCATGACCCACTCCCAGCCAATGATGAGCATAGAAGGGTACTGGGCAAGCCTATTCTTGGAAAACATGGAACTCCTTTGATAGTTTACCAAGGCTTGAAAAGACCTTTGTAGGCTTACCAAACATACCTTAGGAATGGACAGTAGCCTTGAAGGCTTTCCCAACCCTTCCTTCCCTATCTCTGTCTGTTCAATATCAGAACTTCACTGGGGCCTCTGTCAAAGCAGATAGGCGCTTCCAGCTCCTTCTCCGTTTTTCCACACGGACAATTTCCCAAGTGCATCCCTTGTGCATTTAATCTTGTCTTGGTGTTTCCTTCTTCAGAGGATAAGGAATACATATGGAGCATGATCATTGTTTTTGGAGTTGGAAGCAGGCATGGTGGCGCAGTGGTAAAGCACACAGTTGATAACCAAAAGGTCAGCAGCTTGAACACAGCAGCCACTCCATGGGGGGAAAGATAGAGCATTCTGTCCTTGTATAGTCTTAGAAACTCTATAGGGTAGCTCTATTCTGTCCTATAGGTCTATGATGAATTATAATGGCCTCAGTGGTAATTAATTTGGTTTTATTTGGATTTCACTTTTCACCTGCCAATTTGCCATGTTGTATTAGTTTGAATGTTTCTGTGATGCTAGAAGTGATGTCACAGGTATTTCAAATGTCCACATGGCCACCCATGGTGGACAGACTTCAGCAGAGCCTTCCGACTAAAGCAGATAGATGAAGTAGGAAGAGGCAGTCCACTTCTCGGGGATTTGTTGATTAAAACCTCATGAATAACACAAGAACATTGCCTCATTTAATGCCAAAGGACAAGTACCTCCCCTTGGAAAGCACTACTAGTATTTCACAATACTACTGGAGATCTGTCTCCTCAAAGCAGTCGATCTTCACGACGCACAGCACAGCATTCGGGACGTTCACTTGCTGATGGAGTGTGGCTCAAAATGCCAAGAAACAGCTGAGCTCAACCATTACCAGTCAGAATATGGAATAGAGACAGTATGAATCTAGAAAAAGTGAGAGCTATCAAAACTTAAGTGGAACACATTAAGAATAACATCCTAGGCACTAGTGATGGGACTGAACTCATCTAGGCCATTCTGAATCCGGATCAGGTGGCTACATGCTTTCTTATTCCTGGAACAGCACTGCATTCATCATCGAAAAGAACACTTCAGGCTCTATCTTGGAATACAGTGCTGTACATGTTAGGAAAATACCTTTACACCTACAAGGAAGATCAATTAATATGACTCACATTTAAATCTACAATTGAACCACCAAAGCCAAGAACAAAGAAATTGAATAATTCTCCCCCTTTGTTAGTCCAAATTGATCAAGCATACAATCAAGATGCATTGATAATTATCGGTGATTGTCATGCAAAAAATAGAAACAGAGATAAATGATTGATAGTTGAAATATTGGTCTTGCTTATAGAAATGGAACAAGATCATATGGTTAGAATTTTGCAAGACCAATAACCTCTTCAATTACAAATACCTATTTTTCAACAGCATAAATGGTGACTATATAGGAATCAATTAATTACATCTGTAGAAAGAAACCCTGGAGAAGCTTAATAAAATCAGTCAAATCAAGGCCAGTGGCTAACTGTGGAATAGACCTTTAATTGTTCTTTAAAAGTTCAGGTTGAAGCCGAAGAAACTTGAAACAAGTTCATGAGAACAAAACTATAGCCATGAGAGAATCCGTCCAAACTCCAACATAAGAAGAATCCAAAGCAAATACTTGAAGAAGCTAAAAGAGGTCTAGGGTAAGATGACCAGCAGAAAACGCACACACCTGGATGCCTCTACAGCGACTAGGAGAGACTCAACACAAAGGAAGGACCAGGCAGCAAGGAATCCCAGAGAACAACTTGAAAGCCAATGAAACTGAAACCTCTAAGTCCTCGAATCTATTTAGAGCCAGCAGAAGAGAGGGGGGAAAGGCCAGAACTGCTCACGTGGTGTGCAGACCTGCCCAAGGATCCCTCCATGGCCCACTAGCAAAAAGGGCCCTACTAAGCCAGGTGCTCTCCCCACATTCCACCAGCAAGAAGCTGCAGCCTCAGCCAGGCTACCCCTCCCTGCCCTGCCAACAAGAGAGGTCTGGGCAAGCCAGGGGCTCTCCATGTTGCTGAGCAAGAAGGCCCATCATCAGTCCTTCAGTACCTCCCTTTCCCCCCGGCAGGACAAACAGGGTCCAGCCAAGCTAGGCTCTCTTTCTAAGGTCAGCCAGCAAGAGGGTCCAGCCCCAGCCCAATGATCACTCTATGCCCAGCAAGCAAGTAGGGTTTGTCTAGACTTAGGAGTTCTTTCAGCGATCCACCAAGTAGAAGGTCCATCTTGATCTGGTGAACACTGCTTGACCCCACAGCAAGCAGAGTTTGTGTATGATAAGTGTTCTTTTTGACCTCTGCCAGCAAGAAGGGTCAGCCCTGCCTGAAAGGATCTCTTTGCCTCCCCAGTTAGGTGTGCCATCCTCTTTCTGTATCAGGATATCCCTCATGACCCCATTGCTACAGACCAGCATCCTGCCTAAGTGACCTCCTGGCCATCCAAGGACCAGCCTGGATGCACCTCTTCTGCCACCAGGGGTTGCTTGTTATCTTCCCACAGTCCTCAAGTTCCAATCTAACCTTTGCATCCTAACCACCCACCTCGCTTCATCCCTTCTCTTGACAGCATACCTTTATTTCCTCTGTACAAGCTAGAACGTTCCTGAGCAGAGCTTAGCTCCCAATCAGACAGCAACAGCTTTTCTTTTCTGTTTTCTTTAAAGTAAAATTCTTGTACTACTTTGGTCACTCCTTTTTAATCAGTACAACATTACTATATTTCTTTCATTAATTTTGTTAAGTTTTTAAAACTATTTTTATATTTCTAATGTAAGTATTACCTGTTCTTTTGTTTTTTTCCTCAAAATTTTTTCCCATATAGGATTTTCATGTCCCCCTCCCTTTTTCTGTCACCTTTCTTTCTGTACTTGTTTTAGGACTTCTGTTATTAATTGTTCTATTATTAATTGTTATTAGGACTCCTGTACCACTTGGGAACACATGAATAAGACAAGCAGTTGGTTCATTGAAAGCGTTAACAAAACAAATGGCAAATTTAACAAAGGAAAAAATGAGAAGATATAAATATTTAGAATTAGTCCTGAAAAAGATGAGTTCACAATAGAACCAAGTACAACAAAGGAACAATAACAAACTACTACAAAAGACAGTACTCCAACAGGTTTGAAAACCTAGAAGATGTGGACAAATTTCTAAAAATCTAACACCTATACAAATTAATGAAAACTGACATAGAAAACTTTAAGAGACCCATAACCAAAGAAGAAATACAACAGATCATTTAAAAACTCTAAAAGAACAAAAGTCCAGGACTAGGTCACTTCAGAGAGGAATACTACCAAGCAGTAAGAGAAGAGCTGTCAATAACTCTACACAGACTATCCCAGAATATATAATAGGAGTGCAAGCTCCTCAATTCTTTTTTATATCATGAACATAGCTCTGGTACCAAAACCAGGCAAAGGTTCCATGAGGATAGAAAACTACAAACAAATATCTCTGATGAATGTAGATGCAAAAATTCTCAACAAAATCAACAATATGTTAAAAAATAATAAGCCATGGTCATGTGAGATTCATATCGGTAACCAAGGATGGTTCAACATTAAAAAGACAACCAATATAATCCAACACATAAATGAAGGAAAAATATGCATATGATCATAAGAATTGATTCAGAAAAAGAAATTTGACAATATCTAATACCCATTCATGATTTAAAAAAACGCAACAGAATAGGAAGAGAAAGTTTTTCAACACAATAATTTCATATATGAAAAGCCAATTGGCAGCTTCTTGCTTAACGGGATAAAACTGAAAGCATTTTTCTGTGCAAAGAGGAATCAGATAAGGATGGTTCCCATCACCACTCTTATTCACATTGTCTTTGAAGTCTTATCCAGGGCCTTTAGAAAACAAGCTATCAAAAGAATACAGTTAGGCAAAGAAGCAGTAAAACATTCACTCTTTGAAAAAGGCCTGGTTTACATGTAGAAAACCCCAAAGACTAGACAAAAATATTGTTGGGAACAATACAAACATTCAGCATCATGGCAGGATATAAGATTAACATGCCAATATCAGTCAGGTTCCTGTGTGCTAAGGAAGAGAATCTTGCAAAAGACATCAAGGAAACAAAATAATTCACAATAGTTACAAGAAAAACAAAATACTTGGGGATCAATCTGCAAAGAGAAACAGAAGACCTATACAAAGAAAACTACAAAACTGCATTGCAAGAAACCCAAACAGAAGAACACCCCCAGTTCATGGATATAATAGTTTGTTGCTATGATTGTAAGGTGCCACCAAGTTGGTCCCAAACCATAGTGACCCTATGCACAGCAGAACAAACACTGCCTGGTCTGGGGCCATCCTCACAACTATTCCTGTTCCTGAGCCCATGGTTGCAGCCACTGTGTCAGTCCATCTCATTAAGGCCTTCTACTGCTCCATTGCCCCTCCACTTTACCAAACAAAATGTCCAAAATATGTAAGATGAAATTCCCCAGACCTTGCCTCTAAAGAGCACCCTAGCTCTACTCGCTCCAAAACAGATCAGTTTGTCCTTTGAGTCATCTGTGGCACTTTCAATATGCTTCTCCAACACCACAATCCAAATGCATTGGTTTTCTTCAGTCTACCTTCTTCAAGGTCCACACTTCACATGCATATGAGCCATTGAAAATACCATAGCTTGGGGGCAGGTGCACCTTAGTCCTCAGTCCTTGCTCTTCAATAGGCTAAAGAGGTTTTGTACAGCAGAGTTATATAATGCAACACTTCTTTTCATCTCTTAGCTGCTGCTTCCATGAGCATTGATTGTGGAACCAAGTAAGACAAAATCATTGACAACTTAGCCTTTTCTCCAGTTATCCTATTGGTCCAGTTGTGAGGATTTTTGTCTTCTTAACATTGAGTTGTAAGGCTACAATCCTTGCTCTTCATCAGCAAATGCTTCAATTCCGTCTCACTTTCAGCCAGCAAAGGCATGGATCACTAGAGCTTGAGGTTCCATCGAGACCTGCTTTGCCATGCTTCCAGAGGATTCATAGGGAACCTTTCACTATGCTCCTGAGCTATTGGCCTCTGTTGCACCTCATCTTCTCATCTTCCTGTTGTAGCATGCTGCCCCATCCTGCTTGTCTTGCCTGAGAGCAGAGTCTTTTTCCTTGGCCTAGGGCCATCAGCCTGCATGAGTTAATTGAATGACCTTCGGTATGCTAATGCTGTGTGGACTACTGAAATTCCTTCTCTCTATATGACCCTACCATTCATATATATATGTATTTGTATATGTACACATACATATAAATCATAAGTGTCCTGGTTTTGTTTCTCCAGAGTACTTTGCCTAACACACCATTTTTCTCAAGGCTACCCATAGTTTGTTATGATGCACACAGTCAAATGCCTTGGCATAGTAAAAAAACACACACAAATAAACCTCTTCCTAGTATTATGTGCTTTGAGCCAAGATTAATTCAGTATTAGCAATGATATCTTGTTTTCCATGTTCTCTTCTGTATCTGACCTGAACCTCTGTCAATGTACTGTTGCCATTGTTATTGGATGATCTTCAGCAAAGTTTTACTTGCATGTTATGGTAGGTAGACAAATTTATGTCAACTTGAAGATGTATTAAAGTGTAGGGGTGGTATCCAGTCTGTCAATCAGGTAACAGCCTGATGGTGCCTCATTGGGGGTATGGCCTTTTCATAACTAGGGCCCCCGGAAACTCCTCCTCTCTCTACCTTTAGCTCTCGGCTACTGACCCTGATTGCTCCACTAGCCTTTTTACCTTTTTACTGGTTCCACCAAACTTGGATCCACTGAACTTTACACCCACTGGTCTGTGGTCTTCCTACATTCTATATCATTGTATGTGGATGCAGGAGTCTGAAGAGGGACTTAGGGACTCATGCCTTTTTTGGACTGGGTTGGAACTGAGCTGATATGTTTTCTTGATATATAATTACTTCTAGGTATCAAGCTGTTTCTTATACAGATATGGGTGTCCCTAAGTTTGTTTCTCCAGTCAACCCAGCCTAATACACATGTGGTATCAATGATATTGTTTTATAATCTGTGCATTCTGTGGGGTCACTTTTCTTTTGAATGGGTATAAATATGGATCTCTTCCAATATGTATTAGCAATTTCATCGCAATAACTGATTTTGCCGTCTTGAGCTGCCCTTTGAAATTTTCTATTCAGCTTTTCGACTTCAACATTTCTTTCATTTGTCCTAGCTAGTCTATGATTGAGAGAAAGTTTAAATCTCTTTTGATCTCCACGCTTACAATTTTTTCCCTTTGCTGTCTTTTTGATGACTTTTTGTTTTCTTCATCAATGATGTTCATGATGTCCTTCCACAGCTCATCAGGTATTTTATCACTAGTGTTCAATGCACCAAACCTGTTCCTGAGATGTCCTCTAAAATCAGGTCAGATAAAGTCAAGATTGTATTTGTTCTCTCCTGGATTTGACTTCAGTTCTTCAGCTTCAACCTGTATTTATATATCAGTAATTCATGGTCTGTCCCACAGTCAATTCCTGGCCCGGTTTTACCTGCTGATTTTGAGCTTCTCTATCATCTCTTCCCACAAATGTAGTCAATTTGATATCTGTATAGTCCATCTGGAAAAGTCCACATGTATATTGGCCTTTTGTATTGTTGAACAAGTCTATATGCTGTGAACAATTCATTAATCCTGAAAAATTCTACCATGAGGTCTCCATCTCCATCCTCCGGTATCATCAAGTCTATATTTTCCAATATCATTCCTGCTTCTTTGTTTCCAAATTTTGCATTCCAATGACTCATAATTATCAGTGCATCTTGGTTGCATGTTTGATCACTTTCAGATTGAATATGTCAGTAGAATTCTTCAATTGCTTCATCACTAGGATTTGTAGCTGGTGCATAAATTTGAATAATATTTTTATCAATTTGAATTCTTTGAAGGTAGATAGATATATGTGCTATCACAGACAGCATTGTACTTCAAGATTTATTTTGAATTGTCCTTTTTGACAATGAATGCAACATATCTTTGAATGAAACATTCAAGAGAGATGGTACTGAATTCATTTTCAAAAAGGATGAGGACTTAATATTGTGAAAATCTCCATACTACCAAACCAAAAAACTCTAAGCAATCTATAAGCACAGCACAATTCCAATCAAAATTCCAACTTCATTATTTGAAGAAATGGAAAAACTAGTTATTAACTTCCTCTGGATAAAAGAAGAGACTCAGGATAAGCACAGGGAGTTCTTAAGAAGAATAAAATAGGAGGCCTTGCACTCCCCGAACTTAAAACCTAATATACAACCACAGTAGTTAAAACAGCCTAATACAGGAACAAGTATAGAATGGAGACCATTGGAACAGAAAAGAAACCCCCAAAATAAATGCAGGAGACCACTGGAACAGAAAAGAAAACCCCAAAATAAATTCATCCTCCTTCAACAAAATGCCAAAAATGAAATGGGAAAGAATTGTTTGGGGTTTTTCCAGAAGGTAAATCTTGATAGAGTTTCTCAAAGGACACAGGATGATTGTGGGGAGTTCATACAAATAAGTTTTACAGTAAATGGGAAAGAGACAGCCTCTTCAACAAATGGTGCTGGCAAAATTGGATCTCCATCTGCAGAAGAATGGAACAGTGCCTAGCTCTCACCCTGTGTTCAAAAATAAATTCAAGATGGACCAAAGACCTAAATGTAAATCCCAGAGCCATAAAGATCATCAATGAGAAAATAGGAATGGACTTAAGGTTCCTATAATAGGGCATTGGCATATTATCAAATATAATATAGTGAGGGAAATGCACACAACAGAAGACAAAATATATTATTGGAACCTACTAAAATTAGACACATATACACATCAAAAGGCTTCATCAAAAGAGTTAAAAAATAGAGCCTATGGGGGAAATCTTTAGCTACAATGCAACCGGCCAGAGACTAATACCTCAATAAGTAAAACAAACCATCTAATTTGTACACAAGACGTGAAAGAGACAGTTCACCACTAATGAAGAAACACATGAATGTGGGAAACTAACACTGAGGGAAATATGACTAGGACTATGTTCCCTAACATAACAGAGGGAAGCCAGAAAGCTAGTAATCCACAGTAGGAAAGCCACCACTTTCGTTAAGTTAGAGATAAAGTCCAAGTGCATTATCCTGCTTTAAATATCATTCCTGCAGATTCCCCCTTACAGCAATGCTGCCTTAAAGTGAACACATGGTTGATTATTTCTTCCTGTAGAAGCAGACATTCTTTTGTTATCCCCTCCCAAAAAGGGTACCCAGCCCCTTTCATCTCTTCCCCCAATGCAGGTATTAAGTTTCCTCACCTGTGAGTGCAGGGATCTTACTGTACTTACCACCCACCGTGTGATACGTGTAACTAATGAATATGCATGTCTTATGGTTACCTATAGCTATCGCAAGATAATAAAGATGCTCTCTCTCTTCTCCCACCTCTACATGGCCCACCAAGAGGGGCTGAGATGAGCATGCTACCATAAAATTATGTCTGACTCTTTTATTTTATTCTCTCTCCTATCTTCTTTGACTTTACTATAACCTTTCTATATTATCGCTGTGCAATTGTACCCACAGATCCTTCATTTGTTCTGACACATGAGTAAATGCTCAAGGTCATGAAAGTTGCAAATCAAAACAACCTTACAATGATAATGACAGTCCATTTCATAAGACAAAAAACAGCAAATGTTAAGGAGGTGGAGGCTCCTGAGTGACTGGAACTCCACACCGCCAGTGTGTCTGTAAATATTGTAGCCGGTGTAGTGTGGAAAGCGATATGGAACTACCTCATACAACTGGAGACAGATATTCTTGATGATCCAGCAATGCTTCTGTTGGATACATACCCTAAATAAGTAGTAGAAACAACACAAACAGACATGCGTTCCTATGTTCTTTGCACCATTATTGACAAGAGCAAGAAGTTGGAACCAGTCTAAAAGCCCATCACTAGAAGAGTGGGTAAAGACATTTCCCCACTAAAAACATTGATGAAACCACAAAGCACCTCATGATATGGATGGTACAGGAGAACATTATGCTGAAAGGAGTTAGTCAATCTCAAAAGAACAAATATTGTATGAGATCATTCATTACTAATAGGACAAGCAACAAGACACCGTCTAGCATCTGTTCCCAGGACATGGATTTATTTAATCTGGACACCCGAACAAGGTAGTGCCCTGTCTGTGTAGTATTTATGAATAATTTATCCCTCCTTTATTTGTATACCTTAAAATCTACTTCTTCAGACCCACACCTCAGCTAGGGTCAGATTTTCGTCTAATGGGGAGAAGGAGAGGTCCAAGTCATGCCTACCAGATAGCATTGCTTCATGAGCACCTCCCTTTAATAGACACTCCTATCACAATTTTCAGTGAACCTCAATGGAAAGGGGGGGGGGTTGACATCTGCCTCAGAGAAGAGGATTTTACTTCGGTTAGTAGATTGACTAAGGAGAAGCAGCCTACTCTTGAGGAAACCATTTATATATATATATATTCCCAATGGGGGCTGGGGGCATTAAGTTGTAATACCAATGCTTAAATATACATTCTAAACAAAACTTCCTTTTTGCTCTGCCAACCTAGGCGTTGTGCTATGAGCTATATATTAGAGCCTAAATTCTCATCATCCTGGCTTCCAAAAGGCTATGGATGGCAGCAACAACTTAAAATCCATTTGCAGGGCTTCCACATAGATTAAGCCTCCTTTGAATTATCTCTAATCATTAACCACGGATGTAGATAATCTTGCTATCAGGCAGAGTGCCTTGGAAAGTAGATTACCTTCACCCCCATGCAGCCAACTCAAGGAGATGCAGTCTCTCTTATGGATTTACCTGGTTGTTTCCTTGATGGAGATTATCATACTGGGTACAATAGAGAGTCGCAAATTCATGAGTCAGGCCTTATCAGTCTTGCCTTAACTTTCTTGATTGGAAGGCCCTGGACTACTCTTGTAAGCTCTTGTATCTAACATAATGTATATTTCCCAGTCATGGTCCTCTTACCACTTCTGTAATTGTAATGTATTGATTTAACAACAACCATGGAGTTTTGACAGTTTCTTTGTTCCATGCCTATTTAACTAGTATCTCTACTGTGAGTGCTTGGACGATGTTTTGACCTCATGTTAATTGTCTCCCTCGTCCAGATGATATGTCTGTGTCTTTGTGTTGTCTTGGTCCCTTTTCAGACTAAAAAAAAATCCTCCTTAAATTATATTTTTGATTGGGATCTTTTTGGATCCTAAAACAGCTACTTGGACTTTTGAGTTAGGGACAGAGTATTCTACATCAGGTATAGGCCGAAGGGTCTGATTGTGGACCCCCTTGTAAGTGATTATGGACTCCTCTATAAATGAACTAGATGTGACCTTAACCACACTTGATGCAGATTAAAGGAAGTGAAATTGTTCTTTGGACCTAAAGCTAAAATACCATAGGGTGAGAAGAAGCAGATGACTGCTATCCAATGGTGGGATTCAGCCAGCTTACACTGGTTCATCAGATACTTAATATTTTTTTGCTTAATTTGGCAAACTGGTTATTAAAATGGCACTTGTAATCAGGATTCTCTCTCTAAGGTGGGCATGCATCTGTCCAGCTATCCAATGTGGAAATCACAAATTTACATGCCTTTCTCTTGTTTAACCTTCATTTATGCAAAACATATAGTAGGTGCCCATAAAAATGTTCATTCCATGAAAAATTAGAGCAATGCTTACAAAAATTAGTTATTCATTTCATAAAACTTACTATACTTTTGATGAAATACACATTATTATTCCCTTCAGTTTGTTATTTCAGTAAACCAACATGTAATATGAAGGGAAAATGTGCCAATCAGAGGGTGACAAGCTATCATTCCTTTCAGCTTTGAGTTATGTCCCAAATTCTCACATGACATTATGAGTAAATTAAACAAATCCTGAAAGTATTCAAAGAGCTAAAATTATTGTCAAAACAATTGCTGCCAGTTTAGCAGAAGCAGTTAGGAATTTTTCAAAAATGAACATAATATGATCAGAGAAGAAAAGTAGGCTAACTGGTTCTAATATATCAAATGCAATGATGATTGTCTAATTGACCTCGCTGTAAACTGTAGAGTCTAAAGGAATGGATATTAATCCTACAATGGAATGATGGTTAAGGAGAGATATTCATTTGTTCTGTCAGGGTCCCTGATGGACTTGTGACTACTTGTAACTACTTTTTTTTCCTTCTCTTTTTTTGTTTTTTTGGGGGTTTTGTTGTTGTTATTATTTATCTATACAAGATAGGCAGGATAGGTAATCCCATGGAGATAGCGACAGGAATAACAGTTTGGGAGACATAGGAGGAGAGGAGGAATAGAGAGGAGAGTGGTGAGTCAATAAAGACAGGTACATAGGAAATAGTAAGGATTCTAACATGGATGACTCAGAAGATGTAGCTTTTCTGGTTGTGTCTAATCTACAGAATTGTTTCTTAGAGGAATTACTGAGAGGTGAACCATAGGTAAACATGATAGTGGAGCAGGAGGAAAGAACAAATAAAAAGGGGAAAGAAGAAGACAAAAATATGTCTATATATATGTCTACATATATGTAAGTATATAAATATATAGTTATTTAAATATAGGTAGATTTGTTTATATATGTATATAAATGCAAATGAAACAAGGAGCCAGATGGACTTTGGGTCTGTACTTAATTCTTCCTTCAGTACAAGAAGAGTTTGTTCCAATAAAGTGGCTTTGTATGATACTCACCCTTCTGACAAGGTCACTGAAGACAAAATAGGTGCATTCACAAATGTGGTAAAGAAAGATGATAGTGCCCAGCTATTAAAAGATATAGTGTTGAAGGGGAAACCAACATAACACCCCGCCCCAGGGAATGAACAACATAAACCATGTGGGAAGGGAGACAGTGGTTGGTGTAAGATATGAAAATATTAGTAATTTATAATTTTCAAGAGGTTATGAGGGTGGGGGCAGAGGGAGGGGAAGAAAGAGGAACTAATGCTAAGGACTCAATAGAAAGTAAAAGGTTATAAAATAATTATGGCACATATGTACAAATATGCTTGATCCAATTGAAGTATGGATTGCTATAAGAACTATAACCCCCCCCCAAATGATCTTTTAATTAAAAAAAAACAGTGTCTGGGTTCTTAAAGGCTTGTAATCACACCAAGCGATCATCTAGCAAGGAAGCAAAAAAGCCCAGGTGGAAGAAGTACAACATCTTGTGTGATCATGAGATGTCTATGGGAAAAAGTTTCAGAAGTTCAAATTGCCCTTACTTTAATATCAGACACTGTTCTAGATCTGCAATTTGGCTAATGCTGTGATTTAGCTACTTATATGCTGAGACTCTGGATTTGGTTTTTGGCAGTGTCAGCTCTACTACTAGAGGAGAGAGACTCTCCTTTGTAGCACGTGCAGAAGCTTTCAGGTCTTCTATTCAGAACTTGAGGTGTGCTTCTCAGATTATGAGATCATCCCATTCTTTGATCACATTTTCTATTTTAAGGAAAATCAGCCACCCAGCTTCCCTATAGTTCTCATTTGGACTACACTGTTAGAAAATATCAAACACACAATCACCCACTGCTTCTCCTGTCACCAGCACCTCATCTATTGATGGTGATATTGTGGGTTTTAACTTTGCCACTTGACACCACTCTCGCTCCAGTAATAATGTCAGACACATCCATCCATTTAGGGGTAGAGGCAGCATTCATATTACTATTAGTCTTAATCAGGCTGGAGAACCAATTCAGGAAACCCATATTTATGACCTTGTTTCTCTAGATCCACAACAGGTACCATTTGTGTTAGGCTGGGTTCTCTAGAGAAACAAAACCAGGACACTTACAATTATATTTATATAAAAGGATAGATTTATACAGCAAGAAGGAATATACAGCTAATTAGTCCACACAACAGTACAGAGGGTTCAGTTCAACTCACTTTCGTGGAACAGTTAATATACTGAAGATCCTGTCAACTCAAGCAGGCTGCTTGTGCAAGGTCAAGGAAGCAGACGTGAGTCTTCCCTCAGGCCAGACAGGCAGAGTTAGCTTGCAGGCAGCAGGCAGCAGGGTGGGGCAGCAACAGTCATTAGGGTCAGAGCTTAGCAAAGCAGGCTCCAGTGGGATATTGGACTAAAGTAATACAAGACAACATGATCCACCAACCTCAAGTTTGGCAAAGCAGGCCTCAAACCCCTATGACCTGATCCATGGATTGGTTAGACCCACGGGTAGTGCAGCACATGGTTGAGGCAAACAACTAGCTCTATCAGCAGCATGCTGGTCTGATCACCAGGGAGGAAGAAAGACGGGATACCAGGTATGGAAATTATTTATCTTGGTCCAATCAAGCTGCAACCTGATTAAACTCCACCTATATGTCCCTATGGAGGCCTAGCTGGCACACTAAACCTAACTATCACAGTGTATCTCTTTCATTATTCTTATTTAAGGATTAACTGTTTGAAATAGCAAACTGCCTTTTGGTCTACCTTTTTTTAAACAAATTCTTAAAATGGTCATTAGGGCAGTGAACCAGCTTTTAAATTATCCCACAACTGCTGCTATCCCAACACCATGGATTTTGAAATCATTGTACTTTGGTTCAAATCTCTTGCTTTCTTTTTGTTTTGTAAAGCATTGTATTGGGGCTCTTATGGCTCTTATCAAAATCCATACATCCATCCGTCCATTATGCCAAACACATTTGTACATAAGTTGTCACAGTCATTTTAAAAACATTTTCTTTCTACTTGAGCCCCTGTTATCAGCTCATTTCCCCCCTCACCCATCTCCCTTCATCATGAACCCTTGATAATTTATAACTTCTTTCTTTTTTTTTACTTGCCCTACACCAACCACTGTCTCCCTTCACCCACTTTTCTGTTGTTCGTCCCCCTGGGAGGGGGTTATATATGGATCATTGTAATCAGTTCCCCCTTTCTCCCCCCATCTTCCCCTTCCCCTCCTGGTATCACTACTCTCGTTATTGGTCCTAAGGAGTTTATATGTCCTGGATTCTGTGTGTTGTGAGCTCATATCTTTTTCAGAATACATTCTCTGGTCTAGCCAGATTTGTAAGTTAGAATTGGGGTCATGATAGAGGAGTGGGTGGGTGGAAACATTAAAGAACTAGAAAAATGTTGTATGTTTCATCGGTTCTATACTGCACCCTGATTGACTCATCTCTTCCTTGTGACCCTTCTGTGAGGGAATGTCCAATTGTTTACAAATGGGCTTTGGGTATCCACTCCACCCTCTCCTTCATTCATATCATTATTATATTTTATTCTGGGTCTTTGATGCCTGCTATCTGACCCATTGACACGCGTTAACACACAGGCTGGTGTGTTTCTTGCATGTGGGCTTTGTTGCTTCTTGGCTTGATGACTACTTGTTTATCTTCAAGCCATTAAGACCCAAGATCCTATAGCTGTGATAGCCAGGCACGATCAACTTTATTCACCAAATTTGCTTATGCACCCATTTTGTCTTCAGTGATTATGTTGGAAAGGTGAGTATCACAGAATGCCAGATTATTAGAAAAAAAATGTTCTAGCATTGAAGGAATAATTGAATCGAGGCCCAATATCTGTCTGCTACCTTAGTACTTAAGATATAAACATATGTACATAGATCTATTTCCCTATTGTTATATAATATATATATATACATATGTACATGACTGTATTTAGAACTCCATAAATGCCGTTGGCCTCCTAGTTCTTTTCTCTATTTCCTTTTACTTTCCTCATGTTCCACTATCATGTTCAGCCTTCATTCGGCTTTCAGTAATTCCTCTCGGCTACATTGAACTTGATTAAGCCCCACCAGACATTCTGTGCCTTCCTCACCATTGATTAAATCACTTGTTTTTTGCTTGTCCCCAGTTTGTTGGAAACCCCCTTTCTCTTGCCTCCCCCTTTCCTGTATCCCCACAGCATGGTCAGTCTCATTGTTTTCTCCTCCAGATTTTTTATTCCGCCTATGTTATCTAGATAGACATGCAAAAACAGTAATAAGCACAAAAACTAAACAAAGCAAAACAAAACAACAACAGAAACCAATAACAAAAAAGAAAAGCCTATAAATAGTTCCAGGTTTGTTTGTTGACCTTTATGAGTGTTTTCCAATAAAATCTGATGGGGTGTCAAGCCCTGGCCCCTAAGTCTATTTTTGGTATTCCTAGAGAACTTAATTGCTTTGCTCCCCTTGCTGCTCTGTTGGATGCTGTTAAATCTCTTGCTTTTAAGATTGCCTTATAATTGGCAATTTCAGACCAACATATGTGGTATTTTTGTGTTATTTCAATATCTTAGCTTTTCAGACATAGCTGTGTCTTACTGAATGAGTGTCATCAAAATTTTTGCTGTATGTCTGACCCTCATTGTTTCTTTAACAGTGTTCAGTCACTTACATATTTATGCTGTACAAGTGAGCATTCCATGTATTTTTGTCCTATAAGATTTTCTGTCTATGTACATTGTCCTTTTATCACTAGGAATTTAAATTCTGAACATTGGCTAGTTTAATGATAGTATTACTACAATTAACAAACCTACCTGTAGGTTACCTATTTGATTTTACAAGAAACTAACAATGCTTCCTCTAAAGTGGAGCAGGGATGTATACACCCCTTAGATCTATGAATAGATTTTGAGCCTTGGAAAACATAAGAAGCAGCCCTAGCCTATCCTGTAGGATGGCTAAGAGAAGGAACTGATTTTATGGCAGTGGGTCAATACACCAACAAGGAGGGTTTGCCGAAGTGGTCACCATATGTTATCATTTCCTGAGGCTTGCTGAGGGACGATCTGATATGGTTCTTGTGTCAAGACCCTCACTTAGAAACGGTCTTTCCATATATTTAGTTAAACCACAGAGAAAAAGCATGTTTACTTTGTTATGTACTTAAGTCTAACTATAGATTTTACAGTTACTGTGGAAATCCTTTTTCATACACTTAAGTCTCTTTAAGAGTTTAATGGTTGCAAGAAAAATAAGGAAAAGCTATGAATGAGTCAGGGCTCAGACCTGGGCAGATTTTTCTGATATGCTGCAATCTCTTCAAAGTATGGGACACTCTGTGTTCCAAACGGTGTTTTAAAATAGTATTCTAGATGCAGTGAAAATATTCCACAGACAGATACAAAAGTGAGGAGAGGAGAGTGGTTAGGATAGGGTTCAATGTGACTGATATTTTTGGCTTAATTCAGGTAATTATTGTGAAAATGTAAATACTACAAAGTTTATTAAAAGTGAAGCAGATTAAATGGCACAATTCAGCAACAGATTATATATTGGTAATAAGAATGAATTCAATGTTGAGAACAGGTTTATTTTTCTGTGATAGTCTGACTCCTCCTACAAATTTGTTGCAGAACTAAGGAAAGACGTTAATTTTGAAATGTACTACAGTAGAGGTTTGACCTGGAGATACAGATGTGATACTCATCAACAAAGCAATGATCAGTCAACTCCAAGATTTGTATAAATTACCCAAGAAGAGCGCATAATGTGGGGAAAAGGCCTAACAGAATTTGTAATGAAAGACTGAGCAAAAGAAAATATTCACATAGAAAAATATAAAAAATAAATAGCGAGATATATAAGTTAAATCATTTTTTGGAAAAATATGTGCGTTAAACACAAAGCATGTTAAAAATTGCAAGAGAACTCAAACAAGAAAATAAATGTTAAGTGCTGTCAAGGGGGCTATGACTGACTGACTCACGAGTGACTCTGTCTACACAGGACAGAACTAATCCCTGCCGAGACCTGCTCCATCCTCACAATTGTTGCTATGTTAGACGCCAATATTACACCCACTGTGTCTTCTTTTTGCTCACCCACTGCCCATTTTTACGTCTTAACCCAGGACTGGTCATTCCTGACAACATATCCAAATTACACGAAATGAAATTTCCATGAACCTTATTTTCAAGGAGTATTTTAACTGAACTTCCCTTGAGACATGTTTGATTATTCTTCTGACTGTTCGTGGTATATTAAATATTCTTTTCTAACACCATAATTCTAATTCATCAACTCTTCTCTTGTTTTCGAATGAATCTGAAGTGATTGAAAATACCATGGCTTGGGTGACATAAGCCTTAGTCCTCAAAGGGACAGCTTTGCTTTTTAATTCTTGAAAGACAATATTTGCAGCAGATTTCCCCTATGCAATATGTAGTTTTTTTTCTGCGATGGTTTACCTCGGCTCTTCCTTCTCAACACTGAAGGAATTCACACAGCAGAAATACTTTTGTGCATTCAGTTAACTTTCATGAGGGAAAGGGACGTGTCAGGTAGTATAGTCGCAGACAGTACACGCTCCCCCTGGAAAACGTGCAAGGCCGCGTGGTGGGGTACCGTGGGAAAGTTCGCAACCGACCATGGCCACTTGGGAGTGGGAAAAACCATGCGGAAAGTGGAGTCCATATAATCAAAATAGGAGTCTCGGGACCAAGAAAGAAGAGGGAGAGAGCCTGTCCTGAAAGGAGGCATGTGTACGCACAGCGCACACGTGAGAGATCCCACCCTCCAACCTGCCAGAGAGCATCTAAAAGAGAAAAAGCCTGCCCTCCACCTGTGCTGTTTGTCCTCTCCTATTCCCAACTGTGTGTGTGTGTGTGTGTGTGTGTGTGTGTGTGTGTGTGTGTGTGTGTGTGTGTGTTTGGGGCGGGTGCATGATTGATGTTATTTGTCCATCTTAGTGGCTGAGTTCAGGTCACTATGTCGCTGTGATGTAATGTCCCTGGTGCCTAGTGTGTGTCCAGGTTGACCTTCACCTGTGCCTAGGTGACTTTATTCTGCACATGCCCAGCCCTGGATCTTCCCCATAGGTGTCTAATGTGTGCTTACTCTCCCTGCAACCCCTTTGATTGAGGCATGGCCAGCCAATTTTCGTTTAGGGTAAGCATTTGGTGAAGACAGTCCCCCTTTGTCCCTAATCTTCCTATCGTTCAGTTTGATTTCCTGAGGATATTGATGTGAATCCAAGTAAAATTAAATCCTTGAAAATGATTATTTTTCTCTATTTATCATGATATTGCAATTTGATTTAGTTGTGCGAATTTTTTTTTCTTTAGGTTGGGGTGTAATCCATACTGAAGGATGTAGTCTATGATACTCACTAGTAGGATAATGAATAAAATGTGCCATGTAGAATGGAACAATAGAAGCACCCTGCTTTTCATGGTGCTATAAATTACAGTGAAGAGATGTGGGAATCTCAGAATAATATTGGGGGTGGGGGGCACAACAGTTTAAAGTTCATTGCAATGTCATGGGCTGCTGTTGTGAAACGGAAGTGAAAATGTTAATCCTAAAAATTGGCAAGATATTATATATTAGAACTAATAAGTAGATTTAGCATTGTGCTACAAAGTGAATATGAATATATTGCTTGGAACAAAGGTCTGAGATTGCCTATCACTGTTTCAATCAAAGACAGAGACCAAGTTGATTCTTATATTTATTCTGCAAACATGAGACAGAAGGAAACGGTGGGACTGACTACCACCAAACTGCTTCAAAATCCAACGAAAATCAATCAAGTTAAATACCCCAAACTATTTGACAAAAGGTAGGCTCTTCAATAATCACAGGAAACAATTATCTGTAGACACATATTTTCCAAGGCCAGACAACCAACCCCTGAAGCACTATGCTCAACTGCTTATCACAACAGGAAATGCTCCATACCTGGCTAGCTGTCTTTAATGGCCCGGTTTACCATATCCCTAAATTAGAAGACAGGCCATACTGATTAATCTTAAAAAGAATTTTTACCTTTGGCAGGGGTGACGCTAGCGCACACCACAACAAAAAAACTCCATTTTTTTTCTAATGACCCAAATATTAAATTATATTTCTAGTATTTTAGTATTTTGAAAAACAACACGCTAATCTTCCACTTCCCTCTGTCAAGTATACACACACACGCACACACACACACACACACGTGCGTGGGAAAAATTACTGCTCCAAGGTTTCTAGTTCACACATGCACAGATTTATTCATTCTAAACAAAACATGTCTAAACATGTCTCTGTGATCCTTATGTGGCTGCAGACAAATTCTCTCAACTATACCCTTATTTTAGCATTCTTGGGGTGTTTTAGGAGAAAGGGTCCAATCAAAACAATGGCTTCCAAAGGGACCTGCTGTGACATTTACATGCCAAGGAAAAAAGTCAGCTTAGAAGGTTATTGTGGCTACTTTGGGGATTCCAAAGTGCTAATGTTGTTTGATTTTCTCAAAACAACAACAACAACAGCAACAAGATGATCATAGGGGCTTACTATAAAAGAATTTTAAAGAAATTTAAAAATACATTGGTAATAAAAGGGCCAGGAAAATTGCACCAAGGATTTTTTTCCTTCATGCAATGCACCAGTGCATTCTTCAAGGGTACCAAGAACTGTCTTAACAGAATTATACTGGGAAATCTTATCCCATATATTCTATAGCCTGGTCTTTCTTCGTTGGACTTCTTTATATTCAAAAACCTCAAAGAGTATTTTTTCTTGAGTTCTTTGAGGGTGCTTAAAGAGCTGTTACAAATGTGTACAGTATTCAGTAGAGTGCAGAATTCCTCAGGGCACTTTGGAGAGATGAAAACACTGCCTTTAGAAGTATGGAGGATGTGTTGAGAAGCAGTTGTTTCACATTTTGATATTTTCATTTAGTAAAGGTTTCTGTGATTTTGTAGCAACACTTTAAAAATCATTCTTGTGTGTATGTGTGTAGTTAGGGTAAGTAGCCAAGAAGGATGCCTCCCTCATTCTGAGGCTTCAGGGCCTGTTAGGCTGGTAAGCCTGCAAAGAAGCATCCCCCAATTTAAATTTTAAAAGGCACAGAGCATGGTGATCTGGAGACTCCTAGAGACATGTAGTTATAGATCATTGCAAACCCTGCCTTTTCTGTCACCTTGTTTAGAGTATCAACTGTTTCCTGTGATCATTGAAAAACTTGTTAATGGCTTCCTGACATCATTGTAAAACCTGTTCTTTCTCAGATAGTGTGGATATATAACTTGCTCGATTTCAGTGAATTCTTGAAGCAGTTTGGAGGGAGCAAACACCACTATGATCATGGAAAACAATGGTTAAAAAAGCCTATTTTTGTGTTCAATGAAACACTAACTACTAAGATTCTTCCCTATAAAATCATCTTTTATATTCATCTATAACTGCAGTTCTCAACCTGGGGGTCGTGACCCCTTTGAGGGTCGAACGACCCTTTCACTGCTGTCACCTTAGTTCATCAGAAAACACATATTTCTGATGGTCTTAGGAATCGAGACACTGCTCCTCTATCCATCTCCAGACTGGATCAAACACATGCAAATACCTGGCGTGAAGACTGTTACCCATGCTACATCATGCTTCAAGACAAAATTTCATTTATTTGTAATTAGAAATAAATATTTCACAATGTATAATTACGTATTGTTTTGGGGACTAATCACTATGCTTTAATTATCTTCAATTTGTAACAATGAAGATACATCCTGCATATCAGATATTTACATGAAAATTCATAACAGTAGCAAAATTACAGTTATGAAATAGCAACGAAAATACTTGTATAGTTGGGGTCACCACAACATGAGGAACTCTATTAAAGGGTCATGGCATTAGGAAGGTTGAGAACCACTGTCCTAGAGAATAAATTGGCTGGCCTTTCGATAAACCATCTACTTTCCCACCCCTGTTTTCCCCACCCTGATCTGACTTACTTTGGTTTCTATAAAACACAAAACAAACAAAATTGTGTTCCTTATATTTTGAGTCACTTGATGATCCTGTGGCCTTAGTGTTTTCATTGAAATAAAATTTTCTTGTATTCTAGTAGCTCCTTTCCCCCATTACTTTCTAAATACAATTTATACTGATCAAGGTCTGAGTTTTTTAATTTGACATATACTGCCTGATTACAAGACTTGGAATAGATTTATATTAACCAAGATATTTTGGCACTGCTGAAATGACAGACATGTAGATCAAAGGTACAGAATAGAGTGCCCAGAAATAACCCACACACATGTATTATCAATCAATTTTCACAAATGTGCCAAAAGGAAACTCTTTTCAACAAATAATACTAGTTCAATTGGATATCCATATAGAAATAAATTAATGCAGACCTTTATTCCACATGGCAGAATTAAATCAAACTTTATCATGCAATACTGAAATAAAACATTTCCAGTGGAGAACATATGAAAATCTTTGTGATGTTGGTACAGTTGAAATTTTCTTTACGAGAACACAGAAAAGTATGTCATAAGGAAAAGAAGTCTATAAAATTTGTTTTAAATGTTACTATTCACATGCCTAAACTCAAACTCACTGCCATTGACAACTTTATTCTGGCTCACGGTGACCTTATATATGAATCCCAAGACTGTAAATCTTTAAGGAAGCAAATGGCCTTACCCTTCTCATGAACTTTGGATATGTTATCGGGTGAAAAGGACACCATGTCTAGTAAAGTAGAGGGCCAGCAGAAAAAGGAAGATCCTCAGTAAGATGAATTAGAGCAGTGCCTGTAACAATGAGCTCAATTATAACAATTATAAAGATGACCCAGGACCAAGTAATGTTTCATTCTGTTGTATGTAGGTTCACTATGTGTCAGTTGACTTGAGAGTACATAAGAACAACATTCAAATGCTATCACTAGGAAAAGAGAAAATAAATCACAGACTGGAAGAATATATATGCAACTCATGTATCAAAAAAGACTTGTGCCTCGAATATATAAGGAACTATTTTTTTAAAACTATAAAAATCAGTAGAAGAAAAAATCTTAATAAAAAGTAGATAAAAGATACGAACAGAAAATTTTATAAAGAACATAAATGAATGACTAATACACATATAAAATTAAATATCATTTATTACTACAGACATGCAAGTTAAACCACAGTATAATACCCCAAAATCCATTAAAAATTACAGAGAGTTCTAGGGGGAAATGGGATAGGTGGAGGTGGGGGGTAAGGAAGTGGTGTTAACAAACCCAGGGACAAGGGAACAACAAGTGATCTAAATTGTTGGTGAGGTGGGTGTGGGAGGCCTCCTAGGGCATGATCAAGGGTAATGTAATGAAGAGGTATTGCTGAAACCCAGGTGGAGACAGAGCATGATAGTGGGACAGGAAGAAAGTCAAGGGAAATAGAGGAAAGTGCTGGGAGGCAAAGGGCATTTATAGAGGTCTAGACAAAGATAGGTACATATGCAAATATATATATATGAATGAGGAAATAGATCTATTTGCCTATATTTATAGGTTTAGTACTAAGGTGGTGGGAGGACATTGGGCCTCCACTCAGGTACTCCCTCAATTCAATAATACTTTCTTCTATTAAATTGGCATTCTATGATGCTCACCCTCCCGACACAACCGCTGAAGACAAATTGGGTGAATAAGCAAATGTGTTGAAGAAAGCTGATGGTGCCCGGCTATCAAAAGATATAATGTCTGGGGTCTTAAAGGCTTGAAGACAAACAAGTGGCCATCTAGCTCAGAAGCAACAAAGCCCACATGGAAGAACACACCAGCCTGTGTGATCACGAGGTTCCTAAGGGATCAATTATCAGGCATCAGAGAACAAAAAATTTTATCATTGGGTGCACACCTCCATGATACGTTCGCTGAGGACAAGCGGGTGCATAAGTAAATGTGGCAAAGGAAGCTGATGGTGCCCGGCTATCAAAAGGTATAGTGTCTGGGGTCTTAAAGGCTTGAAGGTAAACAAGCAGCCATCTAGCTCAGAAGCCACAAAGCCCACATGGAAGAAACACACCAGCCTATGTGATCACGATTTGTTGAAGAAGGGATCATGTATAAGGCATCATCAGAACAAAAGAATCTTACCATAGTGAATGAAGGGGGAAGTGCAGAGTGGAGACCCAAAGCCCATTTTTTGGCCACTGGACATCCCCTTGTAGAGGGGTCTAGGGGAGGAGATGAGTCAGTCAGGTACGGTGTAGCACCAATGAAGAATACAGCTTTGCTCTAGTTCCTAAATACTTCCTTCCCCCCCCTCCCCCCCATCATCATGATCCGAACTCTACCTCGCAAATCTGGCTACACCAGAGTATGTACACTGGCGAAGATGGGAGCTGGAGGCACAGGGAATCCAGGGAAGATGATACCTTCAGGACCAGGGGTGTGAGTGGTGAGGGTAGAATGCGCGGGTTGGAAAGAGGGAAACAATTACAAGGATCTACATGTAACCTCCTCTCTGGGGCGCGAAGAACAGAAAAGGGGGTGAAGGGAGATGTCGTGCAGGGAAGATATGACAAAATAATCATTTATAAATTATCAAGGGCTCATCAGGGAGGGGGGAGCAGAAGGGAGGGGGGAAAAGGAGGACCTGATGCTAAGGACTTAAGTGGAGAGCAAATGCTTTGAAAATGATGAGGGCAATGAATATACAGATGTGCTTTACACAATTGATGTATGTATGGATTGTGATATGGAGTTGTATGAGCCCCTAATAAAACTTTTAAAAATTACAGACATTGGCCATGCAAAGTATTAGTGAGGATAAAATGAACTGGAACTCTTACACTATGAGGGGGAACATAAAAACAAAAAAATCATTTTCATAACTTGTGGTCTCTTAAAGAGTTGAATACACATCAAAGTATTTACTTCAAAATATTTATCCAATATATTCACTTGGTGACTGTGGTAGTTACGTAATCTGGTGCCAATTTGGGACTTGAGAGGATTAAGAGCAAAGGGATGGAGTCTAGTTGATCATGAATTGGGTCCTATAGCCAATGAGGCCTCTGTGTGGGCATGGCCTTCTCCTGAGGATTCTGGGAACTCCAGTATAACTCCTTGGAGGTGGCAGAGACGCTCTCTCTCTCTCTCTCTACTCACTCCTTGAGAGACAAGTTTGTTGACAAGCCACATGGAGACAGGCCGATGGCAGTCAATGCTTCGTGGCTGAAGAAACCACTTGGAGACCCCTGCCAGCAATGAGATGCTTACAATGTCACTGGATCCACAAGACTTCCCACCCACTGGCCTGTGATCTTCCTGCATTCAGCATCATCGCATGTGTTTCATGAGTCTGAAGAGAACTTTATAGACTGGTATCAGGCATATGAGCTAATATCAGACTTATGGACTAGATCTGGACTGGGCTGAGATGTCTTCTCAATATTCCATTGCTCTTGTATATAAAGCTCTTTCTTACACACATATAGGTGTCTTTATGAATTTATTTATCTAGTCTACATGGACTAACGCAGTGACTTATATTTAAATGTTTATAGCTGCTCTATTTGTAACTACATAAATATTTGTCAACCTGTAACTGGGTTGTGGTACACCCATGTAATGGAATACTAATCGACAATAATGGAATAAACTGTTGGCACAGTCAGCAACTTGGATAAATCTCAAAATTACAGCCCTTCCATAAAAAGGAATATCTACTATTTGAGCTCATTTGTATAAACTTGCAGGAAATGTTAATCTACAATGGCAGAAAGAAGATCAATGGTTGCTTAGAGATTGTGGGGAGGGAAAAAGAGTGTGTGATAGTGGATTACATTTAAAGGGGAATGAGAATATTTGGGGGATGCGGGTTCTAAGAATGAAATGAAGGCTATGTCTGACCTCCTCTAAATTAATAAGGGGAAGGAGAATCACATTCAACATCAGCCCAAGACCGATTCCTATGAGATGGATGTCAGATATGCCTGCAGTTTAGTGAAATTATTTGTTATGGTTCTTCTACCAATAGTTATTGAAACTCCCGCTAAATGATTGCATAGGAGCATGCAAATAAGGTGTAAAAGACTCTAACTTGGGAACTGGTCAGTTTTGCCATTCACTAGGTCTAAATTTGAGCTGGGTCAAAAGCAGAGGCAGAGAATCTCATGGCTTCTATGATAGCCTGGGTACTTTAGAGAAACGAATCCACAGAAACTCATGTAAAAGACAGAGTACTATATAAAGGGTAAGTGCACATCAAGAAACCATTCCAACCCATTGCTGCCCAAGCCCACAAGTCCAACATTAACCCATTAACCCATATGTCCAACACAAATCCACAAAGTCCTTCTCTACCTCACAAAACACACACTATGATGCCGACTG
The DNA here is from genome assembly GCF_050624435.1 of Tenrec ecaudatus. Lineage (NCBI taxonomy): Eukaryota > Metazoa > Chordata > Mammalia > Afrosoricida > Tenrecidae > Tenrec > Tenrec ecaudatus. The sequence goes on along the minus strand of NC_134548.1, from coordinate 115,443,478 downwards.
CAGGAGAAAAGCCAAATCAGTGAATGTGTAAGCATCTCAGCGCTGGCAGGGGTTTCCACATGGGTGCTCCAGCACCCAGGGCTGCATCGGGGTGGGTCCATGCGGCTTCTCCTTGTGGATGTCTTGCAGGAAGTGAGCCTTGCCAGCTGAAGCAGGGAACTGGCTAAGGCACCTGAACCCTGGCCCAACCATCACAAAGCAAGATACCTGAGAACTAGAAAGGCGAGGCTCACTTAGCTATTTCTCTCTCCACCCTTCAATTAACCCCACCTGTGTTTATCAACCAGGTTGACACAATAAACTATTTTAGCCACCAAGAAATAAGAGCCCCCAGTAAAGCACATGGGAGATACTTTCCTTAAGTAGTGGAGTCAGTAGAGGCAACAGAGACTACAGCGCCAAAATCATGAGACAGAATGGTTGACTTTCCTGCCCATGAAGCAAGTAAAGCTGAGTATTTGGGGACAGAGGGCTGGGTTGTAGAGTGGGTGCTCTTTAGGCATTTTTTCAGTGCTAAATGTTTTTCTTTAACACTTGTGTGAGCCAGGCAGAGGCCAAAGAGTCATGCCATGAGATGTTGAGGATCAGAGAGATACATGCCTGCTGACATGACTGAGATGAGGGTAGAGACATAGCTGACATCTGTCTCATAGGAATCATCCTTGGATAGATGTGAAGTAGGATCCTCCTTCCCCCTTTGTGCATCTAGAGGTGATCAGAGGTGACTCCTAAATCATTTCCTCACTGCCTCTACCCACCCACTTTCCTTACCAATTTTGATACCAACCATACTTCCCACAACAAACCCCACTTCTCTGATGGATTCAATAATTCATTTCAATGATCACACAGAGCTTACAGACAATACTCACAATTAGGAGGGTTAGTACAAAAATTAACAGAGTACAAATCAGGATCAGAAATGCTCAGGATACATTTCTATGGTCAGAAGTAATTCGTTTCAGCCATGTCTGTGGGTATGCTTCTTGCAGATCCTAAGCTACGAATCAATAGCCCCCTTTTATCTCTGTTTTGCTTCATTGATGTTACAATGCTCTAGTACTGTCAATAAATGCCCAAAGGGCATGCTATTTTGCTGTAAGCTTCAGCATAAAGATGCTCAGTTCTAGCTCCATGGCTTAGCAAACCTACTTCCTTTATTTAAGAGCCTGGAAGCAACCCACTCTACTTCCCACTTGAAGTAACTCAACTTTCTTGCTCCGGGATGCCAGAAAGCTCACTGCTTTGTCAGCTGTTCTTGGTGATGCTCTCTTGGTTGTCATTGCTTCTAGCCACTTCTCTGGTGTTGCAGCGCTAAATCACTGTAATCAAGAAGGTTCAGCCTGTAAGGGTCTGAGACCAAATGGTACACCTATTCCTTTCTTTTCTTTTGTGATGGTAATGAGATCTTGCTTCTGAGATGGCTTCTGAGATGGCTCATTAAAATCCAGTAGGATGCCAAAACTGACCAATCCTCATGGTATAGTTTCATAGACCTTATTGAAAAGGCCCCATCCAGTAATTTGCTGGTTGTTACAAAGACTATGACTAAAATAAAAATCTTAAAATAGGCCAACGACATAAACAGAAAATTCACCAAAGTTGTTATCCAAGTGACCAACTTACCTAAGGAAAAATATAGATCAATACAATGATGAGATGTTACCTCACAGCAGCATTGACAGACATGCTCAAAAAAGCAGAAAACAGCAGCTACTCAAGGGGGTGCAGAGAGATTGGAACCCTCAAACACGGCTGGTGGGACTGGTAAACTATACAACCACTGTGGAAGGCCCTAAGGGGGTTCCTTAAACAATGAAAACTGGAAATATCATGACCAGCAACCCCTTTATTTGGCATACACCTTAGAGAAATAAGAACTGTAGCACACAGGATAGATGTTCTTCACATCACTATCCACAATAGCAAGAACTGTAACAACCAAAGTATCTTTCAGTGGAAGAATAGATAAACAAACTTTAGTTCATACTCACAGTCGAATACACACAAAGTATCACTAGAGAACAATGATCTAACTGTGAATAATGATCAAATTGTGAAACATCCCCTTATGTATATTCACTTGGAAGACATTATGTTGAGTGAAGTTGATTGCAAACGAACAACTATAGTATGAAACCTTTGAGATAAAAGTAAAAAAACATATATATAAATGTTTGTCATATCCCCAAAACAAACTTTAGTTGTGGGGGAGGTGGGGAAGGGAGGGTAGGGAACACAATAGGCTCGCAGGGCTCCTCAGACTTTTTAAACAGGGGGCCAGTTCACTGTCCCTCAGACCCTTTGGAGGGCCGGACTATAGTTTGAAAAAAAAAAAACCAAGTATGAACAAATTCCTATGCACACTGCACATATCATATTTTGAAGTAAAAAACAAAACAGGCCTAAAACACCCGGTGGGTCGGATAAATGTCCTCGGCGGACTGCATGTGGCCTGTGGGCCATAGTTTGAGGATGCCTGGGAGGGTAGACAGGTGTTAGTTGAAGTGAAAGGGAAGAGACTATTCTAGGAGAAGGAGAAGGGAATTGGTGGGGGTGGGGGTGGGGGGGGCAGGGGGGGAAGTGCCATGAGAGAGAAGGTAAATAGGGTGTTTGATAGGTTGTATAAAATTTTGTATTGTTAAATAAAAAATAATAATGTTATGAAATTATAAACCTCCAATTAATACACAACACAACGTTAAAATTATAATCTTATATATGCAATTTATTAGCGATAAGATGTCTCACAGGTTGTTTGATCACTCTAAACTTCAGTATTCACTTCTAAAAAATGAGAGGCTCTAACAGTAGCTACCTTACAGGATAGGGTAAAAAATAAATTAAATTAAAATAAAATATTATATACAGACTAAGTAGATCTTTGTTAATAGAAATGTGTTCAATAAATGCTAGTTAAAAAACAGTAGCGTCCACATGGTTGGTGTTTCATTCTGTGAGTTTATGGCACATTCTCTTCAAGGTAAATGGAAAATATTATTTAATTTTCAGGGCTTTTTAACTGACAACAGTGTTTGCTTCTATCTTGAGTGAGAGAGAGCTTATATTTAACCCAGATTTTTCCCTTCTTCAAGATAGTAGGAAAACGCTTGAGAATGTTTTTTCCTTTTATTATAAACTTTTCATAGTAAATACTCTTTTGTAAAACCTCATATACAATGTAAGAAACTGGATTTGCCAAGATTTATTGAAATATCAATGACTGTTAGTAAAGACTACTTTTTTAGTATTATGAGCAGCTACAGATATTTTCTCTAGCATATCTGAAATGAAATGAAATGAAAAATTACTATAATTTGATACTGTTTTGTGTCTGTTCCTTAGAATATCTAATAAACATATGGGGACAGATATCTCTAGTTTTGTTGGGTCACAAACATTAACTACAGGGTTTAGTACCAGTCGTTTTCCTTTACTTGAGTGAGCCAAGTTTTCGTACCTCATTTTAATTCATACTTTTTACTTGCAATTTTCTTTTGAATTCCATTACCCTGAGGTCATGTGATAGATCATCCAATATGTTTCACTTAAGTAACCTGAAATTCAGCATACATTGCTTTTAAAGGCCATGAAGGTAAAGCAAAAGGATATACTGGCAGACTGAGACCTACAAAGCTTCATTCTAAAAAAAAAAAACAGTGAAATTTAATAGACAATGTCAGTTGTCTTCTAATCTGATTGAAATAAATCAAGCAAAATTTGTATTTGACATCGATTTAATTCCAGGTTGTCTTCTAATCACATTGTGAGATCACGGCACTTACACACTTTCTCTTTCTCTCTCTCTTACAGATACACACACAAATCCAAAATCCAAACACACTGCTGTCTAGTAGATTCAAACTCAGAGTAACCCTGTATAGCGTTTCTGAATCTTTGGAGAAAAAAATAACCTAATTCTTCTCCTGTGGAGTTGCTGGTGGGTTTGAACCATTAGCTTTGTGGGTGTCAGTCCAAAGCTTAGCAGAAAGTACCACCAATGCACAGGGTAAGTCAGTGTAATTCTAGAAGTCTCTATTCCATATCATTAATTTAACAAATATTTCATTTGTTCTTTTGGAAATGTTCACAGAGCAAATTCATTTCCTGTTTAACAAGTTCTGTACATATTCTTTGCTGACATTACTTATATTTTCCACATTTGATCTACATTCTCATTATTCCCATTCTGGTTCTACTTTCTTTAGTCAAATGTCCTTGACCCCCTACAACCTCCTCATTTTTGCTTTAGGGTAACTGTTGTTTTGTTGATCTTATAGAGATGATTATTTTTATAAGGAAGTACTGTACTCAAAGATAATATTGTATATTATATGACCCAATAATCTGTTATCTAGCTGAAATATAAACTTCAAGAGTAATTACAGTTAAATATTGAAGAATATCTCAGGACAATAGTCTTAGGGCTCCTCTAGTAAGTCTGGTGTCCCCTCCTACTAATAATTATAGTTCTTCTCATCTCTGGATAGATGAATTTGTGTGTGATTCATGTAGCTTAGTCCTGTAAACTAACTTATTCCTTTAGTATTTTATTTTTTCTTTCTCTTCTGCTCCATCTGGGTATCTTACAAACATACTCACGCGTTTTTATGACAATGGACATTACTTTTCAAATTAGGAAGTAGAAAATAAACTATATAGATCACGTTGTGTCAATTGGTTAAGGTGCCCCAGAAGACTGTGGGCCTAAGTCTTCAAATACAATAAATCCATCCTGTTGAATAGTTTGGCTATGTATAATTCCTTTTCAAATATAACATATATTATTTATTCTGCAGGAAAAAGAATCCAATTTGACTTGTGTTTTCAATATCCTGTTCTGTGAGCCATGGAGGGGAGACAAGACAGGAGTAGCTGAAAGTTTACATTTTTGTATTTTTCTATATATTTTTGTAGATGATATATGTATATTATATAAATAATGATCTCTTACAGCTGGTATTTCATAAGCCCACCTCAAGATGTCAGAAATCTCTATTCAAGGATTTAACTATAACAGAAAAATCCTTTGTTTTACTTCCTAGTTCTCTAAATCTGTTCATATGGAGAAAGCTTCGGCTTATGACTGACTTCTGAAACTTGACTGGTAAAGAGTTCTGTACCTTAATAGGAAAATACTCCCAGATGTCAATAATAGTTCACTGTGCAAACAATAAGAATCATGCTGGTGCCTGCGTGGCCATGGTATGAAATAGCAGCTGAGCTGACGTCTGTGGTGAGAGATAAAAGTTACCTAGAGAAAATGATAGGTCTAACCCCAGGAGAGCTGACTCACTGGATTTCCATGTTGCATTTAGCCCTGCTATCAAAAATAACAGGAAAAGCGCAGCCTAAGTACATGTCTTTGATCTTTGTTTCTTCTTTCTTACAAGTGGAAGGAGGGGAAAGCCCAATAATTCTGAAAAACAAGCTTTAGATGGGCCAAGGACCTCATCTAAGGATTTATTTGTAGCTGCTCTCTTCTAGTGGAAAGAGAAAGTATTAAACCAAACAAACAAAACTCCAAAGTTCAAAAGAGACTAAAATGTTAAAAGTTTTCATACATACCTCCATCTATATATGCACTTAATTTTTTATATGCTAAAATTCCTGCTGCTTGAGTAAACTTTAAGAGAGAAGGACGGTTGGGAATTAATTTTTTATACCCTTGATACTTTTTGTGGCTATGACCTCCGGATATATGGGGGAAAAGTGGATGTAAAATGTTTTATACTTGTCACTTTATAAAAATGTGTAGGAAATCATCCTGAAAAGGGCAGATTCCAAAAAAATAAAACATAATACAGCTGCCTTGCTTTTGTGCTGCTAACAGCATTAGAATGTAACCTTTTTAAATATTGGAGCGAACAAATCTCCATAATAAAGAGTTTTGCCGATTGGAGCTTAGGAATACAGGGGGAAAGCATAAAAAGAGAGATAATTTTTGTATGGAAATAGATTTTAGGAATGTTATTAATATATTTTCATTTTTTAAAACATTTTACTAGGGGCTCATTCAACTTTTATCACAATCCATACATACATCAATTGCATAAAGCGCTTCTGTACATTCTTTGCCCCCATCATTTTCAAAGCATTTGCCCTCCACTTAAGCCCTTTGCATCAGGTCCTCTTTTTCCCCCTCCCTCCGTCCTCCACCCTCCCTCGTGAGTCCTTATTAATTTAAAAATCATTGTTTTGTCATATCTTTCCCTGTCCGACATCTCCCTTCACCCCCTTTGCTGTTGTCTGTCCCCCAGGGAGGAGGTCACATGTAGATCCTCGTAATCGGTTCCCTCTTTCCAACCCCCTCTCCCTCTACCCTCCCAGTATTGCCACTCACACCCCTGGTCCAGAAGGTATGATCCGCCCTGGATTCCCTGCGCCACCAGCTCCCATCTGAACCAGTATACCTCCTTCTATCCAAACTTGCAAGGTAGATTTCGGATCATGATAGTTGGGGGACAGGGGAGGAAGTATTTAGGAGCTAGAGGAAAGCTATATTCTTCATCGGTGCTACATCGCACCAACAAACGACACTTGAAGTAACTATAAGCTGTTCTTTCTTGTTGAGTTTTGTTTTGTTCTTTGTCAATGGTTTGTTGTTTTTGTTTTGTTGTATAATGTTGCTTGGTTTTGCTCTGTCTTGTTTTTGTGCATGTTATTATTTCCGCAGGTCTGCCTAAATAAGGTAGGCTGGATGAACTCTCTGGAGGAGAAAACAACGGGACTGACAGTTCGGGGGGGGGGGGGCATGGGATCAGGGGAGGTGGAGGGAAAGGGAATGGTGTTAACAAGCCCAGGGACAAGGGAACAACAAGTGATCCAAATTGGTGGTGAGGTGGGGGTGGCAGGCATGGTTGGGTATGATCAAGGGTAATGTAACTAAGAGGTATAGTTGAAACCCAGGTGGAGACGGAGCATAATAGTGGGACAGAAGGAAAGTCAAGGGAAATAGAGGAAAGAGCTGGGAGGCAAAGGGCATTTATAGAGGTCTAGACAAAGACATATACATATGCAAATATAGATACGAGGTTGGAGAAATAGATCTATGTGCCTATATTTATAGGTTTAGTATTAAGGTGGCAGAAGGGCATTGGGCCTCCACTCAAGTACTCCCTCAATGCAAGAATACTTTCTTCTCTTAAATTGGCATTCTATGATGCTCACCGTCCCGACACAACCGCTGAAGACAAAGCAGGTGAACAAGCAAATGTGGTGAAGACAGCTGATGGTGCCCGGCTATCAAAAGATATAATGTCTGGGGTCTTAAAGGCTTGAAGGTCGACAAGCGGCCATCTAGCTCAGAAGCAACAATGCCCACATGGAAGAACACACCAGCCTGAATATTTTCATTTTCTAATGAGTAGTATGTACATAATTGGATTCTGAATTCCCATATCTTACTTGCTTATGCCAGGAAACTGGAAGACAGCTCGTGGCCAACTTTCAGAGAAAGGCAATGCAAAAGAATGCTCAAATTCTTTGAACCATATCATTGATATCACATGAAAATTAAAATTTTGCTTAAGATCATCCAACAATAGTTGCAGCAGCATATATCATTGCTGATGTCAGATGGATCTTGGCTCTAAGCAGAGAATACCAGAAAGATATTTACTTGTATTTTATTGATGATGGCATTTGACTGTGTGGATCATAACAAACTATGGATAGACTTGAGAAGAAAGGAATTTCCAGAAACTTCATTGTACTCCTGATTAAACTTTTACATGGATCAAGAGGCAGTTGAATGGGCAGAAGTGAAACCTGCATGGTTTAAAATCAAGAAAGGTGTGTGGAAGGGTTTCATCCTCTCACCATACTTATGCAAGCTGTATGCTGAGCAAATAATCAGAGAAACTGGCTCATATGAAGTGGAATGAGCATTAGGATTGCAGGAAGGCTGATTAATAATCTGGGATATTCAAATGGCACAGCCTGGCTTGCTGAAAGTGAGAAGGACTTGGGCACTGGCTGATAAAGAACCAGGCTCACAGCCTTCAATATGAATTACAACTCCATGTAAAGCAGACCCAAACCCTCACAACTGGACCAATAGATCACACAATGATAAATGGAAAAAACATTGAAGTTGGTATGATTTTTGTTTTGGTTGCTCAATGCTCGTGGAAGCAGCAATCAAAAGACGTGCAGCGTTAGGTCAATCTGCTGCACAAAACACCTTGAGAGTGTTGCAAAGCAGAGGTTACGTTGAGGATTAAGCTGTGCCAGACCCAAGCCCTGCTTTTTCAATTGCCTCATATGCATGTGGAATTGGGACATTGACTAAGACCAAAGAAGAATTGCTGCATTTGAGTTATGGTGCTGTAAAAGAATACTGGACCTACTATGGCGTGCCAAAATAAACAGATTCCTCTTGTATGAAGTACTGTCCAGATGCTTCTTAGCAGCAGGGATGGTGAGACTCAGTCTCAAGTGCTTTGTACATGCTGTCAGGAGAGCCCAGTCCCTGGAGAAGGACATTGTCTATGTTAAGTAAAGCAGTGTGGCAGGGAAAAAGAGGAAGACCTTTGACAAAATTGATTGACACAATGGCAATAACAATGGATTTAAGCATAGGAACAATTGTGAGGCTAGGGCAGGACACCACAGTGTTTCATTCTACTGTTCATCGTATGTATGTGAGTCAAAATCAATTTGATGGCATCTAACAACAACTATGAAGTCTTTCAACATCAGATGCCAGGTATCTAAAAGCTAATGGCTTTCAAGCATGTTGTGCATGGTTTTGAGTGGATCAAGTTGGACTCTAAAGGTCTTAGGAAAGCCTTAGTTTGTCACTCGGACTTGGAGCATGCCTCTCTAAAACTACAACAATCTGGCTTTGCTCTCTACAACAATCTGCCAAAGCGACTGGCACTTCTGAATTCTGGATTGCCGTATCTTAATCTGAACCTATTACTGTCAGCTACACCCTGGTGGTGGACAGGATTATATACTAAACTTGTAACAGAAAGGTCAGCAGTTGGAAACCAGCAGCCCCTGGCGAGAGAAAGATGAGGCTTCCTACTCCCATTAAGATGTACAGTCTCACAAACCCACAAGGGCAGTTCTATCTGGTGTTACAAATTGACTATGAGTCAGGCATGGCCTGTAGCTTGATTATGGGATGGCACTGTTGGGTAAGGGTTGGCCTGCTAACTACAAGGTCAGCAGTTGAAACCCACCAACCACTCTGAGGACAAAAGGTGACTCTGCTTCTGTGGTGGGATTCAAATAATTTATCAACCAGTTTGCTGCATTAAGAACTGTCTTAAGTATTAAAAAAGACAAAAAAATCAAGATATACCAAAAGATAATATATTATTTTATACATTTAATACTTAAATAAGAAAAAAGGAGATGTCAAAACTAGATTCTGTCATAAGAAAGAGTTTTTGTTCTAACAATTCGGCATTCTGTGATGCTCACCTTCTCACCATGATCACTGAAGACAAAATGGGTGCATAAGCAAATGTTGTGAGGAAGGCCAATGGTGCCCAGCTATCAAAGAATATAGTATCTAGGATCTTAAAGGCTTGAAGATAAACAAACATTTATCTAGTTCAGCAGCAACAAAGCCCACATAGAAGAAGCACACCAACCTGGGTGATCATGAGGTGTCGATGGGATCAGGTATCAGGCATCAAAGACCCAGAATAAAACCATACCCAAGGCGATTGTTGGGGGTGGGGGCATGGAGTGGACACCCAATGCTCATCTGTAGACATTGGGACATCCCCTCACAGATGGGTCATAGGGAAGAGATGAGCCAATCAGGGTGCAGTGTAGCACCGATGAAACACACAACTTTCCTCTAGCTCTTTGGGGCTTCCTTCACCCCACTATCATGACCTCAATTCTACCTTACAAGTCGGACTAGACCAGAACATGCACACTGCTACAGATAAGAGCCAGCAACATGGGGAAACCGGGATAGATAAACCTCTCAGGGCCAACAAGAAGAGTAGAGATACCAGGAGGATTAGGGGAGGATGGAGGGATAGAGGGGGAATAGATCACAAGGCTCAATATAGAACTCCCTTCCAAGGGGACGAATAACAGAAAAGTGGGGGAGCGGCGACAGAGGACAATGTAAAATATGGAAAAAAATAATCTATAACTTATCAAGGGTTTGTGAGGGATGGCAGGTGGGAGAGGGAGGGGGAAGAAATGGGAAGCTGATACCAGGGGCTCACGTGAGAAGAGAATGCTTTGAAAATGATGATGGAGGTATATGTGCAAATGTGCTTGACACATTGGAGGAATGTATGGATTGTGATAAGAGATATAAGAGCCCCCAATAGAAGTATTTTTAAAAAAACAGTTGTAAAATATTAATGATAAAAGATTAAATAATACCTGACTCCAAACAATAAGATTACTATTTAAGACATTTGTATCTCGCTTCTTAGTTGGTGACCTCACGTGCAATATTCCTTGCTTTGCATCATCAGCTGTGCGATTTCTCCTTGGCCATCTTTTCACTGTAAGAGTAGGATCCAGTCCTTGACAGGTGGGCCAATTAGACCATAGTCATTGTGTTTGATATTTTCAAACCAGTTTGGTATTTTCTCTTCTCTGAACATATTATGTTCATCTTTGAAAAAATTCCTTCTGCTAACATTGTTAACTCTTTGAATGCTTTCAGGAATTGCATAAATCCCACATGCCATCTTATGGGAATTTGAAGCATAATACAAAGCTGGAAAAAATGACAGCATGTCACCCTCTGGTTGGCATTTTTTCTCTTTATAAGTTTGTTTACTTAAGTGAACTCAAGGGAATCAAAATGTAGTATTTCATTGAAAGCACAAGTTGTATGAAATGAAGAAATGAATATTACAAGCATAGTTCTGCCTAATGTTTTTATACCTATGGATGGGATGAACATTACTATGGGTGCTTAGACTATGCTGTTGTGCAGTTGAATGTTGCAAAAGAGTAAGGAAGGTAAATTTGTGATTTGCACATTGCGAGAACCCTGATTACTAGAGTGATTTTAACAACCAGTTTGTTGAACTCAACATAAAATTAGGAATCGGTTCTGTCAACCCAATGGGAACTGGCTGGATTCCACCACTGCTCTGTTCCCATAAAGAGTTACAAAGCCTCAGAAACCCTACATGGGTCACTATGAGTTGGAATCGCCTTGATCTGGGGTGGAAGTTCTTTCTCTTTAAGGAGATTTGAGTGGTGTTATGGAAGAAACATTGAGCTGCACACTTTAAGGTCTGTGCTTCAAATACACCATCCGTTCCTTGGGGAAATGACAACATCTGCACTAGTAAAGATGTACAGCTTTATAGCTTTGGAGACCTTAAAAAAGTTATTATGACTCTCGCTGCCATCATCTCGATTCTGACTCCACGTGACTGCTTCTGTGGGTTTCCGAGACTAAGTTTATACAGGAGGAGAAAGACTCATCTTTCTCCGGCTGAACTGTTAGTGGTTCTCAACTGCGGATCTTGTGGTTAGCAGCCAATGCATAAACCATGACACCACAAGAGATCATTCTATGAGTCATGATCAATGAGATGACAGAAGGTTTGGTTTGGATTATTGGTTGCTCCAATCTAATCTGTACTAAACTGAAAGCGGCCATAAGTTCAATGAACAGAACCCAGACTCTGGAATCCACCTCTGTGAATCATAAATGATAAAAATGTCATGGATGCTAGTTAAAATGTCTGGGTCATTTGCAGATGCTGGTGAGATAGCTACATAAATGGACCTACTGGCCAGCTGTACATTTTTTGATATAGAAAAAAACTGTATTCCTAACTTGTGATTCCTAAAAGCTTGTAGTTTAGGGAAGACATATCTGAAGCTTTGTGACAGTTTCCCAAAACTGTTTGTGGATGCTTCACTGTTGTTCTTTGGATTTCTGGTTTAGTTGCCATTCAAAGCACTGCACAGATAGCTTGATGCTATTTCTCTTCATCGTTTTTTTCTTTTTATGTACCCATAGCTCAGTAAGGCAGTTTAATGATTAAATTCAGGTGTTCTAAAATGTGGGTTCATTTTTTCTAGGATACTGACTGATACATGATCAGAACAATAGGCACAGACAGTTATGGAAATACATTTTGGAAAACAAAACTCTGAATTTCATTCTCTCTCCTCAATATGTTGTATCTGTTCAGGTAAATTATATAAAACCTCTCTCTGTAAAAATTCTATTCTCTTTTTTTTGCATACAAGCCTTCTTGACAAAAAGCACATGCGACATTATTCGACAATTTGCTAAATGTAAAGCTATGAATACTGGATGGAACATAATGATTTTAATACCATAGAAGAAAACCACATCTGGCAACTAGAAAGGGAATGGGGAAGGAGAAGGAAGGCATTATTGATGTTTGGTTTTCAAATATCCCCAACTGTCCTTCCTACCCTGAAAAATAACCAAATTCTCTCTGGTGCCTTTCCAAACCATTGTGAGATCTCTGAATTCCGAGAGAACGCAGGTGTCTCTGCTACACCGCCTGACAGTGATGACTGACAGTGCAGCACACCTCCTGATATTGTCCACATTCCTAAAGGAGAGAAACAGTTTTCAGGGACATACAGACAAACAACTCAACAAACAAACTCTTTGAAACTGACTTCTGATGGCACCCTCTCTAAAACTATGGACCAAATTAGTTTTGTCCAGATTAAATGCCAGGAGGTTCTAGGGTAGGAATCCACACGGAGGCCCTTGTTCATTTTGTAGTATCTGCTTGGGATCCCTAACAAGGTAATCTCTTGGTTTCCAATGATACACTTTGTGTCCTCTGATATTGCACTTGTGTGTGCACTCTGACCATCCCAACACTGTCTCAGAACAGGGAGGCTTTCAAGTAAACTATGATTTACTAACTCCCATTGCAATGTGACCAAAATGATGGCTCAGGCCATGTGTGTGCGTGTGTTGGGGTATGTGTGTGCTTAATACAAAAACTCAAGGAGGAAGATTTCTGCGATAAAATTAATGATTAATGGGATTTATTTTAACTCACTCAATCTAGGACCTGCATGTTTTAAATTTAATCTGTATGAGGAGCAAATCCTCTGAGAAGGTGGACTATTTGATAAATAATGCAGAATAACTATTGGAGGAAGACTACGGACAGCCTTTGGTATATAAGGATGACAAGGCAGTGAAAAGAAATAAAAGGCCTTCACAATCAGACCAACAGACAACAACACGATTAAAGGCGAGAAGATTGAAATTGTCAAATATTTCATTTTACTTCAATCCACAATCAACACTCATAGAAGCAGCAGGCAAGAAATCAGACTGTGTGGATCATACTGTATTGTACTGGGAAAGTCTGCATAAGACCTCATTAAAGTGTTAAATAGAAAATATGTCACTTTGAAGACTAAAGTGTGCCTGACTCAAGACTTGGTATTTTTAATTGCCTCATGTGCATGTGAAAGCTGGACTATGAACAATAAGTGTCAGAGAAAACACTGATGCTTTGATAGTGGGACAAGAAGAAAACAAAAGGAAATAGAGGAAAGAACTAGGAGGAAAAGGGCATTTATAGAGTTCTAAATTCAGGTATATAATGAGAGGGGGTAGTACTATGTACTCATATCTATATGTTAAGAATTGAGGTTGCAGATGGACCTTGGGCCTCTACTCATGTACTCCCTCAACACAAGAACACGTTGTTCTATTAAATTGGCATTCCATGATGCTCACCTTCCCGACACAACCACTGAAGACAAAATGGGTGCATACGCAAATGCAGTGAAGAAAGCTGATGGTGTCCGGCTATCAAAAGGTATAGCATCTGGGGTGTTAAAGGCTTGAAGATAACAAGCAGCCATCTAGCTGAAAAGAACAAAGCCCATATGGAAGAAGTACACCGCTCTATGTGATCACAAGGTGTTGATGGGATCAGGTATCAAGCATCAAAGAACAAAAAATCATCTCATTGTGAATGAGTGGGTGTGCAGAGTGGAGACTCAAAGCCCATCTGTAGGCAACTGGACATCACATTACAGAAGGGCTGCGGGGAGGAGACGAGTCAGTCAGGATGCAGTATAGCACCAATGAAACACACAACTTTCCTCTAGTTCTCTAATGCTCCACACTCCCCCGACCCCACTATCATGATCCCAATTCTACCTTATAAATCTTGTTATACCAGAGGATGTACATGGGTACAGATAAGAGCTGGAAACACATGGACTCCAAGACAGATAAAGCCCTCAGGGCCAATAATGAGAGTAGCAATACCAGGAGGGGAAGGGGAAGGTGGGGTAGATAGGGGGAACTGATCGCAAAGATCTATATATAACGGACAATAGAAAAGTTGGTAAAGGGAGACATCAGACAGTGCAAGGTATGATAAAATAATAATAATTTATAAATTATCAAGGGTTTGTGAGGGGATGAGGAGGGAGGGGAAAAATGAGGAGCTGATACCAAGGGCTCAAGTAGAAAGCAAATGTTATGAGAATGATGATGGCAGCAAATGTACAAATGTGCTTGACACAATGGATGGATGTACAGATTGTGATAAGTATTGTACAAGCCCCCAATAAAATGATTTTAAAAAGAAAAATATTGATGCTTTTGAATTATGGTATTGGGAAGAATACTGGCATTACCGTGGACTGCAAAGAGAACAAAAAAGTCTCTTGTGGAGGAATTACAGTCAGAATGTTCTTTAGAAGGGAGGATGGAAAGACCTTGCCTCATATATTTTGGACACATTATCAGGAAGATCCAGTCACTGGGGATGGATGTAATTCTTAATAAAGTAGAGTCAGTAAAAAGGACAAGATGGACTAACACAGTGACTGCAACTATGGGTTTAAACAAATAGTCATTCTAAGGATGGTACAAGACAGGGCCATGTTTCTGCTGTGAGCTGGTGTTTGCACTGCTAACCTTGGGGTTAGCAGTTCAAAGCCAATAACTGCTCCATGAGATAAAGATGAGGATGCTTTCTTTCATAAAATGTATACTTCCAGAAACTCTTTATAGGGTCCCTGAGTCCGGATGGACACAATGGCAGTGAGTATTCTAATTTCCTATAACTATTAAATAGTATAACAAGAACTTACATCTAAGTCTGCATTAACTCAGTGCCTCTGCTCCTGATCGCTGTGTTTCGTCTCAGAAGAAATTTAAGCAACTGAAGTAATAAAAAAACCAAACAGTGGGATATTATTTGGGGCCTCAAAGTCTAGCAACATAAATAATCCAGATAGTAGTCAGTTATGACCAGAAGACAGTGGAAAAACAGAACTGGAAGAAGATTCCATTGTTCCAAGTATTCTGAAAGACAATTTACCAATATAATAATCCTACTTAATTTTAAGGGATTATCAGAGTTGTGCACATGGATTTATATCCAGGGCTGTTCATTAAGATCTTATTTGTTTGAGCAACAAGGGGAGCAGAGCAATGAAGTCCCCATGGAATTCCAAAAATAAGACTTCAGACTCAGAGAGCAGGGCTTGGCATCTAATCAGACTCAGTCGGAAAACATACATACGAGTCAGCAGACAGACCTGAAAATATTTCTAGGCCTTTTTTCTTCTTCTTTTTGATATGTGTCTATATGATATAGGCAAGATAAACAATCTCAAAGGGAAAACAATGGGACCGATGGTTTCAGGGGAGACATGCAAGAGGAGAAGGTGGGGGAAAGGAACAGCAGCCAACAAACCAAGGGACAAAGGAGCAAGTGATCTACAATCGATGGTGAGGAGGGTGTAGAACAACAGTTCTCAACCTGTGGGTCACGATCCCTTTGAGGGTTGAAAGACCCTTTCACAGGGGTCGCCCATTTCATAACAGTAACAAAATTACAGTCATGAAGCCACAACAAAAATAATATTATGGTCGGGATTCACCACAACATGAGGAACTGTATTAAAGGGTCACCGCATTGGGAAGGTTGAGAACTGGTGGGGTTTAATCAAATGCAGTGTAACCGAGAGGAATTACTGAAAGTCGAAAGAAGGATGAAGATGATAGTGGCACAAGAGGAAAGTAAAAGGATATAGAGGAAAGACGCAGAAGGCAAAAAACAAAACAAAAACATTTATAGAAATTTAAATACAGGCACATACATAGGTAAATATATTAATATATAGAGATATCAATCTATGTACATGTATTTTTATGTCAAGTATTAAAGAACAGATAAGCATTGGGCCTCTACTCAACTACTCCCTCAATACAAGAACACTTCATTCTATAAGCTGGCATTGTGTTAATACAAGAACACTTGGTTCTATTAGCTGGCATTGTGTTATGCTCACCTTCCCAATACGATTGCTGAAAACAAAATGAGTGCATAAGCAAATGTGGTGAAGAAAGCTGATGGTGCCCAGCAATTAAAAGACACGGCATCTGTGGTCTTAAAGGCTTGAAATTAAACAAGCCGCCATTTAGCAGGGAAGCGAGAAAGCACACCAGCCTGTGTGATCATGAGGTATTGAAGGTATCAGAAGACCCAAAACAATTATAACAATGTGAACGAGTGGGGTCAGAGTGGAAACTCAAAGCCCATCTGTAGACAGTTGGACATCTCCTCACAGAAGGGTCACAAGGAAGGGATGAGTCAGCCAGAATGCAATATAGCACCAAGGAAACATACAACATTCCTCTAGTCCTTTAATGTTTACTTCCCCCATGATCATGACTCCAGTTCTACCTTACAAATCTGGCTAGACAGAAGTATGTACACTGGTACAGATAAGAGCTCTCAACACATGGAATCCAGGACAGGTAAAAAAAAAAAAAAACAGGAACTGTAATGGGAGTAGTGATACCATGAGGGTAAGGGGAATGTATAGGGAGAAGGGAGAAAAAGAGGAGCCAATCACATGGATTAACGTATAACACTCCCATCCCTCCCACCTTAGAGGGATGAACAACAGAAACATGGATGAAGGGAGACAGTGGATAGGATAAGACATGAAAAGAGTAATAATTTATAATTTATCAAGGGTTCATGAGGATGGGAGGGGAGTAGGGAGGGAAAAAAGAGGACCTGATACCAAGAGCTCAAGTAGAAAGAAAATGTTTTGAAAATGATGATGGTAACATATGTACAAATGTGGTTGATGTAATTGGTGTATGTTTTGTTATAAGAGCTGTAAGAGACCCCAATAAAATGATTAATTTTTTTAAAGGATCTTATTTGTTGTAAAGAAAAATAGCAAAAACGGGGTCTAAATATCAATAATTTAGAACTAGTTGACATTTCAGCATTTTATGAGTTAGCATATGAGCAATAACCAATGGTGCTAAAGGAAGAAGTTCAAACTGTAAAAACAAGCCTCTGGGAATTGATAGAATGCCCATTGAAATGTTTCAGAAAGCTGCAGAAGCACTGGAAGCACTCACTTTTCTATGCCAGGAAATTTGGAAGACCTGGCTAACTGACTGGAATAGATCCACATTTATGCCCATTTCAAAAAAAGGTGCCCCAACAGAAGGCTCAAACTATAGACCAATATCATTGCTATCACATGAAAGTCAAATTGTGCTGAAGAGCACCTGACAATAGTTGTAGCAGTACATTGACAGGGAACTGCCAGAAGTTGAGGCTAGATTCCGAAGAGTACATGCTAATATCAGATGGATCTTGGTTCAAAGCAGGAACTACCAGAAAGATGTTTACTTCTGTTTCATTGACCATGAAAAGTCATTTGAATGTGGGAACTATAAAAAAACTTTGGATAAGCTTTAGAAGAACCGGAATTCCAGAATAGTAGACTATGCTGATTCTGAATTTATACATGAATTAAGAGGCAGGTGTGCCAACAGAACAAGGGAAACTGCGCGGTTTAGAATCAATAAAGGCATGCATCAGGGTTGCATGCTCTGACTACACTTGTTGAATCTATATGCCATGCAATTCTTCAGAGAAGCTAGATTATATGAAGAGCGTGGCATCAGGATTGGAGGAAGGTTTATTAACAATCCGAGATATGTGAATGACACACCTTGCTTGCTGAAAATGAGAAAGAATTGAAGCCCTTTGCGATGAAGATCAAGGATTGTAGCCTTAAGTCTTGATTACAACTCAATGTAAGGAAGAACAAAATCCTCACAATTTGATCAATAGGTAACATCTTGATGAATGGAGGAAAGGTTGAAACTGTCAAGGATTTTGTCTTACTTGGATCCACAATCAATGCAGCAGTCAAGAGATCAGAAGATATACTGCACTGGACAAATCTGTTGCACAAGATATTTTTAGAGTCTTCTTTGAGGACTAAGGTGCACCTTGCTGAAATCATGCTTTCTCCATTGTATAAAGTGCATGTTAAAGTTGGACATTGAATAAGGAAGACAATAGAAGAATAGATACATTTGAATTGTAGTACTGGCGAAAAATATTGACTGTACCATGAACTTCTGAAAGGACAAAGCAATCTATATTGGAAGAATTAAGGTCAGAATGCTTCTTGCAGGCAAGGATTGGCATGGCTCCATCTTATATACTTTGGACATATTGTTGCGAGAGAGGAGGCTTGGAGAAGGACAACATATTTGGTAATGTGGAGGCAAGGCACAAAAGGAAGACACACAATGAGATGGATTGACACAATGGCTGCATCAATGGGCTCAGGCATAGGAACACTTGTGAGGATAGTTTAAGACCATTTTGTTGTGTATAGGGTTGCTATGGTGTAGGAGGCCATAGGCTGGTCCAGGTGTTTCTTGATGGGTGACTAATTAGTCCCCTGTGCCTCTGTTTACCTTGCAGCTAAAAGCATTGTGAGATAACTCAGTTCTTTATGACCTTGCAGCTAAAAGCAGTGTGAGATAACTCAGTTCTTTAAGACCTCTTTAAGATTCTATTGAACCTTGCATGTCCTTGTGCTTATCTTAGAATATAGTGCTGTTATTATTCAAATGTTAAGAAAGTGTAACTAGTTAAGTAACATCTGCATAGATAAGAAGTTCAGAATGTTTTTTAAAGCAACTTCTTTGATGATTATTTTGTAACTATTCACTTGTAAGAAGAGTATAAAAACCAAGCTTTGAATATACTCTGTACTTCAGTCCATCAGAGTGTTGTCCTCCCAGTCCCATGCTTTGTATATGTCTCTTTTTTTTTTCTTTCATCCGCACACCTCAGTTCAGATGCAGCTTGATGCGAGATAGCTGGTCTATCACCCACACTATGGGTGGGAGCAGATTCAGTGGCACCTAACAACAACAACTGTAACGAATATCAAACAATTATTTAAATCTCTGAATTTTTCTCCAATCAAAATACCTCACTTTGACATCATTGGATTGCTGTGTCGTTTGTACATCTTAGAATATGTTCTTGTTATCTGTGCAAACCACTTTTAATAAAGTGACTATGGGCACTAGAGAACATGATATGTTCTATAATATTAAATTGCTAGATCCAGCATGTCTGCTCAAATTTACATTCTTAATTATGTTGTTTGTGTTCACCTCCTCTGTCTTGGATTAATTAGTTTATGTTCACCTCTTATGTCTTAGATTTAATTTAATAAATTAATACTTATAGTCCTCTATTTTAAAATGTATATTTACTAATTCTTCTTGAGAGGTTTGCCACCTCTCTCTTCTAGACTCTTGTTCTTCCTTGAAACTCATATTTAGGTTACTTATGGGGAAACCTAAATGGCTCAGCTGGATTTAGCTGTCTTTTGTAGACCTGCATGTATTTTGAGCTTTGTAGGATTTTTCTGTTTTCTAGTTTCACTGAAAATGTAATTTCTAGACTGGTTATTCAAGGCGAGAAAAAGCAGATATGTAGAATTAGGAGATATTTTCCCATAAAGGGCATTATTACCATTAAACAGGATAATGGGTTCAGGGAGAAAAATTATTTGCCCACAGTACATGGTCAGTGTCTGTGAATGAGAACCTTGGCCAGCGAACTCCTCCCAAACACTGTATGCTTTCCACTCTACTACCTAATGAATGGTCTCTGCATTCATTTTCACCATTTGCTTCTCACACAGACCATATTTACCACTACCCAGTATGTAAGATATACTTGGGAAACGATATTTGCTTTTAGTTCACGATCGTGGACTCTCTAACCTGCATATCCCCTAGCACTCACCAGGGAGCCCGTTTTAGGCACTGGTGTAGGGGAGACATGCATGCAGTGTCCCTGTAAGCCGGGCTGCCCCTGTGGGTTTTCAAGACTATAACTTTCGATGGGAATAGAAAGTCATGTTCTGCTCCTGTGGAGCAACGGGTGGCTTCAAATCACTAACCTTGCCATTAGCAGCCCCATGCAGAACCACTACATCGCCCAGGCCTCAAGTTAGGGGAGAAAAGAGACACTGCATTCTAATGGAATTTATAGACACACGCTTATTAAGAATTAAGTAGGACAAAGACAAAGACACATCACCGGGATGAGGAAGCCCATCAGCATGAGGTCATAATGGTATCCAAGAGTTTACAGAAACCCAGCCACTTAAGAAGGACATGGACTAGAAAAGGAAACTATTCAAAAGCATGATTATTGGTAGATCACATCATCACAGTTGCAAGATAGGATGACAGAAATGAGAAAGGGGCCATTGTTAGGATAAGCACACTATTATATTTTGGGCCCTCCAACCAAGCTAGTTAGGATTTGACTCATGATCACATGGACAAATTCCATCAGAGGCACACCCAGGCATGTCCCTAGTGCTACGTTGCCCATTCTTGGGCTAGCTAGAGAAGCGGTAGCCATCTATTATCAAATACTCTGCTCTTCGCATGGTTAGAAATAATTCAATGGAGCTGAATCTATGTGGTGACTCCAAAACGGATTTAGGACTTCTGCTGTAAACTGTAGCCTTCCACAAACCTATCGCTCCAAATTTAAGCTGTAATCCAGCACCATTACTTAATATTTTCCCCTGTGTCATCAAATTCACCTGTCTTCGGCTAAACAAAATCTTGCTGTTACTTTGTGATTTGTAGTTTCCTAAATGCGCTCTGTTTATTTAAGAAGTCCCTTCTTTCTATATGTTTCATCTGGCAGCATAAACTATCCAGATTCCCTAACATGCCTGATTATCAAGCTAGTTTTCTTTCTAGATGGTAATGGGATGGTAGCCAGGCAACCAAGAATGATAGGAAACAGTGGGTCATTTCAGCTGAGGATTATGAACTACAATAAAAAACTGGCAGAAAGCTAAAGCTGTAGTTAGCACTGGAAATTTGTTTTACACTAATAATGAACTGGGCTGTATGTTTAAATATTACAACACACTGATGTCAATAGTGAAGTAAAATTAATCTTTTAATCAGAAGTACCACAAGAACTCTCCTTAATTCAAATAATGTGTCATCATTCTAAAATATCGTGTACAAATAATAACTTGTTATAAGGCTAAAAATCTCATTTTAGAATAAATTAAAATGTTTCTATGACCTAGCTTTTTGTTAGTTTGTGGGTTTCTTAAGGAAATTGCATGTGTATCATACATAATTGTACCTAGAATTATGGATGGTAAACTCTGAGCATCAAACAACTAATGACCAATTGTTTCTCATGAAAAATATACTTTTATTTTCCCCTACTTCAGTAACAATACCAAATTGACTGAGTCAAAGCATGTGTTGGAAGAAAAGTGCATGCCTTGGCCTTTCATGTTTCTTAGGTAAAATTCCTTTTGATTTCGATTCAATTCCAAAGTTAATAACATAGACTGCAATTTTTCTATGTCATGCATTTTGTCTTTTGCTTAGACTCAATAACGTTTTAGGTTTACTTACCCAGTGGAAGCCAGCTCCCTAGGTTCATATATCTCAATTCTAGAAAATTTCAATCGTAAATTGCATTTGCCGCTTCCCGTTTAAAATCTATGAGTCATTTAGAGTCAAAGAAAAAGACACAAGGAGTTGCCTGTGGAAGAGTATAAGAACTGAATGTTGGGTAGCAATTCTTTGCTTATCTTTACTGACAGAGTGAGGACTTTAGAGAGCATATGTAGATTCAAATCTGAACTCTGACATTTACCTCATTATTAAACTTCTCGAACTTTTTCTCCATCTGTAAACTTGGGCTGGGGGACAAATATATTTACTCTATGGATATTTTGAAGATTAAATGACAATATTTGGAAAGGTTTGGCAATTTGGTGCATAGTCAATAACCTCTCTTCTTCCTTCCATTCTCCTGATAGTTCTCTCTGCGAATATCTTGTGTGCTACCTATACTGACCCTCCGTTGTTGTGCATCACCGTTTTTGTGACAAGCCAATCCCATAACATTATCATTTCCTCTTCTCTTGCCCTTTCCCACCTAGTCTATTCTAATCAAGTGAACATTAATGTAGAATTTCCATATATAACTGCAAGGAGTTGAAAGCTGTATGAGAAACACATCCATAACAGGTTTTTAAATGAAGAATAATGACTCAATAGAGTTTACCCAGGTATAATTTGCATTAGAGTAGAGATCAGGAGCCCTGAGAGGGTATTGGTTTGTGTGTCTTTTCAGCATACTGTATGCTGAGCAAATATACTTCAAAGTTAGCAGTTCAAAACCACCAGCCACTCCACTAGAGAAAGATGCGTCTTTCTGTTGCTGTAAAGAATTACAGCCATGGAAACCCACAGGGGCAGCTCTACTCTGTCCTGTAGTGTTGCTATGGATAAGAATGGACTTGCTGGCAGTGAGTGGGTTGGTTGGAGAGGTTTTTAAGGACTTCACTAAGAGAAGGGCTAATAATGAGTCTTTTCAAGTGGTGTGGCTGCTGGCTTGGGAAACATTTTGGGGCACAACACTTTTAAAACCAGCATTACTGAAGTATAAATTACATATAATAAAATCAAACGAGTTGATTTACTCAATTTTAAGAGTATTTACAAATATATAGAGTAATGTGCTCGTCCTTTCCACCAGATATGGAGTATGTTCTCACCACAACTACTTTTCCAAAAACATTAAAACATTGTTATGAAAATTGCCTCTTTATCAATTGTCATACTTATTATTAGTTGGGATTTAATACATATGTCATAGTATTCCAAATTTCAGTCCCATCAAGTAGAAGGTAGAACTGCTACTACAATCCATTTCCAAACATTCTCTTTCTATATGGACCCCTTGGCATCATCTCCCTTTTACCCCCTCCACTACTATACCCTCCTCCCCCCAAAACCCCTTATTCTACTTGCTGTCCCTCTAGGTTCATCGGCCCTGGGTTTCATCTACCAAAAGACATGAAAGCATATAACACAGCTTCAAGAGGGTGACCTCCATTGTCATAACACCTCTGAGATATACTCCAATATGAACAAACAAAAACAGAAGAAAACAATACAAACCAAAAATGCAAACAGTTTTAGAAACCAGACCAGGTCCAGCCCACATCATAGGGGGGTACATTCCCATTTTAATATTAAATTTTCATTTCACAAGGCTATGGATGACATTCAAAATCCAATATCCATTTTCAGGGTCTCCACGTGGATCAAGCCTCCATTTAATCCTCTCCAAACAAAGTCCAGGGATGTGAATCACTTCACTATCAGACAAGGAGCATTGTAAAGTAGTCTATGGCAGATGTAGGCAGTTAAAAATGTGATGCCTTATTTAATTTCCATTTTGATAAATGTATTGGACAGGGTTCTCTAGAGAGACAAACCAGATTGCTAGTAATTATATATATATACATATATTTATAAAGATAAATATAAAATTCAAGAAATGAACCGTTAAATTATATACAGATAGATAATACAAGAAATTAACAGTTAAATTATAAAGCAGTGAGACACTAGCAGTCCTTTTAGGCTTGAGAGCTGCCAGTTGCCAGTCCCCTTCTGTAGAGAGAGCTGGGCTATATATATCCAGGCAGCAAACAGCAAGGCAGGTCCCCCACTGTCATCAACTGTCGGTCCCCAGCTCCAGAGGTGAACATTCCAATCGTGTGGGCTTAAAGGGGCCTCAACTTACAGCAACACAGTCCACGGGCTAGGCATCCCACAGGTAGTGTACCCCTTTAAACTGAGGCACAGAACAACCAAGGTGAGGCTCACTGAGCCATTTATCCCTCTGCCCTTCAGTTAATCCTACTTATGTTTATCGGCCAGGCTGGCACAATAAACTATAGCAATGCATTTTACAGTTGTTTCAGTATTTAATATTTTCTGATTTCTTTTAAATTGAGGTTTTTCTATGTTTTGTGTAGTCATTTTTAGTTTTTTGTTTGCTTGCTCCCTGTTTGTGTTTTGTATGGTTTTTTTGTGTATGAAATCCAGGTTAGATAAATCTCTAGAGAGAGTAACTGGCTAAAAAAAAACTACCTAGGGGCATGGTAGGGGATGAAGGAGGGAAATGGGCAGCTAACTACAATGAATACGAGGAGAATATGTTCTGGAATTGATTTTGATGATGATTCCAAAACTCTTCTTAATAAGATTAAACAATTAAATTGCATATGTGAAGTCTATGCCAATAAACTATTTAAAAAAGAATTAAACTAGACACTTGGGATACAATGACTGATAAAACATATTTCCTGCTTTCTAAGACTAACAGTTTGTTAAGGAGAAAAATCACAAAACAGATCATTATAATATAATGTGATAATTACCATCATATTTGGTATGATGGGATACAGACAAGGAAAGGCTTGAGTCTCAATTGACTTTTAAAACTATGCTTATAAATTTCTGCTTATTTTCACATTCATAGTTTGTCGTGCCCAGTTCCAGCTATTTACAAAGAAAAATAGCCATAAGCAATCCAGAAAAAAACAGAAAGGAAGCACATATCTAAAGAAAGAGGATGTAAACAATGAAGAAATATTTAAATGTTAGACTTATCATCTACTGATATTGAATATGTTTTTCTAAACTTACTTTGTTTTTTGTTTTGTCCAAATAGGTTCAAGGATATTCTTATGATCATATTTTAAGGATGACAGGCAATTGAACTTGTATTTATGATTATAGGACAACAATTTTTATCTTGGAATCTGAAAATCTGTCAGTAAAGTAAAATAATTTTCATTATTGGTATTTTACTTTAAAAAATCCAAACCCACTGCCATCTAGTCCTTACCTATTCATAGTGATCCTATATAGGGTTGCTGAGGTTGTACATTTTTACAGGAGCAGATAGCTCCGTCTTTCTCCCACAGAGCAAATGGAGGATTAGAACTCCCCAACTTTCAGCTAGCAGTCCATGCTTAACCAACAATGGCCCCAGGGATACACACACACACACACACACACACACACACACACACACACACAGAGGGGGGAAAACTTTTTCTGGCATTAGTATAATGTACATATTATCTTTTGTTTTAATATATGTTTTCTATTCCTTTGTTTCATTTAAATCATTAATTTTTTGAGCAAGCATTATGTAAAAACTGGTTTGATAAATAATTCTGAAAAATGATTTTACATATATATATTTTCTTAATGAATTTATAATACACAATTTCAATTGCAAATGGCTCCATGTGACTTGTCAACAGGAATGTGTAGCAGAGAGGGAGAGAGAGTGGTCCAGCCATTGTGTGTAATTATGGTGTCTTTGATCACTGTGTCACTGATAGCTGAGTCTCCAATAACCGCTCTGAAAGTATTTTGGTGCAATCCATACTGATTTTAGTGACTAATCGCTCAAAAGTTAGTCATCTCTTCCTTCTTCCTAATCTGTCTTAGCCTAGAATAGGGGTAGGGGCTGTCCAGTCAATAGGCCCGAGAAATCAATACCAGCTAGTCTCACACCTCACCAAAGAGAAGTTGTTTTAGGCATCACATTTGGGGTGAGTTAATTAAATGTTTGATCAAATACAGTGGACTAATTTTCAGTTAATTATTATGTATGGTCCAGGAATGATGCTATAAATCTCCAAATTAACCTTGACAGAAGGCAAACATTCCCTATCCCTGGTCAAGAAGCTCTGCCCAAACTGGTCCCCCAAGGGTGACCTTGCTGGTGTTTGAAGTACCAGTGGCATCACATGAACCTAGAAGCTACCACAGTATGGTCAACTGACAGAGTGATGGTCAATGTGCATCGAACTTGCCAAACTACTGGAATTGATGAAAATCAATATTATAGTGTTCAAGAAAGAAGAGAATGTTTTCAAACTGATTGTGGTAGCAATTGTACAATATTGCTTGATATGATTGGTATGCTAGCTATTTTAGCTCACAATAAAATTATTTTGGAAAAACATTTGATATTACATTTAGCTTCCTTGCATGAAATGAACAATTATGACAATACTTTTAAATTTATTGAGATAATTGTTGGAAAATGCAGCAAGGAATGAAATCCCAAATCCTAAAAGATAGTAGTTTAAAGGCACAGTGAGATATCATTTGTAGAATGGCTAAAGTTTAGAAAAAGAAAGAAAGAGGATACCAGGTGGTACAAGATGTAGGGGAATTGGAATTCTCATGCACTGCTGATAAGAATGTAAAATGGTACAAACACTGGAAAACAGTCAGGTCCTCAAAATCATGTTTATTATTTGACCCAGGATTTCTAGTTTTAGGTATCTATCCAAAATAAATGTATGCACATTTTATACAAAACCTCACATAAAATCTTTATAGTGGTTTCATTTAGAATAACCCCAAATTGGAAACAACTTTAATATCTATCAACTGGTTAATCCACATACTACTTAACACTGAAAAGGAACAAACTGCTGAGATGGGTAACAATGTGAATAAACTCCCAAAACATTATTCTAAGACAACATTTTGTATGGTTTTACTTATATTGAATTTCCACAAAGGGAAAAACTATACGAAAATATTTTTTAAAATGTATTCCAAACCGAGGGAAGGGTGGGGAGGGGAGTGATAAAATTGCCCACCTAACATATTGGAAAGTAAGTATGTTACTTTGAGGACTAAAGTGCTCCTGACCCAAGCCATGGCATTTTCAATCACCTCATATGCATGTGAAAGATGGGCATTGAATAAGGAAGACCAAAGAAGAATTGCTGCAGTTGAATCGTGGCGCGGGAAGAGAATATTTTAAGTACCATGGAACTACCAAAAGAACAAACAAATCTGTCTTGGAATAAGCACAACCAGAGTGCTCCATAAAGGTAAGTAGTGTGAGACTTCATCTCCTGTATTTTGGACATGTCAGGAAAGGCTAGTCCCTGGAGAAGGACAGCATGCTTAGTAAAGTAGTGGGGCAGTGAAAAGGGGAAGACTTCATCAAGGTGGGTTGACAAAGAGGCTGCATTGATGGACTCCAACATAAGAACAATTGTGGGGGTGATGCAGGACTGGGTGGTGCTCCGGTCTGTTGTAGATAGGGTCGCTGTGAATCAAAACTGACCTGACGGTACGAACAACAACTGCAAGTATGACTTTTCTGAATCTGAACCTTTGTAAGCTTGTCAAAACACTGTATGAAAGAGATCTCTAGCTCGCCATAAATACATTTCCTCTTTGGCTGGAGCACAGGGTTGGACTGCATTCCTCAGTATCATTTGCAGTTAGGCATGGTCACATGGGTTAAGTCTTGAAAAGGGTATGTAAAGGGAAGAAATGTGTGCTCTTAGTTGCTTTACCCATTCAAACGTTTTCTTACTTCTCCGTTTTCTTCCCCCATGAGCTGGCTGGATATTGACTCTCAGAATGACCTTGGAAATAAATTATTGATACTTGAAGAGCTGCTAGTAGACTGAATGCCTGAACGCTTTTTGCACAGAAGTCTCCCCACACTAATCACCTACATCACCAGTACCAACATAGGACTGTTCAGAGTAAAGGAAACATTTCTATGTTAAACCACTAAAATTGTTGGTTTGACTTATTACAGACATTAGCTGACCGCAAATGAAAAATACTACACTTCAGTTTTTCCCATATTCATCTTAAATGTATGACTAAACCAAAGATCAGGCATTATATTCTGTTTTCCCATTAGAAATTTAATCCAAATTGCCCAATGACATTCAAAATGGAATCTTCGGACCATCAATTGCTTATGTTCAAGGTCAAAAGTAAAGCTGAATAAAATTGAAGCAAATCCACAAGAGTCACAGTAGGACCTTAACTATATTGATTTTGGTATAGTTCCTCCATGGTATGGCACTCCCTTGAACTTAGAGACCATTTCAAGACAGACTTAACACATAGAACAATAATAATTAAGGGCCAGAGGAATTTGGGGATGACATCAAGAACATCATACATTAAGAAAGCAAAAGGTCATAAAAACAAGGTGGAAAAAGACAGAAAAGATAGAGAAAACCCAATTGGATATCAGAGGAGACCCTGAAACATGCTCTTAAACATAAAGTAAATAAGGAAAATGAGAGAAATGATGAAGTAAAAAATTGAAAGAATTCAAAAGGGCAGTTCATAAAAGTAAAGATTTATAATAAAATGTGCAAACAATTGGAGCTATAAAGTCAAAGAGGAAGAACACATTCAACATTTCTCAAGCTGAAAAAAAACTGAGAAAGAATTTCAATATTCAGGTTGCAAAATTGAAGTATTGCATGGGCAAAATCTCAAACAGCACAAGAAGGATCAAACACCGATGGAAGGGATACATGGAGGCTCTGAACCAAAATAAATTTGTTGATATGCAGCTATTTTAGGAGGTAGCATATGATCAAGAATCATTGGTATTGAAGGAAGAAGTACAACTTCACTAAAGACATTGGCCAAAAAATCTCCTGAATTTACAAACTACCAATAAGGATATTTCAACAAACTGATGCAGCATGGAAAGCACTCACTAGTCTATGCCAAGAAACTTTGAAGACAGATACTGGGTCAACCAACTGGAAGAGATCCATAGTGTGTACCTTCGAAATAAAATTATCTAAGAGGATGTGGAAATTATTAACTAATAGTTTTATTGTAACTCTGATAGTTAAGGATTCGTGTCAACCTGGCTGGGCTAGGACTACTTTGCTTGGCAGTTTAGACTTCGTGTCTGATGCTGTAGTGGGTTAGGCATCAGGCTGCTAACTTCAAAGTCCGCAATTCAAACCCACCAGTTGCTCCATAGGAGAAAGATGTGGCTTTCTACTCCATAAAGTTTTATAATTTCAGAAAACTACAGGGACTGTTTGGCTCTGTTTTGTAGGGTGTGAGGTTTGAATCCCCCATGATGAGTTAAAACACTCTAATTACTGTTATACTGAGAGTTGCAATAAGTAGCCAATAAATTGAAATTACGTTTCCTCAGGTGACCTGCTTTCAATATAAGTGGATATTGTGGGAAAGCTTGCTTGGTTTTTGCTGGGTCTTGAACCTGCACCTAGTTCATTGACCTTAGTCCTCTGGACATGAGCCACCAGTCTGTCTTATTGCCTGCCTATCCTAGGAATCATCCTTGGCCTGCCATTTGATCTGCTGAACTTAAGATTTTTTGCCTTTGCAGTCACAAAGATTTTGTCTTCCTGCTGTTCATCAGCTTATGCAGCTATGGAAGTCAGGAGAAGTGTCCAGCCTAACATCTGATCCATGGACTGGAAACTAACTGGGACTCTTGAGACTTGCCACGTATACAACTGTGTGACACATTTTCATGATATGAAATTTATATATATATATAAAGATATATATATATATAATGTGCATGTGTTTCACTGGTTTTGATTCTCTAGAAAACCCAGCCTAAGGCAAGAACCTTCAAATAAAAATTTGCTGAAGCTAGTAGAAAGAAAATGCACTTTCAACAGAACATTAGCATCTATAGGGAACTGCTAGAAATCCAAGCCATATTCAAAAAAGAAATTAGAACAAGGGATATCATTGGTGACGTCAGGTGGCTTGTGGCTGAAAGTAGAATGTTAAACCTGTGTTTTACTGACTATGCAAAGGTACTCAACCCTGTGGATTAAAAAAATTAAAAACTATGTACAACAGCATGAAGAACTCGAATCCAGAATATTTAATTGAACTCATACTGAGCTCAAATATAGACCAAGAGGCAGTCATTTCAACAGAAACAGAGGATACTACCTGGCTTAAAACTGGGAAAGGTGTGTGACATAGTTGTATCCTTTCACCATGGTTATTCAATCTGTGTGAGAAGCAAATAATTAAAGAAGCTGGATTATATGAAAAAATATGAAATGAGAACTGGAAGAAAACTCATTAACAATATGTACATGACAGTCATGCTTGCTGAAAGCAAAGTGAACTTGAAGCAGTTACCAAGGAAAATAAAAATCTACAACCTTAGTGTGTCTTGTACCTCAACATAAAGACATTAAAAATTGGCACAGCTTTACCAAAGAATGATAAATGGAGAAACCATTGAAGTTATTGAGGATTTCATTTAACTTGAAACTAGAATTATTGTCCCTAGAAGCAGTCATGAAAGAAATAAAATGAAATGCTGCATTCAGCAAATCTGATGCAAGTAACCTTTGCAAAGTGTGTAAAAACAAAGATGTCACTTCGAGGACTAAGGTGTTTCCAATTATGTACTTCATATGCATGTGAAAGGTAAATAGTGGATGAAAGCGACCAAAGATTAACCATTGCCTTTGTTTTTTGGTGTTGTTGAGCATTTTTTCATACACCATGGAGTCCCAGGAAAATGAATAGGCCTCAGAACAAGTCCAGCCAGCGGAATACTCCTTAGAAGGAAGGGTTGTGAGGTGTCATCTCACTTATTTGAGTCATGTCATCTGGAGGGATCCATGTCTGGAGAACATAAAGTAGAGGGTCTGCAACAAAGGACTCAAACATCGCCACTTGTGAGGATGGAGCAAGATCAGGCAGTGTTTCATTGTGTTGTACCTACGAGGTCTCTATGAGCTGGAATTCAAGAATATCTAACAATGAGAACATATAGAAATACCGTATATTCTCGTGTAGATGCTGTTTTTATTTTTCTCTGTAATGATTTGTTTTAACCTTTTTAATTTTTATTTATTTTTTAATCATTTTATTGGGGGCTCATACAGCTCTTATCACAATGCATACATGCATCAATCGTGCAAAGCACATTTATACATTAATTGCCCTCATCATTCTCAAAACATTTGCTCTCTACCTAAAGCCCTGGCATCAGCTCCTCATTTTCCTCCTCCCTCCCTGCTCCCCCCTCCCTCAAGGACCCTTGATAATTTATAAATTATTATTTTGTCATATTTATACTGTCCAACATCTCCCAGCACCCACTTTTCTGTTGTCTGTCCCCCGGGAGGAGGTTATATGTAGATCCTTAAAATCGGTTCCCTCTTTCCAATCTACTCTCCCTCCACCCTCCCCCTATCGCCACTCTCACCACTGGTCCTGAAGGGATCATCTGCCCTGGATTCCCTGTGTTTCCAGTTCCTATCTGTATAAGTGTACATCCTCTGGTCTATCCAGACTTGCAAGGTAGAATTGGGATCATGCTAGTGGGAGGGGGAGAAAGTATTTAGAAACTAGAGGAAAGTTGTATTTTTCATCGTTGCTACATCGCACCCTGTCTGACTCTTCTCCTCCCTGAGACCCCTCTGCAAGGGGATCTCCAGTGGCCTACAAATGGGCTTTGGGTCTCCACTCCACACTCCCCCGCTCATTCACTATGCTAAGATTTTTTTGTTCTGATGATGCCTGATACCTGATCCCTTCGAGACCTCATGATCCCACAGATAAGTCAAGTTTTTCAGTACATTTTAAAAGCAGTTTTTGTGGTAAAGCTAGGTGCCTCAGCTGATATTGGGGTCGGCTTATACTCGAGTATATATGGTACATGTCAAATACAAATGTAGTTTAAATATGTCTTAATACTATTCACTTTTTCTCTGACCCTCAATTTTAATCTTTCTTATTTAGCCATAGGAAAAATTGATTAGGGCTAATTGGCAAGGGAGGACATTCCTACTAATAACAAAAAAGTGAGGAGTAAAGTATGCTATGTTGATTACTCAATTGCTTCTAACACTGAATAATCATTGTTCTCACTGACTTTGTATATAATTCTATTTTCACATCTGCGTGTAGGATATTGACCCTCCGTGTTTTTAATGTATTAATTTCCTTTCCCTTGTGGTGCAAATTAATTAGCTAGTCAATCATCTGGTGAAAGAAGATTCTCCAAGAATAGGTGGAGGAGACAGAACTTGATAAATGAAAACAGAATTATCTGTATCTTTCACCTCTTGGGAACTGGCATACTGAACTAAGTTTCACAGAATAAAAAGAGCAAGAAAAGATCAAGACTACTTATAGCCAGCTAAAGTATGAGATAAATATTATCTAATCACAAGGTTACCTCTATATCCTGTTCCTTTAAGAGGAAACACTTGCTGCATTTTCAAATCTCCCTAGCAGGAACTATCTCCTATAAGCATGAGTTAAAACTCTACCGAGTCGTGATTGTCTCTGTGGTTTCTCATACCATCGCTATGCAGCAGAGTGCTCCTGTTTGGAACCTTTCATTCATTACCTGTCACAGCTGCCACACAGATTACACTGTCCAATTCCCAATTCGATGTATTCAGAAGCTCCAGTTCGGAATTGTGATTTGGATCACCTCTGGATACGTTCTTTTGCATACACAGGCTAGTCTTTTTGTTTTTCATCTAATTAAATGTGCATCTTTTTGGGGGGTATTTTTATCATTCTGCACATCAGAGAGATGAAAAGATTCGTGTGCAAAGTGCTTAATATTGCCCAGGAAGAATACTGCTTTTATATTATGAGAACGTATTTCATGATCAACCTGATTTTGTTGTTTTTGTAATTGCCCTGGTTGCTATCAGCAACATCTGCCTGCAGAGTCGCAATTCACAGAACATCTTTTCAGACGAGAAATCTGACCAGGGTATTCTGCACCAGGTAATTTGATTCTTTTTTCAGTCTTCTGGAAAAAGAATCAAATTTATGCTTTCTGGGTTAGTGATGAAATTCAGGGTTTTTATACATTTTGGCTCCAAGTGCTGGAGCCTTTCCTAATTAGCTGCATTATTTAAAATTATTAATTTAGCCACTCTTTATTTTTACCTTTTGTAGATACAGGTGAAAATGTTGCACATCTATTAGAATTAACTGGTTCCTAATCATATCGATGTGAATGATGGTTGGGGGCAGAGTGGAGACCCAACACCCATCTGTAGACAATTGGACATCCCCTCACAGAAGAGTCATAAGGAAGGAATGAGCCAGCCAGGGTGTAGTCCAGCAGCAACAAAACATACAACATTCCTTTAGTTCTTTAGTGCTTTCTTATCCCACGCCACTATCATGACCCCAATTCTACCTTACCTATCTTGCTACACCAGAGTATGTACCCTGGTACAGATAAGAGCTCTCTCCACAGGAGCCCAGGGCAGATAACCCCCCTCAGGAACAATAATGGGAGTAGTGATACCATGAGGGTAGGAGGAAGGAGGGGAGAGCAAGGGAGAATCAATCATAATGATCAACCTATGATTTATGTATAACCAACCCCAAGCCCACTGCCCCGCAGGGGGACAAACAGCAGCAACGTGGTTGAAGGGACACAGTGGTGGGTATAAAATATGAAAATAATAATAATTTACAAATAATCAAGCGTTCATGAGGGATGGATAATGGGGGAGGGAGGGAAAAATGAGGAGCTGATACCAAGGACTCAAGTAGAAAGAAACTGTTTTTAAAAGGATGTTGGCAACATATGTTCAAATGTGCTTGACGCAATGGATGTATGGATTATTGTAAGAGACCCCAAGAAAAAGATTTTTTAAAGGAATTATCCAGTTTCTTCTGGAAGTGCAAAAGTGTTTCATGCGATCTGTGTCTCCAAAAGAGGGAAAATTTTAAAAAAGGCTCACATACACAATGTTCATCAGCAATTCCCTTGTTTCTAATCACAGGGCAGTGTATTGGTCAGCAGTAATATTAGGGCCTGCTAGCAGAACAACAGAGCCCAGAGTTTAATTTCATTCATGGTTTACTGTCATCATAGACAAACTGAGAAAATACCCATGATACAAGATCCTTTCTGACAATGACTGCCGTGCCATTCCTCTTGATTGTGTTTTTTCCAGCAAAATAAAACATATGATTTTCTGATTTAAAATGGCCAATACCAGCCCATTTAATCTAACTAGTGCTTAGGATATCCATCTTTATGCATTCCATTTCATTTTTGATCATTTTCAATTTTCCTAGATTAATATTTGCACATTCCAAATATAGGTCATTAGCAGATTTTTGTAATTGTTCCTCATTATCTCTAGTCTTGCCCCACCAGCAATAGTGATCCAGAAGGCTCCACTCCCAAAGGCTTTCACCAAGTCACCATGTGTGGTAGTTACATAATCTGCTGTCAACTTGAGATTTAAGACTGAAGGGGTGGAGTTTAGCTTGTCAATCAGGTTGCAGCTCGATGACCACATGTGGAGTCGCTAAGGAGATAAATAGCTCACTGGAAGTGACACACAAACTGAGTCCTTGCGATACATTCCTGTTGACATGATACATGGAGCTATGCTGATGACAGCCAGAGCCTAAGAGCTGGAGAAGCCATGTTGAGACGTACGCCAGCGCTATGATGCTTATACTGCCACTGGATCCACAAGGATTTCCACCCACTGACCTGTAATCTTCCTGGACTCAGCCTCATTGCATGTGTTACATGAGTCTGAACAGGAATTTATAGATTGGTATCAGATATTTGGGCTAATATTGGACTTAAGGACTTGATCTGGACTGGGCTGGGATGTTTCTCAATATACAACTGCTAGACAGCGTACACTGTAGCAACAATGAAACATACAACTTTCCACTATTTCTTAAATGCTTCCTCCCCACCACTAGCATGATCCCAATTCTACTTTACAAATCCGGCTAGACCAGAAGATGTATGCTGGTACAGATAAGAACGGGAAACCAGGACAGATGATACCCTCCGGACCAGTGGTGACAGTGGCTGTACTGGAGGGTGGAGGGAAGGTGGGGTAGAAAGGGGGAACCTATTACAAGGGTCTGCATATAAACTCCTTTCTGGAAGACAGACAACAGATAAGTGGGTGAAGGGAGACATCGGACAGTGTAAGACATGACAAAATAATAATAATTTATAAATTATCAAGGGTTCATGAGGGAGGGAGAATGGGAAGGCAGGGGGAAAAATAAGGAACTGATGCTAAGTGCTTAAGCAGAAAGCAAATATTTTGAGAATGATGAGGGCAACAAATGTACAAATGTGCTTGACACAATTGATGTATGTATGGATAGTGATAATAGTTGTTTGAGCCCCCAATAAAATGATTTAAATTATATAAATATTTAAAGAATACCAGAAAACTTCCTAATTAAATGAAAATCAAAATTGAAATAAAATAGAACCTTCCTGAAATGTTGATAATCATATATTTTTATATAAAGCTCTTTCTTATGCACATGAGTGTCTATAAATTTGTTTCTCTTGTCAACTCAGACTAGCACACCATGGTTGACTCCACTCCAAGAAATCAGCTCCTCTTCAGTCAAATTTGAGTGCCCTCTGACCCAAGGGACCCATTCTCTGGCACTAACTCCAACATATTCTACTTCCATTCATTAGGTCTTCAGTATCTGACAGTGTTTTGAAGCTATGTATAAGCTTTACAGTGATTCCTTCATCTGAAGCTGGACACTGAGTCCTTCTTAACTGTCTGTTTCTAATCTCGAAGATCAACTGAAACTTTTTTTACTATTGCTGACCCTAATGGCTTTTGAAATTCCAGTGACATAGCTCCCTGTATTTCAGCATCACACAAGCCACCACAATAGGACCGACTGACAGACAAGTGGTGGATATAATATTTAGATACTTATAAAGCATTTAAAGGAGCCCTGGTGGCGTATTGGTAAACTATTGGTCTGCCAACTGTAAGGTCAGCAGTTGGAAACCAACAGATGTTCCTTGGGAGGAAGACAATGCTTTCTATGCCTATACAAAGCTACAGCTTGTAAACCTACAGGGGCAATTCTACCCTGCCCTTTCAGGCCTCTCTCTATTAGTCAGAAATGACTGGATGGCAGTGAATGAGAAATACATATATAGGGGCTTCAAAAGCTCACAAAAAATTCCATTGTCTAAAACACCTTTAAGTGAATTCGGTGAATATTTACAGAAATGATCACTTTTCCATTCAACAAGTTGTACACATTTTATTTCACATCAATTATTGCAATCCTTATAATATAATATTCTTCTTCCTCTTTGTGTTGTCGGTTTTAGTTCATCCTTTTTCCTAACCCTTCTGAATTTTATTCTTGGATAAATAATGAACTTTTACTCTCTAATGGTTGATTAGTCTAAGGTGTGAGCACATCCCTTGTTATTGGTTTTTTAGATAACTATCTACTCTGTATTTGATAATCAAGCCTGAGGGGTGAGTTCATTTCTAGACCTGAGGGGTGGTTAAGGATCGCAGTCTCAGAGGTGTCAGCATTCTCTATCCAATTAGTAAGACTGGCCTTTTTTATTATTTAAAATTTTGTTCTACATTTTTCTATCTAACTATTCTATTCCTTAATATTTTAAATTTATTTTCGGATGAACTTTTTGAAGTCCCTCATCGGGTGTGTGTGTGTGTGTGTTTTGTCTATCGGACCCTGGTGGTATAGTAGTTAGGCATTGGGCTGCGATCTGCATGATTGTCAGTTCAAAACTACCAGCCGGTCTATGGGCGAAAGACTGGGCTTTCTATTCCCATAAACAGTTACAATGGCAGAAACCCACCGGAGGTCTTTATGAGTCAGCAATGACTCAGTGGCAGTGAGCAGAGCTGTGTATTTGTATTTCCCTACATGTACTCTTATCTATACCTTTACACATATCAGTAAATATTTCTTTTTCTTATAAAACTTCTCAATCATTAAGAAACCAGGTTCTCACTATCCACTATACCTCATTTTTTGGTTGCCCCCTATACAAATGTACAGCACTTTCATAATTGCTAACTTGCACACCCATGAAAAACAAATTTATCAACTAGAGTACACAGTTTAAATACAGTTTCTTTTGTCTTTATTCTTATAGTTTTTGGTCAAAACATTGATTGCCATCTCCTTCTATAAGATGCTTCATGTAATTGTAATAAGGGTAGATCATTTTGTCTCAGGCTACAACCCCTAACATCTTGGTTGATCTTTTAAAAAACAATTTCTTAGAATACATACACTCTATATTACGTAAAATTCTATCAGTCTTGATAAATGCATGTGATCTTTATGGTATAGTTCCTACGCTATAATTGTACAGAAATTTCTTCACCCTAAAAGTTCCCTTGTGTATTCTCTTTGGAGTCAATCACTCCTCCAACTTCTTAGAAACACTGATTTGTTTTCATCCACTTATTACATTCACTTAATTAAAAAAGCATTTTTGGGGCATGTTCTTACAACTCTTATAACAATCTTATATACATAAATTGTATCAAGCGTATTTGTTCATGTTTCCATCATTATTTTCTAAACATTTACTTTCTATTGAGCCCTTACTATCAGTTCCTGATTTTTCCCTTCCTGCCCCACCCTTGTGACACCTTGATAAACTATAAATTATTGTGTTCATATCTAACACTGACCGCTGTCTCCCTTCCCCCCATGGTTTCTGTTGTATGTGTGCCTGGGGTGGGGGAAGGGAGGGAGGGGAGTTATGTGTCAATCTTTTCAATACATTCCCTCTTGCTCCCCACCTTCCCCCTACCCTCCTGGTATCGCTACTCCCATTCCTGTTTCTGGATTCTGTGTGTCGTGAACTCTTATCTTGTTTCTGTACCTGTGCTCATGTTCTGGTCTATACCACTGTGAAAGACAGGACTGGGGTCATGATAGTGGGGGATGAGGAAGTCTCAAGGAATAAGAATAATATTATGTGTTTCATCGGTGCTACATTTGCACCCTGGTTGACCCATGCCTTCCTTGTGACCCTTCTGTAAGGGGATGTCACATTGTCTTTAGATGGGTTTGGGCCTCTGTTCTGACCCTTCCTAGTTTTCAACAATATATTTGTTTGTTTGGGGTCTTCTGATGCCTGTTACCCAATCCTGTTGACACCTCATGACTGTACAGGCTGGTGTGCTCCTTCCATATGGACTGTTGCTTCTCAGCTAGGTGACTTCTTGTTTAACTTCAAGTTTTTAAGACCCCAGATGCTATATCTTTTGATAGCCGCGCACCATCAGCTTTCTTCACCCCATCAGCTTATCTACCCATTTTGTCTTCAGTGATTGTGCTGCTCATGTGAGCATCACAGAATGCCAGGTTGTTAGAACAAAGTGTTCTTGGATTGAGGGAGAGCATGAGCAGAAGCCCGAAGTCTGTCCACTATCTCAGTGTATTATCCAATAAATATAAATATAGGCCAGTGACTCTACTTTTATAAATTTATATATTTACATATGTATACACCCTTGCTTATATCTCTATCTGGCTTTGCTTCCTAGATCTTTCCTCTGTTTCCTCCTGGCCCACCATCATGCTAGCTCTTCTTCCACCTCTTGGTAATTCCTCTCTACTAGATTACTGTTGCTCCAGCACCCCTAGTATCTCTACACCCTCCTTGTTGTTGATTTTAATTCCCAGGTT
Organism: Tenrec ecaudatus; assembly: GCF_050624435.1. Classification (NCBI taxonomy): domain Eukaryota; kingdom Metazoa; phylum Chordata; class Mammalia; order Afrosoricida; family Tenrecidae; genus Tenrec; species Tenrec ecaudatus. The sequence goes on along the minus strand of NC_134548.1, from coordinate 115,404,993 downwards.
ATTCCCCTGTTTATGACATTGCTTGCTCACTGCTCCCTTCCCCTGCCTCCTGCTTCCCTCAAATCCCTCTGGAACCGTCAGTCCCGTTGCTTTCTCCTAGAGCTTGCTTCCCATGTCCATTTTATATAAGTAAGCAAACTAACAAGAACAGAGGCCAAACACAAAGAAAACAAAAGATTGAATAAAAAAGTAAGGAAAACAAACTAACAAAAATAGATAATAATAACTTGCCAAACAAACAAAAAGACATACATAATTCCAAATCTGTCCCCTGATCTTTACAACTATCTCCCCACTGATCCTGGAGGAATTCTGGGAGTTGCCCCTCCTAGCCTGAATTCTATTTTGTGGCTTTCCTTTGCTCCTGTGGCTTATCCATTATGTCCCCTTCTTGGTTCACCCTTCTGTGGGGGTGTTAAATAGACTAACTCCCTGCTTTGTGTCCCCAGTGAGGGGACATCATGTCTTGAGCTGTTGTTGGCCCTAAAGTCCTCTTTGTGCCTTAGCAGCTCTTTGCAGGGATGTTGTTCTCCGGGTTTGGTGTGCCAAAATGGGGTCTAGAATGCCCCTCTCTATTTTCCCTTTTCTTGGGTTGCTTCCATGTGGGCATGGCATGCCAGGTCCTCTCCCCAACCTGTAGGTTTAGTATTGTCCTCTAGCACATACTTCTAGGGAGGGGTTCAATATTGGTTGGGCCTACATTTTGTTATGCTGAAAACCCTAGGCTCTGCTCTGGAGATTAGCTTCCTGGTTACCTTGTTATATTAATGGATGCTAAAGGACAGAGTTCTGCAGGCTTACATTTAAAGTTACAAAAAGGACCACAGTCTGCAATTGAAAGCGTTTTTACAAAAACAAAAATCATTTCCCTTTTTACAATGGGCTTGTGGAGTGTCCTGGTATCAGGGCTGTGCTGTGCTGTCCCCCAGGGAGGGCAGACCAGATTAGCAAAGTGCTTTGGGGGCCAACTGGATCTAAATTTGCCCCTGGCTGCCTTCCTGTGTCCCTCTAACTCTATCCCGTCAGCACTGCCAGTTGTGCTTTATGAAAGTGTATTCTGTCACTGGTGAATATGCCAGCAGCTCTATTGTCTAATTATCTGTCATTGCCCATGCTGGCAGGTGTGGAGCTGGGGCGAGGCGGAAAGGGGGTGGATGAGGATGTCACTCTGTTCCTGGCTGGAGAGGGAATTTGCAAAACTCTAGTCTAGGGACACAGGGAGGCTAGCAGCAGAGAACTCCATTGTGAGATCTTGTGGCTAACTCTCAGAAGCTCTCTGCGAGTCTGGGATTATGACCACTTTTAGACAGCAGCATAGGGAAATTACTGCTCGCTGTGGGAAGAGGACACAGGAAGGGGTGGCAGATACCGCCCTGCTGTACCTGGAGAGGGATTAGCAGAACCCACAGGCAGCCACAAAAAACTTAGAGCATTTCAAGGAGTTATTGAATCACTTCATGGGATGAAAATCAAAGGTGGAGGTCTTAACCAGCCCATAGTACACTGAATCTATTTTTAGCACCCAGCCTCCCAGTATTGGCTTCCCTACTTCTTAATTTTCTGGTCTGACAGCAAGAGTGCCAGGCGGGTGATTCTACCTGGACATCATCTTGAATCTCTCTCCACTTATTACATTTTAAAGATGTAATTTCCCAGCAAATTAATTTCTGTTCATTGCCTCACCAATATGCATGTAAACTCCATAAGGACAGGGACAATTCATATTACCTTTTCAATCACCAGAAAACTTTGTGACTTGGGAGTGTTGAGTGTATTTTGGGTTCTTAATATACATCTCCTGAACAATGGTAACTTAGTAGTTAAGAGTTGACTTCTTTCATTTAGACCTGATAATATTTTGTGATGGACTAGGCAAAAATAGTCTCTGGGGATACCATATTTTCTCTTCCTTCCAGAACTTTACCAGTGGAGGGCGAAACATGTACACAGAAAAGTGTAGGAAGTAATGACTTTCAGCTGGAGCTTCTTAGGAAAGGCTTCATAGAGAATATAAAAATGATTTCTACTTAAAGGATTCTATTATACTTTGTCACAACCATTCTGTCAGTATGTAGCACTATGGTTTATGCATGTTGCTCTAATACTGGAAGCTGTAACACTGGTACTTCAAATAGCAGCAGAGTCACTTATAGCGAGTAAGTACTAGGAAGAAGAACCTGGTGATCTACTTCTCAAAATAATGGCCAATGTAAACCTTATGAACAGCAATACAGCAAATAATCCCAAAATTGGATGATATGTAGAAGAATGCATCATCAAGATTAGAGGAAGACTAATTAACAACCCATCCTATACACATGCTAAAACTTTGCTTGCTGAAAGCAAAAAGGACTTGATAAGGAAAATAAACCTACAGATTTTAGTACAAATTATATCTCAACACAAATTAAAAAATCCTCACAACTGAACTGATAAGCAACATAATGATAAATGGAGAAAAGATTTAAATTGTAAAGAATTTCACTTTCATTGCACCTACAACCAGTACCCAAGGAAGCATTAGTTAAGATAGTAAATGGATTGCATGGGTAATTCTACTGCACAAAATGTCTTTAAAGAGTTTAAAGGCAAATATATCACTTGGAGAAATAAAGTGGACTTGACTCAAGACATGGTAGTTTCAATTTCTTTCTATGCATGGAAAAGCTGAACAATGAATAGGGAAGAACAGAAAAGAATTAATGCACTTAAATTATGATGTTGGCAAAGAATATTAAATATGCCATAAACTACTGGCAAAATGAACAAAAATGTCTTAGAAGAAGCAGAGTAAAAATGATTTTTAGAAATAATGATGATACAATATAGCGATGAACTCGGGCATCTCACTACTTTCTCTCCCAAACCAAACTTACTGCCATTGAATAGATTTCGATTTACGGTGACCCTATAGGACAGGGTAGAACTGCTTCTGTGAGTTTCTAAGACTGTAACCCTTTCTGGGAGTGGCCAGCACTTCTTTTCTCCCATAGAGTGGCTAGTGGTTTGAAACTTCAAACCTTGTGGTTAGCACCCCAACATTTAGCCTACTACACCGCCAAGGTTCCAATAGAGTAAAAGTTAACCAAAAATAGAGGAAACCCCTCAATGAAATGCATTGACACAGTGAGTTCAAACATAGAAATAATTATGAGGATGGCGCAAGACAAGGACAAGTCTTATTCTATTGTACAAAGGGTCTTTAAAAAGTTCAGGGGAAAATAAAATGAAAAGCTAATGGGATTTTTCAATGAACATTTAGAAACCTCATCATATATAGGGTTGCTATGGGTTAGAACCAACTGGACAGCTTCTAACAATATTTTAATATCTGGAACATCCCATGCCTTATAGTTGATATTCTGTAAACACTTGTACATTTCATAAAACTCTTCTAATCAGTCTTTCATTGCTAGCTTTTCTTTAACATTAGATAACACCTAGAGGTAAAAGGAAAGACCTCCCCTTGAGGACAGATATACCAGGCACTTTACTATGCCATGTACATAATTTTTCTTATAGATGACTCAGAAAATAAAGTCAGCTGTACACTTTCATGCAAATATTGTCACCATTTCCAAGATGGTACAGAAAATCCCCAAGTGCAATTGGCTTTGTATTTATGACTTAGGATTGATTTTAATTGGAACCATATATGTAGGTCCAGAATAGTGCACTGTAGTATTTGCCTTGCTGCTCAGCACCTCCCCCAGACTGCTCATCATTCCAGCTCCTCTTTGCCAGATTGATCTTCCTAAACTACTTTGATGTCTTTAATCACTTACTCAAAAACATTGATAGTTTCCCACTGATCGATGAATAAATTCAAAATACCTAGCTACAGTGAGCAAGGACTGTCACTAATTTATTTTGTCAGCATTCACTTCCATCCTGCCAGCCCTTAAAAACTTGTCCACTTTAGTTAAATGATTCTTTCTGCTGCCTAAGCACACTTTCCCACGACAGTTCTGTCCGTTTTTCTTACTCTGGTGGCTTGTGTGTGGCTGTGATACTAGAAGCCATGCCACTGATTTTTCAAATGCCAGCAAGTCATCCATGGGGAACCGGTTTCAATGGAATTTCCAGACTAAGAATGGCTTGGGAAGCAGGGAGTAGCCATCGAAAACCTTAGGAATAGTAGAAGAATATTACCAGCTCTGATGCCAGAGGTTGAGTCCCTCAGGTTGGAAGGCACTCAAAATCTGCCTGGGAAAAACCTGCCTTCTCAAAAGAGAGTTGCCCTCAATGACATGGACGGAGTACAGCTTTCCGGATCTTCCTTCATTTATTGACAGGCATGACTGGGGGGAGGGGGAAGCACCTGAAAAACAACCCTTAATAATCAGCAAGTTAAAATGTATGAAATATGACACTAGGAAAATTTGAAGTCATCAGAAATGAAAGGGTACACATAGCGATCTCTATCCTAGACATTAATGAACCAGAATGGACTGGCATTGGCGATTCTGAGCCACACAATTGTCTGGTTTGCTGCGCCAGGTATGACAAACCCAATAGGAGTGGTTTCACATTCAGTTTCAAAAATAACCAAGCTGTCTAGGATAAAACAATATGTATGTGCCAACAGTGACACACAGCAATTTTTTTCAGATTTACCCACCAAGCACAAATGTTGGTGAAGGAACTAAAGAATTCTACCATTTTCCAGTATGAAATTAACTAAATATGCATTCAAGATGTATTAATAATTACAGCAATCAGAATGTGAAAGTCAGTAATTAAGATGAAGGATCCCCAAAACTTCACTGCCGTCAATTTGATTCTGACTCATATTAGCCCTATAGAAAATAATAGAACTGTTCCAGTGGATTTCCAAGACTCCCTATCTTTGTTCCTCAGAATGACTGGTGGTTTGGAAATGCTGGCCTTACAGTTAGCAATCCACTACATCACCTAGAGGAAGGATCCTAGAGGAAGAAGCAGTAGTTGGAAAATATGGCCTCACTGATAGAAAAGAAGCTGATAGAATTTTAAAAGGCCAACAGATTATTCATTGCAAATACTTTTTTCAGCAACATAAATAATAAGTATATACATGAGTCTCACCATGTGGAATACACAGGAGTCAAATTGACTATATCTGTGGAGCGATTCAATGGATTCACTCAATATCATCAGCCAAAACAAGGTCAGGAACCACCAGTGGAACAGAACATATGTAAGTTTAGGTTTAAGTTGGAAATTTTGAAACGGGTTCATAACAACAAAAACAGTATCTAGAGTACATCCCACCTGAAATTAGAGAATATCTTTTAAAAATTTGACACATTGAACTGTAATGAAAAATGACCTGACAAGCTGTGGGATGAGATAAGAAAAATCATGCATGAAGAAAGTAAACTGTTATTGAAAGGCAAGAAAGAAAAGATCAGAGTAGATGTCAGAAGAGCCCATGAAACAAGCTCTTCATGATAGAGTTGCTGAATCTCATGGAAGAAACAATGTAACTTAAAAAGTACCTATATACTAGAATATCAGCCGACCCAAGTATAAACCGAGGTACCTAATTATTACCTGGGAAACCAGAAAAACTGATTGACTTGAGTATAAGCCTAGGGTGAAAAATGCAGACGCTATTGGTGAGTTTCAATAATAAAAACAAATGAAAATAAAATTACAAAAATTGAGACATCAGTGGGGTAATGTATTTAAATATTTATTTTAAATAGAAAACATAAATAAAAGCACAAGTCATTTAACATTAGTAAACCAGCACAATAGGTGGAAAATAGGTTCAACAAAAACAATAAGGTATCAACAATGATACCTTAAGAGTACTATTCCCTGAGCTCAATCAGCAGCCAAGCTAAAATGTAAAGAGTTAAAATCCTTCAAAACTGGATTCCTCCTCATCATCTGTATCCCAATGCAGAGCTTCAGCTGGTGTGAGGTCATCATAGATGCTGTCCTCGCTGGGGTACCACTGACCTGTGTATAAGCTGAACCCCAGTTTTTGAGCTCATTTTTGTGCTGAAAAACTTGGCTTATACATGAGTATATACAGTAGGTTAAGTTCAAAAGGCAGATCCAGCAGACAAATGTTATTGGTATTATAATTATATGTGCAAAAACTTGGGATTAGAAAGCCAAAAATGAAGAACACATTCAGCATACCTCTAGTTTTGTTTTTTTCCTTAAGAACCTTGAAAAAATTTCAATCCTCAAGTTGCAATATTGAAGACTCAAAGAAAGCTTCAAAAGAAAGTAATAGTAATACGCAATCAATATGCCACAAATAAGTGGTTGATTTTGAAGACACTTCAACTGATGATATTGAAAAAAGAAATCCAAGCTATACGGAAGGCTTGAGCCAAAAAATAAGGTTCCAGGAATTGACCAAATACTAATTGAAATGTTTCAACAAGATGATGAAGCACGGCAAGCATTCATTCCAACAAATTTGGAAGACAAGCTACTGGGCTAACTAACGAAAAGTTCACTCCAAAGAAAGACTGTGAGTTCTAGCCCCATATCTGGATGGTTCTTAAGTGCGTGGTTGTGTACTCAAGGGTTACATTAAAGAGACACAAGACAAGGCATGCAAAGGCAAACCTCTACCAATGGAGACAGGAACCAGAATGAGGCAGTAATATATTCTCACATGAGTTTATATAATGTCGGGTATATGAGCCATGGTAAACACATATGTAGCAGGAAGGGGGTGTAGTAGAAAGACACCCATAACATGCGGGGGGAAGAGCTAGAAGTATACACACAATAGGAAGGGGATGCACTGGAGGCATACATATGACAGGAAGGTACATCTAGACAAGATGGGCAGGCTCTAGAACCAAGATGGTGACCTAACCTTGGTTGTCTCTGAGTTGGCTTGACCTTACGTGTGTCGCTGAGCTCTTCTTTAGGGGAACAAACTATATTCCTTATTAGAAGGGAGTGGGCCCTACTCAGGGTGGGACAGACAAAAGGGTCTGATTGCTTTTGATGGCAGACCACTTTCAGGCCAATAGCCTTCAGGCAGTTGACCTTTAATCTTGTATAGTAGCAACCATGTGCTTGCAAGCACCTTAATATTGGTATTTTTATGGGGGGGAGCTCATGGGGAGTAACTTTTACTTAGGAAAATGTGACTGGAATGCGTCTCTAGCCCACGAATGTGAAGGCCTCCCTCCACAGGATCCCTGGTCTCCCAGACTTCTTAACCTATGGACATTAAGATTTTGTCCGCATACACTCTCTTCCCTGTTCTGTTTCCCACAAAAGAAAACCAGATCCAATGAAAAAATTAAGGAAAAATATCATTAATATCACATGGAAATAAAATTTTGCTGAAGCTATTTGAAGATTTCCTCCAGCAGTACATGGACTGTAAGCTGCCAGAAATTCACATCAGGTTCAAAAGAGAATTCTCTCAAAAGGAGTACCACCAGAATATTCCTTTGCAGCAAGAATGCTCCCACGCACTTTAACCATGTTATCACATGTGACCAGTCCCATGTTGGTAATGAATGGGTCATCGAAAAAGTGGAGACCCTCAACCAGATAAGGTGACACACTGACTGCAAATATCGGCTCAAATATAACAATTCTGGGGAAGACAATGTTTTAGTCTATTATACATAGTATTGCTATGAGTTGAAACCAACTCAACAGGGCCTAACAACAAGAACAAGACTCCTTTAAAAAGTCCCTGTCTCCATGCATTTCTTTTTAATTAATCATTTTTATTGGGAGTTCTTACAGATACCATAGCATTTCATAATTCAATTAGATCAAGAATAATTGTACAATTGTTACTACAATAGGTTTCCAAACATTTTCCTCGAACTCTGAGATCAGCTCCCCGCCACTGCCCCCAGGAATTCTTATTCCCTTTTTATTCTTATTATATATTATTATTTGGGTGATAGGGAGGGTTTCTGTATCTTACCCCATCCAATATATCCATTCACCTACAACTATGTCATTCATTCCCCTGGAGTGGGGCTATACAATTATCCTTGCTATCATTCCCCCAACTTCCTGTATCCTCAGGGAATCATAGTTCCCCTTACGGTGTGCAGCAAAACAGGCCTGATTTGTGGCAGACGGGGAAATGGTTTTGCCACCACGACAATGCACCTGCTTGCAGCCATCTCAGTGACAAAAGGCAGCATGTCTCTCTTGCCCCATGCACCTGACTCAGCTGACCTCATTCTGTGCGACTTCTTTTTGTTTCCACGAATGAAGAGGGACATGAAAGGAGAGCAATTTGACGATGTATAGGGAAAAAAACGAGGGAGGTGCTGTCAGCAACAAAAACAGATGAGTTTGAAAAATGTTTCCAAGAATGGAATTACAGATTTGACAAATGTATTAAAGCTAATGGAGAGTACCTCAAAGGTGATAGGTTATTTGTAAAAAAAAAATTCAAATACATAGTTTAAAAAAAAATCCATTTTGGGGGGTACCGCCTCATAGTTCAGGGATGTGAGTAGCCTTGCTATCAGACAAAGAGTATTGTAAAGGAGATTATAGGAACTATAGTGAGGTTAAAAAGTATTATCTTATCATGTGATTTCCCTTTTAAAGTTTCAGTTTTTAATATTTTTTATTTTCTTTTAAATTGAGATGTTTCTCAATTATGCTTGTCATTATTGTTGTTTTTGTTTGCTTCCTATTTGTGTTTTACATTATTTTCTCTCTATGAAATCCAGGATAGGTAATTTTATAAAGAACATTGCTGGGTTAATGCTTACATAGGGGCATGGCAGTACAGTGACAGGGAGCTGCCAGAAGTTCAGGCTAGATTCAGAAGAGGACATGGAATGAGGGCTGTCATTGCTGATGTCAGATGGAATTTGGCTCAAAGCAGAGAATATCAGAAAGGTATTTACTTGGGTTTCCTTAACTGCAAAATTCTTCAACTGTGTAGACCATAACAAACTCTGGATAACCTTGAGAAAAACCGGGAGTTCTAGAACCTTTCATTGTGTTCATTCAGAACTTGTACATGGATCAAGAGATAGTTGTGTGAACTATTGTATGGTTTAAAATCAGGAAAGGTGTGCATCAGAGTTGTATCCTTTCACCATATTTTTTTCAATCTGTATGCTGAACAAATCAACAGATAAACTGGATTACATGAAGAACACTGTTATATCAGGATTGGAGAAAGGCTTATTAGCAACCTGCATTGTGCAAATGACACAACCTTGCTCATTTAAAGTAAGAAAGAATTCATGTACTTGCCGATGAAGATGAAGTATTATTACCTTCAGTAGTGCTAACGACTCAATGTAAGAAAGACCAAAATCTTCACAACTATCATGATAGAGAATAGGTGGAAGTCAAGGATTTTGTTTTGTTTGGATCCACAATCAATGCTCATGGAAGCAGTAGTCAAGAGACCAAAAGATGTATTGCATTAGGTAAACTGGCTACATAAGACCTCGTTAGATTACTACTGAAGAGCACAAATATTACTTTGAAGACTAAAGTGCGCCTGATCCAAGCTGTAGCATTCTTTATGGCATCATATGCATATGAAAGTTGGACGTTGAATAAGGAAGACAGAAGAAGAGTTGATGCATTTGAATTGTGGTGCTGGGGGAAAATATTGAAAGTACCATAGACTGCCAAAAGGACAAACTGATCTGTATTTCAAGAAGTAAGGCCAGAGTGTGCCTTAGAAGCAAGGATGGAAGGAGTTTGCCTTACATATTTTGGATATAGTATCAAGAGAGACCAGTCCCTGGAGAAGGACCTCATGTTTGGTAAAGAATAAGGGAAGCAAAAAAAGAAACAGGTGCTCAATGAGTGGATTGACACAATGGCTGCATCAATGGGCCCGGGCATAAGACCAATTGTGACAATTCCTTAGGACCCTGCAGTTTTTCATTCTGTTGTGCATAGGGTCACCATGGGTCAGAGTCAACCCGATAGCACCTGAAACGAAAACAACAGGGCCATGGCATGGGGCAATGGGAGAAAATGAGGCGCTAACTAACAACAATGAGAAGGAGAAGAAAATGTTCTGCAATTGATTGTGGTGATGATTGTACAACCCTTTTTAATATAATTGAATGATAAAATTTTATGACATGAAGTATTTTCCAATAAAGCTATTTTTTAAATTCTAACCTAGAAAACCTTATGTCCTAGGAAGATCTACTCTGTCACATGGGATCATATGAGTAGAAATCAAGTTGATAGCACTTAATAACATGATATTTACAATTAGCGCTACCAGGTAATTAGTGCAATGAAGCTATTTGTCTACCAGGCAAGGATAACCATTTTGCAAACATCTCGGTGGACTGGGCAGGGAAGTTGTCTGCTTTCATAAAGGTTTATAGCCTTAAAAATTCTATAGAGAGTTTCTAAGAGTTGGAAATGGCTCAATGGCGGAGGATATAAATTCATACATTTTCTGAAACTTTTGGAAAGTTGTGTATTTTACATGATGATTATACATAATCAGAACTGTATATTACTGCAAGGGGAGACTAGAAAATTAATACCCCCAGTCAGGGTTTCTGAGTCTTCATTTTAGATGTTATTAGTATTTGCAATAAGGTTGAAAAATGATATTAATATTATAACCTTAAGAGTCACACAATTACTTTTAAATGCCACTTACCTTCCTGTCATCACTATAGTATAGCTAGCTGTATTTCACGGATTGGTTTAAGTGTCTAGAACTTTATTAAATGTTTGAGCTTTAGCTATGTTTCAATTCCTTTAGTCACAAAGCAATCAAAGACAGTCACTATATCATATGAATCATAACTTTACTATTTTTTTTCAGTTAGTTCAAGGATCATTTGTTGGCCTTTAGGAGTGTTTTCCAGTCCAGTCTGTTGGGGCACCACGCCCTGGCCCCAAAGTCCACTTTCAGCATTCCCTGGGGACCTTGCTGCTCCATTCCCTTGCTATTCCGCTGCACTCACCCAGTGCTTTGCCTCGGTGTCATGGGATCAGGTCAGGCGCAATTCCCACATAACTTTACTATTTTAAGATAGAATAATATATGGCCAATGTGAGAGTAAATCTGGAAGTATTAAGTTTCTGCATCATGCATGTACTGGTTTATTCTGACCAAAAAGTGTTTAAATACATCTCGGTGATGTGGGTGCAAATAAGTTCTCCAAATAACACATTTGTCTGAGTCTCATTAGGAGGTGTTCTAAAAAGACATCCAATCAAAACAGTGGCTTCTGAGAGGAATTCCAGGGCAGTTCAATTTTAGGCAGAAGGGTCAGCTCAGCAAGTTATGGTGAATCTTTATCTAAATCACTAAAAATCATTTTCAATCCATGTATATTTTCCTATGAGAAAAAGAGAAGGGTATGATAACTTTTTTCTGAGATTCCAAAAGGATATCTTGGTTTTTTTTTTAATTGGGGGATAGAGGACAATCATGTGGGCCTATTGTGAAGAAGTTTTAAGAACATTGAAAGCTGCATTGGTGAGAAAATGCCAGGAATGTTGCACCAAGAACAACAAAAAAAATCATCACCACAATGCCTCTGCTCATTCTTTGAGGCTGGCTTGTGAGAATTTCTTTGAGAATCCTTATCCTATCTACCTTATAATCCTGATCTCGCCCTTTCATGCTTCTTTTTGTTCCCCCAATGCAAAGAGCACTGAACTGGAATAGGGTTCGATTCTCTCCAGGCTGGTCACATTACCACTGAGTAAATCGAAGAGCACAGAGTTCTTTGGGCAATTATTAGACAGGTGCAAACACCGCCTTCAGATGCATATCATCTTTGACGAGGGTTAGCTTCACATTTTGATCTTTTTGTCTAGTAAAGTTCTCTATGATTTTATAGTAATATTTTTCACTATATTCATAGATTGATTGCTTGTGAGCCTTATTCTAATTGGAGAAATATAGACAGCAATATGAGTCATTGCAATCTGTTTCAAAACCACACATATCGGTTAACGGGGAAAAACAAAAAACAATCTGGATGTTCACTGAAGCCTGACCCAGAAATTAATGAGAATGTTACATTTGAATATCAATGTATATAGCTTAACACTGCAACCCATCAATAATAAATGGGAGAAAGGCTGCAAATTTAAGTTGTGAAAGGAGAAACACAGTCTTCTGATGGTTAGGTGGTTTATTAATATGTGTAAAAATATTAATACCAAACTCACTGCCATCCAGTCGATGCTGACTCATAGTGACCCTGTAGCACAGGGTTTAAGACTCTTTCAAAGTATGAAACCTTATCTTTCTTTCATGAAAGGTACACTGGGTAGAAATTTCTGATTTAAGGCCTCTGAGACGTGATTGAAATCACTATTTTGAGTTGACAGAGGCTAGAATATTAGCTGCACTGAGTATAATATCATTTCAAAAGTAGACCAGTTTTTTAAAATTAATATTACTGCTTGAAACCTGGGGTCCCAGGAATTAGAGATATTGACCAGGGTGTGTGGCTGGAATCTTCAACACTTAGAAGGAAAAGAGTTCTGGTGAAGGACACCAGCAAGGAGCTTTGATTAGGTCAAACTAAAAAAGTAAGGAAGTAGATACTGAGAACTTGGAGAAAAAGAAAGTGAATTCAGGACATAAGATAAACATAGAAAAGGGTGTTGGAAAGTTGTGGACCCAGTAGAAATTTTGGCCTGACTCTGATGACAGTTTTTTGTCATATTGGTGTTGATGAAAAGAGAGACTAAGTTTACCTATCAAATGTGCTTTCAATCTAACTCTTCTTTGCCAATTCCCACTATCACTGTTCCAACAATCTCTAATGATTGTAACCACCACAAAAGCAAGAAATATATATAGGTATTGTTCTCTACCTAAGCCTCAAAACTCAGCACAATATCAAACTCAGAGTATTTTTTCCAATTACTATCTCAATCATTCAAAAAGTATTTGTAGCACACATGCTATGTGCTTGCACTGAGGTAAGAGTTTGGTAGTCCAATAAAAATAAGCTAGGAAATATTTCTGCTCACATAAAACCTAACCTTCTAGAAGTTATAAATAGTAATCGGCATAAAGATTTAACAAAATTTAAAGTATGGAAGGTGAGGGAGAAAGAAGGAACAGATTATAAGGTCTACATATAACCTCCTTCCCGGGGAATGGATGGCAGAGAAGTGGATGAGGGAGACATTGGATGGTGTGAGATGTGACAAAATAATAATTTATAAGTTATCAAGGGTTCAGGGCGGAGGTGGGAGCGGGGAGAGAGGGGAAAACATGAGGAGCGTATGCCAAGGGCTCAAGTAGAAAGAAGGAGTTTTGAGAATTATGATGTACGAATGTATTGGACACAATTGATGTATTTATGGATTGTGATAAGAGTTGTATGAGCGCCTAATAAAATTATTTTTTTAATTTAAAGTAGTAGATTCTGTGAAGAAGAGCAGAGCAGGATATGGAGATAGAATGTTTTAGAAGTTGAAGTTTATTTTATACAGGGTTGGCAGAAGGAATCTGAGAGATTGAAATATAAGGCAAGACCTGAACAAAATAAGGAAGCAAATCATGTGAATGCCTGGATAAAGATCATTCGAGAGAAACAGAAAAGCTAGTGCAAAGGATTAAGAGTAGAAACCAACCTAATGTATGTAGAACAGAGTGAAAAAGGCAAATTAGTAAGAGTTGTTATCTGAGAGGTAACAAGAGGCTAGATCATGTAGATATTTGTTGAGTACACCTATTTCTTATTTAGTGTCTATCTTGCTACCTGTCTTTTCACATTCTGACAATAGTAAAAGTCTACTGTCCAACTATTTTGTAATTTAGCAGTAAAAAATTAGGAAATTGGCAGTTAAGTAATAAAGGAAATTGACAGGTAATGATGCAAATTGGATATTGCATAGTTATGTATTCAACCTCCATTTTATGATATGATGTAGTCATTACAAATCTGGCTATACCAGAGGATGTGCACTAGCACAGATAGGAACTGGATACAGGGAATCCAGGACAGATGATCCCTTCAGTACCAGTGGTGAGAGTGGCGATACCAGGAGGGTGGAGAGAGGGTGGGGTGGAAAAGGGGAACTGATTACAAGGATCTACATAAAAATTCCTTCCTGGGGGATGGACAACAGAAAAGTGGGGGAAAGGAGACTTTGGACAGTGTAAGATATGGCAAAATAATAATAATTTATAAATTATCAAGGGTTCATGAGGGAGGGGGAGAGAGGAGGGAGGGGAAACTGAGGAGCTGATACCAAGTGCTCAAGTTGAAAGCAAATGTTTTGAGAATGATAATGGCAACTGATATACAAATGTACTTTATACAATGAATGTATGTATGGATTGTGATAAGAGTTGTATGAGCCCCCCAAAAATTGAATTTAAAAAACAACCTGCCCTTTATATCCTAATCATTTTCCTAAGTGAAGAGTGGGTACAACTGCTCAACTTATTTTATTATCTCTATCAAAGTCATAATGACTTCCAATATGAATCTAGAAACTACAATTCATTATAGGAAAATACATTTCATGTTAATTTAATTGAACTAGGGGGGAAAGGGGGAAAGAAAGGAAAAAAATACCAACAAAACAGATTAGGGGTGCCAACTAAACCAATGCATATCTCAGTATATTTACTGACTAGGTAAAATGAGTTGTGCAGGGCAAACTAGCCAAAGGGCTAATAAAAAAACAAAAAAAATTCACTGTATGGAGTCAATTCTAACGCATAGTTACCCCATCAGACATGGTAGAACTCCCCCTGGGTTTTTGAGCTTGCAATGCTTTATGGGAGTAGAACGTTTTATCTTTCTCCCAAGGTCTGGCTGGTGGTTTAGAACTACTGTCTTTGCTGTTAACAGCCCAATGTGCAACCACTATGCCACCAGCGCTTCTAGTGGATGCTAATAGGGCCGCTTCAAGTACTATAAAGCCCCAAGGAAGGTGCTGCATAGGTAGGAAAGAAAGAAAAGTGAAACCAAGAGCTAGGAAGTTCATAAACAATGGTGTTCACTTGCCATATCCATTTTTTGGTTAACAAAATTCTCAAAGAATACTGGAAATCCCTATATAAGACAAGTAGCCACATAAAGATACCCTAAGTTAGGGAAATTTGATTTTTCTATGTGGGTTAAGTGCTAGGCTAATCACTGAAAGATCAGCAGCTCAAACCCACTAGCTCTCAATGGGAGAAAACTTAGGCAATCTGCTTCCATAAAGATTACAGCTTCAGAAGCCCTTAGGGAGCAGTTCTGTTCTGTCCTATAGGATTGCTATGAGTCAGAATAGACTTGAAGACAGGTTTGTTTCGATTTGGTATGGACTGATATTGAGCTCAAAGACAATGTAAATGGTGGAGTTCATGATGTTTCAAGATTAAACTAAACCAAGCCAAATCCATTGCTGTCAAGTCAATTATTACTCATAGCAACCATACAGGACAGGATAGGTTTTCCAAGGCAAAGATTTTAACTAAATCTTTATCGGTGCCACATGCCACATCTTTTCCTAATGGCATACCTGGGGGGTTAACCCACTACTACTTAGGTTAGCAGTCTCTTTCGTCAACCACTGCACCAACAGGGTTGAAGTGTATTTTGTAAATTAGATATAAGTTCAAATATTATTCCTCATAAACTGGTAAACTTGCAGAGAATAACACAACCTAGTCAAGAGATATGATTAAATTCAGAATCTTGCGAACCAAAGCAAGAACTGTGTATTCAAATAGGAAGCAATCAGTGTTCCACATTCTATAATTGCTCAAGCAAAACTTTCATTTTCAGGGGAAATTAGGCATGCATACTTGAGGGAAAAAGATGTGGCCTTGCCCTACAGAATCAAGCTCAATAAATATCAAAACAACATTGCACTCAGTGTCCCAGATTATAATTTACTTATTAAAAGTAATAATAAAGTACTTAAATTTTAATGTTTACCATCATCACTACTCCAACCTCAACTGCTGAGAAAAATATTCTCAGATTAAGAAACTGTATATTACAAAATGGCCAAACTTACCAGTTCTAAAGTTTTATCCAAGTGATTGAACATAACATTGTAAAAGTCTATTTTGAAAAAAAAATTTAGTAAGTTATGCTATAATTAAACTAAAAAAAGTAGTTTTATTTTAATTCATTAGAGATAGGGTTTCAAAAGGCGTGGAGAAAAAGCAGACCGTTTTACTAATGTAGTCATGGAAAAAGTTCACCATCACCGATATCAATGCCATTGAAGTCAACCAGTTACATCAGACTGCGTAATGCTTTGCTAGACTGTCCTTGGATCTTATTGGGAAGCAAGATGACCTTTATAGGGTCTTTTTACGATCACTCATTCATCAAACATAATAGCCTGTTAAAAGAATTACATGATTAATGATACTTTCTATGCACTATGGTATATTTCGTTTATGTTGTAGAATATTTCATTGTATATTGCCTACTTGTATATAAATATATATCCAGTTTTCAGAGAGCTCACCTTGACCCAATTCTAGATGGCTAATATCAGTTGCATAATAATTGCTAAAATTATTATTGAATGAATGAATAAATAAATAAATAGTTTCTTACCTCAGATTTTGTAATCTCAGACAGAGAACTGTCACTATTAATATGATGAAAATGGTACAGGCTACATAGAACAAAAAGAGTATTAACACTTCTGTCTCCAAAAATCTATAATTCCATATTACCAAAACTGTAGCCAAGCATATATTTCATCTACTGGTAAAGATTAAATAAATCCTATGTTTATAATTGGGACAAATTCTAAGAGGAAAAAAATAGACTCAAAAGGTCTTTTCTAACTCTTTGATTAATGCATAAGTTCTTCCTGAAGGAAGTAGTGTGTGTCTTAAGAACCTTGAGAAAGATTCAAGCATGATATTTGTTGCTTCACAGTGATGCTTTTTATAAAGATTTTTGACAGCCCTCCTCCCCCAGGTTGTCATACTGACATTGGGGGAAAAAATTATTCATCGCTTTGGATGTAGGAACCTAGCATTTATAAGATGCTTTATTTCTTGATATTTTGCCTCAAAATGAGATATGCAGATAACAGCTAGGGCCAGCATTCACACAAGTGCGACTCCAAAATGTTCAAGGAAAAATTGTTATGATTTAGTTCTATTTTTCCATGAAGTTTTTGACACTCCGTATAATCATGGGTAGCTGAGGAAAATAATCAATTTAATTTTGCTTATTTGTTTCCTTTTTATTGTGAATTGGGTGAAGGTTTACAGAAACGATCAGTTTTCCATTCAACAATTCATATGTATTTCACATCATCTCATTCATTGCCTTCCTTATAAGGAAACGTCATTTATTTCACTTTCTCCCTGTCTCCTGACTCTATTCCTTCTCTTCAACTAAACGTTTTGAAATTTGTACTCAAGTGATCTTTGGATTTTAATTGTTTGATTATGCTAAGGTGTGTATACCTCCCCAGTGTCATTGTTACTCCTGTAGACTTGTCTAGTGTTTGGCTCAAAATTGAGCCATGGGGGTGAGTTCATTTCCAGGCCTGAAGGGTGGCTGAGGGCCAAAATCACAGGGATTTTATCATTCTCTATCTGACAAGCAATCTAAGTGTGCTACATGATTTTGAGTTATGTTCCACCCATATTCTCCAATTTTATCCAGGACCTTCTAAGGTGATGCCTCTCTGAGCAGTTGGCAGCAGTAGCTGGGCATCATAGAGTTTTCCTGGCCTCAAAGTTGTACAGATTGATATTTCAGTGCTCCATCATTTCCGTTGGACTCGTTGCTCCTACGAGTCTTTAATTGTCCTTATGCTTTCCTCTGAAAGTGAGAGAAGAATAATTGCACCTTAGATGGCTGCTTATGACATCAGTCACTACTTACCAAAGAAGGATGTAGAACATTGCCTTTGTTGAACTAGATTATGTCAATTGACCAAGGTGACTTTGCGACTTTGGACTTGAGCCCTTAAACCGAACAACTCGTTTCCTCAAAGTGTCTGGTTATGTGTAAGTTTTTATTACTTAGCTTCCTATATGTTCTATTATGTTCATGAATATATTTAGAGCAAAGGCAAATACCCCAGTACAAATATCCCCTGTCAAACCTATGTATAATTGTGGGTATACTCCCAAACCCTTTTAGCCTTTGTGTCTACCTAGGCATCTATTTATTATAGATCACAGTTATTATAATATTTCATATGTAGCAGTACTATGTATATAACAGTATCAAACTCTGTTGTTATTAACTTTTGCTCCCATCCCATTCTCTTCTCCTGCTAACTTGGAGACTATAGTCTCTTAATTTCGGGAGCATTAGCTTCCTCATTGTTAAGGAGGTATTTTTGAGAGTTGAAGGCTAAAGTACTTCTCTTGTCTTTAATTTTGTAATTCTAATGTTTTCCCAACATTTAAATGATTATACTAAAAATGTAGAACCTGTATAATTCTTAATTTACCTAGAATTTCCTCCCTGTAACATCATTCCTCCACCCCATCTAAGAAAATCCTTTTGTGGCTTAGAAAATAAATTTATTCTAAGGCAGAGATTAGATTTCTCAAATCTAATCCAAGTTTACTGGAACATTACTTAAGCCACTTCAATCTTTTCTGGGAGAGAGCAGTATATAAATAATAAATAGATGACATGAATGTGAAACAGCATATTTAAAAGCCATATTAACAAAACTCTACAGGGTTTTTAAACACAGGAAGTAGAGACATCAAAATTGTCTGCCCCGGAGAGAGAGCTCATAGTAGGCT
The DNA here is from genome assembly GCF_050624435.1 of Tenrec ecaudatus. Lineage (NCBI taxonomy): Eukaryota > Metazoa > Chordata > Mammalia > Afrosoricida > Tenrecidae > Tenrec > Tenrec ecaudatus. The sequence goes on along the minus strand of NC_134548.1, from coordinate 115,386,326 downwards.
GGAGAAAAAAGGTATTCTAGGAATAACACATTGCAGATAAAATCTTAGAGGTGAGTAGAAGATGGTATCCAGAGATATCTTAAGCTTAACTAAAATGGTAAGGGTGATTAAGGTCACAGAAGTTAATTAAGAAATAATGCAGCTTGTCTACCATTTTCTACTGTTGTTCACCAGTCTGTTCTTCTATAAATAGGTCACCAGGCCCCTCTGGTTAGTCTCATTCTGGAAGCTCTGCTGACACTTTCCCACCATGAGTAACCCTGCTCATACTTGAAATACCAGTAGCAGAGCTTCTAGAATCACAACTCCATATAACCTACTACAGAATAACCATCGGATAGAAGAGTGGTTTCACAAATATTAAATAAGAAATAATGGGAACTGGTCACTGGGCTTGGTGATAGTAAGACGTATTCATTGCAATTAATATTGTATATACCTCATCAGAGGGAAAGCATAGTGATCAAATTGACAATACCTGTAAAAACAATGGAGAAGCTCAAAACCAGCATATAATATCATTAGTCAGGACAAATAATTAATTTCTTCTATTCAAGTACCAAGTTGAACCTGAAGAAAATGAAATAAAATCCGTAAGGGCCAAAGTAGGAATGCTCCTATATCCCGTATAACCTTATGAAGCACCTCAAGAATCAATTTCATGCACCCAACAATAATGACTGTAGAAGACCAAATGAAGTGTGGAATGACTTCAAGGATGTCACATGTAAAGAAAGCAAAAGGCCGTTAACAATGCAGGGAATAGAAGAAAGAAAAGACTAAAATGAATGTTAAAACAGACTGTACCCTTTATCGTGAACTTAAAGTGTATAAAGGAAATGGAAGCAATGAAGTCGAAGAGCTAGATGAAATTTCAAAAAGTGCCTCCAGAAGAAAAGAGAAAGCCTTCCAATGAAAAGTTCAAAGGCCTGGAGTGAGAAAACCCAAAAAGAAGTTCACACTGGGATTTTTCTCAAGTTGGAAAAAACTGAAGAAAAAAATCTATGGCTTGAGTGGCAATATTGGAAAGATGCTATGGGGGGAAAATTTGAATAACCCAGGAGCATCAAAAGAATATGGAGGTTAAGCACAGAATCACTGTACCAAAAATGATTGATCAACATTCAACCATTTCAGGAGTGCGCATATAATCAAGAGGCAATAGTGTTGAAGGAATATGTCTAAGCTGCATTGAAGACATTGGTGAAAGCCAAAGCTCCTAGAATTGAGGGACCACAAATGGAACGATTTCAATAAACGTATGCAATGATCAAAGTAATCACTTGTGTATGTCAAGAAATTTGGAAGGCGGCTACCAGCATAACTGATTGTACCTATTTTGTATTTATTCCAAAGAAAGGTAATACAACGAAACACATAAATTATTAAATATCATTACTAATATCACATGCAAGCAAAATTTTGCTGGAGGTAATTGAAGAAGTGTTGTAAATCAATGAGGATCTGCCATAAATTCAAGTCAGATTTAGAAGAGGGCGTAGAACCAGTGACAGTTGACTATGTTGACCACAACAGTTAATAACCTTTTGAAGATGGAGAATATTACTTACCTGTGCTCATGCAAAACTTAGATATTGACTAAGTAGTAGTCCTAATACTAATAGAGGCTATTGTATGGTTTAAAATCAGAAAAAGTGCGTGTCAGAGATGTATTCTTTCACCATGTTGATTCATTCTCTATGTTAATGATTTGAGAGGGTGGAATATTTTAAGAAGATGGCATCAAAATTGGAGAAAGACTCATTCGACTTATAAACAGACTGTTATGGAGATAATACAACCCTGCATTTTGGAAGTAAAGAGGACTTAAAACATTTGCCGAGGAAGATCAACGATTACTGGCTTCAGTATGGATTATACTGAAACAAATAGGGGGAATTGGATCAATTAGCAGCGTAATGATAAACAGAGAAGACTTTGAAATTTTCATGGATTTAATTTTACATAGATCTATAAGTAAAATGGAAACAGCAGTCAAGAAATCAAAGGTTATGTTGCATTGGGCAAAACTACTCTACAAGATCTCCTAAAAGAGTTCTAATAACCTGGTATTCGATGATGCTCACCTTCCAGACACGCTGAAGCCAAAGTGGGTGCATAAGTAAATATGGAAAAGAAAGTTGATAGTGCCCCGCTATCAGAAACTATAGCATCTGGAATCTTAAAGGCTTGAAGATAAACAAGTGGCCATCTGTCTGAGAGGCAACAAAGCCAACAAGGAAGAAACACCCCAGCCTGTGTGATCATGAGCTGTCGATAAGATCCGGTATCAGGCATTTAAGATCCAGAACAAAATAATCATATGATTGTGAATGAGGGGGCATGCACAGTGGAGATCCAAAGCTCATCTGTAGGCAATTGGACATCCCCTTACAGAAGGGTCATGGGGAGGAGACAAGCCAGTTAGGATGCAGTATAGCACCGTTGAAACATACAACTTTCCCCTAGTTCTTTAATGCTTCTTCCCCGCCATTATCATTACCCCAATTGTACCTTATAAATCTGTTCTAGCATGTACACTGGTACAGATAAGAGCTGGAAACACAAAGGATCCAGGACAGATTAAATCCTCAGGACCAATATTAAGAGTAGAAATACCAGGAGGGGAAGAAGAAGGTGGGGGGAGGAAGGAGGAATTGATCACAGTGATCTATATATAACCTTATCCCAGGGGAACCGGCAACAGAGAAGTGGGTGAAGGGAAACATCGGTCAGTGTAAGGCATGAAAAAAATTATAAATAATCAAGGGTTCAGGAGGGAGGAAAGGTGGGGAAGGGAGGGGGAAAACTGAGAAGCTGATACCAAAGGCTCATGTTAAAAGAAAATTTTTTAAGAATGATGATGGCAACAAGTGTACAAATGTGCTTGACACAATGGATGGATGGATTGTGATAGAGTTGTACAACCCTCTGATAACATGATTAAAAGCAAAGTTTTCTTTTAAATGTCACTGAGGTTTAAAGTGCACCTTACCCAACCGATTGTATTTTCTTTTTAATCTTTTTATTGGGGCTCATAAGGCTCTTATCACAATCTGTACATACATCACATGAGCAAAGCACCCTTATACATTCGTTGCACTCGTCACTCTCATAATTCACCTTCCACTTGGGTTCCTGGAATCAGCTCGTTTTCCCTTTTTTTCCCCCCATCCCCCTCCCTCCCCGATCCCACCCCTGGTCCCTTGATAGTTTATAAATAATTATTATATCTTATCTTACACTCCCCGGCGTCTCCCCTCACCCACCTCCCCCTTGACAATCTCCCAGAGAGGAGGTTACACATAGATCTCCGAGATCGGTTCTCCCTTTCTGCATGCTCTTCCCTCCTGGTGTCGCCACTCCCACCGCTGGTGTTGAAGGGTTCGTCTGTCCTAGATTCCCTGTGCCTCCAGATCCCCACTGCACCGCTGTACATCCTCTGGTACAACCAGGTCCGCAAGGCAAGGTAGGATTGGGGTCATGATGGTTGGGAGGGGAGGAAGCGTTCAGGAACTAGAGGAAGGTTTTGAGTTTCATTGTTGTTACACTGAACCCTGTGTGGCCCATCTCCTCCTCACTACCCCTCTGGAAGGGGTGTTCAGCTCTCTACAGGTGGGCATTGGGTCCCCATCATGCACTCCCCCTCTTTCACGGTGACGTGATTCTCACCACCACCCCATCTTTGATGTTGGAGACCTGGTCTCCTCTGTCCTTCATGGTCACCTATGTTGGTGTGCTGCTTCCGTGTGGGCTCGGTTGCTTCTGGGCTAGATGGCCGCTTGTTTGCTTTCAAGTCTTTAAGTCCCCAGACGCTATATCTCTAAGTAGCCGGGCACCATCCGCCTTCTTCACCACACTTGCTTATGCACACTTTCGTCTTCAGCCATTATGTGAGGAAGGTGATCACACAATGATTGTTTTTGTTCCTTTGTATCTGCTACACGGTCCATTCAACACCTTATGTTCGCTTAGGCCGTGTGCTTCTTCTCTGTGGGCTTTGTTGCTTCTGAGCTAGATGGCCGCTTATTTGCCTTCAAGCCTTTAAGACCCCAGACGCTATATCATTTTTTGATAGCCGGGCACCATCAGCTTTCTTCACCACATTTGCTTACACACACGGCTGTCTTCAGTGATCATGTCGGGAAGATGGGTATCCTGCAATGGCTGCTTAGCAGGGCGAGGTGCTATTGTATTGGGGGATTATGCATGAGGAGGCCCAATGTCCATCTGCTACCCTACTACTGAACCTATAAATATATGCATATAAATCTATTGCCCCCATAAACATAAATATATTTACATATGTACATGTCTGTATTTAGGGTTCTCTGTATGCGCTTTGCCTCCTACTCCTTTCCTCTATTTCCTTTCGCTTTCCTCCCAACCCATTACCATGTTTGGCCTTCATTCTGGATTCAGTAGTTCCTCTCAGTTACCTTGCTCTTGGTCACTCCCTTCCAGTCCTCCCCTCCCCTCCCTCCTCTGTTTTAGAACCATTTGCTGTTCCCTTGTTCCTGTGTTGGTCGACACCTCCTCCCTTCCCCTACCTCCCACACTCTCATGTCCCTCCAGGACCGTTGGTCCTGTTGTTTTCTTCTCTCATTATTTGTCCAGCCTATCTTGTCTAGGTGGACCTGCTGACATAGTAATATGTGCATACAAATGGATATGACTTTGACTGCACCCAAGTGGCCCATAAGAACATGGCTTTGACAGAAGCAACATCAACACGCTGATAAGCAGAAAAGCCACTAACATACCAAATTTACAAGGTAAAAAACAAACAAATTAAAAAAGACTAAGCAAAAAGATAGCAAATATTAAAAAAAAAATTGCTAGTAGTTCAACATCCTTTTGTTGGCCTTTAGACCATCCTTTCTACTCCCTCGGGCTCCCTTTGCTCTGCTTCCTCCGCTGCTCCATTGCATGCCCCCAGTGTTTGCCTCAGTGTGGCGGGGTCAGCTCAGTCGCCCATCCCCCATTATGTCTCAGGTGCTGTCCCGTGTAGGGCCATGTGTTGGTGCAGGATGTCATATCTTGTAGTGTGGTCGGCTGAATGGTCCTCTCTGTATGACGGGCCCTTCTAGCTGGTCTATCGACTTTGGGCTTGGTGGACCCAGGTGTACTCCACTACGTCCTTTCTCCTTCTTTTGTTTCAGCTTCCTTCTGGATGTGGTGTGGTGGGTCAGTTCCTTTCCCACTCCAGACTATCTATTTTTGTTTTCTGTGGTATTCCCTTCGAGTGTGGGGGTCGGCCTAATTCTGGTTTGGGCCAGCTTGTCGTCCAGCCTCTTTGTGTAGACCTCTGTACTTTGCGTTGCGCTCCTTGTTTGGTGTGTCGTGTTGGGGTCCGTATGCATGTTCCAGATCTGTGGGGACACAACTGATACTCGCCCCCGGGTGGGTTAATACCCTGCCCCCCCCATACCATCCATTCAGATTCTCCCCCTCTCGGTTCTCCCCCTCTCTACCCCACTATTCCTTCTTTATGCTGGGCTCTCATGTACCTCCCTAGGTGTGGCCTGTCCTCCCTCCAACTATCTATGCTTCCTCCTGTTTATTGTGGGATGGATGTTTATTCTTCTATTTCTGTCATGCTGATTGTACTTACCTCAGGGGACTCATGTTGTACCTGTCCCTTTGGGTCTGGCTTACCTCGCTTAACATAATTCCTTCCAGTTCTTCCCATGAAATAACGTGTTTCATATGCTCATCGGTGCTTTTCAGTGCTGCATAATACTCCATTGTGTGTATGTGCCAAAGTTTGCTAATCCACTCGTCTATCGATGGAAACTTAGGCTGTTTCCAAGTCTTTGCTATTGTGAATTGTGCCGCAATAAACATTGGAGCGCATATGACTGGTCGTGTTTTATTTGCTGCTTCAACCGGGTATATGCCCAGTAGAGGGATGGCTGGGTCGTAAGGTAGATCAATTTCCATTTTCTTTAGGTATCGCCAGATTGCTTTCCACAGTGTCTGTACAAATCTGCACGACCACCAGCAGTGGAGGAGGGTTCCTACTTCACCACAGCCCCTCCAACACTTGTTGCTCTCTGATTTACTGATCTGGGCTAGCCTCAGGGGTGTTAGGTGGTATCTCATGGTTGTTTTGATTTGCATTTCTCTTATGGCAAGGGACTTCGAGCACTTTCTCATATATTTATTGGCCATATTGATCTCCTCTCTAGTGAAAGTTCTTCTCATTTCTTTTGCCCACTTCCTTAGGGGGTTAACTGTTTTCCTCTTTTTGCAGGTCATGATGGTGTTGTAGATTTTAGTAATGAGCCCTTTGTCTGACGTGTCATTACTAAAAATCTTCTCCCAGTCTGTGGGTTGCCTTGTCACCCTCTTGGCAAAGTCTTTCGAGGTGCACAGGTGTTTTATTCTTATTAGATCCCATTTGTCGATTTCCAGATCACCTGTGTGTGTCCCCTTCCCTGTTGCAGTGAGCCTATGTGCTCCCTGGGCCAGTGCTCTGAGATTAGTCCCGATTCCCTCCTTAATGGTCCTGATGGTTTGGGGTTTGACTTCTAGATCTGTGATCCATCTTGAGTGTATTCTTGTGCATGGGGTGAGGTAGACATCTTGTTTCAACTTTCTACATGTGGATATCCATTGTTTCCAGCACCACTTATTAAAGAGGGCATCTGCTTCCCACTTGACGTTTTTGGGACCCTTGTCGAAGATCAGTTGTCTATATGCTGATGATTTTACTCCTGGGCTTTCTATTCTTTTCCACTGGTCTGAGTGTCTATCATTGTGCCAGTACCATGCTGTTTTGACCACTGTAGCTGTGTAGTAGGCATTAAAATCAGGTAGGGCGAGTCCTCCAATTGTGTCCTTCTTCTTGAGGAGTTCTCTGCTAATTCTGGGTTTCTTCCCTCTCCATATGAAGTTGGTGGTCAGTTTTTCCAATTCTTTGAAGAAGGTTGATGGTAATTGGATTGGTATAGCATTGAACTTGTAGAGTGCTTTAGGAAGAACTCTCATCTTTACTATGTTCAGCCTACCTAACCATGAGCAGGGGAGCTTCATCCATTTGTGAAGGTCACTTTTGGTTTCCTGTAATAGGGTTTTATAATTATGCTTATAAAGGTCTTTAGTATTTTTTGTTAAGTATATTCCTAGGTATTTCAGTTTGTTCTTGGCTACTGTGAAGGGTACTTCCCTCTTAATCGCCTCTTCCATGGCCCTGTCCGATGTGTATAGAAACCCTACCGACTTCTGTTTATTGATCTTGTATCCTGCTACTCTTCCATATTCCTCTATTGCTGTAAGTATTCCAACTGTGGAGTTTTGGGGGTCTTCAATGTATAGGATCATGTCATCTGCAAATAACGATAGTTTCACCTCCTCCTCTCCCAACTGGATCCCTTTGATGTCCTTCCGCTGTCTTATGTTGTTAGCCAGAACCTCTAAAACGATATTGAATAGAAGAGGGGACAGGGGGCATCCTTGTCTTGTACCCTTTTTCAGTGGTATTGTTCTTGTCTTTTCTCCATTGACTATGATGTTGGCTGTTGGTCTTTCATAGATAGCTTGTATGAGCTTGAGGAACTTACCTTCCAATCCTATCTTCATGAGTGTTTTGATTAGGAATGGATGCTGGATGTTGTCAAATGCTTTTTCTGCATCTATGGATATTATCATATGGTTTTTATCCTTTTTCTTCTCGATGTGGTGTATGATATTGATGGATTTTCAGATGTTAAACCATTCCTGCATCGCTGGGATGAATCCTACTTGGTCGTGGTGAATGATATGTTTGATGTTCCTTTGTATTCTATTGGCCAATATTTTGTTAAGGATTTTTGCATCTATGTTCATTAGAGATATTGGTCTATAATTCTCTACACCTGTGGGGTCTTTTCCCTGTTTGGGTATCAAAGTAATGCTGGCTTCGTAAAATGAGTTTGGGAGCTTGCCGTTCTTTTCTATGTTATGGAATACTTTGTGGAGGATCGGTGTCAGCTCTTCCCTGAATGTTTGGTAAAATTCTGCTGTGTAGCCATCTGGCCCTGGGGCCTTTTTCCTTGGTAGGTTTTTGATGACACTCTCTATTTCTTCCTTCGCTATGGGTTTGTTGAGGTTCTTGATCTCTGTCTCAGATAATCTAGGGATAGATTGTTTTTCTAAATATTTATCCATGTCTTCCAGGTTTCTGAATTCATTAGAATACAAACCTTCATAGTACTTTGTGATTATCCTTTTTATCTCATTGGGGTCTGTTGTTATTGCCCCCGATTCATCCCTCATCCTGGCTATTGATGATTGCTCCTTTCTATCTTTGGTAAGCTTTGCCAGGGGAGTGTCAATTTTATTAATTCGTTCATAAAACCAGCTTCTAGTTGCGTTAATCCTTTGCATTGTTCTTTTGTCTTCCCACTGGTTTAACTCCGCCCTGATTTTTATTATTTCTTTTCTCTTGCCATTGGAGGGGTAGTTCTGTTGACTCTGTTCTAGTTGTTGGAGGTTTTGTGTTAACATATCTGTCATACGCCTTTCTTCTTTTTTCATGTATGCATTCAGTGATATCAAGCTACCTCTGATAACTGCCTTTGCAGTGTCCCATAAGTTTTGATATGTTGTATGCTCGTTCTCATTAGTTTCTAGAAACTTCCTGATATCCTCTCTGATCTGGACCTTAACCCATTCATGTCGCAGGAGATCGTTGTTTATTCTCCAATTGGTGACCCTTGCTTTTCTGGGTGCCCTCCTATTAATCTCCAGCTTTATGGCATGGTGGTCTGAGAAAGACGTCTGGATAATATCTATGTGTTTGAATTTACTCAGGCTGGCCTTGTGTCCCAGCATGTGATCTATTCTTGAGAAAGATCCGTGTGGATTGGAGAAGAATGTGAAACCTTTTGCTTTTGGATGAAAGGCTCTATAGATGTCTATCAGGCCCTGTTGCCTAATTACATTGTTTAGCTCTCTGGCCTCTTTGCTGAGCTTCTTTCCCTGTGACCTGTCTTTCTCTGATAGTGGAGTGTTGAAGTCCCCCACTATTATTGTTGTTTCCGTGATTTCTTCTGTCATTTTTTTAATAGTTTGTTTGACGAAATTTGCCGCACCATTATTAGGTGCATAAATATTCAGTATGCTTAGTGCTTCCTGGTTTACTGAGCCTTTGAGCATTATGTAATGTCCCTCTTTGTCTCTTTTTATGTTTTGGATCTTGAGATCCATTTTGTCGGAGATTAAGATAGCCACTCCTGCCTTCTTGGAGTTACCATTTGCTTGGTAAACTTTCTGCCAGCCCTTTATTCTCAGCATATGCTTGTCTGCTTGCTTAAGGTGTGTCTCTTGCAGGCAGCAGATTGATGGGTTATGTTTTCTAATCCAATCCTCCAGCCTCTTTCTTTTAACATATGAATTGAGCCCATTTGTATTCAGAGTGATTATTACAATCTCTGGCTTCATGGTTGCCATATTCTGTTTTGTGTTTTGGGTCTTTGCCTATCTTCCTTCATATCAGTGTACTGCGTTTGAGTGGAGGGTTTCTATCCTGTCCTCTTTTCCATCTGAGACCATGTTGTCCTGGTACGTGTTGCTGGCATGTTGGCTTCTAGATGGAGATGGGCTATATGGTGGTCTCCTGGTGGTTCTAGTTGGAGCTTGATCTTCTGGCCATAGTGAGTCAGCCAGTATGTTCTGCAGGGTCGGGTGACTTGCAGTATATTTTTTGAGTTCTTCCTTGCCTTGGAAGACCCTTATCTTACCCTCTATCTTAATGGATAACTTGGCAGGGTATAGGATTCTGGGGGAGGCATTTTTATCATTCAGTTTTTGGAAGATGTTACTCCATTCTCTCCTCCTCTTCATGGTTTCTGCTGATAAGTCTGAGCATATTCTTACCTGCGCTCCTTTGTATGTGACTGTCTTCCTTTCTCTTGATGCTCGTAGCATTTTCTCTTTTTCCTGTAAGTTGGATAATTTTACAATTATATGTCTTGGCGTGTTCTTCTTGGTGTTTAGATTAGCCGGCGTCCTCTCTGCTTCCTGTATGAGAGTCGGATTCTCCTTTGTTAGGTTGGGGAAATTTTCTTCCAGGAATTCTTTTGCTATCTTGGCGGTCGATTTGTGTGTTATGTTGTGTTCCGGTAGACCGATTATTCGAATATTATTCCTCTTCATAGCATCTGTCATTGATCTCAGGCTGTCTTCTGTTTCTTTAATTTTCCTATCTGATTGTTTTTCTCACTTGCTTCGTTTGGTTTGAGCGTCCTCGAGTTCACTGATACGGTTCTCAGCCTCCTCAAGCCTAGATATAGCTTCTGTGACCTTTTGTGTGGCCTCTGCTACTTCCTCTGTTAGTTTCTGCAGTTCCTTTTGGTGGATAGTATTCATCCCCTCTATTGTGGACTTCATCCCCTCTATTGTGCATTTCATCCCTTCTATCGTTGCATCCTTATTTTGGTTTGCTTCTCTTAGCTCCTGTATTACTGCAAGCAGAGTTCTGAAGATTTCCTTTTGTGGCTGATCTAGATCTGTTTCTTCTATGAGTGACGTTAGGTCTGTTAAAGTGCCTCGTTTCTCTGATTTTTTTGTTGGGAGTGGTGTGGTCTGTTGATTTTTCCTTGATCCTTTCATAGGCCCCATGCTTCTGGGAGACAGGAGTAACCTTATTGTGTGGAGGCTCAGGCCACTGTGCCGTCTCCTGGGGTGGCTGGGGCGGGCTGCGGCAGGCTTAGGGCTGGCACTGGGGACCCAACAGGGCCCCAGGTGGTGAGAGCTGGCTGGAGCTCACTGACGGCTCCTCAGGGACTGCAAAGCCGAGACCCAGGCTCCACTGCAGGTGGAATGTTTGATCTGCCCGGGCTGTGAGCGGGCGCGGGGAGGCCCCTCGGACAGCTGCGCAGACAGCTGCGGGACACTGCAGGGAACAATGGTGTTCGCTCTCCGCCCTGCTCTGAGCTCAGAACCCCGCGGACCGTAGTGGCTTGGCGCGAAACCGCAGGGGGTAATGGAGCCGGCAAAGGAGGCTTGGCGCGAAACCGCAGGGGGCAATGGCGCCCTTCCTCCGCTCAGGCTCAGAGTTGCCGCCACCGGAGTCCCCGCAGCACCCTGGGGAGGGCACCTACTCTTGTGCCTTGCGCAGGGAGGGGCCCTTGGTGGGCAGACTCAGCAGCGCGGGGCGCGGCGCTCAGTGGAAGCTCAGGGTCCGGGACAGGCGCGGGTTGGGCTATGGCTCCTGTTGGCGGGAAGTGCTCAGCGCAGGGTCCCCGCCAGGACTGGAGCTGGTGCTAGGCTGCCAGGGTCTGGCGGGGGCGGGCGGGGGTGGGAGGCCGGCGCACGGAGGGCAGGTGGAGAGGTCCGCGGCAGCGGTTCGGGTGGATGGTCCCCCGTGGGGGTCGCCAGACAACCCGCGGGTCCGCTCCCCTGAGCTTGGATGAATGGAGGGAGGGACGTGGGCCCGAGGGCAGATCGCTGCCCTGCGGGGAGAGGGGAACTGCGGGAGAGGAAAGCTTCTCTCCCAGTGGGGATCTGCGAGTGGGCCGCTGGAGTAGGGGAGCGTGACCTGCTGCGCCTGTCTAGGCAGGGCAGGCAAGCGGCTGTGGGCTGGCGTCCGGTTTGGGGATGGAGCCTAGGCTGGTCGCCAGTGAGCTCACGGCAGCTTAGTGGTCAGAGATGTCCCACTAGTCCGGTCCTCTTTTACCTAGACCCCTGCTCAGGACAAATACGTGGGGTGGGACTGGGGTGCTGTCCCAGGGGGATATTTCACTCACCAGACTCTTACTATTCAGCTACCTGGTCGCCAATCCCGCTTTGTTTGGAGGAGCTCTCAGAGTATGCCGGTGTCCCTGTCGGCCATCTTCGATCCCCCCCCAACCCATTGCATTTTCAATCTTCTCATATACATGTGAAAGTTGGACAATAAATACAGAAAACCGAAGAAGAATTGATCCCTTTAAATGATGTTATTGGTAAGAAACTTTGACTGTATCATGCACTGCCAGAAGAACAAAGAAATGTCTCTTGGAAGAAGTGCAGCCATAATGAGGTTAGTGGGAATTCAGTATAATTTGGGCAAATTATCAGGAGGGATCAGTTCAAGAGAAGGGCAATGTGCTTAGTAAAGGGCCAAGGAAAAAAAGGAAGATCCTAAAATGACATACCACCACATGTATCAATTTGCTGTATGGTGGTGGTTTGTGTGATACTGGAAGATATGTCACTGGTATTTCAACTGCAACCAGGGTCACTTAAAATGAACAAATTTCATCAGAGCTTCCAGATTAAGAACAGACAAGAAAGAAGAAATTTGGAAAAGTAGTCCCTGAAAACCTTATGCATAGCTTTGAAACATTGTCACCTACTGAAGGCCTAATGAATGGAGAGGACATTATCTGAGATGCTGCCACAGGATGGACCCCTCAGGTAGGAGGGCATTCAAATGTGACTAAGGAGGAGCTGTTTTCTCCTAGTGGAGTTAACTATGGTGATATGAATGGAGTAAAGCCTGAGGGAGTGGGATTGCCAGGTCTTTATTTGATGATGGGCCATGACTCAAAGCAGAAGAAACAGCTTCAAATATCCACTAATGATTGGAGCTTAGAATGTGTGAAGTATGAATCTTGAAAAATTGGAATGGTCAAAAATTTTTAAAAATTAGTGCGCTGTAATGGACTATTTTGGGCTATTTTTAATAAGGACGTAATATGATTCACTATGCCAGGAAAACACAATCAAAAGGAAGAGTGTAGCAGGTATTGTCCAAAAAATACTGCAAAATCAATCTTCAAGTATAATGCTGTCTGTGATGATATTTTATCTACCTACCTTCAAGGAAATCCAATCAATACAACTATTATTCAGAGTTATGCACCAACCACAAATGCCAATGATGAAGAAATTGAAGAATTCTACCAACTACTTCAGTCAGAAATTTATCAAACATGGAATCATGATGCATTGATAATTGTCGGTGATAAGAATGCAAAAGTTGGAAATAAAGAGGAAAGGATAGTTGTTGGATAACATGGACTTGGTGATAGAAACGATGCTGGAGATCACATGATAGAATTTTCAAAAACCAATGAATTGTTCATAGCAAATACCCCTTTTCAACAACACATGGACTTCTCCAGATGGAACACACAAATCAATCGACTACCTTAGTAGGAAGGAATAGATGGTAGAGAAGGTCAATTTAAGCAGCTAAAAGATGGCCAGGGGCCGACTATGGAACAGACCATCAATTAATCCTATGGAAGTGAAGGTTACAGAGGAAGAAAATGAAAACAATTTTACTACGGCCAAAATACAACCTTGAGTCTATCCCACCTGAATTGGGAGACCATCGCAAGAACAGATTGGACACTAATGACAGATGATCTGATGAGCTGTGGGGCGGGGCATCAAGAAAATCATTCATGAACTAAACAAAATGTCATTAAAAAGGCAGGAAAAAAACAAAAGATCAAAGTGGATGTCAGCAGAGACTGAAACTTTCTCTTAACCATAGAGTAGCTAAAGTAAATGGAAGAAATGAGAAGGTCAACGACTTGAGTTGAAAATTTCAAAGGGAAACTGGAGATGAAAAATTTAAACGGTATAATGAAATGTGCAAAGACCTATAGTTAGAAAAAGTGGGGAAAGGCGGGGGGAAGAAGAACTTGCTCGGCGTATCTTAAACTGAAATAACTCAAGAAAAATAAATCAACCCTCTAGTTGCAATATGGAAAGATCGGTGGTGTAGTGTTTACAAATCAGAATGCTCCACAGGAGAAAAGACAGGGTTTTTTTTTCTTCTGTAAAGAGTTAGTCTTAAAAATTCACCGGAGTAGATCTATCTATTTTTCAGGGTGGTTTGCATCTTATGAGTGGTTTGCATCTTGATGTCAGTCAGTTTGGGGCTTTTTGTGGATATGGGCAAAATATTGAGTGATGTAGGAAGCATCACAAAAAGATGGAAAATATACACAGAGTAATTTTACCAAGAAGAAATAGTCAGCATTCCAGCATTTCAGAGGTAGCATATAAGCAAGAACCAATGGTGCTGAAGGAATAATTTCACGCTGCCCTGAAAGCATTAGCTATAAACAAGGCGCTAGGAATTGAAAGAATTTCAATTGAAATGCTTCAACAAGATCATGAAGCAACGGAAGCATTCACTCATCTATGCCAACAAATTTGGAAGACAGTTACTTGACCAACTGACTGGAAGAGATCCACATTTGTACCCATTCCAAAGAAAGGTGACCTACCGGAATGCTCAAACTATAAAACAATATCATTAATAACACATGCAAGAAAAAGGCAGCATTTACAAAAGGACAAAGTGTAGAACAGTTAGAAAAGGAGGAGGAATGAAAACGGGAAGCCCGGGAAGGACATGGAATGAGTGTTCTTACATTATGGGGATTGCAATCAATAACACGCAACAAAACATACATTAATTGTTGATTGTAAGATTTATTTACTCTGCAAAGCTTCTCCTAATTCACAATATAAAAACGGCGGGGGGGTGGATCTTCCTAATGTCAGAGTTTATATGCTTAAATATTACAATGGCCCTGTGATTTCAATAATTTGATACCAGTTTTACATGCTTAAGAAGTCTATTGCAAAAGATGGAAAACATAAATGTCTATCTGTAGAGGAATTTATAAATAATTGTGGTACATGCACACAATGGAATACTAGGCAGTGTTAAAGAATATAGATCAATCTTCAAAATATCATGTGTATGAACTTAGAGGAAATTATGCTGAGTGAAATTGGCCAATCACAAAAGGAAAAATATTCAGTGAGGCCACTCTTATTACAAGTCAAAAAAGGGTTTCTACATAAACAGAAACATTATTTGATAGTTAGAGATAGAAAAGGAGGGATAGGAAGCCATTGGGTAGCGGGGACACAAATGTTAACTTTTGAAATAGAACACAGTGTACAAGAGGGAAGTTGGCAAAAATGGTGGCTGCAGGGGAAGGCATGGACATGTTTGCAAAAGTTAGACAACAAAGGTAAGTGCTCTTATGTATAAAAAAGTGCAGTGATGCCGACCTTTGACTATACACACGAATAAACACACGGTGCGGAACAGGTTTGGAAAGGTAAATGGGAGTATACCCACAAAGGTATACTTGGGACAGGGGTATTTGTACATGGGTATTTACCTCTGCTGTAAATACATCCATGAATAGAGTGTAATGAAAACTTAGTTACAACCAAACACCTTGAGGGAATGAGTCCTTGGATCTGAGTAATTAAGACCAAGGTCGGGGAAACACCAAGGTCAATTGGCATAACTGATTACAAACACAATGGTCTACATTCTATTTCGGTGATTAACATCTAGGATATTAAAAGTTCACGAGCTGCCCAGGTACAACAATTAATATTTCCTTATCTGGCCGAAAGAAGAAAGAAGAAAATGAAGACTGCTGGAAACAACAACTGATCGCACAACTTTAGGACCAGAAGAACTAGACAGTGCTCAAGCTGCCAACACTCGCTGCTCTGTAATGTTCTAGGTAGAGAAAACATGTGGAATGAAACTCAAAATCATAAGAGATCATTGGATAGAGCCTGGTGGGACTCGCCCAAGACAATAGTCCCGCAGTTTGGGAACTGAACTCACTCCCGTTTTAGTATAATCCACCAGTTACGATCAAAAGGCAGCATTTTTTTCAGAGTAAAGTTCAGAGATTTAGGATAAAAAGAGTGATGCAAACAGGAATCACAGTGAGAAAGAAGAATAAACAATGGTACATAGAGGGGAATGCAATGGGTGAATTTAAACAAGACGTGTGGATTTTTTAATGTAAAACTATATGATCTGCTCTGTAAACTTTCACCTAATTCACAATTTTAAAAAAGTTAATCACAGAAGGAAAAAGACATCTACTGCAGATATGAGAATGTATACTCTTTAACATTACTTCTTTTTTAATACCTCCATCTGTTTTGCCAAAATAACTCATGACTTGTTACAATTAATTATCTAAAATTCAGCCAGCGTTTCTTCCTAATGGAGTTTTAAATGACACATTCTGCTTCCTTGGTAAGATTCAGCTAAAAAAATCTGCCTTGGTTGCCAGTAACATATTCTTAGTTGGCATCAACTTTTAAATAAGATCAATGTCCATGTCAAGAAATAATGGGGCTCCTGCTTTTACAGCAGTCATGACCTCAAAATGAATTTCAGTCCGTTGTCAACAAAATAAAACTTACTTAGGGAATATTAGCAATGCAAATAGGTGCTTCGGACAAAAAAGTCCTGATTTCTTACTATTCTATTTGAATGTTACAAAGTAAAAAAATAAATTCTGCTACACAAATCATAAACCTTTATGAAACAAATTGATCAAAAGATGAAGCTCTTGGTTGTCAATGAATTCTCCACCTATATCTATATACTTCTGAATTAAGTGTTTCCATCTCTCTAACCCTTACACAAATAATTCAGCACTCTTCAATTTACACCATGCCAAAACAACAGTTTGGGCGTCCCGCGGGGATACAAACTGTGTTATTTTTCAATACTATTTTAGTTTTGGAGCAAGATTATTGCTGTGGGGTAGATGGAGTAAAGTTACCTAAATTCTCATACGATAGACCTTCTAACACTCAAGGAATGAAGTGGTGCTTTCCTGACTATTTCTGACCAATGCTGTGTCCTATTTTCTTAAGAATTCTTCATAACAAGCCCCCATGCTTGTTATCTAAGAAAATCTAACAAAATTAAGCCCATTCAATTCTTAAAACAGTCGCCACAATGTTCTGAGCTGACCTCTCTGTCTTGAATTTATCTTTGGGGTCTTACTAAAACTGCTGTTTCATGTGGGGCAATATTCTGGTACAGTTTAAATGATTTGGGAAGGTGTTGATTTGGGTTTTGTTTAAATGCTTGTTATTAGTCTTAACCTCAAAATCTCTTCCCCTTACCCTCATGGCACAAAAAGTTTTCTTTTATTTTAACTTCCTCTGGGAGAAAAGAAAAGATAAAGTGCTGTAGGTGGTGGCCTTTGACTTCATTTGGCTTTAAAAGGAGGAAGGAAAATCAAACCCAAATCTCACAGAATATGTTTGTAATTATGGAGTTTGTTAGAGAAGGTAACTGGTTACAGTGCAGGCAAGAAATGCTCCAGTTGTTCATTTAGGATAATTTCTTCTCAACCATGACTCCAAGCAAATCACACGCTGATCCTCAACCTCTGCCCTGTTTGGGTAATGTTACAAACTTCTTGTAGGGGTGTCAATGAATACCCAAAAAGCATGCCACTCTGCTATAAGCCACAATCCAAAGGCGCTCAGCTCTGGGGATCAGCAAACCCAGCTCCTGCAATTAAGTATCCAGAGGCACATCATTTCACAAGCCAGCCTCCGGGCCCAAAGCATTAAGCTTTGCATGTTGCTTAGGCTGGGAAGACTAGTGCTTGGTGTCTTACTGTGGTTCCTAGTGTTGCTGTTGCTGTTCCTCTGAGGTCAAAGCTGTCTCGTGGATCAAGGAGGTTCAATCTATAAGGACCTCATGGCCCAAAGGACATGCTCCACTCCTGACACTTCTCTCTTGCTGGCAGTCATATTCCTCAACTTGCTTCTGAGATGATTCATTTTATACCCAGGAGGATGATACTCAAAATTAACCCTGTTAGCAATTACTCACAGCTGAATCATATAATCTGATCAGTACCTTCTCCCATCTTCTCAAGCAAATAATCAGGAAAAGACAGGAATAATGAGCAGTGCGGCTTGTAGAGTTGTGTTGAATGATTGCATTGCACACCCTAATGCAATTAACGTGGTGTACTACTGAGAGAACGTGTCTGTAGCCATCCAATGATTGCAGAGACGTGTTAGAACATGGCTTATTTGCAATGAACTTATGGATGGAGGAGCCTGGTGGTGTAGGAGGTTACACATTGGGCTTCTACCCTCAAGGTCAGCAGTTTGAAATCACCACAGACACGCCTTGTGAGAAAGACAAGGCTTTCTATACCTGTGAAGATGTATAGTCCTGACTCTTATAAGGGTGCTATTGTTGGAGTTGATTCAATTGCAATGGGTTTTTGTTTGACCCCCCCTACCACCAATTTAGTATACAATATTAGTATTAAAAAGGCTGTAAGTTATTCTAACTCAAACGTTGTAGTTATAAAACCATTAATCATACTTCATCTTGTTGTTAGGTACCATCAAGGCAGTTCTATGCACAGCAAAACAGCACTATCCATTCCTGTGTCATCCTCACAATTGTTATGTTTGAGGTCATTGTTACAATCACTGGGTCCAATTATATTTGTATGAATTCAAAATTCTTAAACCAGAATATTGTTCAATTTGAACTCTCTGATACATCTCTTAAATCTGACACTTATGAGTAATTAGATTACCAAATTTGTTGAGTTGTTACAATTTTCCACAAAAACCCCACCGCTATTTAGTTGGATCTCACTCACAGTGACCTTTTAGGACAGAGTAAAACTGCTCCCTAGAGTTTTTGAGATCACAAACCATTATGGGAATGGCGCCTTACCCTTCTCCATGCAGAGGAGCTGATGGCTTTGAACCGTTGCCATTGCAGCTACCTTCCCAATGCTTAATCCATTACTCCCCCAGGACTTACTTGATCCATAAAAGGTAAACAAACGGGATGCCTTTTACAGCATTTCAAGTGTGCAAGTGTAAAGAGTTTGAGTGTGGTGTAAAAGCATTATGCTGCAGCAGCGGTCTCCAGACTTACCCTAACAAAATATCCTATAGGACTCTGTCCAGTTTCATCACTTGGAAGTTGTAGTCATATTATTTGACAAGAAGCAAGACATGTATTTGCAAATTTCTAAATATGTTAAACCATCTGGGCTTTTCCCATAGGTGGTTTAAATATAATTTCCTATTTTGGATGAAGCGATCTAAACAGAAGGCACAATGGTATTTGTGCAATTATGATCCTCTCACTCTAAGTTACTCAACAGAGTTGCCTATTTTGTGTAAATCAACAATCCCTCAGAGGAACATAATTTCTACTTGCAAATCCTGAGAAGAGAGGAGGCACCACAAATAATTGTGTTTTCAGAGGTATCACATCACATCGTGATATTATATTCTGCTTTCCTCTTTGTGTTGCTCATAAGTGTGTGGATCAATAATTAATTAGCATGAAATAGCAATTCCAATCATATCAGTAGGCATGTCCTCAAGGTCAGTTTAAATGATTTATGACTGAGAAAATTAATAGAGATTTTATCATTTGTTTATCTAGTGTTTTTCATGTGCAGGGACTAAGCATACCTCAGGTTTTCTAGTGTACATAAAATGCTAATTGCTAGAAAATTTCATCATTTGGAAATTATTTATAATGAAAGTAAAAGTTGTAGAAACTTATATTCTACCCTTACATATTTTTTTGTTCATTAATTCATTCCATCAACATGTACTGAGCACCTAGTTGGTACCACGCACTGCAATAAGCAAAGAGATATAAAACTGAATAGATCTTGGTCCTTGCTCACAATATTTAGCAGGTAAGATGAATCTATCACAGATAAAATAATGAATAATTTTCACTAAATATAAATATGCATAAGGTGCTATGGAAATACAAAAGCAAGGAGAAAAGGAAATTTGTATCAAAGTATAGATAATTCTAGGAACCAGATATTAAAAAAGATAGAGTAAGTAGAATCATTGTATACTTTGAGACATATGGAGAGAACAGAATTACTTTGTGTTTTTTATTCCCATTTCATTGAAGTCATTTGACCATTCATATTAAGGCTATACTTTGAAAATTGATATTCTAATATAACTGCATTGCATAGAATCACAAATACTGCAAGTGAATCCCTGCACTCCAATGAAATAAAATTATGCCTTTTCAACATGGATTCTGACTCATAATGACAGTGGTAATATCTCAGGTATAGTCAGTCAGATTGCACAAATATTAAAAGTGGAAATTTGCTCTATGTACAACGTGATGCATGAATTAACTTAAATTTAGTTCACAACAAGGCAGTTTAATCTTCATTTTCACATCATGCCTACGTATTTAATTATATTAAATAGTGAACAAACTGGACAAGAAGGACCATATAGAACAAATTGTAAGATATTCAAACAAATTAGTGTTAAACTCATTTTTAAAGAACATGTCTTTATAAAGTGCTATTTTATTTAATAGCAGTATATTGTAAAAGTGTTACATATGCCTGGTTCTTCACTGCTAAAGGAAAATAAACCTCACAATTTTAAACCCAAACGCATATTCTAGTCAAATTGTAAAAGAATTATAATATATGGCAGCATACAGAAATCATCCAAATTAATTATTACCACCAAATGTTCCTCTTGGAACACAAAACCTTAGTTACAAATGTTTGAGATATTACATCTGACTGAACCAAGTGTGCTATGTGCATATTCATGGTAAACCAATATAGGAACAATTGTCTATGATTTTGTTGTTCAGCTTTAATTATTAATGGCCAAGGACAGAGGCCTTGAGAATTCACAATCAGTGGGAAGTTTTTGTTTATTGTTGTTGTTTTCACAAATAATGACCAAGTGAGACATTTTAGCAGCAGAATGGTGTGTCTCTAATAAATAGAAGTGATGATCCAAGCCTCAGAATCAATGTAGAGGACAAGGAAGAAAGCACTGGAAAAGAAGTTAGATGAAGAAAGATGACATCCTGAGTGTAGGTCTTTTTCCCCCCATAAAGTTTTTGAGCTCAAGTACAAAAAGTTAAACTAATTAGTTGGAAAGGAGCTCAGAGGTGGCACAATTGTCTAACTTCATAATATTTATTGATTAAAAGTGACTGTACCTAACACTCAACCCAATGTGCCTTAATGCAATGGAGCAGAACAAAGTAGCTTTGACCCGTCAGTTGTAGATTCTTCAGCCTTTTTGGGGAGAAAATGGTGCATTTAGTTGACGAGTTTGTTTAGTTGGGGAATTGTAGGAGTTACATGCAGAGTTGATTTATATCTTGCAGACACAAGGAGGAAGGATATCACATTCATTGTCGAAAAGACCATTTCAAGATCTGTTTTTAAGTACAATGCTGTCTATCCATAAGGAAGTCGTTTATGTGACTATTATTCAAATCTATACACCAGCCACTAATAATAAGGAAACTGAAGAATTCTGCCAACCTCTTCAGTCTGAAAATGATCAAGATGCATTGATAATTACTGATGATTTCAATGTAAAAGTTGAAAATGAAGATGAAGTGGGAGTTGGAGAGTATGGCCTTGGTGATAGAAATGAAGCTGGAGATTGCATGATAGAATTTTACAAGACCTATGACAGATTCATTACAAAAATCTTTTTGTTTTTTCCAGTAACATGAACAATAACTGCACGATGACCTCATCAGATGAATACACAGGAAACAAACGTAATATATACATGGAAATTGATCATGAGGAATTCAAATATCATCAGCCAAAAGGAGGCCCAGGCATGACTTGGGAATAGATCAGCAATTGCTTACATGCAAGTTCAGATTGAAGTTACAAAACATTAAAAGAAAGCCAGGAAAACCAAAATATTTCCTGGAGTATATCCCATCTTGAGACTCTCTCAGGGGTAAATTGTATGCCTTGAACACCAGTGAACAAAACCACCCAAATGCTGGGATGGCGTGAAGAATGCCATATGCCACACATGAAGATCGTCTGCAAGACAAGAAAGTCAATGTTAGGACAGACTCTGAAACTTGCTTTTCAATGCTAAACCAAATGAAAGTAATGATGAAGTAAAGGAGCTGAACATAAACGATCAAAAGGTAGCACAAAAGACAAAACATAGTGAAAGATGCAAAACCCCTGGAGTTAGAAAACCCTAAAGGAAGACCAGGTCCAGCGTTTCAGAAGCCGAAGAACTGAATGAAAAGTCAAGCATCAAGTTGAACTATTGAAGGATTCCATAGGCAAACTATTGAATGATACAAATGCATAAGAAGAAGATGCAAAGACTTCAGATACTCATATTAATTGGTCCAAGTTCAACCATTTTAAGAGGTCACATATCAAAAGCTAATGATGATGACTAAAGAAGTGTGGGCATCCCTGGAGGCATCGACAAAACACGAGGCACTAGGAATTGATGGAATACCAATAGAAATATTTCTTAAAACTTATGTAGTATTTGAAGCCCTTTCCAGTTTATGATAAAAATTTGGAAGACAACTCCTGAACCAACCTGCTGAAAGAGATCCATATTTGTGGCTATTCCAAAGAAAGGTCTCCAATAGAATGTAAAGCATTTTGACCAATATCATTCCTATTAACTGTGAGTAAAACAATTGGAGCATTACACGGACGTGGAGTTGCCAGGAATTCGAGATGAATTCAGAGGAGAACATGTAATGGGGGATATCATGGCTGATGTCAGACGAATCTTGGGTGAAACGGTTGTAGGGGCAGTGAATTGTTTAATGCGGCTCTTCTAGCCAGTATTCTAGTCACAGACTTACGTGGAGACATTAAGGTACCCCTGACCCATGGTGATTTTCAGATAGCCCATATGCATGTGAAAGCTGGACAATGAATAAGGAAGATCGAAAAATAATAGATGAATTTTAATTATGGTGTTGCCAAGAATATTGAATATACCACAAAAGAACAAAAAAGGGGGGGGCTGAAAGAAATATTGTGAGAATGCTCCTAAGAGTCAAAAATAAGAGTCACATATTTTGGACATATTATCAGAAAGGATCAGGTACTGGAGCTGGATATCTATCATGTTTGGTGACGCACAAGGTTGGCAAAACAGAGGTAGCCCCTCAACGAGAGAGATGGATACACTTTCCGCAGCAATGGGCTCAAACATATTAACAATTGTGAGAATGGCACCGGACCAAGCAGTACTTTGTTCTGTTGTTCATATGGTTTCTGTGAGGTGCAACTGACTCAACAGTACCTGATCACAGCACACGGTGTCGATCACTGTCATAACTTATAAAATGCTCTCCTCAACAGGTCAGGATTCTGATAGTGTTGCCCAATGTCCAGAGACCAAAGTAATAGAATTCATATCAATGGAGATTTGTAAGGGCCTATGCACAAAAAAATTTATGGCATTTGACCAAAAGATAGGTTTCTCAAGGCTACTGTGCCTGATATTTGCTTATATAAACAGTATTTACTCCAGAAGTTATAAGCGGTAAGCAAAGTGATTGCCTAAGGAGAGATACCAATTTATGCCACCTGTTTCCCTTCTGCTAGGGCTCTGATCTGTGTCCAGTGTGTTGAATATTATTCAGGCTTGTGTCCAGTATGACATAATGTCCAGGGATCCTCCATATCTGATAATGTTTTTCATTTTATTCAGTTACAAATTTGAACTTTATTCAGTGGTGAGACTCCTTGGTTGTTTTATTTGTGTGTGTGTGTTTGTAACCTTCAGCTCTGTAAATATTAAATTCCAATATCGTTTCCATAAGAATTAATGCTACTATTAAGAAGAAAACCGAAACCCGATACCAAATAACACAAGAATGTGCTCTGTAGTGCTACATATTTAACGTTGTATTTTGAAATAAGAAGTTAAGAAAACAAAACAAACAAAACAAAACATTGGAAGGCTTATGTGCAGTTTATCTGATTTCTCCCAGTGGTAGCATCTTACATGATTATAACTAAATATAGAAAATGAGATACTGTGTAATTCTATTTAGAATGATTCTTAACACTCCTGGTTCATTAGTGTAAGTAACCAGGAAAATCCATCTTTGAAGCTGGAATATCATCACTAAAAACGAGCCTTACCTTAGAGTATCATCTGCAGTCCCCTTATGGCTACCTATTTTTTCCCTATTAGGTTATCTTTAACAATTTCACTGACATACAATTGACATGTCATATATTTCAATAGTTCAATCACACTCCTAAGAGTTGTGCAACCACCGTCACATTCCAGGACATTTCTTTTCTCTGGTCCTTATTGTTGCAAGCTCCCCATTTTCTTCGTGTCTCCACTGTCATGGCCCTTTGAATTTATTAATCCATTTGCTGTCTCTGCTTGATGTGGTTTACCTGATCTGAGGTTCTTACACAGAAAATCATACAAAATCAAGACAAAACACAAACAACCCAAGAATGGCAGAATGAGACAGATAAAAGCTCAAATGAACAGAAAACAGAAAATAATAAAAAACTGCAAACTTTATACATTGGATCAAGAGGAAGGTCAATTACAAGATGCCACATTTTGAGCTAACTACGACAGTAATCCATCCTGCATGGTCCTCTGTCTAATAACCAGACCTTCTTCAGCTCTGGTCCACAGAGGTGGTTCACCAGAGATTTACTCCGCATGGGAGAGCCTGCAGATGGGTTTTGAACAGTCATGGTCACCCACAGCCTTCTGCAAAGGGGCGTTCAGAATTTAAGCTCTAACACCATGTCCTTCTATGGGTTTGGATTTTTTAATTTACAATTCGTGGATCACATGGCTGGCATGCTTCTGTGTGAGCGTACGGGATACCACACTTAGATGGCTGCTTGAAGACGAGCCTTTAAGATCCAAGAGGCTATTCTTTCTGATAGCCGGGCACCATCTTCTTTCTTCACCACATTTTACTCTAACACCCATATCTTCAGTGATCACTATATGGGGGTAGGTAGTGGGTAAGGTCATGTCATAAAACTATTTTTTTCTTAGATCCTGACTAAGATTAAGTGGGAACTCAAATTCTATTCTTATATCTATGGTTTATTTGTGTCCCTGTTCACGTTAAAGACATTGCTATTGTTTTGTTGAAGGACATTATAAATTATCACCATGAGGTGCATGGCACTATGATTGATAGTACCACTAGTTTAGTCACATATAGAATTTAAAACTGTCAAGAAAAAGAATGAACACATGTAGACGATAGATTTTTAGACAAAAATAGGCGGTTTGATTTTTACATATGAACTACTTAGGTGACTAGATAATTAATCTTTTATTGTAAATCATCTGACATGGACCCATCATCTGGCATTCAACCAGCATAAGCATGTTTCCCAGCCATCTGGCAAAAAGACTCGAGGGCATATCAGAGCTGTCGAGCAGTTCTGTGATTTTCAGTCTCTCTTTGGACTTGCCAACCCAAATCCATAAGCAAACGCTTTGCTGTCAGGTTGAGGGACTCGTCGTGACCCTGGGAACAGGGTGGAAGTGCTCCTTAGGTTTTGGAAACGCATCTTTACCAAAGCAGGCTTCCTTGTACAGCAATGTAACTTTTTCGGGTGAACCTGCTGCTGCATTCAAAACCAGTTTTAGCTAACTACCCACTTGGTTGAGGTGAATCACTAAAATGATGTGTTCAATTTCCTCACAATTCATCCAGTTTGCCTTGATATTTTTATAAAATCCTGAATAGGTGATCTATGACAAAGCCTTGTTATGGATGAAGGGACTACAAAAATTTCCTGGAAAATGAAATTGAAAAATAATGGACTTGTCTTATGAGCTTTTTGAAGCCTCCCTGTATATTATTTATATTGCTTTGGGTACTTTCTGGAGTTCCCACTATGTGTTGTGCAAAACCAGTCTGTCGGCAGTGCTTGCTTGGAGGGAGGGTTGAGGAGAGGAGAGGGGGAAGAGATTTGCGGAGCAAAAAATGAAGCAGGGAGGGGGATGAGAGCATTAGAATTGATTATGATGATGTATATACCATTAAACTCTTTAAAGCAATTTAACCGTGGAAGTGTACGACATGTGAATACTACATGAAGTAAACTACTGGGAACAAAAAAAGGAAGAAAACAAACAATGGTTCCCACGGGTGAAGGGGGAAGAGTTGTTGCTTAGGGGGCATTGAGTTTATGCCAATGGTGGTGGAATCATTTGGGAGTGAATATCAATACTGGTTGTATAATATGAACAATATAATTTTCAGCACTGAATTATATATATAGAAGTGGTCTAATTGGAGAATGTTTTGTTGTGTGTACTTTTTCCCCAATTAGGAAAAAAAAATAGTACATCAATAACAATGAGTACATGGAAGAAGAAAATGTTCTAGAATTGACTGTGGTGATAATTGTAAAACATCTCTTGATATGATTGAATTATTGAATTGTATGACATGTGCATAAAGAGCTAATAAAACTGTTTAAGAAAAAGAAATAGGAAGGTCTTCATGGAGATGGATCAATACCCTAATGGGCTCGAACACAGGAACAATTGTGAGGATGGTGCAGGACTGGGAAGCGCTCCCTTTTTTATTCATAAGGTCACTATGGGTGGGAACTGAATCAATGGTACCAAACAACAATGACAACAAGATTCAAACTAAACCTGTCATTTTTCAGAGCCTATATTATCTTCATCAAGAACCATCTTGCTCTGTAAGGAACTTTTTTATATATATACATCTCAGAGGGTATAGTTATAGTTTTGCCCAGAGTAGGCACAGCTATTCAATTTTGTAGAATTGAATTTGAAGTATTTTTCTTGTAAAGTGACATGTATGCAAATATAAATAGTATGCATTGACAGGAAGCAATTCTGCTTACAACAGAGGTTTGTTAATCATCCCATCCTGTTTCTCGTGATTCTCAGGAAAATATGTGAGAAGAATACACAATTCCACTGTTAAAGGCCTGGGTCATTGATATTGCTTTTATGTCAAAACAGAGACACTTTTTGCATTACTACTTAAATATTTGAAAGAAAACCAATAAATCAATACACAGAGTAACATAATAGCTAAATTACACATTCAGGAACTCCTCGGTCACCAGATATACCTGCCCATACACAAGATCTGGTAGGAAGCAGAACCTGGTGAGCCATATGCTGAAGGCATTGGGCAGGCAAGTAAAAGTAGATACTAAGAAAAACAAAAGATCTAAAGTAGCCACAATAAATAATGCCTTTGAAGTCACTCTCAGGAGCAGATCTCAGAATCACGGTCTTATTTAGAATATAGGAGACGCGAAGAGTAGTGATAACAGCTAAATCTTAAGGTCATTTTGGATACTACGTGTGGTATGTGGTAGAAAAATTAGCGCTGGATCAAACATAGAAATACATGAGGGAAAAAATCCCTATGTTCAATTAAATCCACCATGATTGTTTCAAGAACTTTAAGCTAATTTAGAACAAAGAAGTAAAAGCACATGAGAGCACAGAAATAGTAAAAGGAGAGGTGTGGGGTTCAAGCAGATCTAGGTATAAGTTATGAACTCGAGAAATTATATAATATTGTTCCTCAAGTTCCTCAACCTCAAATGTGAATTAAAATACTTCATGTTTGTAGTGAAAATTAAATAAGACAAAGCTAAGTATGCAGTGTAGTGTGTAGTTCATAAACCACAAAAGAGATCACTGCAATTGAGTCTATGCCCACTCATAGCAACCTTATAGAACAAGATAGAACTGCCCCTATGAGTTTCTCTGTCCCATCTTTCTCCCATAGAATGGCTAGTAGTTTCAAACTGCCGAGATGGTGCTTCCCAGTCCAATGAGTCACCACTACATCACCAAGATGGTTGTGTAGTTCATAATAAGCATAAATGAATATTAGGTAGTGCCATTAACTTCTGACAGTTAATGATGTAGAAGCTCACTTTGAGGCCATCCTAGTTTTTATTCATTTAAGGACATCTAATTTGGGGTGAGGATGACAGACACCCTTAAAAGTCTTTCATTATTCATAAATGTTAAAATAATAAAAAATATTATTTTAGATTTTCAGTTCTTCAAATTGTCTGACTTATGGAAAAGCATTTCAACGCATAGAGTTAATTCTTTATTCAACTCCTCAAAATTTAATTCTATTAAGTTTTGGGTCAATATTATCTTCCATTTGTTCAAATCTATTTTTTCCATTGGTGTTATATTGGACCAGTTGTTTAAACTTCCTAAACTTCAGATTATGTACTTGTATTTGTAAGATAGATATGATTAATAATGATAATACTAATCCCAAAGGCTTATTGTGAGAGGTCAGTGAGAAAAGGCTCATAAGGCTCTTAGCACAATGCCTGGTATAGCAATAGATAGTTATTAATGTATTTATACTGTTATTGTACAATAATAACTTCCTTAAAATTGCTCATATATAAATCTGCTGGTACATAATGGCTATTCAAAAACCAGGATTATGAACACCTACACAAGGATTAATAGTTAAAATAATTATTAATAAACATAAAATAATAACATATTCAGTGAACTCCAGATTCTTTGCACTCACTTTGCTTCTTGTGTTCATCTATGGCTCCAAGACTCACAATCACTGAGTATGTTTGCACAACTTAAAATAGAGTAATGAAGACTGACAACACTGAGACTAGGAAGGCTTGAACCTTGTATCCACGAATATGGTGGTGTTTCCATAATACCTTGTTCAAACAAGCAGATACTTCAATCTGTTCTTTGTTGGCCAAGTCAAGATACCCCAATGTAAATCATCTACCATTTTACTAAGTATTTTCTGTATTCACAACACTATGCTAAGTAATGGGGAATGACTAAGATGTAGTGTCTACTCTCTAGCAACTCACAAAGACAAGGGACAGTTACCTGACTAGACATTTATATATTAATTTAAAAATGAAATATCAGTATAAATAAAGTTGTTTGAGAGCACAGAGAAATGAGATATAAGTTTTTTTCCTACAAAACTACAGGGGAAAACACAAATACAACATGATTTCCAAGGAACTGGGATCAACTAAAAAGTTATAATTTAGTTAAAGGTGACGATTTACACAAGCTATGTCAAATTAGAAGCTATTTAAGCATGTATGAAATATACATATTTCAATTTATTTAGTTTGCATAAGAGATTATAAAGATCAGGAAGGTGTATTGTACAGGTCAATTATCCAAACCCTATATATGATTTGTGAAATACAACACAGATGTCAGATGTTATCTGGAATGGATTCTAGATCAAAGTCAGAAAGATGTTCAACTGACTAGATAACATTACCTTTTTGGAAACAAGAGCATGGAATGGAGTGCAATGCAAATATAGCACTCAAATATGAGTAATATCTGTATAATAAGCAGTCACTGAGATAAAGAGTATGAAAGTACATGGGAGATAAATTGCAGAAATGAGGAAAGCAGAATGTGACCTCCTGACATAGGGAGGAATTTGTTTACTATGTAATTTTAATCTTTGGAATGAAAATAGCTCCAGTAGGTCTCCAAATATCATTCAGGTAATTGACATTTAGTAAAATCTATTGTGTTGGATTCTACTTAGGGAAAATATTTAGTACTCTAACAATTGAAGACGAAGATGTGAGCACTTCTTTATTTACAACCCTTGTTTATTTACATGGAGTAAGGCCCACGTGCAAATGAGCTCACGTCAAAGGTATGTGAGACACAATTGCAACATTACCAAAGATTGGGTATCCTGGCACCTAGGAATGCATACATAATTCTGCAAAGAGAATAGACATTTTCTCAGTGGGAAATCAGTCAGAAACAAGATAATAGGTGTCAGCTAAAGTGTTCAAGCCTATGTGAAGTATACGATCACCAATTGAATCTAGGATATAAGAGGCAAGGTCCCTGCAATTATTCAGTGAAGTGGGAAATGAAATCCAAGTTACTGACCTGTCTTAGTGACCTGATGCCAAAGATAAATGCAGGAAAGCTGTATATCCATGATCCAAGCAATGTGCCCACATCATCCTTTCCGAAAGGGACTATGCATTTTTCTCTCCGTCCTCCCTTTGCCTCACAATAGACCTCCTTTGAGTCTACGAGGTAGACACCATGTGCAAGGCGCAGTTGTGTAACAGTGTGAGCTTTGAAATAATGATATTAATTGATATGATATTTGTGAAAACGTAATGAGCCAGAGTGTATAAATTGCTCAGCACAAAGCCTGGCATATAATGGCTCAAGAAAAGCAGTAGTGCTTCTATCGCCACCAACGCAAACACCACCACTACCACCATCTTTAAATGCAGCCCACTGTGGCGACTTTATGACTTAAACAGCATCGCACAATTGGAATTTAATAAGAGTAGTATCTTTAAAAAGATACCGACAATATAACAATAAGATAAGAAGATTTGAATACTTCAGATTCTCATGGACAAGTTATTTCAGATACATGGCAACCCCATGTGTCACAAAGTGTAGGTTGTTGTTCGGCGCCAACTAGTAGGTTTCGACTCATAGACCCTCTACGCGAAAACAGAACGAAACCCTCTCAGGCTCGGCGCCACCTCACAATTGTTCTTGCACTTGAGCCCAGTGTTGGAATCAATGCTTGTTGAAACAGCACTCAGGAGAGCAAAAGACTATTAAATTAGGGGAAAATGTTGAACAAGACCTATTTAGAGTATTGAAAAGCAAGGTTGTTACTTTGAGGACAAAGGTGTCCCTGACACAAGCCATGGTATTTTCCATTTCCTCATATGCATATGAAAGTTGGACATTCAATAAGGAAGACCATAGAAGAATTGAATTGTGATGCTAGCAAAGAATATTGAAAGTACCATGGACTGCCAGAAGGACAAACAAATCTCTCTTGGAAGAAGTATGGCCATAGTGCTCCTTAGAGGCAAGGATGACCAGACATTATCTGACATACTTTGTACATTTTGGTCATATTGGTCCGGAGAGACCTGTCCCTGGAGAAGGATATCATGCTTGGTAGAGTAGAGAGACAGTGAAAAAGAAGATGGATCTCAAGGAGATAGATTGACACTGTGGCTGCAACAATGGGGTCAAGCATAGGAGCAATTGTCAGGATGACACAGGACCAGGCAGTGTTTCATTCTATTGTTCATAGGGCAACTATGGGTTGGAACTGAATAGATGGTCCCAGTGACAGCTTCCCCTGGTAGGCCTTGGTAGGCCCCATCATTGGGCATGACAGTCCTACCTCCTTAGCTTTGGATAGTGGCCCCATACTCTGGAAGAAAATGTGAAACCTAGAAAATTGTGGCCCCATGCTGGGAAACTGTAAAAGCCCTGCTTCCTATGCTCCCTCCAACAGTTTTGCTGATCGCTGAAGTGCTCCAATGATATTCTCTTCCTTTGGGAAAGCGATAGATGTGCACTAGATGCGCCACACAGTCGACGTGATTCCTTTGGTATGTGTTCAGCCTGTGGAATTCCAAGAGGTAGAGAGGACTCTTTCCTTGTGTTCTTTTTCTATCCCCTTAATCTAAGCTGATGAGGTAGTTGATCTGCTCTAAATCTGATCAAAATCTCTTTAACAAAAGATTGTGTGAAAACTCTAGGATACTTTAAGTTCTCTTTTCATTTTGGACAGTACATTTTAAGGACATTGCCTCCTCATATTTTACTGTAATTTTCAAGGAGAAACTAGGTGATCCCTTCAAGATATTGCTTAAATATCGCATCAGCAAAATATACCAGTACATCTTGAACAAGTTCTGCCTTCCAGCAAAAGTTTGACCATAATTTAGAAAACCTCTTTGCTACTGCATATAAAAGCATCTCCCCTCCTCCATTGTCCAATCACATGTTTGCAGAAGTATATATAATGTTCACATTTCTAGCAACTTTCGTTGTTGGCACTGTATGTATTAAGACAACAGAGACCTTCTTTGTGCATCTCCTCAGTTCTTTTTTTTTTCTTCTAACCATTTTATTGGGAGCTCTTACAGATATTATAACAATCCATAATTCAATTAGATCAAATATACTTGTACAATTACTGCCACCATCATTTTCAAAGCATTTTCTCTCTTCTTGAACTCTTTGATATCAGCTATTCTTTATCCCCCATCCCCACCCTACCCCCCAGGAACTCTTATTCGTGTATTATAAACAGGTATTTTTTTTGCCATATCTTACCCTGTACACTGTATCTGTTCCCCTACAAATCTGTTTTTCGTCTCCCTGGAGTGGAGTTATACAGTCATCTTTTCCCCGCTCCCCTCGCTTCCCATACCCTACACCTAGGGAACCATTGCTCCCATAAATATTTCTGGTGGGTTTATCTATCTTGAATTTCATGCATCGAATGATTTTTATTAACAAATGAATATTTGCAGGTCTAACACGCTTAATGAGGTAAAAATGGGACCAAAATAGTAAGGGGAAGAAATATTAAAGAACTAGAATATACGTATGTGTTTCATCGATGCTAAAATGCAACATGGATATATCTTTCCTCCTGTATGGCCCTTCTGTGAGACTGTCCAATTATCTTACAGGTGAGTTTTGGGGCTTCACTTTGTCTGTGCTCCTTCAAGACAATTTGATTGTTTTTGAACTTTTGATACTTAATCCCGTTGACACCTCATGATCACACAGGCTGGTGTGCTTCTTCCATTTGGGCTTTGTTGCTTCCCTTCTAGATGGCTGTTTATTTAACGACACGTTTTAAGACCCCAGACACTATATCTTTTGATAGCAGAACACCATCAGCTTTCTTTACCACATTTGCTTATGCACCCATGTTGTCTTCAGCAACTATGTCAGGAAGGTTACTGTCTTATATCACTACATTATTAGAACAAACCATTCGTGTACTGAGGTTAGATTTTCTTAGAGACCCAAATTCCATCTGTTTCCTTATTGTGTGTGTGTGTGTATATATATATATATATATATATATATATATATATATATATATATATATATACATTGACTAATACACCTATATTTATATATTTATGCATTTATACATATCTCATCAGAATTACTTATGATCCAATATTTATTTTGTTAAAATCATTATTTTATTAAAATAATTTTATTGGGGGCTGGTGCAGCTCTTATCACAGTCCATACATGCATCCGTTGGCTCAAGCACATTTGTACATTTGTTGCCATCATCATCCTCAAAACATTTTCTTTCTACTTGAGCCCTTGGTATCAGCTCCTCAATTTTCTCCCTCCACCCCTCCACCCCTCCCTCATAAACCCTTGATAATTTATCATTTTTTCTTAGGTCTTACACTAGCCAATGATGTGCCCCTTCACACACTTTTCTGTTGTCTGTCCTCCAGGGAGGGGTTATATGTAGATCATTGTGATCAGTTCCCCTTTCTTCCCCACCTTCCCTTTACCCTCCTGGTATTGCTACTCTCATTATTGGCCCTAAGGGGTTTATATGTCTTGGATTCCCTGTATTTCCAGCTCTTACACTGTGTTTCCAGTGTACATCCTCTGGTCTAGCTGGATTTGTAGACTTGGGATCACGAATTGGGGGGGGGGGGTGCAGGAAGCATTAAAGAACTAGAGGAATGTGTGTTTTGTTGTTGCTACACTGCACCTTGACTGGCTCATCTCTTCCCCACAGCACTTCTGTAAGGGAATGTCCAGTTGCCTACAGATGGGCTTTGGGTCTCCACTCCGTATGCTCCCTCATTCACAATAATAAGATTTTTTGTTCTTTGATGCCTGATACCTGATCCCATGGGCTTTGTTGCTTCTCGGCTAGATGGCTGCTTGTTTATCTTCAAGCCTTTAAGATCCCAGACGCTATAATTCCAGTAGTTCTACCAATAGCCTCTTCAAAGAAATCTTGGCTTTTACCACTAAACAAATGAAAACTCCTTCCTCCTCTATCTGTTCTCCAACTTCAAAAGCACTTCTACATTTTAGGGGAGGAGAATTTTACTTCCCAGTACTAATTGACTTTGGCTATGAGAGAAGTTTATTTCAAGGAAATAGCTTATGTGATTCTGGAAGCTGATATCAAGCTGGAAACTCCTGACTCATGTAGTTACAAGGAATAATCAACCAAACTTCAACAGGTGAGAAGGCAAGCTGCTGAGTCACACACCAAGAACCAGAGGTCAGAGTTTGAGGAGTCCGAAGCAAGATTACCAGAGAGTGTGAGCATTGCCACAAATTCCATATACACCAGATGCAGGCCATGACCTCAAGGAAAATCCAACCTCCACTGATTGGCTGATTACATCATATCACAAATGGCAGATGAGTATGTAATATATGCCAAGAAACTGAGAATCATGGCCTAGCCAAATTGACATCTAGCCTTACACATTATAGGGCTAAACCTGGCGACCCGTATATATTTCTAAATGGAGCTTGATCAGGAAACAGCTATTCTCATTCATTTATCTATTTTCTTTTTAACTTGTTGATGTGTATTAGGTTGGATTTTGCATTTCTGACCATCATTTTATAATAGTTTTATTGGCATATAGTTCACATTTCATATAGTTCAATGGGTTGATCGTATTTAAAAGTTATGCAATCATTGCCACAATCAATTTTAGAACATTTTCCTCCTTACCACATTTATTATTATTAGCTTCCCAACCCAGCCCAACCACACCTTGTCATTATCCTAAGAAACTCTCAGTGCAGTTACTGAATGGATTTTATACACAGAAAAAAAATAGAAAACAATCAAACCCAACAACAATGACAAAATAAAACAGAGGAAAACTTCAATTGAAACGAAAGTAGAAATATTACAAAGTGTTCAAGTGATACATTGTTAAATATTAACCTAACTACATCAGATCATATTTCTATCAACAGTTCTATTGGAATATAATCTAAATTATGTATGTAGGACAAAAGCCTATAATCATATGAAGAAGTGCTCTGCAGTCATCACCAAAATCAATTCCAGAACCTTTTCTTCCTTCTTGTAACCCTTGTCATTGCTCCCCATTCTGCTGCCTCCCACCCCAGCTATGCTCCCAAGGAACCAGCAATCCTATTATTGTCTCTAGAGCTTCACCCATCTTAGACTTCAACAAGTTAGTATACAAGTTAAACAACATATCACATCTCCAAATAGCATGCACCCCTCTTTTTATCCTTTTCTCCCTCTTGTAAAATAATATTTTCCCCTTCTCCCAAGATAACACTTGTCTACCTCTAGCCTATTGTTTCCCCTTCCTTCCTACTCCTGGTAATCATTCAATTCTGTTTCTTTTGGTGTGTTAGCCTTTATTTTGATTTTCCGGGTGTGTGTGCTTATATATCAAAATATCTATGTCTTTGGTATTCAATGCTTAACATTTTTAAACAGTTTTATTGTTATTTCACATGTCATATAATTCGGTAGTTTAAACATATCAAAGAGTTGCGCAATCATCACTACAATCAATTTTAAAACATTTTCTTCTTTCTTGCAGCCATTACTATTATTTCCCCATTCTGCTACCCTACTGCCCCTGGCATTACCCTAAGAAATTATTATTCCCGTTACTGTCTCTATAGATTTACCAATCCTGGATTTCATATAAAGAACATGCAAAAAGCAACAATAGCAAAAATAAAACACAGACAAACCTCAATCAAAAGGAAAGCAGAAAATAATAAAAACGAGCAATTTTAAAATGAGTCAAAAGAAAACACATGATAAAGAGTTAAATTTTAACCTGGCTATGACTGCATTAGTCCATTTTCCCATGCACTTTGCTGTTGCAATCCCTGGTCACAGTCAGAGGGCATTTACCAGAGGGTCAATCTGTGTGTAAAGCTTTCAAATGGCTTTTGGGTTTCAGGGTCATCCATAACCTTCTGCAAACCAGGTGCTCAGAATTTAGGCTTCCATTCCTTGTTCTGGATTGGATTTTCTTATTTACAATCTTTGAATCACACTGGCTGGCCTGTTTTGTCCATGTGGATTTAGCTGATGCCTCAACTAGATGGCCTTTTGTTTAAAACTCCCAGATGCAATTCTTTCTGATAGCCACATTTTGCTATAGCACCTGTATTTTCAGCAATCTCTTCATGAGGGCAACTGTCCAGTAAGGAAATTGTTCTTAGAAGTAACAATTTGTTCTAATTGTTCTTAAGTTAGGGCTACATTTCAATGCAAGCTCAAAATCCATTCATATATCTATTGTTTATATATGTCCCTGGTCCACTTGAAAGACATCTTGATCCTTTTGTTGGGGTTTATTGATATTTTTTTCATATCAGTAGTCTTGTGCTGTATTTGTCCTCCTGTGATTGATTAACTTTTACTCAGCAAATTGCCCTCCAAATCCATCTGTACCATGAAGTGTTTCACAGTCTCATTATTATCCTTTAACTAGGATAATATTACATTGTGTGTATGTACCAAAGTTCATTTTTCAACTAATGGACATTTCAGTTGTTTCTCTTCTGGCTATTGTAAATAGTGCTGCAATTGGTATGAATATACATATAACTGTAGATGGTTTGCTCTTATTTATTTAGGGAAAGTGATTCCTGTGTTATTTGGCATTTCTATTCCTAGTTGTTTAGGGAAACCTTGTAATGTTTCCATAGAAATTGTACAGTTTTACACTCCCATCAGCAGTATATGAGGATTCTAATCTCTCCATAACCTCTAGCATTTCCTATTTTCTTGATCTATGTTATCAATTCTGGCATGATGTCTCATTATTGCTTTATTTGCATTCTGTTTTATTTGCATAAATGGCTATTGATCTCAAGTATTTTTCATATGTTTCTTGGCTACTTAGAAGTATCCTTTGATGAACTATCTGTTAAAATCCTCTGCCAAATTTTTAAATCGGATTATTTGTCTTTTTGTTGTTGAGGTGAGGGAGTTTTCTAAAGATTTTAGAGATTAGTCCCTTTATCTTCCAAAATGTTTTCCCAATCTGTAGGTTCTCCTTTTGATGAAGTCTTTTAATGCACATAAATGTCTTTTTCTAAGGAGATCTCAGTCCTCTATTTTGTCTTCTGCCGTGATTTTTTTCTCTTTCATTTTGTCTGATAGTGGGCTTATGGTGTGTGTTAAGGCCCTCAAGTTTATATCTACTTTTCGTTGATGATCGTTATAGTTCTAAGGTTTGTATTTAGGTCTTTAAACAAACTTGAGTTTAACTTTGTATATGGAATTGGCGTTTCATTCGTGGGTCCTATGAGTTTAACTTTGTATATGGAGTGGGGTTTCATTCGTGGATCCTATGGGTCCTGTTTCATTCTTCTGAAAAGGAAATGCACTTTTGCCAGCATAGTTTTTGGAAGAGATTATGTACGCTTCATTTAATATATTTTGGCATTTTGTCAAATATCAATTGACTGTAGGTGGATGGATTGAGCTCTGTTTGCTGGTCTACATATCCATAGCTGAACCAGTACCAGCCTGCCATGAATACTATGACTAGGTGGCAGCTTTTGAGGTCAGGAAATGAAAGGTCATCTAGCTTGTTCTTATTAAGTAGTGCTTTGCTTCTCCTGGGTCTCTTTCATTTCCATAAAAAGAT
Organism: Tenrec ecaudatus; assembly: GCF_050624435.1. NCBI lineage: Eukaryota > Metazoa > Chordata > Mammalia > Afrosoricida > Tenrecidae > Tenrec > Tenrec ecaudatus. Next base: position 115,349,226 of record NC_134548.1, on the reverse strand, counting down.
AGTGAATGTTTTTTTTCCATTTGTTAAAAGAATGATGCTGAGTTCTGGAAGGGAATTGTGATAGTTTAATAGACATCGACATTTTCACAATGTTGTCTTCTTTTCCGTGAATATGGATTATTTTAAATGTATGCAGGTCCCTTTTGGATTCTTATAGTAGTATTTTGTAGTATTGTTTGTACACAACTCTGTTTTCTCTGCTTAGGTTTATTCCTGAGTATTGCATCATTTTGGTGGCTATTGTAAATGGTATTATGTTCTTGATTTCTTTTTTCAGAGCTCTCTTCATTAGTGTAAAGGAGTTCAATTGATTTTAAGAGTCTTATTGGCATATATTTCACATATCATAAGATTCAATAGCTCAACCATGTTAATGAGAATTTAATATTTACTTTTTTGTACTCAATTGATGTGCATGTGTTGATCTTGTACAGAAATAGATATGCTCATGTAATTCTCATATTTTGTTTCATTTATATGGTGGATTGCATTGATCGTTTTTTTAATGTTGAATCATCCTTGTTTACTTGGTGTGAATCTCAGCTAATTATGATTTAATAAAAAATATTTTGCTAGATTCTCTTGATGGGATTTAAAAAGGATTTTTTTTGTATGTATACTCATAACATATGGGTCCATAGTGTCCCATTCTGGTTAAGCCCTTACTTAGTTTGCTATCAGAATTTTGCTCACGACATAAAAGGAGTTGGGAAGTTTGCAGTCCTTTCTATATTCTGGAACAGTTTCTGTATAATTGGTGTCAACTCTTCTCTGAATGCTTAATAGCATTCCTCTGGTGAAACTGTATGATCCTGGATTTTTTTGTGCTGATAGTTTTTTAATGACTTGATCTACTTATTCTTTTGTTATAGTTTGTTGTTTTACACATCAGTCCATGTTAATTCAGGTTGTTGTTAGAGTCGTTGAGTTGGTTCTGACCCATAGCAACCCTATACAAGTATTGTGTTACTTTTTTTCATTTCTTCTTTGATGTTTCTTATTTGTCATAGTTGCATCGTTTCCTTTCCTTTGTTAGATTCCCATTGGTTTGTTAGTTTTGTTTATCCTTTAAAAAACCAACTTCTTATCAAATTGTTTTTTTCTGTTGCTTTTCTGTGTTCAGATCATTTAGTTATGTTCTATTCTTTATTATTTTTCTTCTTGTGGTTGAAGGTTTATTTTGCTGACTTTTTCCCCTAGGTGCTCAGTAAAAGTGTTCATTTTGGTCCTTTATTCCCTCTTACATGTGTTTTTTGATATAAATTGCCCTCTGAGTACTTCTTTTGCTGTGTCTGGAAGGTTTTTTTGCATGTTATATTTTAGTTCTTGTTCCTTTCAAGGGATTTTAAAGTTCCTTCCTTATTTCTTCAATACCCTTTTAGTTTTATTCAATAGCCATTAGTTTCTTCAATAACCTTTTAGTTTTAAAGCAAGATGTTGCTCAATTTCCATGGTTTGATTTTTCCCCTTGATCTTCCTGTTATTGATTTGTAATTTTATTGCATTGTGATCTGAGAAAATGATGTGAGGTATATCAATGTTTTAAAATTTATTAAGACTTGCTTTGTGACCTCACATATGATATATTCTGGAGAATGTTTTATGTGCACTGGAAAATAATGTATATTGAGTTGCCAGGTAAAATTTTCTGTTTGTATCTAATAAATTAACTTAATTATGTTGCTTAGTTCTTCTGTATTTATTGAGTTTCTTTCCATTTGTTTTGTCCTTTGAGAATGATGTATTGAAGCCTCCTACTATTGTATTGTTCTTTTCTATTTATATATTTATTTTCTTCCAATCTTTGCCTTTTGATATGTTTGTCTTTACTTCTAAGGCCTGTTTCCTTGTAATCATCAAATTGATGTGTTTTATTTTCATATTATGATTTTTTTCTGCCACTTGACTGGTGCACTTATATTCAGTGTTGTTATTTATAGATATGAATTTACTTCTGTCATTTTGTTGTATGCTTTGTGGCATTATTAGTTTCTGTGCTGAGTTCATTTTTTGATTTTGTGCTTTCTTTCTTTGTTGTTATATCATCATTTACTAGGTTTTGTGCTTTTTAAAACAATTGATTTTCCCCCCAATTTCTTTGAGGATTCCTTATTATTTACTAATTTCTTCCTAAGTTTAAGAGTTTTATTCTCTCTTGTGAACTACTTGATTCCCTCTCCATTAAAATTTATTTTAGTAGTTTTCTTTCTATAATATTCATGTATTTATACTTATAGGTAAATCACTTTTAAAAAGAGTTGCGTATACATCCTTTCAATCCATTTTAATGCTTCTTCCCCCCTCCTGCATTAAATGATTGCTCCCCAATTCCCCTCATCCTTCCCTCTTCCCCCACATTACCAACAAACCATTGCATCAGTTATATGCATCCACTGCTTCTGTGCTTTCTAAACTGGGAGGCCTAACATATACAATAAAGAGCAAAACCAAAACAGCAATAATAATATGAATTTAAGAATAAAAATTAAAATATAGAGTAAGAAAGAAAAGACCACCAACAATACTTTAAAAGCCAGAGAAGAAATTTTGTCATGGTGAAAGCAAGAAATATTTGAGCCTAGAACAAATTCAGGTTAGATCCAAAGAGAGATCAACTGACCAAGTATCATATTATATACCAAGTTTCAATCCAGCATAATAAAGTTTAAAATAATCTCTGTCTAATAGTAAAGCTAAGCTGTTTGAGTCCCTCACCTGTGACTAGAAGGGGTCTGCCCAAGACTTCATCTAACTAGATACTTTGTAGAAAGATTTTGGGTTCCCACAATCCTCCATAGCCTTCTAAAAATTGGTAGTTGTATACAAGTTAAACTCTGGTACTTTTCCCCTCATAATGTTTGGATTTTATTATTGTTATCTTTGGATCACACAGGCAGGTGTGCTTATTCTGTGTAAACTTAGTTGATGCTTCATTTAGATGGCTGCTTATTTTAATAAAATTCTTTAGGACCTCAGACAATATTTTAATTGATAGGCACTATCTGCTTTCTTCACCACACTTTGCTGTAGCACCCTTAACTTCAGTGAGCGCTTAATGAAGGCAAGTATTGAGCAGAGCTATGTTATACGAACTAACGCTTCTTGGATTTAGGCTAGAATTAAGTGGGAGCCCAGAATCCATCTGCGATGAATGACTCTGGTATACTTTGGTGGTCATACTATGATGAGAAAGAAAACCAGAATCAGCAAGAACAACAAACAAACAAAAACATTCAAAAAACAGAAATACAAAAGAAACAAAAAGGAAAAATTTTGTCAACAATCCCCTTATGTTGTAGGGAAAATGCATCGACAATATCAATAATTTATCTAACTGCATAGAATTTACAGTACTATAAATATAAGGAATTTATAAGACTATAGTCCAACAGTGAGCTACAATCCATGAGTTGTTCTGTTGTGTAGATTGACTTCTTAATTGACTGAGTTCTGTTTACATTGAGTATGGGGATTGGTGCTAGGAGAAAATTCCCAGTATCATTTCTTGGAATGGCAGACCCTTGCTTCTCCAATTAAAACCTGTCATATGAATGCAAAGGAAACATTGAGGTACTAAATATATCATGGTCTGAGTCTCCCTTCATTGGATACCCACTAAGCCAGGGGCCCCAACCAAGGTCCAAGGACTACTATTTCCAGTCTTGGGGTGACCATCTTTTACTTTCTTTCCTATCAGGGTATTTTAATCCTAAATCCAAGGGTATAGATAGTTTTGTGATGGGGCCCAGATCATTCCATTGGGCTTCTATGCTATTCTTTCTGGAATGACTTTTGGGCAATGTCATGTTTCCTGTAAGACCAGCACCAAAGGTTATCATAGTGCTTAATTCATGGTGTGATTCACCAAGGGTTGAGTAGAAAAATATCTGAAGTGTCTACCCAAGACCATTGAACTGAGTTTGTTCTTAAAATGTTTGTATGCAATATTCCCTCTAGTACTTTATAGTGGTCTTCCTTGTGGGATGGTATCTCTGAATCTCTATTTTCCATGTTTTAAGTTTGTTTTGGAATGCTACTTTAGGTTCTTTGATTTCTGAGGGGTGGTATCTTGCATGTTGATCTTAGTTTGATTACTGCTGCCATTATTGATTCTCCAAAGAACTTGTCTTATTAATTTTTGTGGGGTTTATTTTCTCCTTATGTATAAATGTCCTTATTTCCCCTTCATATTTGAGGTATAATTTTGCTGGATATAAGATTATTGGTTGGCAATTTTTTTCTTCCAGAGCTTTATATATGTCATTCCATTTCTTCTTGTCTTGTTGGTATTTATTATTTGAAATACTTTCCAGAGTTTTTCTTTGTCTTTGATACTGGGAAGTTTTACTATCGCATGCTGTGGTGATTTTCTTTTGGGGTCTGTGCTGTTTGTAGTTCATTGTGTTTCTCGGATGGTTATTTTCTTCTCCTCTTCCATGATGCTGGGAACTCTGCTCTCAGGAGTCCTTGAACTATTTTTCTGAGATTATTTTTTCTTTCTGTTCCTAAAGACCAATCAGGCATAAATTATTTCTCTTAATAATCTACCTTATTTGCATGCTTTCTTTTTTGTTGTTGTTCATACATTTTTTGACAGCAGTCACATTACAATGGCAGAGTTGGGTAGTTGCAGCAGAGAGCATATGGCCTGCAAATCTGAAAATATTTACTGTCTGATACTTTATAGAACATGTTTGCCTCTCCCTGGAACTTAGGTTAAATTAACATCCTCTTCATTTTCCTTGCCAATAGAATATGGTTAGCTACCTCTACACATATCCATATCAGAGAATGATTTAAACTAGGGGTTATTTTTGTTTTCTTTTATTTTTCTGTTGCCTTGCTCATTGCATGATGTAGCATAGCCAACAAGATTTATTGACACTTCCTATGTTCCCAGAACTAAGCTAAACACTATAAAGCACGTAAAAGGAATGGTGTGCTTTATTGGGAGGAGAATAGATTTTGGAGTGATATGACCTTGATCTTCAATGCAATTTTGCCACTCACTATCAGAACAGGTCACTGACTCTGTGAATTACTACAAGTGGAAATAAAATGGGAAAGTGCTTATACCAGAGGCTGCGAAATGAGGCATTGGTCTTACACTAACATATTATCACACAGAGCAATAAGGGGTTTAATTTTCTTTTTAATTTGAATGACTTTCTAGGTCATAGGGAGAAAATTTGTCAAAGTCAGAAGTTAGAAAGTATTTTTCACAGCAGTTATTCCGCTTGATAGAACTTTGAAATATCTATGCCTATTATATATGGGTCGTCATTTGTATTCTTGTCCTGGGCCCAGGAAATATTAGAGAAAGCTCTGTTTTAAAGTAACCACTAACTTCAGATAACTCAGGTCAAAGCATCATCATTCAGAATTTCATTTTTCTGCTGTCCCAAACAATATGCTTTCTGTGTTTGAATAAAAGAAGTGACTTAGTTGGTCTTGACGTGCTAAGGATGAAGCAGGGTCTCTCGATCCACAGTGTTCTCTGTACACACACAGGCTTTATATTTCAAGTGTTTGGTCAGAGCTCTTTCCTGAAGAGGTAGCAGGTAAGACAAAACGGGATAAAACAGCTCTCTCTCTCTCTCTCTCTCTCTCTCTCATCCTTTTGGTGGCTCCTCTTAATTTCTGTCACTAGTATAATTCATGGACTGTTCTCCCAACTAGGTAGTGATCCTACAGAACAAAAGGAAATTCTGTGCAAAGAACAAAATTCAGTGTTTGTTTGCCCACCACTCCCTTCCCTTGAGTGGTATTTCTGTAAATGAGCCATGCTATATATTTTATGATATTATGTAAAATAATAGCATGGTGGCATTTTTAAAATACCATATGCATATGCTTAATGGAATTTACCTCAGCTTTTATTGACAAAATGGACCAGTGATCTCCTAACTTCCACCTTCATTTTGGCTGTAACCCCCTTCTGGTCCTCATCCCAGGAATTTAATGAAGTGGTTATGGGTTTTAGGATTGCTTTATCCTTGCCACAACCTTCATTCATCACTTCCTATCCCGAACCCCTCGCTATAGTCTAACTCTCTTCATAGGAAGTAGTAGTTTCTGCATATCTTTCACAACACATTAAAAATTGGGGAGATTCATTACATGGGCAACTTCTGAAACATTTTTACCCATAAATATCCAGAATCCAAAACAAACTTGAGACAGAACTATTTATGGCACTTTGGTTTGCCCTCAATCTATCTTCTTCTTTCAATTTATTTATTTATTATTAATTGTTTTATTGGAAGCTCTTACAGTCTTTCTTCTTTTTGAAACTTCAGTTCATAGAGGGTAAATAGGAAAACCTGCTTGCTTTCTGTTATCTTTCCTTGATAATTTCCAAATTTTACTAAGGTTGAGAAGAGCAACACTTTTCTCCTCCTTTACGTTTTAGCATGGCCTCCTTTTTGTTGATATCTTTAGCAAATGTCCTGCCTCTTGGTTTGCTGATTAGGAATACAAGGCATTTCAAGAGTCTTTTTGGCCATTCTCCCATAATATCTGGATTTTATCAATGTACTGCAAAAGGGAACACAGGTTTTGCCAGAAAGTGAGAAGTGGCATCTTCTGAGAAAAATATGAGGCCACCTGTACATTTAGGAATAAGTTAGAGGTGAGTAGAAAGAAGGATGTGGGGAGGTGACCCTTTGAAGTTATCCAAGAAGACCAGATCTTGAGACTAGTGGGAGAAGCAGGAAGATAAAAAGCTTAAATGGAAGATGCATACGACTAAATGACATTGGGATTAAAACAAAAGCTGACTGAACAAAGATGAGATTTTGAAAAAGTGTAAAAAATACATTGTGAAGTTCCTGATATATCATATTGTGTTAAAGGGATTTAGATCAATTAAGAATAAGAAAGACAAAAGGTTTTTATTGACGTTTATACATTTGTTCTTGATGTAAACATTTGCTCTGTAGCATATTTCTTCCTGCTGAAGCTCTTTTTTTTTCCCATTTCTTTCGAGGTAGGTTGAATGTAACAAATTACCCTCCATTATAGTTTGTCTGGAAAAGTCTTTATTGACTTTGTTTTCACTTTTGAAATATGACTTTGCTGAGTACATAATCCCATATCAGTATTTACTTTTTGATTTTGGTTTTCCTTTCAATGCTTCAAATATTTCACTCCATTTTCTCTTGCTTGTATTTTTCTGAAGAAAAGTCAGATTTAATTTTATCCTTGTTCCTCTAAAAGTAAGTCCCCCTCCCTTCTTTTTTGTTTTTCAAGATTTTCCTGGTCACAGATTTGAACAGTTTGGCAATGAGATGCACAGGTGTAAAAAAATTGTATTCTCCCTGGCGTTCTCTAACTTTCATATATCTCTTCTTTGGTTGGTTTTGCTTTATTTTATTGGAAGCTCTTACAGATATCATAACAATGCATAGTTAACTTAGATCAAGCATAATTGTACAATTGCTGCCACCATCATTTTCAAAACATTTTCTTTCTTCTTGAATTTTTTGATATCAGCTCCCTTTTATCCCCTCTCTCCCCTCTCTCCCCCACCCTATGTCCCAGGAACCTAGATAGATAGATAGATGATAGATAGATAGATAGATAGATAGATAGATAGATAGATAGATCTTATACCTTCCAATGTATCTGTTCACCTACAATTCTGCTATTCTTTCTTTTGCTTTTATATAGAAAATTAACTTTAAATATTTCTTCGATTCCCTTTCTCTCTCATTTCTTCTCGTATACCCATTATACATGCATTACACTTTTTCATAGTGTCCCATAAGATTTGGGGTATTCTGCAGCCTTTCTTTTATTCTTTTTCTCTTTGTTTTTTATTTTGAGAAGTTTCTGTGACATATTCTAGAGTTCATTGATTTAACAATATCTAGTCAACCTCAAAGTTATTCTTTATTTTTTGCATTTCTTTTCTAGCATATCCCTTTATTTCTTAGAATTTTAACCTCCCTGCTTAGATTTATCTGTTTTTGCATGTTTTCCACTTTTAAAATTAGTCTTTAATATATTAACCTTAGATATTTTCATTTTTGTTCTGATAATCTCAACATTTCTGCCTTATCTGGCATACTTATGCTGTTTCTTCAGAGGACAGTTTTTGTTTGATGAGTTTTTCATTTTCTCTTTAACTATGTCTTGTAATTTTCAGTTGAGAGACAGATAAGATTTTAAGGACCTAAAGTTCTTTCTGTTGCAATCCTCTATAAACTTCTGTAAATGCTGATGTAGTGGCAGATTGTGAAGAGACACACTCTATTGTCTTATGATTATACCATATTCTTTGAGTTCATAGATACTTTGGGGTTGTGAGCTTCACAAAATATTTTCAATTTCTCTTACTATGTAAAACAGAAACCTGAAAGAGAGCTAGAGTTGGGAGTGTCCTTTGCCTTGTGCCACAGAGGCCACAGTTGTATATCTTTCTTTTCTACTTCAAGGGCAAGAATGGGACTGGAATGTGATGTTTCTTTTCCCCCATGTGGATGGCGAGATATTTTCTTCTTCCAAGTATGCATTGTGCTGCTAACTGCAAGGTAAGCAGTTAGAAATGACCAGCTGCTCCACAGGAGAAAGACAGATTTTCTCTTCCCCTAAAGAGTTACAGTCTTGAAAAACCCATAGAGGAATTTCTACCCTCTCCTATAGGGTTGCTGTTAGTCAGAATCAACTAGATGGAAGAGTTTGGTTTTGGTAAGTTGGTTATAATACTCTGATACAAACCGTGCTCATTAGACTCCGGTAAAGTGGTTTACCTTCAGCTCAGACCACTGCCAAGGAAAGTTGAACACTATTTCAAAATGGTTTTCCTATTTCCTTACCATAAGTTTGAAGGGAATTCCCCCCCCCCATACACAAGTTTCACAGTGAAAACTTAGTGGAGCTACTGAAAGTAAATATCACAAAAGTGTGAGACACCTTCTAGAAGTTTTATCTCACCATTTTTATTCTCAAAATATTAACTTTCAATAATTCCTACCCAGTGCCTTTTCTGTATCAATTTGCCTATCTCTCCAGGTTAGGTAGTAGCTTCCTCTGAGACTATAATTTTGAAGGATCTCAGAAAAGTTGTTAAATTTTAGTTTCTGTGCTCTTTATTTGTTGTGAGGATGAAAGGGATGCCTCCTATCCTCTTTACATGCCAGAAGAAATAATAATTTCTTTTTGCCTTTTTATTCCCTTCAACTATCTAATGAACTACCATCCCAAGATCTTTTAACCCAATAAGGGTTGGACAGATAAGTGACCCTCTATTTCACCTGCACCTTTTCCTATTTTTCTCCCACAATCCACTGAGGATTGAATAAATGCTTCTTAATTTCTCTTCCTGTCCTGATGGGATCTCCCTTAAAAATGCTATATCAGTAAGTTTACTATTTTTAATTGTTTGCAAAATGAGGAATTTCAGCAAGCTCATGTATTTTTAATCCTGGCTTAGAAAACCTTGGCTGTGACTCTAAAAATAATGGTGTTGACTGTTTGGGTGTTTGTTTGGCTCAAATACCACACAAATACGACTTCATTTCCTCTGTCTCACCTCCCACCTCAAGCATTAATTCTGCACAAGATTAGAACCTTGAGTTACCAAATGTACTGGTTTTATAGTGCTGTCATTACAAAGTACCACAAAGTGAGTAATCTACAAAAATAGGAATCTGTTGTCACAGTTCTGGAGACAAAAGTCACAGTTCAAGGTGTCAACAAGGTCAGGCTCTATCCAAAGTCTCTAGCAGAAACATTCTCCTTATCTCATCCAAGTGTTCCTTGGATTTGGGGAGCATTAATTTGATCACTGGTTCCACCTTCCAATGACTGTATTCTTTCTGAATTTTGTCTGTCTCTATTTATTTTAAAAATACCAGTCACATTCGATAAGTACTCACTCTATTGTGAACTCATGTTAAATTAACTGATTATATGATTTCTAAATAAAGTCATATTCAAAGTATCAGAAATAATAACATCAAATATCATTTTGTAGGACATAAATCCATAACACCTTCTGAAGGTAAATTATGAGCTTAGGAGATAGACAGTTGCTGGTGCGTTCTTAAAATTACACAAAATCAAACTACATGCACATTTGTGTTTACACAGTAGATTCTCTAATGGCATTATTTTTTTAATTAAAACTGCTCTTAGAAAATTTTTTAAATTACTCTCTTGTGTGTTAATCTCCATCAAGTAGACTGGAGACATCAGCAAAATCAGAAATATTAACTATCTATATGTGGAGAGGCAGGTGAAATTCTGGGAAAGGGTACAAAACCAGGGAAAGCTGAAAACAAAGATATAATGTGCCAACTTGAAAGCACTGCCAAGAGCTGAGCTTCCATATGGATGGTCAAAGAAACTAATTCTGAATGTTGAAAAGCATCACATCTGAAAATCCTCACAGGGGTCATTACCATCTGTTTTACTGGCATTTGCTATTCTCTAAGAGCTTACCTAAGTCTTGCAATGAATATACAATTTGGACTTGGCAAAGTTCCACTCTTTGAGTTTGTAAAATACAAATATATTCTAGCTTAAAACTATTAAAATCTATATCTCATCCAAAGTTTATTTCCTCTGAGTTAGTGATAACAAATAATATTTTAAATGAATGTTTCCATTTTTATTATAACATAAAAACTGAGATGTGAAAGAGTATAGTTTATTATACACTGAAAACTGCCTTAAGTAAAGTACAGTACCTGGTTAGAGCAACGTAATGCAGTTAGATTTTAATTCTCATAAATCTGGCATAATTCCTAATTCATATAAAATCTTAACAAGGCTACAATGAAATGGCCCAGAATAGATTTTAATGGAATTTAATAAGATACTTACTAGCTTCATTAAAACTCTGGAGTTCATTATTACCCATATCTGGCAGAAACTCTCACTGCACTAGTTTTGTATTAGTCCATGTGTATATGCTGTTTAATGATTTTTCCTCCCTGGGCCCCCCACTACCCCCAAAAAAGCTACTTTCAGCTTTGATGATGCAGGAGAGTCAATTAACATATTTTTACTCCTTGATTTCAATATTTTTTGTATTACTATTCTAAAGGACTTTGCTTTTTAAAAATTGTCTTCATCAGATCAGTGAAGTAAGTCTTAAATGTCTTTAAATGCTATGCTTGATTATACTCAGCATTTCTAAAGAATTCTGCTCTGGGATTATGAGATGCTACTGTCTTGAATCATTAAGCCCTCTTTATAAAAAAAATTACCATGGAAGTATGATCCTTTATCTGAGGTAAGAGAAACAAGTACAAAAAAATAGTATAAGAAGCTGTGATGGTTACAATTTTGTGTTAATTGGCTGGGCCTGTATTCTCAGTGGTTTGGCAGCTAAGACCTATAAATTTCCAATGATAACATCCAAGAATGTAATCATTTCCATAATGAGATCTGCTATGAGCAATCAATTAACTGAAAAGAAATTTCTTCAGGGGAGTGGCCTGATTCCCATATATATATGAACATTGTGGGAAACCATGCTTACCTTCTGATGGATCTGGGTCCTGCATCTGGCTTATCCTACAGCCTCTAATTCCTTAACTTAATCCAGTGACCTGCCAAAATGTCTGTCAATCCTAAGAGTCAGCAGCAGCCTTTCATCTTCCCTACTGACCTTGAATTTATTCACCTGGGAGTCCTGGTGGAATAGTAGTTCTGTGTTGGTCTGTGATCCACATGCTCATCAGTTCGAAACCACCAGCAGTCCTTAGGAAAAAGACTGGACTTCTACTCCTGTAAACAGTTATAGTCTTGGAAACCCACAGCAGCTTACTATGTGGCAGCATTGATTTGATGGAAGTGAGTTTGACTTAGAGTGGTTGGAACGGTTGGTACAAGCTTTTCATCTAACCTGCCAATCTTGGGTTTATCAGTGCTGGAAGTTTCAGGACTTGGAAAATGCCTGTACAACTATGTGAGCCATTTCCATGATATAATCTCTCTCTCATATATATTAGTTAATGTTTTTCTAAATGAGCCGCTGTTGTTGGCTGAGTTCCATACAGAATCAAAATCAGTGAATCTTAGAAAACTATGGAGTAGATTCTACATTTCATGAGAGCACAATTATAATTTTATTATGACAAAAGTTAACACTGTGTTTAAGAACAAAAGTCTAGTTCTGATAATCAGTCAATGAAAGCACTGTGGATCATAATGCTCTAAAATGCACCCAATCATGGGATTTCTTTTGGACTAGAAAACATTTCATTCCGTTTTGCAAGTGGTCATCACAACTCTGGAGCTGATTCTGTGACAGCTGATAGCAAAACTAAACAAAAAATTGTGTTAACAACTAAATGTGTCAGCTACTGTAATCAGTTAGATTGGTTCTTTCACTTAAGATGATATCTAGATGGGTTATATACCATGCAGTCATCTCCATGCCACGGATGGGGAAAAATGAAATTCAGAGGAGCTAGCCACCAGCCTATGGTTATATACATAGCAAGTTGTGAAACTCAGAGGTGACTCTAAATATGTACAAGGCTGAAAAAAATACTCCTTTTACTGTCCCTCTTCTTGGGACCATTGTCCATACCATTTACAGGAACTACATCTAAATTCCAATTTTCATTATACCATTCTATTTTTTCAACTCATTTATCACCTCAGGATAAATCTAAAGCTACTCTATTTTTCTTTTTGAACTCTTATCTGTATGGTGTAAATGAGGAAAAAAAATCAATTTGGATAATTTAGCAAATACTAGGTTATTTGAAAAATTATTAGAGCTTCTGATGTTGAGAAATGGGTGAGGATGATCTGCTTTCTGTCTCACATCCTGGTAATTACATTATTGCTGTGTTAACTAGTCCTCTGTGGGAGTGAGGGGCTACTGTCACTGCTTTAAGGTGTCTATGGCTTTCTAGGGAATGGGTGTAGTGCAGATGGGTAGAAACCAAACTCTCATATCATTTATATATTACCCTTTTCTTGATTCAGTATTTCCTTTGTTGTTAACCCCTTTGGTTTCTAATGCTTTTGTCACTTTCTTTTTACTTTCCTTCTAATGTGGGAGGAGGGGAAGGAGTGTGCAGCTGCTTTTACCATCTCACTCCACACACCTTTCTTGACTCTAACTAAAGGACATACAACTACTTGTAATGTTTTTCATTGTTTTAGGCAACAAATGCTGATTTAGTCTTTTCTATGTGACAATTACAAACACACATAGACACACACACACACGTAGGAATTTACTGGATGGCAGTGAGTGGAGTTGACATGTGTTAGTCACTATTCTAGATCCAGAGATATATATTTTGAATATATAGGAGGGTGCAACCAAAAGCCTGTGTAAAGATTGCATTATCTTTTAATTTCATTTTGTTCTGAAAACTTTTTGAAACCTCATATATATGGAATATTTATGTATGGATAAGTGTACAAATATTATTATAAAATAATAAAAATCTTTATTAGACAAAACAATGCAATGTTATCACAAGCGATTGTTCCTTGATATATTCTCCATCAAATTTATACTTATCTGAAAATGGTATTTCTCTTTCTCTCTAAACCATTCTCCAAAAAATGTTCTGCTCTTTTATTTACATCGCTTCAAACTGGCAGTTTTTAAATCCTTGGGGGACTCAAATCATGTTCCTTTTAAATGTTTTCTGAGTTTGGGGAACAATGATTTGGGAAGATGTCTACTTGAGTTTAGTTTTAAAATTGATATTGGCCCTGACTTCAAAATGAATTTTACTATGGCACCAAAGTACCTTTTTTGGAAGGCACCATACTGACACCAATGAAAGTATAAACATCTCAGTGCTGATGCAGGTCCCCACCAGCTCCCTGAGTGTGGCGAAGGTAACAAAGAGAGAGAGTGTGGCCTACAGGATCCTCCTAAAAAGGCCATACCCATAAAGAGGCATCAACAGGCTGCGACCTGATTGACAAGTTAGACTCCACCCCAAGCCTACTTATTAAGTTGACATGAAATGATGTAACTACCACAGGCAGGGAAAAAGAGGAAGACTGTCGAGCAATGGTTGCAAGACTGTACTCAAACTTAAAAATTGTGAAGATGAAGCAGGATGGGGATGGGATTCATTTTTTGTACATAGGGTCATCATGAGTCACAACCAACTGAACAGCACTTAGCACAATATCAATTGGCAACATAGCTCAATATGTAAAATCAAATTAAGAATTCTTCTCCATATCAAATAATTTGACACATTATATCCTAGGGATAGGTATTTTTGTTATTTATAACTTTTAAAATTTAATAAATTACTGATGCTAGCAAACATGTATTTTTAGGAGTTTCCCAACAATGACTAAATTAGGCATATCGAATTAACCCTATGATTCAATATTTGGAAACTTAATTTCATTAACTGCAGAGTAACACCTGTCTTCCAACTTTTTTTGGTCCATCCTTTCCAACATTAGATAGTACAATTTAATTAACTCTATGGAGATCCATTCTAAATTGTGAGCATGTGACATCTTTAAAATATGTAAATGAACTATTTATTATCCAAGAAGCCAAAATGAAGATTTTCTCAGGTTAAACCCCTTGTCCAAAACTCTGTGACAAGTCTTCAATATTGAGGCTCAGATTTCCCCATCCCCACCACAAGCAACTAGCATTGTGAATATATTCATAAAGATTAGAATTGTGATTTTCTGACAAGGAATCAAGACAGCTCCATTCGCAGTTCTTGTCTTTCAGTGTGTTTCCCATCAAGAGTAACATGAGCAGAGGATTGGCTATTACCCTAATCTTCACAATATTTCCATTTGATAAGATCACATTGTAGCCATTTTGATGTGTTGAATTCTTTATGCAAAAAAAATTCACTAAAGATGTATGATTTCAAAGTCTTTCAAATGTTATTTTACTGTGCAGTTTCAGAGTGAAACCCCAATAAAATAACTATAAATAAAACCACATATGCAGCATCTCTGAGAAAAGACTTCAAAATTAAGAAGATATCTTCATTATTAAAAATTGCTCATTTTGTAGAAAAAGGTGTTTGTTTGGCTTTAAGCTCTTCCTTTTATTTTTTCCTTCTATTTTTATTTTAATTTTCCATTTTCAGTTAGTTTTTATTTTATTATATCTATATACATATATAAATTTATGAAATGAGCTGAAAGGGGGAACCCATCAATAAAAATCTGTTTATTGCAGCGGTTCTCAACCTTCTTAATGCCACAACCCTTTAATAATTTCCAAATGTTTTGGTGACCCCGAAACATAAAATTATTTTTGGTACTACTTCATTGCTGTAATTTTGCTAGTTAGGAATCATAATGTAAATATCTGATATGCAGGATGTATTTTCATTGTTATAAATTGAACATAATTAAAGCATAGTGACTAATCACAAAAACAATACACAAATATATATTGTGAAATATTTTTTCTAATTACAAATAAATGAAATTTTGTCTTGAAACATGGTGTAGCATGGGTAACAGTGTTAATATAGCAAAAATAAACTACATTGCTACTTTTGCGACAGTATGCGTAAAACAACCAACATCAGTGAAAAGGTTGAGATAGCTTCTTTTTCACCAGATCAGCATATCTGCATGTGGGCCGACCCGCCTGGAGATGGAGAGACGAGCGGTGTCTCTGGTCTTAGGTGACCCCTGTGAAAGGTTCGTTCGATCCCCAAAGGGGTGGCCACCCACTGTTTGAGATCCGCTGGTTTATTGAATCTTACTTTGTAAACTAAAATATGAGGCTTGAAAATTTTACTCAATAGGTTTTTGGTAGAAAAACGGAGGCATTGCTTTAATTAAAACTTCTGATCCAGCACAAGATCAGCAATTGACCCTGTGAGAAAATTCTTCTTTTCCTAAATTGAAATGAGAATACCAGAATTTGGGTGATTTTACGAAGTTTTCTTCGTACACATGCATACATATAGCTAACCTTTTCCATAGGTACTTTCAATATTCTTAGCTCAACTTCTCAACCTGAATCACTAAGCTGTGGTTGAAAAGGGTGGACAAAGGAGAAGCAAACTCAAATGAAAGTTACTGAAAAATAGGAAAGTAAAATTAAAGTAAGTCCTGCAAGACAGCCCAAGTAAAATTCAAGTACATATTGAAGCAATATTTTGAAATGATATCTTAAAGGTTAAGTGTGTGTGTGTGTGTGTCTTACGATGTTGGCTTGTGTGCTGTTAATGATGCTGAAAGCTATGTCACAGGTTACAACAGAGCTTCCAGGCTATGAACAGACTTCAGAGAAGGCTCTTTGACGTCATTTTTTGACGTCATTTTTTTCCATTTGCCTTAGCTATTCTACATTAAGACCAAGTCCCAAAGTCCCTTCTGACATCCACTTTGATTTTCCCCGCTCTTTCAAAGTACCTTTTACTTTCTTTTTAAAAAATAAGATTTGTTGGCACATAATTTACATATCATACAATTCAACATTTCAGTCACTCAATCATATCAAGGAGAATTGTGCAATAGTCACCGTATCAATTTTAGAACACACCCTCCCATGGTTAAATAGCCTTTAAAATCAGTTGTGCAATCACAGTCAGTTCTAATGCTCCCACTCTCACTCCCTTCCTACTTTCAGTTTTCCCTCCCAGTCAACCCACCCCCCACTCCAGCAACCCCTATCAGACCTTTCATCAGTTACTATCACTATGCATCCACTCCTCCTGAGCTTCACAAACTGGGAAACCCAACAGAGATAATAAAAAACAAAATCAAAATAATATCATAAAGATAAAAATAATATAAAGACCCAAATTCAAATGAGTAAGAACATTAAAACGCCCAGGACGGAATTTTGGTCACAGAACAAGTAAGAGTTACTTGCACCCAGAAGCAATTCAGGCCAGTTTTACAGGGCAGTCATCTAGTCAACTATCAAGCTTGATTCAGCGTATTCAAGATTACAATGGCCTCTGACTGATAGTAAGGTTGTTTGAGACTCTTGCCTGTGGCTAGAGGGGATCTGCCAGATGCTCAGTCTGACCAGATACCCTGCAGATGGATTTTGTGCTCCCACTGTCTTCTACAAATTGTGTGTTCATAATTTTAGTTCTGATACTTTTCCCTTCACCATATTCAAATATTTTAATTGTCATCTTTTGATCACACGAGCTGGTTTACTCCTGTCATGTGGACTTAATTGACTCCTTGCTTAGATGGCTACTTGTTTGAAAACAAGGCACTATTTTGATTGATAGCCAGGCACCATCTACTTTCTCCACCACACTTTGCTGTGGCACCTTTATCTTCAGTGATTCTTTCATGAAGGATCAGGGCCATGTTATCAGTACTAATTCTTCTTGACTTGGGACTAGAGTTACCTAGCAGCCCAAACTCCATCTGCACATCTCGGGTTTACTTTGGTGGGTGTAATATGATAAAATCACAACCCTATAAGATCAACTGCACCCATAGCAGCCATAAGCCAACCAGCAACCAAACAAACAGAACACATGACCTAAAAAGAAAAAAAAGAAAGAAAAAGAAGAAAGCTGCAAGCAGGAAAGCAAAAACCCGTATAAACAAAGAAGTACAGCATTGTTGATCACTCCTCTGGGGTATGTCAATTACACTATTATCATCATCATCAATTTTCTCAATGACCAAGTATTACAGACACTATCAGTATGAGGAGTCTATGCGAGTACACTTCCATCTTTATCAGCAACCCAAGAGCTTTTTGTCCTACACAGTTGATTTCTCATTTCCTTGGGCTCTGTTGACCCTAGGTATGGGAGTTGATGCCAGTGAGGGTCCTACAGGGTAAATTCTTCCAAGTGTAGACCCATGCTCAATGAATCCCAACCTGTTGTGCCCTTGCAGGGTAGGTACTGAGGTACTACATGTATGGTGATTCTGGATCTCTCCACTGGACACTCACCAAGCCAGGGGTTCACCCAAGGTCCACTGACAGCCACTTCCACAATCCTCAGGTGACCACTCTCTGCTTCCTCTCCCATCCATGTACCCCAGTCCTCAGTCCAAGGGTGCAGGCAACATCAAGGTAGAGTTCAGTCCATTCAGCAGGGTCTGTATGTTGAGGCTTTCTGGTATAACCCCTGCATGTTGCCTCCCTGCTGCCTGCCAAGTCAGCTTCCATGGTCATCCTGGTGCCTAGTCCATGGTGTGTTTCATCAAAAGTGGGTAGAAACTAATTCATAATGTCTACCCAGTACCTGAAATCTGACCTATTGCCACCCTAGGTTCCCTACAATTATTGTTTACCATCCCTTCCTGCTGTGCAGTTAGTTCTTCCCAATCACCCACCATACTTAGCAACAGAACTATCAGTGTCTCCTGCACAATGTAAGTGGTCTCCTCTCCTGGTCTTGGCTTGCATTGCTGGATAGCTTCTCCTTCAATTCCCCTGGGGGACCCATTAATTTGCTCCAGTCTTATTTTGATGCTGCATAGCCACAAGTGGATGGTCATCTCCCAAGTCCCCACTCTTGAAGGAGTGACCGCAGACAATGTGGGGTCTCCACCTTCACGTCAGTTCTTATGAAGTGCGCAAAAGGGAGATGATGCATGGTCCATGGCCAGTAGGTAGCCTTCTCTCCTTTTGTTCGGGAATTGATTCCTAAGATTGTAGGAGGTCAGGCTGGTCAAGGTGTTTGTTGGTGGGTGACTAATTAGTCCCTCGTGCCTCTGTTTACCTTGCAGCTGAAAGCATTGTGAGATAACGTAGTTCTTTATGACCTCTTTAAGATTCTTTTAAACCCTGCATGTCATTGTGCTTATCTTAGAATATAATGCTTTTAGTATTCAAGTGTTTAGACAGTGGGCTTGTAAAGTAAAGCTTTACACAGATAAGAGGTTCCGAATCCTTTTTTTAGAGCAAGTGCTTTAATGTTTGCTTTGTAACCATTCCCTTGTAAGAAGAGTATAAAAACCACGCTACGAATATACTCAGTGCTTCGGTCCATCAGACTGTCGTCCTCCCAATCCCATACTTTGTATATGTCTCTTCTTTCTTTTCCTCTCATCCGCACGCCTCATTTCAGATGCAGCTTGATGCGGGATAGCTGGTCTAATCACCTGCATAAGATGGGTTAAGTTGGGGTTTCTTATAGTGTACTCATACAATACTTGTCTTATGTGATTGACTTACTTCACTCAGCATAATGGTGTCCTGGTCCTTCCAAATCATGGGGTGAAATACATGCATCACTGTTTAGGGATGCATAGTATTCCATTGTGTGTTTGTACCATAGTTTCTTTATCCATTTTCCCACTGTTGGGCATCTAGGATGCTTCCAGTTTCTCCATATTGTTAACTGTGCCACTATGATTATGGAAGAGCACAGCTCCACTTGAGTTGTTTCTCTTATTTCTCTAGGGAAAAGGTTCTCAACCTTCCTAATGCCACAAGCCTTTAATACCTCATGTTGTTAAAGGGTCATTTGACCTCCAAAGGTGGAGAACGGCTGCTTTAGGGTATATGCCTAATAGTGGTGCTACTGGATTATATAGGCTTTCAATTTCCAGTTGCTTTAAGTAATGCTCTATCATTTTCCACAATGGCCATGTGTATTTATTTAGAAGTCTACCAGAAGTATATATGAATTCCAGTCTCTCCACACCCTCTCCAGCATTTGTTGTTCTCTGTTTGTTTTTTTTAAAGTGGGCTAACATTGTAATTGTAAAGTGGTACAAAGTAGTTTTAATTTGCATCTCCCTGAGGGCTAGTGATCATGAGCATTTTTTTTTCATGTTTTTTAGCCACTTGTTAGCCATTCATTTTGGCTGAACTGTCTGTTCATGTCTTTGTCACATTTCTTATTTGGGTCTCTGCTTATTTTCTTAATGAGCTTTTGTAGAGTTCTGTATATTTTAGTAATTAGCCCTTTGTCTGACGGTGTTGTGGGTAAAAATAATTCTCCCAACCTGTGGTCTCTCATTTCACTCTCCTGATGACCATAAGTGATGTGATATTTTGCTTTCTTCATACGAGGGGATAACCCCCCCCAAAACCTGGAAAAAGCTCCGCTGATATGAGGTGGATAGTACATTTGGAGTTCATCCCACCAGGTCAGACTGTTAATCAAGCTTTCTATTTAGAGACTCTGAAAAAAAATGTGTAACAGTGTGCAACCAAAAACTCCTGATTTGTGGCAGACAGGGCACTGGTTTTGCCACCACGACAATGCACTTGCTCATGCAGCAATCTCAGTGTGCCAGTTTGGGACCAAAGAAACAGCATGACTCTCTCACCCCATGCACCTTTCTCACCTGGCCTTGCTCCATGTGATTTATTTTTGTGTCTGTGAATGCAGAGCATCATGAAAGGACCTTGATTTGACAAGATAGAAGAGGTGAAGAAAAAAACTAGGGAGGTGCTATCAGCCATCCAAACAGATGAATTTGAAACATGTTTTTAAGAATGGAATTGCAGATTTGACTAATGTATTAAGTGTAATGGAGAGTACTATGAAGATGATAAAGTTGTTTTCTAAAAAAAATATTAACTACATAGCTTTGGAAAAAATTCCATTTGGTGGGGGGGGGTGTTACCCCTCATATATGGTGCTCTTACTGTCATCCAACGGCTTATCAGGACTTCTGTCAGTAATGTGTCAAATATTCTCATAAGTTTTTCCCAAAATTCAAGTGGGATGTATTCAAGGTCTTATTTTCACTCTTGTAGACCTGTTTTTAATGTTCTTTAACTTTTACCCCTATTTAAATATTGGCAATTGATGGGCTATTCCATAGTCACCTGCTGGCCTCATTTTAGCTGCTGATATTGAGCCTCTCTCCACTGGGTCTTCCCACGGATACAGGCAATTTGATTTTTGTGTATTCTACTTGGAGATGTCTATGTCTTTTTATGTTGTGCAAAAAAGATATCTGGGATTAAGAAATTCTTGGTCTTTCGAAATTCTATCATGCAATCTCTAGCTTCATGTCCTTCACCAAGGCTGTATTTTCTAACTTCTTTTGCATTCCTATTGCCAATAATTATCAATGCATCTTGATTACATGTTTGATTCATTTCAGATTAAAGACATTGGTAGAATTCTTCGATTTCTTCATCACTAGCCTTGTACATAAATTTGAATAATAGTTGTAATGCCTGGATTTCCTTGGAAAGGTATATTTACTATCCTATCATAAACAACATATGCAATGTTCTTTTCGATTATATTTGTCATATCATTCTTCAATGTGTCATTCCCAGCATAGTAAACCTTATGGTTGTCTGATTCAAGATGCCCGATACCAGTCCATTTCAGCTCACTAATGTCTATGATATTGATTTTTATGTATTCCATTTCATTTTTTATGACTTCCAGTTTTTCTAGATTCATACTTCATACATTCCAAGTTCCAATTGCTAATAGATATTTTCAGCTGTTTCTTCCCATTTAGAGTTGTGGCCCATCTGCAAATAAAGGTCCCAACGATGTTATTCCTACAGGCTTTACTCCATTTGTGTCATTTTGGTCCACTCTACTTTGAGAAGGCAGCTCTTCCTCAGTCATATTTGGAGTGCCTTCCCAGCTGCAGGGCTCTTCTTCTGGCACTATCTCAGACAATGCTCATGAGGATTTTGCTATTTGACGAGGTTTCTGTGCTAGCCAGCAGGTTTTCAGTGACTTCTTGCTCTGGAGCAAACAGTCCATTCCTTCTTGGCAGTCTCTTCTCAATCTAGAAGTTTTGCCACACCAGTTCACTTTGGGTGACCCTGCTGGTATTTGAAATATTAGTGGCATAGCTTTCAGCATCACAGCAACACATAAGCCACCACAGTAAGACAAACTGACAGACGTAGTGATATATCAATAATATGCATGTAAAGCAGATTGATGATCACCTCTTCAAACCACCTAATTCACAACAAAAAACAAACAAAACCAAAGCAAAGCAAAACGAAAACAAAAAACTTCTGTTCTTTTGGTAAGCTTATAAGCCTAGTTATGCCCCCTAATGAAAAACTCTTAAATACAAATTTCCTCCCAGCCCCCAAAGATTAAAATTCATGAATATGAACGTCATGTCTATTTCAAAAATATTAACCCCCCCACTGTACCATATGAAACTTTTATTATAAAGACAAATCCTAAACCACCATAAGGAGAATATTAACTAGAGGTGACTATCTATTGACTATGTCAAAGGCAACATGGGATTTTGGTCAAATTCTTTTAAATTATTAGGCTTACAAACCAATATAGCAACTAAAGAAACAAAACTGTGTTTTGAAGGTGTTCTTTGCAAAGAGAAATGGCCTTTCAAGGGCATTTTATCAGGCTCCAAACCCTGAATAATGGCAAGCAGCCTGGCCAAGAACACTGTCAGGTTCCTGTGTTGCTGCAAACAGCACAGGGTCAGAAGGCAGGCAGCTCTTGTTTAGAACAGAGCCCTGAAGTAATCAATCAGCAATCCACCAACAAGCATTTTCCAAACTGCTCTTCTGTGCCAGCCTCTGATAGTTAAAAAGTGAGCAGAAAACAGAAGTTAGAAAACAAATGGATTTTATACAAATTCAAATGTCAGCTTTAGCATGATTAATCGCAAATAGCCCTTCCCCATTCAAGCTAATTTTATTTTAAGATCCTCCTCCAGGGTAACACACTTGATTTAGTAGTTTGCCACACAAATAACAGTAGTAAATTATTTGTAATAAAATTGATTTAAGTCCCTAAAATCTGAAGGACTGTGATGCCTACATACCAATATAGCATTAATAATAAAATTTCATTTTTCAGTAAGACCCAAACCTGAACACATGAAGTTAAGTGGGTTTTTAAACATTATTTCCCCCCTATTTTTAATGTTGGTATATATTTTAATGTTTTTACTCCAATATTGTTTTAGAAACATGCTACCTGGTCATTCTTTCAAATTGGGCTTACTGGAGTATATACCACAGTCACATTTCAGAAAACAGATAAGTGCTTGAGATAGAATTATTTCACTTAACATTTATTTGTACTCTTTGAAAACATCATCTTTATGAGTTTGCATTTGGATTCAAAAGAGGCATGGTTGGCAATCTGGGAGATGAGTTGGTCGTATCTTGCATCATGCTTAATGGTTGAACACATTCATTTTCTAAAGTGGGTCTAAATCATATAGTACTTTGCACTAGTAATAGTTAATTATGCTCTTACTATCTGCCCTCAAATCAGCCTCCAGCTCATGGTCACTCTTGCATAATGCGGTGGGATTGTGATATAAAGAGTTGTCATTGACTGATTTTAAAAACCATTCACCAGGCTTTTCTTCTTAGCTCGAGTGGTGATTGTGTTTGAAATGTATAGAAGGGAAATTAAACCAGAGTCTCTGTATGGAAGGTGAAAATTCTAACACAAGTCACCATTTCCTTCCATTTTGCCTGTACACAAGACTAAATCTAGTAGCCTCTTGAGGAATTTTAGTGTAAAACCAATATTGTCAATATTTTAAAATAAAAATATGACATATTCATGTAAATATGTCATATTCATGTAAATAAGCTCATTCATGCAAATGGATTAATCATTTGGCTGACTGATTTTTTCCCCCTCGTGCAACTCAGGTACTTTCAGCTGGTATAAACATGGACCATTTGAGAACCAGAGGCACAGGGGGAGAGAGTTACCAATACAAGCTTATAACAACCTCAAAGCTTTAAAAATTAAATTGTCAGGAGTCAGTGTGCAAGTTTATATTAAGGAAGGGGGGAAATTAGCATTAATTAACAACTAACTTGCAGGCATCTTTCTGTGTTAAATTAAATTTGTTATTTTATTTCCTCTCTGTATTTGTTCTATGAGGTTGGTATTATCATAATTTTACAGAGGTGAAACTGAGGCCTATTGATGAAAAAGAAAAGAAATAGAGTTTAACTATG
Organism: Tenrec ecaudatus; assembly: GCF_050624435.1. Taxonomy (NCBI): domain Eukaryota; kingdom Metazoa; phylum Chordata; class Mammalia; order Afrosoricida; family Tenrecidae; genus Tenrec; species Tenrec ecaudatus. The sequence continues at coordinate 115,325,399 of NC_134548.1, read as the reverse complement.
GTCAGAAAGGGGTGAATACAAGACTATAGCCTAGGGAAATCGTATTTTGGAAATTTTCTCATTTATAAGAAAACTACTTAAGAGTGTGGTTTCATAGCCAGACTGCCTAGATTTGACCCTAAAATTTTCTTTTGTATTACTTACTACTTGTGCAACCATGAGGAAGGAATTTAGCAGTCTCCTAAGGCATTAATTTCCAAACTGTAAAATGGTATCATAATAGTGCTTATATTATTGATCTGTGGTGAATTACCCGCATTGGTATACAATGCTTAGCAAAAAGAAAGTATTAAATAAATTGTAGACAGTATTACTATTTTTAGTAAATCATCCAGTCAAAAAGTGTCAATAATTAGAGGCTGTTTCGATTCTATACATGGTAACTAATTTTTAAAAAATTCTTCTCTACAAATGAAGAGACAACGAAACAACCCCTCTCCCAAAGCTAATATTTCTTGGCTAATTTCATATTGCAGTATTTCCCCTAAGTATATTTACATAGCAGAACTTACAATAATCTCTAATATATGATTTCCTTTTATAAGCCATGCTCTATTGATAGAGTTAAAATTCAAGTTATCCTTAATATTATTTGTAATTTCACAATAATCTGCATATAAAGACTAAAACCTAATCAATATGCCAAAGGGTGACTTTATCTGGAAACTACAAACTCTTTCCTAAAGAGGCTACCATTACACAGATTCTTCTAAGATTCGAGAAACTCTGATGATATGAGATATGATCATATATATTGAGTTTCCTTAGGCAAGTCATATCATCTCTGAGAACCTCAGTTGAGTGTTGTAAAAGAGGGATAGATAATAAAGGTTTGCCTCCTCTTCAGGCCATGTTAGAAATCAAAAGACACGTTAACCATGAATGCTTTTTCTTTTCTACAAACCTGATATAAAAACCAGGCATGGTTGTTGTTGTGAATAGCAGCAAACTCATTGTTTTACTGCTAGTGGTTCATTCAACCTTAGCTAAAAGCATTCACATATAACTTCATTGTTCTTAAGGTTCAAGAAACATGAACATTTTCGTGCCATTGCTGATAAGTAACATGACCCTTTTAGGAAGGGTAACTATACATAAAAAAACAAAGAACATGCATATACCATTCTTTAAAACTAATGTTCATTTACCAAATGCTTTCTGATCTTGCTCCACTTAGGTCATTTACAATTTAATGATATGATTATTGTAAGCATATCCAATGCATACATAGTCCGAAGTATTCCTGATACTCTAAGGAAAATGTACTATGAGTTGTTGTCAACACTAGGGGCACTGTCAGCAGCTAACAGCAAGGCAGCTAACAGCAAGGCAGGTGGTTCAGAGTTATAGGTGTTCCAAGGAAGAAAGAAGAGGCTTTCTGCTCCCTTAATGACTTACAGATGCCGAATCCCTACCTAGGGGTCTCTATGAGTCAGATAGGTCTTCATGGCAGGGACTCTGCTTTATTTTGATTAACATACAGAAATCTTCGGATGTTGGAGGGTACTGAAAAACCTGCAAGAGTACTTTTTCCATGATACAGTAAAACCTGTACAATAAAGAAAACCCAGATACTTGCCTCTAAAATAAGTGTTAGAAAAGTGATAAGACCACACCCTGTCAAAGATGGAAAATTTGTGAGACCTGGAAACACAAAACTGTTTCACTGCATTCTGGCTTTCACCACTTTCCCTGTAATAACTAGCATGAGTCAGAGACTCAGTCAGAGAAAATATATTCCTGATCATGTGGGAAGATTGGCTAATATACCACGTTCATTATTTATGCAATCTCTCCTTATTGCAATCCCTACTATATTTGCATGCAAACGACTTCATTTTTCTTCCAATTTAAATGGCATTTTCTATTACAAGCAAAGAGCTAAATGCACAATCAAAAAATATGTGGAATGTTTTTATTAGCAGTGGGCCTGAAAAAAAATAGACATAGCTGCTGGTAGATGAATCCCATTTTCGCATTCTCCTTGGATTTGTTGCAAATTTTAGATCAATTAGACAACACTATTTCATCTCATCTGGACTTGTCCTTTTCTCAAGAGTGATAGATGCAAGAACTAGAACTCATGAGGTAGGACTTATCCATGGTGCACTGGGGAGAGGGAGAGAAGAGAAGGAGAGAAAGAGGTTAAAGGAGAAGAACATGAATGAGGGACTGAAGGAAGGAAGCCTGGAAAAGTTTGGCACAGCACAAACGTAGAAGAGAGAAATTCGACAATACACACACTCACCAAAAAGAACTTGCACCTCATTCTTCTGAGCTTTTTCTCATCCCCTGTTATGCTCCCCCCAGCCCCGCCTCACCACCACACATATTTCAAGCTAGATATGTTCCTGTAATCCTGGCTGTCATTCCATTGAAAGCACAGATCAAATCATGACTGACAGCAAACTGATTGCATTGCATTATTTTTTACATATAGAGCAATTTAATGCTTTGTCACAACGAAAACAGGTTCAAATACTGATGTCTTCCCTTTGCCGTGATTCCCATTAGATTTGCCTTCTTTTAATTGCTTCCATTGACGTTCATCTGTGATATCTGTGAATACAGAATATATCAAGATCCCAGAATGTAGCAAAACTATTTCAAAAGGAAAAGAAAAGCAATAAGAATTGCCAGATATTGCTTTGTTTTTAACTAAATATAAGGAGGTTGCCAAGCAAATTCATTTTTGTTTAAGAAGAGTAGAGGAGGGATGTTTAAATCACCGATTCAAACACTTCTGAAAGCATTTTAACAACCTCCATTTCCTGGGAAATAAATACGTAACGCATTGTAGAGCTTCATGGATGCTCAGATAATTACCTATTCTAATCCCCTCATTTTGTTGCACAGAAAACTGAGTGCACTCTTAGTGGCAAATCCAGGAGAAGAGCACAGGTGTCTGGACAGTAAGTGCATTGGGTATGTCTTTTTTTAACCTTGTCTTAAGCAGATAACAAACTTGCTTTCTGAAAGGGAGGAATGGAAGCACATGCTTATGAAGATCAAACAGAGCAGCCTTCAGTATGAATTACAATTCAATGTAAAGAAAAGAAAAATCCTCACAACTGGACCAAGAGGTAACATCGGCATAAATGAAGAAAAGATGGATGTGTCAATTTACTTGAATTTGCAGTCAATTTTGGCAAACCTGTTGCACAAGAACTCTTTAAAGTGTTGAAGAGCAAGGACGTCACTAAGGTGCATCTGATGGATGCCATAGTATTTTTTATTAATAAATCTTTTTATTGGGGCTCATACAACTCTTATCACAATCCATACATACTTCAATTGAGCAAAGCACCCTTATACATTCGTTTCACTCGTCATTCTCAAAATTCACCTTCCACTTGGGTTCCTGGTATCAGCTCTGTTTCCCATTTTTACCCCCCCCTCCCCGCTCCCCACTTCCTCCTGGTCCCTTAATAGTTTATAAATAATTATTTTATCTTATCTTACACTGCCCGGCGTCTCCCCTCACCCACCTTCCCATTGCCCATCTCCCAGAGAGGAGGTTACACATATATCTCCAAGATCAGTTCTCCCTTTCTACACCCCCTTCCCTCCTGGTGTCGCCACTTCTTCCGCTGGTGTTGAGGGGTTCGTCCGTCCTAGATTCCCTATGTTTCCAGATCCCTACTGCACGGCTGTACATCCTCTGGTCTAACCAGGTCCGCAAGGTAGAATTGGGGTCATGATAATTTGGAGGGAAGGAAGCATTCAGGAACTAGAAGAAGGTTTTGAGTTTCATTGTTGCTACACTGAACCCTGAGTGACTCATTTCCTCCCCACTACCCCTCTGCAAGGGATGTCTAGCTGTCTACAGATGGGCATTGGGTCCCCATCATGCACTCCCCCTCATTCACGGTGATGTGCTTCCCACCACCACTCCACCTTTGTTGTATGAGACCTGGTCTCCTCTGCCCTTCACGATCACCCATGTTGGTGTGCTGCTTCCGTGTGGGCTTTGTTCCTTCTGGGTTAGATGGCCGCTTGTTTGCTTTCAAGCCTTTAAGTCCCCAGATGCTATATCTCTCAGTAGCCGGGCACCATCAACCTTCTTCACCACACTTGCTTATGCACACCTTTCGTCTTCAGCGTTTATGTGAGGAAGGTGATCACACAATGATTGTTTTTGTTCCTTGGTGTCTGCTACATGGTATATTCAACACCTTGTATTCTCTTAGGCCGTGTGCTTCTTCTCTGTGGGCTTTGTTGCTTCTGAGCTAGATGGCTGCTTGTTTGCCTTCAAGCCTTTAAGACCCCAGAGGCTATATCTTTTTGATTGCTGGACACCATCAGCTTTCTTCACCATGTTTGCTTACACACACGTCTGTCTTCAGTGATCATGTCAGGAAGGTGGGTATCATGCAATGACTGTTTAGCAGGGTGAGGTGCTATTGTATTGGGGGAGTATGTGTGAGGAGGCCCATTGTCCATCAGCTATCCTACTACTGAACTTATAAATATATGCACATAAATCTATTGTGCCCATAATCATAAATATATTTACATATGTACATGTCTGTATTTTGGACTTCTCTGTATGCGCTTTGCCTCCTACTCCTTTCCTCTATTTCCTTTCGCTTTCCTCCAGTCCCACTACCATGTTCAGCCTTCATTCTGGTTTCAGTAATTCCTCTCAGTTACCTTGCCCTTGGTCACTCCCTACCAGTCCTCCCCTCTCCCTCCTCTGGTTTTGAACCACTTGCTCTTCCCTTGTCCCTGTGTTGGGCGACACCTCCTCCCTTCCCCTATCTCCCACGCTCTCATGTCCCTTCGGGACCATTGGTCCCGTTATTTTCTTCTCTCATTGTTTGTCCAGCCTATCTTGTCTAGGTGGACCTGCTGATATAGTAATATGTACATACAAATGCAGATGACTTTGACAGTGCCTAAGTGGCACATATGAACATGGCTTCGACAGCAGCAACACCGACACTCTGATAATCAGAAAAACCACTAACATAGTATTTTCAATCACTTCATATGCATGTGAAAGTTGGACCATGAATAACTAAGGAAGGCTAAAGGAGAATTGATGCATTTGAATTATGGTGTTGGTAAAGAGTATTGAATGTACCATAGACTGGCAAGAAAACAAATTAGATGATAGATAGATAGATAGATAGATAGATAGATAGATAGATAGATAGATAGATAGATATCTTGGAAGGCTTACAGCTAAATGTTCCTTAGAACTGATCATAAGGAGTCTTAGTCTTGCATACATTGGGTATGTTATCAGGAGTGACAAGTCCTAGGAGAAGGACCTCACACCTGGTAAAATAGGTCAGTAAAAAGGAAGAAGCCAATTGATGAGATGTAGCGATACAATAGCTGCCACAATGGGGTCAAACATAGAAACAATTGTAAGGATGGCACAGGACAGGGCAGCGCTTCGCTCTGTTGAGCATAGAGCTGCTATAAGTAGAAATCAACTGTATGGCACTTAACAACACCTATCCATTTGGAGCCTCAATATATTCCTATCTTTACTAAAGCAGTCACCAGCAATTGGTAAGATTTTTAAAAAGGATTTTAAACTCATATAATTCATGTTATTACAGTGCTTTGAAGCAACTTTGCAGTTTCTTTTCAAATTTGTGATTTAACTAGATCAGAAATGCCTTCCTCTCAATTAGTCTTTAGGACTCAACTTCTATTTCTAGGCTCACTCTGTAGCTTTGCTATTTTTCAAAGTAGGCTTTTAGAAAATGGTGGTAAGCATTTATTTACATTTGCTGTCTTGGTATTTTTAACATCTCATGATAGTTAATAAATCAGTGTCCCTACCACATATATAAAAGGAAGGGAAACCTAACTAAGAAAAAGGATTTTTAGAAAAGTGCACTTGAAGACGTTTACTTTTAAAATCATTTCACACTTACTATCTGATTTATGGTGCATGATTTGAGTTCCTAAATTAATCACTCTCCAAAGCACTTTCATGCACTGTGCAGTTCAAAATGCCATGATACACAAAGCCATGTCGAAAACAAGTCTAGCTTGTTTTTACAGAAACTACACACCATTTCAACAATTTTTAAACTGTTGCATTTAGAAATTGTTGAAATGGTGTCTGTTTCACTGTGTATGTCTTCACTAATCAGTGACAGCTATGTTGTTTTAAGCCACTAAATTAAATTGGTGGTAATATGTTACAGCAGCAAGAGGAAAATAATTCAGTGATTATTGTGGTAAATTACTACAATTCCTATTTTTCGTGCAAAGGAAGTGTCAAATATTTTGTGGAAATTAAATCAAGATACCAAATGGTAGATAAATCTGCATTACCTTGCATTACATTCTTACCTTTACACTGTATGGACATTTGAAAAATGACAATTTAGCAGACATTTAGTAATGCAACTAATGGCAAGAAGCAGGGGTAAAAAACTTTGCTGTACTTTGGATTTGATATAATAAATTTCAATACTACAGGAAACTGATGTGACTAATTCCAATAGTGCATAAAAATATTATTAAGGCGTGAATGCATTGAGTCATAGTTTAATTTACATTTGTTCCCACACAGTGATGCATAAAATAATGATGTGTCTCACAATTCATGCCATCCCTAATTCAATGAAATATGTTACCAGAATCTTTAATAAGAGTAATTCAAGTTAAATATATAGTACTCAGAAAATACAGACATGTGCGTTGGTTCCATAGTTAGGTGCCATTGAGTTTAGGCAACTCATAGTGCCAACACGGGCCAGAAAAGAAATTCATAGGTTTTCCTAGACTATGATCTTTACTGAAGCAGGTTGCCAGGACTTGCTTCCTCAGAATCTCTGAGTTAGTTTGAACTATCAAACTTTTGGTCAGCAGCCAGTAACTTCACCATGGTACCACTAACTAAAACAAAAAAAAACTAAACCCACGCTAGTGAGTGGATTCCAACTCAGCAACCAAAACTCTTGAAATAAACAAACAAAAACTTTAAGGCCACATAATCAGGATAAGCCAATTTATATTACTGTAACAAGCAACCCTCAAATATCAGGAGTAAACCAACAAAGACCTTCCTTGCCCTTGGCTCCTTGTTCTTTGCAGTTTGCAAAGCACAGTCTCTATTCATACAAATATTCGAGGATTGATGTTGATGGAGCAGCAAATAGCTTCGAATATTACTGTTATCCATGTTAAAGAGCTCTGGTGTTATGGGCATTGAAGAGGTAACCACAAGGTTGCTGGTTCAAAACCACCAGCCACCCTGTAAAAGTATCTATTCCCATAAAGATGGGGAACCCTAAATAAGATCCCTATGAATTGAAATTGACTCTGTGATAGTGGGGTAGTTGTTGTTGTTATTGTTGTTGGGTGTTAACTGTATCAGAGGGCAAAGGAATTGCAGAGCCTCATTCTACCACGTGAATTCCTCACTCCAAAAATTATTTATCTATATATTATTTCTGCTAACAATCCATTAGCCAGAAAAAGTAATATGACTCACACAACCAGAGGCGACTGAGAAGTATAAACCTATCATGTCCTATGAAGGCCAAAAACATTAAGAAATACATAATGATTACAACAATCAACAGTAAGAGCTGACCACTACTATTTTTAAGATGGTAATATGTTTCATCCAATTTTAAAATATGTATTTATGCATTACTTGTGAAACTGACATTCAACTATATATACACTCTTATTTAAAAATTATATGGTGATATTCTCTAATGTAATTAAATATTTTAGAAGCATGTTATTCAATGGCCATATAATAATCTATGTTACATGATGGAGTACCCACCCCCCAAAATGTATCTTTTTTCCAAATCCATGTATTTAAATTTTTTTACAAAGCAACCTCATCACTTTCAAAGTATCTTTATTACACTTAATATATTTGTCAAATCTGCTATTCCATTCTTGTAAACATTTGTCAACCTCCTCTGTTCAGATGGTTGAGAGCATTTCCCTCAATTTTTTCTTCACCGCTTCTACATCGTCAAATCCCTGCCCTTTCATGTCCCATTGCATTTGTGAAAACAAAAAGAAGTTACACGTAGCGAGGTCAAGTGAGTCAGGTACATGAGGCAAGAGAGACATGCTGTGTTTCTGCCCCAAACTGGCACACTGAGAAGTCCGTGTGAGCAGGTGCATTGTCATGGTAGTAAAACCAGTCCCCCACCTGCCAAAAATCAGGCCTTAATTTTTGGTCACACACTGTTTCGCAATCTTTTCAGAACTTCTAAATAGAATGTTTGATTACCAGTGTTACCTGGTGGAATGAACTCCAAATGAACTACATTCATTTGTGAACCTGATAGACATCCAGAATAAGGTTTGACATCAACGACATTTCCCCCTTTTTGAAATAAGAAAACCACTCGAACACTTTTTTCTCCCATAGTGCTATCCTTGTAAGCTGTGTTCAACATCACAACAGTTTCTGTGACATACTTCCCAAGCAGGAAACAAAATTTCACAGCTGCATGCTGTTCTCTTTAATCAGCCATCACCAAAAAAGTAGGTTCAATCAAAACAGCTTTTATGAAAAATTTCACTGTGGCCAGAAAGAACCTTTCCAGGTGACATCACTGAGCGCATACTACAAACGCTCTGTTCCACCCAGCACAATTCCGGTTTTTGTTGTTGCTGCTGTTGTGTTTCTTTTGTGGGTTGGAAGGGTACAACCTTGTAATGCTTTGTAAAACAGAGGGGTAAAGAAAGAGTGGAAGACCTTCAAGGAAACAGACTGACACAGTGACTGCAAAAATGGGCTGGAACATAACCACAGTCATGAGGATGATGCAGGATGGGCAGTGCTTCTTTCTGTTGTGCATAAAGTGGCTTGAGTTGGAACCAACCCCGAATCACCTAACAACAACATAGTATACTAAGTAAGGAAATATTCTGTTGTGTAATCCACAAGATGCTATCTAAATGAGTTTACACAACATAGAAGTAGACATTTGAGATTAGTTATATATACTCTGACAATAAGGATATGTTCTTACACTTAAATGTAAGTTTGAATGGGTGGAGAATGCCACTGTCAGTGGAAGGAGTCACAGAGCCAGATTTCTCCTGTCTGCAACAAACAAAATGAAAATATATGAAAAATAGCTATCAAGATACAAGCAACCACAAGATCTACACCAGGAATAAGCCTCTGATGATTTCCCTCTGACCATAATTGAGGAATGGGAATAACCTGGTGATCAGGTAGAGGGTATTAACGAGATGATTATAGTGAATCAAAATGAAAAATCTGACTGGATTTGTCAAAATCTTAGCATTTGATCTCCCTTTTGACACACTTGGAGCTTTTTAATATTTAGTTTATTTTTTTCTTCCAAACTGGGTTTTATCTCTGTTGATTTTGCTATTGCTGGTAGGATTCTTGACACTCTGTTATGTGTTTTTCTAGTTGTTGTAATGTATAAAACCCAGATTAGGTGACTCTATAGAGAAAATTACTAGATTAAGCATTCCTGGGGGAAACGGCAGGGCAGGTGGGGGGGCGGTAATGAGGAGCTAATATCGAGGGGGTATAAGAAAGAACATGTTTTGTAATTGATTGTAGTAGCAATTATAAATACTTCTTGATATGACTGAACTATCAAGTAGTATGATGTCTAGATTATGTCCTAATAAAATGGTTTCAGGAAGAAAATAAACTACAAATAACCCAGAAAATTTTGGGCAAACGGCTTGAAACGGTTCTTTACCCAGGAAGATACATGGATGGTTAAAAAATATATATGCTCAATAACCTAGTCATTAACTCAAAACCCACTGCTATGGAATTGATTCAGACTCATAGACACCCGATATCCAAGGAGACAATCTTATTGTACTCCTGCAGAGCAACTGGTGGAATTGAATCAGGGGCTTGGTTAGCTGTCTAACACTTAACCTGACATCACCACCAGGGCTCTTAACATTAGTTAGGGTTATGCATATGAAAACCACAATGGACTGCCTTTAAATGACTGACCCTATCTAGTGCTGACAAAGATAGCGAGGAACTGGACCTCTCAAACACTGCCAGTAGGAATGTAAAATGGTCTAGACATGTTGGGAAACATTTGGAAGTTTCATGGAGTTGAATAGACAATTCCATATAAACCAGCAGACTCACAGCCAGATATTTGCTTAAGTGCATATTGTTATTCATAAAAGGAACCCAAATGAGCAAGTGATTGGATAAACAAATTGTGGTACATCTATGTGTACAGGGCACCACTCATCAGTGAGGAAAAACAAACTATGGAGGCATTAATATATCTTGAGGTAATTATGCTGCGTGAAGTAAGGCAGATCCAATAAAAAGAGTTTGTATTATTTAATTCTCTTTCACTGCCACTGAGTCAATGCTGACTCATGGCAACCCTCAGATTCTAGGTATACAAAATTCTAGAATATGTAAACCATTTGTAGTGACTAAAACCTATTAGCTGCTCCCTGGGAAGGGTTGGGAGGCTACCGTGGGCAATGAGAAAACTTTTGGGTTTGATAATATGTTAACTATCTTGATTTTGGTGACTTCTTCAGAGGTAAGGATATTCTGAACACACATAGTTAACAATGTATTAAGTTGTACATGTATCAGCAAATCTGTTAATGTATGTTTGTGCATCAATGACTTTCAACAGTCACATTTAAGGAATTTAGTGATCTCTGTGTCTGGAAAGTACTTTATAAAGTGCAATGAAAAAATCACAGATGAAACATATGAATTTCCTCCCTTTTAAACAGTAGCCTGTTTAATAATGGTGGTGAGGCATTGTTAAAAAAAAGTACCATTTAATGAGGATATTGAGAAAAGGTATTATGTTTACTTTATAAATTGTGATTTCAGTGATAATTTAGAAAGCAAATTGTTTTTTCATTCAACCATTTATATACATCATGTTTTGACTTCAATTGTAATCCCTATGATGTACCTAGAGAAACACATATTACCTTATTACATTTCCCCCTATAATTTTCAGAGTCCTTTAAGAGAAGCATTATTGTTAAAAAAAATAAAATAAACTGACATTTAGAGGAAGTAAGTGATTTATTGTGGGTCTATGGGACTTATTCCTAACTATAAATCAAAATTTCAAAAAACATTAAATGAAACAATTATGAGATTCCATTTTTGTCAAAAATATGTCTGCTGAAGAAGGGAGAAGTAAACGTACGAATACTAGTCACTGTACATCAAACATGGTTGCAAGACAGTGGGGTTTTATTTGTTGTTGTTTCTTTGGTTTGTATGTAAATGTTTGGGGACATCATGCACCTTTAGTCAGAGCTGGACTTAAACTCAATTATTGTTATTTTAAGGGCTACTTCTACTTAATACCCAAAATGTAGTGGCCAACTTTTATGGATTACCATATATACTCGAATATAAACCGACCCGAGTATAAGCCGAGGTAACTAAGTATTACCTGGGAAACCAGAAAAACTGATTGACTCGAGTATAAGCCTAGGGTGGGAAATGCAGGATGTGAATTAACACAGAGACCAGAGGGGAGAGACACATCCTTACTAGTTCAGCTGCCGGTGTAAGTGAATCACTACGGGTGCTTCTGTGAATTGGTGCCGTCCACGTCACAGGATGGCTCTGATTGGTTAGATGTGAGTTAACAAGCATTCAAAGCCCTGCAGTGTCAGTGGGGCTTTGAATGAACAGTGGTGGAACCGAAATCACCCGCAAGATGTTACACCTCGCTGGGGTACCACTGACCCATGTATAAGTCGAACCCCCAAAAATGTGCTGAAAAACAGCTTATACACAAGTAAATATGGTACTTACTAGATAAGAGAAACTCAGATATAAGAACTCTACATAGATTAGCAATACTTCACCCTCTAAACTGCCCTATGAGATCAACATTAGTATATTATACCAATTTTACATAAGAGAAAAGTGAAGCCCAGAGAACTTATGCAATTAGTAAGCAGAACAGCTGGGACTTGAACTCATGCATCTGACTCTATACCCCACGAGATACCAGATGTTGACAGTCTGAGATGCCCGCAAATACCAGTATCCGCTGGCTTACCTTTATGTATGTAAGCCAATTAAGAGACAGAAAACTTTCAAATCAGATATAATATCTAAATTCCCCTCTTGCTATTGCTAAAGCTTATATTAGAGTATGCAGCTTATGAAGATAAGTCAAAAAGTATTGCTGCTAGGTTTCCACTTCATGTATACAGAGATTTATTCCAAACAAAATGTGTTTAAACACATATCTGAGCTCGGTGGGTGACTGAAGACAAATAGTCTCAATAGTATACTTGCTATAGTCCCATTATGAGATCTTCATAAACAAGGCTATTTTTTTGTGCCATGGATAAAAGCTACTTTGAAATCAGGGTTGATATCAAATTTTTAACAGCATTCAAGTAGACATCTTATCAAATCATTGGAGCATTTCAACAAAGTCTACAGGAATACTGCCCTTCATAAAACCAATTTTAAATGAATCAAGTGTTTTAGATCATCAGGAAAACCTCAAAGAGGAGGCCAGACTGGGAAGACTACCAACCTTGACGAGTGAAGAACTGCTGCTGAAGTCCAGAAACTAGTGGAAGAAGATCATGCAATTCCCATTGCCCCAATAGCTACTGAAGCTGGGGGCTCACATGGTTTGACTCCTAGAGCATTGTATAAAACTCAGGTAGCTCAAAGAGCTGATCTTTGCATCAGTCATTTAGGCAAGAACTAAATTAATGAAGATGACTTTATGGACCAAGTCTTAACCAGGGAGGAGTCCCAGCTTTACCAACATGAAAATAATGGCTTCCAAAGGGATCTGCAGGGCCAGTTCAATTCAAATGAAGATGTCCACTCACAGAGTTATGCAAGTATTTTTTAAGGACTCCAAAGGGGCAATCTCTTGATAAATATTCTAGAAGGACACAAGAAACAGTGGGGCTTATTAAGAAATTTTAAGAAAACTGCATCGATGAATAAAAAGGCCTGGAAAGTTACAACAAGCTATCCGCCCCCCCCCCCAGCTGCTCACTCTTCAAGGGTAGCAAGGACTGTGCTATGAGAAATTCATTAGGAAATCTGACTTCATCCACCTTATAACTTTAACCCTGCCACTTCAAACTTCTGTTTATTCCTAAACTCAGACATTGAAAGAGGGCTAAATTTGAATCCCTTGAGGATGCCAAAATGACTGTTCTTTCAAGAAGTGTTTGAGAGATGAAAACGTCAACTTTTAAATTACAGATACCTAGATGGAGGTTATGTCGGAAACAGTACTTCAGAGTTTATTATTTTTACTTAATAAGGGTTTCTATGATTTTGTAGCTATGCTTTTTGAATTATCCTCAGGTTTCTGTGAGTAAGAAATTGAGCTCTTAGTAAACTTCAAATGAGACAACTTTATCTTCCAATAAATAACAGGTCCAGCCAGACCAAGACAGTTTCCTCCCAATATATATCAAGACGTATCACTATATATCAAGAGCAAGATGTGCTTAATTGCTCTTAGAAGATAGAATTTTAAAATGTGGATTATTCCACATTCATCAATCAGATAAATGAGAATACAGAGAAATTGGAAATTCATAAGCGGACTTCTCTTTACATTAAAATGAAATGAAATGTGGAAAAGATTCAAGACGTCCCTTACATTGCTATTGACTTGGATTTAGTTTTTAACAACAAATTTCAGTTATCCTTAATGCAATTTAATGTTTCCTCCTCCTCCTATGCTCTTTATGTGTGAGGTAATTAGTTTATTTTGCCAATCTGGCCGATAAACACATGTGGGGTTAGTTGAAGGGTGGAGGGAAAAATGGCTCAATGAGCCTCACCTTTCTAGTTCTAGGGTCTCTTGCTTTGTGATGGTCAGACCAGGGTGCAGCTGCCTTAGCCAGTTCCCTGATTCAGCTGGCAAGGCTCACTTCCTGCAAGACATCCCTGAGGAGAAGCTGGAGCAGCCATGTGGAGACCCTTGTCAGTGCTGAGATGCTTACACATTCACTGACATGTCTTTCCTTCTGGAGTCTGCATCATTGTGTGTGTTTTGTAAGATGGAGGAGGATTTTGTAGATTGGTGTCAGACATATGGGCTAATGTTGGATTTGTGGGCTTGGGCAGCACTGGCTTGGGATGTTTTCTTGATATGCACTTACCCTTTATATAAAACCCTCTCTTATACTTATGAGCTTCTGTGGATTTGTTTCTCTAATGTACCCAAACTCACACAATGTGATTTGTACACATACATCACATTTTAAAAAAGATAATTTCTAAGAGAAGAAAATTGATTATGCTTTATAGTACGTGGTAGCAATGTTGCCTTTACAGAGGGTCTTAAATTGCTGCCTTTGGAAGACATTAGCCTTGTTAAAAGGCATCCCAGTTACACCCTGGCTCAGTGCTTGGTTGATAACTGAAAATTTGGCACTTTCGATCCACCAGTCACTGTGGTGGAAAAAGACCTGGTAATCTGCTCCTATAAAGATTAGTCTAGGAAACCCTGTGTGGCAGTTCTATGCTGTTATATACTGTCACTCTAAATTGGGTGATATACAATATCAGAATGCAAAGTGTTCTTTGCTTTTAGCCAAGGTCCATCTGATATTTGCAATGATATCCCTTGTTCCATGACCCCTTCTGAATCTTGCCTGAACCCCTGGCAGCTCCCTATCAGTGTACTGCTACAATTGTTGTTGGATGATCTTCAGCAAAATTTTACTTGCATATAATATTGTTCTATAACTTGAGCATTATTTTAGGTCACCTTCCTTCGTAATGGGTACAAATATGGATCTCTGCCAGTCAGTTGGCCAAGTAGCTGTCTTCCAAATTTCTTGCCATACATAAGCAAGTCAGTCTTTCCAGTGCTTGATCAGCTTGTTGAAACATTTTAATTGGTAGTCCATGAATTCCTGAAGCCTTAATTTGGGCTAATGTAGCTTGAACTTCGTTTTTCAGCATCATTGGTTTTTGCTCATATGTTACCTCTTGAAGTGGTTGGATGTAGACTAGTTCTTCTTGGGACTGTAACTCTGTGTGCTGTTTCCACCTTCTCTTAATGCTTTCTGCAACATTCAATATTTTGGTCATAGAATCTTTCAATATTGCCACTTGGATTTGGAAAATTTTCTTTAGTTCTTTCAGTTTAAAGTGTGCTGCGTGTGTGAATCCTTTTGGGTTCTCTAACTCTGGGTCTTTGTACATTTCATTATAACATTTTACTTTGTCTTCTTGAGCAACACTTTGAATTTTCTGTTCAGTCCTTTGGCTTCATTTTTTTCTTCTATATACCTTAGGTAACTCTATGATTAAGAGCAAGTTTCTGAGTCTCTCCTGACATCCACTTTAATCCTTTCTTTCTTGATGTTCTCCCACAGCTCCTCAGCTTTTCCGTCATTAGTGTTCAATATATCAACTCTGTTCTTGAGATGTACTTAAAATTTATGTGGGATAGACTCAAAGTCATTTTTTGGCTGTGGTAGACTTGTTTTGGTTTTCTTCAGCTCTACCCTGAATTTACATATGAGAAATTCATGGTCTGGTACACAGGCAGGCACTGGCCTGGCTATAGCTGCTGATATTGAGATTCTCCATCATCTCTTCACATAGATGTAGTCAATTTGATCCCTGTGGATTCCATCTTTGGAAGTCAGAGTGCATAACTGCCTTCTGTGATGTTGAAAAAAAATTATTTTCACTGAAGAAGTCATTGATCGTGAAAAAATCTATTATGTGATTTCTGACATAGTTTCTATCACTAAGGTCATATATTCCAACTAGTGTACCTTTCTCATTGTTTTATATTCTAATTACCAATAATCATTAGTGTATTTTGATTGCATGTTTAATCAATTACAGACAGAAGAAATTAATATAATTTTTTATCACTATCTTTGGTTGTTGGTGCATAAATTTGAATAATAGTACTGATTGAGTTTCCTTGAATTGGGATAGATATAACCTTATAATGGAAAACATTGTATTTCAATAGATTTTTAAAATCATTTTACTGGGGGTTTGTACAGCTCTTATCACAATACATACATACATTGTGTCAAGCACATTTGTAGATTTGTTGCCATGATAATTTTTAAAACATTTTCTTTCTACTTGAGCCCTTGGTATCAGCTCTTCATTTTTCCCCTTCAGCCCCCCACCCTCCCTCCCTCATAACCCCTAGATAATTTATAATAATAATTATTATTATTTCATGTCTTACACTAGCCAATGATGTCTCCCTTCACCCACTTTTCTTTTATCCATTCCTCTGGGAGTGGATTATATGTAGATCATTGTTATCGGTTCCCCCTTTCTCCAACCACCTTCTCTTTCTCCTCCTGGTGTTGCTACTCTTATTATTGGTCCCAAGGGGTTTATCTGTCCTGGATTCCTTGTGTTTCCAGCTCTTATCTCTATGTCTCTAGTCTAGCCAGATTTGTGAGGTAGAATTGGTATCATGATAGTGGGGGAGAGAAAGCATTAAAGAACTAGAGGACAGTTGTATGTTTCAACAGTGCTATACTGAACCCTGACTGGCTCGTCTCTTCCTTGTGACCCTTCTGTAAGGGGATGTTCAATTGTCTACAGATGGGCTCTGGGTTTCCACTCTGCATTCCCCCTCTGCATTCCCCCTCATACACAATGATACGCTTTTTTTGTTCTGGGTCTTTGATGCCTGATACCTGATCCCATCGACACCTCAGGATCACACAGGTTGGTGTGCTTTTTCATGTGGACTTTGTTGATTCTCAGCTAGATGGCCACTTGTTTATCCTCAAGCCTTTAAGACCCCAGATGCTATATCTTTTGATAGCTAGTCACAATCAGGTTTCTTCACCACATTTGCTTACACACCCTTTTTGTCTTCAGCGACCGTGTCGGGAAGGTGGCCATCACGGAATGCCAGGTTATTAGAACATGGTGTTCTTGAATTGAGGGAGTATTTGAGTAGAGGCCCAATGTCCACCTGCTACCTTAATACTTAACATATAAATTTATGTACATAGATCTATTTCCCTATCCTTATATATAAATATATTCATTTACATATGTACATGCCTATATTTAGACTTCCATAAGTGCCCTTTGCCTCCTAGTTCTTTCCTGTATTTCTCAAGGTAGATTTTGAAATATTCTTTTTGACTAAGAATGCAACAGCATTCCTCTCTTTTTTTCATTCCCTGTCAAGTAAGTCATATGACTTTCTGATTCATAATCCATATGATTTTCTGATTAAAAATGGTCAATAAGCTCACTAATGCCTGTAATGTGAATTTTTATTCTTTCCATTTCATTTTTACAAGTTTCAATTTTCCTAGATTCCTACTTTGTACATTCCAAGTTTCAGTTATTAATTGAAGTATGCAGCTGTTTCTTCTTATTTTGAGTTGTCCCCCATGGGTAAATGAGGCTCCCGAAGACTTTATCCCCATAGGCTTTACTTCATCCATGTCATTATGATCTACTCTACTTTGGGAAGGCAGTTCTTTCCTAGTCATAATTTGGTGCCTTCTGAAGGGCTCATCTTCTGGCATCATTTTCAACAATGTTCTGCTTCTTTTCGTGAGATTATTAGTACCTGACAGTGTTTCTATCTGTCCATAAATTTTCCCATGGATAATTCCTCAGGTACTCTATTAGACAAGGTTGACTAGATAAGTGAATCCAGAGACATTTATATATGTGTAGAAACAAACTGTATATCAAAGACTTGTTTTATATTAAGAAAAC
Organism: Tenrec ecaudatus; assembly: GCF_050624435.1. Lineage (NCBI taxonomy): Eukaryota > Metazoa > Chordata > Mammalia > Afrosoricida > Tenrecidae > Tenrec > Tenrec ecaudatus. The sequence goes on along the minus strand of NC_134548.1, from coordinate 115,307,707 downwards.
AGCCCAGCCCAGATCAAGTCCATATACTAACCTATACGTCCAATACTAGTTCATAAATTCCTTTTCAGACTCACGGAGCACATACAGTGGTGCAAAATGCAGGAAGATCACAGGCCAGTAGGTGAAAAGCCTTGTGGATCCAATGGTGGTGGAAGCATCTCCGGGGCTCTTACATGTCGCAGAATGGCTCTAGCAACTCTCCAATGACTCAACAGCAGGAAGGTGAAACAGAGAGAGAGAGCTCTTCCAGGTATTAGCAAATCTCCTGTGGCTTGTCTACAGGAAGACCAAGGCAGAAAGAGAGAGGAAGTTTTCAGAATCCTCATGAGAAAACCATGCTGACAAGGAGGCATCATTAGCCTGTGACCTGATTGTCAGGCTAGACTCTACCCCTTCACTCTTCATTGACACGAGATTATGCAACTACCACAGGTATGAACACTCTATTCCTTCTTTGTAGTCTGTTCTTAATCTGGAAGCTCTGCTGAAACCTGTTCACTTTGGATGGCTCTGATGGCATTCAAAATATGGAAACATGGTTTCCAACATCACAAAAAACAACATAATACAACAAATTGACAAATAAATGGTGTACCTAGTGAATCCCTATTTCAAATGATATATTATTTACATATCTGTGTGTTGGGAGTGGTTTCATGGAGTAAGAGAGTGGTGTGTGTAGAGGGATTGATGGAAGCACACATTCTTCACATTACTAATTATTTTTAAATTAAAACACATGGCACCCTCTAATCATAATTATCCTACTTCTATTATCATTGAGCATATCCTGCCATATTTTGGTTTAGCAAAAATTCAACTGTAGATAAATTGTTTTCATTAACTGGAGTATACTATAAACATATTACTAAGGAATTGAAAGACATATTATAAAATGTTAACTCTTATTATTTAGAGTATAATTAATGGTTACTTGTTTCTTTACTGTTATTTAGAGCATGATTAATTTAAGTGTATTATTATCAATAGAGAACCAACTACAGTTAAGAGTCGGCCACTGGAGATCCCCTCATAGAGGGGCTTAGGAGAGGAGATGGGTCAGTCAGGGTGCAAGGTAGTACCGACGAAGAGTACAGCTTTCCCCCAGATCCTGGATGCTTCCTCCCCCCAACTACCATGATCCGAATTCTACCTTGCAGGGCTGGATAGGGCAGAGGTTGTACACTGGTACATATGAGGGCTGGAGGCACAGGGAACCCAGGGTGGACGATACCTTCAGGACCAAGGGTGTGAGGGGCGATGCTGGGAGAGCGTAGGGAGAGTGGGTTGGAAAGGGGGAACTGATTACAGGGATCCACTTGTGATATCCTCTCTGGGAGAGGGACGGCAGGGAAGGGGGGAAGGGAGACTCCGGATAGGACAAGATATGACAAAATAACGATGTATAAATTACCAAGGGCACATGAGGGAGGGGGGAGCGGGGAGGGAGGGAAAAAAAAAGAGGACCTGATGCAAAGGGCTTAAGTGGAGAGCAAATGCTTTGAGAATGATTGGGGCGGGGAATGTATGGATGTGCTTTATGCAATTGATGTATGTATATGTATGGATTGTGATAAGAGTTATATGAGTCCCTAATAAAATATAAAAAAAGAAAAGGGAAAAGAAAGAAAGAAAATGATTAGGGCAAAGAATGTACAGATGTGCTTTATACAATTGATGTATGTATATGTATGGACTGTGATAAGAGTTGTATGAGCCCCTAATAAAACGTTTAAAAAAAAAGTATAGATTTGTTCTAACATACTACTAATACTGACAATACTAATGGCAAAATTATATTCTACGCCTTTCTCAGCCAACATAATGGTTGCTGTAAATGACTAATTTCTGTCTTCTTTAATATAACAAGTTCGTTGTGACAGATTTATTTATAAATTCAAGGGGTTATTTTCATGTGACTAACTGGGGTACTAACCCAAAGGAGGTCTCTCATAGTTCTTGAATTACTGGTAAATTTAGAAAAATAGCAGGAACAAGAGAAAGGGTTTTTACTCCTACACATTTTTATACTCATTTATAAGTATTGCCCCCATCAATGGAAGTAATAGAGTTCTACATTAATCATCAAATCCATTTTATCACTTATTCATATGATTCAAAATATGAGTCACTTCTGCCTCTTTCCTTATCTTTGTTCTTACAAAGTAAAATAGTCACAGAGCCTCATTTTCAGTTGTTTTATAATGTCCTCCATCTTTCCTTTTCCTTTTGACTGCTATTGAAATTGGCCTTGCCTATGTGCATAATGCTTCTGCCATTATGTATATGTGGTATTTATATTATTTCTGTTATCTTTATCCTCACCTCCAGCCAGTCCTGAATTCGGATGCTACCAAAGTAATAGTCCTAAAGTATTGCTTTCATAAATGACTTCACTGTTCATTATTATTTTATGGATTATCATTCTGTAGAGCTAAGTTTAAACTCCTTAGTTTGGTGAGCAACGTCTTTTCAGTTATAAACATCTGTTTTACCAATTAGTCTTCTTTTTAATCCTTATCCTCCTACCAAACATGAACTATACTATAGATTTATGCAAGTTAGGGCACAGTGAATTTTAGGTTTGAATATTTTAATACTCTTTTATATTCAAGTTTTCATAATTTAGTGTAGGTAGAAATTATCTGGGGTGTTGCTGAGAGTTATCCAGAGGGAAAATGTGAGATGTGGGAATCTCTAGTTTTTGTAGTGACTTTAGTAGATTTTTATGCAGATGGTCTATGGAACACACTGATAAATATTGCTCTGTGGAATGCTCCTTAGCCATAAGAATGGCAAGACCTCATCTCATATACTTTGAAAATATTATCAGGAGATACCAATTCTTTGGAAAGGAAATCATGTTTATTAAAGTGGAGAGTCATCGCAAAACAGGAAGAACCTCAATGAAATGAATTGGCATAGTGACTGCAACAATAGACTAACACAATATGTGGATGTCATAGGACTGGGAAGTGTTTTGTGCTGTTGTACACAGTGTTGGCCTAAGTTGAAGTTGATTTGACAGCATCTAGACAAAAATAGTCCATCACTTGTCTGTCAGTTTTTCATACTGGGGTGGCTTGTGTGTTGCTGTGATGCTGGAAGCTGTGTCACCGGTATTTCAAAGGCCAGCAAGGTCGCCCCAAAAGGATAGTTTTCAGCAGAACTTCCAGACTAAGAACAGACAATGAAGAAGGATTCAGCTCCCCACTTTGGAGGAAGGAGCTCCTGAAAACCTTATGCAGAGCAAAGAAACATAATCAGAAGGCCCATGAAATGTGATTGAAGAAAAGCTGATTTCTCCAAGAAGAGTCAATCAGAATAACATGAGTTGGGGACATCTTGTGGTAGTGGAGCCTATAGACTCTTCATTTGCTGATGGGGTAGAACTGACAGTAAGGAGAAGCAGCTGTAAAAATCTGCTAATGTTCAAAACTTAGAATGTATAAAACTAGGAATCTAGGAAAATTGGAATTGGTCAAAAATGCATAAAGATCAATGTCCTAGGCATTAGTGAGATAAAATAGATGGATATTCGTCATTTTGGATCAGAAAATCATATCATTTATTAGGCCAGGGGTACCACAATCAAGAGGAATGATGTATTCATTGTCAAAAGGGACATTACAAAATCAATCATGAAATACAATGTTGTCTGTGATATGATTGTACCTGTCTGTCTTGAAGGAAATCCAGTCAATACAACTATTATTTAAATTAGTGCAACATGGAGAAAAGCTAGTCATGAAGAATTGAAAAATTCTACTAACGACTTCAGTCGGATTTTGATCAAATGTGCTATCTGGAGGCATTGATAAGTATTGTTGATTGGAATTCAAAGGTTGGAAACAAAGAGGAAGGAACAATAGTTGGAAATTATGGACTCTGTTAGAAATGAAACTGGAGAATACATGATAGAATTTTGAAAGATCAATGACTTGTGCATACCTTTTCCCAACAACACAAAAAGGGAATATACATATACACTTCTCCAGATAGAATATATAGAAATCAAGTTGACTACATCTGTGGGAAGACATGATGGAGAATATCAGTATCAGCAGGTAAAACCAGACCAGGTTCCCACTGTGGCAAAGACCATCAATTGGTTATATGTAAGTTTAGGATAAAGCTGAAAAAATTATAACAGATCGACCAGAGTTAGAATATGATCTTGGGTCTATCCTACCCGAATTTTGAGGACATCATGAGAAAAGATATGACTCATTGATCACTAATGAGAGATTCGTGATCCCAATTTATAATCTGTGGAAAGAGATTAAGAATCATTCATGAAGAAAGGAAAACGTCATTAAAAAAACAGGAAAGAAAGGATCAAAAGCATGTCAGAAGAGAGTCTGAAAAATATTCTTTTTGTGTGTGTCTGTGTATAGAAAGAGCTTTATATACAAGAGCAATTGAATATTAAGAAAACATCCCAGCCCAGTCCAGATCAAGTCCATCAATCCGATATTAGCCCATATATCTGATACCAATCTCTAAATTCCTCTTCAGACTCATGCAATACATGCAATGACGCTGAATGCAGGAAGATCACAGGCCAGTGGGCGGAAAGTTTTGTGGAGCCATTGGCAGTGGAAGCATCTCAGCACTGGCTGAGGTGTCTCCACGTGACTCCCGGGTTCTGTGGTAGCTCTATGTGTTTTCTTAAAAGGAATGTCTCTTGCAGGGAGTGAGCATGTGTTCTCCCTCCATCGAGCTATTTTTCTCCATAGCACCTCCAAAGAGGTCATTAAGCCACGACTTGATTGACTGGCCTAAACTCCATCCCTTGACTCTTAAGTCTCAATTTGACAACAGATTATGTAATTACCACAGTTCCCTATTTTTGCAGCCATGCTGTCAATCCATCCCTTTGCTTGTCTTCCACTTTTTCACTGACTATTTTATCGAGCATGATGTTCTTTTTCAATAACTGGTCTCTTCCTTGAATGTCAAATGGAAGAAGGATGAAGTCAGAGAGCTGAATAGCAATTTTCCAAGGGCAGCTCAAGAAGTCAAAGCCAAATATAATGAAATGTGTCAAAACCTTGAATTAGAAAACCAAAAAGAAAGAACGTATTGAGCATGTCTTAAATGTAAAGAACTGGGGAAAAAAATCAAGCCGAGTTGAAATATTGAACAATTCTATAGGAAAAATATTGAATAATGCAGGAAGCATCAAGGAAGATACAACAATACAGAGTTACTATACCAAAAAGAACTAGTCGACATTCCACCATTTCAGGAAGTAGTATATGAGCAAGAACCAATGGTGCTGAAAGGCCGTCAAACTTCATTGAAAGCATCGACCAAGAACCAGGCTCCAAGAATTGATGCAATACCAATTGAAATGTTTCAGCTAGCTGATGAGGCACTGGAAGCACTCACTCATCTATGCCAAGATATTTGGAAGACAGATACTTGGAAGAGATCTATATTTTTACCCACTCCAAAGAAAGGTGACACAACAGAACACTCACACTATAAAACAATATCATTAATATTGCATGCAAATAAAATGTTGCTGAAGATCATCCAACAACAGTTGTAGCAGTACATTGGCAGGGAGCTGTCAGAGGTCCAGGCCAGATTCAGAAAAGAATGTAGAACAAAATATACCATAGCTGATGTCAGATGGATCTTGGCTGAGAGCAGAGAATACCCAAACGATATTTATTTGTGTTTTATTGACTATGAAAAGGAATTCACCTGTTGGGATCATAGCAAATTATGGATAGATTTGAGCAGAATGATAATTCCAGAACACTTCATTGTGCTCATGATCACTTGTACATGAATCAAGAAGAAGCAATCATGAACAGAACAAGGGGATATTACATGATTTAAAATCAGGAAAGATGTGTTTCAGAATTGTATCCTCTCACCATACATAAATCTGAAGGGTGAGTAAGGGACATTTTCTCACATTTTCACTATCCAACTATTAAGCCTTGTCTTTTCTGTGATTATGAGGGGTTTTTTCCCCCAATTTTTTCTCTCTCACTCTAAGACCTTTAAATGTGATCTCTCTCAGAGCAATTGGTAGTAGTAGCCCAGCATCGTCTAGTTCTTCTGGTCTCAGCATCCTGTCAACTAATGTTCCCTGAATCCACTAGTCTATTGGACTAAATGTCACCATGTGTCTTCAATTTTCTTTACTGTCATTTTCTCTGGACAAGATGAGATCAATATTTGCTCCTTAAACCACTGCTCATGTGCTTTTAAGACCAGAGTAGGATGTAGAACATTGTCTTTGTTGGACTTTGTTATACCAATTGACCCAGGTGTCCCCTGCGACTATGGTCCTGTGCCCCCTGTTCCAGGTACCCATACCCTCGAAGCATTCAATTACATTTAAGAAAGTCTCATAACTTTGCTTCCTGTAAATTCCACCATGTACCGATATTCTCTGTCAAAATTATCTGAACACATGCATGTACTCCCCTTCTCTTGCCTATACTTGTTATAGGCACGCAGGACAGCGTGCATTCCTATGCACACATCCTCTCATAGAGCACTGTTATTGCAAGATTGTGTATACAACAGTATTTACTTCTGTAACTTTAACCCTTGCACTTCATCACATCTTCCCCATCCTCCATCTCGGTTTGTTGCCCTCCTTGTTATTGTATATAGCGTTCCCATTCACCAAAGTTAACTCATGTCTATCCTCTAGCCAATAACTTTCTCTCTCTTCCCTTCTTATTCCTGGTAACCATCAAAGAATGTTTCTTTTCTTATGGTAACATTTTCTTGACTTTTTATATTTGTGATCCGCTCAATATTTATCCTTTTATGATTGACTGATGTCACTCACAATAGTGTCCTCTAGGTTCATCCATTTTATGCAGTATTTCCCTTTTTCAACTTTCCTTTTTAGCATTGCACAGTAATCCATAGTTTTAAAAGAGTCTTTCACTGATGGATATTTAGTTTTCTTCCCATCTTTTTGCTATTCTGAACCATGAACATTAGCATGTGTTTGTGTTGTGGCTCTTATTTTCCAAGAGATATACCAGGTAAAGGGATTGCTGAGTCATATGGTATTTCTATTTCCCTTTCAAAAAGGTTTCTTTTAAATCATTATATTAGGGGCTCATAAAACTCTTATCACAATCCATGCATACATCAATTGTGTAAAGCACATCTGTACATTCATTGCCCTCATCATTCTCAAAATATTTGCTCTCCACTTAAGCCCCTGGAATTAGCTCCTCATTTTTCCCCTCCCTCCCCATTCCCCAATCCCTCATGAACCCTTGATAATTTATAATTTTTTGTCATATCTTGCCCTGTCTGATGTCTGCCTTCACCCACTTTTCTGTTGTCTGTCACCCAGGGGGGAGGTCACATGTAGATCCTTGTAATCGGTTCCCTCTTTCCAACCCACTCTCCCTCTACCCTCCCAGTATCGCCACTCACACCACTGGTCCTGAAGGGATCATCTGCCCTGGATTCCCTGTGTTTCCAGTTCCCATATGTACCATATGTACATCCTCTGGTCGAGCCACACTTGCAAGGTAGAATTTGGATCATGATAGTGGGGGGTGAGGGAGGAGGAAGCATTTAGGAACTAGAGGAAAGTTATATTTTTCATTGTTGCTACATCACACCTTGATTGGCTCATCTCCTCTCCTAGACCCCTTTGCAAGGGGATCTCCAGTGGCCGACAAATGGGCTTTGGGTCTCCACTCTGAACTACCCCCCCCCATTCACTATGGTAAGATTTTTTTTGTTCTGATGATCCCTTCAACACCTCATGATCGCACGTGCTGGTGTGCTTCTCCCATGTGGGTTGTATTACTTCTGAAATCGGTGGCTGCTTTTTTTACCTTCAAGCCATTAAGACCCCAGATGCTATACCTTTTGATAGCCAGGCATCATCAGCTTTCTTCGCCACATTTGCTTATGCACCCATTTGTCTTCAGCGATCGTATCATGGTGGTGTGCACCCAATGATATGATTTTTTTTTGTTCCTTGATGCCTGATAACTGATCCCTTCGGCACCTCGTGATCACATAGGCTGGTGTGTTCTTCCATGTGACCTTTGTTGTTTCTGAGCTACATGGCCACTTGCTTCTGAGCTAGATGGCTGCTTGTTTATCCTCAAGCTTTTAAGATCCCAGACATTATATCTTTTGATAGCCGGACACCATCCACTTTCTGCACCTCATTTGCTATTCACCCGCTTTGTCTTCAGTGGTTGTTTCAGGAAGGTGAGCATCATGGAATGTCAATTTAATAGAAGAAAGTATTCTTGCATTGAGGGAGTACTTAAGTGGAGGCCTAATGTCCATCTGCTACCTTAATACTAAACCTATAAATATAGGCACAACAGGTTTTAAGGGAATTCCATGCTGTTTTCCACATCATTTTGCCATCCCATTATCATTGTATGAGGTTTCTAGTATTTCCAAATCCTTCCCAGCATTTGTATTTCTTTTTCCTTTTTTAAAAATTTTGCTAATTCTGGGTTGGTGTGGTATATCATTGTTCTTTTTATTTGCATCTCTCAAATGCTAGTAATCATGAGCATTTCTTTTTATATTTATTGGCCACTCAAATATATTCTTTGGTTAAATGTCTGTTCATTTCATGTGTTTATTTGTTAATTGGATTATTTGTATTTTTCTTGTTGAGGTGTTAAAGTTTTTTTAAATAAATTTCAGAAATTAGTTTATAGTCTGATAGATCATTGCCAAAAATTTCTTCCCATCTGTGGTTTTTCCCTTATAGGTAACATCTTTTGATGTATGTAACTGTCTAATTTTAGGAGGTCTCAGTCATCTATTTTGTTTTCCGCTATTTTTATGTTTTAAGTTAGGTTTGATAGTGTATTTATTAGGACCCTTAATTTGTCTCTATTTTCCCACTGATGATCTTTATACTTCTAAATGTTACATTAAGTTTTTGATTCAACTTGAATCAGTATTTGTACACCGTGTGGGAATGGGTCCTTTTTAATTTTTCTGAAAATGAATATCCAGTTTTGCCAGCATCATTTTCTAATAAGATGATCTCTTCCCAATTTAATTCGTTTTGGCCCTCTGTCCCAAGATTAGCTGTATATAGGTGGATGGATTTAATTCTGTTCCATTGCTCTAGATGTCTGTTGCTGTACCAGTACCAAGTTATTTTGACTCCCATGGATGATGTGCACTTGCTTAAGAAGTACCATTAAAACAACATGTTATTAGCTTCATCTGTCCCAAATAGAAGAATCTTCATAGTATTCTTCCCTGAGCTATTGTTGAGAGAATGGGAAAGTATTTAGCTTTTGCTATTGGCTCCTTTTTAATATGTATACAAACATTGTCGTATACAAATTAGTATAAACCATAAAGGTAGGTAAGCTTTATCTTGGTTAAAGACTTAACAACTAGATCATGTCTTCTTGCACTAATGTATAAGTACCCGAATAGTCTCCTATAGTATTTTCTTCCTCCAATTTTTTTCTTCTTCATAGCACTACTCTGCATAAAATGTTTCATTTTCTTCCATTTGACTATGGATAATTGAAACACGTTAGAATACAAAAGAATAGTACTCTATTTTAGACTACTTGTTATACAAATAAAATCTAATTAGTTCTTCCTGTTCAAATGGCCACCACTCAGCTAGAGTTTACATTTCCCAGCCATTGTTGGAGTGAGGTGTATTCACATCACAAAGTTAAATCCAATGGAACCTGAGTGGATGTAGTATGTGCAAGATCTAGGTAATTTTCACCTGCAAGACAAATTGGTTCCCATTAATTCTGATTTTCCCTCTCCCTAAATACAATAGATGAGATCAACTCCCTAGGAATAGGTGGAACAATAAGATAGAGGGAACCTATGTTTGCTAATGATCTGGTATAGTGGTCCTCAACCTTACTAATGCCATGACCCTTTAATGCAGTTCCTCATGTTGTGTTGACACCCCAACCATAAAATTATTTTTGTTGCTACTTCATAACTGTAACTTTCCTACTGTTATGAATTGGGCAACCTCTGTGAAAAGGTCGTTCAACCCCCAAAGGGCTCACCACCCACAGGTTGAGAACTGCTGGTTTGGTGGTAAAATGTCTGCTCATGGTCTCTAAACTTAAGGAATGAGTAAATTGCAGATATCGTGGGTGCTATTGTGAAGTCCATTGCAACTGTGATGCCTTTGTGCAGCATACACTTTACACTAACTTATTTATTAACTGTATGTTCTGCTATTCTTGTGTTTTTCTCTTACCATAAGTTTGTTGACTAAATGGATGGCAAGTCACAAATATTGTCCTATTATGTAACAGCTAACATATTCTATGGAAATCTAAAAGTACATCTGCTATGTCTTGCTCCATTTATTGCCTATTTTTTTTCTAACTAATTTAAATGTTTCTATATCATTGTCATTTTCCCACAATATCTTTAATGGTGATACATGCAAGTTTCCATAAGATAGGTCAATATATTGAGTGTGCCAAAGTTTTGAGAGTGTCACTGTGTGCTAGTACTGGCACAGTAAGGACCAATATGAATACAATTCACAAAATGCATAGCTAGATCCAGAACTCACATTCCTTTTTCTTCAGCTTTATGGTCAGTCATCTCCATAACCCCAATCTCTGACTCTAAACAGTCAGAGTTGGGTCAGATATTACCAGAGTTGGGTCAGAGGACACTGTCCTTCAAACTCCCAAGTCAGCAGAGGCTAGCTGCAAGTTTAGGGAATACACACAACACCTCAATCTTCTCAGAATTTCCTTGTTTTAAGAAATTGTGCCACTTTCCCCAAGTAGATGTTTGCATTAAAAAAAGATCCAGTGGAAAGAATCGGTTTTGTAAAAGTCTCAATCTCAATACAAAAAGAGAGTAGGATTTAAGTCCTCTCCCTACTTTGGTATCCTTAAGTGCATATAACTTTTTAGTTGGAAACATATTCCATAATATTAATTGAGAAAACAAAAAGTGGCAACTTATTTGTCTATTTCAAAACTGTTCCTGAACAACATCATCCAAAAGGCCTAATTATGCTAAAATCCCTTCACTAAAAAATCATCTTTAAGTCTTAATCAAGCAATTCTATTCCACCACCACCACCCACTTCCCCCCGCCCCATGTGTATCTATCTGCAGTGGATTGACATTTCTTTTTTTTAATCATTTTATTGGGGCTCATAAAACTCTTACCACAATCCATACATACATCAATTGTGCAAAGCAAACTTATACATTTGTTGCCCTCATCATCCTCAAAATTTGCTTTCTGCTTGGATTCCTAGAATCAGCTCCTCATTTTCTGTTTTCCCTTCCCCCTCCCTCCCTGCTCCCCCTCCCTCAAGAACTCTTAATAATTTCTAAATTATGATTTTCTCTTATCTTACACTGGCTGGCATCTCCCATAACCCACTTTTAAATTGGCCATACCCCAGAGAGGAAGTTATATATTGATTCTTGTGATCGCTTCCCCCCTTTCTACCCCCCCTTCCCTCCCGGTATTGCCACTCCCACCGCTGGTCCTGAGGTGTTGATCTGTCCTGGATTCCCCGTGTTTCCAGTTCTCATCTGTACCACTGTGCATACTCTGGTCTAACCAGGTTTGCAAGGTAGAATCGGGATCATGATAATTGGTAGTAGGAAGCATTTAAGAACTAGAGGAAAGTTGTGAGTTTCATTATTGCTACACTGAAACCCGAGTGATGCATCTCGTCCCCACTACCCCACTGCAAAGGATGTCCACTTGTCTACAGATGGTCATTGGGTCCCCATCACTTGCCCCCCTCATTCATGATGATAAGATTTATTTCCCCCTGCCTTTGATGCTTGAAAGATTGTCCCATTGGCCCTTAATGATCACACATGTTGGTGTGCTTCTTCCATGTGGGCTTTGTTGCTTCTGAGATAGATGGCCATTTGTTTACTTTCAAGTCTTTAAGACCCCAGATGCTATATCTCTCCATAGCCGGGCACCATCAGGCTTCTTCAGCACACTTACGTATGCATACATTCGTTTTCAGCGTTTATGTGGGGACGGTGATCACACAGTGATGGTTTTTGTCCTTTGGTGTGTGCTAACTGAGCCCTTCAACACCTTGTGTTCACTTAGCTTTGTGTGCTTCTTCTCTGTGGGCTTTGTTGCTACCGAGCTAGATAGTTGCTTATTTGGCTTCAAGCCTTTAAGACCCCAGACACTGTATCTTTTGATGGCCGGGCACCATCAGCTTTCTTCAAAACGTTTTCTTATGCACATGTCTGTCTTCAGCGATCATGTGGGAAAGGTGGGTACCAAGAAATTACCATTTAGCTGAGAAAGGAGCTCTTGTATTAAGGGAATGTGCGTGAGGAGGCCCAATGTCCACCTGCTACCCTACTACTAAACCTATAAATATATGCACATCGGTCTATGTCCCCCATAATCAAAAATATATTTACATATGTACATGTCTGTATTTAGGCTTCTATGTATGCCCTTTGCATCCTACCCCTTTTCTCTATTTCCTTACGCTTTCCTCCTGTCCCACTAGCATGTTCAGCCTTCATTCTGGTTTCAGTAATTCTTCTCAGTTACCATGCCCTTGGTCACTCCCTACCAGTCCTCCCATCCCCTCCCTCGCACTGGTTTTGAACCACTCATTGTTCCCTTGTCCCTGGATTGGCCAACACCTCCTCCCTTCCCCTACAACCCACACTCTCATGTCCCTCTGGGACCGTTGGTCCCGTTATTTTCTTCTCACACTGTTTGTCCAGCCTATCTCATCTAGGTAGATATATTAATATGTGCATAAAATTGGGGATGGCTTTGACAGCACCAAAGTGGCATATAAGAACATGATGATGACAGCAGCAACACCGACAAGCTAACAAACAAAAAAACCACTGACATACAAAATTAGGGACTGAGGATAGGAGAGAGAATTGGCTACCCTTACTGCTAGCTGACCCTGACTGGTGATTACCTATTAACTTCCCTAATAAGCCTCCTTATTGAAAGTATCATTTGTGAGTTCCATGTGGCTATTGATAGTCGATGTAAGAATAGGTGAAGGAGGATAGACCATAGAGGCTGTCTGAACCCTACCTTGTGGCAATAGGGAAGCCAGAAGAGGTCAGATAAGCCTCTCCACTACCCTTTACCACACTCTCTGTGTGTCTTTTAAAAGTATATATTTATTTTCTTCCTCTTCCCTTTATTTCCTCTCTTTACCCCACTCCTCCATACCCCCATTATCATCAAAGTCTGTGTCTTTTGGTATGAAATACTTCTTATTTTTACCTTTCCTTTAGTAGTCTCATACAATATTTGTCTTTATGGTATTGAGAGTGATATGATTTGATTGTGTTTTTTGAAAGGGTACTCTGGCTGCTTTGTAAGAAAAATGTCTTCTAAAATCATTCATATCATAGGGTGTTTGATAGTTTCATTGTTGCTCTTTATGGATGCATAATATTCCATTTTATGTATACACAAAGTTTGGATAAATAAAGCAACTATATCCATATTTACATTTACTGTAAATATGCTATCATCATTCCATCTGCGACTTCATCAATATTGCTTCTTCTGACATTAATTTGATCCTTTTCTCTCTCTTTTTTTACCTATTTGTCAAGCATAAATTCAATTTCCACTTCTCCCATGGAAGTCTTCCTTGCAAACTTCAATTAGTTATAGTTATATTGTCCTACTTTTCAATTCTATTACATTTATAGTCTTCACCATTAATGCAGCATGGCTACATGCTTTCTTCTGCTGATAATGGTTGTATGTGAACTGATTGTATTTTCTAACTACAGTGTCTAGTAAAATACCTGCTAATATTACACAGTCTTGGCCAATGGCAGTCCATTATCACAGAGCAGCCAGAGTAACCTTTCAAAAAACATGAATTCTATCACTTTCTGCTTCCACCACTTTTATTTGCCTTCATCGGTAAAGTAAACTCTTTTTACTACCATGGCCTGCAATGTCCTGTACAATTAAAGTAGGAAATGGGTTTTAAACTCTATGTGAGGACCCCTCTACTAACACCCAGTTAAATCAAACTTTAACTGTTCATTAAGGGAGACAGCAGATGATATAAAATATTAAAATAAAAATAATTTGTAAAATATCTTGGGCTCATGAGAGTGGGAGGGTGGAGGAGGGAGGGACAAAAGAGGAACTGATCCCAAGGGTTCAAATAGAAAGAAAATGATTTGGAAATGATGATGGCAACATATGTACAAATGTCCTTGATAAAATTGATGTATGGATTGTTAAAAGAGCTGTAAATGTCCCTAATAAAATTATTTATTTTTTAAAAAGTAGCTATTCACTCAACCATTCAAATGGAGCATAATTTTCATCTTCTCACTACATTAAGGAGGAGATATAGTTAAATAGCACACAAAGTATTATTTTACTATTCCTTCTTTAAAAATCTTTATTAATCACCAATTATATGCTGGGTTCTGTTCTAGGTACTAGTGTATATTGATAAATAAGGAAATGGCTGTAGCTGTTGGCTCATTCTAATGAGAGCCACCAACTCTCCTGGTGGTTTCCAAAGACACAGGAATTTCAGTACTTTCAGGAAGTCTCAATGCTAAAACCTAGTCATCATAATTCTAATGGGTCATCTAATTCTAATTTATTAACAAATAAATATCTGTCAATCAAATAAATCAATAATAATTGATTAAGACGGAAAAGACAATCCTCATTCACAGTACTGAAAGTTTTGATTAGTGATACAAAATTCTCCTTTATGATTCTTATATTGACTCTGTTAGTCTAGGTTGAGTAGAGAAACAAATCCAGATACACTCCTATGGGTGTAAGAGAGAGTTTTAAATCCAAAAGTAATTGTATATTAAGATACATCCCGGCCCTGACCAGATCAAGTCCATAAGTTTAATATTAACCCTTAAGTCTGATATTAACCCACATGTCCTCTTTAGACTCATGCAGCGCATACAATGGTCCAGTGGCAGTGGAAGCATCTCAGCCCTGGTGCCAGTGTCCAAGTAGCTCCTCCCGCTCCAGGGCTCTGCCGTCAGCATGGCACTGTGAGGGTTTTCCAGAGGAATGTGTAGCAGAGAGAGTGTGTGTCTTGCCTCCAGGGAGGAAGACAGGAGTTTCAGAATCCTCAGGAGAAGGCCATGCCCACACAGAGGCATTATTGGTTATGACTTGATTGGCAGGCTAGACTACCACTTTGCTCAAGGTGACAGGAGATTATATAACTGCCACATGGGCTTTATTGACAGGGACAGAACAGAGACTTTTGAAGCCTGCTGAACAAAGGAGCCTGTGAAACCAGGACTCCGTGGGAACTGGCTTGGTAAACACCTTCACCTTGAAGCCAGGCCCCAGTAACATTCTGGCACAGCACTGTACTCGCAGATAATTCTGAGTGGTGCTGATCCGCAGAAGCAGCCCAGATAAAGCTGAAAGCAGCGATGTTTGAGACCTAAGGGCAAAGTGAATAACTACTTGCTTGACTATCTGCAGAGCAGCAACCGCCTTCCGCTTGAAAGTGTCACATAAAAACTAAAAGCGCTCCCCTCCACAACATCCTCTCCCCAACTCTTGAGGGGGAAGCCTCTCTGCCTTTGAAAACAAAGGAGTCCTTCTCAACTCACAAGAGGGACCCACTTTATCTCTTAGGAAGGGACTCTGCTTTAATAAACTTGTGGCTTAACCCTTGATGGTGATGATGATATGTGTGTGTGTGTGTGTGTGTGTGTGTCCGTGCGTGCACGCGCAAACTCGCATGTGTGCCCACAACTTACCTCTGGACCCTAACACACTACATAGGTTTGGAGCTTGCTAATTCTTCTGGGAGCTGAACCTCACATTTATAATATGTATTGGTGCAAAAAATGTTATCTTAAAATTAAACAGACTGAAAAATAAATTGTATTTTCCTACCATTTCTGAGGGGCTGAAATATGGGAGTGGCTTCTTTAAGTCATTCTCTCCTGACACTGCCATCAGGACATCAGTTGCCCTGGACTTGTTAGGTTCCTGGAGTGGGCTGTATTGGTTCTTGCTTCACAGGACTGAAAGAGTTCACATGGCAGAAGCTCATTTGGAACCCACGCGACTTTTATGAGACAAAGGGAAGTTTCAGGTTGTACTGTCTCAAAAGTACACACTCTTTTAGGAAAGTGTACAAGGCTGCATGGAAACCATGCACGGGTTCACGACTGAAAAACCACAGAAACAGGAGAAAGCATGAAAACACCAGACGATCCCAGGGGCCAAGAGGACATGTGGGGTTGTACCCGTTGCTCCCAGTCCCACCTGTTCTTATTTCCTCCTGCCCCACTAGCTGGGAGAGGTGTGGTTGAGGGTATTGGCCAAATTAGGGAGCTTGTGCCTGAGCATGCTCGGTTTAGATCTGTCCATAGGTGTCTAATGGGTGCCTAATTTCTTTCTAACTGCTCTGCTGAGGCCCTATGCAGGCATTGCGGAGCTAACACCCCTTACTCCCTATCGGGGTTACCTAACAGATTCATCTGAAGTTAGGACAGGGCCTGAGGATCTATAATGAATTCTGATTTTTTTCAAATGTGATGTATATTGCCGTTTTTTACTAGATTCCTATTCCATTTCTCATTTTTTAAAAGGAAACTATACTTTTATTTTGGATGAGATTGTTAGGTTGCTCGGGTGGGTTCTTGGCTTCGCATTAGAAAGAATTCATGCTGAAACGTGGTTTATAATCCAGGTGGGTTTCTATAAAGTACAGGTGATGTTTCAGGTTTTATAGTCACCAAAGCGTACATGCTATTTCAGGGAAGCATGCCAAACCACGTGGAAGCTACGCTGGGGCCCCAAACTGAACACAGTCAACCTTGTGGGACTGTGTGACCACACATGGTGACCTGAGACCAGAGACCGAGCTGAATGGATGAGCGCAGGAGTGGAGC
The DNA here is from genome assembly GCF_050624435.1 of Tenrec ecaudatus. NCBI lineage: Eukaryota > Metazoa > Chordata > Mammalia > Afrosoricida > Tenrecidae > Tenrec > Tenrec ecaudatus. The sequence goes on along the minus strand of NC_134548.1, from coordinate 115,290,812 downwards.
AAAAAGAAAGGAGAGAATCCTCTCCAATCTGCCGCTGACCATGAGCAGGAGTCAGGGAGACCAGCCCTCCGGCTGCCAGGGTATTTTAAACCTCTGGCTCGGGATGCATGGCGGAAGTTATTGTTTGACCCCATTATCCGAATTAAGCCCACCTGGGTGGGGTCATGAGCCTGGGCCTAGTTTGGGCTCCCCAGGTGTAATCCCCATCTGGCTGCGGAGGAGGGGTGTGTGTGCTGAATTGTAGCATGTCCAGTTATTAGGTGGCAAATGCCTGATTTTCCTTTCTCAACCTCTTGTAGAGGGCCTGTGCAGCAGGCATGGGAGGGGCAACCCCCTGTCCCTGTCTGACTACCTAACAAGATGTCTTTCTTATGTTGAAATCTTTGACATTCTCAACTAACACTTACTAAACACTGGAATGGTACGGTGGGCCATGGACAATGGAAAACTCTCCTACACGTGGCAAACACCCCCACATGAAGCTGCTACCCTCCTGTAGGAAAAGCACTGCAGTGTGACTGTGTTTTCAGCTAGTTAGCAAAGTCTATGTTCAATTACTCTATTAAAGTAACAGCAAGCACGACTGGCATTTAAATGGCACTGTTTTTAGGATGGAGGTTCTGAAAATCTGAGAAAAAAATATACCTACCTTCAAGCCATGGCTAGTCTATGAACACCCCAGCAGCCTATTAAAACCTCTCTTCAATAACTAAGAGGATTGCACTACTGATTATTGCTCTTTTGATGCAGCTGAGGGATTCGTTAAGGAGCTAAAAGTAACCCCCTAAATATCCCCAAATGGTATATTACAGTGTATATTTGACACATGAGCATTTTACATTTTGCATGAGAAAATCACTTTGAGTAATTTCAACATAATTTGAAGAACACGGGCTCCGCTAACAATCATTCTCGGGCGTTGGGTTAAGTAAGCTCTAATGAATGCTACTCTTCCTATCTCCACTTAATTGATAGTTAACTTGGAATCGCTAAATGAAGAATCTAGAGAGTAAAGATACAGAATCTGAGCTCAAAACCTGCTTTCGATTGTTTCCAAGAGGAGGCTCGGGGTCTCAAAGCCTATTCACTCCTGATTTCATGTCCCACTCTCAAAAAACATTTCAGGGGAGAGACAATATTCAGACAAGAGTCAGAGAAAAGGTTTGAAAATAAAGAGTAAGCATATTGAAGTGGGATAATTTGGGCTAGAAATCCAAAGGGTCCTTAGTTAGGCTCAAAAATCTTGTAAAATGCGAAGCTGGACCTTATAGTCGGCAAATGATGGACCCCTCACCCTTGGCTGGCTTTCTAGCAGGTCCTCTGTTATGAGCCTTCTCAGTTTTGTGTATTTTACCCCCCCCCCCACTTCAGACTTTATACTGTACTCCTGTCTCAGACCCCAAACTGAAGAACCTATTCAGTCATTGTGGGGGTCATGTGGATAGCCTGTTTTTCTTTCCCCAGCCATTGCATTACCTCCTGTATCTCCAGAAATTCCATTCCATTGATAAGGAAATGTGTTTTATTCAGTTATTCACCTTCCTTTGTGCTTGAGGGGTGTATGCAGAAGCCTGTCTCAACCTCTCTTTGTTGTTTAAGATTCATGTCATTACCGCCCCTTTCCTCTAGCTAGGTTCTGACTAGCCAAACACTCTTAACAAAATAGTCTTTTATGATGTTGTTGATACCAATGTTGGACTCTGGAATAGACAAGAAAACGTAACTTAATTGTTTTATATCATATAAAAGTGTAATGAGGGTTTCTGTTGGTCTTGATGTGGGAAATTAGCATTTCAAACTGCAAGATTTGAGCACATAATGCACAGATAAAAACTGAAAGTTACTTGTGGTTCCTCTGAAGGATTTTAAATTAAACTTGGAAAAGACACAAATTGATATGAGCAGAATGGTTGGGTGGTTTTGTTAGGTTTCTGGAGTGGGTTATACCTCGGTTCTTTACTTCACACGATAAAAGACTTCACACTGGAAATGTTTTGTAGTCCAAGTGAGTTTTTATGAAGGACATAATATATTTCAGGTTTTAGAGTCTCAAAAGGGTACATGCTATTTCTGAAAAGCATGTCAAGGTTCACAATTGGGCATGAACCACCACGTGGAAAAGAGCACCCACATGTGCAGAACTGGGGAGGGGTGCCAGAAGCCCAAAATACCTAGAGACTAAGTCGCATGTGGGCAAAGAGTCTGTGGGCCCTGTGTACGCCTGTAGTGGGTGCATGTGCATCTGTGCAGGGGAGGGAGATCCTCACCTTCCGCCTGCTACTGACCACGATCAGGGTAAAAGGGAGCAAGCAAGGGGGCAAGAGGATGAAAGGGCAAGAGATCAAGAGCCTATGACCCAAACAACAGGAGGGCTGCTACACACCCTAGTGGCACATGTAAGCCCCCAACCTCCGACTTGCCACAAGACCAAAGCAAGGTAAAAGAAAGTGAGGCCTTCCCACTGCCAGGATATTTCAAACCTCTGGCTGGGGGCGGTGGTTGATTGTATTGGTTGACCCCATTGGCTAAGTTAGGCCCACCTGTGTGATGTATCTATGGTGGTAGGTCTGTCCAAGATATTGGTTTTACCTGGGCTTAGGGGGCTTGTGTCTGTGCATGCTCAGTTTGGGGGTCTTCCCACAGGTGTCAAATGGTTGCGTGATTTTGTAAGGTCTCTCTCTCCGGGCTAGCTTTAAACCTCGGGCCTTGGGTCCGCACGAGAAAGAATTCACGCCGAAATCTGGTTCGTGATCCAAGTGAATTTAATGAGAGTTAAAAGAAGCTTCAGGTTTTATGCGGCACTCATAGGATTCCTTTGACCATGCGGCCTGGCAGACTGCTCGGGGTCATGCAAGGATCTCTCTCCCAAGTTTTCCTCCGAAACAAGACCCCCTCTCCCTCTCGGTTCCTGCCTTTTCAAGGATTCCCAGGGGAAGCGTGGTGAACAACCCCAGGTTGGTCCCGTTGGCTGAATTGCAATCATCTGTCCCAGGTGGGCTGATCCAGGTTTAACACCCATCCGTGCCCACCGGAGGGAAAATCCAGGCCGCCTTTGTTCTATGCTGGCTCTCCTGGTCATGCGTCAATGGACATCCCAGTCCCTAATGCTAGCTACCTAACTATTTCTTTCCAACCTCCTCTATGTGGGCCTTCACAATCATGGGAGGGACAAACCCTCTGTCCCTAAGCTAGCTACTTAACAGTTTTTTGTTTAAATGGATTTTTTTAAAATGAAAAAGGTTGGGGCTTACATTTCAGATCATCAACACCCCACCCCACCCCTGCACACACACACAAACACACACAATATTCTATCTCACTCCTCCACTGATTTCTCTTCCTCTTTTTCATCTTCCTTTTCACCCAAGTCAATACCTATCAGCCTTCTACTCTTTTGCTTCATCTTATCTGGAATGGTGGTCTTTTAAGGATATAATTGATATCACAAAAATAAAATAAACAGTATGGAGAAAATGGAGTTGTGGTAAAATTATTCTGTAGGATTTCTGAGACTGTAAATCTTTAGTGAAGTAGATGACCTCATGGGGGTTTATGATATTTTAGGTATTGGCCCAACACTTACTCCACTGTATCACTGAGGCTCCTGAACAAAAAGACATCATTTATAAAAATAATCTTCTAGCATTCTAACTGACAATGGTCTCCTTCCATTCATGATGTTCTCTATCTTGAATTACAAAGATGTCTGTGATAGGATGATATTTATACATTCACCAGTTAATACAATTATTATTCAAATTAACACATCAACTAATAAAGCAAATGATGAAGAAATTGAAGGGTTCTACCATTTTACTCAGTATGAGGTTGATCAAACATGCAACCAAGGTACATTGCTAATTATTGCCAAGGGAGATGTGAGAGTTGGAAACAAAGAGGAAGGAAGAGTATTTGGAAAATATGCATAAGGTGATAGAAATGAAGCTGTAGATTAAATAATAGAATTTTGTAAGACCAACAACTTCATTATAAATGCCATTCTTAAAATACATATAAGAATTTCTCTAGATACAATACCCAGAAATCAAATGGGCTGTATCTATGGGAAGAAACAATAGGGAAGTTCAATATTAGCACCCAAAATAAAGCCAGGAACTGTGGACCAGACCTTCAATTGCTCATATATAAATTTAGGTTGAAGCTTGTGTTAGTTTGGGTAGACTAGAGAAACAAATCCATGGATGCACATAAGTGTATGAGAAAAAGATTTATATACAAGAGCAATTGAACATTGAGAAAACATCTCAGCCCAGTCCAGATCTAGTTCATAAGTCCGATATTAGCCAATTAGTCTGATACCAATCTATAAAGTCCTCTTCAGACTCACGAAACACATGCAATGACACCGAATGTAGATCACAGGCCAGTGGGTAGAAAGTCTTTGGATCCAGTGGCACTGGAAACATCTCAGGGCTGGCAGGGGTCTCTGCATCAGGGTGGGTCCATTTGTCTTGTCAGGTGCTATGTCTCTCAGAGTATCAGCAAAGAGAGACAGTGTCTCCTGCCTCCAAGAGGGAAGTACTGGATTTCCCAGAATTCTCAGGAGGCGTCCATACCCCCACAGAGGCCTCATTGGCTATGATCTGATTGACAAGCTAGACTCCACCCCTACACTTTTAATCCTCAAATTGATAAACAATTATATACCTACCACAAAGCTGAAGAGAATTAGAAAAAGTCCCTGAGAGCCAAAATACAGGCTCCAGTATATTCCACCTGAATTTTAAAACCATCTCAAGAACATCCTACATTAAGAAATCAAAAGGATATTTAAAATACAGGAACAACAAAAAAGATCACACTGGATGTCAGAGTAGACTCTAAAATTTGCTTCTGATTCTAGAGTAGCTAAAGCAAATGAAAGAAATGATGGCATCAGAGGGCTGAATAGGGCATTTCAAATGGGCAGCTTGAAAAGACGAAGACAAATAATATAGTATAAAGACCTAGAATTAGAAAACCAAAGAGAAGACTATGCTCAGTTCTTTCTTACACTGAAAGAACTCAAGAAAAAACTTCAAGTCTTACGTTGTTATAATAGCAAATCCATGACTCTTAGAGAACCTGGAAGAGGAAAGCTGTGTTAGCTGGTGACCCAGAGGAAAAAGCATTCTGGAAGATGTGGGCTCCGAATCACAGGGGAGCATAGCTTTTACACTTTGTACCAGGAAGCAAGCAGCATTACAGAAGGAGAAAGGGCAGAGATGTATAGTGCAGACATGACTGTTAGTAAAAAAGAAATGGGGTCTGGGGATGGGTGCACTTGAGGAATGAGGAAGAAATGAGGTGAGGCAGTCAGTTCATTGGGTTTCTTTTCCTAGGGTTAAAAATCACCCATTATGATTTTCCAAAGAAGATGGTAAGAATACACAGAGTAATTGTAACAAAATGAACTAGTCCACATTCTATCATTTCAGGATGTAGTACATCAGTAAAAGCCAATGGTGCTGAAAGAAGATGGTCCAGCTACAGTGACAGCATCATCCCAAAACAAGGCTCCTGGAATTGAGAGAATAACAATTGAGATGTTTCAATAAACTGATGAAGCACTGGAAACACTCACTGCTCTATGTCAGGAACTCTGGAAGACAGCTGCTTGGCCAATTGACTGGAAGAAATCCATATTTATGCCCGTTTGCAAGAAAGGTGACTCAACAGAATGCTCAAAGTACAGAAAAAAGGTCACTAATATTGTAAAGAAAGTCCTAGTTTTTTACAGTCCGAATTTTACAATCGGAAAAGAAACCCAGTGTGGTAGTTACATACTCTGGTGTCAATTTGGGACTTAGGAGGATTAAGAGTGAAGGGGTGGAGTCTAGTAGGTCAATTGGGTCATAGCCAATGAGGCCTCTGTGTGGGCATGCCTTCTCCTGAGAATCCTGGGAACTACTGGATTTCCTCCTTGCAGGGAAGACTCTCTGTCTGCTTGCTTCCTGCAAAACATCCCAGAAGAGAAGTCACATGGACCTACCCCGATGCATCCCTGGGAACTGGAGGAGCCACATGGAGACCCCTGCCAGTGCTGAGATGCTTCTACCGCCACTGACTGCACCCATTGGCCTATGATCTTCCGCCTTCAGCGGCATTGCATGTGTTTCGTGAGTCTGAAGAGGACTATATAGATTGGTATTGGACATATGGGCTAATATTGGACTTATGAACTTGACCTTGACCGGGATAGGATGTTTTCTCAATATTCAATTGCTCTTGTATATAAATCTTTTTCTTATACACATATGCATGTCCATGAATTAGTTTCTCTAGTCAACCTGGACTAACACACCCAGCTCACTGCCTCATGTAATGTACCTCCTCATTCCCTGAACACATCCATTCTCTGACTCCCTTCCTTCTTTACTAAGGACAGTTTTTGCACTAGAAATCCCCGCCTATTCTGCATCTGTAACCCTGCTCACTTGCCATGCGGACAAAGTATACAAGCTATGCTTGCCCACCATTCAGAGCCCAGATCTTCTAAAATGCTTTTTTCCCCTGGGTGAGAGCTAATACATTTTTTCTCTTTCAAGTTCTCCAAGAGTGATGCCTGATCATTGCCAAGTCACAGTTTTGCTGTTACAATACCGCATGCAAGCAAAATTTTGCTCAAGATCATTGAACAATGGTTGCAGCAGTACATTGCTAGGGAAGTACCAGAGTTTCAGTTTGGATTCAAAGGAGTGGGATATCATTGCTGGTGTTCGTTGAACCTCCTTTCAAAGCGGAGAATACTAGAGAGATGTTTATTTGTGTTTTATTGAACAGGACAAGGCATTCAATTGCGTGGATTATGACAAACTATGGATAACGTTGGAAATAATGGAAATTTCAAAAAAACGTCCTTGTTCTTATTTGGAACTTGTACAGGGATCAACAGGCAGTGTGTGAATGGAACAAGGAATACGACAAGGTTCAAAATCAGAAAAGATGTTTGGCAGGATTGTATCCTTTAATCTGCTGCACAAATAAACAGAGAAGCTGGTTTATATGAAGAAGAATGTGGCATCAGGATTAGAGAAAGGCTTATTAACAACCTGTGATATGCAGACGACACAACCTTGCTTGCTGAAAATGAGGAGGAATTGAAGTACTTGCTCGTGAAGATTAAGGATTGCAACCTTTAGTGTGGATTACAAGTCAATGGAAAGAAGACCCAGATCCCCACCACTGGACCAGTAAGTTACATCATGATAGATGGAGAAAAGGTTGAAGTTGTTCAGGTTTTTGTCTTTATGGAAGCACCTGTCAGGAGATCAAAAGATGTATTACATAGGGAAAATCTGCTTTACAAGACCTCTTTACAGTATTGAAAAGCAACTATGTTGCTTTGAAGACTAAGATGTGACTGACCCAATCCACAGTAGTTTCAATTTTCTCATATGCATGCGAAAGTTGGACGTTGAATAATGATCATTGAAGAAGTATCGTTGCATTTGAATTGAGGAGCTGGAGAAAAATATTCAAATGACATTGACTGCTCAAAAGGCAAACCAGTCCCTCTTTGAAGAAGTATGGCCAGAGGGCTTCTCATAGGTAAAAATAATGGTGAGTCTTTGTGTTACCTACTTTGGACATATTTTCCGGAGAGACTAATCATTGGACAAAGAAATCAGGCTTGGTAAAGTTGAAGGGCAGTGAAAAAAACCAAAGGCCCTCCAGGCGATGGATTGACACCATGGCTGCAACAATGGCCTCATGCAGAGAAACAATTATGAGGTTGGTGCAAGATGGGGCAGTTTTGTTTTGTTGTGAGTAGGGTCCCTGTGGGTTAGGACTAACTCGATGGAAATTAACAACACCAACAATGCTCTAAAGTTAAGGATTGAGAGAGTTGGGTTTTTAATACAATGGCAAATCAAATACTCTTATACGTTGTTTGGTAATTGTGGCAGTAACATAATCTGTCAACTTCTGAAGGGGTGGAGTCTAGCCTGTCAATCAGGTCACAGCCAAGTGAGGCCTCTGTGGGGGCATGGCCTTCCCTTGAGGCTTCTGGAAACTCCTGTCATCCTTCCTGGAGTGGGGCACACACTCTTTGCTTCACATTCCTGATGACAAGCCATATGAAGCTATGCTGATGGAGTCAGAGTCCTGGTGCTGGGGGAGCCACATGGAGTCCCACACTAGTGCTGAGATACTTCTACTGCCACTAGATCCACAAGACTTTCCACCCACTGGCCTGTGGTCTTCCTGCATTCAGTATCATTGCATGGCTGTCTGAGTCTAAAGAAGAATTTATGGACTAGTATCAGACATGGGCTTGACCTGGACTGGGCTGGGGTGTTTTCTCAATACACAATTACTCTTTGATATAAAGCTCGCTCTTACATATATATGCGAGTCCTGGCTTTGTTTCTCTAGTCAACCCAGAATAACAGTAACAGTATTGAAATTTTGCATGGATTTTTCTACAGTTACACTGAGAAAACCCACTGTCTGAGGACAGCTAACCTACTTTCTTTTAATAATCAAAGAATATCCCCTTTCTAAGAGGATCTGAAGTAACTTTTCTTCCTTAATAAAATCACTATTCTGTGGTTCCCTTTAAGATGAAGGCTTCTTGTTTAAATCTGCCTTCCTTCCGTTCAGTTGCTAATGGGATCATTTGATAAAACTTCCAGGACAGCTCTACGGATGTAAACATGTGTTTGCTGGACTAAGGAAAAACATTTCAGAGGTAGGATTTGCATAAGTCTTACTTGGCATAAAGTCGAGTCCCAGAACATAGACCATAGAAGGAAGGTTTATTTGCCACTCCTTTTGAGGATGTGAGTTCCTATATCTAGGAGTATGGAGAAATGTGCAATGCATGTTAATGAAGGATTCTGTTGAAATATTTCAAGTATTAAAAGTGATATTCCCATAGCTGGTTAGATTTTTTTTTAGATTTAAATCTATTCCTGGAGCAATAAACGCTCAAATAATTCAGGACCGATCCACCAAGTGTCTGAAATGTTATGCTTGAAATGTTAAGTTCTGTTGATTACAAAATCATATAGTTCTTTCATTCTAGTTTATGTTGATTTAGCTCAATTACTGGAAGTTTAAAATCACATAATAGATATTTTGGCAGGTACACACCAACCTGGGCAAAATTATTTTGAACAAGTACTCAAAAGTCTATAAGGAGGAGAAATAGGAAAATTAAAGAATTCTTTGTTTACATAAAAATAGTTGTTCTTTTCAAGAAATTAATTTGTAAATTATGATTTTATAAGATTCCTTTTATAATGTACACTAAAATGTTTATACTACTGTAAATACATTGAACATCCTATTAAGTTTAATAGTCATAAAAATACTTGTATTAAATGCTGTATTTCATTTATACAGAATAACAGGCAATGGGATATTCAACAGTGGTGATTGTGACTGACTCACATAAATTTAGTGAGTTTGCAAATCTGAATACTCCAATAGATTGCAAATATTTGTATTGAAGCTGGATAATACATTTCATCTTTACAAACCGTGGGCGTCTTATCATACTGAAGGCTTGTCTATACAACATTTAAATTGACTGGCAAGTTTGTAGACCACAATTCTCTTTCAAGATGATCTGAACTCCAGAGTCCCACTGTTACTTGGGAAATGGCAATCTTAATTATAGGATATTAAACAATTTAGCTCTCTGACCATTATCACCTGTTAAGGACTTCAGAAGGATTGTTTTGAAACTCCAGAATAATGGACAGTTGGGATAAGGCTATCCCATTTTATCATCATATAGCTACTTAAAACAAAATTAAGGAAGACCCCCTGTCCTGCTCACATGGCAATCACATGGGAAAGAATGGCATCACATTTCCAGGCAGGCCTGCATGTGCTCATAGGACAGTGCAAAGACCCGCACCCCTCATGGTTCATCTGCCATGGCCTTCACCCCATTCAAATGGGTCTGTTATAACAAATGGAAGAAGAGAGTCTTTCGAGTTCTAGGGGGCCTAGGAGTGATCTCTCTGCTCCCTCTCCCACTTCCCAGTTAGCCCTGTGACATCATGGACTGCTTTATCTCTAGTTCATATCAAAACTGGCATATTCATTAAATGCATGACATTTTGCATTTATCTACTGTTAACTTCACTGTGGTAACAATTCTGTTATTCATGCTTATTATCTTCACTTCAGTGATGCAAAAGTAAGCAGGAAGAGGGTATATGATCCACTTCAGGTGGCACAGTTAGGAAGCAACTGAAATAAGAATAGAACCCTTGCAGGGCAAGCATATTGCCCACGATTTTCACCATTATGTCAATAAGTGCCAAGAAGTGAACGAGACTCAATGAATTAAGTGAAGGTGGCTGGTGATGCAATTAAGCAGTTAGCAGAGGAGGCAAACTTGCAATTGGACACAACAATGGTTGTGGGACAGGAAAGTGAAAAATTGCATCAATAGTTCACCACTTGGTGACAGTTGTGTATTTGGCACAACAGACAAAATATCCATGTGGGAGACTGAATCTTTCGTTTGTTTTTTTTTAATTTGGCAGTTCTAACATTATAGGAAGAAAGGAGACTTCTATTCAGGTACTTACTATTTGTAATGATAGCTCTTTACCCTTTGCCAAGGAGTCATTCCAACTCTGTAGGATAGTGTAGAACATCCCCATAAGATATCCAAGGTTGTCATCTTTATGGAAGTGGGGAAAAGCAAATACCAGTGTTCAGACTGTTTGTTTATTTTTTGTGTGGATGCGTGTGTGCTGAAATATGCCAACTGCTTTAATTGTTTGCTTTAATATATTCCAGTGATGTGTCCCCAGGAGCAGCTTCAGCAAAATTAAAAATTAAATTCATCCTTGGTGCCCTTGTATAACTTTCGTGACTCACCTTAATTTTGTCCCTATAAGAGAAACATGACTTGTGGTTGCTTTATATAGCTCCCATTCAGTGTGCTTTTAAGTAAAAGCTCTGTAAATGTGTTAAATTGTTACCATGCTTCTGGGGGTAAGAATGAGATGTTATAGGTGAATAAAAATATGTTGCCCATTAAAAAATAAGCCTTAAATATCAAGAAGAATCTAAAAAGGATCATAATAACCTTGTTTCAGCAGAGATCATAGGCAACTGTCATGGGTAGCCAATTTGTGAGGAAGACAGATTTCTGAGACTTTACACTCTCCCTAAAAAGACACCAAATTATATGCCTTTCCACTCTGTAAGTCATGAAATCCTGATACAAGACAAACATTATAAAATGCAATCAATTGTTAATTGGTAGCCAATTATATAATTCAAAAGAATGGTGACACAAAGATTATACATGCCAATGATTTTAATTAGAAGTATATGTTTGAAAGTCCCAGTATGTTAGACAGGGTTCTCTAGAGAAACTAAATGGCTCAGTGCAACTCACTTCTGTGAGACAGCTCACTGTCAGCCCTTCAAATTTTGAAGGCCGCCGGGTAGTCCTCTGTAGAGCAATTCAGGCTATCCGGGCACAGACACCAAACAGCAAAGCAGATCACCAACAGTCAGCCAGATGAGAGGGTCGGACAGCCCCCAACTCAAGTGATGTATACTCCAGTAGCGTGGTGAAGCAAGTCTTGAAGAAACCTCAAACTACAGCAACACAGTCCACGGGTTAGGTGTCCCACAGGTAGGGTAGCTTGCAAAATGAGGCAGAGAACAAGCTCAGGAAGCCACACACTGGTCCGACCATCAAAGAGCAAGAGACAAGAAAGGCAAGGCTCACTAAGCCATTATCTCTCTGTCCTTCAGTTAATCCCACTTGTTTTCATTGACCATGTTGGCACAATAAACCTATCACAATCCACCCCTTGCCAACTTGGCACCTGTACAGAATTCTTTAACTATATATAATTTTCAGACATTAATGAAATCACATTTATATTTAATATCAAACATCTGTCATACATATAAATGACACACTGAATCCAATTATGTCTGACACATTATACATGAACAAAAGAAAGATTCAATAAGCACATATAAAAAAATAAACTGACAATCACAAACCTTGCTTTTGCAATTGATCACGTGGTCATAACTGAGAGATAGAGCTACCTTCTTCTACTATCCATTCTGTACTACCTTTGCCCTCAGCAAGCTCCTCAGCTGGCTGTGTTTTTTTGGCCTGGTGGGGTGACCCAAACATTCATTCCTGAGGGATCTGGGTCATTATAAGTCCTGTCAGGATTGGGTTGCTGTAACTTACCATTTACTTTAATCACTGGGCATGGTAGCACTAAGGGTCGGCCTATGGGATCTCCTGGATTCCAGACATATTCTTCTTTACCTCCATTATGTAACACCAGTCCAATTTCTCCTTGGTAATCAGGATCAATCATACCACTCAGTACAGTGACACCCTTCCTGACCTGTTGATCCAAAGGCATGAGAAGCCCAAAGTGGCCAGGGGCCAGTCTCAGCCACCAGTTCAGGGGAATTCATGCTGTGTTTCCAATAGCCAGAATTCATGAGTCCAGGAACCAAGGGGTGGAAGCTGGAGTGGCACCACTCACTGTTACTCCTCGTGACCCACTTGCAGCATTTTTGCTTCCACCATGCCTGGAGAAAGACATCATGCTTGTTAAAGTAGCAAGGCAATGAAAAAGAGGAAGACCTTTGGCAAGATGGATCCAAACAGTGGCTGCATCAAGGGGCTCAAACATAAAAAACACTTGTGAGGAGAGCGCAGGTTGGAGTAGGGTTTCCTTGTGTTTTACACAGGATGGCTATGAGTCAGAACAGCCTGGATGGCTCCTAACAACAAAAACATGTGCTAGGTATTTGGAAAAACCTATGCATATAGATAACTCAAAAATTGGTAATATCATGATAAACAGAAAAGATTTAACTTGTTAAGGATTTAACTTTTTTCTTAGAGGCACTATCAATACTCACGGAAGCAGCAGCAGTTAAGGGATCAGAGAATATTCCAGAAACAAGATAGGCCCCCAAAGAAAGTCACCAATATCTATAACAATAAAAAAATCTAAAACCTAGGATAAAGAAAGAATCTAGAGAGAAGTTTGGTGAAAAAAATCCTACATAGGTGAACAATAAGACAGCTCTGATGTTTCAACAGAAGCCATGCAGACAAGAAAGCAATGGGATGGCATACATAAAACAGTAAAAGAAATCAAATACCAGCCAACAATCCCATCCGCAGTCAAATTTTTCCTCAAATAGAATACTGAAATGAGCACATTTCCAGATAATCAGAAATTAAAGTAATTTGTGAAACACAACAGTTTACAAAAAATACTAAGGAGAATTCTTTGGATAGAGAAGTAGCAAAAGTCAGTAACAATCTGCGGTGATTTGCATGGCAATACCACCCAGTTATAGAAGTAGCCACAGCAAAACAAAAAATAATGAAGCAGATATGTAAGCTTGTAATGAAGAAAATTAAAGAAAGAGATTAATATAGCTAAATAACTTTCAAATGTAGAGGAACTTCAAAGTACTTAGGTAAAGAGGACAGCAATATACAATAAAAAAGAGGTTGACCAAAATTGATGGACATAGGGGAAGGCACTGGAGAGACTTCAAAACTCGAGAACAAAAGAAAAATAATTACCCATCAATAATTATATACCCAGAAAAATATTGTTAAATACAATAATTATGATCTAGGATTAGATTCATGGATAGGTAGTCAGGGTAAACAGGTGGGGAAGCGAGTAGGAGTATATCTTCAAATATATATCGGCTCAGTAGAGGATATTTATACTTAAGTGCAAAGATTCTTTACTGAAACAATATCCCTGAATGGCGTGGAGTATACGGGGGTCAGAGTTATGAAACTTCTTAAATATAAGTAAGCACCTTGAGTGAAAGAGTCACTGGGTCTAGGTACTCAGAACCACATTCTTGGGAACAATCAAAGTCAATTACCATCACATAGTCCACAAAGACCATGTTCCACATCTTACTTTGATGAGTAGTGGCTGGAGTCTTAAAGTTCATGAGTATCCATTTGAGGTAGAACAATAGGTCTCTGTCTCTGGATGAATGAAGAGTGTTGAAAATCAATGGAATCTAAAAGCAATTAGCTCATTGGACCAAAGTAACTTCAGTTTCCATGGCACTAAGACCAGAAGAAGATAATACCTTGCTACCACTACCACTTGCTTTGAACGTGATCACATTAAAAGTTCCTGGATAGAGTGGGTGGGGATAAATGGTGGAGGAAAACTCAAAATCATAAAAGAAACTGAGCTTTCTGTTCAGATAGAGGCTGGTGGAATCCTGGGGCTATGGTACTTAGTGGCCCTACAGTTTTGGAACTGAACAAACTCCAATGGCTTAATTTTGTACTTAACCGATCATGATGTGTTTTGCCAGGGTAAGGATGATCTCTCCTGATAACGTGTCCAAAGTTCATGATATGTAGTTTCACCATCCTTACCATCTATATCTGACAGGGTTTCTGAGACTATATCATTTTGAGAGCTGACAGCCTCATATCTCTCCCTCAGTGAAGGAGCTGGGTTTGAACCACCAACTTTGAACGTAAAACCCAAAACTTAACTCTCCAAGCCACCAGGACTCCTTTACAAAACAAAACAAAATACTGAATAGTCTCTCTTATTTGCTGTTTAAGGAAGAAATGATTCTTCCCATACTATGCTGTTCACCTGAGGTCTGGAATACTCAGTGTTGGTGTTCTATGAAATCATGCACATTAAGCATACATATTTAATTTCCAAAGAAATTCTGTAAAGCTTGCTACGTGAAGGAGTTACTGCAATTCTAGATCCCCTTTTCAATTTCTTTAAATTGTTTGAGAAAATATTTGATACGGAACTTGGTTTCAAAATGATGGGGTAAAGATGAAAATTTCTCTTTTAACTTGCTGAAAAATCACCCAAAAGCAGGAAAAATTAGAGAAAGAAGTATAAACTCCTTCTTTGATGATACTGAAGGACATCTAGAATCCTGAATTATAATCATGCAGAAGAGGCTACCCATCACCATGGGGATGAGATGAAACTTCAGAGTGTCAAACTTCAAAATACATAGCGCATCCAAAGCTCTATTATTTTTCTTTCAAAGTCGAATTTTATTTCTAAACTGAAATTAACTAGTGGGTAGCACTGAAAATACACTTCCACTATACAAAACTGTGTAAATAGATTACACATTAGTAAAGAATTGAACACACACACACACACACACACACACACACTCTTCTCAGCTGAGCCTGAACAGAAATGGACCTGTTCAGTCTAAGGTCCTGGCAGTTGGCTATAGAATGTCATTTGTTCCCAATTATGATTAAATGTGGGAATAGCAACAATGGAAACTTACATTCATCAATTATTAGCATTTACAATATACATGAGCAGTGAGGAGGACATTCACAGGGACCTCTGCTTATCATACACCATGGAGGCCACTCTGAAAACTGAAGATTCAAGCATCTTTGTCATTTAAGTTACAAACAGGATGTACCAGGAAATAAGAGGGGCATCCTCTATAGGGCAGGAGCTGGTACTGACAGGTTGGAGAAGGCCTATTCTCCAGGGGTGGGTGTTAGTCCAACAGACCCCAGAAAACTCAGCTTGTTCACCAACAGATGGGCTTGGGGTACATGGACCAATGCGTCTCCACAACTTAAGAGAAAGCTCACCATACAAACTAGTAGAAATAATGTCTAAACTTGCTTCAGCTTCTGACCAGTGGGTCTTCAGTCCTTTCTTGTGCATCTTGGTAGCCTCCTGGGCCTCAGGACTTGAACACATGCACGGCGAGCACTACGTACTGCCGGCAGATGGGGCACTCAGTCATGTGGTTGCCGCACTTGGTACAGGTGACCATGTGCCCGCACTCGAGCAGAACGCGGTCGATGACAGTGTCCATGCAGAAGTGGCACAGGCTGTCCTCCTCCTCGTCCTGCAGCTGCACCCGCTTGCCATATGACTTTTGGTTTTCTTCATTCTCTTTGTATAATCGGTTTACTTTCTCTACCAGCTCCCATTTTTTCACAACAGCCAGTATAGTTGACAAAATTCTGTGCCAGAATCTCCTTCAGCTGGGGGACACTCATCCCTTCGACATCTTCAAGGCTGGGCAGCTCTGTTGTTTTAAGAGAGCTTATCTATCAATTAAATAATATTTTAGTTCCCTCGTGTTGCTGTTAGGTTTCTTTGAGTTGGCTTGTACGGATACTATGTACAGCAGAATAAAAATAATGACTTTTCCTGTACCATCCTCATAATCATTGTTAAGTGTGAGCCCATTGTTGCAGCCACTGAGTCAATCCATTCCATGGAGGCTCTTCGTCTCTTTTGCTGATCCTTTACTCACATGAAGTTCTTCACCAGGGACTGATGATCTCCTCCAATACCTTACCCAAAATTTGTGAGACAACGAAGTCCCTGCATCCTCACTTCTAAGGAGCATTCAGCTATACTGTTTTCAAGACAGATCTGTACGTTCTTCTGATAGCCCATGGAACTTTCACTAGTTTTGCCTTCCTTCTGCTACTATATAACCTAAACACTGTAATTGGAAGGCTTTATAAAACAGAATTTTACTTTCACACAGTGAAGGAGGCTAGAAGGATGAATTCAGAGGAATGTTTTCTTCTGTGATCCTTGTCTCTTCTGAGATTCTGCTCTGAACAATTTTCTTGTGTCTTTGCATGTGTCTTTTTACTTCCCTCTCCCATGTTGGTTTGTCTTTAATCTCTTTTGAGATCTCAAAAGCGATTAACTCAAGACATACCCTACAGCAATCCTGTCTCATTAACATAACAAAACAAGCTATTCTCAAATGAAATTTTAACTACAGACATAAAGGTTAGGGTTTACAACACCTCTTTTGTAGAGGGTGGGTGGCTTAATTCAATGAATAACAAATAGTTTGAAATTATGTTCTAGATACATTTTAAATGTTTTGGCTTAAAATGTCAATCAAAGGTAGCATCTTTGAGAAAAGATTGAGGAAACTGGCTCTTTGGAGATCCTTTTAGTTCAGAGGGATTTAGTTAATTTTTTTGTTTCAAAAAAAAGGAATTTCAAAATTTTGAGCTCATTGATATTTATTTGCACTGCCTATCCACATAAGTGGATCAATTATCTTTATGAAAACAGTTTAAAGTGTCATCTTATTAGAGTACAATAAGTAGAAGCTCTTTTATGAGACTGCTGAGTAAGTGACTCATTAGAAAAACAAATCTTCTCTATTTCTTATATAAAATATTTTATCATATGCCCCACCCACCTACCCATTGCCATGTAGTCAGATTCCAACGCTAAATGCTCAGTGCTCAGTGGTTGCATCAAGTACCTTCACTTCCCCATCATTTGAATGGTGTATTTCCTAAGTCAGTTGATTTTGTTGATATGTTAACATCTTAATTCACTTAAGAAAATATTAAGTAAAATGATGAAGCAATATGCAAAAGAGAACTGTTGTTTCCATGAAGTCTAATTTGAGAACATTAGGAAAGTTTATTATAGGTGCATCTCTAAACATTGCTTTTGGATTGATGCATGAAAACTGCAACTATTAGATTTCTGAATTCAAATTTTTTACCAATTATCTCTAAGACCTCCATTAATTTGGGGCAGGAACCCTGGTAGCACAATTGTTAAGTACTTGGCTACTGACTAAAAGATTTGCAGTTCAAACCCAATAGCTGCTCCCATAAGATTGCAGTCTCATAACACCTGTCAGGCAGTTCTATTCTGCCAGAGGAGATTGTTATAAGTTGGAATAAACTCAATGACACAAAAGCAATATCCACATTATGGGAAACAAAATATATCATAAATAATGAACGGCCTGATAAAAGATATGTAAGAGAGTAGAACTACCTACATGTTTTTGCTATTCTAATAAGTCACTTTGTCAGTAGTCTCATAAGAGAGCTTCTACTTCTTATACTCTAATAAAATGACGTTTTGAAATTATTTTATAGAGATAATTGATCCACTTATGTGACTAGGTAATACAAATAAATATCAATAAGCTTAGAATTTTAAAATTCCTTTTCATTTTTATTGAACAAAAGAGTTTTATATTATAATTTAGTTCAGCATGATGATAATAGTAAAATAGCCTGTGTAAAAGCCTCCTAATAATCATAATACTAAGAATTAATAGTGTTTTCCTACATGCCTAGTGCTTTATAGAAATAAGCTACTTTAATTTTCACAATCCTCAAACTTATTCTCAATTTCCATGGTCAAATAATCTATTATACTTAGTTTTGAATCAAAATATAGATCCTAATGAATCATCTGGATTCCTTATTTCAAAGGGAAAATAGTCCAATAAAATATAAGAAACTAGCCTTCCCTAAAACAGCAGGCTAGATTCTTAATATTTTACTGGATTAAGGAAGAAAATAATGCAAAGTAATAAAATCCTTAGATTAAAAATTAAAAAGCAAGCATATGTCAAAGTATCTTCTTTAATGGACTGTGGAACATAAACAAATTTCAAATTTAAGAGAATGTTAAAGAAGTTTATTTTGTCCTAGGGTAATTATGGTTTCATCACCAATCCATGAATTCTTATTTTATACTTACTTACTAAGGATATAATTCACATCTGTGGACATTTGTGCAGCCTATGTAGACAGAGGTTTTTTAATTTATTTTCAATAAGTAATTAGTATGGAAATTACTAGGTCATTTGAAAGTTTGATGTTTTATTTTTTTAAATTGCCAAACTTTTCAGTCAGGTTGTACATTGTATGTTTCCACCAGAATAATATCATTTTTTAAAATTTTATAGGTCTCTAGTGTTATTTCTTATAATACTTGTGAAACTCTTATGAAAGATGCATTTTTGAAGTATATTTTTTAATTTTAACACATTTAAGTATATTTTAAGTATCTTATTTGTGATTTAAATTAATACTAATATGTTCAGTGAGCATATTTTACAGAATTACTATGTAATTACTGAGTCTCTCTTTTTTTTTGCAATGTTCTGTGAATATACATGAAGTCAGTGTGATTTATAATGTTGTACAGATCTTATACTCCATCAAGAAATTGAAGAGGTTTCTAAACTTCTACAGTCTGAAATTGATTTTAACAGCAATCAAGATGCATTGATAATTACACATTATTGAAATGCAAACAGACACAAAGTAAAATCAGTTTTGGGAAATATAACCTTGGTGACAAATAATATAGGGAATCACATGATTGATTTTTACAAGCCCACATGATTGAGTTTTACAAGGCCAACAATTTAATCATGAAAAATACCTTCTCTCAACAGCCTAAGTAGCATCAATGGCTGCTATACCTATGGACCTTGACAGATGTAATACACAGGAATCAAATTTGCTATCTGTGGAATGACCATTTGTCTGCCAGTTTGTCACAGTGTGGTGGCTTACATACTGCTATGATGCTGGAAGCTATGTCCATGGAATTTTAAATACTAGCAAGGTCATCCAAAGTGAACAGCTTCCAGCGGAGCTCCCAGACTAATAAACTACAAAGAAAGTGAATAGACTGTTCACGTCTAAGTGATTAGTCACTGAAAACTCAATAAATTGCAGCAAAACATTGTCACATATTGTACTGGAAGATAAATCCCTCAGGTTGAAAGGCACCGAAAATTCTATAGAAGAAGAGCTACCTCCTTAAAGCAGAGCCAACCATAAGGATGTGGATGGAGTAAAGCATTCAGGGTCTTTATTTGCTGATGAGTCACAAATAAAACTTCGAAGAAATAGCTGCAGCCTTCCATTCAACATTGGATTCAAACATATTATTGTGAAGATGGTGCGGGACCATACATTGTTTCATTCTCTTATGAAGTTGCTCTGAGTTGAAAGTGGACTCTAATGCACATAACAACAACATATATGGAAAGAACAGAGTAGTTCAATATCAACAGTGAGAACAAGGCTAGGGTCTGTGAAAGACCATCAATTGCACATATGCAAGTTCAAACTGAAGCTGAAGAAAATTAAAACAAGTCCCTGAAAGCCAATATAGGACCTTGAGTATAGCTCACCTGAATTTAGAGACCATCTCAAAAATACATTTGACTCATTGAGCATTAAAGACAAAAACCAGTTGTAGAATCACATCAATGATATCATTTTGTTAAAACCACTAGAAAATTCAAACTGGATCCAAAGAGATGTGGAATGAAAGATAGCACTGTTGATGTAAGATGGATTCTCACTGAAAGCAGAGAATTCCAGAATACCTTTGTATTACTGACTACATAAATGTCAATGTGTGGATCCTAACAAATTACAGAAAACATTGAAAAGAATGTGAATTCCAGAACACTCTATGGTGCTCATTGTGGATTCTATACATAAACCAAGAGGCGATTGTTTGTACAGAACAAAGGAATACTGAGTGGTTTAAAGTCAGGAAAGGTGTGCCATGGTTGTATCACACTTCTTCAATCTGCAGGCTAAACATATAATCCAAAAAGTGAAAGTAGATTGGGGGGAGATGAGGACTTGATAGGACTCACCTGAGGCAAAGGAAACGGGGAGGTGGAGTCATGAATTAGAACTAGGGTCCAAGGGTCTCTCCTGAACCGCTTGTTTTGTGTGGGATTTCCACTCACAAAGCAAACCTAGAACACTCTAAAGTGCTCTAGCTTTGGCGAGCCCGCCTCACCTGCTGTGCCAGTGCTGGGAGCAGCGATTCTACAGAGGGCGCCCAAGAGGGGCTAGAATACTTGACACAAGGGGAACTCCACTCCAGAGCTCTCAGCACAGTTGGCTGCCTTGAGCTGACAGCCTGAGGAGTGGTGGGGGTGGGTAGCCATAATTTAGAGTAGAAGAAAAAGCACATATTTACCTCAGGTAGATTGTGGTGTGGGAGAAATAGGCGGAAAGTCGGGAGTCCAGGGAGCGAATTTAGTTCCAATTGGCCGAGAAGGAAACAACCCCCCCTGAATACAAATAAATATCAATAAGCTTAGAATTTTAAAATTCCTTTTCATTTTTATTGAACAAAAAAGTTTTATATTATAATTTAGTTCAGCATGATGATAATAGTAAAATAGCCTGTGTAAAAGCCTCCTAATAATCATAATACCAAGAATTAATAGTGTCTTTCCTACATGCCTAGTGCTTTATAGAAATACACTACTTTAATTTTCACAATCCTCAAACTTATTCTCAATTTCCATTGTCAGAGTTTTCTACCCACATACCAATAATTCACATTCTATTCAACCCACGTGGCACATATTCAAAAATATGCTGGGACACAAGATGAACCTGAGTAAATTAAAGCATATAGAGGTTATACAGATATCTCTCTTTGATCACTGTGCATAACGTTGGAAATTAACAGAAGGACAGAGAAGAAAACAAGGGTAAACAATTGGAGGATGAAAAATGTCCTATTGCAAAAAGAATGGGTATTGACCCAGATCAGAGATGAAATCAGGAAGTTTCTAGAAATCAATGAGAATGAAAATACGACGTACCCAAACCTATGGGATACAGCAAATGCATTGCTCAGAGGAAGGCTAGTAGCAAATACACACATTAAAAAGGGAGAGAATCGTGGATGATATGCTGATACAAACTTACACCAATTAGAGCAGAGTCAACAGAACAACCCTACTAAAAGCAAGAGGATGTATATAATAAAAAATCAGAGCCAAGATACAGCAGAGGGAAAACAAGAAATCTATGGGAAAAGTTAATTCCGCTAAAAGTTGATTATTTGAAAAAATTAACAGAATGGAAAGACCTCTGGCAAACCTAACCAAAGAAAGTAAGGGATAAACAACATTTGCAAGAATGAGAGATGAAACAGGGGGCATTACAACGTATCCAAATGAAATTAAAAGTATAATTATACAGTACTATGAAGGCCTGCATACTAACGAATTCAACAATTTGGAAGACATGGACAAATATTTAGAAACACAATCCCTCCCTAGACTATCCCAGATAGATGTCAACAACCGCAACAGACCCATAGTAATGGAAGAAATAGACAACGTAATCAAGGGATTACCAACAAAAAATCCCACAGACCAGATGGCTTCACAGGAGAATTCTACCAAGCATTCAGGGAAGAACTGACACCAATCCTATATAAACTCTTCCAGAACGTAGAAAAAAGAAGGAAAACTCCAAATCTCTTTCTATGAAGCTATTATACTTTTGATACCTAAAGCAGGCTAAGATGCCACAAGAATCAATAATTATAGATCAATATCCCTAATAAACATCGATGCAAAAATCCTTAACAAAATCCTGGTCAATAGAATACAAAAGTATATTAAAAAAATAGTTCACCATGACCAAGTGGGATTCATACCAGGGATGCTGGGATGTTTCAACATACGAAAGACCATCAACATTATTCACCACATTGGCAGGAACAATGATAAGATCCACATGATAATATAGATAGACGTGGAAAAATCATTTGACAACATCCAACACACGTTCCTGTTTAAGACATTTAAGAAGATAGGAATAGAAGGAAAATTCCTCAATATTATACAAGCCATAAATGAAAAACCAACAGCTAATGTGGTAGTTAATGGAGAAAAGACAAAAACAATTCAACTGAAAAAGGGGACCAGAAAAGTATGCCCCTTGTTTCCACTCTTATTTAACATCGTACTGGAGTTCCTAGCTAACAAAATAAGACAAAGGAAAGGAATTAAATGTATTCAGCTGGGGAAAGAGGAGGTGAAATGATCATTATTCGCAGATGATATGATTCTATATATTGAAGATCCCTTAAACTCCTCAAGTGGAGTGTTGGAAGCAATAGAGGAATATGGCAGAGTGGCAGGATACAGAATCAACAAACAGAAGTCTATTGGACTGTTCTACACATCAGACAAAACCACAGAAGAGACAATTAAAAAGGTAGTACCCTTTAAAATAGGCAAGCACAAATTGAAATACCTAGGGATATACGTGACTAAAAAACCAAAAGATTTGTATGAGGAAAAATATAAAACACTACTTCAAGAAATCAAGAGTGAGCTCAACAATTGGAAGAATATCCCATGCTCATGGATTGTCAGACTGAATATTGTAAAGATATCAGTTCTGCCCAAGCACTATATAAATTCAATGCTATCTCAATACGAATACCACCACCCTTCTTCAAAGAATTGCAAAAACAGATTACCAACTTCATATGGAGGGGGAAGTATCCCCGAATTAGCAGAGAACTCCTCAAGAAGAAGGACAAAGTGGGAGGGCTTGATTTACCTGATTTTACCATGTACTATATGGCCACAGTGGTCAAAACAGTGTGGTACTGGCATAATCACAGATATTCAGACCAATGGAAAAGAGCTGAAGGCCCAGAAATTAAAACATCAGCATACTGGCAACTGATCTTTCATAAGGGCCCCAAAAATATTAAATGGGAAGCAGATGCCATCTTCAATAAATGGTGCTGGAAAAATGGATATATACATGAAGAAAAATGAAGCAAGACCCTTACCTCTCTACATGCACAAGAATAAACTCAAGGTGGATCACATATCTTGAGATAAAACTCCAAACAATTAGGGCCATTAATCAGGGAATTGGGACAAACCTGAGAACCCTGGCGCAGGGAATACATAGGCTATCAGAAATAGGGAAGAATACAAATATAGAGGAGTCACAAATAGACAAGTGGGATATACTGAAGATAAGACACTTGAGTACATCGAAATAATTCACCAAGAGAGTAATAAGAGAATCCACCGACTGGGAAAACATCTTTAGCAATGACACATCAAAGGCCTTATTCCTAAAATCTAAAATACTTTGCAAGCTTACAATAAGAGAAAAACTAATTGCCCACTGAGGATGTGGGCAAAGTACCTGAACAGTAGTTTCACAGAGTCTGAAATCCGAATGGCCAATAAACATATGAGAAAATATTCCACATCATTCGCCAAAAGATAAATGCAAATCAAAACAACTATGAGATACCACCTAATACCCTCAAATATATCCCAATTCAAAAAATCAGAAAGCAACAAGTGTTGGAGGAGGGGCTGTGGTGAGAAAGGAACTCTCATCCACTGCTGGTGGACCTGTAGGTATGTACAGCCACTATGGAAATCAATTTGGCGATTTCTCAAACAGATGGAAATTGAGTTACCATACGACCCAGCAATCCCTCTATTGGGCATATACCCAGAAGAGGCAAGAAACAAACCACGGCCAACATCTGTGCTCCAGTGTTCATTGTGGCACAGTTCACAATTGCAAGGAGTTGGAAACAACCCAAGTTTCCATCAACAGATGAATGCATTTAAAAACTGTGGTACATACGTACAATGGAGTACTATGCATCGCTAAAAAGCAGTGATGAACGCATGAAGCATATCACCACATGGGAAGAACTGGAGGAAATTACGCTAAGTAAGGTAAACCAAGCACAAAAGGACAAGTATAACATGAGTCTGCTGAGGTATGTTTATATGTGTGTGTGTGTGTGTGTGTGTGTGTGTGTGTGTGTGTATATATATATATATATATATATATATATATATATATATATATATATATATATATATATATATATATATAAATAACAGAAAAGTAAATGCAAAAGGAGCATAGGGAAAAAGCTACTGTATACAAACACTCCAGGGGTGAGGTCCTGGTAGTATGGCAGGGGCCAGATGAAATGCAGGGGTAGATATGGTAGCCAACTAAAAAGGGGGTAGGGAGGGAGGAAAAGGGAAAGAAAAAAAATTATGTGTGATGGGTAATAGGGCACTGACCCACCCAAGGAGAGGGTATTATTTGTGTCTCCACAGGGAAGGAGGGATCAGATATAAAGCCAGGGCCAGACAACTGCAGCGCGCTGGCAAGGAGTGGGGAGCCAGGGGAGGGGCCTGAGGTCTCGGCCCACAAACGAGCTACATGGACAACTGCCCCTCACCCCAGAAGAATTTACTTGTGCAGACAGCACTGAAGCTGCAGCTAGGGGAGAGCGGCATGTCTGATCAGAGCAAATGAAGGGGGAGGAAGAGATAGTGGAGCACACCCTTGCCCAATTGGCCTGGAGGATGATATCCCCGCTCAGAACAGCCAATGGACAGAGTGGCCAATATCCTGGTCCCACTACAAGACACACCATCCCTTGATGGCCCCGGGCCCTAAGGAGGACAACACTGGGGACTTAGTGTCGGAATTGGCACACATTGACCCTGTGACACTGAGGCAAACCACTAAAATTGTGCAGCAGAGCAAACTGTGGGAGTAGAGCAGGGAGCCTTTGAGGGAGTGCAAAGGACAAACTCTGAGGTCAAAGCATGGTACCCCACTGGCTCTTACTCAAGGACAAGCCTAGAGAGCAAAAATCAGACCTTGATCTATTTACAAGGTTTTATTTCTTTTTAATTTTTTTCCCTTTCAATTAATTTATTCCTCTATGGGTAATTGGTTTCCTTTTATGTAACCCAAAGGATGGTGGAGTTTGAGAGTGGGACAAAAGGAAAGTAAGAGGAAATAGAGGAAAGACCTAGGTGACAAAGGGTATGTACAGAGTTCTAAAGACTTGAATGTACATGTGTATGTATATATATATATTCATATATATATATGAATGTGGGGAAATTAGATCTATGTGCATATATTTATAGGTGTAGTATTAAGGCAACAGAGGGACATTGAGCCTCCATTCAAGCACTTACTCAATGCAAGAACACGTTGTTCTATTAAATTGGCATTCCAGGATGCACACCTTCCCGAGACGATAGCTGAAGAAAAATGTGTGCATAAGCAAATTTGCTGAAGAAAGTTCATGGTGCCTGGCTATCAAAAGATATAGCATCTGGGGTCTTAAAGGCTTGAAGATATGCAAGCGGCCATCTAGCTGAGAAGCATCAAAGTCCCCATGGAAGAAGCACACCAGCCTGTCTGACCACGAGGTGTAGAAGGGACCAGTTATCAGACATCAAAGAACTAAAGATCTTATCAGTGGGTGCCCACCTTGCTGATATGATCACTGAAGACAAACGTGTGCATAAGCAAATGTGGTGAAAAAAGCTGATGGTGCCTGGCTATCAAAAGATAGAGCATCTGGGTTCTTAAAGGCTCAAAGATAAACAATCGACCATCTAGCTGAGAAACATCAAAGCCCACATTGAAGTAGCACACCAGCCTGTGTGACCATGAGCTGTCGAAGGGATCAAGTATCAAGCATCAAGGAGCAAAAAATCATATCATTGTAAATGAGGGTGAGTGCAGAGTGAAGACTCAAAGCCCATTGGTAGCCAACCAGACATCCCCTTACTGAAGGGTGTGGGAAGAAGATGAGCCAGTCAGGGTTCACGGTAGCAACGATGTAACATATAACTTTCCTCTAGTTCTTAAATACTTCCTCCTTCCCACTATCATGATCACAATTCTACCTTACAAAGCTGGCTAGACCAGAGGATGTACATTGGTACAGATAGCAACTGGAAACACAAGGAATCCAGGACAGATGACCCCTTCAGGCCCAGTGGTGAGAGTGGCGATGCCTGGAGGGTGGAGGGATTGTGGGGTGGAAAGGGGGAACCAATTACAAGAATCTACGTATAGCCTCTTCCCTGGGGGATGGCTAGCAGAGAAGAGGGCGTGAGGAGATGCCGGACAGTGTAACATATGACAAAATAATAATAATTTATGAATTATGAAGGGGTCATGAGGTAGGGGAAGTGGGGAGGAAGGGGGAAAATGAGGAGCTGATATTAAGGGCTCAAGTAGAAGGCAAATGTTTTGAGAATGATGATGGCAACAAATGTACATATGTGCTTGAGAAAAAGGATGCATGTATGTATTGTGATAAGAATTGTAAGAGCCCCCAATAAAATGAATTTTTTAAAGAAGTGAAAGTATTTACAGAATAATGGAACATCAGAATTGGAACAGGACTCAATAGCCTGCATTACGCGAATGACAACCTCTGCCTTGCTTGAAGCACTAAAATCAAAGACTACTGTCTTCAGTGGGGAATTACACTTCAACATAAAGAAAACCAAAACCTTCACAGCCGGGTCAACAGACTGCTAAACAATGAAAAGATCAAAGTTGTCAAGGATTTGATTTTACTTGTATTCACATTCAATTCCCATGGAAGCAGAAGCCAGGAAATCAAATCATGTATTTCCTTGGGCTGGTAATACTAAAAACAATATTCTGTAAAGTGTTAATTAGAAGACAAAGGTGCACTTGACTCATACTATGGCATTTTTAATGCTTTCACATGTATGTGAAATCTGGACAATGAATATAAGATGCCAAAGGAGAACTGATGCCTCTGAATGATGATGTTGGGAAAAATATTAAATAGACCAACACAAGACTGAACAAATCTTAGAAGAACTACAACCAGAATGCTTCTTAGAAGCCAAGAGGAAAGATTTCATTTGTCTGACGTACGTTGGACATATTATCAGGAGGGACCAGTCCCTAACGCTTGGGGGAGAGTCATCAAAAACGAGGAACACCCTCAATGAACTGGATTGACATTTGTTGCATTTATGGCTCAAACACAGCAATGACTGAGGACAGTGCAGTAGGAGGCAGGGTTTCATCCAGATGTATGAATGGTCGCTACAAAGTCAGAGTTGACCTGATATAACCTGACAACAATGCAAATTTTATATTATTAGTGATTTTTTTCTATTTTTCTATGTTAATAAGAAATATATAAATATCCCCAGCTATATTGTGTTTGTCTATTCTCTCTTTATTTCAGTTAGTTTTTACTTTATGAATCCTATGCCCTTTTAATTTAGGTCTGCTGTTGTTAGGGGTTCTCCAGTTGGGTCTGACTCTCACAGAGGCCCTAAGCACAACAGAACAAAAGACTGCCGGGTCTGTAGTTAAGTTGCTTTAAAAAAAAAAGAGTTGTATATACACCCACAATCAGTTCTAGTACTCTGTGGGAGACTGAGCACCAGGATGAGAGTATAGCCAGACAAATTCTCTATGCTCATATGTTAAGGAGTCTGGGAGGCTGAGGCGCCCGTGAAGTGAGGCCTTCGCATTTGTGGGTTATAGATGTGTCCCAGTCACCTTTTCCTAAGTAAAAAGTATTCCCCAGGATTACCCACCCCCCAATAATGTCAATTTTACGGTGCTGCTTGCAAGCACAAGGTTGTTTGTTTACCATACCTTTGAAGGGTAACTGCTGGAAGGCTATCTACTTGCGGCTTATCTTCCATCTAAAGCAACCAGGGGATCTAATCCTAAATAGGATCCACTCCATTCTGATAAGGAGCATAGATTGTTCCCCTGAAGAAGAGCTCAGGAGCACTTAAGGTCATGCCAGCTCAGAGAGGACAAAGTTTGGGCCACCATCTTAACTCTGGAACCCGCCTCTTATGTATGTTCCTTTCTGTCACATGTATGCCTCTAATACCTCTCGTTCCTATCGTGTGTATACCCTTAGCTCGCCCTCAACCTGTTACATGTATGCTTCTAATACAATCTCTTCCTGTTATGTATATGTTTACCATGGCTTGCATGCCTGAGATTATATAAACTTTTAAGATTATACATTATTTCCTCACTCTGGTTCTGGTCACCATGGAAGAGGTGAGCCCTTGCATGCCTTGTTTGTTTTTCCTTTAATTTTCCCTTTAATTACACAACCGCCCCTTGAACCCATTTGGTTGTGGACGCTGGACCTCCACAGGGCTCCCTCACCCCTTCCAGCATTCATTGTTTGCTTCCCAAATCCCCTCACCCTCCCCACCCCATACACCTCCAACACATCCCACATTAGTTATTGTCTCTATGCACGTAATTCTATAGTTTCTTCATCCATTCTTCCACTGTTGGGCAGTTGGTTGCCTCCAGATTCTTGTTACTGTCAATTGTACTGTCGGTACCATGGGAGAGAATACATCCTCTTTGTGTTGTGTCTCTTATTTCTTTGGGTACATGCCTAATCATGATATGGCTGGATTGTGTGGATGTCAATTCCCAGATACTTTAGGTATCACCATATTGTTTTCCATAATGGTTGTTGTATGTACAAGTCCACCAACAGTGTACTTGAGTTCCAATGAATGTAAATCTTTATGGGAGCAGGAAACATCATCTTTCTCTTGTGGAACAGCTGGTGAGTTCGAATTACTGACCATTTTGGTTAGCAGCCCAACTCAACACACTGTGCTCTCAGGAATCCTTTGTAGTTAATCAAGATTACTCGTGGCTTATTATTATAGCAGGGTTTCTGCTCTGTGCTTCAATACCCATGACTCTAAAAAGGCATCTTATTGATCCATCTCTGGTGAAATAAATTTTCTGCCTTTAAATTTTACTATGGTAGTTTGAAGATTGGGTGTTGAGAGAAGTAAGTACCACTATTTTTTTAATTTGAGTCATCTTGCTTACATAAATTTTAGTAAGAAAAGTGTATAGTCTGTTTACATTGCTAATTGATGATAAAATACAATTTTTAAAGTTTTATGTATTAAGTAAAATAAATTAGTCATGAAAGGTTCACTGAAGATAAAGAGTGCTACAGCGAAGTGTGGCAAAGAAAGTTGATGGTGCCCGGCTATCAATTGGAATAGTGTCTGGCATCTTAAAGGCTTGTATTCCAACAAGCAGCCATCTAAGTGAGGAGTCAAATAAATACACACAGAAGAAGTACACCAGCTTGTGTGAGCCAAAGATGCCAATTACAAAATTCAAAGATGGTGAAGAGAAAAGTATCTGAGCTGAAATTATTAACACACTATTTGTAGAAGGCTATGGAGGAGAGTTGGAGCCCCAAATTCACCTGCAGAATATCTAGTCAGACAGAGCTGCTGGCAGATCTGCTCTGTCCAAAGGCAAGAATCCTGAATAGCTTTAATATCAGGCAGAGACCATTGTAATCTTGATTATGCTGGATTGAATGCCATACTTGGCCAGTTGATCTTACTATAGACATGGCCTCAATTTGTTCTGGGTACAAGTTTCTCTTAGGTGCCCCTTGACAGAAATCTCTTCCCTGGCTACTTGAAGGTTGATGGGGTCTTCTCCAGGTCTCATGCATTATTTGGTCTATTTTTCTTTCTACTATTATGATCTTATCCTTAGTACAATTTGTTTTTCGTTGTTTTCTGTTGGGTTTTCCAGATGTGAAGTACAGGAAGAGTGGAGGTACAATGATCATAACTGATACAAGGTGTTATAGGGAAGGAAATGGAACTTGGGGATTCAATCATGAAGGCTAAAGGTACCAGGGACACTAGAACTGATCCTGATTTCACAACTCCTTTTAAAGGAAATTTAATAATGGTCAATGCTCTAAGATAATGTGTTTATTGTATAATTCCCCTTGATAGGATTGAACTGAATGATTGTACTATTCAACTGTATGATATGTAAATTGTGTGGCAATAAAAATGTTGGGGAGAAAGAATACAATTGTTAAGATAATGATAAATTAGTTAAAATCCCTTCAATATTTAGAACAAAATTTATCAGTATGCCAGATAATGCTTGATAGTTGAAATAAGGATCTTATTTTGGGGGGGTCTCGTTGAGTTTCCTCTTATATTCTGAAAATCAAATTTTTCACAGTATTTGACAAGTGATTGAAAAAGTATGGTGAAAGGATACAACCATTGAAGTCCACCTTACCTGATATTAATGACTCGGTTTATGTATAGGTGTCATAAGAACAAAATTAAGTGTTCTGGAATGCCTATTCTTTACAATGTTATCCATAATATTTTCTGATGCACATAATCTAATGCCTTTGCAATAAAACACTAGTAAACATTATTCTGGTATTCTCTGCTTACAGCCAAGAAACGTGATATGAGCAATGATTCTCATTTTTTTTAACAATTTATTGGGGCTCATACAATTCTTATCACAGTTCATACATATACATACATCAATTGTATAAAGCACATCTGTACAGTCTTTGCCCTAATCATTTTTTTCTCACTATGTCCTCGAAACCCAGTTTAAACTTCTGAAAGCTCCATATTGAAGTACTATAATTTTCAGTAAAATTTGCTTACATGTAATATTAATGATATTGTTCAATAATTACTGCATTTTATTGGGTCACCTTTCTTTGGAATGGGCACAAATATAGATATCTTCACTTTGGTTGGCAGAGAAGAGGGAGTGACCTCAGTACAGAAGCACTTTATTGTAGCATTTCAATGGAAATTCTTTCATTTATCTATCATCTGTATAGCCTTTCTTAGGTGTGCATACTATCTGCTATTATCTGTTTACCTACATATCTATATATGTTACTATCTATGTGTTACTATCTCCTTTTTCCATGTGTGTGCCTATAAATGTAGCGGCGTGTCTCAATGCGTGTGTGTGTTTTTTTAATGATTTATTTGTTTGTTTCTCTCCTCCCTCCCATTACTTCCCACCTCCCCCAATTTCCTATAACCACGAAAGTTTGCTGCTGCTTCTTTTTTTTCATAATAGTGGTCTCATACAGCATTTGTCTTTATTGTCTCATATCTTTATTTTTAAAGTATTGCTATCAGCACTGGTGAGAGGTACTTACTATTTCAAACAGTATTTGTCTTTGAGATCGATAAATCCCATTTGCTGCATATAATGTCTTCCAAATGTGTTCAGATCATGGAGTATTTGAGTGTTTCATCATTGTTCTTTAAGGACACATCATATTTCATTGTGTATATGTAAAAATTGTATTTATCTGTTCCTCAACAGGCAGGCATTTTGTTAATTTCCATTTTGTTACTATTGTGGACACCAAAAGATAATCACCAAACTCACTGCCATCGAGTCAATTCCGACTCATAGGGATCTGTGAGCTTCCAAAACTGTGATAAGCATTGGTCTGCATAAATCTGTGTTTTTTAATTTCCTTGTGGTATATACAAAGTAAAGAGATTGCTGGATCATATGGTATTTCTATTTGCATATGTTTAAGGAAGAACCATAGGTAGTTATACAGTTTTTCACTCCTGCTAGCAATATTAAGGGTCCAATTTCTCTACATCCTCTACAGCATTTATTTTCTTTCCTGTAATTTTCTTTTAAAATTTTGCTATCAAAATTTTGAGAGAGGTGAGAGGCGCTATCTCAGCATTATTTTAATGTGTAATTGATGTGGACTTCTCTTATAGCTATTTAATGTGCATTTCTCTTATAGTTAGTATTTCATTATATGATGATTGACAGACTGAAGATTAATTGTCTATTCCTGTCTTTTGCCCATTTTTAAATTGGATTATTCATGATTTTATCACTCAGTTGGAGTTTTCTATAGATTATTGAGATTAGTCCTTTATCTGATACATCATTGCTGAAATTTTTTCCTCAAATCTGTGGTTTCTCTTTATAAGTTTTTGATGAAGACCTTTTATGTACATAAATGCTGTATATTTAAAGGTCCCAGTTCTCCATTGTGTTTTCTGTAGTGTCTTATGCATGGCAGTGTGTTTATGCCTTGTATTACGGCCCTTTGCAAAGGCATTTGACTGTATGGATCATAAACAAACAAACATGGATAGCTTTGAGAAGAATGAGAATTCCAGAGCACTTCATTATACTTGCGTGGAATTTGTACATGGATCAAGAGGCAGGTGTGTCAACAGAGCAAGGGGACACTGTATGGTTTAAAATCAGGAAAGGTGTGAGTCAGGGTTATAACTTCACCATTCTTATTCAGTCAGTATGCTGAGAAAATAATCAGAGAAATTGGATTATGTGAAGAATAATCTGGCTTCAGGATTATAGGAAGGCTTATTGAAAACCTGTGATATGCAGATGACACAATCTTGCTTGCAGAAAGTGAGGAGTAATTAAAGCACTTGTGAAGATTAAGGATTGTGCCTTTTCAGTATGAATTACAACTTAATGTAAAGAAAATAAAAATCCTTACTAGACTAGTATGTATCGTTATGCTAAACTGAGAAGAACAATGGAAGAACAGTCAAGAGATCAAATATCGCATTGCATTGGGTAAATCTGCTGCACAAGACTTCTTTACAGTGTTGAAAAGTGAGGTAGTTAGTTTATTGTGCCAATCTGTGGGGTTAATTGAAGGGCAGAGAGATAAATGGCTCAGTGAGCCTTCCCTTTCTAGTTCTTGAGTCTCTTGCTTTCTGATGGTTGGACCAGGGTGCAGCTGCCTTAACCAGTTCCCTGCTTTAACTGACAAGGCCCACTTCTTGCAAGATATCCCTGTGGAGAAGCCACATGGACCTACCCCGATGCAGCCCTGTGTGCTAGAGCACCCGTACGGAGACCCCTGCCAGTGCTGAGATGCTTGCACATTCACTAACACGGCTTTCCTCCTGCAGTCGGCATCATAGTGTGTATTTTGTGAGATGGAGGAGGGCTTTGTGGATTGGTATCGGACATATGGGTTAATGTTGGACTTGTGAGCTTGGGAAGCACTGGGTGGGGATGATTTCTTGATGCACACTTAATCTTTATATAAAACTCTGTCTTATACATGAGTTTCTGTGGATTTTTTTCTCTAAAGTACCCAGACTAATACAAAATGAAAGCATGTTATTTTGAGGACTAAGATGCATCTGACCCAAGCTATGATATTTTCAATTGTTTTATTTGCATGTGAAAGTTGGACATAGAATAAGGGAGACTGAAGAAGAATTGATACATTTGAAAAATGTTGCTGGTGATGAATATTGAACATATAACCATAGATTGCCAAAAGAATGAACAAATCTATTTTTAGAAAAGTACAACCAGAATGCTCCTTTTGAGGCAAGGATAAAATGTTGTCTTACATATTTTGGACATGTGGTCAGGAGACACCAGTCCCTGGAGAAGGACCACATCTTGGTGAAGTAAAGTGGCAGTGAAAAAGACCTTTGACAAACTGGATTGACACAGTGTCTGCAACAATGGGCCCAAACGTGGAAGCACTTGGAAGGATGGCACAGGACTGGGTTATGTTTCACTCTGTTGGACATAGAGTCCTTCTGAGTCAGAGCTGAATCGGCACCTAAAAAACAACAAATAACAATTAAGGCCCTTAAGTTTGTCTCTAATTATTTTTTACTGAAGATCTTTATACTCCCAGGGACTTTCATCCACCTTAAATATAAACCGTTAAAAAAATCCTTAAATCTAAGCCTTATAAAACCTCATCCACCTGAAAAATAAACATTTTTATATGCTGTATGTTATGTATCGTGATTCATTCTTTTGCAGATGGAGATCCAATTTTTCAGCACCAATTGTTGCAAAGATTCTCTCTTCCCAATTTAATGTATTTCAGCTATTTATCAGAAATCACGTGTCTGTAAAAGTTTGCTTTTTCTGGGGTTTCTATTCTGAGCCATTGCTCTATATGCCTATCATGTCCCAATACCAAATTGTTTTGAATATCTTAGCTATGTTTTGAAATCAGAGATTAAGAGGGTTCCTATTTTGTTTTTCAATAGTGCTTTCCTTATCCCGAGTTTCTTTCCTCTCCATAGACAATTGATAATTAATTTTTCCATGTCTTTGAAGGATAGCGCTGGTATTTGGATCAGAATTACATTGTATTTATAGAGTGCTTTATGTAGTATTCACATTTCACAATACTGTCTTCTTATCCATGAACACAGAAGATTATTTTTGTTGTTTTTTGTTTTTTCTAATACTTTTATTGGGGACCCATATCTCTTATCACAATCCATATATTCCTCGAATGTGTCAAGCACATTTGCACATATTCCACCATCATCATTTTCAAAGCATTCTCTTCCCACTTGTGCCCCTGATATCAACTCCCCATTTCTTCCCCCTCCCTCCGACGTAAAATATTCTTATCTGTGAACTTAGAAGATTCTTTCATTTATTTAGGTCTCTTAATTTCTTGTAGTATTGTTTTGTAATTTTCTTTATACAAGTCTTTTGTTTCTCTGGTTAGGCTTATTTCTAAGTATTTCATCTTTGGGGTGACTATAGTATATGATAGTGCTATTTTAATCTCATTTTAAGAATTTTCTTCCTTGCTATATGTGTCAGTCTGGTAGACTAGAGAAACAAATTCATAGACACTCATGTGTGTATTAGAAAGAATTTTATATACATCAGTGGTTGAATATTGAGGAAACATCCCAGCCCAGTCCTGATCAAGTCCATAAGTCTGATACTAGCCCATAAGTCTGATACCAATCTATAAAGTCCTCTTCAGACACATGAAACACATGCAATTATGTAAAATGCAGGAAGATCACAGGCCAGTGAGTGAAAGTGTGGATCCAGTGGTGTTAGAAGCATCTCAGCACTGGTATGGGTCTCCACATTGGTCATCCAGGTCCCAGTGCATGGAGTCTATCAGCATATTGCCATGTGTCTTTTCAGTAGAGTGTGTCTCAGGGAGTAAGCAGAGAGAAAGTGTGTCTTCTGCCTCCAGGGAAGAAAATACAGGAGTTCCCAGAATCCTCAGGAGAAGGCCATGCCCACACAGAGGCCTCATTGGCTGTGACCTGATTGACAGACTCGATTTCACACCTTCACTTTTACTCCTCTCAAATCCGAAACTGACAATCTTGTAGCCTGTCTTAATGCAAATTCTTCAAATACTTCCAGCAATTTTCTTATTGAGTCTTTGGAGTTTGTCCTATATAAAATCATTTTGTGTGCAGAGAGATTTTTACTTTCTACATTCTGGAATATTTTGTACAGAATTGAAATTTCCCTATCCATAGCACAGTGCATTTTGGAAATTTTATGGAAACTATGTCTTTTCCTTGGGACAAGTAAGCTGAGTAAATAATTGGAAATAATTTGTAGACTTCAAATTTTATTACACTTATGATTTTTTTCATATTAGTTCAGGATTAAAAATTAGATAACGTAGTCGAAATTACTCTAAATGTTCTTAGTACATGGCAATCATTCAAATGCTCTTTTTAATTTATCTTAATGTATGAAAAGAATGTTTTTGAAAGAACATTTATTCAACCCTGAAGAAACTTTTAGAAAAATCATTTTATTGGGGGCTCATACAACTCTTTTTGTTGTTTGTTTTATTAGCATTTCATCCACATGCAATACAATTCAATAATTCAATCATATCAAGAGTTGTACGATTGTCACCATATTCAATTGTAGAATATATTCCTCTTTGGGTTTTTGTCAGGTTTTTAAAAATCATTTTATTAGGGGCTCATATAACTTATCACCATACATACATCAATTGTGTAAAGCACATTTGTACATTCATTGCCCTCATTATTCTGAAAACATTGGCTTTCTGTTTGAGACCTTGGTATCAGGTCCTCATTTCCCCCTCCCTCCCTGCTCCCCCTCCCTCATGAACCCTTGATAATTTATAAATTATTATTATTTTGTCATATCTTACACTGTCCAACGTCTCCCTTCACCCACTTTCCTGTTGTCCGTCCGTCATAGAGGAGGTTATATGTAGATCCTTGTAATCGGTCCCCCTTTCCACCCCACTCACTCTCCACCCTCCCGGGATCGCCACTCTCACCACTGGTCCTGAGGGGTTCATCTGTCCTAGATTCCCTGTGTTTCCAGTTCCTATCTGTACCAGTGTACATCCTCTGGTCTGACCAGATTTGTGAGGTAGAATTGGGGTCATGATAGTGGGGCGGAGGCATTTAGGAACCAGAGGAAAGTTGTGTTTCATTGTTGCTCTACAACACCCTGACTGGCTCGTCTCCTCCCTGAGATCTTCCCGTAAGGGGATGTCCAGTTGCCTACAGATGGGTCTTGAGTCCCCAATCTGCACTCCTCATCATTCACCATGATTTGATATTTTGTTCTTTGATGGCTGATACCTGATTCCATCGATACCTCGTGATCACACAGGCTGGTGTGCTTCTTCCATGTGGGTTTTGTTGCTTTTGAGCTACATGGCCGCTTGTTGGCCTTCAAGCCTTTAAGACCCCAGCCTTTATATATTTTGATAGCTGGGCACCATCAGCTTTCTTCACCACTTTTGCGTATGCACCCATTTGTCTTCAGCTATCATATTGGCAAAGTGAACACACAATGGAATGATTTTGTTGTTCTTTGATATCTGATACCTGATCCCTTCGACACCTCATGATCACATAGTTTTTTGTGCTTCTTCCATGTGGGCTTTGCTGCTTCTGATCTAGATGGCTGCTTGTTTACCTTCAATTCTTTAAGACCCTAGGCACTATATCTTTTCATAGGTGTGCTCCACAGTCATACTTCTATAAAACTCATGTTCTCTCTTTAAAGCTCTGCAAATTTTCCGGGGGACCTAGAGTTTAAGAATCTACTAAGAATGGATTGAAAAAACCCATCTCAGTGCCTGGTACATAAGGAATGATCGACAATCCTATGCTTTGAGGGTGTCCAGTGATTGGTGGGCTGGAACTCCCATATACTTACTATTTTATTGCCCTCCTTGCTGTCTTATGATATGTGTCAATCTTGAAGGCATGGTTCTGCTTTTGTGACTGAAGGTTATTGAAAGTTACCCTATCACCAGTCCTCATCGTTGGTGTAAACAGTGTCCAGTCACTTAAGAATTTGCTCTGTATAAGTCAACAATTTATGTATTGCAATCTGAAGCTGCCCTATATTTGTTTGATTTACTTTCCATTGGATAAATGAATGAGACTATCAAAAGAATTTACTTTTGCTCCAGGAGGGTGATTTATAAAATTGTTTATTAAAAAATCATAAAATGATAATGATATCTCTAACATGAACAAGAGACATATATAAACCAAAGATATGTGAATGGATTTGGGGCTTACACTTAATTCTAGCCCCAATCTAAGAACAATTAGTACTTAAGACATGGTCCTGCTTGATGCTCACTGTCATGCAGAGATCAAGTGCCAAAGCAAAGTTCTGTAAAGAAACCAGATCGTGCCTGTCTATCATAAAGAATAGCATCTGGAGTCTTAAAGGCTTATCTTCAAATAAGCAGCTATCTAAGTGAGGCATCAATGAAGTCCAAATTGAAGAAGCACCCAGCCTGCGTGATCCAAGACTGTAAATAATAAAGCTCAAATTCAAAGAAGGGAGTAGTATCATTTGACCTCCCTTTTGCCCTTTTTAAAAGTTGTTTCAGTTTTTAATATTTTCTTCCTCTTTGATTCAGGCTTTTCTGTGTTTTGTTTATTCATGCATTTTGCTATGTATGATTGTGTTTAGTTTCATATGATTTTCTATATATGGAAATATATAGACATGGTTACTGGATAGGGGCATGGCAGAGGAGGATGGGAGGAATGGGGAGCTAACAATGATTATGAGTAGAAAATGGTTCTGAAATTGTGGCAATGATTGCACACGTCTTCTTAATATGATTTGATTTAATTTTATGTTATGTGAAATATATGCAAATATAACTCTTAAAAAGAGAAATGATCAATAAATATCAATCCCTTTCCCATGTCTACACAGATATTTATGTGGAAACAAAAAACCTAGTAAGGGAACATATTAGAATTATATACAAGTAGGAGATAGAAGTTGAGCTTTGACTATTTTGCTTTGCTAAAACCACACAATAGCACAAATCAGTTTCTCAAAAGCAGAGATATGTGCCAGAGGTATATCTGAGATAATCAATTCTGTTTTGAAGCACTATGATATTAAAATATGGCACAAGAACTGTTTCTAAGTGTCAGCGGTGTAATTGGCCACCTTTATCACTGTTATTCAGTGTGGTGCTCTACTGAGCCAACATTTAAGAGCGGAACAAAACAGCATGACCTAAAGAATAAGAGATGTGTCCACCATAGAGGCACTCTGTAGCCAAGAGGAGAATGCTTTTCAACAAATTAAAGAAAAATTTCACAAAACCAAGCCATCATGGAAACATCTGGAAAGTTCTGAGCACGTTTAAAACAGTGGCAGTCATGACTCAGGATTTTGCAGACAGACAATGGGAAAGGAGTTGGCAGGGTGACAGAGCAACAGTACGTAACGGAAAGGAAACTAGATGTTTTTTTTTTTCTCACAAATAAATCACTGGTAAAAGTAGGAAAACATCTTGGGAATTCCCTCTCTCATACACACAGACACATACACCCACACACCCACCCACTCTTTAACTATTTATCCTGAATATCTGTGAATATCATGAACACAGGTAGACTGATATTTTTTGGTTAGACATATGAGATCACAGGACACAAGGTAACCAAGTATTCCCACATTTATCATGTTCATACTTACCAAACCCACTCAAATTGATAATGGTGGGTGTGGTAGTTATGTAGTCTGAGACTTACAAGTGAAGGGGTGGAGTTTAGCCTGCCAATCAGGTTGTAGCTTGATGACCTCATTTAGAGGTGCATAGAAGATAAATGGCTTGCTGGAGGTAGGACACACATTCACTCCCTGGGAGACATCCCAGCTGACATGGAGCTACCCTAAAGCCTGAGAGCTGAAGGAGCCACATGGAGACCCCTGCTACTATTGAGATGTTTCCACTGCTACTGGATCCACAAGACTTCCCACACACGGGCCCGTGATCTTCCTTCACTTGATGTCATTGTGTGGGTTTTGTGAATCTGAAAAGGACTTTATAGATTGACATCCGACTTATGGGCTAATTAATATTGGGGTTATGGACTTGATCTGGACTGGGCTGGGATATTTTCTCAATATTCAATTGTTCTTATATATAAAGCTCTTTCGTATATTCATATGTGTCTCTCTGGAGTTGTTTTCTTGTCTACCCAGACTAACACAGCGGGGATCAATTTGGAAATAAAAGGAGTAAGGTTGTCCAGAGTATTAGACTTAAACTCTTACAAGACCTCCAAAATGTACTGTCAGAATATGACAAAAATGTATAAGGCATTATAATTTCATCTCAAAAAGTAGAAATACTCTTCAGTAGTAAGAACTTTCCAGAAAGTTGGGGCTATCGTACAGGGTCCCTATGAGGTGGCATGGACTCTAAGGCAGAGAGTTTGATTTGGTTTGGTTGAGTTCAAATACAAATCGTGTTTTAAGCTACTTATCCATTTTCAGCTTTGATCAGTCCATCTGTAAAATGGCATAGACTGAAAGTAGTTGTGATAAGTCAATGAGATAATGTCATGGAGGGTCTGTCTTATTCCTTTCTATATCTAATACCTAGAAAAATGTCTAGTACGTAGCAGCTACTCAATATTTCTTGACTGGGTTTATTGAACAAAAGTACCACAGTTTTGTTGAATGTCAGTTGTCTTCCCAGGCAAAAATAAATTCTCTTATCACCCAAGAGCCCATTCGGCCGGTCAGCACAAGGTATGTGGTTCAAACTTTCTACTCCAGTAAAGGGTTACAGTCTGTGAGACCCATAAGGGCAGGTCTACCTCACAGGGTCACTATGAGTTGGAATCAATTCATCCATCTGAGATTTCCCACTAGCAATAGCAAAGGAATATATATGATGCCACATATGTTTCAAGAGTACTTAAAAGTTCCTGAGTGGCACAAATGGTTCGGTAATCCACAACTAATTGAAATGTTGATGGTTCGAATCCATGCAGGGTTCATTCCCTGCAGAGGCCAGTATTGACCTAAAAGGCATGCTGTAGAGACTGAACAGAACTAAATGACCTCTGAGTTCTTTCTTATTCACTAAATGTCTGATTCTGTAATTCCAAGTCCATGATAAGCACAGTTCATGTAGATGAAAGTTTCTTCTTTCTTCTCTTCAATACCCCTCTCCTTCATGGCCTTCTGAGAAGACTTGTGCAGTAAAACAGTTTAAAAGCTCTCTCCTTTAAAGGTCTCTGGGAATTTGAATAGATTGAAATTGCCTGAGGGAATGTGTTTCCTGAATAGCTTTTCAGGCGCCATTCAAAGAACAGAGAAAGAGTCCTTCAAATGTCTCTCTGTACAGTTTCCCGCTGATGAAACACCTATTTGCAGATATTATTCTTAACCCTTCAATGAAGGACTCTGGATGAAGGAAAATAATAATTGAAAAAAAGTAAAAAAATAAAAAAGGATAAAAGCAACTGAAA
Source organism: Tenrec ecaudatus (assembly GCF_050624435.1). Taxonomy (NCBI): domain Eukaryota; kingdom Metazoa; phylum Chordata; class Mammalia; order Afrosoricida; family Tenrecidae; genus Tenrec; species Tenrec ecaudatus. The sequence goes on along the minus strand of NC_134548.1, from coordinate 115,249,952 downwards.
AATAGATTATTATATGCAAAATATCTGGCAGTCACCCTGGGGACTGCGGTGAGGGCAGTTGTGTCCCAGCACAACCCCCGAATCTGAGTGAGATGATTTTACAACTAGACGGAGACGGTTTACAATGCGCAAAATGTATCTACACATAGGCAATATTTTCATAGTCATCTTTACTGCATTTACTGATGTTTAATGTGGAGAACCAACAAGAAAACACAAGCAAACCGGGGTTCTTTTTGGCTTCGTGTGACATTCTGGGAAAAGCAAGACAAGCTGCAGGTAGAGCAGTTGCTGCGGTGCAGTTTTGAACTCCCGCGGCCATCTTTGTGGTACAGCAGGGGAAAAAGCTTTCCGTGCCTTTGAAGGACAGCGTCACTCACTTTCCCAACCCTTTCTTTTCCCGAGGCGAAATTTTAGGGCAGTAAAACTGTCCTGGAGTTGTACTTAATGCTCTAAGATGAGTTTTCATTTCCAAATTCTAAAACCTCCTCCAAATTCAGCACCTTTCAAAGGCTGTGGGGGCGGGGGCAGGGAGGGGCGGGGCGCACAGGGGGAAGAACTGAACAAAGGAAGCCAGTCTGCCCACCAAGGGGAAACCTGGTTGTACTTACAGCCCACAGCATCTCAGCGCTTTCCATTAGTGCCCAATGCCCGCAGGAAACAGAATTTCACAAGAAATTCTCCTTGAAAAATGGAGGTTAGAAAGGAAGATTTTCTAAACAGACTCCCCCCACCCCTCTCCGTGTAGAACCACACACGAGAGGCCTTGCCAGAGTTGGAAAGCATGGTCCTAAAGGAAATACAATTTGCATGGGGACGGTAAATGGGGTATTTTATTTAAATGTTCACAAGGCATGGAACTGATTAGTCCTTCCTTTATGGAAAGCAGAAAGTGAGAAAGTCAAGGTAATGATCATTAGTGAAATGGGATACACATTGGCATACTCTAACCAGCCAAACGAAAAATGCTTCTTCATGAACGGCAATGCTTATTCTTTGCTATTTTTAGGAAGCGCAAGTATTTCCATTACAAATACAAAATAATGAAAGGACTTCTGTAAAAGCAGCCGATTGTTAAATGGGTTATGAGTTAAAGGAAATAAGAATCAGCTAACATTTTAAGTTAACTGTCATTTTTACATAAAAAACTTACTGCATTTAGCATATGTAAGGCATTAAATGAGCAAGAGTCTTGCTTCTCTGTAAGCAAATGACTAGTTTCTGTTCATCCCAGAAGTGATTATAAGGCTTTTAAAAAGAGAGATGATTTATTCAAAGTTGATAGAGAAGTCTGGTACATGGTGATGATGATAGTAACAACTATAAAGCAGACTGGATGAAGAACCTAGTGAAGTGAAAATCTGTATGCATGTGATCTGGTGTACAATTTAAGAAAGTGCTAAGTAGTGGATATTCAGTTTGGAGTAGGCAATGCAGGTATCTTTAAGAGAATTGTCAATATTAATGTTTTGTTGAGTAGCCATAACAGATATTAGAAGGCAGACTTCCTGGATATGTATGTTTGGAAACTTTTTTCTGTGAGATTATTTAGGTAAAAAGTAAACAATCACACATTACGTTGTTAAATATTCCTCTTTACTGGTTTTCTTTCTTCCATGTCCTTATTATAATAATGGAAATATATATATGGGGACCATCAAGTGGTCAATGCGATACTTACATTTGGGGGGGGCGCGGGTCGGGGCTGTGAAGCAAACTCTAGGTTTTCCATAATTGGGTTCCTTCTGCTTTGCTATCAAAACAACAATCATAATTTCTTTTATGAGAGGAATACTTTAGTATTTGTTTCCTCCATTGAACCATTTGGATGTTATACTTCATCATTTTTTAAACCAGTGGCCCATGTGTGAAGGGGATGAATAATAACAAAATAATTCAATGTCATGTATAGTATTTCAGTGATTTCATTAGCAAAGGCACTTAGGTTTTATGATTTTTTTGTAAGGAATCATCTTTGAGTGTGAACTTAAAATTACCTCAACTACCAGTCCAACTACCTATATACTCGAGTATAAGCCGATCTGAATCTCAGCTGAGGCACCTAATTGTACCACAAAAACTGCATTAAAAATGTGCTGAAAAACTCAGCTTATACATGAGTGTATATGGTAAATGCTGATACCTTATGGATGACATCTCTTTGGATTGGTTAAGGCAAGAGCTGTTTCTATTGAATATCATCCTTGGTTCAAAATGGATATTAATTAGCTGTATGTCTATGCATGTACCTAATTTCTACAATAAATCAGGAAATTTTCCTCATGCATATCTTACTGTGAATTTAAGAGTCACATTTATTTCTGCATTCATTTTTAATATTGAGAAGTAACTAATATTGACAATCTCTTATATCTACACCTTAAAAATTCTGTTACTGGACAAGCATAATTTTTATTTTACAAAAAGTAACATATGTATGGTTTTACCACTTTTCCCCTAATACATATTTGGAAGCTATTTTCCCCATATAGACATAAAGAATGGTTGTTTCTTAGGAAGCTGTTACAAAAACTACATCACATGGATTAATCATTTAAGCAGTAATCTATTGGTTGGCATTTAAGTGGTTTGTAATTTTTAGTTACCATATTAAAATAATTATCATAAACAACAGCCTTCTACATACTTGTATTTCTTGGCTGCGGACTTATTATATCATTTAAAATTTTGATTGGCATTTTCAAATCTATGGTGGATAACTAAGTGTGTGTAGTGTTTCACCCTGACAACATCCGGAAAGTTCTGAGCACCATTGCACTTACCACTGTGGATCATGGTAGTGTAGGTGGAACAAATACAGACCAGTGGTACTGAGAAGCTTGTTGGAAAGCTAAAGAAGGACTATTTTCTCTCTCTCTCTCTCTCTCTCTCTCTCTCTCTCTCTCTCTCTCTCTCTCTCTCACTGTAAAGCAGACTGGATGAAGAACCTAGTGAAGCAATAATCTGTATGCATGCGATCTGGTGTACAGATTAATTAAGGGGAAAGTAGTGGCTATCACAGTTTGGAGTAGGCAATGCAGGTATCTTTAAGAGAAATGGCAACATAAACGTTTTGTTGAGTAGCTGTAATAGGTATTAGAAGGCTCTTACAGCTCTTATAACATTCCATGCATCAATTTTATCAAGCATATTTGTACATATTCTGCCATCATCATTTCCAACATATTTTCTACTTGAGCCCTTGGTATAAGCTCCTCCTTGGGGAAAAAAACTCTTCCACCCTCTCCTACCCTCTCGCCCCTGAGAATCCTTGATCAATTATATATTGCCCATTATCTCCCTTAACCCACATTTCTGTTATTTGTCCCCTTCGATGGGGGGAGGATATGTATCCAACATTGTCATGGGTTCCCCCTTTCTCCCTGACCATCCCTCTACCCTCATGATATCGCTACTCCCACTCCTGTTCCTGGGGGGTTTATCTGTCCTGAATTCCATGTGTCAAGAGCTCTTGTGTGTTCTCCAGTCTAGCCAGATTTGCAAGTCAGAACTGGGTCATGGTAGTGGTGGAAGGAAGCATTCAGGAACTAGAAAAATGATGCATGTACGAACTTTTTTTACAGCACAGTATTTTACATTTAATACTAAAGTGAAACATTTTTTCTTCATATGCAAATATTATCTATAGTATTGCATTTCAATTGAATTATGATTCCTAAATGATTAAATTCAATTTTCCCCATTTGTGAGCCAAAGATAAGTTTTTGTTTTGTTTTAGTGGATTACATAATATTCTCCTAAACTGGGAAACTTTAAAAATTCTTATTTAATATCTTGATATAAATATATTTTAAATATGTACAGGCAGTCCCTGGGTTATGAAAATGTTCCATTTTGAACTCTGTATTTAAGTCTAATTTATACATGGGTGTATTAGTCCAGGTACACTAGAGAAAAAAATCCAGAGGCAGTCATATATATGTAAAAGAAAGCTTTATATCAAAGAGTATTTTTATATTAAGAAAACATCCCAACCCAGTCCAAATCAAGTCCTTCAGTCCAATATTAGCCCATATGTCCGATACCAGTCCATAAAGTCCTCTTCAGACTCATACAACACATGCAATGATGCCGAATGCAGGAAGATCACAGGCCAGTGGGTGGATATGTTAGTCTGGGTAGACTACAGAAACAAATTCATAGACACTCATATATGTACAAGAAAGAGCTTTATATAAAAGAGCAATTGAATATTGGGAAAACATCCCAGCCCTGTCCAGATCAAGTCCATAAGTTCAATATTGGCCCATATGTCCAATACCAATCTATAAAGTCCTCTTCAGACTCACAAAACACATGCAATGACACCGAATACAGGAAGATCACAGGGCAGTGAGTGGAAAGTCTTGTGGATCCAGTGATGTTGTAAGCATCTCACTGCTGGGAAAGGTCTCCATGTGGCTCCCCCAGCTCCCAGGACTCTGCCTGCCTCAGGGTAGCTTCATGTGGGTTCTTGTAAGAAATATCTCACAGGAGTGAACCTGTGTCCTGCCTCCAGCAAACAAATTATCTCCTTAGCACTTCCAAATGAAGTCATCAAGCTACAACCTGACTGACAGGCTAAACTCCACCCCTTTACTCTAATCCTCTCAAATTGACAACAGAGTATATAACCATCACAGTGGAAAGTTTTGTGGCTCTAGTGGCAGGGGGAACATCTCCAGGCTGCCATCAGAGTGGCTCCATGTGGATTATCAACAGGAAGGTAAAGCAGAGAGAGTGTGTGCCCTGCCTCCAGGGAAGAAGACAGGAGTTTCCAGAATCATCAGGAGGCCATGCATACACAGAGGCAGCATTGGCTTTGACCTGATTGACAGGTTAGACTGCACCCCTTCCCTCAAGTTGACAGGAGATTATGTAACTACCATAGGTCACAACCCCTTGTGAATTTGACAACTTTACAAAAGTTTTTAGTCATATATAATTTTTAAACAAAACAATAAAATTATATATGTACCTAACAGGATAAAACTAAAATGCATACAATTCAATATGTGCCAAAGCCTCATTTAAACATAATATTCTATAAGTTAACAAGACAATAATATTCTATGCATAACAATTGCAGTTAAGTAACACCTACACCTTAATCCTATGAATATATTCCCCCACCTATGAAAGTTTGTAAGCCAACCACTATATACCTTTATTCACACCATTTTGGGTATCCAATTTCTATACTGCCAACTTACCTCAACCCACTGCTCTGAGGAGACAGACATGTTCTTTGATGTGAAGAATCTTCATTCCAGTTGGAACTTTGTGAGTTTGCATCCATTATCAAAGTCAAACCAGGACAGTCCATTCATAGGTTCAGCCATAATATGCACCAAATCACAGGCTCAAAAACTTTTTCTTAATTGGGTCGGGTTCTGGTCAACTCAATGTGGGCCACCTCACTTAGCTTCACTAGGGTGGCCATTGGTCGCCTTGCCTTTAGACCATGAGAAGCATAACAAATTCTCAACAACCCCAGCTTTCTTGTCCTAGGTCATGAACTTCTGACCAGCCAACCTGTTCTCATCTACAACTCGAGTCCCTGTGAACCAGGTCCATGGGTGTCAGTGGCCCAACTCAACCTTTTTCTTTGTTGTTGCACTGCTCCCATTCAACAAGTGGATACAGGTGGTCACCTAGCAAGCATTTCAGCCTGCCCACAGACTACCTTTAATAGTTCAGTCCTAGAGCTGAGAGTTCCTTCCATGGCTCCAAAATTTTCTAGCCTTAGACACAAACCACTAGCTCAAAATTTTTTTAAAAAAACCCAAAAGGTTCCTTTTTTTCCTTCACTCTTTCAACAGCTGTCTAGGCAAGTCTCTTCACCATCGAATGTCCTGAGCACTCAAGACACTGGATGTGGCTTAACTTCTCAGAGCCTTCTTTGCAAGTGTGCCCTACATTCCTTTAAAGATTCACATTGGTGGCTGAAACAGTGAACTTACAAAGTCTCTATACTGCTACACTTCATTTCTATCAATCATTATATCAATAACAAGTCAAAAGAAAACAGTATAAACCTAGTACAGCCAGATCCTAAATGCAATTCTTACAATAGTCAAGTTCAATCCTTATATATCTTATTTTATTCCTTATCTAAACTATTCCATTGATACAAATTATGGTCTTAGGCCTCTGATTGAATCAAGCCAGGACTGGGACTTCTATCAACCACATTGACCTTCTGACAGCCATTTTCACTAAACAGCATGGTCTCTGAGAAATTTAAGGAGTAATTCCATCCCCTGAACTCAAAATATACAGTAATCACATTCATTTTCACCATTTCAAACAGGAATAACCAAAGACAAAAATCAAACAAAATAATCAAAAGTTTAACTTCCAAATTCTTTCCAGAAAACAACCCAGTAAACTGCATGGCCATATCCGACCTCTGACTAACCCAAGAAAAACTACCCTGAGGCAGAGATAAAACAAGCATTCACTCTCCATCTTTATGATGTTTCTCTAGTATCCCACTCCAAAAGTACCATAATGTGTTATTCTGGGTTGACTAGATAAACAAATCCATATGTATATAAGAAAAAGCTTCTTATAAAAGTGCAATTGTATATTAAGAAAACATCCCAACTCATCCAGATCAGTGTGTTAGCAGTTAGGTGTGGTAATTAAGTAACATCATTTAATCAGATATTTGTCTTCGTGTATAGTACATAGTGTTCCTTTTTTATGCATAAAACATTATAAAAACATTTCCAGATACACTATAGCATCTTTAACACAATAATACAGTAACAATAATTATATTTTGATGTGTGTCACAAAGTGTTTCCCCTTTGTTATTATGAACCATTGTATGTATGATTTATGTATAGTATTTTTTAAACTTCTGAACCAATTTTTTATATAGGAGTCTTCATAGGGGTTGTTTGTAAATAAGGGTTATAGATAAATTGTTCAGAACCTCAGGACTGCTTATATTGAGGTCTACTGTAAAATCAATAAATTTTTTCTTTTTACATTTTATTAGGGGCTCATACAACTCTTATCACAATCCATGCATATACATACATCAATTGTATAAAGCACATCCGTATATTCCTTTCCCTAATCATTTTAAAAGCATCTGCTCTCCACTTAAGCCCTTTGCATCAGGTCCTCTTTTTTCCCCCTCCCACCCCGCTCCCCCCTCCCCCATGAGCCCTTGATAATTTACAGATCACTATTTTGTCATGTCTTGCCCTATCCGGAGTCTCCCTTCCCCGCCATCTCTGCCGTGCATCTCCCAGGGAGGAGGTCACATGTGGACCCCTGCAATCAGTTCCCCCTTTTCAACCCACTCACCCTCTACCCTCCCAGCATCACCCCTCACACCCCTGGTCCTGAAGGCATCATCCATCCCGGACTCCCCATGCCTCCAGCTCTCACATGCACCAGTGCACAACCTCTGCCCCATCCAGTCCCGCAAGGTAGAATTCGGATCATGGTAGTTGGGGGGAGGAAGCATCCAGGATCTGGGGGAAAGCTGTGTTCTTCATCAGTACTACATCACACCCTGACTGACCCGTCTCCTCTCCTAAAGGCTTCTATGAGGGAATCTCCAGTGGCCGACAAATGGGCTTTGGGTCTCCACTCTGCACTTCCCCCTTCATTCACTATCGTAAATATATATATATACATATATATATATATTCATGATGCCTTATACCTGGTCCCTTTGGCACCTCGTGATCACACAGGCTGGTGTGTTTCTTCCATGTGGACTTTATTGCTTCTGAGCTAGATGGCCGCTTGTTCACCTTCAAGCCTTTAAGACCCCAGACACTATCTCTTTCGATAGCTGGGCACCATCAGCTTTCTTCGCCACATTTGCTTATGCACCCATTTGTCTTTGGCGATCATATCATGGAGGTGTGCAGCCAATGATATGATTTTTCGTTCTTTGATACCTGATAACTGATCCCTTCGGGACCACGTGATCACACAGCCTGGTGTGTTCTTCTATGTGGGCTTTGTTGCTTCTGAGGTAGATGGCCTCTTTTTCATCTTCAAGCCTTTAAGACCCCAGACACTATCTCTTTTGATAGCCGGGCACCATCAGTTTTCTTCACCACATTTACTTGTTCACCTGCTTTGGCTTCAGTAGTTGTGTTGGGAGGGTGTGCATCGTAGTGTGCCAATTTAATAAAAGAAAGTATTCATGCATTGAGGGAGTGCTTGAGTAGAGGCCCAAGGTCCTTCTGCCACCTTAATACTAAACCTATAAATATAGACACATAGATCTATTTCCCCATCCTCCTATATATATTTGCATGTACATGTCTTTGTCTAGACCTCCATAAATGCCCTTTGACTCCTAGTTCTTTCCTCCATCTCCCTTGACTTTCCTCCTGCCCTACTACCATTCTCCGTCCCCACCTGGTGACAGCTTTACCTCTTCTTTACATAACCTTCCCCTTGATCATTCCCTACCAGGCTGTCACTCCCCCCTCACTACCATTTTGGGTCCCATGTTGTTCCCTTGTCCCTGGGTTTGTTAACACCACTTCCTTACCCCCCCACATCCTCCTATCCCAAGTCCCCACTGAACTGTCGGTCCCATTTGAAGGATCTTAGCACAAGTAATTCCATTTTGATTTTGGAACTATTTTAGGTTCTTGAAACTTACCCTGTACCTACCCCCCCCTCCCTGGAATAAAACCAGCATATTTTTACTAACAGGACGCTTGCTCAGTCAGCTCGCCCAACTTCTAGACGCTTGCTCAGCCAGTTTGCCCAACTCCCCCTCAACTCCCAGAAAATTTTAACAATTACTTCCTTTTCTTACAAACCCTTGTGTAAGCATAGTTGTCCCCCTTTTTTCCCCTGTGCCTGTCAGGGGGGGGGTATAAAAACACCACTCACACTTCCCTCTGCGCAGCTTCAATAACTCAATGCCCTCAGTTGCTGATCCCGCCCGCAAGCTTCTCAATAAAGCCTGCTTCTAAAACTTTCTTAATTGGATCTCTGGTTCTGTTTCGTGCCCAAATAAACCTTACACCATTGTTTTTCCTCCAGATAGTTCATCCAGCCTGTCTTATTTAGACAGACCTGTGGAGACAATCATATGCACGAAAACAAGACAGAGGAAAACAAAGCAACAGTATACAACCATACAAAAAAACAACAACAACGAACCACTGAAAAAGAACAAAACAAAACACATCAAGAAAGAAAAGCTTGTAGTTAGTTCAAGGATAGTTTGTTGGCCCTTAGGAGTGTTTTCCAGTCTAGTCTGTTGGGGCCCCATGCCCTGGCCCCAAAGTCCACTTTCAGCATTCCCTGGGGAACCTTGCCACTCCATTCCCTTGCTTTTCCGCTGCACTCCCCCAGTGCTTTGCCTCGGTGTGGTGGGATCAGGTCAGGTGTAATTCCCACACTGTGTCTCCGGTGCTGCCCCTGTATCGCCCTTGGTCACTTAGGGGCATCATGTCTGGCCCCAGCACCAAAAATTAAGTGGATTCCTGCCCCTCCCCCAAAAAGAATTTGTTTCAAAGGACAACATTGATTCTGCAACTCCGGGAGATGGATATATCTGATCAGAGCACACGGGAGCAGATGAAGGGGGAGGAGGAGAGATTGAAGCACATCCTGGCCCACCAGGCCGTGATGATGATGTTCCTGATTAGAGCAGCCAGTCCACAGAGAGAACAACATTGCTGGCCTCACTATGAGACAAAATGAATAATTTTACATTTTCTCCTGTGATCTACTAAAGTGAATTGTGGTTTATATAGAATTTACAAACCAGTGTGAAAGTATGCATGGGTTTTAGTCATCATTATATATCCAGAACCTGTTTAGCACCTTCTGTTCAATACAAAGTGGCTTCAAAATGTTCAGTGAAAAATAGAATGAAGGAAGATAAGGGAATTTTTTCCATGAAATTTTTGAAGGCTACCTTGTAGATACTTCTTTTAGATATTAATATTACTTCTATTATTCCTATTAATATATTAATGTTACTTCCTGTTGATACTATTTCCAATTATTCTAAAGTGAACTTAAAAAAATTATTAAAATTCCTGCATTTGAATTTCATTGTGATGAGTATGGATTACATAAGCTGAAATTACATAACATGCCCATCGGAACACCTTCCATTTCAAATTAAATACAATCAAATTGTTCTTATATGTGGACTACAATATTTTTAATGAATAAATAATACAGAGAAAATGATAGTAAATCATTTTGCCACATCCTTTTTCCTGCCCAAATCAAGTGCTTCCTTTGCTGTACAATGTCTCATGTATTAAATTATCAGATATCTATTTGATAACAGAAGTTACAATTTTTGAGCATTTGTCTGTGCCAACAACTTGGCTACGTTCTTATTTTAATTAAATTATACCATTTAACATTCAGCATTAAATTATACCTGTGAAATGTGGTACTACTCCCATTCTAAGTATAAAATAACTGAGATATAAAAAGATATAATAACATTCCCAAGGTAAGACAGCACAGGAGAACTAGAAAAAAGAGCCTATCTGATTCTCAAAGATGATGATTCTAACTAGATATAATTTTATGTTTATTTAGAAAGAGGGGAGAGAGAAGAGTATTGTAGTTTAAAGGATAAAATGGTACATTTATAATACTTATTGAGGTTAGCGTTGTTTAAAGTTATCTCATCTATAATATTAACAGTTATTTATTGAGTATTTCCTGGCAATCATACAGTGTTTTAAGGCTTTTAAACTACATATTATTTATTGTTAAATCCAAGAAAACTCTACAAAATATATAGTACTTTATGATACAGTAAACTGAGGCACCGAGGTTGAGTAACTTGGCCAATGTCACAAAAGCGCTAATTGGCAGAACTGGTATATGCCATTTGAATCCAAATTCCAGAGTTTACATATTTTTTAAGTATGTCTTGATCGCTAAGAATCTTCAAAACTGAGGATAACAATAGCCAGAAAGAGTAGTTATGGCAGAAAATGCTACTTTTGTTTGATCGAGAGAAAGAAGGAAAAGATAGTGCAAAAAAGCAGGGTGTACTAAGAGAGAGTATTTGATGGTAATAAGCATATCCCTGCTGTCAGAACACTTGGGTGAGGAGCAATGAAGAGCCAGGTAAGCTATTTCCTCTTTTGTGATGAAAAGATGAAGCACAAAAACAACAGATGGCAGCCTCAGAAAGGTAAGTTAAGGATCTTAAGGGGAAATAGCTAATAGGTTTAGTTTGCCAATCAGTAAAAGTATTATTCATTCAGCCTTTCATCATATAGTTATTTAGAACCTACTGTTTGCCAGGCATTGTGCTAGGACTGCTGTGAGGTATTAGTAGTGAGAAAATCATTCTGCATACCAACTGCAAGTATACAAAGCCCTTTCACATAAATTCTGCCTAACTACATGTTAAAACACACTGTGAAGTGAGTTTGATAGAAAGTTTATTTTTGTAAGGGAAATAGTGCTACGTTCTTCAATGCTGTTTCGTTTCCCATGTGTATGTTTGTCTCCCCACCATTTCCATTTGTCTGCCCACTGCTACTACTCTGTCCTATCACAACATTCCATACAGACTTCGAGTCAAGCTAAGGCAGAGTTCCATCTTTACAAATTAAATGGGCATTTTGGACAACGCATTCTTGGCAAAGGAACATGGACAACCTTTTTCAGACATGTAGGGAAAGTTCTCACTCTGCATTCTAAAAAAGGATGGCCAGATAGCAACTGTTACAGAAATGAAATAAGACAGAACATTTCAACAAACTTTAAATTATTTTCTGAAAGAGACTTCTTCCACCGCCAGAGATCTCGAATAGGCTCCTGATCAGTCCACCCGGAAGCAATTCTTCATGGAATTGATGAAATGAGCTTCCATTTTTGGAAGAGAAACACCCCTTTCTGTACTTCTTTCAAAGGGAGACCATTGCCTGTGCAGACATTGTCAAAGCTGCCAGTAGTATTTTAATTAGGCTGCCTTCCTAATTCATTGCCTCTGCTTAAACAATGTGCAGTTCATCCTTTGCACCAACGCCTAAACTGACCGTTCTTAAAGATAACTGGTGCTCATTTTCAGCATTATCCACCTTAATGTGATAATCTTTGTTGGTCTTTAGTTCACAACTGAAAATATTAGTTTTGAGGCCTCAGGGGGCTCATGTCCATGTCCCTCAAATCTTCCGTGGGGTGGTGGCACGCACTTCAGGGAACAAAATGGAAAACAGAGGTAAACCACTGCTGTTGCTGTATATGGCAGCGCAGGACAGAATCACACCAGGGCTTGACAGCTAATCTAATACTCATTTACAGAGGAGCGAAGTGAGAATGAGGTTGAATGGTCTGTGCAAGTTTACTAAATTAGTAAACACCAGGATCTGACCTCCCACTCACATCTCTTATGTCCAGTTTGAACATTTCCTCCCATGATGTCAATGTCTGTCTCTTTATATTTGTTTGTGTTTTATTATGAATAAGGCAAAGGTATTCTGAGAATGAAAATGTTTACTTATCAAGATAAAAAATGAGATCAGAGAATTATCATTTATAACTCATGGGTGCTACAGAGTATGTGGAGTTTAGAACTTGGAGAAGGATATATTAGTAGGGTTTTAAATGACTTTGAAAATCTGATTTGAGTTAGTCTTAGAAGTAGAGCAGGATTTAGATACAAGTTAGATACAGGCAGTGTGAAGGAAAATAAACCCTGGAATTTAAAGGTAGATGACTTGATCATATATAAAGAAGACCACAAAGAATCCACAAGAAAAGTATTAGAACTAATAAATGAGTTCACCAAAGTGGCAGAATTAAAGATCCATTTAAAATAGCATATGAAAAATTATACAAATCTAACTAAGGAAGTGCAGACATACAAAGAAAATTATAAAACATTAGTGAAAGACATTAAATTAAATTAAAGAAGGCATAGCTAAAGGAAAGGACACTCCATGCTCATGAATAAGATGATTCAGTATTGTGAAGATGTCAACACCACCTGAAGTAATCTATATATCCAATGCAATCCCCTCAAAATTCAAATAGTCTTCTTTGCAAAAGGGGGAAGAATAAAACAACAATCCTCAGTTCTGTATGGAAAAGCAAAGGGCCCCGAATAGCCAAAGCAATCATGGGAAGAAAGAGAAGAGGAAGACTCACTTTTGTAATCTCAAAAAATATTATATAAAATATTATGAAAGTACAATAATGTGGTAGTTACATAATTTCATGTCAACTTGATAAATAAGTGTAAGTTACATAATTTCATGTCAACTTGGTAAATAAATGTAAGGGTGGAGTCTTCCTTATCAATCAGGCCATAAGACACTTCATTGTAGGTTTGGCCTTCTCATGAGGATACTGGGAACTTCCCCCTCACTCTCTGCCTTCACCTTACTGTTCACAAGGCACATTTGGAGAGCTGTGAGTCCAAAGAGGAAATTGTGGACTAGTATGGGACTTATGGGCTAATATGGGACTTCTGGACTTTTTCTGGACTGGGTTGGGATGTTTTCTTAATGCACGCTTACTCTTTGATGTAAATTCTTTCTTATACATATATGGCTGTCCCTGGATTTGCTTCTCTAGTAATCAGAGCATAAGTAATCAGAACAGTCTGGTATAGGTACAATGATAGGCATAAACCAATGAAATAGAATTGAGAGCTATTAGTAAATCACACATATCATGGTCAATTAATCTTTGACAAGGATGTTGATCTGTCAAATGAAGAAAAGTTATAGTACTGATTTAATATTGCCCTAATGCTTTAATGGTGCTAGGACAATTGGATTTCCACGTGCCAAGTGAATGAACATAGACTCTTACCTCATACTATATAAAAAACCTAACTAAAAATTATTTTGAAGAAAATTCAAGGGTATTGTTTCAGGACGAATCATCAAAAATGGATTTTGAGACATGACGCCAAAGTCACTAGCAGCCAAAGATAAAAGAGGTAAATAATATTTCATCAAAATTAAGTGCATCTGTACTTGAAAGATCATTGTCAACAAAATGAATAAGAGACAGACTACAAAATAGGAGATGGTTTCTGAGAACTACATATACAAAAAATGGCCTGTTACCCAGAATATTATGGTACTTCTACCACTTAACAAGAAAAAGACAAATAACACAATAAAAATGGCCAAAGGATCTGAATCTACATTTCCCTGAAGAAAATATACAAATGATGTCCAATGTCACTAGCCGCCGGGTTGCCATTCAGTTGATTCTGACTCATGATGTCAGGTGCTATCAAGTCAGTTCTGACTCATAGTAACCATGTACAACAAAACCTGAAACCACTCAATTCTGTTCCATCTTCAAAATGTTCTTATGTCTGAACCCATTGGGGCAGTCACTATGTCAATCCAGCTTGTCAATGGTCTTCCTCTTTTTCACTGCCCTTCTACTTTGCGAAGCATGAAGTCCTCTGGGGACTGATCTCTCCTTACAACATGCACAAAGTATGTGAGACCAAGTTTTGCCATCCTTGCCTCTAAGGAGCGTTCTGGCTAAACTTTTTCCAATACAGATCAGTTTGTCTTTTAGGCGTTCACGGTACTTTCAATATTCTTCTCCGGTACCACATTTCAAATGCATAAGTTCTTCTTCCATCTTCCTTATTCAGTGTCTAAATTTTACATACGCATGATGCCATGGAGCATCCCATAGCTTGGGTCAGGCTCATCTTAGTCCTGAAAGTACTCCCTTGATAAAATGGATTGACACCATGGCTACAACAATGGGCTCAAGCATTGGAACCATTGTGAGGATGGTGCAGGACTGGGCAGTGTGTCCTTCCATTGTTCACAGGGTCGCTATGAATTGGAACTGACTCGATTGCACCTAACAACAGGGCAGCAAACCAGTGGTTAAAATATTTGAATCCCATCAAGATATAGTCGTTATTAGAGACAACCTTGCACTTTAACATAGATTTTGAAATGTACTTTTTGATGATGAATGCAAAGCTACTCCTTTTCATTGTTTCATTCCTAGTGTTATAAATGATATAATTTTCTGATGCAAAATGGTCAATACCAGTCCAGTTCAGTTCATCAATGCCTAGAATGTTGATTTTTATGCATTCGATTTCATTTTTTGCAACTTGCAATTTTTCTAAATCCATAGTTCCTATGTTCGAAGTTGTGATTATATTTTGATATTTGCAGCTATCTCTTCTCATTTTGAGTCATGCTCCATCAGCAAATGAATGTTCCAAAGACTTTACTCACACAAGTTTTTACTCAATCTATGTCATTGTGGTTGATTCTATTTTGAGAAGCCAGCTCTTTCTCAGTCATATTTGGGTGCCTTCCAAGTTGAAGGGCTCGTCTTCTGGCACTATCTCTGACAATGTTCTGATTCTTTTCATGAGATTTTCAGTATCTAACAATGTTTTGATTCTGTCCATAAAGTTTTCAGAGGCTAATTCCTCTGACCTGTCAGCTTTTTTTCCCTTTGTAGTCTATTCTTAGTCTGGAAGGCCCACCGAAACCTGTTCAATTTGGGTGACCCTGCTGGCACTTGAAATATCTATGACATAGCTTCTAGCATGACAGGAACACACAAGCCATTATAGTATAACAAACTGAAAGACAAGTGGTCTGATTCATAGTGACCATATTTGGGGAGTGTAGAATTGCTTCATAGGGATTTCAAGACTATGACCCTTCAGAAACAGATTACCGGGCCTCTGGTCTGAATTTACTCTGAGTGGATGTGAACCACTAACCTTTGTTCCCAGTAGTCAAGCTCTTATCTATTTGTACTCCTTAGAGGGACACAAGTGAATTCACACTGAGCTATCACTGTATTCACTCTAGAATGTCATGTCCTAGGCTTGGTTCTCTAGAGAAGCAAAATCAGCGAAGAATGTATATAGGCAGTTACATAAGCTCCTGTCATTTTGAGTGACTTGGTGGAGTTTAGCCTGTCAATCAGGTCATAGTGTCTCAGTGGTTCTTCATCCAATAATGGTGCTTCAGTGTGGGCATTGCCTTCTTCTGAGGATTCTGGGAACTCCTGTCTTCCTCCCTGGAGGTGGTACACACTCTCTTCCTGTAATACATTCCTGTTGACAAGTCAAATGGAACTACATTGATGGATCCAGAGCCCTGGAGCTGGAGGAGCCACATGGAGACCCATGTCAGCGCTGACATGCTTCCACTGCCACTGGATCCACATGACTTTCCACCCACTGGCCTGTGATTTTTATGCATTGAGTGTCATTGCATGTTACATAAGTTTGAAGAGGACTTTATAGATTGTTATTGGACACATGGGCTAATATTAGACTTATGGACTTAATCTGGCCTTGGATTGGATGGTTTTCTCAATATACAATTGCACTTTTATATAAAGCTCTTTCTTAAATACATGTGGGTATCTATGAATTTGTTTCTCTAGTCTACCCGGACTAAAACACACACACACACACACACCACGCACGCAGATTTATGTCGTGGAAATAGTGTCTGTAATTGGGAAAGTGGATCAGTCCTAAATCCATGGGTTACACAGCAGGTTGGAGGCTTCTCCTGACTCAGAGTTGCAGGGACTGATAAACCCACAATCTGCAGGTCATGTGGCAGGCTGTTGTCTTCTGTACTTGCAGAAGCTGATGAATTTTAAAAATGCAGGTTATGCAGCTGAATCACATATCAAGAACCAGAGATCAGAGGATGGAAGGATGAATGCAGGAGTGAAATAGAGCAAAGTTGTCCAAAACATCCATAGATATTGGATGTAGGCTACACCCCAAGGGCACTCCCCTTCCAGGTTCTTGATTGCTCACATCTGATTGTATCATGGAGGATGATGTCTGCTAAACCACTGAAAACCCAGCCCAGTTCATTTGATGACTGTTAATAAGCACTACTGCCAAGTTAAAAAAACATGAAAATTAGCAAATGTTGGTGAGAAGTCAATGAATTTAGAACCTTCACTCATTGCTGTTCAGTTTCTTTCAATACCACGAATTCTTGATTATATGCTATTCCTTGAAATGGTTGAAGGTCAGCCATTTCTTTTGGATCTAATGACTGTTTTATTCCTTCCACCTTTTCCTGCTTTTGTAACATTCAGTATTTTGCAGTGCTGTTTGGTCCTGCAACTTCCTCTCTATCCTTCCGATGGTTGAGACCATTGATGCAACCCCTGCTTCAATCCATCTCAGGGAGGGTCTTCCTCCCTGACCAATCTAGTCCCTCCTGATACTATTTCCAGAGTACATGAGCTGAAGTCTTGCCATTTAGGTGCTTTTAATGAGTATCTTGGCTATAATTCTTATTAGATAGATTTGTGTTTTCTTCAGGCGGTTCATGGTATATTTAATGCTTTTTGCCAACACTATAATTCAAAGATATCAGTTTTGTGTTCTTCTTTGTTCCTTGCCCAGTTTCAATGAATATGACGTCATTGAAAATTCTATGGCACAGGTCATGTGTACCTTAGTCTTCCAAGTGATTTCATTGTTGTTGTTTCTTTCACACTTTAAAGAGAACTTGAGCAGTCTATTTGCCCAATGCACCTAGTCATTTGATTTCTTTACTGTTCCTTACCTGGGCATTGGTTGTGGACCCAAGTAAAATGAAATTCTTAATGATTTCAATATTTTCTCTGTTTAGCATGATGTTGCTTATTGATCCAGTTTTGAGAATCTTTATTTTATTTGCATGGTGGGGTAATCCATATTTAAGGCTATCGTCTTTGATGTTTATCAAGAATAAAATCGACTGATGAATATTTTGCCCATAGAATCCTTCAATATTGCAAGTAAAGCCTTCAATTCCTTATCTGATTCTTTCAGCTTGAGAAATACTGAACACATGATTTCCTTTGGGTTTTCAAATTCCAGGAATTTGCATATTTTATTATATTTTGTCTTCCTGAGCTGCCCTTTGAAATATTTCATGGAGCTGTGTTTTGCTCAATCATTTCTTCCATCACTTTAACCCCTGTAGATTCAAGAACAAGTTTCAGAGTTTCTTCTGACACCTATTTTGGTCTTTTATTTCTTTCCTCTCTTTTTAGTGATGCTTTATTTTCTTCATGTATGATTCCCTGACATGTTATCTGGTGAAGTTAACATGTACCCCCTTTTATATTGTTTTAAAATTTCCTTCATTATAGGTTTTTTCCCCCATGTTTTCTTTTTATTACGTTCAGCATACACATTTTTGACAGGAAAGTCACAGATTTGTTATTGGTTGTTTTCCTACATCATATCAGGAGGCACACAATATTGATTTGTCCATTGCTGACAATACTTCCTTTTCAATTGTGCTAAACTGATACCTGTAAGATTTCTCCACTATATTGTATATTCTCCCCTTTATATTTAGATAGCTTGTTAGACATTCAGGACTTATCATATTTCTTATTATCTACTAGTGTTAGCATCATGGTTCTTACTTGAAACAATATCGTGCTACTTATGAACTGATGATTTTCTAATTTGATCATTACATTTTTCTAGTTTGGATTCTATATTGAGAATGTTTTCCTCTTTTCCCTATTTGTTTATTGTTGTTAACTTATTTTATATACAAATATGGACTTATGTTTTTTTAAATTTTACACTATAGATAATTAATTTTGCCCTAATTATTTATTGTGATTCTCAAATTATACTGAATTTAGCAAATTGAAGGCCTTCTGTGTGCTTGTGAAATCCCTTCATCATTCTCTGAGCATTTTCTTACATTCGGGCATATGTTTTTTCAGGTTTGCAGTTTTCCTGCTCCATACCTGAAATAAACTCTTTCTGCAAGGAGTCTGAGTTTCATTAATAGAAAATAAGTAGATCTGTCTAATCCTTCCCTGAATGCATCTACTCTCTAACAACAGCAACAACAAAGGGAAATAAATAAATAAAATTTTAAAAATGCAATTCATAGTCCCTGGAATAATTGAAGTCATATCAAGGGATAAAGATGAGGCTGTGTGCTCCTGTAAAGATTTACTGGAGCCTTGGAAAACCCTCTAATAGGGTCTGTATGAATCAATTCCATGCTAGTAATTTCAATTTCACTAACTTTACTATGTTTAAGTCCATTGTTATAGCCACTGTGTTACCAGAATCTTTGGGGTTGACTAATTATGGTACTTTTCCAAGCATGACGTCCTTCTCCAGGGACTGGTCCCCATGTTAAAATGTCCAAAGTACATTAGACAAGGTCTTACTCTCCTTGCTTCTAAGGAGCATTTTACCTGTACTTCTTTCAAAACAGATTTGTTCTGGCTTCTATGGTATATTCAAAAATCTTTTTCACGGTGACCCAGCAGAATTCTGAATTTATTAAACAATATCATTAATATCACAGACAAGTAAAATTTTGCTGACAGTAACTTTTAAATGGTTGGAGTAGCATTGAGAAAATGAAAACACTTAAAAATCTCACAAAAAGAAAAGACTAAACCAGACTCTCAGTACCACTATCATTGAAGACAGGTCCTTCACTCCGCAAACCATCACCACTTCTCCCTCATTACTCAAGGAACAGGGAACCAACAACTAATTTTTATTTTCTTCCCATCGTGACAGGTCTCTCCCGTTAGATAGAAGGGGATTCCAGAACACAAGTGTGTTGGTACTGACCCAGGGCTCACTGGGTCAGCTTCCTTTTCTCTCTCAAAGAAGCAAACTCCTGCCTGGAGTCAATTCTGACTCTTAGACTCATAGTGGCCCTATTGGTTTAGAGTAGAACTACCCCCTTTGATTTGCCAAGTCTGTAATTCTTTTTTTTTAACGTTTTATTAGGGGCTCATACAACTCTTATCACAATCCATACATATACATACATCAATTGTATAAAGCACATCCATGCATTTCCTGCCCCAATCATTCTCAAAGCATTTGCTCTCCACTTAAGCCCTTTGCATCAGGTCCTCTTTTTATTCCCCTCCCTCCCCGCTCCTCCCTCCCACATGTGCCCTTTGTAATTTATACATCGTTATTTTGTCATATCTTGCCCTATCCGGAGTCTCCCTTCCCCCCCTTCTCTGCTGTCCGTCTCCCAGGGAGGAGGTCACATGTAATCAGTTCCCCTTTTCCAACCCACTCACCCTCCACTCTCCCAGCATCGTCCCTCACACCCTCGGTCCTGAAGGTATCATCCACCCTGGATTCCCTGTACCTCCAGCCCTCATATGTACCAGTGTACAACCTCTGCCCTATCCAGCCCTGCAAGGTAGAATTTGGATCATGGTAGTTGGGGGGAGGAAGCATCCAAGATCTGGGGGAAAGCTGTGCTCTTCATCGGTACTACCTCGCACCCTGACTGACCCATCTCCTCTCCTAAACCCCTCTATGAGGGGATCTCCAGTGGCCGACACTTGGGCCTTGGGTCTCCACTCTGTACTTCCCCCTTCATTCAATATGGTGTATATATATAAAATTTTTATGGGAATAGAAAGCCTCATCTTTCTCCCGCAGAGCTGCTGGAGGTTTCAAATGATGGACCTTGTGCTTAGCAGCCCAGTGTGTTATCTGACATACCACCAGGGCTCTTTCCCCCACTCCCCGACCTTGCAAAAGGCCCCAGTGATTTAGCCTTCATTTCCTGCCTTAGACAAATCCCTGCCTCCCAGCCTGCAAGTGGGTCTGTCCCCTAGCAAGTCCACAGAAGGCATAAAACTCCTGGCACTCACATGCCCCACCCCAGCCCCAGTGTTTCCAAAAATACCTCCAATCTCAGCCCAAGGGCAATCTGGCCCCAAACTAGCGTCCATCACAGGCTCTCCATCCAAATGGATTAGGATATTCTGAAAAAGGATAGATAAATAGGGGGAGAATGTGGAGAACAGGGATTAAAAAAAGAAAGAAAGAAAAAGAAGAGACTAAATCCCAAACCAAACTCACTTCCTTCAAATCAATACTGACTCACAGCAAGCGTCTATAGGACAGGAGAGAATTGCCCCTTGGGGTTTCCAAGGCCGTAACCTTTTACAGGGGGTAGAAAGCCTCATCTTTCTCCCCAGGAGCGACTGGTGATTTTGAACTGCTTACCTTGAGGTTAACAGCCCAACATGTAACCACTACACCACCAGGGCTCCTGCAAAAACAAAATAACCAATTAAAAATAGACTAAAGATCTAAAGAAGGGTTTCACATAGCATAAAAAAGCATATGAAAAAATGAAGTCACTTAAATCTCTGATGTGTTTATATTATTTATTTGAAATAAATAGTTAAGTTCATTTATTCCTATTTTTATTTCATTTATACTGTTACCCTTTTCATTAGTCCTGTTGTACTAAAATAATGGTATGATAATTAGAATTTCTTTTTGTATTCAGTTATTTTAT
This sequence comes from Tenrec ecaudatus, assembly GCF_050624435.1. NCBI lineage: Eukaryota > Metazoa > Chordata > Mammalia > Afrosoricida > Tenrecidae > Tenrec > Tenrec ecaudatus. The sequence goes on along the minus strand of NC_134548.1, from coordinate 115,228,659 downwards.
TTGCTAAAAATTTAATTGTTTCATTTAGAATTTCTTCTCCTAATATCATTAATAGTAATTGGTGCCATTGTTTTTACAGTCTACATAAATATTTGGCTATAATTTCATTAAGTTTTGGTTTTGCCTCTGTCAAATTAACACAGTTGTCATTATTTATGTTTCCTAGAAAATCTTAGTTTGAGTGCTAATTAGTATTTAGCAAAAGTACAAGTCCTATAAATAGCATTCACTAAGAGCATGGTAATATTTTTCTCTTGTTTATTCTATCATGTTCAAAGGCATTACACATATTTACTTTGTTTTCCTAAACTTGTTTTAAAATGGGAGTATAAGACTATTGCTGATGTGCCTTTCACTTTGTTCAGTCTTAATAAGCAGTTGGTCCGTGGCTGTCAAATTTAGTTTTTGTTCTTTTAGTCGAGGCTTTTCCCTATGCCCAAAACATACAGAACAGAGACAAAATACAGAATGATTTGAGGTAGAATAAAATAATCAGAATCAAGCGAGTATTTAAAAAATTATTAGTGTGTAATGAATTTCATAAGGCTTCTCATCAATGTTTTTTCAATAGGCATGCCCATTGTTTAATTTTCAAGGTATGTGTCTAATGAAGCCAAATTGTCAGAAAGTACATTTCATCTAATAATTCTCCAGTGTTGTTTTTCTGTTAATAATAATAAAAAAGTTTAGCTCTTGATGATATTGAGGATGAGATAATTCCCAGGCTGCTTTATTTGTCCCATATTCTCCAAAGGCTAGAAGATTTGTAATCTATTTATTTTCTAAATTTCACTCCTTTAAAAATTTTTAAATAGATTTAACTATCCAAATAATTTACTTTTACTTTTTTCTTTTTACATAATTAAATCATTTTATTGCGGACTTGCATAACTCATCACAATCCACACATACATCCATTGTGTCAAGCACTTTTGTATATTTGTTTCCCTCATCGTTCTCAAAACATTTGCTTTCTACTTGAGCCCTTGGTATAAGCTCCTCATTTTACCCCTCCCTCCCCCCTCCTCGTCCACCATGAACCCTGGATAATTTATAATTTATTACTATTTTGTCATATCTTACACCTCCCGATGTCTCCCTTCACCCACTTCTCTGCTGTCCATCCCCCAGGGAGGAGGTTATATGCAGATCCTTGTAATCTGTTCCCCCTTTCTCCCTCACCTTCCCTCCACCCTCCCAAACTTTTTTCTTTAATGGCTTTTTGTTTTGTATCTTTAGAAGCTGCTGACTTCTTTGATTTTCTTGTTGACATCTGGGGAAAATGAGTGTATACCTTATGATTGTATACTATGTTTGGTAATACACATATGTACATTTATATTACACACATATATATAATGCTACTAAATTTTAATACATTATTTTTTGCACTGGTAAAATTCCATGTAACATTAAACACAGATTATAGATTATTATAGATTAATTATAGATTATTATAATAATAGATTATTATGTAATTATAGATTATTATATACCTGTCTCTGACCTTTCCATATTTCCTTTGTGGACTTTTGTCATATATGCATATTTCTTATATTTAGTTATTTCAGTCATAATGGAAAGGTTGTATCATTTAGGTGAGGATGTAGCAATCTGAGGAAAGCAAAATGTGAAGATAGAAATGAATTTTTAAAAAACAATAAAATACCAAAGAGTGTGAACTATAATATGAAGTACCCTTGTGCATTTGATTATCTAAACACAGACATTGAAGACATCCTTACCTTCTCTCTCTCTCTCTCTATTGTTGTTTGCTAACATGAAGTCAGCTCAAACTCATGGCAACCTTATGTATAACATAATTTGGAATTTTATATCCAATTCATTCTTGTTTGGGCCTCTGCTAAGAATTTGCATTTGCAACTCATATACATAAAATTTTACAGTTTATAAGATCTCCAAGTGATTCTTATAAATTCCCAGATCTATAAGACTCACCTGTGGATCTTAGTAAACTGTACATTCTGATTCAGTATATCTGGGGTAAAATTCTCAGCAACAGCTCAAACGGGAATGAACTGATTAGAAGTAAGAAACAAAACCAAGATTGTCTATATGTACTATCTCCATGATCCTTTATACGTTTGAGAGCTTTGTTTTATTGAATTCAATCTGTCTCATTGAAGGTTCCCCCATTTTTGCTTGTCTTCTACTTTACCAAACACGTCATTAGTCTTTCCTGATGATACGAGGGGTACCCCACCAAAAACACATCTGGAATCGTGCAGGGCAGATCAGAGTTTTTGTAATATGCATTTTTCTTACCAGGCGAGCATTGAGCAACTTACTCTGTGTTAGTGCACCCTGTAGCGTCCCCTGGGAAGGTTCTCTCTGGCCACAGTGAATTTTTTCATAAAAGCAGTGGGGAAGTTACAAAAATCTCCTGTCAACTTTAGTGAAGGGGTTGAGTCTAGCCTACCAATGAGGTCACAGCTTCATGACCTCATTTGGAGGTGTGATGAGAAAATTAGCTCACTGGAAGCCAGACCCACTGTCTCTGGCTTCCCTATCCTGCTGTTGACACATTCAGAGAGCTGGAGGTGACACATGGAGACTCCCCACCAGTATTGAGATGCTTCCACTGTCACTGGATCTGTTAGGTTTCTCGGGTACGAAATACCTAGTTTTTTGGCTTCATATGAGAAAGCATTCATATCGAAGCTTGGTTTTTATAAATGTCAGGAGATGATTCAGGTTTTACAGTCATGTGACAGGGGCAACCTCATGGGATTTCACACCCACACATGGCGTCCCGAGGCTAGAGGGAGAGAGAGAGACCTCAGCACGACTGAGTGGACAAGGAGAAGCAGCCAAAGCGGAAAAAAAGGGTGGTGGTTTCCAGTTTCTGGCCTTTAGAGCCCTCAGCTGGGAAGTGTGGTCGACAGTACTGGCTGACCCCATTGGCTGAATTAAGCCTACCTGGCCTATTTGGGGCAAACCTAGGTGCACTGCCAACCTGGCTCGGGGCCTGCATTGGTGCATGCCTTTTAACCTTTATAGGCTTCCGAGTTCCTGTAAGGGCAGGGCCGGGGGGAGGGGAATGGCTTGTTATGTAGTGGAACAACCCCTGGTTCCTGTCTCTAGTTCCCTAACAGATACTCAAGACCTTCTCTCCACTGGCCTGTGAGCTTCCTGCATTTGACATCATCGCATGTGCTACATGAGTCTCAAGAGGAATTTATGGACTAGTATGGTGCATATGGGCTAATATTGGACTTATGGACATGATCTGGACTGGGATGGGATGTTTCCTCAATATACAATTGCTCTTTTATAAAAAGTTATTTCTTATCTATATATTAAAGTCTATGAATTTGTTTTTCTAGTCAATCTGGACTAACACAAGCAGTTTCACTAGAAATAATCTCTTTTTTTTGTGATGACCAATTTAAGAGAACATTGTGTGGCTGTGAAATTTTGTTTCCTGCTCAGGAAAATGCTACAGAAACTGTTGTGATGTTGAACAGAACTTACAAGGACAGCACTATGGGAAAAACTCAAGTGTACAAGTAGATTTCTCATTTCAAAAGAGACAAAATGCTAATTGACCATATACCTTGTTCTGGACATCTTTCAATGTCCCGAACAGAAGAAAATGTCAATTTGTAATTCATTTGGAGTTCATTCTACCAGGTCAGACTGCTACTCAAGTTTTCTATTTAGAGGTTCTGAAAATATAGCATAACAGTGTGCGACAAAAGACAAAACAACCCTGATTTGTGGCAGATGGGAGACTGGTTTTGCCACCACAAAACTGCACCTGCTCGTGCAGCTATCTCAGTGCACCAGTTTTTGGCAAAATCAGCATGACTGGCTTGCCCCATACACCTCACTCACCTGACCTCGCTCCATGTGGCTTCTTTTTGTTTCCTCCAATGAAGAGGGACATGAAAGGACAGAGATTTGATGATGAAGAAGAGGTGAAGACAAAAAAAACACAGAGGGAGTGCTGATAGCAATCCAAACAAATGAGTTTTAAAAATGTTTCCAAGAATGGAATCAAAAATTTGACAGATGTTTTAAGTGTAATGGAGAGTACTTTAAAGGTGAGAAGGTTGTTTTGTAAACAAAAAGAATCCCATTTAAAAATTTTATTTTGCCCCCCCCCTCGTATCTCCAAAGTGAGCCAAACCCATTGAGATGTCCCAGCTTTCAGCAAACTGATAGATAGGTCCACAAGGTGAACCAGGAATATATGAACTACTTGGAACCAATAACTACATGATATCAGGAGGGCAAAGTTTGCCAATGGGGAAAAACTCAGAATGCAGAAATGGATATGAAGGAAGAATGGAAATGGTAAACATAGGACTGAAGTGGGAATAATGCTCTTACATTATGGTATTGCAGTCAATGTCACAAAATAAATATTCATGAATTGTTGAATGGACAACCAACTTACTCTGTAAACTGTCCCTCAAGTGCAATAAAACATTTTTTAAAGCAATCAAGCCATCATTGTTTTTAAGGAACATTATAGTCACATTTCTTCTAAGTTTGATTTATTTATTCTTCTGGCAATATATATTCAATATATTCAGCATTCTTCACTGAAGCTACATTCAAATGCATCCATTAGTCTGTCTTCCTTTTTCCCTGTGTAGGTGTTGAATGCTTATAAACAATTTAAAAGTTGAGATCAGATGCACCTTAGTCTTTAAAGTGGCTTCCGTACTAGTTAAAATATTTTTCTTGTTTTTTCTTTTGGTGAAACTAGACACAACAAGGCATTGGCCAGTTAAAAATAGTGTACACAACACAGTGTCATTGATTACTGTGGTAGTTACAAAATCTGGTGTCAATTTGGGACTTGAGAGGATTCAGAGTGAAAGGGTGGAGCCTATTGAATCATAGCCAATGAGGGCTCTGTGTGGGCATGGCCTTCTCCTGTGAATTCTGGGAACTCCTGTATTTTCCTCCTTGGAGATGGGAGACACACTCTCTCTCCTCACTACCTGAGAGAAGCTCTACTGATAAGAAGCATGGCACTACACTGCTAGACCCCATGCTCTGGGAACTGGAGGAGCCACACAAAGACCCCTGCCAGTGTTGAGATGCTTGCAATGCCACTGGATCCAAAGGCTTTCTATCCACTGGCCTGTGGTCATCCTGCATTTGGCATCATTGCATTTGTTTCATGTATCTGAAGACAGCTTTATATTTTGTTATTGGACTAAAGGACTAATATAGACTTTATGGGCTTAGACTGGACTGGTTTGGGACATTTTATCAATATTCAATTTTTATTGTATATAAACCTCTTCTTATATACATATGAGGGTCTATGAATTTGTTTCTGTAGTCTGACCAATCACATTCTTCATGTCTACAGGATTGTCACTATCCTTTTCTAATTGTGGACCATGAACTATTCCTTTGTTCCATTCAAATGATGTATACTTGATCTATGTAAAGGATCCTCATGAATAGAATGAAATGTTCTGGTATTCCCATTCTTTATAATTTTATCCAAAAATTGACAGTTAAATGTCTTGTATATTCAGTAAAACACAGGTAAATATTTCTTTCGTCTTCTCTGTTTTTGAGTAAAATCCATTTGATATCAGCAATGAAATATATTCCTTGCTTTATGCCACCTTCTGAATCTGGCTTGGACCTTTGGAAGTTCCTCATCTACACCCACCTGCAGTCATTTTAAAGTTATCTTCTGTAGATTTTGTTAACATGTCATGTATAGATTAATGTTTTCATTAAATTGGGGACTTTTCAGCTCTTGTTTCTTTTCCTTCTAAGAAAAGTCATATGACTAAGAACAGATGGTACTGAAGGAAGAGGTCCAAGCTACACTGAATGTATTCATGAAAAATAAAACTGTAGGATTGGCAGAACACTAATTGAAATATTTCCATAAACTGATGAAGCACTGGAAGCACTTACTCACCTATGCCAAGAAATTTGCAAAACAGTACCTGGCAACTGACTGGAAGAGATTTCATATTTGTGCCCTTTCCCCCGAAATGTGACTAAACAGATTGCAGAAATCATCGAACAATATAACTAGTTAATAGCACAAGCAGTAAAATGTTGCTGAAGACAACTCATAGGTAGGTAGTTGCAGCTAGGAGCTTCCAGAAATTCAAGTCAGATTCAGAAGAGCACGTGGCTTGAGGGATATTCATATCAGCATTTCCTGTGGCTTCCTGCACTTGCCTTTCCTAGTTCTTTCAATCTTGGGGTTCTGTGAGATTTTGCAGCTTCCCTTTAGAAATGAAAATTAGATATCTCCATCTGAAGGGGAGTATTGGCCTAACAAAAGCTGTAGCAAGGAATAAAACTGAGTAGCCTTTAGCTGACACTCCCTGTATTTTTCTCTCCTTCTGTGTCAATCTTGAAATTCTATTAGAATTCATGAAGTCCTGGAAAATCATGGCTGTTTCCCTTTAGAAGTTACAATTAATTCATGTCCATTTAACGAACTGTACTAATCAAACAACAACAACAAAAAAGGAAGGCTTAGGAGCCCCTCCAAAGAAACAGAAACAGAAGGCCGCATAATTCATACTCCAGAAGGCCCCTTTCTCCACGCCTTGTCTAGAAAAAAACCCTTAACCTATTGGCTCCTGAAGTAGATTCTGATGTACAAGGTCCACTTTGTTTATCTTGGGTGCTAGCACTCAATAAACACTCTCACTCTCTCTTCCACACGTCTTGCAAATTGGCTCATTTGCTACAAGCTGCCCAAATCACCGACTTGGCTTGAACACGTTTTTTAGGAAAATGTTTCTTGAAATCTTGTCAACCTTTGGTAAACTCACAGACTTAAAAACAAGCAAACAAAAAAAGGTTTGGATAAATGTTTGCAAATGTTTCTGTTGTTGTTGTTTTTTTTTTATAAAGAGGCATATTTATTGAAGTCTATATTCTGACAGTCCCTTAAGCATTAATTTTTAACCACTGTTCTGCATCTCACTCTCCTTAACTCACTCTAAGTTTCCCTTAGAAATCATTTCGTCTGGGATGAGTTTCCTGGTCAACACCAAGCCCCTTAGGTTACCTTTTTATACCCTACAGGAGCACCCTGTATCTTGTTGCACTTAAACAACAAATGAACAGGAAGATACAATATGATGTGGTAGTCTTCACTTGAGATTTTCTTAATAATAGAAACAGTATCTTGCTTGGACTCAAATATATGCTGTATATAGAATAGGGAAAGATGAACTATATAGAGAGGGAGGGAATCTGTTGTATTTTTAATATCTAAAAGCTAACAGGCAAAGGCAACAAAAAACTTTGTAAGGAGGCATGAAATAAACACACCTTCTGAAAATAATTCCCTCAAGAAAAATTCCCATTTCTCTTATCCCTGTTATTAAATTAATTGCCACTTTAAATCCTATGTGTAAGGGTCTCTACTGGCCCTAAGCCATTGCTGTATTAGCATATGAATAATTTTGAAGTATAACAAATACTCCTGAAGTCCTTTCCTCTCTTGCTATTATAAAGGAGTGTTTTTCCATAAGCAACCACAACAAAGTCATCACTTATTCAATTTGTTTGGAGCAAGAGTAGTGAACCGGGAAGGGACAGGGTAAATGACTTAACATGCAACAGGACATTTTCATTTTACTGCCTTCTCCATGGAGGGAAAAATTATCAAAGAGAAATTCAGGTGAAATATTACAACAATAAAAAATATTTCAGGACCTAAGCTTCAGTACGACAGAATGACAGCCAATCTCAAGCATAATCTCCGTGCTAGTCAGCTCAGTGAAATCTAATAATTTCTCTGTCACACATCAGCCTATAAAGCAAACTCTCAGCCTTTTCATGTTCTGTCTTGGGATGCTGGCACGATCGGTTGTCATTGCAAACCAAGGGAGAGATTTGGAAGAACTACTTTGCAAAAGGAAATTGGGCAGATGTGACAAGGAAAAGGGAGGCAAGGTGGCAAGGCTAGCTGGGGAGGATACAAGATGATAGTTTGACAGGGAGAGATGGGAGTGATAATTGGTACATAAAGGTTACAGGAGCAGGCAGAAACACCAACTACATATTGAATGGAAACAAAAGGTTTCCTGTCTCAGAGTTCAGAGAGACTACACATAGCTTTGGCTTTGGATAGGTGCTACTTATTGATTTAGAAGTCAACGCAAACTGAACTTTTTAAAAAAAGGAAACTGAACTAGTTTGAGTTGTTTTGTTTCTTCTTCTTCATTTTTAGACTTTCCTCTGTTTCTCTACTTTTATTTTGCATGATACCATGCTTTAAAATATCTGGAACTGAGCAGGCCATTTTAAACAGTGCTTTAACGGAAAGTGAGATCAACGGAGCCACCAAGCTCTTTTTTAAGGTCTGATAAAACTATAAATAAGACAGGAGCTCAAAGCAGCATTTACTTAGGGATTATTAAGATGAGGTTCCAACTCAGGGTGCTAACAGCACGGTCAGTGGTTCAAAATCACTAACTGCCCTATAGGAGAAAAACAATGTTATTTCCTTCCATAAAGATTTACAGCTTCGAAACCATCAATACAGTCATTATGAGTTGGATGCAACTAGATGGCCATGTGTTTGGGGTTATTGTACGTTTGATTGTTTTTGTTTTAACTTGTTAATGGCTCAGCTGCACCAACTGATATGTAATTGTTTTAGTTAGACAGAGGTGGGCAAAGGGAAGAGAGATAATGATGGCAGGAATCGAGAAGCAATTGCAACACAAAGGGAGGTGGAGACATATTTCTGCACATACCTCTCCAGTACAACGAAGGTGAAGTACAGAAAAGACATGTTTCCTTACCAATGGAAGACACCTGACAGTAGTGAGAAGACTGGGCAGAAAAGAGCAGGATGGTCCCACTGCCCCTACAAAGACTGAATAGATTCTTGGGCTCTGGGCAGAGCATGAAGTCTGGGGAGCTGGGGTTCGGGGACACACTGGAAAGAGAGGGTACACAATAGAGAATCAGGCCATAGCTGCAGACCCATTGGAAAGTCAACCAATGGTGAAAGGTCCACTGTTAGCAGAATAAAAGTTTCATTCTGCATTCTATCAAGCCCTTTGAGTCAAGCTAAGGGCCCTTTGGAGTTCTTTTCTGAAGTAACCCTTTCACTAAGCTCATTTACCCTCCTCAAAACTTTCTTCATGTTCTGGTCCAAACCGTGTGCCTTGCCTCAAATCTTTCTTGTGAGGAAGACAAGAACTGAGGAATAGAAAGGCTGGAAACCCTGAGCCACCTCCTGGCAACCATAGCAAGACTATGCTTCAGCAATTGACACAGAATGCCCTTTTCCAATCTCGAACACACTCCTCAAAACCAGGTGGAACACCTCATGCCTTATTTTTACTTTCTTTTAAAATGTGGTGGCTGAACATAACACTCTGTCTGCTGCTTCTACTATTTCATAGATGTGTGCTCTGTGGGAAGTTGTATAACTATTTTGTGCCTTTGTCTTCTCCTCTGTTATTTGAGCATTATATGAGTATCTAACTCATTGTGTTCTTGAGGACCTTTAATAAAGAATTATGGAAAGCAGTTCAACATTGCTAAGCACATATTAAATGGTCTATAAGTATGACTTTTATTATGTTTTCCCTAGAGCTCATTGCTTCGTCTTGTATGTCCACTCTGTACTTGTTATATATGTCTACCATAATTTTTCTTGCACCATACAAATAAAAGACGCCCTATTGGCCTCCATCTAATTCTGGCTCACAGAGATCTTATGTATCTGATACTGTAAATCTTTACAGGAGCAGACAGTCACATCTTTCTCCCTCTGAACAGCTGCTGGTTTTGAACTGCTCAATTTGTGATTTGCAGCCCAGTGCCTAACTCACAGCACAACCAGAGCTCTTTAACCTTTACTTTTACTAGTTGCTAATATGTGTTTCCCCGGATCAAATTAGCATGAAAGCAGAGACCATATTTTAACCATCTTTTTGGTTTCAGCATGCAGCACAGTACCCGTCACAGAATATGTGTCCATAAGGCCATTTGATCAATCTTTCTCTCTCTTTGGTGACACTCATTTCTCTTCTAGGCCCAACAATCTCTCCAGGTAATGTCTTTTGTCCACACTGACTTCCTCAGTTTAGACTGTCCAGTCTTTGCTGATGATGTTCCAATGTACTCTCCAGCCGCATTCCCCCCAGCACTGCAGTCCACTTGGTGATTTGCCCATTCTGTCTTTCTTCTTAAACATTTCCATGGAAATGTTGTCCCCAGACTCAACTTTCCAGTTTCCTCTCAAGCTCCCTCTAATAGGGTTAATGTTGCAATTGAATCACTTAGGCAAAACTGCTTTCGTCCTAGTACCTTATCTTATATTAGTTTTATATTGCTGGAGTTCAAAATGTTGGTGACCAGGAGCTTTATATATCTAATTTAAACACAAGTACGAACAGTGACTTGTATTCATTATTCCACAGAATCCAACTGAAAAGCAGGCATAACTGAAGAAAACGGCTATAGCTGAATAAGCAATCATTCTCGAGTCCCATCTCCTCTAGGTACAGCCCTCTTCTACTGGTGTATTTCTCATGCTCTGATGTCTTTCGTAAATTCTTTGTTTCTTTTGTGTAATTTTTTCTTTCAGTTTTTTTTTTTAATGATTCTTTATGGTCACATGTGGCTCCTTGTAATCAGTTTCCCCTTTCCAACCCACTCACCCTCCACTCTCCCAGCATCGTCCCTCACTCCCTTGGTCCTGGAGGTATCATCCACCCTGGATTCCCTGTATCTCCAACCCTCCTATGTACCAGTGTACAGCCTCTGTCCTATCCAGCCCTGCAAGGTAGAATTCGGATCATGGTAGTTGGGGGGAGGAAGCATCCAGGATCTGGGGGAAAGCTGTGTTCTTCATCGATACTACCTCACACCCTAATTAACCCATCTCCTCTCCTAAGCCCCTCTATGAGGGGATCTCCATTGGTCTTTCAGTTTTTTTTATCGCATTCTTAGCTTCATCTTATTCCCTTTCTCCTTATACCACGCTTGCTTTAAAAGGTTACCTGCCATTAGCTAGTAAAACCTTCATAGCCCTCTGGTTCCCTTAATACACTGCTCAAGAAAAGTCAGGCTTAAGCAATGTGGATGCAAATTAATATTTTAGAGTTGCTTCCATGATCTGTGTCCACCTGTTTATGTACAGATAATGATTCTAGTCACCAAAGATCACTAAGGTAGAGGTGTAGAAGTAGCAGTGTCAAAGATTACAGAGTAAGAAGAGGCTATTTCATAGCAGACTCATAAGAGTATAAATTTTTCCTATTAGAGAAGCTGGGAAAATGATATTTTTGTTGTTATATGTCATTGGTTTCAATTCATAATGATGTCATGTGTTCTAGAAAGTTTTCTAGGCTGTAATCTTCGAGGGACTAGATCACCAAGTCCTTTACCCAAGGTGCCACTGCTGTTGTCAGGTGACATCAAGTGACTTCCAACTCACAGTGACTCCATGCACAACAGAACCCAACACTGCCCAGTTCTGTCCCATGCTCACAATCTTCTATGTGTTTGAGCCCATTGTTGTAGCCACTGTGGAAGTCTATTTCACCAAGGGTGTCCCTCTTTTTTATATTAATAATATCTTTATTAACATAAACAACTCAGATAATATCCAATTTAGGTTTTTAGAACTTCTCATGGAGCAAAATGAAAAATTTTTAAGATATATTTTTATTGGACCATAATCCATATAATACAATTCAACAGTTCAATCATATCAAGACGAGTCGGACAATCTTTATCACAATCAATTTGATAACATTTTCCTTTTTTCTTGTACTCTTTATTAGCTCCCTATTTCCCCCAACTTACCCTGCTACACCCCCAAGGAACCATTAATCCATTTACTGTCTCTATAGATTCACCCATCCTGGATTTCATATACCCAAACACTACCAAAATAAATAAACAAAAAAGCTAACAAGAATAACAAAACAAAATAGAGGAAAGCCTTCATCAAAAAGAAAGCAGAACACCTGTAGTCTATTTGGAACGTTGTATTAAGTACTATCGAATCCATTTTAATCCATTGTAACCATATAAAACAGAGTAGAATTGCCCCATAGGATTTTCTAGATTCCAATCTTCACAGAAGCAAATCCAACAGGGATTCTGCTGTGGAGACTCAGGGTGGGTCTGAACTGTCAACCATTCTGTTGCAAGTGGAGTGCTTAACTGTTGCACTAATAAGGCTCTTAATATATGTATAGCATACACTATAGATAGCTCTGGGAAAGATTTACAACCTCAGAAAGCCTGTATCAGATCACCATGAATCAGAATCGACTGTATGCATTTGCTTTTTTTTTCCTTTGGTTATACATTATATATATGCTCCCACCCAAACCCCCTGACCTGGAATCTAGTCCGAAGCCTAGCAACTCTACATAGTGTCACCAAGATAGTAACTCTTAGCCAGAGCTTATCCCACACCGCCAACCTGGACCCTTTTACATATGAATATTTAAATAGATTTAAATATTAAGTGAGAAAAGTAGTGTCTTTGATTTTCTAGCATGTTCATTATATAGAAAACTAACTTCGTGTTAAGGAAAAATATTGAGATCATAGTTGCTTTATCATATTTTATTAACTTAAGAGGATGAGAAGTTACCAAACTGTACTGACTTTTACCAAACATTTCTGACTGCAGTCAAGACCATTTGTACTCCTTTCCAATTGCTAGTAAGATTAAAATCATTACTATCTTATAGGACTCTATTTTGGACAGATTTTCTAATAAAAGGAATAGAGCTGATAATGCAGGTGGTAAGAAACTGTTCCCCTGAATACTGGTGAGATTCTTGAAAGCTTCTATTTCAAAGAGCTAGCTTTGGTGGATAGATTTCAATTGCACTCGTGTTAGAGTTGTCCTAAGCTGGAAATTAAAGACTCCTTTATCAGCAATGACTTAGATATCTGAAATGAAAAATAGACCAAATTAATTTCATTTTCCTGTGGTTCTCCTTTCAGAATGAAGCTGGGCATTTGGATTCAATAGAACTTGTGAATGACTTTCATGATGACACTCTTATCTCGGTTAAGCAGAAATGGTGCATGGGTCGTTAGATAGGTCAGATGTGATTGAGGATTTTATGCATCTGTGTCAGGCTGAAAATGACATCTTTTCCCACTTGCAAAGTGTTACCTGGACTATCAGACTTTTTTTTGCCTCTTCTAAATCTGTTGCCTCATACTGACTGTTCCAGTTTCATAACTGAGAATAATAGAATCAGTACTGGAACTTCCCAGAAAAAGCTTTCTTTGCTTGCATTTCTTACCCATTCAGGGTGTCTCTATTTCTATGCTAAAGTCCACCATGGTCTTTTACAAAGAGGAACTGGTGGTTCTATTTCTAAATCTGTAACAAACTTGTGAGACTAAACATTTTGAAAATGTCCACATTGTTACTACAGGTTAATATTTTGCTGTTGTTATTGAAAACATTGACGATGATGATAAATTGTGTTTGTTGAAAATATTGATCATGATGATGGTAAAAGATGTGTTTGTATGCAAAATATCATAGATACATTTTAGCACATCATTATCTTATGCACACAAGTATTTACACTTCATTTATGAAAACCAGAGGAAGTAGGTATTAGTTGGTAACCTGAGTTAGGGAAGAAAAAAATAAAGGATCATTCTTTGAGCACTTGTTACTATTTTCAGCAGTATAGCTGTGCCAAGAGTAAAGAACTAAAATGGCAATGGGTGCAAATGGAGTAGCGATCTGCAGTGTACCTATGAAGCTCTGATGGCCACTAGTGGTTTGGGATTAGATGTTTGGAACCTAGGATATTGTAATCAGTTGTGCTACATGTCCACATTTGCTACTAATGATTCTTTGTAATAAATTTCTCCCCAAAATTCACATTTAGAAGTAATTTAAAATAGGAAAAATATTAACCTGGCGGGAATACCACAAATGTGCATTATCATATGCTTTATGAATGGGAGAAAAATGGTACCTCTATAGTTAATTCACAGGACACTACTTCTATCTAAAATAGAACTTCTATTTCATCATCCTCTGTCTCTTTACCCTGCGTTATTTTTTCTAGCATTTTCAGTTTATACATTTTATTCTATCTCCCCAACAAAATTGTCAGTTCTATGAGCGTGATTGCTTAGAACAATATCTAGCATATAATTGACATTCAAGAAATATTTTTAATGGAATGAAAAATTACCCAGAATCCAAAGGTTATCTTTTTCTATTCCACAGGCTATATTAAAGTTAGTCACTCCCCACCAAAGAAAGACATTATAAAACTCATAACCTGTGTGGGCCTCTCACATGTGAATTTTGTTTGCCTGATATAAGGGTTGGCACAGACCACTTAAGTTTGATCTTTGTAAGTTACTATTCCATGTAATTTAGTTTTAAAAGCTCTCCTATATATTCCACCTCCCCCCACCCCCAAGTATTTTAAATTCTATAAATTTTGGCTAGATTAATGATGTTATCCTTAGTATTACCAAATGTGCCATGGGAGTTATTTATGCTATTTCTCAAGGTAATGTGACCTCAAAACTGGATCATTCATTTACACACACACACACACACACACACACACACACACCTCTTAACTATATAAATGGATTTTGAGATCACACTTAATATAGGCCCTAATCTAAGAACAATGAGTTCGTATGATGTGGTCTTATTCAATACTTGCCCTCTTGAAGTGAACACTGAAAATATGGCTGCAAAGCAAAGTTTGGTGAAGAAATCAGAGGGGTCTAGCTAGCAGAGAGAATAGCATCTGGGATCTTAAAGACTAGTCTTAACAAGCAGCCATCTAAGTGAGGTGCCAACTAAATCCACAGGGAAGTAGCACACCAGCCTGTGTTATCAAAGGATTATTAATAATGTGATCCATGACCAAAGTGGGGGGGTGGGGGTAAACACCTTTCTCTTATTTCCGGCTTTGAACCAAGTTCCACCTGACAGCAGCAATGATTCAGAAGAGGATGTGGATCAAGAAATATCATTACTGATTTCCTGAATAGCGTGGGAGAAAAATGTGAAGCAAAACCCAAAACTTAAAAACAGTCTTATTGCTCTGATAGAGACTTGTGGAACCCCAAAGACTATGACCCTTAGGCACCCAACTCTGGAATTTTACCTCATGGATGTGTTATACAGGGTTATCTAGAGAAACAAAACCAGAATGCTTATAATTTTATACATATTTATACAGATCGATAGATATATATCATAAGAAGTAAACAGTTAATTAAATTAGAAAGCAGTACAAATGGCTCAGTGCAACTCACTCCCGTGAGACAGTTGGGAGACACTGGCATTCCTTCAAGTCTTGAGGGCCACGGGGTAGTCCTCTGTAGAGCAATTCAGGCTATTTGGGCACAGGCAGCAAACAGCAAGGCAGGTCACCAACAGTCAGCCAGATGACAGGGTCCAACAGTCCTCAGCTCAATAGATGTAAATTCCAATTGTGTGGCGAAGCAGGCCTTGAAGGAACCTCAAATTACAGTGACACAGTCCACGGGTTAGGTGTCCCACAGGTAGTGGAGCTTGCAAATTGAAGCGTAGAACAAGCAAGGCAGCCACACACTGATCCGATGATTAAAGAGCAAGAGACAAGAAAGGCAAGGCTCGCTGAGCCATTTATCTCTCTGCCCTTCAATTAATCCCACATGTGTTTATTGGCCAGGTTGGCACAATAAACTAACTACCTGAATGGATCAACTTGCAGCCAAACAACAGACAAGTCTCTAAAATGGACCATAAAGCCATTGGTGTATTCACTCCTTTGAAAAATCAACCATCCAAGATCAAAGAACATAATTTGCCAAAGGATAAAACTCAGAAGACATGAAGAAATAGAAGGGAAAAAAAGGAGGATTAAAGTGATGAACATGGAGTACATATTATTCCTCTGCATGGAAATGACATAGATAGAAGCATACCATCCCCCTACATGATAGGACATAGATCCAACATAGGTAAAAACTTACCTCGTGTGCTGAATCCCTGTAGTATCTAGTAACAACAATCATTTTCTTACATGCCCATTTTTATCAATGACTGGAGATGGAAAAAAGTTAGTAATTTTTTTTATGCCTAGCCTTGGAAGGAGAATCTAGATGAGAAATAAATAACCATGAAGGTGAAAAAGACAGATTAATAAAAAAAACTATGTATGAAGAAATACAAATGGAGACACACATGTCAAATAATTAGTCTCTGGATGTTTTTTTTATAAGAAATTGAATAGCAGAACTAGGAGCAATTACGAGTCTATGCCAAGATTTTCTAACATGGTTATCTGGCCAATGGATTGAGAGATATCTGTATTGTGTCCATTCCAAAGAATGCAAGCATCAGATGACATAATTAATACTACAATCAAATAAAATCTTGATGAAGATTATTCAAACATGATTTCAGCAATACAATGACAGAAAACTGCTAGAAAATCTTGCAGGATTTAGAAAAGAACTTTGAATGAGGGATATCCCTATGCACTCACTGCCACTAAGTCAATTCTGACTCATTGGGGGCCCTGTAGGACAGGGCAGAGCTGCCCCTTTTGGTTTCCAAGACTTTAACTCTTTTGAGAGTAGACAGTCTCATCTTTCTCCTGTAGAGGTCTGCTATAGGGGGTACCAATTTTTGAGGACAAAGAAAAAAATATTGCTAATCATCGTAGAAACCTCAAACAAATGTTAAAAAATGTGAAGGTATTTTTTCTCAATATGTACTGCTGAAAGATATGCCTCCATCTCTCTAATACTGCATTCTTTAATTTTTGCCACAGAAAAGCAACAGATTGAGTATCTTTGAGGGAGTCAAGTTGCATCTGTTTTCAATGTTCTTTGTGTTTTAAAACAAAAAGAAGTCTTAAGCAAGATCAAGGCTATAGGCTGGCTGCAGTAATGTTTCTTAAGAGAATTCTCATAGGAGAGCTCTTACCACCCTCAAAAAATGAGTATGTGCATTTTCAGGATGGAAAAAAAGACCCAGCATAACTTGCCTGCCTTTTTCTCACTAATTCAATTCTGAGCATTCTTAACACTTAATAAACCACCCTAGTCATCCTGTATCCTTTGAGAGAATTGATCAATTTTACCTCATTCTAATGCCCCCCCAAAAAACAATCACCATAAAATTCTGAGCTAACCTCTCGTCTTTGAGCTAATCTTTGAAGACATTCTGACCATCCATAAAATGCCTGATCATCTGAAAACCATTATTTTATGTGGGGTTGTACTCTGTCACTTTGTAACAAAGCTTCAATAATGTGGTGAAAATGTTCACTTGAGTTTTGTTAAAAATTTGCTATTAGCCCTGACCTCAAAATTGTTTTTCCCCCATGGCACAAAAAGTATTCATTTTTTTCCCTTCAGGCGACATAATAAGACAAAGACAAAATCGTCACAGAGAGAACCTGTTGCAGCCAGCCATTAACCAAAGGCTGGGGCTGAAACAGTGGATTTCCGCAAAACCCATACGTGTATGAATTGGAACCCCAAAGCACAAATTTTTGGCTCACACTAATGTGTCCAAAGTTTAGCTAATATTAACTTAGACCCAAGATAGTTTCAAAGACTTTCTATTGAACTGCATATCTATAAATAAGAATGGACTTGCCACAGGGATAACATATTGTCTCCTTGTGGTAGGCCTCGCTGATGACTGCTGCTTTGGTAGTATCATTGCTTGCTGCCAATGACATTTCTTTCAGCTCGTTTTCAATACGAAATTCTAGTTTTTAGAGCAGTTTCAGAAAAGTTTGACCAGAAAGTGCAGTTTTCTTATATCCTCTCCTCTGCTTTGTAGCCCTTCACTACAGTTTCTCCCTTCCTGTCATCTTGCTCTAATATAGTACATGTGTTATGGTTGGTCACCTAATATTGATACATTATTATTCATGAAGCTTTGTCATTTATATCAGGGCTTACACTTGGTTCTACTGTCCTATGGATTTTGAAAATCACATATTGTCATGTATCCAACATGACCCTACGGAATTGTCTCACTTCCTCCAAAAGCCCCTATGTTCCTGCTACTTATCCCTCCCTCCTCCCTAACCCCTGCCAATCATTGATCTTTTACTCCCTTTATAGTTTTGTCCTTTCCAGAATACCGTATAGTTGGACTTATACTATAGGTAGCCTTTGCAGGCGGATTCCTGTTACGTAGCAATATGCGTATAGTTTTCTTCTATGTCTTCCAATGTCACGATGGCGCATTTCTCTTAATCACCGAGTACTCTCCCATTGCTTGCACGTACCACAGCTTGTTTATGCACTCACATACTGAGGGTCTCCTCCCCTGATTCCTGGTCTGGGAGATTATGAACCATGCTCCTATAAACATCCATATGCGGTTTTTTTGTGTGTGGGCATACGTGTGCAACTCATTTGGATAACCACCAAGAAACACAATCGCTGAGCCATATGCTCTGACTATGCTTAGTGGTATGAAAGACACTACCCGGCCGTCTTCCAAAGTGGCTGTCCCAGTTTGTTCTTCCATCTGCCTTAAATGATGTTTCCTTGCTGCTGCACCCCTTGCCACCATTTGATGTTTTCAGTGTTTTGAATTTTAGCCATTCTAATAGGTATATAGTGGTATTTTCATGTTGTCTTGATTTGAAATTTCTTTATGACATGTGTGGTTGAACATATTTCCATATACTTATTCGGCATCTCTATACCTTCTTTACAGAGCCCTGTCTGAGTAGTAGTCTCCATTGTTCCTTTCAATTTTCTTACAGTTTCGTTGGTACATGCTTTACATATCATGCAATTCAATATTTCAATCTTCTCAAGGAGGACTTCACAATCATTACCACATGAAATGTAGAACACTCCCCCATAGTTAAATTCCCTTTAAAATGACTTGTGCAATCACACTCCATTCTAGTGCTCCCTCCCCATCCAATCTTGTCTTGATTATTTAATCCCCATATCCCTTTTCCCTCCTTATCACCCAGCCCCTCCATATTCCCTCTATCTGCTTGTATCAGTTATTATCATTATGCAGCCACTCCTCCTGTGTTTTACGTCTTGGAAAACCAGCAGAAAACAACAGCAATCCAAAAAAATTGCACTACGGTGGTATGGATAAAATCGTAATAGTATACACACAAAAATACAAATAATGGGTAACAAAGAAAAGACCCCCATAAATATTCAAACTGCCAGGGAAGAAATTTCTGTCATGGAACAAGTAAGAGATACTTGCACCCTGAACAAATTGAGGTCTCGTCAATAGGGAGGTCAACTGGTCAAGTACGGTATTCAATCCAGCATCATCAAGATTACAATGGTCTCTGCCTGACAGTAAGGCTATTTGAGACTTTTGCCTGTGGCCAGAGCGGATCTGCCAGTGGCTCAGTCTGACTAGATACTCTGCAGATGGGTTTTGGGTTCCCACCATCCCCCACAGCCCTCCACAAATTGGATGTTCATAATTTCAGCTCTGTTGCTTTTCCCCTCACCGCATTCGAATTTTGTAATTGTCATCTTTTAATCACACAAACTGGTCTGACTCTGTGTGGACATAGTTGACTCCTTGCTATGTATTCTTTATATGTGATTTGCAAATAATTTCTCCCAGTCTGTGAATTTTCTTTCCATTTCCTTAGCAATATCTTTGGCAGGATGAACAATTTTAATTTTTAACAACATTCAACTTACCAATCAACACTTTTGTTATTATTTTTATCTTGTCAACCCTCCTGTTTCCCCCCTTCGGATGTGCTAATAATTTCCTCCAATTGCTGTCAAGGTTTGCAATTCGTCTTTTACTGTTGACTATGTGTTGATTTTAAAACTTCAATCTCAAAGGGCAATCATTTTCTCCTTATTTCCAGATTGCCCCTGGTTGGGGAATACTTGTGTAAAATCCTTGTAATACTTGCCCTCTACTTCAGTTTACTCTAGAAATGACCTTCTTTTAGTTTCGTAAAGAAATAAAAAATTTTCTACTTCAGAGCTCACATGTCTTACTGGAATGATCAAAACACAAATTTCTGCCCATTCCCGAGATTGCATCTTAAAAAGAACTTCTATGAATTGCAGTCTCTACATGACACAACAAACCAAAACCCAGTGCCATCGATTCCAGCTGATCGCAATCAGGGGGGCTCCTTCCAAGACTACATTAAAATGTGTCCATTATTTTCTCTTATAACACCTTGATTTCATAGACTCATCAGGATTTCCAATTATGTATTTATACAAAATGTGTGCTTTATTAGTGTTTATTTTTCCCACTTGTTGGTAAGCTCCATGAGAACCGTGACCAGATCTGTTTTATTTACCATTTTACCCTCCAGGTATACACTGTCCCAGTTATAATACAAATAATTGTACCGAATGACTGAGTAATCTAGCAGGAATATCCATGGATTCATTCAATTTTTGCAGGATTAGTATGAAGAAGAAATGTATCGAATGGGCAGCTCCATATAATCAGCTACAGATAGTACGCAACTCAGTCTCCTTCAGACAGCCCTGGTTCTGTTGAGTGCCAAGGCAATTGAAAAGTGAAAAGTATTGTGGTAATTTCAGTTTGTAGAGTGGAATGGTCAAGCCACGTGAGCTCTAGAGCTGGAACAATTTCATTTGGGCTTTAGTTTTGTCTCTTTTGTGTAGTGTTTTCATGAATATGCTGCTTAAATTCACTGTGCTTCCGTTTTCTTGGACAACTATAAGAAGATTAAAGGGATCAAATGCATTGAAAACAAGTAACATTGTGCCTACATATAGGGAGCAATCAATTCAATTATTTGCTCCCAATAAATAGATATTTTCCTGTTAACCCAAAGGAGTACAACAAGGACAGATAACGACTTGTAGAAGTTTAAAAAATTGCCTGTTCTACCTAGCCCTATCACTGGTCTTACCTGGATGTTTCCATTAGCCTAATTCCACAAGATTGCAGCTCTTAACTTCTCAGTGACTCCTACTAATAATCTACTCAGCCAGGAATTCAGATTCTAAGTGTGAGGGATTTCAGGGTGCCGGCTTACTACAGCAAGTGAAATACAAATGGACCTTTGAAGAGCCTGGTCTTTCCTACTCAGTGAGTAGCTTCTTTCTGTGTATTAGTCCCAATCCTCCACCCCAAAATGTAAGGGAGACTTCTGATGCTTCTGGGTAGGCGATCTCAACAAGGTTATGGGTTTGAAGGTTTCTGTCTTTTTAAATTCTGAGGTGGAATGAAGGGTGAAAATCTTGCTATAAGTTTGTCCTCCTTCCCTGTACATACACCATGGTCAAAAAACAAAAAAAATATTTTAGCGCGGTAGAAAAAGAGATACAGAATAGTTGTGTGTGTGTGTGTGTGTGTGTGTGTGTGTGTGTGTGGAGACAGACAGAGAGAGAGAGAGAGAGAGAGAGAGAGAGAGAGAGAGAGAGAGAGAGAGAGAGAGAGAGAGAGAGAGAGAGAGAGGAGAAAGTTATTCAGTTATTCAGGAATGATCGCTACGCTAGGATTAAGAAATTTGGCAGCTTTCTCTACTGGGATTATTAATACGCCATGTGAACTCAGGCTAATGATTTAATTTCTTAGTTCATCTACTCCTCCTGATTGAAACTGGAACTGACAGAGCCTTTCCACAAACTAGTTGGCTATACTTGCCCAAGCACTAAACACAAATAAATCACTCTTTAATACCTGTAGATAGACAAATTGATCCATTGGGTAGTTATATATGGAAATGATGATGGCTTGATAATTTCCTCAGAGAAAAACTTACATTTCATTTCATGCAATATATATTATATTTCACCATAGTGCTATCCACAGACAGAAGTGCTTTCATTACTGTAGTAATGCAACTTTGAAGGATGGGAGCCATGTTTCTTCCAGCATTTCAGTGTGTTAGTCTAATGTGGAAGCACTACAATCAGAAAGCAGCGTGGGAAACCTGTGTGAAGGAAATGGGATGCTGAGATGCTTTTACAGCTGTAGGAACATATCTCACGGTGAGATAAGTAATAACAGTGATTTCCTTGTATGACTCATAAGCAGAGTTCTGGAAGCAGTTGCCAGAAAGAGTTCCAAGCATTGCTCCAATAACTCCATAGCTTCTGTTACCAAATTAATTGAACCCCCAACTCACAACTCATGGTTTGAACACGGACTTTTCCTGATGTGTAAATGTCTGTGGAAAATCTTGCAACGTTATGCAGATTCAGTAATACTTCACTCTCCCATTAGTGAATCACCTCTATTGAGACTAGTACAATGACATGACATCTAAATGGTTTGTCCTGGAGAATTCAGAGCTGATAATAAGTATCTTGTTTCCAGTAAAATGATTACATAAAAAAGAGAAAAAATGAAGCGATATGTTACAATGCTTGCACATTTATTTGCGATCTTAGCCTTCACAGTCATCTTTTGTGTGAATGTGTATGTTTTTGCTTTCAGCTGCCATGAAGTCAGCCGCTGGTTCATGCACAATGAGAAAAAATGCTGTTTGGTGCGGTGCCATCCTCCCCATAACCAGTTGCCCATTGGACCTTTGTGATCCATAGAGTTTTCACCAGCTGAGTTTTGGAATTAGATCATCAGGCCCCTCTTCCTCAAGTTCTAGGGCAGCGGTTCTCAACCTGTTGGTCATGACCCTTTTGGGGGTCGAACAACCCTTTCATAGGGGTTGCCCGATTCATAACAGTAGCAACAGTACAGTGATGAAGTAGCAATGAAATTATTTGTATGATTGGGGTCACCACCATATGAGGAACTGTGTGAGAGGGTCATGACATTAGCAAAGTTGAGAACCACTGTTCTAGAGGATGGGAGGTGGGAAAGCTCCCAGATTCAAACATGTTCTATAGGGACTCCTTTGTTTGCTCTAGAACTGGATAAAGACCAAACAAAAACCATCCACTGGCTGTAGGAAACCATTGCGTAAGGCAAAGCACTAATTATAAATGACGAACAACAAAGGTAATCATCACAAAATTATAATTGGTGGCAGATTCATTCATCAATATCACAGTCAGGACTACGGAATCCGGAAAAGGACCAAGATTGGGATTCTTACACAATTGCAGATTTTGCAGGTGTACAGTGTTGTTTCTGGGGCTGTCATCAGGTGAGACAAGGTAGTCAGGGTATAGATGGCTCATGACCATGCAGTCCTGAGTCATAGTCCCCAAGACTCCAACTTTCAGATTGCATGTTCTTGTTGGAAAATCATTAAGGGTATATGGGGCAAGTTCCCTGATTTGTTCTGCACAAACATGAGAGAAAGACTGCCCCTCCCTGGGCTTGCCTGAGGGCTTAATCTACTTCCAAACAGTCTCTGCTGTAGGGTAAAGCTGCCACAGTGCTGGTTAATGGTCAGAAAGAACTCAACTGGAATTCTGATCTATATAACATTTCACAATGGAGGTAGAGCTTCCCATGTGAATACTCCCACATCCTCAAACCAAGCACTTTAGAATATAAGCACTATTGCCTTTGTTCATCTTAGACTGTTTTATAGTCAGTCTGATTATAGTCAGTTTCGGTTCCAAGGAAACCTATTCAACATCAGAGTAACATGAAAGCCTCCATCCACAGACAGATAACAGGGATGCATGGGTCTGAATCAAATATTTCTCATGGATGGGAGGTGGATATAAATTCTACCACTGAACCCTTGGTAGTGACAAATGGATTGAGCTCATTGCTTTCTTTCTTAGATCAATTGATTGGACACAACAGCTAATGATTCCTCTTTGTGTGTATTAAGTAGAAAAGGTTGTTATTAGTAAAATGTGGTATAGTTGTTGTCTAACTTCAGCTCTACATGCCAGTCAAGATGGCTCAATGCATGTCTATCATTTAGCGTACTAGTAATCATTGGCACTACTCTCGCATAAAGGAGCAACTCCATTTGTTTCAAGAACGATCTTGATTTGCCCTCGGTATTCCCATAGGTCCAAACCCCAAATCAAGCCCAGTGCATTGCCGTCGTCGGGAATCATAGCAGTGCTGGAGGGCAGAGTTGAACATCTGCAACTATAGCTCTTCACTAGGGCAGAAAGTCTTATCTTTCACCCCCAGAGGGGCTAGTGGTTTCAAACTGCTAACCTCACAGTTAGCAGCCCAACGTGGATCCCAAGCTGCGATCAGCACTTCCTCATGCCTTCCTTTTCTACAGTCCCTCACTGCCACCAAGTCAATTCTGACTTCAAAACAAAGTAACAGTATCACATCTTTTGAAAGTTTGTTTCTCAAACGAGGTCAGAATACAGATTTTCCTTATTGTAGTCAGCATATTAGATCATTTTGCACCCAAGGAGTTTCAACTTCTCCAGATGTATTTCTAGTCCCTGTGTGTTCTATGGGATTTCTTATTTTCAATATGTTGCTAATCACACTTGTTCGTGATTATGATGTACACCAGCCTCAAGCCCGAGAGAGATAGAGTAGGGATGACTATTAGGACATAGGCAGAAGAAGCCATCTGTGCCTACTTCTAGCATCCTGATGCTTGCCAAATCCTCAGGCTCTTCACAGGGCTTTCCAATCCCTGAATGAGCCTGTGTTTGGGAGATTTCCCAGACTCAACTTGAATGAGGGGCCACTTTACACAAACAAATACACAGTACCAGCAGGCTGATCAAAGATATTATCCTCTCCAGTCTTCTCAAGTTTAAAGAGATTTCATCTGTTTCTAAAAGGTGAGTGGTTTAGAAAGCAGAATACTCCATTGTGGGTGAGTGAGGAGGCAAAATGAAATTATTATTTAGTTCTTTGTTATTAGTTTCAGTCAAAATTGAGAGGAAATACTAGAAATATGACTGATAAAATAATATAGACAACAGATCTTATTAGCATATAAACTTACTATTATGGTTATATTACGAATTAATACAAAATTAAGAAAACGAATTTTCACCTAGTGAGTACAAAAAACAGTGTTATTTTTGTTCCTTTTAAATCTCTTTTCTGGAACACTGGGAAAAATTCTAAGAGAAACAATGATTAGTACTTTGAGCTACATCATCATTTCTTATTCTAATGTCCTTTAAGGAACATTGTAGAGAACCTTTTCAGCCAAGATCATTACCAAAAAACAAAACCAGTAAAACAATGTATCAAGATATAATTGGTGTGTTGGTGGTGGAAGCTTCAAATGTTTAATTTCCACGTTTACCAAATCTGTCAATCCCACCAGATTTTCTGGCTCAAAAATTAAGTTTCTAGCATATTTAAACTATCAAACCTAACTGACAGTTTGTGCCACCTCCCTTCAACCTAATTTCCTCTGCTTCATTCTTAGCAAGAAGCAACAATAGATTGATAGGTAGTAAGACTGAATAATAAAATATCATTTGTAAATAGAAGTGATTGCTATGTAATTCCATACTTCAAGTAAATAATGAACTTAAAATACTAAGACCAACATATAAAATAGTTTTAGGCTACCTAATGCTTTCAACTCTGAAACTGTGTACACAAATATCAAAAAATGTTTTTTGCTAGGTCAAATTATTTCATAAACCTCTCTAGACACAGTCAGAGTTCCAAATTAATAGGCAGGAAGCACAATGTGGCATTTGAAGGCGAGAAATGAGCTGTAGAAGCAGTGTGGTGTCATCGAAAGAACATGGGCTTTTTAATCAGACAGATGGCCTTTGGCAAGTTATTTGACTTCCCTGAATTTCAGTTTCTTTACTTGGAAAATGAATATCACAGCTATTTCAAAGGGCTACAGAGAGGAATACAGTAGAAAATGTTAACAAAGTCCCCAGCACAGTGGTGGGCACAAAGTAGGTATTTAAGAAAAGGTAGCTATGTTAAGCTTTGTGGTTGTTAGGTGGCTTGAAGTTTGTTTCAATGCGTCATGACCCCTGGGAACAGCTGAAGGAGACAATGCCTGGTCCCGTGCCTTGCTCACAATCCCTGCCATGTTCGAGCCCTTTGTTGCAGCCACTGTGTCAATTCATCTCGTTGAAGGGCTTCCTCTTTTTCTCTGCCCCTGTACTATGTTAAGCTAGCTTCCAGTTATCCAGAACATTCAATTGTACTCTAAAAGAAGATTGCAGTTTATATTTTCTAAGTTTTCTCAGGTTTTCAAACTTTATTTGGTATTCATAATATAGCTCTGTTCCATAAGGAGTGCACTTATGATTAAATGCTAGGCTAGGGCAATTAACTACAATAATTAACCCTTCAAAAACAGATCCACAGCCAAGGGCTTCTTCTATAAAACATAACAGCCAATAAAACCCTATGGAACAGTTCAAAACTACCAAACAGGATTGCTCTGAGGGGGCCTCAATTGAAAGACTCTCAACAATAACAACTAAGCAAAGTTACCCAGATAGCAAATGACAGGACTAAACTGTGGGTCTCCTTCTTCCTGGTCTACTGGTTGCTCAATAGTGTAGATGGCCGTGAGTTTGGAGAAATCAACCTGAAAAGAGGGTCTGAGTGGTACCTCCTCGCAGAGACTGGCAGTGCTTGCAGCACAGCTGATGAACTGAACGAAGAGCAGATTGTAGAATTCAAGGAGGGTTTTTTTTTTTCACTCTTTGACAAGGATGGTGATGGAACTATAACCACAAAGGAGTTGGGAACCGGAATGAGGCCTGTGGGCTGAATTCCACAGAAGAATTATGAAGACATGATTAATGAAATAAATGCTGGTGGTAATGGCACAATAGGATGTGATTAAAGAGCTCAATGCTGACGTTAATAACACAACGGACTTCCCAGAATTTGTGACAATGACGGCAAGACAAATGAAGGGCACTGACAGAGAGGGGGAAATTAGGGAAGCATGATAAGGAGGGCAATGGCTATGTTAGTGTGCCAGAACTTCAGCATGTGGAGAGAAGGGAGCAGATGCGAGATTGATGCAATGCCCAGGGAAACAGATCTTGATAGTGAAGGTCAAGTAAACGCTGAAGTGTCTGCACAAATGAGGACAGCAAAGGAAAGACATTGTACAGAAGTGTTAAATTTCTTGTCCAAAATTGTTTACTCGCCTTTCCTTGTTTGTAACTTATCTGTAAACAGTGTGTGCCAACTGTCAAAAGAATAGATTGGGTTGTGAGTGGGCATCGACTCAATGGGCAGTGAGTTTTGTTTGTTTGTTTTTGGTAAAAAGAATATGCATGTATAATAATTTGGCTTTCATTCCTCCATGCTTTATCTTGCCATAGTTTTCCTAAAAACTTATTTTAGAAAATATATCGAGTAACGTTTTGCATGGCGTTTTCTCTAGATACAACTAAATCCTTCTGAACAACTAAACTTAGAAGGAGTTGGTCAAATGAGGGGACATTGGAGTTACGTTTTATTTTAAATAATTTTCTATAGAAACTAAGCATGATGTTGTTGAGGGGTGAGGTTGTACCTCTGAGTGGACTATGGGCAGTCAATAATATGTACTTAAAATAGCACTATTGCTTTGAGGAAGTACTTGAGTGGAGGCCCAATGTCCATCTGCTACCTTAATACTAAGCCTATAAATATATGCACATAGATCTATTTCCCCATCATAATATACAAATATATTTACTATGCACATGCCTGTATTTAGATGTCTATAAAAGCCCTTTGCCTCCTAGTTCTTTCCTCTATTTCCTTTGACTTTCCTCTTGTCCCACTATCATGCTCAGCCTTCATTTGGGTTTCAATAATTCCTCTTCGTTACATTGCCCTTAATCAAGCCCTACCAGGTTTCCTACGCCCTCCTCATCATTGATTTTAGATCACTTGTTTTCCCTTGTCCCTGGGTTTGTTAACACCACTTTCTTTCCCCCCACCCTGTTTCTCCCATGTCCCCCCGGAACTGTCTGTCCTGTTGTTTTCACCTTCAGATTGTTTATCCAGCCTATCTTATCTAGAAACACCTGTGGAAATAATAGCATGCACAAAAACAAGACAGAGAAAAACAAAGCAACAAAAGAAAACAACAAAAACAATGACAAAAAAAGAAATAAAGAAAAGCCTATAAATAGTTCAAGCGCTGCTTGCTGGGCTTTAGGAGTGTTTTCCAGTGGAGTCTGATGGGGTGCCATGCCCTGGTCCCGAAGTCTATTTTTGGTACTCCCTTGGAACTTCCTTGCTCTGTTCCCCTTGCTGTTCTGTTCCATGCCTTTAGTATTTTGACTCGATGTGGTGGGGTCAGTTTGGGCGCAGCTCCCAGACTGTCTCCAGTGTTGTCCCCCATAGAACTATGGGTCAGTGAGGGATGTCCTGTCTTACAGTGGGGCCGGCCATATGGTTCTCTTTGTGGATTGGCTGCTCTGAGCGGGGATATCATCCTCAAGGTTTAGTGGACCAGGGTGTGTTCCATTATCTCTTCCTCCCCTTCATTTGCTCCTGTGTGCTCTGATCAGACTTGTCCCTCTACCTGAGCTTCAGCTTCAGTGCTGTCCTCTGAAATAAATTCTTCTGGGGCAAGGGACAGCTGTCCATGTAGTTGGGATTGGGGCCTACCCCTCAGACCGCTCTTCTGGTTCCCTACTTCATTCCAGTATGTTGCATTCATATCTTGGAGCACCAGATTGATGTCTGGTCCCTCTTTCCCTTTGAAGATATAAACAATACTACCCTCCCCTTGGGTGGGTTAGTGCCCTGTTCCCCTGCTACCCATTTCTTAATTTTTTTCAAGTACTCCCTCAATGCAATAATACTTTGTTCTTTTAAACTGACATTCCATGATGCTCACATTCCCAACATGATCACTGAAGATAAAATGGGTGCATAAGCTGATGGTGCCTGGCTATCAAAAGCTATAGCTTCTGGGGTCTTAAAGGCTTCAAGATAAACAAAGAGCCATCTAGCTTGGAAGCAACAAAGTCCACATGGAAGAAGCATACCACCCTATGTGATCATGAGGTGTTTAGAGGATCAGGTATCAGGTATCTAAGATCCAGAACAAAGTCATATCCAAGATGAATAGATGAGTGGTGGCAGGGGGGAGCATAGAGTGGAGACCCAATTTCCATCTGCAGTCAATTTGGACATTCCATCACAGAGGATTCACAGGGAAGAGATGAGTCAGTCAGGGTGCAGTATAGCACCTATGAAACACACAACTTTCCCCTAGTTCATTGATACTTCCTTCATCCCACTATCATGACCTCAATTCTACCTTACAAATTGGATTAGACCAGAGCGTGCACACTGCTACAAATAAGAGTCCGAAACACAGGGAATTCAGGATAGATAAACCACTCAGGGCCAACAATGAGAGTAGAGCTACCAGGAGGATTAGCACAGGGTTGGGGGAGATAGGGGGAATCAATCACAATGATCAATGTAAAGCCCCCTTTCAGGGGAATGAATAATAGAAAACTGGGTGAGGGGCAACGGAGGACAATGTAAGATATGAAAGTAATGATCTATAACTTATCAAGAGTTCCTGAGGGAGAGCGGGTGGAGGAGGGAGGGGGAAGAAATGGAGAGCTGATATCAGGGGCTCAAGTGGGAAGAGAATGCTTTGAAAATGATGGCGACATATGTGCAAATGTGGTTGACACAATGCATGGATTGTGACAAAAGATGTAAGAGCCCCTAATTAAAGTATTTTTTTAAAAAATCCGTTCCAAATTGTATACTTATTTTCCAATTTAAGAATTACAATTTACTCAAACATACAAACAAATAAATATACTGATGGAGAGGGGGAAAATGTAACTGGGGTTGTGCAATTTCCTACTTCTAAATCATCTGCAAATTTTTTAAGAGTTGAAAATAAGTGAGTCCTTTGTTGAAATCAATCAGGTTATGGTTTTCAGGTGTGGTAGTCACATAATTTGGTGTCAACTTGAAATGGGGTGGAGTCTAGACTGTCAATCAGGTCACAGCCTGATGGTGCCTCCTTGTGGGTGTGACCTCCTCATAAGAAGGGTCCTGGGAACCTCCCTTCTTTCTCTGTCTTCACCTTCCTGTGAAGAGCCAACTGGAGGCCATCAGCAGCCTTGGAAATGCTTCCACCATCATTGGATTCACACAACTCTGCACCCACCTGTTTCTGATCTTCCTGTACTCTTCATCATTGCTTATGGCTCCATGAGCCTTAAGATGGATTATGGGCTAGGATCAGACTCATGGACTTCAGTTGGACCGGGCTGGGATGTTTTCTTGATATGTAATGGCTTCTTGCTTTAAGCTCCTTCTTACACAGATGAGTGTCCTTGGATTTGTTTCTCTAGTCAATCCAGCCTACCACATGAGGTAAAAGGAAGATGGTACTAAATTGCTCTACTTACAAAAAGGATGAATTGGGAAGGATGTGGTATGTCTGATTTAGGAGACTGAAATCAGCAGGGCTAACTGACTACATGCAAGGACAAGGAGATGAGGACACTGATTAATGAAGATATTTGGAGGAGCAGTAGAGGAGCCTAATCAATATTTTCTTATGATTTTGCTTTAGGGGCGTGCAATGTAACTCTGATCTCCACTCTCCTGGGGAATCCTCAGTAAAATGTTTTAATATAATGCTAGTGAAGTGAGTGTTCTCTGACAGGGTGAAGAAATTGCCATGAAATGTGGGAATATTGTCTGTCTCTACCTGACACTAGTCATATCTGATCTTCAAAATACTAGATTACCCTATTTTGATTTAAAAGCAAATTTAGGGTATTTTGGGACAGTTTTCTTATGTTCTGTAGAAGAGTCCTGGTGTTTAAACCGCTCATCTGCGAACTGGCCTACCTGCAGAGAGATAAGAATTGGCATTCTTCTTTCATAAGTGCAGGCATGGAAAGCCCAAACTCTTTTTGGTTTCTTGTAGATGGCTGAAAATGCTGTTTTCAATCTCCTAGGAAAAGTTGTGCCTGGAATCCTGGGGCATAGTATGTCACTTGTTAGACTGCAAACCACAACGCCAGCAGCTAGGACCAGCCAGCAACTCTGCTGTGGAAAGCCGCGGTTGTAGGATTTTGTGGAGAGGGACAGTCGTGGAAACCCACTGGGGCAGTTCGACCTTGTCCCATGGCTGGCTATGAGTCAGAATGGGCGCAATGGCAGTGAGTTTGGATTTGGTTTTTGAGTAAAATTTAAAGTGACCCCTCTTAAGTAACCCTAGTTAGGAATTAAAAGAAGATTTTTTGCTCTTGTAAAGATTTACAGCCTTGGAAAAAGTCACACTTCTGGACATATCATTAGTAGGATATTGAAACACACTTATATGTTCATTGGAAGATGCAACTTTTAGCAACTGCACAGCATCACAATATTCCTGTATGTTTAACATACATCTAAACCTGTGACGATGTCATGTTCATCAGCAAAAGTAACAACCCTATACCTATCATCTTTGCGCGCGCGCGCGCGCGCGCGCACACACACACACACAGACTCACTGTGATCAAGTCAATTACAATTCATAGAGACCCTATAAGGCAGGGTAAAACTGTCCCTATGGGTTTCTGAGACTGTGTAACTCTTTATAGAAGTAGAAAGTCTTGGGTACCCTCCCCCCCTAAAAGCAGCTGGTGGTTTCAAACTATTGATCTTGTAGTCGACAGCTCAATGCTTAAGCACTATGCCACCAGGACTCCTGCTAAAGATTAAAACCCTAGTTTTTCATGCTTCCAATTGGTTCCTAAACGGCAAGAGTAGCACTGGGCAAGGACCTACTTTCAGGTAACTGGGCAGTTCTGTGTTCTATGGGGTTGCTGTGAGTCAGAATGAAATCAATGCCAGTATTGTGGTGGGTTTTTGTTGTTATTTTTTAATCTAAAGTAAAAGCCGAAGGAATCCTGTTAGCTTAGTGGATTAAGCACTGGGCCGCTAATGGTCAAGTCAGAGGCTCCATACTCACAGGAAGTAAGATGAGGCTGTCTGCTTTAGTCAAGAGTTAGTCTTGGAAACCCCAAGCCACTGCGCACTCAGAAACCCTGCAGAGCCTCAGAAATCCTGTGGAGCAATTCTTCTCTCTCCTACATGGTAGGCCTCAACTGGAATTAACTCTATGGCAGTGGGCTTTACAGAATATGCCATAAATAGAAAATAAATATATTTATACAAGGGCAAGCTATTATAAAGGAGCAAGGCAGGCTGAGTGGAGAGTCCATGCAGATGGCAGCCACACAAAAATGAGGGTCTTTGTTAGCACATCTGAAGTTTTTCCAAGGGGAGCTGATCATCTGAAATGTTACATGACATTTTCTCATTTTAAAAAACATTGGGGATATATTTAAAACAAAATGAAATAAATGAAAAGACAGTGGGTGGTGGCAGTGAATAAGTTACTGGTCAAATAAAACAAATCTATAGGCTGGCTATGTCTTCCCAGGAGCTACTAGTTGGTAACTCCACTCTATGTTGCCAGTTCTTCTACATGCTACAAATTAAATTTGTAAAGCACTGGTATAGATGCATGCTAAACATCCTAAACACCCCAGTATTAAATGATATGATCTTAAGAAAGAACCTATCCTTTGTACACCACATTTTTCTTATTTAGAAAATATAGGGAATTGCCCCTATCTCATAGGATTGTTGTGGGAATTAAATACATTAACACAATATCCTCTTCATTAATTTCTCACCCAAATTCTAAATTCCCTGGTAAATCTGAATTTACCTCTAGATAATCTGTAACCAAGGGTGGCATCTTCAGTAAATAGTGACTAGATTCAAGAGGGCAAGATTATTTTATTTCTGCTCTTTCTTTTTATTGATTTCTTTTAGTGCCAAGTTTTTATCTGTAACCAAATTATGTTATTAACTAGTCCAGTATTAACTTAAAACCTTCAAGTCATCCTAAAGCCACAGGTAAATTTATCTGAATTCCAGCAGGAGTTTCCTAGCAAGTATTTTTGTATATAATGGAAAAGTAAGCTGCTATTTTG
The DNA here is from genome assembly GCF_050624435.1 of Tenrec ecaudatus. Classification (NCBI taxonomy): domain Eukaryota; kingdom Metazoa; phylum Chordata; class Mammalia; order Afrosoricida; family Tenrecidae; genus Tenrec; species Tenrec ecaudatus. The sequence goes on along the minus strand of NC_134548.1, from coordinate 115,195,857 downwards.
GTTTAATTTCACTGCCTTAGTCAAAATCTCCAATTATGCTCTATATCCATTACTTTAAGACAAAGCCAATTTTGTCATTTTCAGGATTTATTCCCAGTTTACAAAAAGAAATGCTTAAAAATTTTCAAGTACTACATGAATTGTACATATAATTTTTGTAAAACTGAAATTCCATCGACCAATTTTAAGTATCAAATTTGACATGTTAATAAGCTGCTTCTTGCATGCATCATTACTCTATGGATATTTTTCTAGTCCATGAATTTTTTCAATAAATAAAAGCATCATTATTTTTGAATAGCTTCCTACTATTCTTTTATATGAATATATCTTTATGTATTCTATAGAGGGCCGGGCATTAGAGCTTACATTCTCGTTTACTTGGCACAGCATTTTATATTTCCAGTCCTTCATTTTCTATTTTATTTTTAATCCTTTTGTTGTTTTACTTAATTTTATTCACTTAGATTCTTGATTGAAGGAGCCCTGGCTGGTTATGTGTTCGTCTGCTAATCTACAATCAGCAAGTTCAAAACCACCAACCACTCCACAGGAGAAAGATGAGGCTTTCTAGTTCTATAAATGTTTATAACCAGAAAACCCACAGTAGCAGTTCAACTTGGTCCTGGAGGGATGCCATAAGTTGGAATCAATTCCATGGTAGGGAGTTTGCTTTGGTTTGGTTTCAGGTTTGATATTCTTAACAAATGTCAGCATTTTTGCTTGGCAGTGAAATATTTTAACGTTATACATTTTTCTGAGGCTTGGTTTTGCCATGTTACTTTTTGTGAGCTAGACAGAACTGGGCCAAGAGGATATCCAATCCCCATTTCTTTAAGGGTTCCATATCCCGGGTCCCACTTACCTAACAACACATACACCCTTTTAGTCTTCAGCTTCCATTTCCTAAAAGTCCCCCTTGCTGTTCCTGCAGTCAGGGACAGAGCTGTCTAGTGCCCCCACCCCCATCTCTTAAGCCTTTAGACTTTCTGTGTGACCCCCTTGTGAGTAACTACCAACCAGTTCAGATGGGGTCAATGACCGTCCCTGGATCAGAAGTCCCCAATCAGGACTCCTGGGGACTTCACAGCTTCATTCCCATCACTGAAGACACATTTCTTTATCAATGGAGGAGACAAACTTAGTAAAAAGTGTGGGCAGGGAAAAACATGATGTTCATACTTATCTCACAAAGGATGAATTAACTCTCAATATTGGGCATGTTTGGGATCCTAGGGACAGGGGCGCAGCATGAATTACGGGTAGTAGGGGTGCACTACCTGGAAAGGGAAAGTATGCTCTGAAGAGTCAGCCAGTAGCAAAGGACCTGCCAGAAAGCAAGTAAATAGTGGAAGATCCACCATTAGCAAAATAATGCTAAGGGTGTGTGTGTGTGTGTGTGTGTGTGTGTGTGCTCCACACTAAAGTAGCTCTCTCTATAAATCCACTCGTTCTATTCACAACTTTTCTCTGACTCTGAATGCTGCTCCTCACCACAATTCTTTATAGTGAATAGGGGAGGAGAGGAGAGGGGAAGGGAGGGGATGCCCCAAACCTTGAGTGTCCTCCTAGTAACCCTTTGGATTTCTCTTAAAAATTCATAACTATTATTTAATTAACATTGTAGTGAGTGAATGAATGTGTATTTGGAAAAACATGTTCCATTTTACTTTCCAAGTTTCTTTTTCTTTTGATTAATTGATATTTTAAAATTTGTGTTGGTCCGGGTAGACTAGAAAAACAAATCCATAGAAACTCATATGCGTATAAGAAAGAGGTTTATATACAAGATCAATTGAATATTGAGAAAACTCCCCAGCCCAGTCCAGATCAAGTCCATAAATCCAATATTAGTCCATATGTCTGATACCAATCTATAACGTCCTCTTCAGACTCACGAAATACATGCAATGATGCTGAATGCAGGAGGATCACAGGCCAGTGGGTTGGAAGTCTTGTCGATTCAATGGTGTGGTAAGCATCGCAGCACTATCAGGGTCTCTATGTGGCATCTCTGGCTCCAGAGGACTGGTTGCATCAGGGTAGGTCCATGTGGCTTCTCCAGCTCCCAGGGCGTAGTGCCATATGTCTTGTCAGTACAGAGTCTCCAAGGGAGTGAGCAGAGAGAGAGAGAAAGAGAGAGAAAGAGAGACTGTCTCCCGCCTCCAAGGAGGAAACCCAGGAATTCTCAGGAGAAGGCCATGCCCACACAGAGACCTCATTGGCTGTGACCCGATTGATTGATAGACTAGACTCCACACCTTCACTCTTAATCCTCTCAAGTCCCAAATTGACACCAGATTATGTAACTACCACACAATTCAATCCTTCAATCATATCAAGAATTGTACAATAATTGCCACAATCATTTTTAGAACATTTTCTTTCTTCCCTCTGCATCACCAATTAAATCGCCTTTAATGAGCTGTGTAATCACATTCAGTTCTAGTGCTCCCTCCCCCTCTCACTTTCATTGTTCACTCCTGAAATCCCCTCACCCTCCCCATCTCCCTCCCCTAGTCTTCTAGCCTACATCCCCTGCAAAACCTTGCATCATTTATTATCTCTATGCATCCAACACTTTTGTGCTTCACAAACTGATAAACCCGACAGAAACAATTAAGAACAAAAATGAAATACAGTGGTAAGGATATAATAATAATATAAATATACAAACAGTGCATAAGAAAGAAAAGACAGGCATCAAAAACCCAGGGAAGTCATTTTTGTAATGGAAAAGCTAATTTGGCATTTCAATTTTAATTTATATTGTTTTAATTTTACTGTAGTTTCTGTTTTCAGGGTTTTTTTGTTTGTTTTAATTAAACATTTTATCAGGAGCTCTTACAGATATTATAACAATCCATAATTCAATTAGATCAAGCATAATTGTACAATTACTGCCACCATAATTTTCAAAACATTTTCTTTCTTCTTGAACTCTTTAATATCAGCTCCCCTTTGTCCCCTCTGTCCACCACCCTGCCACCCCATTATTATCCATTCACCTATAATTCTTTTATTTATTACCCTTGGTTTCAGTTTCACATAATTTATTAACTTAATTTTTTGGTCTGTGGGCTTGTTCTTGTCAGGTACGATGGAGTCAGTCGTGTGCATTAAGCACTCTCAAAGGAGCCTGGTGATGAAGTGGACTATACATTGGGCTGTTGACCCCAAGGTCAGCCACGCAAAATCATCAGTCGCTCTTCAGGAGAAAAGCAAGACTGTCTACTTCCAAATAGAGTCACAGTCTTGGAAGACACAGAGACAGCTCTAGCCTATTCAATAGGGTGAATATGAGTCAGAATTGACTCCATAGCAGTTACGTTTGACTTGGTAAGCATTCCTGTATTTCAAGAGTGTTTGCTTATATTGCTATTTTTAATCTGTAAAACATCTTTTGTTCTCTTCCTCAGATATACAAATATATGTTAGAACTAACATTTTCCCTAATTAGCTTTGATGTTCTATATAAAATTTAATCCTTTCTATTGTTTTCCATTTCATCACTTGCTTTAAGCTCATTTTCCATGTCCTCAACTATTTTTGTCCAGTATCTCTATCTGTTTGTTTGTTTTGATGTTTTGCATTTTATATCAGGTTTTCATATTAGCAAAAATTAATTTTTTCCTTTACTTGTCTTTGCTCATAACTTGAGCCTTTTTTCATTCTTCTTATGATTTCCTGTTTGAACATTGAATAATTTTTTAGGTCTAATTTCAAATAAATGATTTATTCTTTAAATTGACACAGTGTAATATTTTTTATTTGACATATGTCATTTGTGGCATGAATATCCTTCCATGAATGAATTTGTCTGTGTTTTTTATTTTTCTCCTCATATATAGTTGGTTTCAGTGAGGAAAACAAAGTAGAACAGAAACAGTGAACTGTCTAAACATCTTTGAAACCCTAACATTTAACATACATGAGTCCTTAGAATGAATCTTTAAATAAAATGGAGTAGTATTTCTGACTCTATGAAAGGAAACAGGCTAAAATTGTCTAGACATTGTTTTCCCGGGAATTACTGAACTGTAGTGTACTAGTTTAAGAACTAAGTGCTAAGAACTACAAATGTGGAACCCTGTGTGTGCACATTCCTTGGCTGAGCCTAACATTCAAGTGATGAGATGATCCTTCTATAAAGAATTTTGATGGCTGAGCATATTTTGCATTGTTTACATGCTAAGTACAAGGAACAATTTTTTGTTATATATAGTAAGCATTCAGTTGATGTTAACTATTGAATTAAAATTTCTTGAAATAGAGGAAAGAACTAGGAGGGAAAGGGTATTTATTGAGATCTAAATACAGGCATGTGTATATGTAAATATATTTATACATGACAATGGGAAAATAGATCTATGTACATATATTTATAGTTTTACTATTAAGGAAGCAGATGGATATTGCGCCTCGACTCAAGTACTCCCTTAACACAAGAACACTTTGTTCTAACAATCTGGAATTCTGTGATGCTCATCTTCCCTGCACGATCGCTGAAGACAAAGAGGGTGCATAAGCAAATGTGGTGAAGAAAGCTGAGGGTGCCCAGCTATCAAAAGACATAGTTTCTGGGGTCTTAACGACTTGAAGATAGACAAGTAGCCATCTAGCTGAGAAGCAGCAAAGCCCACATGGAAGAGGCACACCACGCTGTGTGATCATGAGGTGTCTAAGGGATCAGGTATCAGGCATCAATGACCCAGAACAAAAAAATCTTGTCAATGTGAATGGGTGGCGAAGTGTGGAGTTCAAACCCAAAGCCAATCTGTCGGTAATTGGACATCCCTTCAGAGAAGAGTGGAGTGGGGATGGGGGGGAGGGGAGACAGGTCAGTCAGGGTGCAGTATAGCAATGATGAAATATACAATTTTCCTCTGGTTCTTTAATGCTTCCTCTTCCCTACTATCATGACCCTAATTCTACCTTACAAATCTGGCTAGTCCAGAGCATGTACATGGGTACAGATAAGAGCTGGAAACACAGGGAATGCAGGGCAGATAAACTCCTCGGGACCAATATTGAGAGTAACCATACCAGGAAGGGAAGGGGAAGGTGGGCGGAGAAAGGGTGAACCTATCACAATGGCCTACTTATAACCCCCTCCCAGGGGGATGGACAACAGATAAGTGGGTAAAGGGAGTATTCAGTCAGTGCAAGACATGAAAAAATAATAATAATTTATAAACAATCAAGGGGTCATGAGGGAGAGAAGGTGGTGGAGGGAGGGGGAAAATCAGGAACTGATACCAAGGGCTCAGGTAGAAAGAAAATATTTTGAAAATGATGATGGCAACAAATGTATACAGATGCTTGATAAAATAGATGGATGGATGGATTATAATAAGAGTTGTATGAGGCCCCAACACAATTATTTATTACAAAAATGATCAAGAATTAAAATTTTTAAATGTACATTTTCTTAAGCCATTGTACAAATAGCATATATTTGTAAATTTAAGACTTACCTTGATCATTCACATTTTGTAGCAGGAAAAGTCAATTAAAGTAATGGCCTAATCAACTTTTGTTTTCTTCACACATTTGGTTCTTGGAACTGAACCGAGTAAGATCCTTGAGGCTCTTGTGCATTTTAAATGGAGATCCCCTCAATAAAAGAGAGATTTAAAAAAAAGAAAAGGGATTAAATTTTCATACAGCAGGCAGTATTTAAGTGATTAACTGGATAAATTGAATGGATTTGACTTTATCTACATGCAGTTTATTAAATTCATATCAGTTACATATATAAACTCAAAAATAGAGAGAGAAAGAAAGAAATGTAATATTTGGGGTCTATAAAACAGTTTTCTCTTTGTTGTCATATCAAGCCAACAAAAATAAATAAATGAACGATCGTAATATTTTAATCACTAAGGTATATCAATCAAGAAATACAAATTAAGAATTTTATAATAAATAAATACAATAGATTTAAATAAATTATGAATTAAATGAATACAAATTAGTGCATCAACCAACCATGAAAACTTATAAAAGCTTATCATATCCATAAGAAAACTCATTGCCATAAAGTTGATTCCTACCCAGCAACCCTATTGAACAAGGTAGAATTGCCTCTGTGGATTTTCAATGCTATAAATTTTATGTGACCCTCAAATTTTCCCTTTAGAGTGGTTGGTGGGTTGGAACTATGGATCTTGAAATTGGCAGCGCGAAACATAACCCACTGTGATGCCGTAGGTAACAAATCCACCACTCATCTGTTAGCTTGTCACACTTTCTTGGCTGTACGTTGCTATTGCCACCAGTATTTTACATATCAGCAGGGTCCCATCCATGTCAAATAAGTTTCATTAAAGCTACCAGATTAAGACAGAGTAAGATATACTACATAATTAAAAATCAGAAATTGTGGGTTCCAGGGTTGTATCCTTTCACTATGCTTATTCAATCTGTATATTAAGCAAACCATCACAGAAGCTGAACTATATGAAGAAGAATGCGGCATCATTATTACTATATGCAGAAGGCACAAGCTTGCTAAAACCCAAGAGAAGTTGAAGCACTTATTAAGGAAGACCAAAGACTACCACCTTCATTATGGATTACACCTCAACATAAAGAAAATAAAAATTTTCACAACTAGGCCAATAAGAAACATCACAATAAATGTAGAAAATATTGAGGTTATCAAGATTTCATTTTACAGGTATTCATAATCTACACCCACAGAAGCAGCAGTAAAGAAATAAAATGATTGCTGTGGGTGAAATTGCTTCAGAAGGCTTCTTTAAGGTGCTTAAAAGAGAAGGTATCACTTTATGGACTAAAGTACACCTGACCCAAGACATGGTATTTTCAACTAATTCATATGCTTGTAAAAGTGATACAATGAATAAGGAGGAATTGATAAACTTGAATTATTGTGTTGGTGAAAAATGTTGACTACCCCATGAACTGCCAAAAGAAAGATCAAGTCTGTCTTAGAACAAAAAGTGTAGACAGATTGCTCCTTGGAAAGGAGGATTATGAGACTTCATCTTACTTACTTTGGGTAAGTTATCAGGGCACCATTCCCTTGAGAAGAAGATCAAACAGTAAAGCAGAGGGTCATTTTGATAATTAAGGTTTTGTGTCAACTTGATTGAGACAGGGTTCTCCGTGATTTCCAAATTAAAACCTAGAAATCCTCATGATAATACCTAAGACAATGTAATCACAGCTAATCAGTTGTAAACCTCTATAATGGGATAAGATTAGGGTGGCATGCAACACCTTACTCCAGTCACAGTCCTGATGCAATTAATTGTCTCCGTGGCATGGTCTTATTCTTATATAAATGGATACAGTAGAAAAGCTTTTTGCTGGGTTTTGATCTTGTATCTGGCTCAGTTTTGGACTTGAGTCAATGGCCTACCATATTGCGTATTGATCCTGGGAGTCAGCAGAGGCCTGCTATCTGACCTACTGACCTGCAAATTCATTTCTTTCCCCTGCTGACTGTGGATGCATCTACCTCTGCAACCAATATCCTCTGTGAGGATATTGCAGGACACAGCAGCATTTCATTCTGTTATACATAGGTTCACTATGAGTTGGAGTCAGCTGCAAGACAAGCTAACAACAACAATCTTTACAAGACAGATTGCAATGTGTTTCCTCTTGCAAAGTGGCTCATGTATTTGAACGGCCACACTTTCTGTTAGGAACTAAGTGCTGAACCATTGAGCCACTAGGCCTCCTTTAGTAAATTATAAAGTTTAGAATGTGTACAAAAGAATATATATATATGTGCAAATATGTATATTTCTCTATATATGTATATATATGCAAATGCAACAAGGAAGCAGATGGATTTTGGGTTTCTACTTAAATCTTACCTCAGTACAAGAGCGGTTTGTTGTTATATGGCACTGCATAATACTCACCTTCCTGACACGATTGCTGAAGACAAAAATAGGTGCAAAAGCAAATGTGATCAAGAAAACTGATGGTCCCGGTTATTAAAAGATATAGCATCTGGGGTCTTAAATGATTCAAATTAAATAAGTGGTAATTAAGCAGGGAAGCATCAAAGCCCACATGAAAGAAGCACAGCAGCCTGTGGGATCATGAGGTGTCAACAGGAAGAAGTATCAGAAGTTCAAAAACCAAATAGATGTGGAGGGGTATGGATATAGTGGGGACCACAAACCCACCTGTAAGTTTATTAGACAGTCCATCTCAGAACGGCTACATGGAAGGGATGATAAATCCAGGGTGTGGTATGGCACTGATGACCCACATAACTATCCTCTAGTTCTTTAATATTTCCTCTCCTTACTCTTATGGTTTTTATTTGTTTTGCCTCATAAATCATGTTAGATTTGTATATATTCATTTGTTTATTTAAGATTGTTTGTTAACTGAAAGCCAGGATAGATAACCCTTCAGAAACAATAATAGGAGTAATGGTTTCCTGTGGGTATGGGAAGAGAAGGGAGGGTGGGAAGAGGGGAAATAGGGAACTGATAACATTGATGACTGTATAAAGCTACGTGATGGGCTTGAATAACAGAATTGTATGTGAATGGATATATTGGACTCTGTAAAATATGGCAAAAAACTATTATAGAAAAAAAGAAAAGAATAAGAGGGAGGGGATAAAGGGCAGCTGAGATCACGGAGTTCAAAAAGAAATAAAATGTTTTGAAACTGATTGTGGTAGCAATTGCACAATATTGCTTGATGTGATTGACTATGGAATGTTATGGTATCTATAATAGCTCCAAATTAAATGATAAAAAGGAATGTACATATAAAGTGGAACATGACACAACATTAATGAATGTGGAATGTACAAAGTACGGAATCTAGGTAAGTAAGAAGTTACTAAAAGTGTAATGGAGTACATAAAAATATATATTCTAGGCATTTGTGAGAATTTCAAGTAATGGGCATTTTGAATCAGAAGACCAAATGGTTTAATATGCCTGGAATGAAAACCAAATGAGTAATGATATCATATTTCATCATGAAAAAGAATATTTTAAGATCTGGAAGAACAATGCTATTGGTGGTAAGATAATATCTGTACACCTACAAGGGATTCAAGGTAATACAATTGTTTTTCAAATTTATGTTCTAACTGCTAAAGCTAGTAAAATTGCACAAGCATGAAATCAAGATGCATCAATAATTATTGATGATTGGAATGTGAATGTTGGAAACAAAGAGAAAGGATTAGAGTTTGGAAAACATGACTAGGTAACAGAAACAAAACTGGAGATCACACGATAGAAATTTGCAAGACCAACAACTTATTTACTGCATATACCTTTTTCCAATAACATAAATGGTCACTCTGTATGCACCCTACCAGATGGAATACAGAGGAATAAAATTGGCCGCATTTGTGGAAATAAATGATGGAGAGGCTCAATATCATTAACCCAAACCAGTCCAGGGGCCGACTGTGGAACAGATTGTCAATTGTTCATATGCAAGTTCAAGTTGAAGCTGAGGAAAATAAAAACAAGTTCACAAGAGCCAAAATACAACCTTGAGGATATTCCACTGGATTTGTAGACTACCTCAACAATAGCTTTGTTGCACTGAACCCTACCTAATGACCCAAAACTCCGACAAGTTGTGGGATAACTTCAAGAACATTATACGTGAAGAAAGGAAAACATCATTAAAAAGATAGGAAAGTTCCAAAATGAATGTCAGAAGAGACTCTAAAAATTGGTCTTAAATGAGAAGTAGCTAACATGACTGGAAGAAAGAAATGGTGAAGGAAAAGAGCAGAATGGAAAATTTCAAAGGGTAGCTCAGGAAGCTAAAGTAAAGTACTATAATGGAATGTGTAAAGACAGCATTAAAAAATCAAAAGAAGAAACAAACAAGCTTGGCATTCATCAAGCTGACAGAACTGAAGAAAAAGTTCAAGCCTCAAGTTGAAACATTGAAAAATTCAATGATCAAACTTTTGAATAATGTTGGAAACATCATAATACGGAGTACAAATCACTGTCCTGGAAAAAGAATGATCAATGCTCAACCATTCCAGAGGTAGTGTATGATCAAGATCCAATGGTACTGAAGGAAAAAGTCAAACCTGCACTGAAGTTATTGAACAAAACCCCCAAGACTTGAGGATTGTCAGTATAACAATTAAAATGTTATTAAAGGTATATGTAGCACTGAATATGCTCACTAAGTTTATGCCAAGAAATTTAGAAGACAGCCATCTGGCCAGTCAACTGTAACTAATCCAGTTGCTGCAGCACACTGACAGTGATCTGCCAGAATTTCAAGCTGGGTTAAGAAGATTTAGAATGATAAGGATCATTGCTCAAATCATCTGGATCTTGGCTGAAAGTAGAGGCATTAACTTGTGTTTTATTCACAATACAAAAATTTTCAACTGTGTGGCTCTTAACAATGTATGGATCAGTTTAGGAAGAATGGGAATTCCAGAATGTCTCATTGTGTTCATGTGGAGCCTGTACATAGACCAAGAGCCATCCATCCAAACAGAACAGGGGGATATTGAGTCTTTTAAAATCAGGACAGGTGTGCTTCAGAGTTGTATCTTTTCATGTATTCAGTCTGTGAGTGGAGAAAATAATGGGTATCTGGACTATATGAAGAAGAAGCTGGCACGAGGACTGGAAGAAGTTTTCTTAACCATTTGTGATATGTAGATGACACAAGTTTTTTGTGCTGTAAACCAAGAAGGCTTGAAGCATTTGCTGCTGATGATCAAAGACTACAGCCTTCAGTATGGATTACACATCAACACAAAGAAAACAAAAGAGGAGAAAAAAATCCTCACAGCTGAATCAATAAACAACATCATGATAAATGGAGAAAAGATTGAAGAAACCAAAGATTTAATTTACTTGGAGCCACAATCAATGTCCATGAAAGCAGTAGTCAAAAAAATAATAAAAATTAATCGACATAGAGAAATGGGCAAATCTGCAATAACAAAACCAAACCAAAGTTAAACAAACTCACTGTCATTGACCACTTTCAACTGTCAATGATCCAAGTTGTTACTGGGAGGGCAGAGGTGCCTTTGATCCATGCAAGGTGTTTTTAGTGCCTCTAGAAAATGAATAAGGAACAATGGGGAAAATTGGTACATGCGAATTATGGTGCTAGCAGAGATTATTTAATATACCATGTCCTCTCTAAAGAATGTAAAATTTTGCTTTAGAAGAAGTACAACTGGGAAGCACAGATGATAATATTTTGTCTTTCAAAAAAAAGACTGTCTTTCGTAGTTTAAACACGTTACAGAAGGGATCCATCCCTGGAGAAGGACACATGACTTGCTAAAGTGAATGGTCACCTGAAAGGAATAAGTTGGTGTTATAGTTACATAATTTCAAGTTAACTTGAAGATATATAAAAGCATAGGGTTGGAATGTGGCCTGTCATTCAGGTCACAGCCTGATAGTACCTCCTTGTGGACATGGCTTTCTCATAAGGAGGGTCTGGGAACCTCCTCACTACCCCCACCCACCCTCCACTCCCTTTCTGCCTTCACCGGCTGGTGGTTCCTAGTTTTTGCTAGAACTCTGGAGATGTGTCCACTGTCATTAGATCCACGGGACTTTGCACCCACGAGCTGATGATATTCCTGAAGTCTGCATCATTGCATGTGGCTTTGTGAATCTGAAAAGGAACTTATGGACTAGTATCAAACTTATAGACTTGAGTTGGACTGGGTCGGGATGTTTTCCTGATATAAAACTACCGTATATACTCGTGTATAAGCCAAGTTTTTCAGAGCTGAAAAATTCGGGTTCGGCTTATAGATGGGTCAGTTGTAACCCAGTGAGGTGTAACATCTTGCTGGGGCCCCCCAAGGTAACGGGACAAGCGCCCGTTATCTCGCGGGTGATTGCCTTTTCTCTGCTGTTCCTTCAAAGCCCCGCTGACACTCACATCTAACCAATCAGAGCCGTCCTATGACGTGTATCTTTGAATAAGCCTTTTAAAGACCGTGTGCAAAGGACGTGGCATGAATGGATGTCATCTGGTCAAGCCCAACTAACAAAAGGAGGAAATCTCATGAAGCCTGACATAGAGTTAATAGCAAAGTGGGTTCGAGATGCATGGGAAGACATTCCAGAAGACATGGTGTGATGTCCCTTCCAGAAATGTAGCATTAGTAATGCTATGGATGACAGTGAAGACTGTGCTTTGTATGAAAATGACAGCAGTGATGGTGATGACGGCGATCTCAGTGAGGACAGCATCTATGATGACCTCACACAAGCTGAAGCTCTGCATTGGGATACGGATGATGATGAGGAATCCAGTTTTGAAGGATTTTAACTCTACATTTTACCTTGGTTGCTGATTGAGCTCAGGGAATAGTACTCTTAAGGTATCATTGTTAAACTTCTATTTTGTTGAACCTATTTTCCACTTACTGTGCTGGTTTACTAATGTTAAATGACTTGTCCTTTTATTTATGTGTTTCATCTAAAATAAATATTTAAATACATTACCCCACTGATGTCTCCATTTTTAGTAATTTTATTTTCATTTGTTTTGATTATTGAAACTCACCAATAGCTTCTGCATTTTCCACCCTAGGCTTATACTTGAGTCAATCAGTTTTTCTGGTTTCCCAGGTAATAATTAGGTACCTGGGCTTATACTCGGGTCAGTTTATATAAAGCAGTTACACATATATGAGTGCCACTGGATTTGTTTCTCTCATCAACCTGTCCTAACACAGATGAATTGACAAAATGTCTGCAACAATGGACCCAAACATAATCATTATAATGAGGGTACAGGCCTGGACATATTTTGTTCTGTTGTGCATGAGGTTGCTATGAGTCAGAAAGAATTTGACAGCACCTAACAGCAACAAATTCCATTGTCACATTATGGAGCACACATGAAGTCACCAAGAGTCAGAATAGACTTGATGAAAATGTATTTTTATGTTCTTAATAATGCTATATTTTTCTAAATTTGCTTCCTGGCCTATATATTTTCTCAGCACTTATCCATACAATATGAAAAAATAGCAATAGATTTTTCATGCTTTTTTCTGCTGTCTTATCAAGTTGCACTGGTATCTCCTTAATTAATTCTTAGTATAGGCTTTCAATTTTATTCAAATGGCCTGATAGTGCTCATATTTAAAATATAAATTTGCAACACTTCTTTAATTTCAATCATGTTTTAGTCTATTTCACTCCTTTTATATGTACTTCTTAGAGAGAGTAGTATTTTGAACCTTATACATTACTAACTACTTTGTGGTCACAGAGAAAGTAAAACTTTCTTGGCTACCATTTTGATTAGGCAATTTAGCTTTCAAATGAAACTTTCTAAATGTCACCATTGTTTAAATTCATACTAAGTTGCAATTTGTCTTCATTACTCATCTTAGAAGAACTAGCTATGTGAATTATAAAATACTATGAATTATTTAGTCACTTGATATGTTTTTACTTATGAATCATGCCTACCTGTTTTTTTAAAAGATCATTTTATTGGGGGCTCTTACAACTCTTGTTATAATCCGTACATCAATTATACTAGACATATTTGTATATACCGCCATTGTTCTTTTCTAGACATTTACTTGCTATTGGGGGTGCCTACCTTTTTTTCTTTTACATGACTCAGTTATTTTCACAATTTCATATGAAAGAGAAACTTACACTCCTTTCCATGTGTATTTTCTTTGTCTTCATTTATATAATTTAATGGTTTAAGAAACTTTTATAAGTGGAACTCATAGCAAAAATGAACATAATGTTCATTTTTACATAATCATCTTATGAGACCAAATACAAACTTTAACAATGTTGACCCTGCTGAAACTCTGGGGAAATTTTCCTTTTTATTATTTATTTATATTTTAATCATTTTAATGGGGGCTCATACCATTCTTATCACAATCCATACATACATCAATTGTGTCAAGCACACTTGTATGTTCTTTGCCCTAATCATTCTCAAAAAATTTGCTCTCTATTTAAGCCCCTGCCTTCACCTCCTCATTTTTCCCCCTCCACACTCCCCGTTCCTCATGATCCCTTGATAATTTATAAATTGTTATTTTGTCATATCTTACACTGTCCGATGTCTCCCTTCACCCACATTTCTGTTGTCCATCCCCCAGGAAGGAGGTTATATGCAGATCCCTGTAATCAGTTCCCCCTTTGCACCCCACCTTTCCTCCACCCTCACCACAGGTCCTGAAGGGATTATCTGTCCTGGATTCCTTGTGTTTCCAGTTCCTATCTTTACCGGGGTACATCCCTGCCTAGCCAGATTGTAAGGTAGAATTGGGATCGTGATAGTGGGGTGTGCGTGTGTGTGTGCGAGGGGTAGTTAGCATTACGTAACTAGAGGAAAGTTGTATGTTTCATTGTTGCTACCCTGAACCCTGACTGTTTCATTTCCTCCCGCAACCCTTCTGTAAGGGAATGTTCAGTTGCCTACAGATGGTCTTTGGGTCCCCGCCCCGCACTCACTCTCATTCACAATGATATGATTTTTTTTCCCTTTGATGCCTGATACCTGATCCCTTCGACACCTCATGATCACACAGCCTGGTGTGTTTCTTCCAAGTGGGCTCTGTTGCTTCTGAGCAAGATGGCTGCTTGTTTAACTTCAAACCTTTCAGATTCCAGACTCTATATCTTTTGATAGCCAGGCAACACCAGCTTTCTTCACCACATTTTCTTATGCACACAATTGTCTTCAGCAATCATATCAGGGAGGTGAGCACACAATGATATGATTTTTTTGTTCTTTGATGTCTGATAACTGATCCCTTTGGCACCTCGTGAGTACACAGGTTGTTTTGCTTTATCCATGTGGGCTTTGTTGCTTCTGAACTGGATTGCCACTTGTTTACTGTCATGTCTTTAAGACCCTAGATGCTATATATTTTCATAGCTGGGCTCCATCAGCATTTTCACCACATTTTCTTATGCAACCACATTGTCTTCAGCGATCATGTAGGGAAGGTGAGCATCATGGAATGCCAGTTTAATAGAAGAAAGTATTCTTGCATCGAGGAAATACTTGAGTGGGGGCCCAATGTCCATCTGATACCTTAATACTAAACCTATAAATATATGCACAAAGGTCTATTACCTCATCCTAATACATAAATAAATTTATATATGTACATGCCTTTATTTAGACCTCTATAAATGACCCTTACTCCTATCTCTTTCCTCTATTTCCTTTGACGTTTCTCTTGTCCCACTATCATGCTCAGTCTTCATTTGGCTTTCAGTAATTCCTCTCGGTTACAGTACCCTTGATCATGCCCTACCAGGTCTCCTACACACTCCTCACCACTGATTTTGATCACTTATTTTTCCTTTGTCCCTGGGTTTTTTTTAACACCACTCCCTTTCCCCTCACCTCTCCCTCTCCCATGTCTCCCCAGAACTGTCAGTCCCGTTGTTTTCTCCTCCAGATTGTTCATCCATTATATCTTATTTAGACATACCTGCAGAGATAATAACATGCACAAAACAAGACAAAGCAAAACCAAGCAACAAAAGAAAATAAAACAACAACAAAAGGCCAATTAAAAAAACCCACAACCACAAAAAATTTAAGTTTGTAGTTAGTTCAAGGACTGTTTGTTGGACTTTAGGAGTGTTTTACAGTCAAGTCTGATGGGATGCCAAGCTCTGGCCCAAAGTCCATTTTTGGTATTCCCTAGGAACTTCTTTACTCTGTTCCCCTTCCTGTTCTGTTGCACACACTTAGTATTTTGCCTTTGTGTGGTGGTATCAGATTGGGCGGTATTCCCACACTGTGTCTCCAGTGTTGTCCCCTATAGGGCTATGGGTCAGTGAGGGATGTCATGTCTCATAGTGGGGCTGGCCATATGGTTCTCTGTGAATTGGCTGCTGTGAGCAGGAATATCGCCCTCAAGGCTTGCATTTTAAAAGCTGTCATTAGAGTTCATTTAGATATCACTTAAGACAATTTCTTCTATTATTTAACAATTACACCCCAATGTGGACCCCAAAGAATATTATGCAATTTGTTTTTATAGCCTCTTTTTCTATGGTTGAGTTTTGAAAGCAATGTCCACCTTCGCGCTTGTTTCTACTGGGGCGAGGCTTTGCTTCCGCGCCACTAAGGGCAGTATTTTAAGAGAAGCACTCTGGTCATAAGAGCACGAAATCTCATGCACCGTGCTCTGTGGTTATTGTAAATCACAACTATAAATATTTAATGTTAACAATGTTTAGTTCTACATTAATGGCTTCTTAGATAGCATAATAAATATGTTGACACACAAATTCATTAGAGAGTATTGTGGGTATTTTTATTTCCAGCTTACAAATAGGAAAGAAGAGTTTTCATCAAGGGAAGAAATTTCCACATTAATGTCACAGATTGTAGATTTTTCTATTCCATTTAAAATATACATGGAGATCCAAGACAATAAGGCAAAATACTGAGTTTTCACTATACTTATATTTATTTCTGTTTCTTTCTCATTGGATTTTCTTTTTCTTTCATTCCCTTGCTGTGTGCATATCCTTTCTCTTTTGTCTCTGTCTGTCTGTCTTTATCTCTTTATTCTTTCTTTAAGATTAACAATATCTTTGTGTTAGATTTCTCCCAAAATTTGCAGGTCATTGTGTCATCATAAATTAATCTTCTGAGTTGAGAATGTGAAGAAAATGAAAATCATGTATACCTTTGGAGAGCAAAGTGCAGTGAGAATTATTTAATATGGCTCTTCTAGCCAGAGCCTTTGTTACTCTCATCAAAGAACTTTCATTTTCCTCCTGATGGGTCTGGATAAGAAAGTCAGAGAAGATTATATGATTCAATTGTGAGTGATTGTTAGCAGGCTTAATTGTTATTGTGAACCTACTGGACATAAAATGAGCAAAGCAGGAAGGGGGAGAATCTCACTACCAGTCAGAGAGAAGAGTCAGAGTAGAATGTGTTCTTTGGACCTTGAAATTCTTGTGGGTTTGGAGCCTCCTTGATCTTGAAGACTGCTTTAACACCAGAGAAGCAGCAGAAAATCCGCAGCAGCAAACCAGGAACCAGAGCATGAAACAGACAGTGGACTTCCTAGCCCACTGAGCAAGCAAAGCTGAATGTTTGGGGGCAGAAGAATGGCTTGTGGAAGAGGGTGCCTCTGGACACTTAATTAGAGAACCTTGTTTTGCAGTGCCTTGAAGCTGGAGCTGAGTGCCTTTGAGCTGAAGCTTATGGCAGAGTGGGTTGCCTTTTGAGAATTTCTTGACAGCCCTTGAAGAGTTGAAAACATTACCAGAGAAGTGTAGAGGCCTGTCCAAGAGGCTGAAGGCCAGAGAGAGTCCTGCCTGCATGTACGATGAAGAAGAAGTTGTTCTAATTGAACAACTGTATACAACTCTCATCTGAATTGTAATCTGTTAAGTTCCCCAAATAAACCCCCAAACTGTGAGCATAATCTATGAGTTCTGTGTGGCTGCTGCAAAGAATTGTCAAACCCAGCCACAGAGATAGAGAGCCTTGGGAGAGATGGCTGATGTCAGAAGGGTTAAAGCAATGGAGTGTAGAAGGAGATGTTCCTGACCTCTGCCTTGTATCAATCGGTCTTGCCAGCTGGAGGAGGTTAGATGTGCTGTTTCCTCAGAGTGTAAGACCAGATGGGACACAGAAGACAATGTGTAAGCATACCATTAATCATGATTAGGAAAATGCCTTTTAGGGGGACAACTGGGAACTAGGAAGGGTCAACTTCAAAGTCAGTGGGGGAAAGGAACAGGGAAAGCATAGAATGAAGATATACTGACTGTACTGTGAGACTGTTTCTTAGTTGGACAGCCAATATTTTAAATTAGAGTATTCAACAGAATTCACTCGTGCTTGATCTTAGCTGGAAATAGAATCTTAGGAAATGTTATCTGTTGTATAAATCATAGAATCAAGATTTGGAAAGTAGGGATTGGCAATGTCAGAGGCATTGAAAGGGCATTATGATAGTAGATGATGAATTCCTTTGTGAGCAAGGTTCCAGGGAGCTCAGTTATATGGATAGAAGTAACTGACAGGTTTTATGCAACCCAGTCATGCTCTAATATCCAATATCCAGGCTCTGAATAGAACACTAGTTCTAGCAAACAAACTAGAGATCAATGAAAATAAAGACAACCTAATAGTACAGATTGGAGAATATATATATATATATATATTACAAAAGAGGTTCAGGCATAGCAGGTATATTGCTTATAGCAGTTGGTTTCATTTAAAATGCACGTAGACAAAAAATGTGTTCTCTGTGTATAGCTTGACTTGGTCAATATTACCTATAGTCTAAAGAGTGAAAATATATCACTGGCTACAGATGAGCAATACTGTACTAGCTTGGGTTCTCCAGAGAAACAAAACTGGTGACTTTTTATGTGTTATATGTAGAAAGAGATATATCAAGAAATGGCTTACACAGTTGTAGAAATAGGTAAGTCCAGTCACGTTCATGTCAGGAGTCTCCTGACTCGTGGAAGCTGATAAAAAAGAAGGAGAATGATGAAGCAGAGGCAGCAGGGGCACAGGCTGGTGGATTCAGAGGTTCAAATGAATCCACCGTCAGTGGTCCACTGATGGCTCCTGGGATCAACAGGTGAGACAACAGGAGTTCAAGGAACCAGATGCAAGATCCAACTCCAGCAGAAGGCAAATGATCAAAGGAGATATGACCCAGCTCACTCTCTCTTTATACAAAAATGCCTAGGACATCAAGAAAGTCTCAATAAGCCACAACACATAGGTTGCGTTTCATACCTACCCTTACCCAGACTGTCTAGTTGACACAATCTGTAAACATCACAAAGAAAAAGACGGTTTTTCCAAAGCCAAACCAATTCGACTGCCAACAAGTGCATTCCTACTTATGCTAAAACTTCTTGGGAGCAGAGAGCCTACCTTTCTCTCATACAGAAGCTGGTAGTCTTGAACTACCAACTTGACATTAGCTTAAACCACAGTACTATGTGAATCCTTGCATATTAAGTACTTCCTATATTTCAGCTTCGATCAAATGACAACCATTAAAATGTGGTCGTTGAATTGAAGGTTATTTCATTTCTTGTAATAATGTTTGGATGAAATAATATTTTTATCTATCTGGAACATTTTATCTCCCTCTATCTCTGAGTTGTTCTCCCTATTTCGAGATGTTCAGAGCCAACTGAGACAGCATCCCACTTAAGAAATGAAGGCACATAAAGATTTCGCTTTTGTTTCTTTTGGGTCCATTTGTTTCCTCACTCTGTTCTCAGAGTTTAAAATGTTGAAGTATGTCAAGTTGCTTTTCTCTTCACCTCTCTATCATTTACCTTGGTATTTTCAAGAGGCTCTTCATCCCAGCTTTTCTTGCATATTATTAAATTAAGATGTAACTTCAATTTTAGAGTTGTCTCTACATTTTACCACTTATTTTGTCATCAATTTTTCAGAACCATTGCTCCTGACATTAAGTGAACAGGAAAGTGAATCCCTGCTTTTATGATTACTAATAAAGTTCTCCTTCTGTGTAAGAGAACACCTAGCTATTCAAACTCTTTTAAGTTAGTGTAAAGTGTCTTGGCCTTTTAAAGAATTGTGGAGTGAGATTTGAGGAAGATCCTTTGGGAACTTTTCAAAGCACAGCTTGTATTCAACTACCTACTCTATAGGGTTGGCTCTGATGGGTGTACTCCAAATGAACTCTAAAACATAAAGAAAATACATCTACTCGACTTTTATTGTGGATATAAATGTAGACATTTCTTGGAAAATTAAGGATGAAAAACCAGTGAATAGTTTATTATAGTTCTATAAATAATATAATCAGCTACTCAGTTGAAGAAAACAGAACTTTCTTCCTCCTTGACATTTATAAAAAAATGAATGGCTTATATAAGCTGATATATTTCTATAGTTTATCAGCTGCTATTCACTGATGTCTAGTTGTACTATTGTCATCAGTTCTGCTATTGGTTCCTATGTTATTATGCTCCCTAAGAAAGAAAGAATACTGATAATAATAGTAGTTTATATTAGCATGATGCCTTTAAATTTTTCAATACCTGTTCTCATTTATACCTTCATTTTCTTTCCAAAACAGCCCAGCTAGACTGAGAGAGTGGGTGTATTATACATTTTATACATAAAGAAAATGAAGCAAAGAAGTTAAAACTTGTACATGATCCTACAGGTAATTAGTGGCAGAAAAAAGTTGAGAAGCTTTTAATGTTTCTCTTGAACACCATACTGTGTCTACCATACCCAAGTAAAATCAGAGGGAAGGTATTACTTTTCATTATTTCATTTCTTTAAAAATAGTAACAGTCATAATAATCATATTAATAGTATTTTGGATTCTCATTAATTCTATAAGTAAAGCTATATTAAGAATCTATAATTTGTCCAACGTGGCTTTATGAATCCATGGAGACTACAGCTTCTGTTAACTGGTGACCAGAACTCCTATTAATTAAGTTGTTATAGCAACTATTGAGTTGTTGTACTGGGAGGTGTTTTGCTTTAAAACACTTCAGTAGAGTAGATATGGATGCCAGAGCAAAGTGTGGAGGAGAAAGAAGATGGTGCCCAACTATCAGGAAAAATAACGTCTAAACTCTTAAAGGCTTGTCTCAAAACAAGCAGCCATTTAGTAAATCAGAAACCAGCTAAGTCTACACAGAAGAAGCACGCCAACTAGTGTGATCCAAGGATTGTAAACAATAAGATCCAAACCCATAGGTGGGAATGATAACGGTGCCTAAATTCCAAACACCTTGTTTGTAAAATGCTGTGGATGATAGTGGAAGCCCAAAATCCAATTGCAGGGTCCCCACATGAATTGCTTCCTGGTGAATCTCCACTACCCAGAGACCAAGAATGTGAACAACTCTAATATCAGACAGCATTGTAAAGCGGTTCTTAGAAACTGTATTTAGGTGGGAATGCAATACCTTTCCATTATATCTCCTGTTAGACCCAATTTCAATTTATACAAAATATTTAGTGTTTTTTGCCTTTCCTTAGATTGAGGTCTTTCTCTCTTTTATATGATCATTGTTGCTGGGAAACTAGGACATATGAAGATAGTAACTGAAATAATCCTTACCTGGGGGAGGGAAAAGAAAGGGAGGGTGAAAGGGGAAGTCAAAACTAATGGCCTACAAAAAGGTAGAAAATGTTCCTAAGTTGATTGTGGGGATAATTGCACAACTATTCTTAATTGAATTGAACTATTGAATTGTATAATGTGTTAATCACAACTCTATAAAATAATTTTAAATGCTTCAGTAGAAAAAGTGAGATATATTGGAGTCAACAAAACATAAATAGTAATTTAACATTTCAAATATTATAAAAATTTTCACCAGATAGTTTATAACCAGAAAAAGAGCTGTTGGAAATAACTTTCATTGGTGGTGTTCAACAAAGGTGACTGGTGAGAATGATAATAGAGGCCCCCTGGCTCCTGTATGAATCAGGAATGATAATCTGGCAAGCTTAAGAACCTATGATCCTCTATGTAGAGCTTACTGTCTAGAACTCTATTTAATATGTATGCCACCACTCAACAGAGGACCCTATCCCTGATGGGACTACCACAATGGCTGCTGCTGTTGTAGAAATATCATTGCATTTGTCTGGGAGAAATGTTTTCTGTAGTGTTAGTGTATAGTCTGATCTATACTGACCCTACCTAATGTTATACATATTTTATGCTTACAAATATTTTCACACATGACAGAATCTGATTGAAGACTTACCTATCATGTAAATACGTAACTTCAGAGTCAGGTTTTAGGGAGTGAAATGTATGATCTCACTAATTTAAAAATTTTAATTTATTTTAATTTTTATTAGCTGAGATTTAATACATATAACATATCATTCCATATTTCAATTACATCAAGTAGAATTGTACAATTGCTACCACAATAAGTTTCCAAGCATTCTTTTTCTACATGGATTCTTTGACATGGTCTCTCTTTCCATGCCCCCTCACTATAACCTTCCCCCAAACCCCATATTCTACTTGCTGTCCCTATAGATTCATCAATCCTGGGTTTCATATAATGAAAAATGGAAAGGGATCTAACAAAGCTTCCAAAGGGTGACACAACACCTACATTGACATAACAACTCTGACATGAACATACAAAAACCAAATAAAACAATACAAACCAAAAATACAGAAAATCTTGGGAAGCAGATATGGTCCACTGCAACATTGGAGAGAGCTACTGACAATGCTTCAATTGTTCAGGTCAGATTTATGAATTTAATCTCCTAAACTCCTCTCTCCCAAGCACTCTGCTTAGTTTAATGATCACTTTCCTTCCATTCCTCAATTTCAGATACAGGGAGGCATATTTGCTATGTAGTTCCACAAATGAATATTGGATTCCCACTGTCAGCGATTGCCTTCTGCAAACCAGAATCTCGGAATTTAGGCTCTGATATCTATCCGACCATTGACTTCGGATTATATGGATTCCCAATCCTTTGATGATGGATGATAGTGCGCTTCTTCCTCCATGTGGACTTAATTGCCATCTCTGTTAGATAGATTCTTGTTTGGAAACAAGCCTTTAAGATCACCAGATGCTATTTTATCTGATAGCCGGGCACCATTTAATTTCTTCACCATATTTTGCTATGACACCTGTATCTTCTGTGTACCCTTCCTGAGTTTAAGTATCAACCAGGGCAATGATCTAATAAATAATTGTTCTTAACTTGGGTTAGGATTTAGTGCAAGCCCCAAACCCATTCCTGGATCTATGCTTGGTGCCCCCACCCCTTTAATTTGCTACAACTTGGGAGTTAATACCTATGTCATATTATTCCATAGTTCAGTCATGTCAAACAGAATTGCACATTTGCTTCCATAATCAGTCTCCCTCTCACTAATTTTTATCTTCTAAATTTCCCTTTACTTGTCAATAGTGCCTGAAAATTGTTCAGTGATCAAATTGTAATGGGACTTTCATAAAAGACTGCTTAAGAAAGAAAACAGAACTTTGTCTATATATGTAGTTTACCTGCTACCCTTCACTATTATCATTGATGGTTGAGGTAGTTAGTTTATTGTGCCAACCTGGCTGATAAACACATGTGGGGTTAACTGAAAGGCGGAGAGATAAATGGTTTGGTGAGCCTCGCCTTTAGAGTTCTCGGGTCTCTTGATTTCTGATGGTCGGACCAGGGTGCAGCTGCCTTATCCAGTTCCCTGCTTTAGCTGGCAAGGCTCACTTCCTGCAAGACATCACTGAGGAGAAGCCACATCGACCTACCTGATGCAGCCCTGGGTGCTGGAGCACCCATGTGGAGACCCCTGCCAGCGCTGAGATGCTTATATATTCACTGACTCGGCTTTCCTCCTGCAGTCAGCGTCATTGCATATGTTTTGTGAGATGGAGGACTTTGTGGATTGGTGTCAGACATATGGGTTAATGTTGAACTTGTGGGCTTGGGCAGCACTAAGTTGGGCTGTTTTCTTGATGCACACTTAACCTTTATATAAAACTCTCTCTTATACATGACTTTCTGTGGATTTGTTTCAATAAAGTACCCAGACTAATACAATGGTGTTCTCATTGAATTTTGTTCTTGTTATTTTGTCACCCTAATAGTACTCAAAATTGTCTTAGAGTTGTAGTAATTACTAGAAGGTTGGCAGTTTGAGCCAACTAAGAAAGATGGGATGCTCCACTTCCCCAAAGATTACAGCCTTGGGAAACCTTGCTCTACCCTATCCTGTAGTGTCTCTGTGAGTCAGAACCAACTTCAGGGCAATTGGTAATAGTAATCAAACCACTGTCCCCTCTCTAGTATTATCTCCATATCAATCTATGAGGTGTTACTTTATCGCCCTCTTTTTTTTTTCATTGAAGGGAACTGAAGCTTAAAGAGATGAATTTGCCAAGATTTCACATCTGTTAAAGGTAGAGCTGAGACTCAGAATATAAATGTGGTCTAGGTTTTGCAAAAGTGTGAGATACACATCTTGGTGCTAAACTCCAATCATTTCACATGATATGCAGACATAAAATTTCAACCTGACTCATTGAAAAAGTTAGTTGCTAATCAGTTTTAATTTTTTAACCATTCAAAAGTAGGTCCCTTCAAGTGATTCTCTTTCATATTTTTAAATTTTCTACCATGAATTTGTTATAGATCAAATTATCTGTATATTTATCTATACCATTTGTCTTTTTTCCATTTTCTCCTAGATATATCTCAGACCAGGAATCATGAGTATTGGAGCACATAGTTCTTATCAGGTGCCATCGAGACAGTTCCTACTCATATCAGCCTTATGTACAGCAGAAGGAAACACTGTCTCTTCCTGCGTCATCCTCACAATTGTTCTTATGTTTGAGCCCATTGTTGCAGCCACTGTGTCAATCCATCATGTTAAGGGTTTTCCTCTTTTTGACTGCCTCTTTCCTTTACCAGGCACAATGTCTTGATTCCGGGACTGGTCTCTCTTGACAACATGTCCAAAGTATGTAAGATGAAGTCTTGTCATCCTTACCTCTAAGGAACACTCTGATCATATTTCTTCCTTGACAGATTGGTTTGTCCTTTTAGAAGTCCATGGTACCTTCAATATTCTTTGCCAGGGTCATATTTTGCATGCATCAATTATTCTGAAATCTTCTTTGTTCAGTGTCCAACTTTCACATGCACAGGAGGCAACTGAAAATACCATTGCTTGGGTCAGGTGCACTTTAGTCCTCAAACTAATATTCTTGCTTTTTAACATTTTAAATTTGCCTTATGCAGTAGATTCACCCAGTGTAATGTGTCTTTTGATCTCTTGACTGGTGTTCCCATGAAACAGTGATTGTAGATGTCAGTAAGATGGAATCTTAGACAACTGCAATCTTTTCTCCATTTATCATGATGTTACCTATTGATCCAGTAGTGAGGATTTTGTTTTCTTTACATGAAGTTGTAATGCCTACATAAGGCTGCAATCTTTGATCATAATCCTCACTTTCAGCAAGCAAGGGTGTTACTAAAACTTTCTCCAATCTTGATGCCACATTCTTCTTCATATCAATCAACTTCTCTCATTATTTGCTCACCATATATATTGAATAAGTTTGGTGAGAGGTTTCAACCCTGATGCATCCCTTTCCTGATTTTACGCCATGCAATATTCCCATGTTCTGTTCACACAACTGCTTCTTGATTCATGTACAAGTTCCACATGCACATAATGAAGTGTTCTGGAATTCTCATTTTTGTAAACCTAGTTGAATACCTTGGCACAGTTAATAAGACACAAATAAGCATCTTCTGGTATTCTCTGCTTTTAGCCAGGAAACATCTGACGTGTTAGCAATGAAATGCCTTGTTCTATATCTTCTTTTGAATCCAGCCTGAACCTCTGGCAGCTGTCTGTCAACACACTGTTGCCACCATTGTTGGATCTTCAGCAAAATTTGACTTGAATGGGATATCAGTGATATTGTTTTATAATTTGAGCATTCTCTTGAGTCACCTTTCTTAGGAATAGGTACAAATATGAATCTCTTCAACTTAATTGGCCAATTAGTTGTCTTCAAAAATTCATGACATAGATGCTGGAATGCTTTCAGTGCTTCATCAGCTCCTTGAGATATTTCAACTGGTTTCTGTCATTAGTGTTCAATACATCAAATCTGTTCTTGAGATCCTCTCAAAATTTAGACAAGGTATACTCCAAGTTGTATTTTGGCTCTCATGGATTTGTTTTTATGTCTGATCCATTTCAGACTGACAACATTGTTAGAATTCTTCAATTTCTACATCAGTACTTTTAGAGGTTGGTGCATAAGTTTGATTGATAGTTAAATTGATTGGATTTCTTTTCCTTTGGATAGATAAGATCCTATCACAGACAGTATTGTACTTAAAGATCAACTTTGAAATGTCCTTTTGTCACTAAAGCTACAGCTCAGGGAGAGGGGCAGGTTTGCTCAGAACACATGAGCGCAAACTAAGAGGGAAGGAGAGAGAGAGAAAGAGTGGATGGCATCCTGGCCCACCAAGCACTGAGCATAATATTCCTGCTCAGAGCAGCCAATGTACAGAGAGTACGATAGGACTGGCCCCACCATTAGACACAGTATCCTCTCACTGACCCATAATGCTACAGGGGACAACACTGGAGACAAAGTGAGGGAATTGTGCCCAACCTGACCACACCACACTGGGGCGAAACATTAAGGGCGTGCAACAGAATAGCAAGCAGAGAAAATCAATGAACTCTGGAAGAAATATCAAAGATAGACTTCGAAGACAGGGTATGGCACCTCATTAGACTCCACTGGAAAACACTCATAAGGGGCAACAGATAGACCTGAAACTATTACAGGCTTTTCTTTTCTTTCTTTTTTCTTTTTGTGTGTTTTTGTTTTCTCATGTTTATCTATATAAGATAGGCAGGATAAACAATCCTGAGGAGAAAACAATGGGACAGATGGTTCCGGGGGATATGGGAGAGGGGGAGGGGGGGAAAAGAAGAGGGGTTAACAAACCCAGGGAATAAAAGCAATTTTGAGGAGGGCGTATGATGCCTGGTGGGGCTTGATCAAGTCCCATGTAGCCAAGAGTAATTAATGAAAGCTGAATGAAGGTTGAACATGATAGTGGGTGATATAATGAAAGTTTATTGTGCCAACCTGTCCGATAAACACATGTGGGGTTAATTGAAAGGTGGAGAGAGTCTCGCCTTTTGATTTCTCTGGTTTCTTGCTTTGTGATTGTCGGACCAGGGTGCAGATGCCTTAGCCAGTTCCCTGCCTCAGCTTGCAAGGCTCACTTCCTGCAAAAATCCCCAAGAAGAAGCCATGTGGACATACCCTGATGCAGCCCTGAGTGCTGGAGCAGCCGTGTGGAGACCCCTGCCAATTCTGAGATTCTTACAACCTCACTGATTCAGCCTTCCTCCTGCAGTCAGCATCAGTGTGTGTGTGTGTGTGTGTTGTGAGATGGAGGAGGACTTTGTGGATTGGTGTTGGAATATGGGCTAATGTTGGATTTGTGGACTTGGGCAGCACTGGGTTGGGATGTTTTCTTGATGTGCAGTTAACCTTTATATAAAACTCTTTCTTATACATATGAGTTTCTGTGGATATGTTTCACTAAAGTACCTAGATTAACACAGTGGGACAAGAGAAAAGTAAAAGGAAATAGATGAATGAAGTAGGAAAAAAGGACATTTATAGAGGCTTAAATACAGGCAGATACATATGTAAATATATTTATATATAATGATAGGGATATATATATTATATGTTAAATATTAGGTAGCAGATGGACATTGGGCCTCTACTCAAGTACTCTTTCAATACAAGAACACTTTGCTCTATTAACCTGGAATTCTGTGATGCTCACTTTCCCAACACCATTGCTGAGGACAAAATAGGTGCATAAGCAAATGTCGTGAAGAAAGCTGATGATGGCCAGCTATTAAAAGATATAGCATCTGGGGTTTTTTAAGGCTTGAAGGTAAACAAGCAGCAATCTAGTTGGGAAGCAGGAAAGGCCACAGGAAAGAAGCACACCAGCCTGTGTGATCATGAGGTGTCAATTCAATCAGGTGTCAAGCATCAGAAGACCCAGAACAAATGATCATATTGATGTAAATGGGAGCAGGGTGGGGATGGGGTGGAGGCCCAAATCCCATCTATAGATCATTGGACATCCCCTCACAGAGGGTCACAAGGACAGCATGGCCAACCAGGGTGTAGTATAGCATGGAAGAAACATACAACATTACTCTAATTCTTTAATGCTCCCCCTCCCACGATCATGGCCCCAATTCTACCTTAAAAATTCAGCTAGACCAGAGCATGTACACTGGTACAGATAAGAGCTCTCAACACATGGAATCCAGGACAGGTAAACCCCTCAGGACAATAATTAGAGCAGTGATACCATGAGGGTAGGGGGAATATGGGAGGAGAAAGGGAGAATCAATCACAATGATCAACATAAGACACCCCCCCCGCAAGGGATGAGCCACAGAATCGTGAGTGAAGGGTGACAGTGATAAGTGTAAGATGTTAAAATAATACTAACTTACAAATATCAAGGTTCATGAGGGAGGGAGGGAGGGGGTGGAAGGGAAGAAAAGAAATGGGAAGTTGATACCAAGGGATCAAATAGAAAGAAAATGGTTTGAAAAGGATGATGGCAACATATGTACAAATGTGCTTGACACAATGGATGTATGGATTGTTATAAGAGCTTTAAGAGCCCACAGTAAGGACAGACAACAGAAAAATGGGTTAAGGGAGATGTCAGACAGGGCAAGATATGACAAAATAATAATTTATAAATTATCAAGAGTTCATGAGGGAGGAGGGAGGGAGAGGAAAAATGAGGAGCTGGTGCCAGGAGCTTAGGTGGAGAGCAAATGTTTTGAGAATGATGAGGGCAATGAATGTACAAATGTGCTTTACACAATTGATGTATGTATGGATTGTGATAAGAGTTGTATGCACCCCTAATAAAATGATTTTTAAAGATCCCTCAATAGAATGATTTAAAAAGAAAAGAAAAGAGATGTCCTTTTTAATAATGAATTCAACACAATTCTTCTTGATTTTATCATTCCCAACATAGTAACCATATGATTTTCTGATTCAACATGTCCAATACCAGTCCATTCAGCTTACTAAAACCTAGGCTATTGATATTTATTCATTCGACTTCATTTTTGATGACATCCAACTTTCTTAGATTCATGCTTGATATATTCAAGTTCTGATTATTAGTAGATTTTTTCAACTGTTTCTTTTTATTTTAAGTTGTGTTTCATTAGTAAATGAATGTCTCAAAGGCTTTACTCTATTCACATTTTGGTCCACTACTTTAAGAACACAGCTCTTTCTCAGTCATATTTTTTGTGCCTCCTGACCCTAGGGGCCTCATCTTCTGACACGCTCTCTGTCAATGTTCTGCTTCTATTTATTAAGTCTTCAGAATTTGATAATGTTTCCAATTCTGTCTGTAAGTTTTTTGCATTCCTCTGGAGTGGACAGCCTATTTCTTCTTTGCAAGCTGTTCTTAGTGTGGAAGCTCTGCTGAAACCTGTTCCCTTTGAGAGACTCTTTTGGTATTTGAAATAACAGAGACGTTGCTTCCAACATCACAGTAACTTACAAGTCATTGTAGTATGACAAGCTGATAGACAAGTGGAGGGAGCACACAATAGGAACCAATAAATATGAATTATATAAATGAATCAGTAGATTATATCAAGTGTAAAGTCTGAACTTGGTACTAATGAATCTTTAACTTCTTTCTAACAATTGATACTCTTTCCTTTTAACAAAGAAAAAATTTTGCGTTAGAACCTTTGACAGATGAAAGTATATAGTTAGAAAATTTTCCTGTTTTTCATGGACAGCAATTCAGTTTCTATTTGAAATCTTACTAAGTTACAGTTATAGTTTAAAATAATATATGGCTTAGAGAAGCAGGAAGTAAATGAATGCATGGATGTGGGGAAGTTAGGGAAAAGAATGTGAATGCTGTACATCATCATCAATTAAAATAGGTTGGAGACAATTTTGTGTTGGAGAAAATTTTTTAAAGTGCCTAAAAATGCAGGTTAGCAATTCAATTGAATCAAAAGTCTCTAGGAGTTTGTACAGTGACTCATTTAGTGACTAATCCTTATTAGTAAATGTGTCACTTTTGTCATCTTTGACATAGCAAATTATGAGTTTTATATTACGTTTGTCAGTGTCAGTATAAATTGTCAAATTCCTTTAGCCAAATGATAAAAGTAATTATGATTTTTCCAATGTCATTTGACTTGAACAAAAATCAGAGTGAATGAGATGCTGGTTTTAAATTATTATGGGTACAGTAGAGTACTTTTTGCACATTTTAAGAAATACATGACCACATGAACAGATTTTTAAGACCACATCAGCATCTTGAAAGTGGACTTGCAAGTGAGGGACTTAGAAATTTAGATTGTATTTGCTTCACAATCATTCTACCTCTGAGTGAGATTTTCTTCTTCTTCTTTTTGTGAACTTTGTCCCTGAGTAATTGCTGCCCTTTTCATCTTACATAGTTGATTATCCTGAGTTGGTCCTACCTTACTAGCATTACTGTTCTCCATATAGGTCTATTGTTTAGATTAAAGTTGAGCCCTAGGTGTGAGTTCATTTCCAGACCTGAGTAGTGACTAAGATTATAGTCTTCGGGGTTCATTCAGTCTCTAATCAACCAGTAAACTTGGTCTCTTTCATGATTTCATTTCCTGCATTTTTATGCCACTTTATCTTTTTGAGAGTCGTAAAATTCTAGGATGGTGTATGTAAACCTAAGGTAATAAGATGCATTGAATCAAGGAAGTAAACTAAGGGGATACAAAATGATAGTTTTTCTAAATGCAATGCTACTCCACTCTGTTATAACCCTCAGTCAGAAGGTTCTCAGTTCTCATTCCTCAGGCCGCCAAACATAGCTTCCTCAAATAAGTTCCTAGAGGCAGCCCACTCTGCAAGGGATCCTCCTGTCCAAAGGTACCATATGACTTGGTAGGACCAGGCAAAGAGGTTATAGGGAACTCTAAGGTGGGGATTGGTCATTTTTGCCATTATCCTAGGTACAAAATGAATTATCTCCAAAGCAGGAATGGAAATCAAACTACTCTCAAGAAAAAACAGCCAGACGTAGAGTGTGTATGTCCACTGGACCCCGAGATGCCTGTGCACTAAAGTTTCTCGTCCCAAGAAGACAGAGAGCTATGGCACCAGAGGAGCAGTACAGTGTGGGAGAAGAGCAGCAGCACAGAACCAGAAGTCAGAGTGCTAGACAGAATGGTGGACTTCCCAGCTCATGGAGCAAGAAAGCTAGGTGCCTCTGGGCAGGAAGCTCCCTTATAAAGGGGGTACTTCCAGGCAATTAATTGTGAGAGACAAGCTTGTCAACCTACAGAGCTAGAGCTGAACACGTTTTAGCTGAGGCCTATGGCATAGTGTAGTGAACTTTGGGGCATTTATCAGCAGTGTTCAAAGAGTGTGGTAGAATTGCCTAAGCAGGGTGGAGACTAAGACACGATATGAGTGAGCATCTGAGGACCAGAGAGAGGCATGCCTAGGGACGTGGCTTAAAAGAGACAGCCCTGATGAGAAAACAATATCCTGAGCATTTCTGATCCTGAACCATAAGCTATTAGCTATCCTAATTAAGCTCATAATTGTGAGTATTTTCTGTGAGTTCTATGTGGCCCATGAAATGAATTATCAAATCCAGCAGAGAAGAGAGTGTTGTGGGAGGGTTGGCTAGTGTCAGAATTGGTAACAAGGTTCAAGAATGGAGGCATGTATGACTCTTGCTTCATAAACTAGACCATAGGCTGATAATTGAGTTTGATTCTTTCCTCCTTTTGAACTAAAAGGAAATGAGATAGAACTGCTATGCCATTTTTATAATACCTATAGCTACAAAATGTACATGACTTCACAGATATTACTATGGACATGTCATAATTATGTTTAGGCAAAAGTATCTTGTAATTATAATCTTAGAACTAGTAAATTGATTACAGGTATATTAAAATATGCTAATGAAGAAGTTTTGGGGGTTTTTTTATAAATCATTTTATTGTGGGCTCATACAACTCTTTTCACAATCCATCCATCCATTGTGCCAAGCACATTTGTATATTTTTTACCATCATCAAGTTGAAAATTGAATTGCTAACCTCCACACTTCCACCCTCATTAACCCTTTATAATTTATAAATTATCATTATTTTTTCACGTCTTACACTGACCAATGTCTCCCTTCATTCATTTTTCTGTTGTCCATACCCCTGGGAGGGGGTTATAAGTTGATCATTATGATCGGTTCCTCTTTTCTCACCCCATCTTCCCCTTACCCTCCTGGTATAGCTACGCTCAATATTGTTCCTGAGGGGTTTATCTGTCCTGGATTCCCTGTGTTTCTAGCTCTTATCTGTGCATATGTACATGCTCTGGTCTAGCCAGAAGTGTAAGGTCCTGATAGAGGGGGTGGAGGAGAGGAAGCATTGAAGAATTAGAGGAAAGTTGTATGCTTCATCAGTGCTATACTGCACCCAGACTGGCTCATCTCCTCCCTGCAACCCTTCTATCAGGGGATGTCCAATTGCATATAGATGGGCTTTGGGTCTCCACTCTGCACTCCCCTCATTCACAATGATATGATTTTTATTCTGGGTCTTTGATGCCTGATACTTGATCCTATTGATACCTCATGATCACGCAGGCTGGTGTGCTTCCTCCACGTGGGCTTTGTTGCTTCTCAGCTAGATGGCCAGTTGTTTATCCTCAAGCATTAAAGACCCCAGACACTATATCTTTTGATAGCTGGGTACCTTCAGCTTTCTTCTCCAAATTTACTTATGCACCCATTTTGTCCTCAGCAATGGTGTTGGGAAGGTGAGCATCATGGAATGCCTGGTTAAGAGAACAAAGTATTCTTGCATTGAGGGAGTAGTTGAGTAGAGGCCCAATGCCCATCTAGTAACATAATACTAAAACTATAAACATATGTGCATGAATCTATATCCCCATCATCATATACAAATATATTTGCATATGTACATGCCTGTATTTAGACCTCTATAAATATCCTTGGCCTCTTAGCTCTTTCCCCTATTTCCGTTTGCTTTCCTCTTGTCCCACTATCATGTTCAGCCTTCATTTGTGTTTTAGTAATTCCTCTCAGTTACATTGCCTTCTAAAAGCCCTACTAGGCCTCCTTTACCCTCCTTGTCATTGATTTTAGATCATTTCTTATTCCCTTGTCCCTGGATTGGTTAACACCCACTTCCATTCCTCCACCTCCCCATCTCCCATGCCCTACGCCCTGAACCACTGGTCCTGTTGTTTTCTCCTCTAGATTGTTTATTCCACTTATCTTATCTATATAGACATGAAGAGATAATAATATGCACAAAAACAACATAGACCAAAACAAAGCCATAAAAGAAAAGAAAACAACAGTAACAAAACAGCAACAGCAACAAAAACCAAGGACAAAAAAAAGTAAAAGCCCATAAATAGTTCAAGGTCTGTTTGTTGACCTTCAGGGGTGTTTTCTGGTCAAGTCTGACAGGGTGCCATGCCCTGGCCCCAAAGTCTATTTTTTATGTTCCCCGGGGACTTCATTGCTTTGCTCCCCTTGCTGCTCTGTTGCATGCATTTAGCATTTCGTCCCAGTGTGGTTGGTTCAGATTGGGCACAAGTCCAACACTGTGTCTCTATTGGTCAGTGATGGATGCTGTGTCTTGCGGTTGGGTCAGTCCTATGGTCTTCTCTGTGCATTGGCTGCTCTGATCAGGAATATCATCGTCAGGGTTTGGTGGGCCAGGATGTGCTCCATTCTCTCTCCTTCCCCCTTAGTTTGCTTCTGTGTGCCCTGATCAGACATGTCCCTCTCCCTGAGCTGTAGCTTCAGTGCTTTCATCTGAAGTAAATTCTTCTGGAGGAAGGGAGGGGCAGGGTTGTCCACACAGTTGGGATTGGAGCCGGCCCCACAGACCTCTCTATTGGTGTATGCTTCATGCAGGTAGGTTTAATTCGTGCCTTACAGCATCAGTTGAAGTCTGGTCCTTCTTTCCCTATGGAGATATAAACAATAACCTCCCCTTGGGTGGGTCCAGGTAGCATGGCAGGGGCCTGATCAAATCCAGGGATACATATGGTAGCCAAATAAAAAAGAGAGGGGGAAAAATACATGGGAAGCAGGGGAACAGGGCACTAATGAAGAGTTTTCATTGCGTCAGATGTATACAAAAACCAATACAAAAAATTAACTGCAATTGAATTGATTCTGATTCACAGTAACCTTATATGACACAGTAAAACTATCTCTTTGGGTTTCTGAGATTAATTTTTTAATCATTTCATTGGGTATCATACAACTCTTTTCACAATTCATACATATATCAATTGTGTAAAGCCCACTTATACATTTGTTGCCCTCATCATTCTCAAAATTCGCTTTCCGCTTGGGTTCCTGGAATCAGCTCATCATTTTCCTTTTATCCCTCCCACTCCCTCCCCACTCCCACCTCCCTCAAGAACCCTTAATAATTTATAAATTATTATTTTATCTTATCTTACACTGCCCGGCATCTCCCTTAACCCACATTTCTGTTGCCCATCCCCCAGAGAGGAGGTTATATGTAGATCCTTGTGATCGTTTCCCCCTTTCTACCCCGACTTGGCTCCCAGTATCACCACTCTCACCGCTGGTCCTGAGGGGTTCATCTGTCCTAGATTCCCTGTGTTTCCAGATCCCATCTGTACTGCTGTGTATCCTCTGGTCTAACCAGGTTGGCAAGGTAGAATTGGGATCATGATAATTGGAGGGAGGAAGCGTTTAAGAACTAGAGGAAGGTTGTGAGTATCATTGTTGCTACACTGAATCCTGAGTGACTCATCTCCTCTCCACTTCTCCTCTGCAAGGGATGTCCAGTTGTCTACAGATGGCCATTCGGTCCCCATCATGAGCTCCCCACATTCAGGACTATATGATCCACCCCCCTGCCTTTGGTGCTTGAATCCTGGTCCCCTCAGCCCTGCATGATCACACATGTTGGTTTGCTGCTTCCATGTGGGTTTTGTTGCTTCTGGACTAGATGGCTGCTTGTTTACTCTCAAGCCTTTAAGACCCCAGACGTTATATCTCTCTATAGCCAGGGACCATCAGCCTTCTTCACCACACTTACTTATGCACACATTTGTCTTCAGCGTTTATGTGGGGAAGGTGATCGCACAATGATGGTTTTTGTTCTTTGGTTTCTGCTACCTGATCCCTTCAACATCCCGAATTCACACAGGCTTGTGTGCTTCTTCTCTGTGGGCTTTGTTGCTTCTAAGCTAGATGGCCGCTTGTTTGCCTTTAAAACTCCAGACGCTTATACCTTTTGATAGCCGGGCACCATCAGCTTTCTTCACCACATTTGCTTATGCGCACGTCTGTCTTCAGCAATCATGTCGGGAAGGTGGGTATCATGAAATGACCATTTAGCTGAGCAAGGTGCTCTTGTATTAAGGGAATGCACGCAAGGAGGCCCAATGTCCACCTGCTACCCTACTACTAAACCTATAAATATATGCACATAGGTCTATTTCCCCCATAATCATAAATATATTTACATATGTACATGTCTGTATTTAGGATTCTATGTATGCGCTGCTCCTTTCCTCTATTTCTTTATGCTTTCCTCCTGTCCCACTAGCATGTTCAGCCTTCAGTCTGGTTTCAGTAATTCCTCTGTTACCTTGCCCTTGGTCACTCCCTACCAGTCCTCCCATCCCCTCCCTGGTACTGGTTTTGAACCACTCATTGTTCCCTTGTCCCTGAGTTGGCCAACACATCCTCCCTTCCCCTACCTCCCACACTCTCATGTCCCTCCAGGACCATTGGTCCCGTTGTTTTCTTCTCATATTCTTTGTCCAGCCTATCTTATCTAGGTGGACCTGCAGATATATTAATATGTGCATAAAATTGGGAATGGCTGTGACAGCACCAAAGTGGCACATAAGAACATGTCGATGACAGCAGCAACACTGACAAGCTAACAACCAAAAAAGCCAAAATTTAAAAGAAGAGAAAAAAGGAAAAAACAAAACGACAGAAAAAAAGAGAGGAAAAGAAAAACCTGTTAGTAGTTTGTGGTCTGTTTGTTGACCTTAAGAGTGTTTTACAGACAAGTCTGATGAGGTGCCACGTCCTGGCCCCATAGTCCATCCTTTATACTCCCTTGGGACCTCCTTGCTCTGCTTCCCCCGCCGCTCCATTGCACGCCCCCAGTGTTTTGCCTCGGTATGGTGGGGGCAACCCAGTTGCACATCCCACATTGTGTCTACGGTGCTGTCCCGTGTAGGGCCATGGGAAAGTGCAGGATGTCGCACCTTGCCATGGGGTCAGCTATATGTTCCTCTCTATACATTTGGTCCTCTGAGCCGGGCTGTTGTCCTCTGAGCTTGGTGAGCCCAGGTGTGTTCCGCTCCGTTCTTCCTCCTTCCTTTGTTTCAGCTTCCTTCTGGGTGTGGAGTGGTAGGCCAGTTCCTATCCACACCAGACCATCTATTTTCATTTTCTGTGGTACTCCCTTCCATAGGGGTGGGAGTAGGGGGTCGGGCTAATTCTGGTTAGGGCTGGCGTATGGTACAGTCTCTTTGTGGATTCCTCCACGCGTTATGTTGCCCTCCTGGTTTGGAGTGTCATGGTGAGGTCTGTATGCATGTTCCAGTTCTGTGGGGACACAACGAATACTCTCTCCGGGTGGGTGAGTACCCTTTTTCCCCCGTGCCATCAACTCAGTTTCTCCCCACCCCGCTTCACCTTCCACCTGCCCCCATTCCCCTTCTTTATGCTGGGCTCTCATGTACCTCCTTAGGTGTGGCCTGCCCTTCTTCCAACTATCTATGCTTCCACCCGTTTATTGTGAGAGGTGTTTATTCTTCTATTCCTGGCATGCTGATTGTACTTACCTCAGAGGACTCATGTCATACCTGTCCTTTTGAGTTGGCTTACCTCGCTTAACATGACCCTTTCCAACTCTTCCCATGAAATGATGTGTTTCATGTGATCGTCCGTGCTTTTCAGTGCTGCATAATACGCCATTATGTGTATGTGCCAGAGTTTACTAATCCACTCACCTATCAATGGAAACTTAGGCTGTTTCGAAGTCTTTGAGATAGTGACTTGTGCCTCAATAAACATTGGAGTGCAGATAACTGGTCGTGTTTTATTTGTTGCTTCCACCGGGTATATGCCCAGTAGAGAGATAACTGGGTCATAAGGTAGATCAATTTCCATTTTCTTTAGGTATTGCCAGATTGTTTTCTACAGTGGCTGTACAAATCTACACAACCACCAGCAGTGGAGGAGGGTTCCTATCTCACCACAGCCCCTCCAACATTTGTTGCGCTCTGATTTGCTGATTTGGGCTAGCCTCAGGGGTGTTACGTGGTATCTCATAGTTGTTTTGATTTGCATTTATCTTATGGCTAATAACCTGGAACACTTTCGCATATGCTTATTGGCCATATGGGTCTCCTCCCTAGTGAAAGTTCTTTTCAGTTATTTTGCCCATTTCCTTAGGGGGTTAACTGTTTTACTCTTTTTTTTCGGGTCATGATGTTGTTGTAGATTTTAGTAATGAGCCCTTTGGCCAATGTGTCATTACTAAAAATCCTCTCCCAGTCTATGGGTTGTCTTGTCACCCTCTTGGTGAAGTCTTTCGAGGTGCACAGGTGCTTCATTCTTATTAAATCCCATTTGTCAATTTCCTGTTCACCTGTGTGTGTACCCTTCCCTATTGCAGTGAGCCTATGAGCTCCCTTGGCCAGTGCTCTAAGGTTAGTCCCAATTCCCTCCTTGATGGTCCTGATGGTTTGGGGTTTAACTTTTACATGTGTGATCCACCTTGAGTTTATTCTTGTGCATAGGGCTAGGTAAACATCTTGTTTCATCTTTCTCCATGTAGATATCCATTGTTTCCAGCACCACTTGTCTATATGCTGATGGTTTTATTCTTGGGCTTTCTATTCTTTCCCACTGGTCTGAGTGTCTGTCGTTGTGCCAGTACCATGCTATTTTGACCACTATAGCTGTGTAATAGGCATCAAAATCGGGTAAGGTGAGTCCTCCAACTGTATCTCTCTTTTTGAGGAGTTCTCTTCTAATTCTGGATTTCTTCCCTCTCCATATGAAATTGGTGGTCAGTTTTTCCAATTCTTTGAAGAAGGTTCATGGTATTTGTATTGGGATATCATTGAACTTGTAAAGTGCTTTAGGTAGGATGGTCATCTTTACTATGTTAAGCCTTCCAATCCACAAGCAGGGGATGTTCTTCCATTTTTGGAGGTCTCTTTTGGTGTCCTGTAGTAGGGGCTTATAATTTTCTTTGTATAGATCTTTAGTATTTTTTGTTAAATATATTTGTAGGTATTTCAGTTTGTTCTTAGCTACTGCGAAGGCTTCTTAATGCCCTTTTCCATGGTCCTGTCCCATGTGTATAGAAAACCTACTGACTTCTGTTTATTGATCTTTTACCCTGCCACTCCTCCATATTCCTCTATCAGTATAAGTACTCCAGCTGTGGAGCTTTTGGGGTTTTCAATCTACAGGATCATGTCGTCTGAAAATACTGATAGGCTCACTTCCTCCTCTCCCATTTGGATCCCTTTGATGTCCGTCCACTGCTGAGCCTAAATTTTTAAGGGAGCAAAATGCCTGATCTTTCTTCAGAGTGTCTGCTGTTAGATTCAAACCACTGTTTTTGTGGTTATTAAAAAACTCTCTTACTTGCTGATCATCTATTTTAAACCAGGAATTGTTAAAATTGTTTTATTTAAATTGTTCTTACTGTAATTATGTGAAGACAATATTATCTTTATTTTATAAACAGTACACTCATTACCCTATTTCATGTTATTCCGTGGCCTTGTATTTTTTGTTTTTGCTTTGTTTTCTTCTGTAGGGCATTTCCAGATCATTTATGTAATTAGTTAGTTCTAATTAAACAGCAAGCATTGGTGAAAAGGGGAATGAATATTTATTGTTTATGTCTATTGTGTTGGGCAAGCAATATGCTAGACATTACCCAATAAATTCATGGGGGTAATTATATTAATTAGTATTTTTTCAATGTACAGATGAGAACTGAATGCCAGCTTTGTCAAGTAATTTCTGTAGGATCCCACAGCTGGAAAATTCATTTCTAATTTCATACTCTAAACTAACTACCTGTCTTTCAATCTGGTGCTCTTAAAATAAAAAAGCACAAAACAAATTAAAAAATGCCACCTATATTGCCATTATCTTGCACATAAGTGTTAAACCGGTTTCATTCTAGAAATAAGTGTGTAAAAAACTATGGAAAATTAAATTTCAAGTTTTGTATTGCTAGCAGGGATGAATACAAGAAAGGTTTGAAGAAGTGATTTCTATACTAGAGAAGCTTATAGTCTACTTGCAGAGAAAGGAAGCATAACCCAAACCCATGGACAATGAGTTAATTCTAACAGCCCTGTCTAAGGATTCCCTGTCTGTGAGTCTTTACAGGAGCAGACAGTCTTGTCTTTCAACTGAATAGAGGTTGGTGAGTTTCAACAGGTGACCCTGTAGTTAACAGCCCAACATCTAACCACAGCTCCACAAAAGCTCCTTAAAGAGAAGTATAAACAATAAACAACAGTACAAGAAAGTAAGAATATTTAGAAATTTAAAATTGTGATCTTCATTAAAATGCAAACAGGACTGAAAGGAGACTTTTAAAAATTTTAATAGTATATATTTACAGGCATGTTAGGAACAACTACACAAAAAATCTATATTTCCCTGGTATTAGAGTTTGGCAGATTATGCATTTTAAATATTTCCTATTTATAGAATTTAATATTGTTGCTTCTGGGAGTTCATGGTCAAAGTGCTTTGGAATAAAAAATATATACCATTAAGAAATCTTAAATCAATAGTTGAATAATGGGAAAACACTTTAACATTAAATATCAAGGTTTATTCAATTCAATTAGTCTAGAATATGGAAATAAAATGGTCAGAAAAAGCTATTAGGGAAAAGTTATGGTTCTCCCTTTTCTTGAAAAATTGACCCTTTTACCTTTAAGAGAAAGACTACATATTCCATAAGCCAGAGTTCCTATCATATTTAAATAATCAGTACCACCATAAGAGGAGAAACTCTGATTCATTTGCTGCTATTGAGTCAACTCTTTATAGAACAGAGGAGAACTTCCCCTGTGGGTTTCTGAGAGCCTACATCTTTATAGATATACAGACTATAGCTAAATATATATCGAAAATATATATTTTTCTCCTCCAGAGCTACTGCTGGTTTCAAACTTCTAACCTCCTGGTAACCTGTTAATTCACCAGGGCTCCTCTGGTTGTGTGGGACATTTTATCAAACTAGGAATCTTGAGCTAAAAGTTCCAATCTAGGTTCTGCAACAGAGTAGCAGAGTGATTCTGTATAATCCCTACCCTGCTCTAAATCTCAATTTCTTTATCCCACTCTTGCTTTATCTATCTATCTGTCTATAGCCACCACTTGTCTGTCAGTTTGTCAAATGTGGTGGCTTATGTGTTGCTGTGGTTCTGGTAGCTGTGTCCCTGGTAATTCAAACACCAGCAGGGTCACCCAAAGTGAACAAGTTTCTGCGGACTTTTCAGGCAAAGAACAAACCACAAAGAAGAACTCAGCTGCCCATTTCAGTGGAAAACCTCCCAAAGCCTCATGCATAATTTTGAGACATTGTGAGATATGGAAGGCCTGAGGAATAGAAGCAGAGCATTGTTGGAGATAGTGCCAGAGGATGGGCCCCTCAGGTTTGAGGGCACTTGCAATATGACTGAGGAGGAACTGCTTTCTTGGACTGGAGTTGGCCATGGAGACGTAAGAGGAGTAAAACCTGTGGGATTGGAGCCTTTGGGATTTACATTTGCTGATGGGGCACAACGCAAGGTAAGAAGAAATAGCTGCAACAAATGTGCTAATGATCAGAACTCGAATGTATGACAAATGAATCTAGTAAAATTAGAAGTTGTCAAAAATGAAATGGAATGTGTTAAAGATCCATATCCTACGCATTAGTAAGTGGAACGGTAGTGGCCATTTTGAATCAGAAAATTATATGATTTATTTATGCCAGGAATAATAATCAAGAGGAATAGTTCATTCATTGTCAAAAATGACATTTCAAAATCAATCTTCAAGTACAATGCTGTCTGTGATAGGATTGTGTTTATCTACCTTCAAGGAAGTGTAATCAATACACCCATTAGTCAGGTATATGCACCAGCCATAAAACCTAGTGATGATAAACTTAAAGAATTCTACCAGACTTCAGTCTGAAATTGATAAAACATGCAATCAAGATGCATTGATATTCATTGATGAGTGGAATGCAAAAGATAGAAACCAATAGGAAGGAACAATAGTTAGCAAATATGGACTTGGTTATAGAAAGGAAACTGGGGATTGCATGATAGAGTTTTGCAAGACCAACAACTTTTTCATAGAAAATATCTCTTTTTCAACAACTCAAATGGTGACTTGTGTTAACAAGGTTCTCTGAGGACACTTATGAATATATATATATATATATGTATATATATATATACAGCATGAAGGAATATAGCAACTAATTAGTTCACACAGCAGTACAGATGGCTCAGCTCAACTCACTTCCGTGGAACTGTTAATATACTGGAAGTCCTTCAACTCACGAGAGTTGCTAGGTCCAAGGTCAGCAAGCAGACAGCTGAGTCTTCCCTCTGGCAATGCAGGCAGTCTGCCCACTGGCAGTAAATAGCAGAGGGGGTTACCAACAGCCAGCAGCTCAGGATCTTAGTGAAACAGACCTGGATGGGATATCGAACCCAAGCAATGCAAGATGACAGGATCCACCAGCCTCAAGATGATGTGATATGCACACCAGCAGTGTAGTGAAGTAAGCCTCGAAGGAACCTCAAGCTGTAGCCTCACAAGCCACAGGTTGGCTGTCCCACAGGTAGTGTAGCTCACAAGTTGAGGCACAAAATTAGCTAAAGCAGCCATATACTGGTCCAATCACCAGACAGCAAGAGAAAGAGGGATGGGCCTTGCCGAGCCATTTATCTCTTGCCCTCCAATAAAACTGTGACCTTTTAGATCTCACATGTTCCTATTGGCCAGGTTGGCACAATAAACCTACCGATCACATGACTATACAGACTATATACATAGACTTCTCCAGACAGAATACACAGAAATCAAATTGACTACATATGTGAGATGAAATGAGGCAGAAGCTCATTTTTAGCAGGTAAATACAGACCAGGGACAGACTGTGGAAAAGACCATCAACTGATCAGGTGGAAGCTGAAGAAAATTAGAACAAGTCCATGAAAGCCAAAATATAACCTTGAGTCTATCTCACCGGAATTTTGAGAGCATCTCAAGAACATATTTGATGCTTTGAACACTCAAGGCAGAAACCCTGAGGAGCTGTGGAAGGACGTCAAGAACATCATTTGTGAAGAAAGTAAAATGTCATTAAAAGACGAGAAAGAAAAAAGTACCACAATGGATGCCACATGAGACTCTGAAACTTGCTCTCAATAGAAGACTAGTACAGGTACATTTAAGAAGTGATGAAGTCAAAGAGCAGAGCAGAAATTTTCAAAGGGTAGCTTGAGAAGACAAAGTCAAATATTATAATGAAATGTGCACCTAGAATTCTAAAACCAAGAAGGAAGAACATGCTCTGCATATCTGAAACTGAAAGAACCCAAGAAGATTTTCAAACCTAA
The DNA here is from genome assembly GCF_050624435.1 of Tenrec ecaudatus. Lineage (NCBI taxonomy): Eukaryota > Metazoa > Chordata > Mammalia > Afrosoricida > Tenrecidae > Tenrec > Tenrec ecaudatus. Next base: position 115,153,537 of record NC_134548.1, on the reverse strand, counting down.
ATTGCAATATTGAAAGACTCTGTGGGCTAAATATTGAATGATGTCGGAAGCATCAAAAGAAGATAGAATGAATACACAGAGTCACTGTACCAAAAAGAACAGGTTGATAATCAGTCATTTCAGGAAGTAGCATATGAGCAAGAATCAATAGTGCTGAACAAGGAAATTCAAGCTACACTGAAAGTATTAACCCCTAACAAGACTCCAGGATATGAATGAATTGAAATGTTTCAACAAGCTGATGAAACACTGGAAACATTTATTTGTCAATACTAGGAATTTTGGAAGACAGCTACTTGGGCCACTAACTGGAAGAACTCCATATTTGTACCCATTCCAAAAAAAGGTAACACAAAATAATGTTCAACTATATATCCATATCATTTAAATCAGATACAAGTACAATTTTACTGAATATCACCCCAAAACTGTTGCATCAGTACATTGAAAGGGGACTGCCAGAGGTTCAGGGTGGATTCAGAAGAGGATGTGAAGCAAGGGATATCATTGATGATGTTAAATTGAACTTAGCTGAAAGCAGAGAATACCCAAAAGATGTCTATTTGTATTTTATTGACTATGCCAAGGCACCCGAATGTGTGGATCGCAACCACTTAGGGATAAATTTGAGAAGAATGGGAATTCCAGAACACTTCACTGTGCTCATGCAGAACTCGTGCATGGATCAAGAGGCAGTTGTGCAAACAAAATAAGGGAATACACATTGTATTCTCTCACGGTACTTATTCAATCTGTATGCTTAGCAAATAATCAGAGAAGTTGGACTATATGAGGGAGAATGTGGTATCTGGATTGGAGGCAGGCTTATTCACAACCTGAAAAATGCAGATGACACAAACTTGCTTGCTGGAAGTGAGGAGGAGCAAGATATTCAGCTGTCATTATGGGTCATAACTCAATGTCAAGAAGACCAAAATCTTGACAACTGGACCAATAGGCAACATTATGATAAATGCAGAAAAGGTTGAAGTTGTCAAGGATTTTGTCTTGCTTGAATAATCATTGCTCATGGAAACAGCAATCAAAAAGATGCATTAGGTAAATCTGCATATAAATTCTTTAGAGTATTAAAAAACAGAGATGTTACCTTGAGGAATAAGGTACACCTTGACTAAATGTTATTTTCTATTGTGTGAAAGTTGGCCATTGAATAAGGAAGACCAAAGAAAAAGGAATGCATTTGAATGTGGGGCTGGTGAAGAATATTGGAAGTACCCTGGACTGCTAATAGGACAAACCGATCGGTTTTAGAAGTATGACCATAGTGCTCCTTAGAGGCAAGGAAGGGGAGAGTTTGTCCTACATACTTTGGGACATGTTGTTAGGAAAACCAGTCCCTGGAAGAGGACATCACGTTTTGTAAAGTAGAAAGGTAACCAAAAAAAGGAAGGCCCTCTAGAAGATGGGTTGATACAGTGGCTGCAACAATGGAATCGGCATAAAAACAATTGTGAGGGTTACACAGCAGGATCAAGCAGTGTTTTGTTCTGTGGTGCATGGAGTCGCAATAGTTAGGAACTGACTCAACAGCACCTAACAACAACATATATATAATACAAATTGTATATATATATATGTATTTTATATATATACATACACATTATACACTGTACATACACACACAAGGGGCTTTCGAGTGTGCGTGGAAAATTAAAATATAATTTTCACGATAGTTTTGAAGTTTATATACAAGGAGATATAGGTATATATATATATATATATATATATATATATATATATATATATATAATACAAATTTATATCCTGACAATTTTGCCTAACAGGAATGACATGGATAGTGTTACAGAATGTAGAGATGCTAAAACTGGAGAGAACCTTAGAAATCATCTACTTCAATATATATTATATAACATATATGTGTGTGTTAATTTATATTTAATCTAATCCACATGTACTCATAATATTGTTATATGTGTGCAGGTAGTTTATCTAGATATCTATTCTTGAGTTTCAGCTTTCCTCATTATCAGAGCCACCACATATGAAGTGAGTCGCAAAATTAGTCAGCAGGTAAAGAATTGCTCTCACTAACTTATGGAGACAGGAGTATGATATTACGGTTTCATGAGGCCTAGGAGGTCTCTTGTCCAAAAGTTCTTCCTGATTCCCAAAGTAGCATTAATGTCAAGTTTACTCTTCATGTTAGTTTTCTTTTTTAAGTTGGTTTTGTTGCTGTGTTAGAGTATGATTTTGATGTCCAGTCAAAGGACAGAAAGCATAGGGAGCTGTAACGTTTTAGGCTACAGAAGACATCAATTTATCATATTAATTTATTTATTTGACAGCACGAGAATACTGAAAAGTAGCCCTGGAGTACCAATGGGCAACCCCCCTGAGTCCCACTCTAAGCAAACTTACGACTGAGGAAAAGAAGAGTAATTTTTCTTCCTACTAGAGTGGGTTTATATAAATTGATTTTTTTCCCTGAAAGGGTATTTCGCGGGCAGCAAGGCATTTCTCCGTGGTTATTTGAGAAAGAATAGGCAGGGTATTTTTGAGGACACATGTTTTTATATGTCTCCCTAATTTAAAAGAGAGATTCAACCTCATGGTTTATTGTTAATATCATAAATATATAGTAATCACCATTATAGAAAATTTCAATATTCCATACATTACTACTGATGTCTCTCACTCTCTTTATTTTCTCTCCCCCATCTATAGGATACTTTTCATGTAATTGCTATGCTTTTCTGAAGAAATAAGCAAGGGAGATAATAAGCTTTAGACCATATTTTGTCATTTGGGCTGAAAATTATTTCTGCAATTCATTCATTTTCAAAGTATTCTTCTAATATAACTAAGCTTCTTTAAAATAATTCACCTAGAGCAGACTAATTTTTTCCTTCTTGTAATTTATTAGAAATAATTTAAAAATATATGGCCCCTCACCTGAAATAAATGAGTGTCGGTGTGTTTATTTAGTGACTGTTAGGCATATCACCTTGAATTTAAATTCTTTATCATGTCTAACATAATGACAGCAAGTTTAATGAAGCTAGGTGCTTAATAACTTCACCCTAAAAATAAAGAAAGGAAATTATTTATGACGTGTTTATGTACAAAATATTCAAAATATGGCTGCCTCAAAACATGGCAACTGTCATAGAGTGAGGATAAAATTACAGAAGTATTCTGGTTTAAAAGTGACACTTGGAAGGGAAGGACAACACTGTAATCAGCTTAGGAAAAATGCAAGGGATTAAGTCTCTTTTGGAAAACATTGACTGCGCCAATTCTGAAGCAGGGCAAGCATATTTTCTCTTCAACAACCTTGGAAGTGCAATATAAGCACAGCACTTGGCGATGTGTTTGCAGGATTATGGGACGCACACGTTGAATTCAATTGCTGAAATCTGTTTCTGTCCAGATTAATGAGCGCAGACACAATTTCTGCCATCACCTCTGTTTGGCTATTCCCCCTTAGAGTGTCTGACAAAGACGCAGATGCCTTTCTGAAAGACAGGGGATTTTAAAATGATTTCTAATCTTTCCCACAACTCCCTGTTTGACTCTTTTTAATCTAAAACATTTGTTTGAAGTCTCTGTTTAGTATAGATTCTAGAGTCCACATTCGACATTTATGTTCAGTGAATTTAACTTTGGTCAATTATATGACAAAAATGACTGAAGCAAGAGGTAAGGGGAGAATTAAATGAATTATTTTTAAAATATAGTCTATCATATTCAGTCACATAAATCTCTTGCTACTGTCAATCAAGAGTTTGCAATAAGATTTTCTATGTTTTAAAATAGAAATGATGGAAAGGGGTGGTTTTTCATAATCCCTATCAACTTCCAGAGTCATGAGAAAGAAATGCATAAGGCAAACTAGGTTGCTAACTATGTTTATCACCTTTAAGTCCCACTAAATTAAAATTCAGTTTAAATCTCCTCCCACTACCTCCAAACCAAATCAACATACCAAAGACTATCTCCGCTTCTAGATGAGTTCTTGGATCTGATTTTTCTCAGTTCAGATCCCTGGATATAATTAAATAGAAAAGGTTCAAAAATTTGAGAGATATTAAAGTTCTCATAAAAATTAACCCAGGATGGCAACTAAGTAGCACCCACGGGCAGGACGCTAGAGAGACCAGTGCAAAGGGATCACAGAGTGGGATATCCTGCCCTTTCGGCGTAAAGATAAGTAGACACACACTTATCAAAGTAAAGAGCACAAATGCCTGCCAATAGATTACCTTTTGTCATTTGCCATCGCACAAGCCTGAGGGATGCAGCTCCCCAGCTCAACCCTCAGAAAATCAGAACGGAAGCACATTTAGTGTGCGCCCGGCACCAGGATTCGTAAGAAGCATGTCACTATCCAGGGTTTTCATGTGCTTCATGGAACTCGGATGACAAATCTCATCTCTCCTGTCTCCCCACCTTCTCAAAGGGACATAATTCAGGTTTATAGTACACGATAATCACTTGCTATTAGAGACAGACGAGGCCACGAGCAGACACATTTTGGGGATTCTCATTTCATTAGTGAACGCGTACTATCTGCTGTTTAGACTAGGCTGTATTGTGGGCATAATTAGCTGGGTTTGCAGTTGCTGCTGCCCGCCTCAAACGCACTAATTAACTGTCCTAGCTGGGAGTGATGCATTGCCCAGCAGTAGCGGCAGTGCTGGAGTGTTTGAGTTATGGGCCATAGCCAGAGTCAGGACCTGTTTTCACAGGACGCTAAGAATGACCACGCAAGCTAAAACCAAGCAAAGCAGTGTTCACAATCAATGGGGAAAAAGGACTTTCCCGTGACCCTTAAAGGTTTTGTCAAAGTATTTTTAAAATGTCTTACTCATGGTTATAAATATATCGAGAAAATAAAATAAGATCAAACAGACATTTGTTTAGTATGTTGTCAGTTAAAACATTAGAGACGTTTGAAAATGAAAATATTTCGTTGCTCCAACGCTATCAAGGGTAGCTTGAACAGTGCTGGCTTCGCTAACTTTTCTTGCCCTTTCAAACCTGCCATATCCCTTTGTCTGTTTGATAAGCTTCCAGCATGTTATCCTTTGTATTTACAGTGACATGAAGGATCTTCGAGGTTTCTTTAAAGAGAAACGTTTTGGCACTGGTTTTATGTGTTTGCTGTTCACTCTGCATCACAACCACTTTTCTCACTGAGGTCATAAATGTGCCATCATTGGATCCTTAGCTGCATGTTGGGAATTTGTGGAATAGCAGCAGTGTTAGCATTCTCACAGTCAGCCATTTCTTCTGGAAATTAATGAATGATTGCTTTAAAATTTGGTTTCAGTGTTGTCTCTTCTCACTTCTTTCTTGAATTTCCATATTTATTGCCAACTATTCTTTTGATTATTAATTTTTTGTAAAATGACATGTGGATTTATTAATGGGAAACAATGAGACAACACAAATAAATGCTTTTCTGTCAGTGTATAGACTGAATACAAGATTCATAGTGTCCAATCACCAATCATTTACAGATTTTCAAAAAGGTGGCATGATTAATCACTGATCATGATATATATTTATTACTGAGATTATGATTTATGGAAATAATCCTTGCGTAGTCCTAACAGTTTGTGTTTGATTATTAACCTGAAGGTTAGGGTGAAAACCCATACAGTGGGTCCATGGAAGGAAAGCCTGGCAAGCTAATTTAAAAATTACAACAAAGAAAACTCTGCAGAGCAATTTTCTCCCTTAACTCATGAGTGCCTCTGAGGTGGAACTAAATTGACAACAGTGGGTTTGGTCTTTATACTTGACGGAAGAATTGACACTAAAGTCTGCATTATATACATTTACTAGCAGTTCATGTCGCCTGCTAACAAACAGTTGACACATGTTGCTGGAGGACTGGTGTTAACGAACAATGCTCTAGCCTGTCTAGGTATAAAGAGACCCTCTTCTGTTTTCTCAGGTTGCTTGCTGCTTGCCCATTTTTGTGTGATTTAAAAGCATATAAATCATATTCCACTTTTGCACAGGATCAGAGATAAGGCAAAAGGATGATTTTATATATATATATATATATATATATATATATATATATATATATAAACCAGCAGTAATTTTCCACTATCATTCACCAAAGATTCTATGTGAGATTACAAAGACAGAAGGGTGGGGGACACTTTCTGCAGTTTTTCATTAGTTTAATAAAAGCATCACTAATATCCAGAAAGCAAAGATTCTTTGTATTTAATATTTAAAACATGAACAAAAATGTGTACATTCCCCCCTTATACACTAGCCTCTCTTGCATAAGTGGGAAAATGTGCAAAGTGTTTTCAAGTGTTGCCAGATTATTGTTTTTCCATGAATTGCTACTTGATGTAGTTGAAGATATTAAAAATTGTGTGAGACAATTTACACATAGTCTAAGTACCCCACTGATGCTCTATTGTGAGATTTTCTTACACTGTTTAGTATAAGAATTAGCTGCAATATGTGACACTAGGCAATACATGGAGCTATGAAATTAAGGCAAATTAAACCACCTAAACCTAGCATTAAAAATTCATGCCTAAAGTGTGTTTAAGTCAATTAAGTTAAGATAATGAGTTTTCTGTTAAGGTAATGGGTGTCCATGTTCAATATATTTTACTATATAAAGGGGCATAAACTGCATCTGTGAGGCAGTCAATTTCTTCATACTAAGACTCCAGAGTGACTTAAACTTTTGTTATTACTCACCTAACTCTATTCCTGTTGTTTTTAATCATCTTCGTAAGGCTCCATTCCTGTCTAAATAACTAGAACATGATAGGCGTACTGATTGTTAGATTTACCAAATACAGAATCCCTCTTAGTGACCCCTGGTGACAAAGTGGTTATACTCTGGGAGGCTAATTGCAAGGTCAGCAGTTTGAAACGAGCAGTCGCTGTATGGGTGAAACACGGGGCTTTCCATGGGGCGTTCTACTCCCATGGAGAATTATAGTTTGAGAATGTCAGATTGGGTAGCTCTGAGCCAGCATCCACTGGATGGCAGTGAGTTTTGTTCGATTTCTTACTAATCCACCTGTCACAGATATATCCTTGTAATGTGAGTAGCTCTCCATTACACAGAGGATGAAGTCTAAACTTTTCTAAGGATGTACTTCTAGAACCCTCACTATTTCAACCATCCTACATTTCCAGCTCCATCTTCCTCCTACTGCCATGTATTACTAGTATTGTAGCCACATAAAATGACTATTGATATGGCCACAGGTTGTGTTATGTAGGCTCTTACAATCATGAAGGACTTGAGGGGAAATGCTCTCAGTTCCACTGGATATATTGTGCTTGTTCATGCCTCAAGGCATTTGTATGTGCTGTTTCTTGTATCTGAATGGTTCACATTCATTCGTCTACATGTAGCTCAATATTACTCCTCTCCTCTTGGGCAAGGTCTGTGGCCTGTGGATCCTAATGCAATCTGCGTCCTTCAAGGGCTCCTCTCGTTCAAGAACTAAAGGAATGGTCTCCATTTTGAAACCTGCAGTTATGTGTAGAGTTGACATAACCAAATATGACAAACGGGGTGAGAAACTTATTATCTTATCAGTGCTGAAGGCTATTTGGACAAAATCAGGGTTTCTGTGAGGCCATACTCTCTCCAAAAGTTCCAGAAGAACGCTTTCTCTCACTGTTTCACAGTTTTTGCTGGCCTTCAGCTTTCCTTAGCTTGCAGGTGCAGTTTCATATGGCTTTTTTCCTCACTGGCTGTCTTTCTGTGCCTCTACTTTTCTTTTTTAGGACTCTGCTCAAATTGGATTTGAGGAGCCTTAGTGGCAGAGTGGAGATGAGCTGGGCTGCTAACCACAAGGCCAGCAGTTCAAAGCTAGCAGTCATTTCACAGGAGAAATATATCTTTCTACTCTCATAAAGAGTTATAGTTTCAGAAACCCGGAGGGGTACTTCTACCATCATGTTGAGTTAAGGTTCATCCTAGTGCTATATGAATTGATGTTAATGAGTATGCATGACTCTATACCCAAATAGTGTCACTTTCACAAGTACCAGGAGTGATGACTTCAATATAAATGTTTTGTGACACAATTCATTCTGTAAGATCAACACACACACACAGTGGCATAGAGAGTAAATGTAGGTTAGTGGCAAATCTGGACTTCAAACCTGGGCCTGCCTGATTCCAAAGTTTTCTTCTTTACTATATTTACATTCTTCTCAATATTGCTTACTATCATTGTTAAAAACCGTATGCACTTTCAAACATTACATTCCTAAAGGGCAGGGCCAAGGTCCTACTTATCTTTGAGAGCCAATATAGTTCCAGGGACAATACCTATTACACAGAAGAACTGCCATGACTGCGTGTACAATAAAAATTATAAATCAATTGGTGACCAACTGCCAAATCCACTGCCATAGGGTTGATTTTGACTCATACTCGCCCTAAAGGAGAGAGTAGAACTGCCTCATAAGTTTTCCAAAGTTTCAGTCTTGATAGATGTCAACTGCCATATCTTTCTCACACAGCAGTTGGTGAATCTAAACCACTGGCCTATTGACTGGTACTTTAACCACTCTCCCACCAAGGCTAAAGAGTTGCATCATATTCAGTACCTTGTTGTAGACAGAGTACCATGAAGTCCAGAGAACTGGAGTCATTTTGGCTCAAGCTGATATTTTCTTAAGGGTATAGATGATTGAATGAATTTGTTGTTTCTCATTTTTAAGTTCTGCCTTTTGCACAAGATGATTACCTTACTTTATATCCTGGATTTGGCGCAGGATCAGTACTCAGCCAAGGTGAAAAAATAATTATATTTTCAAAGCTGGTATTCTCAGTTATATAGTAGGAGAGCTTCTTCCCCAAAGATTTGAAAATGTGTCTGGTAATATTGGAAAATATACTTAGTTTCCTTTTTTCTTAAGTCATTATAGCTACAGGGTTCATGCATTAGCTTAATATTTGTTTTCTTTTTCTTGTTCATACTTTCAAAAGATACTGAACAAAAGTCTTAACTTGCTTAATATAGCTACTATATAAATTATCCTGGATTTAAGATTGAAACAATATTTTTAGCCATAATCAATTTCTTGATTGACACTTTTTTAATTAATAATTTTTGGGGGAGATCTTACAAATCCTATAACTATCCATAATCCATTTAATAGTATTAAGCACATTTGTACATATGTTGCCATCACATTTCCAAAATGATTTCTACTTGAACCCTTGGTATCAGCTCTCCCTTTTCCCCTCCCCCCTTATGAACCCTTGATCCATTATATATTATTGTTGTTATTTCGTGTCACAGACGGTCCATTGTCTCCCTTCACCCACCTTTCTGTTATTCATCCCCCTTTAGGGGTGGTGCTATATATACAACCCTGTGATGGGTTCCCCCTTTCCCCCTACCCTGTCCCCTTCATCCCCCTACCCTCATAGTATCGCTACTCCCACTGTGTCTGCAAGGTTTATTTTTCCTGGATTCCCTGTGTGGAGAGCTCTTATCTGAACCAATACATGATTGACACTTTTAAAACGAATTACATGGCAAATATTTTGTACATAATAATATTTCAAGGAAGAAAATCAGGAATTATTTTATGGCTTAGTCTATCTCAACCAAATGTCTTCTCAAATAGCATTTTGACTTCTTATCATTCTCCTTGTTTTTATTAAGAATCTCCCATTTTCTGTGTCTTTTGGTTATTCAAATGTGAACATTCTGAAAACCTGCTATCAGTCTGAAAGCCTCGCTTTTAAAAAATGTCATCAATGCCCATGGAAGCAACAGCCAGGAAATCAAAGTATTGCACTTGTCAAATGTGCTGCAAACCAAACAGCCTAACATATTTAAAAGCAAAGATATCACTTTGAGGACTAAGGTATATCCGACCCAAGTATTTTTGATTGCCTCACATGAATACAAAAGCTAACCAATGAATAAGAAAGACCAAAGAAGAACTGATGGCATTGCATTATGGCAATGATGAAAAATCTTAAACAAGAAGAATAAACACGTCTAAGTTGGAAGAAGTATCACCAGAATGCTCCTGATAAGGCAGGTCTGTGAGTCTTTTTGTACAACATACTTAGGGCTTGTTATCACAAGGAGACAGCCCCTGGAAAGGGGCATTATGCTTGGCAACGTGGAGGGTGAATGACCCTCAAAGTATCGACAAGGCGAATGCAGCAGTAGGTTCAATCATAACAACAATTACAAAGGTGATACAGGACACAGCAGTGTTTTGTTCTGTTGTACATAGAGTCCTTATGAGCTAATGCCAGCTACATGCAGCGTTGGTAGTTCACTAGTAGAATTCTAGTTATCTGTGGCAGGAGACCAGGGTTTCATTTCTTGCTAGGGAAGCTCAAGCACAGCTGTTAGTGCAAGCTCGCCTGCTGTTGGGATGCTAAACAGGTTTCATTGGAGCTTCCAGACTGACAAGCTGGGGATCTACTTCTGATAATCAGCTAAAGAAAACCCTACGTACTACAATGGTCCAATCTGCAACTGAGTATGGGGACACACATTTTTTTGTTGTACATGAGGTAGATTGGATGGCAGCTAACATGACCAGCAAGGATATAGCAGAAGAAAGACAAAAACCGGAAGACATAGTTATCTAGCAGGGCAAGAATAAAATATCAGGATTATGATTTCTAAAACTGACCCCTAAGTGTGCAGGCAGGATGGTTTTCTGTATCTGTTGATGAAGGATCTCAAAATATCCAGAATACTTTTTCTTGGCTGGTAGAAAAACTAAGCTGCATGAAAGAAATGGTTTAGAAGCTTTGTCTCATATGAGTGTTGGCTGAATGAAATTCAATATCTAAGTGTTGACGTGTCTCTATTACTGTCAGCGAAATGTATTAATCACTGCCACATGCCTTACAGCTTCACAAGTCTTTAGTAGAATGCTCTATCAGCCTCAGTTGATGTAGGAATCATACTGAAAGCACAGAAAGCTGGTAATTTATCATTTAGACTTGAAATACAGAGGGAGAGAAGGGAGGGAATGTGGGGGTGGAGAGAGAGAGATTAACTGGTTCAGAAAACCCAGTGCTTATTTGCACTTCTGGATAAAGTGAACATTAATATAAAATACCATTTAATTTTAATACTGGAATAAGAAAGTCTTTCCTCCTTCCCTATCTCTCTTTGAACTTCCTGATTTTATAATTCAAGAAGACTTGAAGGCTATCATATTGATTGAAGAGTTATTCTCATTATACAGAACATTATACATGGAGGCAGTAGAGTGAGGAAATTGAGGTGAAAGTATGTTGACCCCCAGCTGAATACTTTATTTTTTTGTCCATGTAAAAAAATTAAAATCTGATCTTTTCCTTTCTGGTCCAGTTTAGATAAGACAATAACTTGTTCTAATTAACAAATATTTCCCTATATTTTGATTTAAAGGTAGAAATAGAATTAGGGTAGGGTTATTGGTATTTTGTGTCAGGATATTGCAATTTAAAGGAAGCAAGATAATAATATTTTTTAAAACCTTAACAACTAATGTTAACAATAAGTGTGCTATTGTTAGCTACATTGTAGCTTTATACTTGACTTCAATTAAACTTATATTGTTTTCAGTAAGGGTGCTATTTTGAATAAAATATCTGCCCATCAAAAGATATTCATCATAGAAATACATCAAATATTACTTGTTGTATACCAATTTCCCTGTCCCAATTTTAACATTAGCATCAGTTCTATCCACTTTGGTTGTTCTTTTCATTGACTTTGTCTCAGGAGTATGTGAGCTATGTGAACTAACAGTAGAATTTTGTCTACAAACTCATTTAAAATTAAGACTATAAAAGCAAGTTATTTCTATATTAATAAGCATAGTTGCTAAGTGGTTTTTTTTTTCAGTTCATCTGACTTACAAAGATCTCTTATCTTTAAAAATAGGGCAGACTGCAGGCAATGGAGGACAGTGGGAGCCCCAGATCCAAGTACAGGGAACCCACATGCATGGAGTAACCCTCCAGCGATCCCCCCTGATCAAAGTGGAGCGACATGAAGAGTCTTTCTATTGGACAGAGAGCATTGTTAAGTTGATTATGGCAGATGTAGTCAGGTTAAAAAGTAATAGCTTATCATTTTTCTCCCTTTGGAACCATTTTAAAGTTGTTTCAGTTCAAAAAGGGTGAAGGGGGAAATATACCTAAATTAATTAAGTCTCTGGTGAATTCCCTTTGACCACATACCCCTTTGACCATATCCCTTTGAGCAGGGATGTGAATAGCTTTGTTATCATGAAGAATATATGGCAAAGTGGATTATTGCAAATGCAGTTAGGTTAAAATTTAACGCATTGTCATTTGAACTCCCTTTTCATCCATTTTAATTTCTTCTAGTTGTTAATATTTTCTGCTTTCTTTTTGATTGAGGATTTTCTCTGTTTTACTTTGATATTATCGTCAGTCTCTTGGTTGTTATTTTTATTTTTGGTATGTTTTTCTATATATGAAATCCAGGATAGGTAAATCTATTGAGACAGTAGCTGAACTATTAGTTCCTTAGGGGTATAACAGGGGAGGTTAAGGGTAAATGGGGAGCTAGTAAGGATGAGTATAAGAATGAAGAAAATGTCCTATAATTGATTGTAAAACTCTTCTAGGTGTGACTAAACTATTGAATTGCATGATAGGTGAATTATATGCCAATAAAACTGTTTAGAAACAAATATTTAAGTAAAAATATCTAACATAGATCCAGACAGAAATAAGACAGGGATTTGAATAAAGGCAGTTTTGGAAGTAATAATGGCTAATAAAAAATAGTGCAGACTAAAACTTATCCCATTCTGGCAACCAGAAGAGCATGGGAATAGTTCAGTAATCATTCAGAAGAGACAACGAAGAGATCTGTATTGTGGAGTTTTTGACTAAACATTAACCCGGTTAGAAAAGACTATTATAAAACCATGCTGATTCTCACTCATTCTAAATGATTGTGAGCTATAGTAGAAACCCCCCAGATGTACAAAATGCTATTTAGTAATCCTCAAATGGAGAATGGTAGCTTTTTCAATCAACATACTTCAGCTCAGTATTAGCCTTCTGAAGGGGGAATCAATATAGTGTGGTATTTGTGGGTAGATAGAAACAAGATTATTGGAGCAGAATGAAGAATACAAAATAAGACCCAAATAATTTTGACAATTGATTTTTTTTACTAAAAAGTAAAAGCAAGTCAAAGGGAGAAAATACAGGATGTTCACTAACTGCATATGCATAGGCTTAAAAAAGAAATGGACAGAAATAAAAATTGCAACCTAAACGTCACATCTTATATGACACTTAATTCAAAATGGATTACAGTTGTAAATATAAATTGTAAACCAGTAAAATGTTTAGGGAAATTCTGTTTCATTAAAATTAAAACCTGTGCATTATGCAAAATTATCAAATAAAAGCAAAGGCAAGCCACAAAGGGAGAAACAATTACATGTAAAGCATATATGAAACAAAGAGTTGCACCCAAAACATAATAAATAACAAAATCAAGGGTGGAATATCAAATCTATTAGATAATGGACAAAGGTTGAAAAACAAACAAAGAAACACCCTTTCATTGCTGAGTTGTTTCTGACACCCAGTTCTGACACCCACTGAGTTGTTTCTGACACCTGTAGACAGAGTAGAACTGCCTTTATGGGTTTCTAAGACAGTAAATTTTTACTGGAAAAGAAAACATTATCTTTCCCCTTCAGAACATTTGGAGGTTTTTTGGTTTTGTTTTGTTTTTTTAGTTTAATCATTTTATTAGCGGCTCATAGAAGTCTTATCACAATCCATACATACATCCATTGTGTGTTGAGCATATTTGTACATTTGTTGCCATCATCAAATTCAAAATATTTGCTTTCTACTTGACCTCTTGGTATCAGCTCTTCATTTTTCCCCTCCCTGCCTGCTCCCTCTCTCATGATCCCTTAATAATTTATAAATTATTATTATTTTGGCATATCTTACACTGTGCGATATCTCCCTTCACCCACTTTTCTGTTGTCCATCCCCACAAGGAGGAGGTTATATGTAGATCCTTGTAATCGTTTCCCCCTTTAAACCCCACCCTCCCTCCACCTTTCTGGTATTGCCACTCTCAGCACTGGTCCTGAAGGGATCATCTGTCCTGGATTCCCTGTGTTTCCAGTTCCTATCTGTACCAGTGCACATCCTCTGGTCTAGCCAGATTTGGAAGGTAGTATTGGGATCATGATAGTGGGGGGTAGGGCAGGAGGAAGCATTTAGGAACTAGAAGAAAGTTGAACGCTTCATCGGTGCTACACTGCACCCTTACTGGCTCATCTCATCCCTGTAACCCTTCTGTAATGCGACGTCCAGTTGCCTACAGATGGGTCTTGGGTCCCCAATCTGCACTTCCCATCATTCACAATGAATTTGGTTTTTTTTGTTGTTGTTCTTTGATGCCTGTTACCTGATCCCTTCAGCACCTCATGATCACACAGGCTGGTGTGCTTCTTCCATGTGGACTTTGTTGCTTCTGAGCTAGATGGCCGCTTGTTTTCCTTCAAGTCTTTAAGACCCTAGATGCTATATTTTTTGATAGCCAGGATCCATCAGCTTTCTTCACCACATTTGCTTATGCACCCACTTTGTCTTCAGATATCGTGTTGGAAAGATGAGCATAATGGAATGCCAATTTAATAGAACAAAGTATTCTTGCATTGAAGGAGTACTTGAGTGGAGGCCCAATGTCCATCTGTTACCTTTATACTAAACCTATAAATATATGCACTTAGATCTATTTCTCCAATATCATATATAAATATATTTACATATGTACATGCCTGTATTTAGACCTCTATAAATGCCCTTTGCCTCCTAGTTCGTTCCTCTATTTCCTTTTGTTTCCCCTTGTCCCACTATCATGCTCAGCCTTCATTTGGGTTTCAGTAATTCCTCTGTTATATTAGCCTTGATCAAGCTCTACCAGGCCTCATCTGGAGGTTTTTAGCTGGCTAACTTTTCAGTCAGTAGCCCCAAAGGCAAAGGATAAGAAAAGACATTTTACCATAGAGGATACATAGATAACAAAAAAAGCACTTGAAAAGATGTTCAACTTCATTAACCATTGGGAAGAATCAAATTAAAGCTACTTTGTGATAGCACTACGCATTTCTCTGAATTACTAATATAAATATACTGACAGTACCAAATGCTTGTAAGAATCGCGGGGGGTGGGGGGATAGATTACATACATTGACAGTGGGTATAAAAAAATCGTACAGTAACTCTGGACATTATTTGAACAGTTCTTACAAAGTTACACATACACTTAACTACATGGCCCAGCAATCTCAATCGTCTGTGCTTTACTTAGAGAAACACAGACATATGTTTATATAGCGTCCTACATAGAAATGTTCATAGCACCGTTATTTGCTCTGAGCAAATATAAACTAAATGCTTTATAAATGGTGAATGAATTGTGATGAAAACCACTAAGCATTAAAATAGATAGTGCTATTGCTATACAAACAACTTCAATGGATTGCAGGACAAATATGTGAGAAAAAAAGAGTTTCTGAATTTACCTACTTTATGTTTCTATCTCTTTAAGATTTTCAAAATCACAAAACTGTAGTGATGGATAGTATAGCCCTGGTGGCTTATTGGTTAAATGTTGGGCTGTCAACCACAAGCACAACAGTTTGAAACCATCGGCACTATGAGGGAGAAAGAATGAGGCTTTCTATTCCTATAGAGTCACAGTCTCAGAATCCCACCGAGGCAGTTCTACACTGTCCTAGAGGGGCACAATGATTCGGAGGCAGTTGATGGTCATTTCTTTGAGTTTATAGTGATGAATGTTGACTTTATCAGTGGTTTCTGGGGACAGGGATGCTGGCATTATGTTAGTATATAGGGATGTTGTGAGGCAGTTTCCTTAGGATGAGAGAAGAGCTCAGGATTCTGATTATCATGGGGATTATATGTGCCTTTATATGTGATAATATTTCCCAGATTTACTCACCAGGAAATGAGTGCTTGCAAAAGTAGTTGCAATCTGAATAAATAATGTAGATACATTAATAGTTTATATCAATGCCAATTGTTGGAGGAAGCAGATAAAGGGGTACAAAAGAAGTTTTTGTATTATGTATAAAATATTATAATATAAATGAATTCATGAGTAAATGAATGAATGCAGGAAGGAATAAATAAAGAGACCTGAAATTAAACTGAACTGTTGCAAGTGGCAATGATGTATTAATAAAGAAAAGGAAGGAAAAAATAACATTGAAAAGGGTGTATTTTGTATTTTTTCTTCTTACTTGCAGAAGATCTTATGCCATAGTCAAAGCACCAGATCCATTGATTAATGGGATTTCAGAGGCATCAAAAATAGTAAATTTTTTATACAGTGTTTCTACAGCTGACACAGGAAGGTCACACATAGGCTTAAAGATTCACAAAACTTATAGTTCTTTGCAAGAAATCCCAGCAACAACATGGTCTATAAGCCATTTGTTTAATTCAGACTCAAATATTTGGTGAGCAGGAGTGGTCCTTTGGGGCATGAGGGGAGAGAAAGGAATACAATGAAATTCCACCTGATGCCTCAGTATTTGATTATTGTCTTTTGGTGCTATTTATAATAAAAATTTAAACACAAACAACTAATTTTTCTCTTCCTTTCAAATAATTGCTGAAATTATATGGCTAAGAGAAACATTTATTTAATGCATACGACTGGACAATATTTCTGTTATATATGATTTGAAGCTGACTGTATGGCAACAAACACAACCAAAGAATCTCTTTTAAAATAGAATATTGTTTATACACTGCAATGAGCATATCCTTTCAATAGAAGTGATTCGGCTCTCTTGCCCATCTGTCTGGAGGTTCTATATTATTATTTGTCTCCAAAAGTTTATGTGAAACCAAAGATTTGGGAATGGGCGTCAAAGGCAAAAGGAATGGTGACTGCCACTGACCTGGGATGAGAAATGCTGGCATTCAGATGGGAATTTTAGGCTTAATAGTAGGCAATATAATCTCAGAGACATGGATGGTTCCACGGTAGAATTTTCATCTCCTTTGTGGAGATCTGCTTCCTTTATCAGTTGTGGACTCCCCGCGACTCTAGGGCCAAACTCAATGGCATATAACAACAATAAATCTGACATTATTTCAACAATAAATCTAACATGATTTCAAAATAAATGCGTAATTCCCACACTTCAGGGAAGTTTTCAGCTGTGTTTATCAAGAAAACATTGTATACAGCTTTTGATAAAATGCAGCATGCACCCAAGCTATTAACTCGACATTCACTTATTAAATGACTATTACATGTCAGTCACTCTAACAATCATTGCATGTTACCTGATAAATAAAATACACAAGGTCCCTGCTCTCATGAGGTTCAGAATCCAGAGGAAAAAAACAAGCATTAAAAATAGCAACAGAACCAATATTTTACTTTTTATTGAATAAAAACTGTGTAAAGACTGTGATGTAAACTATGTGTGTTATGAGGGAAAGTGACATGAGGGATATGAAATATGATGGTCTCTTTGAGGAAGGGGCATTTAATTTGGGTAGTTATTAGCCAGATGAAGGTGGAATGGACATGGGGGCTATTTCAAGCCAAGGCAAGAGTATGTTCAAAAGCCCAGAGATAGCAAAATCTTAGAGAATTCAAGGAAATATAATAAATGGGTCTGGAGGGTAGTAAATACCAGGAATAGTAAATAGTGGTTCACAAGATAGGCATCGACCATATCAGGCCTAGCCTTGAAGGTCATGGAAAATACCATGGATATTCTTATAAGTGCAATAAGAAGTCATCAACCAACTTTAGGTAGGAAAAGGGCACCATGAATTTTTTTTTACATTTTATAATGTTTGCTCTGAATATTCTGAGGCAGGTATAAAATAAAATAAAACTGGAAGCTCTTTGAAAATCTATATTTGTGCTATTTTCTCAAATCTTAATATTATAGAATAGCACTGGGTTGCTCACGAGGCTTGGTTTCCCATGATTTTATCATGAAACTGTGAGCAAGTAATAAAGAACACTTTAAAAAAAGACCAA
This sequence comes from Tenrec ecaudatus, assembly GCF_050624435.1. Taxonomy (NCBI): domain Eukaryota; kingdom Metazoa; phylum Chordata; class Mammalia; order Afrosoricida; family Tenrecidae; genus Tenrec; species Tenrec ecaudatus. The sequence continues at coordinate 115,135,466 of NC_134548.1, read as the reverse complement.
AAACCTTCAAATGTATTTAGTCCTTATGCTTTTCAAACAGTCTTATCTATTTTGCTATTTTGCCTCACAACGACTCCTATAGGTATACATAACACATTTTATCATCACTTGGAAAAAGGCTGTAATCAAGCAAAAAAACTGTACAAAATTATGCAACTACTTAGTGGTTGCTAAGGAATGAGAGCGTGTATTTTTTCCTTATTCAGCCTCTTTTCTCATCCAACAAGCTGTTTTCTACATGATCGATCCATATAATTTTCTTTATCAGTCTAATACACGTAATGATCTCTCTCAGGGCTATTAAAAAGAGGAACTGTATATTATAAATGAGATAAAAGACATGGGAGAGGTTTTAAATATACAAAGTACTATCCAAAAAATGTTATTGTTATTAGATGCCTTCCGGTCAGTTCCATCGCACATTTACCCTATGTCCAATGGAGTGAAATACTGCCAGGTCATGCACTGTCCTCACAAATGCTATGTTTGAGCTCATGGTAACAAATTATTTTGTTGAGTACCTTCCTCTGTGTCAATTCATGTGTGTCTTCCATGATGTCAATTCATCTACCTCTTGTTCACAGACCCTCTACTTTACCAACCATTATGTCCTTTTCCAGAGACCAGTCCCTCCTGATAATGTGTCCAAGGTATATGAGACAAAGTCTTGCCATCATGACTCCTAAGGAGTATTCTAGCCATAGTTATTCCAGGGCAGATTGCTTTGACCCCCTGAGAGGTCTTCCTAATATCAAGAGTCAGGGCAGTTCAAAATCACCGGGAAAGGCTTTTCACACCTGCAAAGAGTTGGAGTCTTGGAAACTCACAGGTAGAGGTCTACCATGTTCAATAAGGTTATTATGAGTCAGAAATAACTCGCTAATACCAGTGACCTTATTTGTGTTTTTAAGTAAATTCAATATTCTCCCCCAACACCATAATTCAAATGCATCCATTCTTCATCAATCTTCCATATTTATTGTCCTGCTTTCAAATGCATATAGGGTACTTAAAAACACTATGGCTTGGGTCAGGAGTACCCTGGTCCTTAAAGTGATATTGTTGCTCGTTAACATTTTAAAGAAATCTTTTGTAGCTGATTTGTCTAATTAAACCCATCATTTCTTTTTTTTTTAATTTTTCATGCTGCTTCTGCGAGGGTTGATTGAGGATACAAGTAAAACAAGAAACTTCATAACTTCGATCTTTTCTCCATTTATCAAGATGTCTATTACTCTAAGTTTGAGGATTTGGGTTTTCTTTACAGTGAATTGTAATCCAGACTGAAGGCTGTTCTTTAACCTTCATCAGTAAGTGTTGTTTCAAGTCTTCTAGGTTTTCAGCAAGCCATGCTGTGTCTTCTACATATTGCAGGTTGTTAATGCCGCTGACTTCTATGCTGATGCCACATTCTTCTCCATATTACCCGACATCTCAGAATACGTGTTCAGCATGTGCATTGCATAAGTAGCATGAACGAATAAAACATTCCTGGTTGTAAACCATGTAGTATTCCTTTTTTCTGTTAGAACAAATGGATCTTGGTCCATGTACAGTTTCCATAAGTATACAACGAAGTGTTCTGGAATTCCAATTCTTCTCAATGGTATCCAGAGCTTGCTATAATTCACTCAGTTGAGTGCCTTTGCATAGTCAATAAAACAAAAGTAAGCATTTTTCTGTTATTTTCTGCTTTCAACCAAAATCTGTCTGATGTCAACAATGATATCTTTGTTCCACATCCCCTTCTAAATCTGGCTTAGATTTCTGGTACATCACCATTAAGCACCGCTGCAATCATTTATAAACTATATTCAGTAAAATTTTACTTGCATATCATAGTAAAGATATTTGTTAATTTTCTCATTCTGTTAGATTTCCTTTGTTTGGAATGTGCACATACACGGATGGCCAGATAGCCGTCTTTTAAATTTCTCGCCCTAGGCTAATGCTTTCAGCCCATCCTCAATGTGTTGAAATATTTCAACTGTTCTTAGGTCAATTCTTGGAGTCCTGTTTTTTGTCAACACCTTCATTGCAGCTCGGATTTGTTCCTTTAATATATTAGTGGTCCTTGTTCACATGCTATCTTTTGAAATGATTGAATGTCAACCAATTCCTTTTGGTAAGGGACTGTGTCTTCCTTCCACCTTCATTTGATGTTTCCTACATCATTCAACAGAATCTTTCAATTTACATCTTGAGACTTGATTTTTTTCTTCAGTTCTTTAAGTGTTCTTACCTTTTTATTTTCACATTTTACTGTAAAAACTTTGTCTTCTCAAGGTGTCCTTTGAAATTTTCTGCTCAACTCTTTAACTACATCATTTCTTCCATTTGCTTGAGCAAGTTTGTTGTTGAAGAGCAAGTTTGAGTCTCTTCTGACATCTATTTTGGTCTTTTCTTTCTTTGCAATCTTTTAAATAACCTTTTGCTTCCTTGATGTATGATGCTTTTGATACCATTCCATGACGCTCCTGATCTTTGGTCATTTGGTGTTTAGGTGTCAAATGGGTTCTTGAGATAATTTCTAAATTCAGATGGGATTTATGCATGGTCCTGTTTTAGCTCTCATGAATTTGTTTTAATGTTTTTCAGTTTCAACCTGAATTCACAAATGAGTAATTTATGGCCTTGTTTTGCCGGGTGATACTGAACGTTCCAGCATTTCTTTTTACAGGTGTAGTCAGTTTGTTTTTGGGTATTCCATCTGACCAGAACTATGTGTAAAGTCACTGTTGATGTTTCCAGGAAAAGGTATTTGAAATGAAGAAGTCGTTGTTCTGGCAAAATTATATTATATGTTCATCATTTCTATTATAAGGCCATATTTTCCAACTATAGATCCTTCCTCTTTGTTTCTAACTTTTGTATTTCAAACACCAGTAATTATCAATGCATTTTGATCGCATGTTTAATCAATTTCAGAATGAAGGCATTGATGAAATTCTTCAATTTCTTCATCACTAGCTTTTTTGGTTGGTGTATAAATTTGAATAATACTTATTCAAGAATAACTAGATTTCCTTGTAGGCATAAAAATATCATATGATCACAGAAAGCATTATATTTCATGATAGATCTTGAAATGTTCCTTTTGATGATGAATGAGATCCCATTTTTCTTGAACTTGTCATTACTGGCATAGTAAACGATATGACTGTTTGATTTAAAATAGACAATATTGGCTCACTTTTGTTCACTACTGCCTAGAAAATAGATCGCTGGCATTCTGATAAATTTTAGATGACTTCTAATTTATCTAGGTTCATAAATGGTAAGTTCTGTTGTCTAATTGATGGATATTTATAGCTGCTTCATATCATTTTTACTTGTACACTATCAACAAATAAAAGTTTCAAAAGTTTTGTTTCATCCATATCATGCTTATTTGAAGAGACAACTCTTCTCTTGAATGCCTTCCAACCCGAGGGCTTATTTTTCAAGCACTTATACATTGTCCCATAATGCTCCCCTCAGGACAAGTGGTGCTACCAGGAGGGGGAGCGGAACGTGGGTGGAAAGGGGAAACCAATTACCAGTATCTACATATAACCTCCTCCCTAGGGGACGGACAACAGAAAAGTGGGTGAAGGGAGACGTCGGACAGGGCAAGATATGACAAAATAATAATTTATAAATTATCAAGGTTTCATGAGGGATGGCGAAGTGGGGAGGGAGGGGGAAAATGAGAAGGTGATGTCAAGGGCTAAAGTAGAGAGCAAAGGTTTTGAGACTGATCAGAGCAACGAATGCAGAAATGTGCTTTACACAATTGATGTATGTATGGATTTTGATAAGAGTTGTATGCGCTCCCAATAAAATGAATTTTTTTAAAATAAAAAAGTTTTTGTGGCAAAAACCCCAATAAAACAATGTTCTACTACTGTTCATATGTCTTCAGTGGCTAATATATCAGAAATGAACCACCTATTCCTTCTTCTTAGTCTATCTTAATTTAGAAGCTCTACTGAAACCACATTAAGTGTCTATGTGTGAATGTGTGCATTGCTCTGATTCCAAAATTCCACTTTGTAGTATAAACTTAGGTCTTAGTTATTTAATGCTGCTACAACAGAAATGTGAGCGCCATTAACAAACAGAAATTAGTTTTCTCACCGCTTACATTCTTTTACTGTTCCTGGGGAAAGTCCGTGTCTTTTTAGTTTCTGTCTCCTGACTTGTCCCCTAAAGATCTCCATATGGCTTTGTCTTCATCTTCTACTCTTTGCTTGCTTGTTGGTTCAATCTTTCTTGTATCTCAAAAGAGATGGACTCAATACACATTTTACATGAATCATGCCTCATTAACATAATAAAGAAAAGCCCATCATAAATGGAATTATAATCATAAAGTTGGGATTTTACAATATATATTTTGAGGGTAAACAATTCAGTTGCTAACAATAAAAATAGGTTCATATTTACACCAAGACATGTAAAAAGTCTTGTTGAAATTTATTTATACTAATGAAAATTATAAACAAAACATTTCAGTAATACAATAATCACATTAACCTAATAACTCACTACCATCGAGTCAATGACCCTACAGGACAGGGTAGAAGGATCCCTGTGAGCTTCTGAGACAAACTTTATACAGGAGTAGAAAGCCCTGTCTTTCTCCCACAAATAATTACTTTATTTACTGAAAATGTATACAATGGAATAGCATTGAAAAGCCAACACTACTTCATGCAACAATAAACATCAGCGGTTCTCAATCTGTAAGTCACGACCCCTTTGGGGGTCAAATGACCCTTTCACAGCTGTCTCCCGATTCATAACAGTAGCATAAAAAAACTTTTAAATATATAAAAGTAATGATCAGTTAGCCCAGATGAGAACACACCAAGTTTCTAGGGAAATATAGATGTAACATAATGTTTGACAAGAAAGGCAGATAATTCATCTAACTTTATGTATGGTATTTATTGTGTGTGTTTTTCTAATTATTTTGTAAATATTTGCCCAGCTAAATAATTGCTAGTAGCAATCTTATGAAGTTGGAATCAATATTATTATCCCTATTTAACAGTTTAAAATATTGAGGTCCAGAGGAGTTATCTGATCACCAAATGTGGCACAACTACTGTTAGGTTTTGTGGAGTTTGTTTCAACAAATAAGGACACTGTGTGACAGATTAGAACTGAATTTTCTAGGTTGTAACCTTGAAAGTTGTTACATGATATCTCAATCATCTCATACAAATGTAATAGCTGGACAATGAATAAAGAGGACCAAGGGCGAGCAGATGCATTCTACAGTATTGACAAACTATATTGAAAATACCATGGATTGCCAGAAGAATTAACAAATCTGTCTTGGAAGTAGTATAACCAGAATTTTTCTCAGCTGGAAGGATGTCAAGACTTCATCTGGCATACTTTGAATATATTGTCAGGAGTCACCAGTCCCTGGAGAGGAATAATGTGCTGAGTAAAGTAGCTATAGAACAAAAGGCAGACCCTCAATGAGATGGATTGGCACAGTACCTTCAATAATAGATTCAAACATAGAAATGATTGTGAGAATGGCGTGGGACTGAGCAGCATTCACTTTCGTTGGGTTGCTATGAGTCAGAACTGACTTGAAAGCACCTAACAACAGTCACAATTTTTATGGGAGCAAACCTTTCTCCTGCAGAGCCACTGGAGGAGTTTGAAGTAACTATCTTTCATTTACCCAGAGAGCCCTTAGCCATTGCCATGAGGGCTCCTTGTTAGGCAGTAGAAACAGGATCAAATCCAGACAGTGGGTTTCTGGAGTCCATGTGTTAACTATTATTATGTGCTGATTTTGTCACCATCTGTTTGACTCGAAAACTGTTGCAAGCATGCATAACTTTTTTAGATTATGAATACATATTTGACTAAGAAGTCAATAAGATATTGGAAACCAAATAAGTTATGTGGCCTGTGAACAAGGGTAAGTTAAAAATATTGCGAATCGGGTTCGAGTTCATAGAGACAAAGATTTAAATCAGACAAAATAGGTTTAAACATGTTTTGGTGATCACTGGATGGTTGGAGCCAGGTTATCTTAGTAATACACTTAGTTTCCTTTGGGTGTCTTCAAAGAAGGACACCCAATCATAATAATGGCTTCTGAGAAACCAGTTAAGCTCAAGGCATAGGGGATAGCTCAGAAGTCAACTGTGTTCTGGGATTCTCCAGAGATCATCGTCATAGAACTTCTTGAAGGATGGAGGACAATCTGTTTTCAATTTTTTTGAAGTTTTAAGAAAATTGAAAAATGCATCGGTAAGTAAAAGACCAGAAAAATTGCACAGAGGAGTTTGTTTGCTTGTTTTACCCTATCACAAAAATGCACTTGCTCATTCATTGAGAGTAGCAAAGAAAATAATTTCTTGTCCAAACTACTGAAGGCCCTTGTCTGAACCCTTTATATTTCTTTTTGCTTTATATTTCTTTTTGCTTCCCCAAACTGTAAGAACATGGGAGAAACAAAATTGTATCCATTGTTAAGTGCCATCAAGTTGATTCCAACTCATAGCAACCCTATGGACTTTCAAACAAAACACCGCCAGGTCCTGCACCATCCTCACAATTGTTCTTATGTGTGAGCTGTTGCTGCAGCCACTGTATCAATCCATCTTGTCAAGGGCCTTCCTCTTTTTTACTGACCCTCTATTTTACCAAACATGATGTTCTTCTCCATGTTTTCCTTCCTGACCACATGTCCTAAGTGTGTGAGCCCAAGTCTCTCCATCCTTGCCTCTAAGGCGGCAGTTCTCAACCTGTGGGTGCCAACCCCTTAGGGAGTCAAATGACTCTTTCACAGGGGTTGCCCTCTTCATAACAGTAGCAAAATTACAGTTATAAAGTAGCAATGACAATAATTTTATAGTTGGGGGGCACCACCACATGAGGAACTGTATTAAAGAGTTCTGACAGTAGGAAGGTTGAAAACCACTGCTCTAAGAAGCATTCTGGCTATACTTCTTCCAAAACAGATTCTTTTCCTAGTCTATTTGGTAAATACCCAAAACTGCTGTTTTGGCATGGCATAAATATAAGAGCTTAGGATTTTGTAAGGGAAAAGTTAGAGAGATGGAAATACCACCTTTATAATGTGTAGATGTACTTGGAAAATATTTCAAGAAATAATAACTTCATTTTTATTATATCAGTAAAATTTTCTGTTATTGTAACAATACATTTTTACTAACCTTGGTATTTGTGAGAAAACTACATATACAAGGATGATTGAATGTACAAGTAATTTAGGTCCCAGCTTCTTTAGATTTAAAGTATGAGGACAGTGAAAGGTTCATCAGTTTGAAATTAGTTTTTAAATGATGTCAATGTATTTCAAAGCAATTTGAGAGGATTAAGGGATAATGTGGATTTGCCAAGTACTTTGAAATACCAAGGAACAGTGAAGGCATTTGTAGAATTACACAGTATATTAAACAGTCCAAGTGTGGCCTTTACTTTTGGAACTAAGTTATTGACTGGAATAGTAATTTATACCAAATACCATAGCAGAAATTACATTCTGAATACTTTAAAATGCTGTAACTTTGTTTACTTTAAGAATCTGTTTGTTTGTTTTTAACAATTTCTCCGAGATACAATTCATATATCACTTATTTCACTAGTTCAATCACCTTCATAGGAATTGTGTAGCCATCACTATAATTAATTTCAGCACATTTCTTCTTCTTTGTGCTCATTGTTGTTAGCTCCTCATTTCCTGCCAGCTTCTCCTGTCATGTACTGGCACAATTATACATTGAGTCAAGAGGGAGATCACTGACAAGGTGTCACATTTGGCCAAACTACAACTGCAGTCATCCACCCTGCAATGTACGCTGGCCTTCCCATCTCTGGTCCCTAGTAAAAGGGGAGTTACCAGTGGCCTTGTCCACATAGTGGACCCTACAGATGGGTTTTGGACTTCCACTGTCATCTGTGGCCTTCTGAGAACCAGATGAACACTCTAAAAATTGAACTGATGACATTGCAATTCATTTAGCACTATTTACTGCTTTGAGATAACCATTTAAGATACTGTAGACTCTAGGACTTAGAGAGAGGAACAGGGATAAAAAAATAGCCAAACGGTGGAATGATTAAACTTCCACCCTCATTTTAAGAGTGATTATGTTTTCTCATTTAAAGTGTAAGTATTTGAATATTTTGCTTCAATAAAGGGTCATATGCAGTGCTGTGGAGGACCACCCTGAAGATACATTGCAGGGAGAGCAGCTGGTCTGAGTGGCTTACATAGGGACAAATCAAGAGGGGAGTGCAAAAGAGCAGCAATAGGAGCGAGCCATGAATTCCCTGAGGAATCCTGATTGTAGAATTCTGATTTGGGGTGGATAACACTTGACACAGCATCTGAACTGGTTGCGTGTTATTCACAAGGTGGCCATACAGAAAGTTTAAAAGTGTAACCTGGTTGGGTAGGGGGTGGAGGGGGAGCACTAGTCCATTCCATCCCTGACTACTGAAGAGCAATGGGGGCTTGTCGGATGTGCGTGTATTGGACATGAATGCTGAGGACTAAAAGGGTATAAGTACTGTTAAGTAAGTGGTCCTAGGATATGTAACCCTGAAAGAAAAGGGGATTGGACTGATGGATTATAACAGGCCCTGCTCACTAATTAACAGAGATATTCATCTGCTCTGAGACAGGATACCAGCTAAACTTGGAACAATTTGTATTCTCTCTCTCTCTCTCTCTCTCTCTCTCTCTCTCTCTCTCTCTCTCTCCCTTGTTTATCAATATGATAAGCAGAATAAGCAATCCCAAGTAGACAGTGGCAAGACTGACTGATAGTTCCTGGGGGATACAAGAGAGGAGGAGTTGGGGAGAGGTGAGCAGTGAGCCAGTAACAACAGGGACAGGAGAAAAGCAAGGGTTCTAATATTTATGGTGAGCAGAGTATAGTGTTTGGCCAATTGAAATGTATCTAAGATGAAATACTGAGAAGTGAGCAATGGGTAACCATGATGGTGGGGGAGGTAGAAAGAAAAGAGAAAGAGGGAAAATGAGAGAATATATATATATATATATAGAAAGTTGGGGGAAAATGGCGACCTGACAGGACTCACGTGTCAGGAGCTCCTGCTGCCAGACCAGAAAATTGAGAGGTATGGCAAAGGAAACAGGGAAGTTGAGTCCTGAAATTAGAACTATGATACCAGTGTCACTCCAGAACAGCTTTTGGTGTGACATTTCCACTCACAAAGCAAACCAAGAACTCTCTAAAGTGCTCTAGCTTTGGCAAGCCCCCAGGCAGCAGCGATTTCTGCAGGCAGACACCCCAGAGGGGACAGAATCCCAGACACAAGGGGAACCCCACAGGAGAGTTCTCCACATGGTTGACTGCCTTGACTTGCCTTTAGCCTGGGGGAGGGGGGTGGTGGCGGGTAGCCATAATTTAGAGTGGAAGAAATATCAGATATTTACCTCACATAGATTGTGGTGTGGGAGAAAATAGGTGGAAAGTTGGGAGTCTAGGGAGCAAATTTAGTTCCAATTTGTCGAGAAGGAAACAATCCCACTGATAAGCTGGATATTCCCCTCTGGGGGTCACCCTGACAGCCCCCAAATCAGAGCACATCACAAGCAGAATTTTTTTTTGAAAAGGGTGAAATATATATTATTGGTTGAAAACTCAAGCCCAAGTCTGGTTGCTCAGCTCCAAGGAGCTAACAGTGGGGAATCCCTTAACGTAAATTAGCATAAGAAGAAACCTATCTAAGGAATGGGAGAACTCAGCTACAGGGCATGGTGGCTTGTTGCATAAGAAAGACCCACTGTAGCAAGTGTCAGCTTTAAACAGCACTGAGCTGCAGTCCAGAGACTTTGGGAGACAATTTCATTTGATTTTATTCGAGCTGGCCAGGGGGATAAAAATAAAAATAAAATCCTCTGATCTAGTAAGCACCAGGAGACTAGATAGGACAATAAGCCCAGCATCACTCTCAGTGATTCTACACATAGCTGGGGAGGCCCTGCCTGACCTGGGGCCCTAGACTTGGCTGTGGGAACACACCAGCCCCCCTCCTCTGCCCCTGCGGCAGTGCTACATACAGCCCAAGGCAGGTAAACCAGGAACTCCAGCACTCAACTGACGCCTGGCCACGGGATTTGACCTTGCCTTTGAAGTAATCCCACACAGCATCTGTGGAACCAGATATCAAATGGGTACACCATCCTGCTACCTGGAGGAAGTGTTGGCATCCTCATGGGCAGGTGATCAAGTCTCAGTTATCTCCTTACCCACTTCTCTGTTTCTTGTCTATCTATTCACAAGCCATACTGTCTTTCCCACCGCAATCAGTCTCAACGAGCTGAGGTTCATGTTGGTTTTTTTTTCCTCTCTCTTTCTTCTTTTTCTCTCTTTTTACTTTTTCCCTCTCTCCCCTCTTCTCTCCCACTCTCTCCTATCATATGCCACTACTGGCTTCCAGTCACTACCCTCCGCTTAGGGCAAATCAACTCAAATAGCAGGAAAAACTCCAGCCTGCCCTCCGTGGGCAGGTAGTTCATAGAAGTACTAACACGAAGCCTCCAAGAGGGAGGCCAGAGCTCTTTGGCTCAGGAATATGTCTCCAGGTTCCTCTAAAACAACACATAGACAGCAACTAGTTCTAACAGCTGCAACAAAAAAGCAGGAGAAACAGAAGACAATGTCGGAAGAAATCATGAACCTAATGATGGGCATAGAATAAGCAGATATTGACCCACCACAGAAAGAAATTTTGAAAGTGCTGCTTAATGTCATGAAGGATATGAGGGAAGCAATGCAGAAAAATGATAAAATGATAGAGGAGGTAAAGGCAACGCACCAAAGAGAAATAGAAGAGTAAAGTGATGAAATAACAAAATACAGTGACAAATTGACAGACCTTGCCAATAGGCTTGAGGTAGATAATCACACCAGTGACCTAGAGGATAACCAAGCAGACCTCAATAAACGGGAAAATAAGTTAAATAAGACAATTATAAAAACTGAAGAAAACCTAAGAGCCATATCTGACGTTATGAAAAGGAACAATATTAGAATAATTGGACTACCGGAACAAGACACAACAAAAAAGTCAACAGCAAAAATAACAAGGGAATTCTTAGAGGAAAACACCCCCAGCTTAATAAATGAAAATCATATAACCATTCAACAGGCTGAAAGAACACCAGCCAGACTGAATCCCAAGAAGTCACCAACACACGTAATTGTCAAATTATCCAACTATGAGGAAAAAGAAGATCATAAAAGCAGCTGGGGAAAAGCAAACAGTCACGTATAAAGGTACTCCGATGAGAGTATTTCAAATCTATCAGCAGAAACTATGAAGAAGAGGAGGGAATGGAGCAACATACTCCAAAAAGAGAAGGAAAATAAGTCACACCCAAGAATAGTTTACCGAGCCAAAATATCTATTAAGATAGATGGAGAAGTAAGAGTCTTCCCAGACATGGACAACCTCAAAGAATACATAAAAAGAAAACCGGCCCAAAAAAGATCCTTGCCGATTCGGTATAGGCAGAAGATCAACACTGACCGAGGGCAAATAAGAGACCATCGCATAGAACAACTCCACCCATAGGACGACAAATAGGATACAGCCCCCAGGATAGCATCAGCTCAATAGTGGAAAGAAGGCAAACATAAACCACACACAAAACAAGAGGATAAGATAGGTAGAAAGGGAAATATCCAACACAAAATGTACAAGATGATATCAGAGTCCATAGATAGATATAATAACACTGACTATCAATGGCCTGAACTCAGGCATTAAAAGGCAGAGGCCAACAGACTTGCTCAGGCAACATAACCCATCGATCTGCTGCCTCCAGGAGGCTCATTTGAAGCTTACAGACAAAAAGAGGTTGAGAATTAAAGGCTGGAGAAAAATATACCAAGCAATCAAATGGTAATGCCAAAAAAGCAAGGGTAGCGATCTTAATATCTGACCAAATTGACCTCAAGATACAGGCAATAACAAGAGACAAGGAGAGGCACTATACAATGCTCAAGGGAACATTAGACCAAGAACCAGTGAGGATAATAAACATATATGTACCTAATGAGAGACCTGCGAAATTCGTAAATGAAACACTCCAAAAGATGAAAAGAGACCAAAGGTTCAACAATTATAGTTGGTGACTTTAATACACTACTCTCTGAAAAGGCCAGATCATTGGGAAAGAAACTCAACAAGGAGGCACAGATCAAATTGCACTATTGGACGACTTGCATTGATAGATATTTTCAGAGCTTTCCATCCACATGCAAAAGAAATTCACTTTCTTTTCAAGCTTACATGGCACAGATTAGAAAATAAATCACATGCTGGGACACAAGATGAACCTGAGTAAATTCAAGCACATAGAGGTTATACAGACATCTCTCTCTGATCACTATGCCATAAAGTTGGAAATTAACAGAAGGACAGTGAAGAAAAAAAGGGTAAACAATTGGAGGTTTAACAATGTCCTATTGCAAAAGGAATGGGTATTGACCCAGATCAAAGATGAAATCAGGAAGTTTCTAGAAACCAATGATAATGAAAATATGACGTACCAAAACCTGTGGGATACAGCAAAGGCATTTATCAGAGGAAGGCTGATAGCAATAAATGCACACATTAAAAAAGAAGATAAACTCATGGATGATATACTGACACAAAAACTTACACCAATTAGAGCAGAGTCAAACGAATAACCCCACTGATAGCAAGCTCTGATTTTTATTATATCCAAGATACAGGAGAGGGAAAACAAGAAAACTATAGAAAAATTAATGCCACTAAAAGTTGATCCTTTGATATTGCTTCTGTCAAAGCCATGTTCTTATGTGCCATTTGGGCGCTATCAAAGTCACCTGCATTAGTATGCACATATTACTATATCAGCAGGTCCACCTAGACAAGATAGGCTGGACAAATAATGAGAGAAGAAAATAACAGGACCAACGGTCCTGGAGGGACATGAAAGCGTGGGAGGTAGGGGAAGAGAGGAGGTGTCGCCCACCACAGGGACAAGGGAACAGCGAGTGGTTCAAAACCAGAGGAGGGAGGGGAGGGGAGGACTGGTAGGGAGTGACCAAGAGCAAGGTAACTGAGAGGAATTACTGAAATCAGAATAAAGGCTAAACATGGTAATGGAACGGGAGGAAAGTGAAAGGAAATAGAGGAAAGGAGTAGGAGAAAAAGTGCATACAGAGAAGCCTAAATACAGACTTGTACATATGTAAATATATTTATGATTATGGGGGCAATAGACTTATGTGCATATATTTATAGGCTCAGTCGTAGGGTAGCAGATGGACATTGGGCCTCCTCATGCGTAATCCCCCAATACAATAGCACCTCGCCCTGCTAAACAGTCATTGCAGGATACCCACCTTCCCGACATGATTACCGAAGACAGACGTGTGTATAAGCAAACGTGGTGAAGAAAGCTGATGGTGCCCGGCTATCATAAAGATATAACCTCTGGGGTCTTAAAGGCTTGAAGGCAAACAAATGGCCATCTAGCTCAAAAGCAACAAAGCCCACAGAGAAGAAGCACATGGCCTAAGCGAATACAAGGTGTTGAATGGACCATGTAGCAGACACCAAGGAACAAAAACAATCATTGTGTGATCACCTTCCTCACATAATCGCTGAAGACGAAAGTGTGCATAAGCAAGTGTGGTGAAGAAGGCTGATGGTGCCCGGCTACTGAGAGATATAGCGTCTGGGGACTTAAAGGCTTGAAAGCAAACAAGCGGCCATCTAGCCCAGAAGCAACAAAGCCCACACGGAAGCAGCACACCAAAATAGGTGATCGTGAAGGGCAGAGGAGACCAGATCTCAAACAACAAAGGTGGGGTGGTGGTGAGAATCACATCATCATGAAAGAGGGGGAGTACATGATGGGGACCCAATGCCCATCTGTAGACAGCTGGACACCCCTTCCAGAGGGGTAGTGGGGAGGAGATGAGTCACTCAGGGTTCAGTGTAGCAACAATGAAACTCAAAATCTTCCTCTAGTTCCTGAACGCTTCCTCCCCTCCCAATTATCATGACCCCAATTCTACCTTGCGGGCCTGGTTATACCAGAGGATGTACAGCGGTGCAGTAGGGATCTGGAAACACAGGGAATCTAGGACAGACGAACCCCTCAACACCCGCAGTAGGAGTGGCGACACCGGGAGGGAAGGGGGTGTAGAAAGGGAGAACCGATCTCGGAGATCTATGTGTAACCTCCTCTCTGGGAGATGGGCAATGGGGATGCAGGTGAGGGGAGACGCCGGGGATTGTAAGATAAGATATAATAATTATTTATAAACTATCAAGGGACCAGGGGTGGGATTGGGGAGGGAGGGGAAGGGGGGGAAAGGGGAAACCGAGCTGATTCCAGGAACCCAAGTGGAAGGTGAATTATGAGAATGACGAGTGCAACGAATGTATAAGGGCGCTTTGCTCAATTGATGTATGTACAGATTGTATAAGAGCTTTATGAGCCCCAATAAAAAGATTTTTAAAAAGCTTAATCCTTCGAAAGAATTAACAGAATTGACAGACCTCTGGCAAACCTAACCAAAGAAAGGAAGGAACCAACAACAATTGCAAGGATGAGGAATGAAACAAGGGATACCCAAATGAAATCAAAAGGATAATTACACAGTACTATGAAGGTCTATATTCTAAGGAATTCAACATTTTGGAAAGCATGGACACATATTGGGAAACACAATCCATCCCTCTACTATCCCAGATGGATGTCAACAACCTCAACAGACCCATAGCAATGGAAGAAATAGACAACGTAATCAAGGGATTTCCAACAAAAAATCCCCAGGCCAGATGGCTTCACAGGAGAATTCTACCAAGCATTCAGGATAGAACTGACACCAATCCTATACAAACCCCTCCAGAACATAGAAGCAGACAGAAAACTCCCAAACTCTTTCTATGAAGCTAGTATAACTTTGATACCTAAAGCAGGCAAAGATGCCACAAGAATTGAGAACTATACACCAATATCCCTAATGAAGATCGATGCAAAAAATCGTTAACAAATTACTGGCCAATAGAATACAAAAGCATATTAAAAAAATAAGTCACCATGGTCAAGTGAAATTCATAACAGGGATGCAGGGATGGTTCAACATATGAAAGACCATCATCATTACTCACCACATTGGCAAGCAAAATGGTAAGAACCACGTAATAATATCGGTAGGCACAGAAAACTTTCAACAACATCCAACACGCATTCCTTTTTAAGACAGTTATGAAGATAGGAGTAGAAGATAAATTCCTCAGTATAATACAAGCCATATATGAAAAACCAACAGCTAATGTGGTAGTTAATGGAGAAAAGACTAAAACAATTCCACTGAAAACGGGGACCAGACAAGGATGCCCCTTGTTCCCACTCCTATTTAAGATTGTACTGGAGGTCCTAACTAACAACATAAGACAAAGCAAAGATATTGAAGGTATTCAGCTGGGGAAGGAAAAGGAGAAATTATCATAACTTGCAGACAATATGTTTCTATATATTGAAGATCCCTTAAACTCCACAAGCGGAGTGTTGGAAGCAAAAGAGGAATATGGCAGAGTGGCAGGATACAAAATCAACAAACAGAAGTCTATTGGAGTGCTCTACACATCAGACAAGACCACAAAAGAGATGATTAAAAGAATAGTACCCTTTAAAATAGCCAAGCACAAATTGAAATACCTAGGGATATACCTGACTTAAAAAATGAAAGATTTGTATGAGAAAAATTATAAAACACTACTTCAAGAAATCAAGAATGACCTCAATAATTGGAAGGATATCCCATGCTCGTGGATTGGCAGACTGAATATAGTAAAGATGTCAGTTCTGCCCAAGGCATGATATGAGTTCAATGCTATCCTGGTACAAATGCAACCCTCCTTGTTCAAAGAATTGGAAAAAGAGATGACCAACTTCTTATGGAGGGTGAAGAAGCCGAGAATTAACAAAGAACTCCTCAAGAAGAAGCACACAGTGGGAGGGCTTGCTCTACCTGATTTTAGCACGTACTATACGGCCACAGTAGTCAAAACAGTGTGGTACTGGCATAATGACAGATGTTTAGACCAATGGAAAAGAGCTGCAGACCCAGAAATAAAAACATCAGCATACAATCAACTATTCTTTGATAAGGACCCAAAAATATTAAATGGGAATCAGATGCCATCTTCAATAAATGGTGCTGGAAAAAATGGATATCTACCTGCAGAAAAAATGAAGGAAGACCCTTACCTCACTACATGCACAAGAATGAACTCAAGGTGGATCACAGACCTTGAGATAAAACCCCAAACAATTAGGGCCATTAATGAGGGAACTGCGACAAAATTGGGAACCTTGGCACTGGGAATACATAGGTTATTAGAAATAGGGAAGGATACTAATACAGAGGAGTCACAAATAGACAAGTGGGATATACTGAAGATAAGACACCTGTGTACATTGAAAGAATTCACCAAAAGAGTAGTAAGAGTCCACTGACTGGGAAAACATCTTTAGCAATGACACATCAGACAAAGGCCTTATTACTAAAATGTACAATACAAGCTTACAATAAAAGAAAAAACTAATTGCCCACTGATGAGGTGGGCAAAGGACATGAACAGAACTTTCAGAGTCTGAAATCCGAATGGCCAAGAAACATGAGAAAATATTCTAGATTATTAGTCATAAGAGAAATGCAAATCAAAACAACTATGAGATACCACCTAACACCCTCAAAGTAGCCCAATTCAACAAATCCGAAAGGAGCAAGTTTTGGAGGGGCTGTGATGAGATAGGAACTCTCATCCACTGCTGGTGGACTTGTAGGTATGTACAACCACTATGGAAATCAATTTGGCGATTTCTCAAAGGATGGAAATTGAGTTACCATACGACCCAGCAATCCCTCTACTGGGCATATACCCAGAAGAGGCAAGAAACAAACCACGGCCAGACATCTGTGCTCCAATGTTCATTGTGGCACAGTTCACAATCGCAATGAGTTGTAAACAACCCAAATTACCATCAACAGACGAATGGATTAAAAAACTGTGGTACATACATACAATGGAGTACTATGCATCACTAAAAAGCAGTGATGAACGCATGAAGCATATCACCGCATGGAAAGAACTGGAGAAAATTATGCTAAATGAAGTAAGCTAAGCACAAAAGGACCAGTATAACATGAGTCTGCTAAGGTAAGTATATATATATATATATATATATATATACACACACACACATATATATATATATATACATACATACATACATATACATATATAAAAGAGAGAGCATAAAGGTAAGTGCAAAAGGGTACAGGGGAAAAGCTATTGTATACAAACCCTCCAGGGTGAGTTCCAGGTAGTATGACAGGAGCCAGACCAAATCCAGGGATACACATGGTAGCCAACTAAAAAGGGGGTAGAGGGAGGAAAAGTGAAAGAAAAAAAAAGATGTGTGATGGGGAATGGGGCACTGACCCACCCAAGGGGAGGTTATTGTTTGTATCTCCACAGGGAAAGAGGGACCAGATATAAAGCCAGTGCCAGATGAATGCAGTGCACCAGCAAGTAGTGGGGAGCCAGTGGAGGGGCCTGAGGGCTCGGCCCCCCATACCAGCTACGTGGACAACTGTCCCTCACCCCAGAAGAATTTACTTGAGAGGATGGCACTGAAGCTGCACCTAGGGGACAGGGGCATGTCTGATCAGAGCAAATGGGAGCAAATGAAGGGGGAGGAAGAGAGAATGGAGCACATCCTGGCCTATCAAGCCTCGAGGATGATATCCCTGCTCTTAACAGCCAATGGACATAGTGGACAATATGGCTGATCCCCCTATGAGACACCGTCCCTTGATGTCCTAGACCCCTAAGAGGGACAACACTGGAGACTCAGTGTCAGGACTGGCCTGGACTGACCCTCTGACACTGAGGCAAACCACTAAAAACGTATGGCAGAGCAACGGTGGGAGCAGGGCAGGGAGCCCCTGAGGGAATACAAAGGACAGACACTGGGCCCAAAGCATGGTACCCAATGGGACCTGACTGAAGGACACGCCTACAGATAAAAAATCAGACCTTGGTCTATTTATAGGTTTTTCTTTCTTTCTAATTTTGTTTTCTTTCAATTAATTTATTCTTCTATGGGTAATTGGTTTCCTTTTTTGTTGTCATCACTGTGTTCTCACCCATCGCCTATCTTGCTATGGCTTGATTTCTGGTGCATATTATTATCTCTACCAATCTATCCAGATAAGATAGGCTGGATGAACAGTCTGGAGAAGGAAACAACCAGACCAATGGTTCTGAGGGGACACTGGAGAGGGGGCAGAGGGGGTAAGGAGGTGGTGCTGACAAACCCAGGGACAGGGTTGGAACAAGTGATCCAAAATCAGCGGCAAGGGGGATGTGAGAGGCCTGTTAGGGATTCAGCAAGGCAAAGGTACCCAAGAGAAATTACTGAAACCCAAATGAAGGCTGAGCATGATAGTGAAACAAGAGGAGAGTGGAAGGAAATAGAGGAAAGAACTGGGTGACTAAGAGTATTTACAGGGGTCTAAAGACTGGAATGTACATATGTAAATATATTTATATAAGAGTTTGGGGAAACAGTTCTATGTGCATATATTTATAGGTCTAGTATTGGGGCCGCGGATGGACTTTGGGCCTCCACTCTAGCACTTAATGCAAGAACACGTTGTTCTATTAAATTGGCATTCCAGGATCCACACCTTCTCGACACGATTGCTGAAGAAAAATGTGTGCATAAGAAAATGTGGTGAAGAAAGCTGATGATACCCAGCTATCAAAAGATATAGCATCTGGGGTCTTTAAGACTTGAAGATAAACAAGCAGCCATCTAGCTGAGAATAAGAGCCCACATGGAAGACGCACACCAGCCTGTCGGACCACGAGGTGTAGAAGGGACCAGTTATCAGACATCAAAGAACTAAAAATCATATCAGTGGGTGCCCACCTTCCTGATATGATCACTGAAGACAAACGTGTGCATAAGCAAATGTGGTGAAGAAAGTTGATGGTGCCTGATAGTCAAAAGATATAGCGTCTGGGGCCTTAAAGGCTTGAAGATAAACAAGCGGTCATCCAGGTGTGAAGCATCAAAGCCCACATGGAGGAAGCACGCCAGCCTGTTTGACCACAAGGTGTAGAAGGGATCAGTTATTAGACATCAAAGAACTAAAAATCATATCAGTGAATGTCTACCTTCCTGATACGATCAATGAAAACAAATGTATGCATGAGCAAATGTGGGGAAAAAGCTGATGATTCCCGGCTATCTAAAGATTTAGTGTCTGGGGTCTTGGAGGCTCGAAGATAAACAAGTGGCCATCTAGTTCAGAAGCAACAAAGCCCACATGGAAGAAGCACACCAGCCTGCGTGACTATGAGGTGTCAAAGGGATCAGGGATCAGGCATCAAAAAGCAAAAATCTTACTATTGTGTGCCCACCTTCCAGATAAGATCAGTGAAGACAAATGTGTGCATAAGAAAATGTGGTGAAGAAAGTTGATGGTGCCTGGCTATTTAAAGATATAGCATCTGAGGTCCTAAATACCGTAAATCTGTACACGATTAGAAAACTTCATCTCTCTCCCCAGGAGAAACCTGGTGGTTTCCAACTTCTGACTTGGTGGTTTGCAGCCATAACCACGACATCACTAAAGGATTCTTTCCTTTTACAAGGAGGGAACACATTTTTAGAGGCTTTTGGCGAAGTTTCAAACTTCTCAGGAGTTATCTCCAAAATGGAGATATTGTGCAGGCCTGTACCTAGAAACACGGAATGGTTAAGTCTCCCTATGTGTACCAGATACTAGCTAATAATGTAACAATTCTGTAACCCAGGAAACAGCTTCACTTGCCTCCTTCACGTCCACTTAGACAATGATGTCCTTCATCCTTTTCATACAACACAACAGGATCTGAATGGAACAGTAGAATGAAACGGCCCAGAAGAAAGTTTGCTCACTTGTATGCAATTAAGCTTCTCTCTATCCATCAAAAAGGTTAGAGTCTTGTTGCCTTGTGTTTGAAGAGCTGGCATTTCTTTTAGGAATCTGGGGTGAATACACTATGCTTTAGCAACTTAGAAGAGCATGCACTAGGAGCAATTAGTTGGCACAGGTGCATATGCAAGAACTGCTTAGTAATCAGCATGGAAAGAATTGAAATTATCTATTAATGTTTACCATAATTAAGAATTGCAGTCATTCAATCATGTTACAAATAATGTTACTAGAGAGTTAGAGAACAGTAACAAGTAAGACACATGTAGATAGAATTATTGTAACTCTTTCTTAAATTACCGAGTTAAAAACTAAATCATGGTCAAAATAATTTTGACAATAAGATGATAATTACATGCAGTGGATAATGTTGAAAAACCAAATGTTTAAGAAGACCAAAGTTACTACTTAACAGAAATTTTATTTTCATTACTATTTAAAATATAATGTTTTAAGTTTTAAAGATTCAAATGACTTCTAAAACACATATTCAGCTTAACTTTCTTAAGCAAAAAAATAAAGTTGTATTTAGATACTATGCATTAAAAACCTAAGGCATGTATCATTTAACAAAAGACTTTTTCAGGATACAATTTGATAAATATTTTAGTCTTCATTAATAAATAAGGATTCATTTTGTCTGAATTAGAGCAAAATGTGCTGGTTGGAAAGTAGCAGCTGACATTTACAAATAATACTACAGGAATGCCTGTTTTTTCTTGTTTAACCAAAATCTCTAATAAAACAGATGGCTCAGCAAAAATAAAATATAAAGTAGAATCATCTGAAAGCATGATAGCTATTGGAGAACAATTAATTATCTATCCAAGAGAAAGTAAAGCTAATTAATTGTCAAGCTAATGTAAACTAAGAACACATTCATACTCAATATGTTGCTAAAATCATGAATCCAATCCCATTCCTCAGTTTAAGAAGCCTTACATTCTCCAACCTCTAACTGGCCTAGAAATTTTGAAAAAGTAAAGGACTATATTGTTTGAATAGGGAAGGAGCGGATAAAAAACTCAAAAACTATAAAAACAAGAAACGACACAAAAACCTGCTATTGAGTCAATTCTAGCTCACAGTAACCTTATCGGACAGAGTAGAACTTCTCCTCTGGGTTTCTGTGGCTATAAATCTTGATGGGAGCAGAAAATACTTTCCTTCTCCCATGGAGTAGCTGTTGGGTTCAAATTGCTGACCCTGCACTTAGCAGCCCAACTTGTAACCCAGTATGACACCAGGGCTCACTGGAAACTACACAATAAACTGGAAATCAT
This sequence comes from Tenrec ecaudatus, assembly GCF_050624435.1. NCBI lineage: Eukaryota > Metazoa > Chordata > Mammalia > Afrosoricida > Tenrecidae > Tenrec > Tenrec ecaudatus. The sequence goes on along the minus strand of NC_134548.1, from coordinate 115,114,126 downwards.
TACTTTGCATTTAGACGGCATAGCAGGATCTGAATGGAAGAGTAAAATGAAAGGTCCTGAAAGACAGTTGCTCAGTTACATATAATTGAGCTTCTCCACATCCATTAGAGAGGTTGTGTTGTCACCTTCTCATTGAAGAGCTGGTATTTCTCTTAGATAAATATTACGTATGAATATCTGTAGTCGATACGTGAATTAATCTCAACTAGAATTTCAAATTACATATTAAGCTGTAATCGCTTGTGTTAATCTGGGTTGACCAGAGAAACAAAACCAGAGACACTCATGTGTGTAAGAGAGGTTTATATCAAAGAGCAACTGTATATTGAGAAAACGTCTCAACCCAGACCAGATCAAGCCCAAAATTCGATATTAGCCCATATGTCCAATACTAGTTCAGGAATTCCTTTAGACTCAGGCCGGTAGGTGGAAAGTTTTGTGGATCTGGTGGCATCTTCATGTGGCTCCTCCAGCTCCTGCCACAAATTAGGCCTTTTTTTGTCACACGCTATTATGCAATCTTTTCAGACCCTCTAAATAGAAAGCTTGATGAACAGTCTCACCTGATGGAACAAACTCCAAATGCACTACTAGTCAGCATTCGCATCCGTTCGGGAAGTTGAGGGACATCCAGAATGAAGTTTATCCTCGATCAACATTTCACCTTTTTTTGTAATGAGAAAACCACTGGTACACTAGAGTTTTTCCCATAGCACTGTCCTTGTAAACTCTGTTCAAAATCACAACAGTTTCTGTACCACTTTTTTCCCAAGCAGGAAACAAAATACCACCGCTATACACTATTCTCTTAAATTGGACATCACAATACTTGAGGTTTGTGTGAAATTGTTTTTACATAAAAAATTCACTGTGACCAGCGAGAATCTTCCCAGGCAATGCCACTGGGTGCACTAACTCAGAGCTAGATGTTCAATGCTAGCCTGGTGGGAAAATTGCATACTCCAAAAGCTCTGCTCTCCCAATGCAATTCGGGTTTTTCTCTGGGTACCTTGTCATATACTCTAGTCCAGTGGTTCTCAACCTTCCTGATACTGCGACCCTTTAATACAGTTCCTCATGTTGTGGTGAACCCTCAACCATAAAATTAATTTCGATGATATTTCATAACTGTAATTTTGGTAGTATAATGAATCAGGTGACTACTGTGAAAGGGTCCTTCGACCCCAAATGGGGTCACAACTCCCAGATTGAGAACCGCTGCTCTAGCCAATGATTTATGCCCATTACCCTCCCACCCCTAGTAATTATCAAGGAGTGTTTCTTATCATTTGAAAACTTTTATTGTCATTTGGAAATACTGGTCTCAGGCCCAGGTTTATCTGTGTTAGGAGGTGTTTCTCTATTCATCATTATTCTTCAACATTGCATAGGATTCCATTGTATGTATATGCTGTAGCTTGATTATCCCTTCTTCCATTGATTGCCATTTAGTTTTCCATCTTTTTTACCATTGTGAACAGTGCTGTGACGAGTATGAGTGTTGTGTTAGTCTGAGTGGACCGGAAAAACAAATTCATAGACATTCATATACATGTACAAGATAGCTTGATATTAAAGAGTAATTGTATATTAAAATATCTCAGCCCAGTCCAGATCAAGTCCATAAGTCTAATATTAGCCCATATGTTTGATATTAGTCACTAAATTCCTCTTCAGACTCACACAACATATGCAATGACGCTGAGTAAAAGAAGATTACAGGTCAGGGGGTTAAAAGTTTTGTGGATCCAGTGGCAGTGGAAAGATTTTAATGCTTGTGTTGGTCTCCATGTAGCTTTCAGTTCCAAGGTTCTGACTGCCACGTGGCTTGTCAGGAAGCCTGGGTCTGGCCTCCAGTGAGCTATTTATCTCCATAGCACTTCCAAATGAGGTCAATAAGCTGCGAACTGATTGACAGGTTAAACTCCACCCCTTCACAAGTTGACACATTATGTAACTGCCACAATGTGAACATATCTATTTGTGTCACAGCTCTTATTTCACTAGAATATATATCAAGTAAAGGGATCATTGGATTTTATGGTATTTTTATTCCCAACATTTTAAGGAAGCATCATATAATTCTCCACACATCCAAAGTATGCATGACAAACTCCTGCCATCCTTGCCTCTAAGTAGCACTCTGGCTGTGTTTCTTCTAACACAGATCAATTTTTCCTTTCAGCAGTCCATGGTATTTTCAATATTTGTTTCCAGTACCACAATTCAAATGTGTTGGCTCTTCTTTGATCTGTATTCAGTGTCCAACTTTCAAATGCATATGAAACAATTGAAAACAACCTTAGTCCTCCAAGTGACATCCTGCTTTTCAAAACTCTAAAGAGTTCTTGTGCAGCACATTCACCTGATGCAACTCACCTTTTGAGCTCTCGGCTGCTGCTTCCATGAACATTGATTATGGATCCAAGCAGGACAAAATTCTTGACAACTTCAACCTTTTCTCCATTTATCATGATGCTACCTCTTGGTCCAGCGGTGAAAATTGTGGTCTTCTTTACATTGAGTAGTAATCCATACTAAAGGCTGCAATCCCTGATATTTAACAGCCAGTGTTTTAAGTCCTCTTCACTTTCAGCAAGCAAGGTTGTGTCATGTCCAATCCTGATGACACATTTTTAAAATATAATCCCCCTTTTCTGATGATTTGCTCAGCATACAGATTGAATAAGTATAGGAAGAGGATACAACACTGACACACACCGTTCCTGGTTTTAAAACCTGCAGTATGTACTTCTGTTTCAACAACTGCTTCTTGATCCATGTACAAGTTTGCATGAGCACAATGAAGTGTTCTGGAATTCCCATTCTTCTGAAAGATATCCATAGTTGGTTATGATCACACAATCAACTACTTTTGCTTAATCAATAAAACATAAGTAAAGGTCTTTTGGGCATGACTATAGTTTTCATAAATGTCAAGAACCTAAAACTAAAAATTCATAAATAATTCACATGAAAGCTACTAGAACTAACAATTCCTCAAAGTGATAGAGTATAAGCCCAAGACATAAAAATTTGCTGAGTTTCTATTGAACAGTAATATATATTCTTAAAAGGTAATTAAGGTAACTATTTCATTTACAACAGCATCTCAAAGAATAAAATATCTAGAAATAAATTTAATGAAAGACATACAGTGAAAACTATAAAATATTACAGAAAGAAATTAAAGAAGATTTAAATAAATGGCATACATTCTATGTTCATAAATTATGAGAATTGGTTAATAATATGATTAAAATGTTAATACTAACCAAAGAAATCTATAGATAATTTAATCTCTTTCAAAATTCCAGCAGTCTTCTTTGCAATGGAAAATTGGAAAGCAAATCCTCAAATATTTATTTATGGAATGGCAAGGAACCATGAATATCCCAAGCAATTTTTAAGAAGATCAATGTAGGAGGACTCACTTCTTTATATCGAATCATACTATAGAGCTGCAGTGATCATAACAGCCTGCCAATTGTATAATGATAGATATATAGACCAATGATATGGAATTGAGATTCCATAAATATGTTTGGAAAAAAAAATCCACAACACTGCCATTAAGTCAATTTTGACTGCTTTCTACAGTTAGCAGTCCAGGCTTTCCTGACAGCACTGCGAGGGCTTCTTATGTACCTCTTTGCACAGAGCACCTGGTACATCTATGGTCAATTACATTGTGATAAGAGTACTAAATCCATTCAATAGAAAATAATCACCTCTCAAATAGATTGTAGTAAAACACATGGATTAACACAGACAAAAGTATAACAGGGACCCATATCTCATGCCACATACAGACGTTAACTCAAAGTGCATCATAATAACCTATATTTATGAACTGAAGTCATAAAACTCTTACTGCAAAACATTGGAGTAATGTTTTGGGATTTACTTTTTTATCGCATATATATTCTCATGTTATTTAATAGTATTTCTGTCTTTACATTGCACATATTAATATATTCCTCTCAGGGTTGGTCAGCAAAGCAGCTAAAATTCTGTTGTTATTGTTAGCTGCTAACAAGTCAGCTCCAATTTTTTGCAAGCAAATACAATAGAAAACAATGTTGCCCAGTCATATGCTACACTCATGATCATTGGTGTGTTTGAGTCTACTCACGCAGGCACTGTGCATTTTGGGCTTGTTTCAGTCTAAGGTGCTCCTCTTCTAGCACAGTGTTCTAGCAATTCTGCTGTGGTCTAGGTCTTTATTCTTTGTTTTAGTCTGGAATGGTGGCTGAAACTGCCATTGTGAATGACACTGCTAATATTTGAAATACTGATAGCATAGCCTTCAGCATTTAGGCAACATGAAAGCAGCCACAGTTTGATAAATTGACACACATGTTGTGAAATAATTCCTTCAAAAGCATTTTAATGCAAGGATTTTGAGACTCACATGGCCTTAAAAAATAAACTTTGGAAATGAAGGTCAGGGACGCTTCTGATGGAGTCCATAAAATCAAAAGTATCAAGTACACAGAGTTCACATGACTTGCAATTTCATGTATTACTAAAGAAAATTATTTATAGAAATTAAGCTGAACGTTTTAATAAATCTGAAGAGACAAAAAAAGCCACCATCATTTTTCTCATTCAGCTACATGGTTTTTAGAAAATATTTTCCAGAAGTAATTGAAGAACAACCTTCTAAGATACAACTATTTGTCTCTACTCATTTGGAGCAAAACATAGAGGACACCAAACACCCAAAGAAGAAATCTGTCTATAGGAACCATAGCTTCATTTATACTCAGAACAGAAGAAATAATTCATTCTCTATGGTTCTGATTAGGGGCAAAGCAGATGGATCTTGATAGTATAAGAAAAAAATGTGGAATAAAACCACAGTTATTTAAAAAGTCCAGATTAGACTGATTGAGACTCAGGGGTTCCCTAGGACTATCACCCCAATATATTCTTTAAATCTTCGATGGAAACTATCCTTTGAACTTACCTTTTAGATAAATAACAGATTGGGTCGTAAAATAAAGAATAACACCCATAAGTACTGCTCACCTTTCAAAAATAATCTATAGGGGACTAAAAGGTCAATAGAGACTCAAAAGCCAAACAGAAAGGATAGGGAACAGGAGACTTGACTACTTGCAACAAAGCATCTAGAATGGAATCAAGGAGAATGTTGACAGGAAAGATGTACCCAATTCCACTGAACAATTTGTGCAGTCATTGTTAAATGAGAGCCAAACTTGCAATGTAGCACACATAAATGGTATTTTTTAAAAACAGAGATAATCGGAAGCCACTGCCGAATTTCCTTCTGCCACAGGCTGATATAACTGCTCTCAACTGTTACTCATTGCTCACCTCTAGTTGCCACGTGACCTTATTCTGCCTTCATGTTTCTCTTAAGTACCTTTCTTTGGAATGATTTCATTTGGAAAGCAGACAGGGAAAGGAATTCTGGGTGGGAGAAATGGGTCCCTAATTCATCCTTGCAATCCAAAGGATACTGTGAACAAGGTGGCAATGGCAATAAAAACACAAATTCCTCTACTAAAATCCTTTTTTCTTAAAATATAAGTGCCTTTTCAAAAAATACCTGACTAACCCTAACATACATATTGATGATAGGAGTTGATTACTAATAAACCGACAAGAAAAAAAACAACCCTAAAATCACAGCCATCACTGACTCATAGTGACCCACTGTGAGTTTAACTGTGACTGTTAACTGTTTACAGGAGTAGAAAGCCCAGGTTTTGTCCTGCAGAGCTACTGGTAGCTTCAAACTGCTGACCATACGTACTGCAGCCCAATGCTTAACCATGATGCCATCAGGGCTCCCAATTGCTAATGAAACAGACTTAAGTTATTTGTATAAACAATTTAATGGTTAAACTGACATGGCACTATATAAGTGATTTGTTCATATTGACTCTTTAATCTGCACAATAACCATATAAGGAGAGCATAATTAGTATCCTCATTTTTAATGCTATAATCTACCCCCTAAAATAGCTCATTTTGCCATCTTTCCTAGTGTTTAACACCATGCTGATCAATAATACACAATTATACTTTATATATTAATACGAATATGTTTACCTTGAATGTAAGAAGTAAAGAAATCAACACGTACAAGCTCCCACTTCTGAAACCCTTTCAAATTTTTCAGTCAAAGGTTATGTGATAATTACATAATCTGCTGTTAACTTGAGACTCTTAAGAGTGAACGAGTGGAGTTTAGCCTGACAATCAAGTCACAGCTTAATGATCTCATATGGAGGCGCTAAGGGGATAAATAGGTCACTGGAGGCAGAACACACACACTCTCCCTGTGAAACATCCCTGGTGACAGTACACATGGAGCTATGCTGATAGAGCCAGAGCCCTGGAGCTGGAGGAGTCACATGGAGACCCACACCAGCGCTGAGATATTTCTACCACCACTGGATCCAAAAGACTTTCCCACCCACTGCCTGTGATTTTCCTGCAATAGGCGTCAATGTATATATTGTGTGATTCTGAAGAGGAATGTGTAGATTGGTATCAGACATATGGGCTAATATCGGACTTATGGACTTGATATGGACTGGGCTGGGATGTTTTCTTAATATACAATAACTCTTTGATGTAAAACTCTTTCTCTTCTACACATATGCGTCTTGCTGGATTTGTTTCTGTGGTCCACACGGACTGACATTTATGTTCTCTTCCGGTAACAGAATCTCCTTATTGGTTTTAATTTTAATCATACTGTTCTAATAAACAACAGTTATTTTATTAACTAATTACTTTATTTTATTAAAATAATTATTTTATTAAAATAGTCTATATCGTCTTATAACATTGACAGCTGCTGTGAAACCATTCTTATTATTATACCCCTCTAAGTCATTTGATAATTCTGCCTGAATGCCTAAAGGACTCTTCCTTTATAAAAAATAGTTTTGTTGACACATAGAATTCACATATCATAAAAATCAATATTCATGTTAAAAAGAGTTATTCAATCACAACCACAATAAATTTTAGAACATTTAGAACAAGTTTCTATCTTGTATTCATTGTATTCATTTTTCTATCTTGTATTCATTGTTATCAGTTCCCCATCCCCCCTCCTTTCATATGCCCAAGAAACCATTCATTCATTTTCCATCTCTATGTATTTACCTATTTTGGATTTCATATACAGAAAAACAGAAAAAAGAGAAAACAACATGAATGATAATAATTTTAAAAGGAGAGAAAAACCTAAATTGAAAAGTAAGCAGAAAATATTAAAAACTACATGCTAAAATGGATCAAAAGGGAGATCAAATGGTAAGATCAATTTACATTTTAACCTAAATATATCTGCCATAGTCCACTTTACAATGCTCTCTGCTGATAGCAAGGCTATTCACATCCCCAATGACTTTTGAAGGGGAATCCATCTGTGTACAACCAAATTTGATTTGGGCTTCCACTGCCATCTATAGCCTTCTGCAAACCAGGTGTTCTCAACTTAAGCTCTGATAGCATTCTCTCCAGATTTGGAAGTTCTTATTTATAAAACTTTGATTAAACAGTCTGGAGGATCCTTCTTATCCACAAGGCTGCTGAGGCTGGTGAAATCAGGCCACAACCTAAGTTCCAAGACCCAAAGTTTAGACCAAGTGAGGCAAATCAGATGCAGGGTCCAAAGGATGCTCACCACATCCAGTTATCCTCTCTTGCTGGTAATGAGATCCCATACCTGCTTTTTAGATGGCTCATTTGATACCCAGCAGGATGTTCATCCCAATTAACCCTGTGAACAACCACTCACAGCTGAATCACATAAACTAATCAGTACCTTCCCCTACCTTCTTACTCAGACACCTGGAAGGGTTCTTTGGTGAGAGTAGCAAAGAAGAGCCAAAAATAGTTTAATGCACGGTATTTCTATAACACGTTGTCTTTCCTTTTTGCAACACCTTTTCCCCACCTAAATTCTATTTGTTTTCTGCCCCATTTGTAAATCACTGTGTTTTGGGTTGTTGTTTTTCCTTCATTTTTTTTTTTGGTAAATATTCATTTTTCCTTGTGGTAATTCTGTCTTCATTTGGGTGATTATTTTCCTGTATTCACCCCCCAACTTTTCAAGGTCACCTTTTATTGCCTCACCATATAGTATGCTCTTACAGCTTTTCTTTGTCATCTTACTTAACGAGGATACCGATTTGTTTATATTTTTATTTCATGGTAAATTAAATTATTGTGATTTTATTTCTTCTGCTGTGATATTGTCTGTGGTAAGGGGTTTTTCATTTGTTTGCCTCATTTTAGACGGTCCCTTTCTTCCATGCTTACCATTGCCTCATGGTATTGTGGTTTATTCGTGCTTATCTTAGGATTACATGCTTGTTTTTAGTTAAACTATTATTTGAAAGCAATTGTCTTAGAGGATATAGGACACTTTTTGAAGCTACCATATTTATTTGTTCTTGAGGATTCTGTGCTAGAGTTTGTCTTTGAAATTTTTCTAGCTACAGGAAGTAGTTGAATGTTTCACAATAAAAGAGAACAATGTCATAAATCCTGCTGTTTCCTAAAAACAGGAATTTTTTTGAGTGACTCCTTGTTTACAGTTACTTCTTCTGTTTCTCAAAAGCAAACTAGATATACAGAAACTCCTCCAGAAAGAGAGTACATTCTTTTTTACTGTTGAAAATGAGAAGCTTTAATTTCACACTGCAAGGCATCTACCATACATTTGAGAATTGATATTTTACAGCACTGTCTATGATTTTCAGCACAATATTTTTTCTTTTGGTTTCTGAACCTAACTATGATTTCATTTTTAAAGCTCATTCCAAGCATTTTCCCTTCCCCCTCCAAGGTTTTCTATATTTAAAGTTCAAACAAAATGTTAATTTCTGTCTTTCTCTTATTTTGTTGATGTTTAAATAATAGCCAAGAAAATCATGGGAAATGCTAATTAATACATTGTCATCTGGAAATCAGGAGTGATATATTTTCAAAATATTTAAAGGAACAAGATTGTCATAAATTTGAAATATACATCATTGACCACTATTATTGCTCTAATTCCAAATGGCCTTTTCAACAACTGTCTTTAAATGAACATATCTAAGTTTTGTTGTAAAATTGTAATTTTTTTCAATCCTTCTCAACAAAATAAGACGGATATTTATGCAATTATTCTTACTTCATTCAAGCCTAATTACATCAAAATAAAATTAAAGAACATAAAAGACAACGTCATAAAATCATTAAAGTCTTAAAGACAGATTTCCTATAAAAGATCGACTACTACGCTGTTACTGGGAGGCAGCTGAGGGTTTCAAGCCTCTCTTCTCTCATCTTGTCCTACTCCCAAGAAAGAATTCAGACAAGGGACAAAATTCAGACCAGATGGAGAGAAAAGGTTTCAACAGAATGAGTATGTATATTAAAGAGACAATTTGGTGTGAAACACCAAAGAGCCCCCAGCTAATCCTAGGGTCATGTAGAAAGAAGAGGTAGAATTTAATCCTGCTAATGGTGGTCCTTCCACAATTGACTGACTTTCCAGTGGGTCTTCTGCTATTGGCTGCCTTCCTCTAGGTTCCTACCCTTTCCAGGTGCAGGTGCCCCTACACTGGAGACCATGCTGTGTCCTTGCCACCAGCCCCCCAAACTCAGGGTCAATTCAACCATTGTGGGGATAATCTGGACATCCTGTCTTTCCCACCCATACCTTTCACTATTTCTGTCATTTTCATTGGTGTCTTATCTGCCATGGGGGCAGTTTGGCTCCTTTTGTGTTAGGATTCTTTTCATTGACATCCTTTTACTCCATTGCCCTGTTCTGACTGGCTAACAAAACTTACCACAGATAGTGCAATAAAACAATCAAAGCAATAAATGAAGTGAATCAGTATCTTCAAGTTTTTAAAGAAAACTAACATGGCTTGTTAAATTATAAAGTTCTCTAGAGAACAATTATTTACAGGCACATCATAAAAAAAGAAAGTGCTAGTTTTCACTTCATTATTTAAAAACACAAAAAAGCCAATTGGTCTCTTTTCATTATCCCTAGTGACATAGTGGTTACACATTGAGCTATGATCAAGGTCAGCAGTTTGAAATCATCAAACTGCTCCTTGGGAGAAAGATGAGGCTTTCTAATCCTATAAAGAATTATAGTCTCAGAAAACAATGAGTTAAGTTCTACTATGCCCTATAAAGTTTCCATAAGTCAGAATCACCTCAACAATGAGCTGGGTTTTATTACTTAAAATCTTATTTTAAAATAGCCTGCATTGCCAGAGAGGTAAAATTTCAGCTCTTAAAATCAATCTCCTGTTTGTTTGTTTTGCTCACAATTTTTACCTTTTTCATGTTTATGGGCTAAATCCTTGCTAGTAGTTTGTGGGCCTATTCGTAGGTGGGTGATTACCTTTTCAGGATGTCCCAATTGAACTCAGAGAGATTGCAGTCCAAGTTCAAACTCATAATAACCAAACACATAAATCTCTTTCAGTAACTGATAAATAAATCATGGAATGGAGATATATACAGAGATGATAGAGATAAATACATGGATATATATAACTTTGGAAATAAGTTTGTGCATAATTAATTAATGGATTATGCATTTTTATTTTATCTGATTTCCACTCATCCTCCATATGTCGACAGTGCATTATTGTTAGTCATTTAGAATTCATTGGATTTCTATGGAAGAAAGCCAAAACCTGAGAGAACATTAAAACTAATTATATTCAAAAAACTTTTAAAAATCTGGATTTATGTTTCCTGTGGATTTAAACTATATAAACAAAAAGTACACTTTTCTTTTTTGATTAATGATATAAAAAATCTCAAGAATTAAGTGAACATTTGTAACCTGAAAAGCTATGCCTCATCTGAATATTAATGAAAAGAGTGTTTAGCATTTAAGTCCTGTAACAAAGCTACTGAAGTAGGATTTCAGTGATCAATATACTCTCATTCAGAACTATAAAGTTTGATGTGTGTAATGTATAAGAAGAAATCAATCAACCAAGATGAATCTAAATCTGTATCTAGAGTTCTACATTTTTACCAAACAAATCTATGTCATATATCTTCTTACTCTCCACCAGTCACTTTAAGTCTCTATGAAGCAGTTCAATGAATACATTTTAAGCAAAGCTTTATACAAGCCTTTCATATTGTGGACTGGATTATGCCCCCCCCCTAAAATATATATTGGGATCTTCACCAATGTGGGCGCAGTTACACTTGGAAATGGGGTTTTGTTATGTTAATGGGGTCATATCAGGTCAAAGAGTGCCCTGAACTTAATCACGTCTGAGAGTTTTAAAGAAAAGATTGAGGAAGAGGCAAGCACAAACTAGGGAAGGCAAGTGTTAAGTGAGGGACATTTACAAATGAGGAAACCAAAGAAAACTCAAGACTATCAACAAAAAAGGAATTGACATAGCCAAGTCATTGATTTAGACTTTTAACCTCCAGAAATGTGAGAAAATGAATTTCTGTGCTTTAAGGCTACACTCTTGCAGTATTTATGTCGCATCAGCACTAGGAAGCTCAGGCACTTCTGTAGAGGCATGTGCACTAGCCTTGCTGGTGTTGCGGTCTAGGTGATGGGCTGCTAACCCAAGCACTGGTAGTTCAAACATACCAGCCACATCAAGGGTGAAAGATGAGGCTTTCTGCTCCCATAACGATTTACAGTTTAATATTAAGTCCTTATGAATCTACTTCACGAGAGTGGGTTTATTAGGTCAAGGCAGGATGGTGTACTGATGCAAAAAATTTTCAAAAGTTGTGTCAAATCACATTGGAATGTAATTTCTACTTTTTTATTGTTATAAGGTGCTATTTAGAAGCAAGTATAGAGACTTTGTGTTATATGCATTGGATATGTTATCAGGAGAAACTGCTCCCTGGAAACAGACACATTGCAGAGGAACTTAGAGGATTAGCAAAAACAGAAGACCTTTAATGAGATTCATTGACATAGCAGGATGGCGCAGGCCTAGAGCCAGTGTTTTGCTCTGTGGTACATAGGGTTGCTACGAAGCACAACAAACTGGACTGCACCTAAAGACAACAATGTAAAACTTATCAGAATGTCACTTTTATGGAGATATCCTTGATACGTTTCTTGATGCTTTTCTTCATATAGACCAGCTTCTTTGATTATTTTCTCAGCATGCAGATTGGATAAATATGATAAAAGGATACAACCTGGAGGCACACCTTTCTTGATTGCAAACCATATAACATTCCCTCATTTTTTTAAAGCAATCATTTTATTGGGGGCTCTTACATCTCTTCTTACAATCCATGCATACATACATACATACACATGTCAAATGTCAAGCACATTTGTACGTATGTTGCCATCGTCATTTTCAGAACATTTTCTTTCTACTTGAGCCCTTGGTATCAACTCTTCCTTTTCATTTTCCTCCCTCCCTCTCTCATGAACACTTGATAATATATAAATCATTTTTTTAATGTCTTACACTGACCACTGTCTCTCTTCACCTACTTTTCTGTTGTCCATCCCCTTAGGGGGGCGGTATTTGTCAATCATTGTGCTTGGTTCCCCCTTTCTCCCTCTACCTTCCCCCTACCCTCCTGGTATCTCTACTCTTATTATTGGTCCTGAGGGGTTTATCTGTCCTGGATTTCCTGTGTTGAGATTTATTTTCTGTAAATGCTGTGGTCTAGCTGGATTTGTAAGGTAGAATTGGGATCATAATAGTGTGGGGGAGGAAGCATTAAGGAACTAGATGAACGTATGTTTCATCAATGCTATACTGCACCCGGACTGGCTCATCTCTTCCTTGTGACCCTTCTGTGAGGGCATATCCAATTGTCTCAATTGTCTACAGATGGCCTTTGGGTCTCCACTCCACCCTCCCCCTCATTCACATCAATATTGTTTTTTGTTCTGGGTCTTTGACACCTGGTGCCATCAACACCTCATGATCACACAGGCTGGTGTGCTTCTTCCATGTAGGCTTTGTTGCTTTTCAGCTTGATGACCACTTATTTATCTTCAAGCCTTTAAGACTCCAGATGCTTTATCTTTTGATAGCCGGCACCATTCAGCTTTTTCACCACATTTGCTTATGCACCCATTTTGTCTTCAGCAATTGTGTAGGCAGAATAGACAATCCAGATGGGAAAACAATGGAACCGACAGTTCTGTGGGGACACAGAAGAGGAAGAGATGGGAGAAAGGAAGGAGGGACCCAAAAAACCCAGGGCCAAAGTAACAACAAGTGATCTAAAATTAATGGTGAGGAGGGTGTAGGATACCTGGTGGGGATTGATCAAGTGCAATGTAGCCAAGAGAAATTAATGAAAGGCGAATGGTCAAACATGATAGTGGGACAAGAGGAAAGTAAAAGGAAATAGAGGAAAGATCTTGGAGGAAAGGGACATTTATAGCGGTCTAAATACAGGCACGTACATATGTAAATATATTATGATAGGGAAATCGATCTATGTACATATATTTATATGTTAAGTATTATGGTAGCAGATGGACATTGGGCCTCTATTCAAGTACAGCCTCAATGCAAAATTCTTTCATTTTGACATAACAACTGCCCCTTGATCTATGTGCAGGATGCGCATGAGCACAGTGAAGTATCCTGGAATTCTCATTCTTCTCGATGTTAGCTACAGCTTGTTATGATTCACATAGTCAAATACTTTTGCATAGTCAATAAAAGCACAAGTAAACCACTTTCTGGTATTTTCTACACTGAGCCAAGATCTCTCTGATGTCAACAATGAAGCCCCTCATTCTATTTCTTCTTAATAATCAGCCTTGCATTTCTGGAAGCTCCCTGCGGATTTCCTGCTGAAACTGTTTGTATTAGCCTCAGCAAAATATTACTGCATGTGATATTAATTATATTATTCAATAATGTTCTCATTCTGTTGTGTCACCTTTTTTTGTAATGCACAAAAATATGGATCTCTTCCAGTAGGATGGGCAGTGCAGTTCACAGATGCCAACCCTGGCTTCTCTTTTGTCAAGAAGCAGGGGTCAGATTGTCTTCACATTCCATCCTTCTGTATCCTAACACCAACCTTTCATCATAAGGCACTCTTCTTCTATGCTGGGTTCAAGAATGCATTGAAATGTTCACACAACACTCACAGACAATACTCACAATTATGTGGGATTATTAGGGAAGTTAATAGGTTACCACAAGTCAAGAGGAGTCAGCAGTAAGAATATAATAATTGGTCCACAGCACCACCTCTCTTCAGCCAGCAACCAACTCTGTCTCTGATCCCAGCCTCTCAGCCACATGATTCCTTGTCCTCTGCCTGTGTTGGCCAGGAATCCAACCTGCCTGCATTCTGTCTCACAGTTCAATAGTCTTGGGCTAGATGAAAAATTACCTCACAGTCTCTACAATATTTCTCAGAGTCTCCATGCCACTCTCTGGTGTCTTTGGTCTTGGGCTGTGCTCCTTCAGACAGAGATACAGAAGATGCTCTTCCAATGGTTCTGGCTTTCTCTCTCTGCTCCTACTTCAATGGTGGCTCCTCTTTATAGTGGGGGTTGGGGGTGGGGCGTTGAGGGGGTGAATAGGGTGGGGTGGAGGGTGGTAACAAAAGTTGACCAATCCCCTCTACTAGTGTTACACAACCCTATTTGCCTAGTCCCATCCAATCATTTGGTGGCAACAGGAGAGCCATCTTAAGAAATCTCACTCCACCACAATCAGGTACTTGCCTTCTAAATTTCTTGGCACAGGCAAGTGATTGCTCCAATACTTTAAGTTTGTTGAAACATTTCAATTAGTATTCTGTCAACTCCTGGAGCTTTGGTATTTGCTAATGCCTTTTATTGAAGCTTGCACTTCATTCAATACCATTGTTTCTTTACCATATGCTACCTCTTGAAATGGTTGAATGTGGAGCAATTCTTTTTCGTGCAATGACTGTGTATTCACCCATCTTCTTTTTATGCTTTATGCATTGTTCAATATTGTGTGCATAGAATTCCTGAATAATGAAATTTCAGGAATTTTTCCACAGTTTTTTTCAGCTTGAAATATGCTATGTGTGCTCTTCCTCTTTGGCTTTCTAACTTCAGGTCTTTGAACATTACATTATAATATTTTGTCCATTTTTAATTTTATGCTTAACAGCTAAAATGACATATAGTCCACAGATTATACAATTCAGTAGTGCAATCATATTCAAAAAGAGTTGTGCAATCTTCAACACAATAAATTTTAGAACATTTTCTTCTTTCTTTTACGCATTGTTGTTAGAACACTTTTTTCTTGAGTTTTCCTTTGAACTTTTCTATTCACATATTTTACTTCACCACTTCTTTTTGCTTTAAAAGTGAGTTTATGATCAAGAGGAAGTTTTAGAGTCTCTTTTTATATCCACTTTGATCTTTTCCAGATGGTCTCTCCATTCAGGTGGGATATACTCAAGATTGCATTTTGGTTCCTGTAGGTTTGTTTTAATTCTCTTTAGCTCCAACCTGAACTGAAATATGAGTAATTGTTCTGTTAACAGTCAGTCCATGGCCTCGTTTTGGCTGATGATATTGAGGTTCTCCATTGTGTCCACCAAAACCAAACTCACTGCTACAGAATCAATTCTGATTCATAGGGACCATATAGGAGAGAATAGAAATGTCCCAGTGAGTTTTTGAGGCTGTAACTTAAAAAAAAAAGAAGTTTTATTGTCATATAACCCACACATCATACACTTACTTCAATAGTCCAATCATATCAAGAAAAGTTGTACAATTATTACCACAATTAATTTTAAAACATTTTTTCTTTCTTGTACTCTGTTATTAGCTCTCCACTTCCCCCAACCTTCCCTTTCACACCGCCAAGAAACCATTAATCCAATTAAGTCTCTAAAGGAGTATAAAGCTTTGTCTTTCTTCTGAGAAGCAGCTAATGGTTTTGAACTGCTGACCTAGCAGTTCAAAATCTAGTGCATAACCAGTACATCACTAAGACTCTTCTCTTACCACAGATGTAGTCAATGTGATTCTTGTATATTCCATTGGCGAGGTCAACATGTCCTTCATGCTGTTGAAAGTGGTTTTGTCATAAAGAAGTCATTGGTTTTACAAAATCCCTGTATTAAGATAGACATTCTGATTAACTTTTAATCACCAAGGTTATATTTTCTACTAATATTTCCTCTTTGTTTGGAGCTTTTACATTCCAAACACCTGTAATTATCAATGCAGCTTGATTGCATATTTTTGACTATTCATTATTGGTGTCGATTTTTCCTTTAAGGTTACATTTGAATCTTGGTATATACAAAATCTGTGTTAGAGTTTTTCCCAAATTATTCTTTTATCTCAGACTTTGAGTAGACACAAGAAACATAGGCTATTTTATTGTGTGCTTTGTAATAAAAAAAACCCCATCTTATATGGGATTAAGTTCCTCCAGGGAAATCAATTTGAGAGTATCACTAGAGTAGCTTTTTATGCACTTCTATCAAGTACTTTAAAACTATCAGTGGATCAGATCATATATGCTAAGACTTAGATTCCTGGATAATACAAGCCAAGCCAAACCAAACCCACTGCCATCAATTTGATTCCTACTCACAGACTATATATGGTTCCTGGACTGTCAATCTTTATGGAAACAAATAGCTTAATTGTTTTCTCATGGAAAGGGTGGCCAACCAACCTCGCTAATAGCAGGCCAACACATAGTCAACAGCACCTGCAAGGCTCCTGTGACTTAAAAAGACTGTCAAATTGAGCTTTGACACAAAAGACGGAGTAGTACCAAAATACTTAATTGTCATGGAAAACTTTTTAAAAAATCTCCTTATTTTTAATCTACAGCTCTGGGTAGCAACACACTCTCTTGCTATAATCAATTTTTAAATTTAATTTCTTATTGTACTTATAGGGAAGGCTCTGAGGGCTCTATCTTTATGCAAGAATTTCAGCTCCAACTCCCCAATTGAATGCTTCACAGACTTTCATATTTTAATACTTGGGTTTTCAACCCAAACAATGCTGTTTTGGTCGTTGTTAGGTGTCCCTAAGTTGGATCTAACTCATAGCAACCCTAGGTCCAACAGAGCAAAATCCTGCTCAGTCCTGCACCATCCTGAAAATTGGTGTTATTTTTGAGTCCATTGTTGCAGCCACAGTGTCAATCCATCCCATTGAGGGTCTTCCTCTTCTTTGCTTTTAATTTATTCGTCCTTTAAAAACTATTTAAAGGTGGTGAAGAAAGCTGATGGTGCCCGGTTATCAAAAGCTATAGTGTCTGGGGTCTTAAAGGCTTGAAGGTAAACAAGCGGCCATCCAGCTCAGAAGCAACAAAGCCCACATGGAAGAAGCACACCAGCCAGTGCAATCATGAGGTGTTGAAGGGATCAGGCACCATCAGAGCAAAAAATCATATCATTGTGAATAAGGGGGAGTGTGGAGTGGAGACCCAAAGTCCATCTGTAGGCAATTGGACATCAGCTTATGGAAGGGTTGCGAGGATAAGATTGAGCCAGTCAGGGAGCAATGTAGCAGTGATGAAACATACAACTTTCCTCTAATTACTAAATGCTTCCACCACCCCCCACAATCATGATCCCAATTCTACCTTACAAATCCTGCTAGACCAAAGGATGCAAACTGGTACAGATAGGAACTGGAAACACAGGGAATCCAAGGTGGATGATCCCTTCAGGACCATTGGTGAGAGTGACAATACCGGGAGGGTGGGGTGGAAAGGGCAAACATATTACAGGGATCTATATATAACCTCCTCTCTGGGGGACAGACAACAGAAAAGTGGGTGAAGGAAGACGTTGGACTGTGTAAGATATGACAAAATAATAATTTATAAATTATCAAGGGTTCATGAGGCAGGGGGGAGTGGCAAGGGAGGTGGAAAATGAGGAGTTGATGCCAGGAGCTTAAGTGGAGAGAAATGTTTTGAGAATGATGAGGGCAACAAATGCACAAATGTGCTTTGCACAATTGATGTATGTATGGATTGTAATAAGAGTTGTATGAGCCCCTAATAAAATGATTTTTAAAGATTAAAAATAAAACTAGTTTAAAAAACTTATGGATGATGGGTTTCATAACTTAGATAATCATTGTGAACATATCAGAAGTCCCTTTTGAAAATATTTCCAGTTTTCAATGCCTGATTTACTTCTACTTCATCATACTTATAGAATGCTTGAATTTTATTTATATATATATACATATATATTCCCAGTAAACAATTACTTTAAGGATCATATTTGAGAAATAAATTTGTGAAATATTTGATGTATGACAATAAAGCATGATATGGCCTGACATAGATCTAGAAAATCTGTTCCCCACCTAAATGTCTTTAAAGGTTGAGACCGGTTTCCTGGAGAAGGTCATCATGTTTGGGAAAGTAGAGAGGCAGCGAAAAAGAGGAAGGCCCTCAATGACATGGATTGACACAGTGACTGCAACAATAGGCTCAACGAGAATCACACAGTACAGGATAGTGTTTCTTCTACTAAGTGCAGGGTCACTCTGAATGGGAAGCAACTCAATGGTGCCTAACAACAACATAATACTATGCTGGTAAAAAAAAGAAAGAAAGAAGAAAGAAAGAAAGAAAGAAAGAAAGAAAGAAAGAAAGAAAGAAAGAAAGAAAGAAAGAAAGAAAGAAAGAAAGAAACCTCTTAAGATGCATGTGAGACCTCCGGACCATGAGAGCAGTTGACACCCTGCCATGTTCCTTTGGATTCTGGAGCCACTGAACTCGGCACCCACTGGCCTATGACTTCACAGCTTCACACTGAACATTCCTGCTTTATATTTTGGCTGACGCATGAGTCTAAAAGACCTCCAACTAGCCTTTGACCCTTGGACTTCAATTGGTCTATTCCTTGATATATATTTTTCCTTGATATACAATGCTTTTTTATAGGTATACGAATGTCACTGATTTAGTTTCTCTAGAAAACTTAGCCAAACACACTACCCTTGACCAAACACTTCATTAGAAAAAGTGTCAAAGAATCAAGTGAAACTTTTGAAAAATGATTGTTTTTTTCCACTGAAGAAAATCGTTGTACAAGAATACTTTCCGATAAAAGAATATTTCCTTGCATAAACATGGCATTTTATGGCCACAAGACATGTTCACATTCATTATCTCACTATTTCCATACTAAAACTTGGTGAGGATAAAATTACTATGGTCTCATTTTATTATAGGAGCATATTGAAGCCAAGATATTATCAGAAAATAGCAAAAGCAAGACTAATGCACATATAGTGATTCTAACCAATTTTTAAAAATCTTCAAAAGGGCATATAAAGCCTGGTACGATTTAATCAAGTGCAATGTATCAGAGAGGAATTATTGAGAGCCGAATGGAGGGTGAGCATGATAGTGGGATAGGAGATGGGTGAAAGGAAATAGAGGAAAGAAATAAGAGACAAAAGCTTTTTATAGCTATAGGCATGTATATATGTAAATATATTAATTTATAATTAAAAGGATAGAGGGAAACGTACAAATATTTATATGTTAAGTATTAAGATAGTGGATGGATTTGGGGCCTCTACTCAAGGCCTCTCTTATCATAAGAAAACTTTATTCTGATAACCTGGTACTCTTTGATACTCACCTTCCCGACATGATCTCTGAAGACAAAATAGATGCATAAGGAAATGTGGTGAAGAGAGTGGATGGTGCTCAGCTATCAAAAAAAATAACATCTGGGGTCTTAAAGGCTTAAAGTGAAACAAGCAGCCATCTAGCTGGGAAGCAAATAAACCCACATGATGATGGCAACATATGTACAGATATGCTTGATATACTTGATGTATGAAATATTATAAGACTTGTAAGAGCCTCCTGTAAAATGATTTTAAAAATTAAATTAAAAGGAAATTTTAAAAACACAACAAAATCATCTCCCAAGTACAGTACACTGACAGGGAGTTGCCGGAATTCAAGCCAAATTCAAGACAGGACATGGAATGGAAGCATATCATTACTGACTTCAGAGGGAACTTGGATGAATACAAGGAATACCGGAAAAATGTTTCCTTGTGCTTTATTTATTATCCACAAGAGCTTGACTCTATGGAATCTCTGTGAATAACATTTAGAAGAATGGGAATTCCTGAACACTTCATTGTGCTCATGAGAAACCTGTACCTAGTCAAAGAGGCAGCTATCCAAAAGAATAAGAAAATACCGCATGTTTTAAAAATCATGAAAGGTGGGCATCAGAGTTGCAGCCTTTCACCATACTTACAGTCTGCACGCTGTGAAAATATCAGGGAAGATGGATTATATGAAGAACAATTTAGTATCAAGACAGGAGGAAGGCTTATTAACAATCTGTTATATGACACAACCTTGTTTCCTAAAATTGAGGAGGAATTGTAGCACCTGTTGATGAAGGTCAAATACTGTAGCCTTAAATGTGGTTTATAACTCATTATAAAGAAAACAACTGGACCAATTGGTACCATCATAATGAAGGGAGATAATAATTGAAGTTGTCACAGAATTCATTTTACTTGAAATCAAAATCAATGCTTATGGAAGCACCAGTCAAGAAATCAAAAGACACATGCCACTGGACAAATCTGAAACAAGAAATGTTTATAGTATTAAAGAGCAAAGATGTCGTTTTGGTACCCTTGAACCAAGCCATGCTATTTCTAATCACATCATATGCATGGGAAAGCTGGACAGTGAATAAGGAAGAAATTAGGCAGTTGAATGATGATGAAGATTATGGAAAGTACCATGGTCTTCCAGGAAAACAAACGAATCTTGGAAGAAGTACAATTAAATTGCTTCTTAGATAAGTGGCTGAAGATTCTTTGATTTAGACACATTATCAGGAGAGACCAGTCTCTTGAAAAGGACATTGTAGTTCATAGACTGTTCATGAAAAAGAGAACACCCTCAATGAAATGGGTAACAGTGACTGCAAGAATATAGCAACTATTGTGAGTGAGGAAAGCCCAGGACTAGGCAATATTTTCTTCTGTTGGACATATGATGCTATGAGTTAGAATTGACTAGATGGCACCACCACCACCACCAGGCAACTAGCCTAACATCAGTTTACCACAGGCAAAGTCAAAACTTAACCTTATTGTGTTGCTTCTGTTTAAAATGCTTCCTATCTAATATATATTGGAATTAATTTGACAAATGTGATCATATGATTTATAAATAATTTTCATTCTTTTGTACATATATTTTTTTTCAATCTTGATCCAGATAGATTTTTAAAACTTCAAGACTTTTGGAAAAACCAGTCTCTGAGAGCAAACTAATTTCATGTCTCAGGAGAAGGACAATATATTTGATAGAGGGGCAGTAAAAACAAGAAAACTCTCAAGGAGATGGATGGACATAGTGGATGCAACAATGGACTCAAACAGAAGAACAATTGTGAGGATGGTGCAGGACCAGGGATGTTTCATTCTGTTGTACATATGGTTGCTTTGAGTTAGAACCGACTCAACTAACAACAACAACTACACACATCAGTTAGGGAAGTAGATAAATAGAGGCTCGTAATGCACTTTCAGTATGGTGAATTTGTAAAATGAGTTTGCTATCCCAATGGGCCAATATTCCTAATCAATTGTGAAATAAACACATATATGTACATCTCCTGTTCTGTTTCATATTTTTTCTAATAGTGAATATAAAAGGAAAATATGTGAACATCCTATAGCATAATAAGAAACTATGACAATATCAAAAACACAAAAAAGAGGTGAAATGAGGTCAACAGAAAGAAAGAAAATACACCAGGTTTAGTGCTGGCCATTTCATCACACTGTGCAGAGCAGGCAGAAGGCCAAAGAAAATCCGAATGAAAGTGGTAGCCACGGAATCTTGCAAGCAGAGCACGAAGAGTGTCTATAGATGTGGTGACAGGAAAGAAGTGCTTGGGAAATGATACAACAGTGGCAGTAGATGGAGTTATGTTTTCAATGTGTGGAAGTAACTGGGAAACAATACTGCCACTACATGCTTGATTTAAGGAAATGATTATTGTTTCTCCAGAGATAAAGATGTAAATTGTATAGAACACTTCAGTTATGTTTTCAACTGGTTGAATTTTAATAGAACAGTAGTAATAGTTAGAGTTGAGACTATAGTTTTTTCTGTAAATCTTTGATCTCTTTCTCTCCCTCTCTCAAACACACACACACACACACACACACACACACACACACACACACCAGAGTGGGAACATCAGTTAAATTCAAGGGCTTCATCGTTATAAATACATATACTTAATAAACATGTATTTCTTGAATTCTCATGCGTCAGGTACTATATTAGGCACTGAGAATGAACACTAAATAATATTAATTTCCTGCCCTCAAGAGGTTCTAAAAGATGCTTTGCTTTTTTCTGTTATTGGTTTGTGTGCAAAGCTACAGTCAGAGAAATATAACAAATACATTATATTTATATGAATTAGCTGTGTGTGTTGTCAAAAAAGCAATAAGACCCCAAAATACTTCCCACTAAAAAGGATGACTCCCAAGTAACT
Source organism: Tenrec ecaudatus (assembly GCF_050624435.1). Taxonomy (NCBI): domain Eukaryota; kingdom Metazoa; phylum Chordata; class Mammalia; order Afrosoricida; family Tenrecidae; genus Tenrec; species Tenrec ecaudatus. Next base: position 115,091,587 of record NC_134548.1, on the reverse strand, counting down.
TGGATTTCGATAGGTTAAAATCAAAGTACATGATTTCACCCAGACAAAGTGGGCTATAATAGCTGAGATGACAGGAACTAGACTAGTTGGTTTATTGAAATGAACACTATAAAACGAAGGTTTTGCCTTATAATCCTTGAGGCAGAGAACATGTAAAATTAGAAGTGAATTCTATGCCCATAAACTTCGGCTGATGTTGCAATATTCATTTGCTTCAGCATAACTCAAAGTGGCAGCTCTGGTTTCTTGGCCTTCAGATAGACTTTATGTGGTGTTTCAGTAATAATCCATTTCTCACATTCTAAGGAGAAGCAATGTAATGCAAAATCTTCCTCACAATTCATTTTTAAGATGACATTGACTAGGAAGCTATCAGCTCAAAATCCTGTTGGTGGGAAACTAAGAGACTTATTACTTCCTTCGGTAATTTTCAATGCTAAAATTTAATGTGGCGATGAATTTCTGAACAGCCTATTGATATCAGGGAAACTTTCTATACGAAGAATGTGAAGTGCAAAATACTTTGGAAGAAGATAAGTTCCTCTTGAAGGTGGAAATACATTTTAGTCAGTAGAAGGATGACTGTCTTTTCATCAAGCTCATATCCAGCTACTCCTATCTAAATATGAAGCGTACAACATTAGCAATTTAGGACTTTAGTGAACACAAAATAAATACATGTTGAATTTCCAGGGGTATAGATGAAAAAGTATTCTGTTATGGATGCGAGTCTAAAATCAGAGGCTTTTGGTGTTTATAATTGTGATAGTCTGGGTACATTAGAGAAACAAGTCCACAGAAACTGATATGTATGAGGGAGAGTTTTAAAAGGTAAATGCACATCAAGAAAACATCCCAATCCAGTGCTATCCAAGCCCACAAGCCCAACATTAGCTCATATGTCTGGCACCAATCCACAAAGTCCTCCTCCATCTCACAAAACACATGCCATGATGCCAACTGTAGGAGGAAAGCCGAGTCAGTGAATGTGTAAGTATCTCAGCACTGGTGGGGGTCTCCACACAGCTACTCCAGCACCCAGCGCTGCATCGGGGTAGGTCCATGCGGCTTCTCCTCAGGGATGTCTTGCAGAAAGTGAGCCTTGCCAGATGAAGCAGGAAACTGACTAAGGCAGCTGCATCCTTGTCCGACCATCAGAAAGCAAGAGACCCGAGAACTAGAAAGGTGAGGCTTACTGAGCCATTTATCTCTCTGCCCTTCAATTAGCTCCACATGTGTTTATTGGCCAAGTTGGCAAAATAAACTTTAACTCTATCAGTAATAAAACCAGTCTGAAAGTGGACCCTAAACTCCTACTTGGCATGCATCAATAATGAGAATAACACATCACAAAAAAATTCCTATACATCATTGAACATGCCAAAAAAGAATTTAAGGAAACATTACTCTATTACAATAGCCACTAAAATTATAAGTCACTTAGGAATAAATATAATCAGGAAAGTGAACAGAAAACTATAAAATATAACTGATAGAAACTAGATTATAGTTTAAAAACCCATGTTACCCAAAGCAATCTGTAAATTCAAAGCACTTCCTATTAAATTTCAATAGCCCTAGCTCTAGATTCTTACTTCTACTGGAACAGAAACACCACAAGTGGGATGTTTTAATGAAGAGTTTTTTTCATAGTTTAGATGGTCAGAAGTTCAAATTCAGGGATTACCTACAGGGGAAGGCTATTCGCTCTCTGTTGTCTTTTCTGATTCAGTTTCTAGGTTCCTTGGCAATCTTCCTGTGGAAAGGCATACTTGTATATTTTTGTGTATCCATGCTTGCTTCTTGGTCTAATACAATTCGTTCATACATCTAAAGTGATAGACTTAGGGCACATTCTAGACAGAAATGACCTCATTAGCATAGCAAAGATAATCCTATTCCCAAATGAGATTACAAACGCACGTACAGGGTTTAGGATTCACAGTAGAAATGGAGAAGTAGATCTTCCAATTCATAAGGAAGGGCAAAACACACTTCCATTGAATGGCTTTCAACTCCTAGTACCCTTTCCAAAACTGTAAAGTTTTGCAGGAGCAGATACTCCCATGGTGAGGCTATGGGGTTTGAAATGCTGGCCTTGGGTCAGGGACCTCAAATGCTTAAAACAATCTTAAAGAAGGAGAATAAAGCAGGGAATGGCGAAGGGTTCATATTTCCTGGTTTCAAATTGTAATCTAAAGCTACAGGACTAAAAATAGCCTGACCTTGGTGTAATATTAGACCCTAAGATCCGTGGAATAAGATTGAGAGTACAGAAATTAGTCCAAACACCTATGGTTAATTTATTTTCAACAATGGTTCTAAATCCATTCAATGAAGAAAGACAATTCTCAAGAAGTTTCTCTTAAATAAATGATGCTAGTCACATTGAATATCCATATACAGAAGAATGAAACAGTACCTTTTGCCTCATACCTTTACACAATAACTATTTTTAAGTGGAATAAAGATCTAAATGTGAACATTTAAACACTAAAATTCTTAGGAGACAATATAGGAATGTGATTGTACAACCCAGTTTTTAACAATGGATTGTCGCACATGACAACAAAAGCAGGAGGAACATTGAAATCTCACAAAACTCAATAATTTTGTTCATCACAGTAATTTATTAACAAAATGAAGAGACAACTTAGAGATTTGGCAGAAAATATTTAGGAACCATATATTCGATAGGGGTTGTCTTTGCCATCAATGGCTTGTAAGTCTACTCTGACTGTGGTGATCCATGTGTTTCACAGGAGCACCATGGTTTATAGAGCTTTTAAGGTGGTGACCCTTTGGAATCACAGATCACCAGGACTGCTCAGTGGTATTTCTGGATTGGTTTGAGCCACCATTTTTTTTTTACTAGTAGTCAAATGATCAAGCATTTGTGCTACTCAGAAACTCCCTTTAAAGGGTTCTTTTATCCACAACATGTAAAATGACTGCTACATTTCAGGGGGTGGGGTGGGGAAGACAAACAATCCAACAACAACAACAACAACAAATCAACAAGGGACATGAACAGATATCTCACCAAAAGTATATTCAAATAACCCAAGAGCACAAGAAAAAGAGGGTCAATGTCATTAGGTATCATGGAGATGAAAATCAAAACCTCAATAAGATAATACTTCACCTCCATCACAATGACTGCAAAAATTATGGAATGTTAAGTGTTGGAGAGGATGTAGAGAAATTGAAGTTTGGCCATAGAATTACCATATGGCCCACCTATTCCGCAATGAGGTAAAAAGCTACCAGAAGTGAAAAGGGAGACACAAACAGTACATCAGTGTTCATTGCAGCCCTGCTCACAATGGCCAGACAGTGGTAACAGTCAAAATTTTCATCCACGGATGAAAGGACAAATCAAATGTAGTATGGAGGAGCAATGGAACACAACTCACCATGAAGAGAATGAAATTTGGACACATGCCACAGTATGTAGGAACCTGGAAGGCATTATATGGAGTAAAATAAATCTATTATTAAAAGGGAAATATACTTGATGATTCAATTATATGAAATAAGCTTATATATGAAAAACAAAGATTATTAGTGGTTACCAGGAATGGAAGAACAGGTAAGTTATTGCTTGGGGGATGGGAGAGCATTGATTTTATGTTAATAGTATTAAAAATTTTTTAAGTTAATGATGGACCTGCACAACAATTCATAATGTCACTGAATTCTACAAATAGAAACTAAATTGGCTAATGTTTTGTGCATTATTTCATTACAATAAAAATAAAAAGAGAAGAGCTCTCACTTCAAGTCTTAAGGCACCTTTTATTATGTAATTTCATCCAAAAAAGGAGAAATATCTATCAGTTTATTCTTTGTTTCACGGTAAAGTATACATAACAAAATTTTCCATCAATACAAATTTATGTGGACAATTCAGTACCATTACTTACACTGACATTCTTATGCAATCATCACCGCTATCTATTCCCATTTTTTCATCACCCTTTAGTTTTCCTTACGTAATAACTTTCCCTTCCTCTACCATCCCTAAGTGGTAAATTCTAACAAACTTTGACTTCTAGTCATTCATCTATTTAAGAGAGATATAGCGTCTGGGACTTAAAGGCTTGAAAGCAAACAAGCGGCCATCGAGCCCAGAAGCAACCAAGCCCACACGGAAGCAGCACACCAACATGGGTGATTGTGAAGGGCAGAGGGGATCAGGTCTCAAACAACAAAGGCGGGGGATGGGGGGTGGGGTGGGAATCGCATCACCGTGAATGAGGGGGAGTGCGTGATGTGGACCCAATGCTCTTCTGTAGACAGCTGGACATCCCTTCCAGAGGGGTAGTGGGGAGGAGATGAGTCACTCAAGGTTCAGTGTAGCAGCAATGAAACTCAAAACCGTCCTCTAGTTCCTGAACGCTTCCTCCCCTCCTAATTATCATGACCCCAATTCTACCTTGCGGACCTGGTTAGACCAGAGGATGTACAGCGGTGCAGTAGGGATCTGGAAACACAGGGAATCTAGGATGGACAACCCCCTCAACACCAGCAGTGGAAGTGGCGACACCAGGAGGGAAGGGGGTGTAGAAAGGGAGAACCGATCTCGGAGATCTATGCATAACCTCCTCTCTGGGAGATGGGCAATGGGAAGGTGGGTAAGGGGAGACGCCGGGCAGTGTAAGGTAAGATAAAATAATTATTTATAAACGATTAAGGGACCAGGGGGAAGGGTGTAGCGGGGAGAGGGGGAGGGGGAAAAAAGGGAAACCGAGCTAAATTCCAGGAACCCAAGTGGAAGGTGAATTTTGAGAATGACGAGTGAAACGAATGTATAAGGGTGCTTTGCTCAACTGATGTATGTATGGATTGTGATAAGAGTTGTATGAGCCCCAATAAATAGATTTATTAATTAAAAATATTTCAGATATGTGGAATCATACAATATGTGTCCTTTTGTGCCTGAATTATTTCATTCAATATGATTTCAAAGTATATCCATTTTGAGCATGCATTAAAACCTTTTCTTTATGGTTGAACATTATTTCATCATATATATATGTTACAAATCTGATCATCTGTTTATAAATATTTGGATTGTTTTAAACTTTTGTCTATTATCAAAAGTGCTACAAGTCCTAAAGTCAATGATGAGTAAATTAATTAATTCTATCATTTTAGTATGAAATTTATCAAACATGTTGAAGATGAATTGGAAATTACTGGTTATTAGGATTTAAAAAGCCAGAAAAGAAGAGGAAGGATTCATAATTGGAAAATAGATTGGAGAATTGGTGATAGAAACATTGCTGGGGATCACGTGATACAATTATGAAAGACCAATGATTTCATTGCAAAATAACATTTATTAAATTTGTTTTTATTTTAATAAATCATTTTATTGGGAGCTTGTACAACTTTTATCACAATCCATACATCCACCCATGTGTCAAGCACATTTTTACATTTGTTGCCATCATCATTTTCAAAACATTTCCTTTCCACCTTAGCTCTTATTATCCACTCCTCATTTTTACCTTCCCTCTCTCACCTTCCCTCCCTCATGAACCCCCGATAATTTATAGATTATGATTATTTCTTCATGTCTTACACTGACAGGTGTCTTCCTCCATATGCTACCTTAATACTAAACCTATAAATATATGTACATAGATCTATTTCCCCATCATCATCTATAAATATATTTACATATGTGCATGCCTGTATTTAGATCTCTATAAATGCCCTTTGCCTCCTCGTTCTTCCCTCTATTTCCTTTTACTTTCCTCTGGTCCCACTATCATGCTCAGCCTTCATTCGAGTTTCAGTAATTCCTCTCAGTTACATTACCCTTGGTCATGACCTACCAGGGCTCCTATACCCTCCTTGTCATCTATTTTAGAGCAAAATACCATTTTTTCATCAACATAACTAGCCACTGTAATCACGGACCTAACCAGATGGAATGCACATGAATCAAATTGACTATATTTATCAGTGAAATGATGTAGAGGCTGAATATCATCTGTCAAAACAAGGCTCAGGGCCCAAAATGAACACCACCAACTGCCCATGTGCAAGTTCTGATTGAAACTGGATTGTTATACTAAATATCCAAAAGCCGGAATATGACATTGACTGCATGCCTCTTGAATTTAGAGACCATCTCAAGAACAAATTTGATGTACTGAACACTAATGATTGAAAAACATTGAAATTATAGGATGACATAAAAAATTACTATATATGAAGAAAGCAAAGGGCTGGTGTGATGGGGTGGATTCTCTAGAAAGGCAAAACCAGTAATGTGTGTATGTGTATATATATGAATAGAAATCTATACCAAGAAATAGCATACACAGTTGTAGAAGTAGTTAAATCCAGTCTGGTTCAAGTCCATAGATGCAGTCTGGAGGCTTCTCCTTACTGGTGCACTAGCTTCAGGAGCTAAGGAATAGGAAGCAGGGTAATGAAGAAGCAAGGCCAAAGACTGGTGGACGCACAGGCAAATGAGCGCAAGATAATCTGAATTATTTCAAGATCGACAAGATGGCTTCTGGTATCAGCAAGCTACACAACTGGAAATCTACAAACCAGACATAGAATTCAGCACCAGCAGATGGCAAAGGGACAAGAAATAATTTGGCTTTGCTCAGGGCCTCTCTCATACAAAAAAACCACATTGAGAATTAGGGAAAGTGCAAACTGGAGACCCGAAGCTCAACTGTAGACAACTGGACATCCCCTTACAGAAGAGTCACAGGGAGGAGACAAGCCAGCCAGGGTGCAGTGTAGCAATGATGAAACATGCAACTTTCTGCTAGTTCTTAAATGCTTCCTCCCCACCCACTATCATGATCCCAGTTCTACCTCAGAAATCTGGCTACACCAAAGGATGTACACTGGTGCAGATAGGAACTGGAAACATAGGGAATCCAGGACAGAAAAACCCTTCAGGACCAGTGGTGAGGGTGGAGGGAAGGTGGGGTAGAAAGAGGGAACCAATTACAAGGATCTACTTATAACCCCCTCCCTGGGGGACGGGCAACAGAAAAGTAGGTGAAGGGAGACATCAGCTAGTGTAAGACATGACAAATAATAATAATTTATAAATTATCAAGGGATCAAGAGGGAGGGGGAGGGGAAAAATGAGAAGTAGATAACCATGGCTCAAATAGAAAGAAAATGTTTTGAGAATGATGATGGCAACAAATGCATGAATGTGCATGACACAATGGATATATGTATGGATTATGATAAAGAGTTGTATGAACCCACAATGAAATGAATTTTTAAAAAGCCACACCCCAAAGGAGGTTTTCGTCAGGCTGCTATGATGATTAAATTGTTATGGAAACTTGTCTTGGCCAGGATTCTTCCATGTTATGTTTGACTATAGTGTGGTCACTTCATAATGGGATACTCTGAAACAGATAACTACTTGTGGGAAGAACAGGGTACAGTTGTTGTTGTTACGTGCCTTCAAGTTGGTTCCATCACATAGCGACCCTCTGCACAGCAGAAAGAAAGACTGCACAGTCCTTCCCCATCCTCACAATCGTTCCTAGGCTAAAGCCCATTGTTGCAGCCAGTGTCAATCCATCTCCCTGAAAGCTTTCCTCTCTGTCTCTGCCCATCCATTCTATCAAGCGTGATGTCCTTCTCAAGTCTTTCTTGTCAATATATAAAAAGTGCAACAATTCAAATGCATGAATTCTTATTCAGCCTTCCTTATTTAACGTCTAACGCTCACATGCACATGAGGCAATTGAACGTACCATGGCTTGAGTCTGGCACACTTAGTCCTCAAAGCAATATCCCTGCCTTCCAATGCTCTGAAGAGATCTTGTGCAGCATATTTCCCTAATGCATCTCATCTTTTAGTCTCTTGACTGCTGCATCCATTAGCATTGATTGTGGATCCAAGCAAGACAAAAAGCTAGACAGTTTCAAACTTTTCTGCATTTATTATGATGACACCTATTGGTCCAGTTGTGCGAATTTTGGTGTTTTTTAAGATTGATTTGTAGTCCATATTAAAGAATGCAGTCCTTGATCTTCATCAAGTGCTTCAAGTCATCTTTATCTTCAGTAAGCCAGTTTGTGTCATTTGCATGTTGTAGGTTGTTAATAAGCCTTCTACAGTCCTGATGCCACATTCTTCTTCATATAATCCAACTTCTCTGATTATTTTTCTCAGAATACGGAATGAATAAGTATGGTGAGAATATCCACCCTGATGCACACCTTCTCTGATTTTAAACCATGAAGTATTTCCTTTTCTGTTTGCACAACTGCCTCTTGATCCATGTACAAGTTCCACAGGAGCACAATGTAGTGTTCTGGAATTCCCATTCTTCTCAAGGCTATCCATTTATCCATAGTTTGTTATGCACCACATAGTCAAATTCCTTGGCATAGTCAAAGAAAAAAAGTAAGCATCTTTCTGGTATTCTCTGCTCTCAACCAAGATCATTCTGACATCAGCAATGGTGTCCCTTGTTCCATGTTTTCTTCTGAATCTGGTCTGAACTTCCCTCAGTTTCCTGACAATGTACTGCTGCAACTGTTGTTGGATGATCTTTAGCAAAATTTTACTTGAATTCCATATCAAACAATGATAGTGTTCTATAAATTGAGAATTCTGTTTGGCGGCCTTTCTTTGGAATGGGCACAGATATGAGTCTCTTCCAGTCAGTTGGCCAACTCTCTTCCAAATTTTCTGACAATGATTGAGAGCTTCCAGTGTTTCATCAACCTTGATACAATAAAGAGTAGTTTCATTCAGGTTGTGGCATACTCTGTATAGATTTTCACTATGTGGAAGCTAGCACACTTCTACTGCTGGATCAGGATTTAGCATCTGGTTCACCATCTTGTTATAGAAGCTGCAGATACCAGGAATTATCAGTGGACGGTCTATTGACAGCTGACCTCAGATTCATTCCACTCTGCATCCACCAGCCTATATCCCTCCTACTGCTTCTTCAGACTTCTTGTTCTTCTGCCCCAACTACACAAGTCAAGAGAAGCCTCTAGTTTATACGTGACCCACAGGCTTTTACCAGACTGGACTTAACCACTTCTACAACTGTGTGAGCCATTCCATTTTTTCCTGTTGCACATGTGAGTGTGTTTTTTTATTTAAACTGTAAACTATCCTCTTGTAGTTTGTACAACTGCTGCTTGTTCTATTTACAACTTCCTCATGAATACAATAAATTATTCTAGAATTCCCATTCTTTGCAATGATATTCTTATGATCCATGTGTGAGCTATTTCTTGATATAAATCTCCTTCTACATACATACACATACGAGCACCCTTGATTTTGCTCCTCTAGAGAATCCACCATAACACAATCATTGAAAAATGAGGGAAGAAAGAAAAGATTAGAGTAGTTGTCAGACGAGGTCCTGAAACCACCTGTGGGATGGAGAATAGCTAAAGTAAATGGAAGAAAATGATGAAGTGAAAGAGAACAGAAATTTTCAAAAGGTACTTTGGGGACAAAATAAAACATTATAGTGAAATGCCCAGTCAAGGAAAACATGCTCATTTAACAGCATGTGATATGCAGATAACACAACCCTGTTTACTTGAAGCTAAGAAGACTTGAAACACCTGCGGATGAAAATTAAGAACTAAAGCCACCAATCTGGATTACAATTCATTCTAAAGAAAATAAAAATCCTCATAATTGTACCAATAGCCAACATCATGATTAATGGACAAAATATTGAAGTTGTCAGGGATTTAATTTTTACTTGGATCCACAATGAATACTCACAAAAGAAGCAGTCCTGAAATCAACCCATTTCAGATTTGCATTGACCAACTCAGCTGCACAGGACTCTTCACAGAAAGTGCTAAAGAGAAAAGAACAGCACTTTGAGGACTAAGGTGTGCCTACGGAAGCCAACATATGTGTACGTTAAAGTTGGGTCATGAATAAAGAAGACTGGAGGAAAGTTGACCTCACTGTCATCAAATAAAGAAGAACTAAGATTGGAACATGTCTTTTGACTCCAAGATCCTTGATCATTAAACCTCCTCAATCCAGGTACAGAAAGCTGTGACACCAGAGAAGGGGCAGAGAAGTGGCAGCAGGAAAACAAGAACCACAGCATGATATAGCTAGATGGGTGGGCTTCATAGCCCAGAGAATAATGAAAGTTGAGTGACTTCAAACAGGAGCCTTATTTGCAGACTAGGATGCCTCCTGGCATGTTTGGGGGTGAAGCTAAATTTGTTTACTTGCAGAGCTAGAACAGAGCACAGCATGTCTGGGCTGAGGATGGTGGCAGAGTAGTTTGCTTTTTTTGCCATCTATCAGTAGTGCTAGACAAGGTTTTCACTACTGCCTGAGCAGGGCAGAGGGCAAAGGGCCCTCTAACTGAGAGGCCAAGAACAAGAGGAAAGAGAGAGCTGATTGTGGGTATGGAATATGGCAAGAAGTTGTCCTTACCCATTGCGTCTCTACTCAGGTACCCCCTCAACACAAGAACACTTTGTTTTAATAACCCGGCATTCTGTCGTGATCACCTTTCCAACACAATTACTGAAGACAAAATGGGTGCATAAGCAAATGTGGTGAAGAAAGCTGATGGTGCCCGGCTATCAAAATATCTAGCATCTGGGGTCTTAAAGGCTTGAAGTTAAACAAGCAAGCATCTAGCAGGGAAGAAACAGAGCCCAGATGGAAGAAGCACACCAGCCTTTGTGATCAGAGTGTGTCAATGGAATCAGGTATCAGGCATCAGAAGACCCCAAACAAACAAATATGTCAATGCAAATGATGGGGGTTGGAGTGGAGACCTAAAGCGCATCTGTAGACAATTCGACATTCTCTCACAGAAGGGTCACAAGGAAAGGACAAATCAGCCAGGGCAGCACAGCACCAACAGAACACGCAACTTTCCTCTGATTCTTTAATGGTTGCTGCCCCCCGCCCCACTATCATGACCCTAGTTCTACCTTACATATCCAGCTAGACAGGAGCATTTTTACTGGTACAGATAAGAGTTTTCGACACATGGAATCCAGGACAGAAAACTCCTCAGGAACAGTACTGAGAGTAGGGAGAAGGGGGGTTGGTGGGAAGAGAAGGGTGAGAAATAGGGAACTTATTGCAATGATCGACATATAACACCCCTCCCCACCCCAACAGAAGCAAACAACAGAAACATGGGTAACGGGAGACAGGACAGCAGATGGTGTGAAATATGGAAATAATAATAATTTATCAGGGGTTCATGAGGGTGGGAGGATGGAGAAGAGAGAGAGAAAAAGAGGAGCTGATACCAAGGACTTAAGTAGAAATAAAATGCTTTGAAAATGATGGCAATATAAGTATAAATGTGTTTGATGCAATTGATGCATGGGTTGTTTTATGTATATGTTATATGTATGAGGTGTAAGAGCTCCTAACATGATTAATTAATTAAAGAAGTTGTCTTGATCAAAGAACTGTATCTTAGGCGTTTCTGATTTTGAATTGTTACCTGTTAGCTTCCTTAATAAAGCCTTACATCATGAGTAAGGTGTGTGAGTGCAGTAGAAGAAACAGAGTGCTGTGGGAGGGATGTGTGCTATCAGAATTACTAAAGATTAGAGGGGACAGGCATGTCTGACCTCAGCCTCATATGAATGGGCCTTAAGCTGACACCAAAGATGATTTTCCTCCTCCCACCTTGGAGTCAAAGGTAGTTGGGTGCAACTCCCCCACCCCCATGCTGTTCTTACAGTAAAAGAAAAAACCTTACTGCCATCAAATCGATGCTAACTCAGTGACTCTGTAGGACAGTGTATAACTGGCCCTGTGAATTTATGTGATTGTAACTTTACAAGAGTAGAAAGTCTCATCTTTCTCCTGTGGAGTGACAGGGGGTTTCCAAGTGCTGATCTTTGGTTAGCAGCCCATAACTAGGTCACCAGGACTCCACATTCTGACAGTAAAGTAGTTGCTAATTGGTACATCAATGAAAACAATGGAGCAAGAAGTCCAAAAAGGAGCAAAGCAACTTTTGGGGGTGGGCAGGGACATGGGATGTGAGAACCAACGCATTCTGAATGATGGGAATTAACTAAAGATGTCTAGTCATACAAAGAGCACTTAGTCTAGAAATAAATTGAATCTCCTTAAGTACAGTGTGCTCTAAAACTCTCTAACTGCCCTAATTTCCATTGACTCCTCATCACATAATCCAGATCAAAATGACAGCATGACATTCCTACTTCCTAATAATAATTTTTAAAAATCTGGATTAGAAATCACACAAACCCAAACTAAAAGAGTTCATTTGGTCAGATTTCTAGAAAACAGTCAACTAAGTGACCACTGATTCAAGAATAGGTGGACAGGAATTAGAAGGAAAACTTCTGTTTTCCATTTGTATGCCCAATACATCCTCCATGGTTCCACGTGGTTTCTGGGAAGCAGTGGAGCCAGGTGCATACACCTGGAGAGGAATTCTCTTCTCCAGCTCTAGACAAAGCAGAGTAGACGTAGACTAATTAGTATGTCTGCTTCATTTGACCTGTCAAACAGGTGCCTGAAAAAAACTGTAGCAAGCAAGGGGGGAGGGAGCACTAGAACAGATTGTGTTAACACAACTCATTTTAAAGGCAATTTAACCATGGGGGGCGCAGTTCTAAAATTGATTGTGGCCATGATTGCACAATTCTTCTAGATATAATTGAACGACTGAACTATTGACTTATATGATTGGTGGATTAGATGCCAATAAAACTGTTGGAGGGAAAACTAGCAAGATCTGTTTCAGTGGGGAACAGTCTAAGACTATCACCTTTTGTAGTCACCTGTGGATACACCATTCCATTAGGTGTACACTGGGTTCCCGAACACTGGAATTATGGGTCAGGGAAAGAGTGTCTCAGAAAACTAAAGCTTTCAAAAGAACCATGGATTTTGAAATAGCAAAATCCCAGGGCAGGAAACATGCTCAGAAATTACCTGAGAAGATCTCAAACTTGCACCTCCATTGATTCTTCAATTTAGTGAAAGTTGGACTCACTTTTGAAGCAGAGTTGGGGTGGTGTCCTGGCACAGAACCAATTTGTAAAGACTGTGTGTGTGTGTGTGTATTCAAAAATTAAGAAACACTTCCAGAAAGACCATTTAAAAAAACTTAAGAAAGTAACTAATCAAAGGAAGGACAATAGCATTCATCAATTGAAACCACCCAAAACCAAACCAAAAAAAAAAAAATACCCTAAGGAAGGAGAGAATATAACTTCCAGAATTATCTTACAATTGCTTTCAAGTGTCCCACTTTCAACAACAACAAAAATACAAGACAGATGAAACACGATGACAGTAGCTACACACTGTCATCCCCCAACAACAAACACAGAAAAACAAGCCAAAATCTTGAGAATGAGTAGTCATAGAAGTCTAGAAAGAAATCATTGTTTTAGAGCACCTAAGTTGGCCTCAGAAAAAAGAAAATAATTCTATATTAAAGAGTGGTGGTTCTCCACTTGTTCACGTCTCACTCCCCTTCTCTGTCTCAGTATGATCATATTGGAGACACAGGTCAGCCTTCTATGGAGTCTTGCGTTAGAGCAGTATTGCCATGTTTCCCAGTCAGGGAGCCTGAAATGAAACATGATTGTTATGGACCCCAAGCAGGGAGCCTATAAAGAGAAAGAGTGGTAATCACATTCCTAGCTGGGGAATCTGTAGGCTATTGGGTGCTAGATCTGGACAGCTGGTTCTCCCAGGCAGGGGGTCTAAACGTAGATATAAAACAGTTACCACTACCAACTGGGGAATCAGGTACTTCTAAGTATAAAGGGGTGGTCTTAGGATGCATCTAATGCTGAGATCTACAATTGTCATTCTCTAATGGAAAAAGGTCAGGGTCATAGCCTCTCACCATATGTGTTCAATCTGTATGTTGAACAAATACTCAGAGAAGATGGGTTATATGAAGAAGAAAACATCAAGATTAGAAGAGGCTTATTAACAACCTGTGATATGCAGATGGCACAGCCTTGCTGTTGAAAGTAGACTTGAATAATGTGCTGATGAAGATCAAGGATTGCAGCTTACAGTAAGAATTGTAAACCAATGTAAAGAAGACCCAAATCCTCATAATTGAACCAATGGAGAGCATCATGATAAGAAGAGACAAGATTGACGTTGTCTAGGACTTTGTCTTGTTTGGATCCACAATCAAGACTCATAGAAGCACCGGTCAAGAAATCAAACACATTGCATTGTGTAAATCTGCTTCACAAGATCTCTTTAGAGTGTTGAAAAGCAATGATGCTGCTTTGAGAACTAATGTGTGCCTTACCCAAGTCATGGTATTTTCAATAGCTTCATATGCATGTGAAAGCTGGACATTGCATAAGGAAGGCTGAAGAAGAAATCGATGCATTTGAATTGGGTGATGGTGAAGAATATTGGAACTGCAATGGACTGCCAAAAAGGCAAACAAATCTGTCTTGGAAGAAGTAAAGCCAGAATGTTCTTTCGAGGCAAGGATGATGAGACTTCATCTCACTTACTTTGAACGTGTTGTCAGGAGAGACCAGCCCCTGAAGAAAGGCAGCATGCTTGATAAAGCAGTATGGCGGTGAAAAGGAAAAAGACTCTCAATGAGATGGATTGACACAGCGACTGCAACAATGGGCTCAAAAAACAATTGTAAGGTCTGTGCAGAAGTGGGCAGTGTTACATTCTGTTGTACATGGGGGTCACTATTAGAACAAAATTAGACCCATAGTAACCTCACCATAGCACCACAAACATTGCTAGTTTTTTGGCCATCAAAACGGGATTTCCAGGAAGATGGTGAAAGAGTGACACATACCAGAAGGACTCTACAGACTTCAACCCAGGAGAGTTGCTTTGAGGGTAATTCAATGCTGCTAGAATGCAGGAGGAGCATCAAAAAGATAAGTAGCCATAAACCCATGGGGTTTTGAGGGGCTGGGGACTTTTGGCTTACCTCAGTAGAAGCTGGTTGAGGCTTGACCTTGGCCCCACCACTGTCTCTACAGGAGCCAGGACAATTTGGAGCCAATAGGGTGGCTTGGTCTCAACAGAGCAACAGCTTGCTGCCACTGCCTCAGGACAGGGACTAAACCCTTGCAGCTCCACAGGGGAAGATTAAGATATTCAGCTACATTGTGGATTTTGCTTCCCTCTCTTCTCTATATCCCTCCCCCCCACACACACACACAGACAGTCTAAGCGGGCTTACTTTTTAATAATTTTTCCTCCTCTTTGTCTCTTTCCTATTCTCTCACACACCACTGCGGACCTCCAGACCACTCCCCTTAGCCTAGGGCATTTACGCCTGCGCCACATCCAGCTAGGTGAGCTCCACCCTGTGTAGCTAGTTCCGAGGGTGAGGAAAGCACTGCTGACCTTCACCAGGGGATACTCTGCCCAAGTTCTTATCAAGGAATTCCTGCCTGTGTGCTGGCAGGAATTCGTCAACATTCGTCAGCACTCCAAGATGCAGCAGGAACATCTGCCCATCCTCCACAACACCAAAGAAGGCAATCCACCAGCCTTCTGAGGCACTCCCCTGAGAGGGAAGACACAGGAGGATAAAGTGGCAGGTTAATTCCATATTGAAATTAGCTGTAGGCAGTTCTAAGAAGCATTCCTACAAGTCTCCGAGAGAAGGCCAGTGCTCTTCGACTCCCTTGAAAATGGCACCTGGCTCCTCTAAAACAACGCAACACAAACAGTCATCAGCCCCAACGACCTCTATGCAAAAAAACAGGAAAAATAAAAGGCAATGACAGAAGATGTCTTGAACATAATGACATGCCTCAAAGAAGCAGACATTGAGCTGCCACAGAAAGAAATTTTCAGAATTCTGCTTGGATTCATACAGAACATCAGGGAAACAATACAGAAAAAGGAAGAAATGATAGAGGAGATAAAGGCCATTCACCAAAGGGAAATACAGGAGCTTAGGGAGGAGATAACCAAAATCAGTAGCAGAAACAAGGTCCTTGAGAATCGAGTGGAGGAAGCAAAGAACCGCATATATGACTTGGAGGACAGCCAAACAGACTTTAAGAAACATGAACAAAAATCTAATAAGATCATCATAAAAGCTGAAGAAAACATGACAGCTATGCCTGATGCTATGAAGCAGAGCAGTATTGGAATTATTGGCTTACCAGAGGAAGCCACAACAAAGAAGTCATCTGCAACAATAGTGAGAGCATTCTTAGAGGAAAACTTCCCCAGTTTAATGAATGAAAACCAGGCAACTATTCAGGAGGCTGAAAGAACACAAGCTCGATTGCATCCCAAGAAGAAGTCACCAAGGCACAGGATAGTTAAACTATCTAACTTTGAGGAAAAGAAGAAAATCATGAGAGCAGCTACGGAAAAACAAGTAATCATATATGGTCGTTCCCAAATAAGAATATGCTCAGACCTATTAGCAGAAACTATGAAGAAGAGGAGAGAGTGGAGTAACATTTCAAAAATTGAAGGAAAAAAAATGCAAACTCAAGAATACTCTACCCAGCTAAATTATCGATCAAGATAGATGGAGAATTAAAAGTCTTCCCAGACAATGAAAGACTCAAAGAATACGTTAGAAGGAATCCAGCCCTACAAAAGATCCTTGCCTACCCAGTATAGGAAGATGAACAACATTCACCAAGCATAAATAAAAGACCACCACATAGAACAACCTCACCCAGTGGGCAACAAAGAGAAAACAGACCCCAAGATAGCATTGGTTTAAGGATGGAAAGAAGTCAAGAATGATATACACAAACACACACACACCTGCACAGTACACTAATGAGAAAGAAAAGTAGGAAAACACCCAACACAAAAGGATTAAGATGACATCACAGAGTCAGCAGATGGAGATATTAAACCTGAATATTATTGGCCTGAACTCAGGCATTAAAAGACTGAGACTAGCAAACTTGCTTAGAAAACACCCCATCATTCTGCTGCCTAGAGGAAACACATCTCACGGCTACAGACAAAAATAGGCTGAGAATCAAAGGCTACAGAAAGTCATACCAAAAACAGCAATTCAAAAAAGCAGGGGTTGCAATCCTAATCTAGGATAAAATTGACCTCAAAGTGCAAACCATAAAACGAGATTCAAAGGGACACTATATAATGCTCAAGGGAATGGTAGACAAACAGCCACTAAGCATTGTAAACATATATTCCCGAATGAGATACCCACTGAATAAGTCAACCAAACACTCCAAAAGATCAACAAAGAGATTGCAACGTCAACAATTACAGTGGGTGACTTCAACACACAGCTCTCTGAGAAAGATAGATCACAGGAAAAGAAACTCAACAAGGAGGCTAGAGATCTAAACACTACAATTAGACAATTTGATCTGATAGATATTTACAGAGCTTTTCATCCAAATATTTAAAAAAATCACATTCTTCTTAGGCCCCCATGGCACATATTTGAAGATAGATCACATGCTGGGGCATAAGGTGAATCTACATAAATTTAAGCACGTTGATATCATTCAGACCTCTCTGAGCACTGTGCCATGAGGCTGGAAATCACAAAAGAAAGACAAAGAAAATAAGAGCAAATGATTGGAGGATGAATAACTCTCTACTACCAAAGAAGTGCATACTGGCACAGATCAGAAATGAAATTAGGAAATTTCTAGAAATCAATGAGAATGAGCACACAACATACCAAAACTTATGGGACACAGCAAAGGCAGTTATCACAGGAAGTTTCATAGAAATACTTGCACACCTGAGAAAGGAAGAGAGACTCATGATTGATATACTGGCACAAAATTTACACTACACCAACTAGAGCAGAGTCATCAGGACAATCCTACAAATAGCAAAGAAAAGAAATTATAAAAATCAGGGCTGAGATTCAGGAGAGGGAAAATAAGAAAACTATGGGGAAAATTAATGTTGCTAAAATTTGATTCTTTGAAAGGATGAACAGAATCAACAGACCTGTGGCAAATCTAACCAAAGAAAGAAGGGAACAAACTTCAATAGCAAGAATAAGGGTTGAAAGAGGGGACATTACAACAGGCCCTAATGAAATCAAAAGGATAATTACACAGTACTACAAAGGACTGTACTCCAATGAATTCAACAATTTGGAAGACACAGACAATTTCTTTGAAAAACAATTCCTGCCTAGACTATCCTGGATGGACATCAAGAGTTTCAACAGACCCATAGCAGTAGAAAAAATAGACAAAGTGATCAAGGGATTACTAACAAAAAATCCTCTGGACCAGATGGCTTCTCTGGAGAATTCTACTAAGCATTTAGGGAAGAACAAACACCAATCCTACACAAACTCTTCCAGAACATAGAAAAAGACAGCAAACTCCCGAACTCCTTCTACGAAGCTAGTATAACTCTAATACCAAAACTGGGCAAGAGTCCCACAAGAATTGAGGACTGTAGATCAATATCCCAAATGAACATCGTTGCAAAAATCCTTAACAAAATACTAGCAAACAGAATACAAAAGTATATAAAACAAGTGGGATTCATACCAGGGATGTAGGGATGGTTCAACGTGCGAAAGACCATTAGTTTTGTTCGTCGCGTGGACATGAAAAACTATAAGAACCACATGTTAATATTGATAGATGCAGAAAAAGCATTCGACAACAGTCAACACCAATTCCTGTTTAAGACACTTGAGAAGATAGGAATGGAAGGAAAAATCCTGAAGACAATACAAGCTATATATGGAAAACCAACAGCCAACATGGTAGTCAATGGAGAAAAGAGTAACACAACCCACTGAAAAAGGGTCCAGACAAGGTAGTCCCTTGCCCCCACTCTTATTTACTACTGTGTTGGAGGTTTTACCTAACAGCATATGGCAAAGGAAAGACTTCAAAGGTATTCATCTGGAGAAGGAAGAAGTGAAACTATCATTATTTGCAGATGATATCATTTTATATATGGAAAATCCCAAGAGTTACACAAGGGGAGTACTAGAAACAATAGGGAAGTTTGGCAGAGTGGCAGGATACAAGATCAACAAACAGAAGTCCATCGGACTGTTATACATATCGGATAAGACCACAGAAGAGGAGATCAAAAAGGTGGTACCCTTCACAATAGCCAAACACAAATAGAAATATCTAGGGATATACCTGACTAAAACAGCAAAATATCTATATGGGGGAAACTACAGAACACTAATACAAGAAAACAAGAGCGACCACAACAAATGGAAGACTATCCCATGCTCATGGATTAGAAGACTGAATATAGTCAAGATGTCAGTTTTTCCAAAGGCTCTATATAAGTTTCATACAATTACTCTCATCTTTCTTCAAAGAAATGGAAAAGCCGATTACCAACTTCATATGGAGAGGGAAGAAGCCAAGAATTAGCAGAGAAGTCATCAAGTAGAAAGACACAGTAGGAGGGCTTGCTTTACCTGAATTTAGCACATTGCTGCATGGGAACAACTGGAGAAAATCATGCTAAGCGAAGTATGTCAAGCCCCAAAGGACAAGTACAGCATGAGTCTGCTGAGGTAAGTTTTAAAAGAAAATGCAAACATTTCTGGGGTGAGGACCAGGTAATATGGCAGGGGCCAGACAAAATACAAGGATACACATGATAGACAACTAAAAAGGAGGTGGGGATATATATATATATATAAAGAAATGGGTAGCAGGGACACAGGGCACTAACCCACCCAAGGGGAGGATACTGTTTATATCTCCACAGGGAAAGAGGGACCAGACTTCAACCCAGTGCTCCAAGATGTGAATGCAATATGTCGGCGTGAAACAGGGAACAAGTAGAGAGGTCTGGGGGGCCAGTCACAATCCCAACACTAAATGGACACATGCCCCACCCCTCAGAAGAATTTATTTCAAAGGACAGCATTGAATCTGCAGCTCCAGGAGAGGGACATATCTGATTGGAGCACCCGAGAGCAGATGAAGGGGAGGTGGAGAGAGTGGATCACATGCTGGCCCACCAAGCCTTTAGGACGATGTTCCCAATTAGAGCGGCCAGTCCACAGAGAGGACCACATAGCCAGCCCCACTATGAGACATGGCGCCCCTCCCTGACCCACAGCCCTACAGGGGACAGTACCGGAGACACAGTGTGGGAATTGTACTCAATCTTATCCCGCTACACCGAGGCAAAACACTCGGGGGGGGGGGAGTACAACAGAACAGCAAGTAAATGGAGTGGGGAGGTCCCCAGGGAATGCTGAAGGTGGACTTTGGGGCCAGGGCGTGGTGCCTCAACCCACCGAATTGGAAAACACTCCTAAAGGCCAACAGGCAATCTTTGAACTAACTACAAGCTTTTATTTCTTGTTGTGTTTTGTTTTGTTTTTGTCATGGGTATGATATTGCTGTTGTTGTTTTGTTGTATAATGTTGCTTGGTTTTGCTCGGTCTTATTTGTGTGCACGTTATTATTTCCGCGGGTCTGTCTAAATAAGATAGGCTGGATGAACAGTCTGGAGGAGAAAACAATGGAACCGACAGTTCTGGGGCGACATGGGAGAGGGGGAGGTGGGGAAATGCAGTGGTTTTAACAAACCCAGGGACAAGGGAACAACAAGTGATCCAAATTGGTGGTGAGGAGGTTGTGGGAAGCCTGGCCTGATCAAGGGTAATGTAACCAAGAGGAATTGCTGAAACCCTGGTGGGGCCTGAATATGATAGTGGGATAGGAGGAAAGTCAAGGGAAATGGAGGAAAGAGCTAGGAGGCATAGGGCATTTATAGAGGTCTAGATTAAGACATGTATATATGCAAATGTATTTATATATGAGGATGGGGAAATAGATCTATGTATATATATTTACAGGTTTAGTATTAAGGTAGCAGAAGGTCATTGGGCCTCCACTCAAGTACTCCCTCAATGCAAGAATATTGTCTTCTATTAAATTGGCATTATATGATGCTCAACTTCTCGACACAACCACTGAAGACAAAGCGGGTGAATAAGCAAATGTGGTGAAGAAAGCTGATGGTGCCTGGCTATCAAAAGACATAGCATCTGGGGTTTTAAAGGCTTGAAGCTAAAAAAGTGGCCATCCAGCTCACAAGCAACAAAGCCCACAAGGAAGAAGCACTCCAGCCTGTGTGATCACGAGGTTTTGAAGAGATCAGCTATCACGCATCATCAGAACAAAAAAATCTTATCATAGTGAATGAGCGGGGGAGTGCGGAGTGGAGACCCAAAGCCCATTTGTAGGCCACTGGATATTCTCTTACAGAAGGGTCTCAGGGAGGAGATGATCCATTCAGGATGCAATGCAACAATGGTGAACAATACAACTTTCTTCTAGTTCCTACATGCTTCCTACCCCTCAATATCATGATCCCAATTCTACCTTGAAAATCTGGCTAAACCAGAGGATGTACACTGGTACAGATAGGAACTGGAAACATCTACATATGACCTCCTCCCTGGGGAATGGACAACAGAAAAGTGAGTGAAGGGAGACATAGGACAGGGAAAGATATGACAAAATAATAATGTATAAATTATCAAGGTTTCATGAGGGATGGGGGAAGTGGGAGCGATGGGAAAAATGAGGACCTGGTGCCAGGGGCTTAAGTGGAGAGCAAATGTTTTGAAAATAATGAGGGCAATGAATGTACAAATGTACTTTACACAATTGATGTATGTATGGATTGTGAAAAGAGTTGTATGTATGTATTGAGATAAGATTTGTATGAGCCCCTAATAAAACAATTAAAAATATTACCATAAAAACATATGAAATGTGCCTACAATTCTGGATATGATGCAATAACAGTGCCTGAAATCTCACACTGAAAATAATAACAAGTAAATGACTAATTTCACATATTGCAAAACAAGCAGCAAAAGGAAAGTGTATGAAGTGAATCCTATGATTATATTGACTTTCTTTCTGACATGGAATTTCACACCATAAATCAGCAGGGTGGTTTCTCTGAGACTGAAAAAGAACATAAGAAAACTGAAGGTGAATATATATATATATATATATATATTTCTGAGTGAAAGAAGCTACACAGCAAAATAACTAGCAATGTATTTAGAGGACATTAATGAAAATTCCCTTCAAAAGTGAAGGCAAATTGAAACATCTAGATAAATGAAAAATGAGAGAAAATTTTCACCAGAAGACATGCACTAAAAGAAATATTACAGTAATTTTGTCAGACTGAAGCAAAGATTATATTTGGCAGAAAATGAAGTCAACGGGTGAGAATGTTGAACACCAAAATCTAATATATGAGTACCTATACCCATTTTGCTTTTTCTAAATTTCTGTAAATATTACTGATTATTTTAACAAATGTATTTAGAATTCTTGTTTTACAGCATGTAGAGTTAAAATGTGAGAGGATATCACAAAGGTTGTGGACAAATGAAAAGATAATGGCAGTTTCCCAAGAAATTTTTGAATTCCCTTTGTATTTTGCAGGAAAAAAAGGACAAGAGGGATTACATAAAAGTATATGGTCATAATGGTTTTAAGCAGCAGGTAACATGGCATAATATGCAAGAAGATAAGTAAAGTTATATCATGAGATTGTCAGTCCACTTTGTAAAAAGCTTGAGTGCTCTTCCTCGTATCTTCACAAGAATAAAAGCTGAAGCACTGAAAATCAAAAGCTTTTCTTAGATCCATCTGAGAATTTATGTGTCACAAGACAAATATCTGGAGATAGAGTCATAGACTTCAAATTAAAGTTTACTGGAAGTCAAAGTCTCTGCTAAATCTTGCATAGGTTAAGAATACTTTTGGCACATAGTAACAACCACATCCTAACTATATTAATAACCACTTTAAACATGAAGGTCCAAATATCCCACCAAAATACAGACACTATCAGAATGGATAAAAATTCAGAACCTGAATTTTTTTTAATGAAATCCACTTTAAATATAATGATACAGATCCAAACAAACCTGGATGAGGTCATGATATCATGCCTAAATTCTGAACACCTGGTTTGCAGAAGGCTATGGATGACAGTGGATGACAGTGGAAGTCCATTTGCGGGGTCCCATGTGGGTTGAGTCCTCAGGGAATCCCCACTGCCCACGGACTAGCAACATGAACAGCCCTAAAAAGGCGATTACAAAGAGGTTCTTAGTAACTGTACTTAGACTGGAATGGACTACCTTGCCATTAGTTCTCCCTTTGGACCCATTTTCAATTTATCCTAAGTTTTTAATATTGTCTGCTTTCTCTTAGATTGAGGTCTTTCACTGTTTTATATGATCATAATTGCTGGGTCCTTTTCACCCCCCTTTGTGTTCTTTATCCTTGCTTCATTTGCTTTTCTGTATTGGGAAGCCAGGATCTGTAATGACAGTAACGGAAAGAATAATTAGCTTAGAGCATGAAGGGGGAGGCTGGAGAAAAAGGAAATCAACACCAATAGCAACAAGAAGGAAGAAAATGTTCCAAAGTTGATTGTGGTGATGATTTCACACACACCCCTTCTGAATAGGATTGCATTGCTAAAATGTATGATGTGTTAATTATAGTGTAATAAAATGAATGTAAAAAATTTTAAAAACACAGATAGATTAAAATAAAGGAAAGAATATATTATGCTAATACTAACCAAAAGAGAACTTGATGTAGGTACATTGATGTTAGACAAGCATATTTGAGAGCAAGGAAAATTACAGGTACTAAGCAGAATACTAAATCATGGGGAACTGTGCCAGTATCCCAAGAAGATATAAAATCTTGAACATGTACACACTTAACAAGATGATATCAAAATACACAAGATAAAAACTGGTAGAACTGTAAAAAGAAATAGACAAACATAGTATGATAGTTGAAACGTCAACACCTTTCTATTAGTCATTGAGAAATCCAGCAGGTAGAAATTCAGTAAGGTCTGCACTCAGTTGAACTGAACAGCATCATCAATCAAGTGGAGCTGATTGATATTTATAGACTGCTTCCTCAGACAAAAGCAAAATAAACCTTTCCGAGATCACATGGAGCATTCACCAAAATGGATCACATGCCGGGCCACACAAAAAAGAATTCTAAAACACTAGAAATCATACAAAGTATAAGCTACGACCAGAATTCAGTTCAACTAAAAATAAATAATGGAAATATGAGAAAAATCCAAAATGTTTGGAAATTTAACTTACTTATAAATAACACCCAGGTCAAAGAAAGATATATAACATAATGCTAAGTATAGAGTAGTAATTTTTCTTCATATGGTTCTTCGAGACATCGTCTTTACAACTTTCACTAAATGACGTTTTAATTGATGGTTCTACATAAGAAAAACTGGGGGAAGATGATGACACAATTATGATTCAGTTGTGAGTAATGAACCTAATTGTGATTGTGAAACATTGGAGCTCTAATGTAGGGACTGGTCGATTTTGCCATCCTGCTGGGTATAAAATGAGCCACCAGAGTAGCAGGTGAGCATTGATTATGGACCCAAGTAAAATGAAATCCTTGAGAACTTCGATCTTTTCTCCATCTGTCATGATATTGTCTATTGGACCAGTTCTGACAATGTTTGTTTCCTTTACACTGATATGCAGTCCATACTGGTTTGCATTCTTTGACGTTTTTCAATTAATGCTTCAAGTTTTCTTTGCCTACAGCGAGACAATGTGTCACCTACACATCACAGGTTGCTAATGAATCTTCCTCTAATCTTGGTGCCATATTCTTCAGATAGTCTAGCTTCTCCACTGTACAGATTGAATAAATGTAATGAAAAGATAAAACTCTGATGTGCACCTTTCCTGATTTTAAACAACACAGTGTCAATGTGGAAGCTATATAATTTCCTGTCAATTTGAAGATATGAAAGTATTGTGGTGGAGTCTAACCATGACCTTCTCATATGGAGAGTCCTGGGACCCTCCCCTCTCTCCGCTTCAACTTTCTGCTGATGAGCACTTGGGAACCTGCTGGAGACCTGCAAGCACCCTAGACATGCGTTCACTGCAATTGGATCCACAAGACTTTGCACCCACCAGCATGCGATCTTGCACTTTGCAGCATTCCTTGTGGCTGCATGAATCTCAAGAGGGATTTCTGGACTAGTATCAGATTTATGGACTAGTATTGGACTTACAGACTTGAACTGGGCTGAGATGTTTTCTTGATATTCAATTACCCCTTGATATAAAGCTCTCTCTTACACATATATGATTGTCTCTGGATTTGTTTCTCTAGTCAAATGACCTAACATTCTCCTTGCTCTATTCAAATAATTATCCCATGACTATTTACAGATTCCACAATTAAGAGTTCTAGAATTCCCATTTTTATGGATAACATAAGACATTATGCACAAGTTGTTATGATCCACACAGTCAAATGCCTTTGTATCATTAATAAAACACAGGCAAACTTCTATTTGGTAGTCTGGTATTCTCTGACTTCAGCAACAATATCACTCATTCTACTGCTTCTTCTGAATTGAACATGAATTTCTGGAAGTCTTATTGCCATTCTGCTGCAACTGTTTTGAAATTCTCCTCAGCAAAATTTTACCTCTGTTATATCACTGTCCATTATGGACACAATTTGTACTTTAATGTTCTAATACTATTAAGAAAGGTCATTCTAACTTCAATATTTTCTTTGAGGAGACCTGGGTGGCTTAGACACATATTCCCACTTAATTGTCAATGTTTCCTTCTAATCAATAAGCATATCCTCAGCTATGTTTTTAGCAGAAAAAAACTCTTGAGGAAATGAAACTTAATTAACATGGGCCTGTAATTGAGTACTTTTCCTCTGATAAAACATCTCTATTTTATTCTATTCCACAGAAACTACTCAAAATATAAATTGGAGTGTTATTTCAAAAGTAATGAAAGATATTTGGATCATTGGAAAATGTATCGCATTGTATCCCAAAGTACTAAAAATGATGGAATAAAATGGGTCATAAATCATATGTGCACTCTCAGCCCCATTCAGACAACACCATGCACACTCTGGAATACTTATACCCCTTCCAATGTGTCTACATCTTTTTGTCCTTGATAAATTTGTTTTCTACACCATATTACCTTCAGATTTTATTTGAAATACTTCTCCTTGACATATAATATGATAGAAAGATAAATGAGAATGTGACTTGTGAAGTCTCATAGTCGTTAAAAGTCACCGAATTTTATATTGGAATTAACTTTAGAGATCAACTATTTGTCACTCTTTTATGCATTTATTCTTCAAGAGCCTCCTATTTAACACTTAATTTATGCCCAGCTATCAGACAAATTATCAGGGAGTCATGTATAAATGAGACATCTGGAATCACCCATTTCTTTTTCAGAATCCCCGATTATTACATAAGGAGTCTTGATGGTCTAAAATTTAAGTGCTTGACTGCTAACAGAAAGTTCAATAGTTCAACCCCACTAGTGGCTCCATGGGTGAAAAGACCCGACAATTGGTGACCCTA
The DNA here is from genome assembly GCF_050624435.1 of Tenrec ecaudatus. Taxonomy (NCBI): domain Eukaryota; kingdom Metazoa; phylum Chordata; class Mammalia; order Afrosoricida; family Tenrecidae; genus Tenrec; species Tenrec ecaudatus. The sequence continues at coordinate 115,065,165 of NC_134548.1, read as the reverse complement.
AGACTAGGAAACCCTGTGGGGACATTCTATTCCATCCAATAGCGTCCTTGAGTCAGAATTGTCGCACAACAACAACTGTCCTATCATTTTTTTAACTTTCAAGTACTTGTTTATTGACATTTTATTCAACACCAATAGTTTCTGGAAAAAAAGATAGACTCTGTCAAGGGTTTCATCTCAGTTGGATCCACAATCAATGCTCATGGAAGCAGCAGTCAAGAGAAGAAACAACAGAGCACTGAGTAAATCTGCTGTACAAGACCTCTGTATAGTGTTGACAAACAAGAGGCTTTCTAAGACATGAGATTTCCAATTGTTTCATATACATTTGAAATGTGGGTAGTGAATAAGGAAAACTGAAGAAGAATTGGTGGGTTTGAATTATGGTGCTGGCAAAGAATATTGAATATAATATTCACTTCCAAAGGAAGTAATAAATCTGTCTTGGAAGAAGTACAAACAAAATGCTCCCTAGAGGCAAGGCTGGCAATACCTCAGCTCATATATTTTGAATATGTTGTCAGGAGAGATCAGTCTTTGAAGAAGGTCATCATGCTTTTTAAAGTAGGGGGGCAGCAAAAAAGAGGAAGACCCTCTACAAGGTGTATTGACACGGTGGCTATCACAATGGGCTCAAACATAAGAACAAGGGTGATGATTACTCTGGCCTGGCAAGTGCTTCATTCTACTGTGTGTATGGTCTCTATGAGTCAGAACTGACTTAAGGATACTTAACACAGTGATTAAAAAATGAATAGAATAAGAAATGGTGTTTCATTTATCATAAGATCATTTGCAAGATTGATCCCGAAGTGCAAAGTTGTCAGTGATAGATTAACATGCACACACCCAGAATGAAGACAATTTATTGTGTATATTGTTCAAATTTATGTACCACCTATAAACACTATAGATTAATAATTTGAAAGTTTTATACCCTGCTACAGCTTAAGGTTGAAAAAATGTAAGACGAAAATGAACTGGTAATTAGTGGTAATTGCAATGTGAAAGTTAGAAACAAAGAAGAAATATCAGTAGTTGGAAAATGCGGCCTTGGTGATTGTGGTTGTTTCCTAATCTCCTGTCAACTTTAGGCCATCAAGAGTGAAGGGGTAGAGTTTAGCCTGTCAATCAGGTCATAGCTTGATGACCTCATTTGGAGGTGCAGCAGAGATAAATAGCTCACTGGAAACCGGACCCACTCTCTGCCTTCCCTTTCCTGCTGTTGAGACGCTGTTGAGACGCTGTTGAGAGATGGACTAGCCACTTTCAGAGTTGCTTCCACCACCACTGGATCCATAAGACTTTCAACCTGCTGGCCTGTGACCTTCCTACATTTGTCATCATTGAGTGTGCTGCGTAAATCTGAAGAGGCTTCTATGGACTAGTATTGGACATATGGGCTAATATCAGACTTGTGGACTTGATCTGGATGGGGGAAGGATATTCTCTTAATATACAATTGCTCTTTAGTAGGGAGTTCTTCTTATACATGTATGAGTGTCTATGGATTTGTTTCTCCAGTCAACCCAGACTAACACAGTGGTAGAAATTACTCCAGAGGTGATTGGATAGATTTCTGCAAGTTCAATGACTTATTTATAAAAGTACTGTTTTATGCAATAACAAAGACTATATACATGGAACCAAACAAATTGCATAGGACTCAAATCAACTACCTTTATAAAAAAGGGATGGTGGAGATACTCAATATCAAACAATGAAAGAAACCAATAATTTAGGTGAAAGCTCAAGTTCAAGCTGTAGAACATCAAAACAAATTGGCAAGGGCCTTAACACGATCTTCAATATATTCTGCCTGAATATAGAAACCAAATAGTATTGATGCACTGAACACTAATGTTTGAAAAACAGAACTGTAGGAAGCCATCAAGGTTATCATACATAAAGAAAGTGAAAGGCTGTTTCAAAGTCAAGAAAATGCCAAAATGGATCTCAGAAAAGACGGAAATTCATCCAGAAGTGCAAGATAACTAAAGCAAATGGAAGAAAAGATTAGAGCTGAAAGAAGATAGTAAAGGATAGATTGAAAAGACAGTGCAATATTATAACGAAGTGTGCAAAACCTAAGAATACAAAACAAAAAGGAAGGCCGCCTATCAACATTTATGAATCTGAAAGAACTGGGTAGCAGGGGCATGGGCGCTAACCCATCCAAGGGGAAGGTATTGTTTATATCTCCACAGGGAAAGAGGGACCAGACTTCAACCCAGTGTCCCAAGGTGTGAATGCAACATTCCGGTGTGGAGTAGGGAACCAGTGGAGAGGTCTGGGGGGCTGGCCCCAGTCCCAAATACTAAGTGAACTCCTGCCCCTACCCCCAGAAGAATTTATTTCAAAGGATGGCATTGAATCTGCATATCCAGGTGAGGGACATATCTGATTGGAGCACAGGGGAACAGATGAAGAGGGAGTAGGAGAGAGTGGCTCACATGCTGGCCCACCAGGCATTGAGGACGATGATCCCAATTAGAGCATCCAGTCCACAGAGAGCACCACATGGACAGCCCCATTATGAGATCTGACGCCCCTTAGTGACCCATGTCCCTGCGGGGGACAGCACCTGAGACACAGTGTGGGAATGTGCCTGACCTAATCCCGCCATGCCTAGGCAAAGCACTGGGGGAGTGCAGTTGAACAGCAAGGGAATGGAGTGGCAAGATCCCCAGAGAATGCTGAAGGTGGTCTTTAGGTTCAGGGGATGGTGCCCCAACAGACTGGACTGGAAAACACTCCTAAAGGCCAACAAATGATCCTTGAACTAATTACAAGCTTTTCTTTCTTGTTGTGTTTTGTTCTTTGTCAGTGGTTTGTTGTTGTTTTGTTGTATATGGTTGCTTGGTTTTTCTCTGTCTTTTTTTTGTGCATGTTACTATATTTGCAGGTCTGTCTAAGTAAGATAGGCTGGATGAATAATCTGGAGGGGAAAACAATGGGACTGAGAGTTCCGGGGGGACCTGGGATAGGTGGAGGTGGGGGGAAAGAAGTGGTGTTAACAAATCCAGGGACAAGGGAACAGAAGTGATACAAATTGGTGGTGAGGTGGGAGTGGGTGGCCTGGTAGGGCATGATCAAGGGTAATGTAACAAAGAGGTATAGCTGAAACCCAGGTGGGGACGGAGCATGATAGTGGGACAGAAGGAAAGTCAAGGGAAATGGAGGAAAGAGCTGGGAGGCAAAGGGCATTTACAGAGGTCTAGATAAAGACATGTACATAAGCAAATATATTTATATGAGGATGGGGAAATAGATCTATGTGCATATATTTATAGGTTTAGTATTAAGGTAGCAGAAGGACATAAGACCTTCACTCAAGTACTCCCTCAATGCAAGAATACTTTCTTCTATTAAGTTGGCTTTCTATGATGTTCACCTTCCCAACACAACCGCTGAAGACAAAGCGGGTGAATAAGCAAATGTGGTGAAGAAAGCTGATGGTGCTCAGCTATCAAAAGATATAGCGTCTGAGGTCTTAAAAGCTTGAAGGGAAACAAGCGACCCTCTAGCTCAGAAGCAACAAAGCCCACATGGAAGAAGCACACAAGCACGTGCGATCACGAGGTATCGAAGGGATCAGGCATAAGGCATCATGAGAACAAAAAAATCTTACCATAGTGAATGGGGGGCGGGTGCAGAGTGGAGACCCAAAGCCAATTTGTTGAACACTGGAGTCTAGGGGAGGAGATGAGTCAGTTGAGGTGCGATATAGCACCAATGAAAACTACAACTTTCCTCTAGTTCATAAATGCTTCCTCCCTCCCCCCCTCCCACTCTCATGATCTAAACTGTACCTTGCAAGTCTTGCTAGACTAGAGGATGTACACTGGTACAGATAGGAACTGGAAACACAGGGAATCCAGGGTGTATGATACTTTCAGGACCAGCAATGTGAGTGGCAATACTGGGAGGGTAGAGGGAGAGTGGGTTGGAAAGAGGGAACCAATTACAAGGATCTACATGTGACCTTCTCCCTGGGGGACAGACAACAGAAAAGTGGGTGAAGGCAGACATCAGATATGGCAAGATATGACAAAATAATAATTTATAAATCATCAAGGGCTCATGAGGAAGAGGGGAAAGGGGAGGGAGGAGAAAAAATAAGGACTTGATGCAAAGGGCTTAAGTGGAGAACAAATGTTTTGAGAATGATGAGGGCAATGAATGTACAGATGTGCTTTACACAATTGATGTATGTATGCATTGTGACAAGAGTTGTATGAGCCCCTAATAAAAAATGTAAACCTGAAATTTCATTATTGAAGCTTTTTGTGGGCTAATTGAATGACTCAAGAAATATCAATGGAAGATGGAAATATTACCAAGAGTCACTATATCAAAAAGTATCCGTTGACTTATCCATTTCAGGAAGCAGCAGACAATCATGTTGATTTTGGATGGATATTCTTTGAAAGCAGGGAATACTATTAAGATGCTTGCATGTGTTTCATTCAGTATGAAAAGGTGGATTATAACAAATTATGAATAACATTGTGAAGAGTGGAAATTCCAGAGCAATTAATTGTGTTCATGTATAACCTGTGCATAGACCAAGGGGCAATTTTTCCAATAAAACAAGAGGATACTGCTAGTTTAACATCAGGAAAAGATGTTTTCAGGCTTGTATCCTTTCCCATTTTTTTTCATTAAGTATGCTGAGCAGATAATCCAAGAGGTAGACCAGAGGTTGGCAAACTAGCTCTTTTGGTATGTATATGTGGCTATGAAGTAAAATTGAAAATGAAAATAAAACTGTTTGATTTAAAAACTATTATTCAGATAATGGTGATTTCATTTGTTTGTAAAAATATGTTTATGGCTCTTGAATAATTTTTAAATTGTGAGAGACAATATTGGCTCTTCCATCTCAAAAGTTTGCCAACTCCTGAGGTAGACTATGTGAAGGACATGGCAGCCAAATAGGAAGATGACTAATTAACAACCTGTGATTCATAGATAATACAAACTTGCTGGCTGAAAGTGAAGAGAACTTAAAATATAGACAGATGAAGATCAAGGTTACACCTCAGCATAAAGAACACAAAAATCCTCACATTTAGACCAATAATAATTAATAAATGGAGAAATATTGTAGGTGTCACAAATTTTGTTTCCTTGGATAAATGTCCAGTAGTCAAGAAATCAAATGACTTATTGTATCGAGCAAATTTGATACAAAAGACCTCTTTAAATCTTCAGAAGCAAATAGATCACATTCAGGACTAAGGTGGACCTGACCCAAATCCTAGTATTTTCAATCAGCTTATATGCATGCAAATTCTGTTCTGTGCATAAGAAAGACTGAAGAAGAATTGATACCCTTGAATTATGGTGTTGGCAAAGGGTATTGAGTATGCCATTATGTTAGTCTGGGTAGATTAGAGAAACAAATTCCTAGACACCCATATGTTTAGAGAAAAGAGGTTTACATACAAGAGCAATTGAATATTGAGAAAATGTCTCCGCCCAGTACAGATCAAGTCCATAAGTCCGATATTAGCCCATATGCCCGATACCTATCTCTAAAGTCCTCTTTAGACTCCTGAAACAAATGCAACGATGCCGAAAGCAGGAAGAATACAGGCCAGTGGGTGGGAAGTCTTATGTATTCAATGTCATTGTAAGCATCTCAGTACTGACCGGGGTCCCGTAGTGGTTCCTCCAGCTCAATTCTGGCTACATCATTGTAACTCCATCAGGCTTTTTGTCCATAATGTCTTGCAAGGAATGAACTGAGGGACAGAGAGAGAGAGACTCCCACTCCCAAGGAGGAAAACAGGAGTTCCCACAATCCTCAGGAGAAGGCCATGCCCACACAGAGGCCTCATTGACTATATCCTGATTGGCAGGCTAGACTTCACCCCTACACTCTTAGTCTTCAAGTGGACACCAGATTATGGAACTACCACAGACACGAACTTCCAGAAGAACAATCAAATCTGTTTTATAAGAAATATAGCCAGAATGCTCCTTAGTAGTGAGGACAAAGAGAGTTTATCTTATGCACTTTGAATGTATAATCAGAAGGGAATCAATCTTGGTGAAGGATGCCATGCTTAGTAAAGGAGAGGGTCAGTGGAAAAGAGGAAACCCCAATAAGAGGGATTGACAAGGTAACTACAAAACTGTGCCTAAACAGATGAACAGTTGAGAGTATGGCACAATACCGTTGGAACCTACTCAGTGGCACCAATGCCAACAATAGCATACTAAACTGGACAATGAACCAAAGTAACATATGTGGGGTCTTTTTGAGACCTCATTGTGTCTGAATGCTATTATATTTCTTGGTTAAAATATTTTTCAGACTAAAATTGATGTCTACTGACACTAATTCAGTAGGAGTGAAGGCTAAGGCGGGAACGTTTTAGAGTTTATGGGTTTTCTTTTCCAGGAAACATTCTGTGTACTTTCTTCTCTCTATTTGGCAGTCTATCCAGACTCTGCTCTAGTGACACCTTCCTGTGCTTCTATGTACTACAGCTCAGGAAGAAATCAGGAGAAGGGCAGTCTCCTAGGTTTTATGTGAAATGTAGCAAGAATTTGTTGTGTGGTCTAGCTACAAGTGACTCCAAATGGGCTTATAGTAATGCATTTGATTAACATGACTGTTCTACATTTGTCTTCATTCTTACCATGGCAATGAACCCTTGTGGCACAGTGGTTAAAACACTGGAATACTGTAGTACATGCAGAAGAATATGTCTTTGAGATTAGAGGAAAATTGATAAATGATTTACAATATCCAGATGACATAACCTAACTTGCCAAAAGTGAAGAGGACCTAAAGCACTTACTAATGACAATTAAACATCACAACCTTTAGTATGAATTACATTTTGATATACAGATATCAAAGAGCTTCACAACTGAGCCAACAAACTTCATCATAATAAATTGAAGAAAGAAGGAAGTTGTCAAGGATTTTATTTTACTTGGATCCACAATCAGAAAGCAGCCAGAAAATCAAATGAAGTACTGCACTGGACAAATGTGTGCCCAGAAGTCACTTATAAGTGTTTAAAGAGCAAATGTGCCACTTTGAAGACTAAAGTGTGCCTGACCTAACCCGTGGCATTTTTGATCATTTCATGTGATTATAAAAGTTTGAACAAAGAGTAAAGAAAACCATAGAATTTATTGCCTTTGAATTATGATATTGGCAAAAATATCAAATATACCATAGTCTGACAGAAGAAGGAACCAAACTAACTTAGAATGAATTTAGACAGAATTATCCTTAGATGCTTTGGACATATTATCAAGAGATACCAGTCCCTGGAGGACATCACAATTGATACAGTAGATAGGTCATTGCAAAATTGGAAGACCCTCAATAAGATGGATTGACACAGTGGCTACAACAACTGGCTCAAACATGATCACAGTCATGAGGATGGTCTAGCACTATGTTTTGTTTCATTTTATTGTACATAGTGCCGCTGAGCTGGATATGGCTCAACGGTACCTAATAACAAATTGCTGAATAAACAAATTAAGAATTGAACTATATGAAGAATAATATGATATCAGAATTTGTGGAAAGCTCATTAACAGTCGATATGCAGGTGAAAAAACTTTTTTTTCTTACCCCAAGTGAAAAAGACTTGAAGCACTTATCGATGAAGATCAAAGACAGTACCCTTCAATATCAATTCCATCTGATCCCGAAGGAAACAAATATCCTCATAACTGCACCAATCACCATCATGAGTAACAAAGAAGACATTAATGTTGTGAATGATTTTCTTCCTGGCCAAACACTAAACATACATAGAAGCAGCAGTCTAGAATAAAAACATTATTACATTGGGCAAATCTGCTACACAATACTTCTTTAAAGTTTTAAAAGGGAAAATGGCACGTTGGTGACTAATTGCACCATGGTCTTTTCTTTTCTGTTTTATTAAATCCATTTGTTGGGGACTCTCACATCTCTTATCACAAACCATACGTTCATTCAGTGTGTCAAGCACATTTGCACATATGCTGGCATCATCATTTTCAAAGAATTCTCTTCCCACTTGAGCCCCTGATCTCTGCTCCCCATTTCTTCCCTCTCTCTCCCCTGACTGCCCTCCCTCAAGAACTCTTGATAAGTTATCGATTATTATTTTCATATCTTACATTGTCCTCCATTGCACCTCACCCACTTTTCCATTATTAGTCTCCCTGGGAGGGGGTTCTAGGTTGATCCTTGTGATTGATTCCCCCTTTCTCCCCCCACCCTCCCCTATTCCTCCTGGTAACTCTACTCTCATTGTTGGCCCTGAGGGATTTATCTATCCAGGATTCCCTGTGTTGTGGGCTCTTGTCTGTAGCAGGGTGCATGTTCTGGTCTAATCTGATTTGTAAGGTAGAATTGAGGTTATGATAGTGATTTAGGTCATGATAGTTGGGGGAAGGCAGCACCAAAGAACTAGAAGAAAGTTGAGTGTTTCATTGGTGCTATACTGCACCCTGACTGGCACACATATTCCCTGTGACCCCTCTGTAGGGGGATGTCCAATTGTCTACTGATGGGCATTGGGTCTCCAACCCATGCCCACCCCCACTATTCACCTTGGGTATGGTTTTGTTCTGCACCATGGTCTTTTCAATCACTAATATGCATGCAATGAAAAGGAGCCAATGCTAGACAAAAGAAAACAAGTTCAGAAGAATAATGAATCACTTGAATTTGGGTTTTGTCCAAAAATTTAGAATATACTTTGGACCCCCAGAAGAAAAGAGAAATAGGTCTTAGAAGAAATACAGCCAGAATGTTTTCTAGAATGTCTACTTAGAAGCAAGGATGGAGAGACTTTGGACACATTAACAGTAAAGGTCAATCGAAAGAAAAGGATATCATGCGTGGTATAGTGGAGTCAGTGAAAGCTAAGGAGGCCCCCAGTGAGATGGATTGACAGAGTGTTTGAAATAATGGACTCAAATATAGCAACAGTTATTTATATGACTCAGGAGTGCACAACATTGTGTTCTGTGTTACACGTACACAAGACTGCTATAAGTCAGAATCTACTCACTGGCAATTGACAACTAAAATCTCTAGGAGATGTTCCAAAACATTTCTAAAAAGCTGTAATGCAATTCTCTGGGGGGCTTATGGGTGTGATGGGGACACCAAAGATTTACATATCCATGTGCCGAAGAGCCTCTTATTTTATGGTTTCTGGGATTTATTGTTACTTTTTATAGTTAACTAGGTAAATACTAATTATCCTGCATTCAGTATGAGTTTAGCACAGTGGTTCTCAACCTGTGGGTCGTGACCCCATTGAGGGTCAAACGATCCTTTCGCAGGGGCCACCCAATTTATAACAGTAGCAAAGTTACAGTTATGAAGTAGCAATGAAAATAATTTTATGTTGGGGGGTGGTCACCACAATATGAGGAACTGTACGAAAGGTTTCCGGCATTAGGAAGGTTGAGAACTACTGGCTTAGCACAATGTTCAATGTTTGCAAAACGCACAATCATTAAACCTTTTTTTAAATTAGGGGCTCATACAACTCTTATCACAGTCCATACATACATCAGTTGTGTAAAGCACATCTGTACATTCTTTGCCCCCATCATTCTCAAAGCATTTGCTCTCCACTTAAGCCCCTGGGATCAGGTTCTCATTTTTCCCCTCCCTCCCCGCTCCCCCTCCCTCATGAGGCCTGAATCATTAATAAATTATTATTTTTTCATATCTTGCTCTGTCCGACGTCTCCCTTCACCCCCTTTTTGGTTGTAGAGAAGCACTGACTTCATTGTACATGCCAGTAATCTGGAACGTGGGGCAATTTAATGAATTGTAAATCTAAGCATGCATTTGTTTCTAGCTTCTATTTTATTTCATTGAACAGTCTCATTTCAAACACTCCATTTCTTAAAATTATAGCCTTTTAAGTAACTGAACTTGAGAAATCAAATAGAATAAAGAACCTGAAGTATTTCAATAAAACAAATAGTTATCTTTTGGTCCAAATATAAAGTAGACACTGTATCAGCTTGTGGAGGCAAAAGCGGGATTGACAAGGGAAGCCTGGGAGAGGCATAAAGTTTATAATGATAAACACACTAATCTAAACAGAGACTCAGATATCGATTGTGTCTTTTTGATTAAGGTCATATAGCTAAATGTCCTTTTAGCTAGGATCTTAATAAAAACAAAAAATAAAACAGCAAAATAATTTTTATATGAAAAGTATAAAAGACATCAGACCCACATAAATGTTTAGACACAGATATTTAAGCACATACTTTTGAGCAAGGAAAATGAGTTTTTTTCAGCTGGTGTGTTTGGATTAAAATGACTTCTCAAGTCTGGTCCTGTAATCATATTATAATGTCTCAAGTAGTAATCAAGAAAAAACATGAAGTGCACAATGTAGGATAAAAGGTAATGATCATTTTAATATCTGCCTTTAGAATCATTGTCTACGAATAATCTTGGTAGAGCACAAATTGCCAAACTTCAATTTAATTAATAATTAGCACATTGGTTTACAATAATGAAAAATTCAATAAATTGTCTAAATGAGTCTGAAAAACACCCTAGCTTTACTTAGATTGTGAATGGAGACTGATTGGTTTACTTTGTAGGGAGAGGGTACTTACATAATGCACATGGAAGCTACAATGGCTATTTGAATGTCTGCATACACAGGCATCCAAATCAATACAGGCAACACAATATACAGACCATCTGGGCTTATTGCCATCCTCCTGCAAAGGTGGTAGGCATGAGTGATTCCCTCATGCCTAATTCCAATGTACCGTGGTTTTCTTTTTTCAAAAGGGCTCTGTTTGCCAATATTTTTGTAGCAGGTGCAGAACCATTCTCTAGTTTTCTACTGAGGTTTATGCAAACTGATGGCTTAACTGGACTGTGGGCTCAGGTTTCCTACCCCCATACTCAGGCATGGTTTGACGTCTATTTCGCTCGCAGCTTCATTCCTCCTCCTTCCAGTGCAGTGTTTCTCACATGAAAGAAATAGCAACATGATTACAGTTATCAGTGGATGATAAATTGGAATCATTTATAAAAACAATGCCTGAGGCGTCCGAGATGTTTCAAGTAATTGCGGATGCAGGAGGTACTTGGATGACTCTGCGTAGGTCACCTGACCTCTTTGGTTTTCTACACCTATCTTATAAATCTTGCATAAGAATGAAATGAGGTATTGTTCATGAAAAAATCATTGAGAAATTCAAAGCGATCTACTAATATAAAATATTGGGTGAGAATGAGGGAGTGAAAACAAGAGGATTAGAATAAGAAGCAGCTTCATGTAGGGCCCTGAGTTTAACATTCCTAAGGACAAATAAATCTGCCTTAGAGCAAGTAAACCAGAGGACTCCTTGGAGGCAATGATGGAAAGACGTACATAATAACCACAAGGCCAGCTGTCTTACATACTTCAGACTTGTTGTCAGGAGAGACCAGCCCCTGCAGAAGGACATCATGCTTGGTAAAGTACAGGGGCAGCGAAAAAGAGGAAGGCCCTCAACAAGACGGATTGACACAACAGCTGCAAAAAAAGGGCACAGATATAAGAACAACTATAAGAGTGGTGCAAGACAGGGCAGTGTTTTGTTCTGTTGTGTCTCGGGTCTTTATGGGTCAGAACCTACTCCATGGTGCCCAATAACAATTCACAGTTAAATTGCCTGGATGTTAACAAAATGGAGATGCTGGCAAACCCTGTAGTCTGCTTACCTCATGGTCATTTTCCTCCATATCCCAGGCAAAGGAAGTAACAAATGCAAACACCCTACAGTGGAAAATAGGCAAGAATATAGTATACCAAAAATAAAATCACACCTGCTGCCATTAAATTGATTCCAATTCATGGTGGTCCCATGTGCTACAGAGTGGAACTGGCCCATTGGCTTTTCTTTGCCTGAAATATTTATGCAAAGAAATCTCCAAGAGTTTCTTTTGAGACACCCCTGGGTGACTTGAGAACATCCACTTTTTGGTTCATAGGTGAGTCTAAATCATTTGCACTGCATGGAGTACAATACATGAGGAAGGAAGATGAGGGAAGACTCAGCTTTTGTCAGATCCCTAGCAGATACCATTGGCTGCCTACCTCAACTCCACGCATAGATTCTCTCTTCACTGCTGCCTTTATACTCATGGAAGGTGATATCCCTTCCTTCCACATCATTATTCCATGGTTGGTCATTTCGTGAATAGGCATGTGACTCAAAGCTTGCCAATGAGAAAAAGAAATGTTTCAATGGAAACGTCTCAAATAATTTCCATTCCTGATTTAAAAATGCATCTGTGAAGAGAAACTCTGATCTCTGCCTTTGGACAACATTGTGTGAGCTTTGAATACCTTGTAAGCTTAAAAACAAGAAATTCTAGCATGAAACTCTGAAGTTATTAAGCAGCTTTATTAACTAACCCTACAAAGTAGCCTGTACTTATTCATTTTGTTATCTCATCAAATAATATTTCTTTTATTGCTTAATCATTTTGTTATATTGATCTAGGCCAGAGGTTCTCAAATAGGTTTGGCCTACTGCTCCCTTTCAGATAAAATGATTCCCCAGTGCTCTCTGGCAATTAAAAATGTGCTATAGCCCATACTCCAGGAGAACATGTAGTTATCTGCTTTTACAGCCCCTGTAGACTGCTCTAATGCTCACCATGGAGTAGCATTGCCCAATTTAAGAAATAATGATGTAGGTAAATCTTGATCATCATTATGTTTATATTCTATACTGCAAAAAGATTTATTGTTCCAGACCCAAATTATATAATTTATCCCTGTGTTAGTCTGGGTAGACTAGAGAAACAAATCCATGGACACACCTATGTGTATAAGAAAGAACTTTATATACAAGAGTATTTGAATATTAACAAAACATCCCAGCCCAGTCCAGGTCAAGTCCATACGTCCTATATTAGCCCATATGCCCGATACCAATCTATAAAGTCCTCTTCAGACTCATGAAACACACACAATGATGCCGAATACAGGAAATCACAGGCCAGTGGGTTGGAAGTCTTGTGGATCCAGTGGTATTATAAGCATCTCAATGCTGCAGGGGTCTCCACGTGGCTCCTCCAGCTCAGAGCAGTAGTATAGTTCCATGTGTCTTGTCAGCTGCAATGTCTCCCAGGAAGTGAGCAGAGAGAGAGAGAGAGGAGGGGAGAGAGAGGGAGAGTATCTCTTGCCTCCAAGGAGGAAGACAGGAGTTCCCAGAATTCTCTGGAGAAGGTTATTCCCACACAGAGGCCTCATTGGCTATGACCTGATTGACAGGTTAGACTCTACCCCTTCACTCTTAATCCTCTCAAATTGACAGATGATAACATAAACACCACAATCACCAAACAGGAATAATTCAAACATTAAATTAAAATGATAAACATGCCAATTATTTGCAAAAATTTTTCAATCATTCTCCATTCTCCTCAGGACAAAAATCTTAGTAGGTTCTTAATAATCTAGTCCCTGATTATTACATCAACTTCATTTTGTGCAGCAATTCTCTTCCAACCTAAATTATTATCTTTTAGAATTCATCCATTAACTATAAAGTCCATGTTTGTTTTGCCCTGAAACTTTATACTCTAGGGTGCGTTCTTTGCCTCCATTTTTTTGGCTGGTGAGTAAAAGGCATGGAGGCCACAACTGATCCCCTCTGGCTATACAAGGGAGAAGGAATATTCAACTCCAAACAAGACTGATTGCCACAAGGTAGAAGTCAGATATGACTCCAGCCTCCAACATCTTTTACACTATTCAGATACCAGCTGTTCCTTCCACAGTAACCTAATTCTCTGCTATGTTTGATAATCTTTGCAATGACTACACAGAACTTACTTAATATAGGCTTGATCATGAGAGTTTATTAAGGAAGCTAATCAACCAAACTCACTACCATCAAGTCAATGCCCACTCATAGCGACCAATTAGGATGGGGTAAAACTGCCCCTGTGTATTTCTGAAACTGTATCTCTTTATAGGAATAGAAAACCTGGTCTTTCTCCCTAGGAGCATCTGGCAGTTTTGAACTGCTGACCTTGCAGGTTACCACCCAACACATAATCACTATGCTACCAGGCCATTAGAGAGGTGCCCACTCTCCTGAATAATCAGCCATTTGTAATAAAAATAGGTAGCATTAGCCCAAGAACAAAGTTTAGAAGGAAGTGGTAAAAAAGAAGGAATGGAGATGGGAAACAGGGAGGTAGTGGGATGAGTGACATCACATCATGGGGATTGCAATAAATGACAGAAAACAAATATGTATGAACTGTTGAATAGAAAACCAATTTGCTCTGTAAACCTTCACAGAATTCACATAAAATGTCACAAAGAAAAGGTAAGTAGATTCCTCTACTCCACCAAAGACAGGGAAGGCTATCAGAAAAACTGTACCACTTACAATAGCCACCAAAAGATAAAATAATTATGAATAAACCTAACCAGGGATGTAAAAGACTTATATATAAAAATTACAAAACTATACTGTAAAAAGAAAGACATTTACAAAAATAGGAAAATAAATTATGCTCATAAATAGGAAGATTTAATATTGAGGAAATATTACAATTACCCAAAGTGTTATAGCCATGATGCATTCCTGATCTGGATTCTATCAACATTATTTAAATAAATAGAAAAATTAATCTCCAATTTTGTATGGAAAGGAAAGTGACCCAAAGTAAAGAAAACATTGCTAAAGAAGAACAATGTAGGAGGTTTCACACTTCCTGCTATCAGAACTTATTATGTACACAAGGTAGTCAAAACATCTTGGTAGGAGTACCATAGACCAATGGAAGTGAATAAAGAATGTAGAAGTAAATCCATTCATCTATGGCAATATGATGTTTGTCAAGGGGTCATTATCCATTAAATATGGAAGAGATGGCCTCTTTAGTATGCAGTACTGGCAAAATTGGATATAAATTTGCAGAAGAATGAAAGAGGACTGATCTCTCACACCATATACAAAAATGAACTCAAGATGGATCAAAGACATAAATGTAAAACCTGGAATACAAAGACCATAAAAGATAAAATAAGGGAACATTTGTTGTTGTTAGATGCCATCAAGTAGATTGCAACTCATAGTAAAACATGGAACAAAACCAGAACAATACTCTGCTGGGTCCTCACAATTGTTTTTATGTTTGGGCCCATTATTGCAACACTGTGTCAATCCATCACATTTCAGGTAGTCCTTTTTTTCCATGCCCCTGTACTTTACCAAGGATGATGTCCTTTTTGAGAGACTGGTCTCTCCTGACAACTCCTTCACAGTACATGTGACCAAGTCTTGCCATTCTTGCTTTAGCATTATGGAACATTAAGGGATCTTAATTTATGGCATAAGCAGTCTATCAAACATAATTAAAATGCACAGACAGCAGAAGGTAAACTAGACCACTGGGAACTTCTAAAAATCAAACACTCCTGCACATGTATCCAAAAAGTACAAAGAGAATCTACATACAGGAAAAAATTGATAGCATATCTGAAGAACGACTGGTATCTAACATTTGTAGAAAACCTTAAAACCTGCTAACATAGGGTGTTTTAAGGTCAGCAGTACACAGACACTAGCCATTTCAAGAGAGAAAGATTAATTTCTAGTCTCTTAAAGATAACCAGTCTTGGAAACCTATAAGGGCAGTTCTACGCTGGCCTTTAGTGTCGCTATGAGTTGAAATCAACTTAACGGTAGTGAGTTTAATAAGTAGTACATTTACATTAACTTGGGTGAAGGGAAAGTAATACACAATAAGGGATAGGTTAACACATGACTAAGGCAAAGGAAGACTCCAGGAGGCACACAATGGTACACATCATGACACACACAATCCTACAATCGCAGGGATAAACAACAATAACTGCTTTTGAGTGGATAAACAGGTAGGCTGATAACAGGTAAGTAAGCTGAACAGGTGTGGATGGCAGTACATTAATGAGCACATTTAGATTTTTCAGAGGCGAATTCTACCTATGCAGAAATATGTGCTATAAATGCATCCAGGCATAGTAGAACAAACAGGGTACAAAGTTACACAAACATCTTCACCATAACCAAATATGTTGAGTGACTGAATAACTGAGCTTCAGGGCTTAGGACCATGGTCTTGAGGGACATACAAATCAATTGGCATAATATATTTCACAAAGACAAAATTCTATATCCAACTTTGCTGAGTAGCATCTAGAACCATCTAAGACACAATGGTTAACAATGGTCTCCTCTCATCTGGAGCAAAGAAAAGTGAAAACAATGATAAACTCAAGGACGCATTTAGTCCAAAAGCAGCCTCCAGCCACTCTAAGACCAGAAGAACTAGATGATGCAACTACCAGGACAAACTGCTCTGATCACAAAACAAACATTGAAAATTATGAAGAGCAGATTTACTGAACTGATACAGATTAATGAAATCCTGACTATGGTCCTTAGACACCTGTTAAACCTGGAACTGAATCCACTCCCATAGATCACTTTTCAACCAAAAAATAGACATGCCTATAAAGTGAACAATAATACTCTGGAGTAACATGTCCATAAGAATAGTCAGCCATAGAAGATGAGGGTAGTGTTTGCCCAAAAGCAAAACTAAGAAGGCCGGGAAAAGCAGAAAAGATGGGTGGATGAAAGTGTGGTACTCAGTCTGGAAAAGAGAACAGTGCCATTACATTGTAGGGGATTAAAACTAATGTCACAGGTGTCAACTAAATCCACATGCAAAAAGTACAACAGCCTGTGTGATCCAAGGATTGCCAACAATATAACCCAAATCTGAAGGGGAGAATGATATAAGAGCTTCAATTGTGAAATTCTGGTTTGCAGAAGGCTATGGATAAAAGTGGAATCCCAAAATCTATTTGCAGGATCTACACATAGAATACGCCTCCAGTAATTTCCCTCTGACCATAAACTAGGGATGGGAATATATCAGTTATCTATCAGACAGAGAATACTGTAGAGACAATTATAGTAGATTACAAAGAGAAATCTGACTTGAATGGTCAACGCATTATCATTTGATCTCCCTTTTGACATATTTTTAATTTGTTCTGGTTTTTAATATTTTCTATTTTATTTCCAACTGAGGTTTATCGCTGTTTCATTATGTTATTATTGGTGGCCTTCTTGACTCTCTGTTATATATTTTTCTATGTTTTTCATTATATGAAACCAGGGTGGGTGAATCAATAGAGACAATATCTAGATTAAGGACTCTTGGGGGCAGGGTGTGCAACAAAGGGAGGATGGGGCTTAATGGGGAGCTAATAACAAGGAGTATGACAATGTTTTAATACTGGTTGTGGTGGTGATAACTACCATAACGCTTCTTGATATGACTGCACTCTTGTATTCATATGTAATTGGGAGAAAAACAAATGTCACAAAATGAAAAGTGTAAATTTTTGAATGGAAAGCTAATTTTCTCTATAAATCTACCATAAAAGAGGGCCAGCTTAAAAAAGAAATACTAAATGGGGGGAGATTTGTCCTATCAGTTAACAATATATATTGCCAAAATTTAATAATACAAAACCTATGTGACACTGGCCAAAATTATGGGATGGCAAAGAATAGCAAAGGACTGAATATTTCCAGGCAGACTAATATAATTCCTGTATTTAACTGAATATAGAATAAAGAGAACACTATAAAGCAATGGAGAAAGACAGATTTATAATAGATAGTATATATTAACCTTTGTCACTGGGTTGAAATAAACTAGACCCCTACTTACCACTAATTACAAAGACCATATACTAAAGGTGTTAGTTTTAAATTTAAACTAGGCTATGAATGGAAAAATATTTTCAGTACCTTGGGGTCTAGGAACGGGATGGTCTTTAATACAACTATAAAAACAAGTTGCTAAAGAGAACTAATTCAAACTTGAGGATTTCTTGACAGCATATATAAAGACAAAATAGAGCTGAATACATTCAAATAAATGGTGTCTGTTAACAAGTTGTTGCCTAAAGAATCATGTGTGAGGATAAAAATGATTTAGTAAGGAAACAAACAAGAAGGAAATAACTTGAAAGACCCTATATGGCACATATACATACATACATACATACATACACACACATATATATATGATCTTTGTACATGTGCCATGTATTGCGAAGCATGATTCACTCTATCTCTGTCATTTGTTAAGAGAAAAAAGGAGAGGGAAATGTGAAGCAGCAGGTTTGATCTTGAAAGTAACCTTCATTATCTAGGACAGCAAAGCTTGTGGCAAGAAAATAGTATGAAGAGGAACATCTATATAGTATTTTCACAAGAAAATACTTACCTTTAATATCAACATAAGTTTTCCTCTCAAATTACACAAGCGTTGATTAATTTTTCCATCTTTAATTTATGTTGAAATGTCAAATATTACTCAATGAAGGTTTTACTTTCTACTGATTTTCAGAATACGTTTTGGGAAACACAAGCGTAGGCATCAGAGTGAGGAGTCAGCACTGCTCCCCATCAATGTGACCTTTGATGTGCAAGCTCCCTGCCCTGGGTCTGTTTCATCATGAAATACCATGCTGTGCTCATCTAACCCTCTCTCCCCCCTCTTGCCCAAAGAGATCATAACAATGAGGGCTGGCCACAGACATCAGTAGAGTTTTAAAAGTGCCTGGATAATGTTGATGTGCACCTGGGATTTGGAACTATTAGATAAGATTATCTCAAATCCTCCAGGTTAAACAATATCGATTCTTCATGATGTTGAGAAATGTGTTGTTTTGTGTTTCATGTTTCAGTTGTGTTAAATAGCAATTCAGGGATACCGAGAAGCCTCTGAGATCCCCACATAAAACTAAAGCTTATTTTGCAGTCTAGTCATGCTGCTTCAAGATTTATTTGACTGACAGTATATTTAAAGATCAGCAAAATGCCTAAGGCACTCTCAGTCACTTGAACTTGTGAAATTGCTGCTGTTTTATATTCTCTTCCTTTTCTTGTGTGTGGAAGACAGATATGCTATCAAACTTCAGAAATGCTACTATTTTCATTAAATGTGAGAGTATGTTGCATAGGCTATCTGATTCTATAGCTTTGTCTAGAATATTGCATTAATCATTGTAAACCAAATTAAACAGTCTCGTCAGGAGGCACAAAGAAATATAGGACAAGCAAGAGCATATAGGGTTGATTGTAATAAGTGTGAAAAAGAAACAAGATTGAATTAAAGAGACCCTACTCCTTCTTTTAACACTAAAAATATTATTTCTTTTCATTTTTCTACTGAGAATTCTTTTCCTTTAATGGCTGATATTCCAAAATAACAAAAAACAAAACTCAAAAAAGAAAACCCCCAAACAAAAACAAATAAACTCACCACCTTCAAGTCAGTTCCAACTCATAGCAACCCTATAGGAACAAATAGAACTGCCCCCCCCCCAAAAAAATTATTTCAACATATAGCTTTTATGCAAACTTCATAAAACTCATTGCCATCCAGTTAATTCTGACTTCTAGTGTTCCTGTATAGAGCTTCCAATATTGTAAATCTTTTACAGGAGCAGACACTCTCAGTTTTCTCCTGTAAAAGCCACCAATGGGTTTGAATTGCCAACCTTGCTGTTAGCAGCCCAATGTCTAACCCATAGCTTCACATATAATTTAGCTTGGATTGTGGCATTTATTGGTAATAACAAAGTGGTCTATGTTAATTCTGTTAGTGAGTTCCCTATGCAAAATAACATAAATTACATTGTGAATTCTTACCCTGATTCTATCTCCAACGCAAAAAGCAAAACAATTGGGCTTCAGGCACTTTTAACTATTTAGCATGAATTGATAATAGGACAGGTGAGAAATTAATATTTGAGAATATTGAAAAATTAATATTGTTCCTTGGATTGCAACAGTAAACCCCAGAGCTACAGTTATTTCCAACTACACATGAAAAGTTTGTCAATTTTCCATTATATATCAGAGAAAGGGAGTCATTATAAAAGGGAAACCGGCAAACTCAAGAGAAAAAGTTTTCCTAAAGTAACAGCCTTTTTAGTGATATTTTCATACATACAGTTATTTTCTAATAGTTAACTGCAAAAGACAAAATGAATAAATGGAACTTCCTAAAAATCTAAAAACTTTTGTTCACCAAAATGCTTTTAAAAAGGTGAAAAGAGAAGTTACTGACTGGTAAACCATTTTTCCATTAAGAATATAAAAACCAATACATATATAAAACTTGTACACCTTAACAAGAAAAAGGAAAATAACCTAATTTAAAAGGGGAAAGGATTTGAATGGACAGTACACCAAAGAGGATATTCAAATGCCCACCAAGCATATGGAAACAAAGTGCAATGTCATCAGACATCAGAAAGTTGCAAGGTCAAATCCGCAATGAGATGCCATTGCACTTCCCACTGTAATTACTTCGATAAACACACGACAATAAAAAAATAGCAAACATTGATGAATTGTGCGGTGACCAAAAGCTCAGCAGAAAACTGAAAGGTCATTGGTTGAACTCAGTAGTTTCTCTGTGGTGGAAAGATGAGAGATATTTTGCTCCAATAGAGATTTGCATGTTTGGACAAGGGGGTTAAGGCATGGGGAGGGTATTTTTCTCTGTCGTACAGGGTCACTTTGTGACTCAGTGGTAATCAGTGTGGGTTTTGTTTTTTTAATGTTTTTGTTGTTGTTGCTTTGATGTACATTGCTGGTGAGAATGTAAAGTGGTACATCGGTTATGGACTACTGTGGCAGTTCCTCAAAAAACTGAAAGTACCTAGCAATTCCTCAATTAGAAATATACCACAAAGTGGTGATCTGAAGAGACATAAACATAATGTTTATTGTATTGTTTTTTCATATTAATCAAAGGGGTGGAAACAACCTAAATGATCATCAACATATGAATGGATAAACAAATTAAGATATATACATACAGTGGAATACTACTCAGCCAGAAAGAGAAAAAAGTCTTAATGCATGCTGCAACATAAATGAACCTAGAAGATATTATGCTTAGTAAAATAATCACAAAAAAGACAAAAGTATGAACTCACTAATATAAAAACACATGCAACAGCAAATGCTCATATAAACCCCCATATTTGTGGTTACCAGGGACAGGAAGAAAAGCAAAAGGAGGTGGGGGTTATTTCATATCGTGAAACTGTTTCAGTTTATGATCATGGAAAGATCACATTTATTAGCATAAAGGTTGGACAGCTGGTTAATTTCATTGCTGTCAATAAGTTGTATACCTATAAAAAACTTAGTTAACACAAACTGTAATAACGAGTAGCTCTTGATGCTGCTTACATACAACCAAGCAATACAAGGGATTTGGTTTCTTGATTTGGAAATTTGAGGTCATAGTTTCACAGATCATCCCAGTAAATTGACCTGATATCATGTTTAGTGATTCTTTTTCACATCTGAATTTATCATACAGTGCTTGGAATCTTAATACCTGGAAAATTGCCCTTCAAAGGATAGCAATTGGTCTCTCATTGCTGGGAACAAAAGAGAAATAAAGAGTTAGAATTAGGATAGGGAAATGGAAGTTGTGGTTAATTACCTCCAGTAGCTGCTGTTTCCTTGACTATGAGACAAGAACAATTAGATTGTGCTCACCTACCATTACAGAATGTGTTTTAGCAAAGCTTCCATAGAAGAGAACTGAACAAAAATGTCAAGCCTCAAGTTGCAATATTGAAAAATTCTATGGGCAAAATATGGAAAGATAGAGGAAGCATAAAATAAGATGGAAAGAATACACTGTACCAAAAAGAACTAGTTGATATCCCACCATTTCAGGAGATAGCAAATGAGCAAGAACCAGTAGTACTGATGGAAGAAGTCCAAGGTGCAATGAAGGTATTAGCCTAAAACAAGGCTCCAGGAATTGATGAAATACCCTTTGAAATATTTCAACAAACTGATGAAGCATTGGAAGTACTCATTAGCCTGTGCCGAGAAATTTGGAAGACAGCTATCTGGAAAACTGATGAGAAGAGATCCATATTTGTACCTATGCCAAAGAAAATGACCCAACAGAATGTATAAAGTATAGAACGATATTATTGATATCACATACAAGTAAGATTTTGCTGAAAATCATTCAACAATGGTGCATTAACAGGGAGCTGCCAGAAATGCAGACTATATCATTGTTGACATCAGATGGACATTGGCTGAATACCAGAAGAACACCAGAATAAATTTACTTGTGTTTCATTGACTGTCCAAAGGTGTTCAACTTTGTGGATCATCACATACTTTAGACATGTTACTATGAGAGACCAGTCACTGGAAAAGGACATTATGGTCAGCGTAGTAGAGGGCCGAGGAAAACCTTCAATGTGATGGACTGTCATTGTGTTTGCAACAATGGGCGCAAACATTAGAAAAATAGTGAGGATCTTGCCTGACTGGGAGGTGTTTTGTTCTATTATACAAAGGGTCATTACCAGATGGAACTGACTGAATGGCACCTAATAACAACAGAGTACTTGGGCAACTTTTAGCTGTATAAAAAGTAGTCAGTTTCTAAGTATAGGCCCTTCTTCGGATAAATGTTGTTTTCTAATTCTATTGATATTCTCTGATGAAGACGTCAATTACTTAAAGAGGATTTTGAATATAAAAATGGGAGTTGTTATTATGTAGCCTTCATTTTCTTTAAATAATATTAGCCTAACTTTTAAAGTCTTAATAATTTGATCTTTTTCTTCATTCAAAATATATCATGCATTATTTTTACTTTTTTGTCACACACATATAAATTTTAATCTATGATATTGATTACCAAAAATTAAAGGCATTTATACAGCCCCCATATTGTGAACAATATGTATAATAATGTTTTGATACAGTGATAACCTTTTTTTAAAGATCATTTTATCGGGAGCACTTTTTTAAAAGTTTAAATCATCTTATTGGGGGCTCTTACAACTCTTATCGCAATCTACATATATATCCATTCCATCAAGTACTTTTGTTGCCATCATCATTCTCAGAACATTTGTTTTCCCCTTGAGCCCTTGGAATCAGCTCCTCATTCCCCCCACCTCCAGAACCCTTGATAATTTATAAATTATTATTATTTTATCGTATATTACACTGCTCAATGTTTCCATTCACCCACTTTACTGTTTTCCATCCCCCAGGGATGGAAAACAAGCATGATGAGATCATTCAACCTTGATGCACACCTTTCCTGATTTTAAATTATTCACTATCCCCTTGTTCTGTGTGCACAACCACCTCTTGATGCATGTACAAGTTCCTCATGAGCACAATGCAGTGTTCTGGAATTTCCATTTTCCTCAAGGTTATCCATAATTTATTATGGGTCACACAGTCAAATGCCTTTGCATACTCAAGGAAACACAAGTAAACATCTTTCTTGTATTTTCTGGTTTGAACTATTATGATTACACATACAATCAAGGTACACTGATAATTATTAGAGAATGGAATGCAAAAGTTTGAAACAAAGAGGAAGGAACAGTAGTTGGAAATATTTTCTATTAGTTTGTATGCCCTATTTGCATAGTCCCACCCAATCATTTGATGGGAGTTATAAAGACATGAATAAAAGAGCCATAATAAGAAATTCTGCTTCACTATAATAGTGCATGCATTGGTCGTTTGGGGTTTTTTTTCTTTTCATTGTTAAATAGTATTTTGTTTATATATTAACCAGTGATAGGCATGGTGATTGTTTTCAGTTTTTGTCTACCTTAAATAAAGCTACTTTGAGTATTTTCTTATAAATTTTGATTTTCATTTACCTTGGATAGTTCAATTTCTGGGATATATGCTGTTTTTATGAAGCTGACAAATTGTTTTCAAAAGTGACTATAACGTTTTATGTTATCACCATCAAGATATGAGGGTTCCAGCTTCTCTACAATCTCACGTGGTGTTTTTAATCTTTTAATTATAGTTACTTTAATAGGTTTCTAGTGTTATTTCATTGTAGTGTTAATTTGTGTTTCCTGAGTAACTAATTAATAACGATTTTTATGCTTATGTAACCATTTGTATATCATCTTTGAAGATAAAACTTTTCAAATTATTTGCTCAAATTTAATTATTGTGCTTATTATCATTCAGCAGTAAGAATTCTTCATGCATTCTGTATGCCAGAGTTTTATTAGTTTTATCAGGACCTGTCCATTTTTTGTCTGTAAAGAGCTAGAGAGTTTTAGGCATTTTTAGTAATATAACTCTTGCTGCAAATACTTAAATCTGCCATTATAGCAGAAAAAGCCATAGACAATAAACAAATGACTATGGCTATATTCCAAAATTTCATATAAAAAAGGAATCTGGTTCTATATATTTTGCAAATGCTTTTTCCAAGACAAAAACAACAACAACAAACAAACCAAACTCACTACCATTTAGTCAATTCTGACTCATAGCAACAAAAGTGCTTTTACCAGTCTGTGGTTTTTATTTCCATTGCCTTAATATCTTTAAAGTGCAGAAGTTTTAAATTTTGTTAAATATGATTTCTCAATTCTTTGTAATTCTTTCCATTACAAAAAAAGTTGAGCAATCACTCCTTGATACAAGGTCACAAAGTTTCTCTCATGTTCACTTCTGGATGTTTTTAAAAATCACTTTAGCAATTAAATTTAAGTTTATGATTTTATGAGTTGAATTTGTATAACCCATGAGGTAAATCCAATTGTTTTAGTAAATATTTTGGAATTTCCTTAATTTTGTTCTGTTGTTGCTTCCCATTTGAATGTGCATCAGTATTTTAACATTTATTGTGATTTGTTTTATAGATTATAGTCAATCATAGAAAAGTATGCCTATTTGTTTGAAAAAGTTGTGTACATCTTCTGTCATTGGATAGAAAGTTCTATATATGTTACTTAAGTCAAATATGTTGGAACTGTTGTTTAAATATTAATATTTTAAGAAATTTCCAATCTAATTCTACCAATACTGGAGTATTTAAAAAAGCTCTCAGGACCAGCAGTGAGAGTACTGACACCGGGAGGGAAGGGGGTGTAGAAAGGGAGAACTGATTTCGGGGATCTACGTGTAACCTCCTCTCTAGGGGATGGGCAATGGGAAGGTGGGTGAGGGGAGACGCCGGGCAGTGTAAGATAAGATAAAATAATAATTTATAAACTATTAATGGCTCATTGGGGAGGGGAGAGCAGGGAGGGGGAGGAGGAAAATGAGCTGATTCTAGGAACCCAAGTGGAAGGCAAATTTTGAGACTGACGAGGACAACGAATGTATAAGGGTGCTTTACTCAATTGATGTATGTATGGATTGTGATAAGAGTTGTATGAGCCCCAATAAAATGATTTATTAAAATAAAAAAATTCTAAGTTGTTTTATAATCAGTATAGTGCACTGAAATCTCCAACTATGATTTTGAAAATATCATTTCTCCTTTAAAATATTTCTGTTTCTGCTTAATATATTTTGAAGTTGTGTTTTCAGATACATACGTGTCAGGTAGACCAGCCCCTAACACATCATCATGGGTCTGGTAGGCACAATTATACAGTGATAATAAGTAAAGATTATAGTAAAGTCATAGAGAACATGAGAGCTAGAAGAGAGATTGAAATAATGGAGTCAGACACATTTCATAGTAGCATGCTCACCTCAGCCTGACTTGGTGGTCTTCATGGAGAGAGGGAGAGATATTTATTACTATCCAAGGCTTTTATATTCTCTGGGCACGTGAAAGCTCCCTAATTTTTATGCTAGAATTGAGGTCACAATAGCTGGGTGGCAGGGAGGAAGCATTAAAAACTAGAGGAAAGTTGTATGTTTCATCAGTGCTATACTACACTCTGACTGGCTCATCTCTTCCTTTTGACTCTTCTGAAAGGGGACATTCAATTGTGTACAGATGAGCTTTGGGTCTCCACTCCTCACCCTCCCTCATTCACATTGATAGGATTTTCTGTTCTGGGGCTTTGATGCCTGATACCTGATCCCATCAATGCTTCATGATCACACAGGCTGGTGTGCTTCTTCCATGTGGGCTTTGCTGCTCCTCAGTTAGATTGCCACTTGTTTATCATCAAGCACTTAAGACACCAGATGTTATATTTTTGATAGCCGGCACCATCAGCTTTCTTCACCACATTTGCTTATGCATCCATTTTTTCTTCAGCGATGTTGTGGGGAAGGTGAGCATTACAGAATGCCAAGTTATTGGAACAATGTGCTCTTGCATTGAGGGAGTGCTTGGGTAGAGGCTCATTGTCATATATAAATATATGCATATAGATCTATTTCCCTATCATTACATATAAATATATTTACATATGTATATGCCTTTATTTGGACCTCTATAAATGTCCTTACCTCCTAGTTATTTCCTCTATTTCCTTTTACTTTCCTCTTGACTCACTATCATGTTTGGCCTTCATTCAAGTTTCAGCAATTCCTCTCAATTACATTCTCCTTGATCAAGCCCCACCAGGCATCCTATGTACTCCTCGCCATCAATTTTAGATCACTTGTTATTCCCTTGTCCCTGGGTTTGTTAACAACCCTTCCTTTTCCCACCTATCCCTCTCGCATGTCCACCCAGAACCATTGGTCCCATTGTTTGCTCCTCCGGATTGTTTACTCCACCTATCTTACCTAGATAGACATGCAGAGACAATAATGAGTACAAAACCAAGACACAGGAAAACAAAACAACAAAAGAAAACAAAACTCAACACATATAGAAAAGTCTATAAATACTTTCACATATGTTTGTTGATCTTTAGAAGTGTTTTCAGGATAAGTCTGATGGGGTGCCACACCCTGGCTCCAAAATTTATTTTTGGTATTCCCCAGGGACCTCATTACTTTGCTCTCCTTGCTGCTCCATTGCAAGCCCTTTGTGTTTCGCCCTGCAGTGACGTGGTCAAATCAGGCACCATTCCCACATTGTGTCTCCAATGTTGTCCCCTGTAACACTGTGGGTCAGTGGATCCTTTCTATGCATTGGCTGCTCTGAGCAGGAATATTGTCTTTGGGGTTTGGTGGGCCAGGACGTGTCCCACTCTCTCTCCTTTCCTCTTCATTTGCTCCCGTGTGCTCTGATCAGATTTGCCCCTCTCCCTGAGCTGTAGCTTTAGTGTTGTCCTCTGAAGTGCATTCTTCTGGGTGGGAGTGGGTTGTCTACACAGCTGGGATTTGGGTCAGCCCCACAGTTTTCTCTACTGCTTCCCTGCTTCATGCAGGTATGTTGCATTCATGTCTTGGCAAACCTGGTTGAAGTTTGGTCCCTCTCTTACTCTCCTGTTGAGATAAAAACAATACCCTCCCCCTGGGTAGGTTAGTGCCCTGTTATCCTGCTATCCATGTCTCTCTCTCTCTTTCTTTCTTTCTTTCTTTCTTTTTTTCTTTCTTTCTTTCTTTCTTTCTTTCTTTCTTTCTTTCTTTCTTTCTTTCTTTCTTTCTTTCTTTCTTTCTTTGTTTCTTTCTTGATTTCCCCCCCTTTTTAGTTGGATGCCATATGTATCTCTGGATTGGGTCTTGCCCCTGCCATAGTACCTGGACCTCATCCCAGGAATGTACGCATTTCCCCTAGCCCCGTTTGAATTTTTAAGCTTACCTCAGTCGACTCATGTTGTACTTGTCCTTCTGCGCTTGGCTTGCTTTGCTTAGCATAATTTCCTCCAATTCTTCCCATGTGGCAATGTGCGATATGTGTTCATCACTTCTTTGTAGAGATGTGTAGTACTCCATTGTATGTATGTACCAGAGTTTTTTTTAATCCATTTGTCCGTTGATGGATTTTTGGGTTGTTTTCAACTCCTTGTGATTATGAACTGTCCCACGATGAACATTGGAGCACAGATGTCTGGCTGTGGTTTGTTCTTGCCTTTTCTGGGTATATGCCCAATAGGGGGATTGCTAGGTCTTATGGTAGTTCAATTTCCATCTGTTTTGCAAATCACCAAATTGATTTTCATAGTGGCTGTATATACCTTCAGGCCCACAAGCAGTGGCTGAGAGTTCTTATCTCACCACAGTCCCTCCAAAACTTGTTGCTTTCTGATTTTTTTAATTGGGCTATGGGGTTTAGGTGGTGTCTCATGGTTGTTTTTATTTGCATTTCTCTTATGGCTAATGATCAGGAACATTTTCTCCTATGTTTATTGATTCAGTTACTTTCAAATTAGCTGTGACTGTTGTTGTTTTTAGTTGTCAAAGTAGTATCTTCTTCATGATCACCTCACTTATGCAGTATAGAATTATTCAAGATTTCCAAAGATGGCTCAGTTGTTAGCCACATATTCCGCATTTGGAACCTAACAGCTGCTCCATAAGAGAACGACACAGCAGTCTGCTCTATACAAATGTACAGCCTTAGAAATCCTATGGGGGAAGTTTTAATCTCTCCTATATGGTTGCAGTGAGTTGGAATTGGTTTAGGTTTGGTTTACAAATTTTCAAGGTGGTGAACTTTTGGAGGCAGATTGACAAGCTGGACTTCCAAAACACATCTGCGTGGCTCTGAACAGGCAACCTTTCTGCGATTAATAGATTCCCTAACGATTTGCCATACCCAGGGTGTGTACACTTTATATTATTTTTAAAATTAATTTGACAATCCCTATTCCTTGGACTTTTAGTTCCTTCACATTTCATGGAATTTCTTATGTGCTGGAGATAATTCTATTCTTTTATGTCCACCCCCCTATTTTCCTATGTGTTTCTTCCTGTATTGCATCTTTATTACATATCAAAATTTTCAAAGATATATATTGATTTCTTTCATGAGTTTTTTTATCCTGAGATAATTTCATATTTAAATAGCATTTACACAAAAAATGCGGAGAGTTCTTGTATGCCTTTCTCCCAGATTCCTCTATTACTGGAATTTTTCATTATGTAATAGAACTAAAAAGGAAAATCGTCATCCTTGAGGCCTGGAAATGAACTCACCACCAGCTTCCTCAACTTTAAGCCTAACAATAGACATGCTGATAGGATGAACAATAATACCAGGGAGGTACCTACTCCCTTAGAACAAGCAATCAGAGGACATCAGAAGCTCAGATGGCAAGAATGGCTAGGAAAGAAGGATTTATCTATAAGGTAAACACAAGGAAGAAGGGGAAGTTCATTACCATAATGACTTTTAAAAAATCATTTTATTGGGGGCTCGTACAATTCTTATCACAATCCATACGTATAACCTTTGTGTCGAGAACATTTGTACATTTGTTGCCATCATCATTCTCAAAACATTTCATCATTCTCAAAACATTTGCCTTCTATTTGGGCCCTTAATATTGGCCCTTTATTTTCCCCCTCCCTCCCACCTCCCACCTCCCACCTCCCTCATGAATGCTTCATAATTCATAAAGTATTATTATTTTGTCATATGTTACACTCTCCGATGTCTCCCCTCACCCTCTTCTCTGCTGTCCATCCCCCAGGGAGGAGGTTATACGTAGATTCTTGTAATTGGTTCCCCCTTTCCACCTCACATTCCCTCCACCCTCCAGGCATCGCCACTCTCACCACTGATCCTGAAGGGGTCATCTATCCTGGATTCCCTGTGTTTCCAGATGCTAGCTGTATCGATGTACATCCTTTTGTCTAGCCAGATTTGTAAGGTAGAATTGGGATCATGATAGTGGTGGGAAAGGAAGCATTTAAAACTAGAGGAAAGTTATATGTTTCATCGTTGCTACCCTGCACCCTGACTGGCTCATCTCCACCCCACAACCCTTCAGTAAGGGGTGTCCAGTTGCCAACAGATGGGCTTTGAGTCTACACTCTGCACTCACCCTCATTTATAATGATATGAATTTTTGTTCTTTGATGCTTATGCACACGTCTGTCTTCAGTGATCATATCAGGAAGGTGGGCACCCACTGATATGATTTTTTGTCCTTTGATGTCTGATACCTGGCCCCTTCTACACCTCATGGTCACACAGGCTGGTGTGTTTCTTCCATGTGGGTTTTGATGCTTCTCAACTAGTTGGCCGCTTGTTTATCTGCAAGCCTTTAAGATCCCAGACGCTATATCTTTTGATAGCCGGACACCACCACATTTGCTTATGCACACATTTGTCTTCAGCAATCATGTCGGGAAGGTGTGCATCATAGAATGTCAATTTAGTAGAACAACATGTTCTTGCATTGAGTAAGTACTTGAGTGGATGTCTAATGTCCATCTGCTGCCTCAATATTAAACCTATAAGTAGATCTATTTCTCCACCATCCTATATAAATATATTTACATATGTACATGCCTGTATTTAGACCTCTATATATACCCTTTGTCACCTAGCTCTTTCCTCTATTTCCTTTTACTTTCCTTTTGTTCCACTATCATGCTCAGGCTTCATTTGGGTTTCAGTAATTTCCCATAGTGTCTTTATATCTCTATTTTCTACTCCAGTGTCCAATCTAAGACACCCGGCTGTACTTATTTGTCATGTTTCCTTAGTCCCCACTAATCTTGCACTCTGAGATATTTTCTCAGCATTTTCTGTTTTCATAGCTTTGACATTTCTAAGAATGTCATTTAGGTGCTGTGGCAGTTACATAATCTCCTGTCAATTTGAGCCAAAGCAGTGGAGCCTAGCCTGTCAATCAGGTCATAGCCTCTGTGTGGGCATGTCCTTCTCCTGAGGATTCTGGGAACTGTCTTCCACCCTGGAGGCAGAACACACACTCTCCCTGCATGACATTCCCTTTGACAATCCTCATGGAGATACTCTGATGGAGCCAGAGCCCTGGAGCTGGAAGAGCCACGTGGAGACCCATGCCAGCGGATCCCAGGACTTTCCACCCACTGGACTGTGATTTTCCTGCATTCGGCATCATTGCATGTGTTGTATGGTTCTGAAGAGGAATTCATAAATTGATACCTGATATATGGGCTAATATCAGGCTTATGGGCTTGATCTGGATTGGGCTGGGATGTTTTCTTAATATACAATTACTCTTTGATATAAGCTCTGTCTTATACACATATGAGTTTCATTGATTTTGTTCCTCTAGTCAATCCAGACTAACACAGGTACTTTATAGTTTACCACAAGTTGTTTTGTTTGGTTTTTTGTTTTCCTGCTTGTTGTTTTGTATTCTTACATGAAAAGACTTGTATTAGTGCTTAAATTCTGAGCACCCTGTTTGCAGAAGGCCTATGACAGTAAAAGCCCAAGATCTATTGTCATAGCCCCTGTGCAGATTGTTGTTAAGTACCATCGCGTCAACTCCAATCCATAGCGACCCAAGGCAGAACATAATGAAACAGTGCCTGATGGTGTTTCATCCTCAGAATTGCTCCTGTGCTAGAGCTCATCTGTCAATCCATCTCCTTGAGGGCCTTCTTCTTTGTCGCTGCCCCTCTACCAAACATGATGTCCTTCTGCAGGGACTGATGTCTCCTGACAATAGGTCCAAATTTTGTAATCAAAGTCGTCCTATCCTTGACTCTAAGAAGTATTCTGACTTTACTGCTTCCATGACAGATTGGTTTGTCCCTTTAGTGGTCCATGGTACTTTCAATATTCTCCTACACAATTCAAATGCATGGGTTCTTCTACGACTAACTTATTCAATGTCCAACTTTCACATGCACATGGCTTGGGTCAGGAGCACCTTAGTCCTCAAAGAAACATCCTTGCTTTTCAATATTCTGAAGAGGACTTGTGCAGCATATTTACCAAATATAACTCATCTTTTGATCTCTGTTTCCATAAGAATTGATTGTGGAGCAAAGCAAACCAAATCATTGACAACTTCTATCTTCTCTCCACTTATAATGATGTTAATGATTGGTCCAGTTGTGAGAATTTGGGGAGTTTTTACATTGAGTTATGATCCATACTGAAGGCTGCAATCCTTGATCTTCATCTGCAAATGCTTGAAGTCCTCACTTTCAGCAAGCAAGGTTATACCATCTACATATCACAGGTTGTCAACAAGCCTTCTTCCAATCATGATGCCACGTTCTTCTTCATATAATCCAGCTTCTCTAATTGTTTTTCTAGCTTTCAAATTGAATAAGTCGGGCGACGGGATATAACTCTGTCTCACCCCTTTCCTGATTTTACACCTTGCAGCATTCCTTTGTTCTGTTCCCACAACTACCTCTTAATCAATGTACAAGTTGAGCATGGACACAACAAAATGTTTTGGAATTACCATTCTTCTCAAGGTTATCTACACAAGTCAAATGCCTTAACATAGTCAATAAAACACAAGTAAACATCTTTCTTGTATCCCCTGCTTTGAGGCAAGATTCACCTTACATCCTCAATGGAATCTCTTGTTCCAAATCCAGTCTGCACCTCTGACAACTTCCTATTAAGTTGTGCTGCAACCTTTGTTGGATGTTTTCAGCAAAATGTTATTTGCATGTGATATTATTAATGTTATTCCATAATTTTGAACATTCTGTTGGGTCACCTTTCTTTGCAATGTACACAAATATAAATCTCTTCTATACTTGGCCAAGTAGCTGTTCTTCAAATTTCTTGGCATTAACAATTGAGTGCTTCAACAGCTTGAAATATTTCAATTTGTATTCCATACATTTTGAGATCCTGTTTTTAGGGCTACTGTTTTTAGTGTAGCTTGAACATCTTCCTTCAGGACCGTTGGTTCTTGCTCATTTACTACCTGTTAAAATGATGGAATGTCAACTAGCTCTTTTTGCTACAGTGATTCTGTATTCTATCTGCCTTTCTCTCTCTCATTTTGATGCTTCCCGCACCATTAAATATTTTGCTCTGAGCATCTGTCAACATTGCAAGATGTTCTTTGTGCATTTTGTTACAATGTTCGGCTTATCTTTTTGAGCTCCTCTTTGAAATGTTCTATTCAATGCTTGTACTTCATCATTTCTTCCACTTGATTTAGCCACTCTATGATTAAGAGAAATTTTCAGAATCCATTGAATTTCTTCTCTTCATTAACTAGGTGTCCTTGATTGACAGTAGTGGGAGTCACATACTCAAGAGACATGCCATGTCAGTTAATATCTGACTGCCTTGGTCCAAAGGCTCTGGACTAATCTTGTGAGCATTCCAACATAATGTACATGTTCCAGTCATTGCCCTTCTCCCACTCCTATAGTCTCACCTGCAGCTGTGATGTATTGATATGCTACTAATTATGAATTTGTGACCGTTTTTTAAAAAAATTAACTAGCATCCTATCTGTAAATCTGCAGATTCCATTGTAACCTCATGCTAATAACTTCCCTCATTCAGATGATCTGGTTCTGACTTTGTATTGTTTCACTCCACAGTGAAAGGGGCCGAAAATTCATTTGCAGGGTCCCCACATATATTAAACTTCTGCTGAATCCCCTCTGATCATAGTTAGGGGTGTGAATAGCCATGTTATTAGATTAAGAGCAATATAAAATGATGACTATGGTAGATTAGTTAAGTTAAAATGCAATATCTTATTTGATGTCTGTTTGGGTCCATTTAAAAGCTATCTTAATTTTTTTTTAAAAGGGGGGGAACTATACATGAATCAAGCCTCCAGTGAATCCCCTCTGACCATAGACCAGGGGTGTGAATAGGCTTGCTCTCATGCCAAGTGCATTGCAAAGTGGATTATGGCAGATGAAATTATGGTAAAATTTAATATCCTGTCATTTGATCCTCCTTTTGACCCATTTCACAGTTGTTCTAATTTTTAAAATTTTTCTACTTTCATTTTGATTGATACTTTTATCTATTTAATTTTGTTATTATTGTTAGTTTTATTTATTTTTCTGTTTATGAAATCCAGGACAGAGAAATCTACACAGACAGTAACTGGATTAATGTTTTCTTTGGGGTATGGCAGGGGAGCTGGGGGTGGTGATTAGATAGCTAATAACAATGAGTCAAGAAAGAAGAAAATGTTCTAAAATTGATTGTGGTAGATTGGACAACACTTCCTGATATGATTGAACTATTGAATTGCATGAGATGTATGTATGCGCCAATATGTTATTTTAAAAGTTTGGGGGAAAGACCACAGAAGTATCCTTCTTAAGTTATAGATGAGATTGTTATCTCTTTTCTTTTATCCAGAAACACACTGAGGCAATGAACTTTGGTGCCAGATCCGCAAAACCAAACTCATTGCCATGGAGTTGATGTAGACTCATAGTGAACCTGTGGGACAGGGTAGACCCGTCAGTGTGCGTTTCCAAGACTGTAATGCTTCAGAGGAGTGGAAAGGTCCTTCTTTCTCCCATGGAATGGCTGGGGGTAATTTTGAACAGCTAACCTTGACATTAGCAGCTCAACTCGTAGCCCCTACACCACCAGGGTTAATAGCATGAGTGAAGTAAACTATCCTTCTCAAGGCATAATATAAGAGGTAAGTGATACCCATATAACTTATCCGTGGTGAGATTCACCTTAATCATTTACTTAAGTTGATATTTTTATCTTACATTTCAAAGTTTCTTCCATGTAAAGTTGTTATTTTTATTTTACATCTTCTTACTGTTAGAAGTCACTAACTTCTTCCCACTCTCAAGGAAAAGGGAAATAATCTCCATACCTGGGAGGAAGGAGTATCAATGATTCTGTGGCCATGTGGGAGTTGGAGGCTGTTTTTCCTTTTCATTTTACACACTGATTTTCAGCATTTGTCTGTGGATTTTGCTCCTAGAAATAATTATTACACAATTGTAACCACAACTTCCATTCATCCATGTTTTGTTTGCATTTATTAATTAAAATTCTGCAAGAAGATATTGTTCCTTATACTTTATTAATTTAATTATTTGTATCAATATGGATTAATTATTGTCTTAGTTTGTTACTGTTGACATACAATAGCAACAGAAATACCACAAGTATATGGTTTTAAAGTACAGGAATATATTTCCTTACACTTCAGGGGGCAACAAGTCTGACTTCAGAACATAATTTTAGGGGAAGGTCTTTCTTTGCATATTTCATGGTGTGAATAGCCTTACTCTCTAGTATCTCTATCAAACCTTGGTGTTCCTAAGCCCATAGATATATCTGCCACATGTGTCTGTTTTCAGAAAGTGGCTGCAATAACATAGCAAAAGCCTATTTCCAAATGGGATAACATCCAACAGGTGTAAAATTGGGGCTTCAATATGTATTTAGGGGGATGCAAAATTGAGCTCCACAATGAGTATCTGTTTTAATTTGTACGATAATACTCTCAATATTTTTTTGTTTTGCTCAAATTAGTCCCATGGGAAATCCTTCAGGTTAGTTTGTGTGGCCCATTGACATATCTCTTTCTTTTTTATTTATGCTAGGTGCCTAACTTTCTGGAATTAGGAGGTGTTTGAAGCTCATTTCATGCCTACCCCCACACACACACACACCAGCTCTCAAATCAAACATTTGTTCAAGGAACTCAGGTTTCTTTTATTGGAAAATAGAAGTTAGAAACCAAGATGTGGGTGTTAGTTTTGCCTTTGGAATGTCACTGTATTTTTAAACCCTTTAAAAAGACAGATATAAGACACATAAGTAAATATAGATAAGCTTATACATATGTACACATATCTATTTTGCTATCTACCTGTCTCCCTTTATCTATTTACCTGTCCATTTTCTTAATAAAATAGACATAGACTTCACTTATCTTTCTAGAATTACTGCAGTACAGTAGAGATAGTTCTAGTCATTCCTATTTGCTTATTTTTTGCTTTGTTGGCTGAAAATATAAAACTCAGTTTTCATAATCTTCAGTGTATTTATTTTTTCAAACCTAGTACAAATTACAAATAGTTTCAAAAGGACATCATGCTTGTTAAGGCAGTAGGGCAAGAAAAAAGAGAAAGACATTCAAGGAGATGGAGTGACACAGTGGCTGCAACAATGGGCTCAAATATAGCAATTTTAAGGGTGGCTCAAGACCAGACAGTGTTTCATTCTGTTGTACATGGGGTCAGAACCAACTTTACAGCATCCAAAAACAACAGTTTCTCTGAGGGAAAAAAAAGATCAAGTCGAGTGCAAAATGTGTGTGCGCATCTTTTCATTTAATTTCATCTTCCATTATTCATTCAAAAATCTATTTTCTAAAGATATTTAGGTAAGGTCTTTCTCTACCACTCCTTTCTGTGAGGTATGTTACACATATCTAACATGATTGCATCTGTTACAATCTGCATTCAGCTAGTTTCCCCTTGGCAGCCTGGATGATCTTTTTAAAAATTGTATATATCAGCATTTGCTTTCTGTGTTGTACCCTTTTAAAGGGTTTAACAAATGAATAGAGGCATATGCATAAGATTTTATAGTTTTAAAAATACTTTTGTGTGAAAAATTAGTGGTCACTCATTTCCTCTCTCTGTTTCCCATGGTTTTACTTTGATCTAAAATGTCATATAAATGAGAACAGATACTACATAGTATTTTAGATCTGCTTTACTTTACAAAGAAAATTAGTCTTAAGATTTAGCTATGTGGTTGTGTGATTCAATGTTTTCTTTTGTTTTGTTACTGAGTTATGCAGCATTCTTGTGTGGAATGGTTGCTGTTATTTAGGATGGATAGATTCCATTTATCTATATTTAAATTTATCAATTCTTTTCTTTCCTGCCATCTGATTTCATTTTAGCTATGTTCTTTCAACCCTAGTATAGTTTCGATTTGTTCTATTACAATACTCTACTTGTCCTGTAACTATCACCATGCCCCAATTTAACACTTGAACATTATTTTCCTTTGGTTATGTTTCTAATAATTGGTTAGAAATCTTTATCTAGTAAATCCAAACTCTTGAGTCCCCCGGCATTTTGATTGCTTGCTTTATTTCCAGAGTATAGTTCATACCCTTTTGCTTCTTTGTATACCTCATAACTTTTGTTGTTGATCAAATTGCATATTTTAGATAATCCATTGTAACAACCCTGAGTTCTGATGTACTTCTCTGGAGAGATTCAGTTTAAATTAAACTGAAGAATCTGTTATTCTGGGGGTGGCTCTCTGCTCATTGATTTTTATTTTTTAACCTGTCTTCCTGTTTCTCCACTATGTCTAATTAACTTAGTAGTCACTCAGATTTATGGGAAGAGTTTGAGCTTTAGTGCTTTAATATCTCTCTCCAGCCACCACTTGTTAATCTGTATGTGAAATGAGGATGAGATGCAATCACCAACTAGTTCATTCCACTTTTTATTTCTCGCTGGGCTCAGGGTCTCCTGCGTGCTAAGCAGTTTCTTGCAGAGCTATGTAGAGAAGTTATGCAGCCCTTCTCTGACTCTCCCTCCCCCCTTTTGGCATCCTCAGTCTAATTTTTCAGACTGTTTAGCAATTACGTACTTCAAATAAGAAAAGAAAAAGAAAGCCTCGTGACAGAGTGGCTGCTGATTTTCTGATTCATTTCCTTAATCGACATGAAATTTATACTTCACACCATCTTCTATAAGGTACTAAGTAAACCTGGCAGCACTGTTGGGTAAGCTTTGGACTGCTAACCTTAAGATAGCTAGTGAAACCTACCAGCAGGAGAAAGATGAGGCTGTCTGCTCCCATAAAGATGTGCAGTCTCAGAAACCTTACACAGGGTCCCTCTGAGTCAGCATGAACTCAATGACAACAGTGGGGTTTTTTTTTGGGGGGGGGCACGTATTGTAAAAATGAAATGTCATGTAAAAAATCATATAATCACAATTGCCTACTTGCTGCCTTATTTACTACATACGGCACAGTATTCTTTTATCATTTCTACTTTAAACGACTGCCTTTTGGAAGGGCACAGTGAATTGCTGCTCAGCAATAAAGAAAAATGAGTTACGGAAAAATCTGACACTATGGAGGAAGCTGGAGGGCATTCAGGTGAATGAGATAAGTCAATGAGGCAGACATCCAAATGCCACAATCTCACTTGTTTGAAAGGACATGACTAGGTAAGATGGCTATGGCCACCCCGGGTGGTGGGTAGGTGGAAGTTACAAGTAGTTCCTAGGTTACAAGTAGTCCCTTTTCCTTCATATAAATGGGAAAGGTGACACTGAATATGGGTGAAGATTGCACAGCATGAGTTCTGTTATACCTAGAAATATAGGAAAGTGCTAACTTGTGTTATTTTGCAACAATCACAACAAGAAATTCAAGGGGGACAATAGATCCTGATACTAATTAGACATAACTATACACCTACAGGGGTTTATTTGCTGGTTTGGTAGTTTAGGACCCAGGGCCCATGGGATATTTTAGTCAATTGACATTACGTTAAATAGCAATGGAGGGTCCTATCTGATCTCCTCTGGCCAAGAGGCAAAAGTCAGACACGCCTCCATGGCTCATCCTACTTTGCCTAGTCTTTGCCTATTCTGACCACAACTGTTCCTCACACACCACCCTACATCTATACTGGGCTCAATATTGCATTGAAAGGGTCACACATAACTCACTGATAATACAATTAAGGGGGTTTTACAAGGGAAGTTAGGGGTCTTGGTGGCATAATGGTTACACATTGGGCTGTGATTCTTAAGGTTAGCAGTTCAAATCCACCAGCCATGCAGATCACACTCCAACACATAAGAACTATACCACATGGGCTCTTCAGTCTCAAAAAGTGACAGAGACAGTTCTACCCTTTCCTATAGGGTCACTCTAAGTTGACATCCATGTGATGGCAGTAATTGAATATTCGGGAAGTTAATAGGTTATCACAAATCAAGATCCACATGCCATCAGAATACAGTCATTGGTCTTCTCTTGCGCAGCCAACTCTTTCTCTGTCCAGTTCTCAGTCTCTCGGCCACATGGTAACCAAATCTCTTTCTTATTCTTAGTCTTTCAGGTTCAAGGTCCCTTAGCCTTTGCCTCTGTGACCAAGGAATCTAGGCCACCTGTCACTCTGTCCCATGGTTCTCTAGAAAGTACCACATGGTCTTGATGCTACTCCGATGAGCCTGTGTGCAGCAGTCTGTAATGCAGCTGGTCTCTGAGGCTTCCACTACTTCCGACAGAGATCTTAAACTGCTCTCCCAAGGTCCTCTGGGTTTTTCTCTTCTGGCATGGTTCATCCTTCTAGTCAAGGGGGTGATTATGAAAACTGACCAACCCCATCCCTTAGTGTTACACATGCTCTGTTGCATAGTCTCACCTAATGGTTTAGTGGTAATGACAGTGACTTGGGTAAAAGAGTCATGTTAAGAGATTTTACTCCACCACAGGCATGATAAATACATAGTTCTTAAAGTTTATTTTCTACTTCCCAGATATGGTGAGTAGCATCTAAGGCCTTTAAAGCTCATGGGGGCCAAATTATAATAATTATTTTTCTTGTATTCATTTGGTACAAAAGTGAAAGAAGAACATCCAATAGTCAGATAGGGAACTAGACTACAGCACTAATTGTCACTGGTTCCTACATCTGAAGACTAAACAAACTAGATGGTGCCCAGCTCTGCCATGACTAAATGTTCTGATCTGGAACACACTAGATGAACACAAATAAAAAGGGAGACAAATGTGAAACATAACTTTAAATTCTTAAGGAATCACCACCTATTGGATCAAGTGAGGTGAGATGAAGCGCTGGAATGGTCTTCAAACCTTTAATTAAAAATTTCCCCTGAAGTCCTCTTTAAATCAAGTAAGAATTTAGCTCAGAGTAAGGATTATCACCCTTAAGTACTGTTTCTTTTTTGCAAAACCAATGCCAAAAGATTTATATACTGTATGATCATATTTAAAAGAAAACATCATATAAATGGACAGTAATTTAGAGGCTACCCATGACCAAGAATGTGGCCGAGGGCAGTGAAAGAATTTAAGTGTTTCTATTAAAGGGCAATAGAGAGGTGATGAAAATGTTGTGTCTTGACTATATTAATATCAATCCCATGGCTCTGATGTTGTACTATGACTTTCCAAAATGATAGCCTTGAGGAAAATTTGGTAAATAGTACACTATATCACCCCGTGCTATTTCTTACAACTGTATGTGAATTTAAAATTTTGTCAAATTAAGACACAATCATTTTGAAAAAAGACACAATCCAGATCATGGAAAATCTGCAAATGATGGACCTTCATGAGCTTAATATCTAGAATGTATAAAGAACTACAACTAAAAGACAAACAACCCAAGTTTTAAAATGAGAAAAGTATATAAATAGACATTTCTCCAAAGATATACAGACAAAAAACATATGAAAAGATGCTTAATATTATTAGTCATTAGGGAAATGTGGCTCAAAATTACAATAGAATTGTGTGTGATACACATTAAGATCACTGTAATTACCAAAAAAAAGGACATAGCAAATGTGGTAGTGATATAATTGTTCATCAATCTGAGGATTGAGAGTGTAGGGCTGGAGTCGAGCCTGTCAATCAGATCAAAGCCAATCAGATCTGTATGCTCTGTATGGGCATGGGCTTCCCCTGAGGATTCTGGGAATTTCTGTATTTCCTCCTTGGGCCAGGTGAGACTCTCTCTCTGCTCACTCCCTAAGATACTCTCTACTGACTTGACACATGGCACTATGCTGATAGACTCCATGCCCTGGGAACTGGAGGAACCACGTGGAGACCCCTGTCAGCACTGAGATGCTTCTTTCACCACTGGATCCACAGGACTTCCTACACACTGCCCTGTGATCTTCTTGCATTCTGCATCATTGCATGTGCCTCATGAGTCTGAAGAGGACTTTATAGATTGTTATCAGAGATATAGGCTAATATGGGACATATGAACTTTCTCTGGACTGGGCCGGGATGTTTTCTCAATATTCAACTGCTCTTGTACATAAAGCTCTTTCTTATACACACATGAGTCTTCCTGGATTTGTTTCTCTAGCAAAGACCAAGAGAAACTGGCATTTTCATAATTTACAGGTAGGAATGTGAAATGCGTGGATAGGTGTAATGTGGTATGTTTATACAATGAGATAGCAGCGCTCAGCCTTAAAAAGGACTGCTGCACGGATACACATCACAGTCCGGATTACTATGCGGAGTGAAAGAAACCAGACACAGAAGAGCACATGTATGATGGCATTACTGTGAAATGCCCAGAATAGGCAAATTTATATAGAGAAAACATATTACGGGTAGCCAGCATCTGGGTGATGGGGAATGGAGAAAGAGTACATTATTGGCACAGTTTTCTTTTGGAGGTGATGAATATGTTCTGGATGTGGACTGCACTGGTAGTTGTACACCATTTTCAAACAAATGCCACTGAACTTTACACTATAAAATGGTCAAAATGACACATTTTAGGTACACATCATTTACCATAATAATAAAACACAAAGCAGAAAAAAATTAATTTCTCCAAATATGCTTCTGCTCCCCCCAAATGCACATTTTACAGCTAATGTGCATTCTCGGTAATAGGCTTTGACCTTTACAGGTGATAATTTTATGATGGGAAACGAAACATGGTCTGCAACACGAAATGTTTCCTGATATCCTTTGTATGTGACCAGATTGCAAGACAATTCTTGTCTTCTTGGTTCTTGGGATATTCCTCCACTGAGGAGCTCTTGAAATAGCTCTGAATTATGGATGAGGCTTTTACCAACTGCTTATGACTATTCTTCATTGTCACCCTGTATCATGGAGGGAAATCTGTTGTTTGCGTGCACCAACAATGTAGTCAGTCCTCTTGAGACTCCAGTTTTACTTACTTGCAGAGGGTCCATAAATATCCCCCAGTAATTTGTCCCAGCATCGATGAGAGTGAAACTCACTGCATTCAGTGCCCATGCCTCTCTACTCTGCAGCCATAGGATTAACAAGCCCAAACTCAGGCCTTCACCACTTTTCTAGCATGAGTTGTTTGCCTTCCCTTACATTTCTGGTGATGGGTGTTTCCTGTCGGCAGGCTTCTTTTTAAAGTATCTTCTGGCCATTTTATAGTATATTGGCATACTTTGGTCTTTCAGATTCGTAGCATGTGAGACTAGTTGACCTCATATTTTAGGTCCATGTTTCCCAAAGTGGTCGATCCCGCCCCCTGGGGAGCACTAGAACAATACACTGAAAACAAGGACGCCCCTCAAACAAATGGACTGATACCATGGCTGCAACAGGATGCCACGGGCTCAGGCAGTGTTTCACTGTGTTGTACTTCGAGTGGCTAGGAGTTTAAACCAACCGAATGATATCTAACAATAATATTATAGGAAAAGGGAGAAGACTTGACTTTCAGATCTATTTTTTCCTCCCCAAAGAATTGAATGGCCTTTGAATTCTCTGGGCCAACAAAGGTTAGCTTTAAAAGTCAGAGCTTTTCATATGTCCATTAAGAGTCACAATGAAAACAACATAGATGAATGAGAATCCATCTCATGGTTGCGAAATAGCTTCCTTAGAGTGGAGCTACATTGTTTTGTCTTACCTAATGCCCTTGAACTGAGGCTCATCTGTTTGGACTTCCTTTCCTTGTTCAGCAGCTAAGATTTGATTGACATCTATCACTCCATGGCACGTTTCTGCTATCAACATCTTTTCGGAGCTCTTTGTATCACACTACCTTTCCTTCTTACTTTTATTAAAGTACATTAATAAAGGTACTTTGGACCACTTTAAAACGAATTCAGTGTTTAAACAGTGTGCTTTTAGAAAAATCTCAATTTTTTAAATCTCAATTTTTCTTGTCAAATCAATATGATCTGGCCAGCCCATTGGTTGGTTAAAAACATCTTCTAAGGAAATTTCAAGAATTATAGTGATACGGAAAATTATGTTCTTTATTATCCATTCTTTTGAATGGATTTGACTCAGTCCATGACACCAAATATTCTGTTCCCTTTCCTAGAGAGGGGTCCTCCTGATAGCATGCTGTTATGTTTGAACCCATTGTTGCAGCCAGTGTGTCAATCCATCTCCTTGCGGGGCCTCTTTTTCACTAGCCCTCTACTTAACGAAGCCTGTTGCCCTTCTCCAGGGTCTGGTCTTTCTTGACAAGATGTCCAAGGTATTTCAGGTGAAGTCTTGCCATTCTTGCCTCTACGGAGAATTCTGGCTATACTTAATTATCATTAGCCATTAACAAAACAAAAAAAGCGCACTATCATCAACCAATTCAGACTCATGGCAACCATGTATCTGACAGAATAGCGCTGCGCCATAGGGTATCTGAGATTAAATGTTTATAGGTGCAGACTACCTTGTCTTTCTTCTGCCAGGTAACTGGAAGGTTGGTACCACCGGTCTAGTATGTAATAGTCCAGCACTTAAGCCTCTGTGTTATCAGGGATCCTGCAGTAAGGAAGGCTGCGTCATCTGC
This sequence comes from Tenrec ecaudatus, assembly GCF_050624435.1. Lineage (NCBI taxonomy): Eukaryota > Metazoa > Chordata > Mammalia > Afrosoricida > Tenrecidae > Tenrec > Tenrec ecaudatus. The sequence continues at coordinate 115,021,951 of NC_134548.1, read as the reverse complement.
CAATTTCAAGTTGCAAATGAATCTTGCTACAACCTTTCTTCATATAGTCCAGCTTCTTAGATTATTTACTCAATCAACACACTAAATAAGGGTCCTTATGAATCAGCAAACAACCCTTGGCACCCTGGGGGGTTATGAATTAACCTGCTAGCCACAAGAGCAGCTGTTCAAACCCACCAGCTGCAGCTCTGGAGAAAACTGAGGCTTTCTGCTCTGGTTTCTTTCAGAACAGGTCTATTGCACCTTATAGTGTCGCTAAGTCAATATCCACTCAATGGCGATTGAATTCTGACTTCAGATGAGTCAGAACTGACGCAATGCCAACTAACAACAATAGTTGTAGAGACACGGTTGTCATGGCAATACAACGCTCAAACTTTTAGTAGGTTTCCTATCTATTTTAGTATAGTTGATTTAATGTGCCCAAAACGTTGCTAACCATTTGGGTTTTTTTTTTCAAGCCATAATTTCTTGAACTAAAGTATATATTGACTTTAATTGATACCCTCATGTGCCCCATTAATGGCCACTTATTCTAGCTATGGGGTTTTAGTGTGAGAGATACTCTCTGAGTCTCTTTTCTCTCATCCATTTTATCCAATGAAAAGGATTTTGAATGTACAACACTCTTAAATTGGGCACTGTTTTTCAGCAACCGAATGTATTTGGAGAGCTTAACAGTACATGTGAGGTTTATCCTTAATCAATCCTTGATTCGAGGATCAATTTCACTCCCACTGTTTCAAAGCCTCTCCTACTTTTAATTTCTGTTGTCCATGTTCCAAGAAACAGTTACCTTTCTGAGGCTTTAATGGCCCCTTGCATTGAATTCTCTATCACTCTAGGTATCTTTCCTTTAATCCTCCCTGCTTATATGGCCCTTTATCTATTTCCTGAACTCATTATTTTTTGTGTAAAACACTGTCAAAAGTAACCAACTCATGCTACTAACACTCTACTTTCCAATCGCTTCCTTGGGAAGTTACAAGATCATTAAGTATATGAGCTGTCTTCTAGTTTATAAGAAAAGACAAATTTAGTACAAATTTTATCAATGAATCCTCATCTTTCTAGCCTTGGGCAGTAATTTTCAATGCAAACATCTGGGTTAATGCTATTTAGTCTATTGTTATTTTATAGTTTCTTTTTGGTTTTGGTTTTGTTATGTGTGCGTGTTTTTTTTTTCTCTCACTTAACTGGTACCAGCATTTTAAAAATCAGCCTGCAAGGCTATGTTATGATTTGGGGAGCAAAGAACCACAATATATTCAGTGTATTATCAAGAACAAAGGTGCATTCCTTGTTCTCTTTTTATGTCCACCATGTATTTACAGACAGTTTGTTCAATGTCATTTCCGCTCAACTATTCAAGGCAATGGTGCTAATAGCTCCCGCATAACAAGAGAGAACACAGAGCTTTGGCTACGTGTTCTTAAATGCTTCCACCCAGAAGTGACACACATGTAAAACACCTACCCACATTGTTGACCAAAACAAACTCCTCACTTTAAGAAACCAGGAATATCCTCTTGTGGTCTCGAGAATCTGTTAGGCAATATCCTTAGTGATTTATCCAGTTTAATTTTATCATTTTACTTTTGAAAAACAAAACAAGAGATCCAGGAAATGAGGAATTTCTGTGTTACCGAGATAATGCTTGTAAGATCCTAGACAAGGTGCCCAATCGCCTGGCTCCTATTTCCAAGTACCATGTGGTTGTTTCTCAGCTAGTTCTTTTCAGTCTATCATGTTGTATTATTACTTAGGACCTTGATACTTAAGTTGTTATATGCAACTAGCATGTTGAAATGGGCTCAAATTAAATTATGGTGTGTGCAAGTTTACAAATTTACACATCAGGCACATATTTAAACTTTGTGTCCGTGGTAGTAAATTATAGTCTTACAATGTCATATAAACATCCCTAAGTGATCCAAATGGTATGTGCTTAACTACTCACCTTCAGTTGGGTGGTTAGAATCCACTGAGTGCCTCTGGGGAATAAGGGTCTTGGGATGTGCTTCCTTAAAGATGACAGCCTAGCACCCTAGGGAGTGCTTCTGCTCTGCAACACATGGAGTTCCCATGGGCCGGAATCAACGGCACACCAATAGGTTTAGTTCTTTGGTTGTACTAATTTCCAATGTCTTCTGTCACGCAACACAATGTTATACATAGAGAACAGCTTATTACTTTAATGACTTCTTATTTGGATTTAATATATTCAGCTAGCTTTGAAGAAATTAGGTTGAAGCAATTAAGTAATTACAAAATTTAACAGTAACATGTTCCATGATTGACTGAATTGAATATATACTTAAAATTTTTCATTTTAACACTTTTGTTCATACTACAGCTTCACCCTTTCTGAGAGCTGTCTATCCATAGAAGCACACCACTAAGTAGATCAGATTGACGGTTACTCAGCATACTCAGAACCTACATTTGGTCTGGAGTCTCTGGGTAGTACAAACGACCAGCATGCTCAGCTACTAATCAAAAGACTGGTGGTTTGCATTCCCGCAGTGGTGGCTTGGAAGAAAAGCCTGGCAATCTTCTTCCAAAACCCTATAGAGTTCAGCTCTACACTGACACAGATGGAGTACTCATTAATTGGAATTGATTTTATGGCAACTGCTTGTGCACTTAGTCTGAAATAATTTAATGGAAGGTTAGGTTTTAGACCTCCTAATTTTACTCAGTCTATTTCATATAGTTTATGTCCTCCATTTATACTTATATCAGTTTTCCTATTGACTGTATTGTTTATACATTCTATACTGAAATATTTAAGACTAAGTTCAAGATTATTAAACAGTAATATTGAATATCTTTGCAATAGAATAAAAATACAGCATACACTTAACATTGCACTTAACATTGTGCTCAGTTGATAAAGCAAGTTTCACTATTTTTCCTACCGACAACTTCTAAAGAAATTGCCCTACAAGAGAAAGGTAAAAGGAAAAAGAAGAAATATCTAGGAAACAAAGCTATGGTTAGAGGTATAAACATAGGTGTGTACATATGTAAATACATTAATTCATAAAAATAGACATTATATGACAATAGTAATGGATGGACTTTGGACCTCTGTTCAAGCCCTGCCTCAACACAGGATATTTTGTTCTAACAACCTGGCATTCTATGATGCCACACTCCTGGCAAGATCTCGGAAGACAAAATGGTGCATAAGCAAATATGGTGAAGAAAGTGGATGATGGCCCTGGTATTGAAAGATAGAGCATCTGGTTTCTTGAAGGTAAACAAGCAGCCATCTAGCACAGAAGCAGCAAGCTCACATGGAAGAAGCACACGTGCCTGTGTGATCATGAGGTGTCAATGGGTTTGGGTAACAGTCATCAGAAGACCCCAAACAAACAAACAAACAAACCTCCATATTATTGAGAATGAGAGTGTTGAAGCAGAGACCCAAAACCCATCTGTAGACAATAGGACATCCCCTCACAGAAGGGTCACACAAAAGGGAAGAGTCAACCAGGGCACAGTATAGCATTGATGAAACTCACAATATTCCTCAGCTTCCTTGAGGCTTCTTCACCCCCTACTATCATGACCTCCAGTCCTACCTTACACTTCAGGATGGACTGGAGTATGTGCACAGGTAAAAATAAGAGACAAGAACTCATGACAAAACGGAATCCAGGAACAAGAATGGGAATAGCAATACCAGGAGGGTAGGGGGAAGGCAGGGAGAGGAGGGGAGGAAGAGGGAACTGATTACAGTGATCGACACATAACCACTCCCACCCCCACCAGGTGGACGAACAACAGAACCCTTGGAGGAAGAAAGACAGTGGTCGGTATAAGATATGAAAACAACCCCTCAGGGGACCAGGTATCAGGCATCAAAGAACAAAACACCATATCATTGTGAATGAGGGTAAGTGCAGAGTGGAGATCCAAAGCCCATCAGGAGGCAACTGGACACCCCCTTACAGAAGGGTCACAGGGAGGAGACAAACCAGTCAGGGTGCATGGTAGCAATAATGAAACATACAAATTTCCTATAGTGCTTAAATGCTTCCTCCCCCCACTATCATGATCCCAATTTTACCTTACAAATCTGGCTAGACCAGAGAATGTACACTGGTACAGATAGCAACTGGAAACACAGGGAATCCAGGACAGATGATTCCTTCAGGACCAGTGGTGAGAGTGGCGATACCAGGAAGGTAGAGGGAAGGTGGGGCAGAAAGGGCGAACCAATTACAAGGATCTACATATGACCTCCTCCTTGGGGGATGGACAACAGAAAAGTGGGTGAAGAGAGATGTCAGAGAGTGTAAGATATGACAAAATAATGTATAAATTATTAAGGGTTTATGAGAGAGGTGGAGCAGGAAGGGAGGGGGAACTATGAGGATCTTATACCAAGGGCTCAAGTTGAAAGCAAATGTTCTGAGAATGATGATGGTAACAAATGTACAAATATGCTTGACACAATGGATGTATGCATGGATTGTGATAAGCATTGTACGAGACCCCAGTAAAATGATTAAAAAAGAAATAATGGCCACATGTACAAATATGCTTGATACAATGGATGTATGGATTGCCTTAAGAGCTGTAAGAGCCTCCAATAAAATGATCTTTAAATCCAAGGAAAAAATGTGTCCTACAAGTATGATATGTGGATTGTTTTCCACTTAACTTGTTTGGTTTTTCTTCTTTAAAGAAAGAAACTGCCATACCCACAGCACCTGCTGCTTTTGTAGTCTTATCTTGTTTGACCTCTCAATCTAGAGCATACTAGACAGGTTAAAGTTATACCTGGTGAACGTTTAGCCAAACGTTAGGCTTGCTAGTGACTCATGATCTATGACCAGGTTACGGCGAAATATGCAAAATGTAAATTTGTCTATGTAGAGTTATCTGTGAGAAAATTATGTTAGACATAAGAAGATAGTTTTTGCCTATAAAGGGGGATAAAGTTGAGTGTGTGCCAACTAAGGCATTTCAGAAGACAAAATTCTGATGAAACCGCAAAGGAAGAGAAAAGAGACTATAGCCACGAGGCAAAGACAAATGGAGCCGACTATCAACAAAGACCCAACAAGGGAAATGTAAAGGAGTTGAAAACAAACATCTCTGAAAGAGCTACCTTTCTCGCTTGACAAATGTCAACCTTTACAAGTTCAAATATACTGTAAACTTCGTTTTGAAACATTTGATTAGCTTCTGCAATAAAATGAAGTGAACCAAGCCAATATAATATTTTCAGAGAAGTTCAGTTTTTCTGCTCTTGAATGCAAAATGTATATATCAAAAAGAAGAAAGAGAATCTTGACTTTGAGAGCAACATATTTTATATTCAGATTTGGTACCTCTATTGTCACCACAGAAATGAATGTTCTCATTTTTTTGGAGCTTAGGACCTGCAAAGTTGAGGTTTTAAATTACTCTCAGGGCTTTTCATGTTCCATTTTATGCAAAGATTTCTACTTACTGTGGAGAACCAGAATTTCCCTTTGATAACATAGATTGCCTTTCTTGTATAATTACTGGATTGAAAACTCACTGAAATTTGATTAAGAGGGTGAATGACTTTTCTAAATGTAATTGCATTTTTGTAGTTGAAATACTCATATGGACACATTACCCTCAAAGATTATTTGAACTCAATTCACTGTAGGTAATAACATGAAGGCTACTTTGATGAATGTTTACATGTGTTACTGTCATCTTTGTGTTGGATTTGAAATGCATTACACTTAGGACCCTGCTCTCTCTACAAAACAATATGTCATTGCCAGTCTTTTTTTTTTTTTAACAAAACCTTTATTAAAGCCCAACTGCTGGTGCCTGGCAATCAAAAGATATGACATCTGGGGTCTTAAAGGTTTGAAGGTAAACAAGCAGCCATCTAGCTAAGAAGCAATAAAGCTCACTTGGAAGAAGCACACCAGCCAGTGCGATCACAAGGTGTCGAAGGGATCAGGTATCAGGCATCATCAGAACAAAACATCATATCATTGTGAATGAGGTGGGGGTGTGTGTGGAGTGGAGACCCAAAGCCCATTTGTAGGCCACTGAACATCCCCTTACAGAAGGGTCTCAGGGAGGAGAAGAGGCAGTTATGGTGCGATGTAGCCACGATGAAAAATACAAACTTCCTCTAGTTCCTAAATGCTTCCTCCCCCTCCACCCTCCACTATCATGATCCCATTTCTACCTTGCAAGTATAGCTAGACCAGAGGATGTACACTGTTAGAGATAGGAACTGGAAATACAGGTAATCCAAGGTGCAATGTGAGGGGCAATACTGGGAGGGTAGAGGGAGGGTGGGTGGGAAAGGGGGAACCGAATACAAGGATCTACATGTGACCTCCTCCCTGGGGACAGAAAAGAAAAAAGTGGATGAAGGGAGACATCAGACAGGGCAAGATGTAACAAAATAATAATTTATACATTATCAAGGGTTCATGAGGGAAGGGGGAGCGGGGAGGGAGGGGGTAAAATGAAGAGCCAGGGGCTTAAGTGGAGAGCAAATGTTTTGAGAATGATGAGGGCAATGAATGTACAAATGTGGTTTACACAATTGATGTATGTATGGATTGTGGTAAGAGTTGTATGAGCCCCTAATAAAACGATTTAAAAACAATTTTAAAACCCAAGCTCATAGACTTAGTTCATTTCATTCGTACATACAAATAAAGAGTTTTGAGTCTATTCGGAGAGTTTTACAACTATCATTGCAACAAACTTAGTACTCTTATCACTCTAAAAATGAAGCCTTATCATTTCACCACCACTTCTGCTTGCCTTCATTGGACTATTGCTCAGCATCAACTAATCTGCTCTTTCTCTATGTGAGTGTGAGTGTCAACCATATCATATTGCTACAAAATTACAGAACCATTTATGAAACAAAAATCTCAAAGTCAAGAGCTATTGGTTCTAGCGGTAGCCATCCTTCTTCTCTGCCCCAATTCATCAGAAACAGAGCAGAGTGGAAAGGGAGAATGAGTCCTTCCAAAATGTTATACTCTGAAGGCAAATATAAACCTAAAGAAACATCCCTTTCAGACAATTAATCAATTACATTAGATTACGTTATAATCCATCAATTATATTAGATTACTTTATTACTAAGAATCCATTGAATCGATTCTGACTCATAGTGACCTTAGATAGGATGTAAATTTTGACGCCTCCAGATTGCCTCGTCTTTCTCGCTGGAGCACCTTGGATGTTAGAACTATTGACCTTTCAATGGGTAGTCCAACACTTACCCATTAGCACCTTCAGGGCACCAAATTATACTATGGTACCACAATTAATCTAGTATTTGACACCCCCCCCCCCTACTAAGAATCACAGTGCAGCCAAATTGGCAAATAAAATTAACCAGAATAGATGTACTTATCTCATGTACCTCAAATGCCCACCAACTCTTTCTCTAGTGTGCACATAAAAACACATGTGCACATACACACATGGACTTACACATAAATACATGAATATGCTTACACATATCCCCTGATCTTCTATACAAGTTTCAGTGAAAATTAGAAGTAGTCATTCCTTATAAATGAATAAGCCAGAGAAAAGAGACCTTCAGAAAATGATTTGGTGGGCAGATGTAACCTTTAGGCAAGAAAAAATGGCACATTTTTCTCCTTGCTAGCATCAGTGGACCCAAAACATTGGCAGCACAAGCTGAACTGCAGTATCGTGGCACATATACTCGCTCACAAACACACACACACACACACACACACACACACACGGTCATTCTTTGATTTAGATAATTAATCTTACTGTAATGTCAACTTGACCCAGAATGATTAATGTTGGGATATTTTTATTTGTTTTTACATTGGCAAACATCCCATTTCCATCAGAGTGAATTTTCACTGCACGCAGAAAGCAGGATACAGCTAAGTGATCTTATAAATGATGACATTATTTTCAAGGGAGCAAGGAGCATTAGGACCTTGACAGGCTGACAGTGAAATAAAACTAATGGAATCACTTGGTGTAGGTTCAGAACATTGGCATTCTTCTGGACTAAAGAAAGACAAACTAGTAGCTGGCACTCCATCTTTCTTTTTGAATCTAAGATAAAATTTGGAATGTGAATAAATGGAAGGTTTCTTGAAATAGCAAAGAATCAGTATTTTCAACCCTGAAACTCTCATCATTACTGTGGGATGATCGGAGAGGTGGCTGCATTATGATCTTTGCTATGCCTTGGAGGCTGCTATTTTCTGCATGAAGAATATTCCTGTCTTCTATAACTTCATTCTGCTGTGACCATTCTCTGAAGCTCAGTGAGTAAGTAAAAACGGAATGTCACCTTGAAATTTCATTTTCTAGGCAGCGCCAAGTTTAATGTTGGAAAAAAGGAGAAGTAGCAAAACAAGCAAAGGACATAGACCAAGAGGAGCATTTCACACAAGACCTTGGTGGCTACTTAGCTTAGTGGACTAGAACACTGAACTAACAAGGTCAAGTTATACAGCACAGAATATAAATACCTGCTCAGTGCAAAACCTCTGCGAGGGATCTGGGGAATAGAAAGATGGTTTAAACAGAATGAGCAGGAGTCTAGAATGGAAATATCAGGGCAGGGAGATGGGAAGTGGAGCCTTGAATGTAAATATGAAGAGACTATACCAAAAATCCAAAACGTCAATGCCTTTCCATCTTTAATTTATATTAACATCCCTGAAAGACATTATCAAATACAAGACATATCTCAGTATGGAAAATCCCATGACTACAAGTTTCCAAGGTGATTTTTGTTTAAGCCAAATTTGAGAAACCTGTCTGTGGCATATGGAATCAAGTCAATGTTTTACATCAGGGAGCTGCGCTTATGAGAAATAAGTCCAGCAATCATTACTCCCTATATAACATGGAGGAATATCTATCTATAACCTGGAAAGTGACTAGAAGGTGGAACACCTATTTAAAGTTAACCATTCTGTGAGCATCTTTTTCTTTGCCAGGCCTCTGGTCCTGGAATGCCAACCTAACTTCAGAAACTAACTTCCTAGTCAGTACTTTTGATGATGTTGCATAGAAAGGTTAAGGCTGGATCATCTCAAAATGATTCTCATTGCTGGAAAATAATGCAACAACGTTGGTCATGAGACTTTGGACAGTGTAAGACATGACAAAATAATAATGATTTTTAAATTATCAAGGGTTCATGAGGGAAGGGGGGGAAGGGAGGGAAAAATGAGGAGCTGATACCAAGGGTTCAAGTAGAAGGCAATTGTTTGAGAATGATGATGGAAACAAATATATAAATGTGCTTCACACAATGTATGTATGTATGGTTTGTGATAAGAGTTGTACGAGACCCAGTAAAATGATTTTTTAAAAGAAAAACTAATTTAACGTATAAAAAGATGACATTTTCACATTAATGGCAAATATTCCGTGCCAGGAGTATTTCAACTGAAAAGGAAAAGAGCTTATGAAAACCTTTTCTGTGCCCCGGAAAAGACTGTGAAACTATCATCCCTGTGCTCAACGACCTACAACTCTCATTCAGGCAAATCATTAATAAAATCCCTCCCATATATAGAATGTTATACTAAGGCCTATGCAAAAAAATACTTGAATTGTAGCCTGCAACATGAAAAAAGAGATGAAAGAATATGTATGACAGTATCTAATGAAAATACAAGTAAACATTTATAGAACTTATGTAACTAAATGGATAGGAATGCAGATCCTTGCGAGCTCGATTGTCCACAAAATGTCCCACTTTCTCTATTGGAAGGTTCGCAAAATCTGGGCAAGTTATGCTTCCTCTTGGTGCCTCAGTTTATTTATCCATAAAATGGAAATGACAGAGGCTTCTAGCTAAAGAAATTAATCCATGTATAGGCATAGCTTATGATGTGCTCTGCTTCTTAGTAACCTCTAAGAGATAATAGCTATAATTATTACATGAAACACAAAAGGATGGAGATACAAGGAGAACATGCATTCTCAGAGGTATTAATAGGAAGGTACTTCAAGGGATGTCGAATTGTGATTAGAATTTTTTAAAAATAATATTATTGGGGGCTCATACAACTCTTATCACAATTCATCCATCCATCCATTAATTGTCAAGCACATTTGTACATTTGTTGCCCTCATCATTCTCAAAATATTTGCTTTCTACTTACTCCCTGGTACCGACTCCTCATTTCCCCTCTCCCTTCCTGTGACTCGAATTTTAAAGAGATTATGGTGGCAGAAACCCCTTCCGAGGATGATGGAGGCAGGTGCTATATGGGAAGAGCAATAAGTAATGTTGAAAATGTAAGCTATGATCTCACTATTACCACTTATTATCTGTGTCATTTAACTTAGCATATACAGTGTAAAAGTTATGAAAGCTGGAATTTGTGAGAGGTGGAAACATGTCAGGAAAGGAAAACTGAAACATTGTACACTAAGTACAAAGAATAAAGAAGACCAAAGAAGATTGAATGCATTTGAAATATGGTGCTAGTGAAGAACATTGAAGGTATCAAATGATGAGGGCAAAGAATGTACAGATGTGCTTTATACAATTGATGTATGTATGGATTGTGATAAGAGTTGTATGAGTCCCTAAAAAATGCATTAAATAAGTAAATACATAAAAGACCCATGGACTGCCAAAAGAACAAACCAATCAGTCTTGGAAGAAGTACACCCAACATGCTCCTTAGAGTCAAGGGTGGTAAGATTTCTTCTAAAGTACTTGGGACATGTTATCAGGAGTGGCCAGTCTTTGGGGAAAGGCATCATGCTTGCTAAAATAAGGGAGCAGCAAAAAAGAAGAAGTTCCCCAACCTGATGAATTGACACAGAAGCTGCTACAAAGGACATAAGGAAAATTGTGCAGACAGCACAGAACCAGGCGGTGTTTGGTTCTATTATGGTCATCTATGAGTCGGAACCAACTCAACAGCACCTAACAGCCATCAAGAGAAAGCAGTAGAAAGGTGATGACTGTATGCTGTCAAAGAGAGAAGACCTGGAAGAGTCAATCAAAGAAGCAAAACACTGCCCTCAAGTTCTGCCTCTCACAGCTGTTACTGTATGTATGAATCATCTACATATAAGCTCTCTCTATTTAAACATTTATATATACATATATAAAGGAGATATATATATATAGTCTTTATAGATATGCATATATACACACACTGACAAAGAGGTTTCAAAATTTTTGTGGGACAATGAAATGGAAAGATCATAGAATTTTCCCACAAGCTTTTTGAAGCCTGTATATGTGTGTGTATGATTTTAAAAGGGATGGTGGCTCTCTAGCATAGCTGAAATCATATTTTTTAAGCAGAATTGCTCGGCTTCACTCTGTATCTTTTGTAACTGAATGTCACCCCCAGAGAAAGGCAGCCAAATCTCCCTTCAGGCCAATCGTTAGCCCATTAATGCATTCGTCTCCTAATTCCTTATTGGAATTGGAATTTCAATTGCTTGTTTCTGGGAACTCTGGATACTATGGAGGTATTCTCTTCTAGAAGTCCAAAAGACAGAGCAGGCTGGAATGGAGGTTGCCACTATTTTTTCCTGCTCCAGCTAAGTATATGTACCAAGACCTTTTCATGCACGGCTTGCAGGGAAAACTTTAGCACATTTCCCTCATGCCTTTGGATATTTCTTGACCTTAACATGCAACATCGTCACATACACATGGGTTCCCAAATCAAGGGCATCTCAAGATCACTTTCTTCTAGTGGCTGCACTTGGTCAACTTGCTGCTTTCATCTCAGTAAGCATTTAAGTCAGGAAAAGTGATGTTAGGGTTTCATTCATGAAGTCACTTCCAGTTTTCCAATGGTTCTTTGGCAGTCCCCTTTGTACTTGGCATAAGGAAAGAAGGCCAAGGGCGAGAACAGCTGTTCTCTTACTAACACTGCAGCTCAAACAAAGTCCTCTTAAAATCTCTCATATATCTAATACTGTCTTGTAGATTGGCAGTGGGGGTGGGTGGGAGTGGTTTAATGTCCTCTGAGGAAGTTCTACAGGAAGAAATCTGACCCCAAATCTGTGGCAAATGGAAGTACCTTCATAAAAATATAAGGAGAGCTAGCAGTTTTCTTTTGTTTCCAGCTCAGTGATGTTATCAATTCCAGGGTCCCAGGAAAAATCAGTCAATTGAGTAAATATTCAATATATTTACAGTAAAAAATCAGCCAATTGAGTAAATATTCAATATAGTTGTATGTGTTTATCAACCTATATCAATTTATGCGTACACTTTTCTATCAATCCTCCATCTAACACTTTGAGAACTAAGGTGTGCCTGACCCAACTCATGGTATTCTCAATCACTTTATATGCCTGTGCAAGTTGGACAACTAATAAGGAAGGCCAAAGCTGAATCGATGAATTTAAATGAATGGTGTTGGAGGAGATTCCTGAAAGTACCATGGCCAGGCAGAAGAATAAACAAATCTGCCTTGAACGAAGTATAACCAAAATGCTCCTTGGAAACGAGGAAGGCATGACTTTGATTCCTATACTTTGGGCATATTGTCAGGAAAGACTAATTCTTGGAGAAGGACATCATACTTGATAAAGTAGCTGGACAGAGAAAATGAAGAAGACCCTCAATAAGATATGTCGACACAGTGAGCATAACAAAGGATTCAAACATAATAGCAACTGTGAGCCTGGCTTTAGGCCGAACAACCATCACACGTATGGTGTAGGACCAGGCGGTGTTTCCTTCTGGTGGACATGGGATCACCATGAATCCGAGCCCACTGGATGGCACCTCACCACGATAATCTACCATCCTATCTAATCTTATTTCTGTCTTGTTTCTGTGTGTGCTTTGTTCTCGGTTGTTTCCTATTTCAGTCTCAGCACCTGGAACAGGGCTTAGCATATAACAAGTATCTGCTAAGTAAGTCCAAGGGGCAAAGAAACCACACCTTTGCCTTTCTCGGCAGGATGACGCTTGCTGAGTGGTCATGCATGTCGAAGTACTGACATTTAGATTTGTATGGCATCACAGCAGTAGTGTCATCTTAAGCTAGGGAAAGATACCAATGATGTGCTTGAGGGCTTGTGTATGTGCACGTGTGCTTTTTGTTGTGTGTGTACATTTATATTTATATTACAATCTCAAATATTTAAAATTAAATGGCGCTTTCAGAGCATTCTTATGGGCCTCTAGAATACTGGTTAATCAGAAACATGATAAGAAATTGTTCACAATCAATCAGAATGTAATTGCTGGTTTTTCTTATGTGTTTTGCTGTTGTCATTATTATTTTTTAACCCTAAAAGTTCAAATGATTCTATGTCTGAAAAGATTTCTTAACAATTAAATGAAACCCCTTAATCATTCACCACAGTTTAAAGTCTTTTTGATCTATTCTGTTTAGATTTATAACATGCTACAGTGAAATAAGGGGAAAGAATTTACAAGTCTAAACTTTTCTCTTTGTAATGAAAAATGTTACTCTATCTTGATTTGTTCATGGAGCAAACTGGCTACCTCTAGGGAACTAAAGTAATGTACTGACTATTGACTCGGTAGAAATGCCTTTATTCCCTTGGACGTTCAGCTGTTAAACTGCTTTGTCATTTCAGTAAACCAAACTATCCAATGGCACCAAAAGTTATTTTTCCCAGTTAGAAGTGCTTCTGCAATTTGACACAATGTAAAAATATCATTTGCTTTAAAGGTCACTGTGTTTATAATTCTAATTCATAAGATGATCTCTACCTTCTCCCAGATGCTTTATGCTATTTCTTAAAGAACCTCCAAGCACTGTATTTCATTCTTGATGGCACCTAACAGCAACAGTAAATATCATATTATATATTTTTTACTTCGTATTTCTTCAGTATTTTGCCCCTACTGGATTGTAAGAACTTAAGCTATGCCTGTTTGTTTGTTGATCTATTTTTATCTCCCCAGGACCTAGAATATTGCTTAGCACAGAATTAAGTGCTCAGGAAATATTTATTTAAATGAATTACTACTGTCTTAAATAGTCTTTAAGTAACTTCTTATAAAAGACAACATCTTATGAGACATTGTAATAGCACTAAGAGTGGAATAAAGTACTATTCCAGATAATGATAGAATGGCAAGCTAATTAAATTTTTGCATGATAATTTAATATACTAATATGTGGGTAATAATAGGAGCCTTAGTAGTGTCGTGTATTATGTGTTGGGTTGGTAACCACAAGGTCAGGCGTTTGAAACTACCAGCCACTCTATGGAAGAAAGATGATGCTTTTTATTCCCATAAAGATTTATAGTCCAGGAAACCCATCTGGGCAGTACGACTCTGTCCTATGGGTTCACTAAGACTCAGAATTGTACCAGTGGTAGGGAGGGAGGGGGGAGAGAGGGAGAGTTAATCTTTCTCACAACTATTTGCCATTGAGTGGTTTCCCACTTTTAAAGTCTCTACTTGCTGCATAGAGTTTTCAATGAACCCATCCTCTGTTCAATGCCAAAATTGTCTTGTGTCAATCCAAGCTAATCTTTAGATGAATTCCTGCTTATAAATATTATCCACATGGCATTACTCAACATATTGAATACATGCCAACTGTATGATCTTTGAAGAACAGTAATGGTGTTATTGGAACTGAACATATAAATAATGAAGATGATCTTGTAAACAACCCTATTTTTCACATTGCTTATATCTCTTGTTTTCCATTTGAGACTCACAGAAGTACTGTGCGCAACCCAAGCTTTTTATTAGCCTCATTTTATGTGGAAATTAAATGATGTGACCCTCCCATCAGTTAGCAATTATAATTCAGATCTGACTGTCAGCCCAGTACTGCTCTTTTGCTTTTATCTGCAAAAAGTTTTGAATGACTACTTTCTTGAACAGCCTGGGATCCTTAGATAGTGGTAATGAGTTCTGAGATAAATATTTCATTCTTAGAAGTCAGGAGAGTTGAGATAGCTCAAAATGTTTTTTGTTGAAGAAAACTAACAGGGGACTCATTAGTAACACTCAAAACTGCCAGTAGTTTACTCTGGTTTTAAATAACACCCATGTTTCTTATTCTTTAAAGTGATCAGTTAAGTCTCCCAAAGTCTTCTTCAAAAGAATCATTTATAGAGTTCAGAAATACTGTAAAATGAAAAATAGGATATGGAAGAGTGGAATCAGTCTGCTATTAGGAGTTTGTATATAATATATAGTTTTGATACAGTCAAATCACTATGCTTTAATTGTGTTCAATTTATCACAATGAAAATACATCCTGCATATCAGATATTTAAATGACAATTCATAACAGTAGTAAAATTACAATTATGAAGTAGCAACGAAAATAATTTTATGGTTGGGGGTTCACCACAACACGAGGAGTTGTATGAAAGGGTCACAGCATCAGGAAGGTTGAGAACCACTGCTCTAGATTATGAATCTGTTTATTGGCATCATCTAGTAGCAGCACTTAATTAAAGGCACATCTTGACTTTAATTTTCACTCTTGTGGGTACATTTTTATTTTCTTGGAAAACAAAATTTACTTGACTAAACTGTAGCCCTAAAAGAAACTTTAAAAATGGCATTCCCTTGGGGTAAAAATACGCTTAGCTTGACTAAAATTGGCAGTGAAACCTTGCAGAAAAGCTGTTTTGTTTGATTCAATTGTTTTCAAAATCTTAGTTGGAGAAAGGATAAAACATAAACCTTTACACCAGAATCAATTGGGGCCAGAGGTCTGAAGCACTCTGTGGAATTTGCTTAGAAGTCTGTTTCCATAATAAACCTCCCTAAGGTTGAAAGTGATCAATCAGGAAGAATGAGAAGTGCAGAGAGAGGGCGCCTAGGAAACCTCTCTGGAAGCATGCTGGGAACTCAAAACCATCTGCTGCACCTGAAGGCCAAAGAGACAAAGAAAGGCTCTCTTTACTTTGGCCCTAGGGAAAAGAGAAAACAAGTGATCCTCCAGGTGGGAAAGAGAATGAAGAATCTCTGCTATTGAAAACCCTAGAATGAGGGATTCCTTTACCAAACTAGTCACTCCAGGACATGCTTTTCTTCCTACTGGACCACCCACTAAGTAACTGACCCTCATTTCCTGTGTATGCTTGGAGCTGGGGGTAGAGGGAGGGAGTCTTCAGGAAACAGGTAACAATGCCATGAGGGCAGAGGTTGAAGATTTGGGAAATGTTACAGATAGTCAGAAAGCATAAGAAAATATGAAAGTATTCTAATTTACAATAAAACCCTAGGAGCACAGTGGTCACATGCTGAACTACTCACCAACAAAGCTGCAGTTCTGAAAGATGTGCTGATCTCCTTCAGTCCAGATTTACCCCCTTGGGCCTCCAGGCGTAGCTCTACTCTGTCCTATAAGGACACTCTAAGTTGAAATAAACTTGACAGCTGCGGATGTGGTGTTGAGATGTTTCACCCTAATCAAGGTCAGCACATTGTCAATAATAACTATCATTATCAAGGGTTCACTCTGCTCCAGACATGGTCTCAGAGTGCCACGATGTAATCTCTCCAATAGCACAGTGCGATAGGTCTTCATATTATGTTCACTTTAAAAACGAGGGAACTGAGAATTAGAGAAAATAGGAACTGAAGCCAGATTCACATCCCAGAATTGTGGTTCCAAACCTCCCTGATACAAACCTTTACAAAACTATTTTTATATACAGGGGAGATTTTAGAAATTTGTTGACATTTGATTGCAGTAGGGAAAGAGGAATTAGAGTCCAGGAGGTGGAAATGAAGAAAAGAAAACCACAAATTAAAGCAATAGTAGACCTAGAGATGGAAATGCTTCGGCAACGCAGGGGTAAAGTGCAAACCAATCCCAAGCAGAAAGATGTGGGAGTCTGTTTTCCGAAAATATTTGCAGTCTTGGAAATGCTATGGGGCAGTTCTACTCTGTCCAATGGTGTTGGAAGTCCATTCTACACAAGTCGTTGAGCGAATGATTCATCAAGAGAGTGGGGCCTGGTTTGGAATGACCTTCCCTCAGAGGAGGTAGAATGTAAGCAGTGGAGAACTACTAATAAGTCAGGGGTAATAGAAGATAGTAGTATTTCTTACCAGTAGAAAAATCCAAGTGGTCACAAAGGAGTTCAGCTTTTCTGCAGTGCTTTAGTTTCTGCATTTATACAAATTTAAAGACTGTATTTGCATGTTTTAAAATAAATATTTAAAGGAAGGGTGAAGAAAGTAGAAATTGATTGCAAGTGATTGCAAACAAAACAAAACAAAGCAAATGAAAAAAAAATAACTCGCTGATATCAAGTTGGTTCTAACTCAAAGTGATCCTGTAGGGAAGAGCAGCACTGGCCCTGTGGCCCTACCGGACTGTCAACCATTATGGGAGCAGAAAAGCTCATCTTTCTGCCCCAGGGCAGCTGGTGGTTTCAAACTGTTGCTCTTGCCATCAGCAGGCCAACAGCTAACCTACCACAGCTCCTAATGGGTGCAATGCCAAACTCACTGCCCTCGAATCAATTCTGTCTCATAGCGACCACCTGTGGGTTTTGGAGACTGTCACTGTTTGCAGGAGTAGAAAGCCCAGTCTTCCTCCTCCGGAGCTGGCTGGTGGTTTCCAACTGCCAACCATTTGTATGACAGACCAACTCGAACCACGACACCACCAGGCTTTGTTAATCCTTTGTTGAGCATGAATGAAACTTTTGTGCAGTGAGTTGTTCAATAATCTATACTGGTTCTTACAAAAGATGTATTTTTGTCTTCGTCTAAAAATAGGTGCCTTTAAAGAACAGTACACCAGAGTTGACTAAATATGAACTGCATTCTGAGTACTTGTTTTCATAGACGAACATTTGAGAGAGGAACTTGGCTAGAGCAGGGGTTGCAACCTTGACTGGTGGTTAGAACTCACCTACCAATCAGAGAGAGGAATGTGTGACATTCTGCTTTTATAAAGATTAGCACCCCTTGGAAACTGCATGGGGACAGTTCTCCCCTGTCCTATAAAGTCATTATGAGGCAGAAATGGCACAGTGGCAACAACTGTAGCATTTTAATATCTGCAGCCAAACTCAGAATGGCATGTTTGCAGAGCCAGAGGGGACGGTGGGGGGCTGTAGAAAGAACACAGATGGATGTGGTGTCTTGATGGAAATAATTAGACACTAAAGGCTAAGCTTGAAATTTCAAACTGAAGACAGATAAGTAGAATGGCATGGGGACAGAATATCATTTGGTGGATCTATTTAACTAAAGAGAGCTACTGGAAAGTGATGCACCTCTTCAAGAGAATTCTCTTCGCCTTGTTCCGAAGCCCAGTCATCGTCCGTCCAAATATTATATACGCAAAACTGGAGTTTGGGGATCTCTTCAAAGCTCACTCACATCCCTGTCTTTTTACTGCTTCATTTGCGGCTCCCTTACCAAGCATCCTCAGACTACCCAGCAGGCCAATCAAGTGTTCAATTAATTTATTCAGAAAACTTTCATTGTGGACTTTAATCCAATACTGGTATGACATGTAAACAAATAGACATGTCAATAACTCATGTTCCCTTCTGTCCAACAGTTGTAGGCTATTGAGGGTAATAGAAACAAAAGGAAATCACTTCATGAGAACAATTTGTTAGAAATATAGATGTAGAAACCACAGGAGTGTTAGTGATGTGAAAGCATGTGTATAAGTAAGATCAGAAGGCATCTGACCAAAACCTTTGTTGCCAACAAATCATGACTGAGATGTTTACTGTTCCCTTGTTTTCTCACAAAGCTGTGTGGGACATTCTTTACTCAACAAGACTTACTCTCCTTTATGGCTATTAGGTGAATTAAACCCATCTTCATTCCACTCGCAAGAAAAACTGCCTTGATAACTGATAGAGGCTGGAATTGCACAGTCTCTGTTTTAATAACTCATTCTGAAGGAGAGGCCTCTATAATAAAAACTATTTGGGCAACAACTGCCATTTTAGCCAAGAATCTTGTCACACAATTACACTTCACTTCAGAATTTGGAATTTGTAATACCTGATGAGGGCAGATCAATGAGTACAGGGCACAGGGTTGGTCACGTATACAAAGTTGAAGTTGAAATTTTTATGACAATCTTCAATTGGATCGAGGAGAAAATTGCTGAAGAAAAAAGAAAGAAGTCAAGAAATCCTTGTGCTGTTAGATAAAGAGGGAATGAAAAAGTGGGGGCTTTGATTCTTAACTGTTGCAAAATTCTTAGTGCTGTGTCTCCACAAACCTTGCCTGTTACTATATCTGATGCAGTGTGATGGACCTGAATCTATCGTCTACTTAAGAACCATTTTCCTATTTTTGAAGCAAGAGAAACATGGGTTCCACAGGAGAGAGGAGTTCAGTAAACCCCACTGTTTAAGAAAATGAGGTCACATTCTTTGTGCATCTCATTTTTTTCATGCACCTTTTTGGTGTCAGTATTCTAAGACAGTCTGGGTCAAGACCAGGAAAAGGTCTATGGGGGAAAGGATCAAGGAGGTGGTTTCAGACTGCCTCTCATCCACGTCCTTAGACAGAAGACAACAGGACACTTTGGAGGCTTGAGTGTAGCCCAAGCACATTTATACATATTGTGCCAGATAGAATTTGAGGGCAAAGTAATGGATAAATCAATTATATTTCCCTAAATGATCCCCATTGTGCTGAATACAGAGGGGTGGGTGTGGTGTGATGGATATTGTAAAATTTGTGATTTGTTTGCATTAGAGACTGCCTACTCAGTAGATACTTGTGCTTCACTTTGTCCTTTTAATATTGAAGGATCACACATTTGAAAAAGAAAAGAGACGAACAGTATTATCCCCAGAAAAGGGATATCAGAATGTTAAGGAGGACCGCCACTTTGGGTAAGGAAGCAAGAAGGCTATAAAAACTATTGTTGTTGCTAGGTGCCTTTGACTTGGCTCTGGCTTATAGCAGACCTATATACAAAACATGCATGCAAGGCGATTGAAAATCTCATGGTTTAGGTGAGATGCACTTAGTCCTCAAAGTGACATCTTTGATTTCTAATATTTTAAGGGATCTTTTCCAACAGATTTGCTGATGCAATGTGCTGTGCTGCAAGATCTGACCTCTGGGTTGTGTACTGTCTTTGCTATTAGCTCCATGCTATTCACTTATGCTTCAATAACATGCATATTAAAGCAAGAATTTCTCCACTGCCAGCACATGCAATATGCAATGGTGGGAATAAAATGTGTCTTTATTTTGAAATTCCCATTAGGAAAAGGTGCAAATGGTAAACAATATGCCGATTTATGGTCTATATTAGATAATAAAACTAAGGCTCCATATTCTGGCAAGTGGAATTGAGCCGTTCACCATCCAATATTGTCTTTGTAACTTTCTCATTTTTTATGATTTCTTCATTGATTCATGGATTTCATAGAAGTAGATTTTTAAGTTTCCAAATGTTGGAAATTTTAAAATTTAATTGTCTAATTTAATTCCTTTGTAGTTAGAGAATATACTTGAATAATTCAATCCTATTCAAGCCCTGGTGGTGTAGTGGTTATTCATTGGGCTGTGAGTTGCAAGGTCGGCAGTTTGAAACCATCAGCCATCTTTCTCTGAGGGAGAAAAATGAGGCTTTCTATTCCCATAAAGAGTTGCAGCCTTGAAAACTTATAGGGGCAGTTCTACCCTGTACTGTAGGGTAGCTACGAGTTGGTATCCACTCGATAGCAATGAGTTTTGTTTTGCTACCAATAAATTGAAACTTGTTTTATGGTCTAGGATATGATCTTGGTGAGTATAACATGGGAAATTGAAAAGATTGTATGTCATGCAATTGTTCAATGTAATGATCTGTGCCCAATAACAGAGAAACAAAATATCTGAAGCAAAAATTGACAGGCTTAAAGAGAAAAACAGAAAAATATAAAATCACAGTTGCAGATTTTAACATTCGCTCTTAACAATAGACACACCAACTGGAGACATATAGTTATGATATATTTTGAATGACATTGTTATTTTCACCTAAATAATTTTGGCTTCTAATTAGTGATTTGATTTTCAAATTAATATCATATGCTAGGAGAGCAAATATAACTTTGCTACCTAAATCTAACAGAAAGAAACACACACTGTGAAATAAAGCAAATAAATAATTAATTGTGAGGGAGGGCAGGGAAAAATGAGCTGATACCAAGGGCTGAAGTAGAAAGAAAATCTTTTGAAAATTAAGATGGCAACATTGGTACAAATTTACTTGACATATGGATGCATGGGTGGATTGTGATAAGAGCTCTAAGAGCCCTCCAAAAATGATTTTAAATAAATAAATAAATAAAATAATTAATTGTATTGCCTCTGTGTTAACGTTTCCCTCTCTGATTTAAGAGGGCTTGAAATTTTTTTGTTCTAAAACTCCCAATGTATTCTTATTGAATTAAATTATTGGAGCATTGCTAGCTCTTAAATAAACAAAAGACATTTGAAGAGCATAAGCATTTTGGTTCATGTACCTCTAAATTTTGTAAACAGAGAGAGCAGTCTGTAAGAATTGATGTTTTCCTAGTAAGAACATCAAGATGATGTTGGTTGGTTTATCTATTTTATTTTATTAAAAAAAACAAATAACTGAGTTTACATTCTGTTATTATGCTGAAAATACCAAGAATGTTTAAATCATAACACAGCAGTTTTTCACTAAATGAAATGCATTTACTCACTAGAAAAAAAACAGCTTATCTTCTTGGTATGTCTGATGCTAATTTCTACCACTTGTCTGTCGGCTTGTTGTACTCAGTGGTCTGTGTGTCTCTGTGCTGCTGGAAGTTACGTCACCACCATTGCAAATACCAGCAGAATCACCCAATGTATTTATGACATGTTTTAATGTCTTTGTTAAAGTTATAATACAATTGTTTGCACAACATGCAATCATTTGAAACTATAGCTCTTATTAGTGGGCCCACAATTTATATCACTCTAAGATAAGTTCAGCTATTTAACTTTAACTAATGGGATGCTATTTGAATTCATCCCTAACTTTTGTGTCTTTTTTTCCTCATAGTTTTATTAGGGGTTCATACGACTCTTATAAAAATCCATAGAAATATCAATTGTGTAAAGCACATTTGTATATTCATTGCCCTCATCATTCTCAAAACATTTGCTCTCCACTTAAGCCCCTGGCATCAGGTCATCATTTTTTCTCCTCCCTCCGCACTCCCCCAACCCTCATGAACCCTTGATAATTTATAAATTATTATTTTGTCATAACTTGCCTTGTCTGACGTCTCCCTTCACCCACTTTTCTGTTGTACGTCCCCCAGGAGGAGGTCACATGTAGATCCTTGAAATCAGTTCCTCCTTTCCAACCCACCCTCCCTCCACCCTCCCAGTATTGCCACTCACGCCACTGGTCCTGAAGGAGTCATCGGTCCTTGATTCCCTGCGTTTCCAGTTCCTATCTATACTAGTGTCCATCCTCTGGTCTAGCCAGACTTTCAAGATAGAATTCGGGTCATGATATTTGGGGGGGGGGGGCAGTGAGGAACCATTTAGGAACTACAGGAAAGTTGTATTTTTCATCATTGCTACATCACACCCTGACTGGCTTGTGTCCTCCCCGAGGCCCTTCTATAAGGGGATGTCCAGTGGCCTACAATTGGGCTTTGGGTCTCCACTCCGCACTACCCCCCTCATTCACTATGATAAGATTTTTGGTTCTGATGATGCCTGATACCTGATCCCTTCGACACCTTGTGATCACACAGGCTGGTGTGCTTCTTCCAAGTGGGTTTGTTTGCTTCTGAGCTAGATGGCCGCTTATTTACCTTTAAGTCTTTAAGACCCCAGACGCCATATCTTTTGATAGCTGGTAACCATCAGCTTTCTTCGCCACATTTGCTTATTCACTCACTTTGTCTTCAGCGGTTGTTAACAAACCCAGGGACAAGGGAACAACAAGTGATCCAAATCAGTGGTGAGGAGGGTGTGGGAGGCCTGGTAGGGCATGATCAAGGGTAATGTAACCAAAAGGAATTGCTGAAACCTTGGTGGGGACTGAGCATGATAGTGGGACAGGAGGAAAGTAAAAAAAAAATAGAGGAAAGAGCTGGGAGGCAAAGGACATTTATAGAGGTGTAGATAAAGACATGTACATGGGCAGATATATTTATATATGAGAATGGGGAAATATATGTGCATATACTTATAGGTTTAATATTAAGGTAGCAGAAGGACATTGGGCCTCCACTCAAGTACTCCCTCAATGCAAGAATACTTTCTTCTATTAAATTGTGTGTCTTTTAACATTTATTTACGTAGTCCTCAATTTCTAGACATTTAGTTAGTAAAGTAGACATTGTTTTAAGCAGAAAGGATTTTCACTTGATTATTCTCTCAATTATATTTTGAGGACCAAAAATTCATTCAGTTCATGTCAGTGTATTCATTTAAAATTAATCAGTCTTTTATTATGTCAATAATAAAAAGTTGACATTTTAAAATATTTACAGAAATACATTTGGGCATGCAGTTTCTGATACATTCCTTTTTTGCCTTCAGTGCTTGACAAATTCCTACTCATTCTTTAAGATTCACTTAGTGATTACGTACACCAGAAAATTTGTTAATATAAATAATATAATGAATTTAAAGCATTAAATATGTATAGTTCAACAAGAATTTAATGTAATTACAAATCTGTCATTATATTTCTAGGTATAAAGCTGAAGCGAAATATACTCAATAGTTAATAAACATGTTACAATAAATGAGAATAGAGCTGTATATATAAAATATTGCCAGTGAAATCACAGTTTTGTATTTAGCTTGAAGATAAGGACCATTTTAAAAGGAAAGTTGTTTGTGGGTGTTTTCTTTTTTTTGCTTTGTTTTGTTTTCAAAGAAATAGGAAATATAGCTCCCAAGCTGGTCATTAGTAGAGTACGATAGCCATATTTGAATGCTCTAAGATTTGTTACTAATATGATTTTACAGTGATTGAGAAGATAAGCAGATTTGTTTAATCAATATTAATATGTGTACCTTATATTGTATTTCCTAAAGACCTTATAATAGCTTATTAGACATGAGAGCTAACTAAATAAAGCTTTTCGGAGGGTAGGTGTGGAAAGAAAAAGAAAATAACTGGTGTCTGGTCAATTCATAGTCATTTATTTGTAAATAATGAATAGACTGGCTGAAGTTTACTGTTCTATTCTTTTTTAAAATTGACTTCTCTGAGAATCAGCATTGTTAAGTCAGCCAGTATTTGAGAACATAGACCAAAGCAATTTATTTTGTTTTGTTTTGAAAAAGCAGAGTTTATGCCTTTACTCATAAGAAGACAAGAAATAATACCGTTCTTTTGGTGTAGTTCTACACCCTCATTAGATCCAAAGGAAATGATAAACTCTTCAGTATTTACAGTGATTAATATAGTACCTTTGAGAAAAATATTGGATTCAATCACATGCCGGTCAAGGTGGCAGTGCCATGTTATTCTTATCCTAATAACCAGACAGCTTATCTTAATTTTCTGCTCTTCCTATACTTTATTACAGATTCACACAAATTATACAATAAAAGTCAATATTTGGTCAATCCTCTTGTTCTTGACAATGAAAAGCCATGGAAGAATATCATAAGGGATGATGTGCTACTTGTTGCTCTGCTCTGACTTTATTTTTTTATTTTTGTCATTTATTTTTTCTTTAAATTAAGACTTTTCACATGTTAACTTACTGCTGAGGAGACCATGAAAATCATGATTGTGTTCCACTCTGCTAATGAAATATGCAGCCATTGACACCCGGCAGCTATAATTAAGAAAGCATAAACGACCATTGCAAGTCTATCACAGAAAGAGGAATTTTTCCAAAGTGATAGTACTTGTGCCATGATTCAGGCAACCCATCTGGATCTATCTTGGCTAACTAGTTAGTGCCCCCACAAAACTGGCATGTCTTCTAATGAATGACAAAATGCCAAACTAACATATGGGCAAAAGGAAACAAGCCAAAGATACGCAATAGGACATTTCTTTAATGAGACTGGATTTCAAGTCAGATTTTTAAAAATAAAATTGTCCATTACTAGATTGTTTTCCCAAATAAACTGACTGGCAATTAGATACCCACAGAATTCAGAGGTAACAAAGATAATGGAAGAGCGTTTGCATGCCTATTTGGGCTCATGCATTTCTATACCATCTTAAGAATGGTTCTCTAATGAAGAAAACCAGTGATGCTCATACAAGTATACACAGAGAGTTTCTCTCAAGGAAAGCACTCTTGGTTGTAAAGGTTGGCAAGTTCCAAGTCCATGGGCCAGCTGTCAGACTGGAGGCTGTTCCTAACTCATATAGCTACAGCAGTTCAAGCCCCCCAAGATAAGCAGATCAGACAGCAAGTGATTGGCTATGGAGGCAAATGAATCCTAAGCCAGCAGATGAATGACGGGCTTCAGAGGCTAATGACACCCACAATCACCAGTTCACTGACACAAGTTCAAAGATTTGGATGTCATTTGATGACAAATCAAATTAAAGATCTAGATCCAGCAACAGGCAAGGGAACTTTGCCAGAACATTTAGAAGCATGTCACACCCTTGAGGAAACTCCCTTTCAATTAATTGACTGGCTGGTTATGTTGGAGATAATTAAATTATATCAGTTCTCATCATGGACCATGGCAACAACATAATTACTGCAAAACCACGGAGAAACATTGCTTAGCTAATTTGACATAAGACCTTAACTAACACATATAAATATACTTAAAAATAACATAGATATATTTATATGTGGGAGAACGTTTGAATCAGAGAAGGAGAGATTGTAGAGTCATAGAAAGGTAAGAAAGTGCTGATGGTGAGTAATTTTTCTTTCAACTTTAGTGCATTGTCAATGCATTGTCAAAGTTTGATGAATATGTAAAAGTCTCCTTCCACTCACTTATTTTCAAGCTGCAAAGGAAATAGGTTTTCAGAAAACTATTCAGCCTGAAAAATTAATTATATACCACAAAACTTCATGGAAAGCTGTAGAAGTAGTCATATGGAGAAATGAGAATTATTAAAATATTCTTTTCTGCTTCAAATCCCTTTTAAATAAACTAAATCTGGAAATAAGAAGACTTGCACATGCTTTACAAATTCAAACCTGTATGATTACCATTTGGAGTATAGCTGTAAATAGAATTTTATTCCTCATCCTTGCTTGGGTACAGTAGTCTGGGATGCTTTAATAACACACACACATAGGTGAATCATTTATATACAATCTACATTCCAATGTGGTTCAAATTACTATTTTCGATCTCCACTAACCAGATGTTTTGTTTCATTTTCTTCAGGTGGGGTAATTAAATTTTTTTGATCCAGGGATTTGCATCATTTACAACTTCAGCTTATTTTGATATACAGTGAAGACTTCTGCCAAGGGAGATTTTTTTTAATGCTTAAAAAATAGAGTGTTTGTGAAACTCTACTGGCCATTCAGTATCAAATGAAATATAGCCATTCAGCGTTGAATGAAATAATATTTCACACTCTTAGAGCAAACTTTCAAAGTTTTATGTATGCCCTTGCCAAGACTCAGAGAGCGATGGAGTAGGAAAATAACTTTTATCTTTGGTTTGTACACACAAAGAAGCTGACTTCAATTGATTACTATTTTAGAGAAATTCTAATCTGTTTTTCTGGTTTGTGTGACTCCAAATAAATTGTTTTTACTAGAAGGCTTCCTCTTGAACTGATTATTCTGTCATGGTCCTAGATTGGAATTTATAGAAAATAGATCCAAATAATGATTCATTTATGTGGTTTGGATAAAAATGTAAGGATCAGAATCTGATCTTAGGTACTACGGAACCATTTAGCATGAAGGACAGACATTTTATTCATTGATTGACAGCCAATTTGCTCAAGCACAGGAGAAACCAACAAATGCTCCAAAAGATGGGACATAGATCCAGATATTTCAGACCACCTATATTTTACGATGTTAGATTATACATTTAAAAAATTATTGTAGCTATTCACCATCATACTACCGATATAAACAGCAAAGTGTTAATGAATTAATCCATCATAAGAGTACAAAAATATAATTATCCCTAGTCATTTCGCCTACCACTTGTCTGTCAGGTTGTCATATTGTGGTGGCGTGTGTGTTGCTGTGATGCTGGAAATGATGTTGATCAGTGATCTGGTGACTGGAATGCAAAAGCTTGAAACAAAGAAAAAGAAACAGTAGTTGGAAAACATGGTCTTGGTGATAGAAACAAACCTGAAGATCACATGATAGAATTTTGTAAAACCAAAGAGTTGTTTATAGCAAATGCCTTTTTCCTTTTTTTTTGTTTGTTATTCTTCCCCCGCCCCCAGCAGTTTTATTGGCACACAAGTGAAGAGTTCAACAACAGGTGTACAATCATCATCTCATTAGTTTAGAACACTTTCTTCATTCTTGTACTCATTATTGTTAGCTCCCCATTCCCCCCGTCCCAACCTCCCCAGCATACCCCTCTAAGGAACCACTAATTCAGTTGTTGTTTCCATAGATTTACCAGTCCTGGATTTCATCTACAGATAAACATTAAAAAACAAACAACAATTAAACCTAACAAGAATAACAGAGTAAAACACAAAAATCTTGATAGAAAAGAAAGCAGAAAATATTTAAAACTCGAACAAATTCAATTGGTCATAGAGAAGGTCAAATGATAGGGTGCTGAATTTTAACCTAATTGCATCTGCAACAATCCATTTTCCAAAGCATCCTGCACGTTAGCAGGCTATTCGCATTCCTGGTCCATGGTCAGAGGGCATTCATCAGGGAATTAACCACATGTACTTCTCCTTAACTTATTTTTAAATGAAACAGCTTTAAATGTGTGTAAAGGAAGGTCAAATTATAAGAGAGCACAGTTTGGCGTAAATCTGCCCGTTATAATCAACTTGACAATGCTCTTTGTCTGATAACAGGGCTTATTTACATCTTTCAGCTATGATCAGAGGGGAGTCACCAGAGGCAGGATACATTTGTGGAACCTGTAAATGGATTTGGGGCTTCCACTGTAACACAACGGTGACTATAATATGGATATCTCCAGATGAAATACGTAAAAATCAAAATCACTATATCTGTGGGAAGAAAATATGGAGATGCTCAATATCAGCATCTAAAACCAGTCCAGGAGATAACTGTGGAACAGAGCATCAATTCCTCATATGTAAGTTCAGGTTAGAGCTGAAGAAAATTAAAAGAAGTCCACAAGAATCCAAATCCAACCTTGAATCTGTCCCAACTGAATTATGGGAACATCTCAGGAACTAATGTGCTGCATTGAGAGAAGGCCTAATGAGAAGACCATCATTCATGAAGAAAGCAAAAGATCACTAAAATGACTAGAAAGAATGAGAAGATCAACGTGGGAGTCACATGAGACTCTGAAACTTGTCTTTCATCTAAGGCAAATGAAATAAGTGATGAAATCAAAGAACTGAACAGAAAATTTAAAAGGGCAGCTTGAGAACATAAAGTAAAATATTACAATGAAATGTTCAATGATCCAGTTAAAAATTAAATTAGAAGAATACACTCAGTGTATCCTAAACAGAAAGAACTCAAGGAAAATAATTCAAGTCTCAAGTTTCAATCTTGAAGGGTTCTATGGCAAAATATTGAATGATGCAGGAAGCATCAAAAGAATGGAAAGAATACACAGAGTCACTGGACCAAAAGAAATTGGTCAACATTCAACCGTTTTAAGAGGCAGCATATGAAGGGGGAAAAAAGCAATGGTGCTGAAGGAAGAAGTTCAAGCTGCACTGAAAGACTTAACCGAAAACAAGGCTTCAGGAATTTATGGAATAGCAGCTGAAATATTTCAACAGGCTGACAAAGTTCTGGAAGCATTCACTCCTCTGTACTAGGGAATTTGAAAGACAGCTACCTGGCCAACTGACTGGAAGAGGTCCAGATTTGTCCCCATTCCAAAGAAAGGTGACCCAACAGAATGCTCAAATTATAGAACAATATCATAGATACCACATGCAAGTAAATTTTGCTGAAGATCATCCAACAACAATTGGAGTAGTACATTGCCAAGGGGCTGCCAGAGGTTCAGGACAGATTCAGAAGAAGAGTTGGAACAAGGGATATCATTGCTGATGTCAGTTGGGCCTTGGTTCAAAGCAGAGAATACCAGAAAGGTATTTACTTGTATTTCATTAGTGCAAAGGCATTGACTGTGTGGACCATAACACATTGTGGAAAACCTTGAGAAGAATCGGAATTTTGGAACACTGCATTGAGCTCATTCGGAACTTGTCCAAGGATCAAGAGTCAGTTTTTAAGGAAAAGGGTATATGGTTTAACATCAAGAAAGGTGTATACCAGGGTCATATCCTCTCACCATACTTGAGAAAATTATCATGGGAGCTGGATTATATGAAGAACTTGGTAGCTATCAAGATTGGAGGAAGGTCACATGCAAAAGACAAAACCTTGCTTGCTAATAGTGAAGAGGACTTCAGGACTTGAAGCTCTTGTTAATGAAGAGGAGTGCAGCCTTCATTTTGGATTACAACTCAATATAAAGACGACTAAAATCCTCACAACTGGACCAAGGTACCAACACAATGCATAGATAAAGATTGAAGTTGTCAAGGAGTTTGCCTTGTTTGGATCTGCAATCAATGCGCATGGAAGCAGCAGTCAAGAGATCAAATGCTGAGTTGCACTGAGTGACTCTGCTGCACAAGACCTCTATAGAGTGTTGAAAAGCAAGAAGGTGACTTTGAGGACTAAGGTACTCCTGACTCAGGCCATAGTATTTTCAGTTGCCTCATGTGAATGTGGAAAGTTGGACTGAGTGTGAAATAAGGAAGACTGAAGAAGAATCAATGCATTTGAATTGTGGTGGAGAACATTGAAAGTGGCATGGACTACCAACAGAACACACAAAGGCAAGGATGGTGAGATTTCATCTCCTGAACTTTGGGCATGTTGTCAGGAACGACCAGTCCCTGGAGGAAGACATCATATTTTGTAAAGTAAGTCAGCCAGTGAAAAAGAGAACGTCCTTCAACAGAATGGATTGACACAGTGGCTACGTGGACTGGCTCAAACATAAGGGGATGGTCAGAACCGACTCGATGACTCCTAACGGTGAAAACAACAAGGTAGCACTGCTTCGCAACAGGGTGGGAGATATCCAAACCGCTCCAGGGTTGATTCTTTCCTTTTCTTGGTGGATAGCAGGTATAATTCCTTTATCCTGTTTCATGCCTGTAGCTTCCCAAGACACAAAAATCATTCTTTGCGTTCACACTGTTTCCTTCATCTGACTGGTTTTCTTTTGTGGTTGATGACTAGATACACTCTTCCATCATCTGCTTCCTACATTGCATGTTCAAATTTTTTTTTAATCTCAAAAGAGATTCACTCATATTCACCCACACTAAGCCTGCCTTATTAACATAAGAAAATAACCTATTCCTAAATGAGATTATAACCATGGACATAGATGTTAGAATTTACAACACATAATTGTGTCAGCAGTGACACGATTCAGTCCACAGCATACTAAAGGAAGTGAGTATACACAAAGTCTTCATGAGGTTTTGTTGTAAAATGTATGACATATACACAATTGGTGGCATTTGTTGTTAGGTTGGGTTGTTTTTTTTTTTAAGGGAAAGTGGTCAAAATTTTTATAAATGATGAGAATACGTTAGTGTTGAAGAGATTAAAGACTAAGTAGAGGATATAAAATATACGGGCACTGTCTTTACATTATGTCAAACTACACTATGACTGTCATTTTGTTGTTGGTGGTCTTTGTATTGTCAGTAATATGTGCAACATATAATTTGCTGATGTTATCATTCTCAGATGTCTATCTTTCTATAGTCTATAGTCACTGTTGTATTGTTTTTTTAAAGGTATTTGCAATGAAAATTTGCTGGTCTTGCAAAATATTACCATGCAATCTCCAGTTTTGTTCCTATCACCAAGACCATATCTTTCAGCAACTGTTCTTTCCTCTTTATTCCCAGATTTTGAATTCCAATTGCCAGTAATTATCAATGCATCTAGATTGGATTTTGATCACTTTCTGACTAAAGTCAGTAGAATTCTTTCATTTCTACACAACAGGCTTTAGTGGTTGGTGCATAACTGTGAATAATTGTTGTATTGACTGGATTTCCTTGTATTCAGATATTTTCCCTTCACAGTGAAGGCTGTACTTCAAAACAGAACTTGCAATGTCCTTTTTTGACAATGAATGCAATGCCTTTCCTCTTGAATCTATCCTTCCCATCATAGTAAACCATATGACTGTTTGATTTGAAGTGATCAATACTACTCCTTTTCAACCCACTAAGACCTAGAGGCGAATTTTTAGGCATTCCATTTAATATTTTACTACTTTGAATTTTCCTAGATTCACACCTCATGCAATCCAAGTTCCAGTAATTAATTTATGTTTGTAGCTATTTCATTTTTTTTTGAGGCATAGAACATTAGCAAATGAGGGCAATACACACTTTACTCTATCCACTTCCTTTTGGGCAAATGTACTTTGAAACAGCAGCTCTTCCTTGGTTAATATTCTGGATGCCTTCCAGCCTGAGGAGCTCAACTTCTGCTACTATCTCTGACAATGCCTTGCTTCGATTTATGAGATTTTCAATGCTTTGATGCTATCCATAAGGTTTCTAGAGGCTAATTCCTCTGACGTGGACAATCTATTCCAGCTTCATCATCTACTCTTTATTCTGGAAGCCCCACTGAAACTTGTTCACTTTGGGTGACCATATCTTACAGCAGCACAGCAACACACAAGCTTCCACAGTTCAACACACTGACAGACAAGTGGTGGCATGTGTGTTGTTGCCTAGTTTTCACAAAGTGGGGCCAGGGCCTCTGTAGTCTCAAACAGTAGAGTCATAGCCACCTGGGCTCCAGAAAACGACCTATTCATCAACACAGGTTTTGAGTGTAGGGCTGCCATTCAATCTGGTCAAGAAAATGGACTGTTCCCCAAAACTAGACTGTGGGACTGGCATGCCAAAGTGGCAAAGAAAAGGGAACTGCTTGGGCGGAGGGAGTGAGGGTCACCACTCAGATGGACAAGGAGAATGGGGCTACCCCAAACAGAGGGAACAGGATTTCCATCTCATTGGGTCTGAGAGGCAGAGCTGACACACAGGACTACATAGCCTCTACCCAGAATGCAGAGAGCATTATCAACATTCAGAGTCAAGAGGGTTGGCCTTTACCTAGATATTTCCAAAGAAAAGAGGATTATTTTCAAACCTTCTTGAACTGATGGGTTTGTGGAATTTGGGGCTAGCTTGGTGGCTGTTATCCTTCAATTTCGCCCATTTATAATAAGTACCTTCCACCATGACACTTTAAGAACAGATGGTTTGTAGTCTAGTTCATATGTTTATAGATGAAGAGTAATTTTGTTCCAGTATGAAATATACTTAAGTCCTGCCCATATTGATGTATATGGTTCAGAAAATGACATTTTTAACTTGGAGTGGATTTGGGAATGATGTGAAGGGCTGACTGTGTTTTATATGTATCAAGAACATATATTTGGGGGGAGTTAAAAAGTGGAATTTATGAAGAGAATTGTGTTCCAGAAAAGTATTTGTTGCATAAAACAAACACTACACCCCCATGGTTATAATCCCATTTGGAAATGTGTTGTGTTTGTTATGTTAATTTGGCAGGATTTCTGTAGAGTAAATCTTAAATTGATTTCTTTTGAGATATAAAAGAGATTAAACTAGTAAACATGGAAGAAGAGAAAGGAGAAGAGGGAAGTGGAACCAAATGAAAATCACCCAGGCCAAGAAGCCCGAAGAGACAAAGACCTTCCTTCAGTGTTGACAGAGAGAAAAACCTTCTCCAGAGCCGGCACCCTCAACTGGACTTCTAGCCCACCATTTGGCATGCTTTGGTTCTTGAGCCATATTTGGCCCTTTTGGTACTTACATGTGGCTTTAAAGGAAAACTGAAAAATGTTAAAGATAACAGTTATTTCATTTGTTTGCAAAAATGTATTTATAGCTCTCAAATAATTTTCAGATTGTTGTGAGGGAAAGGCTTGACTCTGGCTCAAAAGTTTATCATTCTCTATTCCAGCCTCG
The DNA here is from genome assembly GCF_050624435.1 of Tenrec ecaudatus. Taxonomy (NCBI): domain Eukaryota; kingdom Metazoa; phylum Chordata; class Mammalia; order Afrosoricida; family Tenrecidae; genus Tenrec; species Tenrec ecaudatus. The sequence goes on along the minus strand of NC_134548.1, from coordinate 114,988,847 downwards.
TAAACTGTGAGGAAATATGTATTTTTGCTACATCCTTTCACTTGTAGAATTTGTAGTATAGCCTTACTTGATAAATTGGATAGTATCTCACTTCTTACTTATTCCTATTTCCAGCCATTACCCACATATTATTTACCTACTATCTCTGTATTTGTCTTATTTCTTGACCCCATCGCATTTCCCACCCCCTTTGTATGTCAATAATCCTACAAAAATTACAAGAAAGTAGAAATCTCTGGTGCCTATCACAGAAATTCATCAGTTAATGTGAAGATTAATATGTGCCATATTTGCAGAAGCTTTCTATTAAGTAAGTGAATATTTTCAAAGAAATATGACATGTTAACTTCTCTTCAGTTTTTTTCTTTGGCTCTTTAATCATTTTTCCTTCATAGGCTACTCTCTATTTCTACTCCTTAAAAGCTATTGTTTCTCAAAGTTCATCATGAGTACCATTTTAACTCTGTATAGTCTCTCTGAACCTTCTCATCCACTTCTACACATTTAGCAGACTATCACGGTTCTAATCTTTAGCTCTACTCCACTTATCTTCACTCAGTGATGGTGCTACATATCTATTTCTCAAGTGAACATATATAATGTAGTAACCCACCACAATGAACTCCAATGTAACCATGACATAGTAGTCAATTTAGATATAGCCATTTTAACAATGTAATGAATTCATTAGCCTGAGGATAGCCATTTGTACCCAAGTATGGCCAATTTGCAAATCCTGTTCTTCCACTTGTAACTGCTGTGTTCTGTAACTGATTAACGGTGTCAGTTATTCCTGGAATTGCTGCTAAGCCTCTGATCCACTTCCCCTTTGCCCATACATTGAGTGGTCACCTGCCCCCTGTGCCTTTGTATACAAGTTCCTCTTTTCTCCATACAATGTACCACCACCCTGTCCTCTATGTATTGGTTTCCTCCAGGTATAAAAAGCTCCTACTCTAAGCACTCTGGCTCTTGAAAGATTTAGGCTCTAGCCACCCTAAGAAGATCAACTAATAAAGGCTTACTAACTTTGATTAAAGTAGCGTGTGGGTTCATTGATCTCGTTCCGGCACAGATTTTACCTGAATGCTATATAAATTTACAAACAAACAAAACAAACGCACTACCACAGAGTAAAGGCCAACTCATAGAGATCCTGTAGGACAGGGTCAAATTGAACCGGTGAGTTTCTTACATGGTAACTCTAGTGATTTCAAACTGCGGGCCTTAGAGCTTACAGCCCAACACTTGGCCAGTGCGCCACCAGGGCTCCTGTATAATAGTTACTGTGACACAAATTAAATTCATTTATCCCATACTTCCTAATATTTCTCCTTCATAATAACTCAATGAATAACATGCTAAATCAGCAGTAAGCTCAGGTGACCTTGACTTCTCTCTCATCCTCATATTAGAGTTTAAATTTGGAGTCCTAGGTTTTCAGAAGTCTAGAGTTTACAGCAAGAGCTGTAAGCTATTTTTTTAGAGTCCACATAAATTTATTATCTATGGAGTTCTTCCTGAGCATTGTCCAGTGATGGAAAAAGCCTTGGTACCAGCAGAATGGACTTGCAAGTACATTGCTGTAACTACCCTGGTCATCACAGGGAAGAGCAATCATATTTTTATGAGTTATATCCAAGCAAGGTGTTGGCAGGACCCCAGAACTAACTTTCGGAGTTTTTCTAATCTACAATAGGAAATTTATTCTAATCACTGCCCCTTTCCAGATTCTATGGTATTGCCTGTGACTGTGAAGAATTGATCTGCCACTGATGATGTGTTGTGACAAATGTCCTTTATTTTCCATGTTTTGTAATTTAGCAACATGACCAAACTATATCCTTTGGACAACAGGATGAGCTCAAGCGATTGTTCTCCCTCATCCAGATGATTCAGTTTTGCCTTTGTCTTTGTGCTAAGACTTCATAACACCAAAAACCCAAACTAACAATACCCTCCTATTGGGTGGATCAGTGCCCTATGCCCCCACCATACATCTCTTTTCCCTTCCTTTCCTCCTCCCAATTCTACCTTACAAATCTGGCTAGACCAGAGGATGTACATAGGTACAGATAGGAACTGGAAACACAGGGAATCCTGGACTGATGAACCCTTCAGGACCAGTGGTGAGAGTGGCGAGACCTAGAGGGTGGAGAAAAGGTGGGGTAGAAAGGGGGAACAGATTACAAGGATCTACATATAGCCTCCTACCTGGGAGGTGAACAACAGAAAAGTGGGTAAAGGCAGATGTCGGACAGTATAAGATAGGACAAAGCAATAATAATTTATAAATTATCAAGGGTTCATGAGGGAGAGAAGAGGCAAATGAGGAGCTGATATTAAGGGCTCAAGTAGAAAGCAAATGTTTTGAGAATGATGATGGCAACAAATGTACAAATGTGCTTGACACAATGGATGGATGGATGGATTGTGATAAGAATTATATGAGCCCCCAATAAAATGATTTTAAAAAAAAGAAAACCCAAAACAAAATCACTGCCCTCATGTGAATTCAGATGTACAGCTGCGCTATAAGACTGTAGCTGTGAGTTTCCAAAGCTATAACTCTTGACGGTAGCAGAAAACCACATCTTCCTCTCACTGAAGAGCTGGTGGTTTGAACTGTTGACTTTTCAATCCACGGCCCAATGTGTCATCCACTATGCCACCAGTGAGCTACGGCTTAATATAAAACATATTTGAGCCTGGGACCTTTTCCTCTGAGAACATACTTCCTTTATTAATGTGTAACTCAGAAAACCAAACCTACTGCCATTAAACTGGTTCGGACTGATAGCAACAATTGCAATGATGGAGCCTAACTGGGCAGAGTTGCTTTCTATTATACCTAGCTGTTCACTTCTTTTGTACAAAGGTCTCTACTAAGCTTGCTGTTAGGAGCCCAAAGCCTAACCCTAAGGATCTCTACAAACCGTCCTCAAATCCTTTCCTCACTGCACTTGCAGTTAATTCATTATGTTTCAATCTGGAATATCCAAGTAAACTTTTTTCTATGTCCTTTCCTTTCCCTCTTTCAGCCATAGCATGCATTGTAAAACAGTATTTTAATAAGGTCACCTCCAGTTCCTTGGACTTGACAGGCTAACTCTTAGCCTTTAAACCTTTCTTTATTTTCCCCTGTGCCTGAAATACTTTTTTTTTTAGTTCTAATACTTTTCTCTTTTACTTCATTGTCTACATTTTCTTACTTTTTTAAAAATAATTTTATTGGGGACTCATACAATTCGTATCACTATCCATACATCCATCCATTGTGTGAAGCACATTTGTACATTTGTTGCCATCATCATTCTCAAAACATTTGCCTTCTACTTGAGCCCTTAACATCAGCTGCTCATTTTCCCCCTCCCTTCCCACTCCCCCTACCTCATGAACCCTTCATAATTCATAAACTGTTATTATTTTGTCATATGTTACACTGTCCAACATCTCTCCCTGCCCTCTTCTCTGCTGTCCATCCCCCAGGGAGGAGGCTATATGTAGATTCTTGTAATCAGTTCCCCCTTTCTATCCCACGTTCCCTCCACCCTCCAAGCATCGCCACTTGCACCACTGGTCCTGGAGGAGTCATCTGTCCTGATTTCCCTATGCTTCCAGTTGCTATCTGTACCAATGTACATCCTTTGGTCTAGCTACATTAGTAAGGTAGAATTGGGATCACGATAGTGGGTGGGGGGAGGAAGTATTTAAGAACTCGAGGAAAGCTATATGTTTCTTCATTGCTACCCTGCACCCTGACTGGCTCATCTCCTCCCCACAACCCTTCACTAAGGGGGTGTCCGATTGGCTGCCGATGGGCTTTGAGTCTCCACTCTGCAGTCACCCATTACCAATGGGCTTTGAAACTCCACTCTTCACTCACACATTTGCAATGATATGATTTTTTGTTCCTTGATGCTTGATACCTGTTCCTTTCGACAACTCGTGGTCACACAGGCTGGTGTGTTTCTTCTATGTGGGCTTCGTTGCTTCTGAACTAAGGCCACTTGTTTATCTTCAAGCCTCTAAGACCCCAGATGCTATATCTTTTGATAGCCGGGCACCATTAGCTTTCTTCACTACATTTGCTTATGCACACATTTGTCTTCATTGATCGTATCAGGAAGGTGGGCACCCACTGATATTATTTTTAGTTTTTGATGTCTGATAATTGGTCCCTTCTACACCTCGTGGTCAGACAGGCTGGTGTGATTCTTCCATGTGGACTTTTATTCTCAGTCAGATGGCTGCTTGTTTAGCTTGTTTATCTTCAAGCCTTTAAGACCCAAGACACTATTTTTTTGATAGTCGGGCACCATTAGCTTTCTTCACATTCACTTATGCACACATTTTTCCTCAGCAATCGTGTCAGGAAGGTGTGCATCCTGCAATGCCAATTTATTAAATAACGTGTTCTTGGATTGAGTAAGTGCTTGAGTGGAATATTGCCTGGAATACTGTTAACAATCACCAACCAATTCTTTCATCCCAGCTAACAACTACTCAAGGAACCCTAGTGGCGCAGAAGTCAAACCCTTTGCTGCTAACCGAAAAGGTCAGCCATACAGATTTGGAAACCCTATGAGGCAGTTCTACTCTGTCCTAAAAATTTTCTGGGAGTCAGAATCTACTGGATGGTAATGGGTTTAGGTTTGGATATGTGTTCTCTGAAGATTTACAGCCTCATAAACCTGAAGAAACAGTCCTACTCTATCCAACAGAGTCTTGATGATCCAGAATCAACTTATTAGATGTGAGCTTTAGTCATTTGTTCAAAGGAGACCTGGTGCCGCTCTCAGGTAAGCAGTGAACTGTTAACTGCAAGGCCTATTGTTAAAAAACAACAACAACAACAGTGGCTTCACAGGGAAAAGATGAGGCTATCTCCTCCCATAAAGATTGACAGCCTCAGAAACTCTACATGAGTTAGCTGTGGGGCAGAATCAACTCGATGGCAGGGGTGAGAGGTTGTTTCATAGCTCACATTTTCTGGGAATTATTTCTTGAGTTTCAAATTATGCATTAGAGATTACTTTTATAATTTTCCATAGCACATATATCCTTTCATGACATTTAACAGATATTTTTAGATTATCTACTTAATTATTTAATTTTCTGTTTACTTCCTCCAGATTGCATATGGTTTTCAGTCTCTGCCTAGCTCTCAAGTCTTTCCCATCACCCTTTTCAGCATACCGATGTAGGTTCCAGCCACTTAGGCCTTCTCTTATTCCCTGGGTTACTGGGTTCCCAACCTCTTCCCCGAGCCTCTTCCTATGCTATTCTCCTTACTCTAATGCCCCCACCTCAGATTTCAGGTGCAGGGATTAAAATGATCAGCTGCAAAAGTCAGGGTCGGTGATTTGAACCCCTCAGCTGCTCCATGGGAGAAAGATCTGGCAGTCTGCTTCTGTAAAGATAAAAGCCTTGCAAATCCTATGGGGCAGTTCGACAGGGTCACTGTTAGTTGAAATCCACTCAGTAGCAATGGGGTATACTTCAAATATGAAGATAAATATCACTTCCCCAGAAAATCCACCACCATGGGGGGGAAAAAACTGTCAGAGGGTTTCTATAGAAGATAAACTCATCTTTCTCCTGTAGAACTACTGATAGGTTTGAACAGCCAACCTTGTAGTTATTAGTCCTATTCTTACTTGACAGCATCACCAGGGCTCTCTAATCCTCCAGTGGAGCACTGGTCACCATATTATAAATTTGTGTTTGTCACAGTTTAAATTACATGTTTTTTGTGAAATATTTGATTAATGCCTATGTATTCCACAAGGCTGTAAGTTTCAGTAGAACAGAGGTCTGTAGTGCAGATCATGTAAATTGATCAATTAATAAGTAAATTAATATTTGCTATGTATGCAGAAGCTTCTGTTGCAAAGGAAATATTCAACAAAAAGCAAATATTCTCAATGAAGGTTGTCATGTTATGCTTTAATCAAATATGAAAACCTTTATACAGATTAATTTCTTACCTTGGAAAGATCTAGATGTTCATAAGGGAATAATGTGAAGGACCAAAACAGTTTAAGAAAAGAAGTAAACACAACTTTCCTCTAGCTCCTTGGTGCTTCCTTCCCCCTATCATAACCTCTACCTTACAAACCAGATTAGACCAGAACATGCACATTGCTACAGATAAGAGCCCACAACACAGGGAACTCAGGATAGATACACCCCTCCAGGACAAACAGGGAGAGTAGAGATACCAGGAGAACTAGGGGAGGGTGGGGGGAGAAAGGGGGAGCTGATATCAAGGGCTCAAGTGGGAAGAGAATGTCTTCAAAATGATGATGGCAACATATGTGCAAACGTGCTTGACACACTGGATGTATGATTGTGATAAGAGATGTAAGAGCCCCAATAAAAGTATTAATTAAAAAAAAGAAAAGAAGTGAAGAAAACAAGAGGCTGGGAAATAACTGTGCTCTGTGGAGAGCTTGTCCCTAGGTAGCACATCAAATGTAAGCTGATATTTTGAATGAGGAAAGCAGATCCTGAGGGCGCAGAGAATCTCTTCAAAATGCTCCTGTGCTCTCAGACTTGATTAATCTGAAATATGGTTCATGTAAGAAATTTAGGATTAATATTGGATATTTCTCTTTATTTGTGTAGTGATAGCAAGATGGTACAGATGATGGAAACCAAGGATCAAATGTTTAAAAACTAGACCTGGAAGGCCTTGAAGGATCACATAATCGAATTCAGTAAGAGTTTGTTGCTATTGTTGTTGTTGTTATAGTCCTCACATTCTTATTGGCTTCCAGCAATGGGAGATTATCTTAGTAAGTGATACCATTTGGTCATGTGTGTATTGATACATATATTGTATATGAATAAAAATATAATTGTCCTATTTTTCAGTTACTATAGCTTGATATAGACAGATAATATAGAGTTCTATACCAGCACAAACTTTACTTCATTTTTATATGGGTGCTAAAGCAAAATGTGATCAAGAAACTAGATGGTGCCCAGTTAACAGAAAACAAAGCACCTGGGGTCTTAAAGACTTGTGTTCAAATGGGCAGATAGCTAAGTGAGGGGTTAACAAAGCCTACATGAAAGAATCACACCAATATCTGTGAACCAAAGATTACTAATGATATAATACAAATCTGAAGGAGGGAATGGTATTCGAACTTAACTGATGAAATTCTGGCTTGCAGAAGCCCATGGATGACAGTGGGAGTTCAAAATCCTTTCAGAGGAATAGACCTCCAGTGACCCGGCTATCAAACGGAAAGTTTGGAGAGATAACTATAGTCAATTAAAATGAGAACTCTGACTTGAAGGGTTAAAACTTTTTCATTTGGTCTCCCTTTTGAGACACTTTGTATTTGGCCTAGTTTTCAATATTTTTTTTCAAGTTGAGGCTAATCTCTGTTGTCTTTTGTTATTATTGGTACCGTTCTTGACTCTCTTTAATGTACCTCTTTCCGTTTTCAAGCATATGAAACCCGGGTTAGGGGAATGTATAGTCACTAGGAGAAGGGCTCTGGTGGGGGTGGCAGGGGAGCGGGGGGCGCATGTTACAGCAGGGGAGGAAGGCTGGTGATCAAGGAGTAAAGAAGGAAGAAAATGGTTTTTAAATGATTGTGGTGGTGATTGTGCAACATTGCTTGATATGACTGAATTATTGAACGGTATGATATCTGGATTATGTCCTAATGAAATGGTTTGAAAAAAAAGTGAAGGACAAATACACATGGATTACGTGAATCCCTTCTGATCATGGACCAAGGATGTGAATAGCCTTGTTAACATGCAGAAATCATGGGAAACCGGATTGGTGCAGATGCTGTCAGGTTAAAATTTACCACCCTATTACTTGATCTCCCTTATAATTCATTTATATTTTCTCTAGTTTTTATTATTTTTGATTTTTTTAATATTGAACTTATTATGCTTTACTTATTCTTGTTAGTTTTTTGCATATTTTTCTGTATATGAAATCCAAGATAGGTGAATCTATAGAGACAGTAACTGGATTAATGATTTCCTTGAGGGTGTGGCAGGGTAGGCTGGGGGGAATTGGGAGGCTAATAACAATGAGTAGAAGAGTGAAGAAAATGTTCCAAAATTGATCATGGTGATGATTTTACAACTCTTCTTGATTTGAAGGAACTATTGAATCATATGGTATTATGAATTATATGCCAAAAATCTGGTGGGATAAAAACTTTTGCTTCATTTTTGATGGGTGCATACTATTCCATTATAGTGTTAAATTTTAATTAGTTTAACCTCACCACCATTGACAGAGTATTTAGTCTTTTGTTATTTCAAACAATCAAAATGAATATAATATAGCCTTATTCTATCATTCTTTATAAATATAATTTCAGAATAAATTTTAAGGAATGGATTTGTTCTGTCCAAACATTAACTGGGGCTTCAAAAAGTTTATAAAAAAGATTTAATTATTTCTTCACTCCATTTTCCATAAATTTTTTAGGTACCTTCATATTATATATACAATACTGAACTATCAGTAATAACAAATTGATCTACAAGTGAATGCATAGGCAATATAGCAAGATGAATGGGTCTGAGTAGGTAAAGGAACTGCACTTGCAATCACATAAAGGTTTGGCAGATTATATTTCTGCATATATAATTATAAGAGCTGTCAATATATTCATGTATTTTATGTAAACTTGAACCTGGAGGCTCATGTCCATAGTCACAGGGATATCACAGTTATTTGGCAAAATGTTCTCCACAAAGAGAATGTTATACATCCTACTTTGATCTTACTGGCATCTTAAAAGTACAATTCCTGGTCTTTGCCCATCCAGAGCAAAGAAGAGGGAAGAAAGTCCCAGGCCTGCAAACAATTTGTCCAAAGACCAATAGACCACACACATGAGGCGCAGCCTCTGGAGCCCAGAAGAAGTAGGCAGAGCTCTGCTACTGCAGTCTCATTAGAGGGTCCTAAGAAGAGTAGGAGGAAAGGGTGGCACAAAACTCAGACTCATGAAAAACACCTGGGGTTTTCGGACTGAGAGAGACTAGTGAGACCCCCAAGCCGATGGCCCTCAGAAACACTTCCGGCCTATAAATGAACTCACTCCCTTGGGTCATTTTTCAGTCAAACAGGCCCAGGGGGTGAAGTGAACAGTAACACCAGATAGGTGCACACTTCTTAGAACATTTGAAATCCAAAGGACAGCCCTGGCACAGGGGTCAAGCTCCAGAGGCAGGAAGGGCTAGGAAAGGACAGGTGGAAAGAGCAAAGCCAGCAAGGATATGAGAAGAGGGTTGGTGCAGTGCGGGGGCTGCAATCCTGGCAGAAAGTGTGTATGACTATGAACAGAATTACCTTATGCCCCAGGGGAATGATTTATAGTGCTCTCTGATAAAATGATACTGACGTCCCTAACGTGAACCAGAGACATGCAGAACCATAGCTATACGAATGGATTTGAGGCTCACATTGAATTCTAGCCCTGATCAGAGAACAGCTCATTCTTTTAAAGTTTTGTTTTTATAAACTTTATTTAATGTTAATACATTTTATTTAAGGAATTTTCCATGTCTTTCATTTGTCATCCATCAGTTACTATTTAGTTCCCCTAAATCTTGTAAAAGTTCATCTTCAAGATAGTCTTTTTAAAGGAGCCTATGCTAAAATCTACAGTTGTCAAGAGACTGTCCAGTAGGCATTAATCTCAGATCTGTCATGATTCTTCTGGTTATACCGCTTTAGCCTCCATGAAGGACGCATGTCAAACATTCCGTGCCTGAAAATTCTGTAATTCCCTTGAGAGCCATCTTTGGATCTGATTCACTTGGCCTTCCTCTCCATTTCAGACAGCCTGGACACGGAGTGGGAATCCTTGCAGTCCCTAAGAAATGTGCAGATTATGCCAATAACTAAGGATCAAAACCCAGGACATATTAGATTGTTCCTACTGTCTACAAGTTTGTCTTGTAGTTCCTCACAGAGCCAACCAATGGCCGCTCGGCAAGTAAAGCAAAGCACACAGTTACTCTGTGAGGCGTTTCAACAATGTGGATCGGAAACAATTCATTCTTATGAAACAGCCTCCTCAAGACTCATCCTCATGAAGACATGGTGCTGGAGCAGAGTGTAATGAAAAAAGTCAGATGGTGCCTGGCTATCAGAAAGATTAGTGCCGGGGGACTTAACAGCTTATCTTTTAAAAAGCAGCCGTCTAAGTGGGGCATGAATGAAGTCCACAGGGAAGGAGCACACGAGCCTGTGTGATCCATGATTATAAGTAATAAAATTCAAATGTGAAGGAATGAAAAGTATCAGAGCTTAAATTGCGAGCACCTGGTTTGCAGAAGGCTGTGGATGCTAGTGGGAGCCCCAAATCCATGTGCAGGAACCCCACATGCTTAGAGCTCCAGTGAAGGCCCTCTGACCAGAGTTCAAGGGTGTGAAACGTCTTGCCATCAGACAGAGCATTGGATAGTCGATCATGGCAAATGTACATAGGTTATACAGCAATACTTCTAGACCCACTTTATAGTTGTTTCCATGTTTAATATTGTGTGCTATCTTTTTTATTGAGGGTTTGTTTTGTTTTGATTTTTCATTTTTCTTTGTTTACTTTCTATTTGCATTTTGTATGATTTTCTGCCAACCCAAATATCAGCGGAAGCACCTAATTTTACCACAAAACTGCATAAAAAATGTGCTGAAAAACTCGGCTCATCCACGAGTATATACAGTGAATACTTTGTAACTCCATGTCAAATGAATAGATGTGTGAATTAATGGATTTAAAAGATTAAGATGTAGAGATTGTAGGCTTTCTGTATTTGCCTCCCTTCTGAGGTATGTTTTACATTTCATGGTTCTAAGTCACTTATATGTAAATGGCATGTGTGAAGGAAGGCCCAGAAATGGCTCAAAATGAGTATTACTTCATAAACCTGCTGTTACTGCTAAAGATGATACCCCCTCTACCTTTACCCACACTTTAGTATTTACTTAATTCTTTCTGAGGCATGCATATCTGAAAGTAATAGAAGATTCTAGGCAAATTTACATATAAGCTCAGGTTATGCTTCTTACCATCTGTCTTTGAAAGAATACCCCCTACATTTCATATTTACATTTAAAACCACACTCCCAAAAATCTGAGCATCTCTAATGGATATCTTTATGAAAGACTCTCATGTGTAACTTTCCTGGCCTAAGTTTTCAAACTTGTAGGACACAGATTACGTGTAGAAGTGTTGGTGATATAATAACTTAAGAAGTAGGCCATTAACCTCAAGGTCAGCAGTTCGAAAGCACCAGCTATGCTGAGGGAGAAAGATGAGGTTTTCTACTATGGCCAAAATTACAGTCTTGGAAACCCACAGGACAGGCCTACCCTGTTATATAGGGTCACTAAGGGTCAGAATTAACATGATGGGTGTGAGTTTGGTTTTGGATTCTGTGCAAGATCATTTGAAAAGGAATTAATGAACAGAGAGAAGATTCCAAATCTACCTTACTTTAAGGAACAGTGAATCTGGGCAACTGCCGAAAACTGTGATTTTTGAGCGACATTGTCTATTTGACTTGAAATTAACTCAAACATGTTGTGAATAGGTAGAACAGAGAAAAAGACTTATCTGAGTCTTAAAGCTATCATCAAAAGAGCATCCAACCTCCAAAGAATAGTAAGATAGACTTCCTTCTTTACATACATAACATCAAGGTATACTTCATAATTAGCTTCATATTTCAACACTGTCTTTAATAACTTTTTCAATCCAATTTCACTGGGAACAATTTGAGTTTGACTGGGTGGTAAGGTAACATTTGCTGGGCAAGGCCTATGTGTGGTTTTCTCTGGGCTCTATCTCCTTTTTTAGGCAGACAATTCTCCTAAATAAACATAGGTACACCTTGTAAAGCAATTCTTTCTGCCTCTGCCTAGTAAATGTTGTTGAAATTTTGTGCTTTCTACCACTGTAGATTTCTTGTGAAAATCGCTCTCTACTGGTCCTCTTCCCCCAATTTGAGGGTGTAAATCTGCAACTTCCCACTCCAGCCTCTAGATGGCAAATGTGAACAGTAAGCAAAAATGCGGCCCTGGTTTCAGGAACACCTCCCTCCTGCCTGCCGCCCCCCCCCCCTGCCCGCCAGAAGTATTCAAATCATTGTAGGATTCAGGCTACATGGAATAACTTGGAAAAGGACATCAATAATGGTTGCACAACACAAAAAGTATAATCAATGGCACCAAATTATGCATGTACAAGTTGTTGAGTAGTAGAATATTTTGTGCATATTTTATCCATACTAAAAAAAATAAAAATTACCCTAATAACAATGGGTACAAGGAAGAAGAAAATGTTCAGAAATTGATTGTGGTAATGACTGAACAGCTCTTCTTGATGTGATTCAACTACTGAATTGTATGATATGTGGATTAAGTGCCAATAAAAGTGCTTACAAAAAATAATTGCGTGCGCGCACGCAAACAAGAATTGAAATACAGCTTGGTTTGTTTTTAAGACATAATGCAACCACTCTGCCGGTGGCATAAGGGATGGATTGAAAAATATCCCAATGTAAACTTGATGATGATATGTCTGTGTCAATGGATCAATATATTCTTCACAAGCTTGCATGCATGTTTCTCCATTTGAAAAATATCCCATTTCAATGGCAAAGCAAATTATTAGTAGTTCCGACAAAAATCTGCATATTTGATCCTGGGTAATGAAGTTTCTTTTGTATTTAGTTCCACTTTCATATTGCGGAAGTACTTGTTAGTTATGAAATGGACTCTTGGGATTACACATCTATCAGAAGTCCTTAGCTGGATGGATACTTTCCTTGAGCATAACAAGTGTGCATATACGTCTTCATCCTATGAAGTCCACACTCATAGTATAATTCCATGCTTGTAGGACTATCCTAAGCAATTGTTGCCAAATACGGGGAGAGGGGGGCGGTATTTTACAAACTGACCTTTAAAATATTAGAATATCTGAACATTAGAAATAACTGAAATGTCCAATCGTAGAAGCAAGAATAAAAGAGCATGGATATTTTCATGTGATGGAGTATTATGTTCCTGTTTAAAATCATTCTCATTTAGATTATGTAAAATAATAACCATAGTCATATAGTGTCAGGAGTTAGCAAAATTGAAAGTGGTATGTCTGCTATATAGACACAATCCAGGACTGGTGATTCCATAGAGACAGTAACTGGATTAATGGTTTCTTGGGGGTGTTGCAGGGCAGGTTGAGGTGAAATAGGGAGCTAATTTATAACGAGTACATGAAAGAAGCAAATGTTCTAAAATTGATGAGGGTGATGATTGTACAACTCTTCTTGACATGACTGAGCTAATGAATGGTATGATATGTGAATTCTATACCAATAAAACTGTTTAAACAAACAAAAAAATGAGTTAACTCCAGAGGGCAATTCTTCTCTGTCCTCTAGGGTCACTATGAGTTAGCATCAATGAGATGACAGAAAGATTTTTTGGTATGGGGGCTGTGCAATGTAAACAGAGACTGTAAGTTGGACACTGCAAAATTAGAACATAACGAGAGAGTGGGGCATAAAAAAGAAAATCGAAAAGGCACCAGATATATGGTATGAGGACAAGGTAGAGTGTCAAAAATGTATGACATCCCAGAAAATATTTTGAAGATCTAAATTTTTTCTTCTTAAAATTATGCTGTAAACCTTTCAGAACATATATTTTAGATAGAACTCAATGGCTAGTTCCTGTTAAATATCTCAGAGGTGAGGTTGACGTAAAACTTTATAAGAAAAAAATCTAAATTTTCTTTTAAGAGTTTCTGTGCACATGGGGAAGAATTTTTGTCATTTTATAACAAGACTTGAACATTTTAATTTTAATAAAGTAGCTTGAGTTTGGGTTTCAGAATATTTGAATCTCCATGTACTGTACCAAGCTCACTATCACTATAGGCCAGAGCCGAACTGTATGGGTTTCTGAGGCTGGAAATCTTTATGGGAATAGAAAGTCTCATCTTTCTCTTGCAGAGAGGCTGGTGGGCTCGAATAACTGACCTTGTGATTAGCAGTCAAACACATAACCCACTTCACCATCAAGGCTCCTTATTTATTATACAGTAACTCTTATTTCCGGCCCCCATTTAAGACAACAAATTGGAACTTCCTGCTATTCAGTTCTTAATAAAAATGAAGTGATGTGGAGAAAATTCCAAGTTCATGGAATTTGCACTGTTCAAATATATCTTTGGGTCAAAGGACACCATGTGACGTATAAGTTTACCTAAGTGTGTAACACAACACAAACTCCTTTAAATAGAGTGGGCTGGTACTTCCTCTAGCTCAGTCTACCAATCACTGCATGGATATAGCTTCATTTTTCATGGGTGAGCAGAGTGAAGAGTGGTCTATGGCATAGGTTCTGGTGTCATATTTGGAATCAGCAGGTTGAATATTTCTAGAAACAGGCCTAGCGGTGTTGGCCAGCATATGAGACCAAACAGACAAAAATGACCCCAAAGTAAAAATGTAGAGTACTGGAAGTGCTACAACCACAACAGGAAGAATGAGAAGGACAACACACAGTGAGAAAATTGAATCAATATCACTAATAATGAGTATAATTGATTATTGTGTGAGCTCTTACTTGAAACACAATAAAATAGCATTTATAAAAATGCCTGGTAGTGGGATTCTGGAGTTGTTTTTTAGTGAAGGAAGATGCTAATGTACAACTAAGCAAATAAATACATAATTTGAAAGGGGGGAAAGGGCTACTTCTTTGTATTTTTAAAAAACATTTATTCACCAAGGTACACAGATAAAACAAAAGTATTTTAATCAATTTCAGCCACCTTCCTCATTCATTACCTAGTTCAGGTTTAAGAATTTATTCAGAAGAGTTACACTAGCATAACTACTTTTCCTTTGAGTTCTTTAAATAGACATTTCCTTGATTTTTTTTAAAGATGCTCTTAAAGTCTTCTTAACAGGCACCTTAATAAGACATAAAAATGCAAAAGCACTCTGTAAACTGAATATTCTATCCAAAACTTTTTTTTATTGTGTTTGCTCACTGTCATTGAGTTAATGCTGGCTCCTAGTGACACCCCAGGGATTTCCCAGACTGTATCTGTTTACTGAAGTAGAAAGCCCAGTCTTTTTCAGGTGGAGATGCTGGTGGCTTCTAACGGCCGACCATGTGAGTCACATCCCAACGCATAGCCACTACACCACCAGGGCTCCATTTAGGTGCCATCAAATCATTCTTACAGTGACCCTATGAACAACAGAACAAAACACTGCCTAGTCCTATACCATCCTCACAATCATCCAATCCTATGTTGAGCCTATTGTTGAAGCCTGTGTGTTCATGAAAAACCTAATCGTAACTCAACTAATTTGACCACAAAGTCAGATTTGCACCTATGTGTAGCTGCCTGCTGTGTTCATTTATCCCATCTCCTGAATGATCATAGAGTCCCTGTGAGTATGAGTCCACTCAGTGGCTGTGTTATTGGTTTGGGAGTAAATACTTGCTATCTTTCTTATGGAAACATAGATTTGATTATGTGGAGTGACATTTTATAAAATATACATACCCATTGTCTGAGTACCAAAATTTCTGTGATGCTGGATACTATGTGACCAGGATTTCAAAGACTGACAGGGTCACCCAAGATGAACAGGGTTCAGCAGACTTTCCAGAATAAGAACAGAGAACAAGAAGGGCAAGACTGATTAGTTCTGGTAATTAGCCACTGATTAGCAGCAGAACATTGTCCAAAATAGTGCCAGAAAATGAGCCCTCCAAGTTGGAAGGTGTGTTAGTCTCGGTAGACTAGAGAAACAAATCCGCAGAAACTCATATGTACGTAAGAGAGTTTTATATAAAGAGTAAGTGTTCATTAAGAAAGCATCCCAACCCAGGCCTGTCCAAGCCCATAAGTCCAACATTAGCCCATATGTCCAACATCGATATACAAATACAACCTCCAACTTACAAAACACACACAATAACATCAACTGCAGGAGGAAAGCCAAATCAGTGAGCAGGTAAGCATCTCAGTACTGGCAGGAGTTTCCAAACAGCTTCTCCAGCATCCAAGACTGCATCGGGGTAGATCCATGTAGCTTCTCCTCAGGGATGTCTTGCAGGATGTGAGCCTTGCCAACTGAGGCAGAGAACTGGCTAAGGCAGCTGCACACTGGTCTGACCATCAGGGAGCAAGAGATCAAAAATCAAGGCTCGCCGAGCCATTTATCACTCTGCCCTTCAATTGAACTGCCCTTCAATTAATCCCACATGTGTTCATTGGCCGGGTTGTCACAACAAACCCAGATATCACAGAAGACATTGAAAATACAAATGAGACAGAGCTTCTTTCCCAAAGTAGAGTCAAACATAATGATGTGAATAGAGTAAAATTTTCAAGACCTTCTTTTTCTGATGGGACACCACTCAAAATGACCAGAAGCAACTGCAAACATCAATTAATAATGAGAATTTTGTAATACAAATTATTAATACAGAAAATTGGAAATCATAAAAATGAAATTGAACGCATAAAGATAAGTATCCTAAATATTAATAAGCTGGCCTATACTGACATTGGCCATTTTGAAAAAAGTAGTCATATCTTTAGTATGCTTAGAGTGACCAATTGAAGAAGAATGGCATTGAATTCATCATCAAAAAGAGCATTTGAAGATATCTTGCAGTCCAGTGCTATCTGTTATAGGATAATATCTACATGCATACAAGGAAATAAATCCAGCTAATAAAACATTATTCAAATTTATGAACCAATCACTAAAGCTAGTGATGAAGAAATTTAATAGTTCTACCAACTGCTTTAGTCTGGGATTGATCAAATATGTAATCACAACATGGTGACAAAAAGAAAGACAGACCATGCTGATAAATTATTGATGATGATAATACAAAACTTTGAAACAAAGAGGAAGGATCAGAAGTTGGAAATTTTTGCCTTGGTGATAGAAACCAACCTGGAGATCATATGATAGAAATTTGCAAGACCGAAGACTTCCTCACTGAAAATACCCTTTTATAGCATCATAAATGGCAACTTGAAATTCACCCAATGAAATACAGAAGAATCACATTGACAACACCTCTGGGAAGAAAGGATGGAGAAATTCAATGTCAGCAGATAAAATGAGGCCAGGGGCTGATGGTAGAACAGATTATCAATTGCCCATATGTAAATTGAAGTTGAAGAAAATTGAAGCAAATCCACGAGAGCCAAAATTACACTTTGAGTATATCCCACCTGAATTTCGAGAGCATCTTCTAGAAGAAATTTGCTACACTGAGGACTAATGACAGAAGACATGATGAGCTGCTGGATAACATCAAAAACACTATATATTGACATAGAGCTGCCATAAATTCAAGCTTAATGCAGAAGAGGTCTTAAAACAAGGGATATAAGGACTGGTGTCAGATGGATATTGGCTGAAAGCAGAGAAAAACAGAAAGATAGCTGCTTCTATTTTATTGATCGTGCAAAGGTATTTGGCTGTGGATTATAAAAATGAGGCTGAGGAGAATCCAGAACACCCAATTGTGCTCATACAGATCCTGCACATGACCAAAAGGCAGTGGTTCAAACAAAAAAAAGGGATTATTTTAAAATATGTAAAATCAGAAAAGGTGTGTATCTTTCCACAGCATTTATTCCACTTCTACGCTGAGCAGATAATATGAAAACCTGGATGGCCCGGGATACTCTTACTGGGCCACCGGGCAGGAACTCTTGATGTGTTCTCCTGGTTGTTGGAGAGCACCGTGTGCTCAATCTTGCACAGGATGCTTCCATATTTAATTAGTCCCCTTGAACTCTCCAACTCTTACTTGAGTTATTATTGCTCAAGTCACAGCATATGCGGATCAGCAATTAAGCTGTTATGCACTAGCTTATGCAATTCATGCTGAATCCATACTTCCACTGACGTACTTTGGACATGTTATTCAGAGGGTTGCTATTAATCCCTGGTAAAAGACACCACACTTGGTAGAGTAAAGGGTAAGCAAAAAGGAGGAAGACCCTAAATGAAAGTGATTGACACAGCGGTTGCAACAATGGGTTCAAACATACCAACAGTTGTGAAGATGACACAGAACCTGGCAGGTTTTCATTATGTTGTACATACGGTCAACCATGAGTTGGAACCTACTTAATGGCGCATAACACCAATATGCACTGATTTAAGCAAATTGGGAAATTCCCAATAATTTTCATATTTTATTGCTATTAACTTTAGCAAACAAGATTGTGTCATCTGCGTGTTACAGGTTATTAATGAGCCTTCCTGTCATTGGGAAATTTGATGATGATAATAGTGCCATTGACATATACCCAGGGGGGTGACTGACAATGCTCTACTTTTTTTTATATGGTATTTTGCTTTCCTGCTTGTAGCTTGCGTTTTGCAATGTTGTTTGTGTGTTTCCTTTTTCTTTGTGTGTGTGTGTGTGTGTGTGTGTGTGTGTGTGTGTTCTGATTGTTTGATTGCTGATTGGCTTATGGCTGCTATTGATGGAGGTGTTATAGGGTTTCTGTCATCAAACAAGTAAGATCTTGCTGTCAGGCAGAGACCATTGCAATCTTGAATATGCTGAATTGAACTCAATACTTGGCCAGATGATCTCCCTATAGACCCAACTTGAGCTGGTTCTTTGTGTAAGTATCTCTTATCATGACAGAAATTTCTTCCCTGGTTTTTGGAATGTTGATGAGGATCTTTTCTTGCTTGCTCATTATTTGTATTTTAGCCTTTATATTATTATTATTATTATTTTATCCATACCACCTTATTTCAAATTTGGTTTTTATTGTTTCGATTGGGTTTCCCAGTTTGTGACCCACAAGAGGAGTGGATACATAATGATAATAAGGGATATAGGGGTTGAAAGGGGATGTAGAGGTGGGAGTGGGTGATAGGGAGGGAAGGGGGATTTCAGGAGTGGGAAATGTTGACGGGATGGGGGAGGGTGTATTGAAGTACTGAAGTGTATGCTTTGTAAATATGTGCCAATAAAACCATTTAAAAATGATCCTCCGTTCAATCTGAATTCTATGATTTGGTTTGTTGTTGTTGTTTTTTCACATAGTCCAGCTTCTCTATATATTTGTGTGGCATATAGTTTGAAATAAGTATGGTGAAAGGATACAAGCACAATACACTCCTTTCCTGATTTGAAATGATGTCATATCTCCTAGTTCTATTTAAATGACTAATTTTCAATCTGTGTACAGTTCCTGTATGAGCATAAGTAAATGTATTGGAATTCATGTTCCTAGCAATATCCATAGTTTGTTATTACTCAAATAGTTGGATGCCTTTGTAGAGTCTTTCATGCCATATTATATCAAAATGACTTAAAGCAAATTACAAAAAATAATGTAAGTCCAATGGTTTCCTTTCTGCAAATATTTCTATTCTCTTCTTTAACTATGATATATGATAACCTTGGTTGTTCATTTATTCATGAATTTATTCATTTACTTATTTATGAATTCCCTCATTAATTATTTAGCAAGTATTTATTGAGCGGTTATTATGTACTGGGCATTCTGCTATGTGTTAAAGAGAATACAAATATAACCAGGCACAATCAGGGTCAAGCTCACAGTAGAGATTGAGATGTATGATGTGCCAAATTCTATAAAGAAAGAGTCAGGAAAGTTTTCTCAGTAAAGATGACCTTTCCTTTGGTTATTCAAAAATATAAAGGTGTTTAACAGGTGGGTTAGGAGGGAAAGAAAGGAATTGATTGTGTAAAATTAGCCGATAGGGGCATGGCAAACTCAAAGAATTAATGCTCTGTTGGGTTTGACTACAAGCTAAATGAAATGAAGTAAGATCCAAAAGGAATTAGGGTCAAATCATGATGTCCATTTTTGTGACATTTAAATTTTCTTAAATTATTTCTTCCTCAATTAAGTGTATTATAATCATAACTGGTTATATGAATCACCTAGCACTTATAGAAAATAGATATCTATGATCCATGCCAGAAAATAATGCTCTGCTAAGCTTTTGGTGACCTCAGTCCATACCTCACAATTTATAGAAAAAATAATTTAAAATGGCCTGTAAATAAAAATTTAAAGTATAAACCCTAAAATTTTTAAAGCAACTCTAACAGGAAATTTTTTATGACCTCAGGTTAGACAGAGGTTTTAAATAATATAGCAAAACATGATCCTATTTTTAAAAAAGCAATTAGTCTTTGTCAAAATTAAAACCTTTAGTTCAGCAAAAATATACAGAATGAAAATACAACCAATAATGGAAATTGTTTTTAAATTATACACCTTAAAAGTGCACAAAGGGATTAGAAATGCAACACAAAGAAAAAACAAATTAACTTAAAAAGTACAGCTATGTTGAAACCCATTTGACCAAAGGAGCTATGCAGATTGGGAAAAATCTGATGACATAATATTAAACATAATTAACTACCATGCCATGCACATTAAAACCAAAATACTATATCACTATACACTTATCAGAATGGCAAAAACAAACAACTAAAAATATCAACTGCTTCTAAGGACACAGCCCAACTGTAAGGCTTGCATTGCTGGTGGAAATATAACATGGCATAACTACCCTGCAAACAATTTGGAACTTGTTTGTAAATGGAAATGGAAAACTACACTCACTATATGACCCAGAACTCTCACTCCAAGGTATTTACCATAGAAACCAAACATTTTGTTAATATAAAAATTTGTAAATAAACGTGAATTGAAATTCATCATCACTCTGGATAGATCCAAATGTTCCTTAATAAATAAATGGAATGCATGGCAGTAGTGATTAAATATGAACTCTCAATAGATGGAACAACATGGATCAATCTCTAATATGCTGAAGCCAGAAGGATTGGGTTGCTAACGATTAACCACAGCTCAGTGGTTCAAACCCAATAGCCTTTCCATGGGAGAAGGATGAAGCTGTCTGCTCCCTTGGATGCATACAGACTTGGTCCGAACTGGCTCCGCTCCGTGGTAGTGGGTTCAGGTTTTGATTTCTTGATAAATACAGCAACATGAGTGAAGCTCAGATATGCTGAGTGAGAGGAGCCAGTTCTAAAGGCAATAAACGTGTATAGTTCTACTTTTGTGACATTTGGAAAGAGCCGCAACTATACGGAGTGGTCATAAGGAGCGGCACCTGGGCGAAGGCGTCAATGACGAATGATTAGGATGACAGAGTTTTCGGGGTAGAGGACTTTCTTGGGTCCGCATGGCTGGGAGGGATACAAGAATGAATTTCTGTGCTGAAACTCACAACTGCTCACTCAGTGTCTCTACCGAAGGTTAATTCTGAAAAAAATTTTAAAAACACCAAATTGTAACTGATATATGAAGCATATACCCCAAACCAATCCCACTGCCCTTGAGTCAATTCCAATTCATAGCAACTTCATATAGGATTTCTGAGATTGTAAATTCTTATAGATACAGATAACCTCAATTTTCTCCCTGAGAACTGCTTGGGAGGAGGGAGGGGTAGAGTGAATTGTAGACTTTGTGGTTAGCAGTTAAATGCTCACCCGACTGTGCACCAGGGCTCCTTGAATATAGGATGATATAATTCAATGAATTTGCATGCAATTTACAGTATAAACTATTGTCCCCTAACCAAAGAACCGAATTCACTGCCATAGAATTGATGTCAGCTCCTATTGACCCTATATTACCGGGTAGAATTGCCCCTGTAGGTTTCTGAGGCTGTAGCACTTTATAAGAGTAGGAGGCCCCACCTTTCTCCAGCAGAATGGCTGGTGCTTTGGAACTGCTGACCTTGTGGATCACAACCCAATGCATAAGCTCTATTCTCCCCAGCCTCCTTTACAATTATCTCCATAAAGCGATTACTATTCCCAGTGTATTGACATATTGGCTTTTAATTATGTAAACAGTATATTTGGATAATTGTATATCATCACATGGGAAGTCGGTCAGATTTTATCTCTATTTTTGTGTTTGCTTGGTCAGATGTCTCAAATGAGAAGCTGAAGACCTGTCTCGATATTTGAGAGCAGGGCTTTCACAGACAGTTAGGCCCTACTTGGAAACAAATATGGTAATATAAAGCCTCACAGATATAAATCAAACAAATAGAAACTTATAGTTAATGGAATTACTTCGTTATCATAAACTGCTTTAAAAAGCACAAGAAATGGTTGGAGATGTTCCAGAATGGGGAGGCTTCCTAGATTTAAAGAAATGATCCTCAAGGAAAAATGCCTGAAAAGGGTAATATAGATGAGGGACAGTTTTCCTAGGGGGACATACCTTTGTTTTAGTTTAAAGTTTCAAGTAAATACAAATGCAAACATGAGATTTTCTACATGAGTTCTGTGGTATGTCATATTAAGATTTTTATCTGTAATGTGGAACAGTAATAAAGTAACAAAGATTAGTCCAATGGCACTACAAAATCTGGAGTACGTCTTCAGTATTCTAGTTATTTGATTACATAAATGTTTGTCAGTGTTCCATAACCTAACATAATGAGACTCAAACATTAGTGACTAACTATGATAGTTAAGGTTTGGTGTCATCTTGGCTGGGCCAGGATTTTAGGATTTTTAGTGGTTAGGGCCCAGTTAGAATCTGATCTAATGCACAGTAATCACTTCCAAAATGGGATCAGCTATGAGCAGCCAATCAGTTATAAGAAAAATAGGGTGGGATGTAATATAAATGGACACTGTGTAAAAACTTACTTGCTTTTTTCTTGGTCTGGATCCTGCCTGTGGACTTGAGCCAATGGCCTTTCATAGCACCTACTGATTCTGGGAGTCATCAGCATCCTGCCATCTGACCTGCAGACCTTGAATTCATTTACCTCTGCAGTGCAAACGTGACCTGCTGCCTTCGGAATCATTTGCTTCTGTCAATCTTGGGTTCATCATCCCTCATAGTCAGGAGAACCCTCCAGCCTAATATCTTACCCTTGGACTTGGAATTCACATGCTTCTACAATTGTTTGGGCTATTTCTTGATAAGCGTTTACACACACATATATATATATGTATATTGTACATATACTGTATATACTCAAGTATAAGTCAACCCGAATATCAGCTGAGGCACCTATGTAATTTTACCACTAAAACTGCATTTTAAATGTGCTGAAAAACTCAGCTTATACATGAGTATATGCGGTATATATGTCATCTATATTATCTATACAAATTGGTGAGAAAAAATATATGCATATGTCACCAATTTTGCTCCTCTAGAGAATCCAACCTAAACTCGCTGCCATCAAATCCATTCTGACTCATAACAACCCTACAGGACAAGGTAGAACTGCCTTTGTGGGTTTCCTTTTTAAAGGAGTAGAAAGCCAAATCTTTCTCCCATGGAGCCCTTAGTGGCTTCCAACTGCTGACCTTGTGGTCAGCAGCCCAAAATGCAACCATCACACCAGGGTTCCTAACCCAGCCTAAGATAACAACCAAATAGGAGGAATTGTTCAGAAGGCTTGTATAGTGACTGCACCATGCAGAGTCCTAGGCTCTGTCCACATAGATGCTGCTTTTGCAATTCTACTGTAGGATCCAGGATTGACACATACAGATCTACCTGCTTCCCTAAGACTCTAATGGAGGTCATGTGGTGTCATCAGCACACCACACATTGAAAATCATACATTTGAGACTAATTGCTCACTTGATAAGATTACTATTTATAGCATATATTTACAGGTTTTCTTTAATGAACAAACTTTCTCATAAATGTTTTAATCATTTTATTTATTGTGCTACATATAAATGCTCATACTATTCCTCAAAAAAGATCTGATTCAATACAAATTACAAGGTGTGTGTGTGTGTGTGTGTGTGTGTGTGTGTGTGTGTGTGTGTGTGAATTGAGGTGACATGTGCCTTGTAGTCCTTAGCAAGGTATAAACTGCCTAATTGTGACATCTTGTTGATATAATTATCCCACTCTGGACATTTAACTTGTGCTGTAGCATTATCTCTGGAATGTAGTTTCTGCAATTACTGCTTTCTACTAATATAACTTCCTATTGCAATAAACTGATTTAATTAGTTATTATGATTTAATAAAAGAACAATAACCCACGAGTAAGGACACATCAATTTTATCTTAGTAATTTGCTGTGAGAATTCATTGAAGTCATACGTTTCAATAGAGCTACACGTTGGATAAGATCATTTCTGATGTACCTGTCTTGTCCAAAATTCTGATCCTTGGTTTGTTCTAGAAAAAGTTAAACTGTATTTAAAGATTTTTTCAAAGATACTTTAAAAAAAACATAAGAATCAAAAAGAATACTCTATATTAAGGAAACTATTCTCTTTTAAATCTCTGAAATTATAATCTACAGTCAGAAATAGGCAAAGGAAAATAAAGATGCAAATCTTATAGAATTTTACATTATGACTAGTAACTAGCTACATCAAAAATTCCCATTTTCCTCATCTTATACACTTACTTTTGGCCATAACAAATCTTTTGTTAAATCAACCAAGTGAGAAATAGTGCTATATTGGTATTTGTATAAACCTGCCCCAAGGCTGAACTATTTATTAATTTTCTTTACAATAAATAATGAGAACTCTTTTTGTTGTCAACAAAGCATTTATGAAAACACAGAAGTTGAGATTTGGGTTTAGAGTTATCAATTATGGCTCAAGAAAATTCTTTTTTAAGGTTTTAAAGTTTTGTAGATTGCTCCCTGAAGATGATGTTTTCCAAGGCAAATATTGCTAGTACCCGGCTGTGCTATAGAAACCAATCACAATTTTTTTGAATGTTTACCTTCACAACTAACATTGTTTAAAATTCTGGTCATTACATATAATGATCACATAGCTGGAAAAGGTCCAAAGGAGGCCCCTAAGATGAGAGGGTATTCAAAGACTAAATCAAAATTATCTCTTATACGTTGATGAATAAGAATAAATAAATGCCTACATCAAAACACATAAAATGATGAGATTTTTTAAACCTGGGAAACAATTCTAGAAGCATGGAAGAAACAACCAATGTTATATGCCAGAGTGAAAATTCTGACTCATAGTGACCCTATGTACAACAGAAGAAAACACTGTCCAGTCTTGCTATGTTTGAGCCCACTGTTGAAATCATTGTGTCAATCCTTTACACTTTTTTGGTTGACCCTCCCCTTTGCCAATCATGATATCCTTCTCCAGTTACTGTAGACTCTTGATAACCTATCCAAAGTATGTGAGAAGGTTCAACCCCCTTACTATTTTTTAAAACGTTTTATTAGGGGCTCATACAACCCTTATCACAATTCATACATGCATCACTGGTATAAAGGTCATCTGTACATTCATTGCCCTCATCATTCTCAAAACATTTGCTCTCCACTTAAGCCCTTGGCATCAAGTCCTCTTTTTTCCCCTCCCTACCCGCTCCCCTCTCCCTCATGAGCCCTTGATAATTTATTAATTATTATTTTGTCATATCTTGCCCTGTCCGATGTATTCTTTCACCCCCTTTTTTGTTGTTTGTCCCCCAGGGAGGAGGTCACATGTAGATCCTTGTAATCAGTTCGCTCTTTCCAACCCACTCTCCTTCTACCCTCCCAGTATCGCCGCTCACACTCCTGGACCTGAAGGTATCATCCTTCCTGGATTCCCTGTGTTTCCAGTTCCTATCTGTACCAGTATACATCCTCTGGTCTAGCCAGACTTGCAAGGTAGAACTTGGATCATGATAGTGTGGGGTGGGGGTGGGGGGTGGAGGCATTTAGGAACTAGAGAAAAGTTGCATTTTTCATTGGTGCTATATCGCACCTTGACTGATTCATCTCCTCCCCTAGACCCCTCTGCAAGGGGATCTCCAGTGGCCAACAAATGGGCTTTGGGTCTCCACTCAGCACTTCCCCATTCATTCACTATGGTAAGGATTTTTTTTGTTCTGATGATGCCTGATACCTGATACCTTCAACACCTCGTGAATGCACAGGCTGGTGTGCTTCTTCCATGTGGGCTTTGTTGCTTATGAGCTAGATGAGCACTTGTTTACCTTCAAACCTTTAAAACCCCAGATGCTATCCCTTTTGATAGTCGGGCACCAACAGCTTTATTCGCCACATTTGTTTTTGCACCCATTTGTCTTCAGCGATAGTATCATGGAGGTGTGCACACAATGATATAATTTTTTGTTATTTGATGTCTGATAACTGATCCCTTTGGAACCTTGTGATCACACAGGCTCTTGTGTTCTTCCATGTGGTTGCTTCTGAGCTAGATAGCCACTTATTTATCTTCAAGCTTTTAAGACCTCAGATGCTATATCTTTTGATAGCTGGGCACCATCAGCTTTCTTCACCACATTTGCTTATTCACCCGCTTTGTCTTCAGCGGTTGTGTTGGGAGAGTGAGCATCATAGAATGCTAATTTAATAGAAGAACATATTCTTGCATTGAGGGAGTACTTGAGTGGAGGCCCAATGTTCTTCTGCTACCTTAATACTAAACCTATAAATATAGGCACAAAAATCTAGTTCACCATTGTCATATATAAACATATTTGCATATGTACATGTCTTTGTCTAGACATCTATAAATGTCCCTTGCCTCCCACTCTTTCCTCTATTTCCTTTTACTTTTCTCCTGTCCCACTACCATGCTCTGTCCCTACCTGAGTAAAAGCAATACCTTTTACTTACATTACCCTTGATCATGCACTACCATGCCTCCCACACCCTCCTCACCACCAATTTGGATCACTTGTTGTTCCCTTGTGCCTGGGTGTGTTAACACCTCTTCTTTCCCCCCACCTTCCCCTAACCCATTCTTCCCTGGAACTATTGGTCCAGTTGTTTTCCCTCCAGATAGTTCACCTAGCCTATCTTATTTAGATAGACCTGCAGAGATAATAACATGCACAAAAACAAGACAGAGCAAAACCAAGCCACAATACACAACAAAACAATAACAGCAAACCACTGACAAAGAATAAAACAAAACACCAGAAGAAAGAAAACCTTGTAGTTAGTGCAAGGCTCATTTTTTTGGCCTTTAGAAGTGTTTTCCTGTCCCAAAGTTCACCTTCAGAATTTTCTGGGGACCTTGCCGCTCCATTCCCTTGCTGTTCCACTGCACTCCCCCAGTGCTTTGCCTCGGTGTGGTGGGATCAGGTTGGGCGCAATTCCCACACTGTGTCTCAGGTGCTGTCCCTCACAGGGCCATGGGTCAGTGAGGGGCGTCATGTCTCATAGTGGAGCTGGCCATGTGGTCCTCTCTGTGGATTGACTGCTCTAATTGGGGTCATTGTTCTCAAGGCCTGGTGGCCAGCATGTGATCCACTCTCTCTTACTCCCCCTTCATCTGCTCCCATGTGCTCCGATCAGATATGTCCCTCTTCTGAGGATGCAGATTCAATGCCATCCTTTGAAATAAATTCTTCTGGGGGGAGGGGCAGGTGATCACTTAGTATTTAGGACTGGGGCCAGGCCCCAGACCTCTCCACTGGTTCCCTACTCCACACCGGAATGTTGTATTCACACCTTGGGGCACTGGGTTGAAGTCTGGTCCCTCTTTCCCTGTGGAGATATAAACATTACCTTCCCCTTGGGTGGGTTAGCGCCCCATGCCCTCGTTACCCATTTCTTCCTTAATTTTCATCCTTTTTTTTCCTTTCCCCACCTCCTCCCCAGTTGTCTACCATGTGCATCCCTGCATTTGATCTGGTCCCTGCTATACTACACGGTCCTCAACCCAAGAATGTTTGTATACAGTAGCTTTTTCCCTATTCCCCTTTTGCATTTCTTAATGCTTGCCTCAGCGGACTTATTGGAATCCAGAACTGTCCCACGAGTCTCCCAGACTGCAAATCCTTATGGGAGTAGAAATCCTCATTTTTCTCATTCAGAGAAGTTGGTGGTTTCAATCTACTGACCTCGTGATTAGAAGCCTAACACATAACCCACTATAGGGTCACGAGGAGTGTGTAGTTACATAATTTCATGTTAAATTGAAGAAATAAAAGTGTAAGGGTGTAGTCTAACCTTTCAGTCAGATCACAGCCTGATGGTGCCTCCATGTGGGCATGACCTTCTCATAAGGAGGGTTCTGGGAAGACCTCCTCCTCTGTACCTTCACTTCCGTGTTGATGAGCCACCGAGAGACCTGTCATAGCCATGGAGGTGTGTCTACCACCATTAGTTCAGCAAGACATTGCACCCACTTACCTGTGATCTTTCTGCATTTTGCATCATTGCATGTGGATGCATGACTCTGAGGAGTGACTTATGGACAAGTATCAGACTTATGGACTTGAGTTGATCTGGGCTGGGCTGTTTCTCAATATATAGTTAGTTCTCGATATAAACCTCTTTCTTATATATACACGAATGTCTCTGGATTTGCTTCCCTGGTGAAACCAGCATAGCACAATGAGTCAGAATCAACTTGCTTGCAGTTAGTGAGAAATTGTACTCTAGGATCATAAAGCCCAGGTAGATTTAGCAAATTGTTTGATATCATGAAATAGCACACACACAAAACTAGATTTAGCTCAGAAATACTGTTTCTAGTGAATGGGTGTTTAAGTTCTATATATTTTATATTCTTAAAAACAATAACTGTTATGTTATCCATTATGTATCTATTCACTTGTGGTAGTTGTATGATTTTATGTCAACTTAAATATGTATGAAAGTGTAGGGGTGAAATCAAACCTGGCATTCCCGTCACAGCCTGATGATGCCTTCTTGGGATGGGAGAGTGTCTTCTTATAAAGAAAAACTAGGATTCTCTCTGTCTTTCCCTCTACCTTCCTTATTTCTGGGACTTGCCTGTCTTGGAGGAGGTGGAGAGGGGCTCCATATGAGCCAACCCACCCTAAGAGCTTTCAGCACCCTGCCATGCTTCCACTGACCTTGAATTTATTCCTACTTGCCTGTGATATTCCTACCTCCTGTTTCATCTTTTAAAGTCAAGTTGATTTTATATATACCCACCATTTGTGTTGTTGCAAAAAAGGTTTTGCTCTGAAACAATCATTGGGCTTGAAATTCTATCATGTGAGCTCTAGCTTTGTTTCTATGACCAAGAGCATATTTTCCAACTACTATTCCTACCTCTTTCTTCCTAACTTTTGCATTCCAATGGTCATAATTATCAATGCATCTTGATTGCATGGTTGATCGATTTCAGACTGGAAACATGGGTAGAATTCTTTAATTTATTTATTAGTGATAGAGGTTGGTGCATAAATTTTAATAATAGTTGTATTGATTGAATTGCCTCGAAGGTTAATAGATATAATTCTATCACAGACAGAATATTATGTGAAATTATTCTATCACAAAGGAAAAATATTGTATGGGGCCACTCTTATAAAAAGTCACAAAAAATGTTTTCACACAAAAGAACACGAGAGAAAAAGAGGCTGGAGAAATCCTGGACAAGAGAAAAGACAGGCATTGACTTAAGGGAAGAGGAAGGTAATATACAACAAAAGGGAGGTTGGCAAAAAATTACGGCAGTCATTGCAAGATTTGAAGTAAAGGCAACAGAAGCAAATGTTCATATATATATATATATATATATATATATATATATATATATATATATATATATATATATATATATATATATAATCCTGCAATAGTTGTATTCGAAGAGTAGATACTTGGATAGATATGCAGGTTGAACAGCAGTGTGAGTTTTATATATATATAAATATTTATATACGTGGATTTAACTTTTGCTACAAATATACTCATGAAGCTGTTGGAGCAGAACAGGAGGCAATGTCATGAAAACTTAGACATAACACCTTGAAAAAGTGAGTAGCTAGCCCCTGGATCTCAGATCATAGTCTCAGGGGACACCAAGGTATATTGACAGACCATAGTTCACAAAGACAATGCTCTACATCTGACTTTGGTGAATAACACCTGGACCCTTAAAGGTTCATAAGTGACCAATAGAATTGCAATTATTGGTCCAGAGGAAAGACGAGTGATAACGGTAGGACACCAAAAGATCTGTTTCCACAACCCTGGGACCAGAATGAGATGGTGGCTCACTAAAAATACCAGCTTCTCTGAAAAAAATCCTATTAGAAGATCCAGGATAGAATGAGAGAGAAATGTGGAACAGAATTCTAAATCATTTTAAAAGAGCAGGTTTGCTAGTCAGAGAGAGACTGATAAAACACCCAAGACTACCTTATAAACTGACCCGAGTATAAGCCAAGGTACCAAATTATTACCTGGGAAACCAGAAAAACCAATTGTCTCGAGTATAAGCCTAAGGTGGAAAATGCAGAAGGTATTGGTGAGTTTCAATAATCAAAACAAATGAAAATAAAATGACTAGATTTTGAGACATCAGTGGGGTAATGCATTTAAATATTCATTTTAAATAAAAAACATAAGTAAAAGGACAATAAGTCATTTAACATTAGTAAACCAGCACAGTAAGTGGAAAATAGGTTCAACAAAATCAATAAGGTATCAACAATGATACCTTAAGAGTACTATTCCCTGAGCTCAATCAGCAACCAAGTTAAAATGTAAAGAGTTAAAATCCTTCGAAACTGGATTCCTCATCATCATCTGTATCCCAATACAGAGCTTCAGCTGGTGTGACGTCATCATAGACGCTGTCCTCACTGAGATTGCCGTCATCACCATCACTGCTGTCATTTTCATACAAAGCGCAGTTTTCACTGCCATCCATAGCATTACTAATACTACATTTCTGGAAGGCATGCCACACTATGTCTTCTGGAATGTCTTCCCATGCATCTCGAACCCACTTTGCTATGAACTCTATGCCAGGCTTCATGAGATTTCCTCCTTTTGTTAGTCGTGCTTGACCAAATGGCATCCATTCATGCCACTGACCTGTGTATAATCCAAACCCCAGTTTTTCAACACATTTATGTGCTGAAAAACTCGGCTTATACCTGAGTATATACAGTATGTCCACTAGACCCTCTTAAGGTCTGGAACTGAATTCACCACTGTGTTAGAAGAATCAACCATTTCAGATCAAAATCCAAGGACATAGGTTGGAGTGTTCAGAAAGAAGTACAAATGGATACAGGAAACACAGAGAGGTTGCGGGACAGGAGAGAGTAAATAGAAGGAATTGCAATGACTGAATGGAAACAAATTTAGTATGCATTGCTGAATGCAAAACTGATTATCTGTTCTGTAGATTTTCATCTAATTCACAATAGTACATTTTAATAATGTCATTATCTTTAAATTGCTTGTGAACTTTTGAAGCCCCCTGTGTGTACGTATATGTATATATATGGAAGAAGTGGTTGGGAGAAATAGGAAGCTAATATTAATGAGTAAAATTATGAAATTATTCTAAAATTGATTGTGAAGACTGCACTTTCAATGTTTAAACCATTGCATTGTATAGGATGTGAGTTATACATCAATAAAACTTAAGAGTTTTGTTTGAAGTAGAATGCATAGAAGGCATTATCAAAACCCTTAACCTAAAGACAGTAATTCAAAAATTCTACTGTGTCTAAAACTCACCTTGGCATTTGGTTAGTGTAGATGTTCAGAACCACATCTAGAAACTTTGGTGTCTTCTGTCTAGAGAATTCCAGAAATCTTCATTTAGACTGATATCTTAATTAATCTAATGCACATGATTCACAAAACGCAATTTGCAAAACAATAAGTAAAAGGCTCAACATTTAAAAGAAATAAGAATTCATTTACAACAATGAGTAACATAGATTTTGCTTTTTAATATTCATATTGTTCTGCCTATGACCATTCTTTTGATAAACTGCAGAAATGCCATTATAAATGATTGACAAGTTACCTTCTAGCTAACCCTTAAAAATAGATAAGGTAATTAATATAGATGTTTCAGTGTTAATTCCAGTGATCATTCTTTGATAGAAAGTAATTAAATTCAGAAGTAATCTCTGTCAGGGCAAATACATCATTGAAGAATCTGTTGATTTTAAATTAGTATTTTTATGCAGTGACAATATTAACAATAGCAACAAAACAATCTTCTAGTCTACCAAGAAAAGTGCCAGATAAATCTACTTCCAGTTACCTCTGAATTTTTCTTGGAATAGAAATTAAATTTAAACAAAGTCACCTTTACACCAATCAGTTTATAACCTTGGATGCATATCATCATTAACCACACAAACACTATGTTATTCCAACTGTATTAACAAAATCATCTCTTAGTAGGTATCAAAAATATTATCCAGCACCAGCATGTAATCATGGAAAATTGGGAAAGAAGGACATTAATTGTTATCTATACATGATGATTTATAGCTTCTGTTGTACTTAAAGTTTTAAGCATGTAACAGAAAAATAATTAGTGCAAAAACATTGGGAGAAGTGATAAAAGAAATACTTGAATTTTTTAAGTCTGATTAATCACCTGGTTGGATTATCATATTTTAGAATCAATTGCAGGCAGATTTAAAAGCTCATGACACATATTAAAGGCATTCTTCTGTCTTCCCATTACAAACAGTTTTCCCTCCTCTTTGGCTTTACAAACGTGAAATTTCCATATATTAGCATTTGTTGGGTTTATCTCTAAATTAAATTTAGTGACTAATCATTTAAAATTGGAGGTGTTAAAAGAATTTAACACATACATTATTTTAAATTAAGTAAATGTATGCTGTTGATGCTAGTTGCCATAGAGTCACAGATGATTACAAAGATACCATATTGAAACTTCTAAATGATTTACCATGCTGTTCTTCGTGGGATTCTTGGATTATCATTAAAGTTGATGCTGAAGGAAAACATCCCACCAACCTGGGAAGAGAAAAAGCAATAAGTATGTATTTTAGCAATATGCTACAGAGCATAATTTTCAGTTATTTTCTGTATCAAGTTAAGCATAATTTTATAATGATAAATTATATCTATGGCAAAATAATATTCCTTGGTATGGCTCTCCTACCTACGTCTTTGTACTTTTCACCAAATGATTGGGCAGGACCCTGCAAATAGGTGTGTGAAAC
Organism: Tenrec ecaudatus; assembly: GCF_050624435.1. Classification (NCBI taxonomy): domain Eukaryota; kingdom Metazoa; phylum Chordata; class Mammalia; order Afrosoricida; family Tenrecidae; genus Tenrec; species Tenrec ecaudatus. The sequence goes on along the minus strand of NC_134548.1, from coordinate 114,955,817 downwards.
ACTCATAGAAGGGATGAGGGATTGATCAGGTTTACCATCTCATTGGGTATGTAAGAGTGAGCCATCTCAGAAAGAGAGCAAGTGGATCCCAGACATGACCATCCAAAAAGAAGAGCCACCATCCACCAGTGGAGTGTGTACAAGATCCTTGTCTGAAGTCATAGAGGCAATAGAGGCACTAGAGCCCATGAGGTGCAACAGATAAGCATCACTGAGACTATCAGGTGGAGCGGTGGCCTCCCAGCCCACAGAACAAGGCAGGGGTCAGGGGCTATGTGACTGAGTGACTAAGGACCAGAGAAAGAAATGCTTGCCAGCATAGCTAAGAGGAGATACGATGGACAAAGGAACTGTATCCTTACTATTCTGTAACCTGTTATCTTCCCTGATCATCCTTCAAAATTGTGAGCATTGTCTGTGGATTCTGTGTGGCCATTGCAATTAATTATGGAGCTCATCAGAGAAGTAGAGTGTTATGTGAGGCATGGTTGATGTCAGGCTACATTCAAGAAAGATGGAGTGTGAAGGCATGACAGATTGCTGCCCTGGCAATCCGCCTTGTGCTGGTGTGGAGTTGCATTTTCCTTCTAGCCAGAGAAGGTCAAATAAGGGACCCATACCATTTCCTCAATATAGAGCACAACTTTTGTCATATTTACATGTACAACTCAGTGGCATTAAGGATGCACATCATATTGGGCAACCATCACTATTATCCATTTTCCAATCTTTCCATTACTCTTAACAGACTCTGTATATATCAATTTTCCTAAGACTCTAAAAAATGCACTGCTTAAGTAAACTAAAAATATAGATAATCATGGTGCTTGAGTGAGTCCGAGGGAGTTAATTAAATAGTTTCATTATTTTATCTCTATTAACTTTTTACAGAGTAAATGTACTCAGGAATGGAGATTTGATCGAGAGAACTGACAAGGAATTGGGTCAACAGTAAGGGACACAGTCCTGTATTCCAACTTTCTGTGTTAGTCTGGTAGATGAGAGAAACAGAAAAAAATCCATAGAAACTCTCTCTATATATCTATCTATCTATCTATCTATCTATCTATCTATCTATCTATCTATCTATATATATACATATATATAATAGTTTTATATAAAGGGTAAATGTACATTAAGAAAGCAACAACCCAGTGCTGTCCAAGCCCATAAAGTCCAAAACTAACCCACATATCCAACACCGATCCACAAAGTCCTCCTCAATCCCACAAAGCACACTCAATAACACCAACTGCAGGAGGAAAGCTGAAACATCCCAGCCCAGTTCAGATCAAGTCCATAAGTGCAATATTAGCCCACATGTTCGATACCAGTCTATAAATTCCTCTTCAAACTCATGCGGCGCATGCAATGATGTCGAATGCAGGAAGATCACAGGCTGGTGAATGTATCTCCAGGGGCTTTGGCGGCCATCAGTGTGGCCTGTCAGGAGGAAAACAATGACAGGCAGAGAGGAAGTTTCTCCAGGCAGAAAGGAACTTTCCAGAATCCTCATGAGAAGGCCATGTCCACAAGGGTGATTCATCAGGCTGTGACCTGATAGACAGGCTACATTCCACCCCTTCACTCTTAATGCCCTCATGTTGACATGAGATTATGCAACTACCACAACCCTCCTCAAGACTAAAAAGAGAAGCACATAAATAATATAATAGTAGGAAACTTGATAAATATTATTAATCACATTTATATACCACCCAATGACCATATGGTAAGATACTACAACTTCACTTAGTATAAATCAAAATCTGTGTCAACTGAAAAAATAATTTTGCAAATTTGAAATATCATTATGGATATGAGAAAAATATGTATTTTTTTAGCCTAGAAACAAAAGCCCAATAGCTTCTGTCAAAATCACCAGACTTATTTCCATTATATCAAGAGGTGAAATTTAAGTAATGGGATATATTCCCAAAATCAAAAACCCTGTCTTCAAGTTGATGTTGACTCATGACGACCCTATGGGACAGGGTAGAACTACCCCTGTGGATTTCTGAGACCGTAACTCTTTACAGAAGTAGAAAGACTCATCTTTCTCCCACAGATTGGTTGGTGTTTTCAAATTGCTGATCTTGTAGTTAACCGCTCAATATGCAATCACTACATCACCAGCACTCAATTATTATATTATGTGTTGAAGGGTCTTGCCAGTGTAATAAAGTCAAATAAGCAAATAAGTAAGTCATAACTATCAACTATCACTAGTTACAAATATATTTATATACCAGAATAACAAAAGAAAATCAAGTAAAGACCCTGTATAAATTGAATATTAAAAGTCTATAGTTTTTCCACCTATCAGTAATAAAGTTATTTTTAAGTAAAATAAAAATTAATGGCAACTATTAAAAACATATTTCATATTATAAACTGAACTCATTTCACCAAAAGATAAATGTTGATGTCCTAAACCCAGGTTATACTTGAACATGATATTGTATGGAAATAAGGTATTTGTGCTGTTATATGTTATGTGAACATGAGGCCATAAGCGAATAAGGTGGGTCTTAATCTCAATGATGTCATTTCTTATAACAGAAGAGAATAAGCACCGTTAAAGAAGGTAAAGGATGCAGATGAAGGCTTAGCTGCAAGCCAGAGAATGTCAAGGATTGTAGCGAGGCACCAGAACCTGGGAGGACAGAAAAGAATTAAACAAGTTCATGAACAGAGCATTCAATTTCATGATCAGATCATTAAAAAGGCATCGACCTGATAAATAGCTTCATATGGATTTCTAGTCTCCATAACTGTGAGATAATCCATTCTGTTCTTTCCAGGCACAACGTTTGGAGTACTTTGTCAGGGCACCCCTAGGAAATGAAGACAGTATAAAAGGCAGGAGAAAAATAAGAGCCCAAGCCACACAGATATTTCAATCAAAATCTTGTTGTTGTAAGAACACAATTCTGAAATAAAGTATAAAGGAGAGAGAGAGAGAGAGAGAGAGAGAGAGAGAGAGAGAGAGAGAAACTGCAAGGTAGGCAAGTTTTTAGTATCTGTCAAAAGTACCATTAAATCAGTTCAGGGAAGAATGAACCAATTAACATGGAGTTGAAAAGGACAATGATTTGGCAAAAGGTTAAATTCCTTCCTCTTATTGAATATCCAAATAAATTCCAGATTTTAATTAAAAATGTTAAAGAACCAGAAAATATTGGTGCATATGTAATGATGAGGTCAAAGAATCTTTTTAAGCAAAGACCATTAAGAAAAACAGAAAACTCGTATATGAGTACATGGTAAATATCTGTATAATTAGAAAAGAAAACAAACAAGACACAAATTCAAATAAGCTAGTAGGAAATATTTAAATATGGCAAGGTTAGAACATATTGTGCGTACAAAGGACCAGAATTTTTCAGGTTAGAATTAGAGAGATGGAAATACTGCCTATAGCAGTGTATAGGTCTAGACCAGCAGTTCTCAACCTGTGGGTCGCAACCGCTTTGGGGGTCACACAACCCTTTCACAGGGGTTACCCAATTCATAACAATAGCAAAATTATACCTATGAAGTAGCAACGAAAATAATTTTATGGTTGGGGGAGGGGGTCATCACAACATGAGGAACTGTATTAAAGGGCCATGGCATTAGTAAGGTTGAGAACCACTGGTCTAGATGGAAGATATATTATGAAATATTTTGATATTTTTGTTTAATAAAGGTCTCTGTCCTTGCCTTTGAAACTCACACCAAATGATTAGGTGGGATCATACAAATGAGATGTCAGTTTGAGAATTAAGGTGTGCTTGCCCCGAGTCACTGTATTTTTAATCACTGCATATACCCGATACAGTTGGACAAAAAATAAAGAAATCCAAAGAAGAATTGATGTTTTTGAATTATGGATTTGGCCAAAAATGCTGAAAGTACTCTAGGTTGCCAGAGGAACAAACAACTCTGTCTTGGAAGAAATACACCCATAATGTCCCTCAGAAGCAAGGATAGTGAACGTTTGTCTTCTGTATTTGGGACATGAAGTAACAGGACATGATGCTTAGTAAAATCGAGGGTTAGGGGAAAAAGACCTTCATCAAGATGGATCGGCGCGGTAGTTGGAGCAATGGGTTCAAAATAAGAACCATTGTGAGGACGGCACAGTGCTGTGCAGCTGTGCATGTTGTTATGCGCTGGGCTCGCTAGGAGTCTGAACCAACTTGACAGCACCTAACAACACAGAGATCTATTGCTTTCGTTGTTGAGAATTGCTCTTAAGTAGATTCTGATTATTCACAAGCGTAGGTGTGCAAAGAGAACTGCTCCATAGGGTTTTTAAGGTGGCTACATTTTGGAAGCATATTGCTAAGCCTGTCTTGTAAGGTACCTGAACATGGGATGGAACTGCCAAACTTTCGTTAGTACGTATGTGCTTAACCATTTGCACCACTCAGGGAGTAACTATCTTTCTCTCTGTTTGTCTCTCTGTCATATATCCACATCCATTTTGAGTTCTGGGGGTGTCGTGCTTATGAGTTGGGCTGCTAACCACAAGGCCAGCAATTCGAAAAGATCAGCCACTCCTTGGGAGAAAGACCAGGTTATCCACTCGTGTAAATAGTCTCAGAAACTCCAAGAGGTCGTTCTCTTCTGTCCTATATGATCACTAGGAGTTGGCATTGACTTGATGTCAGTGAATTCACTTATAGTTACTGGTTTTAACGCAGATACATTGGCAAAATAATTCTACTTCTAAAATATTATCCTGCCTCGATAATTACACTGAACCCACTCCTCATTTATCAGCAGGGTTAAGTACCAAAGACCAGAGTGTGACAAGAAAATACGTATTGTGCCAAAAATGCAGGGTGACCAAATCTGATCCGAAAATGGAAGAAAACCAAATCATTACACAACTGCCAGATTTCACCATTATGCAATTGCCAAATCACTGAGACGCATTACTCAACTAAGTTTGAAACATAAACTTAACCATCACAGACAGCATTATTCTCATCTTTCACCTGCATTCCTAACTGCCAGATAAGTTATTAGTGTACAAAATAATGGAATGGTAGATCTTTTACTACAGTTGTCGATGCAAAATATCAGATAATGAGATCGTCTATATGTGAGTAGGTGTAGTGGTCAAAACTGTATGTACAGAGATATCCACTTACAGTCTGGCATAAAATAGAATAATGTAAACAAAATGGCAGTTTATCATTCTGTATCCAGTTAAGTGAAGCATATTAATATGGATTGCATTGTTGCATTATGCCCTCCAAAATTTCATGTTGTAATTTCTAATCTCTATGCCTTTGTTTATAATCCCATTTGGTAATGGAATTGTCTTTGTTATGTGAAAGAGACAGAATGCCCTTGAAAGGACTAGATCTTGAGTCATTCTCTTTTGAGATATTGAGAGGATTAAGCAAGAAAGTAGAGATTAGAGGGATCTACTACCAAGATGCCGCAGCTGCTACCATGGGCTCAAGCACAGGAACAGTTGGAAGGATAGTGCAGGACCTTGAAGTGCTTCACTCTGTTTTGCATGCATCGGGTGCCTATGAATCTACAACCAATGCTTTCTGAATTCTCCTGGCCCTCTACCAGTTGTTCTCCTCTGCCTACCAGTAACTGGACCTTTTTTTTTTTTTTTTGCCATCTTATCCCTGCCCTCAACAAGATGGCTTGAAATAGTAACTTCAGCAGTGGGCTCAAACATGAAAGTACTTTTGACGATGGCGGACCAGGAGATGTCTCATTCCGTTGTGCACGGGATTGCTGTGCGTTGGCATCTACTCGACAGCAACCTGGATTTTTCTATTCTAAATAGTTTATAATGATGAAACAGTACAATATTATAAGCTTTGTTCTGGCTTCTTTTCTGTAACATAATGCTTTGTAGGTTCACGCTTTTGCATGTATCAGAATGGCATTCCTTATTATGACCCAACTGTGTTATCCAATTATCAATTGGAGAACTTTCTATTTTGGACTACTATAAATAATATATTCTTAAAACTTATTCTATATTACTGCTCATTTATAATAAAATGAATAAATCGATTCCATTTTGACATTTAAAACTACTATATTACTTAAGAGTAATTAAGAGTTAACTTTCAAAGAGAATGAGAAAAATATAAGCTATATCACAGTACCAAAGATAGAAAAGACTTAAAATTTTCATAGTATCATGTCTCAAATGCATAGTAAACTCCTAAAAATCATACTGAAAGGGGAGCGAATACTCACAAAAGAGACTATCCAAATATTCAATAAATGCATGAAAAGATATAATGCTTAAACAAATGAATGATTAGGTAAAATCAAATAAAAAATGTAATACTCAAACTAAGGAGTGATCAGGTAAAGTCAAATTAAAACCATAATGAAATAGTAGTATATAGCACCCACAATAACTATAATTGAATACAAGCATCACCAAGTGTTATAGTATATAGAGAAGCAGCAGCAACAACAACAAATCTCATAAGCTGCTGGTGAGAGCATGGAATTGGTGCAACGTACTGCTGGCAGTTTTTGCAGCTGCTGAACACAGGTTTATAGCTGACTACTTGAGTTCTTCCTGGGTATAAAGTCAACAGAAATGCTTGTAATGCACTTGAGAAGAAGAGGGTAATGACATTCATAGCTATTTTTTAAAGTAATTTATTCTACTTTGTTGTCACTGAGAATATACAGCAAAACATACAGCAATTCAATAGTAACTATAGATACAAACTAGGAATATTGATACAGGAATGAGAGAGAGGGAAGTTCTCAGTGTTTCTCCTCTTAAAAGGCCACATCCCCAAGGAGGCATTATCAGTCTGTGTCATCTTTGACAGGTGAACTCCAAGGCTGCCTCCCCACCCAAACACTCACTCACAGTGAGTCCTAGTGGTGCCGTGGTTATGTGGAGGCTGCAAACTGCAGGTCTTCCATTAGAAACCATTAACTACTCCGAGGGAGAAAGAGGAGGATTTCTAATCCCTTTAAGACAGGTTTTCTACTTCCATAATCAGTTTCCACCTCAGTAACCCACAAGGACAGTTCTAATATGTCCTAGAAGGTCACAATGAGTACCTATACCCAGGTACCACAGAGTTTATATAAAATCTCATCACCACAAGAGATTAAAAGTCCAAATTCAGAGTGACAGTTCTTGGGGAAAGCTTTCTTTCTGTGTGTGCTCTGAGAAAAGACCTCCTGCCTTCCTTTCACTATCCAGGACCCCAGCCTGCCTTGGAGTTATCTGGAACTCTTCCCTGATTCTAAGAGACTCCCAATGCAGCAGCCCTGGATCCAAGGCATGAACACTGCTCTCGGCTCTTCCTTGGTGATAGCAGGTCCCTCTCTCTCTGCTCATGTCTCTCTCCTTTTATCACTTGTAAGACAAAAGACAGTGTAGGAAAACACTTGCTACATCCAAGTCAAGGCTGTTTGTGAATTAAGGATTTTGCATCCCACCTTTAATGCTTTTATTAGTTAATCACATCCTGAGGGATCATCACATAACTTTCACATTATAAAGTTACATAATTGCCAAATCATTGAGACTCATGGCCCAATCAAGATGACATACTATGTGGGGACACAATTAAATCATGTGCCACACTATGTGAGTTAAGGAAGTGATATATGCGATAAAATGATATTGACCTAAGTGCACAATACACATATAAGTACAGTAAAACTAGAGAAATTTAAATGAAATCAATGGATTATATTAATGTTCATATCCAGGCAGTATGCAATAGTTACCCACCATTTTTCTGTTAGTTTGTTCTACTATAGTGGCTTGTGGTGTTCTGTGCTGCTGGAAGCTATGTCACTGATAGCTCAAAGACCAGCAGGGTCACCCAAGGTTGACAGATTTCAAAAGAGCTTCTAGACTAAGAACAAACTAAGACTAAGACCAAAAAATTAGCCACTGGATGTTTTATGAATAGCACCAGAATATTGTCAGATACTGAAAACCTCAGGAATAGTCGTGTGATATTATCAGAAACAGTCCCCGCAGGTGAATCACTCAGGATCGAAGGAACTCAGAACATGCCTGAGAAAGACCTGGCTCTCTAGGATGGTAATGATGCAGATGGTATAAAGATGTGGGACCTTCATTTGTGGATGTGTCAAAACCTCAAAGGAGAAGAAAGAGCTACAAGCATCTATTAATAATCAGAACATGGAATGTACAATGTGTTAACTTAGGAAATTGTAAATCACAGAAAATGAGATAGAACACATAAAAATAAATATCCTAGACCTTAGTGAGCTGAAATGGACTTTATGGGGCATTTTAAATCGAACAAAATCATGCTTTTCTATGCTGAGAATGACAGGAATGGCACTGCATTCATCATTAAAAATACATTTCAAAATCTATTTTGGTGTACAATGTTATCTATGATAGGATAATATCTCTACCCATACATGGAAATCCAGCTAATACAAATATGATTCAAATGTATGCATCAAACATTGAAGTAACTTCCTTAGTCTGAAATGGATCATACATGTAATCAAGCTGTATTGAACATTAATGGCCACTGGGATCAAAAAAATTAGAAACACAGAGGAAGGAACAGTTGTAAAATGTGGTCTCAGTGATAGAGATGAACCTGGAGATTATATGCTAGATTTTTTCCAGACTAGAGACTTCATTTTAAATGCCTTTTTTTCAACAACATAAATAATGACTACATGCATAGACTTCTCCAGTTGGAACACACAGAAATCAAATTGACTACATCTGCAGGAAGAGATAAGAGAAAAGCTCAATATCAGCAGCTAAAATCAAATCAGAGGCTGACTGTAGAACAAATCATCAATTGCTGATATGTAAGTTCAGGCTGATGCTGAAGAAAATTAAAACAAGTCCATGAGAGGCAAACTAAGACCCTGAGTCTATCCAAACTGTATTTCCAACAACATCTCAAGAACAGATTTGACACATTGACTACGAATGACCATTGACCAGATGAGCTGTGGGAGGACATCAAGAACATCATACATGGAGAAAGCAAAAGGCCATTAGGAAGACAAAGGAAAAAATGAGAGCAGTGCTAAAAGAAACGCTTGAAGTTACTCTGAATCAAGGAGTAGCTTAGATAAATCGAAGAAATCATGAAGCAAAAGAGTTTAATGGAAATTTTCAAGGGCAGCTTGAGAAGGTAAAGCATTATAATGAAATGTACAAATACCTAGATTAGAAAATCTCTTAAGAAGAGCATGCTCAGCATACTCTAAACTGAGAGGACTGAATAAAAATTTCAAGCCTAAAGCTGCAATATTGAAAGATTTTAAGGGCAAAGTACTGAATGATACAAAAAGCAATAAAAGAAGACAGAGGGGGAAAACAGACACTCTGTCCAACAAATGGTGGTGTCAAAATTGGATTTCTGCCCATAGAAAGCTTAAACAGGATCCATACCTAATCCCACGCATGAAAACAAACTCAAGATGGACCAAAGACCAAAATATAAACCCAGGCTATAAAATCATCAATGAGAAAATAAGGATAAGCTAAAGGGCCCTATTCCAAGGCATACACATACTATCAAATATAACAAAATAAACACATAAAGATGAAAACATAGATGACTGGAACCTACTAAAAATAAGGCATTGATGTGCATCAAAAACATTTATCAAAAGAATAAAAATAGAGCCCACAAACTGCGGGAGGTGGGCAGCTTTAGCAACCACACAATAGACAGGGATCTAATCTCTAAAACCTAGAGAACGCTGCAATACTTCAATTAAAAAATCAAATAATTTAGTCCAAAAATGGATACACAGCAAGGAAAAAATGACATTCAAATGGCTAACAAGCACATGAAAAATACTTGTGGCCACTAACCTTCTGGGAAATGCAAATCAAAACAACCAGGAGACACCATCTTATACCCACAATGATATTTCATTTCAAAAAAGTAGAAAACAACAAATGCTGGAGAGGATTGGAACTCTCATATACTGCAGGTAAGATTGCAAATATGTGCAAATGTTGTCAAAAAGAGCATGGCACTACCCAAAACAATTGAGAATGAGAGTCCATACAATACATAACACCTCTGCTGGGTAGACACCCCAAAGAAATAAGACACATAACATGAACAGGCACATACACTCCCATGTTCATGGCAGCACTGTTCACAATGGCAAGAAGTTGAAACGACCTCAAAAGTCCATCTAAAGAAGAACGAATAAAGAAGCTTTGGTACCTGCACACAACTGAATACTATGCATCATTCAAAAAGCATTGCTGAAACTATGAAACACCTGTGGATATTGATGGGCCTGAAGAACATGCCATGAAAAATTAGTCAATTACAAAATGACAAATATTGTATGAGCCCATTGCTGTAAGGACAAATACAAAGACAAAGCCGGGTATCTGTTCTCAAATCGTGCAATCTTTTAATCCAGTGTCCCAAGCTGTGTGGTGGTGTGTCTCTTTAATGAGTATGACCCAGGTACTACTCCCTTATTTGTACATATTAAATGCCACTTCTTCAGAGGTAGCATCACCTCAGTTGGGATCAGTTTTTTTTTTTGTTTTATTTTTTTTAATTTATATAAAGTGGAAAGGGACAGAAACAATATATCCTGACATAGTGCTTGTTCTCATGACAACCCCAAATCAATTGACACACATAATCTTGGTCAGTGAGTTTCAAAGGACTAATTGCATTGGGTAAATCTGCCGCCCAAAAGCTCTTTAGAATATTGCAAATCAGGGATGCTACTTTGAGAACAAAGATGCTCCATACCCATGCTATGGTGTTTTCAATGGCCTCATATGCTTGTGAAAGATGGATATTGAATAGGGAAGACTGAAGAAGAATCGACATATTTGAATTATGGTGCTAGTAAAGACATTTCAAAGTATCATAAACTGCCAAAAGAACAAACAAACCTGTCTTGGAAAAAATACATCCAGACTGTCCCTTAGGAGTGAATATGGCAAATTTCATCTTACGTACTGTGGATGCGTTATTAGGAGAGACTAGTTTCTGGAAAAGTATGCCATGCCTGGTATAGTAAACAGACATTGACAAAAGAGGGAGGTCCTTGACGAAAAGGATTAACACAGCAGCAGCTGCAACAATGGGCTCAAAGCTAACAAGGATTATGAGGATGGCTTAGGGCCCAGCAGTGTTTTGTTCTGCTGTGCATAGGGTTGTTATGCATTGTTGTCAGACTTAACTTTTAACAGTGGATTATTGGATACACTAAAAAAAGACAAAGAGCAAAAGGGAAAATAAACAAGCAGAACTGCTTAAACTTGAAAAGTTTTTGCTTATCAAAAGACTTCACCCAAAAAAGGTGAAAACTAACAACTAGAATATATCTGGAAGCCATATATCTGATAAGAATCTAGAAAACAAAATATATACAAAATGTTCACAGGTTAAAAACAACAGACAAGCATCCAATTATAAAATGGGCAAAGAATCTCAGCAGACATTTCATCAAAGAAGACTTGCTAATGGACACCAGATACATGAAAAGTGACTCAGCATCATTAGTCATCAGAGAGGTGCAAATTCAAACCACAATGAGATATCATTTAACTCCCCTAGGATGGCTAAGATTAAAAACAAACAAACAACTACAACAACCACAAAAAATAGAAAATACCAAATGTTGACAAGAAGGTGGGGAAATTGTACCCCTTTTCCAGTCCTACTGGTAATAGAAAATTGTGTAGCTATTTTGGAAAATGGTGTGGAGGTTCCTCAAAGAGCTCAAAAATGAATCACATATTTTATATAACATAGGAGTGATTTATCTCAGCATTTCATTCATAATCATCTACATAGCAGGTACTTTTCAGTTATGAAATGAATATGTATTATCTCTGAAAAGACTAGTGTTATGAAAAAGAAAATGAAGATATTCTAGGCATATAGTAAGCTCTTGGTTCATTTTTTTAAAAAAATTTAGGACGCAACAGGAGTTTGATTTAATTAAAGAGGTTTTATGTTCAGTAAAAATGGAAGCTAAGTCTATAATGCATTTAGCTGATGACTGAAATTCTGGCTATTGGAGTCCACCCAGAGGTACCAAGTAAGAAAGACACAAGAGCTCTGCTTCGGAAGATTCAACCACTGAAGATACTATGGCTCATAGTTTGACTTTGGCACAGAGAGGGCACAATAGGTCGAGCTTGGCTTGATAACAACCAGTTTATTTTATTTTGCTTTGTGATTAAGTATAGGGCGGTGAGCCATCATCATCACATTGAAAGATGAAATGTTCTCTGGTAGGGACTCCAGAGCCCAGGTTAGTTAAGTGAAAATAAGATAACTTTCAATTAGGTGAAATAACTGATGTATAGCAACCTTCTCAAATGTGAATCCAGATGACAGATGGATGAATTAGTTCATTTTCACACATAGAGCTTCTCCATGTGTACCCATTAGCCTTCACTAACATTATTTAAATATGGGACACATTCAGAGAGATTTTAGTTCTTGAAAATAGTGGCAGCTTGGAAGAGAGGCTTCCATCTGTCTCAAACTATTTACAGCTCAACTCCATCCAAAGCCAGTATGGATATTGACGGTAGTGATCAAGGATCTTGGTCGTTGGAGAAAGTAATAGATTTTGCTTAAAACAAATGTGATTGTTTTAAGCAAGTCAAAGCACTTTGCAGCATCCATATCCATGTACATATATATGTGCTTTGGGGAACTGGGGAAGCATATAATATCACAGATTAGAATGACACATGATACTGAGAACCAGATTTGAATGGTCAAAGGATTAAAGGGGAAACTTCAGCGGTTTAAAGCATGGCAAATATGGTCATATAAAAAATAAGGTACTTCTGTCATCATTACACATAATAGTGTTTCATAAAATGATGCTGAAAAAGAACTAGAGTTTCCCTATCTATTATCTAGTAATCACTGATTACATTGGGAGGGCACCATAAGCATAAACAACATGTAATATGCACATGGTAATACAAGCTGCTAATTCTAAACTCAGGTTTGAAATGATCATCTTTTGCTCTAGCCCAACCATTGAACACAGACAATGGCATGGCAAATGTACTGACCTGTTTGCCAAAAAGTATAACGTCCTATTAGACTTTGTTATTGGAGAGTAGACAGATTAATCCATGAGACATCATAATTACCAAATATTCAGTGTGAAACTGCTAAAGATGAGGATGAGATCATTGATGTTCCTCCGGTGTCAGAATGCTTTAAGCTGATAGATTACTTAGGGAATGAGCATTGTTCGATGTTTCTTTTTTCTTGGTGTCAATAATGAAATCTGATCAATTTCCCATTGCTATATTAGATTCTGCACAGGATAAACTGGGGAAAGCAAATTAGCAAAAGACCCATTATCAGAACTAAATGGGGGTGGCAACATTACAGTTACCCCAAAAGGAAATATTGACTGATTTCATTACAACTGAAAACAATCTAAGTAAGTCATTATGATCTGCAAGAAGGCCATGTATCACATATATTCCTTTAACTGCATTCTTTTTTCCCTGTGTCTCTACCCCAGCACCCACTGACAAAATTCCATTCATTATACATATATACAAATATTGAAAAAATAATAAGGATACATTTTAATCTGTCCTTTTTAATCACTAACTTGATCAGGAGCCCAGCAACTGTCATGTTTTGTTAAATTATTAACATAATCTCTTAATGATTTTCTTCACTTCTCCTTTTGCTCACCTTCAAGCAATTTGGTCAAAATTTCCTTTCAAAATGTTCAATAACAGTATATAACTCTCCTCTTTAAACACATCTGTTGCTTCCCATAATACTAATGAGAGACAAAGAATGTTGGCTCTGGAGTCAATCCGAATATTAATTTTTATTCTGTCTTTACCATTTACTAGTGGTCATGCACCTAACCTATCTGTTCCTAACTTTCTTTATGCTTAAAATGAAAATATAGATAGGATCTATATCATAGGTTTTCCATGAAGTTGCAATATCATGATAACCGAAAGCACATAGAATGATTTCAGACATGCATAGGGTAACTATGAATTGGAATTGACTCAATGCCAGTGAGATTTTGGTTGTTGCCATAATGTCATTGCTCTAAAGACAGGAAGTTACTTGTGGTGAATGGCAATGTAGGTGGACATATATGATTCTCTCTGGCTATTTTAATGCCATGAAGCAGGGGTCAGGCATGCATCCATGCTCCATCATTTTTAACCTATTCTGACACCAACCATTCCTCCTATGCCATTGTATATCTATGCTGGGTTGCATATTTCCTTGAAATGACCATTCAGACCTCACAGATAATACTCATTATTGTGGGGATTTATTAGGGAAGTCAATAGGTTACCATAAGTCAAGAACAGCAATCAGTCTGGAAACAATCAGTGGTCTCCTCAGCAGGCAGACAAGTCTCTCTCCAGTCTTCAGTCACCTAGCAAATGGACCCTTGCCCTTTGCCTCCAAGGTTCAGGAAGCCAACCCACCTACTCCTTTGTCCCACAGTTACTTATTGTTGGGCCAGATAAAGAAAAGGTACCCCGAGGTCTCAGTATTGCTCCTCTGAGGCTTCATGGCACAGTCTCTGATGTATCTCGTCTTGAAGGCCATCAAAGATCTTGAACCTGCTCTTCCAATGCCCTTGGGATTTCTCTTTCTGTTGCTGCTTCAAAGTTGACTCATCCTTATAGACAGGAAATTAGTAATGAAAATTGACCAATCCAATGTATTAGTGTTAACATGCCCTATTTGCATAGTCCCATCCAATCATTTGGAGGGAATTACAGAGACATGGGTAGAAGAGCCATATTAATAAATTTCACTCCACCATAAAACTGTTGCCTGCCAAAGGAACAAGTATAGGCAGAATGCTCCTTGGAAGGCAACATGGCAAGCCTTTGTATCATGTAGTTGAATGTGTTTTCAGGAAAGACCAGTCCTTGAAAAAAGAACATCACATGTGGTAAAGTACAGAGGTGGAGAAAAAGTAGAAGACTCTGGGCATGATGAATTGGCAGTGGCTATACCAATGGGCTTAAACATAGGAACAATGGTGTGAATGGCATAATGACAGTGTTTCATTCTGTTCTACATAGGTTATCTATGATATGGAATCAACACTACGACATCTACCAACAAAGACAGAACCAAATAAGACCTATGGACTTAACATTGCATATCTCTCAAAACTAATCACATACCCTTCTTTGCCTCACTATACTCCAGTCACATAGGCCTTTTGATTGTTTGCTTCTTTGTTTCTCCCAAATTTACATAGTACATTCCCATCTCAGGAAAGTTTCACATGCTTTTCATCTACCAAAGTCTTTTCCCCTACATTTCACCTGCACCATTCATCGGTCAATTTTCCATACTGTGGTGGCTTGCATGTTGCTGTGATATTGAAAACTAAGGCACCCATACTTCAAATACCAGCAGGGTATTTGATGGATGGATAGGCTTCAATGGAGTTTACAGACTAACAATAGAGAAGGAAAAAGAAATCATCTGTCCACTATTGAGTGCTTAGCCACTAAATGTATTATGAATAATAGTGGAACCTTTTCAGGTATAGTGCCAGAAGTTGAACCCCTCAAGTTAGAAGACACTCAAATTATGATCGGGAAAGAGCTGCTTCCTCAAAATTAAGTCATTCATAATGACATGGATGTGTAAAGCTTTGGGTACATTCATTTGATGGTGGTAAAAAACTCAAAATGAGAGGAAATAGCTGCAAATCTTCATCAATAATCAGAAAGTAGATTGTACGAAGTAGGAATCTAGGAAAACTGGAAGTGGTTAAAATGAAATGAAATCCATAAAGATTGATACCCTGGGTATTAGTGACCTGAAATGGACTAGAATTGGCATTCAGATAGTTTACTAGGCAACAGTGACAAATTCAGGAGAAAGAGGATCACATCTACTTTCAAATGAATATTTCAAGATATATCTCGATGTACAATGTGATAGGATAATATGTATACATCTATAAGAAGTTCAGTTAGTATAACTATTCATCAAATGTGTACAATAGTCACTAAATCACAGGATGAAAAAACTACAGACTTTTTACCAATGTCTTCAGTCTGAAATTTATTAAACCTAAAATCCAGATGCACGGATATTTATTGGCAATTGGAATTCAAAAGTTGAAAACAAAGTAGGATAAATAGCTGGATAATAAACCTTGGGGATAGAATCAAAGTAGGAGATTGCATGATAGAATTTTGCAAGACCAATGACTTCTTCATTGAACATACGTTTTTTAAATGTAATAACCCGAAATCAAATTAACTACAGTCATGGGAAGAAACAATAGAGAACATCAATAGCATTATCTAAAGCAAGACCAAGGACCAGATGTGGAACAGATCATTAACTGCTTACATGTTAATTCAGGTTGACACTGAAGAAAATTAAAACAAGTCCACAAGAGTCAAAATAAGTCCCTGAGAATATCACACCTAAATTTCAAGAACAGATTTAATGCATTGAACACTAATGACCAAACATTTAATGAGCTGCGGGATGACATCAAGAACCTGATACTTGAAGAAAGCAAAAGGCATTAAAAAATGGAATAAGGAGCGGGAAAACTGGATCTCAAAAAAGACCTTGAAACTTGTTCTAAGTCATGGAATAGCTAAGGCAAATGGCGGGTTGGGGGGGGGGGGGAATGAAGCAAAAGAGATGAATTGAAAATTTCAAAGGACAGCTCGCGAGCATGAAGTATTGTAATGAAATGTGCCAAGATAAGGAATCTGAAAGCAAGAGGGAAGAACACACTCAGCATATCTCAAGCTGAAAGTACTGAAGAAGAAAAAAAATCAAGCCTCAAGTTGAAAGACTGAAGCATTCATTCTGTGAGTAAAACAATTAATGACACAAGGAAACATCAAAGGAAGTTTGGAGGAATACATAGAATCGATGTACCAAAAAAATTTAGTTGACTTTCAACTATTTCAAAAGAACTCATCAACATTCCACCATTTCAGGAGGTAGCCTATGATCAAGAACCAGCAGTACTGGAGCAAAAAAGTCCAAACCTCACTGAAGGCTTTAGCGAAAACCAAGTCTCCAAGAATTGAGAGAATACCAGTTGAAATATTTCAATAAGCTGATAGCAGTACTGAAAGTACTCACACACGTATATCATGAAATTTTGGAACACAGCTACTTAGCCAACAGACTAGAAGAAAGTCAGAGAAAAAGAGCAAGAACATCAATAGGACACATAACAATGGTGATCATGTTGCAGGACTAGGTAATGTTTTGTTCTGTTATACTTAGAGATGCTATGAGTCAGAACCGACTTGATGGAACCTAACAACAACATATTTTGCTTGTCGGGCCCTTATTTAATCTTTCTTCTTTCAGATTAAATGTTACTCCACGTAGAGATTTTTCCCAACCTAAAGTAGGTCAGATATGTTTTTGCTCCTTCATTAATGTGCTCTCCCATACTAAACTGTAAGCTCTATTATAGTAGAAAATATTTTTAATGTATCTTCAGCACTTTGGAATCTACCTGGTACAAAGTAAATTCTCAATCATTATTAAAGTAGAAAAATATTCTTAATGGAGCCAATATACCATTACTTATATAATCAATTGAATGGTTGTACTTAAGAAGAACAATTTATGAGTTAGAATAATATATGAGGTATAAATTAATTCTTTAATTATAGATTTTGTCACATTCTAATCAAATCTTCTCAGAGCCATAACTAATTATTGGAGTATCTGGGGAATATATCACCAAATACAACCTCAACTCCACAGTGGGGGCGGGAGAAACGAAAAAGTCTTAGGATATCAGTATTTCTGCCTTTGATTTGTTATGTCAAAACTGACCGACAAAAAAGCTTATACCCAGGAACACGCACACCTCTCTGTTAATGTGACAGGAGAGCTCAATAGGGGGAGGGGAGATCATTGTGAAGCAATAATAAGCTTAGTATGCACACACTCTAAACATCACATTTAAAAATGCTTTTAGTCTTCTTCATTTCCAAACTCTTATTATTTTAAAGATAGAGAGCTATAAGCCATCACATGATACATGGTTTATTAATTGGTAGTTTAAAGACAAATTCTAGGAACTGGAAATTTTAAAACAAAAGAAAAGAGTTTGGAGAGTAATATGGAAGTTAATTCTGGCAATGATTCAGCTTTAACTATACAGAAGATGATGGGGGGGGGGCCTTTTATGAACTATAGAATTTCTCTCCCCCAAGTATCAGTTGGTCCTTTGCTTCTGGGAAATTTCTCCATAATTCATGGACTTTGAAAGACCCCTTGATACTGTTCTTAATAACCTTTGGGAGTTTTTCCCCTCTATGTACACTTCAAAAATTGCTGTTTCTCAAAGTTCTAACAATGATTATTTACTCTCTTTTCGTTTTCCACCCTGCTAGGATTGATTTCACACACTTCAATGCCTTGAATTATGTTTGTGACCCTCACTTTTCTGTCTTCAACCCAGACTTTTCCTGAGATCCTGATCCAAATATAAAACTTCCCATTCAACATTGGCATTTTGAAGTTTTACCAATCCACTGCCATTGATCCAATTCTGACTCAGAGCGACCTGTCTAGGGTTTCTGGGGCTGTAAATCTTTATCGGACAGTTGGCTGCTTCTTTCTCCCGTGAAGTGGCTGGTAGTTTTGAACCACTAATTTTGCAACTAGCAGCCCAATGCTTACCAAATAGTGCCACTAGGACTCCTTGTTGAAGTCCTACAAATACCTGAAATTCAAAACACAATACAGAATTTTCATCTCTCACAAGTATATTCCCCCTCCCTCACCTGTTTTAATTAATGAAATGGCAACCTACCCTGACTCTGAAGCCATTTATCCTTGACTAGTCCTTCTCCACCTTGACATCCAACACCAGGTTGACGTTCTATACATGTCTCAAATCTGTCCACTTTTTCCTATGCCTTTCATTTAACAACCACATTATTTCAATAACCTTTTCAGCTATTTTCCATAACATTCACCTTTCCTAACTCCCAATCTTATCTCCACAGTGTATCCCAGGTAAGTTGTTTTAAAAAGTCATGTCTTGTTACTCTTTTACATGAAAGAACTTTCACTGTTGTCTAGTGTCTCAATTGTACAGCTGAATATGCTTAACATTGTTTACAAAGCATGTCAATATTTTTCTACATTATCTAGCTTACTTCTCTTGATTTTTTCTTTAGCTTTATTTCTGTCCATTCTACACCTTCTCTCTCATTCTTCACAAAAACTATACATTTACACAAATGCAGCCTTCATACTCACTTCCACATACATTCTTAGTTAATTCCTATATTTCCTCAAGGTCTCAGTTTACATGCCACTTTTTATTGGAAGTCTTCCATGATGTACCAAGTCCTAATTTGGGGGTTGTGCATTATACTACTATTTGTTGTTGTTCATTTCTGTTCAGTGAAATTGACTCATGGCTACATTATGGATAGAAGAAGGGATCATTACCAGGATCTGTATCATCTCCATGATCTTTGATATTTATATATTTGACCCCATTATTATGGCTATTGCATCAATACATCTCCAAAAAGGTTTCCCACATTTTTGCAGACTATCTACTTTTCCAAGCATGATGTGCTTTTCTAGACACTGTTATGTTCTGGTAGCTTAGTGGGTTATACTTTAGGTTTTGTGTTAGTCCAGGTAGGCTTGAGAAACAAATCCAGGGAGACTCATGTGTGGATAAGAGAGAGTTTTATATAAAAGAGTAATTGTATATTAAGAAAACATCCCAGCCCAGTCCAACCAAGTTGCTAAGTCTGATATTAGTCCATATGTATGATACTAGTCTAGAAATTCTTCAGCTTCAGAATCAAGCAACACATGCAATGACGCTGAACACAGGAAGATTACGGGTCAGTGGGTGGAAACTCTTGTGGATCCAGTGGTGGAGAAAGCATCTCATCGCTGGGGAGGTCTCCACATGGCTACTCCAGCTCCAGGGCTCTGATTCCATGTGGCTTGTTAACAGGAATGTCTCACAGGTGGAGTCTATCCCACCTCCAGGGAGGAAAACAGGAGTTAACCAGAATTCTCGAGAAGGCCATGCCCATACAGAGGCCTCATTAGCTATGACCTGATTGACAGGCTAGACTCCACCTCTTCACAAGTTGACAGATTGTGTAACTTCCACTAGCTGCTAATTGTAAGGTCAGCAGTTTGAAACCACCGGCTTCTCTGGGGAAGAAAAATGAGGCTTTTATCCTGTACATATCTACTCTTGGAAACCCATAGAGGCAGGTTCTACCCTGTCCTATAGGGTCACACTATGAGTTGGAATTGACTCAAGAGCAGTGAGTTTGGAGTTGGATTTTAATAGTTCCTGATGATATAATCAAGCCAAACTGGGGAAGTCTGCTACAAAAGAGCTCCTAAAATATGTTTTAAAAAATCAAAGATGTAACTTGAAGACTAAGATGTATTTTCAAGTACTTCATTATGCCTAAGAAGACTGGACAACAAATAAGGAAGCACTGATGGCCATAAATCATACTAAATACACTATGGACTGCCAGAAGAATGAATAAATCCATGTAGTAAAAACGGAGCCAAAGTCTTGCCATCCTTGCTTCTAAGGAACATACTGGTTGTATTTCTTTTAAGACTGATTTGTTCATTCTTCTGGAAGTCCATAGTATATTTAGTATTCTTCAATATCACACTTCGCATTGTAATGTAATTATTCTTTCATCAACCTGCCACCACAGTATCTTCATGGTGATAAATATCTTGTAATCAGTTGTTTTCTTCAAACTTAGCCCAGTACTTTTCATATAGTGGCAAGTCAATAAATACTGACTGAACTGTTTTTCTTAGTACTGCTGAGTCAATTCTATTACTAACCTTATATAAAAGGGTGTACCCAATAAAACTGGATTTTTTCAAAGCTATGTATTTAATTTTTTTAATAAAACAACTGTATTACCTTCAAAGTACTCTCCATTGCACTTAATATGTTTGTCAAATCTATGATTCCATCTGGGGAACATTTTTCAAACTCATCTGTTTGGATGGCTGACAGCACCTCCCTTGTTTTTTTTTCACTCTTACATTGTCAAATCACTCTTCATTCACAGAAACAAAAATAAGTCATGTGAAGCAAGATCAGTTGAGTAAGGTGCATGGGGAAAGAGAGACATTCTCTTTACTGTCAAAAACTGATGCACTGAGTTGGCTGCATGAGCAGGTGCATTGTCATGGTGGCAAAACCTGTCTGCCACAATCAGACCCTTTAATCACACCCTGTTACATAATCTTTTCAGAACCTCTAAATAGAAACTTCATTAACAGTCAGACCTCGTGGAACAAACTTCAAATGCACTACAAGTTGAGATTTTCATCCTTTCAGGAAGTTGATGGACATCCAGAACGAGGTTTGTCATCAATTGACATTTCACCTGTTTTGAAATGAGAAAACCACTCATACACTTAAGTTTTTCCCCCATAGCTCTATCCTTGTGAGTTGTGTTCAACATCACAACAGTTTTTGCAGCATTTTCTTAAATCGGTCATCACAAAAAATGAGGTTTGAGTGAAACTTCTTTCACGAAAAACTTCACTGTGACTAGAGAACCTTCCCAAGCGACACCACTGGATGCACTCAGTGAGTTGCCTGATACTCATTTAGTTGGAAAAACATGTACTACAAAAGCTCTCCCCAGCAGAGCACAATTTAGAGTATCACCCACGTATAACAGAACAAAACACTCTCAAGCCGGGCACTATCTTCACATTCACTGCTGTGAATGAATCTATTTTTGCAACTACTGTGTAAATCCATCTCTCGATGGGTTTCTTTCTTTTTTTTTTTTTTTAGCTTTTCCAAATAGCTCCAATTGGTAAAGTGCTTCATTTTATTGATGTAACATTCAGTTCCAGAAACAGTTCAGAGGCCAGGTCAGGGTGTATTTTGAAAACCCTTAGAGGCTAGGACACTACTGTCCCTGTTCTCCTGTCTCTGAGAAGCTGAAATCTTACATAATGGTCTTTGTTCTTCCCATGCTAATATCCTTCGTCTCCGTCCTCAGACACAGCCTTCAGCCTGGTGACAGTAGCGCCTCTGCTCAAACCCAGTGTCCCCAGCTGGGGATCCCTGAGGATAGCTAGAGGGTAGCCAGAGACACCATGGGGGGTGGGGATGAGGGGCTAAAGTCGACCACCTGCTGGGGGCTCTGGAGAGAAAGCCTTTCTGAATGGGCTTGGGTGTATGCAGACCCCTCTACTCACTCCCCAAAAGTGGTGTGTACCAGTGAGTCCTCTTCAGATTTTTGGATGCTCGAGTCACACCCATCGAGGGTCCATCTGCATGGGCTTACTGAGATGCTGTTTCTGCCAGGCTCCCAGAGAGGGTGATCTCTGATTCCTGGACAGCTTGGAGAGAGGCTTGTAGCAGCAATGGAGGCGGCAGCAGATCCCACCCCTGCCCCGTCACCATCCCCAGCCATCCTTTGGTCAGGACATGAGGCCCATCTTGGCCATCATCTCTTCATACACAGCCCACGCCATTGCCGCCATCAGTGTCCTGCTGAGGGGCCGGGGAACCCCGCCTTGGAAGAAGTTACACAGCCCCGTAGTCTTTAAAAATGAACTTGGCTGTCCAATCCACCAATATCTCACCGGGGCAAGCTGCATGTGAGTCTTGATGATATCTGTAGCCTGGGTCACCAGCGAGGCGAGGACGCCAGCTAGGAGCCCACAGCTAAAGTTCACAACAGGAGCCAGGACTGCACCCAGCTGGTCTTGGGGCACAGTACTTTTGGTCTGGTTGTAAAACATCAGGTAGATCCCAGAGAAGGGCTCATCACCGTTAGTCTGCTGAAGAGCCTGCGGTGGCCCTCTGTGCGGTAGATGTTCTTCAGGGCAGCATAGATGCTCCTGTAGGCATACCTCCCACTCTTGTAGCGTGTCTTGATCACAGTAATGGGTGGCATGCAGACACTTGCGACCGCACGGGAGCCCACCCCCAGGATGACCGACTCCAGGGCACTGGGAGGATGGCCTGGTAGGAAGTGCTGCTTCAGAAAATAGAGAGTGCCAAAGTAGATCCCAACACCTGGGGCACATCTCACAATGGAAGGGGACATCCTCTTCCACAGGCCCAGCAGACTCTCCATGCTAACCACGGTCAGGAGCAGTGTGAACGCCCCCACGCATCTGGGCCCCTAGACTTTGGACTGGGCAGCCTGGAGGCACGTCTTAAGGAGATACATAGGCTGAAAAAGGAGGGTGGAGCAGGTGCCACTGATGGAGCATGCACATGAAGGCCTTGGTCTCCGGGTGTAACATAAGCATTTCCACTCTGTCTCCAACATTTTGAGGTTGCACCACTGCGGGCTGTGACTTCTGAATCATTGGATACGAGGTCTGTAAGTGCACCAGGCTCAGGGGGCTCAGACCCAGTCCTGGCGATCTTGGCATGCCGATGCGTTTTGTGCAACCTGATGTCTGCATTCATTAAGGATCCAAGGATCTGTCTAGAGTTCCTGACCCGCACTTCTCACGGGGTGCATGTCTGGGACCAGCACGAAGCTCCAGGGCGCCTTGTCAGCTGCACCGAGGAGGCCCTCGCCGCTCGTCACTCACTGTGCAGACACTGCGTCCCTCCTCCAGCTGATGGTTTTTTGGTTTTCAATGACCCTCTATCAAGTATGATGTGCATGAGGGACTTGTTTTCTCAAGATTACGTGACCAAAGTACAGGACACCAATTCTCACCATCCTGGCTTCTAAAGAGTGCCCAGCTGTGCTTCATCTGGCATCAAATTTTGTAGCCCTCTGGCAATCCATGGGATGTGAAGGGCCTTTAAAAATTCATAGGAAACTTCTGTTGTCTTTTAATTCCATTTTCCCACAACTTTTCTGAAACCCCTCATATTCAATATTCTGTACCAACACCATAATTTAAAGGTACCGTTATTTACTCCTTAAGGCTTCGTTTTTACTGTACTAATTGTTCAGTTTTCTTGTGTATATGAAGACCATTGAAAATATTATGGGTTGGCTTGGTGCACCTTATTCTTTAAAATAACATCTTTGATTTTGACACTTTAAATAAGTCATTTTCCAAATGCAATAAGTAATTTCTTATCTTGATTTTTGCTTCCATTGAAATTGATTGGAGATCTATATAAAATGAAATCCTTGACTTTAAACTTTTCTCTGCTTATCTTGATGTTGTTTATGGGTCCAGTCATGAAGAATTTTTTTGAAGTGTAATCTATATCAAAGGCTATAGTCTTTGATCTTTATAATAGTAAGTGCTTCAGGTCCTCTTCATTTTCACCAAGCCAGGTTGTGTCATTTACATATAGCAGGCTGTTAATGAATCGGTCTGCAATATTTAGGCTGGGCTCTTAGTGACATCATCTAGATTCTCAGATTATTTGCTCAGCCTACAGAATGAATTCTCATGGTGAAAGACTACAATTCTAACACACTTTTTTTTATGCCATGCCATAACCCCTTATTTTGATCTGGGCCTATATATAGGTTCCACATGTGCACAATTAGCTGCTCTGGAATACAAATTCTTCGAAATGTCCATAATTAGTTACAATACACACAATTGAATAGCTTGCATAGTCAGTGAAGCATATGTAACCAAACACTTTTCTGGAATTGTCAGGTTTCAGCCAAGATCCATCTGATAATCTCGGTTCACATCCTGATTTTTATCCTGCTTCAAGTTCTGACAGCTCCCTGTTGATGTACTACAGCAACTACTTTTTAATTATCATCAACAAAATTTTTCTTGTATGAGCTATTAATAATATTGTTCAGTAACTTCCATATTTTCTTGGTCATCTTTTTTTGTAATAAATCATTTTTTGGGGGGCTTGTACAACTCTTATCGCTATCCATTCATTGTGTAAAGCACATTTGTACATTTGTTGCCATCATCATTTTCAAAACACTTTCTTTTCACTTGAGCCCTTGGTATCAGATCCTCATTTTTTCCCCTCCCTCCTCCACTCTCCTTTCCTCATGAACACTTGTCAATTTATAGATTATTATTTTTTATGTCTTACATTGTCTTGGTCATCTTTCTTTGGAATAAACATAAATGGATTTCTTTCCCAGTCACTTGGCCTTGTAATCCAAATCACTTGTCTATACCAATGTGTATCAGATTGTTGAAACTTTTCTATTGATCTTCCACTAATTCCTAGAGCCTTGTTTTTGTCAATGCTTTCAGCAGAATTTGGACTTCAATAGCACTGGTTCTGGATCATATTCCACCTCTTGAAATGGTTGAATGCCATCCAATTCTTTTTGGTACAGTGCCATCTTTTTTTAAAAGTTTTATTGGCACTTAATCCACATATCACACAATTCAATAGTTTAATCATATCAAGGAGACTTGTGCAATCATTACCACATTCAGTTTTAGAACATTTTCTGCCCCCACCCATGGTTAAATCACTTTTAAAATGAGTTGTGTAATCACCATCAGTTCTAGTGAGTGCTCCCTCCTCCCTCCCACATACGTTGTTTGCTCCCTCAACCCCTCACCCTCCTTTTTTCCCTTGAAACCTCCCCTATAAACCCTTGCATCAGTTCCTATCTCTATGCCTCTACCTCTACTGTGCTTTGCAAACTGGAAAACCCAACAGAAACAGAAAAAAATAAAGTGGTAGGATAAAATAATAACAATACAAAAATAAAAATACAAATAGTAAGAAAGAAAAGACCACCTTGAATAGTTAAAAGACTAGGGAAGAAATATTTGTCATGGTCCAAGCAAGAAATACTTGCACCTAGAAGAATTTCAGGCTGAGTCAAGAATGAGGTCAACTAACCAAGTATCAAGTTTGTTCCAGTAAAATCATGATTACAATGATCTCTGACAGTAAAGCTGTTCTATACCCTTGCCTGCGGCTCATGGGGATCTGAAAGTGGCTCAATCAGGCTAGACACTGTAGATGGGTTTGGGGCTCCCACTGTCTTTCATTGTCTTCTACACATTGGGTGTTGACAATTTAGGCTCTAATACTTTTCCCTTTGTCATATTTGAATTGTGTTATTGTTGTCTTTGTATCACAGAAGCTGGTGGGCTTCATTCATGTGGGATTAGTTAACTCCTTACTTTGGTGGCTGCTTGTTTCTATACAAGCCGTTAAGGTCCCAGGCAGTATTCTGACTGAGAGCCAGGCACCATCTGCTTTCTTCATCACATTTTGCTGCAGCACACTTGTCTTCAGTGATCATTTCATGCAGGTGTATACCGAGCCGGGCCATGTTAACAGAACTTCTTGGATTGGGGCTAGAGTTCAGTGGTGGCCAATAATCCATCTACTTGTCCCTGGGATATTCATGACTCAGATTTACTTTGGTGGTCATATTATGACAAAATCAAAACTCCATGAGACCAACTAACCCCAAAACAGCAACAAACGAAATAGCAGAAAACAAGAGACAAACAAACAAAGACAAGCAAACTAAAGGCAGGGAAACAAAAACACCATCAAAACAAATAAGTAAATCATTGTCAATCATCCCCTGGGGTATAAGGTGAATGCACTTGTAACATAATCAATTTTTTCCAGTGACACATCACTCTGGACACTGTAGCTATCAGGAGTCTATGCCAGTACAGATCCACTGTGAGCTGCAACGCATTCAACTGAGTTGTTTACCCTAAGCATGGGGGTTTGGTGCCAGGGGAAGGCTTCCTAGATAAATTCTTCCAAGTTCAGATCCCTAGCCAAAAGTTCAAAATACATCATGTCACTGTGAGGGGAACATCAAGGTACTAGATATATAGTGATTTGGGGACCATCTCCATTGTGTACCCACCAAACCAGGGGTCCCCACCAACATCCATTAACTGCCACTTCCACAAGTCCAAGGCAACCATTCTCTGCTACCTCTGCTAACCACATTCACCAGACCTGAGTCCAAGGGGGCAGGCATATTTGAGGCATGAGTCAGATCATTCTGCTGGGCCTCCATGTCCTGGCCTTCTGATGCTGCCCCTGGGTTATGCCAGGCAATCCTCAAGGTCATCATGGTGTTCAGTCCATGGTGTGGTTAACTGAGTGTTGTGTAGAAATGTATTTGCAGTGACTACCCAGGAGCATAAACTGTGGCCCTTTGTCCCCCTAGGCTCCCTGCACTCATTGGTTAGCATCCCTTCCCACTGTGAGGTTGCCTCTCCCCAAGCTCCCACCTTATTCACCAACAGAATGTTCAGTGTCTCTTCTGAAATGTAGATACTCCTTTCCCCTAGTCCTAGCTTTTTTGGTTGTACACTGTTATGCAATATTTTCAGACCCTCTAAAGCAGTTGTTCTCAACCTTCCTAATGGTGTGATCCTTTAATATAGTTCCTCATGTGGTGGTGACCCCCTAACCATAAAATTATTTCTGTTGCTACTTCATAACTATAATGTCGCTACTGTCATGTATCAGGCGACTCTTGTGAAAGGGTCATTCAACTCCCAAAGGTGTTGCAACCACAGGTTGAGGACTGCTGCTCTACAGAGAAGCTTGATTAACAGTCTTACCTGATGGAACACACTCCAAATGCACTATCCCTCACAATAAAAAAACCAAAATGAGCATCGGCTTTCTTTGGGTAGCCACACGTATATATCTCTCCTACCAGTACTAGACTGTTTTGATAACTGTGGTTATGTAGTAGGGTTTGGGGTCAGGCAATACTAGACCACCTACTTTGTTCTTTTTTAAGAAATTATTTTCTTATTCTGGGTTTTTTGCCTGCCCATATGAACTTGGTAATGAGTGATATCTTCTTTTGATGCTGCCTGCATTGTTCAAATCCTTCACTACTGTGACTCAAGGCTTATCTTTTCACTTCAGCTCTCTTCTCTTGACTTTCTAATTCATTTAATCACCATTGAAAACAATGTGAATAATCTATTTTCTTATTTTTAAAAAGATCAACAGAAAAGTTCAGTTTTAATTGAAGAAGGACGACTGGAAATCAGTCTACTCTAGTGTGAGTTCTGGCTTTTGTACTTACCAGCTATGGACCTTTAACAAATTACTTTAATACAATAGAATCTGAATTTCATGCTCTGTTAATTTAAGATATCATTTTCCTTAGTGACGTTTCATTATTTTATCAGTATTGAAAGAATGCATGTGCAATATTTTTATGAAGTATAATTTAAATGCAAATATAACTCTTAAAATTTTCCCATTAAACTGACTTCAAAATAGTATGAAGGAGCTGGGAATTATTGAATGTGACTGCTGGATACAGGAGAGTTTATTATACTCTTTTTTTGTATATGCTTTGCATTCTGTATTAAAAATTTTTAATACTTCCATGCTTCTTAAATTTGGAGTGTGAATTATAAATATATGTACAAACCAATTTATACCATCTATTAATTTGAAATTCAGTTATATATGCAAATATATACACATTTGTATCATGTAGTTACAATTTTATGTACTTATAGGTTTATGGCTATATATATGTACATTAATATACAGCATTATAATTTTACACTATGGTTAAATCTTATGGAGAAAGTTATTGAGAAAATCTTTAAAATTATTCATCTCATCTAAATCCATATGTATCCATAATATTTTTAATACTCATATAGTGACAGAATATGTAAAATAAACACACAAACAGTTGTAAAATGATTGTTGGAATCATTGTCAAAAAATGAAGTTTGCAACTCAGGGAAGATGGCAGACAGGTAGGTAGCTCACGCCAGGAGCTCTGTGGAAATTGGTGAGTGGGGAGATTTTGGGGCCAAGAAGCAGTATCAAGTCTGCCTGTCAATTCCCAAGAAAACTCAGAGCACTTCTCTTAACCAGAAGCTGACTTCCACATTGCCTGCACTACCTATGGACACCCGTGGTCTTTTTTGCGGTGCTCAGGGCACCTACTCTGCTTCCACCGGGGCCACAGGGCAGCCAGGCATATAGCAGTGGCTGCCGTCCTGCCTGGGACTCGGCACAGACCCATCAGCCAGCACCCCCCACTCCCCAAGGTTCATGCTCCATCTGGGCGCTCCTCATAGACCTGACAGCTAGCCCCTCATCCCCACCACCAAGAAACTTGCCCAAGTATCTCAAGGCAGCCAGGCACACAACAGAGGCTTCTGTCCTGCCTTGTTGCTCCTGGCAGGTCCACCAACCGCAACTGCGATACACACTCAGCGGTCTCCACCCAGAGATTCCGCCCATCTCTGTGCTCCCCAGCCAGCCCTCGCCCCACCCACCCACACGTGGAGGTTCCCATCCTGCCACAATACTCTAGGCCTGCCAGTCAGCGGACACAAATCTGGCAGAAGCTTCTGCATCTGTGCCATAGGGTTCCAAGTCTTTGGGGCTTACCTAATGCATTCTCCCAACTCAATCCCCACCCCATGTGCTCTGAGCAGTGGATCTGCATGCTAACAAAAGTAGCAGGTCCTCCCTCCTACCTGCCAACCTCTGGGAAGTGCCCTTAGCCAGGAACAGATCGCTCATTCCCAAACACATCCCCTAAATATGCTCCCCTGCACACAGATCAACACTTTTCAGCCCCTAAGGAGACCAGAGGGTGACTGGAGCACAAAGCATAGGTTAAGGTGAGAGGGAAACCCAAGCAGGACAAAGGTGAAAAACAAACCCTTAAGGCAGTTGGCTATAGGCAGCCTACAGAAGTACCAACATCAACCTCCCAAAGAGAGCGCCCAGGGTTCTGAGACACCTGGGTAACTGGCACGTAGTTCCAATAAATCAATCAAAAACCAGCAAGCTGCTTCCACAGCTCCAACAAGAAAAGAGAAAAATATCCAATTGTAGGGGACCACCTGGACTTAACACCAGTCATAGAAAATGCAGATGGTGACCTTCCACAGAAAGAAATCTTCAGAATGCTGCTTATACAGGATATGAGGGAAGCATTAAAGGAAAAGGATGAAATGATAGATGCATAAAGGTCATGCACCAAAGGGAAATACACGAGCTTAGGGGCAAGTTAACAAAAAATAGTAGCAAACTCACGGACTTTTCCTAGAGAATGGAGGAGGCAGAGAGCCACAACAGTGACCTAGAGGACTTGCAAGCAGAAATTAATAAATGTGAGAAAAAGTCTGACAAGTCCACCAGAAAAGCTGAAGAAAACCTCAGAGCTATGTCTGACTATGAGAAGGAATAATATCAGAATTATCAGCCTGCTGGAGGAATGCACAATAAGGAAATCAACATCCAGAATAGTGATGGAATAACTGAATGAAAACCAGGCAACCATCCAGGAGGCCGAAAGAACACCAGCTAGACTAAATTCCAAGAAGTCACCAAGCCATATAGTTGTGAAACTATCCAACTATGAAGAAAAGGAGAAAATTATGAGAGAAGCTTGCAAAATACAGGCAATCACATATAAAGGCAAGCAGATAAGAATATGCTCAGACCTATTAGCAGACACTGTGAAGAAGAGGAGAGAGAGGAGCAGCATTTTGCGAAAATTGCAGGAAAATAATGCAAACCCAAGAATATTCTCTCTAGCCAAATTATCTATAAAAGTTGATGGTGAATGGAGAGTCTTCCCAGACAAGGAAAATCTCAAAAATATGCTAAAAGGAACCAAGCACTACAAAAGATTCTTGCCAACCTAGTATGCGCAGAAGAACAACACTCACTAAGCACATACAAGAGACCACCACACAGAACCATCCCACCCAGAGATCGTCAAAGGAAAACAGCTCCCAAGATAACACTGGCTCAACGATGGAAAGAAGACAAGAATGAACCACAGACACACTTAGGTACAACCCATGTAAAAGAAATGGAGGTAAGAAAGCACCCAACACAAGAGGGATAAAATGACGTCAAAGAGTCAACAGATAGATGTAATAACCCTGAATATCAATGGAATGATCTCATGCCTTAAGAGACAGAGACTAACAGACTGGCTTAGAAAATAAAACCTTTTGATCTGATGCCTACTGGTAACACATCTCAAGATTACATACAAAAATAGGCTAAAAATCAAAGACTGGAGAAAAACATACCAAGCAAATAGCAATTCAAAAAAAGCAGGAGTTGTAATCCTAGTCTCAGACAAAATTGATCTCAAAGTGCAAACCATAAAAAGAGAAAAGGAGGGACACTATATAATGTCCAAGTGAACGGTAGACAAAGAACCACTAAACATTGTAAACATATATTCTCCAAATGAGAGGCCCGCTGAATATGTCAACCAAACAGTCCAAAAGATGAAAAAAGAAATCACAGCCTCAACAATTATAGTAGGTGACTTCAATACGCCACTCTCTGAGAAAGACAGATCACTGGGAAAGAAACACAACAGTGAGGCTAAAGATTTAAGAACTACAATTAGATGATTTGACCTGATTGATATCTACAAAGCTCTCCACCCAAATAAAAAATAAATTCACAATCTTTTTAAGCCCACATGGCACATATTCAAAGATAGACCATATGCTAAGGCATAAATCTGTATAAATTAAAGCATATTGATATGTTAGAGACTTCTCTCTCTGACCACTGTGCCATAAGGCTGGAAACCAACAATAGGAAGATGAAGAAATCAAGGGCAAACAATTGGAGGATGAATAACTCGCTATTGCAAAAGGAGTGTGTACTGGCCGAGATCAGAGATGAAATTAGGAAATTTCTAGAAACCAACGAGAATGAGAATATTACGTATGAAAACTTAGGCGACACAGCAAAGACAGTCATCAGATGAAGTTTTATAGCAATACATGCACACATAGAAAATAGAGACATATGATTGATATGCTGTCACAAAATTTACAGCAATTAGAGCAGAGTCAACAAGACAATCTAACCAATAGCAAAAGAAAAGAAATAATAAAAATTAGGACTGAGATTTAGGAGAGGGAAAATAAGAAAACTATGGGAAAAAATTAATGCTGCTA
Organism: Tenrec ecaudatus; assembly: GCF_050624435.1. Taxonomy (NCBI): domain Eukaryota; kingdom Metazoa; phylum Chordata; class Mammalia; order Afrosoricida; family Tenrecidae; genus Tenrec; species Tenrec ecaudatus. Next base: position 114,923,928 of record NC_134548.1, on the reverse strand, counting down.
AAAATTGGTTCTTTGAAAGGATAAATAGGATCAACAGACGTCTCAAAAATTTACTCAATAAAATGAAGGAACACATTTCAATAGCAAGGATGAGGGATGAAAGAGGGTACATTACAACCGACACTAGTGAAATCAAAAGGATAATTATACAGTACTATGAAGGACTGTAGTCCAAAGATTTCAAAAACTTGGAAACATGGACAAATACTTGGAAAAACAGCCCCTCCCTAGACTATCCCAGATGGACATCAAGAACATCAATAAACCCATGACAATAGAAGAAATAGATAAGGTTATCACGGGATTACTAACAAAAAATCCACTGAGCCAGATGGCTTCACAGGAGAAATTCTGCCAAGCATTTAGGGAAGAACTGACACGAATCCTGCACAAACTCTTCCAGAATGTAGAAAAAGATGGCAAATTCCTAAACTGGGCAAGGATCCCATGAGAATGGAGAACTACAGACCAATTGCCTTATGAGCATCAATGCAAAAATCCTTAACAAAATACTAGTCAACAGAATAGAAAAGTATATAAATCAAATAATTCTTCTTGACCAGGTGGGATTCATAGCTAGGATGCAGGGATGGTTCAACATAGGAAAGACCATTAATATCATTCTCCATATTGAAATTAAAAATTATAACAGCCACATGATAATATCGATAGATGTGGAAAAAGCATTCGAAAACCTACAACACCAATTCCTGTTTAAGACACTCAAGAAGATAGGAATGGAAGAAAAACTTCTCAATATAATACAAGCTATATATGAAAAACCAGCATCCAATTTGGTAGTCAATGGAGAAAAGATTAGATCAATTCTTCTGGAAAAGGGGATTAGACAAGGATGCATCTTGTTCAAACTCCTATTTAACATCATACTGGAGACCCTAGCTAACAATATAAGGCAAAGAAAGGACATCAAAGGTATTTACCTGGGGAAGGAAGAAGTAAAACTATCGTTATTCGCAGATGATATGATTTTATATATGGAAACTTCCAAAAGTTCCACAAGAGGAGTACTGGAAAAAATAGAGGAACATGGCAGAGTGGCAAGTTACAAGATCAACAAACAGAAGTATATCGGACTACTATACACATCAGACAAACCCACAAATTGAAATATCTAGGGATATGCCTGATGAAAAAAAACAAAAAATTTTGTATGAGGAAACTACAAAACACTATTAAAAGAAACCAAGGGCGACCTCAACAAATGGAAGGATATCCCATGCTTATGGATATATAGTAAAGATGTCAATTCTACCCAAGGCACTATGTAAGTTCAATGCTATCCCGATCCAAGTCCGGGCGTCTTTCTTCAAAGAACTGGAAAAACAGATTACCAACTTCATATGGAGAGGGAAGAAACTGAGAATTATCAAAGAACTCATCAAGAAGAAGGACAAAGTTGGAGGACTTGCTTTACCCGACTATAACACTTACTATACAGGCACAGTGGTCAAACAGTGTGGTATTGGTATAATGATAGACATTCAGACACTTGGAAAAGTATTGAAGATCCAGAAATAAAATCATCAGCACAAAGACAACTGATCTTCAATAAGGGCCCAAAAATATCAAATGGGAAGCAGATACCCTATTCAATATGTGGTGCTGGAAAAAATGGAAACATATCTGCAGAAAAATGAAGCAAGACCTTACCTCTCTCCATGCACAAGAATGAACGCAAGGTTGATTACAGACCTAGAGGTAAAATCCCAAATTATTAGGACTATCAATGAAGGAATTGGAACAAATCTGAGAACTTTGACTCAGGGAATACATAGTCTATCAGAAATAGGGAAGGACACAAATAAAGAGGAAGCACAAAGTGGCAAGTAGGATATACTAAAGATAAAACACTTGTGTACATTGAAAGAATTCGCCAAGAGTAGTGAGAGACCACATAATGGGAAAACATCTTTAACAATGACACATCAGACAAAGGCCTTATTACTAATATTTACAATACTCTGCTAACTTACAAAAAGAGAAAAACCAATTTTCCACTCAGGAGGTGGGCAAAAGATCTGAATAGAAGTTTCTCAAGGGTAGAAATCCAAATGGCCAATATATATATGAGAAAATGTTCTAGATCTCTAGCCATTAGAGAAATGCAAGTTAAAACCACTATGTGATACCACTTAACACCCTCAAAGATAGTCCAGTTCAAAAATCAGAAAGTAACAAGTGTTGGAGGGGCTGTGCAGAGATAGGCACTCTCATCCACTGCTAAGGGACCTGTAGGTGTGTACAGCCATTATGGAAATTGATTTGGCGATATCTAAAACAGATGGAAGTTTAGCTACCATGTGATCCAGCAATCCCCCTACTGGGCATATACCCAGAAGAGACAAGAAACAAACCATGGCAGACATCTGTACTCCAATGTTCATTGTGGTGCAGTTCACAATCAGAAGGAGTTGTAAATGACCCAAATCTCCATCAACAGACAAATGGATTAAAAAACTGTGGTACATACAGACAATGGAGTACTACATATCCCTAAAAAGCAGTGATGAATTCATGAAGCACATCACCACATGGGAAGAACTGGAGGAAATTATGCTAAGTGAAGTAATCCAAGTACAAAAGGACAAGTACAACATGAGTCCGCTGAGGTAAGCTCAAAAAATCCAAAAGGGGCATAGGGAAGAAGCTACTGTGTACATACATCCCTGGGATGAGGTCCAGGTAATATGGCATGGGCCAGTCTAAATTCAAGGATACATATGGTAGCCAAATAACAAAGAGTGGTGGTGGGGGGGGGGGAGGGGGGTAAAGATATGGGTACCATGTTGAACAGGGCACTAACCCACCCAAGGGGCTGGTGTTGTTTTTATCTCCACAGGGAAAGAGGGACCAGATTTCAATGCTGTGCTCCAAGACAAGAATGGAACACACTGACAAGAAGCAGGGAACAAGTAGAGAGGCCTGAGGGGCCGGCCCCATTACCAACTAAGTGGACAGCTTCCCCGCCCCCACACCTGAAGGTTTCATTTAAGAGGACAGCACTGAAGCTACAGCTCAACGAGAAGGATTTGTCTGACCAGAGCACACAGCAGCCAATGAGGGGGGAGGCAAAAAGAGTGCAGCCCATCCTGGCCTACCAAGCCATGAGGACAATATTTCTGCTCAGATCAGACAATGCAGAGAGGACCATAGGGCCAGCCCCACCAAGAGACACAACGTTCCTCACTGACCCATAGCTCCATGGAGGACAACACTGGAAACACATGGCAGGAATTGTGCCCACCCTGAGCTCACCATGCTGAAATGAGAGACTGGGGGCATGCAACAGAGCAGCATGGGGATCAGAGAAGTGAAGTATCCAGGGAATATCAAAAATAGATTGCAGGTCAAAGGTATGGCGTCCCATCAGACTCCACTGGAAAACACTTGTGAAGGACAACAAATGGACCTTGAACTATTTATAGACTTTTATTGTTGTTGTTTTTGAAGCTATTGTTTTATTTTCTATTGTTGCTTCATTGTGCCTTGTCTTGTTGTTGTCGCTGTGTGTCTATCTGGATGGGATAGGTGGGATAAATAAGCCGGAAGAGAGAACTGAACAATACTTCCAGGGGGACATGGGAGAGGGGGAGGGAGGGAAAAAGAAGAGGGCATTAACAAACCCAGGGACAAGGGATCAACAAATGACTGAAAAATCAATGGCAAGGAGGGTGTAGGAGGTCTGGTAGGGCAAGATCAAGGACAATGTAACCGAGAGGAATTTATGAAACCCAAATGAAGGCTGAACATGACAGCGGGACAAGAGGAAAGTGAAAAGAAATAGATGAAAGAACTAGGAGACAAAGGGCATGTATAGAGATCTAAATATAGGCATATACATATGTAAATATATTTATATATGATGGTGGAGAAATAGATCTATGTACATATATTTATAGATTTAATATTAAGGAAGCAGATAGACATTGGGACCCAACTCAAGTACTCCCTCAACACAAGAACACTTTGTTCTAATAATCCGGCACTCTGAGATGCTCGCCTTCCGGACACGATCACTGAAGACAAAGCGGGTGCATAAGCAAATGTGGTGAAGAAAGCTGATGGTGCCTGACTATCAAATGATATATGGTCTGAGGTCTTAAAGGCTTGAAGATAAACAAGCAGCCATCTAGCTAAGGAGCAACAAAGCCCACATGGAAGAAGCATCCCAGCCTCTGTGATCATGAGGTGTTGATAGGATCAGGTATCAGGAATCAGAGAACAAAACATCCTATCATTTTGAATGAGGGGGAGTGCCGATTTGGGACCCAAAGCCCATCTGAAGACAACTGGACATCCCCTTACAGAAGGGTTACATGGAGGAGATGAGTCAGTCAGGGTACAGTGTAGCAATGATGAAACATGCAACTTTCCTTGAGTTCTTAAATGCCCCCCACCACTATCATGATCCCAATTTTGTCATACAAATCTGGGTAGATCAGAGGATGTACACTGGTACAGATAGGAACTGGAAACACAGGGAATCCAGGACAGATGATCCTGTCAGGACCAGTGATGAGAGTAGTGATACTGGGATGGAAGAGGGAAGGTGGAGGAGAAAAGGGGAACTGATTACAAGGATTTACATATAACCTACTCCCTGGGGAGCAGACAACAAAAACAGCGGGTGAAGGGAAACATTGGACAGTATGAGATATGACAAAATAATAATAATTTATAAGTTATCAAGGGTTCATGAGGCAGAGCAGGGAGGAAGGGGAAAATGAGGAGCTGATACCAAGTGCTCAAACAGAAAGCAAAAGTTCTGAGAATGATGAGGGAAACAAATGTACAAATGTGCTTGACACAATTGATGTACGTGTAGATTGTGATAAGAATTGTACAAGCCCCCAATAAAATGATTTTTTAATGAAGTTTACAAAAGATCTGTTTTATTCTGTCACTTTTCTCCAATCTAAAGTAGATAAAATCTTTGGTTCTGAATTTTAAAAATCACTTTCTCAGTATGGGATAGGACAATGTTTGATAACTTTCACTGAAGTTGTTTCAATTCAGGTGGGTGGACAAATTTCTTTCCTACATCTAATTGATTCATCCTGCCAAAAAGAATATTTTTAATTGAATGAATTAGGGAAAACCAATATTGTACCATTAAATAAACTACACACTTTCAAAGTAGTTTATGTCTGTCTCTTGCTAGCCCTTTCAATTTGAGAGCAAATGCTAAACCAGATGAATATGGATTGCAAACCAGTTACTACTCTAATGGCCCATACTGTTGCATTATTTTGTATTTTGTGTATTAAGTCACCCTATCAGAAAATGATTCATAATTATTTTATATTTATATACTTTATATTTACTTTATAGATTTTTTTTTGCTTAACAGTGCATACCTAATGGCCAAGATATTGTCCTAATGTCACTTTGGTGATACTTATAGTCTAAAACGCATCCCTTACTTCAAAATACCTCAGCATTTTATTTCTGTCATGGTGTTAGCCCTTTTGACAGTGTATTCAGTGACTTACATCCCTATGTAGAACATAGCTACCGTCAATCATGTACATATTCCCTGTAGGCTTTTTTATATACCAACTGTGACTTGCATAATTTGTAACAGAAACTATTATGAGTCACAAAGCCTAAGATATTTATTCGCTGGCCTTTTGCATAAAAGTTTGCAAGCATCTGACATATGTGACTTCATTAATCCACTTGAACTCAGCAAATATTAACAGGTGAATACAGTTGGAGTTCTGTTAGCATGCAAGATGAGGAAAGTGGCTATCGAGTAAGAACTAATAGTACATCACTATAAGGGGCAAATGCTTACCATGCTCAGTTGCTAACTAAACAATCAGAGGTGTGAGTTCACCGAAAGACATATCAAAAGAACAACCTGTCTATCTACTTCCAAAGAATCAGTCATTGAAAACCTTTGGAACACAATTCTACTCTCATAAACATGAGATAATTTTAAGACAAAATTGACCAAACGGAAATTGGTTTTATGGGTAATGAGGGCGGAAAGAGAAAGGGGCGGAGGTGTAGAATGATAATCAAAGAGAGTCTTCTATATTCTTGATGAATTACCAGTTCCTGTTACATTGTTTGTGCTTTTTCCTACATGTTGGCTGAAAATGTACAAAAGCACCACGAGGAACTTCTTTTCCGGGCAGAAGTAAGAACTATTTTGGACCGAAATTTGAGGTTTTTCTTAAAGTTAATATTTGATGTTTATTTATGAACCTTTTATTGTCAGTATTCACAAGAGAACTCTGAACTGAATACCAGTTAAAGTTAAGTGCCCTTGACTTTTCTGAACATTACAAGTTAAGAGACATAATCCCCACAAATAAATGTGAAACTGAAGGTATATTTTATTAAAAATATTTTTTAAATCTATAATTCTTTTTCCTATCACCTTTTAATGTTTGTTCTTTCTCTGGACTATGATGTATTAATCATGCTTATATATCAATCTTTCAGCATTAATCTAATTGAAGAAACACATAGTTTCATTGTAAGTTTCAAAAGAGCAGCCTTAATATGAATCTAGCTTCTTGTCCTATCTGGTAACAAAATAAAATGTATTCCATCATGTTTTCATTAACATTATATATTGTCAGTTGTCTATACCACATGTGTGAAAGGTCTTACAAAGTCCTACCTACACTAAAACATATTTTATTCTCCTCAAATAAAAAATAACATATAAAATACAACATGACTAAGTAGACATTAACAACAACAATGCCCAATTCAAAAAAGTACAGAAAAACAAATACTGGAAAGGGTGTGGAAAGATTTTCACTCTTATACAGTGCTAGTGGGTTTGTAAATATGTCCAACCATTTTGGAAAGCAACATGGAGCTAACTAAAGCAACTGGGAATAGAAATACAATACCACACAGCCATGATTTGATTGGGTATACATCTCAAAGCAGTAAGAGAATGTTAGCAGAAATATGCACGTCAGCCTCCATTGTGCAGCCCAGTGCACGATAGCAAGAAGCTGGAAACCCCCCAAATGCCCATCAGTAGAAGAATGGATAAAGAAATGCACAAGGGAATACTTGTGAAGTTCTTTGAACACAAAAGGACAAATTTGTGTGATTCCACTACTACAAGGAAAAATATCAAGTCAAAGGCAGTCTTTTCTCAGGCTATTTAATCTTCTAATCCAGTCTCCCAAGTGACAGTGTCGACAGCCTGCCTAGTACCCATGAATTGTATATCACCCGTGTTAGTCCAGGCAGACTAGAGAAACAAATCCAGAGACAATCATACATGTGTAAGAGAGAACTTTGTATGAAAGAGGAACTGTGCATTAAGAAAAAATCCCCAGCCCACTCCAGATCAAGTTCATAAGTTTGATATCAATCTCTAAATTCCTCTTCAGACTCATGAAACACATGAAATGATGCCGCATGCAGGAAATCACAGACCAGTGGATAGGAAGTCTTGTGGATCCAGTGGCAGTAAAAGCATCTCAGCAGGGTCTTTAGCTGGCAGGACTCTCCATGTGGCTCCTCCAGCTCCAGGGCTCTGGCTGCATCAGCATCAGGCTCCTTGTCAGTAATATCTCGGAAAGAGTGAGTATATCTGGCTTCCAATGAGCTATTTATCTCCATGGCACCTCCAGATGAGGTCATCAAGCTGCCACCTGATGGACTGGCTAGACTCCACTCCTTCACAAATTGACACCAGATTATGTAACTACCACACCCCTTTATACATACATCTGGAAAAACCACATAGACAGAGGAGAGCTCTTCTCAGCTGAGGTCAGATTTCAAAATGTAGGGGAGAGAGGGAAGACTATTCAGTTATTGCCAAGGGAAAAGACCATTCAGGTGTGCTAAGGTCACCCCCAATCAACAGACACTCCTACAAGACTGATAAGGAAATCTTACTGGAATTTCAAGTAAAGATGGGGACAGGGGGTCATGTATGTCTTGAAGAAGCTGAATACGTGTCTATTGTTAGAAAAACAGGGAGGAGCAAGCTCCCATTGGGGAAAAACACTTAACGATGCTTATAGAACCCAAGGGGAGAATATTCCTGGTACTGTGTTCCTAATTGGACACTTTTGATCTAGTTTCTACCCGGCCTTTGGTGGCACAGGCCATGCATTTTAGACTCCTAGGATTTTAGAAGCTACACTTTTGAGGCATACAACATACTGCATAGGCCACACCAGAAGATTAGATGTGCAAACCCCACTAAGCACACTGGGCTTTATCTGAGACTCGCCTGTAGCATACTAAAATAATCAACTTAAGGCTGACACACCCTAGTGTGAGCAGAAGCAGGTGACTGCTATCCCAGGTTTATGGAACTGGCAGTCGGTGACCTTTGGTTCAGATCTCTTGCTCTGGGAATATCCAGTGAATGGGGGTTGCAGACTACCATATACATCCTCTTTTAAGGCCCTACTTGCTTTCTTATGACATATTACTCTCATAGTCATGGTTCTGCCTTTATAAATAAGTGTTATTGAAAGTTTTGCCCTATCACCAACCCCATTATGCATGCAAATGGTGTCCAATTACTTAAGAGTTTAATTTGTACCAGTCAACAACTCAAGTATTGCAGCTTGATACCAGCCTATACTTGTATAATTTCCTTTTCCCAACATTGTTTTAAAGTCTATACCATTGGCTTATAAATTAATGACACTATAAAAAGAATACCTTGTGCCCTAGCGGATGATTGACAATGTTCTCTATCACAAATAAAATGATAGTGATTTCTCTAAAGTGAACCAGACACATATATGAGCAACAGATATATAAATGGACTTGGGGCTTACACTTAATTCTAACCCCAATCTAACAACAATTGGTTCTTATGATATGACCTTACTCGATACATAGTTGCATGAAGAGATAATTAAAGATATGGGTGCTATAACAAAGTATGGTGAAGAAACCAGATGATGCCCGGCTATCAAAAAGAATAGCATCATGTCCTCTTCTATAGTTCAAAATCAAGAATGGATTTAATTAACCAGCATTTATTCAGCTTTTCTTTATTTTTGGAAGAATCATATTTTCAACCAAATCTCTGCTAAGAAAAATTCTTTCTCAAAAGCTCAGTCATCAGAATGACTGTGGTGTGATGGAGTCAGAGGTCCTTTTTGTAGTTGTAATAAAGGCAACATTTCTCATGATGGTTAGACAGAAGCTGCCAGTTTCTCATTTGTTTCTAATGCCCTTGTTTTCTTTTCTGTTGTTGTTGTAAACCCTAAACTGGTAGCATCAATTTTGGAAAGGGTGTGGCTTGAGGGATTGTCAAAGGCGTTGGTACTGTCGTACATATCCTCCACTCAATGCCTGACTCATAGCAATAGTGCAAGTTACCCTTCACCAGCATTTGTACCAAGTAGGGAGTTCTGCTTTTAGTTCATTACTACATCAGTGTATGAGGACATTGAACACTACAGACAACTAACTACAGGACTCTAAATCCATGGTATCTTCCACCACAAAATGGGTAGAAACCCATTTGCAGCTTCAGGATTCTAATTTGTGTAGCTTCTGTGGTTCCTTTTCTGTAAAATATGCTATAATATATATATATATCTATATCTATATATATATATATATAGATATGTCAAATTTTCTTTAACTCATGTTTAAGACACTTAGTATACTCAGCAAGACAACTATACTGCCATTGTGTGTCCTTCTCTTCAATATAGTTTCAGAGTGCAGCTGAATTATTAGACTTCATTATCTTTCAATACATGTACATCTTCACTGTTCAAAAGGTTTTAAAAACTATTAAATAATCTTCTTAAAGCTGAAGATAATTTCTTTTGACATTGAATGCAAGAATGCTGTCATTCATAGTGTTTATATAAAAATACCAGGAATCTTCATATTGATAGCTTGATATAGCATAGGGCTAACATGTTACAGCATTAAAATACATCAATTCATTAAAAATCATACTTTCCTAAGAAAAAATTGTGTTGGGTGTCTAAAGGCTTGTCTTCAAACAAATAGCCATCTAATGGAGGCATCAATTAAATACACATGGAAGCAGCCCACAAGACTGTGTGATCCAAGGATTGTAAATAATAAAACCCTAATCCAAAAGAGTTAATGGTATGAGAGCTTAAACTGTGAACCCCTCTTTTAAAGAAGACTATGGATGGCAGTGGAAGCCCAAAATCCCTTTGCAGAGTCCCTAGGTGGATTAAGTCTTAAGTGAATCCCCTGTGACCATAATCAAGGGAGGTGAATAGCCTTGCTATCAACTATTGTACAGTTGTGGCATATAATTATAGCAGATGTAGTTAAGCTAAAATATAAAATCATCATTTGTGCATACATTTGACCCATTTTTAGTTATTTCATCTTAAAAATATTTTCTGCTTTACCTTTAATTGAGGTTTTTGTATGTTCTGTCTAGTCATTGGTGTTGGGTTGATTTTGTTTTCTTGCTTCTTGTTGGTGTTTTATATAATATTCTGTATATGGAATACTAATAGGAAGTAACTGGTAAGGGCATGGTAGGCAAGGTTGGGGGAAATTGGAGAGCTAACAATGGGTATGGAAAAAAATGTTTTGAAACTGATTGTGGTAATGATTGCACAAATCATCTTAATATGATTGAATGATGAAATAGAATTATATGTAAAGTATATGCCAAGAGAAAAGAACATATTTTTCCCATAATATTTTGAAACTACCTCATAAACATATGTTTGGCAGAGGCTACTTCAACATTTATATTTCGATGCACTACAATATATCATGTACCAAATATAACTAGTCAATAGTCTACCATTTCAGGAGGTAGCATGTGAGCAAGGACCAATGATGCTGAAGGGAAAAGCTCAAGCCTCACTGAATGCATTAGCCAAAAACAAGGCTTCAGGAATTAATGGATACCAATTGAAATGTTTCAACAATCTGATGAAGTACTGGGAGCATTCACTCATCTAGACCAAGAATTTGCAAGACATTTACTTGACCAACTGACTGGAAGAGATCCATATTCGTACCCTGTGTTAGTCTGCGTAGACGAGAAAAACAAATCCATGGACACACATATGTATATATGGGAGAGGTTTATACGCAAGAGGAATTGAACATTGTGATGACAACATCCCAACCCAGTGTAGTCCAATACCATAAGTCTGATATTAGCCCATATGTCCAATACCAATCAATAAAGTCCTCTTCAGACTCACGAAATACATGCAGTGAAGCCAAATGAAGTACGATCACAAGCCAGTGGGAAGAAAGTCTCTGGATCCAGTGGCGTTCTAAGCATCTCAGTGCAGGCAGGGGTTTCTCCGTGGCTACTCTGGCTTCAGCGGTCTGGTTGCATCCATGTGATTTGTCTTCTGCAATGTCTCCCAGGGAGTAGCAGAAAGAGAGATGTCTTCTGACTCCAAGGAGGAAGTACCAAATTTCCCAGAATTCTCAAGAGATGGCCATGCCCACACAGAAATCTCATTGGCTATCTCAAAATAGACAGCCTAGACTCCACCCCTGCACGCAATCCTTAAATTGACACCAGATTAGGGGAATACCACATACCCATTCCAAAGATAGGTGACCCAACAAAATGTTTATACTACAGAACAATGTCATTGATATCATATGTAAGTAATTTTTTTTAATCTTGAGAAGAATAGGAAATCCAGAACACTTCATTGTGGTCATTCATGGATCAAGAAGTAGTTGTGTAAACAGAACAAGAGAATACTGCATGGTTTAAAATCACAACATGTGTGCATCAGGGTTTTATACTCTCACCATACATGTTAAATCTATATGCTGAGTAAATCATCAGAGAAGTTGGATAATATGAAGAAGAAAGGGACATCAGGATTGGACGAAGGCTTACTAACAACCTTTGATATGCAGATAACATAAATTCAATTGCTGAAAGTGAGGAGGAATCAAAGCGCTTGTTAGTGAAAATCAAGGACTGTAGCCTTCTGTGTAGATTACAATTCAGTGTAAGGAAGACCAAAATCCTCACAGCTGGACCAATAAGTAACATCATGACAAATGGAGAAAAAGTTGAAGTTGTCAAAGATTTTGTCTTGCTTGGATCCACAATCAATGCTCATGGAAGCAGCAGTCAAGAGATCAGAAGACATACTGCATTAGGTGAATCTGCTGCACAAGACCTCTTTAGAGTACTGAAGAGCAATGATGTCATTTGAGGACTATGGTGCACCTGACCCAAGTCATGGTATTCTCCGCTGCATCATATGCATGTGAAAGTTGAACATTGAATAAGGAAATCAGAGAAGAATTAATACATTTGAATTGTGGTGCTGGAGAAGAATATTGAAAGTACCATGATCTGCTAAAAGGACAACCTGATCTGTTTTGGGAGAAGTATGGCTAGAGTGTTCCTTAGAGGCAAGGATGGCAAAACTTTGTCTCACATACTTTGGACATGTTGTCCATATTGTCAGGAGAGACCAGTCCCTGGAAAAGTACAACATTTTTGATAAAGTGGAGGAGTGACGAAAAAGAGGATGGTCCTCAAGGATTCCAATTCTAATGTCATAGTGGCTGTGATAGTCTCATGCAGAGGAACACTTGTAAAGGTGGCTCAAGACCATGCAGTGTTTCATTCTGTTGTCCATAGGGTCGCTGTGCATTGGAGCCAACTAGATGGCAATTAACAACAACAAATATACCCATATATATATTAGATAAAACAGTGGAAAAATTATAAAAACTACATAGCCATTTCCAAACCCGTTGGGGGAATGAGCTGCTGGTCTGCAGGCTCAGACCCATAGTCTCTGGGGGCATCAAGGTCAATTCGCATAGCATAATCCAGAAAGTCAAGGATCTACATCGATGTTTGGTGAGTGTTTTAGTTGTTGTTATTAAGTCCATTCTGACTTATAGCAACCGCATGTACAACAGAACAAAATAACACCCAGCCCAGTGCCATTCTCGCAAGTGTTTTTATATTTAAGCCAATTGTTGCAGTCATGATATCTATCTTTTTTTTGTGGATCATGGTGTCTTTTTAAAGGGACTTGTCTCTCCTGATAACATGTTTAGAACACATATTCACCATCTAAGGACCATTCTGGCTGCACTTCCTAACTAAGATAGATTTGTTTGTTCTTTGGGCAGTGCGTGTTAACTTCAATATTACTTGCTGATGCTGTAATTAAAATGCACCAATTCTTCTGTGGTTTTCCTTATTCATTTCCCAGTTTTCACTTGTATATGAGGCAATTGAAACTACATTGGCTTGGATCTAGTGCACCTTATTCTTCCCAGTACCATCTTTAGAGTGCTCTATTGTAGCATGTATGTCCAATGCAAGACATCATTTTATTCCTGGGCTACTGCTTCCTTGAACGTTGATTATGAAGCCAAGTAAAATGATATCTTGAAAGTGTCAATGTTTTCTCCATTTATCATGAGATTACATATTGATCCAAATGTGATATATATTTTTGTTATCTTTATATGGAGGTGTAATCCCCACTGAAGGCTATAGTTTTGTGTCATCATCAGTAAATGCCTCAACTCCTCCAGGCAATCAGTAAGCAAGGTTGTGTCATCTGCAGATTTCAGGTTCTTTTTTTTAAATCTTTTTTAGGGGCTCATACAACTCTTATCACAATCCATACATACATCAATTCTGTAAAGCACATATGTACATCCATTGCCCTCATCATTCTCAAAACATTTTCTCTCCACTTAAGCCCCTGGCATCAGCTCCTCATTTTCTCCCTCCCTCCCCGCTTCCCACTCCCTCATGAACCCTTGATAATTTATACATAATTATTTTGTCATATCCTGCCCTGTCCAATGTCTCCCTCCACTCACTTTTCTGTTGTCTATCCCCCAGGGAGGAGGTCACATGTAGATCCTTGTAATCGGGTTCCCCATTTTGACTCACCCTCCCTCTTCTTAATAGCCTCCTGTCAATGCTGATGTCACATTATTCTTCATATAGTCCAGCTTCTCACATTATTGGTTGGTGAGTAGAAACTGGGACCTTAAAAACTTGTGAGCTGCCATCTATTGTCTAACTCTTTATGTCTCCCTCTGTGAATCAAAGAAGAGTAGGGGGAAAAAAGGAAAACACATAGAAACTATTCGAAAGAACTAACGGATCATGTGAACCTTAACCACCACTACCCTAAGAAAGGAAGAACTAATTTGTGTCCAGCTAAAACTACTAATTGCTCTGCAAAGGATAACAAATAAGGTCCTGGATATAGTGGGATAAAAATGTGGGACACGCAAATTCTTTTTAAAAATCAGTCTTACTAGTCTGATAGAGACTGGAGAAACTTCCAAGAATGAACCCCCTTTCCAAACCTTTCAACCATTTAAGCTGCATCCATGCACCACTTTAAGCTAGATAATAGATATCCCTATAAGGTGCACACTAACACCAGACAGATATGCATCCTCTAGACCAACCAACTGTATGTAATCAGAAGACATTATTTGTCCACTGGTAAAACTCAGCTGGCCGAGACGGGTGAGAAAGAAGGACAAATCAAAATGGTAAATGCAGGGATGAAGTTGGAAGAGTTTTCTTACATTGCATGGAAGGGAGTCAGTGTCACAAAACAAAATATGGATGAAGTGTTGAGTGAAAAAAAAATTTCTCTGTAAATATTCACTCAAATCTCAATAAAACTGCTTCAAAATAAGAGAGAAACATGATGTCTTAATGCTTCATAAGTTCACCTGATTGGAAATTGACTTTGAGTTTCCTAGGACCCCTCTGTGATGATCCACTTCTTATTGGTTTTTAGAGTTAACTATTTGGAGGAGTCTGAGTGCTCCTTCTTTAGAACTGTCTCTTTTGAAAGTGGACATCGGCAGTCTTAGCGATTTCATTTGAGCCCTGATGCCAAGAGCAGTTATGCTTTGGGCTGCGGCCCACAAGGTCAGCATTTCAAAATCACCAGTAGCTCCAAGGGAGAAAAACTGGGCTTTCTACCTCCGTAAGAATTTACAGTCTCAGGAGCTCACAAAGGCACTTCTCCCCTGTCTTGTAGGATTGCTATGAGTCAATATTGACTCCATAGCAGTGAGTCTGGTTTGGTCCTTCGCTAACATAATGTAGAAAATAGTGAGGTTATTTTATGCTGAAATTTCTAGATGTATTATGTTTGTTCTTTGTCCTAGAAGCAGACTAGACTCAAGAATGATACGAGTTACTTGGTATGTTCAAACAATTCAGCTGCCTACTCTCCCAGGCAAGACACACCAAATTAAAATGATCTGTTTGTTCTGTTGTTAAACCCCACAAGGCAAGGGGATTATTTTTCAAGTTTTGAATTCTAGGAAGAATGCATTCAATTATGTTGGTTATTCCTGGGAAAATACGATATGTTTCCCTTTCTAGATAAAGTGTTTCATATATATATATGTCAATGAGCTTTATTCTACCCCGAAGTTTTATAATCACATCTCCTTTCACAATATCCCTATGCTATATTCCACTTGCTGTTATGGGTAACCATAACCTAGTCCAATAGTGACTTCCCCAGCTTTATACTCTCAAACTCTTCTTCGCTCTTTAGTATTTTTTTCATTTGGCATCCCATTCTTTAAAAGTAAAGAGATGAGCCAGCAAAGAATCCTGGCTCAAGTGATGACTAGCTAACAGCTAACTTTTCCCCCCATCTTCCAGTTAATGTCTCAATGAAATTCCTAGACTGACTAGTGTGGAAGAGGCCTTGGTGGCTCAATAGCTAAGCACTGAGCTGCCACCTACAAAGTGACTCAACACAAAGACGTAAAGAGGAAAACCCAAACCTACTGCCTTAGAGTCTATGCCGACTTTTAGAAAAAAACCCTTAGGGCAGGATAGAGCTGCTCCATAGGGTATCCTAGGCTGCAAATCTTTTATGGAAGCAGACTGCCACAGCTTTTCCAACTGGAAAGATTACATCTGTTTTAAAACAATGTGTGCTAATGAAGGGTACTCATGTAGGGTAAAATTATGGGTGATGCAACCAACCTCTTAGTGCTTTTAAAATCATCCCCACTTAAGTAGAAAATCTTAAATGTGATCCTACCCATTTCCGTGGAGTCAATCCCAACTCCAAGTGGCACTAGAGGACCATGTTGAACTGCCCGTGAGGTGTTCAAGATTTTAAAACTGATGAGAGCAATTAGCCTCATCTTTTTCGTACAAAGTCATGGGTGAGTTTGAGCCTCACTCCTTGTTTAAGCTATTCAACAGCGTACCCAACAGCGCTATAAGAGCTCTCAGCCAGCAGATACTTTAAAAAGTGATAGCATAAAGAAAATATTTTCATATTAAATTTTATAATTCATAGGAGATAATATTAGTATCTGAAACATTCCTATCTAAATATTTCATGAGGAACTTCCAAAGACATAACCAGTCAATTGCATTCTTGGTGGCACAGTGGGTTACACATCAGACTACTAATCCAAAGGTCAGTGGTTCAAAACCGCCAGCTGCTATGTGGGAGAAAGCCAGCCAGCCATAGCAGTCTGCTTCTATAAAGATTTACAGCCTCAGGAACCCTGCGGTGACAGTTCTAGCCTTCATATAGGGTCACTCTGGGTCTAGTTTTTCATTTATTTAAAAATTATTAAATTCTCCTTGATTCAAAATTATATCTATTGTTCATTTAAAATGAAAACTATGAGATAATTTTTTGAAAGTCTATTTTCATACTACTATAATTTTGTTGGAATGATAGCAGAATGTAGTATTCAATAGCAATAGTATAATATTATATTTGTATATGTTTCCAGATTTATTTTTTGTGGTTACCTTATGTTTATTGAATATGATTCAAAATTATTTTTAGAATGATGAATAATTTTTGGTATCATCTCTGCTTACACCCTCAGTTAAAATTTTCCTGTGAAATAATTTATTATACCAGATATATGCGTATAGTATACACTTTAAAAAATAGTCATTTTATTATTTTTTTAATAATATTGGAGAATAATTAACATTGCTACCATTGGAAAAAACCTTAAGGATCACCTAGTTCATTACTCTTAACATTAAATTCATGGGCTTTTCAATCCACCTCTCTCCATGACATCTTATCAAATTATATGAGTACAAAATTATATTTGCTTATGACTGATGTACTCTTCTAAGTAAAAGGGTCATAACCTGTGCTAGGCTAACTTTTCTAGGGGAACAAAATCAGTGGCATTCATATATGCATAAGAAAGTACCCAGCCCCATCTAACTCAAGTCCACGGGTCAGATCCTGTCCTAACCAAGTCCCATTCAGACTCACAGAGCTGCCAGGGGACGATGCAGGAAGGCAAGGAGGAAAGCTGGATGATCACTGACCACTGGGTCCAGAGTTGCTTGGAAACTAAGCCCCATGGGGACATGGCAGGGAACTGATAGCTCCCAGGGAGGGTAGGCCTCATGGGTCACCAGGACCAACCCTGGAAGCAGATGCAGAATTCAAGCAGGCAAGAGAGTAAAGAGGCATGAGAGAGAAGTTTTCAGAATCTATCTCATAGAAAAGCCACAACCCCAAGGAGGCATCATCAGGCTGTAACCCGATTGATAGGTTAGATTCTGCCCTGCTTTCCCACAGGTGTAAGTTGACATAAAATCTATCACACAACCTTCAAAAACCTAAATATACATATCAAAAGCTGAGTTTTAAGACTTCCCCCCACCCCAATAAAACAGTAATTTAAACTTCCTGTACTAAAATCCCCATCGTTAGTCATCCAATGTTGTTTTCATTAATTCTTTACTCCTTCAGTTTAGGGATCTTGTATTTTGTTCTATCTTTAGTTTCAATCATTTGGCATATATTGAATCTTTCATGCACTTCTGGCGGTATTAAAAATTACTACACATAGAAAACTTGGTAATGTTTACTAAAAGTGAGCATGTTGTTCTTATGGTGATTTCATGGCCTTGAGTTTGTTCCAACTGATATATATATATATATATACACACACACATATATATATCATATATAACAGATCAAAAAGTTGCTTGGTCTTTTGCATCACTCCATCTCATTGAAGGGCTTTGTGTAAGGTCAGGTTGCCTAGGGAAACAAAACTAGTGATACCCATGTATGTATACAAAAGGGAGTCACATTTTGCTAACGTGTCCAAAGTATGTGAGTACTAGTTGCAAGACAGATTTGTTCAATATTCTGGAAGTGCATGGTGCATTTAATATTCTTTGCCAGTACAATTCAAGTGTGCCAAGTCGTCAGTCTTCATTTATCATTGCCCAGGTTTTGCAACCTTATGGGATGTGTGAAAAGACCAAGGCTGGATCAGGTGCTTCTTAGCCCTCACACTGGCAGCACGCATTTGGACACTTTCAAGAGGTCCTTATGCGGCAGATATGCCCAATGCAATGATGCAACACATCATCTGATTTCTTCACTGCTGTTTGAGTGACGGTCAGTGAGTGTGGGTCCAAGTAAAATTAAATACCTGACACCTACAATCTTAAATTGGTCCCGTTGTGGGCATTTTTGTTTCCTTTAGGTTAAGATATAATCTACCCTGAAGACTGCAGTTCTTAATCTTTGTCAATAAGTACTTCAAGACCTCTTCATTCTCAGCAAGTAAGACTGCATCATTCACATAGCCCAGGAAATCTCAGGAACCCCAGGTCTTTCTCCAGTTTGGATGCCAACTCTTTTTTCAAACAGTCCACCTCAGACTATTTGCTCAGCATGCAGATAGAATAAGTATTGTTAAGGGATATTACCCAGCTGTCACTTTTTTTGTTTGGTGTCACCTTTTTAAAACATTAAAGCATGCACTATTCCTTTTTCCACTTGAAAGATGGCCTCAGATTCTGCATGACCAGAGTGATAATTTGGAATTCCTCTTGTGTGCAACATTATCAATCATTTGTTAAGATCCAAACATTTGAATTATTTGCACAGTTAATTTTTAAAACAGCTAAATATCTTTCTGGAATTCTTTGCTTTCAGGCAAGATGTCTATCCCATTGGTAATAATAAATGAAAATAAAAAGCAAAAGCGAAAAGGCCCACTGCCATCAAGGTGATTTTGACTCATAGTGAACTGATAGAACAGAATACAATGGCCAGTTTGCAGTCCCAAGACTTTAACTGACCTTGGGGTTAACACATTGTGAAACCCAGTATGCTACCAGGGCTCATGATACATCCTCTTCTGAATCTGGTTTGCATTTCTGGAAATTTCCCTCTCACTGTTCAGCTGTCACTCTTTCTGGAAAACTGTCAGCAAAGTTGCCTGGCATCAGTTCCACTTTTCATCGGCTTTGCTTTCTTTGGAGTGGGCAGGGATAGAAATTTCTTCCAATCAGTGGCCTATGCAGCTGCCTTTCAAATTTCCGAACATAAGTGTGTGTGTATTTCTTGGGTAGAATTCACTTGAAACATTTCAATTGGTATTCTGTTCATTCTTGAAGGCTTGTTTTTTAGCCATGTCTTCGATCCCATTTGGACATATTCCTTCTGCATCACTGTTTCTTGATCGTATGCTTCCTCCTTAAATGGTTTAGTATTGACCGATTCACTTTGGTAAAGCGAATTTGTATATTCTTTCCATTATCTTTTAATGCCTTGGTCCTACATCCTTTAAGATTATCCTCATTTAAAAATGTCATTAGTCCCTTCCAACTAATAGCAATGCTATAAGACAGAGTAGAACGGCCCTGTAGGGTTTCGAAGGCTGAAACTTTTATAGAAGAAGTTCGCCACACCTTTTCCCCACTAGCAAGATCAAATCAGTGGCCATTCATTTAGCAGCTGAGATCTTAACCATGATCCTACCACGGTTTAATACTAGAACTTATTATGGATTGCATTGTGTGTCCTCCTAAAACGTATGCCAACATGACCAGGTCATGTTTCCCAGTACTGTGTAGTTGTCATCTATTTTGTGTTGTGCTGCATATGCTAGCATTTATCTATCTATATGTTAATAAGGTAGGATCAGTATTTGGGTTAGTCTTAAATCACAGCCTTATAAGAGAATGTGCTTCAAGTCGCACCTCCTCTCAGACCATACCCTTTACTCATTTAACACCCTTGCTTGAGTCCCATCTTTTATCTTACAAGAGACAAAAGGAGAGAGAAAAGCACAGAGGGGAGAGGAGCCTTGTACTACTAAGGAAGAAAAGCCAGGAGAAGAGCACATCTGTCTCTACTACTTTCTACAGTCACAAAGATGTTCCTGAGGCCCCTTTGTATTGTGCAGACCCTGTACCTCCACAGAGGGACAGTGAAAAAGATTAATATCCTCAGCAAGATGGAATGACACGGCTACAACAATGGGCTCAGAAAAGGTGATGGTTCAGATAGCGAGGATGCAGCAGTGTACATAGTCATTATGAATTGGAACTGACTTCATGCCAATTAACAAACACCACATGCAGCAATAAAAATGATTGCCCTTAAACTACATTCAACCAATCATATGGATGCATCTTAAAAACCTAAGGTTGAGCCTAATAAATTAGCCACAGAAGCGTATGTACTGTATAATTTTATTTACATAAAATATTCCTGAAGAACTATAAATTGAAAGTAGTTTGTAATGGTGTGTCTACTGAGGTTGTGCTAAAGTTTTGTTTCTTATTCTGAGTTTAAAAATGAAGTCTGAAACTAGCTATGCTTAGAATATGATTACTTGAAATGTCATTCGTATGTATTTTTTATAAAAATAGATCTTTTCATTTCAAATAATCAGAGGATTGTGTTTAAAACGCAAAGATGAAAATAAGAGCTACTTTCAACTCTGTCAATCATGCAAAATTTTTATGGCTAGAAATAATTAGAATGGGCTTTATGGTTATAAAATTAGAGTCTGAAATGTGAAATATGACTCAGTGTATTAGTAGACCAATGTACTCTACTTTCCAATTACACCATCATTTCTTCTTTGTCATTAGCCATTCCAGGAAGAATTTGCTGAGTTTGTCAACCTTAATTTGCAGAGAGCTTTCCTTTTCTGTTTTCTACAAATTTAGTGACTCAGAAGCCAGAATATTAATATAGGACTTTTGTTAGTGTGGAATTTTTCTGAATTAATTTGGTATATCATCGTTAGAAGAAACTTTAGTACCATGGCACTAGTTACAAGGCAAAAGTTGAATTCAAATTTATCTGGTAGATGTGTTTGTGACTCTCCAGACCAGCGGTTCTCAACCCGTGGGTCGCGACTCCTTGGGGGTTTCGAAAATCCCTTTCACAGGGTCGCCTGATTCATAACGGTAGCAAAATTAGTTATGTCATAGCAACAAAAATAATTTTATGGTTGGGGGGTCACCACAACACAATGAACTGTATTAAAGGGTTGCATCATTAGGAAGGTTGAGAACCACTGCTCCAGACTGATATTTTTTCCTCAATTTATTTTATGTCTTTTAAATAGTTGGGAAAGGAATTTAAGTAATCCTACAGACTTAGGTATCAGATTATGCTGTGGTTTTTACTATATCTTCTTGCTAGAAATTCATAAAATACTCTTTTTCCTCACTGTCAATTTCATCTTTAATAGTACAACATTTAATTATCTCATCGAAAAATTCCCTGGTTGGGACTACAATGGAAATCGTCTTTTCTGGTGGTGAGGCTAGTAAGTGTTGTTTAGATGCCTTTAAGTTTCATAGACATGCTGATCTGATTATGAAATGGAGAATGTTTTTATTTCCTATATGTGCATAATAAAGAGATCATTCTGAAAATTGGGGAAAATGTAATTAAAATTGATCACTTACAATATAATTGGATTCAAAGAGCACTAGAGGAGCCCAACTATTGTTACTATAGCATAAGTAAATTCCCCAACTGAAAAAGAAACATTCGATGTCCTTGTGGTTTAAGTGATTAGCTGCATATTTGGAAAACAATGCTGGGTTTTATTTTTTTCCAGCAAGCTATTATTCAAATCGGTGCTCATCCCTAGAGATGAGACATAAAATAATTTACATATAATAACCAGAAGAACAGTTAGCCCCAGTGCCTCATATTAATACCTCTGATTTCATAGCATACTCACTCCTTACTCTTTGAGACCTGGAAGAAGAATTTTAATAGTTAATAAGAAGCAGTTCCCACATTTTGACACACAAAGCCCTGTGGAAAACATCCCTGCATGGAGCTGCTAAGACACAGAGAGGACTGTAGGAACAACAGCTCAAGACATGATGTCCCCTCACTGGAGCACACCACTACAAAGGACAAGATGAGGGACACACTGTGGTGTTGTGAGCCCAGTTGGATTCCGCCACCCACCACAGTGGGGTGAACCAAGAAGGGAGCCTAAAAGATCAGCAATGGTGCAAAGCCACGAAGCCCCTGAGGAGCACCAAAAATGGACTTCAGGCTAGGAGGGGCAGTACCTGGAGCTCCCCAAGATCAGTGGGGAGATAGTCATAGAGGTCAGCAGACAGACCTGGAATTATGCATGGATGTTTTTCTCTTTCTTTTTTCTTTTTCTTTCTCCCCTTTGATGTTTTGTTTTCTTTTTGCTTTGTTTTCATTTCATTCTTGTTTTGTCTGCCTATATAAGGTAGGCATGAGAAGCAAGCCCAAGAAGAAAGCTACAGAATGGATGGTTCCAGGGGAACTTGGGGGAGGAGACAGAGGGAGAGGTGAACAAACAATGTCATGGACAGAGGAGCAACTAGGGAATTAAAATCAATGACAAGGGGAGCGTAGGGACCCTGGTGGTATTGGAGCAAAGGTAATAGAGTTGAGTGGAATTACTAAGAGGCAAATGAAGAGTGAGTATGATAGTGGGGCATCAAGAAGGTAAAAAAGAAACAGTAAAGATCTAAGAAGTGAAACCACTGATGGCGGTAGGAACATAGTTGTATACATACATAAACATATTAGTTCATTAAAAATAGAGGTATTAACACATGTACATATATTTATTGGCAATATATTGAGGAAGTGGGCAAAATTTGGGCCTTTACTCAAGCCCTGCTTCAACACAAGAACACTTTGCTCTATTAACCTGGCATTCTGTGATGCTCAACATCCCCACCTCCCAACCCCCACATATATGATCACTGAAGAAAAAAGGGTGCATAAGAAAATGTGAAGAAAGTGGATGGGGCCTGGCTATTACAAGATATAGTGTCTGGAGTCTTAAAGGCTTGAAGTTAAACAAACGTCCATCTATCTGGGAAGCAACAAGCCCACATGGAAGAAGCATACCAACCCGTGTGATCACAAAGTGTCAGCAGGATCAATTAACAGGCATCAGAAGACGCAAAACAAATAATCATATAAAGAACAAGAGAGGTCGGAGTGGCGATGCCAAGCCCATCTGTAGACAATTAGACATCCTCTCACAAAAGGGTCACAAGGAAGGGACAAGTCAGCCAAGATTCAGTATAGCACCTATGAAACCACAATATTCCTCTGGTTACTTGAGTCTTCCTCACATCCAATATCATGACCCTAGCTCTACCTTACAAATCCGTCTATACCAGAGCATGTACACTGGTACAGACATGAGCTTTCAACACATGGAATCCAAGACAGATAAATCCCTCAGGAACAGTCATGGGAGTAGAAAAAAGTTTGGGGTGGGGGAGGAGGGGATCACAATATTCAACTATAACCACTACCCCTAACCCCACCCCAAATACAAGGGGAAGAACAACACAAACGTAGGTTAAGGGAGACAGTGATCGGAGTAAGAAATGAAAATAGTAATAATTTACAATTTTTCAAAGGTTTATGTGTGTGGGAGGGTAGGGGAAGGAGGGGAAAAAGAGGAGCTAATACCAAAGGCTCACACAGAAAGAAACCATTTAGAAAATGATGATGGCAACATATATACAAATATGCGTGATACAATCGATATATGGATTGTTATAAGAGCTGTAAGAGCCCTCAGTAAAATGATTTAACAACACAAAGAAGCAGCAGCATTTTTTTTCAGGAATGAAGAATGAAGAAAAAAATAACAATCCAGGAAGAAGTCTGAAATTATAATGGGTTGTAAAAATTAAATTCTGAACAATTACTTAAATATCCATTTAGATTTATTCTTTATTTTGGCTCTCTCCTATGCCTAAGTGAGTTAGGTAACTGCCTGTGATGTAGAAGCCAAGAGACAAAGGAAATTGGGGATGGAAATAGTTGGAATAACTTGAAAGCACAGGATGGTATTTAAATCAGTGCATCCTAATGACAGGCGACTAAGGGTTCTAAAAGCAATGGTGCATGGCATTGAAAAGCTCTTTGCTGCTATTTTGAGACACAGAAGTCTGAAATAGAGTTTAATGCCCAGTTTTACTAAAAGGATGATCCTGGAAAACTGTAGATTTGTTAGCTAAACTTCAGTACCTAGGATGATAGTGGGGAGAAGTCATTACACTCTCAATTTGAAAATGCCTACAGGGGCACAAAATGCTGAAAAATGAGCAACATGATTTCATAAAGAACAGACAATATTAACAGTATTTTTTCATCTTTACCAAATTAATATAATTAATAGATATGGAGGAAAGAACATCCACCCTATGATGGTTTTCTTTGTGTGTTTTTTTTGTAAGAAACAGCTTTAATGGAATGATTTCCATCAACTCCACATGAAGTTTCTAGACGACACAATTCCATAAAATACAAAACATGAAGGAGACAGAAGGGCGGCACCTTCCTACCCAGGTTGCTCAGGGAGCAGGGAGTGGGGAAGGTCTTTTTCGTTTGTTTTTTTGTAACTGAGTCCCTCATTTTAATGTACAAAAGATTTATTCTGATTGATATTAAAGGGTACTGAAACAAAGTGGACTAAAAAGCAAGTACTATTCTATGTAGGGCAAAGGCAGGAGAGAGAATGAGTCCTTCCAAGCAGGAGGGGGGCAGCTGGTGGAAGCTTCTGTGGCCGGGCCCAGAGGTGGTCACTCCCGCTGCTCCATTTCTACTGTTGGTGGTCTCAGGAAGGTTCGGTTTTTCTTCTCTTTCTTCCCTTTTGTGTTTGCTTGGAAATTTCGCCAGCTGTCTACTTGGCCATCTCAACTTTCCTCAGAGTTTTTCTGCCACTCCCTTTCTCGTTTGGCTTTTTCTTGAGCCTCAATCTCTTCTTCCCTTTGCCCTTTCCTTTCATGCATCTCTTTGGCGTCTCTTTCTTTCCCTTTAATTTCCAGGTCGGCAAAGAGTTTCACGGCCTGTTTATATACCGCTGTTTGAACAGCTCGGGCGGGGTCCGCCTCCTCCACATTTGTAGCTTTCCCTTCCTTCTCCAGTTGCTTTTTTTGCTCTTTCACAGAGTGTTCCACGTACTCTTTTCCTGCCTGCATTACATCCAGGGCCCTCTTCTTTTGTTCCTGATGCAGTAGCAACTTGTAAGCTTTTTCCACAGCTTCGAACGCCTTTTGTGCTCTGTCAGCATCGTCTTGGTTTTTGTCAGGATGCACCAATATCGACAACTGCCGAAATCTCTTTTTTATATCTTCATCTGTCACTTCAGGATCTATCTGAAGAACCTCAAATGGGTTCAAATTGAAGTAGGAGGAGCCAGGACGGGTCAGTCTTTCAATCTGATTTTTAGATGTTAAAACCAAGTCTCTTCTCTATTTGTTTGACCTCACTATAAAAGGTCATAAACGCCTCCTCCGTGCCGCCCCCGCTGCCCGCAGGCCCGCTCTCCCCAGAAGCCGCCATTTCCCCAGCGCGGCCGCGGCCTCACATTGTGCCCGCTGTGCTGACGCGCCAGCCCCGCCCCACCGTATGATGTATTAATCAATGTTTTCTATCTAGTCTCTATCTACTTTCCTCTCTAGTTTCTAATATCCATTGTAATAGCTACACAGAACCCATAGACAAAATTCATGATTCAAGGACTTTAGCAGGTTGTAAAGCCAGTAAGAACTACTCAGGATCATTATTTTTCAAGACATATTATAATGTTCCTTCAGTCTGGTAATAAATGCCCAAAGAACCTACCACTCTACTACAAGCATCAACCCCCAAAGCATTGTACAGACAAGCTCCGTGGATCAGCAAACCTATTGTCCTGAGGCACCCACTCCGATAAGCATCAACATGAAGGCACTCAGCTTCACGTCCATGCCTCAGCAGGCCCAGTTCCCAAACCAAGTGCCCTGAGGTACCCCATACCACACGACAGCCTCCAACACCAAACACTTTACTTCCTCCATGGGTTGGGAAGTCCACCACTCTTTTCCATGCTCAAGATCTTGCTTCTGCGGCTGCTCCTCTGATGTTATAACTGTCAACTGGTCCAAGACATTCACTGAGCTGTAATCTCCGGTCCAAAAGAAGCATACCACCTCTGGCTCTTGGTTGGCAATGAGATTCCAGCTCCTGCTTCTGAGAGGGCTCATTTTCTACACAGCAGGATGGCATTTCAGGGAATCTGGTTCACAATTACTCAAAGGTGAATCCTGTCAGTCTCTTGCCCAGAACTTCTTACCCAACCAAGGCAGGAAAGGTCATTTGATGGGAGTGAAGCCACTGCCCCTGCAGATACCATTGTAATGTTACTGTATCCCCCCACTTTTTTTAATTAAACAGCTTTTTATCACTCAAATTTCCCTGGCAACTCAAAGCATAGTCTTTCTATTCTTCTCTAAGAAGATAGTCATATAAGATTAATATGTTAGAAACTCTGGGAAGGTTTAACTGTTCTCCAAAGTAGCTATTAATATTTAGTGCTTTATGCCCTTGGATTGTTTTTATTACTGGCATGTAATTCACATACCATACACTTCAATTGTTTAATCATAATAAGAAGAGTTGTGCAGTCATCACCACAATCAGTTTGAGAACAGTTTCCTTTTTCATGGAGCTATTGTTAGCTCCCACCGCCACCCCCCAACATGTCCCTAGACAATTACTAATCCAGCTACTATCTCTATGGATTTAACTATCCTAAATTTCATACACAGAAAAGCAAACAAAACAAAATCAGGAAACAAACATCTTAAAACCCAACAATAATGACAATACAAAAGAGAGAAAAACATGGAAGGAAGCAGAAAATGTTAAAAACTAGAACAAATCTAAAATTGGTCAAAAGGAAGATCCAATGATAAGGTATTACATTTTAACCTAACTGCATTGCCATAAGAGCCAACCAATCACTGCATAGGAGAAAGACTAGGCATTCTATTCCCATAGACAGTAACAGCCTTGGAGCCCAAAGGGGGGTCACTAGGAGTTGGCATGGACTCAATAGCAGTGAGTATGGTTTGGGGGAGCACTTCCCATAATCAATTTTATAATACTCTGGCTGAAAGCAAAGCTATTCACATCCCTCTGGGGATTCACTGATGGCTTTAATCCACTTGGGGGCACTGCAAATGGATTTTGAGCTTCCATTGTCATCCATACCCTTCTGCAAACTGAGTGTTCACAATTTAAGCTCTTATACCATTCCCTCCTTCAGATTTTGATTTCATTATTTATAATCCTTGGATCATATAGTCAGGTGTGCTTCTTCCATGTGGACTTAGTTGATGCCTCACTTAGATGGCTGCTTGTTTGAAGACAAGCCTTTAAGACCCTGGATGTTCTTCTTTCTGATAGCCGGGCACCATCTGGTTTCTTCACCACACTTTGCTTCACCCATGTCTTTAGTGATCTCTCCATGAGGACGAGTATTGAGTAGGGCCATGTCCATTAAGTGTGAGTCCAAAGTTCATTCAAATATCTGTGGTTTATATGTTTCCCTCGCTCATTTTAAAGACATCATTACCATTTTATTGAACAGTATTATAAATCATCCTAGGAGTATAAGGTAATTCTATTGATAGTATCATTAGTTTAGCCAATGGTATAGAATTTAAAACACTCTTGGGAAAAGGAAATTGTACATGTATAAGCCAGTATTTTAGACTGCAATACATGAATTGCTGACTTGTAGAGATTAAAAGTTTAAGTGACTAAACACTATTTACCCAAATAATCAGAGTTAGGAATAGGGCAAAATTTCCAATAGCACTCACTCACAAAAGCAAATGAAAGCTCGACAGCCTAACACATGTCCTAAAAAACAAAGAGGGCATGGAAATCCTAAGTAGATGGTAGTCCCAGGCCACCACCTTTTGAGCACTCTCAAAGGAAGAAACCTGAATCAGAGTTCAACGACCACCAATCCGAAAACCTTGGCACAGTGGCCATCTGCTTATTCTCACATGAAGGCATTGCAACCACAAGCCCAAGAGAGTGTTTCCGTTCCTTAAATCTGCACCAGGCAAGCTTAATTTAAAGTACAGTTTGCTTAGAATCTGATCTTTCTGGTGTGCTCTGTAAAGCATAGTGTGCACCTCAAGAGGGCTGAGTCTACATCTCAGTTATCTCTAGCACACAGTTTGAGTCACCAGGGTTTGGATGGAAGCTAGAGTAACACTGTCCTATTAGGAACAGAGTACAGGCATATTCTCCCCTTGGGTTCTATAGAAGTAATTGTTAAATGGTTATTATTTTCCCTAATGGCAGGTTGCCCTACCCAGTTTACCCACCAACAGAAATGTACTGTATTGTTAACTTATAGAATATTATGTTTAAATAAGACTTTGGAACATATTGAATTGTATGCATTTTAGTTTTATCCTCAGGCGCAAATATAATTTTATTATTTTGGTTAAAATTATGTCTGGCCAAAGAGCTGTGAATGTTACTAGAAAAGTTTCATTTCAAAGGGACATAATCATAACTTCAACATTTCAAAAACATGCTTACTTAGTCTCTAATAAGCCTCTCCTCTTCTCTGATAAAGAAACAGGCATATGTGTAGACAGGGATTTTGTCTTCACTTACACGTTTCTGGGAGTTAACACTATATTTGATCTTTAATGGGTACTCAGAAAATGTTAATGAATGATAGAAAGGATGAATGGATGAAAGGGTGAATGGATAAATTTGTAGATGAGTGGACAAAAATAATACTGGCATAGATTATTCTACCCAATGCTTTCCCTTCTCTTCTCTGTGTCCATGTTTCCCTTTTCTTACCTTATGTAGCTATATTAAATATAAAGAATATATTGGGTTATAGTCATGCAATCACAGTTGCATTTGCTTTATTTTTCTTACTTTCTCATATCCTTGCTTTCCAGAGTTTTTTCTTCCTTTGTTTCCCTATTCTGCTTTTTTAGGGTTTTTTTGGGACTAGGTTTTTTAATAATCAATTGGATTTAAAATATTAATTCCCATAACACCAAGATAACTGAAGTTTTAGTTTAGCAAGGCTTGTAGGTGTTAATGGAGAAGAAAAGCAAAAAGAGGGTAGACCAAAGAATGGACAGAGGAAGTATTTGTCCAGTTGTGAAAAAATGGTACTGAAAATTCAAATGGGGAGCTTTGATGATAAAGCACCTTAAAATATTTTTGCGAAGGGATGACTTTAACTTTTCATATCAAAGTAAGTCTACAAGAAAAACCAGCTTAATTTGCTATTGTTAATGCATCATATATATCCAGAATATATAACTACATAGATTATTTGTGAAATGAAAATGGCACCTTATAGTACTTTTGGAATTCATTCCACCGGGTCTGACTGCCAATCAAGCTTTCCATCTGGAGGTTCTGAAAAGATTGCATAACAGTGTACTACCAAAAAGGCCCGCTTTGTGGCAGATGGGGGACTTTTTTGCCACCACAACAATGCGCCTGCTCACGCAGCCATCTCAGCCAGCTTGGGGCAAAAAAGAAGAAGAAGAAGGCATGTCTCTCTTGCCCCATACACCTTACTCACCTGACTTTGCTCTGTGCAACTTCTTTTGTTTCCACGAATAAAGAGGAACATAAAGGAGAGCAATCTGACAATGCAGAAGAGGTAAAAAAAAAAAAACCCGAGGGAGGTGTTTTCAGCCATCCAAAGAGGTGAGTGTGAAAAAATGTTTCCAAGAATGGAATCACAGATTTGACAAATGTATTACCATATATCTTTGAGTATAAATCAGTCTGAATATCAGCCGAAGCACCTAGTTTTACCACAAAAACTGCATTAAAATGTGCTGAAAAACTTGGCTCATACATGAATATATATGGCAAGTGTAATGGAGAGTACTTTGAAGCTGATAAGGTTGTTTTGTTTAAAAATGTAAAGATGTAGCTTTGTGTAGGAGGCATCTGCTGATCAAGGCGTTTACTAATGGATGACTAATCCCTGGTGCCTCTGTGTCTTTGCAGACAAAAGCATTGCAAAATAACTGCTATTTGTGAACTTACTGCTAAAAACATTGAGGGATAACTCAGTTATTTATGATCTCTTTTAAATCTTGCATATCCGTGTGATTGTCTTAGAACATAGTACTTTTATTATTCAAATGTTAAGAAAGTGTGACTAGTTAAGTAATATTTGCATAGATAAGAATTTAAGAATGTTTTTTTAAGTTCTTTGATGTTTGTTTTGTAACAAATCCCTTGTAAGAGGAGTATAAAAACTAAGCTTCAAATATACTCGGGACTTCAGTCCATCAGATTGAAGTCCTCCTGATCCCACACTTTGTATATAACTCTTTCTTTTCCTTCCATCCGCACGCCTCATTTCGGACCCAGCTTGATGTGGGATAGCTGGTCTAATCCCCCGCAGCTTTGAAAAGGAATTAGTTTTGTGGGGAGGGTACACCCTCTTACCTTTAACCAATCATGTAACTCCACTTATGCATTATCTAATTATCCCTACCAAATCTCTATTTCTAGTTGTCTCACCTCTGTCTCTTCTGACTGTCTTTTAGAAAACCATGGTTTCATAACATTTAGTTCTTACTCTAACTACACAAAAATCTATTTTTCCTCATTGTCTGCTAGAGTGGCCGTTTGCACTCAGTGATTTTGAATGTATTCTCAGTTCAGACTATCTCTACCATTCTAGGAGCCAGTGTTCTTTTTACTTTAAACAGATTCTGTGATGTGGGTCTGCACAGGCGGGGTGAGTAAAATCAGCCAGTATGAAAGGGCTTCAAAAATTGTGGCCCCCTTGTAAATATTGTTTTGTGGCAGCCTACTTTTGAATACCTTCCATTCATGCTGTGACATGCATCAGGATGCAACATTTCTTTATGGCTGTGGTAATATGCCAATGTGGCATTGTATATATACCATATGGTCTTTGTCCATCAGTTGATGAATATTTAATTTATTTCTCTCCCTGGAATTTTGTGAATAAAGCAGCACGGGACATTGCTGCAGAATGTGTTAAGTTTGCGTTTGTATGAATTATATTTTTAACATTTTCAAAATTCTATTTTGTCAAAATAATAAGGCAGAAAGGAACATACTGTCTTCAAAAGATGCTCTGTCAAATCATGTTAAGGAGGTTAACTTGTTCTGGAATTTTGCCACTGTCAAAACTGGATATTCATGTATGAAGAGCAAATGAAATTTCATTTCTCTGCTGGCCTGCATGGTGAATGGCAAATAAACAGATGTGTCACACAGAGATAAAACAGAAAAATTGATACCTCTGCCATCCTGATGGAAAGAAAGTTGAATTACATTTTCCATAGAGGTGGATGATATTATACAAAAATTTTCTATTTTATTCTTTTCTATTTCTTAATTATTAAGTTTAGAGAAACAATGGCATAATCAAATCTAAGTTCCAAGCAGTGGTGTTATGAAATTACTCTATTGAAATTGCTCTACAGGAATGCAGTGTTTCAATTATGATGAAAACATAAGCAATCAAATACATTTTCTTACAACAAAGCACACATGATAGGATAGAGCATTAAAAGAATTTTTTAAAATACTGGTGTTTTAATAAGACACTTAGATTGTTTGTTTTCTGCCAGCATTGATAGCATTTGGTCACCAATTTTGTTTCTGTGACTCAAAATAAGTAAATTATGCTACTGTCTAAAATGTGGATAATAAATTTGTCCTAGAAATGCAAATAATCTGTTACAAGTGCCATATTTTTTCATCAAGGCAATAAGCTGATGTCAAGTCTGTTATGCCAGAAGCTAGCAGGTTGATACTAGTATGTGTATTCACCTTTTTTTTTTTAGAGAGAGAGAAACTGTGTTAGGTTGGGTGTTCTAGAGAAGCCAAACCAGTGACGCTTGTCTGGGTGTGTGTAGAAAGAGATTTAGGCCAATAAATGACTTTCACCATTGTAGAAATAGGTAAGTCCAGTCCAATTCAATTGCATAGGTCAGATGTAAGCTGGAGGCTTCTCCCGACTTGTGTAGCTACGGGAGCTGATGAACAGCAAACAGGAAGGTGAAGCAGCAGGTTCACAGTATGGCAGATGCATAGCTGAAAGAAACTGAGGCCAGTTGAATAAATCCCAGGGGGGCAGTTTGCTGATGACTTATGGAATCAGCAGGTGCTATAATAAGAAGATAAAGAACCAGACAAGATCAGGATCCAGCAAAAGCAAAGGGGCTAAACAGAAGTAAGGATCTCCTTTATATAAAAGGCCACACTCCCAATGAGGTGTCATCAGCCTCAAACCTGATGCATAATTTAGCACTCCACACCTACCTTCACAGACACCACCCCTGTCAACTTGACACCTATCCACAGTGCTTTAATCGTACATAATCACCAAAGACAACAATAGAATCATACTTGCATCTAACAACATACAACTAACACACATACAACTGAAAATACACAAATGCATTTTCATTTTATATTTCATAAGTGAGCAAAACACAAATATGTTATGTCTAGTTACAAATAGGAGTTACTCAAGAATAATCACAGTCCTTGTTTCTGCAGTTGGTCACGTGGACTTAGCTGGTGTTTAGAACAACCTTCTTCCACTATCCATAGTATACCGAGGTAGGTCTCGTATTTCAACTTGACTTACTATAGGCAATCTCACAACCCAGGCTTCAGAGAACCAACCAAATAAATGATTAGATCCTTTCCTAACCTCGAGAGCTGAAACATTGACTGGAGATTTTGTGCTTACCACCAGCTGTGTGACCCAAAGATTATAAATAATAAAATCCAAAACTGGCTAAGAAAATTATATGGGAGCTTAAATTCTGAGCACCTGGTTTGTAGAAGGCTATGGGTGAGGGTGAAGACTAAAATCCATTTGCAGTATCTCCACATGGATTAATGTTGTTGCTGTTGTTAGGTGCCATCAAGTCACTTGCAATCCTTAGAGACTTTATGCACACCAAAAGTAAACACTGCCTCATCCTGCACCATCCTGACATTTGTTCCCATGCTTGAGCCCATTGATGCAGCCATAGTGTCAATTAATTTCCTTGAGGTACTTCATCTTTTTTGCTGCCCCTCTACTTTGGCAAACATGGTATACTTCTCCTGATAGTGGCCAATCTTGACAACATATCCTGTCCTAACACAGGTACTGGCCTCTCCTGACAACACATCTAAAGTATGTAAGACGAAGTCTTAGAGGACCCAAAGAGGTCTTGCCTCTAAAGACCACTCTGGTTTTACTACTTCTAAGATAGATATGTTTGTATTTTTAGCAGTCCTTGTACTTTCAATATTCTTCTTCAGCATCATAATTCAAACTTATTGATTCTTCTTCAGTCTTCTTTATTCAGCATACAACTTCCACATGCATATGAAGCAATGGAAAATACCATGGCTTGAGTTAGGTGTATTTTAGTATTCAAGGTAACACCCTTACTTCTCAATACTCTTAAGAGGTCATGTTTGGAAAAAATTGGAAACAAAGAGGAAGAAACCGTAGTTGGAAAATATGGACTTCTTAATAGAAACAAAGCTGGAAATTACATGATAGCATTTTGCAAAACCAATGTCTTATTCATAACAGAAATCTTTTTATAAGAACACAAATGTCAACTATACACATGGATTTCTACAGATGGAATATACATAAATCAAATTGACTACATCTGTGGAAGAGACACTGTAGACACTCAATATCAGCAGCTAAAATCAGGCCAGGGAATAGACTATCACTTGCTCATTTGTAAGCTGAAGAAAATGAAAACCAGTCCATGGGAGACACAACACAAACTTGAGTTTATCTCACCTGAATTTCAAGTACATCATAAGAACAGATTTGACTCATTGAACACTAATAACAGAAGAACTGATAAGCTGTGAGAAGACATTAAGAACATAATCCATAGGTCATTAAAAAGAGGAAAGAAAGAAAATCGCAAAGTGGATGACATAGGGGGCTCTAAAGCCTGCTCTCAATCACAGAGAAGCTAAAGCAAATGGAAGAAATATTGAAGTCAAAGAGCTGAATGGAAAACTTCAAAGAGAAGCTCTAGAAGATAATGTAAACCATGTTAGTGAAATGTGCAGAGACCAAGGAGTAGGAAACCAAAAGGGAAGAACATCCTCAGCATATCTGACACTGCATGAACTCAACGGAACAATCTTTGAATTATAATATTGAAAGATTCTATGGGCAAAATATTGAGTGATGCAGGAAGCATCAAAAGAAGATGGAAAGAATGCACGGTTACTGTACCAAAAAGTCGACACACTACTATTTTTGGAGATGAAGAAAGAAGTTCCAACTTCACGGAAAGCATGGGCCCAAAACAAGGCTCCATTGATGGCAGGATAGTGGGTCAGGTGGAAAGAGAAAAGAAAAAGAGGAAAAATCAAGGAAGTAAAACTATATATATATATATATATATATATATATATTTGTATGGATGTAAATAAATAAAGATAGGTGTATTTGTCTATGTATGTATGTGTGTGTTTGTGTGTGTGTGTATATATAATATATTAAGGATGAAGATGGACTTTGGGCCTCTACTTAACTCTTACCTCAGTACAAGAACAGTTTGTTCTAATAATGGGACAATGCATGATACTCACCTTCCCAACACAATTTCTGAAGACAAATTGGGTGCATAAGCGAATACTGTGAAGAAAGCTGATGATGTCTGGCTATTTAAAGATCTAGGGTCTGGGTCTTAAAGGCTTGAAGTTAAACAAGTGGCCATCTAGCTCAGAAACAGCAAAGGCCACATGGAAGAAGCACAACAACCTATTTGATCATGAAGGTATAGACAGAAATAGGTATCTGATATTCAAATACAAGCAATCAAATTAACGTGAAGAAGTATAGACAAAGTGGAGACCTAAAATCCATCTGTAAGATAGACAGTCCCTTAGAGAAGGGCCACATGGAAAGGATGACATATCCAGGGCACAGTATAGCACTGGATAAAACACATAACTATCCCCTAGTTCTTTAATATTTTCTCCCCTTACTATTATGGTCTTAGTTTTACCAGTTTAATCTTGTTCAACCTATGAACGTTCATTTGTATAATTAAGATTTTTCCATGCATGAAATCCAAGATAGCTAAACCCTTCAGAAATAGAAATGGGAGTAACAATTAGCTGAGGGTACAGGAAAATGGTGGCGATCAGTGGGAGGGCAGGGGAGCAGATAGCAATTATGATTGCATAACACCACACGAGGGGAATGAATAACAGAATTGCAGGTATATGGATATATTACATGGTGTAAGATATGGCAAAAATAAATAAATACAATATATAATAAAGGGTTGTGGGGAGGGAAGAGGCGAGGGAGGGGATAAAGGGCACTGATATCAAAGAGTTCAAGAAAAAAGAAAATGTTTAGAAAATGATGGTGGCAGCAATAGTACAATGATGCTTGATCTAATTGAATTGTGGATTTTATATTTGTAAGAGCTCCCAAGAAAATGATTAAAATAAAAAAAGAATTGATGCACTTGAGTTGTAGTGCTGGAGAAGAATGTTGAAAGTACCATGGACGGCAAGGAGGACAAACAGATCTGTCTTAAAAGAAGTATGACCAAAGTACTCCTTAGATGCAGGGATGGGGAGATTTAGGCTTACACATTTTAGATATGATTTCAAGAGTGAGCAATATTTGGAGGACATTATGTTTGGTAAAGTAGAAGGGCAACGAAAAAGAGGAAGGCCCTCCAGGAAATTGACATCGTCCCTATACCAGTGGGCTCCTGCGCGGCACCAGTTTTGGGGATAGTGCAGGATGGGGTAGTGCTTTGCTGTGTTTTGCATAAGTTTGCTATGGGTCAGAACCGAATGGATGGCGCTGAGCAACAATTACAAAATTAGGTATGTGAATAGCCTTGCTACCAGTCTGAGCGGATTGGAAAGTAGATTATTGCTGATGTAGTAAGGTTGAAATCTAACACCTCATAATCTCCCTTTTGACCCATTTTTTGAAAAAATGCTTTTATTGGGGGTTCTTACATCTCTTATCACAATCCATACTTTCCTTCAATGTGCCAAGCACATTTGCACATACACCACCATCATCATTTCCAAAGCATTCTCTCCCCACTTGAGCCCGATATTGGCTCCCCATTTCTTCCCCCTCCCTCTCTCCCCTGCCCCTATCCCTTACAAATCATTGATAAGTTATAGATTATTTTTTTCCATATCTTATATCTTTCTCTGTTGCCCCTCACCCACTTTTCTGTTATTCGTCCTCCTGGGAGGGGGTTATACATTGATCCTTGTGACTGATTCCCCTTTTCTCCCCCACCCTCTCCTAATCCTCCTGGTATCTACTGTCCTTGCTGGCCCTGAGGGGATTATCTATCCTGGATTCCCTGTGTTGTGGGTTCTTATCTGTGGCAGTGTGCATGCTCTGGTCTAATCTGATTTGTAAGGTAGAATTGAGGTCATGATAGTGGGGTGAAGGAAGCACCAAAGAGCTAGAGGAAAGTTGTGTGTTTCATTGGTGCTATACTGCATCCTGACTGGGTCATCTCTTCCCTGTGACCTCTCCATGAGGGGATCCTTTTGACCCACTTCAAAACTGTTCTAGTTTTAAATATTTTCTGCTTTCTATTCAATTGAGTTTTTCTTGGTTTTATTTTGTTATTGTTGTTGGGGAGGTTTTAAAAAAATCTTTTTCTTCATATGAAATTCAGGATAGGTTAATCTCCAGAGACATTAACTGGATTAATTGTTTCTTAGGAATATGGCAAGAGAGATGCAGGAGGAAATGAAGAGCCAATAACAATGAGTACAAGAATGAAGAAATTTTCCCAAAATTTACTGTGGTGATAATTGTATAACTATCTTTAATATATTTAATCCATTGAACTGTATGATATATGAATTGCATATTACTAAAACTTAAAAACAGAATATGTGTTTAATAGGCCCATCTACAGTTAGTGGCCCAGCATGTCTAGTTGGGCTAATCTTCATGATCTGGATGGGTGAGGAAATAACAGTTTTACTGAGAGTCAATAAATTTCTTCAAATGAGAGGGTTAGTGCTCATTGTTGGAATGACTCAATGGAATCTAGGGGCTTAATGTTTCCATCTTTTGGATTAATAGCCCACATATCCCCATTGCAAGTCTTGGGGTTCCATTTCTTTACAATCAGTACTCTCACTTTAATATCAAACACCTTTCTAGGTTGAGAATCAAGTGGACATTGTAATTCAGCTACTTGTATTATAAGAATCAAGACTTGGTTTTAAGCAATATCAGTTCTGTTACTGAGAGAGATAAGGCTTTCTTTCATGACAAACGTAGCTTTGAAATCTTTTATTTGGCATTTGAGCTGCCCTTCTGTAATTCTGAGTACATCTCATTCTTTTACCAGTTCGTCTGTTGTTAAGTAGTATCAACCAACCAGATTCCTTATTTGTCCTATCGTGACAAAACTGTAGAAAGATATCAGATACTTGATCATCTCACTTTTCACCAACATTTCATCTATTGGTGGTGCTTTTCTGAATATTAATTTTGAAACTACACACCACACTTTACTAATAGTAACAGATTTATCCTTATTTATAGAGACAGAGGTGGTGTTCTCAAGGACTTTAGGCCTAATAAGACTTGAGAACCAATTTAGAAAAACTCATTTGTTTCTCTAGAATCACTCCTGCTACTGAATGTGGTAGAATGACTTTGTGTGTATGTGTGTGTGTGTGTGTGTGTGTGTGTGTGTGTGTGTGTGAAGAGATTCTTATCAAGACATGGTTTAAACAGTGGTCGAAGTAGGCAAATAGAGTCCAGTTCAAATCCTAAAGTCTGATATATGCTGATGGCTTCTGACTTGGGTAACTACAAAAGCTGATCAACAGAAAACAGGATGAAGAAGCCAAAGACCAACGACTGATGGATGCAGAGGCAATGAATCTGAGATTGGCAGAATAAATCCAAGGTCAGCAGCCCACTGATGGATCCTAGGATTGGCAGGTGATACAACCGCAGTTGCTCAAACTAGATGCAGGATCCAAATCCCAAAAAGAAGGCTCTGCTCTGCTTGATGTCTTTTATACATACAAAAGGCCATCCCTTCAAGGAAATGTCATCAGGCTACAACCTGACTGATAGGTTGGTCTCCACTCCTATCTTCACCCAGGTGAAGTAACTCTAAAGTAGGGCCATCGAGTTGATGCCTACTCATAGAGACCCTATAGGATGGAGTAGAACTACCCTTGTGGGTTTCTGAGACTGTAATTATTTATAGTGTTACTAAAGTCACTCTGAAGGAATTGTCAATGCCAAGTGGATTATAACAAAAGGTATGACCCAATTGTGCTCACCTGTGACTCAGTAGATTCTTATCCAGAGACTGAGCCTCACACCTGGGGTCTTGAGAACTTTCATAGGGAAGAAATTGTTAACATGGGGCTGTTGGAGATGGGCTAGCAAGAGGGTTACAGGTCTCTGGGATACAGGAATGGTGGAGATGGGTTAAAGGTCTCTGGGGGCTTGTTATATTCCTTTGAGGTTCTTTGTCTCTGGAGCAGCTCTTGTCCCTGTCTCAATAGGGGTAGAAAAACTCATCTCTCTCCCATGGAATAGCTGGTGGTTTTGAACTGCTGAGCTTGTGGATCTCAGCCCAATGCATAACCACTATACTCCCAGGACTCCTCTCAGGTAGCTAACAAAATCTATGGATCAAAAAAACCATTCAATCTTAATTTAAAAGAATGAAATGCCTAAATGAGGAATACATTGGACAGAAATATACATGCATATATATAATTTCTTACAGTTTACTTAATACTGACTAGCGAAACAGACACAACATCTATTTAACAGAAAAGAAGCTCAAACTGAAAAGGAAAACCACTACCGTTTACTCATAAGTAATTTACTCAAGTATTTGAGAAGTTGAGAGGAGAATATGGTACCACAATAGATAAACAGAATGCCATGTCTTTCTCAACTACATTAAGCAAATATATAGCCATCATAATTTAGATAATCAGAACTGAGTATGTTATCAAAGCAAGGAATCTTATAACCAATCATAATATCCACTAATATAGCCTGCAGTATCTATCATTAGACTGAGACTTGATGTTTACATGCCTTTTAAGACTGTATCATTTAATTAAAACTACCATAAGATAGATGTCAGGAGAGAGGGAAAGAACAGCATTTCCCCGGTGATGAAAGTGGTTGCTGTTATTGTTTTTATACCATTTCTTTATGAAGAAAAGAAGAATCCACAGTTGTTGTTCAAGAGAAAACTTGAATTTCTGCTGAAATCAAAATAAAGGGTACTGAAAGAACAAAACAACCGTGGATTCACCAAAGGCAATTTTCACAGAGCTTAAATTGAGAGGCTCCAAGAATTTTACAAGAAAATTCTGAATGGTGACATTTGCAGATCTGTGTTTTTAAGGAACACAAGACAATGATGAGACTTCTTAAACATTTTTTTTTTGCTAATCATACAATTTGAGATACTTACCAGCGGATTCTATAGCTATATGGAGGGCCAGCCAGAAACAATGCTTTTACCCCGGAGCATGCAGTGAGAGGAGGGGGAGGAAAGGGGGGCTGTGCTTGCCAGCAGACCTCGGAGAAATAGTGCCTATCAGGCTTTTGAAAGGCAGCTCAGAAAAAGTGGTAAACAAGAAAAAATTTTCAAAAGGTCTAGCTTGCATCTTTGGCAGAAGCCAACACCTAATTATTTTGGACTCCTTCACATAGTTTAGGAAACAGCCTCAATGGCTGAAAGGAATATACCCGAGGACAACAACCATTAAGTACAGTACTCCTCTGCCTGAAGATATTTATTTTGCCTAAAGTTAGGTCTCTCCACGCCTCCCCACTACCCCTTATTATCCCCATAGTAAAGGCATATCCTTGTATCTCTGCGTTGATTAAATCTACCACTGTGTTTTGACTTCCGCATATTGAGCACCAGCCTCCTATTGCAGGCTGTCCTCCCGTACTTGGATTTATAGATTTTGAATTTAACTTTCCAAACTAATTTTTTGTCCTTATTCCCCCCCCTTTCACAATTTTCTTTTTCTAACAAATCAGGCAAGTCGAATATGTATTTTGCACAATCCAAACAAAAACAGAAAAGACCAATGAAGGCCATCTCAGACTATAGTTTTATAGGTTAACAATTTTGGAGGAATTCTAGTTACAATTAAAATTTCTTCCTCAAATCCCACACCAAGCTCTTCTGCCTTGGTGCATAAAACCATTCTATAATGATTTACCTAGCTATAGTTGTTACTGTAGATATAGTACCTATGAATAGAAAGACTTTATTCAGTCGTCAAATTATTCCTTTTACTTCATAATCATCCCATACATATGCCATCAGACTGGATAGGATTTTTAAAGACATTTAAAATGCTAGTAATAGCTTTTTTATAACAGCACTTTGACTATGTTAAATACCTTGCAGTTTGAATCCTATCAAAAAAGCACAGCAACAAAGAATCTCACTTTGAAAAATCCTTTTTCCAATATATATAAAATGTTCTAGGACATACAATTGTTACCCAAAGCCAAGAAGAGATAACTCTCCTGTCCCAGGAAAAAATTATTATTCATGAAAAATCTTTCATTTTTTAGAAGCAAAGTTTACCAAAGATGTACACAGTTTATTTCTTTTCTTGAATTTCCAAGTTCAGAATAATAAAATGTATTCACATGCAATCCTAAATATGTCCTGTACTGAGAGTCTAGCTGATGTTTCTTGATTTTTAAATACAGGAAATCTCAAAATAGTTTTTTTCTACCTGGAATTTAAGAGCCTTTTTCTGAATATATCTATGTGCAATCCTTTGCCCTTCGCATTCCAAAAACATATATAATAAGATACAATGATAACTATCTTTTTGGATTTTTTAGTTACTTTGAAACTTTTTAGGATGCATTAGCATGTTACAGACTTAAAAGTGCTTGCTTTTTCTCTGATTGTGCTGGACTTAATATTAACAACGGTGCATCAATTTCAGCTCCTTAAGAGAATGATTTAAGATGTATGAGCGCTTAAAATTAGAGGCACTTGGTGTATGTGAACAGAGTATAGTCTGAACAAGGAGCCTTAATTGCATTTAAAAATCTTGACATGAATCTTATATCCATGCTGTATTTTAAAAGCTGCCTTTTCTAGTACTGTTAGGTTTCTGGGATGGTCTACCCTGGTTCTTGCTTAATGCTGAAAGAATTCACATGGCAGAAGCACTTTTATAAATCCAAGTACCTTTTCTGAGGGAAAGGGAAGTTTGGGATAATACAGTCACAGATAAAACTCCTTATTCCTGGAAAGCACACAAGGCCGCGTGGCGGGAGGCTGAGGCCATGGGAATGCATTTGAACAAAAATGGCCTTGTTTTCAGGGGAACGTGAAAAATGGGAAAATGTCCGGAAAGTGGAGTCCACAGAACCAAAATATGAGTCCAGAAGCAGAAAAAGAGAGTGTTCACTGGAAAGATCCCACTCTCTGATCCCACCCTCTGCCTCCAGTCGGTGCTCCTTATCCCCTTTGATCCCCACATTGGCAAGGGGTTGGGTGGGGTTTGGAGTTATCGGTCATTCTTAGTGGCTAAATTCAGGCGCACCTGTGATGTAATGTGACTGGTATCTAGTGTGTTCCTAGGCTGACCTTCACCTGTGGCTAGGTGACCTTGGCCTAGCATTCCCAGCTTTGATGATGGAGCCAGAGCCCTAGGTATCTAATGTGTACCTGATTTCTTTCAAAAGCCTTCATTGTGGCATGGCCAGCTAATTTTTGTTTAGCTTGGTTATTCGGTGGAGACAACCCCCTTTATCTCTAATCTTTCTACCTTTCAGTAGCAGTTCCTCTAACTTTGAGGTTGTCTTCTCCATAAAACCTCAAGGAAGACATGCCTTTTCTCTGAGTCTGGCAGGGGCAGGAGTTTCCAGTATCTTTCCAGTGGGCCCTTGCACCATGGCTAAACATTTATAAGGTATGATAGTGTTCATGGGAGGTGACTCAAGC
Source organism: Tenrec ecaudatus (assembly GCF_050624435.1). NCBI lineage: Eukaryota > Metazoa > Chordata > Mammalia > Afrosoricida > Tenrecidae > Tenrec > Tenrec ecaudatus. Next base: position 114,881,795 of record NC_134548.1, on the reverse strand, counting down.
TTTTGAACCTCTCCACTCCTGGGATCTTATCCTCCTGCTAAGAACGATTTCCTGCCAGGAACAAAATTCAGATGAGAGTCAGAGAAAAGGGTTGAATAGAAATTGTGAGTTCACTGCAGGAGAGATACTTTGGAAAAGAACCACAAACGGCCCTTAAACTATAAACTCACTGCCCTTGAGTCAATGTTGACTCAGGAAGGGTAGAACTGCCCCTGTGAATTTCCAAGACCCTGTACAGGTGAAGAAAGCCCCATTTAAGAGGCTTGGTCAAATGTTGAGTGGGGCTTTTTCTGCTAATGGCAGACTTCTCAATTGGCTTGTTTTCCTTTGGGTCTTCTGTTACTGGCTGGTCCTCCAGACTGTATCTCCTCTTTCCAGGGAGGTGCACCTTATACTTCATGTTGTGTCCTTGTTCCCAGATCCCTAATACAACATTTCTAATCAATCATTGTGTTGGTAGTGTGAACATCTCTCCTTTCGCCATTCAGCCTTTCCATATCTCTAGTCTTTACCCAGAGCCCTGATGTGTGAAACAAGAGAAATGGAAGAGAATGTATAGGGATGAATCTTATTCTTATAGATTAAGGAGCATAGCAGGCTGGTTCTCAGGTGGAGGTAGGCCTTTACCCTTGTGAGTTGAAGTTGAGTCCCAATTACATTCTCATATTTGATATTGTTCCCCACTATATCTCATAATAGTGCTGCCTTAAAGTTACCTCTTACAAACACATGGCTTATTGTTATGTAGCCCGCAGCTTTAACTATAGGAGCAGATGTGTGCTATTGCTCTCTAGGCTCTGAAGAAGGTCACTCCCCTTACCTGCCCATGGCCCTGGTGTGATATTACTTCTTCAATGTACTCTGGAAACTTTTAGGGTTAAGGTACAGCCCATTTTGTTACATATGTGGTTTCCTGTGATTAGAGGGGCTTGCATGCTCCTAGAGTGTGTATCAGCCCTGGTTGGAAATATAATTTCTCTGTCTGTGAGGACCTGGCTCCTGAAGCCATGACCTCAAAGGTGAGCCCTTGCATGCCTGATCTTTTCTGATGTCTCTTTAATTTATCCCTCAATTACACAACCACCCCTTGGACCCATTCGATTGTGGGGGCTGCCAAACCCTGGTGGAGTATTGGTTACACATTGGGTTGTAATCTACTTGGTTGGCAGCTCAATGGGAAAAAGACTGAGCTTTCTATTCAAGTCTAGGAAATCCTCAGAGGCAGTGTTACCCTGTTGTATAGGGTCACTATGAGTCAGAATTCACTCCATGGCAGCGAGTTTGGTTCTGTTCAGTCTCTTCCATTGGTAAAGAAATGTGTCTTATCTGATTTTCACCTTCCTTTGTGCTAGGATTTCTCCCAGATTCCTGTCTTCATCATCCGTCCTCTGTCTAGCTAACAACAACTTATTCTTGAAAGGTCTTGATGAGTCTTTATAATGGACCCACAGGCATGAGGAAACAATGTACTAACAGGTTATCAGAAAGAAAAAAAATTCCCTGCCACCCTCCAATGGCCATTCTCAATTAACTGCAGGCCATTGACCATTTACTAATCATTACATAATATCTATCTTTCTCCATTAAAGCTCCGTTTCTAGATTTCTAACCTTTGTCTTCCTTGATTATTGCTTTATAACTTTTAGAATCAGCTGATCTACCTATACACAACATGTGTGTTTCCTTATTTTTCTTGTGGAGGGGCTATTTTCACTCAGTGAATTTAGACAACTCTGAATTTAAAACGTCTCTGTCCCTCAATAAACCTCTGTTGTTTTCACTTTTAGCAGACTCCTTGATGATACAGGAGTCAAAGTTGCCTCAATGCAGTGAGCCAGTGAGTTGATATTGCTCTCTGAAAAAGATAGTATGGATATGTTTGTGCAAACATTAAAATCACATATGCTACTTTCCACAGCCTCAAGTACTATAAAAAAGAGAGAAAGAATTTAATGTTGTCCAATTTATTTGTCCATATTTACTTTCTTCTCCTTTGCTATTTCTCTCCTTCATCATGGAGTTTCAAAATTTGAATTTTCTATTATTTTAGGGCACAAACCATATCCCAATCTCAAATATAGTTTAAGGAAAATACTAATGAAGTCATAAATAGACAAAGACACATCATCCAAATGAGGGAGGCCATTAGCATGAGGTCAAAATAGCCTATGGGGATTTAAAGTCAGGAAGGATGGAACAAAGGAAAGTGCCACAAATTCATGATGGGTGGTAGATTAACATGTCACAGTTATGGGTGGGAATAAAGAGGACTATGACTGAGATACATTCATTATGTTAGACAGAAGTGTTTATGAGGTTTGTCCAGGGCCTTCCAACCAAGGTAGCCAATGCATATCTCATGACTATGAGACCCACAATAAGGTGATCTCTGTCAAGAACACATCCAGGTAAGCCCCTAGGGGAGACTGGAGAAGGGTGGAGGTAATCCATCTGTCAGTGGACTCTGCCTGAAGTTAAGATTCTTCTCATCCTTAGTTAATGGTCAGAAGGGATCCAACAGAGGTCTAATCCACATAGGGACTCTGTAAATGGGTTTTGGAAAATGAAAAAATAAAATAGGAAGATGATGGGATTTTTCCCAAAGCCTTTTGAAATCCCATCTCACTTTTGCTGCTGACTAAAATAATCCCTGCACCTGCGTTTTCAATAAACCAAAATCCATTTCTGTTCTTGTTAATGCCAGCATCCCCAGAAATCAATATTCAAGCAAATCACCAATCCCCCCCAGAAATGAAAACCCAAGCTCCCAATCAAGATTTTCTTGATAAGTTTGACCTAGTTAAAAATTTCCCTTTAATCAAAAATAAAGAAAGATAATGTCCACAAGTTGACCTAAATTCTGTCCAGTATAGCGTTCTTGTTTGGTTTACTTAGGTTTACAAAAGTCCTTCCGTTTGTACAGCTCTGGGAAACTCATATTTGATGTTCAAACCAAATGTTTGCCGAATTCATGGATTGCAAAAAATAAAGCTTATGGGTTTCTACACAAATTTAATATTGTGGACATTATACTTTTAACAGAAACAAAGTTGTCATAGACTTTTAAAAGCTTACAATTTAACTGATTTATTTTTATTTGCTCTATAATTGATTAGTAACCATGGCTAAGAGTGAGTGATCACAATGTTCATTCTTTTGTTTGTTTTGATACTAACCATAAAGTGTAAGAAATCATTCATATCTACCCCAAGGACACCATAGATTCCAAAGAAATTTAAAAATTAATGCAAGTACAACAGAGGGAGGAATGGTGCTTTAAGGGGTATTTAATTTACAAAAAAAGAAAAGAATAAATATTAAACAAAATATCTAAAATCTTTCATCAACCATGGTACCTGCTGCATCCTTGACTGAGTTTTCTTCCTTTAGTAAAGTAGGCACTCCTTCTTATGGACTTTTCTACCCACACTGCAGGGATTTTATAAGTAGCCAGGTTTTTGTTTCCTTTTCTCTGCAAGTGGCATTGGAGACTAGACTTTGTGCCCTAAATTTTTAGCCACGTTTCAAATACCATGACTCAAACATTGATCCAAGGAGTTTAGTGTAAGCTTTCAGAACTTAAATCCAGATTCAACAATGTATAACTAAGAATTTATTTGACTTTCATTTGCTGGCATATGTGTACCACAGTATAATTTAGGCATGGTTGTCCATTTCAAACTTATTAAATCAAGAGTAAACTAAGCAATAACAAAATTGCTGGCAGAAATAAGTTCCATAGAATTCTTATGGTATTCATATTTGTCGTATCAAAGACTACATTCGTTTCAAAGTGCATCATTATGTATTCCTAGGCATACATTTTTCTAAAAGTATTTGATTAGATTAGCATAAATCATAGCAAACACCTAGCGAATCATAATACTTATATTACAGAGAGTCACAGCAATTATGCTACTTCAAACCAAGTAACTTTTCATTCAGCTCTTATGAAAATGAATTTCCTAAATGGATATATTTTCTAAAAAATTATCCAGAAAATACACAACTTAAAAAGATCTTAAATCGTTGTTTGTTGTCTCCTCCTAACTCCCCACCCCCCACCCCCCACCCCCAACCCCCTGACCACAAAAGTGAAAGAACTGAAGGAAAAGTTCTATGCTCAAGTTGTACCATTGAAGGAGTCTCTGGGCAACAGATTGAAAGAATGACACTTGAAGCATCAAAAGAACACAGAGTCTGATAAGCCACGAAGTATTTCAAAGCATAGAAAAGGATGGCAAACTCCCAAATTCATTCTACAAAGCCAGCATAACTTTGATACCCAAACAGGGCAAAGACCCCACAGGTATAGAGAACTAACAGGTATAGAGAACTATAGACCAATATCTCTAATGAACATAGATGCAAAATCCTTAACAAAATATTGGCCAATAGAATACAAAATTATATAAAACAGATCACCCACAATGAACAGGTAGGATTCATCCTAGGGATGCAGGGATGTTTTAACATCCAAAATTCCATCAACATTATGCATCACATTTATTTTAAAAAAGGATAAAAACCATATGAAAATATCCATAGACACAGAAAAAAACATTTGACAACATCCAATTCCTAATTTGGGCACTCACGAAGATAGGAATGGAAGGTAAATTCCTCAAACTGATACAAGCTATCTGTGCAAAGCCAACAGCCAACATCATAATCAATGGAGAAAAGACAAAAACCATCCCACTGATAAAGGGTACAAGACAAGGAAGCCCCTTGTCCCCTTCTATTCAATATAGCACTGGAGATCCTAGCTAACAACCTAAGACAGCGGAAGGACATTAAATGTATCCAAATAGGAGAGGAGGAGTTGCAACTATCGCTATTTGGAGACAACATGATCCTGTACATTGAAAATTCCAAAAGCTCCACAACAGGAGTACTTACAGCAATAGAGGAATATGGAAGAGTGGCAGGATACAATATCAATAAACAGAAGTCGATAGGTTTTCTAAACACATCGGACAGGACCATGGAAGAGAGGATTAAGAAGAAAATACCCTTCAAAGTAACTAAGAACAAATTGAAATACCTAGGAATATATTTAACATAAAAAAACTAAAGACCTATACAAGGAAAACCGCAAGACCAAAAGCGAGCTCTACAATTGGAAGAACATCCCATGTTCATGGATTGGAAGTCTCGACATAGTAAAGATGTCAATCTTAACCCAAAGCACTTTATAAGTTTAATGTTATTCCAATTCAAATACCAACAACCTTCTTCAAATAACTGGAAAAACTGACCACCAGAATTAGCAGAAGCCCAGAATTAGCAGAGAACTCCTCAAGAAGAAGAACAAAGTCAGAGGACTTGCTTTACCTGATTTTAATACCTATTACACAGCTACAGTCATCAAAACAACATGGTACTGGCACAATGAAAAATACTCAGACTAGTAGAAAAGAATAGAAAGCCCAAGAATAAAACCATCAGCATATAGACAGCAAATCTTTGACAAGGGTCCTACCAAAGCCATCAAGTAGGAAGCAGATGCCCTTTTTAACAAGAGGTTCTGGAAACAATAGATACCCACATGTAGAAAAATGAAACAAGATGTTTACCTCACCCCATGCACAAGAACAAATTCCAGGTGGATCACAGAGGTAGAAGTAAAACCCCAAACCATCAGGACCATGTAGGAAGGAATCAGAACAAACCTAAGATCATTGACCTAGGGAATTCATAGGCTCACTGCAATAGGGAAGGGTACACACACAGGTGAACTGGAAATCGACAAATGGGATTTAATAAGAAAGACTTCACCAAGAGGGTGTCAAGGCAACCCACAGACTGGGAGAGGATTTTTAGTTATGATACATCAAACAAAGACCTCATTACTAAAATCTACAACATCCTCATGGCCTGAAAAAAGAGGAAAACAGTTAACCCCTAAAGAAGTGGGCAAAAGAACTGAAAAGAACTTTCACTAAGGAGGAGACCCATATGGCCAACATGCATATGAGAAAGTGTTCCAGGTCATTAGTCATAAGATAAATGAAAATTAAAGCTACCATGAGATACTATCTAACACCCCTGAGATTAGCCCAAATCAGAAAATCAGAGAGAAACAAGTGTTGGAGAGGATGTGGTAAAATAGGAACCCTCCTCCATTGCTGGTTGTCATGTAGATATGTAGAGCCACTGTGGAAAGCAATCTGGCGATACTTAAAGAAAATGGAAATTGGTCCATATTATGACCAAGTCATCCCTCTACTGGGCATATACCCAGAGGAGGTAAGAAATAAAACACTGCCAGTCATCTACGCTCCAATGTTTATTGTGATGCAATTCACAATCACAAAGATTTGGAAACAGTCAAAATTTCAATCAATAGACAAGTAGATTAGTAAAATCTGGCCCATACACAAAATGGAGCACTATGCAGCACTGAAAAGCATGTACGATCACATGAAACACGCCATTTCATGGGAAGAGTTGGAAGGAATTAGGTTAAGCGAGGAAAGCCAATCTCAAAAGGACAAGTATAACATGAGTCCCCGGAGGTAAGTACAATCAGCATGGCAGGAATAGAAGAATAGACACTTATCTCACAATATATGGGTGGAGGCATAGGTAGTCAGATCACACCCAAGGAGGTACATGTGAGTCAAACATAAAGGGGAAAGGGGGAAGGAGGAAGGAGAATGGGGTTGGGGAGAAACTGAGATGTTGACATGGGGGGAACAGGGCACTACCCACCCAGGGGGAGAGTATTGGTTGGGTCTCCACAGAATTGGAGTGTTCCATGACATGCCAAACCAGGAGGGCAATATAACACATGGAGGAATCCATGAAAACACTGGAGTACAGGGCCGTCCCCAACCAGAACCAGCCTGACCCCCACTCTGGAAGTGTGTGCCACAGAAAACAACACTAGACCTTCTGGTGGGGGAGAGGAACCAATCTACCATACCCAGACAGAAGCGGGAGCAACTGAAGGGGGGAAGAGAGTAAGAAACATCCTGGTCCACCAAGTCTTGAGGACAATAGCCCCGCTCAGAGCAACCAATGCAGAGAGAACAATATGGCTGGTCCCACTATGAGACATGACATCCCGCACTGACCCATGACCATACAGGGGACAACACTGGAGACACAGTGTGGGAATTGCACCTGATCTGACCCCACCATACCGAGGCAAAACACTAAGGGCGTACAACAGAACAGCAAGGGGAGCAGAGCAAGGAAGTTGTGAGAGAGTACCAAAAATAGACTTTGGGGCCAGGGAATGGCACAACATCAAACTCGACCGAAAAACACTCCTAAAGGTCAACAAACAGACCTTGAACTGTGTACAGGCTTTTCTTTCTTTTTGTTTTTTGTCATCGGGTTTTTTTTTTTTTTTTTTGGTTATTTGTTGTTTGCTTTTGTTGCTTTGTTTTGCTCTGTCTTGTTTTGGGGCATATTAATATCTCTGCAGGTCTACTTAGATAAGATAGGGGGGATAAACAATCTGGAGGGGAAAACAACAGGACCGATGGTTCCGGGGAGACATGGGAGAGGGGTAGGAGGGAGAAAGGAAGTGGTCAACAAACCCAGGGATAAGGGAACAACAAGTAATCCAAAATCAGTGGCAAGGATGGTGTAAGAGGCATGGTAAGGCTTGATCAGGGGCAATGTAACCAAGAGGAATTATTGAAACCCAAATGAAGGCTGAGCATGATAGTGGGACAAGAGGAAAGTACAAGGAAATAGAGGAAAGAACTAGGAGGCAAAGGGCATTTGTAGAGGTCAAAATACAGGCATGTACATATGTAAATATATTTATATATGATGATGGGGAAATATAACTATATGCATATTAGGTTTCATATTAAGGAAGCAGATGGACATTGGGCCCCTACTCAAGTACTTCCTCAATACAAGAACACTTTGTTCTAATAATCTGGCACTCTGAGGTGCTCACCTTCCCGACATGATCACTGTAGGCAAAGCGGGTACATAAGCAAATGTGGTGAAAAAATCTGATGGTGCCCAGCTATCAAAAGATTGAGGTAGTATCGATGAAGAACACAGCTTTCCCCCAGATCCTGGATGCTTCCTCCCCCCAACTACCATGATCTGAATTCTACCTTGCAGGGCTGGATAGGACAGAGGCTGTACACTGGTGTATATGAGGGTTGGAGGTACAGGGAATCCAGGGTGGATGATACCTTCAGGACCAAGGGTGTGAGGGACGATGCTGGGAGAGTAGAGGGTGAGTGGGTTGGAAAGGGGGAACTGATTACAAGGATCCACATGTGACCTCTTCCTTGGGAGAGGGACAGCAGAGAAGGGGGGAAGGGAGACTCCGGATAGGGCAAGATATGACAAAATAACGATGTATAAATTACCAAGGGCACATGAAGGAGGGGGGAAAAGGGGAGGGAGGGGGAAAAAAAAGAGGACCTGATGCAAGGGGCTTAAGTGGAGAGCAAATGCCTTGAGAATGATTGGGGCAGGGAATGTATGGATGTGCTTTATACAATTGATGTATGTATATGTATGGATTGTGGTAAGAGTTGTATGAGTCCCTAATAAAATGTAAAAGAAGAAAAGAGAAAAAAATGATTAGGGCAAAGACTGTACAGATGTGCTTTATACAATTGATGTATGTATATGTATGAACTGTGAAAAGAATTGTATGAGCCCCAATAAATTGTTAAAAAAAAGAGTTGTATGAGCCCCTAATAATATGATTAATAAAACAGAAATAAAAGGAAAAAAAAAGATATAGCATCTGGGGTCTTAAAGGCTTGCTGAGAAACAAGCAGCCAAATGTAAGAAGCACACCAGCCTGTGTGATCATGAGGTGTCCATGGGATCAGGTATCAGGCATAAAAGAAAAAAAAATCAATTCATTGTGAATGAGGCAGAATGAAGACCAAAGGCCCATCTGTAGGCAACTGGACAGTCCCTTGCAGAGGGGTTGCGGGGAGGTGACAAGCCAGTCAGGGTGCAGAGTAGCAATGATGAAACACACAATTTTCCTCTAGTTCTTGAATGCTTCCTCCCCACCCACTATCATGATCCCAATTCTACCTTACAAATTTGGCTAGACCAGAGGATCTACATTGGTACAGATAGGAACTGGAAACACAGGGAATCCAGGACAAATGATCCCTTCAGGACCAGTGGTGAGAGTGGTGATACCTGGAGGGTGGAGGGAAGGTGGGGTAGAAAGGTGGAACCAATTACAAGAATCTACATATAACATCCTACCTGGGGGATGGACAACAGAAAAGTGGGTGTAGGGAGATGTCAGACAGTATATGAAAAAATAATAATAATTTATAAATTATCAAGGGTTAATGATGGAGTGAGAAAAATGAGGAGCTGATACCAAGGGCCCAAGTAGAAAGCATATGTTCTGAGAATGATGAGGACAACAAATGTACAAATGTGCTTAACACAATGGATGTATGTATGGATTGTGATAACAGTTTAGGAGTCCCCAATAAAATGATGAAAAGAAAAAAACACACGGAGTCAGTGCAACAAGAACTGGTGGATATTCCACCATTTCACAAAATAACATATAATCAAGAATGAGTGGTATTATTGGGAGGAGGTTAAAGTTTCAAGCACTTCCTTTCTTGAATCTCATCCCAGTTGAAATAAAGTATTCAGAAGAAGGACAGCATTCATACAAGTGTCAGAGAAAAGGGTTGGATGGAACTTGTGATTTTATTAGAGTTGTGTTTCAGCATATAATACTGAAGGGCCCTCAGCTAAACTGAGAGCTTTGTGGGATGGAAATTCAAGATTCCCTCCCCTCACCCCCATCCCCGGTGAACCTTCTGCTATTGGCTGGCTTTCCTTAGTGTACCTCCTTTGTACAGGTGAAGTAAGTGTACTCCAGAGCTCATGCTGTGTTTGTCTTGGTCACTAGGTCTGATACCAAGGTTCAATTGGACTATTGTGGGGGTGGTGTGGGTATCCTTTTCTCTGCCCAAATAATTTCACGGTTTCTTTCTCTTCTATTGATTTTTTTAAAAAAATGCATCATCTCTGTCTTTATGCTAAGGAGCCCTTGTTGGTATAGTGAGTTACACACACTGGGCTGCTAACAGCAAGATCAACAATTCATAAACACCAGGTACTCCTCAAGAGATGGGCAAAGGCTTTCTACTCCTGTAAAGAGTTACAGTTTTGAACAACCATGGGCCAGTTCTTCCTTTTCCTATACAGTCCCTTTGAGTTGACATCCACTCAATGGCAGTGAGTTTTGATTGTGTTGTTGTTGTGTTAGATAGCTAGCTTAGGGACAGGGGGGTTGTCCCTCCCATGCCTGCAAAGGCCCCCATAGAGGAGGTTGGAAAACAATTGGGCAGCTTTGGGCACCTATGGGAAGATCCCAAACAAAACATGTACAGATTGGGACCTCTTAACACAGGTGAAACCTAAAACCTAGCCTCCATCTTAGGTCCATTGCACAGGTGGGCTTAACTGAGACAATGATGTCAACCAATACCTTCAACCATGCTTTCCAGCCAGAGGTTTGAAATATCCCGGCTGTGGGAAGGCCTTGCTTTCTTTTACACTGCACCTGGTCTGCAGCAAGTGGAGGGTGAGGGTCTCCCTCCCTTGCACGGAGGCACATACACCTGTTCCAGGTCTACTCAGGGCCCACAGATTCATGGCCCACATGCTCTTATCCTCTAGGGTTCCTGGGCTTCTGGCCTCCTGGGATCACACCTTCGTCCCAGTTCCACACGTGTAGGTGCTCTTTTCCACATGGTTGTTCATGCCCAGTGTGTACACCAGCATGGCTTCTACGTGACTTAGCATGCTTTCCAGAAATAGTGTGTACCCTTTTGAGACTGTAAGACCTGAGACTTTTCATGTCCTTTATAAAAACTCACTTGGATTACAAAGCATGCTTCAGTGTGTGAAGCAAAGAACCTAGTTATATCCTACTCCAGAAACCTAACAATTGCCTTTGTGCTGATTAGTTAATGTGATAAGGGAAATGTGCCTTCACCTTTCTTTTGTGCTAAAATTTCTTGCATTGTCAATCTCTTTCCTCTTGCTCTGACTCTGTCCACAGAGTCCTGGAGGTGTAGTGATAAGGCATTGGGCTACTAATTTAAAAGTCATCAGTTTGGACTCACCAGCTTCTCTGTGCGAGAAAGATGAGGCTTTCTACTCCCTAAAGAGTTACAGTTTCTGTCACTGCAGAAGAAGTGGGGTTGGGAAAGGGCTGCAGGAATTGATGGGATACAAATGGACATGCTTCAGAAAACAGAGGCAATGGAAGAAGCACTTTATCAGTCTATAACAAGAACTTTGGAAGACAGTTACCTAACTGACTGGAAGAGATCCATATTTGTGTCCATTCCAAATAAAGACATCCCAACAGAATGCAGAAATTATCAAGCAACATCATTAGTATTACATGGAAGTAAAATTTTGCTGAAGATAATAAAAAAAATGTTTGTATTACTCCATCAACAGGGAATTGCCAGAAGTTCAAGCTGAATTCAGAAGGGGACATTGCTGATGTCAGATGAAGCTTGTCTGAAAGGAGAAAATACCAACAAGTTGTTTACTTATGTAATATTGATCATGCAAAGGCATTTGCCTGTGTGTGTCAGAAGAAATTATTGATACCATTGAGAAGAAGGGGAATTCCAGAGCACAAAATTGTGTTTATAAGGAATCTATATATAGACCAAGAAGCAAGTATTGGAAAAGAATAATAATTCAGAAGAATAAATGGTTTAAAACCAGGAAAGGGGTGTGTCAGAGTTGTATCCTTACATCCCAGTATATTTAACTCGTACATAATACCTTACTCTCTCATTCTCTCTCTCAATAATTATGATGAGGGAGGGGGAAGATGGCCGACAGGGACACCCGCATACTCTGAGAGCTCCTCCAAACAAAGCGGGATTGGCGACCAGGTAGCTGAATAGTAAGAGTCTGGTGAGTGAAATATCCCCCCTGGGACAGCACCCCAGTCCTACCCCACGTATTTGTCCGGAGCAGGGGTCTAGGTGAAAGAGGACCGGACTCGTGGGACGTCTCTAGCCACTAAGCTGCCGTGAGCTCACTGGCGACCGGCTTAGGCTCCATCCCCAAACCGGACGCCAACCCAGAGCCGATTGCCTGCCCTGCCTACTCCAGCGGCCCACTCCCCACTCCCTATCGCGGATCCCCACTGGGAGAGAAGCTTTCCTCTCCCGCGATTCCCCTCTCCCCGCAGGGCAGCGATCTGCCCTCGGGCCCACGTCCCTCCCTCCATTCATCCAAGCTCAGGGGAGCGGACCTGCGGGTTGTCCCCCACGGGGACCATCCACCCGCACCGCTGCCGCGGACCTCTCCACCTGCCCTCCGTGCGCCGGCCTCCCACCCCCGCCCGCCCCCGCCAGCCCCTGGCAGCCTAGCGCCAGCTCCACTCCTGGCGGGGACCCTGCGCTGAGCACTTCCCGCCAAAAGGAGCCATAGCCCAACCCGCGCCTGTCCCGGACCCTGAGCTTCCGCGGAGTGCCACGCCCCGCGCTGCTGAGTCTGCCCACCAAGGGCCCCCCCTGCGCAAGGCACAAGAGTAGGTGCCCTCCCCAGGGTGCTGCGGGGACCCCGGCGGCCGCGACTCTGAGCCTGAGCAGAGGAAGGGCGCCATTACCCCCTGCGGTTTCGCGCCAAAAGGGCGGAGAGCGAACACCATTGTTCCCCGCAGTGTCCCGCAGCTGCCGGCACAGCTATCCAAGGGGCCTCCCCCCTCACAGCCCGGGCAGATCAAACACTCCACCTGCAGTGGAGCCTGGGTCTCGGCTTTGCAGTCCCTGAGGAGCCGTCAGTGAGCTCCAGCCAGCTCTCACCACCTGGGGCCCTGTTGGGTCCCCAGTGCCAGCCCTAAGCCTGCCACAGCCCGCCCCAGCCACCCCAGGAGACGGCACAGTGGCCTGAGCCTCCACACAATAAGGTTACTCCTGTCTCCCAGAAGCATGGGGCCTATTAAAGGATCAAGGAAAAATCAACAGACCACATCACTCCCAACAAAAAAATCAGAAAAACGAGGCACTTTAACAGACCTAACGTCACTCATAGAAGAAACAGATATAGATCAGCCACAAAAGGAAATCTTCAGAACTCTGCTTGCAGTAATACAGGAGCTAAGAGAAGCAAACCAAAATAAGGATGCAACGATAGAAGGGATGAAATGCACAATAGAGGGGATGAAGTCCACAATAGAGGGGATGAATACTATCCACCAAAAGGAACTGCAGAAACTAACAGAGGAGGTAGCAGAGGCCACACAAAAGGTCACAGAAGCTATATCTAGGCTTGAGGAGGCTGAGAACCGTATCAGTGAACTCGAGGACGCTCAAACCAAACGAAGCAAGCGAGAAAAACAATCAGATAGGAAAATTAAAGAAACAGAAGACAGCCTGAGATCAATGACAGATGCTATGAAGAGGAATAATATTCGAATAATCGGTCTACCGGAACACAACATAACACACAAATCGACCGCCAAGATAGCAAAGGAATTCCTGGAAGAAAATTTCCCCAACCTAACAAAGGAGAATCCGAATCTCATACAGGAAGCAGAGAGGACGCCGGCTAAGCTAAACACCAAGAAGAACACGCCAAGGCATATAATTGTAAAATTATCCAACTTAGAGGAAAAAGAGAAAATTCTACGAGCATCAAGAGAAAGGAAGACAGTCACATACAAAGGAGCGCAGGTAAGGGTATGCTCAGACTTATCAGCTGAAACCATGAAGAGGAGGAGAGAATGGAGCAGCATCTTCCAAAAACTGAAAGATGAAAATGCCTCCCCCAGAATCCTATACCCTGCCAAGTTATCCATTAAGATAGAGGGTAAGATAAGGGTCTTCCAGGACAAGGAAGAACTCAAAAAATATACTGCAAGTCACCCGATCCTGCAGAACATACTGGCTGACTCACTATGGCCAGAAGATCAAGCTCCAACTAGAACCACCAGGAGACCACCATATAGCCCATCTCCATCTAGAAGCCAACATGCCAGCAACACGTACCAGGACAACACGGTCTCAGATGGAAAAGAGGACAGGATAGAAACCCTCCACTCAAACGCAGTACACTGATATGAAGGAAGATAGGCAAAGACCCAAAACACAAAACAGAATATGGCAACCATGAAGCCAGAGATTGTAATAATCACTTTGAATACAAATGGGCTCAATTCATATGTTAAAAGAAAGAGGCTGGAGGATTGGATTAGAAAACATAACCCATCAATCTGCTGCCTGCAAGAGACACACCTTAAGCAAGCAGACAAGCATATGCTGAGAATAAAGGGCTGGCAGAAAGTTTACCAAGCAAATGGTAACTCCAAGAAGGCAGGAGTGGCTATCTTAATCTCCGACAAAATGGATCTCAAGATCCAAAACATAAAAAGAGACAAAGAGGGACATTACATAATGCTCAAAGGCTCAGTAAACCAGGAAGCACTAAGCATACTGAATATTTACGCACCTAATAATGGTGCGGCAAATTTCGTCAAACAAACTATTAAAAAAATGACAGAAGAAATCACGGAAACAACAATAATAGTGGGGGACTTCAACACTCCACTATCAGAGAAAGACAGGTCACAGGGAAAGAAGCTCAGCAAAGAGGCCAGAGAGCTAAACAATGTAATTAGGCAACAGGGCCTGATAGACATCTATAGAGCCTTTCATCCAAAAGCAAAAGGTTTCACATTCTTCTCCAATCCACACGGATCTTTCTCAAGAATAGATCACATGCTGGGGCACAAGGCCAGCCTGAGTAAATTCAAACACATAGATATTATCCAGACGTCTTTCTCAGACCACCATGCCATAAAGCTGGAGATTAATAGAAGGGCACCCAGAAAAGCAAGGGCCACCAATTGGAGAATAAACAACGATCTCCTGCGACATGAATGGGTTAAGGTCCAGATCAGAGAGGATATCAGGAAATTTCTAGAAACTAATGAGAACGAGCATACAACATATCAAAACTTATGGGACACTGCAAAGGCAGTTATCAGAGGTAGCTTGATATCACTGAATGCATACATGAAAAAAGAAGAAAGGCGTATGACAGATATGTTAACACAAAACCTCCAACAACTAGAACAGAGTCAACAGAACTACCCCTCCAATAGCAAGAGAAAAGAAATAATAAAAATCAGGGCGGAGTTAAACCAGTGGGAAGACAAAAGAACAATGCAAAGGATTAACGCAACTAGAAGCTGGTTTTATGAACGAATTAATAAAATTGACACTCCCCTGGCAAAGCTTACCAAAGATAGAAAGGAACAATCATCAATAGCCAGGATGAGGGATGAATCGGGGGCAATAACAACAGACCCCAATGAGATAAAAAGGATAATCACAAAGTACTATGAAGGTTTGTATTCTAATGAATTCAGAAACCTGGAAGACATGGATAAATATTTAGAAAAACAATCTATCCCTAGATTATCTGAGACAGAGATCAAGAACCTCAACAAACCCATAGCGAAGGAAGAAATAGAGAGTGTCATCAAAAACCTACCAAGGAAAAAGGCCCCAGGGCCAGATGGCTACACAGCAGAATTTTACCAAACATTCAGGGAAGAGCTGACACCGATCCTCCACAAAGTATTCCATAACACAGAAAAGAACGGCAAGCTCCCAAACTCATTTTACGAAGCCAGCATTACTTTGATACCCAAACAGGGAAAAGACCCCACAAGTGTAGAGAATTATAGACCAATATCTCTAATGAACATAGATGCAAAAATCCTTAACAAAATATTGGCCAATAGAATACAAAGGAACATCAAACATATCATTCACCACGACCAAGTAGGATTCATCCCAGCGATGCAGGGATGGTTTAACATCCGAAAATCCATCAATATCATACACCACATCGAGAAGAAAAAGGATAAAAACCATATGATAATATCCATAGATGCAGAAAAAGCATTTGACAACATCCAGCACCCATTCCTAATCAAAACACTCATGAAGATAGGATTGGAAGGTAAGTTCCTCAAGCTCATACAAGCTATCTATGAGAGACCAACAGCCAACATCATAGTCAATGGAGAAAAGACAAGAACAATACCACTGAAAAAGGGTACAAGACAAGGATGCCCCCTGTCCCCTCTTCTATTCAATATCGTTTTGGAGGTCCTGGCTAACAACATAAGACAGCGGAAGGACATCAAAGGGATCCAGTTGGGAGAGGAGGAGGTGAAACTATCGTTATTTGCAGATGACATGATCCTATACATTGAAGACCCCCAAAACTCCACAGTTGGAATACTTACAGCAATAGAGGAATATGGAAGAGTAGCCGGATACAAGATCAATAAACAGAAGTCGGTAGGGTTTCTATACACATCGGACAGGGCCATGGAAGAGGCGATTAAGAGGGAAGTACCCTTCACAGTAGCCAAGAACAAACTGAAATACCTAGGAATATACTTAACAAAAAATACTAAAGACCTATATAAGCATAATTATAAAACCCTATTACAGGAAACCAAAAGTGACCTTCACAAATGGATGAAGCTCCCCTGCTCATGGTTAGGTAGGCTGAACATAGTAAAGATGACAGTTCTTCCTAAAGCACTCTACAAGTTCAATGCTATACCAATCCAATTACCATCAACCTTCTTCAAAGAATTGGAAAAACTGACCACCAACTTCATATGGAGAGGGAAGAAACCCAGAATTAGCAGAGAACTCCTCAAGAAGAAGGACACAATTGGAGGACTCGCCCTGCCTGATTTTAATGCCTACTACACAGCTACAGTGGTCAAAACAGCATGGTACTGGCACAATGATAGACACTCAGACCAGTGGAAAAGAATAGAAAGCCCAGGAGTAAAATCATCAGCATATAGACAACTGATCTTCGACAAGGGTCCCAAAAACGTCAAGTGGGAAGCAGATGCCCTCTTTAATAAGTGGTGCTGGAAACAATGGATATCCACAGGTAGAAAGTTGAAACAAGACGCCTACCTCACCCCATGCACAAGAATACACTCAAGGTGGATCACAGATCTAGAAGTCAAACCCCAAACCATCAGGACCATTAAGGAGGGAATCGGGACTAATCTCAGAGCACTGGCCCAGGGAGCACATAGGCTCACTGCAACAGGGAAGGGGACACACACAGGTGATCTGGAAATCGACAAATGGGATCTAATAAGAATAAAACACCTGTGCACCTCGAAAGACTTTGCCAAGAGGGTGACAAGGCAACCCACAGACTGGGAGAAGATTTTTAGTAATGACACGTCAGACAAAGGGCTCATTACTAAAATCTACAACACCATCATGACCTGCAAAAAGAGGAAAACAGTTAACCCCCTAAGGAAGTGGGCAAAAGAAATGAGAAGAACTTTCACTAGAGAGGAGATCAATATGGCCAATAAATATATGAGAAAGTGCTCGAAGTCCCTTGCCATAAGAGAAATGCAAATCAAAACAACCATGAGATACCACCTAACACCCCTGAGGCTAGCCCAGATCAGTAAATCAGAGAGCCACAAGTGTTGGAGGGGCTGTGGTGAAATAGGAACCCTCCTCCACTGCTGGTGGTCGTGCAGATTTGTACAGACACTGTGGAAAGCAATCTGGCGATACCTAAAGAAAATGGAAATTGATCTACCTTACGACCCAGCCATCCCTCTACTGGGCATATACCCGGTTGAAGCAGCAAATAAAACACGACCAGTCATATGCGCTCCAATGTTTATTGCGGCACAATTCACAATAGCAAAGACTTGGAAACAGCCTAAGTTTCCATCGATAGACGAGTGGATTAGCAAACTTTGGCACATACACACAATGGAGTATTATGCAGCACTAAAAAGCACCGATGAGCACATGAAACACGTTATTTCATGGGAAGAGCTGGAAGGAATTATGCTAAGCGAGGTAAGTCAGTCCCAAAGGGACAGGTACAACATGAGTCCTCTGAGGTAAGTACAATCAGCATGACAGAAATGGGGCATTAATCCACCCAAGGGGAGGGTATGGCTTATATCTCCACAGGGAAAGTGGGACCAGACTTCAACCCAGTGTCGCAAGGTGTGAATGCAATATCCCGGCGTGGAGGACGGAACCGGTGGAGAGGTCTGGGAGGCAGGCCCCAGCACCATAAATTAAGTGGATTCCTGCCCCTCCCCCGAAAAGAACTTGTTCCAAAGGACGACATTGACCCTGCAGCTATGGGAGATGGACATATTTGATCAGAGCACACGGGAGCAGATGAAGGGCCCGGAGGAGAGAGTGGAGCACAGCCTGGCCCACCAGGCCGTGATGATGATGTTCCTGAGTAGAGCAGCCAGTCCACAGAGAGAACAACATGGCTGGCCCTACTATGAGACATGATGCCCCTCAGTGACTAAGGGCGATACAGGGGACAGCACCGGAGACAGTGTGGGAATTGCACCTGACCTGATCCCACCACACCGAGGCAATGCACTGGGGGAATGCAGCGGAACAGCAAGGGAATGGAGTGGCAAGGTCCCCAGGGAATGCTGAAAGTGGACTTTGGGGCCAGGGCGTGGTGCCCCAACAGACTGGACTGGAAAACGCTCCTAAGGGCCAGCAAAGATCCCTGAACTAACTACAAGCTTTTCTCTTGTGAACTGTTTTGTTCTGTTCTTTTTCAGTGGTTTGTTTTGGTTGTTTTGTTGTCTGGTTGTATACTGTTGCTTTGTGTTCCTCTGTCTAGTTTTCGTGCATGTTAGTGACTCCACAGGTCTGTCTGAATAGGACAGGCTGGATGAACTATCTGGATGAAAAACAACGGGACCGACAGTTCCGGGGGGACTTGGGGTGGGGGGTAGGGGGGGGGTTAAGGAAGTGGTGTTAACAAACCCAGGGACAAGGGAAAAACATGGGACCCCAAAGGGTAGAGAAGGGGGAGTGGCAGGCCTGGTGGGAAATGATCAAGGGTAAGGTTGCTTAGAGAAGAGGTATACTCTAGCCCAGGTGGCAATGATGCATGGTAGTAGGGCAGGAGGAAGGTCAAGGGAGATGGAGGAAAGAGCTGGGAGTCAAAGGGCATTCATGGAGGTCTAGACAAAGACATGTACATGCAAATATATATAGGAGGTTGGGGAAATAGATCTTTGTGTCTATATTTATAGGGCAAGTATTAAGGTGGCGGAAGGACCTTGGGCCTCTACTCAAACACTCCCTCTATGCATGAATACCTTCTTTTATTAAATTGGAACTCTATGATGCTCACTCTCCCGACACAACAGGTGGAGCCAAAATGGGTGAACAAGTAAATGTGGTGAAGAAAGCTGATGGTGCCCGGCTATCAAAAGAGATAGTGACTGGGGTCTTAAAGGCTTGAAGATAAACAAGCGGCCATCTAGCTCAGAAGCAACAAAGTCCACATGGAAGAACACACCAGCCTGTGTGATCGAGTGGTCCCAAAGGGATCAGTTACCAGGCATCAAAGAACAAAAAATCATATCATTGACTGCACACCTCCATGATAGGATCGCTGAAGACAAATGGGTGCACAAGCAAATGTGGTGAAGAAAGCTGATGGTGCCCGGCTATCAAAAGAGATAGTGTCTGGGGTCTTAAAGGCTTGAAGGTGAACAAGCAGCCATCTCGCTCAGAAACAAATAAGCCCACATGGAAGAAGCACACCGGCCAGTGCGATCACGAGGTGCCCAAGGGACCAGATATAAGGCATCATGCAAAATAAAAAAAGATATAAGTGTGTGTATGTATGTGTATTTATGTGTATATGTATATATGTATGTGTATATATATATTATATTAAATGAAGGGGGAAGTGCAGAGTGGAGACCCAAGGCCCAAGTGTCGGCCAATGGAGATCCCCTCATAGAGGGGCTTAGGAGAGGAGATGGGTTAATTAGGGTGTGAGGTAGTATCGATGAAGAACACAGCTTTCCCCCAGATCCTGGATGCTTCCTCCCCCCAACTACCATGATCCGAATTCTACCTTGCAGGGCTGGATAGGACAGAGGCTGTGCACTGGTACATATGAGGGTTGGAGATACAGGGAATCCAGGGTGGATGATACCTCCAGGACCAAGGGCGAGAGGGACGATGCTGGGAGAGTGGAGGGTGAGTGGGTTGGAAAGGGGGAACTGATTACAAGGAACCACATGTGACCTCTTCCCTGGGAGAGGGACAGCAGAGAAGGGGGGAAGGGAGACCCCGAAGAGGGCAAGATATGACAAAATAACGAGGTATAAACTACCAAGGGCATATGAGAGGGGGGAAAAGGGAGGGAGGGGGGGGAAAAAAAGAGGACCTGATGCAAGGGGCTTAAGTGAAGCGCAAATGCCTTGAGAATGATTGGGACAGGGAATGTATGGGTGTGCTTTATACAATTGATGTACGTATATGTATGGATTGTGGTAAGAGTTGTTGGAGTCCCTAATAAAATGTAAAAGAAGAAAAGAGGAGAAAAAAATGATTAGGGCAAAGACTGTACAGATGTGCTTTATACAATTGATGTATGTATATGTATGAACTGTGAAAAGAATTGTATCAGCCCCAATAAATTGTTAAAAAAAAATAATTATGATGAACTTTGCTTTATTAACTTTGCTTTAGGGTACAAGTGAAACTCAAATCTCAAATACACTTTAAGGAGAACATTTATTTAAGTCTTAAAATGGGACAAAGAAACACAAAGACAAACACATTGTCCTGATGAGGGAGGCCATGAGTAGAAGGGCATAGTTGCAACCAAAGACTTACAGCCAGGCAGCTAGTTAAAGAAGGCACGGAACAAAGGACAGTGCTACATACTCGTGATTGGTGGCAGAACAATACATCAGAGTTATTAGTGGGACTACAGGAATGGAAACAGGAGCATGATTGGGACACTTACATGATGTTAGCTAGAAGAGTTTATACGATTTGCGTAGGGCCTTCCAACCAAGGAAGTCAAAGTCTAGCTCATGACTATCACCACAGTAAGGGGATCTCCATCAAGGATACACCTAGGTAAGCGCCATAGGAGAGACTGTCCCTCCTTGGGTTGGCTGGATAGGGCTTGAGGTAGTCAACTGTCCAATGCACTCTGCCTGAAGTTAAGATTGTTCTCATCCTTAGTACATGATCAGAAGGGATTCAGTGTAGGTTTAATCCACGTGGGCACTCTTCAAATGGATTTTGGTTTCTCACTGTTATCTATAGCCTTCTGCAAACAAGATACTCAGATTTTGTGCTCTAGTACTGGCTCATCTTGTACCAAATTCTTCATGAAAACGGCCTGTAAAGTAATGAATAGGTAGAATTGCTTACTTCAAGGAACTCACAGTCACAATTGGAAGATGTCAGTAAGAGTTAAGTATAGGAAGTTCAGAAGCCTGTAGAAAGGGCACCCAAATTAGCCCAGGTTCAGAGAGTGAGTTGTGAAAATGGGTTTTCCTGAGGAGATGAGTGAATGAATCTTAAAATGTAAGTAAAGTTTAGCCAGATGAAGAAATTATCAGGGAAAAGGTTGTCTGGAGGGGTGAGGAAAAATATTCATTTATATAGTAGGTATCAAAGCCTCAAAGATTAGAGAAAAGAAAGCATGTTTAAGAGAACTGTAAGATGTTCTTTATGACTGGCATAAATTGGGTCAAAAAGAGAGGTAAGAGAGCTATAGCCATGCAGCCACATTGCATAAGGTCATAAACACCCTCATAGGCTTTTCAAGATTAGATTTTTGTTTGGGTCACTACTTTCAGAGAATTCACATTTTATTGAGAAGAGACAGGCAATTATAACACTGAGTGAAAGAAATTGAATTGCAAGCAAGTGTAAGATGCTTAGAGAGCATGGAGGTGTAAGCATCTCAGCGCTGGCAGGGGTCTCCATGTGACTTCTCCAGTACCCAGAGCTGCATCAGGTAGGTCCATGTGGCTTCTCCTCAAGGATGTCTCATAGGAAGTGAGCCTTGACAGCTGAGGCAAAGAATGGGCCCAGCCAGCTGCACACTGATACTTTATTAATGTACATTTACCCTTTAGAAAAAAAACTCTCTCTTATACACATATGAGTTTCTGTGGATTTGTTTCTAGTCTACCCAGACTAACACATTATTGTATCTTGGGAATGGGGTACTAGAGAAACAAATCATAAGATGGAGAGTAGATGTTTGTTTGACCTCTCCCTCATGGTAGGTTTTCTTCTTTGTTTAGCCAAAGGTCAGATAAAGCCACACTGTTTACTCGGTTGTTTTTTGGAAAGAATATGTGAAGTTAAAGTTCCGAGTATTTTGTTTGGTTGTAGTCTTTGGTTATTCTTGTTTACAATCGTGAAAATGAATGTGATTAATGTATATTTTGAGCTCTGGGGTAGAAATCATCATTTGAATTTCTCAGAAACCATGCTGCTTAAATAAAATGGCTGACAGGTCATAATGCCTGACAAAAAGCCTGGATCTGGTTTAATGCTCACTGAGACCTAATCCCATATTTTCATATAAATCGAATAATTTAGCTAAGGATTTAGACAAACTAGATAAGGATTGAATTTGACTGTTTTAAGAATTGAGTTGGGTATCTGATTCTATTTTATTTATAAAAATTTCTTCTACTTATTATTGATATAATGATTTTGGGAAGTATAAAATAGGGAGCTTATAAGCCCACTTGCCTCGAGCCATTAATTTGATCTTTAGATGAGTTTAGGACACGCCTACAGAGAAGGCTCTGAGAAGATATACCTTACCCAGTGCTTTGGAGTCTCAGGATATTTGCATTTCTGAGACTTCTGCCTAGGGGAAAGATTGACAGACTGAAGGAGAAAAGGAACTCTGGATTTTGGAATTTTGATCTAGGGGCTTGTGCCAGTAGTTGGAAAAAAACTGGAACCATGAAGAAAACTCCTCTCTAGGACTGAACATTAAAGGGAGCCTGTGGGCAGGCTGAAATACTTTCTAGGTGCTCACCTGGATCCACTTGTTGAGTGGAAGTGGGAGAAATACAGCAATAAAGAGACGGGTTGAGTCTGGCCAAAGACACCTGTGGACTTAGTTTACAGGGGGGAAAAGGAGAAGATGAGAGCGGGTTGACTGGCCTAAAGTACATAACCTAGCATGAGGGGGCTAGGCTTGTTGAGTATTTGTGAGGAGCCCATGGTCTAAAGGCAAGATAACCAATGAGCACACTGGGGAAGCTAAGTGAGGCAGCCACATTGAGTTGACCAGAACCCAACCAGATGAAGAGATTTTTGAGCCTGTGAACTAGTGCATATTGTTGTTGACTTTATGGATGGCCTGTCCGGATTTGACTTTGCTTATGGATGCGGACTTCACGAGTTTCCAACTGGAATCAAGATTCTTCCCGTTGAAAAATATGGAAGTGTCAGAGCACTGGGTTGATGTAATTGGGCAGTACAGAAATTGGATACCGAAAATTGAGGTAATAAAGGCATAAAGTGGTTGGCTTACAAACTTCCATGGGGGGGGATATATTCATAGGATTACAGTGTAGGTTTTACTTAACTGCCATTGTTAGACTAAAGAATTCTGTACAGGTGCCAAGTTGGCAAAGGGTGGATTGAAATAGTTAAGGTTTATTGTGCCAACCTGGCTGATAAACATATATGGGATTAATTGAAGGGCAGTTTCATTGAAGGGCGGTTAGCTAAATGGTTCGGCAAGCCTCTCACTTCTGGTTCTCGGGTCTCTTGCTCTTTGATAATCGGACCAGTGTGTGGCTGCCTTAGTTTGTTCTCTGCCTCAATTTGCAAGCTACACTTCCTGTGGGACACCTAACCTGTGAACTGTGTCACTGTAGTTTGAGGTTCCTTCAAGACCTGATTCAGCATGCTACTGGAGTATACATCACTTGAGCTGGGGACTGTCAGTCCCTGTCATCTGCCTGGCTGTTGGTGACCTGCCTTGTTTGCTGCTGTGGCCGGATAGCCTGAATTGCTCTACAGAGGACCACCTGGCGGTCCTCAAGGCTTGAAGGACTGCCAGCTGTCTCATGGAAGTGAGTTGCACTGAGCCATTTGTACTGATCTATAAATTAATTGTTTATTTTTATGTTATAAATATACATATCTATATAATTTTATATACAATCACAAGTGCCCTTGCTTTGTTTCTCTTAGAGAACTCTGTCTAACATAATAGTTCACAGAAGAATTTCCATATATTTTATCAATGCAGAGAGGTAATATTAGCCAGCCAAAGTGAGCAGGGGAAGAGTAAAATAATTCAAGTTAAAAAAAACAAAATGTGTACCCTGGACCACCTTCCTCTACCTTTTCTAATTCTTGATCTCCTTTTATTGTCTGAACTATTTATTTTGGCACTGAATTGTTTTAGTAAGAATGATGATATTAATTTATTCTTTGCAGTCACTGTTCAAATTCCTTGAAGTCAGAGTTAATGCCATTTAGTTTTTCCTATCACAATAACAATCAAGGCTGGAGAGGTAATTTCTACTCTATTAATTTAGTGAACTAATTGTCCAACATTGTCTCACTTGTATTTAGTCAGTCTTAGAAGATTTTGTAAAGCAAATCCATAATTGCATTTATCTGTCTCTATCTCTCTCTGTTACTCACATACAACCCCCAAAGGAAAAGATGTTTTACACTTTTCAGTCTTTAACATTTATTTAATCTATTTTCAGTTGCACTTTTCCAAAATGACTTCATAATGCCTATATTCCTTTTCAAATATGGAATTCTAAAATGGATGTAGTTCCCTGTTCATTAGTAAGAAATTAGTCAATACCAGGAACAGAGAAAATGTATTAGGCTTTGCATATCACTTACTTCAATTATTAAGCTCTATCAATAGCTTATTAAATGTTGAAGGTTTTGTATTCCTTTCTCTTAATTAAATTTCTTTTAATTTTGTCTTTTAAAATGTTACTTAATGCAAATATTGGGCAAATCTACTGTCAGAGTTCACTTTAGCATGTTAAAAAGTGTCATTTTGAAGACTAAGATGTACCTGGGAGGTACGATAGTGTTTTCAAGCACCTCAAAAGCATGTGAAAGACAGACAATGAATAAAGAAGACTGCAGAAGAATTGATGGATTTGAATTGTGGTGTTAGCAAAGAATATGAAACATATCATTGGCTGCCAGTGGAAGACAGAAATCTGTCCCTGAATAAGTACACTGGAATGCATAGAAGCTAGCATGGCAGGACCTCATGTTATGTACTGTGGATATGCAGTCCTGGAGGGGATCAGTACCTGGGGAAAGAGTGTGTTAGGCTAGTTCTTCTGAGAGCAAACCCAGTAATGCCTCTGTGTATATGTGTATAGACAGGGATTTATATCAAGAAACGACTCCCACTGTGTTAGAAGTGAGTAAATCCAGTCCAGATCAAGTCCTGAGGTAAGATGTAACATTAAAGCTTCTGCTAATTCATGTAGCTGCAGGGGCTGCCAAACAAGAAGCCAGAAGACCAAAGACCGGTGGATGCAGAGCTAAATGAATCTGAGGTCAGCCAATGAATCCAACGTTGGCAGTCAGTTTATGGCTCCTTGGATCCTCAGGTGATATAGCAGAAGGCCAATGAACCAGATGCAGGATCCAAATCCTCCAGCAGAAATGAGGTAGCTTTGACTCAATGTCAATTTGTATTAAGAGGAGGAAAAACAACAATGAGTATGAGAAGAAAATATCCTGAAATTGATTGTGGTGATAGTTTTGCAAATCTTATTGATAGGATTGAATGATTACATTGTATAATATGTGAGGTATATGTCAATACAACTGTTTTTAGAAAAAGTAGCCCATCCCTCCAATGAAATCTTCAATTGGATCAAGATTAAGGATGTGGTTCTTTATCTTATCTTTCCAACAGCTACTTGGTTGCTTCACAAATGATTTCATCGTGGAGTTAACTACACTATGTTAAAACATATGCGAAAATCCTGGCCCACCCAAGTTGACATAAAACCTATCACAGATATGCTTGGTAAAGTCAAGGGTCAGTGATAAATAGAAAGACCCGTAATGATATGGATTGATACAGTGGCTGCAATGAGGGGCTCCAACATAAGAATGATTGTTAAGGTAGCACCGCACTATCTGTCATTTCATTCACTTGTACACAGGGTCACTAGAATAGGAACAGCTTCCACAGCACCGACCAACATGTGAAAATTCTGAATAATGGCTGGCTCATAATCAACACTTTCTTTCATGTTATTATAATCAAGCTTATCATTAACTCCATTTCAAAACATTTCCACCATAATTTCTACCTTCATTTATTTGGGTTTGCATCATAGTATCTTTATGACCTTATACTTTCCTTACAAATCTGTCTTGGAGAAAATACAGCCAGAATGAGAGTTGTCTCCTAGACTTTGGGCATATTATCGGAAGAGACCAGTATCTGGGAAAGGCCATCATGCTTAGTAAAATGAGGCTTACTAGAAAGGAAGAAGATCCTCAAGAAGATGAATTGACATAGTGACTGCAACAGTGTGTTCAAATAGAAAAATAATTGTGAGGACTGTGCAGGACCGAATAGTGTTTCTTTTGTGGTACACAGTGTCACGATGAATCGGAGTCGACTAGATGCCACCAAATAACAATGTAGCTTTCCTTAAAACTTGTGACATCTAATGCATCAACGCAAAAAGTTACCTTGTATTAGCCTTGAATTATTTTCAGTAATAGATCAAGAAGACTAGAAGAGAACTTCAACTTTTACAGATGAGAAATCAGACTCAGAAAAGTTTACTAATTTTTGCGAAGTCATGCAGCTTATTTGTAGTCTCAAAGAGCATAATATAGAATGCATGAACACTAGTGTATGCACACAATGAAATACTGTGCATTCCTAAAAAAAATTAAAAGTGATGAAAATACCTCATGGCATGGCTAGACCTGGAAATCATAATGCTGAGTGAAATTCATCACTCACAAAAGGACATATATTGTATGAATCCATTAATTTAAGTATAAACACCAAGACAAAGGTTGGCTTCTGTTCAAGTCATACAAACTTCAAATCCAGTCTGCCAAGCAATGAGGTAGTGAGCCTGACTTGTGTCCATGAACGATATAGAACCAAAAATCTGAACTCACCGCATTGAGTCAATGCTGACTCACAGTGCCCCTATAGGACAGCATAGAACTGCCTTTGAGAGTTTCTGAGACTGGAACTCCTTATGGGAGTGGAAAGCCTTGTCTTTACCATGTCTTATTTGTAAATTTTATAAATCAATGCCAGCATGGAAGCCTAACTTCAGCTGAGGTCAGCTTCTCAGGACAGGGGAAATGGAGAGAATCAACCAGTCCTTGCCACATAACATTGTTCTATGGTCACTCCAAATCAACAGCCACTCCTACAAGAGTGATAAGCAGACCTCATTGGAAATTCAGGCCAAAAGGTAGGGTGGAGGGGGGATCATGTCTGTCCCAGAGAATATTGTATTATTAAAAAACCACATGGAGCTACACTGATGGAACCAGAATCCTGGAGCTGGAGGAGCCATATGGAGACTCATGTCAGTGCTGAGATGCTTTCACCACCACTGGATCCACAGGACTTTCCACCCACTGACTTGTGTGATCTTCCTGCATTCAGTGTCTTTGCATTGTTGCTGGAGTCTGAAGAGGAACTTATAGACTGGTATTGGACAAACTGGCCAATTTGGGGCTTATGGACTTGCTCTGGCCTGGTCTGGGATGTTTTCTTAATATACAATACTCATATAAAGCTCTTTCTTATATACACATGAGTGTCATCTATGAATTTGTTTCACTAGTCCACCCAGACTAACACAGCTGCAGAAGAGTTCTTTGAAATTTTAAGTAGAACTATAGAATAGAGAAAAGGACCATTTGTCCCTTGCAGATTAGAAAAGTTTACAAGATTGGTTCGGGATCCTCTGACTACTTTGGTCAGGGGTTCACGACCATAGGGGCCTTCATAACCGAGCCAAACTCACTGCCATGGAGTCAACTCTGACTCATAGTGACCCTAAAGGACAGAGTAGACCTGCCCCTGTAGATTCTGAGGCTGTAAATCTTTATGGGAGCAGAAAGTGTCATTTTTCTGGGTCAGAGTGACTAGTGCTTTAAACTGCTGAGTTTGAGGTTAGCAGCCCCATTCATGACCCACTACACCACCAGGGCTTTTTAGTACACTAATTTCTATCAAGGGCACACCTCAGCAAGTTCTTGTGAGATAGACTATCCTTCTTTAGGCTGGTCAAGGTGGTTGCAGCAAACTCACTCAGCCTGTGGACAAACTTTTTACATTGCTGGTCAATGTTGTTTTTCTTAGGTATCATAGAATCAGTTCTGGCCCATAGTGATCCAGTGCACAACAGAATGAAATACTGCATGGTCCTGCACCATCCTTGCAATTGTTCCTGTGCTTAAGCCCATTGTTTCAGCCACTGTGTCACCTTGAAGGTCTTCCTCTTTTGTGCTACCTCTCCACTTTACCAAGCATGAAGTCCTTCTGGTTAATGGTTAGAAAGAACTCAGTAGAGATTGAATCTATATGGAGAACTAAAAAATGGTTAGGGCTTCCAATATAAACCATAGCCTTCTGTAAATCAAGTGGCCTGAATTTAATCTCTTATGCAGTTCACACTGTCAATCTTTCTATAAGTATCCCAACACTTAACTGTGTGTGAGAAATAAATCCCGAACTGGTCCCTCTTCAGTAATTAAGGGAATAAAAGGCCAAGAAGTTACTAAGTAGCCAGAATACAAGTTGACAGCTGATGTGACAATACCTAGAATCCAGGCACCTGGGGAATGGTACTGTGTGAATTGCATGAATCACGGAAGAGAGAAAGAAGGGAGGTAGAAACTGATGAAAATAGATTACATCCAGGAGAGATTGTTTACCACACCTCACCCAGCCAAGGAAGAATCTGCAGAAAGACTAATAAATTTGGGAATATAATGCTTGTGAAATGTGGCATGTGTTGGCCTATTTTGTATCTGAGGCCTTGGGTGTCTGTTTTTTGAAAAGTCAAATAATAAAACCTCAATTTTGCTAAAGAGGATACAAATTGTATTTCTTGAGCATTTGTTGGTAAACACACGTGATAACCCATCTGTAACTTTATATGGGATAAGGCAGCCTACCCCATTTCTCCCTGAAGACCATGGGGGTAAGATCCTTGTCAAAGGCTTATATGACCTGCCAGTTTCCAAGTGGAATGAGATGGAATGGGGTGTCACCCGCCTTTCTTACATCCACAACCTAGGGACTCCTTAACAAAGTTAAGGGAAAGGAAAATCATCTAGCCTTATAAGATAGTGTAAAAGAGAGGACTTACTTAAGAATATCTCAATTTTTATCCAAATATTCTAGCAGCAACTACTACCTGATATGTATTTAAATAATATGTGTATGTTTTACATTATTACTGCTATATTGTTGGGTACCATAGTCCAACACTGATTCATAATAACCCCAAGTGACTGAGTAGAATTATCCAATAGTAGTTTCCTGACTATAGTCTCCGGGGAAGTAGATTGCCAGGTCTGTTCTGTATCCCAGGAAGTCACTTGGTGGATTCAAACCACCAACATTTTGGTTAATAATGTAGGACTTATTTGTTGTTACACCACTACACCATCAGGGCATTTACAAGGGCGTAACACACCCAACCCCCCCCCCCAAAAAAAAAACACCCTGAATTGCACTGGGAAGAACAGAGTTCTTGTAGTACCCATTTTTCCAGTTAGGCAAGCAACACGCTCTGATTTAGTGCACCCAGTGGCACCACCTGGGAAGGTTCCTCTGGTCACAGTGAATGTTTTGGTAAAAGCAATTTCATGAGAACCTTGTTTTTTGTGATGACCAACTTAAGAGAACAGCATGCGACTAAGAAATTTTGGTTCCTGGTGGGGAAAAAATGCTGCAGAACCTGTTGTGATGTTGAACACAACTTACAAAGATAGCACTATGGGAAAAACTCAAATGTATGAGTGGTTTTCTCATTTCAAAAAAAAGTGAAATGTTGATTGATGACACATCTCTTCTAGACATCCATCAAATTCCCTAATGGATAAAAATGTCAACTCATAGGATATTTGGAGTTCATTCCATCAGGTCAGACTGGTCAAGCGTTCTATTTAGAGGTTCTGAAAAGAAATTGCAACAGCGTGCAACAACAACAAAAAAAAGGGCCTGATTTGTGACAGACAGGGGACTGGTTTTGCCACCATGACAATGCACCTATTCACGCAGCCAGCTCAGTGCGGCAGTTCTTGACAAAGGACAGCATGCCTCTCTTGCCCCCTGCACCTTATTCACCTGAACTCACTCCATGTGACTTCTTGTTTCCACTAATGCAGAGGGTCATGAAAGGACAGCAATTTGACTACGTAGGATTAAGTGGAGAAAAAAGAATACGACAAGGGAGGTGCTGTGAGCCATCCAAACAGAGGTTTGCAAATTGTTTCCAAGAATGGAATCGCAGATTTGACAAATATATCAGTATAATGGAGAGTACTTTGAAGGTAAAAGGTTGTTTTGTGAAAGAAAAAATTAAATACATAGCGTTGCAGGGAGAAAAAACTCCATTTGGGGTGGGGTGCCCCCTCATACATTCCAGTTTGTTTGTTTTTTGCTTACAATGAACTTATCTATGAGTAAAGAATCCAAGTCCCTTCGTTTTACTTGTCCTCCTTTAGAGCCACTCAGACCATCTGAGGGGGAAGGAATGTGGAGAGTTCATAAGGCTGTAGCCTTCACTCTCTTTTAAACTTTATTTATTTGGTAGTTATTGGGATCTTTTAAGAGAAGCATAGTTTGTAGGGCAGCACAGCCCATCTGATCAAATCCAGTCAGTAAAGGTCTCCAGTGAAACCCCCGTGCATGTGTTCTTTGCATTTGTTTTCTTCCCCTTGTCTTCAACCCCATCCCTGTAATCCCTCTCGCAATCTCCAAAGGTGTATCCTTCAGTGAGAAAATCACTTTTCTTTTTCCTTATAATAATGGCATTATTAAAATTTTATCTTGATAATATTGACTAACTCTTCTGAGCACAATTTTCTTTAGTTTTGTCCATGTCTTATGGTGTGTACCAGAGTCACCAGGGTTTTTAATTGATGCATAATACTCCATTGTATGAATATACTATTGTTTGTTTATCCATTCCTGTATAACTAGAGTTTTTTGGGGGTTATTTCCATTTTTTCCTATTATGGAAATTTCTGCAATAAACAGAAGTATGTATATGTCTGTTCAAGTTGGGTTCTTTCTTTCATTGGGTTGCATACCAAGTAGAGGGGTTACAGCAGTGGTTCTCAACCTTCCTAGTGCCATGCCTCATGTGGTGGTGACCCCCAACCATAAAATTTTCGTTGCTACTTCATAACTGTCCTGAATCAGGGGACCCCTGTGAAAGGGTCATTTGACCCCCAAAGTGGTCGCAACCCACAGGTTGAGAAGCACTGGGTTACAGGATCATAAGGTAATTGTGTTTGCATTTGATTAAGACAGAGCCATACTGAATCCCATATGGACAGTACAATTCTACCACCCCACCAGCAATGTGTCAGTGTTCCAAACTCTCCACATACTCTAGCATTTACATTCTTTTTTTCAATTTTGCTAAGAGCTTTGGTTTGAGGTGGTATCTTTGTTTTCATTTGTATTTCTCTTATTGGTAATGAACTGGAATGTTTCTTCATATGTTTTTTGGTGGCCTGGATGTTAATTTTTTGGAAATTGTCTATTCATGTCTTGTGCCCATTTTTGATTTGGTTATTTGCATTCTTCTTATTAAGGTGTTGTAGTTTTCTATAGATTTTTAAATTAGCCCTTTATCTGATGTGTTATTTCAAAATATTTTTCCAACTCTCTGATTTCTCTTTTAACTCTTTTGATTTAGTCTTTTGATGTGAAAATATATACTGTTTTTAGAAGGTCCCTGCCCTTTATTTTGTCTTCTATATTGTGAATATTTTTCATAGTTTTGGTAGTGTGCTTGTATTAGGGTGTGCCTTGTATTAGGGTCCTTAAATTTTCCCTAGTTTTTCATTATGACCTTTATGTCTCCTGGGTTTATATTTACATCATTGAGCCATCTTGAGCTCATTTTTTATATGGTGTGAAGTATGGGTCCTGTTTCATTTTTTTGAAGGTGGAGATCCAATTTGTCCAGCAGCATTTATTGAAAAGGCTATCTCTTACCCACTTCATATGCTTTAGTCCTTTATCAAAAGCAGGTATCTGTAAGTACTTGGTTGCACTTCTGTCCATTGGTCTTCATGTCTATAATTGCATCGCTACCAATTTGTTTTTTTATTACCATGACTATATAATAGAATTTATAGTCTGGGAGTTAAAGGTCTCCTACTTTGTTTTTCACTGTATTGAGTCTACCTATCCAGGCATGCTAGAAATCTCTCTTTGTTTCCTGTAGGAGTGTTTTGTAGTTTTCCTAGTATAATCTTTTGTTTTTTCTTGTAAGATTTATTGCTAAATATTTTATCTTGGGGATAATTATTATAAATGGTATTGCTCATTTAATTTCCTTTTCAGTGTTACCTTCTTTAACATACAAGAATCTAACTGATTTCTGTCGATCTTTTATATTCCAGTTTCTAAGGGAGTGATCAGTTCCCCAAATGGTGTCCTTGGGTGACCAGGTGATTAAATATTTTGATATACAAGTTGTGACTTTTTTCTGTTTTGCTATGGAAATTAAGCAGATTTGCACAGCAAAACAAAATCCAACTTCAAGAATTTAATATGAGTACATTAGTCCCTGCTAAGCTGCTTCAAATTCTGTTGCATATTTCTATAGACCTACACCGTAGGAGGCTTGTTTAATAGTTCTTTTAAAAATATTGCCAAGCTTTCTCCATATTAATTTTAACAGTTACTTCATTTTCTTTCAGCATTAGCTCAGGCAGAGATCTTCTTTTACTTCCAAACAATTCCAAAATTAACATTCTTTCTCTCACATGCTTTGTTTTTTCCTTTTACAATTTTAAAATGGTGAAATCTTGCCAAGAGTGGAAAGCAATGAGAGAAGGGAGATTTAGTGCATGAGCTGAACTTCCTGAAAGGTAGTAGGTCCAGCCTTTTTTTTTTCCAATTTAAATCTTTGCTTTTTGGAAGACTCAAAATTCTCCGTATCTTATTTAAAATAATAATAATAAAGTATTTCACTTTTAAAATTAGCAGGAGAAAGGATATTATGGGTCCTAGAGGACAATTGTGAGGATCAAATGATTAGAGACCTGCTCTTCTGGTACAATTTAGTGGTTAAAAAAAAAAGCTGTTTGATTCCAGCAGGGGAAAGGGCAGTATTCACAGCAAATGTAAGTGTTTAAGGTAGGGGGGCTTTGCTTAGGGATAACTAAGAATCTTTCAAAAATTAAAATTCTACAATATGACCCAGCAATCTTTTTCATCAGTATGTGCCCTAAAGAAATAAGAAGCAAAACACCTATGTTTATTGAAGTATTATTCACAAAACGAATATGAAAAATTTTTCAATGCCCATCAGTAGAGGAAAGTAGAAAAAAAACCTCGATTACATACATATAAAGAAATTCTGTACATCCCTAAAGAATAACGATAAAACTGTCAAACACCTGAAGACATGGATCAATATGGAAGATATTATGTTGAGTGAACAAATACTGAATGAGACCATTATTGTATAAGAAAAATGGTTTCCACACCGAAAGAAGTAGACGCTGATGATCGTGGAGAAGGCTGGGTAGGGAAAGGAAAAGAGAGGAAGGGAGGAGAAAAGCGGCTTCCATTCTCCCCTTTTATGTTTCTTACTGCTTCCTATTTGACGACAATCTGCCAAGTTGCCATTGAGATCATTCCAACCTGCTGATCCCAGTGTAATGCTATAAATTCCACTTTTTTGCTCTATAAAATCTTAGGATATGAGATGTTCTCACAGAATGTTGAAATGCCCCTTATCTATTGCCCATAATTAAGCTGTACATTTCTTCTTGCTCATCTGTCTCTTTTGAGACCTAGCCTCTGGAGAAAGTATTCACGTATGCACAGCAAGTGAGGATTATGACCAGACCTGGTCTGTCCAACATGCCCAGAAATGACAGTCACAACTTTCAGGTCACCCTCAATACTTTGGTCAAGGAATCAAAAATCCCCAGAAAAATGTCACCAGACCAATTGATATAGCATTTGAGATTGAGAAGTCTAATAAGCCATATCCTTTCAAGAATCACAACCCTAGCCTAATGCATATTTATGACTAATTCTGAGAAATTTTTTACATACTCACCTTGCGCCTTGCTTGCTCAACTAAAATAAAACTCTCCCCTTTCACTTTCTTTTCTTTTTTTTATAAGAGCAAGTTTTATGTAAAGGTTAATTGTACCTTAAGAAACCATCCCAGTCTAGTCCAAGCCCATAAGTCCGATAGTAGCCCATATGTCCGATACCAATCTATAAAGTCCTCTTCAGACTCACGGAACACATGCAATGATGCCAAATGCAGTAAAATCACAGACCAGTGAGTAAAAAGTCTTTGGATCTATGGTGTTGTAACTATCTCAGCGCTGGCAAGGATTTATACATGGCTTCTCCAGGGAAGGTCCATGTAACTTCTCCTCAGGGATGTCTCCCAGGGAGTCAGCCTTGTGTCTTTTCAGTAGAGTGTCTGCACGGGAGAGTTCCCCTTTCACTTTCATCTTGTCTTTGTCCTTCATTTCTCAGTTGCACTGTGGAGTGCGACCGGCCGTTAGGAGCACCAGCTCTTATCTCTTTCTAGACTTTGGCCGTATCTTTACATTTAAAGAATGCCGACATGCTTTCACAGCAATTTTTCTGGGTTGCTGTAGGAAACTTTCTCTCTTTCTATCCACCCCCTTTTTAGACCTTTACAGAGCTGCCGAAGAGAAAATACTGGATCATATTCAATAGACATATGACTTGTGTTTAGAACACAATCTTACAAAATCTGCATTTTAATTTCTGTCCTGAGTTATCAACAATGAAATTTTGCCACTTTATCCTGAGTTTTTCTCATCCCATTGTGAAACGTTAATTTTACACTCAGTTTGGGAAGTAATTTAGGAAGGATGTGACCTATATAAGGCCAATCCTTGAACTGATTCATTTTATGCATTACTATACATTTTGTAAAATATAACTTCGGAGCAAAAAAATACTCTATTCCTTTGTTTACGAAGTCCAACTTCCAGATACCATATTTAGAGCTAGTTTTTTTGTCGTGTTGATTTAGCTTTTATTTGAATTCCTGAAGGTTTAGTGAAGTCACTAGATAGAAAGAAAATAAAATACACATTAACTATGCCCACTTTAAATGCACTTTAAATATACATATTGAAAAAATTGACTAATATGCACACATCACAGGAAAATGATTATTTAGGTGCACCGCAAGAATAGCGGTCAGTTTTACACTAACACGAATCAATGATTTTCCTTTGTAAACTTTGATGTTCTGTCTCTTGGCTACATCCCAGGAGAGAGCTGTGGCTAGCTCAAGATTTATTCCATTTCTGTAGTGATTGAAACTCACTGCCATGAAGTCCATCCTGACTTATGATTGTGTCTATAGGACGGAGTAGAACTGTTCTTTTGGGTTTCTGAGATTGTAATCTTTGTGGGAGCAGACAGCCTCCTCTTCAAGGATTTCCTTGTGAGTTCTAACTGCTGACTGTGGTTAGCATCCCAAAGTGTAAACCGCTACACTACTCAGGGTCATAGCTACTCTTAATTCTGTATTTCATTTCTCTTTTGGAGGCTCTTTTCTGTGGTTTTTGTGTGGGGTTTTTGTTGTCTGGGTAGTTTTTGTTGTTTTGATTTGTTTTGTTTTGTTTGGGGGGTTTCCTTGCTTAAAAAAGTGGTTTCTATCTGTACTGTGTTGCTTTATGCAGACATATATATGATTATTCCTTTTTTGTTCCTCTGAAAAAAAGAGTGCCTAAAATCCTACTGTCCACTTATGCAGCCCAAAATGCATTGTATAAAATGTAATATTGCTTTGATCCTAAATACCACTTACCCACACTTGCCGTTGCTATTATTAGGTGCCTTCAAGCCATTCCAACCCATAGTGACCCTAGGAACTGGAGAAGCCACATGGAGGTCACTGCCAGTGCTGAGATGCTTACATCACCACTGGATCCAAAGATTTTCTACCCACTGACCTGTGATCATCCTTCATTTGGGGTCGTTTCATGTATTTCATGAGTCTGAAGAGGACTTTATAGCATGGTATCAGACATATGGGCTAATATCAGACTTATGGACTTGGACTGAACTGGGTTGGGATGCTTTCTTCACGTACAATTACCCTATATATACAAAACTTATCTTACACTAAGGTGACCAGATTTTAACATTGGTAAAGCAGGACACCAGCGGCACACCTTTGATAAAACTCATATCCTGGCCAAATAGCCACACGGCAGCCAAAAACCGTATACTCTAGTTTGTCATACATTGTTTCCAAAAATCGGGACTTTTTAAAAATGCTGCAGGAGTGCGGGAAAAATTGTTAAAAATCAGGACTGTCCCGCCAAAAAGGGGGCGTCTGGTTACCTTATCTTATACACATATGCGTGTCTATGTATTTGTTTCTCTAGTCTACCTGGACTAACACAAGTCCATAAGTCCAATATTAGTCCATATGTCTGATACCAGTCTGTAAATTCCTCTTCAGACTCACGCAACACATGCCATGATGCTGAGTGCAGGAAGATAACAGGAACAGTGGATGGGAAGTCCAATGGATCCAGTGGCAGAGGAAGCATCTCAGCACTGGCAGGGGTCTCTACATGGCTCCTTCAGCCACAAGGCTCTGGCTGCCATCAGCATAGCTCCATGTGGCTTGTCAACAGGAATATTTCACAGGGAGAGTCAAGCAGAGAGTGTATCTGGCCTCCAGTGAGCTATTTATCTTTCATGTCTCCAAACTAGGTCATCAAGCTGCTACCTGATTAACAGGCTAGACTCTACTCCTTAGCAAGTTAACAGGAGATTATGTAACTGACATAGAAACTAAAATTTAATTCCTCAGAGGGCTTTATTAAAATACCCTTTGCACCTCAGATACATTGTTCAATGCCTGATACATGCTAAATGAAAGACTCAGTCCATTTTTGTAGCTACAAAAATTAGTTTTTATCGGTAACCACAGGATTTATTCACTACTGCTGAGAAACCCTGGCGGCTGACACGGCTAACTGCAGTTGTAGGTTCAGAATTACCAGCTGCTCCATGGAAAAAAGATCAGGCTATCTGCTTCCATAACAATGTAAAACCTTAAAAATCCTATATAAGGGTTACTATGAGTCATGATTTATTAGCTGGCAGTGGGTTTGAGTATTTACCAGAAATAATTTATGTCCGGTAAGTTTCAAAGCCAAATACACAGAGGAACATTTGAAGACAAAGGGGAACATATCAAAAGAACCATTTAGTGTTTGACAGAAATAATACTAAGAGCTATGTGGGGAGGGGGGAATAGTACAACAAAAATGTTTGCCTATTTTGTAAGTAAAACCATTCTGATTCAAAAGAAAAGGGAAATCTTGCCCTGCTCTCCCGTTCTTCAGTGGCTCCCCATATGATTTGATCTTGGACTACCTCCCTAACTCTCATTTCTTGCTTGCCCCTCCTAATTTACATATTGAACATCAGAACCTTTGCCAGAGTTACAGTTTCCTTTGGTTCTTCTGTTCGTACTCCAAGCTAGCTGTTGTCAGTAATTTTTGATAGGTGCCATTAAGTCAGTTCCAACTCAGCACCTCATGTACAACAGAATGAAAACACCAAGTGCTTCTGACCCATCCGCACAACACTCCTATGTGGAAGTCCATTGCTGTAGCCACTGTGTCAATCTAGCTTGTTGAGAGTCCTCCTCTTTTGCACTGATCTCAGATCACAAGGTGAGTAGTTCAAAACCATCAGCCACTCTGTGGAAGAAGGATGAGGAGCTTTCTGCTCCCTTAAAGAGTTACAGTCTACCCTGTCCTATCTGGTAGCTCTAAGTTGGAATTGCCTGCTTGGCAGTAAATTTGTTTGGCTTCTTTTATATTTTAACAACCATGATTTTCTTCTCCATGGACAGCTTCCTCGGGACAACAAGTCCAAAGTATGTGAAAATAAGTCTTTTCATCCTCAGTTCTGAAGCACATGCCTGCTGTACTTCTTCCTGGATAGATTTGTTTGCTCTCCTGGCTATCCAAGGTATACTTAATATTCTTCACCACCACCATAATCCAAAGGCATCAATTCTTCCTCTGTCTTCTAGCTTTGACATGCATTTGAGTTGATTGAAAATGCCATGGCTTGAGTTGGGAACCCCTTAGAATTCAAGGTGACTTCTTTGATTTTTAATAATTTAAAGAGATTTTTGTAGCAAATTTCTTGACTTTTGCTTCCATGGACATTGATTGTGGTTCCA
Source organism: Tenrec ecaudatus (assembly GCF_050624435.1). Taxonomy (NCBI): domain Eukaryota; kingdom Metazoa; phylum Chordata; class Mammalia; order Afrosoricida; family Tenrecidae; genus Tenrec; species Tenrec ecaudatus. The sequence goes on along the minus strand of NC_134548.1, from coordinate 114,843,451 downwards.
AATAAAATTATATCCTTGACAACTTTAAGGATTAATACTTATTCTTAAGGGAATGACAGGGTAGCCATAATGGCATAATGGTTACAAGTTGGGCTAAGAGCCAAAAGGTTAGTAGTTTGAGATCACCAGTGGCTCCATGGGGTTTTCTATTCTGGTAAAGAGTTACAGTCTCTGAAACCCACAGGGGCAGTTCTATCCTGTACTATAAGGTCTTTATGACTCAGCATCGACTTAATGTCAGTAAGTGAGTCTAGATTAGCCTTCCATTATAACATATGAATGGAATGATTGATAGATGATGATAAAAAGTCAAATACATGGCCAACAAGTCGTTTCTGACTCACGAAAATCCTATATAGGGTTTCTGAGACTAGAATGCTTTACAAGAGCAAAAAGACTCATCTTTCTCCCACTGAGCAATTGGTGGGTTTGCTCTGATGAGCTTTCAGTTAGCAACTAATACTGAATCCATAGAATCATCAGGTCTCCTTAGAGAGATGAAAGATACATAAAATAGCTGAATAAATATATTACTTATATAGATATTAGCTATACAGAAGACAGGTAGATACAATAATCAGATATCAGGTGTAAAGTAATACATGTGCCATCTTACAAATAAAACTCAATCTCGTTGCAACTGAGTCAATTCTGACTTATAGGTACCCTATAGGGCAGGGTAAAACTGCGCCCGTGGGTTTCTGAGACTAACTCTTTAAGGAAATAGAAAGCCAAGTCTTTCTCCCATCTCCCAAATAGAAAAGATATTTTTAAATAAGCAACCTCTTTCTGAGAGTATAATCAAAGAGTCTCACAGGGAAGAAAAAGACCCATCTAGAATATCCCCGAAGACATAATCGTTAAACATTGGGCTGGGGTCTGAATGGTCAGTAGTTTGAAATCACCAGCAGTTCCTAGGGAGAAAGACTGGGCACTCAATGCTTATAAATAGTTACAGTCTCGAGGTAAGGCTGGTGGGTGGGGGGACCCACTGGGGTGGCTATGAGTAAGCTTTGAATTTGCAGAGAGAGAGAGAGAGAGAGAGAGAGAGAGAGAGAGAGAGAGATGTGTAATCTTTTTACAAACAATTGACTCTGTAGGCTTGTCACAATGTTTGAATAGCTGCAGTGTAATAAGAAAAGTAAGAATTTTCTTGAATAGTTAATGTATACAAAGCAGTGTTCTGAGTACTTTTAAACTTGTCTTTTTCATTTACGTCCCCTCCAATGTAGATCATGTATTATATTCTATCAATAGTTGTTAAATTAACAAAGAATGATTGATGACTTTTTTATAGAAATCAAGAACTTATTGATTTAACAACTGTCCCAAGATTACACATCTAGTAAAGAGTAGACAGAAATCATATTTGACTCTCCAAAATGTCCTCTTTTTATACCCAGAGCATTTATTTATATTGGCTTATTATTAACATGGCCACTAGGAAAAAAATAATAGCAAGAAAGGTGAGACTTTCTGACATAATTCGTTTTCAATCCATAAAAATGTTAGGGGGCGTAGGGAAAGAGCAATAGAAAGTAAATGTCTAGGAAAAAATGAGGGCAACATATGTACAAGCATGCCTGATTCAATTAAGATATGGATTGTGATAAGAGTTGTACGAGCTCCCAATAAAATGATTTAAATATATATATGTGTGTGTGTCAGTGTTTTAGAGGGAAATAAAACTCCAAAACAAAACAAAACAAAAGTATGTTTTAGAGAAGTGATTTTTGACCAAATCCCTCCTTTATTACAGTGGTATGTACAATTTTTGGACTTCCTTGAGGTGATTCTGAGTTATGGACTGTCTTTCATAGATATTTATTAGCACCTGAACTAGAAATATTGGAAGAATAAATTAAACAAGATGATTGAAGAAAAAGCAATTCATGCACACACATCTGCACCTATGAAGATTTTATAATCCTAAAATGACTTTTGATGTCAAGACTTATTTATTATTTGGTGACACAAGAGTTGATAGATTTATCTTTGTGGATATTCTTTGTCTTCATTTGAAAATAAATGAAAGCAATGGCATTCTTTAAAAAATTGACCTCATGTACTGAGGTTTACACATGCATAACCTCTTTTTCTGTTAATTAGCTTTCTATGCTCAGGGTTTTACAAAAACTACCTGTTTAAGTATGATTAAAGGTATGTGTAAAAATAGCATGGACTGCAGAAGGATGGCTGAAAGTTAAACTCATCATTAGCCGAGGGCCAATGCCAATTCCTCTGAAATAGAAGTCAGATGTGTGTGTGTGTGTGTGTGTGTGTGTGTTCACACACAATCCTGACAGCAAACTCCGCAGCACATTCTGCTTCCACAATCCATTGCAATGGCCACACAGAACTCATAACCAAGACGCATGTTCATGGGATTTATTAGGGAAGTTAACACATTCCAGTTCAAGATCAGAAACACTCAGGATATAGTTCTTCCAGTCAGGAAGAACTCCCTCAGCTACAGCTGCAGGCATATCTCTTTCTGGTCCAACCTGGGGAAATGTTACAAATCTTCTTTAGCACTGCCAATAAATACACAGTAACATGCTTGAGCCTCCTGCCCAAATACCCAGCTTTCTCACTCCAAGGACCAAGAAACCTGCACATGGATTGAAGAAACAGTTCTTTGCTTGTACTCTTGAGTCTGCTGCTGCCATCGCTGCTCCTGCTCGCTCTGGCATTACAGCTTTCCTCTGTTGGGTCAAAGAGGCGCAGTGCAGGGATCTTGGGGTTTGACATATATGAGCTGGTTCATTGTCACCTTTTGAGTTTTATTTGATGGAAGTTACAAAGGACTATGACTCTTCTAGTCATATCAGATAACTGCACTATGCCACAGTATGTCATAGTCTGGGTTTGTTTTCTAGGGAAGCAAAATCAATAGAATGTGTGTGTGTGGTGTGTGCACGAATGCACGGAGAGACATAGATATGCATATATACATATATTTTAATATTTATATCAAGGAAAGGCTCATGGCATGTCCCAAGTCCATGGGTTTGGGAAAAACTGAAGACTTCTGTGGACTCTTATGCTATCTTGGAAGAAGTACAGCCACAATGATCCTTAGAGGCAAAGATGGGTAGACTTCATCTCACATATTTAGGACATGTTGTCAGGAGAGACCAGTCCTTGGAGAAGGCCATCACCCTGGTAAATTTGAGGGACAGCAAAAAGGAGGCTTGACACCGTGGCTGCATTGCTGGGCTTACACATAAGAACCATTGTCCTGGTGGCACAGGACCAGGCATTCTTTCATTCTGTTTTACATCGGGTCACTATGTGTCCAAACCGACAATAAGGTACCTAACAACAATGCCTCAGCTTTCTCAGGGGAGATAGCTGGTGGCTTTGAACTGCTGACCTTGGGTTTAGCAGCCCAATGAATAACCTACCACACCACCAGGGCACCGTCTCATTGTAGAGGAGGTGGAAATACAAGTAACTTGCCCCCAAACCAAAGAGCTAAATGGCAAAAGTGAGATTTTTAAATGTGTGACAGATCTGCGTTTAAAATTGTTCGGAGATATAATAGAGGTGAACAGCAATGACTGTGTTGCTAGAGCAGGCACCAAAAGGATATCCTAATCATTTTCTATTTAGCAATCTGGATCATCTAGCTTAGAATGAAACCTGACCCATTCTAAGCATTAGAATCGAAGACTAAATAAACAGGGCTACTATACAGCTCCCAAATTATATAAAAATTGATCCCTTTTTCATGATGACTTGTAGAATGACGTTAGGACTGTGCTGCTTACAATGGAGTCAAATGAAAACTCTTCTTTCAGGAGCTTTGCTCAGAGTGTTCCCAATTTGCGGAATTCTAATAAAAGGCTTTCAAATATTCATCAATGCATTCTGAGCTACTGTGGCATTTTTTTTGTTAAGCATTTTGAGTGAGTTTACTTGCCTTTGATTACTAATGCTCTTGAAGAGGCATCAAAAGGACACTCTCCTGAAAAAAAAATTAACTCATTGGGTTCTGTTCTGGCTAATCTGCACACTTTCATTTTTCCATTCTCCCCTCAGAGAATGCTAATGAATATTCTCCTTGTCTGGCAAGATGCTGGCACTTTTTCTGAGAGAAAATGTCCAAGAATACCTCTTGGCATAATATAAAGTGAATTCTTGTGTGAGAATAAATGGAAAGATTTTCAAAAGAGCCATTTAAGCGGTTGAGTGCAATTTGCAGCAGGATTTTGTACACACTGTTGCATGCTTAATTGAGCATGAACTTGCATGTGCAAAACATCAGAGACTCAAAAAGATTTTGTGCACAATCTGTCATTCTAATCACTGGACTTTTTATCAATGACATAAATGGCTTCAAAGGTGTACCTTTGTTTCAACTTTAGACAAGCGTGTCATTCAAGTAAGCTTTTCCAACATTTAAAAGGCTTATTTTGTGAAATAAGTGGAAAGGCACCTAGTAGACCAGCCATAATCAAATGGTCATTGTCATTCAAGTGTTTCTTTTTCTCTTCCTTATGTTACCTCCTTTATTGCATACTTGTTGCTATGGATTGAATCATATACAGAAAAAATATGTGTTTGATTCTAAACCCCTTTTGAAAATAGGGATTTCTTTGTTACAGGTATGTTGATTTATAATACACAAACATATCCAAGCAGGATGGGTTTTAAATCTAATCGCTCTGCGTCATTTTAAAAAGATTAGACAGATATGTGTATACACGGGGGAAGACAACAAACATTTTAGAATTACTAAGAAACCAAGGAATGGCCAGAGCTACCAACAAGAAATAAAACAAGGCCAAGACCTTGATTTAGACTTTTAACCTCAAGACCTATGAAAAACATGTCTTTCTTCTTTGCAAGTTTCCTTCGTACTTTGTGACAATTTTTTGTCACGGCAATACTGGGAAACTAAGACACTGGTTAGTTTTACCATTTAATAATTCACATTCTATTTTCTCAAATCCTCTCCAGGATACATTTATTACATTAATAATGTTGACATAATAATCATATGAATACCATTAAGACAGTTAACCATAACCAAAGCAATAAGACCGAAACGAAATATAACTTTACAGATGTAACTGTACCTTAAACCACAGCCATTTGCTGGTTGTAGACACACATTCAAAGACATTTTCTTCAGAATAATCACATGCATATGTTCACAGGAGTCATAGTAGCAATATTTTTCTATCTACCCTAGACACTGTAAACAATTTAGTTTGGTTGTATCACAAGGAGTATGGGAGAGTAGAGAGACTAAAGAACAAATATGATTTAAGACCAGACACCAGACAATTTTGCATATCAGGCTAAAGTGTAGACAATAGGCATCACATTTCATTTTTAGTAAAACATGATTATAGTCCTGAATTTTGAAAATCATTCATAGTTCACACTGAAATGCAGTGTGAAAGAGACCAACAGCTGGAATATGGAAAATTTTGGAATTTATAATAGTGCACATGAGAGGCTTGGCTAAGATGGCCAACAGATAGGTAACTCACACCAGGAGCTCCGTGGAAATTGGTGAGTGGGGAGATTTGGGGGCCCAGTAGGGGTATCAAGTCATCTGTTGATTCCCAAGACAACTCAGACCACTTCTCTGAACCAGAAGCTGACTTCCACCCTATTGCCGGCACTCCCTGCAGACATCCGTGGTCTCAGGTCCACCTGCTCCCTCTTGAGTACTCACAGAGCACCCGCTCTGCCTCGACCCGACCGGTGCCACAGGCCAGCCAGACTTACTGCAGAGGCTTTGACCCAGCCTTGGCATTCCTCACAGACCCATCAGCCAGGCCCACCCCACCCACACACTCACAAAGATTCCCTTCCTGTCTGGGGAAAGAAGAAGTGAAACTATCACTATTCAAAGATGATATGATTTTATATATGGAAAATCCCAGAAGTTCCACAAGAGTACTGGAAGCAATAGAGGAATATGGCAGAGTGGCAGGGAAAAAGACCAACAACCAGAAGTCTATTGGAGTAGTATACACATGGGACAAGGCCACAGAAGAGGGGGGGGTCAAAAAGGTGGTGCCCTTAACAATAGCCAAACACAAATTGAAATATCTAGGGATATATCTGACTAAAAAAACCCAAAGAACTCTGTGTAGAAAACTACAAAACACTATTAAAGAAACCAAGAGTGACCTCAAGAAATGGAAAGACATCCCATGCTCACGTATCAGAAGACTCAATATAGTAAAGATATCAGTTCTACCCAAGGCACTATATAAGTTCAGTGCTATCCCGATCCAAATACTATCATCTTTCTTCAAATAATTAGAAAAACAGATTACCAACTTCATATAGAGAGGAATGAAACTGAGAATTAGTAGAGAATGCCTCAAGAAGAAGGACAAAGTTGGACGGCTTGCTTTACAGGACTTTAGCACCTACTACACAGGCACAGTGATCAAAACAATCTGGTATTGGTATCATGATAGACATTCAGAGCAATAGAAAAGGATTGAAACCCCAGAAAAAAACTCATCAGCATTCAGACAACTGATCTTTGATAAGGGCCCCAAAAATATCAAATGGGAAGTAGATACCCTCTTCAATATGTGGAGCTGGAAAAAAATGGATACATATCTGCAGAAAAATGAAGCAAGACTCTTACTTCACTCCATGAACAAGAATAAACTCAAGGTAGATCACAGACCTAGAGGTAAAACCCCAAGCTATGAGGACTATCAATGAGGGAATTGGAAAAAATCTGAGAACTTTGACTCAGGGAAAACATAGACTATCAGAAATAGGGAAGGACACAAACACAGAGGAGGCACAAATTGACAAGTGGGATATACTAAAGATAAAACACTTGTGTACATCGAAAGAATTCACTGAGAGTAATAAGAGAGTCCATGGACTGGGAAAACATCTTCAGCAATGACACATCAGACAAAGGCCTTATTACTAATATTTATAATACTCTGCTAACTCAGAACAAGAAACAAAACAAGTGTCTACTTAGGAGGTGGGCAAAGTACCTGAACAGATGTTTCTCAAAGGCAGAAATCCAAATGGCCAGCAAATATATGAGAAAATGTTCTAGCTCTCTAGCCATAAGAGAAATGCACATTAAAACAACAATGAGATACCACCTAACACCCTCAAAGAGAGTCCAATTCAAGAAATCAGAAAGTAGCAAGTGTTGAAGGGGCTGTGGAGAGATAGGAACTCTCATCCACTGCTGAAATCAATTTGGCAATATCTAACACAGATAGAAATCAAGCTACCATACTACCCAGCAATCCCCCCTACTGGGCATATAACCAAAAGAGACAAGAAACAAACCACAGCTAGTCATCTGTGCTCTAATGTTCATCGTGGCGCAGTTCACAATTACAAGGAGTTGGAAGCAACCCAAATTTCCATCAACAGACAAATGGATTAAAAAACTGTAGTGCATACAAACAATGGAGTTTTATGCATCCCTAAAAAGCAGTGATGAATGCATGAAGCGCAACACTGCATTGGAAGAACTGGAGGAAGTTATGATAAGCAAAGCAAGCCAAGCACAAAACGATAAGTACAACATGAGTCCCCTGTGGTTAGTTCATAAAATCCAAAAGGGGCATAGGGAAGAAGCGATTGTGTACATACATTCCTGGGATGAGGACTAGGTAATATGGCAGGGGCCAGACTAAACCCAGGGATACATAAGGTAGCCAACTAAAAAGGAAGGGAGAAAAGAGACATGGGTAGCCGGAGAAGAGGGTGTTGTTTATATCTCCACAGGGAAAGTGGGACCAGATTTCAACCCGGTGCTTCAAGATGCGAATGCAACACACTGGCATGAAGCAGGGTATCAATAGAGAGGCCCAAGGGGCCGGCCCCATTACTAACTAAGTGGAGAGTCCCCGCTCCCCCCAGAAGAATGCATTTCAGAGGACAGCACTGAAGCTATAGCTCAAAGAGGGAGATGTGTCTGATCAGAGCACACGGGAGCAAATGAGGGGGGAGGGAAAAGAGTGAAGCATATGCTGGCCCACCAAGTCTTGAGGACGATATTTCTGCTCAGAGCAGCCAATGCAGAGAGGACCATAGCCCCCCCCCATAAGACATGGCATTCCTCCCTGACCAATAGCACCACGGGGGACAACACTGGAGACACATGGCGGAAAATGTGCCCACCCTGACCCCACCACACTGAGGTGAGACTCAGGGGGCGTGCAACAGAGCAGCAAGGGGAGCAGAGCAATGAAGTCCCCAGGGAATACCAAAAAATAGAGAATGGGGCCAGGTCATGGTACCCCATCATCGCAACTGAAAAACACTGGTACATGACAACAAATAGACATTGAACTATTTATAGGCTTTCCTTTTCTTTCTTTATTTTGTCGTAGCTTTTTCGTTGTTGCCGTTGTTGTTGTAGCTATTGTTTTATTTTATATTGTTGATTTGTTTTGCTCAGTCTTGTGTTTGTGTATATTGTTGCCCCTGCATGTCAATCTGGATGGGATAGGTGAGATAAACAAGCCAGAAGGGATAACAATGGGATTACAGTTCATGGGGTGGGGGTATGGGAGAGGGGGAGGCAGGGGAAAGGAAGTGTGTGTTAACAAATCCAGGGACAAGGGAACAACAAATGACCAAAAATAATTGGCGAGAAGGGTGTAGGAGGTCTGGTAGGGTTGATCAAGGGCAATGAAACGAGAGGAATTCCTGAAACCCTAATGAAGGCTGAACATGATAATGGGACAAGTGAAAAGAAAAATAGAGCAGAGATAGGAGGCAAAGGACATTGATAGAGATCTAAATACAGCCATGCAATATGTAAATATATTTATGATGATGTGGAAATAGATCTATGTACATATATTTATAGGTTTAGTATTAAGGAAGCAGATGGACATTGGGCCTCTCTCTACTCAAGCACTCCCTCAATGCAAGAACACTTGGTTCTAATAATCTGACACTCTGAGATGCTCACCTTCCTTAAACAATAGCTGAAGACAAAGCAGGTGCATAAACAAATATGGTGAAGAAAGCTGATGGTGCCCGGCTATCAAAAGATATAGCATCTGGAGTCATAAATGCTTGAAGATAAACAAGTGGCCATTTAGCTGAGAAGCAAAAAGCCTACATGGAAGAAGCACACCAACCTTTCAGATCATGAGGTGTTGATCAGATCAGGTATCAGGAATCAAAGATACAGAGCAAAAAATTCATAATGTGAATGAGCAATTGGACATCCCCTTACAGAAGGATCCTGGGGTGAAGATGGGCCAGTCGGTGCAGTATAGCACTGATGAAACATACAGCTTTCCTCTGGTTCTTTAATTCTTCACCCCTACCTATCAGGACCCTGATTGTTCCTTAAAAATCTGGGTAGCCTGGAGCATGTACATGGGTACAGATAAGAGATGGAAATACAGGGAGTACAGGAAAGATAAACTCCTGGGAACCAATATTGAAAGTAGTCATACCAGGAGAGTAAGGGAGAGGTGGGGGAAGAAAGGGGTACCAATAACAATGAGCTACTTATAACACTCTCCCAGGGGGGATGGACAATAGACAAGGGGATAAAGGGAGACATTGGACACTGCAAGACATGAAAAAAATAATTTATAAATTATCAAGTGTCCGTGAGGGAGAGAGGGAGGAAGAGGGAGAGGGAAAAAATGAGAAGCTGATATCAAGAGCTCAAGTAGAAATAAAATGCTTTGAAGCTGATGATGACAGCATATGTACAAATGTGCTTGACCCATAGGATTGTGATGAGTTGTACAAGCCCCCAATAAAATGATTTAAAAAATAACACGTAAAAGCAAAGAGGGTGTAAAGTAGTCTGGTAGGACTATGAATCAGACATTCTAATAATATGATTATCTAGATATTCTGACTCTCTCCCTCGCCAAATACCAAATATGCCAAAATGAGGGATAAAAATCAAATAAACAAATTTTCAAATCAACACATAACTGAACTCATAGGAAAGAAAAAACACTTCGTTGAAGAGTGTAGAAAAGCTAGGTGGTGAACTGATGCTAATCTACAACATCCCTGGGCGGCTTTGTCAATGTCTCTAACGAAGATGTCCAAGAAACTTGAAATGATGGAGTACATAATGAATGTGGAGAACAAAATGAGGGAGAAACCCCACCCGAGAGGGAAGACACCAAGGAAAAAGGCTGAGTTCGGAGTTCATCAAGGCTTCCTGTAACCGTCTCGACACACCTGTGTATATTGTGATTTATAATTTTCCTTTGCAATAGATGCATAGTATGGAAAATAGTAATTGATCAAATTGGTAGGAAACTGAGGTGCCTGCCACAACCAAACATCCCTTTATGAAGGTACGACCCTCAAATCAGGTTTTCCAGAATTTTCATAAAGTCACACAGATCCGGAATTCACAAACCCAAATGTGTTACAAACAGATGTCAGTAGAAATAATAAAGCAGAATTAGACACCAAAAAGCTTCAGAAGAAATATAAGTAATTTGATTCAAATCATACGTAAATAAGGAATTGAACTATATAAAAAAGAACATCACAAAAAATGACCCAGTAGGAAGAATTAACTATGGCAATGATGGAGGCTGTGGACACAGTCCAAACTTCCTTTGGACGATGTCCAAATTGCCTTGCATTTTAAAACAAAGCAATCTTACTAACAGCAGTAATAATCCTTAGACTGTGTCTCCAACAAAAGCAAGGGATAAGATTTTCCCATAATCCCCAAAAAGGAGTGAGTGAACGTAAATAACAACACAGCAAGACCCAGAAGGAATGGTAACGGGTTAGTGTCAGTAGAGTGACAATAAATGCGCTATTTGAAACTCTCAAGAGCTGAGAGACAGGGGAATAATAATAATAATAATAATAATAATAATAATAATAATAATAATAATAATAATAAAAATAATGTGCATTCTCAAAAGGAAGCTTTAAGAAGGTTGAAGTAATCCAAAGGTAGCTCTGCATATAGTGAAACCTGCACGGGGCCTCTGATGGCTCCAATTTGCCAAGGAAATGAAGGACCCTGTGAGGATCATCATGATGGCTGAGCCTTCAGAACATGGGAATGTCCACAGAAGGATCCTAAGTCCACACAGGGAAGACTTTCCTGGGAGCCGAAAGCAAATGTTTTGGTGTAGGATCGCTGTGAATAAAGAGGAGAAAAAATCAGGTATTAGTGAGGGAAGAGATGAGAGGAGTAGACCATGTAGAGTACCAACAATGTGCATACAAGGAGAGGATATTTTTATTATTTTTCACAATAAAGCAGATGAGGAATTCACAGAGCAAACAAGTTAGGAAAGCCATCAAGGGTCATCCCCAGCCCTAAGTTTATAGGATGGCCCACCGCATTCAGCATGAGCAAAAGAAAAGTAGGTAGGTGAACCTCACAAAAGGGAAAAGGAGCGTTGCAATTCGAATAAAATACGACAAAAAATTAATTCACCTCAGAAAATTTTAGGCCACAAAGCAGATGAAAAGTGTAGCCGAATGTTTCAAAACAAGCCCAATCAATTATGAAAGTATTCATTAATGGCAGATCAATTCAAATTGAAATTAGAAATATTTTCAAATGAGATGGCTAGCTAACAAAGAACTGACAGAAATAGGGCAAGGACTGTGAATCATACAGAATTAGAAATCATAACTAGAAACAACACAGAAGAACGGATGGCCTGAAAGTACAGTAAGGGAAAACAAAATAATCAAAGCAAAGACAAACTGAACATGTATGAAAACAATTTTCTTGAAAAAAGTTGGGGAGTAATCCAATAAAGAGAAAGAGGGCAAAAATTTTTTTCTTGAAAGACGTGGAAGAAAAAGTGGTATAAAAAAGGAAATAATAAGATTTCACATGACATACAAAATAAGTAGTGGAAGAAAAATAAAAACACAATGAAGCACTACAAATACGAAACGCGATAATGGCAAAAAGTTTCCCGAAATTCAAAGATTTGAAGGAGCCAGGTATCTGACATCAGTGAAGCATCTTTTGCAAATATCAGTAAAAATACTAAGTAAAAAGTCAAATTTGACAGCATTGTTTTAAGCCAAAAGTCATTGAAGTGATATTCTAAACAAATATATTTAAAGAAAGAATATGAGTTACAAAAAGACAACAAATTATTGTGAACACATGAAAAATCAGAAAATATGATACCGATTAGCTTTCCCTGAATTGTTTTCAAATGAATGAACTTCACTATTATAAAGGCGTACAATAAAAAGGAGTATTTCCAAAAACTGATTGTGGCAATGGTTCTACAACATTTCTTGATATGATTGAACTATTGAATTGTATGATATTTGAATTATGTCCCAATAAAACCATTTTTACAAATAAGAGTGGACTTCAAGTTACTAAGAAGTTATTGGAGTATTGTTGGCTTCATAAATGGTTACTGAAAATCCAAATATGATGACGGGAAAAGGATCTGAGTTAAATTGTGAACACCTAATTTTCAGATGACCAGTGGGAGCCCCAAATCCATCAGCACAGTATTTGTTCAGATTAAGCTTCTGGCAGATTCCCTCTGGCCACAGGCAGGGACTTGCGCAGAATTACTCTCAGACTGAGATTTTTGTGAACTTGATTATGGTGGATCGAACTGTGATATAATATGGTACTTGGTCAATTGACCTCCACTTCGCTGGCTTGTTAGTGGTCTTTTCTTTCTTACTCTTTATTTTTATGTTTATATTATTTTCTTCTTTCTATTTCATTTTGTTTCTGTTAGGTTTCCCAGTTTATGAAGCACAGGAGGAGTGGATGCGTAGAGCGATTAAATGGTGCAATGGTTTAATGGAAGGGGGAGGAGAAGGGGAACTGGGGAGCAAACAATGAATGCTGGATGGGGAGGGCGCATTAGAACTTATTTTGCTGATGTATGTACAACATTTTAGATAGCGAATTAACTATGGAAGTGTATGATAGGTGAATTTTATATCAGAAAAACTGGTTTTTAAAAAAAGAAACCAAAGTTGACCAATGGTTACCATGGGTGAAGGAAGATTTTTTGCTTAGGATGCATGAAGATTATGTTAATGATGTTGGAATAATTTAGAAAAGGATATCAATAATGGTTGCATAACACAAAGTATAATCAATGGCATTGAAATATACATGTAGAAATTGTGGAATTAGAGAATGTTCTTTTGTGTATATTTTTGCCACAATGTAAACAAAACCATCAAACTAATAACAATAAGTACAAGGAACAAGACAAGGTTCTGAAATTGATTGTGGTAATGATTGTACAACTCTTCCTGATATGATTGGACTGTCAAATTGTATTATATGTGAAGTGCCAATAAAACTACTTAAAAGAACAATTATAGTCATTAAATATTTTCAGCACTAAGACTAATGTCAACAGTTCAAAACCACCAGCCAGCCCCGCGGGAGGAAGATGAGGCTTTCTACGCCCATTACAATCTCAGAAAGCCACAAGGGCAGGAGTGAGTGACTAGCCTAAATGGTAAGAATCAGTGTGACTTAATGTATGGAAATGTTGTAGGTTCTATCAATGCAGCAGTAGTACAACTATCCACGATGACAGGGAGAAGGAGAATGAATGGTAAGTAGAATGAGTTGGCTGGCCACTTTCTATGAATTTCTTGGGAGTGTACAAAACACTAAACAGTCAAAATCATGTTAAGGCATTTATTACAGGGGTATTCTATAGGAAAGACATTCCATAGGCAACACTGTCTCCCTGTACTCACAAAACCAATTAGTTTGGATGGAGCTGCTTACCTTAATTAAGAATCAGTATATGTTTCTTGCATGTGCCGTTTGTGCAGTCATGCGATTTTGTGAGTTCTTTCATGGGTTCTCTTTTCAGCGGGTGCATGCTCAATACTGGACAAAGATCAAAAACCAAACTTACTGCCATCCAGTTGATTCCACCCATAAGAACCCTATAGGACAGGCTTCTGAGACTGTAATTCTTTATAGGAGTCTGAAATTTCTAAATAGAATCAGGGATGCTTAGCATAACTAATAGGACCTGCACACGATTCCCTTGTTCTTAGTTCACATCCTGGTTAGTTCCAGCCCTGCCATTTTAGGTAGTGGTGGGACTCCGCCGCTTTGCACTGGTTCGGCAGAATAGATACCGAATTTCTTGCTGGGTTCAGAGAAACCTGTTGTTAAAATGGCACTGGTAATCAGGATTGTCCCTGAGATGGACGTCTGGGCAGAGTTGCCTAATGTGTAAATCACAAATTTATATTCCCTACTCTGTTGAACCTTCATCTGTGCCACAGTGTCATCGCAGTCTAAACCCCCGTAGTAACGTTCCTTCTGTCCATCTAATACATTCTCCCTCGCTGCCATCGAGTCAATTCTGACTCATAGTGATCCACTGTGGGTTTCCAAGACTGTAAGTGTAGGAGTAGAAATCCCAGTCTTTGTCCCACAGAGCTGCTGGTGGTTTCAAACTGCCGAATATTCAGATCACAGGCCAACTACTAACCACTAAAACAACTGGGCTCGGAACTATGCTTGTAATATTTATATATTCATTTTATTAAATTCGCTATATTTTTGACGAAATATTTCATTTTTATTTCCTTGCATGTGTTACTTACTGAAGTAAACATAGAACTTAAAGAAGAAAAAGTGCCAAACAACCAGAGGGTGACACGCTGTCATTTATTTCAGCTTTGTATTACACACCAAATTAGCATGAGATGAATGCATTATGCAATTCCTGAACGTGTTCAAACAGCTGAAAATATTGTCAGAACAATGGCTGTAAGGTCCACAGAAACAGAAAGGGCTTTTTATTTTTTTAAGCACAATCTGCTCAGAGAATTCCATTACAGTTGCCAATCTATCAAATACAATGACTGTTATCTAATTGGCCTACCTCTAAAGGAATTCGATCCTACTCCTACAATGGAAAGATGGTTAAGGATAAAGCACACAGGTGATGATGCTCAGATAAGAGTGAAGAATATTGCAAGTGAGGATTCCAATCAAGAAGCAAAATGGAAATATTTAAGATAATATTTTTATCAATTTGGGCAGGCATTTATTTAAATTTTTATTAATATTTTACAGCTCTTTTAATATTATTGGGTTTTGTTTGCATCTTTTATTATTCCTATTTAAACATTAATTTGTGAAAAATAAACTTCTGGTATATATTTATTTTTCTCTTTAAAATGATCCTTAGGGCAGCAAAGCTAGTGTTAAATTATTTGAATCTCATCACTAAATTGAGGACACTTGGTTCTCATTAGCGTTCTTACTACGCTTGTCTGTAAGCCAGCTCACAGCGATCTTACGAGAGGAGGAGGTTCATGATCTGTAAAGTAACTGTGGCATGGGCTTTGTAGCTCACAGTTGTTTTTACAATGTCACATTGTCTTTCATGCTCCCGTTAGTGTCTTCTTTGCTCCCCTCCAGGCACCATTTCCACAACCTGTGATTTATCCACATATTGTTCAACTTCTTGGTTAATTCAGTTTTAATAGCCATTATTCTCAGTCTCTTTCTCAGCTGCATAGGGAAAATAACTATAGTTTACACACAAGAGAAATTTTCTCTGTTGCTTATGAGAGGAATATTTTTAGCTAAATTCATTATTACTCATATTGAAAACTAACTTTTTAGAAAAATCAAAAGAGCAACAATACTAGAGAAAGAAAATAAAATTCAGTTAGGAAGGCACAATATGGTGAATATAGATAATGTTCCTGTATACATTCAGGGACATTATAAAAAATGGGTGAAATGCCATTATGTATGTATTTTAACACAATAAAATGTTGATTGACATAACAGAAAGGGTCTATAACACAAGCAAAAAATATACTTCTTTATAAGATAAATTAAATTGGATGAAACATTAATTTTCAAGAAAATTTGTATCACTGTGCAACAGATTTAAATTAGCTACATGCGTCTTGTCTCTTAGAGACTCAGAGATTGATAGGCTCTGTGATTGCTTCAGGGGTCCTGTTGTCATTGTGGTTACGAGGTCAACAGTTCTAAACCATCAGCCGCTCCATGAGAGAAAGGGGAGGCTTTCTATTCCTCTAAAGAACTGTAGTCTCAGAAACCTGCAGAGGCAGTTCTACCCTGTCCTATAGGGTCCCTATTAGCTGGAATACACTTAGTGACAGTGAGTTTGCTTTTGGTGTATGGGATGGTTTGGCTTGGTCATCGGTTCATAATTCGTGCCACTAGATGGCGATGCTGAGGTGCAAGGACTTCAATAAGGTCTCAGAATAATCACTTTCCATCAAGGGATTTTAGTCCAATTGTATATTGTTTATCTCTATAACAATAAAGAATGTAGTGCATTACTTAATCACTTACTAACTGGCCAAGTCTATGATGACTGAAGTTAAAAAGAGTACAATGAGCAAAGAGTTCAAAAGAACAAATCTGTTTAGTAATGATAAGTTTTCTACCTCATTAACATGCTTTCAGAAATCCTACTTCTGAAAAGGATAAATGCATATATTAAAAACAGAAAATGATGTTTCATTTAGAATTCACATGGAAACTTTCGTGGATCTCAATTTAAGCCAGTGTTCAAGTGCTACAGCCTTTATCAACTAGCTGTCACTCAGTGTTGAACCATCCAAATTGGGTTGGAACATGAGCCATTTAGATATGCTTTTAAGCACTACTGTTGTTGTTAACTGCCGTTGAGTTAATTCAGACTCATGGTGACCTTATATAGAACACAACAAAACATTGCTGGGTCTTCTATCATCCTCACAATCACCAGCATATTTGATTACATCATAGTGATTTATTATGCCAACCCATCTTACCGATGGCCTCCCATCTACTTCATCAAGCATAGATGTCTTCCTCTAGCAACTGATTCTTCCTGATGCAAGCAGGGTGGGCCATGTTCTCTTGTGATTAGATTTCCAGACCATTCATCCTAGTCCTAGTCTAGAAGCTTTGCTGAACCACGTCCACCCTAAACAGCCCTGCTGGTATTGTCAGGATCTCCTCTGTCATTCACCTTAATCTTTACTTTCTTTATTGTCTTTTTAAATGACCTTTTGCTTTCTTCATGTATGTTTTTGATGACCTCGCAGAGCTCATCAGATTTTCTGTCATTAGTGTTCAATACAGCAAGTTTTGTACTTGAGATATTCTCAAACTTCAGGTGGGATGGACTCAAAGTTGCAGATTGGCTCTTGTGAACTGGTTTTAGGTAAGCCACAGCTATCGCCACTGCCCAAGGTCTTGATCTCGGTCAGCCCATGGCCTGCCTTAATGGCTGATACTGAGCCGCTTCTCTGTCATCTCTCTCCACAGATGTAGTCCATTTTGTTTATGTGTATTCCATCTGGAGAAGTCCACAGGTATAGCCACCTTTTGTGTTGTTGTAAAACCCGTATTTGTGATGAAGAAGTCATTGATCCTGCCAAATGCTATCAGACAATCTCCAGCGTTGTTTTTATCACCAAAGTCAATATTTGCATTCCAATCACCAATAATTATCAATGCATCTTGATTGCATGTTTGATTAAATTTCGACTGAAGACAGTAAAATTCTTCAAGTTCTTTCTGAATAGCCTTAGGGATTGGTGCATAAATTTGAATAATAGTTGTATTGACCAGATTTCCTTATATGCAAACAGATATTAAAATGTCTTTTTTAATAATGAATGGAACACCATTCCTCTTGCAGTTTTCATTCCTGGCAAGGTAAGCCATAGGATTGTATTATTTAAAGTGGCCAATTCTAGTCAAATTCAGCTCACTATTGCATGGTCCATTTCATTTTTGACAGTTTACAATTTTCCTAGATTCATAATTTCTACATTCCAAGTTCTAATTATTAATCGATGCTTGTAGCTATTTCTTCTCATGTGAGTCATGCGCTGTCAGGACATGAAAGTCTCAAAAGCTCTACTCCAGTCATATCATTTTGGTGGACTCTACTTTCAGGATACAGCTCTTTTAAGTCCTATTTTGCGTGCCTTTGGACCTGAGGAACCCATCTTCTGGCATCATCTCTCACAATGTCTTGCTGCTGTTCAAGACAGTTTCAATATTTCACAGTGTTGTACTATTGTTAATAGCATTTTCAGTGGTTAATTTCCTCAGAGTGGACAGGCTATTCCTTCTGCGTAATCTGTGTTTAGTGGAGAAGCCCTGTGGAAACCTCTTCACATTGTATTACCCTGCTAGTTTCTTAAATACCTGTGGCCTTGTTTCCAGCATCACAGCATTGCACAGGCCACCACAATATGACAACCTGACAGACAAGTGGTGGCACACTGTGGTTGGCATTATAAAATATTGTAAATAAAACATGTTTGCAACTGCAAAATAGTATAACTGTAGAAGGATGCATTAAGTGAGGTTCTGTTCTTTGCTCCAGTAATTGACAGTGCTGCTTTTTTGTTCTTAATTTTGTATATTGGAAGTTCATGTTCTTGTAATGAAAAACAATTGTCATTCATTCGACTGAAATGTTGTTTTTGAGCTAGCATTAAACTGTGGTGGACATTTGGACATGATCCACTGTGACAGACCTCATCTTCTCCTAGCCACATCAAGCACTTTATTCCGAGTGTTTCGGTTTATAATGTGTTGCATTAGTTGAACAATGGCATAGTCTTCAGGGTAATCATTTAATATATAAAAAATACCATGGTTGGGGAAGAAGATAGCAAGGGACAACTTTAATATATATAATTCGGCATGTTATGGAATTAACTGCAACCCACATAGCTGATGATCTAGTTTCTGTGACCTGGGTCAACAATGCATTGTCTTTTGAAGTTGACTTTCTTCTTTTTCTTGTGTGTGCTCCTATTTAAAGACACTCTGGTCACACAGTGGGCCAAGAATTGGGCTGCTAACTGATATATTGTTTGCGATCTGCCAGCTGCTCCACGGCAGCAAGGAACAACAGTGAACTCCCTGAAATAGTCATGACCATGGAGACTCTGTAGAGCATCCTGTCCTCCCCGTCATGTAGGGTTCTCTATACTGGAAGGAATGCAAAATGGTAGAGTTGTTGTGGGAAATAGCGGGTTATTCCTTCTAATCTGAAAAGAGAACTACATTCCACTCCTTAGTATATACTCAAAAGACCTCAAAGCACACACTCAATGTCGCGTACATCAATGATCATTGCAGTATCACTCGCAACAATCAAAAAGTAGAAACAACTGCAATGACCATCAACAGATGAATGGAGAAACAAAATATTGCATACACCCAATGGAATACTATTGAACCAGTCGGAGGATTGCTACAAGCAACAGCATGGATGGAGCTTGAAGACATTTTGCTCACTAAAAGAAGCCAATTACAAAAGAGTAGACATTGTATGACTTCACTTCAAAAGTCAAGGAATGCAAATTTTATACAGAGCAAAGTCTATTAGTGGTTATCAAGGTAGGAGGGGTGAGGGGGTATTAGCAGTGAGGCAAAGCAATAGTGCTTAAGGGTAGGGCTACATAGATAAGGTTTCCAATTGATGCCAATAAGTTGTATGCATGTAAAAAGTTGAAGTGGGAAAAGTTTTCGATGTATATACTTGCAATAATTGCAAAAAGTGAGTAGTTGCTGGGATTTCTTATGCACAAGTAAACACCTCACGAGACTTGGTTCTTCTTAGATTGACAGTTGCTCATATGGAAGTTCAGGTTAAAGCTGAAGAAAATTAAAACAAGTCTATAAGAGCCAAAATATATCCTTGAGTATATCCCACTTGAATTTCAAGAACATCTCAAAAACAGATTTAATTCATTGAATACTAATGACAGAAGACCTGATGAGCTTTGGGAGGACATCAAACATACCATTCGAGAAGAAATAAAGGCCATTACAAAGACAGGAAAAAAAGAAGATATCAAAGTGGAGGTCCAAAGAGACACTGAAACTTGCTCTTTGTCATAGAGTAACTAAAGCAAATGGAAGAAATGATGACGTCAAAAAGCTGAATAGAAACTTTCAAAGTGCAGATCTAGAAGACAATGTAAAATATTACACTGAAATGTACAGAGACCTAGAACTAGAAAAGCAAAAAGAAAGAATGCACTCAACAGATATGAAACGGAAAGAACTCAAGAACAAATTCAAACCTCTAATCGCAATACTATGGACAAAATACTGAGTGATGCAGGATGTATCAACAGAAGATGGAAAAAATACATAGAGTCACTGTATCAA
This sequence comes from Tenrec ecaudatus, assembly GCF_050624435.1. NCBI lineage: Eukaryota > Metazoa > Chordata > Mammalia > Afrosoricida > Tenrecidae > Tenrec > Tenrec ecaudatus. The sequence goes on along the minus strand of NC_134548.1, from coordinate 114,823,311 downwards.
ACATAACTACTCAATATTCTGTGATTTCAAGAGGTAACATATGATCAAGAACCAATGGTGCTGGATAAAGAAATTCAAGCTACCATGAAAGCATGAAAGCGTTAGCCCAAACCAATGCTCCAGGAATTGATGGACTACCAAGGGAAATGTTTCAACAAGCTGATGAAGCACTGGAAGCACTCGCTCATCTCTGCCAGGAAATTTGGAAGTCATCTCCTTGGCCAACTGACAGGAAGAGATCCAGATTTATGCCCACTGTAAAGAAACGTGACCCAATCCTACGTGGCAAGTTTTTACACAAAGAAATAGTAGGCAATTATTTGAGGGTAAAGAAAGAAACATGAATACATGGGTCAAACTGTTCACAGACAGGAGAGGATAAAGTTGGGAACAGAGAGTATCTGATATTTTTCAGACAGCTGCATGCCAGCTACTTTGCCAGGGAATAGGAGGGAAAGTGTCCACTTGATCTCAGGTGGTGAGTCAGACCAGCCACCACTTCATCAGCATTCTCCCACAGGCCTTGCCTGAAGCGTGGAAGGTGGTAAGCCTTCCCCATTTGCCTAAGGAGCAAACAAATTCCCCCACATACACACATACCAATGGAATGCTCAGACTACATAACACTATCATTGATAATATGCAAGTGAAATTTTGCTGAAAATCATCCACTGATTGCAACAGTACATTGACAGGGAGTTGACAGAGATTCAGAACATCTTCAGAAGAAGATGTGGAACTAGGAATATCATTGCTGATATCAGATGGATTTGGCTCAAAGCAGGGAATACCAGAAAGATGTTTACTTGTGTTTTATGGAGTATGCCAGGCCATTTGATTGTATGGATCATAACATACTATAGATAACTTTGAGAATGGGAATTCTAGAACACTTCATTGTGTTTATTCAGAACCTGTACGTGAATCAAGAGAACACTGCATGGTTGAAAATCAGGAAAAGTGTGCACAATAATTATTCAATCTGTATGCTGAGCAAACAATCAGAGAAGCTGGCATTAGAAGAATGTGGGACCAGGTTTGGAGGAAGGCTTATTAACAACCTGTGATATGCTGATGACACAACCTCGCTTCCTGCAAATGTGCAGGGCTTGATGCACTTGCTTCTTAAGATCAAGAACTGCAGCCTTCGGTGTGGATTACATCTCAATATTAAGGAAGATCAAAATCCTCCCAACTGGTAATATAATAATAAATGGAGAAAAGGTTGAAGCTGTCAAGGATTGATGTCTTGCTTGGGCCCACAACCAATGCTCTCGGAAGCAGAAGTCAGGAGATAAAAGTAAACCTGCTGCACAAGACCATTTTAGAGTATTGAAAAATAAGGATGCTACTTTGAGGTTTAAGGTGGGCCTGATCCAAGCCATGGAATTTTTCTTTGCCTCGTATGCATGTGAAAACTGGACAGTGAAGAAGGAAGACTGAAATAGTCGTGGGGAAACAGCTATCCGATAAACCTCCTAGAGAATTCAACCAGTCTCGATCAGAATAGAGACCCAAGGCCTGGGAAATCAGATGTGTGACCTGAGCTATGAGTGCTTCAGGATTATTTATTATTATTTTAAACCCACAAAACTCTTTCCTGCCCCCTCCAAAAACCCAGAACTTGATATATCAGGGAGTCTTGATGGACTCTTCCTCGCCCAGCTTGCTGTTCCTATAATCTCCTCAATGCTGAGTTTCATATACTGAAAAACATATAACACAACTTCAGGGGCTGACCTCAATGACCTAACACTTTTGAGATATACCCTAAGATAAACAAAGAAAAAACAAACCAAACAAATATACAGGAAATATTGAAAACCAAATTAGGTCCAGCATGCATCAAAGGGGGGACCAACTGACAACATTTTAACTGTTTAAGGCAGATTTATGCCTTTAGTTTTCTATATTCACCTCTCCAATGCACTCTGTTTCCTTCCATACCTCCATTGTGGATTGAGAGACTATACTGGAGTAGGGAATATTGGCATAACATACAATTTCCCATTCCATAAATTAGTAACAGTCAGTCTTTGTGCCAGAAATTTAGTGCTGGACAGTGAGGAGCACACAATGGTTGTCATGAAATAGGAATACTATGGATTTCAGTAAAGCGAGCGTATCTGAGGATACTAATATTTGGAATTAATTTGGGTAACTTGATAGTGAAACTTGACAACATTAACATGTTAGACAAATCTCACCAGTGATGGCCCCCTTGAGCTCTTCATTTTGTAATAACCCTCAAGAAAAGCCCAGGGACCCCACAAGGAGTACAGTGGGCGAGTTGCTAGCTACAGATACATCATAGCCTGATGTTTGCATTCACTCAAAGCAAGTAAACCCACAGTTACTTCAAAACAAATAATTTTTTACTATTTCTTAGTTTATTCTGGAAATAATATCTAAGGATAAAACCTGTTAGAATTTTGCTCCTGAGCTATGTTTATAACATCCGATTGATTTGGGGATTGGGAGAGGGAAGCGGTTGTAGCTGTTGGTGGTGAAAACAAATGTAAAGAAAAACGCATCCTGTTAATCCACATTATCAGAATGAATCTCCTCCCAAATTTGTTAAAATATATATAAACGTAGTATGTTTAAAAATATGTAGCACAAAGTTGTGAAAGTAATATGGGGAATTTCCCAGCAAGAACTTTTTAAAGCATAAAGTGACATAAATGTAAATATTCTAAAAGGACTATCATTAGAGTAACTCCTAAAATTGGAGTAATTGGAGATGGAGGCAGTGTCGCTTGTCACAACTCCTTCAGTTTGTGAATATGAAAACGCAATACCCTCGGGCTGATGCTGACACCTAGAGACCCTACAGGACAAAGTCAAAATGCCCACGTGTGTTGCCAACTCTTAACAGGCTTAGAAAGCAGCTGGCAGTTTCCCATTACTGAACTTGAGGTTCGGACCCCAGTGGCCCATAGGCTTTACACTGCTCAATAGGGTCGCTATGAATCAGAATCTACTCGATAACAGTGTTGTTTTTTTTTAGACTATTTAAAATGTTTATATACTAGCTTTTCTTTCTTTTTTTGTCGTGGACGAAAAAAGTTAATTGCTGCAAAAAAATCTGCATGGAGTAGAAATTGGTTTCGGTGACATTCATTCATAGCGAGAGTGTTCTGGAAACTAGAGGTAACTGGATGTACATTTCTGGCAGCCATTGAATAGAGTAGTCCCAAATGATTTGGCTGAGGCCAACATCGAATGAGGACGAACGCTTTGTTTGTGGGGGATTTGGGATGATACCTGGAGAAATATTCAACTGTGGCTAAACCAAATTGAATTGGTTTCACAAGTGTTGTAAAGTTTCATACAGTAAAAGGTTTTCTCTACATGCGCTTTCATTTCACAGCAAGAGTGGCATAGAATATCTAAATACAAGAGAGAGCATTCATGCAAGATATCTAACTCCTTGATCTAATATTGTATACAATTCAAATGATGACACTGTGCTTACATCTAGGGCTTTCTGCAACTACACGGTAGTGGCGATGGAAAGCACGCCCCGGGATCTGTATCTAGAAAGCAGCCACCACCACCTTTGTGTGTTCTCTTTTTGGGTTTTTTCTTCATATTTCTTAATCATCTCTGCTGCTGTGGCTGCTTCTTAGAAAAACTGGTAAAAACAAAGTTATCATCATTGAACATAGCACTCTAGCAATCAAGACGTTTAGAACCATCTATCTTCTGGGGTGAAGAAAGCATGGCGGGACATTTAGAACTCTGATTTACAAACAGGGTGGTCACACATCTTCCTGGCTTGAAGACTCCGGCCACTTTCCTGTTCTGGTCATCATAGGAACTCTGACTTATGGTAAGTTTGTTTCAAAGCTAACCTAAGAGAATTCTGGTTGTGGAGTGATGTGCTTAGTACAATAAGTTCCACTATTTCATTCCACTTATTGAATACCCACAAGGATTGAATAGTGGAGCATCAACGACAGAACCGGGGATCAGGCCACAGATTCCACGCTCACGAGTGGCATTCTTGGCAGGAACACCATCTTTGATAGCTGTGGGGTCAAGCTCACGCATCAACATGTCTCCAGGGTTTCATCTGACTGGCTGATGACTCGACTCTGGGAAATCCAGGGTACCTAATTACCAACAGTCAGCATTCGTACGTCCCATACCGTACGCTGCTCCATTTGGGAAAATGGCATTAAGAAATTCTATTTCTTCCTGGAAATCCCCGTGTGCGTCCCCTTGGTGAGAGGCTTCATGAAATTCTTAGGGGAATAAAAGCAGCTTTGAATTGAGTCAGAGCCACTGTCTCCCGAGCAAGCTTCAAAAGGGGAACCAGTGCTTTCGGGACGAGGGTGGGACCACATGACTTCCAAAGGACACGTCTTTCAGAGACAAACATGCTACTCCCCCTGAGTCCACAAGCTTCCTGCCTGTCAATTCTTTGTCACACTCATGATTGAACATCGCACATCCGTCAAAAGCCGGTCGTACTAGGATCGTGGGATGCTGCAAAGATGCCCAGGTCCTTGGTTTGCATCCGGCTGATGCCGGGAGAACCAGACCTCCAGCAGCTTCTCAGTTCCCTGGGAAAAATGTGCACAGCTTCCGTCACCTTGAGACGAGCAAACCACCAATAACCACTGAAAACCAACTAAATTAAATCTCTTCCCCCGCCCCGCCCCTGTCGCCGCAGCCGCTGAGGATTATTCCAGCTGTGTTTAAAGTTCAGGTTCCTTTTTTCCCCCTATAATTTTTATTAACATTTTTTAATGGTTTAATCATATTTTCCCGACTTTTTTTTTTTTTTTGATGAGCGACAGTTGAACGTGAGTCTGTTGGAAATCGCGGCAGCTACAGGTCAGTCTCTTTTAGTCTGCTGTTTCCCGTTACCTAGGTAGAACGAGTGCCAGCTAAGGTTGCCCGCCATACTGGGTCAGACAAAACACTTTTTCCCCTTTGTTTCAGGAAAGGAAAGCACTTTTAACGTCTCATATAGAGCCAATGGACTGGGAGCGTGTACCTCATCTACCAGAAAATCCCAAACTCCCTCAAGATCCCCTACTCCTCTTAAAGGACTCTCGCAGGTAACCAGGAAGTTGATTACTTCCTGGTTTTACTTCCTGGTTTTCCTCCTGGCCTCTGACGTCACCCACTGTGGCGTAGCGCCCCCACCACGTGTGTGACCATTGTGAGGTCACACATCCTCTCCAGTATATAAGGCTGGGCTCACCAGCTCAAACCCCAGAAACACCGGCAGCGCTCAATGCCTACGGTCTTCCATCCACGAGGCTAGGTTTCTTAGATTCCATCTGAAGACCTTTCTGAAAACCAAGAAACATCATGAATGTATTTTTCCTATTGATGAGCGGCGTTTTTCTGGCCCTCGCACTTATTTTACTGCGAAGACGATACCTGGCTAAGAAAAATGTAAGTAAGACATGGAATTATCTAGAATGTAGCTTAAAAAATGTGTCCTATTTTTAATATCGTCTGCTTTCTTTACTATTGAGATTTTTATCTGTTTTACTTTGTTATTCTTGTTAGTTTTCTTGTTTGTTTTCGGTATATGAAATCCAGGATAGGTAAATCCATAGAGACAAGTCACTGGATCAATGATTCCTTGGGTGTCTGGCATGGGAGGTTGGGGGCAATTGGGGAGCTAATAATGATGAGTACAAGAAAAATGTTCTCAAACTGATTGTGGTGGTGATTGTAAAAATCCTCTTGATGTAATTGAAATATTTAGTTTTATGATATGTGAACTGTATGCCAAGAAATCTGTTGGTGAAGGTGGAGACAAACTTAGAGCAAAAGCCAGATGACTACATACTTCCATGTAGAAAGTTAGTAACTAGTACTATAATAGGAGAGACTATTTCATGTCTTTCCGTCTAGATAAAGACACAGAATTTTTCTCTTTTCCCACACACTTCCCTCCGGTTGATCCGGGAGCTGAAAGTTGTAGTCTAGGCTCACTAGGAGTTGGTAATGTCTGACAGCAGTAAGTTTGGTTGGGAACTGTTATAAGAACCCCAAGTTATTAAAATGGCGATGTTAGCTTTTCATCCACTTGCAGCGAACATATCTGAATGGCTTATTCTCCACTGTTGCTTCCCACTTCCCAAGTTTGCCTTCTCTGACTCTTCTGGTCACCGGCTTGCTCTCACCTCTGCCACCCCACCCCCTGCCCTATCTCTGTTTCTCTTGCTTTAAGCTTCTTTATTTTCCTTTTCCATCTTTTCTGTGAGTGATTTCAGAGTATTCACAGATAAGTCAATACAAAATGCGGGGCTCCTGGTATTATTTACAGTTACAAAGAGTAGCTTTAGATAAGGTTCAGATGCAGGACCCAAATACAGACCTCCTGAGAGGTCCTGGTAGTGTAGTGTTTATGTGTTGGGTTGCATCCAGAAAGTTGGCAGCTTGAAACCACCTCCACCTCCAGGGGAGAAAGTCTGGGCTTTCTACTCCCGTAAACAGTATCAGTCTCAGAAACCCACAGGGGGTCACGATGAGTCAGCACTGACTCAATAGCAGTGCGACTACCCAACTGATGAAAGCAAATGAATGACGTAGCACTTTAACGCTATTAGGAATTTTTTGTATGTTTTCCAAAATAATGCTGTTCAAGAACACATTTCTAAATCTCTAACTCTTAGGGGAAGAGGATCACAAGGTCCTTTTGGTACTCCAAACTAATTATGTGGTAATTTGATAATGTTTGGAGATTGCTCCATCCAAACTGTATATACCTTCTTTTACAGAAAATGATTGCTGTAAAATCGTCCACTTCCACAGCTCTAGCATTGTTCAAACCACCCAGTTTAAAACCAGTTACCAGGGCTTCTAGAACCACTTCCAGTAACGACTCCTTGAACAGCCTGCCGCCAGAAACGTTCGATGATGTCCCGCGCGCCATAGCCATTCAAAGACGGATATTATCACACCTCCAAAAGGTGGAAGTGAAACTCTCCGAACTAGAACATTTCCTAGCAGAAGAGTATTCTGCCAGTCTCTCACCTAAGGGGAAGCAACCTAAATAACTTCCAAAATAAGAGGAAGTTTCAATAAAGGCCGATTGAATGTGTTCACTTTGGTGCTGTGTGTTTCTATCAAATGCGTTACTGTTTGAAAAGGGGTGGGGAAGCCAAGTCAGATACAAAATTCAGACAGTGATTTGTTTGCTCACATTTTATTTATAGGATTGACTACATATTGACAATATTTTACTAGGAAATGAATGGAAATACATATAGTGCTTTTTATAAGAGACAGAATTTCAAGCAGATAAGTACAGGTAAAAGTTAATTTTGGTATGATTACTGTAAAATTATTCCTAAAAGACTACAAATTTGGTATCATCATTCAACAATGTGAAGCTGTTTAAAAGTGCTTTCTTGGTTTGTATTTATAGGGTAGAATTCTAGAGGTTTATTACTTCCTATGTGCCATCTGGAGATGTGCCACCAGATGGCATGTGGGATGTGGGTGGTAGTGATCATATGGCATAGATAGAAAATTTCTAATGGCTTTTAGAGAATTAAACCAAGGACATGATATCATGTTTTCTCAGAGATTCATGAGTCTTCTATTGGGCCACTTCTTCATGCAGCTTACTTGTTCCTTCATGTCCTGCTTTGGCCCGATCTCGTATATACCACTTCCATTTAACAATGGAGTGTTGCTGCGCACGTCCAACTTTATGATTACGTGGGTCAGACAATACCCAGTTCATGATAGGTAATTCAGGCCTCATGGTGACTTGGTGGCCCATGGTGAGGCATTCAGTCTCCACCAAACCCCAGTAACAGGCCAACAGCTGTTTTTCAAAGGGGGGGGGGGTAGTTGTTTGCAGAGGATGGCAAGACTTTACTCCAAAATCCCAATGGTCTACGCTGTGATTCACTAATAGGGGTCTGTCAAAGAATCCACACTGCATCTTTATCTACAACTGACACCTCTAGCACCATTGGGTCAGCTGGATCATATGGTCCCAGTGGCAAAGCAGCTTGCACGGCAGCCTGAACTTGTTGAAGAGTCTTTTCTTGTTCTGGGCCCCACTCAAAAATGGACGCTTTTCATGTCACTTGATAAATAGGTTGAAGTAGAACACCCAAGTAAGGAATATGTTGCCTCCAAAATCCCAAGAGGCCCACTAGGTGTTGTGCCTCTCTTTTAGTCATTGGGGGAGCTAAATATAATAGCTTATCCTTCACTTTAGTAGGAATATCTCGACATGCCCCACACCACTGGACCCCTAGAAATTTTACTGATGTGGAGGGTACCTGAATCTTTGTTGGGTTAATTTCCCAACCCCTTATACACAGATATTGTACCAATGAATCTAGAGTCTTTGATACATCCTCCTTAGTGGGTCCAATCAGCATAATGTCATCAATATAATTGACCAGTGTGACATTTTGTGGAATAGACAGGTGGTCAAGGTCCTTTCGGACTAAATTATGGCACAGGGCAGAAGAGTTGATGTACCCCTGGGGGAGAGTTGTGAAAGTATATTTTTGCCCCTGCCAGGTGAAGGCAAACTGCTTCTGGTGGTCCTTTGAGACTGGTATGTAGAAGAAGGCATTAGCCAGATCAATAGCTACATACCATGTACCAGGAGAAGTATTAATTTGCTCAAGCAATGTAATCACATCTAGGACAGCAGCTGCAATTGGAGTCACCACCTGGTTAAGTTACGATAATCCACTGTCATTCTCCAGAATCCATCTGTCTTCTTTACAGGCCAAATTGGTGAATTAAATGGGGATGTAGTAGGAATCACCACCCCTGCATCTTTCAAGTCTTTGATGGTGGCACTGATCTCTGTAATCCCTCCAGGAATGTGGTACTGCTTTTGGTTTACTATTTTCCTAGGTAATGGCAATTCTAATGGTGTCCACTTGGCCTTTCCTACCATGATAGGCCTTATTCCATAATTTAGGGATCCGATATGGGGGTTCTGCCAGTTACTAAGTATGTCTATTCCAATGATACATTCTGGAACTGGGGAAATAACCACAGGATGGGTCCAGGGGCCCACTGGACTCACAGTGAGACGTACTTGAGCTAAAACTCCATTGATAACTTGACCTCCATAAGCCCCAACTCTGATTTGGTGGGCCTTCGAAACATTTTGGGTCTCCTGGAATTAGTGTCAGTTCTAAGCCGGTGTCTAGTAATCCCCAAAAAGTTTGATTATTTCCTTTCCCCCAATGAACAGTCACTCTTGTGAAAGGCCGCAGGTCCCTTTGGGGAAGGCTAGAAGAAAGACTAACAGTATAAACCTTCAGTGATGTAGCAGAGTTCTCTTACAAAGGGCCCTGGCCTCCCCTTCATTCAAGGGGTTGTGGGTCTGTCAACTGGCTCAGGTCTGGGAATTGATTGTTTGATCATGACTGTCTATTCTGCTGTTCACCTGATCTACCATTCTTTCGCCTGTACAGATCACGTCAATATTTAGTAGGCTTCCCATCTATTTCATTCCTAGGGACACCGTGGCTAAGTAGCCAATGCCATAATTCCACACGAGACAGGTTGCTTTGATTATTATTGAAAACTTGTTGTCTATTATAACCACGCCCACCCTGTCTCTGTTGATTCAGTGCTGACACCTGCCCTCTACCATCACGGGGACCAATCAGCCCCATTGTGGGCAAATGTCGGGGTTTGCTTAGGGCAGTGCCCACTGTTAATCCTGGTGCACATAAAATAGCAATTACAGGAATCTTAAGAGATGCTGGGGCCCACTTCACAAACTTGTTCCTTATGGTTGTGGTAAAGGGTATGTCCTCAGGACACCCCCTTTTTGGGTCTATGGAAATATCTTGATAGATCCATTCTAACATACCAATTTCTCTAAGCTTTTGGATGCCTTCCTCTACAGTGTACCAAGGTAGGTCAGGTACTTCAAGTTGGTCTAATCTAGGCCATCTGGCAGTCCATGCTTCATTGAACCAACCAAATAAAGACTTAGATCCTATTTTAGCCTGTCTCACAGAGACATGAAAGAAGCGTCTGTGCTTAGGGGTCCCATATCCAGAAACTCAGACCCGTCTAATATTATATTTCATGCACCAGTATCCCACACCCTTAGTAACCATTCCCAGGGATATTCTCCAGGCTTTTGCTTGTACGTATTTGAGAACTCGAGCAGGTCTTGATGAGTGTAGCGCACTTCTTCTTGGATAATCATCTCAACCTCACCTTTAGGAGGTTTCTGAGACTTAATGTTAGTGACAGGTCTAGCAGAAATAATGGGTGGTGAGGGTGTTTCCTGGGTGCTCTCAGCAATATCTTGTGAGGCATCTTCCTCAGTTAATGCTACTGACGCAGCGCCACCTGGCATATCAACTTGAATAGTTTGGCTAATCTGCTCGGGTGTTTCTAAGGGCTCAATATCCTCTTCTTCTGGATCATCAGCCCATATGTTCCCATCCCATGTTTCAGGGTCCCAACTTTTCCCAATTAATGCCCTTACTTTGGTTTCAGACACTACTCTAGATCTGCAATTCAGCTGCCGTTGTAATTCAGCCACTCGTGTAATGAGACTCTGGACCTGGTTCTCAGCAATGTCAGCTCTTTTACTAGAGGAGAGAAATCTCTCCTTTGTAGCACAGCTGGAAGTTCTCAAATCTGTTAGTCTGCACCTGAGGCGTGCTTTTTAGGATCTGAGATCATCCCTCTCCTTAATCACACTTTCCATTGGACGAAGGACCAGTCAACCAGCTTCCCTATACTTGTCATTATCACAAAACTCCTGGAAAATATCAAATATATGATTACCTAGGGCATCTCCTTTATCCAGCACATCATCTACTTTAGGTATTATCTTTGCTATTTCACACCATGGATTAGTAAGGGTAGCAGACATATCCACGTCAAGACTAAATAGTTGGAAAGTCAATTTAAGAAATCCATATTTATAGTTTATTTCTCTAGAAGCACTCCTGGTACCAAAATGTGTTGGACAGGGTTCTCTAGAGAGACAAACCAGATTGCTAGTAATTATATATATAAATATATTTATAAAGATAGATAAATAATTCCAGAAATGAACCGTTAAATTATATACAGATAGATAATACAAGAAATTAACAGTTAAATTATAAAGCAATGAAACACTAGCAGTCCTTTTAGGATTGAGAGCTGACAGTTGCCAGTCCCCTTCTGTAGAGAGAGCTGAGCTATATATACCCAGGCAGCAAACAGCAAGGCGGGTCCCCAACTGTCATCAACTGTTGGTCCCCAGCTCCAGAGACGAACATTCCAATCGTGTGGGCTTAAAGGGACCTCAATTTACAGCGACACAGTCCAGAGGCTAGGTATCCCACAGGTAGTGTACCCCTTTAAACCGAGGCACAGAACAAGCAAGGCGAGGCTCACCGAGCCATTTATCCCTCTGCCCTTCAGTTAATCTTTCTTGTGTTTATCGGCCAGGCTGGCACAATAAACTATCGCATGTTGGCTGTGATGGTAAGGTATATGTGTGCAATTGGTCGTGGTTCTCAGTGGTTTGACAATTATGTAATGATGTCATCTTTTATTTTGTGATCTCATGTGCTCATCCTCCATTGATACATAACACTACTTTTTCCATAAAGACCTAAAATTTGGAACATACTCATGTCAATTGGGTAAGGATTAATTTCTCCAATAATAGGTATTCCGTTTCAAATTAATAGAAGCTATAACTACCAATGCTATACATTTTGACACTAATTTTCTCCTGCATCAATTATGGCTTTTTCAAAAACTAAGTAAAAATGAATGTTAAACCATGCATTAATATCATTTGACAGAGCTTTGAGTGGAAGGTAAAGGAGATGTCACCCAGGACTATTTCCAATGCAGAGATCCACAGTGCAGACTGATATCAGAGCACTGGATTCAGTGTTAGTATCTCAGAGTTCTACCCCCCTGACACTTTCTCATTTGATTTTGTCGTTCTGAGTCACTGACTTCTCTCAAGACCCAACTTTCTGATTTGGAAAATAAAAAAGCTGGATCTACATGCCCTAAACTCTGTGAGTTTAGGATGGGTACATATTGTATACTTAGAACACCGAAACAAAACAAACAAAAACACTCACTGCCATCAGTTTGATCCCTGCCTCACTGCCAACACTCTGGGGACTGCTGTTGATTTTTAAAAATGTTTGTAAGGACCAATTAGAACTGCCCCTATGGGTTTTCAAGGCTATCATTCCTTGTAAGAATAGAAAGCCTCATCTTTCTATCAAGAAGCAGCTGGTGTTTTTGAACCCACTGCACCACCAGGGCTCATATATTTAGAATATTACACACATAATATTTTATATATTCTACTTTCTGATACCTTCAAATGTCATCAGAATTACAGATGATACGCATAAGATGAGTAAAACAAAAATGCAAAGGAAATGGGAAAAAAGGAAAAGATTGTTACCAGTAAGCTCATTAAAGTTTTTATGAGAAGATTGTATTGGAAATGATTCATACAGGGAAAAAATGGAGATGGCACAGGGAACCAGTTAAATAAAGAAAGATGTGTAGGAAACTGGGAAACCTCTGGAATGCAGTAAAGTTTTGAGTTTATTGTTTTTATACTGTTGTAAGAGTAAGAGACCCAGGCAAGGAGAGTCATATTTTGTTTGTGTTTTTTATAGAATATAAGAGAGAACCTTTTGTTTTTTATTTAGCCCTTCAATACCAAGTTGTTATGGATAAAAGGAGTTAAGTATATGAATGCCAGTTGAGTAACAAAAATACTTTGTTTAAATAGAAGTAAAATGATCTACCTTCCATGGCAAAAATTCTATTTCTACAATACACATGATGACTAGTCTCTGGTGATGTATAGGTTAAAAATATAATTGGATGCTGTTTATAGTTTAAAACTCTTTAATTTGGGTGAATTATTACTTTGTGGGACACATTTTCTGGACAAGTTTGTAACCTACATTTTCTATATTTTTTCTACATTTATACAACGCATATCACCCCAGATATTAAGAGGGGAATGATTACAGGAAAGAATATTCTTAAAGATTATTTTCATAGGGAAAAAGCCACTGCACATTCCTTGGGTGAGGTCCAGGTAGTATGGCAGGAGCCAGACCCAATCCAGAGATACATATGGTAGGCAACTAAAAAGGAGGGGAAAAACAAAAAAAAGACATAGGTAGTGGGGGAACAGGGCACTAACCCACCCAAGAGGAGAGTGTTGTTTTGGTTTTTTTTAAATATCTTCACAGGAGAGAGAGAGAGAGAGAGAGAGAGAGAGAGAGAGAGAGAGAGAGAGAGAGAGAGAGAGAGAGAGACAGACTAGACTTCAACCTGGCGCATCAAGACATGAAGGCAACATACTGGCATGAAGCAGGGAATCAGTAGAGAGGTCTGTGGGGCCAGTCCCAATCCCAACTATGTGAACATCTCCCCTCCCCCCCGGAAGAATTTCCTTCAGAACAACACTGAAGCTGCAGCTCAGGAAAAGGGGCACATCTGATAAGAGGACACCGGAGCACATGAAGTGGGAAGGAGCCAGTGGGGAACACATCCTGGCTCACAAAGCCCCAAGTAGCAGACAATGCACAGAGAGGACCATAGGACCAGCCCAACCATGAGACAAGACATCCCCCCTGACTCATATCATTTCGAGGGACAACACTGGAAGCACAGTGTGGGAATTGTGCCTGATCTGACTCCAAAAATCTAGGGCAAATTGCTAAGAGTGTGTAACAGAGCAACCAGGGGAGCAAAGCAATGAAGTGTCCGCAGAATACCAAAAACAGACTTTGGGGCCAGGATGTGGCACCCCATCAGACTTGACCAGAAAACACTCCTAAAGGTCAACAAACACATCTTGAACTATTTATTTATTTATATTTCTGTCATTGTTTATTTTTTTTAAATTGTTGTTGTTGTTTGTTATTTTGTTTTGCTCTGCCTTTTTGTGTGCTTATTATTGTCTCTGTGCATTATCTAGATAAAATAGGTGGGATAAACAATCTGGAAAGGAAAACAACAGGACCAACCATTCCGGGGGACACAGGGGAAAGGGGGAGTCAGGGAAAAGCAAGTGGGTGTTAACAAACCCAGCTGATCTAAAATCGATGGCGAGGAGGGCATAGTATACCTGGTAGGGCTTGGTCAAGGACAATGTAACAGAGTAATTACTGAAACCTGAATGAAGGCTGAACATGATAGTGGGACAAGAGGATAGTAAATAGAGGAAAGAACTAGGAGGCAAAGGACATTTATAGAGGTCTAAATACAGGCATTCACATATATAATGAGAGGGAAAAAGGTTTAGTATCAAGGTAGCAGACAAATATTGGGCCTCTACTCAAGTACTCCCATAATGCTAGAACACTTTGTTCTAATAATTTGGTATTCCGTGATGCTTACCTTCCCCAAACTATCACTGAAGAAAAAAATGGGTGCATAAGCAAATGTGGTAAGGGCAGCTGATGGTACCTGGCTATCAAAAGATATAGCATCAGGGTCTTAAAGGATTGAAGATAAAAAGTGGCCATCTAACTGAAAAGCAAGAAAGTCTACATGTAAGAAGCACACCAGCCTGTGTGATCATGAGCTGTCAACAAGATCAGGTATCATGCCTCAAAGACCCAGAACAAAATATCTTATCAATGTGAATAAAGGGGAGAACAGAGTGGAGGCCCAAAGGCCATCTGCAGGCAATTGGACATCCCCTTACAGAAGGGTCACAGTAAAAGATGACCCAATCAGGGTGCAGTATAGCACCATTGAAATATACAACTTTCCTCTACTTCTTTAACGCTTCCCTCCCCCGACCCAACTATCATGACCCCATTTCTTCCTTACAAATCTGGCTAGACCACAGCATGTGTATGGGTACAGATAAGACATGGAAACACAGGGAATCTAGGACCTAAAACCCCACAGGACCCATATTGAGAGTAATGATACCAAGAGTGGGAGTGGGAGGTGTGGGGAGAAAGCGAGAACCGATTACAATGATCTACATATAACCCTGTCCCAGGGGATGGACAACAGAAAAGTGGGTGAAGGGAGACATCGGTCAGTGAAAGACATGAAATAATAGTAATAATGTATAAATTATCAAGGGTTCATGAGGGAGGGAGGGTGAGGGTGGAGGAAAAAATGAGGAACTGATACCAAGGGCTCAGGTAGAAAGAAAATGTTTTGAAAATGATGTGCTTGGCACAATGGATGGATGCTGGATTGTGAGAAGAGTTGTACGAGCCTCTGATTAAAGGATTTAAAAAGAATATCCTACATATGATTAATTATATTGTGTCATGGATTCTGTTAGATCTAGAATTCAGAGAAATCTCACTTTCAACTATCCCCTTTTCTCACAGTCCGTCTGAAGAGTTGACAATCTTTAAATTGATTTACTAACTATGACCCTATCCTAAGGCATGCATACTTTTAACCTACTCTTTCACTTTGTTTTACTTTTTTTTATTGGTGCAATTATCACAATCAATTTCAGAACATTTTCTTCTTGTACTCATCAATGTCAGCTCCCCATCCCCCACCCCAATTCCCATAGGCGATTATCTATCTTGGGCTCCGTAGACAGAAAATCATAAATTATATGAACAAGAAGTAAATAAACAAACAAACAAACTCAACAAAGATGACAAGACAAAACACAGAAAAACCTCATTCCAAAAGAAAGCATACAATATTAAAAATGGAAACATCTTTTAACTGGGCCAAAGGGAGATCAAGTGATAAGATATTTCATCGTCACCTAACTAGTTAAGTCCATAATTGACAGCAAGGTTATTGGCGTCCCTGGACTGCTTTTGGAGGGGTGTTACCAGAGGCTTAATCCATTGTGGGACCCTGCAAATGAATTTTGGGCTTCTACTGCCCTACCCTACTCTTTTGAATAATGCTTACTTTAATCCACCTGGGTGTTCACAGATTTTTGTAGTAGAATATAAAATCTGCCAATTTATCAAATAGAAAACTTCTTTGTAAGTGTATGTGTGCTTGCTCATGCACAAGAAAGAAGGATATTTGGATCACTTCCTGGCATCCATTTGACTCCAGAACCTTATCCCATTTGTCCACCATTCCAACTTCAATATTGTAAAGAAGTTTATTTAAATGAAAGTGCACTATCTTCAGCACATGAGTTAAAACGGGGCTGAAGAGAGGTAGCAGCAATATAGAATGGATGCTACTGTTACGGCCCAAACATCTCCTCTAATCATCTGATTCTTCAAAGAACGTGTATTTGAAGAGCAGAATCCCCTTCAGAGGAAGCCAGTATTGTACTTTCAAGAACGAACAATTTAAACTTTCTGTGGACAAATGTTTGGAAGCTCATAGGCGTACAATTAACATGGTATAGATTTAGGTCAGGGTCGCGTTTTGAGACGGGAAATATCTTCTAAATTTCTCTTATATCACCTTTCCTGAACTTAGAATTGTTAAATGCCTAGCATTTAAAGCGACAGACATTACAGGAGTAGCTTCTGAGAAACTTTGTATCTTCATTAACATCTCTGTCTACTCTAAACAGAACAATGACCTATGGATCAAATATCGGATACTTAAATCACGTTGATGTAAAATTTAGATTCCAAATACTAAAGTCGGGTGGGGCATGAAGATTTTCAGATATAGTATACTCTCCAGACACTTAAACTCTGGGTGCGCTAATGAGATAAGTATATATGAAAGGGTACCTATTAATTAAGTAACCTATGAGGAGTACCTTCATGTTTACTATCCTGAAGTTCTGTTCAGTTGTAGAAGGCAAAATACAGTAGAAGCCTGGTATTTGACCGCATCAGTACTCGACGTAATCAGATTTCAACGAGAAATGTCGACCACATTTTGCGCCGGAGCTCCAACAAAACATTGAAATACAGCCTGACACGTGTGAATTTTGTAAACAAAAGTGGTTTGTGTTTCAGTACTCGGCTTTAGTTGGCATTGTTAGTCCGTGTTGTTTAAACCTTTTTGCAGCTGTGTTCCAAGCATTTTGCTATAATTTTCTTTGTTTTGTGGCTTTTGGTACTGTTTTTAGATAAAGTACATGTGTCCCAAGAAAGAGGTTATTTTCAAAGAAACATCATGATAAGGAACTGGTTAATTAGGTTATCGATATTGCTGATCATAATTTAGTAAACCCTTTTAGAAAACAGTTAAGGAAAAGCCAACAACAGACCACATTAGATAGTTTTTTTTGGATTTTTTTTTTTTTTGGTTTTTTTTAGAGAGAGTCAGGCAGGTCCTAGTGAAAAAATACAAAGAAGGGGAAAAAAAACTCCTGAAAAGCAGCTCCCAGTTGATTTTATGGAAGGAGACATCTGTCCTCTCCACATGCGTGTCCACAGATCCAGATCCTCATCATTCTCAAGGTATGGGAATATTGTAATTGTTTAAAAAAACCCTTTTAAATATTGTGTTTCATATTTAAAATATATTATTCAACTCTGAACTTATTTACTTTGAAATTTCTGTGCAATGTTTTGTATAAAAAGGCAAGGTTTGATAAAAACTTGGTGGTTGAGAACCGATTAATCCATTTTCATTTATTTCTTATGGGAAAAATTGATTCGGAAGTCAACTGCATCGCATCTCGATGCCCTTTCTAAAACATATTAACATCACGGTCTGGGTTTACACTGTAATATTAATCAAGGTCACAAAGGCTTCAAATAAAAATAAAAGCCTAATACGAACCTTGAGACATTTGTATAGGCCAAAAAGGATGGGTTATCTTGTTTGCAAGCAATTGTGAAAACTAGTCTTGACAGTAGTGATACTCACTTTCTGGTATCAATAATCATAAGTTCTCTTTTAGTATGAGGAGGACTGACCTGCTCGTTTCTAATGAATACATTTAGCAACGGCAAAAAGATGTCACTTCTAATATTAGGTTATAAGATGATGGCAGCTTCAACCTTAAGTGGTCCCTCTTCTGTCTCTCAAGACCTAGTGCTGAGAGAAGTTAGGGTCCTTCCTATGAGAAAGCTCATAATGCAAGGAACCGATACCTCCATCCAACAGCAAGGGAGAACCAGAGGTCTACAAAGGGCCACATGAGTAGACGTCACAGTAAATTTTCCTTTAGTCGAGTCTTTAGATGACTACTGCCTGGCCAATACCATGACTGTATACTTGTAAGACACCCTGAGCTATGTCTGGATTCCTGACCCACAGACACTATGAAATAATAAAGATTTCTGCTTTGTTAAGTTTGGGGATAATTCCTTACACTGAAACAGATGATACAGAATTGAGCTTGCAATAAAATAATCTGAGGTTTATAAATTAAATGAAAGAAAGAAAAATATCTCCATGATTGGACATGGCAGAGTTGCTAAGTACCATTGAGCAGTTCCAAGCCAGAGCTACACTACAGACACAAGAATGAAGCCCTGCAGAGCCCTTGGCTCCCCTTGCAATGGGTCCTCTGCTTGAGCCCATTGTTGCAGCCATGGTGTCAGTCCATTTCATTGAGGGCCTTCCTCTACTTTGCTGCCCCCTTTACCAAGCATGACGTCCTTCTCCAGGGACTGATCGATCCTAACAATCAATGCTCATGGAAGCAGCAGTCAAGAGATCAGGTGTGCTGCCTCAGGTAAATCTGCTACCCAAGACCTCTTAGAGCGTGGAAAAGCAGGGATGTTAGTTTGAGAACTAACTTGTGCCTAACTCAAACTACATTGCTTCATATGCATGTGAGAATTGAGCATTGAATAAGGAAGACTGAAGAAGAATTTATTCATTTGAATTGTGGGGCTGGAGAAGAATACTTAAAGTACCATAGACTGCTAAAAGGACAAGCCAATCTGTGTTGGAAGAAGTAAGGCCTGAGTGCTCCTTAAAGGCAAGAATGGCAAGACATTTCCTTACATACTTTGAACATATTTCCAGGAGAGACCAGTACATGGAAAAGGACATCATGTTTGGTAAAGTGGAGGACCAGGGAACGAGACATAGGCCCTCAATGAGGTGGATTGACACTGTGACTACAACAATGGGCTCAGGCATAGGAACCATTGTGTTTCCTTCCGTTGTGCACAGGGAGGCTGTGAGTCAGAACCAAGTCAATGGCATCAGACAACAAGCATATCATTTCATTTCCCTTTTGACCCATTTTAAATTTGTGCTACTTTTTATTATTTTCTGTTATCTTTTCAACTGAATTTTTCCTACGGTTTATTTTGTTATTGTTATGAGAGTTTGGTTTGGGCGGTTTTGTATTTTGTGCTTTTGTTGTTATGTTTTTCTTTATGAAATGAAATCCATGATCTGTAAATCTAAAGAGACAGTGTCTGGATTAATCATTTTGGGGAGTTGTGGGAGGGGAGGTTGGGGAGTTAATAACAATGAGTACAAGAAAGAAGAATAGGTTCTCAAATTGATTGTAGTGGTGATTGCACCACTTTTAAAAATAGCTGTAAACTATTGAGCTATATAATGTGTGAATGTTATGTCCATAAACCTGTTTAATTCTTTAAAGAGAAAACAAACTTGCTAAAACCATTGCTGACCTAGAATAGTTCTGCACATGTCCAAGGTTGGGCCATTTTAGAAGTGGCATCAGAAACTGTACACTGCAGAAGAAATATATTTTACTGTAATAGATTAGACACCTCCCTAGAGGAGCCAACAAAAGTGAAACAACAAGCCTCAGGTTGCTACAATATAATACCTAGATGGTTCATGATTGAAAACCAGTACAGCTGAAGCAGAGGCACAGAGAAATATGGTTCATCTCGAGAAGAAAAGATGAGGAGGGGACAAAAGCTGCATTGGGAGGGGCCAGAGGTCAGGCTGAATCCAAAGCAGCTATGATAAACTTATTCAAGTAACTATAGGAAACTATATGAAGAAAAGGATTCCACAGTAAAAACGTTTCATCACATAGAGAATATCAATAGAGCTTCAGAAAATATTTTTAAAAAGAACTACATAGTTTAAAGTTGAAATACTTTACTTACAAATAAGTTCGTTGGAGGGGCCAACAACTAACATGAATTAATGAATTCCAAGATTAATTGAAACCAGGTATGAGATGAAGACAAGAAAGGGAATAATGAATATGTCTATGAATAAATATATATTATATGAATAAATATATGTTATATATAGAGAGAGAGATCTTTAAAGAAATGTGGGGCACCATTAAGCAAACCAGTATAATAATAAAGGGAAAACCAGGAAAGACAAGATAGAAAATAACAACCAAAGCATTTGAAGGACTAATGACTGCTAACTTCTATATTTAATAAAAATACTTAATCTACATATCCATTAAGTTCAACAAGGAGATATACCCTAAGACACAACAAAAGTGTAAAAATGTTTAAAATCCAGAGACAAGGAGCAAATATTGAAAGCAGAAACAGTGATTATTATTCTGATTCTTCCTCAAAATCAATGGAAAACAGAAGGCAATGGATGGATAGGTTTGAAGTATTATTGGGGGGGGGGGGCTTTCAACAAAGAATATTGTAAACAGGAAAACCGTATTACAAAGATGATTAAAAATAAAAAGCATTTTCAGATTTTGTTTTAAAACCTGAAAAATATGATTAGTCAAACTGTCTTTTGAGAAACAGCTAAAGAAGTTCATCACGCTGAGAGCAAATAACCCCAGAGAGCAACTCAAATTCATACACCAAATTACAGAGTACAGGAAAGGTAAAAATATAGAAATTTATAAAAGTATTTCTTGTCCTTTTCTTTTTGTAATGATAAAAAGAAATGGTGCTATATATATCACATTATAAAATAATTATTTGGTAATAAAAAGGTTCATATTAGGAGGTCTCAAAATGTTCATGGACAAATTGAATGAAAGAATAAGGGCATTTTCCTGCAAACCTTTTGAATTCCCCCTAAGATGATTTTTATAAAGGAACAAAAATGTTAGCAAAGATCTGCTGGTTGTGGTGTATAATAATGTATCTGCTGTGACAAACTGTGTGAGAGATATTTAATAAGTAAAACAGAATTATCATATGGCACAGTAATTTTATACCTATTTGTTTAGCCAAAAATTGGAAGTACCTGCCCCAAAACAACTTAGGTACAAAATTTCATTCCAACCATATTTATGATAACCAGAAGGTAAAAACAAGCCAAATCCAGCTGCTGAAAAATTGATAAACAAAAAGTTATAAAGACATATGATGAATATTATTCAAACATGAAAAAGAATAAAATGCTGATACATGCTACAAAATGGATGGATTGGCGGGTGGGGGGGGGGAGATGCTAAGTGAATGGAGTCAGAAAAAATGCTACTTGTACAATTCCCTTTATAGGTAATATTCACAGTGGGCAAATCCAGAGGGACAGAAAAGAGAGTAGAGCTTGGCAAGGGCTGGCTGGCGGGGCACATGGAGAGTTATTGTCTGAAAAGCGTGGTTACATTTGGATGTGGTGCATAGGTTCTGAAAATAGGTAGAAGTAACATTACATAATGCTGTGGATGCATAAATGCCACCAAATCATAGTTATGTTTTTTTAAAAAGAATGCTAAAATAAGACTTTTAAAAAATGCAGATTTTAACAGACATAGAAAAACTGTTGGATGTCCTGTATTTGATGCTAAAGATGGTTGCTCGACTCCTATAACTGTGAATTAACTATCTAAATGTCTGAGATGTGAATTATTTGTTGGTGAAATTGTTGAAAATATACAAACTAATTGGAAAAAAAATTGATGGCATTTGTTGTCAGTAGATTTTCCTTGCAAGAAATGTTCAAAGGAATTCTTTAGAGAGAAGGAAAATAGGATCGTTCCAAAACGAAGCTATACACAGGGTCAGAGAATGAATCAATGAAGGCAAAACAAAAACATTTTGTTTTCTTATATTCAATTCATTTAGTAGACAATTTTAATATTTTAAATAATTCATTGTATAAAAAGATATGTAACAAAATACTTTAAGCATTTATACACATTAATTACATTTATCATGTGTAATACTCACTATTGTTTCAAATTTGTTCATCCAACCTTAACACAACCTTTGTACCATTTGAGAAAATCCCATTCCTCTGTCTACCCACCAGAGATAACCACTAATTAACTTTGGTCCCTACAGGTTTTCCCAGTCTAGATATTCTGGATAATTCAGAGAAGTAGGATCATTTAGCATGTCGCCTCTTCTATATGACATAGTTCGTGGAGCATGATATGTTTAGGGTTCGTGCAAGTCATAGCATGAGTCAGAACTTCATTTCTCCTTATGAATGATAATATTACATTGTATGTATACATGACATTTTATACTTGGCCTTTTACACTTTCTGGCTATCATGAATAGTGCTAGAATAAGCATTAGTGTACAAGCATCTGTTTACATTTCTGCAATTAGGATGTAAACACTAATAAAATGAAAACTGAAGGACAATCAATGTAGATTTTAGAACAGTAGATACTGCCATAGGGGGAAAATACACTTTATCGTTTGAAGAAGTCAACTCATTTAGTAAAAAAGAAGGAAAAATGACAATTAAAATTGGACCATAAACACAACAGACTATCCACCAAGAAAAATACTCACCTTTTATGTGTAACAAGCACACAAAAAAATGCTCACCATCATTAGCCATTATGAAGATACAAACAGAAACCACAGGCTATATCACTGCAAATATATTAGAATGGCTAAATTTACAAAACATAAAATATTAGATATTGGTGGGTTTGTTCATAATTTGGAACTATCATCCATTCCTTGTGGAGATGTGAAGTGGTATAACTACTCTAGAAAACAATTAGGCACTTTCTGAAAAAGATGAACATAGAACTTACATGAGTCACAATTTCAATGAAAAGCATCTACCCAGAATTGAAAGCAGGCATGCAAATAGAAGTCTTTGCAACATGCTCACTGCAGAACTTTTTTGCACTAGCCTCAAAGAGAAACCAACCAAAGTGGCCACAAACAGAAGTATGAATAAGTAAGGTGCAATACATTCAACTGCCACGCTGCCCACCAAAGAAAACCCAGCCCCCTACCATCAAGTCCATTCTGATGCATAGTGACCCTATAGGATAAAGTGGAACTAGTTTCTGAGACTATACATCTTTAAGAGAACAGACAGCCTCATCTTTCTCTAGCAGTGAGTTTGTGGTTTGCAGCTGAATGCTTCACACCTTGCAGCCCAGGGCTCCCAATGGAGTACTATTCTTGCTCATTGAGACATTGAGCCCTGATGCCTGCTGTCCTTGAAAACATCATGCTCCCCAGCCCCTATAGGATGGCTGAAGACAAAATGGGTGCATAAGCAGATGTGGTGAAGACAGAGGATGGTGCCTGGCTATTAAAAGATATAGCATTTGAGGTCTTAAAGTCTTGAAGTTAAACGAGTGACCATCCAACAGTAAGGCAAGAACCCCACATGTAAGAAGGACACCAGCTGGGGTTGTCATGAGGTGTCATTGGAACCAGGCAACGGGCATCAGAAGATTCACAACAAACCATAAACAAACAAAAATGCATTGGTGAGAATGGAGGGGGTTGGAGCAGAGACCCAAAGCCCATCTATGGACAATGCAATATCCCCCCACAGAGGGGTCGTAGGGAGGGAATGAGTCATTCAGGGGTACAGTAGAGCACTAATGTGTCATGCTATATATCTCTGATCCCTGGAGGCCTCCGCACGCTGCCCCCACTCCTCCCCCCACCCACCTCCCCCCCCCCCCCCCCCCGCTATCGCAACCTCAGTGCAGCTTCCCAATCTGGACTAGATGAGAGCATGTCCATAGGCATAGGCAAACGATAAAACCCACAACACATGGAACCCAGGAACAGGAATGGGAATAGAGACACCAAAAGGATAGGAGGAAGTGGGGGAGAGGTGGGGAGGGGGGAGGCACCGATGGCAATGAATAGCACATAACCACACAGCCCCATCCAGGGGGAAGAATGACAGAAACCAGAGGGAAAGGGAGACAGCGGTCGATGTAAGATTTGAAAAGAATTAACAATCTATCAGGGGGACACGAGGGTTGGGGGGAGGAAGAGGGAGGGGTAAAAATATGAGCCGATCCCAAGGGTTCAATAGAAAGTAAATGTCTAGAAAAGAACGATGGAATATATGTATGAATATGTTAGATACAACTGATGTGTGGTTTGTAAGAAGCGCTGTAAGAGCCCCCGATAAAATGATTTTTTAAATACCATCAGGCTAACTGGCATAAGTCAGTCACAAAAGGGAAATGTTGTATGATCTCACTTATATGAAATAAGCAATTATAGAGAAACCAAAATTTAGTAATGGTGACCACAGTTGAGTTGAGTTTGTTAAATGCCTTTAAGTCAGGTCTATCTTAGACACATCTGTCTTCACAGTAGTCATGCTTGAGCACACTGTTTGCAGCTACGATGTCAATTCATCTTCTTGAGGGTTCTCTCTTTTTTGCTGACCCTCTGCTTTACCACCCATGATGTCCTCTGCCATGAACTGGTCTCTCCTGATAACATGGCCAAAGCACTTGAGACATCATTCAAATGCATTGATTCTTCTGTTGTCTTCGTTATTCATTGTCCAACTTTCACAGGTATATGAGGGGTTTGGAAATACCATGGCTTGTGGTACTGAGGAACACCTCTGCCCTCAATGTAACATCCTTGTATCTCAACACTTTAAAGAAATCTTGTGAAATAATTTTGCCTAATGTAATACATCATCTTGACTGCTGCTTCCATGAGCATTGACTGTGGAGCCAAATAAGGTAAAAATCGTTTATGGCATCCATCATTTCTCAGTTTATCATGACATCTATTGGTCTCGTTGTGAGGATTTGGGTTTCTTCTACACTGAGTTGCAATCCATGCTAAAGTTTGCAGTCCTTGATTTGTATTAGCAAGTCCTTCCCCCAGATTAGTGGAAGAGTGTGCGAATGAGAGATTTGTTGGGGATGGCAGCACAACTTGAATCATGCAATATAATTGAAATATGTGTAAATCATCATTGCAATTATTTATTGGCATATAATTCATATATCATAGAATTTGGCCATTCAATTTCATTAAGAAGAGTTGGGCAATCATCACCACACCTAATTTCTGTACAAAGATTATTGACATGGTCTGTTTTCTTGTGTCTATTTTCATAATAAAAATTTTTTAAAAACCAACTGTAAGTATACTTGGCAAAGTTTAGGCCCAGTACTTCCTAGAAGACATCTAAGGCAGCCAGTTATTTATTTCATAAGTCCTATTTTCATGTCCTCTTGTTCACTGCTGGTGTCACGTTCTCTCCGCTACAGCCAGAGCACATTGATTTTTATGTTTTGAACTGGTGAATCCTCACAGACAAAGCAGCATGGCAGAAATTCACTTACATTTCAAGTTGATGAAGGACTTTGAGTGAAAGCCATGGAGACAGGCCTTATTTGTCTCAGAAACAGCACGCCACTGGGAGCATGGGGATATTAAGGAAGGGTCCGACACACACTGAAAAAACATTTCCCACCCCGTTTAGAGATCTCTTGATTTTGTTTGTTTCAAGCTTGAATAAGATAGGGTTATTGTAAGTCTTAGAAAAATGTTTACCACAGTCATCTCTAAGGATACAAGTATACTTTTATAAAAAGGCCTCAAATCTACTCACTGTTACTGAGTTGATTTCAACTCCTGGTGCCCCTTTAGCACCAAGTGGACCTGCTCCATAGGATTTTGAGACTGTAAATCTTTACAAAAGAAGGGGGCAACCATAGTTTTGTCCCACTGAGTAGTTGACTGGGGAGTTTGAACAGCCAACTTGGTGGTTAGCAACCCAACAGTGGGTAAGCCACTACCTCAGCAAGGTTCCATTCTAAAGGATCAGATGTTGTGAAAACCAAGAAATCTTAGGCTCTTTTTTCCTTAAAAATGTTAAACATTTTTTCGTGCCCAGTGGCCTACTCCATTTTATTCTCAGATCTAATCCTGAGGTGACACCAAAATACTGAAAGCTTGTGCAAATCTTGGTGGCATTTACCCTGAGATTAGCAAAACTAGATGATGTCAGTTATGGTGTGAGGTGTAATAGATATGTTCTATTAGAATAGAAGTGTGCAATATAACTGCAAATTATTTCTTTAAAGTCCAGATATACTGGATTGCTTGGAATGGAGGACTCCGTGAGACTATGATCCTGAGCTACTCTTCAAACTTTGAAACAAAATTAGCCCCTGAGTCCATCTGTTAGCTAAGTAATAGATTAGCTTACAAACTAAAGATTATCACTGATGAGTACATTGATCATATATTAAAAATAACTACATGAGACACAACAGTCAACAATTACTATATCTGATCAGAGCACACGGGAGCAGATGAAGGGGGAGGAGGAGAGAGTGGAGCACAGCCTGGCCCATCAGGCCATGAGGATGATGTTCCTGATTAGAGCAGCCAGTCCACAGAGAGGACAACATGGCTGGCCCCACTATGAGATATGATGCCCCTCAGTGACCAATGGCGCTACAGGGGACAGCACTGGAGACACAATGTGTGAATAACACCTGACCTGATCCCACCACACCGAGGCAAAGCACTGGGGGAATGCAGGGGCACAGCAAGGGAATGGAGAGGCAAATTCCCCAGGGAATGCTGAAGGTGGACTTTGGGGCCAGGGCATGGTGCCACAACAGACTGGACGGGAAAACACTCCTAAAGGCCAGCAAACAATCCTTGAACTAACTACAAGCTTTCTGTTCTTGATGTGTTTTGTTTTGTTCTTTGTCAGTGGTTTGTTGTTGTTTTGTTGTCTGGTTGTATACTGTTGCTTTGTTTTCCTCTGTCTTGCTTTTGTGCATGTTAGTGACTCCACAGGTCTGTCTGAATAGGACAGGCTGGATGAACTATCTGGAGGAAAAACAGTGGGACCGACAGTTCCAGGGGACTTGGGATAGGGAGAGGTGGGAGTGAGGAAAAAGGGAACAACATGGGACAAAGGAAAAACAGGGACAAGGAAAAAACATGTGATCCAAATTGGTGGTGAGGGGGGAGTGGCAGGCCTGGTAGGGAATGATCAAGGTTAAGGTTACATAAAGAAGAGATAAAGCTATAACCCAGTTAGGGACGGCACTTGATAGTGGGGCAGGAGGAAAGTCAAGGGAAATAGAGGATAGAGCTAGGAAACAAAGGGCATTTATAGAGGTCAAGACAAAGACATGTTCATGCAAATATATATATGAGGATGGGGAAATAGATCCATGTGTCTAAATTTATAGGTTTAGTATTAAGGTGGCGGAAGGACCTAGGGCCTCTACTCAAGCACTCCCTCAATGCATGAATACATTCTTCTATTAAATTGGCACTCTATGTTGCTCACCCTCCCGACACAACCGCTGAAACCAAAGCTGGTGAACAAGCAAATGTGGTGAAGAAAGCTGATGTTGCCCAGCTATCAAAAGAGATTGCGACTGGGGTCTTAAAGGCATGAAGATAAACAAGCGGCCATCTAGCTCAGAAGCAACAAAGCCCACATGAAAGAAGACACCATCCTGTGTGATCACGTGGTTCTGAAGGGATCAGTTATCAGGCATCAAAGAACAAAAAATTCATATCATTGGCTGCACCTCTCCATGATATGATAGCTGAGGACAAACGAGTGCATAAGCAAATGTGGCAAATAAAGCTGATGGTGCCCGGCTATCGAAAGAGATAGTGTCTTGGGTCTTAAAGGCTTGAAGGTGAACAAGCGACCATCTAGCTCAGAAGCAACAAAGCCCACATGGAAGAAGTACACGAGCCTGTGCGATCACGAGGTGCCAAAGGGATCAGGTATAAGGCATCATCCAAAAAGAAAAAAAAAACATCATAGTGAATGAAGGGGGGAGTCCAGAGTGGAGACCCAAAGCCCATTTGTCGGCCACTGGAGATCCCCTCACAGAGGGGTCTAGGGGAGGAGATGAGTCAGTCAGGGTGCGATGTAGCACCGATGAAGAATACAGCTTTCCCCCAGATCCTGGATGCTTCCTCCCCCCCAACTACCATGATCTGAATTCTACCTTGCAAGACTGGATAGAGCAGAGGTTGTACACTGGTGCATACAGGAGTTGGAGGCACAGGGAATCCAGGGTGGATGATACCTTCAGGACCAGGGGCATGAGGGGCGATACTGGGAGGGTAGAGGGCGAGTGGGTTGGAAAGGGGGAACCGATTACAAGGATCTACATGTGACCTCCTCCCTGGGAGATGGACAACAGAGAAGGGGGTGAAGGGAGACTCCGGATAGGGCAAGATATGACAAAATAATAAGTTATAAATTATCAAGGGCTCATGAGGGAGGGGGGAGCGGGGAGGGAGGGGAAAAAAGAAGACCTGATGCAAAGGGAAGTGGAGAGCAAAAGCTTTGAAAATGATTAGGGGAAACTATGTACAGATGTTCATTATACAATTGATTTATCTTTATGTATGAATTGTGATAAGAGTTGTATGAGCCCCTAATAAAATGTTTTTTAAAAAGATGAGCAGGTAAAAGGACATGGGAACTGAATGAATAGATGCACCACAACCAAAATGGAAATAATGAAGATGTTCATACATTGTGAAAAATGTCACAGGGTCCCAGAACAATATGTGTCAAAATCATTGCATGTGAAATTAAACTTAAATGTAACTTTCCCTGAAAGTAAAATAAAATACACCTTTTAATATCTAAAACTAAGGGAAAGATTGTTTTAAAAAAAACACAGTGTTGCCTTTTTTATTTTATCTTTTTTTCTTGAAATTAAGTTTTGGGAATCCTTAACAGCAGATACTTTGTCTTTTCTGCAGGCTAAAATAGTCTGTGGACATTAAGAATGCTTCTTGGACTATGTATGTGAAATATCCATCGCTTCATTATTTCACTAACCACTTCATGACTGAAAACACAAAAGAGATGTGAAAATACCAATATTTGTTTTACTAGACCTAAACTTACCATTTCATCTAAGCAGCATCAATTTCTTTATTTTCCCCAACCATCTTATTGGGGGCTCGTACAATTCTTATGAGAATCCATACATACATTGTGTCAAGCACATTTGTACATTTGTTGCCATCATTCTCAAAATACTTGCCTTCTATTTGAGCCCTTAATATCAGCTCTTCATTTTCCCCCTCCCTCCCCACTTCCCCCTACCTCATGAGCCCTTCATAATTCATAAATTATTATTTTGTCATATCTTACACTGTCCGATATCTCCCCTAGCCCCCTTCTCTGTTGTCCATCCCCCAGGGAGGAGATTATACGTAGATTCTTTTTTGGGGGGTTAGGATGTTTTCTTTTTAGTAAAATCATTTTATTAGGGGCTCATACAACTCTTATCACAATCCATACATACATTAATTGCAAAAAGCACATTTGTACATTCATTGCCCTCATCATTCTCAAAACATCTGTTCTCTACTTAAGCTCCTGGCATCCGCTTCTCATCTTTTCCCCTCCCTTCCTGCTCCCCCCTCGCTCCTGAACACTTGATAACTTATAAATTATTATTTTGTCATATCTTTCCCTGTCTGACATCTCCCTTCACCCACTTTTCTGTTGTCCATCCCTCAGGGAGGAAGTTATATGTAGATTCTTGTAATTGGTTCCCCCTTTCCAACCCACATTCCCTCTACCCTCCCAGTATCACCATTCACACCACTGGTCCTGAAGGGATCATCCTCCCTGGATTTCCTGTTTCAGGTTCCTATATGTACCAGTGTACATCCTCTAGTCTAGGTAGGCTTGCAAGGTAGAATTGGGATCATGATAGTGGGAGAGAGAGGATTTAGGAAATAGAGGAAAGTTGTATTTTTCATAGAGCAAGAGTAATTTATGAATGTGATGAACACAAACTACTATGGAAAGTTATGGTTTTGAGATCATTCTAGCCAAAACCTTCCTTTAAGAGAAGTCAAGAGATCTTCCAAAAGTTATAAAGAGAAAAATGGAGTTTTGGGCCTATAACTCTAGGACTCATTTAATATATTTTATCCATTATGAAATATTCAGGCATTAACAAATTTAGAATTCATTAAATTTTCAGGATACATATTATCCCATTAACAACTCTCAATCTGACTTCCCCCAGACTACTAATTAAGTGGAAACACTTGCCAGTGTTCTCATTATTCTTGCATTGATGGAACAAATGTTCATTAAACCACAATCTATGAGACAGGCACTACCTGAACAGTAAGCGGAATGTTTTCGTCATCCCCCCCCCCACTAGCTTTTTAAATAGATTAAGACAAATAATATTCTGGGAACAAACCCTATGTTGAGGAGGGTGCCTTCTCCGGTATTAGAGTTGTTTTTGAGTACCATTGAGGCCATTTTAACTCATAGCAACAAAATGAAACACCCCTGGGTCCTGGGCTATCCTGACACGTGTCCTTATGTTTGAACCCATGCTTGTAGCCACTGTGTCAATATCCATTTTGTCAAGGGCCATCCTCCATTCTCAGTGAATATTTTCCACATAGTATCTTTCACTGAAGTGTGTGGTATATAGAGGTTTGGGGTTGTTGTTTTTCTTTTGGAAGCTCCACATTATATGGCAATGCCATTCACCAATGAAACTGTGTCATCAAAGCAATGCAAGGAAAAGAAAGAGGAGAGAATTTAAAAAGACTTTCAAGAAGTAATGAATAAAATTTTCTTAAGTCTGGCAAAAAGACGATATACCTACAAATTTGGAAAATTAAGTAAGCCCAATACAGGATAATCCTATAGAAACAAAATTACTAAAACACACTATAGAACTTAAGAAAACAATAAAATTAAAAATCAGCGAGGGATAAGCACCTTTCTATAAGCAATTTTTTAAGCAGGAAGCTGACTTCTCATCAAATTCATGAAGGCTAGAAAGAAGTGTCAAAACATTTTTCAAATGCTGCTGATGTTAGTTGTTGTTAGATGCCATTGAGTTATTTCGACCTCCAGCCACCGGATGTGCAGCAGAAGGAAACTTTGCCCAGTCCTGAGCAACTCTCACAAGTTTTGTTATGCTTGAGCTCCTTGTTGTAGCCCCCGGGGCAATTTATCTCATGGGTGGGGCTTCCTCATTTTCGATACCCCTCTGTTTTACCAAGCATAATGTCTTTCTCCAGAAAATGGTCCCTCCTCTCCAAAGTACTGAGACCAAACCTCAAACCTTCCTCACTACAAAGGAGCATTCTGGCTGTACTTTTTCCAAGATTAATTTGTTTGTTCTGGCAGTGAATGGTACTTTAATACTCTTCACCAACACCATAACTCAAATGTGTATATTCTTCTGTGGTCCTCTTTATTCAATATCTGCTTTCACATACATATGAGGCTATTGAAAATAATATGGCGGACGTTGAGTGCACTTTCGTCCTCAAAATGATGTCCTTGCCCTTGAACACTTTGAATAGGTTTTGTGCAGATGTTTCCAATGTGATCCACTATTTAATTTCTTGACTGCTCTTTCCATATGTGCTCAGGGTGGATCCATGTAAAATGACACCCTTAACAACTTCAATATTTTCTCCATTTATCATGATGATGTTTATTGATCCAGTTTTGAGAATTTTCACATTTATACCTCAAAAGGCAGTTTTTGCATACTCAAGGGTCTCCAATCATGCTCCCTTTCAGTGTTCGATGAGTTGGAAGCAGGAGAGAAGACTGAAGGGACAAGATCAGGACAGAAGGATAGCTAGGGTAAGATTTCTCACTGAAATGTTCCTTGGACAGCACTCAGCATGACCAAGCATAATGTCATGATAGGTAAAACAGTTTTTCTCTCTTGCAACTCCCCTGAAATATCCTCACCTCAACAATTTCCTGAAAACATTTTCTAAATAAGACCCTGTGATTATCCTCTGTCTTTTGAGAAAATGTATTGTGTTGGTCTGGGTACATTGGAAAAACAAATCCACAGAAACTCATATGTATAAGAGAGAGTTTATATATAGGGTAAGTACACATCAAGAAAACATCCCATCCCAGTGCAGCCCAAGCCCACAATTCCCACAATCCATATATCTGACACGAATCCACAAAGTCCTCCTCAATCTCACAAAAGACATGCAATGACAGCTACTGCAAGAGGAAAGCCAAGTCAGTGAATGTGTAAGCATCTCAGTGCTGGCAGAGGTCAGAGCTGCCTTGGGTTAGGTCCATGTGGCTTCTCCCTGGGGATGTCTTGCAGGCAGTGAGCCTTGTCAGCTGACACAGGGAACTGGCTAAGGCAGCTACACCCTGGTCCGACCATCAGAAAGCAAGAGACTCAACCATCAGAAAGCAAGAGACCCGAGAATTAGAAAGGCGAGGCTCACTGAGCCATTTATCTCTCCACCCTTCAATTAATCCCACATGTGTTTATCAGCCAGGTTGGCAAAATAAAATTCAACTATCTCATCTATCAAGATAGCACCTTTGGAATTTCCCCAGTCACCAAGATCTTCTGAGGTGTCCTCCCTAAGTTGAACTTAATGATGCTTCATTGTCTTAATTAACATTATCCACTTTACTTCACTATTTTTTTATATCCATTGCAATGGCCACACAGAACTCACAAAATTCATGATTAAAGGATTTATTAAGGAAGTTAGCCAGTTGTAATGCCAGTGAGAAATGCTCAGAGTTCAGTTATCAGGACATGTTCCTAAGTCCTTTCAAATCTACTAATAAAAGCCCACCTGGCATACCACTTTGCTATGAGCCTCAATCTGAAGGCATTAAGCTCTGTGGGTCAGCAAGCCCAGATCTTGCATTAAATGTGCAGTGGTACCCCACTCCAGAAAGCCTCAGCCCAAAGGCACTCAGCTCAACTTTTCATGAGTCAGCAAATGCAACTTCCCAATTAAGGGCTCAGAGGCATTCCACACCACCAGCCAACCTCCCGCACAAAAGCATTCAACTTTACTTACTCCAGGGGGTGAGAAGTCCTTCACTCTCTGCCATGCTTTAGCACTTGGTTCTACTGTTTCTGCTTTGTTGTTACAGCTGTCCCCGAGTTCTAGAAGTTCACTGAGCAGGAATCTTGGGTTCAGAGGATGTGCTCCCCTCCTGGCTCCTGCTGGAAATGAGTTACCTCCTACTGCTTCTCAGAGGGCTCATTTTATACACAGCAGGAGAGAACAGCAGGTGAAAATCATGCTTGCAATTATTCACAGGTGAATTATCTCACCATCTTCCCTTACCTTCTTACCAGACCTATACATGGTAAGTTCATTTGGTTGGAGTTAGAAACTCTGGGTACAAGATCAATATTAAATAAGTCACTGCCCCTATAAATGCCAATGTTTAGAGTAGACCTTCCCACCCCACCCCCCATGGCACCCTAATGAAACTAAGACACATGTATTACTTAAGATAATTTGTCTACAGACATCCACTGATCACAGAGACATGTTTAAACATGTTTTGCATGGAATAAACCTATGTGTGTAAGAGCTGGAGCCAAGGAGCAATGCATTTGGACATACCTTGGTAAAGTTTGTGTATTTTGAAAAGCCACAGAACAGAAATATAAATATGAAGTGAGGAAACTTAGACTTGATTTTATATAAATGTCATCTATTAAGCTATCCCAGGGCATGAAGAGGGATTGCTGGATTATTTTAATGAATGTCTAGAGCATTTTCAAACCCATTGTAGAAATTTGAAGGAGTTTTGCAACTCAGATGTAACAATATTTGAACATGGCTTTAAGTTACTTTTTAAAAACATTTAAACACATCTAAACCATGGCAAAAGAAATTGTTTTTCTAACAATATTTAGGAGTCTAATTCATCTAAGTTACTGAATTTGTTTATACATTAAAGATCTTAGCAGATAATCTACAAAAGCATCTTGTTATTGCAACATGCAAAAGAGGATTATCACTTCCCCAGAGATGCTTAAAATATTTTTAGCTCCATTAAGTGGAGTTTATATCTTTGGAATCCCCACTGCTCTCAATTGAAAACTCCAGTTTATTAGAATGGTTTTAAATAAGCTAAACCCCAAACATGGTTAACCTTGATAAATTCATTTCCTGAGAACAAACAACTAATTCTCTTCTCTTTTCTCCTAAAATCTCCATTTATTTGATTTGAGCTGTACTGGTTGGAAATAATACGCATTTCATTGAGCTGCTTGCTCATTGATTTCAATGTCTTAAATGCTTAGCTCCTGACAATCTCTCACATTTTCCTGCCCAAGTGAAAATGAGCACTTGGACATGCTCTGAACAAATTGAGCCTATATTAAAGTAAATTAGAAGTTGATGCCATTTTGGAATAATTTACCTAGGGTAATTCCAAGACTTTTTTATCTGTATGCTTCCAAATTCATGCCACTAAATGAATTTGCTGCATGAAATATAATAGTAACTCATGTATAATGATTCAAACTTGGTGCACCATTGACCAACAAGTATGCCATTCAGGCTGCCGCCAGAACAGGTGGAAATAGAAAAATCAATTGGGCGAAAGCAAGAGAGATCTGAGCAGAGAGAAGAAACAAAATCAGTTCACAAATAGTTCCACTCCCAATTGGTGACTAAGCAAGGAGGTAATAATGCTTGGGAAAATAAAATAAAAATTATAAAGACAAGAGTAGTGTCACATATTAAGTGGATGCCTGCCCCTCCCCCCAGAATAATTTGTTTCAAAGGATGACATTGATTCTGCAGCTCCCAGAGAGGGACATATCTGATCAGAGCACACGGGAGCAGATGAAGGGGGAGGAGGAAAGAGTGTAGCATATCCTGGCTCACCAGGCTGTGAAGATGATGTTCCTTATTAGAGCAGCCAGTCCACAGAGAGGACAACATGACTGGCCTCACTATGAGACATGATGCCCAACTGACTCATGGGGCTACAGGGGACAGCACCGGGGACACAGTGTGGGAATTGCGCCTGACCTGATCCCACCACACCAAGGCAAAGCACTGGGGGAGTACAGCGGAACAGCAAGGGAATGGAGCGGCAAGGTCCCCAGGGAATGCTGAAAGTGGACTTTGGGGCCAGAGCGTGGTGCCCCAACAGATTGGACTGGGAAACACTCCTAAAGGCCAACAAATGATCCTTGAACTAACTACAAGTTTTTCTTTCTTGATGTGTTTTGTTTTGTTCTTTGTCAGTGGTTTGTTGTTGTTTTGTTGTA
The DNA here is from genome assembly GCF_050624435.1 of Tenrec ecaudatus. Classification (NCBI taxonomy): domain Eukaryota; kingdom Metazoa; phylum Chordata; class Mammalia; order Afrosoricida; family Tenrecidae; genus Tenrec; species Tenrec ecaudatus. Next base: position 114,788,258 of record NC_134548.1, on the reverse strand, counting down.
TACTGTTGCTTTGTTTTCCTCTGTCTTATTTCGGTGCATGTTATTATCTCCACAGGTCTGTCTAAATGAGATAGGCTGGATGAACTATCTGGAGGTAAAACAACGGGACTGACAGTTCCGAGGGGACTTGGGATAGGAGGAGGTGGGGGTAAGGAAGTGGTGTTAACAAACTCAGGGACAAGGGAATAACATGGGATCCAAATTGGTGGTGAGGGGGGAGTGGCAGGCCTGGTAGGGAATGATCAAGGGTAAGGTAACATAAAGAAGAGGTATAGCTGTAATCCAAGTCTGGACAGACTATGGTAGTGGGGCAGGAGGAAAGTCAAGGAAATAGAGGAAAGAGTCAGGAGACAAATGGCATTTATAGAGGTCTAGACAAAGATATGTACATGCAAATATATATATGAGGATGGGGAAATAGATCCATGTGTCTATATTTATAGGTTTAGTATTAAGGTGGCAGAAGGACCTTGGGCCTTTACTCAAGCACTCCCTCAATGCATGAATACTTTCCTCTATTACATTGGCATTCTGTGATGCTCACCCTCCCTACACAACCGCTGAAACCAAAGCTGGTGAACAAGCAAATGTGGTGAAGAAAGCTGATGTTGCCCGGCTATCAAAAGAGATTGCGTCTGGGGTCTTAAAGGCATGAAGATAAACAAGCTTCCATCTAGCTCAGAAGCAACAAAGCCCACATGAAAGAAGACACCATCCTGTGTGATCACGTGGTTCTGAAGGGATCAGTTATCAGGCATCAAAGAACAAAAAATCCTATCATTGGGTGCACATCTCCATGATATGATCGCTGAGGACAAACGGGTGCATAAGCAAATGTGGCGAAGAAAGCTGCTGGTGCCCAGCTATCAAAAGAGATAGTGTCTGGGGTCTTAAAGGCTTGAAGGTGAACAAGCAGCCATCTAGCTCAGAAGCAACAAAGCCCACATGGAAGAAGCAAACCAGCCTGTGTGATCATGAGCTGTCGAAGGGATCAGGTATAAGGCATCATAAAAAAAAAATCTTACCATAGTGAATGAAGGGGCAAGTGCAGAGTGCAGCCCCAAAGCCCAATTGTCAGCCACTGGAGATCCCCTCACAAAGGGGTATAGAAGAGGAGATGAGTCAGTCAGGGTGCGATGTAGCACCAATAAAGAATACAGCTTTCCTCCAGTTCCTAAATGCTTCCTACCCCCCGCCACCTCCAACTACCATGATCCAAATTCTACCTTGCAAGTCTGGATAGAGCAGAGATTGTACACTGGTGCAGATAGGAGCAGGAGGCACAGGGAATCCAGAGGGAATGATACCTTCAGGACCAGGGCTATGAGGGGCGATACTGGGAGGGTAGAGGGTGAGTGGGTTGGAAAGAGGGAACCGATTACAAGGATCTACATGTGACCTCCTCCCTGGGGGACGGACAACAGAAACAGGGGTGAAGGGAGATGCCAGATAGGGCAAGATATGACAAAATAATAATTTATAAATTATCAAGGGCTCATGAGGGAGGGGAGGTGCAGGGAGGGAGGGGGAAAAGAGGACTTGATGCAAAGAGCTTAAGTGGGGAGCAAATGCTTTGAAAATGACTAGGGCAAAAAAATGTACGCATGTGCTTTATACAATTGATGTATGTATGGATTGTGGTAAGAGTTGTATGAGTCCCTAAAAAGGTTAAATAAATAAATCAATCAGCAAACATACACACAAAATAAATAGATAGATAGATAGATAGATAGATAGATAGATAGATAGATAGATAAAGACAAACCTGAGAAACTTGGCACAGGGAATACGTAGGCTATCAGAAATAGGAAAGGAGGCAAATACAGAGGAGTCACAAATTGACAAGTGGGATATACTGAAGGTAAGTCACCTGCGTACATCGAAAGAATTCACCAAGAGAGTAATAAGAGAGTCCACAGACTGGGAAATCATCTTTAGCAATGACACATCAGACAAAAAAACTTATTACTAAAATCTACAATACTTTGCAAGCTTACAATAAGAAAAAAAAACTAAGTGCCCACTGAGGCGGTGGGCAATGGGCCTGCACAGAAGTTTCATGAGGGCAGAAGTCCGAATGGCAAATAAATATAAGAGAAAGCATCCCTGATCATTAGCCATAAGAGAAATCCAAATTAAAACAACAATGAGGTACCACCTAACACCCTCAAACATAGCTCAATTCAAAAAATCAGAAAGCAACAAGTGTTGGAGGGGCTGGGGTGAGACATGAACAATCATCCACTGCTGGTGGACCTGTCTGCATATACAGCCACTATGGAAATCCATCTGGCGATACATAAAACAGATGGAGATTGAGCTACCATATGACCCATCAATCCCCCTACTGGGCATTTACCCAGAAGAGGCAAGAAACAAACCATGGTCAGACATCTGTGCTCCAATGTTCATTGCGGCACAGTTCACAATCTCAAGGAGTTATAAACAACCCAAATTTTCATCAGCAGACGAATGGATTAAAAATTGTGATACATACATACAATGGAGTACTACATGTCCCTAAAATGCAGTGATGAACCCATGAAACACATTGCCACATGGGAAGAACTGGAGGAAACCATGCTAAGTGAAGTAAGGCAAGCACAAAGGACATGTACAACATGAGTCCACTGATGTAGGCTTAAAAAAAAAAACACCGGGCATAGGGGAAAAACTACTATATATATACATCCCTGTGGGGAAGTCCAGCAACTATGCCAGGGGCCAAACCCAATCCAGGGATACATATGGAGCCAACTAAATAAGAGGGGGGAAAGAAAGTGAAAAAAGAAAAGATAAAAAGGCATGGGTAGGGAGGGAGCAGGGCACTAATCCACTCAAGGGGAGGCTATTGTTTCTCTCTCCCCAGGAGAGGGAGAGAGAGAACATGCTTCAACACAATATGCCAAGAGGTGAATACAGCATACCTGCATTACCAGGGAACCAATAGAGAGATCTGTGGGGGCCAGCCCCAATCCCGAATATGTGGACACGCCCACCCCCACCCCGCCCAAGAATGCACTTCAGAGTACAGCATTGGGGCTACAGCTTGGGGAGAGGGGCTTGTTGGATTAGAGCACAAGGGAGAAACCCAAAGGGATGAAGAGGGAGGGGAGGACATCCTGGCCCACCAAGCTCCAAAGGATGATGGTCCTGTTCAGAGTAGACAACGCTCGGGGAGGAAGATAGGGCCAGCCTCACCATGGAGTAGGGCCAGCCTCACCATGGAGTAAGGCGTCCCTCACTAAACCATAGTTCTGTGGGGACAGCACTGGACACACAGAGCGGGAACGGTGCATGGTCTGGCCCCATCACACTGTGGCGAGGCACTGAGGGCATGCAGCAGAGCAGCAGGGGGAGCAGAGTGATGAAACCCCCAGGGGACACCAAAAGTAGGCTTGGGAGACAGAGTGTGGTACCCCATCAGACTCGACAGGAAAACACTCATAAAGGCCAACAAACAGACCTTTAAATAGTTATAGGTTTTCCAATTTTGTCAGTGACTTTCTTTTTGGTATTGTTATTTTGTTCTTGCTTTCTGCTGTTGTTATTGTTTTGTTGGTTTTTGACTTCCTTTGTTGTTTTATTTGACTTTGTCTTTTTTTTTGCACTTTTTAATGTATCTGCATGTGTATCTAGATAAGATAGGCAGGATAAATAATTCATAGATGAAAAGAATGGGACAAATGGTTCCGGAGGGCATACAGGAGAAGGGGAGGTGAGAGAAAGGAAGGGGGGATGGGGTACCAACCTAGGGACAAGGGAACAACAAGTGAACTAAAATCAATGGAAGGAAGGTCATGGAATGCCCAGTGGGTCTCAATCAAGGGCAATGTAGCATTGAGGAATTATTAAACCCAAATTAAGGATGAACATGATGGTGGGACAAGAGGGAATTAAAAAGGAAATAGAGGTAAGAACCAGGAGGCAAAGGACATTTATAGAAACCCAATTACAGGGATGTACATATGCAAATATACATATGAGGGGGGAATAGAGCTATCTAGTCATATCTATATGTTAAGTAATAAGATTGCAGATGGACTTTGGGCCTTGACTCTAGTACTCCCTAAACACAAGAACACCTTATTCTAACAATCCAACATTCTGTGACATTCACCTTCCTGACATTATCACTGAAGAAAAAATGGGTGCATAAGTAAATGTGGTGAAGAAAGCTGATGGTGCCTGGCTATCCTAAGATATAGTGCTTGAAGATAAACAAACAGCTCTCTAGCTCAGAAGCAACAAAGCCCACATGGAAGCACACCAGCCTGTGTGATCATGAGGTGTTGATGGGATCAGGTATCAGGCATCTAAGACCCAGAATAAAACCATACCCAAGGTGAATTCAGGGGCAGGGCATGGAGTGGAAACCCAATGCCCACCTGCAGACAATTGAACATTCCCTCAGAGAGGGGGTACAGAGGAGAGATGAGCCAGTCAGTGTGCAGTACAGCACCGATGAAACACAAATTTCCTCTAGCTCTTTGGTGCTTCCTTCACCCCAGTATCATGACTTTAATTCTACCTCACATATAGGATTAGACCAGAGCATGCACACTGCTACAAATAAGGGCCCACAACACAGAGAATCCAGGAAAGATAAACTCCTCAGGGCCAACAAGGAGAGTAAAGATACCAGGAGGATTAGAGGAGGGTGGGGGGAGAAAGGAGGATCAATCCCAAAGATCAAACTAGAACCCCCTCCAAGGGGAACAAATAACATAAAAGTGAGTGAGGGGTTATGGGGGATGATGTAAGATGTGGACAAAATAATCTATAATTTACCAAGGTTTGTGAGGGAGGGAGGGCAGAGGATGGATGGGCAAGAACTGGGGAGCTGATATCAGGATCTGAAGTGGGAAGAGAATGCTTTTAAAATGATGAGGACAGCATATGTGCAAATGTGATGGACACAATGGAGGAATGTATGGATTGTGATAAAAGAGGTTAAGAGCCCCCAATAAAAGTATTTTTAAGGAGTAAGTAAAAATAAACAATATTGCTATAAAATCATAAATTTTCTTAAAGAAAAAGATCTAAGTGTGAAGCTGTTGGGGTTTTTTCCCCACTGTATCCTCCATGTAGGTTTAAACACTAATGAGAGCAATGTAATCCTCCCTCTAGTCTTTCCTCAAATAATTCTATGCTCTTTAATTTTCACCACAGCAAAAAGGCAATTTTGCCATCCTTGAGAGACTCAACTCATGATACTTTTAAATATTCCTTGAGTTCAGGGAACAAAAAAGAAGTCCTAAGGGACAAGATCAGGGCTGAAGGGTAGATTAGGTAAGAGTTCTCAATGAAAGTCACATAGGAGAGTTCTTGCTATTCTCAAAGAATGAGCACGTGCATTGTGATGATGAAAAAAAACTCCTTAGCACAGCCCTCCTGGCATTTTTGTCACCAGTGTAGTTTTCAACTTTCTTAAAACTTCTTTATTACAAAGCCACCATAATCATCCTTTGAGAAAATCTATCAAAATTACCACTTTGGAATTCTAAAAAGAAGGCACCATAACCTACTAAGCTGACCTCTCCCTTGCATTTAATTGGCCAGCAGATCCCCCTTAGAAGCCAATGTTTAGATTAGTTTGTTGTTGCTTTTCCTGAGATATCCTAAGGAGACTAAGAGAAGTGTATTATTGGAACAACTTGTCTGCCGTCATCCACTGTTGGCAGAGACATGTGTCAAAACACTTTACCTATATAACCTGGAAGTATGATAGCAAAGATTTTTACTTACTCTTGAATAAACATGTTAATATTTGTTTTCTATATAACATAGTGGGCCCCAAACTTTTGAAATCCTAGTTATTACCAAATGGAAGTATATGAACTGACTAAATATTTTCTACTTATGATTTTTTTTCTTTCTAACTGACATATTCCAAAACCCAATGTGAGTGGAATTCGGACTTGTAATTGATTTGTAGGACAAAGTTGAACTGCTACATTGAATTTTAAAGACTATAAGTCAGCTGCTTCTTTCTCCCATTAAGCAACTGGTGGCTTCATACCACAAATATTTCTGTTAACAGCAATTAAGGCTGCTTAACCACTGTGTTCCCAAGGCTCCTTAATAACATATAGTATTTTAATGAGATAATTGGGGAAATGGAAGCCCATTAAAGTCAATTTATATGCCCAAGTCATGTGATGGGTAAGTTAAACCAAATCAAACCTACTGCTGTCTTGTCATTTCTAGACAACCCAACTGTTGTCTAGTCACTAGCAAACCTCTAGGACAGAGCAGAACTGCTCTCGGGGTTTTCAGAGCCAGTAAATCTTTATGGGAGAAGATTGCCTTATCTTTATACTTTGGAGTTCTACTCTGTCCAATGGGGTTAGCAGCCCAGTGCTTAACCTACCATGGCGTAGGATTCCACCTCATAGTGACAATATGTACAGCGGAAGGAAACACTGCCTGATCCTGTGCCAGTCTCACAATCGTTGCTAATTAAGCCACCATGTCTTTTCACCTTACTGAAGATCTTCATCTTTTTTGCCAATCCTCTCCTTCAGCAATAATGGAGGAGGGTGTCTGCTGTTCCATTCACATTGTCCATCCACTGCTTTCAACAGATTTACAGATCTGGTCTATTCATGTAAGAAGCTGCCACTAGTGACAGCTGTCTACTGCTTGGCTAAGGAAGAATACTGTAACATTCTTGATTATTTCCTTCAAAAGATGTATATAGTGTTCACTGCAAAAAAAATCACATCACATTGATTCAATTGAATAGGCCTGAAATATGATTACTCAGAAAGCATCAAAATTACCCCATAGAAATTCAAAGTTTATACAAATCAAGCTCCATTTTGTCTTTATTAACATTTTTGGAGATAAAATACTGATTTTTTTTTAGATCTATTGGAAAATCAAAAATGTGTTCCAAGGAAAGCCTGTGGACCACCTATGTTGAGATTTGAAAGGTTAACAGGCCTGCCCTTCACTTCATGTTAAGTAATAAAAAGCGAAGCATGTCCATGAAAAGTGTCACTGAATGGAATGGAAGCAGCACGCTTGACTAGCTGTGATAAAGCCAAAATTATTCAAACGGAATTCATTTAACACAGTTCTTGGCTAAAGAAGAAAAGGGTAATGCCAATTAAAAAATTGTAATTTTACGAATTGGCAGAGAGCACTTCATGTGCTGCTATGCAAATAGTAGAGAGAATTCAGCATTCCCATAGTGTTCGTTAATGACAGATTTTTAAATTGGGTGTTGTGTCAGATTGATAATTGTAGCTTATGACTAATAGTTAACATTAAAATAACTTTCTCCTGGAACTGCTTACTGGGCCATATGTTACTATTAAGGGATGATGTTAATATCCAGATATAGGTAAGCTCATCTTAGAGGACTTTGGCATCCTACATGTTACATTTTCAAAGTATGTTATTCTAATGTCTTATGATGTCTATGGAATTTCTTACTTTCAGTGACTCATTTTAATACGTGGATGAATGAATGAGTGCTAGATTAGATCACAGTTTCCCTCTAATGAACATATTGTCACCCACTGCCATCAGTCGATTGTGACTCACAGCGCTGGGTTGCTAACATCAAGGTCAACACAGTTTGAAACCATTGGCCTCTCCAAGAGAGAAAGAGGAGGCTTTCTGTTCCCATGGAAAGAGTTACAGGCTTGGAAACCCACATGGCCAGTTGCACACTCTCCTCTAGAATTGCTCTGTTTTTATCATTGACTGTATGGCAATGAGTTTAGCTTTTTTGGTTGTTCTTCAGAATATATACAGCAAAACATACACCAATTCAGCCATTTCAATGACATTGACTCCATTCTTCAAATTGACCTCCTTTTTTGAGTTGTTCCTTCCCCGTTAAAATAAATTCACTGGCCCTTAAGGTTCCTACCTAGTATTTCAAATTATTTTTGCTAATTTAATCCCATATAAATAACTATTTAAGAAGCATGATGCACAAGGCAGACATTCTTACTAGTTAATGCAAACTATTTTTTGTTTTTAAGAATACTTCAGGGGATAGATTAAGTTCAAGATTTAAAGATTATTTCAGGGCAATAATTTCTGTTCATTCTTTGAACCATGGGTTCTGAAAGTCTGGAGTCCATGAGAATTTGAAATTCTCTTCTGCACGTTCCCCCTTTTAATTAGGTTTTTTTATATAGATTATTTGATTCAAGTATTCAGTAATGATATCCTGGCACTATTCAGTTCTCTAGTCTCATATCAAAAGAGGCAGGTGTTCATGGGTGTAATTAGCCACAAGTACCCTATTATCCTTTTATTCCTGGTGACCTTATCTCTTTGTTGCTTGTATTAGTCTGGGTACTTTAGAGAAACAAATCCATAGAAACTCATGTTTAAGAGAGAGTTTTATGTAAAGGTTAAGTGAGCATCAAGAAAATATCCCAACCCAGTGCTGCCCAAGACAAGTCCAACATTAACCCATTAACCCATATATTCAACAACAGTCCACAAAGTCCTCCTCAATCTCACAAAAGAGACACAATGATGCTGACTGCAGGAGGAAAGCCAAGTCAGCGAATGTGTAAGCATCTCAGTGCTGTGAGGGGGCTCCACACGGATGCTCCAGCACCCAGGGCTGCATCAGGGCAGGTCCATGTGGCTTCTCCTCAGGGACGTCCTGCAGGAAGTGAGCCCCACCTGCTAAAGCAGGGAACTGGCCAAGGCAGCTTCACCCTGGTGTGACCATCAGAAAGCAAGAGACCCGAGAACTGGAAAGGTGAGGCTCATGGAGCCATTTATCCTTCCACCCTTCAATTAATTCCACATGTGTTTATCGGCCAGGTTAGCACAATAAACTAACTCATTGCTCCAGGTATACTATATGGTAGTATGTATCAAGATTTAATTTCTCCTACTAGTGGTAGTCTATTTTATTCATGGATCACATTTTGTTTATCGGTTATTTGTTGATAGACATTTGGATTATTTCCATCTTCGGGATATTGTGAATAGTGCTGCAATGAAAAATGACGTACAAGACTGAGTCTCTACTTTCAATTCTTTTAGCTATAAGCCTAGGAGTGGGATTGTGGGATCATATGGTAGCAGTCATTTTTGTTATTTGAGGAAATGACATATTGCTTTCCAAAATGGTTGCATCATTTTACACTCCTACCAGTAAAGGTTCTAATGTCTACACTTCTATAGCAACAGGTGTATTTTGCTTGTTTCTGGTGTTTACTTGTTTTAATCTTTGTTGTGTGAATGAGAGTGAGTAATCTCATTGTGGTTTTGATTTACATCCCTCTGATGGCTAATGGAACTGAGTATCTTTTATATGACATTTTATGTTAATTTTTTCTTTGATGAAATGTCTTTTGCCCATTGAATAATTGAGCTATTTGTCTTTTTATTATTAAATTGTCCAAGTTTTACACATATTTATACACCTGCATATTGCTGCTAGGTGCTGTTGAGTTGGTTCCAACTCATAGCCACTGTTGCATCCACTGTGTCAATCCATCTAAGCAAGGATCTTCCTCTTCTTGGCTGCCTCTCTGCTTTACTGAGCTGATGTCCTTCTCCAGGGACTGGTCTCTCTTGATAATATGTCCAATGCAATTGAGAAAAAGTCTTACCATCATTGTCTCTCAGGAGCATTCTGGTTGACCTTCCAGACAGAATTCTTTTGTTCTTTTGGCAGTCTATGGTACCGCAATATTCTTCACCAATGCCATAATTTAAGTGCATCAATTTTTCAGTCTTCCTTTTTCAATGTCCAACTTTCACATGAACATGAGGCAAATAACATGCAGTGGATCAGGCGCACCTTATTCCTCAAAGAAAATTCTTGCTTTTCAATTCTCTAAAAAGGTCTTGTGCATCAAACTTACCCAATGCAATGCATTATTTGATCTCTTGACTGCTGCTACTTTCATGAGCATTGATTGGAAATCCAAGGAAATCTTTAATAATTTCAATCTTTTCTATATTTATCATGATGCTATCCATTGGTTCAAACCTTGACCTTCATCAGCAAGTGTTCAAGTCCTCCTCACTGTAATGACCAAGGTTGTTTCCTCTGCACATCGCAGTTTGGCCAAAAAGCCTTCCTTCAAACCTGATCCCACATTCTTCTTTATGTAAGAACACTTCTATAATGATCTGCTCAGCACAGAGATTGAATAAATATGATGAGAAGATACAACCATGATGACCTTTTCCTGATTTTAAGCCATGCAGGATTCCCTTGCCTTATATGTACAACTGTATATATGTGCATATATACATAAATAGATTTTTGTTAAATATATGCTTTCCAAAGATATCCTCCCAGTTAATAATTTTTCATTTAACCTTTTAATGATTTCTTTTGATAAACAAAATTTTTTTATTTTTATATGGTCTGATTCATTTATTTTGTGTTTTTCTGTGCATTATTTTGTTATTATTTTAGTAAATTCATTGTTAAAATCTAGACCTGACAGCATTGCACCTGCTTTTTCTTCTAAGACTTTTATGGTTATAGTTTGCACTGTGAGATCCTTAGTCCACTTTCCTTTTGTGTATGGTGTGAGGCATGAATACTATTTCACTTTTCAGCATGTGGAAATCCAATTTCTCCATCAGCATTTATTGGAAAACCCCTTCTTAACACATTGAATGCATTCCACAGCCTTGTCAAAAATCACCTGGCCATAGATGTTTGGATTTATTTTTAGATCTTTAATTATCTTCTATTGGTCTATGTCTCTGTTGTTGTACCAGTATCAAGCTTTACATTTTTTTAAATTTCTGTAGCTGTATCCAAGACGAAAAAGCCAAACTCACTGGCATTGAGTATATGCTGACTCATAGTGACCTATAGGACAGGGTTGATCTGCCCCTGTGAAATTCTGAGACTAACTCTTTACCGGAGTAGAAATTCCAGCTGTATAGTATGTTTTAACATGAGGACATGTGAGTCCTCCTAGTTTGTTCTTTTCTTTCAGCATTGCTTCAGCTATTTGAGGCCCCTTGTCATTTCATATATCATTGAAGACTGCTTTTTTTCTGGTATAGCAAAGAAGACTTGAACATTTTATTTGATTGCATTGAATGTGTAGATGACTGAGTACTACTGAGATCTTAACAATATTAAATCTTAAATCCATGAACATGCAACATATTTCCATGTATTTGGAGTGTTCTTTAAGTGAGATGTGTCTTGAAGACAGAAAGTATTCTGGAATTTTCCATCTGAAAATGTCACTATTCTTTGAAAGCGTCTACATTGTTTATACAGCAAATGGCTAAATGATCAACACAGATTGTATTGTTTCTTTACAGCTATTTTATGAATCATGAATCTAGGTAGTCACAAAATGAATATAGCTCAAGGTTTTCTTCTTGTTCTTGTTTAAAAAGTAGCTAGTAAAAGTACCATATTTTTATACATTTTAAAAAGCTAGTTTTTTAACCAAAGATTCAATCTAGCTCAAGCATTGTTTCCATCTGTTTAAAACAGCTTCTGGATAAGGAAGGGAAACATGGTTGGAATGATTTCTGATGAGGTGTGTGTGTGTGTGTGTGTGTGTGTCTGTGCACGCGCGTGCGTGTGTGTGTGTGTTTTGTTTCTTCTCAAGAATCACTATATGTAGGTCAGTAGTTCCAGAGCCAAATTTTCTTTCAGTGAAATGCTGCCAAATGAATTGGGTTTACAGTCAGCCTTAACTTATGTTCAAAATTTACCAGAGCTTCAAAAGCCTTCATGTAGTATTAAAATTCATTGATCTGAAATGAGTTCCAACTTTTAATCGATATATACATTTCTTAAAAGTTCAATATTGCTTAAAATTAAAGCTGCCAGAATATCCTAGTGTATGCTAGCAGATAGTCTCACAGAGTGACTATTGGATTTGTCGACCCTGTGGTTAGCCAATAGCACCAGCAGGGCTACGTTTTGATAATGTATTCTTGTGGATCACACCAGGAAGATGTCCAAAACTGCACTTGATACTGTCTCCAATAGCAGTGGGTGATTATTGTTTATGAAATAAGTTTGATTTGTAGTTGTCAATAGTATGTGAGCAAAAGAGTCTTCTTTGACTTTTAACAAGTCAGTACAAGATGGGGCTTAAACTCTGCTGTTAAATGGCTTCTTTTCTCTATTAAATCACTGATCAGAAATCGCTTTTCTTAGTCAAGTGGTTAGGACAACCATGATTGCTACAATAGGCAGATCAATTTCATTTCCTCCGATAAAATTTGAAAAGTCGTCCAAACCATCTTGATTTTTGTAAATGCAGACAAGAATTAATCTATGGTGAATCAGGGACAAACATGTATGAGGTGGCCTAGATCAATTTGAGAACATGCAGGTATAAATGATCTTTGGAATAAGAATAGCAAACTATAATTCATCTTTAGAAAGAAGATATTTATCTAATGCATTGAGTTTGTTGGAGAAAACGTGAAAACAAAAAATTTATAAAGAAAGTGGAATCTGCTACATGACCTACAACTGAGATTCAGGCATCTTACAGAGTCCTTTCCTTATGTGTACTGAAAATCAAATAAAGGGAACAAACAGTGGTTAATTTAAGTTTTGTCCTTTCATTAGTCTTGTTACCTACGTACCACAGTGCCTAATGATATTATTAGTATCAATTTGATATTGTGGAAAATTTACTAGATTTTTGAAGTGGTTATGAATCTGTAGTTATATATATCATTACATTTAATCTATTTAATCTTCACCACAAGTGCCATTTCATAAGTACAGATGTCAAAACTTTGAAACATCCAGACAACTCTTGCGGTGGTTAATTTTTGTCAATTTGGCTCCAACTCTTGGTGGCCTTATATACATATAAACAGTAAAAAGGATTGCTAAATGTTGTGCTATCTCCATGGCTGTTGAGTTTTCTTAGTTCATGCTAGTGTCTTTTATATCACTAGATCTCATTCCCACCTTTTTTTCTGAGTGTCTCCTTTACCAGCGATAATGTCCTTTCCTAGCTATTGACCTTTCCTGATAATGTATCCAATGTAAGTGATCCAAAGCGTCACCATTTTGTCTCTAAGTAGCAATTGGCTTTGTTGTTCATTCTCCTGGAAGTCCATGGAATAGTCAATATGATAGTTGAGTTTTCTCTCTTTGGATTTGAGCCTGCAGCCTGTCAAGTTGCCTGTAGAGATTGAGAGACATCAGAGGCCTATCATCTGACCTGCTGTCCTTGGATTCGTTTGTCTGTCCAGGCCCAAGCCTCATCTGCTGATCTTTGATTCATTTGCTTCTGCAGTCTGTGGTATCCCTGCTGATCCTGGACATGGACACATCAGACCACAAAGCTACCTACGTCAGGAGAAGCCTGTCACTTACCATGTAGCCCACAGACTTGACACTAGACTCGACTTACCCACTTCTACAAATGTGTGGGCCATTTTCTTGATATAGAATTATCTCTTTGGGTCTACACACACATAAACACAGAAAGATAGAGGAAAATTAGTATTTGTTTGCTTCTCTACATAACCCAGACTAAAAGTCTTGTCTTTGGTATTGTTCCTCACTCATACCATGATTCAAATGTCCCAATTCTATCTTTCTTTTCACTATCTGGTTTGCATTTTCACTATCCAGCTTGCATGTGAACATGAAGCAATTGAAAAGGTCATGACTTAGGCCAGGTACGCAGTGGTATATTTGTTTTTTAAACGTTTAAAGAGGTCTTTTACATTAAATGCGTCCAGTTTAATATGGCATTTGATTTCTTGACTACTCTTTCCATGCTCATTGATTGTTTATTAAAGTAGAATGAAGTTCTTGACAACTTAACTTCTTTCTCCATTATCATGATGTTGTTTATTGGTCAAGTTATAAAAATTGTATTTTCATCATTCAGGAAGAAATTGTATTTTCTTCATTCATATTTGAGCCCTGTAATCTTTTGTTTTCATCATCAAGTGCTTCAAGTAGTCTTAATTTTTACAAGAAGTGTGAACCATCTGCATATCACCATTCATTAGCAGTCTTCAATAAATCCTGATGTTGAATTTAGAATGTCCAACTTCTCATATTAATTATTTAGCATGCAATTTGAACACATGCCAATCTTGAATCCTGCAGGATTTTCTTGCTCTGTTTGAATAACTTACAATAGTTAAGATTTTCTGTCAACTTGGCTGGCCACGAATTCTCAGTGGCTTGGCAGTTAGGGTAGTAATCCTCCATTATGAGATCTGCTATGAGCAGGTAATAAATTGAAAGGACACTGCCTTGAAGGTATGGCCTGCTTCCAATATACTTGCTTGCTTTTTACTGAGTCTAGATCCTGTATCTGACTCACCATCTGACCTCTGGTTCTTTGGACTCGAGTCAATGGTCTGCAGCAATGCTTGCTAATCTTGAAATTAGAACCCCTTGTCATCTTATTTGCAGACTTAAAATTCATAATTATTCAACATGAAATTTGCATAGCAATGTACATTTTACAAAAAATATGATCGTTCCACTTATTCTTTTAAACATCATTTGAAATTGCTTTTATGATTCCCGTTTTGAAGCTAATGAAATTGCATCTTGATTGAATATTTTAACTGCTAAAATATAAATCCAAACCTAAAGGGTGTCACTTTCTACTCTACCACAAACTCTTTCTGGAAAAGATATAAAATAATCACAAATATCTTAAGACATTCTAGTCACATTTTTTTTTGCCTTAAACCAAATTCAGGCAATTACAGTTGCATCTTCTCAAACCAAAAAGACTTCCAAGAACAGTTTATTTTGTTTACCTTAATCTGAAACTTCAGTCCAATAGCCTTAATCTATAAAGAATTTCTTCCTTTTCTATCAGTCTATCTGCTTCAACAAATTATTTCAGCCCTTTTTCATGAAACTCCTGTTACAAATTTTATTTGATAATAATGTCACTTTACTTAATTTCTTCAAGCATACATATAATTTATATACATCTATATAGTCATACTTTATGATGAACAATATGAGAAATCTCGGCGAATTGGAAAATTTGGTAAACAACATTACTTATCACCGTCACAACTATAAATGTATTTATATGTTTTCTTTTTCCCCCGTATGTTTGAAATGAGCTTGTATATCACAAAAAGTTCCATGTCCATTTCGTTTTGACTTTGCCTCCTGTCTTTTGCTACTCAGACCAATATTTAGGTCCAAAGGGTAAGAAATTTGAAGGATTATTTCTTTGTTTTCTTTAAGGCTGTGAGCCTTCTCTTTCTCTCTCTCTCTCTCTCTCTCTCTCTCTCTCTCTCTCTCTCTCTCTCTCTCTGTCTTTTAAATATATTTGGAGTAAATAAATTTCGATTTTTAAAGAAGCATATTGCATATAATTACACAGCCCATCTCAACGAAGGAAATCAGTAATAATGGTCCATTAAACACCATACATGTGGTTCTCTAAGTTTCTCCAATTGTCCCTCCCATCCTTCCTCACTCCATCTCTAATTTCCTGCTCTTCTCCTTGCCCTGTTCTCCCCAACCCCCATCCCTGGCATCCTCATAGTTTCAAAGTCTTCTCTTTTAGTGTCAAAAATATGTTCCTTTTTCTTTATTTTTCCTTATAATAATAATATTATTAAATCTTTATCTTTATAGCATTGACTAAGTTTGCTAAGCATAAGGTTCTCTTGTTTTGACCATGTCTTAAGGTGTTTAAGAGCATTGTCATAGTTCTTTATGGATGCATAATATTCCATTGTATGAATGCACCAGGGTTTGTTTATTCATTGCTCTATAATCAGAGTTTTAGTTGTTTCCATGTTTTTGCTATTATAGAAATTGTTACAAAAGCATAGATGTGCATTTGTCTGTTCGTGTTGTATTCTTTATTTCTTTAGAGTATATTCCTGGGAGAGAAGTGACCAAATCATACACCACTCACATTGGCATTTGTTTAAGGAAGTGCCATTTGGATTTCCTTAGTCGTTGTACAATCCTACAGTCTCACTAGCAATGTAAAAGTAACCTTTCCTCATCCTCTCCAGCATTTCGTATTTGCTGTTTTATGGAATTTTTCTAAAAGCGTCAATGTAATGTGAGGTGGTACCTCATTGTAGTTTTGATTTATATTTCTCTTATTGTTAATGAACTCAAACATTTTTTAATATGGTTTTTGACTGCTTGGGTGTCTTCAGTAAATTGTTTATTCATGGCTTCTGCTTATTTTTTGACGGGGTTATTTGTATTTTTCTTGGTAAGATGTTGTAGTTCTCTATAGATTTTGGAGATTAGCTCTTTATCTGATGTACATTAATATGTACATTAATAAACCCCCAAACACAGGCTTGTGGGTTCTTTGAACTCTGTTGATGTTTGTAAATGCCATATTTTTAGAAAGGGCCAAGTTCTTTATTCATCTTCTGACAACTCAACTCACTGCCATCAAGTTGCTGCTGATTCATAGAGACTCAGTAAGGTAGAGTGAAACTGCCCCTGTGGGTTTCTGATACTAACCCTGTAGGGGAGGAGATAACCCTGATGGTTTTCAACTGCTGACTGTGGGATTTGCAAGCCAATGAGTAATCATTACAGCCCCAGGGCTCCTTTGTCTTCTGGAGTGTGGACACTTCTCATTAAGTTCAGTAGTGTGACCATGCTTTATATTAGTTTGTCCTTACATATTCATTGATCGTCTTTAGGAGTGTGTGGTTTATATTTAGGACTTTGATGAATCTTTGGCTCATTTGTGTCCATGGTGTTAGCAGTGGGTCCTGTTTCATTCTTTTTCAGGTGAGGATCCAATTTTTCCAGCATCAAAATACATGTCTATAGATACTTAATTGTATTACTGGGTTCTCAATTCTAATCTATTGGTCTTCAATGCATATGTTCTTTTTATATAATTATCATATAATAAAACTGAAGTCTAACTTATCAAAAATGCTGGAGTTTATTTACAAGTAAGGTGTGTTTCAGTTTATAAAATAAATGAAAGAAGGAGAAATTTGTATGTCAGCTTATATTTAGTATTCATCAACTCTGAATTATAACTTTAAAGTTGTTTTTAATGTGCATATAACAGCCTGGGAACACTGGAGTCTTGCTGTACTTCAAATTCAAGATATTTCTGGTTAAGTTGGGGGTCAAAGTACATTAAATTCTGAGTGAAAATATTACTTTAGTTTTTATTTCTGATATTACTCGAGTGCACTTTGTTGCAGTATAATTATGTATTTTAAAAATAAACTTATATCTTATTCTGTGTGACAAATATTACAAAATATACGTAAAATATATTAAAAGCAAAAAATACATATATATTTGAAGGAGAAATGAATAGGTTAGATTTTATACAAGCTTTTTCTCTTTGAGGTTACCTTCATAATACTATTCAAGCTTAACAAATGTGAGGGAAAAATGGGAATAGTTTCAGAAATTATTGCAAATGTGCAATAGTCAAAACAGTGTAGTACTGGTGTAAGCATAATGCCCAAATTTTAACTGAAATAGAATTGACAGCCCTGAAATAAACTTTCATATTTTCAGTAAATTGAGTGATAACGCCATTCAACAAATGGTTCTCAGATAACTGGATATCTATATAAATGAAATTGTAAAATTGTATCACATCATATATAAAAATAAGCTCTAATTATTCAAAGAGATAAATTTAATAAATAAATCATATAAATGAATATACTGATATGCCTTATGAGAAATATAAGTTAAATCTTCATGACCCTTGACTTGGTAACATTTTTTCGTTTTAGGTATTACATTAAAAGTACAAGCTACCAAAGTAAATTAGAAAACTTCTGTGCTTCAAAGAAGATTATCAATAAGTGAAAAGTTAACTCAAAAAATAGGACAAATTGAACTGTAGAATTGCACGATATGTGAATTATAAGCCAATAAAATTATTTTTAAAAACTAAACAATAGTTTAAGTTAGTATGTTAAATATAGAATGTCTATCTGGAACACTGCTCTTTGAATAATTGTATGTGATCAAACTGACAGTAAGAACACATAAGATTAGATAGAAAACTTAGAGCGCCGTGAGTGGTTAGTAGGTAAAGAACAATTTGGGAAAGGAGAATGAGAATGATTGCATAACCTGGAAAATGTAATCCATGTCACTGGGCATGTGGAACTTATGAAGAGGGGAAAAAGCAAACAAGGAAACAAGACGAGAAAATTGTTATTATATATCTAATAAAGGTCTGTTGTTATTTTTGTCAGGTGCCATCAAGTTGGTTCCAATTCATAGGGTCCCAGGCACAATAGAATGCAACACTGTACAATCCTATACCATTCTCAGAATTTCTCTTATGTTTGAGTCCATTGTTGCAATCACCATGTCAATTCACTTTTTAAAAATCTTTCTCTTTTTTGCTGACACTCTATCTACTCAACCAAGTATAATGTGACCCTCCAGGGATTAGTCCTTTATGACAACACACCTAAAGTACAGGAAAGAACGTCTTCCCATCTTATCTCCAAGGAATATTCTAGCTACACTAACTCCAAGATAGTTCACTGTACTCTCAAAATTTCTTGCCAACACCATACTTCAAATACATCAATCCATCTCCAGAACTCCTCATTCATTGTCCAGCTTCACATGTGTATAAAGTAACTGAAAATACCATGACCTGAAACAGCCCTCAAAGTGACATCTGAATCCAGAATATATAAAACTATTTCAACTGAACAATAAAGACAATAACATTTTAAATGGGCACAGGATTTGAGTCGATTTTTATTTTAAAGTACACGCACATACAGCTGGACTTCCAGTAAGATGGGAGATTCAGCCAAGGAAGACACATTACATAGACCCTCTAAAACAATCATGAAAGACCAAATGAAACAGATAAAGGATGATAACCTTGGAAGCCGGATTTTCAGAAGAAAGCAAAGAGAAGAGGCTAGGTCCTCAGCCAATCCTGGATGACTAAGAACCACTTCCATAACAAACTGCGCTGCACTCAACTGCCCTCGGAGGTTGAAAGAGTCCATTTCAGGTACATGCACCCTGACCCGATCTGAGCTGGTATGACCTACTTCAGGATTAATTGCCCTGACCCCAGATAACACCTAGGTCAGTAGAAACTCCACCTCAGACTAGGCATCCTCCCCACCACCCTATGTGTTCTGTGGCTGGCAGAGGATGCCAAGTCATACCAGTCCTGTTCCCTCACAGTTTTTCCAATTTTTAAAATTATTTTTCCCTTTCTTTCCATTCCCTTCTATTTTTATCCTTTCTGTCTCTGTTTTCCTTTTCAATTTCCTGTGTTTGGTTTCTCATTTCCCGTCCCTTCTCTTCTTTCTTTGTACTTTTACATTCCATTTTGATTTTTTCCACTCCATAGTTCTGCTTATTGCATGTTTCTTCTCCTATTCTCTTTTATTCTTCACTTCCTTTTATTTTCCATCCCTGATTTTTCTTTTTATTATTGAATTACTTTTAGTGTAATTATTTGCCTGTTTGCTCCCACGGTTTTTATTATTTCCTTCTTAGATGCTGTTTGTTTGTTTGTTTCATGTTGTTTTTCTTACCTGAACTTATGGGAGACAACAACTGGGTGCACATCGCCCACCAACAACCATGCTGTGGGAATTACATTATCTGTTGTCAATTTGAGACTTAAGAGTGAAGGGGTGGAGTTTAGACTTTTGATCAGGTTGCATGACCTCATTTGGAAGCACTAAGGAGATAAATAGCTCATTGGAGGCAGGACACACAACCACTCCCTGTGAGACATTCCTGTGGATAACACACATCGAGCTGCATTAGAGCTCTGGGACATGGAGGAGCCACGTGGAGACACCTGCCAGTGCTGAGATGCTTCTACCACCCCTGGATCCACAAGGCTTTCCACCCACTGGCCTGTGATCTTCCTGTACTCAGAATTATTGCATGACAGCGTGAGTCTAAAGAGGAAGTTATGGAGTAGTATTCAACATATGGGCTAATATTGGACTTATGGACTTCATCTGGACTAGGCTGGAATGTTTTCTCAATATTCAATTGCTTTTATATCTAAGGCTCTTTCCAATACACATAGACATTTTTTTCTATGATTTTGTTTCTCTAGTCAACCCAGACTACTATATATACCTCTTGAACTCCCACAAAGAACATGAACCTGATCACTGGTACACAGCAGTCAACACCCACTAAAACTGCCCTTAACTGTGCTCCACAAACAGTAAACAGAAAACTGCACATACATGCATATTCTTTTTTGCTTGCTTGTGTTTAGCAGTTTTAATGGCACTCCGTGCATTATCATAAAATTCAACAGTTCAATCATATTAATAAGAGTTGTATGATCATTACCACAATCAATTCTTGAACATTTTCTTCTTCCTGGTACTTATTGTTATGCAAGTAATTATCATTTTTAAATTTTGGTAAAAATATATGCAGCAAACACCCTCCAATTCAACAATTTCTACATGTATAAATCAGCACCATTGATGATACTCTCAATGTTGTGTAACCATTATTGATATCCTTTTATGGATATTACATCACCATTAGCATAAACCCAATGCCCCCTAAACAACAATTCTTCATTCACCCATGGCAACCATTGGTCAAGTTTGTCTTCTTTTTTTTTCAGCAATGGTACTATTGCATATCATACACTTCCATTGTTAAGGCCCAATTAAAATGTTGTATATACAAGAAGGTACCTCCCCCAAATGGAATTTTTTTTTCAACGCTATTTTATTTACATTTTTTTCTTTACGAAACAACCTTATAACCTTCAAAGTCTTCTCAATGACACTCTATATTTGTCAGATATATGATTCTATTCTTGGAAATATTTTTTAAACTCATCTGTTTGGACGGCTGACAGCACCTCCCTCATTTTTTTTCTTCCACTCTTCTGTTTCACCAAATCGCTCTTCCTTCATGTCCCTCTTCAATTGCAAAAAAAAAAAAACAGAAAGAAGTTGCATGGAGGGAGGCCAGGTGAGTCAGGTGTGGGGGGCAAGAGAGGCATGCTGGTATTTTTTGGGGGGGTTTGGCAAAAACTGATACACTGAGATGGCTGAGTGGGTAGGTGCATTGTCTTGGTGGCAAAACCAGTCCCCCATCTGCCACAAATAAGACCTTTTTTTTTGTCGCATGCTGTTATGCCATCTTTTCAGAACCTCTAAATAGAAAGTTTGATTAACAGACTGACTTGTTGGAAATAACTCCAAGTGCACTATCCCCCTCACATAAAAAAAAAAAAAGTAAATGAGCACCATCTTGATCTTTGTTTTCATTCAATGAACTTTTGGGGGCAAGGTGACTATAGCATTTTCCACTGGTTTGATTGATGCTTGCTTCCAGTGTTATAAGAATAGCATTATATCTCATCACCAGGAGTGACCTTGGGGGGGAAAGTCTGGGTCGCTTTGGAGCTGTTCTTTCAAAGCACTTCATGTGTCCACTCAACGCTCTTAGTCCTGGTCATTCAGAAACCGAGACACAAATATCACAGGGGTCCTTCTCATTCCCAAAGCTTCTGTTAAATGTCTTTGAACCTACCTCGAAGTTAGTCCACATAAATTCTCCATCTTTTCAATGGTCCGTTTTGCATCTTTGAGCACAAGTGCATGGATTTTGTGAATATTTTCGTCTGCTCAGGAAGTTGATTGAACGAGGCTTATCGCCTTTTGTGAAATGAGAAAACCACTCGTACGCTTGAGGTTTTCCAATATCGCTGTCCTTGTAAACAGTGTAAAATATCATAGCAGTTTTGTTGCATTTATCCTGAGCAGGAAACAAAATTTCACGGCTGCACATTGTTCTCTTAAATCAGCCATCATAAAAACTTAGGTTCAAGTGGCTGCTTTTATGAAAATTTTGCTACTGTTATGAATTGTAATGTAAATGTCTGAAATGCAGGATATATTTTCATTGTTACAAATTGAACATAATTAGAGTGATTAATCACAAAAACAATATGTAATTATATATTGTGAAATATTTATTTCTATTTGCAAACACGGGCAAATGAAATTTTGTCTTGAAGCATGGTGTAGCATGGGTAGCAGTCTTAATATAACAACAGTAAACTACATTTTGTGGCAGTACGCATAAAAAACCAACGTCAGTGCGAAAGTTGAGATAATTTTTTTGTCGCCAGATCAGAAATTTTCTGGGCAGTCTTTGCAAGAGCACAACGAAGATCATCTTCCATAACAAGTGTACTTCTATATTTAGACTTGATAACCAACAAGCTGGAAAACCCTGTTTCACAAAGATATGTTTTTGGATAAGGAAGAAGAAGGCACAGCACCATCTCAGACAAAACAGGATATGACTGCAAACACTAGATCCAGAAGTTTGTAACTGGCATTGTAGAGAATTCAGTTCTAGCTGCATCGCTGTTAATAAGTTCAACGAACTCCTCTTGTGCTCTCTCAGGAACATCTTCAATTTAGACTGTGAATGGGCTTTTGACAAGTGCAAATGGGGTGTCCAGTTGGAATGTACGACAAATTTTTGTCTGCAAGCATGTGCAAGTGGTCTTTCATGGAAATTATCATCATGATCCTTTTGTCTGGTTCAATGTCATGTTCCTTAAAGGAGATAAGGTAGGCAACATGTAAATTTTATTGTCATCCAATTTTTTTTCTTTTGTGAAAGCTAAAGTTTCATTTGGAATGATCAGATCTTTTCAGACAAATTGAGGGATGTTGCATTTGGTCCTGGCAGTGATAAATTTAACTCATTCAAGATGGCAAAGATGTGAACCAAGTAAGCTCTTTTCTGCAGTTCCCTTTTATCACTCAAAAATGCTTTGAACTGCAGTCTTGCTTTCTGATTAAAAAACGTTTTGAGTTCATCACGACGTTCAAAACCACATTTTAAAACTTTTCCTCTTGACAACCATCTCACTTCAGTGTAAAATAGCAGAGCATTATTCAGTGCACCCATCTCATTGCACAGTTGCAAAGCCAACTGTTTAAAGTGCTCGCCTTTACAAAATTGATATGACTTATGACACTTTTCATTACTTCTTGTAACTCTTGTGGCAGCATCTTCATTGCTCATATTTGCCAGTGAATTATACAGTGAGTTACTATGACTTTTGGCGAATCGTTCAGTACCAAATGTTGAAATCCAGGTAGAGATCCTAGAATAACAAGAGCTCTTATGTTCTTTTAGAAATGAACCAACCATGTCAAATAAATCACGTGCAGTAGTTGTCATTTCAAGAGGTTTTCAAAAAAGAAATTCATCTTTAAAGTCACCATTATTAATAGACCTCACATAAAGCAGTAACTGTGAATAGTTTACAATGTCTGTAGATTCATCAAGCTGGATGCTAACTATTGAAAGTGTAGCAGATTTAATTCCTGGGTTACCTGATCAAGGATATCCACAGACATGTCATCTATTCTTCTGCAGACAGTGTCATTAGATAAGGACATTGCACTCCATTTCATAACAGATTCATCTCCAATCATAACTTTAACAATGTTTTTGGTCACTGGCAACAGTAATTCTTCAGCAATGGTCTGAGGTTTCATAGCTCTGGCAATTCTAAGGGCCACCAAATAGGAAGCTTCAACAACTACTACATTTTGTTTGTGGTACTAGTCACCAGTGTCAAATCTGGCTTTCTTGAGTCCATCAGTTTTGCTTCTTAAATTGTTGATATCCTTGCCGGCAAAGCTTGGAGGTTTGCTATCAAAATGGAGTTTTAGTTTGTTCTGCTTCATAGATTCGACGGATAGAACTTTACAACAAATAACACATTGCAGTTTCTCAATTCCTGCTGTAATTATTGAGCTAAACCATACTGTAAAAAAATCCTCACTATATTTTCTTTTCTTAATATTCTTCTCTACTTGATCCATTCTCATGGGGTGGTTTGCTAACAAAAATAATATATAACAATAGCTTTAATAATACAAAAGATGATACATGGCATAGTTCAGTCAATACCGTTCATTAAAGTTTTATGATTTACCATTCTGGTTTTTGGTTTTTTTTTGCATACCTGTTAATATCACAAGGGGGCAGTATTCACATCAACCACAGCTAAATATAAAAAGACTAATCAGCATCCAAATTGTTTCCATGGTACAGATATATATATATAGCAGTGCTTGATGATTTTGCATCACATGATCTTACATGTATCCAGTAATTATAATTCATGAAGTGTTTTACCTCCAATACTGCTGCTTTCAACACAGCAGCTGCTTTTAACAGAGTTGCCGCTTTCAATAAATCAGCTGCTTTCTACACAGTATCTGCTCTCTACACAGTAGCTTCTCTCTACACATGTGTGACTGGTCCAAATAAGTACCTTATGGCCATGGGGTGCATGTGGTGGGGCTGGCATGATGATGTCATGTCATGATGCCCCTAATAAAATGTTTTAAAAAATAGCCCAATTCAGAAAAACAGAAAACAACAAATGTTAGAGGGGGTGTGGTGAAATAGGAACTCTCCTTCACTGCTAGTGTACTTGTAGATACTTACAGCTAGTGTAGAAAGCTATTTGGTGATACCTAAAACAGATGGCAATTGAGTCACCTTACAAGCCAGCAATTCCACTACTGGGTATATACTCAGAAGAGAGAAAAAATATCATGACCAGATATCTGCTTTCTAATATTCATCGCTGTACAGTTCAGTTCACTATCACAAAACATTGTAAACAGCCTAAATGTCCATCAATAGAAAAGTGGATTGTGTTTTTTTTCTCACTTTTTTCAGTTTTTGTCTTCTTTACGTTTGGTCTACTGTTATTGTTAGTTTGCATACTTATATAAGATAGGCATGGGAAGCAAGCTCGAGGACAAAGCAATGGGACCGATAATCCAAGAGGGACTTGTGGGAGAAGGAGGCAGTGGAAGGGAGCAGTGAACAAACAACGCCATAGATAGGGGAACAACTAGAAAATTAAAATCAACAACAAGGAGGATGTAGAGATCCTGGGGGTACGGGAGCAACAGCAATCTAGCTGACAAGAAGAACTAAGAGGCAGAAATAGAGCAAGTGTGAAGGTAGGGCAGGATGAGGATAAAAGGACACAGATCTAGGAAGCAAAGCTATGGATAGAGGCATAAAGATAGGTGTACACATATGCAAATACATTAATTTATATACATAGAGGTATTGGCCTATGCACATATATGTATATGAAAATACACTGAGGTTGTGGAAGAAGTTGGCACCCCATCTGAACTGGTTGGGGATTACCAAGAAGAGGGACACACTGAATGTCTAATGACATAATTGACAGGGGGTGGGGTAGGAGGGAGGGGCACTAAACGGCTCCATCCCTGACTTCAGGAATAGCAATGGGGGATATATAGGATGCTGCCTTGTCATACACTGCTGAAGACTAAAAGGCTGTATGTACTGTTAGGCAAGTGGGACCCAGGATATGCAGCTTTGGAAGAAAGGGGAACTGGACTGGTGATTTATAATATGTCCTTCTCTCTTTGTAACAGAGAGAAATTCATCTGCTCATTGGTAGGATCCCTGTTAGTCTTGTGACTATCTGTATGTTGACCTATGTATTTTGTTTTTTCTTTTTGGTATTTATTTATAAAAGATAGGCAGAATGGACAGTCTTATGGAGACAATGCCTGGTCCAAGGGTTCCTTGGAGCCATGGGAAGGGAAGATGTGATGGACCAACAAAGACAGGTACAGGGGAACAGTAAGTACTGTAAAATTGACAGCAAGGAGGGTGTAGCTTTTCTGGACAAGTTTAGAGAGGGGAACAATAGGTAAGCATAATAGTGGGGTAGGAAGAAAGAAAAAATAAAAGAGGAAAGAAAAAATATATAAATATATGTGTATTTGTTTATGTATGTATATATAAGCAAATGCAACAAGGAAACAGATGAACTTTGGGCCTCTACATAAATCTTACCTCAGTTCAAGAATGATTTGTTCTAATAATCCCAATAGGAGTGCTGAAGACAAAATGGGTGCATAAGAATATATGGTAAAGAAAGCTGATGGGGCCCTGCTATTTAAAAAATATAGCATCTGGGGTCTTAACGGCTTACAGTTAAAAAAGCAGCCATCTAGCAGGAATCAACAAAGCCCACATGAAAGAACCACACCAGCTGTGTGATCATGAGGTGTCCATGGGAAGAGGTATAAGAAGTTCAAAAATGAGCAATCAAATCAATGTGAAGGGGCATGGATATAGTGGAGACCCAAAACTCATCTGTAAGATAATTGGACAGTCCCCCTCAGAATGGCTATACTGAAAGGATAAAAATTACACGGTGTAGCATACCACTGATGAAGCACATAGCTATCCTCTAGTTCTTTAATATTTCCTCCCTTCACTATTATAGTTTTTTATTTGTTTTATCTCATTAATCATGTCAGATTTGCGTAGGTTCATTTGTATGTTTATGATCATTTGGTACATGAAAGCCAAGATAGATAACCCTTCAGAAACAGTAACAGGAGTAGTGGTTCCCTGGGGGTACAGAAAGAGACGTGGAAAGGGGGAATAAGAAGTTGATAGCATTGATGATTGTATAAGCCCAGTCAATGGGACTGAACAACAGAGTTGTGTGTGAATGGATATATTTTGATTGTGTAATATATGGCAAAAAAACTTATTATAGAGAAAAAATAGTAATAAGGGTTCCTGGGGAGTGTAGGGTGTGGGAGGGAAGGGACAAAGGGGAGTTGATATCAACGAGTTCAAGAAGAAAGAAAATGTTTGAAAGTGCTTGTGGTGGCAATTATACAATATTGCTTGATGTGATTGAGTTATGGATTATTATGATATTTGTAACAGCTCCCAATAAAATGATTTTAAAAATTTAAAGATAAATACAAAAGTATTAAAAATAAAAACAGGAAAAAATAATACTAGAGTAAGAAGCTATAGAACTGTTAATGTATGTTTGTTTGGGGTCTGTCTAAGCTTTGCTCAGGAACTTTGTCTCTGATGTGGCTACTAACTTGTGGATTGATTATGTGTTGAGGGACTAGAAAACAAACAAAGTAAATTGAGAGCAAAAAAGTAAGATAATACAATTTTTCCGTCCTCACATATACCAACAGATGGGGAAGTTCCGATTAAAGATGAATTATAAGAATAGTGCACAACTTTGTTTTAAAGACAGGATGGGTACCTGACTGATAAAACACAGAGCAATCATAATACCAACAAAAGAACAACTGTAGTCTCCTCCTTGTCCTGGGGAGGAATCAGGACTGCATAGAGCAGAGGTCTTTTGAGCAGTTAGGAACAGTATGTTGCTCTACTACCTTTTGGTCTTTTTGGATATCAGGGTAGGGTTGAGATTAATGCCATTGGAATTAATTTGGTGTCTGGTAGGGCTGACAGTCCTTTATTCTGATGATTTAGGTTCATTATTTTAAAGAATATACCTTTGGTGGATCAGGTCAGAGGCAACAGGGTTCTCTCTTTTTGTATTATGCAGGTGACCAAATGCGTATGGAGGTGTGGGGTCAATAAATGCCATCTAACTAGGTGATCTACAAGGAAGGAGTGGAGCAATAGCCTACTCAGATAGAGGGCAGGTAGCTTCTCTGAATGGCTTGGGGTGCTGACTAAAGGCTGGTATCATTAATTTCTAAATTTACTCAGTGAATCTCTTGGGAGTGGCTTCTGGGCCCTGGGGCTTTTAGTCTTTGTTTCAAGTCCACACTCTCTGCCTGTGTTGGGTAAAACCCCAGGGGCAGTTTCTACTTGTATTATATGCTGTCATATTAGTAATGGACCAGGAGTACATTGTCTGTTACCAAAAAAAAAATCAAAGAGAAAGAAAAAAGCCTGCAAATTGCCAGGTTTTGGGGGTGCCTTAAGTTGGGGAACATGCAGCACTGTACCTCTGGGAGGAAGCCGAACTGGAGCTGTTTATTCCCGATCCAGGCTGCCCTGTAGGCTGTGCTATCCCTGCTATTGGGGAGATAGGGCTACCAGTGTATCAGACCCAAGCTCCCCTTCTTGGGCTGAGAGCCAAGCCAATTTGTGCTTATACCTGCCCCAGACTGAGCATGCAGAGCTAAGTCCCTGAAGCTTGACCAGCCAGCTAATTATGGAATGGGGACCTTATATAAAGTTATCTAGTCTATAAATCTTCATAGAACCAAATAGACTCATTTTTCTCCTAAGGAGCAGCTGGTAGGCTTGAACAACCATCCATGTAGACAATAGTCCAAGGTTTATCCAACAGTGTAACCAGGGATTCTTCATATTTATTTGGATAAATATAATTTTAAAACATGGCAATAACAAATGTTAGGATATGAAAAAATGGCAACTTTTCTACATTGTTGATAGGAATGCAAACTGGAAAACAGGTCCACAATTTCTTCCATTTTTAAACAAGGAGACACCATAAACACCAAACCCACTGCCACAGAGATGGCATATATATATAAAATATATGTCCATGTAAGAACCAATACACACTATTTATAATTGTATAATTGTAAAAAAGTGAAACCAACACAAAATAGTAATTTAATCAAATGGTATTGGACATATAAAACAAATGAAGTCATGATACAGGCTACAACAGGGATGAGTCTTAAAAAGCATTATGCAAAATGAAAAAGGTCAGTCATCAAATGCTATATAGCTTATGATTCTGCTCATAGGAAGTTTCTATAATAGGCAAATCTATAGAGTGGGAAACTTTATTCGTTATTGCCTGCAAATAGGGAGCTGGGAGAAATAGGAAATGGTGGTTAAGGGGTATAGGTTTGGGGGTGAGATGATGAAGTATTCTGAAATTGATTGTGGTGATGGGAATACTTTAAATGGATGAAGATGTATTATGGGAAATATATGATCCAGTATGGTCTCGCATATGAAATACAAAACCAAACCAAGCTAAGTTCACTGCTATCAAGTTGATGCCAACACATAGATGACAAGAATAGACAAACATATAGAGACCAAAGTTTATTGGTGATTATGAGAGATGAAAGGGAAGAGAAGTGGAGTCGTTATTAGGCAGCAGCCGTACCTATTCATGCTCTAAGTATCTATTTTGATGTGCCTAATGGCAGTAAGTGTTTATGGTGCTGAAACATTTGTCAATGGTTATGGGTGATTGTTACACAACATGATTAATGTAATTGCTATGACTAAATTATATACCTGACAAATATTATACAGTACAATATTGATTATCTATATATTTACAACAATATTGTATCATCAGCAACAAACAACATTATCCAAAGATAAATGAAATAGATGATTATATAGAAAAAATAGAGAAGAAATGCTGAGTTGCACGTATAGCATCTTAAAATCAAGGCAATTTTTTTACACTCCATAATTTACAAAGTACTAGAAACTATAATTACAGTGTTTTAGTTATCTAGTGCTGCTTATAATAGAAATATCTTGCGGGGATTTTAACCAACAGAAATTTATTTTATCACAATTTAGGAAGCTAGAAATCAGAATTCAGGGTGCTAGCTCTAGGGCATGGGTTATCAACCTGTGGGTCATGACTCCTTTGAGGGTCGAACGACCCTTTCACAGGGCTCGCCTAAGATCATCGGAAAACATATATTTCCGATGGTCTTAGGAACGGAGGTACCACTCCTCTATTCATCTCCAGGTGGTCTGCCCACATGCAGATATGCCCACATACAAGTACCCAGCATGAAGACTGTTACCCATGCTACACCATGCTTCAAGAAAAAATTTCATTTATTTGAAATTAGAAATAAATATTTCACAATATATAATTACATATTGTTCTATGACTAATTGCTATGCTTTAATTATGTTCAATTTATATCAATTAAAATACATCCTGCATATCAGATATTTACATTATGATCCACAACAGTAGCAAAATAACAGTTATGAAGTAGCAATGAAAATAATTTTATGATAGGGGGTCACCACCACATGAGGACCTGCCTGAAAGGGTCACGGCATTAGGAAGGTTGAGGACCACTGCTCTAGCAGAAGGCTTTCTTCCTTTATTAACTCCAGTGAAAGGTCCCTGTCCCTTCTAAACTTCTACGCCAGGTCAGTCTTCATGTGACTTGGAATCTCTCCCACCTCTGTTTAATTTCTTTTATATCTCAAAAGAGATTGACTCAAAAGACGTCCTCTATTAATACCTGTTTCACTGGCCTAATGAAGAGCATTATAACAAATGGATTGAAAGCACAGAGAGAGGTTAGGATTTACAACACATGTTTTGTGGGAAAACAATTCAATCCATAATACATATATTGACATTTTAGACCTGAAGCCCTGAAGAAAAGGCATCTTGACTTCTGCAAGCAATGGGGATTATAATTTATAAAAAGTTGAGAAGATTTTGAAGCATAAGAAAAAAAATGAATAGTGTCGAATAGCTCAACGTTAATACAAGCAGTTCTAAGAAAAGGAGAAAAAATAATGGAAGTAAATCACGAAATTTTGTGTCAAACTAATGAAAGAAGCAATCAAGCATTAGGAAAATCAATGAAAAAATGAATAGACATGCATATACTTAAAAATACAATTCAAATGATGGATAAATGACAACCTGCAATTTATTTTTTAAAGTTGAGTTTCAGAAAAAGAAACTGTGTATTTTACGATGACATCTAATAATGTTCTTTTTTTTTTCTAATAATGTTCTTGCAAATACTAAGACACAAAGAAAGCATTAATGACCCATTCTCATTTGGACAGGTTTTGAACTATATTCTAGGAGTGGTAAAATCTTTAAACTTCTCTCACTCAAATCATTTATTTAATTGCCCTTGTTACTTCTTTATAAGAGCATCCCAGAGTTCAACTGAAACTAAAGTTCTAAGCTACTATAATTCTTTTTTTTAACATTTTATTAGGGGCTCATACAACTCTTATCACAATCCATACCTATACATACAATTGTGTAAAGCACACCTGTACATTCTTTGCCCTCATCATTTTCAAAGCATTTGCTCTGCACTTAAGCCCTTTGCATCAGGTCCTCTTTTTTTTCTCCTCCCTCCCCGCTCTCCCCTCCCTCATGAGCCCTTGATAATTTATAGATTATTATTTTGTCATATCTTGCCCTATCCGGCATCTCCCTTCGCTCCCTTCTCTGTTGTTTGTCCCCCAGGGAGGAGGTCACATGTAGATCCTTGTAATTCTTATAGTAGATTTGCAATTTTGATGCTAATAATTATGGTGAGTCAGAATTGACTTGATGCCAATGGGTTGGCTTTAGTTTTTTTAAATGATTGTTACATTTTATGCCTATGTGTTATCTCCCTAACCATTCCTAAGGGCACTCTGGATTTTATGTAGTATCTTGAAGATCTAGTTATAGGAATTAATCAACATTTAATGATGATGATGACAATAAGAAATAGTAAATCTATTGTGTATAAATTAAAAGTATGATATTATATGAGTCCTATGATCTAAGTGGATGCTATAGGTGACAAAATGATGACTCATTGGACTGCTAACCAAAATGCTGATGGTCAAACAGATGATCCACAGAAATAAGGCCTGGTAATTTGCTTGTGAAAGGTCCCAGCCTCGTCCATCTGATGGAGCAGATCTACTCTATACACTAGGGGTCTCCATGAGTCAGAATCAGCTGCATGGCAACTGATAATAACAACCTGACCTGAATAATGAGTTGAGCTGCAGTAGATAACTTAAGACTGACCAATGTGGAAACTAAGTCATTTTCTCAAGGAAAATAGGTTGTCTAGATCAGCAAGATGGATCCACTTTCCTTTAGAGCAGCAGTTCTCAACCTGTGGGTTGCAACCCCTTTGGGGGTTGAACGACCCTTTCACAGGAGTTGCTGATTCATAACACCAGCAAAATGACAATTATGAAGTAGCAAAGAAACTAATTTAATGGTGGGGGGGGGGGTCACCGCAGCATGAGGAACTGTATTAAAGGGTCACAGCATTAGGAAGGTTGAGAATCATTGCTTTAGAGCATATTTTCATATTTTTGGTTGAGAATCATCCAAACAGTTACCTTAAATTTTAATTTATTTCTATTGTACAATATAAATGAGATAAATTCACCATAAATCAAAGCAAACCAAACCTACTGCCATTGAGTGGATTCTAATTCTCAGCAACCCTGGAGGACAGCCAGAACTATTTAGGGTTTCTAAGACATTAAGGAAGCAGACAGCCTCATCTTTCCCTGCAGAGTAGCAGATTTGAAGTGGCTTGTAGTCAGCAGCGCAATACTTAACTCTGTTGTTATGATGTTCCCAACTCATAATGATCCTTTGTGCAACAAAACCGAATAGTGAACAGCGAGACGCCATTCTCACAACTGCTGTTCTGTTTGAATCCCCTGTCGTAGCCACAGGATCGACCCATCTCCTGAAAGGTCTTCCTGTTTCTCACTGACCCTCTACCTGACAAGCATCATGTTCTTCTCCAGGAACGGGTTTCTCCTCAGGACCTGTCCAAAGTACATGCGACAAGTCTCATCACCCTGCTTCTAAGGAGTATTATGTCTGTAACTTCCTCCAAGATAAATTGGTTTGTTCTTCGGGCAGACCATGATACTTTTAATTTTCTTCATCAACATCAAAATTCAGATGCATCAATTCTTCTCAGACCTTCTTTATTTATTGTCTAGGTTTCATATGCATATGAGGCTAATGAAAATACCATGGCTTGGATCAGGCCTCGAAGTGGCATCTTTGTTCTTTAATTTTGTAAAAAAGAAAAAAAAAGTCTTGTGCAGCCCAAAGCAATATGCTGTCATTTGGTTAAATGACTGCTGTTTTCCTGAGCATTAATGGCTAACTTTATGGACATATAATTAAGGTGAAGCATTATGGCTAAACAAAGCTCATAATTAATAATTACACATTTCATTTTTCTTTTTTAATAATTGAGCATTTCAAGATAACTTTTGGGGAGTGATTTGAATCTCACCTTGCTTAGCATATTTCATAAATGATTATCTGGTGTTGTATGTACTTTCTAATTTGATGTTTCAAAACCATTAATTTCCCCAGAAGAATGCCTTTACCTTTTCTTATAAATGGCAACAACTATATACTAGTTAATACAATAGGTTTTGATATGTAATATCAACTAATAAGATGTGAATTTGTACCAGTTGATCTGGTAATAGTAAGAACAGTGTGAATCATCCACCAACCAAGCTGATTGAAGGGCCACCAATGTTAAAGGTCTGCCTTTCAGCAGCACCTGCCCTTACAGCTAAATACAAAATTTAAATTGTTACATGAACAATTGTTAGTTTGTTATTTTTCATCTCTTCTATATACATAAAATTACTCTTTAGAAAATATACAAGGAGGTCTTTAAAAACCTCATGGAAAATTGACCTAAAAGATAATGAATAGTCCTGGAATCGATTATGCTGAGTGATTATGATTTACATATTATGATATGATTGCTACACAAATTAGCAATTAAAAAGTATGTATTTTCATAGGACAAGGAAGTAATGACCACAGTGACAATTAGTATCTGCTTCCCTTTCATCAGAAATTATCTAATTATTTATAACTTTTATTTTAAGAAATATCAGTTGTTCTCATTTGGACATCAGGATTCCCATTTGGATTTATTGTTCAGAAATTGAATAAAGATTTAAATTAAGCTTTGCAACAATCAATTTGCTTAGCCAATTATATCAATATAATCAAAATTTGGGGGGAAATATAGCGGACTTCTCATGAAAATTTTGAAGACCCCTGTGTGAATCTTTAATGGTGGGGGGGGAGGGATCATAGTTTTCTATTGTATAATTCCCTTGGAAATAGTGAATGTGAATTGTAAATTGCCCAGCCTACTTCATAGACACTTCAAAATTTCCTAAATGAGTTTGTATTCTTTCTATAAGCCATTTAGCTGAAATGAATCGGTGATGCAGTTGAATGCAACTTATATTGACCATGCATCAAATGATGTTCAATATCCATGATTATATTTCTTGAGGGTGCCCACTTTCTACAACATCGAAGCTACGCTCTGCTTAACAAAGTCCATTGTGCCGGGAGCAATTTGCTTTCAGAAATTCTAGAAAGCAAACAAAAAATGTCACTAATAAATTAAATATGCATACAGTTTTGAAAGTGCAAATGCAATGCTTAGAGTGATCCCCAAAAGATAGAATTTTTGAAAATAAAAAAAAATGAAGGCAGAGGTAACTTCATGGGCCAAGATACAAAGATAGCAAATTGAAACCGAGTAGAACATAGAGATAGAGAGCTCTATCCTTTCAATGATAGGATGTTGGTTTTGGTGCCATAGGATTGGCCATGACCCATAGCAACCGTATGTACAATAGAATGAAACACTGCACCATTCTGATCAGTTCTATGGCTGAGCCCATTGTTGCAGCCATGGTGCCAACTCATCTCCATGAGGGTCTTCCTCGTTTTTTGCTGCTCCTCAACTTTTCTAAACAGGGTGGCTTTCCCCAGTACCTGGTCTTTCCTAACATTATGCCCAAAGTATGCAGTGACAGGATAGAAGGACCTAGCCCGTGGAATATCACCTTATTGGCATACATACTTTTGCTGTAAATTAGTTCCTTCAGAAGTGATGTTGTACGGCTAATCATGAAGGTGATCACTGTTCACTTTCTTGAAAATGATGCTAACAGAAGCTTGACAAACACTATGGGAAAACTCATATTCAAAATATGCTTCTATTCCAATTAACATGACTTGGTCC
The DNA here is from genome assembly GCF_050624435.1 of Tenrec ecaudatus. NCBI lineage: Eukaryota > Metazoa > Chordata > Mammalia > Afrosoricida > Tenrecidae > Tenrec > Tenrec ecaudatus. The sequence goes on along the minus strand of NC_134548.1, from coordinate 114,753,653 downwards.
ACATCCTTCCTTAAGCATAATGAAAGGTTACTGGCAAATTAGCCAACACTTGGAGCGGACTAAAGATAAGTCTCTGCTATTAGTTTATAGTGATGATAGCCAGAAATGTCTGAGAGAGAAAAATTTCCTCCATACTCTCATACCTAATACCAAGACATCATATCTTTATATATAATTTCATTTTATATCATGTATATTTATATATTATTTTAAGTAGATCCTGAAATTACTGAAGAAATAAAGTAACTGGCATTTACTTCATGGGCCATCTGATAGTCTCCTCTGCAGTAAGTATCCTTTCCTGAGAATCCACACAGTACACAAATGCGCCACACATTCGAGACTGTCCTAAGAGGTTCATCCAAATTCCTCTTTCCCAAACCTTTTGCCATCAAACCTCTAATCTTCCTCTAGTTCTTAAATGCTTCCTTCAACCATTATCATGATCCCAATTTTACCTTACTATCTGACTAGACCAGACGATGTACACTGGCACAGATAAGAACTGGAAACACAGGGAATCCAGGACAGATAACCCCTTCAGGACAAGTGGTGAGAGTAGCGATACCCGGAGGGTGGAGGGAAGGTGGGGTATAAAGGGGGAATTTATTACAAGCACCTACATATATCCTCCTCCCGGGGGGATGGACAACAGAAAAGTGGGTGAAGGGAGACATCAAACAGTGTAAGATGTGACAAAATAATAATAATTTATAGGTTATCAGGGGTTCATGAGAGAGGGGGAGTGAGGAGAAAGGGGGACATATGAGGAGCTGATATTAAGAGCTCAAGTAGAAAGAAAATGTTTTAAGAATGATTATGGTAACAAATGTACAAATGTGCTTGACACAATGAATGGATAGATTGTGATAAGAATTGTACAAGCCCCCAATAAAATGATTTTAAAAACGGGGTGGAGGGAAGTGGGGAGGGAGGGGAAAATGAGCATCAGATATTAAGGGCTCAAGTAGAAGGCAAATGTTTTGAGAATGATGATGGCAGCAAATGTACGTATGTTCTTGACACAATGGATGGATGTATGGATTGTGATGGGAATTGTATGAGCCCCCAATAAAATGATTTTTTTAAAAACCCTCTAATCTTGTTTCTTTCGCACCCCTACCCAACCACTGATGTTGTTAGGTGTCATCCCATCAGTTCCGACCCATAGTGACCTTATGCACAACAAGGAAACACTGCCCAGACTGTGCCAGCCTCACAAGTAACTGGTCCTATGCTTAAACCCATTGATGCAGCCACGGTGTCAGTCCATCCCCTTGAGGGGCTTCCTCTTCTTCGCTGCCCCGCTGCTTTACCACACATGGACTGGTTTCACCTGACACCATGTCTACAGTATGTAAGGCAAAGTCTTACCCTCCTTGTCTCTAAGAAGCATTCTGGCTGTACTTCTTCCAAAACAGATGGTTTGTCCTTTTAGCAGTTCATGGTACGTTTGATATTCTTCTCCACACAAGCCCCCACAGTATGACAAACTGACAGTTAGGTGGTGGTGGGTGCTAACAGCTACCGTCTGCTCTGCAGGTTATATTGCTTTTCAAACAGCACAAGTCTCCAGAAACATTTCTTGGAGTGTTACCCATTTGGAGGATCACCCTGTCTCACTTCTTTTTAGGCTACTCTTAAATGTGAGGATCTACTGATAGTGTACCATGTGGAACCTTCTATAAATCAAACTTATATTTTCTTCTCCACAGCCAAATGATTGTTGTAACGCCTTAATGAGGTTATACGATGGATAGAAGGTGAGGTAGGCAGCAAAAGTGAATGCTATTGTAATGTAATTGGCATACAAGTTATTTAAGATTTTCAGACCCAAACTCTTCCTATCCCATTTCCCCCAGGAAAGACTCAGATGCATAACTTCCTGGTTTAGTGCATGAACTGTTAGCTTAGCTTTTTAACAATGAGAAACTCCATATGCATAATTCTGTGATGTCCATATCAGTCATGGATGTAGGAGCTGTGGCAGTATTGTCAAAGAATTTTAGCATTCCATTAACATAAAACAACAAAAACATATCTGTCACCATTAAAGTATTGCCAAAGCCCTTGCATATGGTAATGAAATTTCCCTTTACAAATTTGGTCAACATACATGATAAATAGAATTTTTGTTATGTTGGCATCAACTAATCATACTCAAAATATCTATATTCACAGATAAACATTTTCTTACAGTTAATACTCTAGCCTGAACAATTATTTTCATAGAGAACGCAAAGTTGAGTAGTAATTTTCCTAGAATGCTTATTGTTCCACAATAGTTGTCTCTACTTAGTATTACTGAGAACTTGATAAATAGCATATGCATGTTTTTGGATAGGTTAAGTTTTCTAAGAAACTTCTAATTGACATTTATCCAGCATGAGATGTCAAGGACGACTCCTTGATATGACAAGAGACTAGGTGTGTACAGTACAGAACATTACATGAAAATACAAAGCATTATATAAAAGTAGCCAGAGACTTGAGGGTTATGTCATTTGAGAGGTATTGTTGGTTTATTCTAGAGCTTTTGCTGTACTTTATATTAGCATATAGCTCTGTGAGGGAGAAAGTTGAGGCACTCTGCTCCTATGGAGATTTCTACCCTCAGAAACTCTGGCGAGCTCGGTTGAAGAAGGTTGATAGGCCTCAGAACTGACTCAATGGCTCGTGGTGTTTGGTATGTAGCTCTCTGGTTTCCAAATGAAAAATTATGTTTTTAAAAGTATCTCTTGGCTTCTGTTATAAGGGGTGTAAGCAAAAATAACACCTCTATAAAAACTGTTCTCCATCAAAAAAAATTTTAAATCATTTATCTCTGTGTGTGTGTGTGTATATATATATATATATATATATATATATATATATATATATATATATATATATTTACCCTTTTATCTGAAATTGACCAGGTATTTTTGGAAGAATAACCTTCAGCATAAAGTATGTGCTATCCAGACTGGAAGCTATGACTATTTTGACTATCCCTGATTTTTTTAACCTTCTACAATAGCAACTTCCATTAAAAACCACACTACATCATGAAAACCCAGGAGGTGAAAATTCCCACTGACTCAGTGGGGTTTGTATGCAGATAGAAAATGTATGGAAAGGGGGGAAAGTACACTTTACTGATTGACTTTACATCAAGGAGAGCAGGTGATGCAGAACAAAAGAATTGTATATTCACTGACTGTGTCAGTACAAATGAAAGTGTCAAACATATCTTTCGGCAAAATGTAGATTTACTCTACAGACAAATAAACCTCAAGAATATCAGCAGACCTCACATAAACTGAAGTGAATTGGCTTCCTAGCATCATATATGCCAAGTCTGATTCATAACAGGGAACTTGGCCTCAGACTTCTTTTGTCTTGGTGTCCTTCACTCATAACAGCTAGCTGCACACACACTGACAGCTACTCCTCAGTATGGTGAAAGGGAGGTTTATGTAACAAGAAATATGACTGAGTGATCAAATCAAATCACTAAATTTTAGTAGAATACTATGATCTTAAGGTTCTGTGCATTAATTTCTGAATAATAGACCATTGAACAAAACCTGTTTTATATAAACTTTATATCTATAAACCTTTCTGAAACGTATTGCTTCATATTCTTATCTAACAGGCACTGGTTTCAGGAATGATTTCTGTCAATGATTTTATGACTTTTTCAATTACTCCTATACAAAACACCCCTCTAAAAGTGAATCCCATGTTAACATACACAGTGTTCATGAGGGCTTTCTGAGGGAGATCTCATCATAAAAGATCCTTCAAGTTGAAGGTGCATAGTGTGCTAGTGGAATGGGTTTGTGTCAACTTGAAAGTATAGGAAAGTGTGGGATTTTTTTTTTCAGGTTCAATGAATGTTTTATTACCTTAATGCTGGAAATGAGTCCTGAAGAAAGATTCTAGTGGTAGAAATAACATTGTTTCTTTTTTTTTTTTTTGGTGTGATATCCAGCCGGTCAATCAGCCCACAACCTGATAATACCCCTCAGGGGTGTGACCTTCTTATAAGGAAGAAACTGGGAACTTTCCTCTCTCTCTGCCCTTTTGCCTTCCTGTTTGCTGGAACTTTGACTGACTCCAAGGGAAGCCCCATGTAGGTCCACAGACCCTTAAAGCTGTTGGCCCTGGTCGTGTGTCCATTCTCCTTGGATCCACTCGACTCTGCATCCACCTGCCCGTGGTCTTCCTACATTGTACTTCACCTTGCAGATTAAGCAGCCTGCAGCGACAAAAGTGGGTTCAGACTAGCATTGGTTGAGATGAAATCTTTATTCTTTTTTGTTTTGCTCAGATTTATTTGGCATATGTGGTAGTTACACAATTTCATGTCAGCTTGATAAAAGAATGAAGGGATGAAGATTATCCTGTCAATCAGGCCACAGTCTGATGATGTCTCCTTGTGGGTGTGGTCTAATCATGAGGACTCTGGAAAATTCTACTTTTCTCCAGGGAGGCGGGCCACACTCTCTCTCCGCTTCACTCTCCTGTTGTTGAGACACTCAGATAACTGGGGAGCCGTGTAGACACCCATGCCAGAACTAAGATGCTTCCATAACCACTGGATCCACGAGACTTTTGACCTACCAGCCTGTGATCTTCCTGCATTTGCCATCATGCTGTGTGTTGCGTGAGTCTGCAAGGTGAGTCTGCAAATGAATTTATAGATTGATATTGGACATATGGGCTAATACCAGACTTATGCACTTCATCTGGCCCGGGCTGGGATGTTTTCTCAATATATAATTGCTCTTTGATATAAAGTTCTCTCTTATACACACGAGTTTCTCTGGACTTGTTTCTCCAGAAAACCTGGTCTAGGACAGCATATAATTCACACATACAATTCAACCATTTCATCATATTAAGATTTGTACAATTATCACCACAAATAATTTTAGAACTCTCCATCTCTCTCTCTCCCTCTCTCTCACACTCATTATTATTAGCTCCCCATTTCCCCCCAACCTGCCCCTCAGAAACCATTCTTAATCCAGTTACTGTCTCTATAGATTTACCTATCCTGGATTTATGTACAGATAAGCACACAAAAGAAACCAACAACAATAGTAAAGTTAAACCGAGAAAAACTTCATTCAAAAAGAAAGCATAAAATCTTAAAAACAAGAACAAATTAATAAGGTGTTACATGTTAACCTAACTGTATCTGCAATAATCTGCTTTCCAATGCGCTCTGCAAAGTGGATAGCAAAGTTATTCACATCCTTGGCCTATGGTCATAGGGAGTCACTGGAGGCTTATTCCAGGTGTATTTCCCCTTCCCTTTTTTTAATCTGTAAAGGAAATTAACATGGATCAAAAGGGAAATCAAATGATAAGATACTACATTTTAACCTGTACATTTTAAACTTTACAATGCTCTCTGTCTGATAGCAAGACCATTCACATATCTCCACTATGGTTACAGGAAATTCACTGTAGGCTGAATCCATGTGTGGACCCTGCAATTGAATCTTGGGCTTCCACAGCCTTCTGTAAACTGGATTTTCACATTTTAAGCTCTGATATCATTCCCTCTTTGGGATTTTGGTTATATTTTTACTTTTGTTGGATCACACAAGCTGGTGCGCTTCTTCCATGTGAATTTAGCTGTCACCTCAGGTAAATAGCTGCTTGTTTGGAGATGAGCCTTACCACAGATGCTGTTCTTTCTGATAGTACCATCTGGTTTCGTCCCTACACTTAGCTATGGCACACATGCCATCATGAGGGTAAGCATCAAGCACGGCCATGTCATAAGAATTAATTGTTGTTAGATTGGGGCTAGAATTACATGTGAACCCAAAATGGTTAATAGATGCCTGGTTTACTGTAGAGACATTATTGTCATTTTATGTTAGAGAACATTATACATCATCCTCCTGGGGCCTAAGGTAACTCCACTGGTAGTAGCAATAATTTAGGCAATGGCGTAGTGTCTAAAGCACTGTTGACTTGTACATATTAAACTCTTAGGTGACTGGACACTATTTATACAAACAATAGGGGTTGGTGACAGGGAAAATTTTTCAACACTATTTCGCTATAAAGGCAGAGCTATTCCTACCAGATTAAAGCAAGGAGGGCCTTAAAATAAGTATGTGATAGTCTTGGGCCACCATGCATTGGGCACCCTCAAGGCAAGAGATCCAAACGAAAGACCAGTAACTGACAGTTCTCCATTTTATAACCTTGATATAGCAGTCATCTACTTCGCACGTTAGGGAGTTCCAGCCTTAAGTCCAAGGGTGCTACAGGTGAGTTTGAGGTAAAGCCCAGTTCACTTAGTAGAATGTCCAAATTGAGTCTTTCTGGTGTGGTCTATGATGGATGGTGTATACCGCAAAAGAGCAGTCTAAAGTCCCAGTCAGTAGTCTACAGCACACAACCTAGGTCACCAATGGCTGGATAGAAACTACTTTAAAAATGTCCAATTAGGAACATAGTACCAGTAATTTTCCCTTGCTTTCTATATAAGCATAGTTAACAGGGTTTTTTTCCTGATGAGTTGTTCCTAGGATGCCTTCTCTATATAAGATTAACTCTTGATATAAAACTAAATATATATTAGTGTCCCTGATTTTGTTTCTCTAGACAACTGAAGCAGGGAAAGGTTGAACTTTGGCACTTTAAATTCAAAGTACACTTTCTTAGCCACTATATTTTTTCTGCCTTGAGAGCTTAATGCAATTACTCAAAATTCAAATTTCCATATACTTGCTTCATCTCCATTGGTTTCCAGAATTAGTTGACAAGTCGTAATCAATTCCATGTTGTTGATGTTGGTTAATGGTTTCTTTAGCTGATTTGGACTCATGGTTAGCCCATGTATGCATGTAGAACTGTTCTATAGGGTTTAAAGGTGGTGAATAAATTCCACATCTTCCTTTAAATTGTCTTTGCTTCCTACCATCATATCGTTACACATCATCCATCACATATTGTGAGACTATTCTAAGTGGCTGCTCTATCTGTCTCCAACTAAAGTATATTATATATGATATTATGAGGAAAAGTAACCTGATTTATATGCCCCAAACACATCTTTTTCCCTCCAATATAAGACCCCTCTGATTCAATCAACTCTAAATCCTAATTCTATTTGTATGTCTTGGTCAATCAGCCACTTAGCATCGTTGCGCTTAAATAGAATATCTTCCCCTTCTTACTCCATCTATTAAAAGTTTATGCTCATATTTTAGGCCACATCTTAAAGCTTTCTGATCTTTATGAAGAATCACAACCATTACAATCGTTAACCACTTCAAATATTTGTCGAACATTCAGCATAAGAACTAGTTCTATGCTTTGATTTTGCAGGGGATAATTAGATTTGGAATTGATTATTGAGTTCTGTGGTAATGGAATGGAACCCTGGTGGCTTAGTAGTTATGCATGGGGCTGCTAACCGCAAGATCACCAGTTCAAAGCCACCAGCTACTCTGTGGGAGAAAGACGCAGTTTTCTGCTCCTGGAAACAGCTGTAATCTCAGAAACTCACCGGTCATTTCTATGCTGTCCTGTAGAGAGAGTCGCTGGAGGTCAACACCGAATCGTTGACAGTGAGATGGCAAAATTAAATTTTATGATGCTGAACTGAATATGAATTAACCTGAAAATATTCAGCAGCATTTCCCCCTTTACCTGAGCTTCTTCTTTTAGTAGGGAAGAACAAAATTCAATTTATAATTAAATTATTTCATGCTATGTTAAAAGAAGGATTACAGTCTGACTCCTCTAGAGCTCACTTTTACTGCATACAAATTCGCATTAGGAATTATTTATGCTTACAATTCTCTCTTTAAAAGGGTTAACATGTTCTTTTTTATTTTTAATTACACATTATCTAGAGAAAGTAGACTCTAGAAATTGAATATTTTCAGATTTGGGAATGATCATAGCCATAAGCATTTCACTATGGGAGAATGGGTGGGGAATTGAAACCAAAATGTAACCAAGCTTTATTTCCAATGTGTTTTGGTCTTTTGATTTGGTGAAGTAAATCTTGAGTTGAAAGATCAATACAGTGAACTCTCACTTTCAATGAATAGCTAAAATGTAATTCCAAAAACGTTCTGGTAGAATTCCATTAGGAAGCTTTGACTTACAGTAAACATGTGACTGTAATAAATGAAAACCCTTCCCTTGGTTATGAAGTTCTATAGTAACAAAGCTTGATGATGCTGAAGTGAATATGAATTAATCTGAAAGTATTCAGCAACATTTCAATGAAAAATATTCAATTATCATAGAAACATTGACAGAAGATTGAAATGTCACAAAAAGTACCACCCATATCTAATGAGGTCGTCATACCTGGTGACAAAAAGAAGTTAATGATTAAAGTTACACATTGTCAAAATCATCTGTCACTCCCACAGGTTAACAGTTTGCCTGTGTAGTAGAAAATTCCTGTGATAAACAGATTTGTCACATGTCAATTAAAGAACAAGAGCGATTAAAGTTCTTCAGTAATGTGCTGGGAAAAGTAACATGTTTTGATATTTTAGCATTATCAAAGTTTGAATTTTATTTCAGAACTGCCAGGGAAATAATGAAAAATCATGTGTGAAAAACATGGCCTTTAAATTCAATTTCCCACAGATGTGATAATGAACTTGAAAAAATTCCAAGTATAATATAAAAGTCAAAAGACATGTTAAAAATAAGTCAAGAGAGATTTATTAGCCTATCCTTCAATAAAAGTATACAGTATTCTTTTAATATTTTCATTACTGAACTTTACAGAGGTATTTTCAAATAAAAAATCTGCATTCTCTACTATATTTTTGGAACTAAGCAAAGTTTATTCAGATTCAATGCTTGCTAGCTTTATGATTAATGGAAGCATTTTTTCTGGTTTTGATTTTTGTTTTGTTTTAGGGTTTGGGGGTTTCTTTGGGTTTTTTTTTTTTTTTGCTAAATAGAGACTATGAAGGCATTCCTGGCTTGTGTAGTAAGTGTGTAATAGAAAGTTTAACCTATTGTTTTTTAATTTTCCATTTTAAAAAGGCAAAAATGGCATTGTAATCATTTTCCCCAAGCAATTCATGACGCATTCAGCTACATTTTTTCTAGTCAGTCAATTTCATGTAAAACCATTTAAAAATAGGAGGTGTGCTTCATGAATAGAATTTCACCAAAACCTTTATCAAACAAGAAATTCTATATGAAGAGCAGAGATTCATAGCATATTTTCTGTGCTTGATGTATAGACATTATATTTCTAAAATTGTTGTTCAATAAGAAATATGTTTCTACTTAATGATTAAGCCCCATGACATTTGTCTCAACTCAAAAGACTACTTGTCATCTAGTTTTAGTTAAAGAAGCTGAAACCCTTTCCTCCTGATAATATTTCTTTGTATGTTAGTTATTTGTGTGTTCCAAGTGGACATTAGGATTATTCGTTACTTTTCTTAAGCTTCTTTATTACTTTACAGGTTGTTAGTGCCATAGTTTCTAACTCAGCAGGAAAATTTCAAAACTTGTTTTAAGGTATCTTGAGTCCTAGTAAAGTGGGTGGGGGGCAGTCATAAAAAACGGTAATGAAGTGTTAAAGTGAGTTTATGAAGCAGATTAAAATAGAACTTGCAACAGTGGAAAGTAATTAGTTTCAGATTTAAGAAAAAGTGCTGCAAGAAAGTGTGTGAGAACTCCAAAGAGAAAATCAGGGAGGGAAAGTAACCCAAACTTCCATGAGTCCGTTGTACAGTAGTCATGCCTTTCTTCTGGAAAATTCACCCCATGATTGGCATTTAAAGAAAACCATGTTTCAGTAGCATGTATAAAGAACATAAATGGCAACATTTCATCACAATATAGACCACATCTGGAATATTATACGCAATGAATGCACCACATTTTAAATACAAGTACAACGAAGCTTCTAAAAATTTGTATATATTTTTATCATCTTTTAATTCCATTTCCCACAAACTTTTTTGAAGCCCTCTTATGTAAGATTGTTACTTTATTGTTGTTTAATTATTTAAAATAAGGAAAATCGATAGGACTGTGTGTAAGATTGCTACAAAAGTTTCAAATAATAACATAAGGATTTTCCTTATTTAACATTATCCTAATGGGTTCTAAGACCAGAGTGTAAACAGCAAAGCAGATAACTTGAGAGGCAATGTGGAGAATTTCCTTGAAGAAATCAAACCTAGAGGTGGGAAGAGGTGCTTGGAAAGTAAACCAGTAATATTCTAGGTGAAAGATAACACATTGCTGAAGGAAATGCCACTGAAGATAAAGGATTTGTTTCATATATATATATATATATATATATATATATATATATAGTAGAATTTATAAAACAATTGAAAATTTCAAATGTACACAAGGCAAAGGATATTGTCACATATAATTGACTCAGCTTTATCTCTGAAGCAATTGTGTACAGATAGCAAAGCTTTCAAATGAAAATGGACAACCCCTTTGAGAGTATAGGAACTAATCATTTTGATTTTGAAATGCCTGTGAGAATCGCATGTTTACAAGATCTGAAGTTTAGAATTCCTTCTTAATGTCATTTCTTAATTACATTGTTGGTCTGTTCAATAATTTTACAGTTTAATCTATTTGCTGTCATGGAATACAGCACTTCCCAATTATGAAAATGGTACTTCAATTAAACAAAAATATTTATTATAATAAAATGTTCACAAAATTATAGAATTGAGATTATTATAGTCACTTTGTTTTCAATTGGAAGTGCAGTGCATGCATTACCATGAACACTATCGACTTCTTTAGAATCTTTCACATTGATGACTGACAATTCCCTTGGGGACATGGTCTAGCATCTCACTAAGCTGCTGGGAAGATGGGGCTAATGTTGGCTTATATCCTTTGTGTTCAAATGTATTTCCTAGTGACCCTATGGACAGCAGCATGAAGCAAACACTACCTTGCGGGGAGGGAGCGGTAGAGTGGATGGTGACTGCATAACTCATCTTGGAGGTCATTATTCGTGGGAGGGGGATGTTCTGAAAAAATTGATGCGGGGTGATTGTGCAATTCTCCTTGATATGATTGAACTATTGAATAATATGATGTGTAAATTACTGGCCATTAAAACTGCTGGGGAAAAAAGAGAAAAGAAACAATACCAAGCCAACCCTACTCTATCTTCACAATCCTTGCAGATGTTTAAACCTATTGAAGCCACTATATCAATCCATCTAATTGAGGACCTCTTGTTTTTTTTTGGTGATTCAGCAAGTGAATGGTACCCAGAGATCCAAACATAGCTAGCAAGGCCTCAAAACCTGAGATCTGAACGAATGTGCTTGGTGACCCCCAGGTTACAGGCTCACTTTCTTCATCTGTACCTATTCCAGAGTTGTGTGGCCCAAACTAGGTCAACTATTCAGCAAGGGTTTGTAACTTATGGTGTGCCTGCAAAAGGGCATGTTATTATTATTTTTGAAAAGGGGTGTGTTATTTTAAGTATAAAATTAAAACATTTATGGTAACGAGTAATATCACAGCACAGATACAGAATACACCATACACATTTCACAAAAAACAGGTATTTAAAAACTTATTTTTTTCTTAAAACTTTTAACATGAAAGATAACGTTTGCTGTGAAGTTCACAAATCTTAAACAAACAGCCTGATTAATTTCTACAAAGATAAAATATGGCTACAAAATTTTTTAAAATTTCAAGTAGCCACCGCCGTGACCAAATTATACAATGTAACCAGGATATCTTAGACACCTCCCTCTGGCAAATGACATGTACTTTTGACCAAAATACCTGAATCAAAATTTTAACACTTTCTCTTCAGGGGTGACTTGTGCAAGTCATTCAAACTCTTTGGGGATCGATTGAACCACCTGTAATGTGAGAAAATAATACTTGAAAGATGGTTTCATTAAAAGAGGCTCGTAAACGTTTCTTGCAGTACCTGGATATAGCTGGTTTGTATCAAAGGGTAACTACTATCAGAAAACGTAATAGGCGGTGACCAATTCACACTTCCTGCCTTTCTTTTCCCTTTTCGGACCTTTGTCTTTTTCACTCATGTTTTCCCCTCCAGGAATAAGTTCCTCCTGGTAACACAAAATCATTGAAAAAATAGTCCGACCACATTTACTTCTAAAAAAACATTTTTAACAAATAACATATTCTTTATTTTGTAAATTTGGGATGATACTTTTTTATAGAGTTGGGATCATATGTAGGTTACATTGTCATACATTATATAATTTACCATGACATTTTCTTTCAGAAAATATAATTTTAGTGACTGAATAGTATTCCAGTACAGGAATGCCCTAAAATATACTTATTCATGTTTTTTAAAAAATATTTTTGCTTTTCATGAAACAGTCCAAATTCATTGTCATCAATAGCAGTATCTATGTGTGTGTGTACTGTGTGTATATGTACATATATGCCAAACTAACTGCCATTGAGTCCATTCTGAGAAAATATGTTCTCCCTCTCTCTCTCTCACTGCCTGTATATATACTTGGTTGTATACACACATAAACATGCATATATACATAGACATATATAAAATTGCCATATACATGGGTATATATAATAATTTAACCATAACTATATTTAGCCCAAAATTTTAACTTACATCAATTTGTCCTAAAAATACATTTGTACACACCTAAATAAAATGTGTAGCTAATAAACATTTTATTGCACTTCTTTCGAGATATATTTGTTCATACCTTTGACATGTTTTTACAAGTTCCTTTAACTTATCCTTATCTGAAAGTATTTTCATTTCTCCATATTTTAGGGATTATTTTGCTGGATATAAGATTCACAGTTGCCCTTGTTTTGCCCCTTGAAGGACTTGATATATGTAATTCCATTGTCATCTTATCTGCATGGTTTCTGCTGAGAAATCAGAAATTATTCTTATAGTCTTTCCTTTGTGGATGACTGTTCTTTTTGCCCTTGCTGTACTCAGGATCCTCTCCTTCTCTTGATAATGGAAAATTTGACTACAAGATATTGTCATGTTTATCTTTTGGGGTCTACCGTGTTTGAGCTGTTTTCAGCTTCTGGGTAGTTATTTTCTCTTCTTTTATGCTGTTAGGGAAGTTTTTTGCTAGGATTTTTGTACTATCTTCTCTATGGATTTTCGAACTTCTTCCTGTTCTGGAATATCAATAGGATGTAAGCTGCTCCTGTTAATAGTGTCCCACATAATTCTTAGATTGTCTTCAGCTACCTTTGTTCTCAGAGACTGAGGCTGACAGGTTTGTCTTAGAGCTCAGGAATTTGGTTTTCCATTTATTCAATTTTATTACTGTGCTCTTTTAAAATGTTGATTAGTTCTGCTGTCTATTTATTCATCCTCTGGAATACTATTTGGTGCTTTCGGTGTAGAGTTTCTTGTTTGGGTATCAATTCTGTTGTTCTCTTGGACTCGTTCTCCATCGGTTGAAAGTACCTGAAGAAATTCTTCTGAATTTGTTTTCTGGTAGTTCTAGATCCTTTTCATCATTAAAACCAAAACTGTATTGGGGCCTGAGTGTTGTTCACCCAGGGAACCTGCATATTTTTCTCACTTTCTCATGTGAGCTGAGATTGATTGCAGCTGTAGGGTTAGGAAGGTTGCTGGGAAGTGTGGAGGTAGTTGACTGTGTCCCAAAGGGCTGCAACCTAATAAGAAAAACCACGAAACCAAAGGTGAAAGAAACAAGAGAGAGGAAAATAGAACAAGAGGAAGAAGAAAGAAAACAAATCTTTTGGAAAAAAATCACTGTTTGAGAATAAACGTGTGTGGGGGGCTATGAATAAGGAAAAATGAGGAGGGGTGGGAAAGGGCTCTATTTGGGTGGATTCATTCCTTAGACCAGGAGCTTTGTAGCTGTGGTCAGATAGAGCATGGGTGAACCATAACGAGAAAGTCAGGGCTCCAGGCAATCACCTGTGGTGATCGTGCGCTAGCCAACTGGGCCCTGTGGCTTGGAGAGTCACCCTAAGGCCTGCTTGTTGGTGCTACAGAGAGGTGCAAGTAGTGGCGTTTGCTCATAGGAGTGAGCTGGGCTCCTACTGAATGAGCCTCTCTCTTATTCCCTTTTCTCATCTTGCTCTCGGGGTCTCTAGAATATGGAAGTTTCCATTTATTTAGCTTTCAAGCTGATATATGGTCTTTTCTTCATGCTGGTTTTCTCTTGATTGTTGTGTGTTTGTTCAGTCAGTCATCTTGCTCCAGAAGTTGGTCCGTTTCGTATTATACAGTTGTTTGTTGTAAGAAAAACATTCCTCCTGGATGTTAATGTTTATTTTTAGGACAATCTATAATGTGGCTTAAAGGTGACCTCCAAGAACGACTCGTTTAAAGTTCAAAAGGAATGCCTTCCAGTCCAGGAAGTCTGGTCTTTTGTATTATTATTATTAATTCGAGTTTTTCATCCTATTTTCCCTCAATTCTAACTTCATCTTCTTTTTTCCCTAATCAAAGCAATCATTAGTGGTAACTGGGCACTAATTTTTTGACTCTCAGGCTAAAGGAGGCTATGATTTATATGAGTCATTAGTCTTGGGGAAAATTGCCTCCTTGAGTCTTTGGATTACCTCACTCTCCTTTGGTCCAGATATAAAGAGAGCAGTAGGTGTATCTTAGGTGACTGCTCACAAGCTTTTAAGACCCCAGATGTTACTCATCAAATTAGGCTGTAGAACGTGATCTTTATGAACACTAGCTGAACAGAACCTAAGGAGACAGACTAAAACAATTCAGGAAATCAGTCTTGGTAAAATAAAAAGTTTCTCTTTGTAACAATGAATGCATTACTATAGCCTTCCATAGTTAAAGAAACAAGAACAGCAACATAAACACACAAATCAACAAACCCTAAAGAATTGAGAGATTCTGGCTTTTAGCGTTATGGCATTGTGTTATTTAAATGTGCAATTTCTAACAGAATATCAGAAGAAATTCAATCCAACAGGAAAGGATGATCCATTCAAAAGAACAAACTAGGTGACTTCCTGGAATATAGAAATAATCTAAAGTACACGGAAGCCAAAAACAGCTAGAAGAAAGAACTAACCGCCCTGCAAACTTGGAGAAGAATTTCAAAGTTAAGTGGCCCCAGGTTCCTGGAGCCTAGACTCTGGGAGAAAATGAAGAGCAGACAAATACGTGGAAATTGTTCCAAACACCCACCTGAGCAGAACTCATTCAGGAGGCCCACACCTGGCCCATGGGCCATGCCACCCAGCCCTGCTCCCTGGCACTTCATCACAATCCCAGCCTGTATGACACGTGTCCCTTCACAGTGGCATCCGTCCACTTGCTAGTTTATCCTCCTCTCTTCCTCGTCACCGACTAATTTTGTTCTTTCTCACATTTCCACTCGAAATATATTTTTACTATACTTGTTATTGTAATTTTATTATATATTTTTAATCTTTTTTATGGGGGCTCATATTACTCTTATCACCATCCATCCATCCATCCATTGTGTCAAGCACTTTTATACATTTGTTTCCCTCATCATTCTCAAAGTATTTGCTTTGTACTTGAGCCCTTGGTATCAGCTCTTCATTTCCCCCCCCCCTCCCTGATCCTCCCACCCCCATGAACCCTTGATAATTTATTATTTTGTCATTATTTATTCTTTTTTTAATCGTTTTATTAGGGACTCAAACAACTCTTATCATAATCCATATATACATCAATTGTGTAAAGCACGTTTGTACATTCATTGCCCTCATCATTCTCAAAACATTTGCTCTCCACTTAAGCCCCTGGCATCAGGTCAAGAATGAGGTCTGTATTATCCATTCCCCAGAGCAGCCTGTTCTTTTCTTCGGACAACACTGGAAATAGTTTATTGGCAAAGTTAGTTTTTTTTTAAATCACTAAGGTGGTTTTATTGTGGGGGTGAAGGGCATTTTATTGTGCTTTAGGTGAAAAGCTACACCATGAATTTGTTTGCCATCCAACATAACTCTTCCCACTTCCTCCTTGGGGTCCCTGTTTTCAA
The DNA here is from genome assembly GCF_050624435.1 of Tenrec ecaudatus. Lineage (NCBI taxonomy): Eukaryota > Metazoa > Chordata > Mammalia > Afrosoricida > Tenrecidae > Tenrec > Tenrec ecaudatus. Next base: position 114,737,655 of record NC_134548.1, on the reverse strand, counting down.
CCAACTGCCTTTCTTGCCCATTCTGCCTTCTGAACTCAGTTTTGGGTAAATACTGGCCCTTTGATTTCAGATAGTTGATTTTTCTGAGGAGCACATGCCTTACGGGTGTTAGTGATCATTTTATAGAATTTGGCTGAAAGGTGATATCTGGGAGAGAGTTCATTTCCAATTTTGGAGGGTGTCTTAGGGCCATAATCTCAGAGGTTTCACCAGGTTTTCTCAGATGAGTAAATCTGGTATTTTCTGCAGTGTGTTCTACATTCTTCTTCCACTCTGTCAGGATTTTCTATTGTGATCCAGATAAGAGCCGGGCACCATCTAGTTCTGGTCAGAGGCTAATGGGGGTTGTGCTTTGTGTGGTCCATTAGTCTTTTGGTGAATTGTTGCCCTGAATCTTTTTTTAAAATCATTTTATTAGGGGCTCATACAACTCTTTTCACAATCCGTACATACATCATTTGTTTCTAGCACATTCCTACATATGTTGTCATCATCATTCTCAAAACACCTGCTTTCTACTTGAGCCCTTGATATCAGCTCCTCATTTTCCCCCTCCCTCCCTGATCCCCCTTCCTCCTGAACCCTTGATAATTTATAAATGATTATTATTTTATCATATCTTACACCATCCGATGTCTCCCTCACCCAGTTCTCCAGGGAGAACTGTCTGTCCTCCAGGGAGGAGGTTATATGTAGATCTTGTCATCTGTTCCCCCTTTCACCCTCAACCTCAATCAAAATAAACATACAGATTTAGTAGTAAAAAAATTTTAAACAATATTGTATATGTTCAAATATTTAAAGGAAAATATGCACATAGAAAAAAAACAAAATTAAAATATATACATGAGCAGGCAAAAATATTAATAAAGATATCTATATCTATATTATATATCCCAATATTCTATTATATGTTGCATTATATCTGCAGGTTATATTATACATATAGATATATATATGAGCCCTGATGGTTGCGTGTTGGGCTGGGATCCTTAGGATCAGCAGTTTGAAACCACCCACAGCTATACCAGACAAAGACTAGGTTTTCTAATCCTACAAATAGTTATAGTCTCAGAAACCCACAGGATGTCGCAATGAGTCAGCATTGACTCACTGGCAAATACATAATATGAAGGAACAAAACAAAATCCCTGGATGAAGCGAACGATTCACAATTGACTGATAGCCAAAATGTTGGCAGTTCAAACACATCCGACATACTACAGGAAAACAACAAAAGCCTAACCATCTGGTTATGCAATGGATGGAAACACACACAAAGAGCTCTATGGAGTAATTCTACTGTGCATCAGAGAGAGTTTGCAAAGTCACAAGGAAGAACAACAACAACAACAAACAGATGAAAATGAAAAGTGCAGCAATACCAAAGCTGAAAAATACAATAAATGAAATGGAAAATTCATGGAAGGGTTCAAATCATATTTTTGCTGACTAAAGAAAGAATTATCAATTATCAAGTGACATTATTGTGAGAAACAAAATAAATTATAATGAAGAAAAGCAAACAGAACCTAAGATACTTTCAATCCAACCAACATATATATTGAGGGAATCACAGATGGAGATGAGAAAGAAAAAGATGCAAAAGATGGAAGTAATCACAGCAATTTTCCCAAATTAGGAAAGGTGTGAATCTGCACAGCTTGGAAGCTCAGGTAAACTCAAAGAAATATATATGAAGAAACATTATTATCAAACTCTCTAAAACTAAAATGAATGCAAAATCTTGAAAAAATCAAGATAGAAGCAAATAGTCAAATACAAGGTATGTTCAATAAAATTAAATGCTTATGATCTCCTCAAGAAAAATGGAATCCAGATGGGAATGGCATGGCACATTTAAAGTGATAAAAGAAAATAGCTGTAAACCAAGAATTCTATATCCAGCAAAACTTTTTCAAAATTCAGACAGAATGCAGTTATTCACACATAATTCAAAATTCAGAGTTTGTTACCATAGATCTGCCCTACATGAAATGCTAAAGGGAGAATTTTAGGATATATGAAAGGACACTAGACATTAACTCAGAGTCAAATGAAATATTTTTTAAAAGAATAAAAAATTCCATTGAGTCCGTTCCTACTTATAGCGACCCTATAGACAGAGTAGAATTCCTCATAAAGGTTCAGAGTGACTGCTGGGTTTGAACCACTGGCCTTTTGATGAAAAGTCCAATGTTAAACCTACTTTCTTTGCCCCCAGGGATACCAAGTGATTGTGAAATGAAAAAAAAAAAAACCTATTACTTGAATCAGTTTTTATCTTTAGAAAGGCTTATAAAATGCATGTCTTCTATAAATAGTATTATAGAATTAGAAACCAAAATTACATAGTGTTGATGGTGGCATAAGTCTGCATGTACTAAAAACCACAGAATTTTACTTTTTAAAGGGGTTACTTCTATGGTGTGAGAATTATGTTTACCTCAAAAAAAACCTTATTTAAAAATTAGAAACCATGTTTGAAATTAGGAACAAAAATCATATGTTAATTTATTTTCCCTCTTAGAATCTTAAAACAAAATGGAATCCCGGTTTACATAAATAATGAAAACCATCAGCCGGGTTTTAGATATGTGCAGATACAAGATAATTTCAACAAACTTAATAAGCCCAGTAAAGGTATTTTTCATATAAGCATTTTCTTATGAAAATTCTAGGGGCAGTATAAATGGCCAGGTGGAGTTGTTAGAGTCTGAGAAAGTGTGTGAAAGAGAAAGGGCAGCTGCTTCATGCTGCCTCCCTGTCATCCTTTGATGGATGGGGGACTCCAGAGGAGAGAAGAAATTGGATGAAATGATGGACCCTAGTAAGTCAGACTTGCGCTAACTAAAAATGAATTATTATTGCCCCAGGTGGTCTCAAGAGCTCTTATTACTTACTACATTTTTCTAAGTTTCTACGTTTCAACCTGAAACTAGGGGAAGAAAGACAGGAAAAAATGAACATAGCACCCCCAAAGGACATTGTGGAAGTAAAGTAAAAAGTTTAAGAAAGTGATGAGAAAATGGAAAAAGAAATGGAAGTCTGCATCAAAAAAGCATTCTGATTCGAGCTGGAATTTCCACTTCTTGAAATCAATCTCAAATTAAGACAACATAAGCAATCCTACACTTTCTAACTTGAAAAACTATTTAAAAATAAATTTACAGCGAAATACGTCATTGGGTCAATTTCAACTCATAATGATTCTATATGACAAGTATGGAATTGCTCCATAAGGTTTCTGAGTGGCTGGTGGTTTTGAAATCCTGATCTCTTGGCTAATAGTCCAATGCTTAAACTACTGTTCCCCGGGTCTCCCAAATGATCTTAAAAAAAAAAAAGGACCGTGTGGGCATTGCACCCGATCTGATCCCACCACACCGAGGCAAAATACTAAGGGGGTGCAACAGAACAGCAAAGGAATGGAGTGGCGAGGTGCCCAGAGAATGCTGAAAGTATTAATGGACCCTGATCAGCAGAATGTTATCAAGTCTAATAGTCCTAACTGGAAAGTTCAATTATCATATAATTTTTAAGTCACAAAATTTTTCTTCTCATTTGATGAGAGTATTCTCAAAATGAGTTTTCTATGACTAAGAATTAATTCACAATCCCATTCCAAGTGTAGTAAGAAATGTTAGGAAGCCAATAGTGCCATGGTGAACATACAATGAGTAGGAGTTATCTGATGGCGTTGCATTCTTCATTTTAACAATTCTTTTAAAATCCATGCTTCAGTTTAAAAGTCATGGACTGCATTTCATCTCTAATAAGGATAGAACTACTTTTTTACTTTTATTTTAATGTAATACTTCATCAAACTCTCCCTTTCTCATACCATAATATTTTATACCACAGGACATATATTTAGCTTCCAGAGAGAAGCAGTCAGAACCTCAATCATTTAAGGGCAGAGATGAGATGATATTTAAATCATAACCTTTAATGAATAAACACAACTTGGAATGACTTCATACTTTTCAAAAAATTAAAGGAATAGGGTATAAATGCTGAAAGCAATGTCAAAAAAGATATTAAAGAACATTTTGATGAATTGCTGTTGTTGTTGGCTGTCTTTAAGTCAATTCTGACTTCCCCTGCAGTATGCATAGTAGAACTGGATCCCATAAGATTTTCTAAGCTTTGATTTTTCAAAAGGAGATCTCACTCATCTTACTGCCATCTGGTTCCTTTCGACTCATAGCAATCTTATTGGATAGGGTAAAACTGGGTTTTCAAGGCTGTCACTCTTTACAGAAGTAGAAAGTCTACTTCTTCTCCTGTCGAATGACAGATGGTTTCAAATTGCTGACTTTGTGATTAGAAGTCCAGCTCAAAAGCCACTGTGCCACCAGCAGACAGCAAGACTTTACATGGAGACACATTTTGAATAATGGCAATGTCATTGAAATGTGTGTCTACTATTTGAAAGGGAAACCACCCCTTTTTATGTCTATTTCTGGGTTTCTTTTGTTATTGTTGTTGATTTTAATCCTATATGATTAATATTACTAACAACAGCATTGAAATTCTCAACATCCCAGGGCACAATACACGTTTTAAAGTGTTAAAATCCAATTTGAGGACTGAGGTACACCAGACTCTAAACACGATCTTTTCATATGCTTGTGAAAGCTGGGCAATGAATAAGAAAGAGTGCAGAAGAGTTGGTGTATTTTAAGTATGATATCGGCTATGAATATTGAAAGTAGCGTATACTACCAGAAGAACAAGCAAAGCTCTCATGGAATTAGTTCAGCCAGGGAGCTACATAAAAGAGTTGTGTAAAAAAGAGTTGATCTCAAAAGGCTCAAGAAAAAAGATAATGCTTAGAAATTGTTGTGGGATGACATTAAAAACATCATCATACATTAAGAAAGCAAATCAAGGATTCACAAAGGTGGGAGTTGGGGAGGGAGGATAAAAAGAGGAACCAAATACCAAGGGTTCAAGTAGAACGAAAATGATTTGAAAACGATGGTGACAACATATGTACAATTGTGCCTGATATAATTGATGTATGGATTGTTATAAGAGCTGTAAGAACCCCCAATAATACCATTTATAAAAAGAGAAAGGGGAAAAAAAGACCAAAGGGCATGTCAGAATATGCTCTTGAGTATAAAATGGAGACTAGTAGAAATGCCAAATCCAACAGGCCCAACAAAAAATTTCAAAAGTGACTGAAGAAGACAAACTAAAGCATTATAATGGAATATACAAAGATCTGGAGAATGAAAATTAAAATGAAAGACAGGGTCAATATATCTCAGGCTGAGAGAACTGAAGAAAAAATTAAATCATAGCCTTAAACGGCAATGTTTAAGGATTCTATATGGGACCCTGGTGGTGCCATATTAGGCATGGGCTGTGATTCACAAGTTTGGCAGTTCATAACAACCTGCAGCTCTGAGGGACAAAGTCTGGGAGTTCTACTCTGAGAAGCAATTGCAAGTCTCAGAAATCCACAGAGGATCACTATGAATCAGGATTGACTTGATGACAAGTGAATTAGTAAGGATTCTATGGGTAAAATATTGAATGATTCAGGAAGCATCAAACAAAGATAGAAGGAATATACATAGCACTGTATTAAAAATTAGTCAACAATCAACCATTTCAAGAGGTATCATAAGCTCAAGAGCCAGTAGTAGTGGCTTCACTGAAAGCATTAGTAAAAATCAAGGTTCCAGGAATTAATGGAAAACAAACAGAAATGTTCCAACAAACAGATGCTTCACCGAACATGTTCATCTGTCTATGACAAGAAATTTGGAAGAGAGTTTCATGGCCAGTTGGATGGAAGAGATCCATATGTATGCCCACCCCAAATAAAGGTGACGCAACAGAATGCAGAAATGATCAAACAATATCATTAATAGCACATGTAAGTTCAGAAGAGGATAGTGAGTGAGGGATACCATTGTTAATGTTATATGAATATTGAATGAAAGCAGAAAACACCGGAAAGATGGTTACTTTTATTTTATTGACTATGCAAATAGAAAAGGATTAAAATTGCAGGACACTGAGTTGTGCTCATGCGGACGCTCTATGCTGACCTCACGGCAGTTGTTTGAATAGAACGAGGGAACACTACGTGGTTTAAATTCAGGAATGGTGAGCATCAGGGTTGTATCCTCTCATCATATTAACTCAATCTGTCAACTGAGCACATAATCCATGACTATATGACAAGTTCAGAATAAGGATTGGAGGAAGGTTCACTAAAACTCTGTGATTTACAGATGACACAGCCTCTTTTGCTGAAATTGTAGAGGACGTGAAACACTGACTGATGAAGATCATAGACTACAGCCTTCACTTGGGATTATAATTAAATGTAAATAAAACAACAATCCACCCAATGTGACCAAAGACTACATCATGAAGACAGAGAAAAGCTTGAAATAGTCAAGGATCTTATTTGACTTAAATCCACAATCAACTCCCATGGGAGCCGCAGTCAAGAAATTAAACATGTTGCATTAGGCAAATCTGCTGCACAAAAACCCTTTAAAGAGCAAAGATGTCAGTTTGAGGACTAAAGTGCACCTGATCAAGTCATGTTATTTTCACTTGCTTCCCATGCATGTGCAAGCTGGACAATGAATAGGGAAAAGCAGAGAGAATGCAAACAAATGCAAAAAGAACCCACAGATTTGGAAAAAGATTTTTGGCAAGGATATATTGGTTAATCTCTAAAATCTATAAAATTTGACACACATCAATAAGAAAGACATGAATAATCCAATAAAATGGGCAGAATACATGAATAGATACATCACCAAAGATGGTGTCATGATGGCCAACAACATATGAAGAAATGTTCACAATCACTTGACATATGATAGATACAAATTAAACTAATGATGAGTGACCTCCTGACATCTGCAATGATAGCAAAATTTAAAAGAAAAAAAAGCAAACAGTAAAAAACAATGGAAAGGATGTGGAAAGCTTGGAACCTTCATACCCTGCTGGTGGGCTTGCATATTGTACAGCTACCGGTTACTGTGGAATGCAGTATGGTGCTTCCTTAAACAACTGTGAACAGAAATACCATGTGTGCCAAGAATCTCTCTATTGGGCTTACACCTGAAAGAAATGAAGAACAAAGCACAAACAGATACATGCAAATCTGTTTATTGCAGCAATTGCCACAATAACAAAAAAGATGGAAACAACAAAAATGCTCATCTGTGGAGAAATGGTTAAATAAACTCTGGTACTTCCATACAATGGGATACTATGTATGCCTACAAAACAATGATGAAACTGTCAAACATCTCATATAATGGACAAATTTGGAAGACATTATGCTCAGCAAAACTAGTCAATCTCATAAAGACAAACACTGTATGAGACCACTATTATGAAAGAAAAAATAGAGAGTAATGGTTTTCACAACAAAAGCATTGGACTTTGGATGGTTTGGGGAAAGCCATGGGTAGAGGGAGAGAAACAGCAGGAGGGAAGGGAGAAAATAGGTCAATATGTATATAGATAAATAAGAGAGGCACACCCAGATATACACATGAGTAAAATCACACACAGATACACACATAGGCTAAAGAAAAGTTTCTTGTATACTTATCACACACTACCCAGACATTCCAATAGAAATGAAAACATATGTACAGTCAACATATGTCCATTGAGACAGATGTTCATAGCAGCTTTATTTACAATAACCCCAAACTAGAAAACAAAAACAAAATACATGTCCATAAACTATATACACATTATAGACAGTTTCCAATTTACAAAGTATTCAAGTTAAAATGAACTAAAAATAAAATCGAAGCAATAGAAATATTTGCGATGATGTATGTACAACTCTTTTTAAAAGCTATTTAACCATAGAAGTGTATGATATGTGACTACTGTATCAAGAAGACTACTAAAAAAGAAAGAAACATTCACCCAATGGTTGCCATGGGAGAAGGAGAAAAAGTTGCTTAGAGGGCATTGAGTTATGTTAATGGTGGTAGAATAATCTGGCAAAGGTTATCAATATTGGTTGTACAACACGAAGAGTATAATCAATGGCACTGGATTATACTTGTAGATGTTGTGGAATTGGAGAAAGCTTTGTTGCGTCTATTTTTGCCACAATTACAAAAGATAATTACATGAATAACAGTGAGTACAAGGGGGAAGAAAATGCTCTAAAATTGAATGTGGTGATAATGGTACATCTCTTCTTGATATGATTGATGTATTGAATTGTTTGACACTTAGATGACATGCTAATAAAACTGCTAAAAGAATGAAAGAAGGAAAGGAAGAAGAGTGGCAAGACTTCTCATGCACTTTGGGCATGTTATGAAGAAAAACCAACTCCTGGAAAACAGCACCATGTTTGGCAATGGAGGGGTGAGCATTAAAGAGGAATACCCTCAAGGAGATGAATTGGCACAGTGGCTGCAACCAGGGGCTCGAATATAACAAAAATTGTGAGGGTGGCACAGGACCAGGAAATATTTCCATCTGCTGTACATAGGAACAGTATCAGTTGAGGCCAATTTGTAGGCACTGAACAACTCATAGTGAGCCTAAGGGACAGAGTAAAATTGTCCCTGTGGGTTTCCAGGACTGAAACTATGGGAACAGAAAGCTTCATCTTTCTCCCAAAGAGGTGGGTTGAAGTACTGTTTTTGTAGTTGCCAGACAATGCAACCTACTACACCTGCAGTGTGGGATGGATCAGAAAAGAGTGAGAGAGTGTGTAAAAAGGTCAATGTTGCTGAGTGTTATTGAGTCCGCATGAATCCGAAGTGACTAAAGATAAACTAGAAAGAAAGGTCTGGAGACATTTCTAAAAATCTGCCCATGAAAAACAGATAACTGACAATGTTGCAATGTATAACCAATCAAGGACCAAGCTTTAAGTAATTCTGTTGTGCAAATCGTCACCACGGATTGAAGGCTGATTGGACAATAACTACAACATCATGGGTGGCAAGCAAAGCAAAAAATATAGTTGTGCAGGGTCTATATTGGATTTGGTATTGCATATAATTCTATGTATTTTTACAATGAAATGTAGACTTCGTTATTCATATTATTTTCCAGCGCCTGCATTGTTGTCAAATATTACTGACTTGCTGTTCCATTCATATCAACCTCATGTGACTGAGTAGATGGACCATAGGGGTTTGTACCCTGGGAGCTTTTCTGAAGCAAATCATCGAATGTTTCTCCCTACGAGTCCCTTGGTGGGTTTGAACCCCCAACAAGGCAACTAGTGCGTTACCAGGCAACAAAGGGGAAACTTTTATCTTAAAAACAAACAAAACCTGTAAGTACTCAATAGAGGATATTTTGGGAGGACACTTGCTGTGGTAGACACGTAATTGTTTTTCATCTTGAGGATTATGAGTGTAGGGGTGGAGTCTAGCTTATCAATCAGATCATAGCCAATGAGGCCTCTGAGGTGTTGGCCTGGCCTTCTCCTGAGAATTCTGGGAAATCCAGTACTTCCTCCTTTGAGGAGAGAGACAATTCTCTCTCTCTCTCTCTCTCTCTCTCTCTCTCTCTCTCTCTCTCTCTCTCTCTCTCTCTCTCTCTCTCTCTCTCTCTCTCTCTCTCTCTCCTGACTCCCTGGGAGACATTGCAGCTGACAAAACACATAGAACTACCCTAGTGCCCTGAGCTGGACAAGCCACATGAATGCAACCAGACCTCTGAAACCGGAGAGACACCTGCCAATGCTGAGATACTTACAATGCCACTGGACCCAAAGACTTTCCACCCACTGGCTTGTGATTGTCCTGCACTTGGATTCATTGCATGTGTTTCGTGAGTCTGAAGAGGACTTTATAGATTGGTATTGGACATATGGGCCAATATCAGACTTATGGCCTTGGACTGGACTGCGTTGGTATGTTTTCTTAATGTACAATTGCTCTTGTATATAAACCTCTTCCTTATACCCATATGTGCGTCCCTGGATTTGTTTCTCTAGTCTACCCAGACTAACACACTTGTGAAGAATTATATTCCTTTTTATCTTTGTCATTTTATCTGTAATGCAACTACAAATAGTCAATGGGTATCTGTAAACACAAAGCTCTTGTTTCCCTTCCCTGTGAATTAAACAGTGTAGTTAACTAACTCATTCTCACCTTTGGAATGTGTACTCAGCAACAACGGGAAGTGGAGTACTTATGGGTCTACTTATTGTGCAATGTGTTCATGGCAGCCTCAGGGAAACTGTGAATCAACTCTGAACTGTGCTTAACTTTACAACACACTGAATAAGTTCCCTCACTTATAATGCAGCTTTATGTGGTGATGAAAGTATTTCTTGAGTTCTAGGACTAATTTAAACATTAATTTAAATTCTACTTAAAAAACTGAAAGGACTGAGTTCATAATAAAAGCAATAACTCTTTTCATAAGAAAAATAAAATAGAGTCAAGTAAACAAAAACAAATCCCTCAAATCTACAAAGAGTGCATGTTACGGTGTAAACTCACTGCCATTAAGTCGATTCTGACCCATAATGACCTTATCTAGGGTTTCTGATGCTGTAAATCTTTACGGAAGCAAACAGCTTCAATATTCTTCCAAGGAACGCCTGATGCTTTTGAATCACTGACTTTGCTGCCCAGTGTTTTCCTGACAGTGCCACCGAAACTCTTTATGCTGGACCTGAAAATGTCCTACATTTTTGACTTTGTTCTCATTTTATCATATCTCAGTGAATTATATCATGTCTGGCCTAAATTAACAGTATAATCAAATTTTAATTCAAAGATTCTTTGATGTTGTCATTAGCCTGAAATGCTTTCCAGGTTGTAAAGTCAAATAAAATGATTAGTAGGGAGACAAAGATTCTGCATAAAGCATTTTTTTCCTGGTGTGCTTCATTTTGTTCTCTATGCCAATTCTTAGTAAAAATAGTCTTTGGGCAAACCTATGAGTCTTAGGAAATGTTATGATAAGAGAATATTTAAGTCCATGTACACATATTATATAGGTTGACAAATTGCAAAATTCCTCCTTTGTTTACAGCTAACATTCAGTTTGGGTTCATAAAAATCCATAGTAACATCTTATTTAATTTATGTCTTTCATTATATCCAGTTTAAAAAAAAATAATCATTTTAGTATAGAAGTCAAAACTTCTGGACGATAAGTTTATTCTTTTATTCAGGATACTGTTGTTTTCATGACAATAGCTTTTCACAAATGATTTTCCAGGTAAGTTATTAGACAGCATGCCTACCACGTGCACACAAAATATTTTGTGGACTTGATAGGAAGCTATTTCTTTCCCGCTACAAAACCCATCTATAGCCAGCCTATAGTGCATGACTTTCTGGGTTTTTGTTTACTGAAATATCCATATTCCTTCTTGCTCTAAAATGAGATTAAGATTACATTTTTTTTGATTCTGCAAGATTTAGTATTGGAAAGGACTTTAAATTTAATTCATTAGACATTCCTTTCCCCCCTTTCTTCATGCATGATTATTGCTTACAATATCCCCACTTAATGATTGTCACTCTTAAAGTCTGAACACCTCAATATTAGAGAAATCATCACCTCCACAAGTAGTTCATTCACATTTAGCAGCTCTGACTGCTATCACATCTCCCTGTTGATCCAGAATCTCTAGGTTCTGCCATTTGTGCTTGTACTTTCTATCAGTTCACAACAATTTATTGAATGACTACTTTATGTCAGTCACTGTGCTAGACATTGAGGAAACAAATATAAATAAATTATGAATGATCACCTTCGAAACAAGTAACATTTCGTCTTCATAACAAAATCCTGTAAATATTTGAGGTCTGTTTTCATGTATTGCAAGAATCTTGTCGTTCAGAGGCTAGAACTCATGGTTCCTTATGCAACACGAATCCAGCACCACTACTGACTTTTGTATTCTTCTGAAATAACTATGAATTACTGATAGCGTCATTCAAGTATGGTGCCTCAAAAGGCCAAGGAGAGCCCAATTGTGTGCTAGTTCTTTCCATGAAAGTTACAAACATGCATATTACACTCAGAAGGTGTGGGTCGTAATGCCAACTAAAATGTATTAGTGTTTTTGCAACAAATGAGACCTAAATTTGTACACAGAAGTATAGTTCCTAAGCATATCACATTTATTCCTATTAAACTTCCTCTTAATCACTTGAAATGCTAATTCATGTAATCTGATTCTGTATGACGGGTCAAAGTGGTAAAATACTTTCTATGTTTTTATGAAGGCCATGGAGAAATTCAGGTTTTAGCAATTCTTCCTTCCTTGACTTTCACTCAAACATCTTTTGCTTCAATAGGTAGTAGTTATCACTTAATGTTTATAGCCTTTGCATGCAGTGTTAGGAGACAGGAGGACTACAGGAGTTGAAGAAATGTATATGGCTCAATCCCTGTCCTAAAATGCTTATAATTTGGTTGAAATTTGGTTCAAAAAGAAAAGAAAGAATTGGATAGTAATGTACAATGGTGTGGTTTGGAACAATGTAATGAAATTGATTTCCAGGCAAGGACAACCAGGCTCACTGTATTATAGATGACTTACAACCATGGTAAAAGCTTGAATTACTACGGGAATGCGGAGGAGAGCTCAACATAGTCTGAAAGTCAACAAAAGACAAAGAGCTTTAGAGTCTACATATGAGCTTTAAAGTCCTACATGTCTTATGCCAACAATGAAAGAGAAATCTCTGTTGCCCTGTCCTTTGAATCTTAGTTAATTTAAACAACAACAAAAAACAACTTAACATCTTATAGTAAAATGGAGGAGTGAGCTGCAAGCGCAAAACTTACAATGCATTCATCATAACATGAATGTGATCCAAGGACATATATTTCTCTAAAGAACTGATATCAAATATCTCCTATTTCATTGTCCTTCTTGATGAGGCTACTCTATTTTCACCAAGTCAAAAAATAAGCCCTGGTAGCATAGTGTTGGTTGAGCTGCTAATTGCTAGGTCAAGTAATTCAAAACCACCAGCCACTCTGCAAACAAACAATAAGCTTTCTATTCTTATAAAGAGTTACAGTTTCTAAAACCCAAAGGCAGTTCTCTGTCCTACATGGTCGCTAGGAGTTCAAATCGAGTCCATGGCAGTGATTTTACACTACTCATGTTTGGAGCTTTAGTTTGTTGGTTTTTTTCAAAATGTATATTTTATTGCTGGAAACTACAACTGCAAGAATATCAGGTGAAATTAATTCAACATGGTTTGTTGCAGAAGACAAAACCGAAAATGGAGATAATTTAAATCTTGATAGACCTTTGTATTTTGCAGCAAAATGGCTATAAGCAGATGGGACCTTCCAACTCATAGAAAAAGGCTTTTAATTGCTGTCTCCTCTCATTGTTGAGTGTATCAAAGACCCAGAAGTTGAATGTTGTTTTTCCCTAAAGAAGAAAAATTGTCCAAAAAAGAGGTTGTATTCAGAGGAAGACTGGCATGATCAGAGACTGCCCCCTGCCTTCGTACACAGAGCATAGAATTCAGTAGATTTAGTTTTTTTCTTCACAAAGAATCCTACTAACTTCAAAAAGATGTTGTGTATAATGTACCATCTGGATCTAATTCCCCCCACAATCCAATGACCCTACTTGATGAACAGTGACAGCAAAATCTGCTGTGTAAAAGAGGAAAAACTATAAAAATATATCAAATATGTGTGTGTATATATATATTCATCATGCCACCATAAAGGACATTATGCATATGTTGCTAGTTTTGTTTTCTTTTGCTTGCTTAGTCTAAACACACATATAAAATGTTGAAAACCTAAATCCACATAATTATGTAACTGCACACATGCACACACACACACACACACACACAAACACACAACATACCTGGTTACCAGGATTTGCTTCTGAAGAGTGAAAAAGAAGGGTTGAGGTGGAAGGATTAGTAATGTACCTTGCATTTGTGTCCGTTGGTGAAAGGGGGAAAAAATCTCCTGGTAGAATTTTTGTGCAGCATCTACCGTCCTCCAAACTATACCAGGCTCCGGATATTTTTTCTAGAATTTGGTCAATCAATTTATAATACTTCCAGCTCTAACTTTCTAGTGTGTTAACATAAAGCTCTCCAGTCAGGAGCAGAAATAATAAGCTATGCTATTAAGTAATCATCTCTGGTTAGGAGAAGAAATAATGAACTGAAGTTTTCTGGTCAGTTACTATTATTTAGATGAAAAGTCCTAAAGTCTCCAATGATAAAGAAATCCTATTTACTCATATTTAATATTAATCATCTTTTTAAAAACATTTTATTAGGGGCTCATACAACTCTTATCACAATCCATACATATACATACATCAATTGTATAAAGCACATCTGCACATTCCCTGCCCCAATCATTCTCAAAGCATTTGCTCTCCACTTAAGCCCTTTGCATCAGGTCCTCTTTTTTTCCCCCATCTTTAACTCCTTCCCGAATTTTTTAATCAATCTGTTATGAAAAGTAGGTATTTGAGGTTACAGGAAAGCTATGAAAGTTGTAAAAACAAAACAAAACAAAACACCTATATCCTTGGGGTCCGGATTTTGGAAATCATGTTCCTGACAGTGCTGCCGATGGGCTGCAAATGCCCGCATTTAGGGGTAAATGACTCCCCCTTTCCAGGGGCGACTTCCTGCGACCTGAGGAATGGGTGGAAAAGTCAGGCAAAGACTCTGATAATCCCCAAGACACAGAAGGAAAGGGGTCCAGAAAACCTCCCAGGAGAAGGCACTGGGAGGCGGCATTGACAATAGCTTTGCATGTGCATCCCAGACCTTAAAGTACGCCCTGAATGTCCCCATATACTTGGCGAGTGTGCTCCACCAGGCTGTACCAAAGCCTCCAGAAAAAGCCTTGCCCTAGGCCGGCGCTCAGTCCAGCCAGTGGCTGCAGAACCCCTGGGAGCGGGATGCGGCGCCAGTGCGGAGGAAGCGGAACCCGCGCTCCGGACCCGACCGCATTCGCCAAGCCGGGCTGTGCGGCTGGCTCGGGCAGAGTTCCCCGGGCTCTGGGCTCCGGGCTCCAGGCTGCTCCGCGAGCGCCGCTCGAAGGCGAACTTGCCCGCAGGTGCCTGGCTGCGCTCGCTCGGCAGCCCAGAGCGCACTGCTGCAAGCTGTGAGTCTAGACAAACTTTCTGTCTGTCCGCAGCACCAGGAATATTCCTGAGCCCTGCGTTGGTCTTTCCCCGTCTCCTTGGGACCCTTTTCCCATTCCCAGGTGGAAGGACAGAGCAGCTTAAAGACAGAGATATGCAATTATCTCTATTATCGCCACCATCCCCATTATTATTATCGTCATAATCTTCTTTATTATGACTGGGAGCCCATTCATTCGCTCCAGACTGGTTCCGGCGGGAGCTGGGGGAAAAAAATCAGCTATCTGGCTTCGGTAGATGCCACCTCTACCTTTGGGCTCCATGGTCCTTTTTGCCTTAACTAAATGATCACAGGAAGTTATATTTACATTTTTAAAGAGTAACACAGATGTTTCAATCTCGACAAAAATCAGCATTAAGTTCCACCAGGAGAGAGAGAAGGATGCATTTCAAACTCAGGTCCATCAAGGGACTATTTGGGACAGTGTTTAAAGATGAGTGCTTTTTGTTTTCATGAGTTTTTGTCTTTGTAAAAAGAACAAGAATATTTATAATGTCTGTATATTTAAATGACTGTTCGCTAACAAAACATTTTCAAAGATGCCAGCATAGAGCAATTCCAGGAGTTGGCAGCGCTGTCGCCGCGCCGCCACCTGTGCGGCGTCCTACAGCAGTAGCATTCAACAGATGATTCAAGAAAACTGAGAGAGAAGGAGAGCGAGCGAGAAATTTTTTTTGTCAGAACAAAACTTGGTTGGATATTATGGTCACTGTCCAAATTAAATGCCAGAGGCCCGCCAAATATCTAAATTGAGTGGAAGTGGAGAAAATCAGAGAATTCCCAAATGTCTCTATTTCCTGAATTCACAATTCGAGCAACTGAGGCACTGAGCAAAGTGACTGATTTTTAGAACATCTACAGGCTGGGGTGGGAGGAAGAAACTTGACCATCCACCCTTTTCCCCAAATCCCTAACTTCAGGGACTAATGATCCCAATCGGGGCCAGCCTTGCTCTTCTTTCTTAGATGGTTCTCCAGGTTACTGCTCAACTTCTTGAAACCTCTTCCTTACAATCTTCTGTCTGCGACTATACTCCCATGTCAAATCTCACATAACTCTGTCTTTTTTAGCCCAGTTATTTCCGACCCATGAGAAGCCGGTCGCCACTTCAGGCACCCGCGGTCGCGGTCGCGGTAGCGGTCGCGGTGGAAATGCCGCTGAGCTTCTGCCCAGGAACGACCATTCGCTGTTCCTGCGCTCCGCATAGGAGAAATCGGCTCTATGCTGCGTAAATGGGAACATCTCCACTAGCCTTGCCCAAGGTAGCCTTAACCCTCCTTCTCTGTGCTGCAGCCTGGACTTGGCACGCACCTGCAGGGTGCCTCGGAGTCTGGACAAGCACACTGCCTGCAAGCTGCATCTCCAGGAGCAGGCAGTTGCCCCCAAAGGAGCCTTTGTGGCTTGCCCCTTGCCTGGAGGCTTTGTGTCTTTAGTAACCCTGGCTGCAGCTGGACAACCAGCTGGCCTTGGGCCCTAGGCTCACCAAGGAAACATAGGTTTAGCCTCTCCTCAAAACCCGGATGCCATCTTTCCAAGCACAAGTTGGGCCTGTGTGGTCTGGAAAGAAACTGTGCCCTTCAAGGGCAAGAAGGTCAATGGTTTGGGGAGGGGGTTTCCCCCTCCCACTTCTTCACTCTCACTCTTTCCCCTGCATTTAGGGCTGGGGGAGTGGGTTGTGAGGGAAATGGGTCTCCTAACTGAGCTGTGGCCTTTGTGCACCAAATTAATTAGACTCTGTCAGTTGGTTCTGATGGAGAGAGAGTGGGAGATCAGAAAGAAGTCTCTAGAAGGGGGTTTCAAAGCTCGGTAGAACTTGCAAAACTCTTATGAAGTGTGATTTCTGAATTGAACTGTGCAGGGCTGTGTTTGTGTGTGAGAGTGTGTGTGTGTGTGTGTGTGTGTGTGTGTGTCTGCTCTTATATCTTGGGGGGGGGGTGTTCTTTAAATCTATGAAGATACATTCCTGAGAGCCTTTCTTACCAGGACTGACCTCAGACAACCTCACCTCCCTCCCACCCCCACCCCCCACTCCAGGCCTCATGAATGGTTTATCACTGTCCCCT
Source organism: Tenrec ecaudatus (assembly GCF_050624435.1). NCBI lineage: Eukaryota > Metazoa > Chordata > Mammalia > Afrosoricida > Tenrecidae > Tenrec > Tenrec ecaudatus. The sequence goes on along the minus strand of NC_134548.1, from coordinate 114,720,431 downwards.
GTCCAGTTCTGGGGGCTGGGCACCCTGCCAATAGGCTCCCATTGCACTCAGAGACCGGTCCAAACTGGCCCGTGGGGCATGTAACGCTGCGCCTTGATTGGTTGCTCTTGGCTCCTCCCCTCATCCCTTGTTCAGCCCAAGAGCGCGGTGCAGCCCAGCCATCTCAGGATAGGCGCTCGGGTGCTGGCCGGGGAGCCTTCCCTCCTCGGCTGCACTTCCCGATTCTGCCTTTGGAGCGGCCCCATGGCCAGCCGCGGCCGCTCCATCGGCCTCACTTTCCTCACCTGCATATGAACTTTTCTTCCTGCGGACTGGACACCGTGATCCTCAGAGTCGTCGAGATCGTCGTGGTGCTCCGGTGATGGCCTTCGTCCGTTTAGAATAGTGTAGTTAGTTAGGGACCATCGGAGAAGAAAGAAGACGCGAGTAGCGCAGAGATGCTGGAGGTTGTCAGTTACTAAGCTCAGGAGAGGTAGTGGAGAATGACCAGCCAAACCTAGCCGGGGTGCGCGGTCGCCCCAAGGAGGTCGACTGGCCGGCGCTTGCCCTCGCGCCGAGCTCCCTCCGTCCCCCCTCCGCGAAGGCGCGAGGTGGCGGCGCGCAGCGCAGCGCAGCGCTCAGGCTGCCGCGGACTCCGCTGGGCGATTGCAGCTCAGTCCGTTCTTCGTCTCGCTGCCGCCGCCGAGGCGACCGCTGCTGTCTCCGTCCCGGATGCTAGTGGTAAGTTGGAGCCCGGGGCAGCATGGCTTGCTGAGACCCTGACGGTTTCCATAGAGCGGGGTGGGGAGCGGGGACAGGTCCTGGATGGTCGCAGTCTGCAAGACCACACTGACCCGAGGGAGAAGGGGTGGACGTGGGGGGGTGGGGGTGCATGGCGATCCTGAACCAGCGGATCTAGAAAAGACTGGAGGGCAGGGGGCTGAGGTTCCAAGCAGGAGACTTTGGAGTCTGGGAGGGGGAGTGGAAAGCGGGGCTCAAGATGAAGGGTGGAGGCGGGGTCTGGAAAACCCTGTGTGGGGTGGGGGCGCCAAGAGCAAGGGAAGAAAACTGGGAAGGGTCTCATGCAGTGGGGAGCGGGAGAAAGAAGAAAGACTGAAAACGTGGGTGTCACCGGGTAAGTGGCTGGAGACAGAAGCTGCAGTTGAGTTGTGGGTGTGGGCTAAGTTCTTCAGAAATTGGTGAGAAGGGCCACAAGGCTTGGAAAGGTGGAAGGGCGGCTCTTGGGTGGGGGGTGATGGAGTCTGGATTGTGTTCTCAATTAAAACCGACCCTGATTTTTGGCGCTTCTCAAAGAGCACCAGCACACACTGCGGATCTGTGTCTTGCTCTCCTGGCTCTTGGCTGCCTTTGAACAGCACTGCTGATGGTCACCTAAGTTTAAGACCAGCATCAGAGAGTATCCAGAGATCCTTTTTTAGTAACTTACCTAAGTCACTTAGTGACCATTTTATGTCTTCAAAAGGGTTACAGACAAGTATCCGGTGCGCCTCTTAGCATCTCAGTTCTTACACTCTGTTTAAATCTGACCAGCAATCTTAATCGCGTACGTGAGAACAGGTTGCCGTTCCTGACGCCACATAAAGTTCGTCATTGCAAATACCGTGTCTGTGTGTCTGTTTCTTTTCGCCGCCTTGCCCTGTGCCTTTTGCTTCTTGTTGGGTGGTACTAACGGTGACTAATGATTTGCCTGTTGTTCAAGACCCCATTCTTTAAAGTGACCCCCCCCCCCCGCACACACACACACACACAAATTCACTGGGTGAGATTCACACTGAAAGAAGATCTAATTTGCTCGAGAGAATCACTGCCAGTACTGCGCAACTTCATTAATATTTCCTAACATAAGTCCCATTCCAGAAGACAACTCACTGCCAAGATGGGAAGTGCTTATGCCCCTCACCACATACCCTTTAGACAGGTGGCCTAAAGGCAGCTTGCAGAAGTGAACTGAAATGACCAGGGCCAAGGGAGACGCTATGCAGCGAAGTCATCTCTGAGCTCCTTCCTGTTAGTGTATGTGTGCGTGAACGCAGGCACGCACGCACACACACACAGAGGAATAAAATAAATAAGTAGATAGATACATACATAGATAAAAGGACACCTGGGTTCCAACATTTACATTTTTTGATTGAGAAGTTGACTTAATACATGAAAATAGGAACACGGTTGAAATGAGGAATTACTGCAGCTGGTTACATGTATCCGTAAAGCCAACTGCACAGCCATGTGGTCATTCCGACTTATAGTGACCCTATAGGATGGAATAGAGCTGTCCGGAAGGTTTCAAAGCCTGTCATTCTTAAAGAAGACAGCTACCACATCTTTTACTTTCAGAGTGACTGCTGGATTCGAACCGCTAACCTTTCAGTTAGCAGGCAGTCGATGAAACACCAGAGATCCTGACATACGCGCTAAGTGCACAGTGAGGGTGTCTGTGTGACATGGCCCGTGGAAAATGATTTCTACCTTGGCCATTGCCTCTGTTTTGCAATATTTAAAATACACTAGATATTGTCCTTTCTGACCAATATTTTTTCCTCTGCGCCTTGCTGTGTAGGAATCATGACACTACACCCCCTCATACCTCTATACTCCCTACCCCCAGGAGCAATTAAATGTTTTCCTGTATTGTAGGGAATGTAGGTTATAGAACACATAGTTATATTTCTTGTTCCCTGCATATATTCATCCGATCAACCTGGGGACGAAATAAAATATTTCCTTGTTTCACTCGCATAATTTCTTTCCCAATAAACAGCTTTTCTCGTCCACTACAAGTGCAACGCAAGTCCTGAAACTCGGAAGGTGGATAAGGCTAGTGGTTGCAATGTCAAGGTAGGATTTGGGGGTGTTCAAACCGACTATGACAATGTGTTTTTCCATCTGCAGAATCTAGGCAGGGGTTATTAACCCTTTTTTACCTGCTTCGTTTGTTCGAGGGATTTATCGTCATCTAGCGCTTACAGGGATGATGGTGAGGAATTTTGAGTTAATAACATGACAGGCTTTGGTGCAGGATGAATTCGTGGCAAGAGAGGTGAGAGCTGACTTTTTCCAAAGCCACGGGGTGCCAAGACAAAAACAGCAATGCTATGTATCTACTTTATTTCACATCGTCTCTCTCAGTAGCTTCAAATATATGAAGAATGGAGGTCATATACTCATTAGACTAGTGTCTTTGAAAATGTCCCTCTCCATTTCTAAAGACAACAAAGCATTCTTGGAGATAAAAGCAATGGAATAAGAAACATGGTTTTAACACTGTGAAGCATACCTGGAAAGAACATGTTTGTTTCTTTAACAACCAAAGTGAAATCTAAATTGCCTGTCACTTCTGATCTGATGTTGGGTTAACCCCATCCTGCCTCCGCATCTGACCCATGGCAGTTCAGATACTCTCTTCCAGAAAAGAGCTTCTAAGATCCCGTAAGTTTTGCAGGTGTATGAAAGCAATTAGAAATTGCATTATTTGGGAATATGTCTGCATTTAGCTGGAAATTCACTAAATTTAAGTAAAACAATGAAGCCTGGGACGAACTTTAATTTTTTCACTCTTCAATTTATTTCTTTCAAGTAAAAGTTCTTCCTCCCTAGCTAAGGGAAACACAAAATTAAAACAAAAATTGGGAAAGAGGTTACCAGTATCCAACAGTAAGTGAACCCCAACTCCTCTGATTAATTTGTTCAAAACCTGAGATCGACGAAGGCCACTGTTTGCCGAGCCTGTGAGAAAAAAAATATTGGAGTCCCAGATTATAATGGCTTTGGATCTTTAAATGTTCGGGCCACTATCACCTGAGAATGTGTTAACCATGTCAATTTTTATAGACATAACACGCCTCACAAAAGGAGGGTGGACAGCACTTGTATTGAGAGCATTCTCAGGACGTTGGGGTATAGCTTGATGTTGTTCACTGGGAGAAATGCTGTAAGCAGCTGCCTGGGGAGCTTTGAACAAACGAGATCTGCTTATTCGTTATGGTTAATGACAAATCTTGTAGTTCACCCCTGTCTGATTATTGTGAAACTCATAGGTACTCAGTACTTTTTAATTTTACATTGTTACACAAATCCATTTTTGTTCTTCTTGATTATATGTCATTTGAGGATGCTATGTGATTTTTGTCTGCAAAGTGTGCATTCCTACTGAAGCTTATAATGTAATCTGTAATCACCAAAAGATCAATGAATCACTTCATCACTGCCGTTCTTCCAAAAAAATTTATGAAGGCTTCGCTGTATCCTGAGAAAACTGCTGCAAAACATACAAACCACACGCAGGGCACCATCCTTTAGCTACTCGAACCTGTGCCAGCACTAGCAATAGTTACTCCAGATGCTCACCTGCAATAGCCCTTTGCAGTCACTTTTGCTATTTGAATGCATGATGAGACAATGGAAGCAAGATTTCAGAGATTAATGCCAGCCCAAATCTGAATTCTTGGGTTTTTTTTTTTTGTTTTCGTTCTCCCTCTAAGCAATGTCTCGGGGGGAAAGCACTATGCTGGTAGCTGCAAGGTTTGAAGTGGGAGTCGGTTTCCTTAAAAATTCCGAGCCCTGCAAACTCTAGGAGCAATGTCTGCTCTAGCTTAGAGGGTCACTGTGAGTCAGCTTGAACGTCGGGCAGGGTCTTTGTGGGTTGTTGTTTTTCACACAGTATTTCCCGTTCATTCTGCCTCTCAGTTGCCGTGAAGACTCTACTGTCTGCAGCATACTTAGTTGCCTGCTGGTCTGGATCCCCACATATAGCTGATATTGGATGCAGTCTTGCTAATTAGGGTGCACCTTTTTCCGAGATGACCGATTATATCATCTAATTGTGGAAGTACTAAAAAGGCCCTTTGCTCCTCACACCAGTAGCCTTCATGGTTTTTCTTGGCACATGAAGTTCTACATTCAGAGTTGTTTTTTTTTAAATTTTAGGTGTTCCTCCTATAATACAAATAGTCAGAGGGGTACCTTATTAATTATTGTTACCAATTAATTACTCTGCATTAATGTATGGATAGTTATCAGAAAGTCTTTAGGATTACATTGCCCAGCACAATAACCACCAGCCACACGTGGCTATTTGCACTGGAATTAATTAACATGAAATCAAATTATAAGCACAGATTCTCCACCTCATTGGTCACATTTCAGCCGCGCAATAGTCTTGTGGATAGTGGCTTTCTATTGGACTGCGCTAGTTAAAAACATCTGCGTCCCTGAAGAAAATGTTGTTGAATAGCAATGTACTCGGAAGCAGGGATACTTTGCTTTATCACTTCTACCTCTCTGCCATAATCACAACCTGCCTTCCTCTCAGGGAGCTTATCTAGATCCTGATACCTCCCTCTCGTGTGTACATAAAAACCAAGTCAATCCTTTGCCATGAACTAGTGTCTGACTCATAGCGAATTTATAGGGCAGAGTGGTGTTTCTAAAACTCTACATTTTTATGGGAACAGCCTATTGGTAGGTTTTAACTGTTTAACTTACAGGTAACCGCCCAGGGCTCCTTATAGTGTATATACTGTAAATGGATATTTAAGCTTCAAAAAGGTCATTGGAAAATACCCCTATCTTTGAATTCCATGTTATACACACACACACACACAAGAGGACTTCTTCAAAAAGTTATATATATATGCTATTTGAATGGGGCAAAATCAGGATTATAAGGTTTCCAAAACAAATTCTCATAAGAAAGCCCATGGTACCCTTGAAAAATGAACAGGTTCCAAGAAATATATGTCAATTTTTTCCTTAAATATCCCCTAAAATACACTCATGTTCACTCTGACCACAACATTGACAAGCATTGGAATGCTATAATTAAAGACCTGATGCTACTACTCCTGTTTTGCTAATACTCTAGGTTTAAATGGAATGAATAACTGGAGTGTGAAACTAATACTAAATACCAAACCAACAGAATGTGACTTTATAGTTCTACAAGTAATGGATTCATTTTTAGTTGTTGAAATGACTGAGCTTTCTGCCTCCTATTTCCATCCCCACTACAATACACTCATGAATTTCAGAGGATTTTTTTTGTCTATAAAAAAAACTAAAAAAGTAGTTAAGTAGGCACAAATGGCTACTTCACCTGCCATAAATTCCTATCAGTTTTGTTTTCTTTTGTGTTCCATTAGTCAGATCCAAACGGCTATAAGAATGGGTCCCTAATACAGCGAGCAGTCGAGAAAGCAGAGCTTAGAGGGTAAGATCAAGGGACCTCTTGGAGTAGCCTGACTTAGGCAAAGGTGATTTGCCAGAGTCTGGAAAGAAGGAAAGTGAGTAGGTGAATGCCACCTTTCAAAAAAAAAATGAAACCTCTTCAGTCGGAGTGTGTGGCCTTTCAGAGTTAAAGCAGTATTATAAAGAAACATAAAACTGAAAAGACAGACAGAAAACTAAACACCGCTGTAAAAGTAGACTATGTGGACATGTCTAGCAAAGAATGTCAATGAACAAGCTGACTTGAGTTCTATTTATCTTCCTGGTTAAAATAAAACACATGGGTTCTCCTCTTGTCAGTCATCAGTAAGTGCCATTGAAGAATGTCATCGTGCGTTTGAAACACACATCTCTCCACATTACCTCAGGATCAAGAGTCACTCAAGACTTTCAACTACAACTTCCCTAAATCAAGGTAGGAAGGCTTACCTGAGTGAACAAGTAATTATTCATAAGAGGCATAAAAACCCATAGTAATAGCTATTATTTAATACTTACTATGTGGTACACATTTCCTAAAGGTTTGTATATGCTTACTCATATGAATCTCACAATTACCCAATGAGAAGGTGCAATTATGATCCCTAGTTTGCAGACGGAGAAACTGAGACAAACAAAAATGGTTAAGGAACCTAGAAACGGAATGACCAAAATCGAGCTTTAAAACCAGATCGCTTTGATTCCAAAGGTTAGTCCTGTAAGTGGGGAATTCCACAAGCTTTTCCTAGGAGTTGACTAGTTTCTTGCTTTCATACTGCAACCCTTCGTTTTGAGATGGCACACATTTTCACAGGGACCGATGGATATTGTTACTATCTTCCTGAATCATTGACATGCTGCTTGGAAAGGCAATGAAGAGATGACAAAACCTTTCATCTGAAATTCTAAAACCCACAGCCATCAAGTCAATTCCACCTCAGAGTGGAACCACTCCTTAGGGTTTCCCAGGCTGTAAATCTTTGTGGGACCAGAAAGTCTCATTGCCCACCCCTGGAGTAACATATACGTGACTGTCCAGCCAGCAGGCCACTGCATAACTATGTCACCAGGGTCCCTTTCATTTGGAGACCTCGCAATTAATAAAAGAGTAAGACAAATGAAAATGTCTATTAGTGGTGAAGGACAGGGAAGCTACCGAGATAATATAAAGACAAGTGAGGTTATGGAACTCAGTAGTCTTATATTCAGACAGTGGCTGGAGGAGAGCAGGTAAGTTTGACCCACATGTATGTGGTTTTATGTGTGACATCATAACAAGCCATTTCAATTCTGTCATTATGAGAGGGTTAACACTTGGAAATTTGAACAGGAAAAAGGAAGCCCTGTGAAACAAGAGAAGCATCATTAAAAATCATTTACTGCATAGGAGAGGGGTTGGAAACCTTGTCTGATCCCACTTGCCTGTGTTACCTATTTGCACCAATGTTGTAGTTGTTAGATTTGAGTTTACTGATCTGAGCCCGAGGACAAACACCATCTTAGGGTAGAATATATAAGGACCAACTAAAGCTAATGCAGGGTCCACTTGGAAACATGCTGAAAGTTTAAAAGCGTTTCATTTTGTTGTTGTTTTTAAACAAACCAATTATTTAAAATTTCCTGGTAACAATACTGGGGTAAGACTGTAGGACTCTAGCGCTGTGGTATGTAGCTCTGGCTCCTCAGTTCATCTAAATTTGATCTGGTCTTCTCGGTTTTCCCTTTGCACCAAGGTATTACAAACAAGCCACACATATGGAAAATGCTTTGCTTGTGGTCGGTAATCAATGAATTTGTCTTGATTGTGTTGATATTCCTTCTCTCTCCATGCACGTGTCCACTCTAGGAACATATGTTCCAATGGTTAAATAAGAAAGAATATAAAGCTCGAACTAAAAGAGGATTTTCAGTACACCTGCACAATGATAGTTTAAGAACTCCAGACATAACAGAGTAACAGATTTATCTAAAATAATTTGGTGTAATCTTTATGAACAAATTTTAGAGTAAATAAGAAACTGTAACTCTTTGTAAACTAGTTTAGCTGAAGCACCTCAGAGGAAATCTTTTCTCTTTAAACGAAAAAGTCAGCTATGGCTTAGCTTAGTCTTAGTATATGTGACTTTATTTTTCCACTACACAACGAAATATCTTATGCTTGATACATATATAAGCCATTCTCTTGATCCCATACATGTCTGATAAAGATATGGCCCATGTTTAGGATCACATCTACAGTCTGACTACAGCATTCTCTTGTAATTTAGTCACCAATTAATAACCTTAAAAACCTAGAATCATTTTTATGGTAGAGGTTGAAGGTTCAGAGGAAAGAACACTTTGTAAAATAACAATTCCCAAATACCTATATAAGAAATAACTATGCAAACAAGCTTTGTTTCACTTTCATAATGTGATAGGAAATCAGAGATTGCCATTAATGAATGTCTTTAGGCAATTAGATCATTACTATCTTAGGTAGTTTCCTCTTAAACAGTTACAAATTTTTTAATGCATGTGGCATTTAGGTATATTATTTCAGCATTTTTGTTTGGTTGGTTGATTAGGCAGGGATTCCTAGGACTGTAATAAACTCAATCTTGTATTTTGAAATGTAGTGTCAGTGTAAAATAGAATGAGAATGAAAATAGCAAATTTATTCTTGGTGGAAGTTGAATATGAAGGATCTGATTTAACACCAATAAATATTTTCTAAAAGTTTTAACAAAGCAGAAATGAGACAAATTATCAATAGACTTACTTTTCTAGTTTCATTTGTACTTCTGTAGCCATTTATAAACTCACTATGCAAATAGGAAAGGCTTTGTGATGTTTGGTAAAATTACAAGCCCAAAAGATCGATACCATGACTTTTGTTCTTTGAAGTCTTAATTATGTTGAATAATTTATTTGTTTGAAGGCTTTATTATCCTGTTCATTGAAAATTGTCTATCTCAATTCTGCCTATATCCACTGTCCAACACCATACAATTTTCTAAATTTTATACAAAGAAATCTCCAATTTTCATCCCCCCCTGGTTCTCTGCCAGTGGCACAGTGATGGAAGTGCTTGGCCGTTAACAGTGTGCTTCTATAAACCCCCCGTGGAACAGTTCGACTCTGTCCTATAGGGTCCCGATGAATCCACAGTGACTTTATGGCAATGGGTTTATCTGCCAAGGTATTTAAGTATAAGATAAAGATGACTCAATAGCCTGTAAGAATTAGACAAGTGCTTGTTGAAGGTTAACGATATACCCAACGCTGGGTTAGCTGCTAACGAGCTAATGTACATATTCCACAATACTTCATAGTTGTAGCACACAAGTCACTTTGACATAGTATAAGCCTCCAAGTTATGGTACAGGTTGGGTGAATGACAAATAGAACAGTCATTTGCTAATTTGGGGTCTCAGTGACCATCATTTTAAAAGATGAGAGTTGTTCCAGATGATCCATCCTATAAGCCTTACAGTACAAGGAGTGTCCAAAGAACCACTGAAGCCTTTGAGCCCAAATGACTAATGTCCTTAAAGTCACACCGCTAGACATAAAGGAGAGGAGCATGCAACACAGGGAACAAGAAGGAGCAACTGGAGAAAACGCTCACAAGTGTCCCCCTGAGTTGGGTGAAGGTAAGCTGAACTTCATGCAATCCATCGCTGAATGTTTATATAGATATATTCGCAGAACATGTGCACACAGGAGGATAGTATGTGATAGATTTCATCTCAATCTTGGAAAGGGATAGTAGATGTACATTAACATTTTCAAGATGCCTATTATGAACTATAAAACATTTTAACTGTGCATCCTCAAGTTGTTTCTTTTGCACCAAACTATTTGCCATTTTGCTGTGTACCTCATCCCTCCGTGTTCTTCAGCACTGGGCTCCCTCCTCCAGGGAACCTTTCTTGGCTTCCCAGTCGGATCTGTGGTTCGTTGCGGTTGAGTTGATTCTGACTCAAGGTGATGTCATGTGCACAGCTGTGACCTTTCAGGAGCAGCTTGCCAGGCATGTCTTCTGAGACACCTCTGTGTAGGTTCAAACCACCAACCTTTTGGCTAGTAGTGTAGCACGTCACTGTTTGTCCCACCCAGGGACTCCCCTTACCCCAGTCTGACTTGTTAGGTGCGCTTGTGTCCGTTTTTGATTTACAGAGAGCCCATGTTGAATTGTCCCCATTGGATTTAAATTTTTAATCTTGCAATTGACCTGAACATAGATGAAATTTAAAAGAAAAAAATTGTCTGTTAATAGTTCTTTTTTCTTTTTTTAAAATTCTTTCACTTGTGCTTTACTTTGTGCTTTACCTTTTTCAGAAGAGCAAGCAACTGTGTACAGATCCTTAGTGCATATTCTGAGTTTCTAGATTCAGACTGAAGCAATGAGGTGAAATAAATTGGATTTATTTTTGTAGCATAAGACAAAATACACTTATGATAACATTTACATTATTTTGAAAAATTACGGAATATCCCGACTCCCCAAATCCTTTGAATATTGACTAGTCCTTCCACCTTGGAGTTCTTTCAGTATCACGCTTTTCCATTAGCTCTCAGTTCAATTGGTTAACAGAGCTTCTGAACTATGCTTACCCAATGTGACTCAAATGTATCCCTCGTTCATTCCTCTTGCAATTATAGAATCTAAGGATTAGGATAGTGAAGCTCGCCTCGGGCAACTCCTCACTGTATGTTTGGCTCCTTCACACCTCCCATTTCAACCCTAAGGGCACAAAAGAAGACTGTCCAGCTCCTAGAGCGCACACAGCATTAGTGACAAACAGAATGCCAACGCAAGCAACTGCAAGGTGGGTCATGGAGAAATGAACCCCAGGTGAGAGGGAGCACTGGGGAATAATTACACACACAGTCTCACGTTTAGTTCAGACAAAGCTAGGCAGTAGGTTTGTTTTGATGTTATATTGAGGAACAGAAGAGTGGTATGCCGAGTACAGAGCCAAGAACAATGCCTACAATTGAAATGCGTTAAGATTTTCAATGCCTAGTGCAGAGAAGACTAATGGCTGTAGAAATAAATCATGTAGAACACCAGAATTTTAATTTCCAATCAGAAATTACCTGATATTAAGTCCATTGTATTTGATTTTGCTGCTTTTGTTTTAAGGACATGCTTTACATTTCAGAGCCCTTGGAACATGGAGTTCGGTGTTTGCGGTGCATCATCCACTGTTACAGTCTAAGAGTCTCATCTGTATGACTGGGCTACAAACTCACGTAAAACTTACATCAGTATACAGTCTGGGTTTCTTAAAGATACATTTTCTGAATACTTAATATACTTGTGGGAGAAAGTTTCTGTAGCGTCAATTTAGAACTAAAGGAACTAGCTTCTAGTCCTTTGTAAATCACCCTGTCTACTACAAGGGTAAATCAGAATGGATGGGTACTCGGATCATTTCAAACACTCCAATTAAATAAAAATAATAAGAGCTTTCTAGTTCCAAAAATTCACTACAAATAAGAATTCTCAGATAGTTGGTTTTTCTAGCCCAGAAGGTAACAGTAATTGGTCATGACCCTCAACTATTTCAGAAATTTTTAAACTTGGAAAAGTCAATCTTCACTTAGGTTCTTGAACATCACATTTCCTATCCAATCCTGAGTCCTGCATTAAAAATAACATATATTTAAGATGATTAAATGAACAAAAATGCTTCTGCTTACTTTTCTTATACAAATACATTTAAAAGACTACAAGCATCAATAACGAATTAAACTATATTTTTATATATAACATGACTTAAATTAAGGTGTGGTCAGCTACAAATGCTGCTTGTGAAGCTACTTAATGATTTATGATCAGATAACATGGATAATATTTAGATTTTTTTTTCAGAAAACATAGTTATATTCTATAGTTATTCTAGTAAATCACAAACTAAGTTCTGTAGTTTATAGAATGTTACCACAGAAAACTTGCCACCATTTTTGGGGTTTCTTTTTGGTTGTTGTTCTCAATAGGATATTTACATACATACATGTGTTACTCATATGGTGAACATGACAGATATTTTACCATTTTGAGAGAAGGGTTTTAACCATTTCTTCTTATTCTAAAATGCTTCATAAACCTACAAAACTTAAAATATAACTAAAGACCAAATGACTCAAACTGTGTTTTTTTATTATGGAAGTCTTTTCAATATGAAAGTGATACAGAAATACAAAGAATTTCAGTGATTTCAGAATTTCAACTTCTGACCATAAATAACTCTTTTACCCATAGTAAGACATAGGGGGAGATGGGAGCTGAAGAGGATATTTATCTTTTCCACTTAAGAAATTAAAAAAAAATTTTAAGAAGAAATTTCTATGATCTTCACCTTTATGATTACAAATTTTCAGGAGTGAATACATGCAGAAAACTCAGGATGTATCAGTATTCCTCCAAACTTCCTAATAGATGTGAACATTTTGAAATTCAATCTAATAGCTGTACATTCTCTTTGACCTCGTTTGTTATATTTACTACTTCTTTATATGATTTAATATTTTATATATGCTATTGCAGATGTTTTTCTTTTTTGGCAGTTTATTTTCTCAATCTAACAACTATTCTTGGGTGCTTTGCTACTGTATTTCTCTTCCTCTTCAAATGTATAATTTCCTAAAAGTATCTAATCATATCATCATAGGATAACATTCATATACCTACTTTTCACAGCATAAACAATTAATGTGTAGATATTTCCTTGTTTTCATATATCACTCTCATTTTAGTTTCAACATAACTGAAGGGTATTATTGCAGGGATTAGGCAAATTAGAAATCCCAAGAGTACAAAAGGCTAAATTAGTGCTACAAGAGCCAGAATTCAAATAAACCCACGCCTTTACAATCAGAATTCCATTCTATTTTCACTACACTTCCCTGACCCCCATGTCATGGACATTTATTTCCAGGAAACATTAGATATTTTAAAATAGATTAGGTAATTAAGGAAGCATAACTACATTTATATGCATGTGCACATATGTAGTAGTACTATATGCATATGCTTATGTACATGAGAGTAAATAAAAAAGTATTGACATAACATCATAGAAACTCCTATTTATTAAAAATATCAAAATGCAAAGCTATTGTTTCTCAACACGTTTTCCACGTAGGTCTATATGCTTCCGATGTTAGCATTTCTATTCCTCAAACCCTTCTCCCGAGAAATCCATACTCTCTCATTTATACCTCGGGGAATTAAAATCTTGTTCTTTTTTCAGCATTCTTCGACTTTGGGGAAACAAAAATAATTCTGAATTGAGACAGATAAGGGTGATAGGGCGGATGCTTCATTATCATGCTGGAGAGATTTTCTTGGCACAGTTTTTTGTTTTCCAACAGTTGTATTGGAAGCAACAAAACGGGAATCACCAAGGTTGGTGATTCAAACCCAGCAGCTGCTCTGCAGGAGACGGATGGGTGTTGGCATTAACTTAAGGCAATGAGTTTAGTTTTGTTCAGTATAACATTCTGAGTTCCCTTGAATTCAGATGGTCTAGCAGATCCCTTTGGAGGACTCTGTTTTGATTGGATCTTTTCCTTGAAGGTACCCTAACAAGACTAAGACAGGTGCAATTACTGGGAGAACGTGTCTTCGTGTCTACAGCCATCCACTGATCATAGAGACGTGTTTGTTTTGTTTCTAATAAACTTATGCATGCTTGTATGAACTGAAACCCCAGTATCAATACATCTATTTACTTGTGTGTGCTTGTCCACACACACATACACATACATGTATAGTGACTAAGTGAATTATGGTTTAGGCTGCCTACATAAAGGTTGACAGTTCAAACCCACAAACTACTTCCCTGGAGAAAGATGACACTTCCTGCTCCCACAAAGATTTATAATCTTGGACACCCTGAGGAACAGTCAAACTCTGTCTTATGGGGTCTCTATGACTTGGAATTGACTTTTGGCAGTGGGGTTGGTTTGGTTTTATGGTCATGTTACATACTTTGTGCGTGTCTAGCCTTCAAAAAGCTTGTGAGAAAAAAAATCCATTATCTGATTCTTCTATTTTCCATGAACTTTTTGAAATTTTTCTTGTATATATACACATAGGGATGATCTCTGCCCCCTAACCCCCTCCATAAAAAACCAAACCCACTGCTGTCAAGTAAATGTCTCCTTGTAGTGCCCTCATGGCTTTAAGTCTTGAAAGACACACAGCCTCATCTCTTTTCTGAGGAGCAGCTGGTGGGTCTGAACTGCAGATGTTAGCATTAGCAGACCAGTGCTCACTGGACAGCACCACCAGGGCCTCTGTCACACACACATTTACATAGTACAGAACAGCAGTTCCCAAATTTGTGCCAAAAAATCTATCTAATGCTTCAGGTCGGCAGAATTGTAATGCTTTCATTCAATTAGCAGCACTTCGAATTGTTTTTAGGTTTAAGTTTAGGAAATATATCATTAAATTGTTCATTAATGCTTTATTTCTTATAAAATGAATCGTGTATCCACGTCAGATAGCAATGTTTATATCCAATGCCAGTATTAGAAAATATTTCATTTTAAGAAGAAAAGTTTAATTAGTATTAAGTGGTTCCATTCATTCTTCACAATGATACTAATAGAAGATTAAATGATTCCATCCCAAAGTCAGATTTTTCTGGAAAAGTTTGAATGGCAGCTCATTAATATCTTGCTGAGTATCAATGTCAGCAAAGTTTCATTTATGATTTAGAAGCATGATGAGAAAGTGCCTTATTCCTGGATTAGATCCTTGGATTCAATTGGATATGTAAGCTATTACCTTTCAGAAGAAACGGAAATCTGTGGAGACTCATCTGGAGGCCATTTTTACCCTTGTATCATTCTTTTTCTTTTAGTCGCTATATTCCATGTCCTCTATTGGCATTCAGAATGCCTTTGAGTCTTTGATGGTGATGCTGAATGGATTGAAGAAAGCAGAAAAGGAACGATTATATAGTTTTCATGACTATCATCATTGTTGAATTTTTAATATCTAACTCTTTTCTTGCCTTATTCCCATCATTAATGTATACAAAGTTATACCACTGTTGTTATAAGAGAATTTCAACAGCATATTTTGAATTTGTGTTCTCAATCACATTGTAGCTAGGACACACAGATCTCCTCTTGATCTGAGCAATTATGATTTCTTTCATTATCATCACTTAAGAAATATTTTTGAAGGCTTAGCTCACAAGGTTAGTAGTTCAAAACCTCCAGCTGCTCCAGCGGAGAAGGGAGAGGCTTTCTCTTCCCATAAAGAATCTACAGGAGCAGGTCTGCCCTGTCCTATAGCATCGTTATCAGTTGGAATCAACTCCACAGCAGTGAATTTGGTTAGCGGTGACTCTAAATACTATAGTTTACACAAAGAACACGCATGCTACGCACTATGTGCACAACCCCTCAGGCATCACTTTCCCATGTGTGCTATGTGTGTTATGTATATGGGCATATATTTTGCAAAATTGTGATTTGCCTGCAGTGTCACACTGGCAGAAAATAGATCATCTTTTCTTAGAGTCACAGAACTGTTAAGTGGATTTTTTTTTTCCTTTTGTCAAGTCAGTTTTATATTAATCTTTAAAAAATTTTGTGAAAAAAAAATTTTGTGATTTGGCTCCTACCTCTGAAGATAAAATACAGTCAGCCACATGCAAGAAGTATCAAGGTATTATATAATGAAGTATAAATAATATTCCCCATACAGATGAAGAGAGAGAAATAATCAAAAGAATTTTATTGGAAGACACAGGACCTGTGCTCGACCCTGAAAGAGAGCTAAGATTTGAATTGCCCGAAAAGAGCTTTATTAAAAATATATAGGACTTTCATGTTTTACAGTGGGGGAAAGGTAATTTAGGAACTAGTTATTGGGAGGAAGTAAGATAATGTCCTTCAACTTGAATATATATGAGATCATGGTGAGCCATGCACCATTGGAACCTCTTTGGCGATACATTAAAGGGACTGATCACCACAGAAGGTAAAAGATTGAGGATCATAGGCGAATTTAAAAACTTTCCAAGGGGTAGAATGTTAAATAGAAAGAACAGAACAGAGGGCCAAAGATTAAGCACTGTAGTGAGGTGCCCGTCATATGTCAGTTCTAACTCAGAGCGGCCCAAAGTGCAATAGAACAAACTGCTGTGTGGTCCTGGGCATCCCCACAGTGGTGATGCTTGGGCCCCTTACTTTGCAGCCACTGTGTCACTCCGTCTCACTGAGAGTCTTCCTCTTTTGGAGAATATTTAAGGATCATAATCACCTTGGAATTTAAAACATGAAACCCTCTCCCAGGTTCCCCCAGTTTTCTATCGTATTACATTCACAATTGTTAAATGTCTGCTCTGTGCAAGACATTGGATTGAGTACTTCAGGGTCGCTCAGAGGAGGAAACAATACCTATTCTTTGGTAGGTGCTTTATATAAACTGTACATAAAGGATTTGTTAGCAGAAAGTCATTGTTCCCTTTAGACCAATTTCCAGGAGTAGAATTGATAAAAATGAGGTGGTTGGGTTTGAAATCCCGAAGTTATTAAAAATCTCTTTGCTTTAAAGCTCCAAGAAAAAAAATAATTTCATCCTGTGTAATTTTCACTACCATCCCTAAACAATAAAGAAATCTCTCTTATACTAAGGGACATTTTCAGACGGATAAGATTTTTCTTTATATATGTACACGACTCTGAAATCATTCATGCTGCAACCTGTTGCTCTTTGCATATTGAAAATGAATACACCAGCACACATGTGTTGAGCACCTTCTTTTTGTCTAGCAATGGATTCAGTCAATTGAAATCAATAGTGAGTATACCAGTATAGTCATGTGAATTTACATTTTTATTAGGAAACCCTTCGATACCTGAATTTTATCCTGCCTTATATTACTCATAAGTAATGAGCTGTTGCTTCTCAAATCAAAACTCAGAATCGCTCACTGCCATTGAGTCAAGTCTCACTCAGAGTTACTCTATAAGAAAGAGTAGTATTGCCTCTTTGCGTTTGCTTGGCTCTGAATCTTTCTGGGGACAGAAAGTCTCATCTTTCTCTTGTGGAAGGGCTAGTGGGCTCAAACTGCTGACCTCACGGTGAGCAGCCCACCGGGTAACCCACTACACCATGAGGGTTCCTGAGCTGTAAAAGAAAAACACATAAAATCAGTTATCTGAAGGTCAAACAATTAGTCCTCAACAACAACAACAACAACAACAAATCATTTATTCTCATTATATTATTTAGAGCGTGATTTTTAATGAATTTCAATAAAGCACTTTATAATTCCTAAGTGCATGGATGAAATTATGAAAGCAGCAATATTTGAAGTAGTAATCATTTTAATTAAGTAACTAATGTATGGTAATTGCATCTATAATGGACTTAATCCTGTGTGTGTGTTTTAAAGATAAACAAATTAGAGAGGGCCTAAGACTTGCTAGAGGCCACATAGATAATACTGGCAACCTCAATTTCCTAACTCTGAGATCAGGTGTTTATGCACCATTATTTTGAAAGCGTTGTGGCATATTAAATAAACACCTTGACAGATGTGAATATGTCATTCAGTCCTTGAGAATTATGGAAGGAGCAGAAAGAGCATTTGCATTGGCAGTTGCTATAATTACAAAGTCAGACAAATCAGTCTGTGAAGACTTACAAGATTATGACTTTTATTCTTAGGCGTACATTTAGGTAGAAAATATGTGTACATAGAGGTAGAAAATTTATATATACGTGTGTCTGTTTGCATCCACATGGATATTTACAAAGAGGATAAAACATGTGAATGACAAAGTAGAGTCATTTTTGAGGTTTAAATGAGTCTAGTGACCAGTTGACAGGCCATGGTGCCCTTATTTATGATAGCCTCTAGTTCCTAATTTGTTGGATCAACTGAAGTTTGAAACAGCTCAAGGCTGGATGTTTCCTTTCTATAAATTACAGCTCCTAAAATGTACAATTGCAAGCATGAGTCACAAGCTACAGAATCCCAGCCCTAATGCATTATGTCATTTATAAAGAAGCAGACCAGTGACCTTCCTATGGTTTGAAGGACAGTGACTCTGAACTGCAGTGTATGTGAAAGATGAAATCACAGCATGAACAGTCAAATGAATTCAGTGGCTTTATCCAAAATATTTTAAAAGTGTGTATTATAGAATGAGGTCTGTTCACACCTATATGTGCCTTGCATATATTGGATTGATTTGTAACCTTGAACTCAAATGGAGACCTTCATTTTACAGAGTTATTTTCCATCGAGACATGCACAAGACGAAGCAGAAAAGGGATGGAAAATGCACAGTCCCCTCCCCCCCAATGATCCTAAATATGCATTTCAATCTATACTTTCAATTTTCCTCTTCATTCAACCCTATCTCAACACTTTTAACCTGTATAAGTACTGAATTGTTACTTATATTTGGCATTTTATCTAATAACTACCGAACAGAATATCTGAGTTAGAGGAGGTTAGAGGAAGTTATGCCGGGCATCTTGGAAGGAAAAGAAATGAACCAATATGGAAACCCCACAAAGCTGCAGTCAGTCCATTTGACATGTCTTTGTGGGGTACCCTCAAGTTGGTCCCAACTCAGAGTGAGCTAACTGCCCAACAGACTGAAACACTCCCCTCTCTAGGCCATTCTTGCAACCACTGTGCCAATCCATTTCACTGAGGGTCTCCTGATCCTCTACCTTTCTCAGACAGTATCTGTACTGACAATAAATTTTCCTAATACATGAATGATGTCATTCACACAGCTCAAAATGGGTGAAGTCAGGATTCAAATTCAGATATGTTTGACTACAAAGTTGGGACGCACTTTTATAATGGCACCTTGATAAACAGCCTTAAGCTTGGAAAACCTGCCGTGTGTATACACAGAACATATGCTCAGAAAATGTGGGACAGAACTCCAAGTCATAAAACGGACTGGGTTGGTCAGACAGCAACTGGTGTGCTATTTGGGATTGCCGTCCCTCCCCTTCCAGTCTGTAAGTGCACTCAGGTTAGTGCTAGAATGACCAACCAGGGAGAATCAGAAGAGCAGCAGGTATTGGAGGTCAAAGTCCAGAGAGTTACTGAAGGAGGAGAAAGGGAAGTGGGAAACCCAGAGAAGAAGTGAGATAGGTGATAATATGCAGAGGGATTGCAATGGATGACTTGAATAAGATAAAAAATACATGAATTGCAGAACGCAGAACTACAATCTGCTCTGTAAACCTTCATCTAATTCACAATCAAACGTATCCCTAAAGATGTCAAAGCCGAAATGTGCTCTCAGTATAAGATTTGCTGAGGCACCTGACAATGTTTCCAAAGAACTAAGTGGGAGAGAGGTCAGGTGATAGCAGGCAGGTATCAGTGTTTACATGTCAAGAATGGCAGTGCTTTCAAAATCCTAAGTTCATTTTGAAAGGTGAAGGAAAATCAATTTGTAATCAAAGGCAGAGAAATTGGGCAAAATAGAGAGTAATTGATGATTAAATACAAAAATAATATATTTGTGTCATAATTATATCATACAAAGGGCACACAGATTCACTTTACAAAAGTAACAAAACAAACTCACAGCAACCCTGTAAGATAGAAGAGAACTCTCGTTCAGGTCTCCAAGGTTAGACATCTTTTGGGGAACAGATAGCCTCATCTGTCTGCCGCACAGCAACTTCTGGGTGTACATTGTTGGCCTGGCTTCGTAGCTCGCCCACTGTACCAGCAAGACACCTAGATTCGCTTTAACTTCTCCAAAATCACATTTACTAGGAAAGAAAGAGCAGCCATTATAACACAAGAAGAGAGCCGTGGTGGCACAGCTGGCTAAACACTGGTTCAGTGGTTCAAACAAGTTCAGTGGTTCAAACGCATGTATTAGTCTGCAGCAGAAAGGTGAGGTTATCTGTGCTGTAAAGATGTGCCGCTTTGGCGAGCTTAAGATCATGCTGAGTTGGTATCTATTCGATGGCAGGGGGTAGAACGCAAGAGACATTCTGACTGCATCGTCCACAAAATTTCTTTCTGCCTTTACAATATAAATAATTATATTATAACCTAATTTCATATACAATACTTTCTTATATACTCAAAATCACACAAGACCAACTCTAAATACGGACACCTATTAAAACCCCTTTTGTTGTTGTTCTCCTGTGAGTGCAAATGCTTTTTTCTGGTGCACCACTTCAGAACGATAATGCATTTCGTCTCGAGCTTTTGTTGTGATTTTAAGGGAAGCTTGCTTAAAGCTTAACTTTATGTTTAGCAAACATCATAAAGAGAATTTTTTTATAATAATAAACCATGCCAAACTAATCTACCTGCTCATTCATAATATTGGAAGAGTCAATTTCCTGATGCTACGCAGGGAAGGATCCTAGACAGTGTTCAGAACCTGCCTCTAACTTATCAACAACTCTGAATTCACTTGACTTTTAATTTTTAAAAAGTGAGGAGCATCATTAGTTGTATACATAAAAAAGAGATAAAATCCTTTACCACCAAGTTTATTCCAACTCATACCAATTCTGTGTGTCATGGAGAACTGCTCTCTATGGGGTTCTTGGTTCCAATATTTACAGAAGCAGAGTGGCAGGCCTTTCTTCTTTAGTGCCACTGGGTGGGTGCCAACTGCCAATGTGTACCACCCAGAGGCCTATTGAATATAAGCCATCAAACCAAACGCACTGCCAGTATGTAGATGCCAACTCAGTGACAACCATATGGGACAGGATCGAACTGTCCTTGTTGGTTTTTGAGACTAATTCTTGATGGGAGTAGAAAGCAGCCTCGTTCTCCTGGGGAGTGGCTGGTGGTTTCGAACTGCTGGCTTTTCTGTTAGCCACCCAATGCTTCACCATGAAATCACCAGGTTCCAGATGTGTATAAATCTGCACAATGTAAACACAAAGAGAAGCATATCTGCATAATAAGGAACAAGATCCGCCCAAGATAACCTATAATGAATATCAGCTGTGAATAGAGAAGTAGCAAAAACAAAGCTTGCCCTTTACAAACAAAGGAGTCATGGAATTCCTACTACTTGACACAATTATCATAACCAATTTAGAACATTTGCATCACCCCCAAAAGAAACTTTCTGCCATTAAGCAATCATGCATCCCCAATGCTTCCTCCCAGCTCCGCATCCCTGCCAGCTCTAGGCAACCAGGAATTGCAGAATTTTCTAAGGAGTCCTGATTTCTGAGTCAAAATCCAGTGGCCAGCATTTCACACCCCACCATTGCATTTGATGACGATGATGGTTTTAAACAATCTTGTTGGACAAGTTTTCAATATGAAGTCAATAGGATATTCTGTGCTTTAAATAATCTTAAAATCTTTTAAAAACTCAGTGAAACATGGCACAAAAAGTGCATCAAAAAAGGAATACAGGAGATATAAAAGGAAAAAAACTGCATAGTGAATGTATAGGAACTTCTAAAATGGCTTGCCTCATCTACAATGATTCAAGAGAAAGATGAGGTTTTCTACTCCTGTAAAGAGTTCCAGTCTCAGAAACCCAGAGGGGAGGTTCTACCCTGTCCTACAGGGTCTACGTTGACTGGAAGGCAGTGAGGTATTTTTTTGTTTTTAATTCTATTTAAATCAAGTTTCACTAAAGTATATATGTACTTAAATCTAGATAGGGTACCATTTGGCCTTTGTGTGGTGGTGTACTAATCCAGAGGGACAGGGATTCCCTTCTTTTAAAATGAGTAGAGATAGTCAGGTATTTCTAAAGTGGATTAAGCTCTTTTTTAACACTAGTATTGACTCACTCACTCTGCTAAGTATTGAGTCCTGGCATTTTAATGATAACTCTTAGCCACAGGCAGACAGGCATTTAATGGGCAGGCAGTTCATCAAATATCTTTTTCTCTATTTACTTCCACTGGGGAGAAATGAAGCAGCAGACTTATCCATTAAAACTTTGCAGAGTTTTTTGTTTTTTCATTGCTTTTAAAATACAATTTTCAATGGAAAGGGCTATTTCATATTATCCCATATTAGGGAAGGCTGAAAAAGTTACAAAAAGTATTTTTTTTTACAAAAAGTAGGATAAAATATTTCTGGAACAACCACACAATTTCCTCCGTTTCACTTCAAAAATCAGGCAGTGTCAGCAGTAATAGGATCACGTGTATGAAATTAGAAAGAGTTGCCTAGTGTCTGCAATATGTAGGGTAGGGTCATGGAAAGGAGCATCTTTGTTTTGCAGTTAGAATTACTCATAGTATAGTGGGTTATGTGCTAGTAAGAGATAGGTCAACAGTTTGAAACCCCTAGCCAGCCACTTCTCAGGAGAAAGATGAGGCTTTCTACTTCCATAAAGATTTATAGGTTCAGAAACCCACAGGGCCGGTTCTATTCTGTCCTCTAGGGTTGCTATGAGTTAGGATTGACTCGATGACATTGAGTTTTAAGCTTCCAAGGAAGAAAAACAAAGTGCATGTTGTAATTTTTAAAATATATATATTAGTTCAGTACACGAGAGAGAAGTAGAAGAAAACTGGGAATGATAGAACTCTGATAAAATATTTCTCATACTATGATTAGAGTTGTATGAGCCCCTAATAAAATGTTTATTTAAATTTTAAAAAATATTTCTCATATTTTTCGATAGTTGGCTGAAGAAAGACAGGGATAGGAAAGTGTATGACAGATGCAATTTATTAGTGTAAAGGATTTATGATTATGGAGGATGGATAAAGAAATGGACAGAGATTAATTTCACTTGTGGTTTTCCAGAATTATTAAAAATTAATTGACATTCTGCAAAGATGCTAGTAATCCTAACCCTACCCTACATATTAATACAAACACTAAGCAGCTCATTTATCGATTTCATATATGAACCCTATTACTTCTGACATTATGACTGATTTATGAAGTAAAACTGAGGATAATTATATGGTTGCAATTGTATGGTATTTTTGAAAATCACTCAAAATGTAGAGGCATCAGAAGACAGACTTTCAGTTTCTAAGCCTTAAAGAGCTTAAAACAGAACAGGTTAATTGATTTTTATGAAGGAATATGAATGTTTGCATATAAGATATCTCAAATTCCTCCACGCACCCGCTACCCCCAAATAAGCAAACACACAAAAACAATTAAAAAAAAATCTTGATGAGTAAATGACAGCATCATCAGTTTACATTGTTCCGGTTGCAATAGCCACAGTTGACCACGAGGGGGCCGACATTCTGTAGCAGCTCTTCTGTAGTCACAAGTATGTTGAGAAGAGCCTCCCCTTAAGGTTTCCGCGAGTGCAAGTTTTTAATTCCAGCCCCAAGTGGAGTGACCGGAGAGCTTTCACAATTGAGGCAGCAGTCCAACATTTGGGTTACTGAGCCACCAGGGCTCCTTGGTGCAGTTTTGTAAAATAAAGTAGCAGTGACAGCGGATCTCGCTTTTCTGCAGTGTTAAGTACAATTCTTATGGACAGGTTAATAACGAGGTCATTCTCTTCTTCACCACTCATGGAATCTCAGTTGCTTCAAGATTGCGATTAGTTTTGAAGTTCTGCTTCATGAAACATATGACTCAGAATCAGTTTCACAATCCTCTTCCCATTTAGTTTCCCATTTATTTAGTTCCCTGTTGTCTCATTAAAATAGTGGGTTTCTGTGATCATGGACTCTCTCAAGAGTGATTTCATTAAATCTTTCCACTATTTGTAGTGAGCATATTGGTACAAATTGATAAAAACTACATATATTTTCTGAGATTCAGATTAAAACAATAAAACTTGTACCCAAGTCATTTCCCCCTTATTTGAAATTGAATTATTACTGTTATTAAATGAGGGTTAATGCATGTATCACACCATTCCGTAATTCAATCATGTCGAGCAGAACTGTACAATTGCTACCACAATCAGTTTCCAAACATTCTTTTTCTTCCTGGACTCCTTGACCTTGTTCGTCTCCCTTTTACCCCCTCTGTCCCTTACCCCTCCACCCCCAATACCCTTGTTCTACTTGCTGTCCCTTTAGGTTCATAAGTTCTGGGTTTCATATATTGAAAAACTGAAATAAGAAATGCTAGGTAAAATAAAATTTTTTGTCAGAGTACATTTTACCATCTGAGATAATAGAGGCAGTCACATTAAATTATTTCAATTGTTGCTTTAAAATTGGTCATATATAGCTTATTCCATGACTCCAATATGTTACCTCATGTTGATAAGTATATGAGCTAATACAAAGTGTAATATCCTCAAATAGTATGACAACCACTCAATTCCTCTATATTTAAAAAAAATCCTAACGTGCTTTTTATAGCAGTCTATTTACTTGGCTACATGGAACTATTTAGCTGTATATTAAAGAAAATAGAAAATTCCATATGTAAAAAAGGTTTGGATCATGTTTGGTGGGTTTGGGGAAACATTGAATTCTTCAAATATGTTCATTATTAATTATGCTACGCCATTTTTATTTATCCTGCTGCAGAAATGTATCTGGCTAATAATGGCTTGTGTCCATTTTGTTTTGCATAAAAATGTAAACAAACAATTGATACTTTGAAAATCGCTGGAATGGGAATGATTTCCAAATGTTATCTACTTTGCAGCCCCTAGAATTGTTTTGATACCCATACATAAAATACCATTTAACTACTCCTCGTCTGTAATCATTTTATACAAAATCATGTTTTTATGGACTGCGAATGTTAATTCATTTATATTGCTTAACTGATATGTAATGATCTCTTTAGCTGACAGATGGAGAGTGTCCATACCTGCTATGCTAATGTTAAATTGAACATTCCGTTTCTAACAAAGCAGGCTTTATACTGAAGCACATGAATATTGGCCTCGCTCTCGGTCATCTTTTAGATGCCAGTCCTGAAGATACCCATTTACACTTTCAGGACCTTACTCTAAATGGCATATTACATCGAGTCCTTATTGAATTTCTTTTAATGTTTGCTTTTAGGGTATCCACTAATACCTGCGAGCAACTGTAACATAGGCCAACCCATGCCATTCCTCAAAAATTACTGTAAGTATACCTATATTATGCAGTAATATTGAACTATTATATTTAAGGCAGTTCTATTGTTTTGCTAGCATAAACATACCACTGAGCAGTCGTAAAACGTATGCTTCTAATGCTGTACCAATTGTAAAGAATATTGTTATTGGAAAATGACCTTTTAATGCAGCCAGAAAGGAATCTCAGCCTATTTTATTAACCCTTTCCTAATCATAGAGTACCACTCTAACATTTTATGAAAGAAATATAAGGTTACATAAATATCAATTAGGTAAGTGATGGGAAAATATGGATGTTCAATTATCTCCTTCAAAATCAAACTTACATCCAAGAATGGAGGAGAAATTCACTAGTTTCCTTACCAATTACAGAAAGCTAAGCTCTTCCACGGTGTCCTGGTCTGTTAGCCTCAAGGTCAGTAGTTTGAACACACTAGCTTATCCAAGGGTGACAGGTGAAACTTTCTATTTTCATAAAGCTGTACGAACTGAGGGAAACACAAAGGGACCGCTCAATTCTATCCTGTAGATTCACTCTCAGTTGGAATTGAGCCCATGCCATGTACATGCTGTTTCTAGCTGTTTTTAGAAGCTTTTCGACATAGTCTAGAATCATAGGTTCCCAAACATATTTGACCTACTGTCCTTTTCAGAAGCAGAAGAAAAAACTCAGTCCCCCTTTTAATTAAAAATACTATTGCCCCTACCCAGGATAGACTATAGGTATCTACGTTTGCATAGTTGGCATGAACTCAATAGCAGTGAGCTGGAGCATTCCTGTGGCCCCAGGAGACAGTGTTGTTCAAGCACAGTGGATGACCCCTGAAGCCTGTCTGAGGCAAGACAGCTCACCAGACAGGGGCACAAGGGAGAGCAAGAATATGCATTGTGTACAAGTCGCCAGGAGAAAGGAACTCAAGTCATATAATGGTTAAGCATTGGGCTGCTAACTGCAAGGTCAGCAGTTCAAAACCACCAGCCAGCTCCTTGGGAGAAAGACCAGGCTTTCTACTCTCTTTAACAGTTACAGTCTTGGGAACCCACAGGGGGTCACGATGAGTCAGCATTGACTCCATGGCAGTGAGAGTATCTAGGAGAAAGGTACTCTAGTGACATAGTAGTAGTTAACTTCAGTGTGGGCAGGTCTAAACCACCAGCCAGCTCTGTGGGAGAAAAAGGAGGCTTTCTACTCCCCTAAAGAGTTTGCAGTCTCAAAAACTCACAGGGCAGTTCTACCCTGCCCTATAGGGTCACCATGAGTCAGGTTGCTCATGAGATGGCAGTGAGATGAGGAGCCCTGGTGGTGTCGTGAGTTACATGTTGGGTTGCTGACTGCCAGGACATCAGTTCAAAACCACCAGTCACTCCACCCAAGGAAGATGAGGCTTTCTACACTTGTCAAAATTTGCAGACTCAGAAACCCACAGGGAACCAACAGGGGCAGAGGACCCTTGGAGCACTGTGAGCCAGAATCGACTCCACTGGCAATGAGCTTGAGTTTGAGTTTTGAGTTTGAGTTTACAAGAAGACAGACTAACCTGTGTCCATGTAAACCTATTGTATAGAGAGGACTTGGGGGAAGAGGTCGTCTGGGGGCAGTCTGGCCTCTGAGTTAGGCCTTCTGGCTTTCAGATTGTTCTCTTTGCTCGGAAGTTTAGTTTACATTCCAGCTGCAGGCATTTTGATGTGAAATCCGCCCTTTAGATTAAAAAGAGAAAGAACAAAATATCCTGCACTGCTATTGAGGCCATTCACACTCATAGTGTCCCTGTAGTACCTAGCAGAACCGCCTCTGTGGGTAGACTGTAAATCTTGACAGGAGTAAAGTGCTGACCTTGCAGTTAGGGGTCCAAGGTCAGGAGTAACCACTGCCAACGAACTCCTTCAGGCAATTTGAACTTCCAAAGGGGAACAGCCCAAAGCATGCACAATCCTAGCACAGTTGCACGCTTAGAACAAAAGGGAAGCCCAAGACAGGATGCCTCAGCTACCTGCTAAGCTTCTGTGGTCTGGCTCCAGGAATTGTTGGATGAATCTGGTCCTTCGGATGGAGATGAGTTCCTCTTAACTTCTCAAGGCACAGACAGCAACCGTGTACCACTTCATCAGGAATACTAGCAGGAGTACCAGGTGGACACACCCTTGACCCATGCACAAGTGGCAGATGAGCACAATCACGTGTTCTAGAACTCCAGTTCTGGAAGGTATAATAGCTTTCCAGGGTCCACGTAGTCGAATGCCTTTGCACAGTCCATTAAACACAAGGGAACAGCTTTCTAGTATTCTCTACTTTGAACCAAATCCATCTGAAATCAGCGATGATATCCCTTATTCCATGTCCTCTTCTGAATTCCACCTGAACTTGTGGTAGTTCCCTATGAATGTACTGCTACAACTATATTGTTGGATGATCTTAAGCAAAATTTTACTTGAGTGTGGTATCAATGATATCATTCTGCAGTTGGAGCATTCTGTTGGGTCATGTATCTTTGGAATGGGCACAAATATGGACCTCTTCTACTCAGTTGGTTAGGGAGCTGTCTTCCAATTTTCCTGGCATTGACTAGTGAGTGCTTCCAGTGCTTCTTCAGCTTTCCAAAACATTTCAGTGGGTATTCCATAAATTTCTGGAGGCTTGTTTTTGGCTAATGCATTCAGTATAGTTTGAACGTCTTCCTTCAGCACCATTGATTCTTTCTCATATGAGACTTCCAGAAATGGACTATCAGCTCTTTCTTTTTGGTACAATGACTGTCTAGTTTTTCAATCTTCTCTTGGTACTTCCCACATCATTCAACATTTTGCCCATAGAATCTTTCAAAATTGTAATTCAGGGCTTGATTTTTTTCCTTCGGTTATTTCAATTTCAGTTATGGTAAGCGTGTTCTTCCCCTTTGATTCTTTAATTCTGGAAAGTCAATTACCTCCACCATTCTCCGGCCAGCCTAAGAAGGGGCAATCTGGCTATGTCCTTGATGGACAGTCCTGGTGGGGGTGTTGTCTCATAGTCAGGAGTCAGCTGGATCAGTCACATACTGACTGACTTGGTCAGAAGGATGTGGCCTAATCTTGTCAACTCTTTCATGTGACAAAATGTACATGTCCCAATTATGGTCCTGTCCCTTCCTCTGTAGTCCCGCTTGCAACTGTGATGTATTAATCTGCCACCGATCATGAATTTGTGGCAGTTTCCTTTGTTACAAGACTTATTTAATTAACACCCTGACTGTGAATCCCCAGATGCTATTATGAACTTGGTAATGGCCTCCCTCATGCAGATGGTATTTCTGTGTCTTTGTATTGTCTTTGTCTCTTTTAAAGTTAATACACATTCTCCTTAAACTGTATTTGAGATTGGGATATCTTGTATCCTAAAACTTTTTAAAAACAGTTTTATTAGCACTCATAATTATATGTGTTATACATTTCATACAATTCAATAATTCAGTCAAGAAGAGTTATACAATTATCACCACATTTAATTCCAGAACATTTTCTTCTTCCTTGTAACACATTATTAGTCACATAATTATTTATTTTTCTAATTGTGGCAAAGCATATACACAACAAAACGTCCTCCAAGTCCACAACTTCTACATGGATAATTCAGTGCCATCGGTTATACTCTTCGTGTACTGTGACCATTGATGGCCTTGTCTAAGTGATTCCACCACCATTAACCTAACTCAGTGCCCCGAAGGAACAACTCTTTCTCTTTCAGCTATGGTAACCAATGGTCAAATTTGGCTTTTCTTTCTTTCTTTCTTTCTTTCTTTCTTTCTTTCTTTCTTTCTTTCTTTCTTTCTTTCTTTCTTTCTGTCTCTTAAGCTGTTTCCTTAACAGATCATTCACATGCCGTACACTTCCATGACTGAAACACATCATCACTATCAGTTCTAGTGCTCCCTCCCACTCCTGCAAAACATATTAGACAGCATAAAACACAGGGTACTTTTCATTACTGAAGCTAAGCTCTTGTTCAATTTTAAGAAGGCTTCAGAGGATATTTTTGGTTTAAGCTTTTTTTTTAAACATTTTATTAGGGGCTCATACCACTCTTATCACAATCCATACATATACATACATCAACTGCATAAAGCACATCTGTACATTCTTTGCCCTAGTCATTTTCAAAGCGTTTGCTCTCCACCTAAGCCCTTTGCGTCAGGTCCCCTTTTTTTCCCCTCCCTCCCCGCTCCCTCTCCCTCATGAGCCCTTGATAATTTATAGATTGTTATTTTGTCACATCTTGCCCTATCCGGTTTAAACTTTAAAGACTATCTATCTCAGAGCCACAGATTCAGAAGGTCATCCAGCCCCTGTGGCTCCAGAAAAGTCTAGATTCCATTAGAATTTGAAATTCTGTATATAATTTTGATTTAGAGTTCCAAAGAGTCACCAATCAGATATAATTTAAGGAGATCATTTACTAAATCTTCAAAATGCAAAGACACAAAGACATCAATGG
Organism: Tenrec ecaudatus; assembly: GCF_050624435.1. Lineage (NCBI taxonomy): Eukaryota > Metazoa > Chordata > Mammalia > Afrosoricida > Tenrecidae > Tenrec > Tenrec ecaudatus. Next base: position 114,690,745 of record NC_134548.1, on the reverse strand, counting down.
GATGAGGGAGGCCATTAGCACAACTTCCTAAAGGCTCTAAGGATTCACAGGATGCTATTCAAATAAGGCACTGGAACCAAGGAACGTGTCACTAGTTTATGACAAATGAGACTACAGAAGTAGGAACAAGCCATGATTGGGACATGTAAATTGTTAGAGAGAAGTGAATACAAGATGGGTCTAGGTAGACCCTTAAGACCAAAGCAGTCAGGGCAGGATGATAGGGCATGATTCAGCACTATGTAGCCCCTGTAAGGTCCCCCACACAAGGATTTCCAGCAAAGACACCCAGCAAACCCCTATGAAAATCTGACTCTCTTAGGACTGGCTGGAGAAGAGTGGAGGTAATCTATTTCCCAATACACCCTGACTGAAGACAAGATTCTCTACATCCTTGGTTAATGATCTCAAGGAATTCAATGGAGGCTGAATCAATGTGAGAATTCTGTAGATGAATTTGGGTCTGTCAGTGTCATCCACAGCCCTCTGCAAACTGGGAGGCTCACAATTTAAGCTTTAATATATTTAAAACATTTTTGTTGTTGTTTTGTTCATCATAAATATAACTGTTATACACATTTTGCCAATTCAGCACTATACAAGTATACAATTTCTTGATAGCAACAATAAACAACGGTGCAGCCTGACCCTTAATCAATGTGATTTTCCCATCACCATTAATGGCCCCTTACACTTCCCTCCTCCCTCTCAATCTGGTAACCACCAATTCACTTTGGTCTCTCTACATAGGCTTTTTCTTATCTTTTTAAAAAAGTGAGTTTATACAATATTTTTTCAATAGCTCACTTTAAATGGGCAGTAACATTTTAACACTGTTAGCATAGAATAAACATTCATTATATATTTAAAAAATTAAAATGTGTAAAATAAAGTGGAATGTGCAAGTTTATCAAAATTAGGGAGCGGTGAGTAATGAAATAGGATTGAGATTATATGATCTATGTATTGTTGAAGACCACAAAGATAAAGGACAAAGCTGTGGTTTTATAGCAAGATCTTTGAACCAAAATGGCTGCATTAAAATGTTCCCAAGTCAGAACAGTCCAAATATAACTGCTCTCCTTTATTTGGAGTCACAACTGAAGGTTTTTGACAAAGGTTATGCTTCCATTGTTTAATATGCATTTGAAGAGTTATTAAAGCTCTCAGCTGCTTTTGTGTGGGGTGGGGGGGTGGATGGGGGGAGGGCGGGTGAGACTCCACGGATGTAAAATTTTAAGGAGCCCAGCAGCTGTCCTGGAAGTTACTCATAAGTTTAAGAAGATTCAAATTGGCCAGCAGATGTTTTCACTGTGTTGGTGAAATAGGTTACCGTGGACTAACAGGTAAGTTTATGTTTTCAAGATTGAAATAATGCTCACACAAACGTTTTCCACAAATCGCAGTGGTGGTGAACCCTCCTCTGGCAGTAAAAACTGAGGTCAATCCTGGGAGCAGGTAAAGTCGGCCGGTTGCAACTTTGATGTCGCCCTTGCTGCTCTAGTCTATCTTTGCCAAGTTATCCCTCGACTACCACGTGGCAGCCGGCCCCCCCTCCCCCCAGCTCCCTAACCAGTGCTTGTCCCCACCTCCGCAGGCCAGGGCGCTTTTCTTTGTCCACATAGCTGTTGAAACGTTGCTCTTAGCCTATGATTTGATCGAGATAAGGAAACACAGAGCCATGCTAAGGTGGCAACGGCTCACTGTGAGGTTTTGGATGGGGATCCCTCCCTCTTGCTTCACGGCGCCGCAAGAAGGCATGCAGCCGAAGCCCGCGGTGCAATCCACGCACCTCGTTCAGGAGAAGGGAAGGTTCCGGTGTGACCGCCTCAGAAAGTGCACGCTGGTTCAGGATAGGGTGCAGGGCTGGGAGGGAGCCACGAGCGGGTTCGTGACAAACCTCGTGGAAAGAATACAAGCACAGGAACACAAAACCACGTGTTGAACCAGGGACCCGCTCCAGGGGCCAAGTGCGTGTCCCCTGAGTGCTGGCCAAGAGGGCCCTGGGCAAGCACCAAGAGCAGAGGACAAAGGGCTCTACCTTCCTGGGGAAGGCTTTGATCCTCTCCAGCTGGGGAGGCATGCTTGGAGGCAATGCCCTACAGCTGATGCCTAAGCTGGGTGTGGCCAACTTGACTTCCACCTGGGTCTAGGGGGCTTGTGTCTGAGCATGCTCAGGTATGGATTTTCCCATAGGTGTCTAAGTCGTACGCCTGATGTCTTTCTAAGCCCTGTATTGTGGCATGGACAGCGAATTTTCGTTTACCGCAGGCAGTCAAGAAAACAGCCCCCGTTTGTCCCTAGCCTAGCCAGTCCTATCAAATTCAGACCCCCATTTTGAACGTTGAAAATGTGACTCTAAGAATCGAATTCCTTGATGCGCTGCAAGAGAAAGCATGCCTCCAATCTCATCATGGAGATAGATAAGGTGGGTACCTTCGGTGGTCACCTTGCAAAGGTGGCCCTTAATGGTCATGGTATGTAAAGCAGTTGTACCGACATGGTTAATGTGAGACTTTAGAGACCAGTTATTTATGACACAAATCTTATTAATCTTACTGGACATGTGAATTATATATACAAGAGTACTAAGGGTTTTATTACCATGATGATCTTGGAAATAAAAAAAATGGGTTACCGTGACTATTTTAAGCTCTGTGAGATTCAGTAAAAATGTTAATAAAAATATAAATCAAGTAACCCGATTTGACCCCAACTAACATTCAAACTCAGAAATACCTTTCCTGAAGTCATATTTATACTACTTCTTATGACTTTAGCCTTGATATATATATAGGGCGCCATATCATACATGCGCGCGCACACACACACGAGCTTTAAAAGGTTCATTGGAAAATTCCATTATCAATAATTCTATTTTTACATGGTGTTTTTGAACTCCAACCCTGTGTGTGTATGTGTGTGTGTGTAACAATCCGCAAAACAAGTTGTTTAATGTCTTATAGGGAAAATTAAGATTGTAAAACTATTCTTCCTAGTCTAGAGAAAAGCTGACAGTAAGTATTAAAGGTAAACATGTATAATTTTTACTTGCAAAACAATTTGCTCATTATCTACCTGGGCTCTACTGTCTCATGACAGGATTTATACTTTTCACTCCATTTGATGTATATTCATAATTCAAGAACTTTTAAAATCTCTTTAATTCTGTTTTGCTTTTAATTATGTGGCAATTATCGAAAAGCCTTTTCAACATGAGTTCTCAGATGTACAACCGAGTATCACAGAAACCTTTACTCTGGGTTAGTAAATGACTTTATTTCAAACATATATAGGTCAAATAAAAGGTTATATAAATTGGTAGGCCTATCTTTTTGCCACTTTTCCCTTTATTCTAATTCTTTGTGTTGGTTACACGTACTTTAATTTCTTGGATTTAACGAAATAATCAAACATATTTAAAATCTCAATTCTTCCTTTGTTTAAGGTAAAAAAGATCATCAAATGTTCATGAATGTGTTAAATGACAGTGCGTCCAAAGAAGACTTTCAAAAGGGAGCCCTAGTGGTGCAGTGGGTTAAGTAACTGGGTTGCTCAAAATTGATCACTAAAAATCATTTGGAAGCAAGATTCTATTCTGACCCACATGGGGTGGCCAGGAGTCATAATTGGCTTGAAGGCAGTTGAGAATGAATGTAAAGGAATGCTGAAATGCTGGGTTGCTATATGGTAACTCTGTACATAGTCTGTACAGGTTTGTTATTTTTACTTGTCATCCCAAATTTAAGTAATCCTTTATATTAATTGGTTGAAGTGAAAAGATCTGAGAGCAAGTACTTTCAAAAAATGCTTATTATACTGAATAATCTGATCGGGCCAATTGGTAACTGGAAAGATTATAAACCATACACACTTTTCCCACTCTGACTAGCCTGCCCCCATAGCCAACAAGACTAGCAACATATTTTATGATTTATAAATTTTAATATATTTTCACTTTTCCAAAATAAGTAAAATGCCTTTATTTTGGAATGGCAAGCAGAAACACAGTATCAAATTATAGTTACCTATCAGCTGTACTAGACGATAGCAGTAAAATGATATCTGTTTGTGTGTTTGTTTGGTTTTCAGTGTACCCACTGACCTAAAAATATTTTTGCAAACTTACATTATGCATTTAAAAATGTTTATATATCCTTTAATATAAAACATAGGTAAAACTTATGCAACTGCAACAAGCAATAGAATGCATAATATCATGTAAGAGATCATGATGAAAGAGGTTATAACATAAAAATGTTGATTTTTACCTCCCTATATGAAGATATTTATAATATTAATCTCACATATGTTACTCTATCAAAAACATGACACATATATTTCCAAATAAAATATTTTAATGGTGTGGAAGGCTTTCTGCACGTTGAGTGAAGCAACTATTCGCATACTGAATCACTTCCCCATTTAGATTTTCTTCTCAGTTCAAGTGCTTTCCCCACCAAAATTAAATATATGGTTGAGACACGTAACATAATTGCTTTCAGATATATTCCCTCTTTGTACATACATATTGATTGGATTGTCCATTTAGATCTCTCAAAAAATTAAAAAAAGTTTTTTTTCCAGAGATACTAATAAAACTGGAAGGCTAAGCCATGTGTTTAAGGCAGAGTCCTGAGAGTGCAAAATCTGTTCGAATCTATGCGTAATTAATTGCCATTCCACGGAGTAGTCCATTGATATAATTGAGTGTTGGTGATGTAAGAAAGGTTTTCCATTGCTTTGCAAATTTCTTAGTGTCACAGCAAATGACACCATCAATTGTACATTGTTGCATTTGAGAAGAAACTGTGTGTCACACCCCTAAAATCTTCTTTTTCCCCCTCACCCAACTTCAATCCTCAACTCCTGTCAGTTTCCGCCCCTACATCACTTCACTCCACTTCTGTTGAGCTTACCTCTCCTTCATTTCTTGTCAGAATATTGGAAGAGCTTTCTAATTAATCACATTTGGACTATAAATCCACTCTTCTTATTCTAACTGCTCTTAGGATGCTTGAAAATCCTGATCATGGTTCATAAGGGACTGCATGAGCTACCCCATGCACACCCCTTCTCCCTCGTCACGCATTATATTTTTCCCACTCATCCAGTCCCCTCTCTTCCATTAATGCTACAGCTCCACTGGTCTACTTGCAGTTCTTTGAGTTCAGACTGTTCTGAGGACTCATGTCCTTTTAATGTGACTCCTTCCTCCCATTCTCCAGCTTCCTCTCCTGCCACATTCCAGCAAAGCCTTCAAAGCACAAGTTAAAAGACTTCATGGTTCCGCTGCTCCCTGCAGAGTTGGCAGTTCAAAACCACCAGCTTCTCCTGGTGAGAGTCTTTCTACCTCTGGCAAGTGTTCCCGTGGGGCGGAACTGACGCAGTGGCAGGGAGTTTGGTTTGGTTTGGAAACCATCAAAGACTCGGTCAAGTTCCTCTCTTCTGTACCTCCATAGATACCATTTGTAGCTCTATTTCCTAGGACTTATACCAGTTTATAATTAAACCTTCTGCGATTAGTCTCCTCCACCAGATGCACACTTCATGAGATAAGGGACAGTATGTGCACATGTCAAGTATTATATTCTTAGCATCATGGTTGTGTAAATAACTCTGAGCGAGCAAAATGGATTATAATTTACAAATGTATCTGAATCACTTGGTTAGTCTGTTTGTTCAACTGCAAGAGTTTTCTGCTTTCCCTCTAGTGGCAGCTCTAAATATTGCAGCCAGTTAAAAATTAGACCTTAGAAAGTCAATTATATATATAATATTTAAGTTTGTATACATTTATAATATATTATATAAAACATATATATGAATTTTTATATATAATCACTGTCATTGAGTCTATTGTAATGCTTAGCAATCCTATAACTCAATAACTCAGAACATAATTTAGTAACTCAGGCCTTAACATAGGGTTGCTGATACAAATTATCAATTGAAAATTGCAACAAGTAATAAAATTTTGCCATACCTTCAAATGTGGCATGACAGTCAACACAAATACCCAAAACACATTCGATTTTCCAGAGTCCAGCATGGATTTTGAATAGGTGTCTTGTGCACTGTTACATGCACCAAGAGTTTTGCATTCAAATTTTTTTCCCAACAGTTCTATTGGCCTATAATTCATCTATCATACAATTCAATAGTTCAGTCACATTAAGAAGTGCAGTACAATCATCACTACAATAAGTTTTGGAACATTTTCTTTAATCCTGTAGGCAGATTCATTAACTCATTTTCAACCCCCAACAGACCATTAATCCAGTTACTGTCTCTATAGATTTATTTTTCCTGGATTTCACATATGGGAACATTATATTAAAACAATCAAACAGTAACAACAACAAGAAACTAGTAAGAATAACAAGTAAAAGATAAGGAGGAAGATCACTTTGGTTCTATGAGCAACAAAGCTCTTAAAAGTCTTCCTCCTACAGGAGAAACAGATAAACATGCTAAATAGCTTAAGGTTCTATTTACCAATTTAAAAACCTCTGAGATGGGCCCTGGCCTTTAATCTTTTCTAAAATTCACAAATAGTTTTCTTTTTTCCCTCCTCAAATTTTATTAAAGAAGTATCAAGTTAATCAGACAATTTCTGGAAAATAAGTAGTTTTAATAGTATTTAAAAATACTTTTTAAAACATTTTATTAGAGGCTCATACAACTCTTATCACAATCCATACATATACATACATCAATTGTATAAAGCACATCTGCACATTCCCTGCCCCAATCATTCTCAAAGCATTTGCTCTCCACTTAAGCCCTTTGCATCAGGTCCTCTTTTTTTCCCCTCCCTCCCCGCTCCCCCCTCCGTCTGCATTCAAATTTTAAGACGTCAGAAAACCAAGTCATAATCATTACTATGTCCAAATCTGTGACAAACTATAGCATAACCTGAAACAATTAAGGATTACTGCTTAATTGAGGCTTACATTTGCCACGCACACATCTATAATGCTTTGGGGGTATTTTTGTGTCAAATGTAAGCCTCAATTAATCAGTAATCCTATATATATATCTATATATAAGCATATATAGATATACATAAACTGAAATGTGATGTTACTAAATGAATACATTGCTAAGTGTTGGAATTCTTCCTGGCTAACTTCACCTGATTTTTCTTTTAATTTCACATTGTTCTTTTCATTGCACTCAATTGCATTTTGCTATTTTGCAGTGAACCACATTTTGCCTTATATTATGTATGTCTGCCTCAATTCATATATTCTGTTACCCTAATTATGTTTCCACTTGCTAAAATGTTGCCAAGCAATTTAAAGAGTGCTTTAGCACTGCTTTTCAGCTTTCCTGTGAATAGACTCCCTAGGCAAATCTACTACAAAGCAGACTCTGATTCCGTGGATGTAAGTAGCCTGAGACCCTAAACTTCTAAATAGCTCCCCAATGATGGGATACAGACTAGACTTGGAATAATACGGTAATAGACTAGAGCTTGGTCAAATTTTTCTATACAAGGCCGAAGAAGAGTTCATAGTTGGGCCTTTGTAAGTTATCCAGACTCTGCTAGAATGCCTCAATTACGGGATGGAGGACGCTTGTGACAAGAAATCAATTGGATGGCCATGGCTGGGTTCCGATAAAATTCCATTGATATAACACTGATAATTACATTTTGCACAGTTTTCACATATCATGATATAGTATTGGTCTTTTTATGTTTAGTACTGCCGGGAGAAGGCTCAGAGTTTTGAGCCCCTCCCCTCTCACTTCTTGTCCTGTTCACATGAAAGATTTCAGTCAAGGTCAAGGGACAAAATTCAAACAAGAATCAAAGAAAAGGTTTGAACAGGAGTGCATGTATTGAAGGGGGATACTTTAGAAAAGGAGTCCAAAGGGCCCTTAATTAGCTTAAGTGGCCCAGGAAAACATAATGTGGCCCTTATATGGCTAATGGTAGACTTCTCCCCAAAGGCTGACTTTCTGGTGGGTCTTCTGTGATTGGCTGGCCCTCTATGGTGTCCCTCCTTTCAGGTATGCAGATTCTGGCCCCCATCAACCCAGTACCCCAGACATCATGCTGTGCTTTTCTCTCAGACCCCAAACTCAAGAGACTGTTCCATCATGGGGTGTGTGTGTCTGTGTGTGTGTGTGAATATCCAGTCTTTATTGCCCTGGCCATTTCTTTATCTCCAGTATCTCTGGCCTCCTCTAGTGACAGGGAAATATCTTCTAGTCTCTGCCTCTACCTGCCTTTGTGCTGAAGCCCGCCTCCTCTTTGGTGTTTAAGATTCCTGCCAGTTTCTTTCCATTTATTACCTCTTCTACCCTGGCCATCTTCTGACTCACATTTACCAACCGTAGAGAAAAGTACACCACTCTTAGCTTGCAGGATATTACAAAAACGGACTGTTTGCTGACTATCATGCCAGTAGACAAGCTACCAATGGCTCATTTTGCCAGAGGATAAGGGTGGGTGGCAGGATAGACGCTTTAGAAAAGATTTCAGTTGATCTAGGACTTGAAGAAGTAAGATTAAAAAAAATTTTTTTGCAGCCACTCTGTCCAGCTTCTTAAGGACCTTCCTCTTTTCCACTGCCCCTCTGCTTCACCAGACATGATGTCCTTCTCCAGGTACTGATCTCTCCTGACAACATGCCCAAAGTAGGCACGATGAAGTCTTGCCATCCTTGTCTCTAAGGAGCATTTTGTTCTACTTCAACTGAGACAGATTTGGTTGTTTGGAAGGCCAGGACTCTGAAAAGGAATGCCATTTATCTTAAATGAAACTTTGTGGAATGCATTAATGAATGTAAAATGAGTTACTATATAGTAAGGTAGATCACACCATTTGTTCATTGTAACAGACTCACTGCCAACACAACTCATAGAGACCCTATAGGACAGGACAGGGTCGAAACCGCCTTTGTGAATTTCCAAGACTGTAACTCCTTATGGAAAGCCCAGTCTCTCTCCGTACAGTGACTGGTGGTTTCTAACTGCTGACCTTTCGGATCACAACCCAGAGCATAACCACTAAACCACTAGGGCTCTCTCATTGCTGCGAAGCACACAACCAATAGGAAAGAGAGGTAGAATACTGATGACTGAAGTCTAAGGAGATGTTCTCTACAAATGGTACAGCACTTGCTGGGTTTACTTAGGAGCCAAACAGAGTAGAATACTTTGAGAGCTAAAATGAACAGGTAGGTCTTAGAAAAGTTGCATCTGTCATTGTTGTGGAGTCAGCTAATGAAATATTAATGCAATACCAAACCTTCAAACACCAGAGTTAGATAGAAACTATGAAAGATTCAAATATCAAGTACAGAATTAACATAACTCCAACACTTGTTGGCATACTCTCTTCTTTTTTTAATTGTTTTATTGGGGGCTCTTATAGCTCTTATCACAACCCATACATCCATTGGAGTAAGTATATTTGTACATATGTTTCCATTATCATTTCTAAAACCTTTTCTTTCTACTTGATCCCTTGGCGTACTCTCTTCTGTGTCTTCTCAATTCCATTTCCATTTAGTCCATAAGAAAAGGGCAGGACGTTGCCCAGTTGTCCTGGGGATGAGTTTCATTGGAATGCTGAAAATAAATCTATATCTTTTGAGAGCTTATTACATACAAGGCACTTCATGAAAAAAATGTAGAAATTCTCCCCAACAATTTAAAAAGTAGAGAAATTTTATCCCCCTGAAGAAAGAGGAGAACAGGGAGGTTTGGGAAGCTAGTTTATTAAATACAGATTGCTTTCAATGTAGTGAGTCAACTTACTTGTGCAAGAAGACCCAGGGTCAGAAAGGAAGGAAAGTAGAAAGGGAAGAAGAAGAAACAAAGAGAAAGTTTTATACTTTTCCAAAATATAGGAACCTTATAGATTTACAGGAAATATTTACATCTGGTTTTTGTCCAAAACAAGTATCTATAAACTTTGGCGAGATAATCTTAGGTTATTTTTTCAAACCTGACTAGTGATGAGAGGAGAGGCAGAATAACTTTATTAACAAAAGTTATGAAGAATAATACATATAAACAAAGTTAGAACTGGATATTTATATATGTATGTAGGAAAGGAGCCCTGGTGATGTAGTGGTAACACATTGGGCTGAGAACCGCAAGGTCAGCCATTCGAAATGACCAGCAGCTCTGTGGGAGAAAGACTGGGCTTTCTACTCCCGTCAACAGTTACAGTCTCTGAAACTCATGGGAAGTCTGCCTATGAGCATTAACTCACTGGCTGAGTGGGTAAGAAGAACAAACAACTCCCTCTTGGAAGAAGTATAGCCAGAAGGCTCTTTTGAAATAAGAATGGCAGGACTTCATCTCACCTACTTTGGACATGTTATCAGGAGGGACCAGTTTCCAAGAGGAGAACATCATGCTCAGTAAAGTCGAGGATCAACAAAGACCCTCAACAAGATGGCCTGACACAGTGGCTTCAGTCATGGGTCCCAAATTAGCAATGATTATGAGGCTGGCACCGGGCTGGGTAGTGTTTTGTTCTGTTGTCTACAGGGTTGCTCTGAGTTGGAAAAAACTCAATCATAACAATGTGTGTGTGTGTGGGGGGGTGTTCATGTAGAAACATGGATGGATGGATAAATAGGTAGAAGATAGAATTAAAACAGACTTAAGAGATTTTATCATATTGACTATCCATTAATGGGACTAGTCAATGCCAGAATGCCAAAACTGAGACTCAGTGCCATCTAGTCAATTTTGACTCATAACACAGCTACATACAACAGAATATCAAGCACTGTAAAAATTATTTATTTCCATTTCAATAATGCAAATAGAACAATTTGTTAGTATCCACCCTTAATAAACATGGCCAAGGTAACTGAGTTCTATAGATGTTAATATATACCAAAGGTAGGAAGTTTGAACTCACGTAACATCATGTTAGAAGAAAGATCTGATGAGATGTTTCTGCAAGGTTACAGCCTTGGAAACTCTGAATAGGGTAGTTCTACTTGAACTTGGGGTGGTCGTGAGTTGGGGTAAAAATGGCATAGTGGCAGTATATGCCCTCCTCTGACTTCACAAGGAGAGTAGAGTCCAATGCCACATCTGCCCACGACCAATTCATATGAGGCGGAGGCGTATAATATGCCTCAACCATCTTCCTTCTATTGTAAGATGACCAGATTTTAACATTGGTAAAGCAGGACACCATTGATAAAACTCATATCCTGGTGGAATAACCACATGGCAGTCAAAAAACCGTATATTCCCTTCCCGTTCTCCTGCCATTCCGTGGCTTGTCGTGCCCTCTTTCCAAAGATCGGGACTTTTTAAAATTACCGTGGGACGTGGGACAAATTGTTAAAATTCGGGACTGTCCTGCCAAAAGTGCGATATCTGGTCACCTTATTCTATTGCCAGTTCTGACGCCAACTCCCCCGCCCACCCCACAAACACACACACACACACACACAGTAGAGAAGATGCTCTACTTTGCAGCTATGTTTAATCATTCATTACAATGGTCAAACAGAACTCAAGACAATACTCATGATAATTAGGGGAGTTAACTGGTTACAATTCAGAATTGGAAATGTTCCAATTAATAGGCCTTTGATAAGGAAAGCCTCATCTCTGTCATGTTTCAGGCAGGCCTCTCTGGCCTTTCACCTCTTGGTCTGCCATCTACCTTGCTCAGGATATGTTATAAAGCTTTTTTAGCACTGCCAATGAATGGTCAAAGGGCATTCCACTCCATTGTAAGCCTCAGCCTGAAGCATTCAGCTCTAGCTCCAAGGGTCAGCAAACCTGGATTCCTCAAATAAGTGCCTAGCAGTACTTCACTCCCTTGAAAGTACTGAGTTCTATTTGCTCCACCTGCCAGTCAGGAAGCCCACTACTCTCTGTTGTCCGTGGGTCGGATAGGTTCAGTTCACTAGAGTCTCCAAGTCCAAAGGCCTCCCTCAACTCTGCCCTTCATTCTTAATGGGAGTGAAATCTCCCTCTTGCTTCAGAGATGCCCATTTTACACTCAGCAGGATGGCAAATGCACCAACTCTCTGTAGAGTTCCCAGATTTTGCAATCCCAATGAGCCCTGTGAATAATCACTCACAAAGGAATCATATAATTATACCACCATCTTCCCTCACCTTCTCCCATCAGGTAGTTAGAAAGCCTATGGCTAGAAAGACCATGTTAAGTACTGTAATTCACTGCATTATCGGCAGGTTTGACTCAGTAGCAACTGGTACTGGTAATATATGTCAGATGCTAAACAGATGTTAGTGATGGTTGTTTTTTGTTTTTGGTTTTACTGCTACTGTTGTTATGCTCGTTTCCATAACTCCTCTAAACACTGTCAGCCATTACAGAAAAGTCAATATTTGTTATCCTCAGAAAGACTGCATGAAAGTGCCCATGGAAAACCTTTAGCACAGAGGAGCTACTCTATACGGTTAAAACCCCATAATTCAGGCCAACCAAGGCCATGGATATTGACACTTGAAAATAGCTGGTGGCATTCCTCTGGGTAATCAGCCTCTGAGAAAAGTCTTTGACCGTTTCTCCGCAGAAATTTGTTTCTGCATTGGGCTGCTAACTTGAAGGTCAGCTTTTGGAAACTATCATTTGCTCTCTGCGAAAAAGATGAGTCTTTCTACTCCCATAAAGAATGACAGCCACAAAAACCCAAGGGGAGCAATTGTACTATGTCCTATATGGTCACTATGAGTCCAAATTGACTAGTTTATGGCAATGAGTTTGAGAGAGTTTAAAAATATTTTTGAATGTGTATTTAACAAAATTATGTAATTTAAGATGCTATTAAAATAGTCCAATTTCTGATTTGTAACCGAGATGAAAGGTTCTCTTTTAATTGTTTACTTGATGTATATCCACCACACAGATATTTTAAAAATGTGTTCAGTAAATGTTGGATGAAAGAGTGAATGAATGGCTCATTTCTATTCCTTATTCTTTTGATATGCATACATTTCTGCCAAGAAGGCCTACTTTACATTGGCTATGTACTTCTTTCAAAAATTCATTTTTGGGGGAAAACTGATGTTTTCCTGGATTTAAACCATGAGTGAATCAATCTTTCTTGTACTTCCTTTAAAAGATGATATTTCAAATGCCTGCTGGTACTTTCTGTGCTCGCGTGGAAGTGCAGCACCTCGCGTTCACCTTGCTTGCTCCTTGGCGCTTTTCTTCACTTCATAGTCCTGCTGATGAATCTTGGCACTCCTCGTGCCTCTTGAGAGTGAGTCAGGCTATCAGCTGACAAACAGATCTTTATGCTATTGCCTAACAGCTCAAGGAAGAAAAAAGGACCAAGTGTCTGCCCCACGCTCAAGAGATGTGCTGTTTTCTTGTTGCTGTTGTTGTTTCTCAGGGTCATCACCAAATTGCTCAAATAGGAACATTGTTTTAAAGTGCAGTAACCCATGAGGAAATTGTATTTTATTTAAAGCTTATCATTAAAAAAATAGCTTAAGGGAAGACAACCATAAGAACATCAAGAGAAGAATAAAAAGGGTGTGATACAATTAGTGCATGTCATAATCACATATAAGAAGTGAGTTCAATATTAAACATGAATTGAATTTAGAAGATGAATGGGGCAAAAGAGGCTCATTTTCTGAGAGTGTGGCATGGGAGGCTTAGCTCAATTGTTTTAAATGTCATTCGAAACCAATGAGCACCGGATGTGGTAGTGCTCTCGGGGGCTTGAACCTAAGCTGTTAGGTTTTGGGTCACGGCCAGCCAATGCACAGAGCTAGGATATTCCGCTCACTCCTCGGTCATCCTCACAATTGTTTGTTCCTGCCCATTGTTATAGCTACTGTGGCAAGGGAAGGTTTTCTTCTTTTCTGGTGACCCCCTCCTCTGTCAAGCATGATATCCTTGTCTAAGGTTTCTCCTGATAGCATGTCCAAAGCATGCGAGACAAAGGCGAGCTCTGCTTGCTTTCAAAGGCGAACTCTGCATGCACTTCTTCCAAGACAGCTTTGCTTGTTCTGGCAGTTCCTGCCTGGTATTTACAATATGCTTCGCCAGCTCCATCCATCCAATCTATCAATTCTTCTCTGGTCTTCCTTATTCATTGTTCACAATCTATCAATTCTTCTCTGGTCTTCCTTATTCATTGTTCACCTGTGGCATGCATCTGTTGTTCTTCTTTGGTGTCGTCAAGTCCGTTCTGACCATAGCGACCATAAAAGTCTACCACCCGAGCCTCTGCCACCTTCAAAGTGTCTTATTTTTGAGCCCTTAGCTGTAGCCACGGTGTCTTGTTGGCGGCCTTCTCTCTATTCTGCTCCTCTACTTTACCAAGCACGGTGTCCTTCTGGAGAGACTGGACTCTCCTGACAACAAGTCCGAAGTACATGAGATGAAGTGCCACCATGTTGTCTCCAGGGGGCATTCTGGGTTTTTTTTATTTCCTTATTCAATATCCAATTTTCACATGCATATGAGGCAATTGAAAATACCATGTCTTAAGCTAGGCAACCCTTAGTTATCAAAGCAACATCCTTATTTTAAAACCTTTAAAGGTTTACCTGATGTAATGCAGCATTTGATTTCTTGACTGCTGTTTCGATGAGCACTCAAGATTGTGGATCAAAGCAAAATGGAATCCTTGACAACTTCAATCTTTTCTTCATTTTTCATGAACTGGACCTATTGGTCTAGTTGTGAGGATTTGGGCTTTTATTACATTGAGTTGCAATCCATACCGAAGGCTGCAATCCTAGACCTTCATCAGCAAGTGCTACAAGTACTCCTAATTTTCACCAAGGAAGGTTGAGTCATCTGCATATCGCAGATTGTTAATAAGCCTTCCTCTCATCTTGATACCTTGTTCTTCTTCATAGATGCAGCTTCTCTGATGATTTACTTAGCATGCAGAGTGAATAAGAATGGTGAGATGACAGGACACAACCCTGACATGCACATGAGGTTATTAAAAATAGCATGGCTTTCAGCAGGACTGTCATAATACTGAGATTAATATATTTACTCCTTAACACTTTAAAGTTTGGGGCAGCAGTTTTGTCTAATGCAATACTTTGATTTAAATAAAATAATATACTTTCATACAATTCACATATCACATAATAAAGTATTGTACAATCATCACCACAATCAATTTTAGAACATTTTCTTTTTTTCTTGTACTCATTGTACTTAGCTCACCATGTCCCCTCTAACCTCCCCTCCCATGCCCCTCCAAAAACATTAATCCAGTTACTCTCAATATACATAAATTTCTCCTGGAATATATATACAGGATGCAACATATGAAATACAAAATAAATAAAACATAACAAAAACAACCCCGAAAACATTTAAAAAAACAAAGTCAAAAAGAGAAAAGATCAAGTAATAGAAAATACTAAAATACTAAAAACAAGACAAGTTTAAAATGAGTCAAGAGGGAAATCAATTGGTCAGTTGTTAATTTTTAACCTCACTGCCAACAAGCCACTTTCCAATGCGCACTTCATGGTAGCAAGGCTGTTCACACCGCTGGTCTCTGATCAGAAAGATGCATTGGAAGCTCAAACCATGTGTATTTGCCCTTCATTAATTTTCGAGATTAAACAAATTTTATATGTGTCAAATGGGAGATCTCATGATAAGGTTTTGACCTAACTACATGTTACCCTAACTACCTTTGCCATAATCGAATTTACAGTGTTCTTTTTCTGAGCACAAGGCTCTTCACATCATTCAGCTATGGTCACAGGGGATTCACCAGAGGCCTCATCTATGTGTGAACCTTGAAAATGGATTTGGGACTTCCACTGTCAGCCATAGCCTTCTGCAAACTGGGTGTTCGCAATTTAATCTCTGTTACCATTCCCTCCTTAGCAGCTTCTTTCCATGAGCCTTAATTTTGAAACCAAATAAGATGAAATCTTTTCTCCATTTGTCGTGATAATGTTTGTTTTCTGTCCATTGGGTTACAATCTATAGGAAACCCCACAGTCTTAGCTCTTCATCAGCAGGTTCCCCATATCCTCCGTGCTTTCAGCAAGCAAGGTTGTGTCATCTGCCCATCCTAGAGTCGTTCTCCAAGCCCATCGCAGCATTTCTCTCCACAGATTATTTGATCAGCAGACAGATTTAGTCACTGTAGTGAAAGGCTACAACCCTGATGCACAACATTCCTGATTTTAAGCCACAAATATCATGTTCTCTTTGAGACCTTTGTTCCATGTACAGGTTCCACAGTATGAAACAAAGAAGTGCTTTAGAATTTTCACTCATCATGATGTTATCCATAGTTTCTTTTTAATGATCTGCACAGTCTTATCCCTTTGCATATTCTTTAAAGCCAAGATCCATCTGGACTCACCAATGATATCATGACATCTCTTGTTCCCATCCTCTTCTGGCGGCTCTCTGTCCATATACTGTTACAACCTTTTTCCTGGGGGGCTCCTATAACTGTTATCATAATCCACCCATCTATCCATTGGGTCAAGCACATCTATACATGCGTTGCCATTATCATTCTCAAAGCATTTGCTTTCTACTTCAGCCCTTGGTATCAGCTCCTCATTTTTTCCACTCCTTCCTCCTCTATCCCTCATGAACCCTTGATAATTTATAAATTATGTTTTTTTTCATGTATTTCACTTTTTGATGTCTCCCTTTACCTCCATTGTCTGTTGTCCATCCCTTCGGAGGGGGGTATAGGTAGGTAATTATCTTCAGCAAATTGTCACTGGCATGTGCTATCCATGATATGGTTCGATAATACACCCATTCTGTTGGGTCACCATTGTTTGGAATGAGCTCAAATTAGGGATTACTTCCGAATTTTCTGGCACAGACCAGTGAGTCCTCCCAGGAGCATAACCTTTAAGTTGGTGTCCGATCAATTTCAGCAACCTTGCTTTCCTTCAATTTGAAAATGGTTGCGTGAACTCCACTTCCTTGTGGTGTATAGATATGATCCTATCACAGGGAACTTTGTCGTTCAGGATAGATCTGAGAATGTTCTTTTTTTGGATGAGGAGTATAACTGGGATTGTCCTGGTCATTGCAGGCATGGTGAAACCATAGGGTAATCTTTTTTTTCAAAATGGTCAGTACCATCCATTTCAGCTCACTAATGCCTAAGATGGCCATCTTTTTGCATTCCGTCTCATTTCTGATGACTTCCAGTTGCCTGCAAGACATGCTTTGCAGGATTCCACATCCTGATTACAAACGGCTCTTTGCAGCTGTTTTCGTCTCATTTGCAGTCCTGCCCCCCAGCTTTACACCATCTCTTTTGTGAAAGTTCACTCTACTTTGAGGAGGAAACACTTCCCCAGTCATATTGTAAAGGTCTTCCAGCTGGAGGGGCTTGTCTTCTGGAACCATTGCTAAAACTATTCTCAATGACTTACTTCTCATACATGGACTGCCTATCCTTTCTTTCAAGTCTGGAAGTCCTGCTGAAATCTGTCCGTCATCAGTGACCCCACTGATATTTGAAGGACCAGGGGCATAGCATCCATCATCATAGCAATGACCCATGCCACCATAGTATGACAATATGGAAGACAAATTATAGTTATTTTAATAATAAGAGACAAGATTGGACAGATATATTGAGAGTGATGTAGACAGATTCCTGTAGGTATTGAGAAATGTGAGACTGGGTATCTAACTTTGACAGAGATTTGACATTTTGGTTGTGTTCTCTCCACTTACACCTGCAACTAACTTCCCCTACCACCAGGTGGCTACAGAGTTTTGTTTGAGACCTTAGCCTGGTCAGTTTTTCCATGTCACAGCTTTCAAAATGGATTGATTTCTCTACTTAAATAACCCTCTTTGAAAACTTAGGATGTGCATCACTTCTTGATACTTATCCCTTTAAAGGTTTGATTTATATTCCAGATTATCAAGAAAGGCACCAAAATAAAGAAGGTGGGGGTGATATGCTTTGTAGATGCTTTCTTGGTCCCCTGGATTATAAACCACAGCCTGCTTCCAAGCAGCTTTCCATGTTGTCATTGAAATGCGACATTGGATTCTGTCAGGTAAAATAAGTGTTATTCCTCTCTTGCTGTTCCCAGATCAGGAATCCTTTGCCGCAGAGTGACAATTTTGCCAAGGAAAAGTCACTGATTTGCCGTAAGAGAAAGGGACAGTGAGGTTTTGAAAGACTTCGGGGTAGGTCAGTTCAATTTGGGTAGTAGCCGTTGGCAGAAGACAGATCCAACAGCGCGGCCTTCAAGACTTTATGAACTCATGTTCCTGAGAACATAGAGTCCTCTGTTTTTTTATTTCGGAGGGTGGGAGGATAGGAATCCAAGATTGTTATTTTTAAACCTTTGAATTAAAAGATAATCCTATAAATTTGCATTAAACCTAAAAACAACACAACCTAGTATTTTTACAATAAACAGCTCAAAATTCCTCAATCACAGGGAAGCAGTTCTGTATATAACCGTAAGTTATTCATGTCTTCCCATGATTTGATGTAAACATCGAGTGACTGAAGAAACCGGAATTATGAATTGTGATTCATTTTATTACATCCTTTTCCTCCTTTCTTTATGTCTACAGAGATTATAAAAATCAAGTGGGCCTCTATGATTATCCTAATCATATGCACTTGAGGATTACATTAATTAGATGAAGTAGTTACAGAGAGCTATTATGGGACCAGCACTGTGCTAAGTATCACGAGTCATTGGCCAATATGCCTGACCTCTCCGATTGCTCATAGTCTTATTGGTGAGATAAGATCAACATAAAGTGAGGAAGAAGGCAGAAGTTTACAACATGCCAAACTGCTCTTTAAGCAATAAGAGGCGAAATCCGTGAAGTCAATTTCAGAGGAAAAGCCTTCAGGACATAGATTTACAAACTGGGATAGATTGCAAACATAGTTACTATTATAACATTTTCAGTCTCCAGGAGCTTTTCGTTTTTCTTCTACCATGTCCAGGCCACATCCCATGGTAGGCACTCCATAAATATAATGTATTTAACTATCTCAAGTAGAATACTGTATTTTGGTGTGTATACATATTAAAACTGACATTGTTCTTTACGATGAAGGCTAGTGGTATTTGGTTGCTGTGAGAGGCCATCTTGTCGCTTTCTTACTCTGAGCAACACTGTGTGCAGCCAAAGAAAACACTTGCCAAGCCTGCATCGTCCTCACAACCGTTGCTATGCTTGGGCCTCCTGTTAACAGGCTCTGCGCCAATCCATCCTGTTGAAGGTCTTCCTCTTCTTCGTTAACCGTATCCTTTATCAAGCATGATGCCCTTCTCTAGCTACTGATTCCTCTTGAGAACATGCTCTAGACAAGTCTCTCCTTCCTTGCATGTTCTAGTACTTCTTACAGAACAGATTTGTTCATTCTTCTGGTCACCTGTGGTATATTTCATATTGTTTGCCATCACAACCATTTAAAGGCATCACTTCTTCTGTGTCTTCATTATTTGTTGTCCACATGCATTTTAGACAGTGAGAGAGACCATGGCTCCCATCAGGCATGCCTTGTTCCTCCAAGTGGCACTTTTACTTCTTAACACTTTAAAGAGGTGTTTTGTTTTGTTTTGTTTTTTGCAGGTTTTCCCAATACAATATGTTTGCCTTCGTCCATAAGCAGTTACTTTGGACAACTGTGATTGCTTTTTGAAACTGTGGAATAATAAACACATTAAAAAATAGATGGGGCCATGACTTCATAGTCTTCTAAAGGAAATACAAACTATCAAAATCTGTAATTAGTCACATATTTTCCATCATTTTTGAACTTTGATCTGTCCAGTGTTCTTATTCAAGGGATTATCTGTGGTCTAGCTGGTTAACAGTTTAGAAATATATCTCGTCCCATTGGAAAAATAGACACAAGTGTTAATGCACACAAAAAAACCAAGTTCCTCACATGTGGAAATTTGAAAAGGACAGAACTGCCATTGGCAGAGGAGGAGGTGTTTACCTATGACAATAATTATTATCTATTGAACATCAATTAGTGCCAGGTACTGGACTAAACTCTGGAAGTTATTTCTTCTAACTCTTACAGCAGTCAATAACATAGGTATTGATTCTATTTACCATATGAGGAAACAAAGAGCAAAAGAGCTTAAGTGAATTTTCCAAGATTCCACCATTAGCAAGCAACAGAGCTACGATTCTGAACTCAGATATCCTTGATTTAATAAATGTACTTTCCTTTCCTGAAGCTGATCCATGTCGAGTGAAAACAAAACAAACCAAAAACCTCCCCCCTAAATTAGTGGATTTTACAATGTTTCAGGACTTCAATCCACTGCGTCCTCCAAGCTGGTTACTCGGTACAGTTCACGGGATCCCAACCACAGCACTGCTGGGCATAGCACTGGCAAGTGACCCATTGGGCTCCCCTTTGACCAATTGGGCATCGAGCAGTGCAAAAATAAATCCCACCATACAGCTGGGAGAGCCGCACTGTGGGCTTCTCTTGCATATAAGTGGGTACACATTTCCTGAATCCTGTGACAATGGGTAAGAAAAATGGAGAGACAAATCAAGCAACTCAGTAACTGCTATCACCCGATTAAGGGTAACTAGTTACCAGGATAAGAATAGGTTACATGAGAGTTTCATTATTCTATGACTACCATTATTATTAGTACCTCCGTCACTGGTTAACAGTTTATATTAACCTGTCTCAGATGCACTATCTCATTCCTTAAAATAAGTTTGATAGTATCAGAATTATCTAAGGCTGTTATGTGGTTTACATGACAAAATAAACCCATTTACATTTCCTGGCAACTAGTGTTAGTAGGACAGAAGACATAGTGATTTCTCCTTTTGGTGTGATGCAAGTGTGATTATAATGATCTTACAAGTGTTGGCCCCTGTGCATTTTGCTTGGCCCACGTTCCTACTAGCTTCCTAATACCCTCGTTCTCCCAACTTCCTCCTGCCCTGGATGTACCACCCTACATATGCCTAGTACTGAGAACATTTCCTTTGCAGTCCACTCTTATAATGAATCTTTCAAGACTCTGTTCTGGTTCCGACTTTCCTCCCTGGTACCATTTCCTAATATTCCAGGCCCCACTAATTTCCTCCTCAATCACTCAGTGTAGCAATGGCTAATTTCCTTTTTCTTTTCCGGTCCGTTTATTGTACTACGTTCTTTGTTAATTTGTAGTCTCTTTGCCATCGGGTTTGGGTTTTCTCATAGCATTCATCCTAGCATCCAACCCAGTGCCTTACAGAGAAGATGTTCAATAAATGACTATATGTGGAGAAATTAATGTAAATTGTCAGTCCTGTTAATCATTGATTTTTTAAGAGCAGAATTAGATGAAAACTCTAAAACATTCTATCGCTTTAGCACCAAATAAAAAGAGACACTGTTTCATATGGCAAATAAAATATAAGGTAAAAACACCTTTAAAATTAAGAGATTAGTTTGTGAAGCATGAATCGTTGGTAAGTTATTAAATGAAAATGGTCATTTTGAAAGACTATTTCAAGGTTTTTGTGTTAATTATAAACTTGCCCCTCGGAAAATGGCCTCATCAAACTGGTTATAAAGCCAACAGAAGCCATGAGTTACTCCATGGAGGAAAGAGGCAACTTTCTACTCCACTAAACAGTTATAGTCTCAGAAACTGACAGACTTGTCTACCATGTCCAGTAGGATCACTATGAGTCAGAATTGACTCGATAGCAGTGAGTTTGTTTGGGTTTTTTGAAGTCAGAGGATATTGAGCTCCCTTCCTGGTTCTAACCCTAGGTGACATTACTTCTAATAATTAAAACAACACTGTATGTACAGAATTTACATCTCATTATAGTGTATTATTGTTGGCATTGACTACTTTTAAATATTTGAGATGAACTCTATCACTAAAGCATAAATTCATAACGAAAAACATCTCTAATGATTGTAATACAAAGCTCAGTAAAAATGATGAACTTTGGAAAGGATAAAATATTAAAATTTTAATGTAATATTTTTGTATATTTGATTTCAATTACCATTTTTTCACCTATTACATTTACTGATACTATTGAACCTATAATAAAAGGAATTTTAAAGCCATATCCATGTATGATAGGAACTGTGAGTAGAAAATGAATTTTTGCCTTGAGGTTCCAGAGATTTGACTCATTCAAAACTAAATATATACCTCTTTTCCCCCAAAATATGACAAGATAAAGTGTCCACATATTCCATAGAACCTTGTGAATAAGAGGGTGTAACGATCAGCATTTTCCCTTATTCATTTCATGCTATTTGAGCATCCTGTACCCCTCAGCTGCATACACAGCCATTCCACTGATAACAAGATTTACAAAGGCAGTCTTTTAAATAGATCTAAAATGTTTAGTTTCTTAAAATATTCTAGGCTTGTCTTAGAGGTCCATGTGGGTAGATGAAAATCTGTCAACATAATGTCTTTTCTCGGCATTTTTCCTGAGGGCAACATGCTATTTTATTTCTCTTGCATTTGTATATTTTTTTCCTGCTGATGTACTTTAATTTCCTTTGGAGCTTTGAGGATAGAAAAGCATGATTATTTAGATTCTCTCATAAGACTGCTTTGTGATGAAAGGATATGGATTCTATATGATTACCATCTATCTGTAGCAGAATTAAGTATTATTTAGTATAGAATGTGCTGCTCAACCAAAAATTAGTTTATCCAAGAAATGTTTCTTCCCTTGTTGCATTTACCTGCTTTCCATGTAGATGTATTTTTATTACCTATTTGTCCTGTGTTACTATCAATATGCAAATGACTGTCTGGAGCAGATGGTATAACTACCATTGTTTAAGCTGATGATTTCTTTTCTGCTGTTGACAACTTCTATCTCTGAATCTCTAATTCAGCAATAACAATGTATAGATTGTTCTTCCTTGGTCCTTGGAGTCTTGTTAATTATCTGAAGCCTAAAATCATATTATTTTGACCATGGAAATTATATCAGAAGAAGTTTATTTGATTATTTCTTGACAGAAGTCAGTATGAAGTTAAAGTTCATTAAGTTCATATAATGTTCAAAATAATTTATATAAGTAGTTCTATGGTGGGTAAAAGGGATGAAATTTTAGCCAGTTATTGTTATACAGTTTTATTCTGGACTTTGCTTTGTCTCCAATACTAATGCTTTCATAAACTCTCCCAATATAAATTAAAAATTGTGATGTATGCTTTGATATCTTCTGACTGGGATGTTTAAAATAGTTTTAAACTACAAATTTGAGATCATTTTATCCATAACTCCTAATAGTACCTCTCTTCACCTACCATACATTTTAAGTCATCCAACTTAAAATTTCATTATCTCGAGGAAATTGGAAGCTATGGCATATTTTCCATTTCTAGCAGATTTTCCGTGTTGAAGCAATTAAAAGTGGATCAGAAAGTTTTGTTTGACATTTATCCTCATAGCTTGGCAAAGTCGAGTAACCAGCGAATAATGTGTGCAACTACGAAATTCCATAGCTTGTTATAATTACTTAAGTAATTATTATTTTTATTAAATACTTTTATTGGGGGCTCTTACATCTCTCATCACAATCCATACATTAATCCATTGTGTCAAGTACATTTATTTCAATAATTATTATTTCAAAATAGTTCCAATCAGTATAATAGGGTTAATTGTAAGCAATACTCCTTAGTTAAGCTTTTATACCATCACTAATAGATTAGAATTTGACCCATAATAAGCGATTAAATCACATTTTCACAGGCAATCCTCCCATGTGGACAATGCACCCCCATTTTATTTGAGTTACTACTCATTACATTTTATTGAAAACAGTCTAATTTTATACTTATTGCATAGGGTTTTTGTTTGTTTTATTAATATTTTATTGGGCGATACTATAACAATCTATAATTAAATTAGATCAGGCATAATTGTACAACTGCTGCCACCATCAATTTCAAAACATCTTCTTTCTTCATGAACGCTTTGATAGCAGCTCCCCTGTATCCCCTCCCTCCACCACCCTACCCCCAGAAACCCTTATTATTATATTGTATTATTGTAATTATTTGCCATATCATAAACCATTCACTATATCCATTCACCTACAATTCTGTTATTACTTCCCCTAGAGTTGGGTTATATAATCATCATTGCCATCAGCTCTTCCCACCCACTTCCCCTACCCTCAGGGCATCAATACTCCCATTACTGTTTCTGAAGGGTTTTTTATCTTGGATTTCAAAAATCTAGGGATGTGATGTTCATTCATTCGATACATTAAGGCCAAGATAGATAACCCTTATTTAATAGTTGTAATAGTATTTTTTATTCTGTCCAAAATATGTCAATTGATTAATAAATGACATGATCACTTTGTCAGTAATGTACCTATAGGATACTTAGTGTTCTGTGCTGGTACATGTAAATGCTATAAATAAAATTCTTTACCTTGAGGCCTATACAGCCCTCTTTACAAAAGAAGATAAATGCAATCATTGCAATATAATCCATAGCTCTATGTGACTACATGTCCAAATTTGTGGTGCACTCGGTAGGCACTGGGCATTCAGAAAAGGGTTAAATGGATGTGTACTAGGGTGATTAAAGGTGGTTTCATGGAATGGCTCTTCCTTGTTAAACCATGGCAATTTTGATGGAAAGCAAGCTATTGGAAAGTATGATGAAGGGCACATGAACAAAGTAATAGGGGTAGGGATGAATGTAGTACATAGTTGATCAGTCACCAGTGGAAATGATGGAACACAAAGAAAGGTGCTTTGAGAACAAAGGATAAGAACACAGAAATTCTGGTCTCAAGTTCTGACCATGTCAGCAGCTTAATAATCTAGGCCACGGAGTACAAGTTCCTTCTCCACTTTGGCCATAGTTTCTTAATTATAAAAAAGATGGATTGAACTGAATTCATCCACTAATCAGTTTTTTTGCAGGGGCCTGTCATTTTGTGTACAACATTCTATTTAGTGTAACGTCAGTGATCTTTAAAATGTCTTTCCTATTCTAACTTCTATGTCAACCACTTTTGTCACCAATTTCTTCAGGGTTATATATGTACCAAAGAAGAGTCATTTCTGAAAGGCAAGTGATGCCAAACAAAGAAAAATATCCCATTACATACAAGTGAGGATTTTCTTAGAAAATGCCTTTATTGCTCCTTGCATAAGGACCGTATTTGTATTCCTTGTTGACAGAGATGCAGTCCCCGAATGGTAGGGCATCTGCCAGGAGAAGCTGACATCGCATCTTTCAGAGCATGCACACTAGCATTTTGCAGCAGGGAACTGAGAGTGCAACCAGCTCAGTTAGAATGCAGGCACGCCGAGCAGTGATCTCCTTTGTGACTTCTCACAATGGACGTCTGTTGCGCAAGGGCTCTTTCACCTCCAAATCAGGATCCGTACTCCTGCTCCCAATTTTAAATCATAGAACACAGAGATCATGTTCTCTGGACTGGATTTGTAGCAACTGAACAGCAAGGTACACCACCAACACAAAGAAGCCAAAATGTCTTCTGTGAATGCAGCTGGTTCAAGGCTGCAGGCCCACTTCCCTTGGCGGTTTTCCTATGTCAGGGAGTGGAGAAAGTGGTCCCAAACCATCGAGTGGATTATACATCACCTTTGGTAATGCACTTGGATCTCTCTTTCTCTCTTAACTAGATGAGCTGAAGACAGAAATAGCCTGAAAGTAATCATAAGAGCAACAGAAAATTATTTTTCTTGTGTGGCATTTATTTTGGACTTTAAAATGGTGGTGTGATTAAAAAAAAAAGAACAATTACATGTTCATTCGTAAATAAATCCGGGCCTATTGAATCTATCTATTGATAGATTCAGATACAAAATAGAAGTTCAAGTACAAATACTGCTTAAGTTTTTATTTAGTTATTTTACCCCTATGACTTTTCAGTCACAGGGAAGTCGTTTTCTCTTAGAATTATTAGGAGGTGTTTAAATCCAGCTAGCAGCCTGTCTCTGATTTATGTTTTCTTTGTACTATTGATATCAGTGGCTTTGGTGCTAGCAGTGGTGGAGGAGGTAAAGAGAATACAAGATACTTTTTTTTAATGTTGAATGGAAAGTGGCAGTAACAGGAAAATAGGGGGACTATATAGAAGTTCAAAGAGCCCTGCTGGCATACTGGTTACTCGTGAGCTCCTAACTGCAAGGTCAGCAGTTCGAAGCCACCATTCATTCTGTGGGAGACAGATAAGGCTTTCTACTCCAGTAAAGCATTATCTACCCTGCTCTCTAGGGTTGCTGAAGTTCTACCTTGCCTGATAGGATCACGCTATGAGTCAGAATCAACTCAAAGGCAGTGAGTGAGTGACAGATGTTCCGTCATAAATGAGTACAATCAGGAAAGTAAAGCATTAGGATTTGAAACTGAGGGTATTTGCTTTTTCCCTATCATGTATTTTTTTACTGTTCAGAACACTTGTAAACATTACTGCAAAGGATTTCCTCTTTCTGGTGTGCTTGGTCATGGCCAGGGAAACTGAAGCCCTTTCAGGAAAATTTCTAATATCGTGAATTCACGAATAAATACACGGAAACCCAAGTGCTAAGAAACTGCTTCGGGCCTTCCTCATAAGCCCATTGAGAATTTTAATCTGTCATGTATTTTTCGAGAAGAACATTTAAATCAGGAAATGTGCTGAGGATATAATGTATAAAAAGTACTCAGTCATAGATATGTGTGTCATACTCTGTCCAGAGCTGAGAAGACAGGTGCAAGTATATCTTCGGTACATGCATGACAAGGATGGTTCAACATTTTAGTCTGCCAATAATTAGATTGTTGTACCCCCTCAATGTAGAAAACACTTAAACTTTGTATAACTTCACACCAACCATGGGGGTGAGGGGCCGAGCGAAAGAAGAAGAAAAGCGAAACAGCATGTGGAATCACTTGACAATGTGCTGAAAGACTGAGCTGTGCACATCTCTGACTAAGTGAATGTTTCAAAGAAAGATCAGATTAGAAAATGGATCGTTTCTTTTTAGAATAAACTCAATCATTTCAGGATTTGGGAGCAAACATAATTCAAATCAGGACTCACAGTGTGTGTGTCTGTCCGTCTGACTGACTGTGTCTGTTTAAACATTCCTCTGGAAAAGTATAAGAGCATAATACAAACTCTATGCCTCCTTCCAGAACTTCAGAGATTAGGGAGATCTTACAGGGAAGTTTTCTGAGGCCAGATGCAGAACAAGGGAGGAAAAATCACACTGAGATCTGAATGGAGTAACTAGACACATCATCCTCACAGTTGTGGCTATGTTGTAACCATTGTGTCAGTCCATCTCCTCAAGGGTCTTCCACTTTGTCGCAGTTTTCTTTGCGAAGCATGGTGTCCCTTTTGATAGCATGTCCAAAATATGTGAGACAAAAACTCACCATGCTCGCTTCAAAGGAGCCTACCAGCCATGGAAAAAGCCTCAAATCTGAGGCTTGAGGCATGGAAATCTTTTTTTTAAGCAGTGATATGATTACTTTTTTGTTGCCAATGAACAAATTGTGAACTGTCTAAAGGAAAGTGAATATAAGAAAAATAAAGGTGGCTGATTTGAGACCAATAGAAGGATAGTTCTTTTCCTGGTGAGATACTTAAGTTCATTTCTGGGGAAGAGAGAAGTAAGCAGATAAAATCCATTGTGTTTCAGGGCAATTGACTGGGCTCTGAACAAATTTACAGGGAAAAATTATTTTGAATGTGGAGAGAAGTGATTCCCCTAAAAATGAATGTCTCACTGATCCTCTCAAACAAACCAATTCACAGATTTTCAGAAATAGGTAGCACCTTCTCTGATGGCCTATTATGAACCTCTTCATGTCCTGAACAATGCAGTGAGAGCCTGTTGGGGAGGGGTCGGGGTCAGAGTGGGCAGTGCAGAATATGCAATAAAATTTAGACATTCATAATTTAAACATAAAGTCTATTAGTTTTAAAATATTCAAATAGGGAATCAACAGCATCTCTCACGGTTTGTCATGGCACAGCAAAGATATGGAAGGTTCCATTCCCAGAGCCTCTGGGTTAGTAAATCTACAGATAAAATATATTGCAAATGGAATTTTTGTACAACTTTTAAAGTGATAATTTATATTATGTGTTTTATAATATTGTGTATTACTTTTCTCAACTCAGTAATTTTTGAGGGAAGGATTAATATTCTTTCTGACCTTTAATCTTTGTTGTTTTGCATTTGCTTTCGCAGCCCCATAGATGAATACTTTCTTGATACATTTTTCTAATGGAAACTAAAAATAAATGGCTTCTGCTGTCATAAAAATAGTTCTCTGAATATTTTTCTCTAACATTTATTTAATTTCTATGTATGTGAACAAACACAGTGAAATAAACATAACAAATACCATTTATTGATGACTAACTTGTAAATATTGTTAAATTCCATCTTCTTTGAGGGATCTGCTTTGAGGGATCATACCTGCTGATCAGAGTAATGGCCAGATCTTTAACGCCTCCGTCTGTTTCCGAAGGTTGGAGCTTCCATAAATAAACAGAATTCTGCTTGGCCTGGGTAATATAAATCTAGGAGGCAGGTGCTCACTTGTCCTCCTCCATGCATGAAAAAATTGGGAGGAGGTCATAGTGGCAACTGTCCCCATGATTGATTTCGTTGCGATAGAAGATTGACCAGCCGATGTTAACCAAAACACTGGGGGCTCTCTCAGAATGGTGAATAAAGAAACTATCGCATTTCAACTGCATAAGGCAGACCAAAGCCTTAATAATAATAATTCAGAATGGAAAAATTTTGAAATTCAAGATCGCTTTTTCCATGGGATTCCTTCTAGACAACACCATACAATGTTTACGCTCTGCGTTGTTCATAGATTGCAATGCTGTCAAGGCTCAATGTACAGCAAAAAGTGTAAACAAATCCTGATAACGTGGTTGTGATTCTTTGTTTTAGCTTGTGTTCCACACGGGGTGATGCTTTCCTGGAGATGTTTCATAAAATTATAAGTAGGTGAGAAAACAATAGAAAAGAATCAGTATGTTTTACCATTATCTCTCTTGTTGAATTTGCAGTGTATTGCAGGTTAATCTCAAAACAGGAAATAAAATTGTGTTGTAGAATTTTATAACTCAAAATTTAGGTTTGGGGATATAGTGCCATATCATAATAGTAAATAATATTATTAATAAAGTAATTATAATCATAATCAAAATACAAGTTTTTCATCCATTTCTGTATTCCACTAATGTTTGTCCAACACTTTATATGAAGTATTGCCAATGCACAGGGACCTTGGCGTCATAGTGGTTTAGCTGTGGGCTGCTAAACTCAGGCAGTTTGAAACCACCAGCAGCTTAGTGGGAGAAAGACAGAGCTTTCCATTCCTGTAAAGTATTCTGTTCTTGGGATCTCACCAGGGCAGTTGTGTCCGGTCTTATGGGTCACTATGAGTTGCCATCAAATTGATAGCAATGAGTTTGTTTTTTTATTTCACCGCCAATTCATAAATCATTCCACATGATGATCAACTTCACAACGTGAACATAGGACTAATGAACATAGTGTTATCTTAAACTGTTGATAACATTTCCCTGAAAAATAGGGACCTTTAGCTAGCGTGAACTACACAGAGGGGCCATTAGGACATGTTCTTCATTAGTGCATTAATTCCAGACACTGTTATGGAGTCAGTGCTGACCCCACAGGGACTCCCTTGTCAGTTCCCGATACTGCAACTGTTTAAGGGAGTAGCCAGCTCAGTTTTTCTCCCACTGAGCTGCTGGTGATTTCGACCTGCTGACCACAAGGCTCACAGCCCAATGCGTAACTACTAAGCTGCATTAATTTCTGCACATTTTTAGTAAAATGACGTCTGCATGTTCATAACTTGGTTCTAATTACTATGCCTGACATGCATATGATCTGCAGGAAAAGGAGGGATTTGCTCTTTATTGATTTTACCAACTTTAAAGGGGCTTTTTTTTAAAGAATCATTTTATTGGGGCTCACACAGCTCTTATCCCTATCCATATATTTATCCATTGTCAAGCACATTTGTACATTTGTTGCCATCGTCATTCTCAAAACATTTTCTTTCTACTTGAGCCCTTGGTATAAGTTCCTCATTTTTTCCATCCATCCCCCAGACTCCCTTCCTCATCAATCCTTGATAATTTTACATTAATATTATTTTTTCATGTCTTACACTGACTAATCTTTCCCTTCACCCACTTTCTATTGTCCATCCCACAGGGAGTGGGTTATATGTAGATCATTGTGATAGGTTCCCCCTTTCTCCCCGACCTTCCCCTTCCCCTCCTGGTGTGGCTACTCTCATTATAGGCCTTGAGGGGTTTATCTGTCCTGGAGGCCCTGTGTTTCCAGCTCTTATCTGTACCCATGTAGATGATGTGGTCTAGGCCAGTAGTTCTCAACTTTACTATTGCCCAACCCTTTAATACAGTTCCTCATGTTGTAGTGACACCCAGCCATAAAATTATTTTCGTTGCTACTTCATAGTTGTCATTTTGCGACTGTTATGAATCGGGTGACCCCTGTGAAAGGGTTGTTCAACCCCAAAACGGGTCTTGACCCACTGGTTGAGAACTGCTGTCCTAGCA
Organism: Tenrec ecaudatus; assembly: GCF_050624435.1. Classification (NCBI taxonomy): domain Eukaryota; kingdom Metazoa; phylum Chordata; class Mammalia; order Afrosoricida; family Tenrecidae; genus Tenrec; species Tenrec ecaudatus. Next base: position 114,660,182 of record NC_134548.1, on the reverse strand, counting down.
GGATTTGTAAGGATTGGGGTCATGATGGTGTGTGGTGGGAGGAGGTTATTAAAGAACTGGAGGAAAGTTGTGTGTTTCATCGGTGTTATACTGCACCCTGACTGACCCATCACTTCCTTGTAGGAAGGTCAGGGTTTATGTACATATAAACTCTTTCTAGGGGGATGGACAACAAAAGTGGGTGAAGGAGACAGAGGTCAGTGTAAGATATTGGGGGGAATGATAAATTTATAAATTATCAAGAGTTCATGGGGGAGGGGGAAAATGAGGATCTGATAACAAATGTTCAAGTAGAAAGATGTTTTGAGAATGATGATGGTAACATAGGTATAAATGTGCTTGACACATGGATGGATGGATGGATTGTGGTAAGAGCTATAAGAGTACCCAATAAAATGATTTTTAAGTACCTGTAATAAAATCAAATTCATTCATAAATAAATACAAAATAAATACAATTTTTTAAAGGCCCCAGACACTATATCTTCTGATAGCCAGGCACTATCAGATTTCTTCACCACATTTGTCTATACACCCACTTTGCCTTCAGCAATCATGTTGTTAAGGTGAGCATCACAGAATGCCAGGTTAATAGAAAAAAATGTTGTTGTGTTGAGGGAGTTCTTGAGTAGAGGCCCAGTGTCTATCTGCTACCTTAATACTAACATAAATATATGTATGTAGATCTATTTCCCTATCATTATATTTAAGTATATTTACACATGTGCATGCCTGTATTCAGACCTCTATAAATGTCCTTTGCCTCCTAGTTCTTTCCTCTATTTCCTTTTACTTTCCTCCTGTCCCACTATCATGCTCAGCCGTCATTCAGGTTTCTGTAATTTCTCTTGGTTACATTGCCCTTGATCAAGTCCTACCAGGCATCCTATACCCTCCTCACCATCAATTTGAGGCTCTTGCTGTTCTCTTGTCCCTGGGTTGGTTGCCACCCCCTTATTTTCCCCAGTCTCGCCTCTCCCATATCACTCCAAACCATCAGCCCTGGCGTTTTCTCCTCCAGATTGCTTATCCCACCTATCTTATCTAGATAGATATGCAGAGACAATAATAAGTACAAAAACAAGACAGAGCAACTCAAAGCAACAAAAGGGAACAAAAAACAAAAGAGAACAACAACAGCAACAAAAACAATGCCAAAAAAAGCCTTTACATAGTTCCAGGACTGTTTGTTGAGCTTTAGGAGTGTAAAACGGTTTTTTATTGTAAATTGTATAAAGGGTTACAGAGCAGATTTTACATGATAAATTTCATACATGTTTTGTTTCTAGAATCCATTGGAATCCCATCAGTGTACCATCATGCAGTGCACGTGCTTCCTGTGTTACCTGCTTTTGTCCTTCCTCCTTTCCTAACCCCTTGAACTTTGTCCTTGGGTACATGGTGACGTTTTGATCATAACTGGTTGATTAGAGGGAGTTGTGCTGAAAAAACTTTCGGTTTTTCATTTGTATTATGTGGCTCTGTTAGCAAATCTTAGAAATTCTGGGAAAATGTCTCAGTTTTGAACGTATTTTGGATATTTAAAACTATTTTTATGTAACATGTTATTCAGATTCATAAATAGACTGATTTATTATGAATTGATATAATTTTCATGTGTTTCCATACCTTGTCTATGGTGTTGCTTGCTTTCTTGTTTTTGTTGCAGAATTTCTTTACCTGAATTGATAATATATTTTTTAACTTCTGAATTTATGTAAAGTATATGATGTTCTTATTTGGGGTGTTGGGCTATATGAGTTTTTAGAATAATTATATATTTAAAAATTATAAGAGAGATTTTTTTGGTCTGATCAGGAATTTCCAGTTTACTAATTAAAGGTATTTTTTTATTTTTAAAAAGAATTTTCCAGACCCAAAGAATGATTTGTTCATTCACTACCAACCTTGTCCACAGTGACGTTACTGATATATACATTAGCAAAATGATTCAATGATCTGTTTTGTAAAATATAACCCATTTTCTTAAAAAATAGAAATTAAAACTGTTCCTCTTATTGCATGCTCTCTAGTCATTTATTACTCATGGTATCCACATGTGACAGTATAACTGCCCCATGGAGTTTCCGTGGCTGTGATCTGTGCCAAGGTAGATCTCCAAGTTTTTCTCCCATGAACTTTCTTGGTTCATTACCACTGTTACCTAAAGCATGTCCATGGTCTGTGTGAATCTTGCCAATAAGGAACCATGCCAAAGTAAGTAGGGAAAGAAGGACTTTATTCTTTTGTGAACCAAAGGGGGGAGAGGTATCCAACTGCAGATTCTTTCATTCTTTGGGGAGCAGCTTGCTACTTTTATCTCAGAAACCTGCAAGGACAGTTCTACCCTGAATTGACTTGCTGGAAATGAGAGAAATTGCTATATATTTTTAAGGATCTTCGGTGGCGCAGTGGTTTGGCAATGGACTGCTAAACACAGGGTCAGTGATTCAAGCCCACCAGCCTCTCCATATGAGAAAAACGAATCGTCTGTTTTCATGAATATGTACAGTCTTGGCAAACCTATTTAGAGTTGCTATGAGTCGGAACCATCTCCCTGGCAGTGGGTTTATTTTTGGTTTGGGTGAGGGTTTTTTGTTTTCTGGTTTTGGCTACTTTTATGCCTTATTGCATTCATTGTTTGCATGATCACGGTTCCTGTTGTGTTGTTGGGTGCTGTCAAATTGTTTCTAACTCATAGTGAACCTAGGGACAGGATGGAACGGCCAGGTCCTGCATCAGCCTCACAAATGTTGGGTTTTAACTCATCGTTGAAGCCACTGGTTTATTATGGTGGTGTTTGGTACTGTCAAATTGTTTCTAATTCATAGTAACCCCAAGTACAACAGAACGAAACAGTCAGGTCCTGCATCATCTTCATAATTGTTGCTGTTTTAAGCCTGTATTGAATCCACTGTGCTAATCCATCTCATTGAGGGTCCTCCTCCCTTTCACTGACCCTCAACTTCACCAAGCTGATGTCCTTTTCTAGGGACTCATTCATCCTTTTTCCATGTTCAAGAAAGGAAAAGTAATAGACACCACCACCACTACCACCACTACCACCACCCCAAAAAAACCAAAACCAGGAATTTTAACATTTCTATAGGAAATCACAGAGGACATGGTGCTTATCGATAAGTGGACACCTGTGAGTTTAAACTAAACCAACCACTTTATTTTATTTATTTATTTATTGCATACTAAAAATTCATGAGTTTTATTTTCCTGTTGTTGTTGTTAGATGCAATTGAGGCACACAATAGAACAAAGCCCTGCCCAGTCCTTTCCCATCCTCACAAACGTGCCTGCGCTTGAACTCATTGTTGCAACCACTCTATCAATCCAGATCGTCGAAGGCCTCCCGTTTTTTTAAACTGCCCCTCTCATTTACCGGGCATTGGGGTCTTGGGTCAGGAATGCCTTAATGCTCAAACTAACATCCTTGCTCTTCAAGACTCTAAGGAGTTCTTGTACAGCCAATTTACCTAGTGCAACACATCTTTTGATCTCCTGAATGCTGCTTCCGTGAACATTGATTGTGGAGATAGTTACCACCAAGTCCTCGACAACTTCAACATTTTCTTCAGTTAACATGATGTTTCCCAGTGGTTTAGTTGTGTGCATTTTGGTCTTCTTTCCACTGAGTTGTAATCCATATGGAAAACTACAATCCTTTTATTAAAAGAAATTGTTAATCAGTTTATTGGGACCTCTTACAGATCTGACAACAATCCATAAATTAATTGTATCAAGCACACTTGTACATATGCTGCCACCATGATTTTCAAAACATTTTCTTTCAACTTAAGCCTTTGATATCAGTGCCTCTTTTATCCCGTCCCTCCCCCAACCTCCCACCCAACAACTATTTTAGGTAACAGTTGAGGGCTTAATCACTTGCATCACATGGAAAATTAGAAACAAACAACTCCCCCAACTCATTGGCATCCAGTTGACTCTTATCAACCTTATGGAGGGTTTCCTAACTGCAAATGTTTAGAGAGCACACCACCCCATTGTTCTCTCATCAGTATCTGGCTCCTTTGAACCACCAAGCTCTCAGTTAACAGCCCAACACATGCGCCATTATACCACCAGGGATCCTTTTTCTCCCCACTACCAGGACTCCTTAATTCAAAACTAGGACACTCAACTGTTAAAGGAAGAAACAATATTATGAGTGAACTGGATGTGAACTTTGTGATGGCCAATTCCCTCTGGCTTCATCTTGGTTTATAGCTTTGTTCTATACACAAGTGGAGTTCCTGAATCAATGCAATTCCGCAGTTCCTGTTAGGTGCTGTGGAGTTGGTTGCATCAGCCCAGTCTTGCTCCATCCCCACAATTGTTATGTTTGAGCCACTGCTGAGCCATCTGTCCTGCTGCCCCTCTACTTTACCAAGCGTGATGTCCTTTTCTAGGGACTGATCTCTCCTGATAACATGTCCGAGGTATGTGAGATGAAGTCTCTACATCATTACTTCTACGGAGCATTTGGGGTGTCTTTCTCCCAAGACCGACTGGTTTGTCCTTTAGGCAGTACATGGTACTTTCAATTTCTTCACTAGCACCACAATTTTGCAGTTTACAGAATATTTAAAAGTTTTATCCCATTTAGTGTTCTCAAGAGCGTTATAGCTTGTTGATATTTTGAGTCTAAGGAGAAATGCATGCAATAATATTGATTATTTTGTAGTCTTCTCTATTTTTTATCTTCACTGTATGTAAGTCTGCAGTTAGAAGCCACCACTTACTCCTTGGGAGAAAGACAGGGCTTTCTACTCCTATAAACAATTTGGGAAACCCACAGGGGCAGTTCTGACCTGATCTTTCGGGTCACCATCAGCCGGTTGGATGGCAGGAAGTAAGGTTGAGACTGGTGTTTCTCATGCAAGTTTTCTCTGCTCATAGTGTTTTGTTAGCCTTCACATATTTATGTTATCATCCCCCATTTTTACACAACTGAAAAGCTGAATCCTAGATTAAGTAGATGATTTGACATAGGCAGCACTGGGTTGGAACAGAATAGGGGAGAGCCTTTGAGATCGACTCTCTGTCCTGGCTGCAAAACCGAAAATTAATCAGTTTGAACAAGCGAAAGCTCTCAGTGTGAAAGTACCGTACTCAGAAATTATAAAAGCACAAGTTAATTAGAACACTGAGATACTTGCAGGGGCTGACAGTCGTTAATTATATGTTCATGGGCTGGCAATTTGCTATTAAACAAAACAAAAAAGGTTTCTGTTAGTTCTTAGTCTTGAAAAGAATTTTGAGACACAATCCCTTAAAACAACAGCTGAGGAATAACCGCTATGCAAGGTGAAAAGATACAGGGACGCTCCTAGTCAGAGTGGACCCAGGGCAGTGAGTTTGGTATTAGTGTTTGAGAGGTGCAGGGAAAATAAAACCCTACTGGCACTGTTGGGGAAGTGAATCAAACCCACCAGGGGGTTCCCAGGAGAAAGTCAAGCTAGCCAATCTGTGCCCATAAAGCTTCAGAGCTCCGTTAACCCTAAACAGGACTTCTATGAGTCCCAATCAACCTGCTGGCAGTGGGTTTCAATCAGTGATTTTGGTTTTGTTCCCTTCACAATCAAGTCTCTCACTCATTACAGTGAATGGAATTGATTGGGAACATGTGTGCTTCCCCCAGTGAACAAAGCCCCGAGAGTGTTCAGGACGCAGTGTCCTTACTGGGAGACTGTGTGAGTTGGCCTTTGTAAGACTTGCTTCTGCAATACTGTATGTAATGAGCTTTTGCAAAGTGAGTCATATTTTCAGTGCAATGGGGTACTGATAAAGGCTGCTGAGGAGCTTCCTGGATTCATATGTGAAGATTACGTGAGCGACTGTATTGTTCCCTTAAATCCCCACCCCCACCCCCTTACACTTTAATCATACTTACATCTTAGTCTTGAAAATTAGCCATGTTGTTCCTATTTAATGGTTTGTTAAGCAGGCATATTAACTACTTTTAGGATCAAAAGGTTTTGATGCTTGAATCTGTGTTGAGAAAGAGTCGCATGCCTCTTTTAATAAAATACGTGCCGCTTGAGGTTTTGAGGTAATTATTTTCTTGGAATGGAAAGTATTAAAAGATTGGTGGCAACATACTGTGGAAACAAATGCAAAATGAGAACATAAAAATAATTAGTTCTAAACTTGGAGTTTCTTAATTTTGGTAGCCTTGATGGAAACGGTCAAAACCTCAGGATAGCAACTAGACCTCTGGCAAGGAGTGAAGCCTTTCAGGAAGACCAGAGCATGCACACTGCTACTGATAAGAGCCTGCAACACGGGGAATCCAGGACAGATAAACCCCTCAGGACCAATTATGAGAATAGAGATACTACCAAGTGGATACGGGGGGCGGGGGAAGGGGGAATCAATCACAAGGATTGATATATAACCCCCTCCCAGGGGGACGAACAACAGAAAAGTGGGTGAAGGGAGACAGAGGACTAGGTAAGATACTAAAATAGTAATCAATAATTTATCAAGGGTTCATGAGGGAGGGAAGGGGAAAAGAAGGAGCTGATATCAAGGACTCAAGGAGAAAGAAAATGCTTTGAAAATGATGATGGAAGCACATGCACAAATGTGCTTGACACAATGGGTGAATGTATGGATTGTAATAAGAGTTGGAAGAAACCCCAATAAAAGTATCTAATAATAATAACAGAAGCATTCACTATATTTCAGGTGGAGTATATTTTTTCTCCATATTTGTATTTTTTAGGAACAAACCTTGGGTAACCAGAGGGAAAGGACACATAAAAGGAAAACCAACAAAACAACTTACTGCCATGTTAGACGTAGTTTCAAATAGAATCGATAAAGATAAGAAAAGTGAAGGAAAGGCTGGAAAGGGGAAGTGAAAGGGCTTAGGGATTGAAGGAAGAGAAAAAAAATTAAATTTTTAAAAAGGAATGAACAGTAAAGAAATTCATAGGAGAATAAACTGCCTTACTTGGATACAGATTTTCAAATATACGAGGGGCAAAGTCAAGGGAGGAAGAAAAATGAGATTAGAAGGAAGCCTTGAAGAATTAAAAGCATATTACTAAACAACTTGCTTGGTAAAGTTTAAGGTCAGTAAAAAAGTGGAAGACCCTCAAGGAGTCTTTTCACAGACACAGTGGTGCTAACAATGTGCTCAAAGGGAACAACTGTGATGTTAATGCAGGACCAGCAGAGCAGGCACCCTAACAACAACAACAACAACAACAAAAGCAACAGAGTTGAAAGCAAACTTATGCATTGAGAGTGGTAGTAGAACACAACAGGTAGGATTCTTAAAAATGCTTTATACAAATTCAGGGCAATAAATCAAATTTAATGCAGTGAAGAAAACATTATATATATATATATATATATATATATATCTCTTAAAACATTTTATTGGGGGCTCATACAAGTCTTATCATAATCCATCCATCCATCCATTGTGTCAAGCACATGCGTTGCCCTCATCATTCTCAAAACATTTGCTTTCTACTTGAGCCCTTGGTATCAGCTCCTCATTTCCCCCCATCATCCCCCACCTCCCTCCCTCAGAGGAACAACATATGGAACTTTTCTGTGTGGCCTTTATCAATCACAAGTCACTAGGTAGGAGGCATCTTTCTAAAACAAGTATAAAGGGGTGATTAAAAGCACAGGATATCTAGGCAGAATGATGAATTACTGTGGGTGAGATAGAATACAGGAACTAGAAAATCAGACTTGTTAATATTATGCACCATAAAAGATAAAGTGCCACTTTTGTAACTAATAACCAAAAAAGGCTAACAATTTTTATTTTCTAAGAATTCTAGAATACATGGAAGAATTTATTGGGATTTTGAGATTAACTATAAGTTATCTTCAAATTGTTAATAGAGGTAAATACTTCAGTGGATTAAGTCTAAGATTTTATCTCAATTTAGAGTAGTATTTTAAAGGTCTAATTCATTAGCCAATATTTGAAATTGTCAGAATTGACTGTTATGATAATTACTTAAAGCATCTTTTGATCTTCATGAAATTCATGGAGACATGTTTGATAACAATATTTTTGAAATTTTTATTTTTAGTGCATACCAGAAATTTGCAAATGAAGGAAAGTTGTCATTAAATTGAGGTTCCAATTTCTATTTTACTGAGCTATAATTAACATATATAATGACTTTACTGTTCTTTCTCTAGTTTATACAATACACTTTAAATTCCATATGAAACACATGAATTGTGCTTTACACATTTGCCTTTTGATCCAGAAGTTCATATTTTCTGAGGCTTTGAGTCACAGTTTCCAATACAGGGGGAAAAAGTCATTATATTCTCATTTTAAGATAAGATTTCCTTAACTTCAAGTATCTGTTAGTATTTGCTTAGCATTGTTCAATCTATAACAACTGACTAAATGCCTACTGGGTGTCAGATAATTCCAGGTGTTGGCAGCCTAAAAATGAGTAAGATTTAGTTCCTGTTAATTAGTTATTGCCAATATCATAAAAGAGGCAGATGTATAGATTGAGAATCAAATTGGGATGAATGCAATGATGGAAATAACTGGAAGGTACACAAGTAGCATAATGAACAGAATAGCTGACACTTTCATGGCAGGCTTCCCAGAGGGCCTGGTATTTAATGGGGCTGTGTGCTTTGACTATGAGTTGACATGTTATAGAAAAATGTCAAAGATAGATTCCAAACAGAGAAAACACCATGTGCCCAAAGATGCACTGAAAAAGCATAATCTATAATAATGTTAAAAGAGCCCTGGTGGGAAAGCGGGTTACAAGTTGGGCTGCTACCAAGGTAAACAGTTCAAAACCGCTGACTGCTTTCTACTCCCATAAAGAATCTTAGGAACCCACAGGGGGAAGTTCTAGTCTGTCCTATAGGATCACTGTGGGTTAAAGTTGACAAAACAACAGTGACTTTGTAGTTCACTTTCTTATTAATAATGTTGGTATTGCTGGAGTATTCTAGTGGAGTCCTTAGATGGTATGATAAAAAATAACTACTAGCTGCAAGGTTGGCAGTTCAAATGCACGCGGAAAGAGGTGCCTTGGAAGAAAAGATGGCAATCTGTTTAAGAAAGGTCTTAGTCTTGACAATCTAATGTGAAACTCCGGGAGTCAACGTGAGTTGGAATGGACTCAATGACAGTTAGCTTTTTATGACTGGTAATACAGAGTACCATTCTTTTTTGTCTAATATTTCTATTAAGCCAGCTATAGATATAGAGAAATGATGTTTTTATTGTTGCTGTTGTTTGGTTTGCAATGGACATTTAGCAGTTTAGTGGTTTTTTCCTCATGAATCTAACTTTTCAACTTGAGGTGAATTTTCCAAACCATGAGTGTTATATTAGCACTTCAATCAAGTTTTAGAACTCTGTCATTCAATAATAGACTTTGTTGTTGTTGTTGTCACATGCTGTCAAGTCAGCTCTTAAGCATAGCAGGAGAATGCAACACCTCCTGGTCTTATGTCATCATCACAATTGTTCTGATGCTTGAGCTCATGGTTGTCACCATTGTGTCAATTCATCTTCTTACGGCCCAGTGATCACTTCTGAAAATAAGGGGCCAGTGAAAACCTTGTATAAATAGAACACTGTCTGGGATAGTGCCAGAAAATGAGCCTCTTGGGTTAGAACACGACTGGGGAAGAGCTGCCTCTTCAAAATATGATCGACCTTAATGATGAATACAAATTACATCTGCATGATAGAATTTTGCAAGACCAATGCATTCTTCATTGCAAATATCATGGATGAAGTAAAGCTATGTGTCCTCTACTGGCTAATATGATACAATACAATGATAGTAAACAGCTGAAAACATTCATTCATATGTGGAACATGGAATATATGATGTATAAATGTAGGAAAAGTAGAAGCCATCAAAAATAAAATAGAATACACTAAGATCCCAACCCTACTAATTAGTGAGCTGAAATGAACTGGTATTGATCATTTTGAATTGGACTATAATATGGTGTACTAAGCAAAGAATCAGAAATTGAAGAATGGTGTCATGTTCATTGTCAAAAAGAACATTTCAAAAAAATAAAAATTGTAAAAATTAAAAAAAAACATTTAAAGATCTAATGTGAGGTACACAACACTTTCAGTGATGGATAATATGCATACAACTACAAAGAAAGCCAGTTCACAGGACTATTATTCAAATTTAGTCATCACCCTTAATGCAAAATATAAATAAATTGATCATTTTTACCAACTTCTGCAGCCAGAAATTGATCATATATACAATCAAGATGCATTGATAATAATTAGTGATTGGAAAAAAAGACAAAAGACTGGTAATCAGAAAATATGCACTTGGTGATAGAAATGACCCTGGGGATCACATGATAGAATTTTGCAACAAACAAACAGCAACTTAACATGTGGACCTTGTTACATAGGAAACATGGGGAAGCGAGGGGAACCATAGTAGGTGCATGTGGCTTCTGCTCAGGGATGTCTTGCAGGAAGTATGCCTTGGAAGCAAAAGCAGTTACCTAGCTAAGGCTACTTCACCCAAGACTGACCTTCACAAAGCAAGAGACCGGGAATTTAAAGGCGAAGTTCACCAAGCCATGTATCCCTCTGCCCTTCAATTATCCCCAACTGTTGAGCCAGGTTGGGACGATAAGCTAACTACCTCAGTGAGCAAACCTTGTTGTGAAACACAAGAAGATACATAACGCTCCATTGGTTTATGCAATTAGGATGCACAAGTATCTGCAGGATTCAACATTTCCCAAATCCTCATGAATATGGGAAACGGTAATGCTTGTTGACCCCAGAAAAAGGAAGCTCTGGGGGCAAATTTGAAACAACAAACATAACCCTCAGTGAGGGGTGAGGCAACACAGAAGGGCAGCACAGGAAATGTAGGATTCACTGTTTTCCTTCACACCTAAGCAAGTCCAGGAGGTAAGGGTTGAGCTGAGATAAGTGAAACAGTTTGGGGCCCCATTGAGTAGAGGCAGGCTAAGCACCAGAAGGATTGTCCCTTCCTTTATATTCATGAGTCTCCTGGGGGAGGAAACAACAATAAATGTAGAAAGTGACAATGAAGACAATGGAGCAATTCAGTATGGTTAGTGGAAAAAGGTAAGAGGCCAACTTTAGAACAAACCATCAATTGTTGCTGTACAAGTTCAAGTTGAATAAAATTGAAGCAAGTCTATTCCATTCTAAGTGTGAGTTTGAATAAATTCCACTTGAATTTAGAGGCCATCTGAAGACTAGGCTTTACATCCTGAACACTAAAAGCCAAAGACTAGATGGGCTTGGGGGTGACATCAAGGACATAAAATATGAAGAAAACAAAGGCCATTAAAGAGAAAAAGAAAACAGGTTGGGAAATAACAGTTTCATTGACATATATTTCATCTAGCATACACTTCAATAGTTCAATCATATAAAAAAGTTACATAATCATCTCCACAATCAATTTTAGAGCATTTACTTCTTTTTTTTCTCATTGTAACCAACTTCCCCCCTCTCCCCAGTCTCCCTCCCCTGCCATATCCTCCAGGAAACCTTCAATGCATTTACTGTCACTACAACTCTACCTACCCTGGATTGCATATACAGAAAAACAGGGGAAAAAATACAGAAAACAACAAGAATGCACTATACATGTCAACAAGGCTATTCACATCCCTGGTCTGTGATCACAGGGAATCCACTTGGGGTATCATCACTGTGTGGGCCCAGTGAGTGGATTTTGGCCTCCCAATGTCTTTCATAGCCTTCTATAAACCAGGTGTTCACAGTTTAAGCACTGATAGTATTCCCTCTTTTGGGTTCAGATTTTACTATTTGCAATCCTTGGATAACACTGTTTCAAAAAGAATATAGTCCATGTTCAACCATTCCAGAAGTTAGAGTACGCTGAAGAACCAATGATAATGAAGGACAAAGTCTTAAGTGGCACTGAATTTATTAGAGAAATCAAGGCTTAAAGAATTGATGGAATGCCAGCTGAGATGCTTCAACAAATGAATCCCATGCCAAGCTGTGCTATATGAGAAAGAACATGGCATCATGATGAGCAGAAGTCTTCACAACGTGCAGACACAGATGACACAACCTGAATGTGTTTATCGTTATTATTTTAGTGCATACTACTCAATGAAAACCCTTCAGTCCCTTCCTATCTCAACTCTTTTCCTGGCGTAGGAAGCCTAGTAGCATAGTGCTTCTGTGTTAGGCCAATAAAACGATGGGCAGCAGTTTGAACGCACTGGAGAACAGTGAGTCTTTCTACTTCTATAAAGGTTTACAGTCTAGGAAACCCACAGGGGCAGTTCTGCTCCACAGGGTTAATATGAGTTGTAATTGACTTAATTGCAGTGAGCTTGAACCTTTTTTAAATGTAAATCATTTTCTTGGGGGCTCCTACAACTCTTATCACCATCCATCCATCCATCTATCCATCCATCCATTGTGTCAAGCACATTTGTACATTTCTTGCCCTCATTATTCTACTTGAGCCCTTGGTATAAGCTCCTCATTTCCCCCTCCCTCCCCCCATAAACCCTTGATAATTTATAAATTATTATTATTTTGTCATGTCTTACACTGTTCAACGTCTCCCTTCACCTACTTTTCTGTTGTCTGTCCCCCAGGGAGGAGGTTCTATGTAGATCCTTGTAATCTATTCTCCCTTTCTCCCTTACCTTCCCTTCACCCTCCAAGTATTGCCACTGTCACCACTAGTCCTGAGGGGTTCATCTGTCCAGGGTTCCCTGTGTTTCCAGTTCCTATCTGTACCAGTGTACATCTTTCGGTCCAGCCGGATTAAGCAAGTAACTAATTGCCTTCATGCTGATTCTGACTCATGGTGGCTTTGTGTATTAGACTAGGACTTCACACTGTAGGGTGTTTAATAGTTGTGTTTTTGTTTTCTTTTGCTTCGTTTGGTTTGCAAGTAGACCTGTAAGTATTTCTTCTGAGGTACCCTTGGTGGATTTGAACCTCCAACCATTCAATGAACAGCTGTGCTTTTTAATCTTTTGAATCACCCAAGGACCTTCTTTTACACAACTCGTTCACAGAGGCTCACATCTACTTGAAATCATTTGCACTTGCTGTTTTTCTGCAGCAATCTGGTCATACAGGCTCTCAAACAACCACATCCTTCTCATTGTTAGGTGTCATTGCCTGAACAATTTTTGTCTGCCTTCTTTTTTGGTGGCATTATTACTATATTAAATTGATTTGTTTATTTGGTTACTTTCTCCTTGTCTCTCCAATGTGAACTCCATGAGCCTCGGGGCTTCATCTGCCCAAAGCTGTATCCTTGCCAAGTAGTTTGCTTATTTATTAAAATAAGTATGATAAATAATAGAAATAACCCTCTGCCAGTTCCTCAATGAAGTCTTAGATCTTGTTCAAGACTGTGCGATAGAATAATGACATAGGAGCTCTTGGAAAGATTTTAGTAAGATATATAAAGATCTTTAAAACATTTAAAAACAAGGCTTATGGAAAGGAGACAGTGGTGATGGAGGTTGGGAACGTAAAATATTCCCAAGAATCCACTATATTTACTTAGTTTGCTTGCATCTATAAACTCTTTTAAACTTTTCTATGGTCAATTTATAAATTTACTAGAGTTTATAGATTCTGCTCTGAATTCTCTCAGGTTGTCAACAGATATCTCTGGAATTCAGTTAGCGGGCAATTCAGTTAGCACTTAGGTATGGTCTCTTCTAGCCCTAAGAATCTGTAATTGTTTGCTAGGTTTTCAGCTTCTCAAAAAAATCATTCCACATTATTTAGCATTTTAAAGCAGATCAGCAGATACTATCTGTTTATCCTAATATCACAACTGAACTTGGCGCTAGTATGTACTCATTGCATGGGCTGGGTATATTTTTATTTAATACCCAGAGCATGCATTATGGATATAATAGAGATTGAAAGACAGCCAGAAGGGTAAGCATGAATTAAAAAAATACCTTTGTTCTCCATATAGATTTATTAACTTTTGATTTTAATGTTTCTGAATGTTCAGGTCCACAACTGAAATTGAATTTTCACATTGCTCCTACTTTTAAAAGTTTTAAAATTCCTCTATTATTTAGAGTAGAAGTTTATTAAAATACTGCGTAAATATTAACATTAGATTTCAGTAGCAATGAGAATCATAATTTTAACAAAATATAAATATTACGAAGAGCTCTGGTGGCACAGTAGGTTATACATTAGGCTGCTAACCACAAGGTCAGCAGTTTAAAACAACCAGTCACGCTACGGGAGAATGACGAGGCTTTCTTCTCTGGTAAAGATTTACAGCCTCAGAAAATCCAGGGGCCAATCTACTCTGCCCTATAGGTTTGTTACAAGTTGGCATCGACTCAGTGGCACTGAGATGAAAGTCATTTGGAAAAACTATAATTATGATTAATCATGATACCTATTTATAATTGATAACAGAAATTTCCATTCTATTTGTCCCATCAGGATACTGGATGACATACCATACCTTTGATCAGCAACATAAGTGTTTCTTTAATCCACTTACTTAAAAATTTGCATAGTTTCCTATTTTATTACAAGAAAAGCATTACTTCAATAGCTTGAAATAGCATTGATAGTTTTCTCCTTTACTGCATACTAAATAATCTGTTCTTCAGTTGAAACATGAGCATATACTTTTTAGAATTTTAGAGGGAATTACTTTCATCTGAAAGCTGTGCAATCTATACAAAACTCCCAAATCTAAAATATTTCCTCAGTTATGACTATAGTCTTTGTAGTTAAACAGTTGTTGCTTTTCTCAGTTCTTGGTTTAATGTTTTCTTGGCTTATAGCTAGAACCAAAACATAAACTGAGACATTGAATCACAAAAGAAAAATTTGGAAGTGTTTATATTGAGACCTAGTTAAAAAATGGATTTAAAAAGTTATATTCCAAAACAATACAGAAACATTTGGATAAAATATAAATAGAGTAGAAATGGAAAATGGATTTATATAGAGAAAAGAAATTTAACAAATATGATGTTTGAACTATTGGGACAATTTCTCATATATTATCAAACTAACAACTATGGTCTCCAAGTTTTAAAGCAAATGTTAGTGCATGTTCAGCATATTGTTTTTCTTCATGCCTGGCATAGAGCAGGTCCTCAATAAGTATTTGTTGAAAGAATCAATGAACCAATAAGTCTTATTTGAGCACCTGTTATGTGAAGGATAAAAACCTACGGTTCAGACAAATCTTAGAGTCTAATATGAGACTGAGGGAATTTCAAGAGAATGACCACTACGTAAGAAAGTATGCAATAATAATAAACAGATCCTAAAAGTTCCAAGGAAAGCCAGAGCAGAAGCTGGAACTTCTTAAGACCACCAAGCAATGTTTTTTAACAACCATCTATGCTTTACAAATGGATTTGCCTTTTACATTAATTTAACATGAATTTGATTAAGTTCCAGCATACTGCCTCTTTATCTCTTAATGGGAATGTTCTAAACAGGAATAATTAATGTCATTTTCATATTTGAGGAAAATTGCATTAGCTGTTTCTAAACTGAACATTTCTATTAAGGATTTAGAATATTGGATTATCCATTGATTTTCAGATCAACATTAATTTACTCTCTGGTAAATTATTCTTGGGTAAATTACTTGGGAGAAGTAACAAATACTAGGGAATTCTACTTTCATGGTATAAAGAAGTTTTAGTAGAAATCACATTTATTGCCCCCACCCAGGGTACTTTTATCCATCTTGTGAATTCTTTTTTTGCTTGAATTTGCTCCACTTTCCATTTATGATTTAGAAATTATTTATGCTCATCCTCTTCCTGCTCTTTCTGAGCAGATTCTTTCTTCTTTTTGTACTCTTTACCCTTAAGTAAGATTGCAGAGATTAAGCAGATTTTGTTCTCTACCTTATACGCAGATATAACACTGTTCATAGGCTTGACTAGAATTCAGGCATGTGTTTATTGAATACATTCATGACTACATGCTCTGGAAAATTTTAGTATTTAAACATAACTATCTACCAAAAAACCATGTAAGAAGATAAATCTAATTCCTGAATGCAAATACACAGTGTATACTAAATCAAATGTAAATGAATCATTTTATTCATTGTTTTATAATATTTTTACTACCATATTATCTATCCATCCATGCATAAGACCACAGAAGTCTTGAGGTCTAGCTTCCCTACTCCCCATACTAATGATTAGTTGTGCAACTTAGGATCGGAAAAGCAATTTGCTGAAATTTTGGTTTCCTCAATATGAAATATTTGAAATAATATCTTGTTTATCTAAAGACAGTTGCTTCGTTGAAAAAATATTCACCTTACTTTAAAATGGCTGAAAATATAGATATATATTTTTAAAACTTTATGTGGGACGTTTGTTCCCTGTGTATTATTGAAAACTAATGCATTATAGTAACTGAATTTTAAGGAGCCTTTGGGGGTAGTGGTTACTCATTGGACTGCTAACTTCAAGATCAGCAGTTTGAAACTAGGTAGCCCTAAGGGAGAAAGATTAGATTTTCTATTCCTATAGTATCACAGGCTCAAAAAATCACAGGAACAGTTCTACCCTGTATTATAGGGTCACTATGAGTCAGAATCCACTCAGTGGCACTGAGTGAATTGTAGGAATTTTAAAACCATAGGAGGTGGTACAAAAAAACCCCAAAATTTCACTGGACAGGTCAGAACTTTCATAGTGCGTGTTTTCCCCTCTGGGCCAG
The DNA here is from genome assembly GCF_050624435.1 of Tenrec ecaudatus. Taxonomy (NCBI): domain Eukaryota; kingdom Metazoa; phylum Chordata; class Mammalia; order Afrosoricida; family Tenrecidae; genus Tenrec; species Tenrec ecaudatus. The sequence continues at coordinate 114,643,435 of NC_134548.1, read as the reverse complement.
CATTGAGCAACTTTCTCTGAGTTAGTACACCCAGTAGGGTTGGCTGGGAAAGTTCTCCCTGATCACAGTGAATTTTTTTGTGAAAGCGGTTTTGCTCACACCTCATTTTTTTTCTGATGACTGGTGTAAGAGAACAGCATGTGGCTTGAAATTTTGCTTCCTGCTAGAGAAAAATGCCACAGAAACTGTTGTGATGTTGAGCACAACACACAAGCACAGTGCTATAGGAAAAACTCAAGTGTACGAGTGGTTTTCTCATTTCAAAAAAGGTGAAATATTGATTGATGACAAACCTCATTCCCAAACAGCTCAAAATGCTGACTTGTAGTGCATTTGGAGTTTTTTCCACCAAGTCAGACTGTTAATCAGCTTTCTAGTCAGTGGTTCTAAAAATATTGTGTAACAATGTGAAACCAAAAAAAAAAATGAAAAGGCCTGACTTGTGACAGATGGGAGACTTGTTTTGCCACTATGACAATGCACCTGCTCACACAGCCATCTATGCACAATTTTTTGGCAAAAACAAGTTTGCCTCTCTTGCTCCACTCTCCTGACTCATCTGACCTCACTCTGTGCGGTTTTTTTTTCTTCGAATGAAGAGGGACATGAAAGGACAGTGATTTTACTACATAGAAGAAATGAAGAAAAAAAAACTACGGAGGTGCAGTCAGTCATCCAAACAGATGAGTTTAAAAATTGTTTCCAAGAATGGTATCAGAGATTTGACAAACTTATTCAGTGTAATGGAGATTACTTTGAAGGTGATAAGGTTGCTTTGTAAAATAATTTAAATACATAGCTTTGGGAAAATATAACAAAACAAATAAACAGAAATTCAAGTACGTGTAAATGAGGCTGTCACAAAGTGTTATAAAATCATAAAAACCTTTATTAAACAAAAATATAAAACTATGACATTGTTGTTTCTCACCATACCCCACATGCAACTCTATACACTTCTAACGGCAGGTTTCCATCTATCTCACCCTTCCCCTAAGAATTCTGCATGCTTCAATTTATACCATGTTAAAATGGTGGTTGTGGCATCCTCAAGGGGGAGTAATATAGTTTTCCTTTATAATGTTCTTTGAGTTTGGGGAACAAAGAGAATTCTGAAGGGGGCAAGATTAGGGATGAGTGGATGAGTTATGGTTCCCCAATGAAATTCTCTTAGGACAGCTTTTGCCACTCTCCAACAAATGAGCGAGTACATTGTATTGTAGCCAGGGGGGAAAAATCCTTTCCTGGCACAACTTTCCTGACCTTTCTCTTACCAGCACAATTTTCAATTTTCTTAAAACATCTTCAGAATATGGTCCCATGATCATCCTGTGTCCTTTGAGATAATCTATAAAGATGACCTCTTAGGAGCGCCAAAAAGCAGCCCCCATAGCCTTCTCAATGGACTTCTCTGACTTGAATGTAAGGGGCCCAGCGCACTCCCTAGGAAGTGTATTGCTGAAAGAACCTGCCTGCAGTCATCTACTGACCAGTAGAGGCACATTCAAACACATTTTGTTTGGAATCAATCTTGCATAAGTGAGCTGGAATCTTCAGAGCAATACTGTTTGATTTACCCTTGTACAGAACAGATCTCAGAAACAGTGCTTATTAGCCTGTCATTACGATGTGTGTAATTGGTGTGATTTCTGAGCAAAAATTAAAATCAAAAGGATTCCCTTGCATGTTTGTATCCTTTAGCTCTCTAATGATATTTATTTGAGGGCCTAAAAGCCAAAGGACCATCACAAATGCTCTTTCAATTGAGGTAATCAAACATATTTTTTAACAACCTCTTTTCTTATTATTTGCACCAAAAATGTCCTCTATATTGGTCTTCTATTTCAGTAAACCTGTACTAAATGGCTGGTACTGTGCATGAGGATATAGCTATAGTAACGAGTAATATACACCCTGTATCCTGAGAGAGATCAAATTTTATTTGGGGAAGCAGACAGGTAAGTAGACAATTCCAACATTGTGTTTTTAGTGCTCTATCAAGGAGGGAGCACAATGCTTTGGGAGCACGTGGGAGTTTTACCAACGGAATCAGATGTAAGACCCAGAAGGTTCCTTGGAGCATGTGCTTTCAGCGTTGTCAGTGCTGCGGTTCCCCTGCAAATGCTTCTCAGCATGGTTGAAACATGCATTAAGTGACCATTTAATGGGTGCATGAGAAATACAAGAATTTCTTGTCTGGTTACACTGGTTACTTCCACTTCTATCGTATTTGGATGTACTAGACACAAACCATGTTTGGGACTGGAAGTGAAATTTTTTAAAAAGTAAAAACTTACTAAGAAACAAGGGACAGTTTCCATGTAAAGAACATGAATAATTGGAAAGGCAATCTCATTAGTAAAATTCCAGAATACTGGGAATTCTGTGGCTACATGCAATCTCGTGGTGAAACTGGTAGGACTTTTTTCTTAGAGGATGATATTTTTTGGTCGTTTAACCAGCAGACAGACAACTTGAGCTTTGCCTATTTAAGTTGGTTAGAGTACTGAGCACAGGTATCGGAACAAGTTGCTTCAGATGTTTGAAATGATCTGGAAAATCAAATGTCCAGTCTGCTAGCTGAAATGTGTTGATATGTTTTACCAAGCTCACTGGCATCAAGCTGATGACAACTCAGAGACCCGTGGAAACACACTAGAACTGTCCCTGTGGGTTTCCAAGATTAACTCTTGACCGGAGCAAAAAGCCCTGTCTTGTTCCTCAGTGTGGCTTTTGGTTTTGAACGACTAACCTTGGAAATTTCAGCCTATTGTGTAAACATGCAGCCACCATGTTTTACCAATTACTTTAATATGTATTGTTAATCAAAACTCCTACGTTGTATTCTCAACTCATATTAGGGTATCGTTAATGATCCTGTGTTAATACTCTTTTGCTAGTAGTCTAGTAGTTACATGTTGAGTTGTGATTCGCATAGTTAGCAGTTCAAAACCACCATTAGCTCCATGGGAGAAAGAATGGACTTTCTACTCCCATAAACAGTTACAGTCCCAGAAACCCACAGGAGGTTGCTATGAGTCAGCATTGACTTGATGACAGTGAGTTGATTGTCCCCCAGCCCCCAATACATAATTATCAGTTACATTTGTGCTACTAAACCTTAGGTATTAGGCATTTTTGGCAAGTCATCAACTAATTTTTCCTTTGGTACACTTTTCCAAATAATTTGGGAGCTACCTCATGACAAGCCCAACATATTAGTTATCTTTCTTTTTAGGGGTGAAGAGGCTAGAGTTCTAATCTAGCACTTAAATTTCTTTGGCTCATTTTATTGAATTCTTTTTGGAAGAGAGTGTACCTTCTCAAGTTTTAATAGTATAAGTTCTACTCATTTGAATTGACCTGTTAAGTTTGCGAAAAATGACTTGCTGAATCATGGCACATTTATTTTGATTGTTTCTATTCTGGCTTTCTCCAGATTTGTATTTTCATTTCAAATACACATTTAATTTTTGTTTGCATGGTAATTTCGCCAACTTACCATCATTTAGGTCACATTGTACAAGAAAATGAATTATCTCACTGCTTCATCTGCTTAATTGATTTTTCTCCTATATATCTGCTTTTTAGCTGTCCCAGATCTTTCCCGAGCTTGCATATTTTTTAGACTTATTTTATCACCCAGAACCACTTATTTTTATATATGCTCATTTAGTTACTTTTGAATTATATCCTGTCGCGATGTGTATTATTTATTTAGGGAAATTAAAGGTGTGACAAGCGATGAAAAGCTTAGTTTAATTGACTGCTCCCGCTTCTCTGTCTCTTTTGCCCATATGTAGTTCTTTCTAGAGTATTACATCACCATAAAATAAATGATGGTAATTTAATCATCTAGCCATCCGTTTATTCATTTATTCTCTACTTGTCATTAGTGCATTCTTCCACAGATGGCTGATTACAAATAAATGATTACTTTCATAGTAGAATAAAACAATATCATAATCAGATTCACTGTTTCTTTTACCTGTAATTTCCTATATTATAAAAAGGGAGAGAGAGGGAGAGTGTGTATATGCACATCAATATATAAAAGTTGAAAAGTATTGCTCTTGGGCTTACCGTGCACACATGCTTTTTATTAAGGACCATAAAGTCATTTCTGACTCACTTAGTCTGTCACCATTCTCACAAGTTGTATTGTTTACAAGGCCATTGTTGTAGCCACAGCTCCGGAACCTCCCTCGAAGGATATTCCTCTCTTCTGCTCTTTACTAAGCTTGTGATCTTTGTCCAGGGACTGGTCCCTCCAGATAACATGTCCAAGGTACATGAGATGCCTTGCTTTTAAGTAGCCTTTCTTGTTGTATTTCTTCCAAGGTAGGTTGGTTTGTTCAATTGATAGCTCAGAGGACTTTCAATATTCTTTGCCAATAATATACTTCAAATACATCAATTCTTTACTCTTGCTTATTCATTGTCCATCTTTCACATGTCTATGAGGCCATTGAAAATATCATGGCCTGTAGTAGGTTTTCAAAATGATATCTTATTCTTCAACATATAGAAAATCCTCATTTGTTGATAAAGGGTTTTCTACAGTAGATTCAAACTCATACTCAAGTAGATTTTTTTCTGGAGTAGGATTTTTCTTGAAAAAAAATTTATCAAGAGTAATATTATCCCATGTTTGGAATGTTCTTTAAAATAATCATAGGTGCTACCTAAAAATGTTCTAATAAAAGATAAATAAATTCTTCCTAAGTCCTTTAAAAATTATCTGGTGATATGCATCTTAATATGCTGATACTTTCATTTACTTTTAGTGTTGGTCGAAAGACTTTTTCATGTAGAAATGAACATCTACAGGGGGAATTAAAATGCGTACATCATGCTAACTTGAGAGGGGATTTTTTTTTAATTATATAGTTCTGACCAGGATACAGTTGAAGGTCCCTGATAGGATGAGATAAAAATATAGAACAAAACTCAAAGTCCTAAAAATGACTAGACTTACTAGAATCATGTAGACTACAGGAACTTCAAACACATTTTAGACTGGCTTATAAAATGAACAATATTATTTAACCAAAAGCAAAAATGAGAAGACAAGTAGAGGTAGAGAAATGAGTTCAGTGGAAACAGAATGAACAGAACAGGCATAATGGGGATGCTGCACTTTGTGAAAATATTCACTACTGTCGCAGAAAAATTTGTACAAAAATTTTCAAATGAAAGACATTTGCCTTCACCTAAGAAAATAAAACGCTAAAAATATGCATAAAAATTGTACAATAAAGTATGCAGTAAATAGTTTACAATGAGAAATAGGTAATTTTATCTCTAAAAATATTTAAATGCTATTATGAAACTATGGTATAAATAAATAAATGCAGTTCATTGAAATTTAGAAATGCATCTTTAATGTAACTCAATCTGTTGCTGCCTTTTTATCATATTTTATGATTTTCAGGATATTATTTTAAAATACAAATACTTTAATGTATTTTCCATGATCTGTTTTTCCCCTTCCAAAATAATGAAATTGAATCATAGAAATTATCCCCCATTAAATGCTCATTCAAGATATGTATTTTTTATTTTCAAAATAATTGATATTTTAGAGTATTTGCCAAATTATCCATTATTTTTAATCATCTGACTCTTACTGTTATAAGAAGATTAATTTTTTGTATTTGTTTGTAATCAAAAACAGGCTGCTTGCATAAAATGCTTATGATAAAGACTAGCTCAGAAATGTATACCTAATAAAGAATTATTGTAAACTCTGCAATACACCTTCAAGAATGCATTTTCAAAGCATGCCTATTAAAAATCATAAGATTATCTTTGTAGGTGATAAGAAATGCATGGACAAAATTCTTTGGTTACTCTTTGTGCCATTCATAAGACAGAAATAAGATAAGAATGCCTATCATCTTCCCTACTTTTCAATATTTTAGTAGGGGTATGAAGCAATGTAATTAGGCAAGGTAAATCAATTAGACATGTCCAAACAGTGTGTGTGTGTGTGTGTGTGTGTGTGTGTGTGTGTGTGTGTGTGTGTGTGAGAGAGAGAGAGAGAGAGGGGGGGGGCATCATATATATTTTCAACTTATTATAATAGTTGCTAGATGCCACCCAATCAGCTCCAATGCATAGCGATTCTATGTACAACAGATTAAACTGCCCGACCCTGCACCAACCTCATAATGGTGCTTTGAGTCCATTGTTGCGTCTACTGTGTCAGTTCATCTCCTTGAGGGTCTTTCCCTTTCTCTCTGACCTTCTACTTTATCATGCGTGCTGGCCCTTTCCAGGGAATGGCCATTTCTGACCACCTGCCCCAAATATGTGAGAGGACCTCACCATCTTTGCTTCTAAAGAGCATTCTGGCTGTACTTCTTCCAAGATAGGTTTAGATTACTTGGTTTACTATTCATTACCCCACAATTCAAAGAAAACAAGTAGTGTATCTTGTTCCATGTCCAGCTTTAGCATGTACAAGAGGCCATTGAAAAGACCATGGCTTTTCGTAATATGATGAATACTCTTATTACGATCAAGAAAATAAACAATAAAGTGAGATTAAAGAGGCAGAAGAACTAACTGCAATATGGAATTCTGGATTAAATCCTAGAATAGAACATAGTGGAAAAACGGGTGAAATTTGGTTAATAGTGTTCTGGATTATATTTTGCCGTTGTTAATTTCATGGTTTTGATTATTGTTCCATGTGTATGTTAGATATTTACCTTGGGAGGATCTGGGTGAAAGGTCTATAGGCAGGACCCTCAGTCTTCAACATGACAACTTTGATTTTTAAAATTTTGTGGGTGACTTGTCCAATAATACATAATTTCATTTATTGATTTCTGCTTCCATAGGGGTTGATTGTGAATACAAGTAAAGTGAAAATCTTATTCAGTTCAATTATCTCAGTTTATCATGATGTCACTTATGGGTTCAGTGGAGAGGATTTTGTTCCCCTTTTACTTTGAGTTGTATTCCCTGATGAAGACTTTGACCTTTCACCTTCATAATCAAGGGCTTCAGGTCCTCTCTGCATGCCAAAAGCAAGATGTTATCATCGCATGTGGATATCCTAAATGGTTAATCCTGATATCGTATTCTCCTCTCTATCTCACAGATTCTGGGATTATTTGTTTTATAGATTTATAACTGGCATCCAAAAATCAATAACTTTCATAAACACAATGGTGGAAAAACTCCATTTACAGTAGCCGAAAGAACATACCGTATATACTCGTGTATAAGCTGAGTTTTTCACTATAAAAATGTTGTGCTGAAAAACTGGGGTTTGGCTTATACACGGGTCAGTGGTACCTCAGCGAGGTGTAACATCTTATGGGTGATTGCCGTTCCTCTGCTGTTCATTCAAAGCCCCGCTGACGCTGCAGGGCTTTTAATGTTGGTGTACTCACATCCTATGATGTGGACAGCTCCAATTCGCAGAAGCACTTGTAGTGATTCACTTACGCCGGCAGCTGAGCGGGTAAGGATGTGTCCGTGGCTGCGCTCTGTCTCTCTCCTCTGGTCTCTGTGTTAATTCACATCCTGCATTTCCCACCCTAGGCTTATACTCGAGTCCATCAGTTTTTCTGGTTTCCCAGGTAATAAGTAGGTACCTCTGCTTATACTCAGGTCAGCTTATATTTGAGTATATACGGTACATATATACTGGGGTGTGTGTGTGTGTGTAACATAAATGGAACCGTGACCATGTAGCAGTGGTTCTCAACCTTCCTAATGTCACAATCCTTTAATACATTTACTCATGTTGTGCTGACCCCAACCATAAAATTATTTCCATTGCTATTTCATACTTGTAATTTTGCTACTGTTATGAATTGGGCAACCACTATGAAAGGGTAGTTGGACACACAAATGGGTTGCGACCCACAGGTTGAGAATAGCTTATAGTGGTTACTAGTTGAGCTAGTAACCACAGGTCAGCAGTTAGACACTACCATCCATTCTGTGGGAAAAAGATGAAGCTTTCTATTCCCATAGTTAGTCTCAGAAACTCACAAGGGCAGTTCTACCCTGTCCTATAGGGTTGCTGTGTAAGCATTGACATAATGGCAGTGAGTTATAGAGTTAGAGTTATAACAGAAATATAAAATACCTAAACAAAAAAAATTACCCTGAAGATCCAAAAATGAAACAAACTCATTGCCATCAGGTAGAAGATACACCTCCACACCTCGTATAGTACCAACATCCACATCAAGTTGTTATTTGCACAACTTTTTATAAGATATTGGAAACAAACCAAATGTCTACAAATAAAAGCAGTTGAATAGAATATGGTGCATTGGCCCAATTTAGAACTATATAGCTGTTTAAGAAAAAAAAATTTTTTTATCTAATCATCTGGAAAAACCCGAATGGAGCCATTCTACAAAATAATTAATTATTGAGTGCAAATGGAAAGATCAAAGTCATAAAAGATAAACCGATTAAGGACGAAAAACAACTAGCTGCAATACAGGATCCTGGATTAGGTACTAGAACAGAAAAATAGTTGAACAACTAATGGAATTTAGTTAACAGCAAACTTAATTATTTCAATGTTATTTTCATGGGTTTGATCATTGCTCTCTGTTTATATAATATGTTAGCAATGGGGGAACTGTGTGAAAGATCTTGGGAACTCTCTACTGTTTTTTCAATTTTTCTATAAGTCTGACACTTGTAAGTAAAAATTAAATATACCCCAATAGAAAAAAAGACAGCATGCTATCATCCCTGTCCATGACACAGGTATATGTCAAATGACATATTGACTTTGAGGCAAAATACTACTATGAGGTGAAGGTACATAGGTGGTAAAAAAGTCAGTATTTCTATTGAATAGGCTATCCATCATTTCTGTGATGAATATTTGCCATGTCTTTAGCTGCAGCTGCACAGCCTAGTGATAATAAATAGCAGCCTGTATGTCAGCCTGAAATATAGGAACATATTATTGTGTTTTCTAAGATTCTAATTATTTTTTATGATTTGGAAAGCAAAATTGAAGCTGAATTTTAGAGCTCTAGAATGTTCAGTTTACATGTTTCTCCAGCATACCTATTTTCTAAGCAAAAACCTACTACTTGCAGGAGAAACAAGACTCCTGAAAAAGAAACTTTCCTATGTATCCAACAATGAATTTATTTTGTTTTACCATAAAATGTTAATTTTTCCATTGTACTAAGCCCACAATATGTCACGTTATAACTTTGCTAAAATTACTAATTGCAACCCAATACACCTATTTACTTCAACTAAGACTTTGGCCATCTATCATTACCATTAAATGGTAATAATTTCATCGTGTTTCATTTCCTTGGTGACTTATCAGTTCACAAATGAAATGTCATTTTTAGAATTTGTACATGATTTGGAATACCATATATCAGTGATTAAAGTATATCCTCAAATACAAGTTGCCTTCTAATTCATATCAACCGTATAATGGGTTTATGGGGCTGGAAATTTTAACAGAAGCAGATAGCAGCTCCCTTGGAACTGCTGGTGTTTGAAATGTCGACCTTGTGGTTAGCAGTACAATGCTGGCATCTCAGCACCATCGGGGCTCCTTACATGTTGTCACAAGGGGCCACTAATGTGACTATAGTGGTAGTTAGGTGCCATCGAGTGGGTTCTGAACCATAGTGATCAGATGCCCAACAGAATTTAACCTTGCCCAGTCTTGTGTTATCCTCACAATAATTCCTATTCTTGAGCCCATATAATGAATGGGGTTATGTTGTAACTTGAAAGTTTGTCACCTTTAAGATGTCCCCAAATCTCTTTTAAATACTTTTGTAAGCCCCGAACTTGTTAAACAAAAACAAATCAATGTCATCAAATCTATGGTGATCCACAGCCACCATATGGGACAGAGTAGAGCTCACAGTTGAATTTTACCCTGTCCTATAGGGTCTCTGACTTGGAGTTGAGTAAATGGCAGCGTTTGGTTTTTGGTATATTGATTAGTATATCTTACTAAATACAGTTCATTTAGTATGGATCTTTTTAAAACTGGTTATATACCATATATACTCATGTATAAGCCAAGTTTTCAGCACATTTGAATGTAATTTTTGTGGTAAAATTTTAGGTTCCTCGGCTGATATTCAGGTCAGCTTATACTCGAGTATATATGGTATTAGTGTTCAGTGTAAGGTTTTCCAGGAGAACTCACATTTCCTTAATTGTTGCTGTCAGTTCAAGTAGTCATGTATTTTATTGACATATAATTCACGTGCAACTCAAAAAGTTAAACATATTAGAAAGAGTTGTGCAATCATCACCAGAATCCATTTTAGAACCTTTTCTTCTATTTTGTATTCATTATTACTGGCTCCCCATTCCCCACCAACCTCCCATGTGATAACGCCAAAAACAATCCAGTTACTGTCTCTATTGACTTACCTATCCTGCATTTCCTAAAAAGAACAATGTACTAAAACAAGCAACAACAACAATAACAAAGTACAACAGGAAAAACACAATGGAAAAGATAACCGATATTAATTTTTAAAAGCTACAACAAATTAAAAACGAGTCAAGGGAAAATAAATGACAAGTTACTAATTTTTAACTTAATGATATCTATATTAGTCCATTTTCCACGTTGCCTACGCGCAAGGCTAGTCACACCCCGGGTCAACGATCAGAGGGAATTCACTGGAGACTGAATCCAGGTGAGGATTCTCAAATAGACTTTGGGCTTTCGCTGTCATCCATTGCCTTCTGTAAACTGATGATAATGTATTTTAAAATTAATTCTTAAAATATTGCCTTCAGGGTCATGATAATCATCAGTTTGAATAGAAGTGTTAATAAATTGTTGAATAAGAAATGGAGAGAAATGTTGATTGTTGTTTTCACCTTTCAATGACTTTAGATGGAAATGATCAGAAAAAAGATGGGAAAAGAGTAACAAAATTAGGAAATAAAACCCCAAAATATTGTCAACCAAATTCATAGCTCTTTTACCTTCCAGTCTCTCTCTCCCTACTCCTGCATTTGTTGGAGGTGGAACATAGTAAATTAGAATATTATTCTTAAACATAATGTAGAAGAGAACACAACTAGAATTTTACAAAACAAAAATCTTATCAAAGCATTTTAAGCTTAAAGTAATTGATTATCCTGGATACCCTATATCTGTTTAGTGACCTTAACTGAAAATGACCTTGACATTCAGCTTTGACTGACCCAAATTAAATATTTATTAAATAAATTAATACAATTTTTCATAAGGCATTTATAGGGCAACTGTTAACACTGTCGTCTTGTCTATAAATATCTACTATATTACTTGTTTGTTCTAATTGAGTAGTATTTCCATACAGAATTTACTTTAGTCATTCATACTTTATCAACTGAATTAAATTATGTTAGACAGGTGCCATGTCATTAATTTAATCTGTACCTTTCTTAAACCCAAGGAATCTGCTGTCATATTGGGGTACACATTGGGCTGTGAGCCACAAGATCAGCAGTTCGAACCCACCAGCCTAGGGTCTCTGCTGGACAAAGATGAGGCTTGATATTTGCTCTTATAAAGATTTGCAATCTTGGAAATCCAAAGGGCCAGTTCTCAGCTCTGTGTTGTAGAATCACTATGAATTGGAAACTACTTGATGGCAGTGAGTTTGTTTGAATTCATTTCTCAGAGACAGCACATAAACACACAGTAAATATTTTTCTCGTTAATATGAAAGTACAAGTGAACTTGAAAAATCTTACCATATTGCCTTATAATATTGAGCAAAACATTCCAAAAAAGCACACATTTCAGAGGGCAATGATAATTTATATGGGTTACAGAGAAAAATGTATTCTTACTCCAGCCTGTCAATTTGTAATGTAGAAAACAAACTCATATGATTTTTTTAAAAGGCCAATTTAATGATAGAGAAAACCCTCTGTCCTACTATTTTCAAATTTTAACTTACTCCTCAAATTCCATGTTTGGTTTCCATTTGAATACAACTATGAAGTATATTTATTGGTGAATGTATAATTTTAAAAATTGTTGTCCTGAGATTGTTTCTAAGGCTAGAAAGCAATATGTGTGCATTTTCTTCTTTTTTATTATTATGATATCACGTTTTTTCTTTTTGCTTGCCAAATAAATTTTAATGATATGAAAATAATTCAGTATATATATGTCCTCAGCTACCCAGTGCCAAGACTAGCGATTTGGAAATGTGATTTGATGCATGTAAATCTAGTGGGCTTATAACAGTTAGACTTTGAAGCACCTATAGCCTCCATGACTTCCTTGGGTACCCAACATGAGACTCAATAAAGTATGTAGTTATGTATACTGCTTCAGAAGCAGCAGCAGCTACAGCAAAACCAAGGGTTATAGTTTATCCTTTCATTCTGTCCAGATTATTCAGTATTTGTCACTTTTCAAGACAACTAATTATAAATGGCCTTTTGGCACCCTTGTATCCATGTTCCAACCTCCATTGGGCATTCAGTGCTCTGAAACCCCTAAGCTGCTGAGAGTCTACTCCTCTAATACCCAGCTGTGGTTTTGCTCCTGAAATGTAATCCAACCTCCATGCAAACGCAACCTGCAATCAAGGCTTACATTTCTTATTTTGTTTATTTTTCATATATAATTAACAAATTAGTCTCCTATGCCTAATTAGCCAATTTGCTAAACCTTTCCAATAGATCCTTGCTAGAAACTAATTCGTTATTTTCAGATGTTTAAACATCTTCATTGCATTTCTACGTGTTGTGCAGTCAGTGTGCATTTCAAAGAATTCTGTTAGCATATGTCTCCTTTGGGGTAAAAAGAAATGCTTAAGTGAAACAGTAAATGTGTAGTGGAATCATCTTTGGGAATAGAGCCGATGGGACTGAATTAAAAAAACAATCAAGGCTTAAATGCCCACTTTAAAACTTCTTAATTTTTCACTTAATCATAGAATATTGACCAGACTTCATGACTGAACATTTTATTTATATTCATATTATTAATACAGAACCACAAGAGGTTTCTTTTACTGGAAGAAACAAGAACATTCCGTAAACACTGCTAAAATTCTCCTGGCTTTTATACCATTGTACTTTCACAGCCTCAAATCAGGGTCATTATTTAGTTCTGTATTAAGCTCTTATGATCCATGTAGATCTATCTATCTTATCTCTCTATCCTCTATTAATGCACACCTAGATGTAGATCACTTAAATAGAAAAGGAAAGAGTTTTCTTGATTGAGAAGTTGAAAAGAGATCAAGTTTTAAGATGAATAAATGATATTCGGGCTCATACAACTCTTAACACAATGCATACATCCATCCATTGTGTCAAGCATATTTGTACATTTGTTGCCCTCATCATTCTCATAACATTTCTTTCTAATTGAGCCCTAGGTATCAGTTCCTCATTTTTTCCTCTGCCTCCCTCCTTCCCCTCCCTTATGAATCCTTGATAATTTATAAATTATTTTCTCATGTCTTACACTGTCTGACGTCTCCCTTCACCCTCTTTTCTGTTGTCCGTCCCCCAGGGAGGGAGTTATATGTAGATCCTTATGATCAGTTCCCCCTTTCTACCCCACCTTCCCTCTACCCTCCCGGTATCGCCACTCTCACCACTGGTCCTGAGAGGTTCATCTGTCCTGGATTCCCTGTGTTTCCAGTTCTTATCAGTACCAGTGTACATCCTCTGGTGTAGCTTGACTTTTAAGGATTTTTTAAGGGCTATTCACACATACTTTGTACCTTAGGGGTTCTTACAGTTCAACAAAATACATTTTTCCTTCCTAAATAGCTATGCAGATATTTGCAGAAACCATTATGCAATAAAGGGTCTGTCTGCATCTACTTAAGGTGTAAATCATTACACAGGATACTCAATAATATTAATATGAGGTGCTTCAACATTTTTGTGCAATAACATATATGTATACATTTCATATGTGCAATACATGAAAAAACAGATTCAGAGAAAATCATGCTTAAATAAAGTGGGTACAAAAGTTTTGTCCTTGATTTTAAATTTAAATGAGATATATAGCCTATCTTTATGCAATCCATATCTTTTTACATGTTTACTTCTATACTAATGAATTCATTTCAAATGTCCTTTTCTCACCTGTAACTAGTAACATGAGGGAAAGTTCATATCTGAGGAGTCTTATGATTTTAAATTTATTATTTCTTTAACCTTTACAGTTTCATTTACTCTACTAAATCTTTCAAATTCTATCCTTTTGTCTGGGTGTTTCTGAATTCATTGTACATTATTTTAAGTCTAAATTTATAACATTTAAATCACCATTTTAATATCCAGTATATTTACCTAACGAAATCAGTAATTTGAGGTTCTTTTTTAGTCTCATATATTTTTATTTAACTTTACTGAGTCCCTAATTATTGGAAGTTACTCACTTTTCAGTAGGTTTTCCAGAAAACTCTTCAAGTTTTCACATTAAGTGGAATATTTTATCTTACTAAAAGCACATGTAACCCAAACCCCACTGCCATCAAGTCAATTACAACTCACAGTGTCCCAGAATAGAGTTTCTGAGGCTTTGTAAATCTTCCCAAAAGGAGATAGCCCCATCATTCTCCCATCAAGTGATCGGTGGATATGAACTGCCAACCTTGCAACTAGCAATCTAACACTTACTGGGCAGCACCACTAGGGCCCCTTAACAAAATACATACAAACTCACCTCTACAAATAAATACCCAAAGACATGTTTGTATATCCCTGAAGTGGTGATGTAAATGACCGATGGTTATGGAAGGGCAAGTGGAAGAGAAGGAAACATTATATTTGTCAAAAAAGGGGTAATAACTAAAATATCAATGTAGTTTGCATCTGCCTTAAAGGTGTAGCAAGTCTTGTTCTCATGCTGAAATTGTGACATTCATTAGAACTTTACAATATAAAAGCTTCCAAATATTTCCGAGCTCTTACCAATTAACTGAATTACGTAGATAAAATTTTAATGCAGGAATTAGTTTTAATTTCAGAAAGACAATGAAGTGGCATACCTAGAACGTCCAGAAAAAGACATAATTTAATTGGATTTCAGAAAAAGAAGACATCCACTTACTAAACTACAAAGTTGAGAGACTTGAGGTCCCTGCAATAGAAAGACACTATGTAAGCCTCTGAAAAGGGGCTATCAAGTCTACATACTTTATCAGTTAGCTCTTTTTGTCTAGCCCAGAGGTTGCCAAAGTGGGCAATGCTGCCCCGGGGGTCACGATAGAGATCCAGGAGCTACACATTGCAGATACCTAAACTCTATCCTGGATGGCGGACTATAGTCCAAAAGCTACATATAACTTTATTTTTCTGAAAAGGAGGTGGTATGCCGAATAAGTTTGGGAAAGTAAGATGTAGAGCATCTGTTTTATAGCCTTTTCTTCTTCCAAAGGAGCCCTAGTAATGCATTCGGGTTAGACATGGAGCTGCGACCTGCAAGGTCAGCACTTTAAAAGCACCAGAAAGATGAGGTGGTCCCCTCCCATAAATCTTTACAACTTCTAGGAAACTTGAGGGAGCAGTTGAAGTCCACTATAGGGTGGCTGTGTCTTGGAATCGACTCAAAGGAGCTTTGGATTTCTTCTTTCATTTTGCAAACTCAAGCCCTATAAATGATCAACCTTTCAATAAACCTGATAAGTGACCTTCCAACTGTAAAACATCTTTTATAAGTTTGGTATAAGAAGGAATTTTTAATAGGCTAAACAAGTTAATCATGTGATATTCTTACTGGATTAGCATGCCTCTAGGTAGATTGGTAAATGCGACTAAAACCATTCTAGTGTATTTCCAAATGAGGTCTTTTTGCCACGTAATCTCCCAGTGCTGGCTTTGCTCACATAGGCTTTGCCAAAATAAAAATTAGAAATTCAATGATTCTCCTCATCTCCCACTAGGTTCAGTTGCCTTGGGGTGAAAATAATGAGGATCCAGGGGAGTCTCACCGCAATGTAGCTTTTTCTCTAATCAAAGCAATACTGGAAAGAATCATTTAATACAAAGAAGAAAGCTTCTGTAATGGAAATAATCACCACTCATTAACTGCTTCATAAATTCCTGTGTATAAATTGCTTCAAGTAACACATGGCTATATTTCAAGTTTTTTTAATCCAGATTCGCTGTGCTCTTCTTAATTGGTACTGAAAATAATTTTGTTTGTTGACCAGAGTTAGTTCAGAAAACAAATTTGTGAAATATAGGGGTAAAAATGTGGTGCTTAATTCTTCAAAATAGACTATCAACCACAACTCTAAGTGCACAGACACACACACACACACACACACACACACACCACATGACAAAATAAGTAACTGGAACCTCCAAAAACTAAATACTGATTTTCATCAAATATCTTTATCAAAACAGCAAAAAGATAACCTACAGCAAGGGAACAAATCTTCAGGAATGACAAAGCTGATATGATCTAATCTCTAAAATAGTCAGAATCTCAACCACAAAGTAATGAGCAATCCAATTTTAAATGGGCAAAGGATATTAACATACTCTTCCTCAAACAGGGCATTCAGGTAACCAATGAACTCATGGAAAAATGCCTGTGATCATTAGCCATTAGAGATAAGCAAATCAAAAGTACAATGATATAGCATTTCACCCCTGCTGAAAAATGAAAATTCTTCATATATATCTATATATATATGTATATATATATATATATATATTAGACATCTAATAAAAAGGTATAAAGAGACATATGTCATCTCTGTCCACCCAGAGGCTCTGTGGGAGAAAAAGATAATCAGTCTCAGAAACCTTAGGGTCCCTAAGGTTAGAATTGACTCAAAGTCTATGGGTTTGCTTTTGATTTCTTACATGATATATTGAAAACAATTGCTACCATTTTCCTAACGTAAAAGAGAAAAGGCTTATCACGTTACTGATGACAGAGTGACCATGCGCTGATCAGACTGCGGTCATTGACACTCACTGCAGCTTCAGCTTCCATTGGGACTGGGAGTGGTTTGCCCACACCTTCCTGGGAAGGGAAAATAATACCAAAATGTAATATAATATAATAATAATTGCAAGATTATTTTTAGTGGTAAACTAGAGGAGCCCTGGTGGCAAGCAGTTACATGTTGGGTTGGCTAACTGCAAAGCCAGAAGTGTGAAACCACCAGCTGTTCCGAGGGCAAAAGATGGGGCTTTCTACTTCCCTAAAGCGTTAAGGGTCTCTGAAACTCCCAAGGTCAGTTAGTTCTACCGTGTCCTATTGGGCTACTCAGGGACAGCGGGATGGCAAGGGGCTGGGTTTTGGTTGGCAAACTAAGTTATCTCTAGTGCCATTAAGAAGAGAACACAAAATACATTTTAAGAAGAACACAAAAATAGATTGTATTAAACATAACTTTTGAACAAGGAGTTTCTGAGAGAGAATCTTAGAATTGCCTGAAAATGATTCGTGTAATCCACCCAGTAGAAAGGAATGAGAAGGTGGATCTTAGCTGATTTGCAACTAGTGAAGACACTTAAATTGGTGAGTCGCCTTTGCTGAGCAGTAGGACCTGCCTCACTTTTCCTATGCAATGTTTTCACACACACACACTCACACACAGACAAGGGCACACACACACATGCGTACACACACGAGCACTACAATCATCCATCGTGCTTGATACTGGTTTTGAAAACTAAAAGAATTCCAGAAAATATTGGCCCCCAAAGGGCATATATTCATAATAATACAAAATGTCCTGATCTGTAGCTTCCAAACAATAAGGTAAAATAATACTTATGACTTTTCCTAGAGCAATTATTGTGTCTCTGTCTAAAGCAGTTATGTTCTCATGCCTGCAAATAAAGAGTAAACAGACTATAATTCAGCCTGACTTTTAAGTTTTAAGAGTTAAAAAAAGAAAGCAAAGGTAATTTAAGGCAAGCATAGAAAAATACTTTGCTGTAGACCTAACTATGAACAGCGTCTGTAAAAAAAAAAAAGGTCTATTGAAAAGAATTTGCATTTTAGTACCCTATAATCCATTTATTGAATCTGTTATTTTCCATTCTGTTAAAATATTTTAAAGTGGTTACAGAGTGAGTTATACTATCTGACGAATCATGTATTTTTAAATGAGTTTCTTTTCAGTTCTCGGTGGCCCAGGCCTCATACTATCAGCCACCTGGATTTTAGATGTTGTGTTCTTGAGGTGGACAGCAAGCTACATAGGCCAACTCAGTAGGATCTAGGTTAAAAAAACCACATATGAACAGGACATTACCTTAAATACACCAGTTGCAGATTACAGAAACTGATGTACTCCTTTGTACTTAAGCTATAATTTCCCACTAAGAGAAGAAGAGGAGGACTGTTGGCCCACGCTCCTGGATTTAGAAATCATTGAACTTTGGCTCAAAACTCTTTCTCTAGAGGCAACTTCAGACTACCATATATTTGCCACTTTCTTTTCTTTCAGCTTTTAAAGAGATGTCTGCTTTTCACAGACGATTTCTGCAGGCATTCTCCCAATTCATTTTAAATGCTCCCGTAGCAAGGTTTAGTTCTCCTTAGGTAATTAGAAAGTTGTGCGTTGATTTTCTCCTGTGTACTGAGTTGGGTAAAATTCCATGCGATTTCATTATAGCTCATTCAAAATCAGAAATTACAAGCAAATAGGTAATTCTTTTGCAACATTTCTAGCACAGAGGACTAAGAATAGAAAAGCATAGCTAACTGGCATATTGTTTGCAAGAAGAGAAGATGAAAAAAATGGAAACAAAGAATTGAATTGTCACATTAAGATGCTCACTAGACCTAGACATTTCTTAGAGAAATTGAAAAAGATTGTAATTACAAATGGCAGCAAGATTAAAGGGGTTTTCACCTACAAGAAAATGACAACATTAGAATCTCTGCCCCAACTGGTTAAATAAGAGAAGTTTTGTAAGTCACTTTTTTTTATTCTCTACAATTTTGTTGCCATTTCATAAAAATGCGAATATACTTGTCTTTTTGTGATTTGCATAGTTCACGCAGCATAATATCCTCATGCACACATTGGGAAGCCACTATTATTCTTTATGGGTGTATAGTATTCCACCAAGTGCAAGTGCCCCCTTTTATTTTTCATTCTTCCGTTGGTGTGCACTTAACCTGTTTCCATATTTTTCTGGGTGGACATCCCAACCTTTTGGTTACCTATCAAACTTGGTAATAATTTGCACTACCCAGGAGCTATAGACCTCTCTAAGACGATGCAATAGTTGAGTAGACCAGGAAGGTGAGGATGGCAAGCAAGCTACTATAGGTGTGACTCCGGTTTGTCATTGCCATAGAATTTGGCTTGTAGTGATGTTATGTATCATAGAACTAAATATTGTCCAGTCCTGTGCAATATCCATGATCTTCAATATGTTTGAGCCCATTTGCTGAGGTCATTGTGTCAATCAATAATGCATTCTGACCTGAGGGGCTCATGTTCCAACAATATATCTATCACACAATGTCCTGTTGATTTTCAGAGGTAGCTTGCCAGACCTTACTTCTTAGTCTGTCTTGGTCTGGAAGGCTGCACGCAAACCTTCCCATCCTAGGTGACCCTGCTTATAGACCATAAAACAGAAAACAAACTCAAACTCACTGCCGTCGAGTTGATTCTGATTCACAGTGACGCTATAAGACAGGGTAAAACTGCCACCGTGGGCTCCGGAGGCTGCAAATATTTACAGGAGCAGAGAACCCTACCTTTCTCACACATGTAACTAATATTAAAAATTGCAATCAGTCAGTCGGACTAGGAAGAAAATGAACCACAGTGAAATTCCAGGCACTTAGGATTTTTTGTTTGTTTCTATTTTCCCCCCACAAAGACTAGTCCATGTCAGCAGGTGGAATTTCCAGCAAGTTGGCAAATCATGACATCTGTGGAACCTGGTTTACTGTCATCTTATCTCAATGAAGTTTTTCATTTCAGCAATAAAGTTTTCATTCTTTAGCCACAAACATCAGGTACCCAGTTGTTGCCATGAGATAAACCCTGGGCTGCAAGGTCAGCAGTTCAAACCCACCAGCCACTCTTGGTCTGGCTTTGGAAAATCTAATCTATAGGTTTCATTGGTGGTGCAACTGTCAGTTTGTAATGTTTGGCTATTTGGAAGCACAAATTCTGTGCCCCACTTTCCCCGGTACTTGTTTTGTACCATGAAATGAAGTTTTCCTCAAGGCTGAATCATTTCATTTTTAGCTGCAGATTAGCAGAAAAATATTTGTTAGTTCTTAACAGCTTTCTTCTTGGTTGCTCACCACTGTGTGAAAGCAAACCTCCTTTTGTTGTACTAGTATCCACACTACAGGATTTTATCGTATCCTTGACAGATGCTCTCCTTAACATTTAGCTTTCCTTCTCTTTGATTCCTCTCCTTGACACTCAAAAGGTTTCTTGCTCTAGAACCTGGATTTAAAACAATGTGTCCACTAACTTGCCCCTGCTCCCCAAGCATTCACTGTGTCAGTAAGGCAAGCAACGGTGTCGCTACCAAGAAAATATAATTTGGCAGAAGGAAGACACACGAGCACCACATTGAAGACATGAATTATTCAGCCCCAAACTGAGCTCACTCTCTTTCCTTTGTGTGACAGTTTATAAAGCGGGGACAGTGCTGCTAACGAATCATTAGGTGTAGTTTCTAGGAAGAATTCACAAAATAATAGAGCTCATTAGTGTCAATAACAATGAACTAGATACATTCTCGTGAAACTCAGTTGGAATATCCAGGACATATTTTTGGTGGTTAGTTTGTTTTTAAAAAGCCAATAAAACAACCTTTCTTTGAAACAACGAATTACCATATTTCTCTTTATAATTTTCTACCTTTGTCTTATTAGTTTTGCTATCGTGACACACAAGGCCCTGCTGGCCTCGTGCTGACTAGTTGGGCTGCTAACGGCAAAGTCAGCTATTTGAAACCACAAGGTGCTCTGTGGGAGAAAGACTGGGCTTTCTACTCTTGTAAAGGGCTACAGTCTGGGAAACACACAGGGCCAGTTCTGCCTGTCCTATCGGGTCACTATGGGTCAGCGTCAACTTGATGGCAGTGAGTTGTTTTTGGTTATGGTGGTACCCTGGTCGTGCTGTTGGGTAAACATTCAGTTGCTACCATAAGATCATCAGTTCAAACCTCCCTACTTCTCTGCTGGAGAAAGACGAGGCTATCTGCTCTCAAAGATTTACAGCCTCAGAAAGCTTCATATAGGGTTGACATGATGACAGTGGCTGAAGATGCCACACATTTTAGATCTGAGTGGTAGAAAACTTGAATTCTGAGCAAAAGTTCCTTGTTTTACATTTTTAAGGATACAGAGAAGATTCATGACAGGAGCTTTGTGTTTGATTATTTACACCAGTAGTTAAACATCTTTTTTTTCCCTTTTAATTGACTTGATTTTTAAGGAAATGACCTCAAGGTTATTTATCTTAGATCTTTCTTTTCCAACTACTTATGATTCACTGTCTAATAACTTTAAAATAATCAAAAAATAAAGTTTCATAAAGAAAACAAAAATACCTTAGCTTTAATAAAGAGCAATATTGGGCACTAAAATGCAGTGGTCAAAGTATTTTCCATAGAGCTTTATTTTTCAAGCACAGCTCATATTTCAGAATATGTATTGCAAATGAATTATTTTCTATGCTTACCTTAAGTAACCTGTATTTTCTTTCTTTTTTACTTATAAAGGTTACTTAGCAACGGTAGCAGTGACATAGATAATAGAGTTGCCTTGTAGCAAACTTGCATTATACTTATTTTATGCTATGCAGCATAGCATTCTATGATCTATAGGTTTGCAATAGGGATTCTAATAATTGGTGTCTTGAGTTTTAAGCAAACCGTAGGATCTAACCAATATACCAATATAGGAAAATATATTACATTGCCTGGAGCTTAATATACATACAAATATGAATATGACTCATAGATTTGGGGCTAAACTGAAAAATTAAGTAACTGTAAATAGGATCAGACTGAACTAAAAAAAAGAATGGAGAATAACATTCGAAAAACTGAGCATAATGGTTTCCATCTGAATCTAATTCTACTCATTACCAGAAGTTACTCGATTTCTGTTATTATTATTCCAGAGACATTGAGCATAAGATTTTAGCAGTTTTAGAGAAGGGGGTTTAGTTTAGTTAGGACTGGTTTTTGTATAGTTATTAAATGTACTTAAAATCACATTAGCAATTGAAATATGATGAACTTATTTTATCTTTGCGCTTATCCAATCCAACACCTAATGCTTACTTTTCCATCCAATGTCTTCTATACCCACTCATTACTTAGCAGCATGCTTGAGTTCCAACGACCACATTTTGAAGTGAAAATCTACATGATGCAAAGGTGGAGGGTGACTCCATCATATCACATCACAGAAGCGCATGACTACATCATTATGGAACTGCCAAATCACATCATCACATAACTGCCAAGCCACATAGAATCATGCCCTGGCCATGTTGACACATGATATTAGGCATCACAGCCAACATTAAGACTTGGAATTGGTTACCACCCAATGTATGTCATTAATGTGCTAAGAAATTGGATAGTGATTTTTTTACTGTAGTCATAAATGAAAAATGTAAGGAGATGATTGATAAGTGAGGGGTGGTGCATGCTTAGTAATATATATTGAGGAGCTTAAACTTAATGAAGAAGCAAAGGCTAATTTGTTTAACTTTGTAGGCATCTGAGAAGACACATTATTTATTAAAGCCTGAAGAGAAAGCTGAGCTATGGAATTCAGTGGCAAAGGTGTTATTTACAATATTGATATGCAGGAAAACAGGGAACTCTTGGACCCAGTTAGATTGCCTCCACTTTGTGAAAATAGATTGCACACAAACATCTTTTAAATATATTATCATTGGTTGCATACATCCAAGGCAGCAATAGAGGCTAGAGTATGTGAGTATGTGTCCTGAGAATGAGCTAGAAAGATGATCATAACAGCTTAAACAATTTTAGAGATGATCCGTACACTATGAAAATACTCCCTTACACATTTCCCTCTTGTGCATGGTAAAAATCACTTTCCTCTAAGCATGGTGAAAATGATCACTTGCATCTGCCCATATGTTTGAAGAGAAAGGACATACAAAAATATCTGTTTAATTGCTAAGCAAAGGAAATAACGGGCGTGGTTCAGTAGAGAAGACTGCCAATGACAAGTGCTATGACTTCTTTTTTTTTCCTAGCCCTCTTCCTCTGTAGGAGGTGTCTAAAGTGAGACTACTAATGGCTTTATCCTCCTTGCAGGCATGCCTGATCTGTGCTCCTTTTTAGCTTAAAATAAATCCTTTCAATAAGAGGTTTACACAATAGGTTTGGAGGTACTTTGAGAACATATTTTAAGAATATTAAAATCAGTGACTAATCACTCTAATTCAAAATGGCAAGTGCTCCAATCTACATTTACACCTCACCCACACATTTTTACATAAAATCTTTTTCTTTAGCTCTTAGAAATACTTCCCTCGTGGGAAGCAATCCTCTAAAGGACCAAAATTCCTTCACTATTTTAAAGATGTGTATTTAAGGCTGGGTTTAAATTAAAGATGGGTGGGTACAGAAGCTGAAACAGCTTCGATGGTGTAAAAATGAATTTTTTATATGTGCTAATAAATGAATTCCAGACCACATATTTGCCTCTTACAAATACCATAAATGCACTGTCATTTTACTGTGTGATTGCAATTCACCTAGCTCATAATGATCAAAACAGTAAGATCATCACGAAAATTAATAATGAGAAAGATTTGCTTTGGCTACCGTATTTCATAAAGATGTACTTCCATGAGTTATCTGCTTGAGAGCATCAACACAAAGTGGAAGAGGAATCATGTAGCCACAATTTCCCCTTAAACTTACTTAGACATCCCAGGTAGTACTACATATTTTGAGTCAACTATTAACCTATATTTAAATACATATGCTCTCTATAATATTATATAAACATATCTATACTCCCCCTAAAAGAAAAATCACCCAAACCCACTGCCATAGAGTAGATTCTGACTCAAATAAAACCTATATAGGGCTTCCAATGACCTCAACTCTCTCTCAAAGAATGGCTACTAGATTTGAACCATCTATTTTGTGGTTAGCAGTACAATGTTTGTGCTGTTGCGCCACGAGGGCTCCATATGCATATATCAGGGCATAAAAATACAGGTCAAAATTAAAGATACATGTGATGTAAAACACATCTATTTGTGTGTGTGTGTGTGTGTGTGTATATATATATATATATATATATATATATGACAAAGATGAGGCTTTCCATGGTCCTAACAATTTACATTCTGGAAGCCCAGAGGGGCAGTGTGTCTTACGGGATCATTATAAGTTAATTTCAACTCAGTGTCAGTGATTTCTATATATGTAGAACTATTTTGCCTTTCTGACACCATTGTCTACCAACAGATTTCTTAATTATGTTTCTATAGTTAAAATGCCATTATAAAAACTAATGACAGTTTCATTGATTATAGACTGGTTTATTTATTAAAACTTAATCTAGGAACTATAGTCACATAAATAACTGGCAGATAATATGTTAGTGTTCTCTCAGTTTGTAGAATATTACTTTAAATTGATGTGCATTTTAGTGCATTAAAGTTGTTTCATTGGAGAGACACACTTCTGAAATCTCATTCCTAGCTGATTTTTGTCATAGTACCCAACCATTCCTCATTCCTTTTCTGTCTGTTATTTGGAATTTTGATGTTCAGAAGAATAGCAAATCATTCCATTGATTTGCTATCAAATCAATAATTGAGTGGTAAATCATTCAATAGAGCATGCATCAGGCAAGCCAGTATGAACCAGGACATTGAACGAATTGGACCTATTGCCATCAAGAACACCGATTTCAATTTTTCTTTTGTAATAGCTCACTAATAGAATTTTTTATTTTTCTCTTTAAAAGTCTGTTTAAAGAGAAGAAAATCAATAAATAAAAGGTGTTTTGGGTTGTTTCCCAACTTTCCTCACCTAAAGACCATGGATCAATTGAATCTCTGGGCTACAAAAGTTTCCATGAAATGTTTTTAAACTTTTATTGCAAATTAAAAGTATGCAGAGCAGATAAGCACCTTCACCTTCAACACCATGAAGAGTTCTTATTTTCCCTATGCGCTGCTTACCATGTCAAGCAGTTCTTTTGGGAGAATTTTGATCAGTTTTTCCTGCTGAATAATACCAGAAAATATTTGCTATATAATTTATGGCATTAATACATATTAGAGAGCTTCTTGAAGCTCCTAGAAAATTCCATTATCTTTTAATTCCATTTTCTCAACAAACTTTTTGAAGTCCCTTATACATTTCACTCTTAATGCACTGAGTTGAAAGTGTTCTTGTGTGCAATAGATTGTGTTTTGTCCTGATAATTGCCTACATTTATTGAATAGTTTCTATATACACACAATAGTTCTAAGAACCTTCTCTGCATTTGTCATGGTCTCTATTGACAATCTTTTATGAGAAGTTCTGTTAGTGCCGCCCTTTAAAAGATGAAGAAACAGTGGCAGAGAGGTTAATATACTGGATCCAACTTGCACAGCTTGTAAGTGGCAAAACAGAGTTGACACCATCAGCAATTTACTACAGAATGTCTATCTAAAAGGTGCGACAGAAAAGTGTAGTGAAGAAAGTAGATGGTGTCCTGCTATCAATCGGAATAGTGTCTGGGTTCTTAAAGGATTGTATATAAGCAAGCAGCCATCTAAGCAAGGAGTCAACTAAGTCCACACAGAAGAAGCACACCAGCTTGTGTGATCCAAAGATGATAATAACAAAATTCACATATGGTGAAGAGAAAAGTAGCTGAAGTAAAATTGTGAACACCCAATTTGTTGAAGGCCGTGGAAGACAGTGGGAGCCCCAAACCCATCTGCAGAGCATCTAGTCAGACTGAGCTGTTTGTTTAAATCCAAGCCTTTAAGACCCCAGGTGCTATATCTTTTAATAGCCAGGCACCATCAGCTTTGTTTCCACCACATTTGCCTGTGTACCCTATTTGTCCTCAGTGATCATGTCAGGAAGGTGAGTGCCATACAGTGCCCCACTATTACAACAAGCTGTTCTTGTACTGAGGTAAGATTTAAGAGAGGCCCAAAGTCCATCTGCTTCCTTATTGTATTTACATACAGAGAGAGAGAGAGAGAGAGAGAGAGAGAGAGAGAGAGAGAGAGAGAGAGAGAGAGAGAAATCCACCTATATGTATATCTTTACATATATACATATCTATATTTATTCCTATGTATACATTTTCCTTTCTTCCTCTTTCCTCTTTTTCTTTTTATCTTTCCTCTTGCCCCCACTAACTTATTTACCCACCATTCATTCACCTCTCATTATTTCCTCTTGGATACCTGTCAGTTGATCCAATATGACCAGGAACACTATGCTCTCCTCACCATCAATTTTAGAACCCTTGCTATTCCCTGTCCCTGTCCTTGTTGGTTTAATAAGTCTTAAGCGGGACAAAAGCAAACATGCATCACTATCAACCGAGTGCAACCACTAGCACAAGTCCAACATGGCGCCTGAGGATTCACAGACGGGATGGAACAAAAGAAACCCTTGCAAACTTTGGCCTCGTGCCAGATTGATGTCACAGTTACAGGTGGGACTACAGGCATAACCATGGTGTTGTTATTTTTTCCATTTCTCTAAATGGCTATCTGACCAAGGCTCTCAGGACAACACTGATAAGCATGACCCATGATTATGTGACACACACCCCCGCAACACAGTCCATCAAGAACACATTCGGACAAGCCCCTTAGGGCTGGAGAAGAGTGGAAGTTCCAAGGCACTCTGCCTGAGTTCAAGCTTCTTTTCATCCCTACTTAATGGTCAGACAGCATTCAGTGGGGGCTGCATCGACACGGGGTTTCTGCAACTGGATATTGGGCTTTCACTGCGATCATAGCCTTCTGCAAATAATATGGAGATTACATTAGTTTTCAGAATTAAAAATCTAATAGTAAAAATAAAATATTCATGTGCAATTACTATTTCTTCTTTACAAATAGAAGTAGTCGTATTCTTTTGACACGTTTTAGAATAAGCCGACAGTAAGGTTAAGGTAAACAAACCTAACATTTGAAGATAAAATTAAGAAATCTAAATGCCCACTCTCACTCTTTCTATAACCTTTCATCAAGCCTCTTATTTACTGCCTCTTTTTGGCATCTCCACCCCCAAGGGTCATTGTCGCTGTTATCAGGTGCTGCTAATTGGCTCCAACTCATAGCGAACCTGCGACACCGGAAACACTATTCCGTCTTTTGCCATTCTCACAATTTGTATAATGCTGGAGCCCATTCTTGCAGCCACGGAATCATCCCATCTTCTTGAGGCCCTTCTTCTTTTTCACTATCCCTCCAAGCATGAGGCCCTTTCCCGGGGACTGTTCTCTCCAAGAGCATGTCCAAATTGCATGAGATAACCTCTTGCCATTCTTGCTTTTAGGGAGAATTCGAGTTCTTTTTCTTTCAAGACAGACTTGCTTATTGTTCTGGCTGTCCATGGTACTTCTGACAGCACCATGATCAAATGCATCAATTCTTTTCAGATCTTCCTTCTTCGTTGTCTAGGTTCACATGCATATGGAATTAAAACCAAAAGCCAAACTCACTGCCATAGTGTTGATACTGACTCATTGCGCTCCTTACAGGACAGGGTAGAACTGCCCCTGAGAACTTCCCGCCTAACACGTGAGGTGAATCGAAAGCCCTTCTTTCTCCCGCTCGCTTGGAATTAGGTCACACTTTAGATTTCCAACTAACTTCTTTGCTTTTTGCCACTTTAAAGAGATCTTTTGCAGCAGACTTGCATGTAAATCCAAAATGGAAGAAAGAGATCAAACACTTATCACTCAGTAGTTTCAACTCTCACTCTTCTGATTACAGAATATATGGCAGTCTGTTGTAGAATGTGAAATTTTATTTTATAGAAAATGCTTAAAAATTAAATTGAAAAATATGAGGAAAAGCCCATATTCTTTTTTTATGTGAAAATATGCAGATGCCTGACTGTGGTTATAAATGAGTATCAAAGTAACATTTGAATTTTCACATTTTAAAAACTTTTCCCTTTTTAACTTCGATGCAATGAGAATGGGTAATATTTGTAAGTAGTAGAAATAATATGATAATTTTAAACTTTGGAAATAATCTCAGAGAGTAAAAGAATTCTCAAAAATTTCTACTCCCATTTCTAAAATTTTGCATTGCTAAGTTTACCTCTCAAAATGCATTCATAATTTATCCTATTCATAATATTTTAAAAAAAGAAAAGCCCTTTAGCCACGCTTCCAGGCTGCTTTCAAAGAGGCCTTAACCTCCCGGCTTGTTCTGGAGAAGAGCGAGAACAGCTCCAGTCTCAGCAGTTGGAGTTTTTGAAACACAGAGTGCCCGGGGCAGCACAGGGATACCTTTTAACACAGGAACAAATACATCTGCTGGTTAAATGAGGCCAGACTCTGCAACTGCAGCTCAGAAAAGAGCTTAACCTATATCTTCCCACCTATTTCATAAGTGTTTCTAGGCTATTTTCACCAAGAAAAACCTTATCAGAATATAAATGAGTGACATCTGGTTCACTGGATCCATTGTCTAAAACTGCATTGCTATGGCAACAGTGACAGCACATATGCTAGATTGTTATACTCCCGAACTACCATTTCTCATGGTCGACTTTTTAATGGAAACTACAGACTTTATACTAGTGATTTTAAGCGTGAGTGCTTTTCAGTACTTTTGCCCCTTCTAAATCTGTAGTAAAAATTCACCGCATCAGGCCCGTTGCGATTCATAGCGACTCTATATCAGATTTTCACAGCTCCGAGTCTTTATCGGAGCAGATGGCCTCAGCTTTCTCCCCCAGAGGGACTGGTGGGTTTGAACAGCTGGTCTTGCAAGTAGTACAAAAAGTTAAAAATTTATCTTCTGTAGGAGGCCTGTGGAGGGGGTGGGGAGAGGAGCTGATACCAAGGGATCTAGTAGAAAATGTTTTGGAAATGATAATGGCAATAAATGTGCTTGATACAATTGAGGTATGGATTGTCCTAAGAGGTATAAGAGCCCCAAATAAAATGATTTATTAAAGTAAAAGAAATTATCTTCTGGCACATCTTTACTTCTCTGTTTCTCCACTTCAGACAGCTTTCTCATTTTGTCCATGCTCATATTTTCCCAAATCACAAATCTGAAAATTCGAATACCAATATATGTGACTGAAGCAGTTCCGTGCTCCAAAGTCTGAAAATGGCATGGAAATAATAAGGGGTGATACTTTATATAGCATGGGTGTTTGCATTTAAGCCTCTCAAAAATGCTTTTAAGGTTGTAGAAGAGCTATTCCACCCACTGCACATAGGGGTTATTAGTTATGCAGAGGGGTTTTGCCAAAGGACACAGGTGACTTAAAAGAGGGGTCAGTTCTAGAGCCCATGTTTTCGTGTTTGAACTCTGTACTGTCTACCAGACAGGCTTCTGGATGCTGTATTCACTATTGGGGTCCCTTCACACGTTCATATTTTTCACAATGGATCCCGAGTACAAAATCATATTTATCTAAACTGCAAAGAATATGGAACTATAGGTAGCTCTCCCAGAGATAAATTTGGCAGACATTGTGTCAGTTGTTCCTCTCTACTTCTACGTGATGTCTACAAAACAAGCTAACTAGAAGCTTTGTGAATATTACATTACAGTTTTCTTCATCATAGATGTATTATAAATAATCAAGTAGCTTATGTATGAGAAAAGTGTGCATATTCAGCAGCAAATGTTCTCTCTTATTTAATATATATGTGGTTAGCCAGCTAAAGTAAACATGTAATAGAGGTGTAAACATTCCTTGTTATAAAATTTATACTAGAACAACCTCACACAATTGAAAGTTTGCTAATTGGAACATTATGGCTAATTTTTGGAACACTGGATATTATTTTTTTTAATTTCAACATAGGTATAGTTGTCAATACTTCTGGTGTCTGAGTCTTCTGTTCTGTCTTTTGTTGAAAGATCTAATTTGTTATTTTCTTCAATGAACGAATCCTAAGGAATGCCCCCAAAAAAGTAGTCAGTCTATATCCATAAGCTCTGAAGAGTAGAAAGGGGCCTTAGGAAGGGTAGAGTCTGGTATTTGCTTTCCCTTGATTGTGCTGTACTTACCATAATGTGTGCTGTTGGAAAAGTTAATTATGCTATAGTATGTTGTTTCTTTAACAGTTACAAGTTAGGCATCTTTGGCATTTACATGATTCCCTTTGATTTTCCTGGGTCTTGTAGTATACTGAAATAATGACTCACCCATTAATATGTAATGATCTGAAATAGTTGCTGTACCTCACCAAGGTGCCAAACATAGAAGTAGTTTAAGCACTGGCATCGCGACCATTTCATTAAACACAAATCCAAGGGAAAGTAATAGCATTTTCAAAAAAATGCACCAAGTGTTATGGCAATGTTTAAAGATGTTCTACTTTTTTCACAGGTCTTTTTGGAAACTAAATCTAATATTGAATAGTTAATGATCACCCCTAAAAATCACTTGCTTGTAATCATAAGGTTTGTCCTTGGGTGCCTAACACATTTAAAACCAAAAGCTATACATGAGAATGATTATACCCCAAAGATCTCTTGCCAACATTAAAAATTCTCCTAATCTTGTTATATGATCACTTTGTGTTGCCTGTAGCCATTTTTTGAAGCTGAGAAGGATGGGCTCCCCTTTACCATTCTGAGTTAAAATCCCTTTTCTCATAGGAGTATATATTTTTAATTGTGATGAAAAATGATTCTTTTAGTTATGTTGAGAAATCCATTCGCAATATAGTTACACATTTCTACTAGAAAATAAAATGTGCTCTACAGGAGTAGTGATTTTTGAATTGCAAATTTTTTACATAAGGATTTATTATTTGCTGAAAGAATTACTCATGAGAGCTTTAGTGTAAGATGTGTATAATCACTTCTTTGAAAATAGGGACTGAATTAGTGATTATTGCCCTATGATACTCTGAGGAGTCCCTGAGTGGAAAAAAAATTGGTGAAGGTGTGAACTAGTTGGAAGTTGATGGTTCAAATCCATGAAGAGGCCCATGGAAACTCAGGCCTGGCAATCTTTTTTCTGAAAGTTCACAGCCTTGAAAATCCTATGGAGGAATTCTCTGAACACATGGGATCATCCTAGTGGCAGTGGTTATGTGGTTTGGCCACCAATCTGAAAAGTCTGAAGTTTGAAACCAACCAACACCTGAACTGCCGGAGAAAAGGGAGGCTTTCTACTCCAGTAAAGCTTTACACTCTCAGAAAATTCCAGGGGCATTTCTACTCCTTCCTATAGGCTTGCTATGAGTTGGCATGGACTCAGTGGCACTGAGTGTTCTTTGGTATAGGGTCCCCATGTGTCAGAGCTGACTTCACAATAACTAACAATACCGAGATACACCAGGTTTGGTTACTTGATTGCTTGCTTTTACTTTTTTAAATCATTTTATTATTGGCTTGTACAATTCTTATCACAATCCATGTATATATCCATTGTATCAAGAACATATGTACATTTATTTCCATCATCATTCTCAAAACATTTGCCTTCTACTTGAGCCCTTAATATCTGCTGCTCATTTTCCCCCTCCCTCCTGACTCCCCCCTACCTCATGAACCCTTCATCATTCATAAAGAATTATTATTTTGTCATATATTATACTGTCCGATGTCTCCCACCCTGCCTTCTTCTCTGCTGTCCCTCCCCCAGGGAGGAGGTTATAGGTAGAGTCTTGTAATCAGTTCCCCCTTTCTACCCCACATTCTCTCTACCCTCCAGGCATCACCACTCTCACCACTGGTCCTGAAGGAGTCATGTGTCCTGGATTCCCTGTGTTTCCAGTTGCTCTCTGTACTTCCTCTAGTCTAGCCAGCTTTGTAAGGTAGAATTGAGATCATGATAGTGGGGGGCAGAAGCATTTAAGAACTAGAGGAAAGTTATATGTTTCATCGTTGCTACCCTGCACTCTGACTGGCTCATCTCCTCCCTACAACCCTTCAGTAAGGGGTGTCTGCTTGGCTACTGATGGGCTTTGAAAAATGAATATGCTCTATACCAAGGATCTTTCTTTCTTTCTCTTCCTTTCTATTTCTTTCTTCCTTTCTCTTTCTCTCTTTCCTTAGAAAACATCAAAAGCCTGCTCTGGAATGATCCGTTTTTGAGCTAAATCATAGCAGGTAGCTTGAGTGGGTGTGTGTGAAATTCAAGGGGTTGAGGAAGAGGGAGATTTGCTCATTTGAAATCCTTCTCCAGTTTCAGTGTTTGAACTCCTTAATTTAATTCAAATCTCAAGAAATTTGTGATTAATTTCCTTTCTGCTGGAAAAGAAGGCGTAAAGGCATAGAGGAACATGACCTGCTCAAGGAGTATTACATGGAAGTGTGTTTATGTGCATGTTTGTTCAGCACGGGGATGAGAACTAGTTTGTGAGGATTTTGTGAAAGGCGAAAGAGTTTAGACTTTATTCTATGGTTAATGTTCTTTAGCAGTTATGATATCCTTATATCATACAGGAAGTAAACTATGGTGATGAGAAAAATGAGAGGGTATAGAGTCAAAGAAAACTACATGGCTACTCTTGCAGTTATCCAGGTACAAGTTACTGAGGGCTTAAATGAGTAGCAGATTCAAAGCCCTGGTGTCATAGTGGCTTCAGCATTGGGCTACTAACCTCAAGGTCAACAGTTCAAAACTATCACCTGCCCGATGAGAGAAAGACGAGGATTTCTCCTCCAATAAAGAGTTCCAATCTCAGACACCACAGAAACCATTCTATCATACTCTTGAGGCTCGCATTGAGTCAGTAGGGAGTTTTGAGGTTAGTGAGTTTTGATTCAGAGACATTTTGATGATCCAGTGCTTAACCTTAAATTATCTGTGGACATCATCAGAGTATAAAGTGTCAATGATATATTGCTTGTATTTTCTCCTTGAAGAGTAAACCTCAGTTAATTCCAAAACAAAAAATGTTCAGCAATAGAGAATCATGAAGCATTTCCTGGCAACTTAAATATGACACAATGAAACAGCATACTGGACAGAATCCAAAATACTATTTTTCATTAGCCAGTTTATTTGATCAAATCAGGCCTTTTATTTTAAAACACATTAAGACCTGGCAATTTTCAACATTGAACAATTCACCAGGTAATCCCTAATCAGTAGTAAAATCACACTGATCTTTAGGGCTGGTAAACATTAGAGAAAAAAGGAACAATAATTTCAAGCAAGCTGAATGGTCTGAAGTTATTTTCTGCCTTCTCAAAATAAGTAGCATTGTGTTACACAATCAAGGTTAGGAGGGAAAAATAAGAAAATGATGTCTTTTTCTAATATCAGTGTTCTATACTATAGTTTGCCAAATTATTGAAATAAGTCTAGACCTAGCCCATGACTTAAAAAATAGGCATTTTCAGCACTTCAACTTTATCTACTTATGACCCCATTTCGCCCAAGAATTTGACAACTGTGCGAAGTGGGCCCAGAAACACCACAGATTCATTATGTGTTTGATTTTGACTTAATTTTTGGTTATTCTGCATTCTGAGACCTTACATTATTCCCAGTTTTCCCCTGATGCCTACATTCAGGTATATGACCCCATTTGGGGCCATGATCCATGATTTTGAGAAACTTTGTTCTAAATCAAAATACCCTCTGATTTCTGGAATATTTTAAAGGCATGATCATTCAGTACGGCTTTGAAATAATGCCATTTTATACAACTTATTTTTGAATGAGAAGGTCTGACCACTCTCTTCTCCCTTGTTCCTATTCTTTGAGTTTTGTTTGGATCTTAGAATAAATTAAGTTAAATCAGTCCTGGTAGGGTGGGGGTGGGGGTGGGGGGAGTATGATCAAAATGATTCTTTCTCTGAACATGAAAAATTGCTGATTGATTAAACAGTATGTGCTTGAAAACCTATCTTAAGTCTGTATATTTGGTCACACACATGTGTTTATCAATATTAATAGAAAACAAACTTCAGATAATCCAAATAAATCCCCCTCAAATTTTTGTTTGACATTCCTACCTGTATTCTTATTTCCATGATACATCCTGGAATGGGAAAAAAAATGAGGCAAGACGAATAAATGCTGGTGATCATTAGTAGTGAGTGTGGGGACAAGAGAAAATGGTACCAGAAGTCTGCAGCCACCAGATCACTCTGTGGAAAGAGTAGAGTCTCAATGATATCTAGTTAAATGACACTTGCTTAACTATTTTTAACCACACTACCATGCTTGATTATACCTATAAAGCTCAGAATATTAGTATCAGGATGTCAGAAGTGAAAGTAACCAAAGAGAATAGGATACCCAAGAAGAATATAATGTCCTCAAAATCAAAGGCTAGTTCATACTTATGATTGTATTTTTTCGTGACTAAACCTAATAGCTTGCACAGTCTGTATGGATAACTGTTGCTTATTTTTGTTAGGTGTCACCGAGTCAGGTTCAACTCAGAACCCCTAAGTACACTGCCTGGTCTTGCACCATTCTCACAAATGTTTTGCTTGACCCTGGGTTGAAGCCACTTGTTAGCCATCTTCCTCTTTTCCTTTGACCCTCTCCTTACAAGCACCATGCCCTTTTCTAGGGACTAGTCTCTTCTGATAACATGTCCAAAGTAGGTGAGACTAAATCTTGTCATCCTCACTTCTAAAGAGCATTCTGGTTGGGCCTCTTCCCAGACAGATTTGTTTGTTTGTTTGTTTGTTTGTTTGTTTTAGCAGTGAATGGTACTTTTAATATTCTTCACCAGCATCATAATTCATATGCACCTATTCTTCTTTGGTCTTCCTTATTCAATGTCCAACCTTCACATGCATATGAAACATTTAAAATGCCATGGCTTGGATCAGTTGCACCTAAGTCCTCAAAGTAGCATCCTTGCTTTTCTTTTCTTTTAAAAAATAATACTTTATTATTCCTTTATTTATCTTGATATTTTTGTTTAATAAAGGTTTTAGGATAATTTTATTAAATACTTTTTGGGGGGCTCTTGCATATTTTATCACAATCCATACATTCATCCAGCGTATCAAGCACATTTGCACATGTGCTGCCACCATTGTTTTCAAAGCATTCATTTCCCACTTGAGGCCCTGATATCAGCTCCCCATTTCTTCCCCCTCCCTCCCCTGCCTGCCCTCCCTCATGAACTCTTGATAAGTTATAGATTATTATTTTCATATCTTACATCATCCTCCATTGCCCCTCACCCACTTCTTTTCCATTGTACGTCCCCCTGCGAGGGGGTTCTAGGTTGATCCTTGTGATCGATTCCCCCTTTCTTCCCCCACACTCCCCTAATCCTCCTGGTATCTCCACTCTTAATGTTGGCCCTGAAGGATTAATCTATCCTGGATTCCCTGTGTTGTGGGCTCTTATCTGAAGTGGTGTGCATGTTCTGGTCTAATCTGATTTGTAAGGTAGAATTGAGGTCAAGATAGTGGGGGGAAAGAAGCACCAAAGAGCTAGAGGAAACTTGTGTGTTTCATCGGTGCTGTACTTAACCCTGACTGGCTCATCTCTTCCCTGTGACCCCTCTTTTAGGGGATGTCCAATAGTTTACAGATGGGCATTGGATCTCCACTCCATGCCCCCCACCCCATTCACTGTGGGTATGATTTTGTTCTGGGTCTTAGATGCCTGGTACCCGATCCCATCAACACTTTATGGTCACACAGGCTGGTGTGCTTCTTCCACGTGGACTTTGTTGCTTCTCCACTCGATGGCCACTTGTTTATCTTCAAGCCTTTAAGGCCCCGGGCACTATATCTTTCGATAAACGGTCACCATCAGCTTTCTTCACCACATTTACTTATGCACCCATTTTTTCTTCAGTGATCATGTCGGGAAGGTGAGCATTACAGAATGCTGGATTGTTAGAACAAAGTGTTCTTGTGTTGAGGAAGTACTTGCATTGAGGCCCAATGTCAATCTGCCACCTTAATTCTTAATATATAGATATGAGTACATAGTTCTATTCTCTTCTCATATATATATATTTACATATATTCATGCCTGTATTTAGACTTCTATAAACTTCCTTTGCCTCTTGGTTCTTTCCTCTATTTCCTTTTACTTTCCTCTTGTCCCACCAACATGTTTGGCTTCTCGCTGCTACATTGCCCTAGACTAAACCCCACGAGGTATCCTATGTCCTTCTCTCCATTGATTTTAATTCACTTGTTTTTCCTTTGTCCCTGGCTGGATTCCCCCAACCCCACTTGTTTATCCTATCTCCCCTTCTCCTGTAGCACCTCAGGATCATTGATCTCATTTTTTTCATCTCTGAATTATTTACCCCACCTATCTTATCGAAATAGACACCAGATGCGTTAATAAGTACAAAATCCAACAAAGCCATATAGAACAACAAAGTCAAGACAAACAAAACAATAACAATAACAACAAAAACAGAAATAAAGCCATTGACCAAAATGAAAGGGCCGATGAATTGTTCAAGGTCTGTGTATTGGCCTAACATCCTTGCTTTTCAACACTGTAAAGAAACCTTGTGCAGCAGATTGACTCAGTGCAATGAATTGTTTAATCTCTTGATTGCTGTTTCCGTGAGAAATGATTATAGATCCTTCACAATTTGATGAAATCACAAGATGATCTAATTAAATCCTGGACATTTTAAGGGAATCCTAAAAACAATTAAGAGGCTTCCTCAAGTACGCAGAAGTAGAGTTGCACCAGAACTCCAAGCTCAGTGCTTTTCCCACCATGCAACAGTGAATCTCTTCAATGACTTACTGGCATCTTTTAATTAGTAACATTTGCCTTTCTAGAGTAATGTTCTCTTGGTTATAAACATATAAGTGTCATTATGAGTTGCAATCATTTCCATGGCTGTGAGTTTGACTGAAAATTCTACAATTGCCAATATTACTCAGTTTTGCAACTGGAACAATGTTTACTTACAAATTCCTTAGGTAAATTTAGAACCATCCATGGACAAAATAAGCAGAATTGGGTGGCATATTAACAAAAAGGTATTGTTATCCTCTTGAATAGGCAGTAGTTAATTACCAGGAGGAAAACCACTTCTCATAGCCAAGGACTTTCTACATTATCTTGCCAAGAATGAAAGCTAAAGAAAATAATCTCCAGGGGGCAAAAATGAAGCACAAAATTAATTGGTAGGTTAAATTCTATGGAGATTAACAGCAGTTAATTAAGCAAGTATTATACGCAAACAAAAAAGACATGTTCAATGGCTCTTCATTTAAAGAAACCTTTGAGTCCCCGGGTGGTGAGAGTGGTTAAAATACTTGGCTGCTAACCAAAAAAAAAAAAAACAGTAGGCTATTTGAATTTACCCCGAATGGCCCTGAAAGAAAGTAAGTCCTCTTGATCTACTTCCAAAAAAATCAGCCATTGAAAACCCTATGAACCCTATGACTCACAGTCAAGGGGTACTATGAGTTTGAGTTATCTCAAAGACAATTGGTTTTAACTGGTTTGTTGGTAACAAAAATATCATAGCACTCTGTATCCAAACTCTCCCAAAGTTTTGTAATTTTAAGATTAATGCTTTCTGTAGAAAACTCCTAACATTGCCTTCTACGGATAAGATGCTTTCCGTGCAGATCATGGTGTTCATATAAAAAACCCAACTCATTGCCATCGAGTCAATTCCAACTTATAGTAGCATTATAGGACAAAGTATAACTGCCTCTTTGGGTTTCTCAGGCTGTAAATCTTTATAAGAGAGGAAAGCTTCATCTTTCTCCCTTAGTGTCCATATAATTTGGTCAATTAAATTTAATGATGGAAATGAAAGTAGCGCATTATATGAGGGGGTACCTCCCCCCAAAAAACCAAAACACCAGAGAAAAGTTCTGCTGTGCAGTGCTTTCCTAGTATGCATTTTTTCCCATTAGGCGAGCATCAAGCAACTTGCTCTGAGTTAGTGCACCCAGTGCTGTTGCCTGGGTAGTTTCTCTCTGATCACAGTGAATATTTTTTGCGAAAGAAGTTTCACTTGAACCTCATTTTTTGTGATAGCTGACAGAAAGAAAGCGTACTGCTGTGAAATTTTGTTTCCTGAATGGGAAAAATGCCACAGAAACTGTTAAGATGTTGAATATAGCTTTCAAGGACAGCACTATGGCAAAAACTCAAGTGTACACATGGTTTTCTCATTTAAAAAAATGTGAAATGTCGCGTGATCACAAATCTCATTCTGGAAGTCCATCAGCTTCCCAAATGGACATAAATGTTGACTCTTAGTGCATTTGGAGTTCATTCCACTAGGCCAGACTGTTCATCAAGCTTTCTATTTAGAGGTCCTGAAAAGATTGCAGAACAGTGTGTGACAAAAATGCCTGATTTGTGGCAGGCGGGGGACTGGTTCAGCCACCATGACAACGCACCTGCTCATGCAGTCATCTCAGTGCACCCATTTTTTGTTTTTTGGCATAAACCAGCATCCCTCTCTTGCCCCACACAGCTGCCTCACCTGACCTCGCTCTATGCAACTTCTTTTTTGTTTCTGAGAATGCAGAGGGATCTGAAGGTGCAGTGATTTAGTGATGTAGAAGAGGTGAAGAAAAAAGCCAGGGAGGTGCTATCAGCCATCTAAACAAATGAATTTGAAAATTGTTTCCATGATTGGAATCACAGATATGACAAATGTATTATGTGTAGTGGAGAGTACTTTGAAGGTGATAAGGTTCTTTTGTAAAAAAAATTAAATACATACCTTTCAAAAAATATTCCATTTTATGACGAGTACCCACTTATACTTTTAAACATTGGTGGCAGCCACATGAAAGTCTCATTTCACCTGTTCACCATCCTTATATTCTGTCTAGACATTTATTTCTATAATAAATACTTTTCATTATAATTTTTATAGCCTATGTAACTACATTATGACAGATGTACTCTTCTCAATTTGATCTCCTGAGTGGAAGCTGAGGACATTTGATAATTTTATTCTAGATGACTTTACTATTTATAATCAGATGTCATTATTAAATCATGCACCTGACATTTCTTCACCCTAAATAACTGTAATTAACATCTGTTGATGGTTGTTAGGGGCTATGCAATTATACTTAAACAGGGCATATGTTACCCACACTTGTTGAAGTAGCTATTGCTTATTTTTTAAGGATGAGGAAATTGATTCTTAGAACAGCTTATCTTAAATCAGTTAAGACTAGTGGCAAAGCAAATGAAAACACCAAGTAATAGTACGAGAAACACAACGATAGAGGGAACTCGGGTGCTGATTTGCCATTGGGTTTTCTAAACTTTCACTCCAACAGGCATCTATGAGAACGTTTTCTCAAGGTCGGTTTACCTTTGTTGGTGGGTAAATCAGGAGAGGCAGCCTGCAAATTGGGAACATGTTTATCATTATTACGTCGACCCCCTAATGGGAATATACACCCTTTCTTTAGGCACTTTAGACTGTTTATATCTAGCCTGACCCAGTTTATGTGTTAGAGAAAACCATAATATTAGACTTGATTTGGTCTGTAGAGGTGCATAATATCCTTCAGAGGTCACACTAGACAGATCGGATTTGGAAACCCCACTCAGCAAACGTGATTTTACCTTAAACATACCTGTAGTAGATTAAAGGAATTTAAATAGTCCCTTAAACTTAAGGCTGAAAGTCCTAAAAGGAGAAGAAGCAGATGACTACTATTCTAAAGTTGTGGATTTGAAAGTCATCGGATTTTTAGTCAAGTTTCTTACTTTGACAGAGTGCATAATTGGCAAATTAAGACTGACATATACTTAGTGTTTTCATACATTCTGAGCTTTGTACTCCCATAAACTGTTACTCTCTCAGAAACCCACCATGGGTCCCTGTGAGTCAGCACTGACTCAATGGCAGTGGGTTTCATTTTGCTTTTTTATGACATGGCTTAGTTCATGAGGCATGAGCATCATTGAAAGTGTTGTCATACCTCTACTTCTCATTGTTTGTGTAAATAGTGTCTAGTCACTGAAGTTTTGATCTGTGTCTAAAAAGCTGTCCTATGAATGAATAATTTCATCCTATCAACAGTACTTTAAATGTTATTAGCCAAAAGCAAATCCACGATGGAGGTGATCCGAACTCATAGCG
Organism: Tenrec ecaudatus; assembly: GCF_050624435.1. NCBI lineage: Eukaryota > Metazoa > Chordata > Mammalia > Afrosoricida > Tenrecidae > Tenrec > Tenrec ecaudatus. Next base: position 114,603,243 of record NC_134548.1, on the reverse strand, counting down.
ACCCTGCAGGATAGGCCACAACTGCCCCTGTGAGTTTCTGAGAGCTTCAATGTTATGGGGGCAGAGAGCTCTTTCTCCTGCGGAGCGGCCTGCGGTTTTAGACTGCTGACCTTGCCGTCACCAGCCCGACTCATAGCCACTAGTCCACCAAGGCTCATGCTATTAACAGAACTGCCTTGTGTCACTATGGGAATTTAAAAAAATATTCTCCAATAAAGTAATAATGCTGTCCCTAAAGTGGGCCAGAGACCTATATAAACAATAAGCATTTGAATGAATTTTGAACTTGCACTTAATCATATGCTCCAATCCAAGAACATTTCGTTCTTATGATGTGTCCCTACATGATATTTAACCTCGTGAAAAGATCGATGAACATATGGCTGTATAGCAAAGTGTGATGAAGAAAGCGTATGGCGACCAGCTGCCAGAAATAATAGAATCTGAAGTTTTAAAGACTTGTCTTAAAACAAGCACCCATCCAAGTGAGGTAGTAGCTAAGTCCACTTGGAAGAAACAAACTAGCCTGTTTGACCAAGGATTATAAATAAATAAATCCAAAACCAGATCAGGGAATTGTATTAGAGCTTAAAATCTGAACACCAGGTGTGCAGAAGGCTGTGGACTACAGTAAAACTCCCCAAACCATTTGCATAATTCTTACATGGATTAAGCCTCTAATGAATACCATCTGACCATTAACCAGGATGTGAATAGGTTTGCAGAGAGTTCATTAAATGTATTAATGCAGATGGAGTTATGTTAAAATGAATACCCTATCATTTGTATTCGCTTTTGATGCATCTTAAATTTGTTCCATTTTTTAATTTACTTTTGGGATTGAAGTGTTTCTGTGTTTTTTGTTTTGCTTTGTTCATTTTGTTTTCTTTATATGAGAATCAGGATAGGTACATTTATAGGGGTGGTAAGCAGAAGAATGGTTCTTTAGGGTTATGGCAGGGGAAGGAGTTACTAATAATAACGAGTACCACAATAAAAAACATGTTCTAAAAGGGATTGTTGTGATGATTGTACAAATCTTTGACAAAAGAAAAGAATGCGCTCTCTTTGATCATGCATTGCCAGGCTTGTCTTTTACCTCACTCTTTGGTAAAATCTTAGTTATTTTAGTAATCTTAGTCACAAGAGATAATCACAGTAGCCAACTTAATGATCATTATGCTTTAAATATATGCTGAAAGGATTACTCCTAATATTTTGTCATTGTTGGAATATATTGGAGCCTTCTGCTATCAAGACTTGTTCCCCTCTCTTCCTATCTGCTTTTGACTAACCATACTACCCATCTGTAAACACGAGGCTTCAAATACACATTTGTATGTATGGTCAGCAACTCCTTAATAAAAGAAAAGAAAAAAGGCATTCAATAAAAATTCGTAAAGAACACATGAATACCTTAATTTATTTTTAGGAGGATTTTTTCCATCTTTCTTGTTTGGAAATATAATTCAGTACTTATTTTTGATAAAGTTTTTCCACTTACAAATATTCAATTATTTAGACTGTAGACAGGTCACTAGTAAATAATTGCTTTTGTTTTCTAAGAAAGGATATAAGATTAAGAAATTCATTAAATAGGCACATATTTTAAGTCAATAAGATAATAAATGAATAATAGCTAGATTACAAAAAAAGTGTTTTGCTCTTGTTGTTGTTATGTGCCATCAAGTGGGTTCTGACTCCCAATGACCCTTCCCTGTCCAATCCCATGCCATCCTCAACGCTGTAATTTTATTTGATCCCATCATGGCAGCCGCCATGCCAATCCATGTTTCTTTGAGGACCTTCCTCCTTCTCAATGATTCTGTTCTTCAGTAAGCATAATAACCTTTTCCTGGTACTGCTCTGTATTAAAACATAATGGACCAACCGAGAGTCCTGTAATACTCAACTGTCACCCTAAGATAATCTTTGCGCTTGTGTATGACGTTATTTCTATAGCCATCCCATTAGTTAGATGAGAGGTTGGTTCATAAGTAAACAATATCACACAGGAGGAATATGCTCCCTTATAATTAACTACAAGAACTCAAATGGTCAACAGTAACCCCAAAGCAAAGATGACAAGTAAGGAGAGGAGCAAAGCTCAATTAATGGAAACACAACAAACCCAATGGGGAAAATGAGAATGTGGGCACATGGCATGGAAGAATTTGTATAATAATTGTTAAAGCAGAATCTAGGTATAGTCCATCTAAAGCACAATATAACTTTAGAAAATGAATACCTGGAGGTAATCATAAATAAGGTTATGTTAAAAGCATTACTGGAAGGAAGATAAGCGAATACATTTTGAATGCTGTGATTCAGATTTAATTAGTATAAGTTCAAATTTGTAATTTTTCTCTCAATGATATTTTTAGATGGAACTTTAAAACTTATAGTACTATTTTAAGTGGCAACTGAGTGTTTTATTAAACTGGACGACATTGTTTCTATAATTAGTGATGGCAACACATTTATTTTGAAACTTCTAACTTGACATTTCCATATGGAAATGCGGGATTTAAAAATTTTTAATATGCTGTTCTTTTAAAGAACGCAATTCACAGAAATAAAACTGTTTCGATGTGATATTTATGGTTCTTTTTCTTTAAGGCATATTCTGGTAGCTCCCTTCTGCTTATGAAGTTTTATAGTAGGGATTCATAACAATTTTGTCTTCATGGAAGTAAACTTTGGGGCTTTGTCTTACCCAGAAAACAAAATAGAAACCTAAAATTCAATTAAGGGTGTATTGTCTCTTGTTTCTCTCTCTCTCTCTCTCTCTCTCTCTCTCTCTCTCTCTCTCTCTCTATATATATATATATATATATATATATATATATATATTTATTTTTCTCTCTTTGCCCCTCTCCCCTCCTTTAGAATACAAGAGGGGACCTTTTGAAAGTGTGTGAGAAAATTCCATTATCTGTTAACTCCATGTTTCCCATGACTTTTTGAAGCCCCTTATATTTTCCTCAGGGATCTGAAACCCATACAATAACTGTGCACAATAACGTCCTCTAAAACTTATTTTCAAGAAATGGAACATTTTGATTAATGCAGGTAATATATGAAAAAGCAACATGTCTTTATCCACATATTTTAAAGATTTGTCTTTTATTTAAAAATTAGCGCATGACACTAGCTACTCTTCTATCTGCCAAATTGAAAACTCTGTGCCCTGGTGGTGTAAAGGATTACAACTTGGGATGCCAACCACTGCAGTTCTAAACCACCAGCTGCTTGGGACAAAAAGGTGAAGCTGTTTTGGAAACCCACAAGGGCAATTCTACTTTGTCCCATAGGTTAGCCTGTGAGTCAAAATTGACTCTATAGCATTGAGTATTTTGAGTTTGCACTCATTATAACATCAGTCGAGCAGAGTTGCTTCCATCTCTTATTCATGCAATAGTAATATGCTGTTATTGTGATCATAATATGAACAGATCCAGTATGATGGAGTTTCCACTCTTCTCAAACCGTTGAAACACTTCAGCTTTTGAAACATAGTTAAAAATTTTTTCCAATCCATCTTTTATTCTGACATACACAAAGATAAATGCTTTTTCTCTGAAATTCCTTGTAACACATGTTATCATATAAATGATGGATATAATAGATTGAGGATAGAACGTGATAAATTCTTTTTATGTTAACATTAAACTAGGCTAGTTTATCATTTAGGTATATAAAACAAATTATTTTTTATATAGATATTCCTGATTATTATATTTACATTTTTCTTTTTCTTCTATATCCTTTTTTCCCCTGGCATTGGAAAAAAATAAGAATGTCCATGGCATTTAAGAATTTAGAAAAATAATGTACGTGCAAAGGCATTTGACTATGTGGATCGGGACAGATTGTGGGATTCCAGAACACACGTGTGCTCATGTAGAGCCTGTACATCAGTGAAGAGGCAGCTGTTTCAGCACTACAATGGGATATTGTATTGTTTAAAATCAGGAAAGGTGTATGTCATACTTTGCCCAAACTTACTTAATCTATATATTGAGTAAATAATCAGAGAACTGGATTATGTGAAGAAGAATGTGGCACCAGGATTTTAGGAAGGTTAATTAACTCCCTTCAATATGCAGATGTCAAAGCCCGGCTTGGTGATAGCAAACAGGATTTGTAGCACTTACTGATGAAGATCAAAGAAAACCACATTCAATGTGGATCATGCCTCATCATAAGGAAAGCAGAAAGCCTCACAACTGACCAGTAAGCAACATCATGATAAATGGTGACAAATATTGACTTCATCTTACTTGGATCCATAATCGATGCTTCCAGAAGCAGCTGTCAATAAATCAAATGACTTGCTGCATTGGGCAGATTTTCTGCAAAAGACTTCTGTACAATGTTCAAAAGAGAAGGTGACAGTTTGAAAACCCAAGTGTGCTAGACTCAAGCAATGATATTGTCAACCATCTGTGATTGTGAAATATACAAAAGATCAATGTTCTCTCTGAAAGTCATTATTTATAAATGCATGTAATAGTTGGGTAATGACTAAGAAAAACTGAAAAAAGAATGGGGGCCTTTAAATTATGGTATTGGCAAAGGATATTAACTAACAATTCTGTCTTGGAAGAGGTACAGCCAAAATATTCTTTAGAAGGGAGGATATCAGACTTTGTCTCATGTACTTTGGCCATGGATTCAGGAGGGACCTGTCCCTGGGAAAGGACATCACACTTGGTAAGTAGAGGGTCACTGAAAAAGAGAAAGGCCCTCCACAAGAGGGTTGACACAGTGGCTGCAAAGATGGGCTCAAACGTGGAATTTGTTGTAAAGGTGGTATGGAATCGGCCAGAGTTTCATTCTATTGTTCAGAGGGTCACTATGAATCAGAAGCAACCAACCTGACGGCACCTCAGTACAAGAATCAAGCTGTGTTCAAAATTATTGACTTGTGGGAATTATCGTTTGAAGTAACCATGTTCTCTGTACAAATTAATCAAATTGCTAAGGCACATTCTTTTCTCTGAAAAAAAAAAGAACCTTTGGCAGCATTAAATATATATCCGGTTAAAAATGAACGAATGTGTATGACATAAGCAAGAAACGTTATATTGAACACTCTTTGAGATAGATTATGAAAAAAAATTTAAGCTAGTTGGTTGTTATTAGATATCTATAGATTTAGTGGGGTTTTTTTGGGAATTGACTTTATCTTAGAATTTCACTGACATATCCTGTTATTTTTATGTCAAGGAGCTTTGATGGCATATTGGTCATGGGTCATTTTGTAAAATGACTTGTCCACCATCACCATTTTGAGGATGGTGCAGGAGCCCACAGTGTTTCTGCTATACAGAGGGTCTTTTAAGTTGGAACTGACTATGGCGCCTAACCAGTGAACAGTAACAAACACCAAAGAACCCAGTGAGGCAGACATTATTCATTGATACTGCTCTCAAGATTTCTGGCTGAGAGTTAAAGTGGTCGGACAGGAATGCGCATAATCATTTGACAAGAGACATTAAATATATTGAAATGAAATTTCCCTTTTTGCTCTTGTTTTTATTTTGTTTTCTACAATAAAACAAGGTATGATTTCTAATGTACTTTCATTTTTTTTTCTTTTAGAAGCCAGATATAGAATCACAGTAAAGGTCTCTCTTGCTTCACAGGCTTATAATTTATAAAGTCACTTTGACTCCGTAGTTCCTTTTTTTCCCCTCACTTCCGTCATGGGAGAGAGAATTACTTTTCTAATGAGAAAACATAATTTCCACTTCCGTGAGAAACTATTTAAAAACACACTAAGAATAAGTTCAAATGCTTTTTGGCATATAAAGTATAGCAGCTTTTCTTTTCTTTCTTTTTTCAAAAATACCAAATTTATGAAAATGGGAACGGAAGTGGGAGGATTGAATTTCTTTTCACTATGGCACTTTAAAATACATCTTTATTGGAAAAAGATTAAAACAAGGTATCATATCAAAATTAAGCATGCTATCAGTTAAAATTTTGTTTAATGACTAATTTAAAATATATTTTTTAGTAAAGAACCCACTTAAGCATTTTTATCTCTATCTAGACAGATAAACTATGGTGCCCTGGTGGGTTAGTGGTCATATGTTGGATTGCGATCTGCATAAGTTTAAAACCACCAGAACCTCCGCGGGAGAGACTGGGCTTTCTACTCCCTTAAGCAATTGTAGTCTTGGAAACCCACATAAAGTCGCTTTGAGTTACCATTGACTTGATGACAGTGACATAGTTTAAACAGATGAAACACTTCAATAAATAGATATCATAGACGGAAACTTAATATTTCCATGTTCCTTGATGCACTGAAAAAAAAACTAGACAAGTGATAATAAGATTGTGTACTGTGGTCATGGTATTTCACTGGCCTTCAAATTTGGCTGGTATTTTTTAAAGGCTTAAATCATATTTTTAAATTAATCACTTGATTAAATAAATATCATGATGGAGTTCACAATGGTTTTAATATTGATTAATATTGTATTGATAGTTCCTAAATGTCCTGGCTAAATTAAAGCTTCTCATCCCACAAGAGCGATATTTAATTATCTTCACTACACAACTTTTAAGCAAAATGTTAAAAAGAATATTCTCCTTTCAAACTTTCAGTGGTACTTTGGTCTTTTAATTCTTTCAATGACCATTCACTGAATATAGCCTAAAGCTTTATCCACGAATCATGCATAATATGGAGCCACTATATATGAATGAAGGGGGCCTGGTGGCACAGTGATTTAGTGCTCAGTTTGACCTTGAGAGAAAAATATGTCAATATGCTTCCATATAAAGATTTGCATATACTTATTTGCCAACCATATGGGGCAATTCTAATGGTGTCTAGCTATCAAAAATATAGCATCTGGGGTCTTAAAGGATTCTAATTAAACAAAGCAGCCATCTAGCAGTGAAGCAACAAAGCCCACATGGAAGAAGCACACCAGCCTGTGCGATCATGAGGTGTTCGCAGAAAGAGGTATCTGAAGTTCAAAAACATGCACCCAAATTGATGTGAAGGGGTGTGGATACAATTGAGAACCAAAATCCGCCTGCAAGATAATTGGACAGTCCTTCTCAGAAGGGCCACATGGAACAGATGATAAATCCAGGGTGTGGTATAGCACTGATGACCCACATAACTATCATAAGCTCTTTAAGTGTTCCTCACTGTTAAGGACTTTATGTGTTTTACCTAATTAAAATCATGTTACATTTGCATATGTTCACCTTGCTCAGTACATGGAAGTCAAGGTGGATGAATTCCCAGAGACAGTGACAGGAGTACTGGTTCCCTGATGGTACAGGAAGTAGGGAGAGGGTAAGGGAAAGAGAGCTGATAGCATTGATGATTGAAAAAAAAATCTCATATTTAATTTGCACTCATAATTTAACTGACTACAAAACAATTACTGCTCTTTATAATTAAATTACCCTGAAATTAGGATGTTAAATGTTTCAGAGCAGATCTAGCTTAGCTTGATGTCAGATTCCAAGATCCACTTAAAGGCTTTCGATTGGGTTTGGTAGCCCAAGGAGTTTTGGTCTAAAGCCTAGTCTAAAGCATTGCCTAGTGCATTGCCTAAGGGAATCACCTGACACAGATGCTTTGAAAGTCTGGTTAGTAATATAAAATTAATACTGAAGCAAAACCAGATTTCATGTGCTTATCTATTTCTGATAATATTACAAAGATTGTTAATACAACTAAAGTAGCACTTATTGTAAGCAATACACTACTAAATACTAGGGTCTAAGACACCTTTATATAATATAAACAAATATGTAAGTTATTTGAGCACGGAAAGAACATAAAGAATATAAAAACATGGATACAATATTAAATTATGCACAAGAAGTATGGTGAAAATATGAGAATGCATTTGAACCAGCAGTAGATCTTCTTTTCTTAACAATGTTTGCTAAACTATTGTTTTTAATCTGTATTTTCCATTTTATATTTTCTAGTACATACAAAGTAACTGTTCTGCTTAATATTTTCTAAAGCAAATGTTAAACCCTCACTGGAAGAAAATGCAGCTGATATAAATGACAGGAGTAATCTTAAGTAAATATTGAACTTCTGTGTAATAAAGTCAATACTATGAATTCCACTATGGTTATGATTTTCAAAAAGATGTATCTGTCATGTTCTTACAATCAAATTTTATTTTACCTAAGAAAAGTTTTAACTACAAAAGATACATAAAATACTAAAGCAAGTTTTAAACTTCGATAACCTGTATGACACCAGGCATGTATCACCTGATGTCAAGCCTTCTAATTGAAGGTTTATTTGCCTTAAATGAATAACTCACCTCCTGAAGTCTGTTTCAGCACATGTAAATACATAAAGTAATGATAAAAATTATGTCAGGGCCAATGGTTGATTCATACTTCATTGATGAATGCAGAATCCAAATCACGAGGCCAATTAAGTATCACAAATGCAAAAAATGCGAACACCTCATGATCACACAGGCTGGTGTGCTTCTTCCATGTGGGCTTTGTTGCTTCCCTGCTAGATGGCTGCTTTGTTTAACTAGAATCCTTTAAGACCCAAGACACTATATTTTTTGATAGCCAGGCACCATCAGCTTTCTTCACCACATTTGCTTATGCACCCATTTTGTCTTCAGCGATCTGTCAGGAAGGTAAGTAGCACAAACCGTTCTTGTGCTGAGGCAAGATTTAAGTAGAAGTCCAAAGTCCATCTGCTTCTTGTGAACAAAGTATATATATATTTATTTATACAAATACACACAGACAAATTTTCCCCTACCGCAGTGTTACATTTGCCCATCTTTCACCTCCTGGTAATATCTCTTTACATTTGAGATTCTTAAACTTATGCTTTCCAAACACATAATTTTATTCCTTGTCCTTTTTATATACATTAACTCTATTCTTTGGTAAATTTCAACACCTCAAGATCTTCCTATGTGCTGTGCTCCTGTTCTACATGAAATTTATCTGTAGGATTGTTATAAATGTTAAAGTGGTCTTAAATGTTAAATTGTTTCCCATTTGTTTCATATAGCAGAGTACATTTTCTTTGAAATTTTCTTGTAATTGATAGTCACATTAGCATCTGGGTAAAGTATTATATCAATGAAGAAGTAATTGGCTCACATTGTTCACAGAATTTAATGAATTATTTTTGTCCATTAATAATGAACATACAAAACTATAATTAATAAGGAAGATGTCTTCTAATTTAAAAGTTCAGTTTAATAAGTAGTATACTTAATTTAACCAATGTGTGCACGTACTTATTTTGTTACCTGGGGTTAGAAAATGATTTTATCATTTATTTCTTAATGATAGCAGCTTCTCTGAAATAGGTTTAATATAGAGTAGATTAGGCGGTTTCTCATTTTAGCAGACTTTTATTTGCTGAGCATAGAGTTGTGGGTGAGACTTTTATCTGCAGATCTACTACATGTCACACAGAAACATACATACTGTATTGAAAGGACAGAGGAATAAAAGAAGCTATGTACCCATCCTAAGTCTCATTTTCAACTGACATTTTCTTTTCATCGTTCAAAACTCATTTACTAGTGGAAACTTCCTTTTAATCTCAACTCTCAGAGAGATGTGTTTCTTCTTTTCTCTAATACTGGCACGTCCATCATATTATTTATGCCACTGATGTGCAATTACTTAATTTATTTTGTTTCCCCCAACTAGACATGGCCCTGAAGAGAGAATCACTTAATCTGATATCATTAGGAAGTACTCATAAAAACAGTAAATAAATATTCATCTCAATTAACTCAGTTTTGTTGTACAATGCTGGATAATGACCATATAAGGTTTAAAGTAGAGCCATCTTGAGGAGCATAATGCTGTCCCCACTAATCATGATTGCTCAACTTGCCTGGTTTTTCCCCTCTTTAGAGAATTTTTTAAAAATTGATGAAAACATACACAGCAGAACATTGATCCGTTCATCAAGTTCTACATGTACAGTTCAATAATATTGGCTACATGCTTCACCTTTGCAATGACATTCTCCTTATCTCTATCTCCGTTTTGTTTCATAACGAAGGATTTAACCTCAATCCCCCTCTGTTTCTCCTCCTTGCTTTACACAGATAGTTATTTATGAGTACAGTGCTCATGGTACAGTGCTCATGAGTACACTGCTCGTGGCAAACATTCCTAAATTAGCCAAGCAGTTGTTTAGTGTGAGGATGACCTCAGGGGGTAATTTGAATTTGTGCTTGGGTTCCTCTCAATAGTCAATAGGCCCATTGGTGCTTCTTGTTGAAATAACGTTGAGAGAATCTCTAATACAATTGCAGCTTAGTTGAAGATTCAAGATATTTACATCAATTTTTCTTCTAAATCAATGGATTTTTCCCTCAAATGAATGAGCATAGAAAACACATGGTATATGTTTGTCTTCTGTCACAGTATTAATTCACAACAGCAAAATAAGATACTGGAGACAAGACTTTCACAGACTTACAATCAGAGCAAACCTATAGGTGACTGACAGAGAGGATGACACCAAACATATTTTTACAAGCCCAGCTTAAATGTATCAATATAATAATAAGGCAGCCAGAGCAATCGTTGTTGTTTCAGGTGCTTTCGAGGGGGTTCTGACCCCTAGTGACCTTATGCAGAACAATGCCAACCAAGGCCAGATCCTGGGCCAGCCTCACAACTGTTCCTATGCCTCAGCCCTTGTTGCAGCCGGGGGTGTCAATCCATCCTGTCAAAGGTCTTCCTATTTTTCACTGGCTTTCCACTTTATCAAACATGATGCCCTTGTCTAGAGACTGGTCTTTCCTGGCAACATGTCTGAAGTACATGTGATGAAGTCTTGCAATCTTTGCCTCTAAGGAGCACTCTGGTCTTACTTCTTCATTTGAATAATAGATGTATTGATTGGATTGCTTTGAAGGTGGGTAGATATAATCCTATCACAGAGAACAGTTTATTTCACGATTAATTTTGCAATGTCCTTTTCGACCACGAATGCCACACCACTCCTCTTAATGGTGTTATTCTGCATACTAATTCACATGATTTTCTTATTTATAATGAGCTGTTTTTATTACCCAATTAAAATGACTCTTTGAATCATGTGGTTCCTCCTGCATGTTCTAAAAGTACCTACCTGCTGTTGATTTCTTTGCTGAAGATGATTTTATAGACACTCATTTTGCGAAATGTTTTTAGCTTCCACATTATGGAAATTAATATTTGAAAAGTCATATTTCTACCTTTTTGAGAATTAAGTCATATTTAAAGGAAAGAAAGGGAAAAACTTTAAGGACGTCCATACAGTGACTAAGGTTATACATAATGTACTGCTAATTCATTGTAGAAAGATTTTACCAATTCGTTGTTTGTATTTATAGGCCTCAAATATTAAATTTGCGCAATTTGTAAGCTACAGTTAACACCTACTGTTCTATGGTTAGACTTCCTAATGGATGCTACAAAGGGTTCTGTATGACCTGGTTCATGAAGGAGATGGTGGTAGGAGACATGAACATTGGGTGACACCAACCCTCGTGATCCATTGATGTTTTGGGCTAGGTTTACTTTGTATTAGAATGCTTCAGGTATTCTAAACCAAATGCAAACACTGGGTCTTGAGAATTTTTTAAAGGGGGGGGGGGGACAAAAATACCTTTATTTCCCTGGGAGGCTGGTGGCTCAGAACGTCTGGAACTACTTCTTGGTGCCTGCAGCCTTGGTGACCTTGAGCACGTTGAAGCGCACGGTCTTGCTCAGGGGCCGGCACTCGCCCATGGTGGCGATGTCTCTGATCTGGACATGCCTGAACACGGACATGTTCTTGTGACGCTTCTCAAAGCGGTTGTACTGGCGGATGTAGTGCAGAAGTCTTGGCGGATGACAGTGGTCCTTTGCAGCTTCTTCTGGGTCACCACGCCAGACAGAATCCGCCCTCGGATAGAGACATTGCCGGGGAGGGGGCGTTTCTTGTCAGTGCAGGTGCCCTCAATGGCCTCCTTGGGTGTCTTGAAGCCCCGGCCAATGTTCTTGGAGTAACGGGGGAGCTTCTCCTTGCCGGTTTCCCCCGAGGACCCTCTTTCTTGTTTTGGAAGATGGTCGGGTACTTTTGGTAGGCACGCTCCCTCTTCCTGGCCGCCTGGAAGGAGGGCAGTGGAGGCTCCCAAGTTTCCTTATTGGAAGCACAAGCACTGGAAAGCGAGAATTTTAAAAATAAGAATCAACTTAGTAGGGAAAATTCAACACTTTCTAAATAAATCTAAATAACGCACTTTTAGTAACTTTCAGAACAAATGCTTCAGAGTGAAAGAAAGATAGTGGGGGGGGGGAGAGAAAGAGATTTAAAAATTTAAGAATGCGATTTGGGGGGGACAACTGTCATATTACCCAGTGATCAATTATTATCCGTGTATATTCTCTAAGGTCTGGAAGAGTCCAAGAAGAGTCCTGATAGAAAAATCTCTTTTAGGCCATTAAAGTGTCATTCTGGTACTATTTGAAGTAGATTTACATTAATTTAGTTTTGAGAATATCATGCACTCAGTTTCTTTAACTAGTGGCATGTTGGCTATGTAGTGTTACTATAGCAGAAATGCCACCAGAGCATGGCTTTAACAAACGTAAGTGTATTCGTTCACAGATTAAGAGGGTAAGAGTCTAAATTCAAGGTGCTAGCTAAAGGGAAAGGCATTCTCTGTTGGCTCTGGAGGAAGGGCCTTGACTCCTTTCAATATCTGGGCTCCTTGTTCTTGGGAGATGTTCATGTGTGTGGGCATTAGCCTTCTCTTGGGTCTAGGAGGTTTTCAGCCCAGTGACCCCTGGTCCAAAGGAATTGCTTAGTCCCTAGTTCTTCTTTCTTACTGCTAGTCAGGTCTCACTTTTTCTGCTCATTTATCCCTCCTGTAATTTCTCATGGGATGAACGGTGGTGTAGGCAGCACCCTAGGGAATCTCCCTTTATATCAGATCAGGGCTGTGACTTGAGTAAAGATGTTAATGCCCTACCCAATTCCCCTTCCAATGGATTGATTACACAAGATCATATTGTGGGAGTGATTACCTCATTATATAACTGTCAACTACTGAGATCATGACCCAGCCAAGTTCATATATATAGTTGACATGATTCAATCTGTAAAAAGGGGAGTACGTTTTCTTGAGAGTAGGAAATAGGTAAGGATGTTGTTTAATTTTTTTAATAATCACTCTCAAAGAACTTGTTAGTGCAGTTTTGCTGATGAGGGCCATCGCAATAAAGGGAAAAGTCGCATGCCTCTGGTGTTCCAAATTACCATTTATGTGACTGGAAAGACAGCATCATTTCTCTCAAATGGAAGTGAACACACGATTTGTTCTATGTATAAATAAAAGTATTCATTATAAAACACATCCCCAAACAGAGGTTATGCTATGAAGTAATATTTATTATAGTTTTAATACAGAGCTTGTCTTAACTCATCAGTTACATTGGAACTGCAATATGATTGAATAGGTTTCAGTTGTGAGGCAAGATTATTTTTAGACAAAATTAATTTGGCAGTTATGGCATTTGTGAGATAACATCTCACTCTTTGAAACATCGGTATTTATAAGAGATCAATTTGACAGCTCTGGAAACACACTTCATATGGGTTTTTTTGTAATTCAGATAATAGAAATAGCAGCATTGCAACGTTCAGCATACTCTCCAACGAAGGCAGCTGCTGTGTCTATCACCCTTTTGAAAAGTCTGTTTCCTGGTGAGGAATTATTTTGGTCAACACATCTTGGTAAAACCCCAAAAAGAGAGCCTTCCCTTCCTTCCCCCTTGGGACACTAAAGATGTCCATGACTTGTACATAACTATTTGTGGGCCTCCCCCAGGCAGCCTACCCTTTTCCATGTCAACCGATTGGGCATAAGAATCAAATATATTAGCACGTGGAAATTCCAGCCACAGTGCCTGTTACTCAGCCCATGCTGATTTTCTTTTTCTCCCCGACCTCCCTAGAAAATACTGTGAAGACATGTAAACTAGCACCATACACGTTTGGCTGCTTAGGCTCTTCCACCTGCTTCAATACCTTTCAAAAATGTTTCTCCTTCTTCAGGAAAAAAAGAAATTAGAATATTTTGAAATATTTCTTTTTATCCACTCATTTAATAGTAAAATTTCTGGTAATTACTGTTTATTATAAAATCATTAGTGAGATCTATAGTTAACCTAGGAAGTTTGACTGGTGCAGTGGTTACTCATTTGGCTGCTAATGACAAGGGCAGCAGTTTGAAACCACTAGCTACTCCACAGGAGAATGATAGATCTTTCTGTGCCAGTAAAAAGACTCAGAAATACAGAGGGGCAGTTCTACTCTATCCTGTAGGGTCTCTATGGGTTGGCTTCAACTCAGTGGCAGTGAGTTTGGTTTTATCTATCTATTTAATAATTTATTTTTTGTGGGGGCTGTAGTTAACCTAATAGAAATGCCAGCTCTTTTGAACATATCCATAGGGAATATTCATGATTAATTTATTTACAGGGTTAATACGACGCTCAATCTTTTGAAATGTTTGCCTCTCTTTTTTAAACCAACTGCTGTATGTGTGAGGTGTCCCATATATTGTTTTGAAAAGCTTTTCTTTCTGTGCTACGACAGCTTCTTAAAGTGCTAAATATTCGTGGCATTGTAAGAATAACTGTTGTGACCAAAGAACACTATTAGCGACAATGTTACCTTGAAGTTAAATTTGAAAACTGGATTAGCACATAAAATATTATTTATTAGTTAATTTCCATCATCTCAAAATACATAGCTAAACTTTTTTTTAAGCATAGGCTCCCAGAAAATTTATCTAGGAAATACTTTTTCAGTGCCTGTGAGTGCTTATGCTGTGACCCCCCCCCACCCTCCCCCCGGTGGGCAGGTTGAAACTTCCAGCAACTCTGCGTGGGAGAAAGACCGGAGTCTCTACTCTTGTCAATAGTTATGGCCCAGAAACCCACAGGGGTCGCTATGAGTCAGCATGGACTCGATGGCAGTGAGTTACTTCACACAAATGAAACACTTAAATGAATAGATATCATTTCTGTTTGTTTCTTTTTGTCTTGTATGGTTTTCTGTCTATGAAATCCAGGATATGTAGATCTACGGAGACAGTAACTGGATTAATAATTACCTACGGGCATGGCAGCTGAGGTCGAGGTGAAAAGAGGGGCTGTCAACAATGAGTACCAAAAAGAAGAAAATATTCTAAAATTTATTCTTAATATGGTTTAACAACCAAATTGTATGATATGTGAATTATATGCCAATAAAACTATCTTTTTAAAACAAGTGTATAGACAAAGATTAAGGATTTATCAAGAAGCAGTCGCTTCATATTTTATGTATTTTGTTTAGCATAATAGAGGTTTCTATGATTTTGTATCATTAAATAAAATGGTAGAGTGAGAAGTCATTACAATTGAAACTAAAAAGGAGAAAAAGGACCATAATGAGAAGGTATTGCTCTTTTATGCAATTTGCAATGTCTGACAGCTGAAGCTTAGACATATTTTTTTTGGTCTTTGAAAACTAGGCACATAATGGTATAATCAAGGAAAATATTTTAAAAATGCTATTCCATCCCATAGCATGTTTATAATCAGTTATCAAATTCACTACATGATTTTCTGAAAGTTTAAAAGATTAACAAGTAATTTCTTTTATATCTTTCTGTCTCATCTCTTGTAATTGTCCAATAACTTTGGCCTTGGCAAGATCATGTTGCAAAACTAAAGGAATCTAAGATAAAATTATTTATTTTCCTTCACTTTTAAACACTGAAGAATAATTTTATTCCATTTTGGCTTCTATTTATTAATAATGGTGAGCATGAGATATTCTATACAAATTTTTCATTTAATTTTAACATTGTGAATGGCCAGAATAAATACCCTCTATTTGGACTTTATAAAAGGACCTCTGGGGGTCCTATGGTTAAGAGTCATTCTGTGGGACAGAAATGTGACAGCCTGCTTCCATAAAGATTACAACCTTGGTCAGCCAGTGAGGCTTTAGGGTTGCTATGAGTCAGGATCCACTTGCCAGCAGTGGGTTTGCTTGCTTTAGTGGGTGCTTTGTAAAACCAGAGGAACCCTGGTGGCATAATAGATTATGAGTTGAGCTGCTAAGTACAAGGTCCCCAGTTCAGCTCCACGAGCCAGTCAAGGGAAAAAATAGGGCTGTAAACTTAGGTAAAAATTTGCAGCCTCAGAAACCCAAAGGGTTAGCTCAACTCTGTCCTCTGGGTTGCTATGAGTCAGAGTTGACTCAGCAACAATTATTTTGGAACTTTTTGGTTAAAAATCGAAGGATTCTATGTATTCCTAGCTCTTTTCATTTATTTTATAACTGAATATGCACTAGACAGTTTTACTGTAGAAATGTCTAAGAAAATACATGCAAACAAATCACAGACATATTGATTCTCAAATGAATACCATTTTGTCTCAAATAATTACTTTAGCCCAGTCATTTTTCATTTCTTTTCCTTTCTTTTAAGCTATCTCCCAAATTAATCACGTTTATGGTCACAGGCAACAAAATAAAATTTATGTGAAAGACACAGATGAGGAGAAATATGAACAACAAGGTGATTAATTTTATATGTACTGTTTTACTTTTTACATTTTCTCAGTGAACATAGCTTTCTTTTTCTGTCAGTTTTGATTAATCTCAATGTATCTCCTTTGCCATCTTTATCAATGATAAAAATCTGAATTATTTGGATTGGGGATGCTACCTTAAAAAATTTATTTTTACTTATAAGAATTGTCTTCCACATACCCTGAATGTATATACCAGGGAGCTTTAAAAAAATTCCATTATTTTTTTATTCCATTTGCCTGTGAAATTTTTAAAACCTTTTGTGTATTATACACTGAACAAGAAAATCTATTTCAATTATTCATGTACATCAGTACATACACGTATGTAAGATACATTTTCAGATTGTAGTATTAACTCATCATTTACAAAAATCTTTAAAGTATTTTTTAAATGGCCCCTGCGCTAGTGATCGTCTCTTCTCAGTGGGCTTCTGATACAGGAAAGAACATTTTAGAGTTTCTACATAATTAATATTACCAGAGATCAAATAGATGCTAGGTATTCAACTGGATCTTGATTAAAAGTGTGCCTGGAATTTCCTCCAGAAAATACTTAAGGAATGTCCCCTTACATAACAGTATTGATCCCTCATGCTTTTCCAACCAAGAATTACTGGAATATTGGTTCAGCTAGAAAACATGTGTTTGCTTTGCAGTGTATTTGAAACACACCTTCCACAGGAGCCCCGATGTCAGCACTAAATTCTAGGAGCTATTTTTCTGTCAGTGCACATGTTTCCTGAAGCCTCTGAAACAAAATTCTGAAAACTGGATGACTTATCACAAAAGAAATGTGTCAAAGTGCAGAAATTCAGCATTCTAAATTTCTAGGCCATGAAATCTCCAAAGGTCTTAAGAGTGTGGGGAAAATTCCTTTCTTGTCTAGGCTTGATTTTGCTGCATAACTGCCTATTTTTCCCCATTTCTTTATTTTCCCTGCCCCGTTCGCATTTGCTTCGTGGTGATGATCAACATAGTTTGAACTCAGACTATCTTATAGGCAGGCGGCAGTCCTACCCTTGGCTCCTTTTTCTCCAATAGTTTCAGCATTATCTTCTGAGCACTATGATTATTAAGGACACCCTTAAACAGCTTTTAATTTTTGGAAAAAATAATTCCGATCGGGTAATGCTATGGCTTTGTGATGCCTGATTGTGGACCATTTCTGAGGTGGGACTCTCTTTTATATTTATTTATTAATCCCAAGAAATGTATCAGTATCTGGGATGTAGTGAACTTTTTGGTATAGATATTTTTGTAACTAATTTGTCTCTTTTATGAAATTAATTCAATAATTATTTTATCCAGAATTAAGAAGTAACTTTGTAAAATTGGAAATAGCTCATGGGAGTATTGTCGCAGCTCTTCATGTTTGAGTGGGGCAGATATCCACATTGTATATATTGGGCAAATCCAAGCACTTGCCAGACTGCACGTAGTTTGTGGTAAAGTAAGATTTTTAGTCCATTGAGTATTATGAAGGTCGCTAGAGGGGCATAATGTTTCAGAATCAACTTGATGGCAGAGAGTTTGGTAGTTTTCTATTCTCCTGAAGGAGTCCTTTTAATGTTGCATGAATCACTTTTTGTTTGGCTATACACAGAATAGGGACAAGAGAGAAGAAATAGAAAGTTCTTTGACTTTCCAATTCTGAATTATGGTTTTTCTTAAATGATCAGCTCTCTGTCTCAAACTTCATCCTTGTCCTGTTTGTCTTCCTTTAACCTTCACAAAATTTACTTTAATATATAAATCAACATGACTTTATATATCATTTTAATTATATTATTTCTAGCACTAAGATCTTTATTTACTGAGACATTTTGAAAAGTTATGAACTTTGAAAGAAAAGAATTATAAATATGTATTTTAATCTTTTCCAATGCTGTTGTTAATGCTGCAGTGCTGTGTAAATGCTAGCTACAGTAAGCAAATAATTCCTATGAGGTTTTGTGAACTTTTCATTTGCCTAATTGAACTATAGAGTTATGTGCACACCCTGATTTCCCAAACTCACTAGGGGTGTGCATCAGAGGTTGTTTGTCTGGTACATTTCAAATATGTAATGTCATGTAAATGCACCAAAATAATAACAGTAATGAGTTTCAGTGAAGCTTAATGCTATAATCCTTATTTAATTATATCTTAAAATTTGATTTAGCAAAATTTCCTCTTTTTATTAACAGCAGGAATCATATATTCACAATAAGAAATACATGAATATCACTAGCGAAAAGGTTTTGTTTAAGCAGAACGCTTTTAATATATGAATCACTTCTTCAAGGATATATAATGAGGTGTATTGAACAGGATTATGTTGGCATTAATCTTTTTCTCAGCCTTCAGCAAGACCATAAATCAAGGATAACAGTAAATAGCATAAAGTAAAATTGCACCAATTTTTTACACGACTTCTAGGCTCTTCTTTCCTACTTGCAAAGAGAATCAATGTAATCAATAAACCCAAACCACTGCCATCTGATCAATTCCTCATAACAACCCTTATAGGTGCTATATCTATCAACCCAAAAGCACCTCTTCAGTTGATTCCTCAATGTTATTGGGCACTAAGTAAGTATCTGTTTAGAGGATACACTTACATATGCTACTTTGATCCATTAAATTAAGTAACATTTTCCTTTGGGGTGTGTAAAATCCGATTAGAAATCCTGGAAACCATTTTTATGCATATTCACAAAAATCCACAAAAATAGACAGTAATAGAAGTTACAGAAGAAAAGTGGAATGAAAGTGATAAGAGTACAGATATTTGCTCTTTATTATTTAACCCAATATCAAATTAAGTTGGTTTTATTTTAATGGGTTTGACCTTATTTTTTGTTGCTGGTTTGTGCCATGGAGTTGGTTCTGATGCATGTCAACTCCACAAACAACAGAACGGCACACTGCAGGTCTGTGCCACCCTGGCAATTGCTCCTATGGCTGAGCCCATCTTATAGTCGCGGTCTCAAGCCATCTCATTGAGGGTCTTCCTCTTTTTCGCTGCCCAAACACTTTAGCAAGCAAGATGTCCTTCTCCAGGGACTGGTCTCTCCTCATAATATGTCCAAAGTATGTAAGACGAAGTTTTGCCATCTATGCCTGTCAGGAACACTCTGACCATCCGTCTTACAACACGGAGCAGTGGTTTGTCCTTTGCAGTGGTCCATGGTATTTTCAATATTCTTCTCCAGCCCCATAATTCAAATGCATTGATTCTTCTTCAGTCATATTTATTCAGTGTCCAACTTTCACATACATATGATGCAATGTAAAATACCATGACTGGGGTGAGGTGCACCTGATTCCTCAAATGAATATCCTTGCTTTTCGACACTGTACAGAGTTCTGTGTGCAGCAAATTTACCCAGTGCACTGTGTCATTTGATTTCTAGACTACTGCTATCACGAGCATTAATTGTGGGTACATGAAAAATGAAATTCTTGACAATGTCAACTTTTCTCAATTTATCATGGTTACCTGTTTGTCCAGTTGTGAGGATTTTAGCCTTCTGGACATTAGTGGCAATACATACTGAAGCCTGCACTCCTTGATCCTCACCGGCAAGTGCATCGACTCCTCCTCACTTGCAGCAAGCAAGATTGTGTCATTTCCGTATCGCAGGTTGTTAATAAGTCTTCTTCCAATCTTGGTGCTACATTCTTCTTCATATACTCCAGCTTCTCTGATGATTTGCCCAGTATACAGATTGAAAAAGTATGGTGAGAGGATACAACCCTGTCAGATACCTTTCCTGATTTTAAATCACGTAGGTTTCCTTTGTTCTCTTCACCAAACTATCTCTTGATTCATGTACAAGTTCTTCAAGAATCAAGAGATAGTTGGGCGAAGAGAACAAAGGAAGACAGTTTATTATGGCCCACACAGCTCACGGTCTTAGAGATGGACAATGTAGGCTTTGGTACATCAGTGGTCGAATTCTCATCTTCTATGATAGAGACCTTGGTTCTATTCCTGACTAATTCACCCTATGCTCAGCCACCACCCCCTCTTTCTATCAATGGAGGCTTGCGTGCGGCCAGAATGTTGAAAAAGTTTCCATAGAGCTTCGCAACTATGATAAACCAGGAAAGTCTCAGTGTTCATTTTTATATCCCCAAATCAGCCAAGATGGTACTGTTGATGAGCACATGTTCATGGGGCTATCACTAGGCCAGAAGGAGTTTCTTTCCATTGCTCAGCGTTGCTGTGAGTACAGTGGTGATTTGGTAGCTGCTAAATAGCAAAGATGAGGCCTGGTGATGTAGCTGCAATCCCTAAGGTGAGCAGTTTTAACCCATAAGCCACTCGGAGGAAGAAAGACAAGGCTTTCTACTCCCCAAAGAAGTATTGACTCAGAAAGTCACAAGAACACTTCTAGCCTACCCTCTAGAGTCAAAATGAGTTGGCATCCACTCCATGGCAGTGAGTCTGGTTTGAGAACATAATAAAGATTTAAAACTCTTGTTTCTATTTCTTTCAATCGTTTATTTTTTGTGGTGCCAGCATTCATTTTATAATCGTATAAACCCTAAAGTGAAGATAAGAATATCTTGTTCATAGTAGTTGCTGATTAATAGTCTTCTACGAGGCAACGCTGCAGGCAAAAGATGTAAATGCTTCATCATTCTGCTTCATCCTTGGAAACATTATAAGCCCAGGGGCTATTAAAGTTCATGGCCTTCTCCTTGGAAGCCAGCATATCTTTGCCTTTCCTCACGTTTCAGATTTTAATTGCCCCAATATTTCAATAACAATTACAGCCTATTCAGAAATGTCCTTCTCAAGATCTGATAGCAGTTGATTTTTATTTGGAGACCCTGTAGATCAGAAGTCTAGGTGAACTTCTTCTTTGTTCCCCGTTTAAAGGTTCACAAGGCTAAAGTCAAGGTAGCAATGCCAGCTCATCTCTAGAGACTTTGGTGAAGAATCAGCTCTTGTGTTAATTCTGGTTGCTGACAGAATCCAGTTCCTTGGGATTGTAGGACTGACATTTCTATTACTTTGTTCGCGACTTGCCTGGGACTGCTCTCTGCTCCTCCAGGCAAATGACATTCCTTCTCATTGGGCCCTCACCATCTTCCGAGCCACCAATGACAGCAACCCTGTTCAGGCTACAAATCTCTCGGATTTTCTTTTCTGTCTATAGGCCAGATAAAATGCCCTGCTCTGAAAGGATAACTATTATGAAATGCGCTGCTTTTGCCTAGCACACTAAACTATTATCACCAACAGCATTTCAGAACCTGCCAAAAACATTTCACTGATAAGCACAGCATTGAATACATTGCATGGCACCCTCCTTTACACACACATGAAATAAAATGTTTACCCAACAGCATTTCTCATCTCTGTAAAATACCAAACCAAAACCGAAACTCACTGCCAGTGGGTCGATTCTGACTGCTAACACCCCTACTCTTAAAGCAGACAACAAGCCTTTTCAAGGGATCCTCTCCATCCTTACCACTATACCAATGATCACAATACCGGTAATCACTATGCCAATGATGACCACTATGCCAGTGATCACACTATACCAGTGATCACGATGCCAGTGATCATTATACCAGTGATCGCGATGTCAGTGATCACTATTCCAGGGATAACACTATACCAGTGATCCCTATACCAGTGATCGCGATGCCAATGACTACTATGGAGCCCTGGTGGCATATCACTTACTAATAGAGTTGCCAACTGTAAAGTCAGCTGTTTGAAACCACTAGTCATTCCGTGGGAATGGGGGTGAGGGAGGAAGATGGTGCTTTCTACTCCTGTAAAGGGTTACAGTCTTGTAAACCTACAGAAGTAGTTCTACCCTGTCCTACAGCGTCACTATGAGTTGGCATTGACTCCATGGTTTTATGTGTGTGTGTGTGTCTTTGTGAATTACCACTGAAATAAATGACAGGGTAGAAAACACCCTGTGGGTTTCTGAGACTGTAACTCTTTACAGGATTAGAAAGTCTCATTTTCCTCCCTAAAAGATGCTGGTGGGGTTCCAACTACTGGCCTTGCAGTCAGCAACCCAACGTATAACTCTCTTCGATTTCCTAAGAAAGAAAAGCTTTAAGTTGATATAATGCATTTAAGTCAGAGCCTATTGGGGAATACAGTCATGTTTCCCTCCCTTTTTAGAAACCTATTAGAACTGGGATGTGAGAGCATGTGAAGTGAGTGCTTGTTTCTAATAGAAACTTATCCAAGGCTGCTATTTATGTTAGTGCCTTTCCCGGGATCACATAGGATTACTTCTGATGTGCAGAAAGAGATTCAAGGCTGTAAATCAGACTCGCATAGCATCCTTTACATAGTAAGTAGCATGTAATACTCTGAAAATCGCGGTAGTGCTGGCCAACATAACTGACCATTTGTGGTAGTTCTGGTACTTGTCACTAGATGGCAGCTCTAAAATGTGAATCGCCCAAAATGAATGGCTCTCAGAAAAGTGTCTATTTACTATTACAATTCGGAGAGGGAGAGACATTCTGTGTGTTCTTAAAATGGTTCAACAATAGACATGACTGGAGGGTAGTTTAAACTTTTTATTCTATTTTCTTTTGTTTTTCAAAAACCTTGGCATTGATTTATTATTATTACTTTGGTTTATAGCCTTGACTTTTTCATTGTAGCCATCACACACTAGCAGCATAAAGTGTGTTGGATCTGCTAGACTTGAGACTGAGATGCATTTGTTTTGTAGGAAATATGGCATAACGGGTTCTTCAGGTTCCACTCAACTCTCACTTCTTCTTTTGGTGCCTGGATTAGATTTTTCTTCTGCTGCTCATTCCACAATTTAGGCTGCATATACAAAAGGAAAGAGCCGATGTATATTTCATATTTCAACGTCCTTGTTTGTTCTCTGAAAACACATAGGTGGCCCATTCTGTCTATCCTCCAGCATTGTATAGAGCACTGGTAAAGCCCAAAGATACTGCTAGGTCCAAAGCCTTCTTGCATTTTACTCTGGCAAGAACATTTTAGATGGTTAGATACGGATGGCCTTCCTCGTGTTTCTCTCACATCAATTAACATAATGTTTTTGGAACTCAGCAGGTTTTTAACTTCCTTATAAGTGACTCCTTTAGACACAACAGCACCAAAACTGTGGAGACTTCCCTTTTTTGAATACCCCAAAGAGCAGCCTCCAGGGGAAAGAGGGCTGCCCTGCACACCCTCCACAGCAACAGTCTGGCCTGCAACAAGGCTGCAAACACGCTGCTACTTCTTTTCAAAGCCTTCTCTGCGCCTCTGAGCGAAGTTCAACTCTCTCATGCGCTTGCTCACCTCAGCCATGAGCACTCACTGTCTCTAACTATATGGAATGTTTCTAGCGACTTGCTGTAAGGTGTCTGCTACAAGGCATTTTATTCCCCAGATCCACAGGGAGCCTGTGTATAATTCATATAAGTCCCTCAATGAAGGTCTATTGAACAGTAAATTATTGCTGTGAATAATTGTCTTCCTTTTTTCCCTCTCCTCATCAAATGTTTTTATTTTGTTTTGTTTTCATTTTTGGTATATTACCGAGGCCCAGTTGTACAGTGGATATGTATTTGGGGATGTTCACCACCAAATTGGGTCCAACCCACCAGCGGTTCGGCAGGAGAAATGTGTGGTAGTTTTCCTCCTGTAAATATCAGTTTGGGGACCCCTATGATGCAGTTTTACTCTATCCTAGAGTCTCTCTGAAACTCTGGGGGAGTAGTGGGTTATTCATTGGGCTGTTAATCACAAGGTCAAGAGTTTGAAGACAGTATTCACTCTGAACAGAAACCTGAGGTTATTCTACTTAATAAGATTTACAATCTCAGAAAATCACAGGTCAGTTCTACCCTGTACTTTAGGATAGTCATTTGTCAAAATTGACTTGATGGCAGTAAGTTATAGGGTCTCTATGAGTCATAATTAGAATTAGCATTTTAAGGCAGTTGGATTTTACAGGTGCTAATATTTAGGTACTTGTCAAGTGTTCTTCGTAGGCAACTAAAGTGAAAGTAAATCACTTATGTCATTCATGTTGCTGTCAGTGGCGATCACACATTGGCATACGTAAAAAAAATGATTGTGAATGAGACTAAAGCTTACTGAGCAGCTCAGTTTTACAGCCAACAATTCATATGTATTCTGATACAATTCTTCCTTTGCAACCTGTACAATGGATGGCCACATCTTCCCTGTGTTCCCCACCTCCATTCCTCTTTCTTTCCTCGCCCTATGAACTTTCAAAGTCTATATCTAACACTTGTGAATAAAGATGCTCATTTTAAAAAGGGGTTTACCTATTATTTGCATGGAGTCAGAGAAGAGATATTATGTTGCTAGCCAATGTGTTTTCTTAAAACTGTATTTCCAGTGATGCATCTGGTTTCACATGATTGAATGTCCCCTTATTAACATCAAAGGTTGCTACCACTGACATTTCTCTATTCCATTTCTTATTATTCAGTAGTGAGTTTCTTAGCAAGAAGTAATCAGTCTACATTCCTGAAAAATACATGAGCATAATAAATGTATCTACACATGTCTCAATTTTTCTTTACAAGCATACTTATTATAATGAGGCACTGTGTTATTCCGTGAAGTAGGTTATGAATGATCCCTAAGTATAAACAGAACTGGTATGCAGCTCGACATCACTGTAAGCAGGAAGGATGTTACAATCGCTCTGTGTACAACAGAAAGGAGCATTGCCCAGCCCCATGCCACCCTCACAATGCTTGCTTTGCTTGAGCCCATTGTTACTACCACTGGGTCAACTCATGTCTTTGAGAGTCTTCCTCTTCTTCACTATCTTCTAAGATGTGAAAGCATGAATGAAAAGTATTCTATCATGATTTGAAACTCAATGCACATAATACACATTTCTAATTTACTGACTCTTTGAGTAGTGTTTTTTTTATTGAACTAAGAAATCTAGGGCCTGTGATAAGAGTTGTATGAGCCCCCCCCCCAATAAAACTATTTTTTTAAAAAGAAATCTAGGGCCCCAAAAGTTCCAAAGATAATCAATGGGTCAGTGCTTCAGGATGAGAACTTTAAATGGATGGGGCATGCTTATGTTACTTCTCCTGTTTATCCCGATTTTTCTGAATATTAAAATCAAAACGGGCTGGTGAGCACAAGAAACCAACAAAATTCATGACCCTTGTGTATCATATTCATAATATTTTATTTAACTTTATCAAATAAAAATTAGCCATATGTTCAATTTTATCATTGTTTGTAGGATACTAAGATTTGCTAAGGCTGCTTTATTTCTAGTTGATTAAAAACTATGTTCCAAAGAACAAACATTTCTATTACCATTATATAGAGAATATTCAAACAGGCAATGACTACATGCCTTTTAATCTTACCTCAAATGAAAGAAAAAATCTTAGAGTGATTTATTCTAAATATTTGATTCCACATTCATCAAAATTTAATTCTGAGTTTCTCCAGTGCATTAAGGAGTCCTGATGGTGTACTGGATTACAGAATGGGATGATAACCAGGATCAGCAGTTAGGCACCACTAGCCAGTCTCAGATAAATCTTTCTACTCTGTTTTAAACATAGTCACGGTAGCCCACAAGAGCAGTTATACTCTGTCCTGGATGGTCTGTCCTGTTAGAATGATAACGCATTTAATTTTATAGTCAATGGTATTTTCTTACACTTAAAGATAAGAGAAAAATGTACTGAAAGTTATGCATTAATTCTCAATGAACTCCCAGCCATTGAGTTGATTCTGACTCATAGTGACCCTACAGAGCAGGATGGATATGCCCTTGTGGGTTTCTGAGACTGTAACTCTTCATGGTAATAGAATGTCTAATCTTCTTCCTGCGGAGCAGTGTGTAGTTCTGAACTACTGATCTCACAGTTAACATAACCACTAGGGCACTAGTATTCCTTGTTAATTAGTGAATTTTAATCATTATTTTTTTGAGAATTAATTTTGACAATTTTATTGACATATAATTCACGCACCATAAGATTCAAAGGTTGGGCCCCTATTCAAGTACTCCCTCAATGCAAGAACACTTTGTTCTATCAAATTGGCATTCCATCATGCACACCTTCCCAATATGATCACTGAAGACAAATGGGTGCATAAGCAAATGTGGTGAAGAAAGCTGATGGTGCCCAGTTATCAAAATATTATAGCATCTGGGGTCTTAAAGGCTTGAAGGTAAACAAGCATCCATCTAGCTCAGAAGCAACAAATCCCACATGGAAGAAGCACATCAGCCTGTGTGATCACAAGGTGTCAAGGGATCAGGTATCAGGCGTCAAAGAACAAAAACTCATATCACTGTAAATGAGGGGGAGTGCAGATTGAGGACCCAAAGTCCATCTGTAGGTAACTGGACATCCCTTTACAGAAGGGTCGCGGGGAGGAGATGAGCCAGTTAGGGTGCAGTGTTCCAACGATGAAACATACAACTTTCTTTTAGTTCTTAAATGCATCCTCCCCACCATCATGATCCCAATTCTTCCTTACAAATCCGGCTAGACAAGAGGATGTACACTGATACAGATAGGAACCAGAAACACAGAGAATCCAGGACAGATGATCTCTTCACAACCAGTTGTGAGAGTGGCGATACTGGAGGGTGGAGGGAAGGTGGGGTAGAAAGGGGGAACAGATTATAAGGATCGATATATAACCTTCTCCTTGGTGGATGGACAATAGGGATGTGGGTGAAGAGAGACATCAGACAGTGTAAGATATGACAAAATAACAATAATTTATAAATTATCAAGGGTTCATGAGGAAGGGGTGGGGGAGCAGGGAGGGAGGGGAAAATGAGGAGCTGCTACCAGGAGCTTAAGTAGAAATCAAATGTTTTGAGAATGATCAGGGCAACAAATGTACAAATGTGCTTGACATACAATGAATATATGTATGGATTGTGATTAGAGTTGTATCAACCCCCAATAAAATGATTTCTAAAAAAGATACAATGGTTTAAACATAGTAAAAAGAGTTGTGCAAGCAGCACCACAATACATTTTAAAGTATTTTCATTTTAAACTAATTTTTAGCTCCTTTTCCTCCCATCCACCTCTGCCATAACCCAAAAAAACTATTAATCCAGTTACCTTCTCTATACTTTTGCCTATCCTGGATCTAGGTAAAAAAAAAAAGCATAGTAATAAAACAAACAAACCCAAGGACAATAATAAGGTAAAAGAAAAAGCCGATCTAAAAGCAAGCAGAAAATAATAAAATTTTGAACAAGCTTAATGTGAGTCCAAAGGAAAACAACTGATAGGTTGTTTAATTTTAACCTAATTACAGCAGCATCGCTCACTACCCAGTGCTCTCTGTCTGATAATGCGGCTATTCATAACCCTGGGCAATGGTCCGAGGAGCTTCTGGGGGTTCCCGGGGAGGACTCGGCAAGTGGAGTGTGGGCTTTCACTGTGCCTGACCCTTATTGACTTCGATTCTCATGCCTAACACACTTGAGATCTGATTCTGCTCAGCACTCTGCTCTTGGCAAGAGTTAGGAGTCAAGGAACCAGGAAGGGAGTTGGAGACTTGGTTGCCAACTAATCATGGAACTGACAAAAAATAGCATTTGTACAAATATTGAACAAGTCCTTTGATCTCTTCAGGATCTATATCCTTTGATTCTTTCTGTATCAAGAAAGCTGTGTATTCTTCAAGCGCTCTTTCATGGCCTCTCCTGAGTCTGTACTCACTCAACTGACAGGGGCACAGGTCATTTTTTACAAGAATCAATGATCCATGATTGTCTTTGGTCTTGCCGACCAGAGTATAGACATTGGAGT
Source organism: Tenrec ecaudatus (assembly GCF_050624435.1). Taxonomy (NCBI): domain Eukaryota; kingdom Metazoa; phylum Chordata; class Mammalia; order Afrosoricida; family Tenrecidae; genus Tenrec; species Tenrec ecaudatus. Next base: position 114,574,821 of record NC_134548.1, on the reverse strand, counting down.
GAAATAACTCTGAAATTGAGTCTTGATCAAAATTCACGGACGTCAGGTTAATGATGAGGCATAGCAAACCTGTAGTGCCAAGTAGAACTGCCTCCGTGTATTTCAGTATATATAAATCGTTAAGGAAGTCAAAAACCTCATCTTACTCCCCCTCCCCAGAAGATGCTGGTTTCGAACTGCCCATCTTAGCAGATAATAACCCCATTCATACTCTACTGTGCCACCAGCTCTATCACTGAAATCTGCCAACTCACAGCGATGCTATGTAAGGTTTCCAAAACATAGTATATCTTTACAGCAACAGACAGCCTCTCCTTTCTCTCTAGTGCTTGGTGGATTTGAACTGCCCTTCTTACCAGTCTAACTCAGCAACCCAATGCTTATCTGACGGAACCACCACCAAGGTAGTGTACAAAAAAGAAGCATCTCAGTGTCCAGTGTTTCGTTTGATCGTTAATGTAAAAAAGGAGTTAATAGAATATGTTCACATTGCATTAAAATTACATAAAATATTCCACATGGTGCTTGTCATAGAATGATAGATTACCTCATGAAAACGATTCTTAGGAATCCTCGTTTCTCTTGTACTCGTTTTAATGGTGACCAATTTCAATCAAGAATTTCACTTGTTCTTATCTTTGCTTACCTTACAGTGACAGACTGTGACATAGTAACATTTTCCAGGGCATAGCAGAATGACAATTTCAGTGACTTTATCTTTTAAAATTCCAATACTAAAAGCTTCTCTACTGTCAGAAAGCAAGCTATCAGCCAAAAGGTCTATGGAAGGTTAACGGATGCTTCCACAACTAACGCCATGAGTTTAGTACTTGTTTCGTGACTGTCATTGACCAATGTAGGACAGGATACTTGTATTGACCTTTTAGAAAGATTTTCACCTTCTTCTATTATAACAGGCATTTTGTTTAAGCTTTAGAAATTTTCAAACCTCAAACATAATCTCTATATATGTAATGCAATATGATTGCAGTGCCTACACAGCCATCTCTTCTTTGTTTTCTTTTTAAGTAGCAATTTCCTTCTTCATATTGATGTTTTCAAATTACACTAAAATATTTGAGTAATTTAAAATTCAATTACATACCTCATGATATTTTCCCTAGATATTAAGGAATGCAGCAGAAACTGATTCTCTGGTAAGAAACCTCATAGCAGAAAATTTGGGGAAAATTATGTATGTGCAAATAAAGAAGAATATTCTCTGCCATCAAGTCGATATGGACTCACAGTGACTCAGTACCGGAGTGGTTACTCGTTGGCCTGCTAACTGAAAAAGACCCCCAGCAGCTTTGCTGGATAAAGATGAGGCTTTCAAATTTCATAAAAAGCTACAGTCTAGGAAAGTCACATGGGCAGTTCTACCCTGTCTCTGTGAGAGAAGAATAATATATTCAAAATAATGTCATGATGTAAGCAATTTAGGATTGAAGTAATTTGCAAAAAGTAGCTTACTTGCATAATGAATTCCTATTTCCCTTAGAACAGAATAATAAAATATGGAAAAAATTTAAAAAGTATACCAACAATGTATGCTCTATGGGTGGCCTGATTGACCACATGGACTCTGTTTATACTGTCATCCTAAATACACTAGGGATTGTTTGTTTTAGTCATAAAAATATTACTTTATAAAAGGTTTCCCTGCTACTTACTAGGGCAAATTGAATAGCTTCTTTGAACCTCACAATTTTTTTCATAAAATGAGTAGTAGAGCTTATACAAGAGGAGACAATTTATCATAGTGCCTAACAAATAGAAGATATCTATTAAAGATCTCTGACTTTCTTAAAGAAACTAATGGTAGTGCATGCATTTTTAAAATTAAGGCCCTCAGCCTTTAACTTACAAAATGTTATTTATAAAATATCAAACTGACTCTTCTGACACTTTTAAAATACTATAGCAAAAGTAGCAGTGCTGCCTATGATTTACTGCTTAAAGTCGAACCTATGTTTCTGTTACTATATTTCCTACCTTTTTTGTTAAACATGCGTAGTTTAGTCATCATTATATGTCATTTGGAAAAGAATAACATGACATCAACTCTGTTTACTTGAAACTATGAAATATCTAGCTCTTGAAATGAGAGAAAAGAATAAAATACTCTCATTAACCTATCTGACCACAATCTTTAGAAAGTCAATTAAAAATAAATGTGAAGCAAAGGTGTCACATCACATCTCAGTGGTGGTTATCATTGAACCTATTTTTCTGTAATAAATTTCTTGAGCTAACAGTTTCACATTGGAAAACGAAGTATATTCAATTAATTACAGCTTCCAGTGTGGGGTTCTTGTTGTCAGGTGCCCTGGAGTCAGTTCTGACTCATAACTACCTGTGTACAACAGAAGGAAACACTACCCTGCCCTGTGCCATCCTCACCTTTCTTGTGATGTTTGAGCCCATCGTTGCAGGCACTGTATCACTGTAATTTATGCAAAGCAGCATGACTGTTAGGAAGCACCCATTATTTTACAAATGGCTTGCTGTCTCAAATTTGCAGTTGTCAATAACGCACAGATTTTAAAATTACAGAAGTTATTCCCCCTGCTTAAAAATCATGAATAAAAGATTCAATCACTCAAAGGATCTTGGTATCAATTACTTTAATTTATGAAATTATGGTGATTTGGAGAAGAGTAAAAATAAGTGTTTATTTGTAATGCATTTTTTGCCATTCTCCAACTTCAGCACTCACTCACACTCACATATATGTGTGTACATGGACAAACACAAAGAGCAACCCACTACCATCTTGTTGATTCTGAGACAGAGCCACCTTATAGGACAGAGTGTAACTGTCCCATAAGGTTTTCAATGCTTTAAATCTTTAGGAAAGATTGACTTTGTGATCTTTCTCCCACAAAATATGTATCTTTTGGTTAGCAAAGAGGTGCACTGCATCAATCAGAACTTCCCAAGCACATTCACATGGAGTTTCAAGTCATGAATCTGAAAACTTCTGCTATATTAAATTTTCTAACAAAATATGTTTGGCAAATTGAACCATACAAGAGATACACTGGACCCCTCAGAAACAGTAACAGGAGTAACAATTCCCTAAGGGTACAGGAACGGTGGGGAAAAGAGGAACTGATAACAATGATGGTGGTATAACCCCATTCAAGGGGAACTAATAACAGAATTGTAGGTGAACGGATACATTGGATGGTGTAAGATAGAGCAAAAATAATTATAATATGTAATATATTAAGGGCTCATGGGGTGGTAGGGTGGGGGAGTGAGGGGATAAAGGTGAACTGATATCAAAGATTTTGAGAAAAAAGTGTTTTGAAAATGAAGGTGGCAGCAACTGTACAACTATGCTTGATCTAATTGAATTATGGATTGTTATAATATCTGTAAGAGTTCCCAATAAAATCATTTTTAAACAGGCACATACTAAAGGTAAATTAGAATATTTCACATATTTTGTTAGAAAATTTTTATATAAGAAAGCATTATGAAGTATATGGGGGCTAGTATTTTAGCAACGTGCATGTTTGACTGTCAACCTTTGGGTTAGAAGCCCATTGCTTAACCCACTCCCCATTACCTCTTATACTTCACGTTTCTTGGAAGTATTCTAGCCATATGATGTCCTTTTCATTATAAAATTTCAATGAACTTTAAAAAATTGTTTTTAAAATTAAATTAAATTTTTTTTAATATTCTATATCTTTAAGAATGGGATATGCCATTTAAGTTGGTAAATAGAAAAGGTAGTACAGAATGCATACATTTTTAAAAGTTACAACACTTGGCAACTCCTTGGGTATCTTAGTAGAACTGCAACCAATGGGATTTTCAATGACTGATTTTTAGAATTAAACTCCCCCAGCTATTTTTTTTTACATTTTATTAGGGGCTCATACAACTCTTATCACAATCCATACATATACATATACATACATCAATTGTATAAAGCACATCCATACATTCTTTGCCCTAATCATTTTCTTTTTTTAAAATCTTTTTATTGGGGCTCATAAGGCTCTTATCACAATCTGTACATACATCAAATGAGCAAAGCACCCTTATACATTCGTTGCACTCGTCACTCTCATAATTCACCTTCCACCTGGGTTCCTGGAATCAGATCGGTTTCCCTTTTTTTCCCCCCACCCAGCTATTTTTTAAGGTGCCTCTGGGTAGATTCAAAACGCTTGCCTTTTGTTGAAAAGGCACCCTGATGGTGATAGAGGGCAACTGCTGGATTGCTAACTGCAAGGTCAGCACTTCAAACCCACCATCCACTCTATGGGAGAATGATGAGGCTTCCCTGCTCCTGAAAAGATTTACAGTCTTGTATGCCTGACACCCAGTAGCTATGAGTCAGAAATGACTTGCTGGTAGTGGTCGAGTGGGACCTTTTGGAAGCAGCTGAGCATCTTCAAAGTTTGTACCACCAGGGATTCCATTCTGAAAATGCTGACAGCGAAAATTATGTTCACATTCCTTTCAAATCAAAGTATTTTCACATGCAAATGTCATACTTTACACTTAACTGCCAATCATAAATGAAGTTCTAAATGTAATCAAATAGAGCAATTTAGAAGCACCATTGTGTAAAATAGCAAATATTACTTAAAGGCTGGTCTGGCATAGATAATAAAACTTGAATCCCAGGTATAAAATTCTCCTGAGCAAGAAGGCCCTATGACCCAGTGTTCTGCTTGTTGGATTTAATTTCATATTGTTAAGATATTATGTATCAGCATTATTGTAGAATGTATGTAAAGTACTGAAATTCAGCAATGTTACAAAACAATAGCAGAAGTTGTTTAACTTCATGTCTCCGTTAGGGGGAAAAATGGAGACCCAAAGACATCCGTGATTTATCCCATGTCCTCTAGCAAATGGTTGAACCAGAACTTTTTCTAGGGGACAGAGACCCTCTATTCAAATATAACTTTAGAAACTCATTTATTAAGTCTTAAACAGGACAGAAACAAACCATCCAGATGTGGGAGACCAGCAGCATGAGGCTATAATGGTGTCCAAGAACTGACAACCCCTCAGCCACTTGAATAGGACGTGGAAAACAAAGGAGATCGTCACAAAATCATGAGTGGCAAATCAATTGATCACCGTTGTAGACAGGACCACAGCATTAGGGAAGGTACTATGCAGATTAGAAATGTTTTTAAGATTGCTTCAGACCCGTGGACCACTTTGGAAAGAGTATGACTCATAACCCGAGTACCCCAGTTTCCACCAAGCACATGTCCAAGCCAGTCCCCGAGGGAGAAATTACCCTTCCCTGCCCTGCCCTGCGGAGTTACAGGAAATCCCCTCTGCCTGAGAGCAAAGCTTTGTTTTTCCCATTGCTGATCAATGATCAGACAGAACTCAGCGAGGCTGAATATATGTGGAGACTAAAAATGGACCTCAGGCTCCCACCATAGTCCTACTTCTCAGCTTTTAAACTCTCATAAAAACTATAACCCACGTGTCTGACCTTATAATGCCACACATATTTCACATTTAGGGACCTGAAGCATGCTGGAATGAGTGATGTGATTGTTATTTTTAGTGGTCGTTGAGTCAGCTCCAACTCGCCGTGTCCTGCCTGATTCAATGCAATAAGTAGCCCTGCAATTTCTATTTTGATTCCGTTTTCTGTATTGGTTGTATTTTTGTAATTTCATATGCTTAAGATGTTATGTATTAGCCTCACTGACAACTGCTCGTAACTCGTGGAAATTGCGCAATAAGTTATACAGCTATGGTAGACGTGCTTTAATGTGCAGTTGGAAACCCAGAGGCAGATTGCCCTTTCCACTTGGAAATGGTTGTGCTTGTTTTCCTTCCCCTTATATAGGAGATTCTGGAGCTGTGAGAGGAAAATACGAGGAGTTAAGAGTTCATTCGGATGTCCAGATGTATCCAAGTACCCTGTTATTTGGCAATAAATACATCTGGGCAACTGATTGAACTTTTCGCTTTTCATGACTCAACTGGAATCCTGTCCAACCAGAAGGCCCTGCTATGCAGCCAGTAGGCACGGTTTCTTAAACTTGTACAATGCTAAGTAGGAGCTGCCTGTGCAGGAGAAACAGGAATGCGTTTCATTTGCAGTTGAATTGATTTTAAATTATCTTGGCACAAGCAGATAAACAAGTGTTTGTTTTTGTTTTCCAAGCTTTCAAAATTAAAGTCAAAACAATAGAAAATTTTTAATACATTTTGAATTCATTAGTCCCATTACTGCTGCTTGTCATGTGCTTAACTTCCCAGTTTTAAAAATATTGTATGTGTTTGTGTATATATTTTGTGTGTGTGATTGAGACTACCTAGCAAATGCTGGTTGATATTATCATGCTATTATAATACTTAAAAATACCTAACACACACTTCATAGTGTTTCTCCTAGCCATGTTTTATCCCATTTTGCTGTTTCATTTGATTCATAAAAATTATCATCCTTAGAAATGATTGCTGAAGTGTTTATTATCTGCTCCTTTTGCCAGAATGTAAGCTCCAGGAGAGCCAGGAGCCTTATTTGTTTTGGTTTGCACTGCATGCCCAGCAGCCTGCATAGTGCCTAGCACACACTAGGCATGTAATAAATATTTGGACACATGACAAACCTGCTATACAAAGTATTTCCAATGCAGGACATCAGTCCGAGTTGGTCTCCAACACAGAGAATTGGCATATTGTTTGCTCTGTTCATGTCTGCTATTTCGACACCTTCAGTTTGCTGTGTTGTGTTGGATATTTATGCTGAGATAATTCAAGGAGAGTTCTGCTTGGAGTAAATTCATTCAACTTGATGAACTCCCTGCTCAATAAAAGAAATGCTTTCCATGTCTGTTGCTAGTATCATGGAATGGTTTGTGGTAGTTACAGCACTTGGACATTGTTTTGTTTCAAAGTAATATTGTAGGTAAACATAATAACTGACTATAGAACGTTAGCCACTCCATTACTCCCAAGAGCAAACCATTGCTGTCCAGTCGATTGCAACTGACTCCATGACATATTTCTCCAAAGAAACAGCTAGAGGGTTCTAACTTCCAATCTTTCTGTCAGCAGCAGTGTTTACCTGTTGTGTCAAAGTGGCCCCTGTTTTCATAAGTAACTAGTCATTTCCATTGAAGTCTATGTTCTTGAGACTCTTGGCCAAATATAAAAGGACATTTTATACAGCAGATTGCTAAAAATTAGAAAGCTATGTAATCACTTACAGCCGTGGTGGCACAGTGGGCTACTAACCACAAGGTTAGGAGTTCAAATCCAGCAGCAACTCCACTGGAGAAATGTAATGTTCTCTACCCCCATAAATAGTTGCAGTCTCAGAAACCCACAGAGGTCAGTTAAATCCTGTCTTCTGGGGTTGCTGAGTGACAGAATCAACTCGATGGTAGTCAGTTTTCCCATTTTTATGTGTTTGCTATTACTGGAGGTTCTCAACATTTTTGAAGTGACTTAAATACATGCTACAGAAGACAACAAACTGGACTATTTGATCATTTCGAGATTTTAAAATTATTTGATCAATCATAGTTTTTCAGTGCTAAGAGTTCTGTGAATTCATAATTGTATTCATAATTTTAAAGCAGATTTCTAAATGAGTTTAGCACACATGAAAATATTGTCCTGACTGATGTAAGAGGAACCTTTAACTGTGCTGATGTACTGGGTAATTTAGTAACTTTCTATTAAAATTATAAATAACTATTATGTGATGTGACTCTATTTGGCATAGGTTATTTTTACTATGACAAATATATGTCTCATTTGAAAATCCCTAGAGTATAATTTGTAGATGACGGGAAAGGAAAATTCTGGCCATTTTTATTACTCATGGAGATAATTTTAATATAAAATTTATTTTTATGTCACAAATCTGTGCCGTATTAACATATGTGGATAGTTATGACTAATCCACTTCTGAACTTTCTTCCCTGAACATTGCCAAACTCATGGGAGATAAAGACGAGGTAAAAGTAACAGAATCAAATCTCAACATTTATTTTTACTTATTTCATGGTTAAATTCTTCATTCTAAAATATCAGACAAGAATGAACACTCTCAGTTGTCTTTTAGATCACTATCAAAAACCCTCAATGTAAGATTTACAAGTCTCTTAACTATGAGAGAAAATAATCTGTTCAGCTCATGGAATTTCTAGGTATCTAATATATGCTATGTCTCTTTGCCAGTTGTTCTATACCCCCTAAACTTTATTGGAACATCAGTGAAACATTGCTATATTTTCATTAATCTCATGAATGATACATCTGGTCAAGTCTAATCAAAAAGGAAGGGGACCTGGTTGCGGAGTTTGTAGTCGAGTCTACCAGCCACTCCAAGGACGACACGTGTCCTCAGAGATGACAGCTTTAGGCACCTTACGGGGCAGCTCTCCTTTGTCCATTAGTGGTATGATGATCCAGAACTGGCTCTGAAGGGGTGGAAATCAACTCAGAGAACAAGGAACAGTCGGGAGAAAGCCAATACAATAGAACCATGACCGATTTTCCTTCGGGGTCAACGGATGGAGGAAGTGAATCATAACAAGAATGATGAATGACTAGCGGTGGGAAATTCAAGACGAGTTCTGATTGCCTAATACGTTTGCAGAGTTCTATCTCCCCCAGAGCCAATTTGGACAAGTCGCAGCTCTTCTTATAGTTTGGGACTTCCCTCACCCAGCACCCTAGCTTCAGATTTCCCATGAGATCGCTTCAAGTCTCTTACTGTTCCTGCCTTGCATGCAAACTACTATTTCAATGGAATGAGTCTAAGGAATGCGGGAGCGCACATGAACTTTAATGGTGCCGTGGAGTCAATGTTACGTCATAGAGACCTCCTGTGGGGTTTCTGAAGCGGTAACTATTTATGGGTGTAGAAAGCCTACGCTTTTTCCCTAGGAGCTGCTGGTGAGTTTGAACTGCCAACCATGCTGACATGAGGGAAGTACACGTCGGGTTCCTGTACTCAAAAATTCGTCTGTAAAACACATCTGCTTTGTGTTTAGTTGGTTAGATCTCTTCGGATATTAACTGCAGTCAATTTTCTACTTTCTCACTACCCACCTGTCTACCCTGGCCAGTCATCTTTCCATTCCTTTCCATCAGACAATTATAAAATTTAGACCTTTCTGTACTACTATATTGAAATGGACATGACTGAGCTCCATTTAAACATATTTCACAGTATACGCTTATATTCTTCTCAAAACTTTGCCTTGTCCTTTCCCTTATCCTCTGCCCTTTGCCTTTGTGTTTTATTTGTGCTTTCCCTAGCATCCCCCTTTTTTCTTTCTCCTAGGTATCATTTGTACTGGTTGAAATGATATATTGAATGTACAGTATCCTGTAGACCGCTATCTTGATGCTGTTTCTGCCATCACTTGGATAACATGTGAAGATGGGGAAATGGATATCTCTTGGAGAGCACACAATATGAGCTGTGGCCCAACATATTACTATCATCATCAAATAAATGAAACAGAAGGCATGGCGTGAATAAACTCATGCCGAATGCCAAGTTCATAAGATATTAGCAAGTCAAGACAATAAGAGCTGATTGCCATCTAATGGCTTCGCAGTAATAGGGACCCTATCAGATAGATGAGAACTCCCAACTAGGGTTCGCTAAGCTGTAATCCTTCTTTGATGGAGAAGCTTAATTTGTGAAAATTCAGTCTGAATTGGTTTATGATAATCAATTGGAACATGACATATTTCATGATATGTTGGACCTTTTAAATTATATTAATCTATGAAAATTTGAAAAATAGAATGGCAAACTATTTTCATCCCTTTAGCTTTGATATGTAGGAAACCCTTATGAAGTACAGGTCTCTGCACATATGAAAGTGCTAATTTATGGATTCTTTATATTCCTCTTTTCAAATATTCTGAACCCAGTGGGTCTATCCTTCTTTAAAACAACTCGCCTGCAGCAAATACACACACTAACTAACTAAATGATATACAAGCAGAGTCTAACAAAAGGGTTCCTATTCAAAAAAGGGGCCCTGGGTTACTCAGTTATAGAATCATTCTTTATTTTCTTTAGGTTATATACCCTTTTAAGATCCATCCCTTTTGAGACTCCAGATAGGGCAAGATATGACAAAATAACGATCTATAAATTATCAAGGGCTCATGAGGGAGAGGGGAGCGGGGAGGGAGGGGAAAAAAAGAGGACCTGATGCAAAGGGCTTAAGTGGAAAGCAAATGCTTTGAGAATGATTGGGGCAGGAAATGTGTGGATGTGCTTTATACAATTGATGTATGTATATGTATGGATTGTGATAAGAGTTGTATGAGCCCCTAATAAAATGTAAAAAAAAAAGAAAAAGAAAATGATGATGGCACCAAATGTACAAATGTGCTTGAAACAATGGATGGATGGATTGTGATAAGAGCTGTATGAGCCCCCAATTAAAATGATTTTTTTTAAAGATCCTTCCCTTTTAATTCTCCAGTCTCCCTAATTAGCATGTACAACATTTAAGCTAGATTATTTTCAACCTGGAAAATTTTCTTTCATTTTTGGAGGCAGAGGGTGTATTAGAAAAATTTGAAGCATGCATTTATAGTCAATGCATTTAATTTCCAGATAGTCCTGATGGAATTATTTGTTCTTTCATACCACAAATTAAGTTCTTTGGCAATTCATGTCTGTAGTCAACATCCGTGAGCATCTATTATTCCTGTGTCTGAATAATAGTACTAACAGTACATTTTCCATTACTCAATGCTGATTCCAAAAAAAATGTCCCCAGGAGTTGGAATCCACTGAATGGCAATTAAGCATAAGAAGCAGGCTAGAAATCTCTGATTAGTACAAATAATGTTTCTCAGCTCAACTGCTCGCTAAAAGGGTGACCATTCAAATCGACTCAAAGGTGTCTCAGAAGAAAGGCCTGGCAAAATGCTTCCAAAGAATCACAGTCTTGAACATCCTATGAAGTCTAGTTCTACTCTTCAAACACCATGAGTCAGAATTGATTAAATGGAAATTAGTGGCTCCATTGACCATCTATTTCATTTCATATTTCTACACCCCCCCAAAAATAGATTCATCTTTTCCTCCACAAGATTTTACGGATGGAACAAAAAATGGTCTGATTCAACAGAAAAGTGGGTGAAGGGAGACATGATAAAATAATAATTTATATATTATCAAGGGTTCAGGAGGGAGGGTGGGTGAGGGAGGGGATACCAAGGGCTCAAGTAAAAAGCAAATGTTTTGAGACTGATGATGGCAACAAATGTACAAATGTGCTTGACACAATGGATATATGTATTGATTGTGATAAGAGTTGTACAATCCCCCAATAAAATAATTTTAAATGGTCTGACTAAGCATTTCTATCTCTCTCCCTTCCACACCAAATTTTGTGCTCCTAAATGCTCCCGTTCATGTTTATGCAGTATCATCATAAGGAGATGATTCTAAGGAAGATTTTTATTGGGAATTGTACTGACATCATTGATAAATGAAGGTTAAGGGATAATGAAGGATGCAAAAATGAAAAGTGTCACTTGTGCAACAAGAAATGTGTTTTTAAAGTAGATGGGAATGAGGGAGATGCGAGTTGATTTAGTGAAATTTTATTTCCAAGTATCTCCAAGGTGTCAGAAACACAACAGAAAGATTCCCATGAGATGTTGATTATCATATTCCTCAAAAAATTTACAAATTAGATTTTAAAAATCTTTAGTGTTAGTGTTCTCAAGCTATCCAATACCTTATCTTGCCACCCCACCACCCCACCCCACCCACCAAGCACCACATTTTTCCCCTCATAAGCAGCTTCATGACCCTGATTCACCTAAGACTTTTTGATCCTAGAAAACACCACAATAAGGTATTTGGTTGGTGCAAGGAATAGAAAGAAACTCCTAGATAGAAGATACAGAAGTGGCCAAAGGGTACATATCAAAGCCTAACCCCTGTATTTCCAGCTAGGACCTCTTGGTAGAAAAATTTGTGAGTATCTTTGTTATTATACTGATTTCCCCCGGAGTATTTCCTCAATGTCAATGTCAAAATTAACCCTGACAAGTTACACTCCATCAAGATACCATTTCCACAAGGGAAGTAGCAGAAATTCTCAGCAAACTTGTATTCAGACTATTCTTAGTCAACTTAGTCCCATGTTAGCCTACTGAATGTAGTCAGTCGTTAAATGGTAAATAATCTACTCGGTGAATATATAATCAGGTTTCATGATGAGACAAATGGCTCCTAGCCAACAGAAATGAAATAGATATTTTCTGCAATACTTTGATAAATCATTGAAGGCTTCTCATGGTTCTCTTTTAATATCTTAGAAGACCCCGTGTCTTTTTCCGTAAGCACAAAAAATGCAATGATTTTTATTTTAGCAGTCTAGTTCAATTGACCATATGTTTGCAGTTTTCAACCAGATCCTATATGTCTTGAGTGTAACATACTACGTTTTAACTAGTAACTGGTTAACAGTATTGAAATGCGGAAAACTGAAATTTAACCAATTATTTTGCCATATTCCTGTTGTTCTCTGAAACATACTACTAGTCGATGAAAATGTATCGATAAAGTTATTAGTTTGATTTGAAAAGAGCAACTAGTATGTTGTGCAAACTACGTGTACTTTATAGAAATGCTAAAATGTTTGGTTTTCCAAGTCCCCATAATATTAAACAGTTCCACTTTCCCAATGCTGCTAAATGATTACATCACAAATTTTTCACTCATTGTTTGTAAATTTAGAGCTATGTATTCTTCGTTTCTTTCTTAAGCATAATTGGAAGTGAACTCCATCTTGAGGTGATTAAGTAGATGTCCCACATAAATGAAGATTTTACTAGAAAGGCTAGAAAAATTGCAGTGATTGCACACTAGTAAGTAAATGGAATGTGTTCTCTTTAACCTTTTCTTCTGGGACTAACTCAATATAACATTCTTGCCTGTTTGCTAAATTAGGTATTAACAATTGTTAAGACAAAGTTAATACATTTAAGTCTATTTAATCTGTTTTTATGGGATTTATGTGAACTTTTAACTAATTTCCTTTTTCTTTTTCTCTCCCCAGGAAAACAAGTGATATGATGAATCCAGTTCCTTAATTTGATTATCTCAATTTTCAACTGTGGTTGCTTAAGTCTGAAGCAATCATGGCGAACCTGAGGAATGCGGTGCAAACGCTCCTGTAAGGATGTTATTTATTGCTTATCCTTCTACTCTAAAAATATTGGTTGATTTGATTTTTAAAATGTTCTATATAACCATTTCATTGTATTTGTCTCAAGCTATATAAATAGCTGTTATTCCAAAGATAACTATTATGGATTTCCTATTCAAAAATAAATGAGAACACATGAACACAAATCGATTTTAATTTTAACACACCAGCTCATCTTTTCAAATAAGCAATATGATAACAAACTTCTCAGTTCAAATGTTTTCTCTATGGAGGAAATGTCAAAAGGAGAAATGGCATTTTCTTTTTCATCATATATGAGCTTAGAAACCAAGAGAATGAAATATCTTTATGACGAGTTTTTTTTCTTATAAAGAATAGTTAAGATTAAAAAAGTAAAGGATAGACGATAGATATTATGGGTAGGGCCACATATAGCAGAAGAGTCTTGACACTGAATTTCAAGCCTTGGCCTCATGTTCTCTTGCAATCACCAATTAATTAAAGGCAGCGTGTAGAATGTAACAAAAAGTGGGAAGAGAAGAGATATGACTCAATTACTGAGAAATTTAAAATCTGATCTGGTCCAAGCATATCTTCTTTTTGACATCATCAAATGTTGGATTCCTTTTCTTCCAAACCTATTCTTTGATGAATGGGGCATGGTGAACGAGACCCATGACTGTGAATTTTCTGATCACTTCGTGTGAAAGCCTTTGATTTCCTTGCTACTGCACTGGCTCTTCTCTGGTTCCTCCCCCCGCCCCCCAAAAAAATACTTTCCCATGATAAACTCTACAGAGTAGAATAAAGAGAAAGTGCCTCAGTGGTGGGTTCTTCTTTTTCATATGCATCACTGTGAAACATCTCGATGTCAGTAGTGATTATAATCTCATGTATTTTTGATTAAAATAGAAATAGAGAGGACTAAAGGGAAGGGAGATGGTGAAGGAAAGTGATGAAGTAAAAGACGAATTAGGTTTGAGAAGCTCCAAGAGCAAATATCCTAAGTCATTAACCTTTATCAACTCAGTGTATAGTCATCGTTCCATGTGCCAGAAGCGAAGCCTTCCAGAAAACACACCAACCTCTCTTCTGTAATAAAATTCTGGAATTCACATCCAAGTTTTTCCTTTCCATTGGGAGAAAGATGGTGTCATAGGACATCTTCGAATGATGTGAAAGCTCAATAGCTTTAAAATGTATTCAGATTTATAAACTAAGTTTTGATTTTATTTACCTACTGATAATTTTCAATTAAATTAATATAAAACAGCAATAATGATTTATGTTAATTGTTCAGAGAGAACTTATGATTTTTGTGTACATTTTTTGAGACATGATTAAGTACTTTTTTTGGTACTAAATCATGATGTGCATGAATGGGACTCTACTAGCAATCTTTTTTTTTAACTTATCCTCCTGTGTATGCCTGTAGAAGCGCACACATGTTTATGTATCAGTAAGCCCAGTTGTAACTCCTAGTAAGCACTCAAAAGGAGTTAATATTATTTGGTTACAAAAAGCAAAATACTGAGATTTAATTGGGAAAGGTAGCAATGATGACAATGATAGTGATTATTGAAGGAGAAGTGACAGTTTTTTAAAAACAAAATTCCAGAAGGTTAAAAAATGTATTATATAAAAAGAAAAATAATATATATATATATATATGACTCATTATTGGTTTTGTTTTTTGTCTCCCCCCCTCCTTTATTTTCAGTGTGCACCTAATTGGCCTATTGGTTTGGCAATGTGATATATCTGTGAGCCCAGTTTCAGCTCTAGTAACTGACATTTTTAATTCCTCCGATGGTGGACGCTTCAAATTTCCAGACGGGGTACAAAACTGGCCAGCACTTTCAATCGTGGTAATAATAATCGTGACAATCGGTGGCAACATACTCGTTATCATGGCAGTAAGCTTGGAAAAGAAACTGCACAATGCCACTAATTACTTCTTAATGTCCCTAGCCATCGCTGACATGTTGGTGGGACTACTTGTCATGCCAGTCTCTCTGCTTGCAATCCTTTATGGTAAGTACAATTGTATTTATTTTTCTATCCTAATTGGTGTCAAGAACTATATTGTAAGCACTCATTATTTCATTTATATCATTTGAAAATGAATTGGACATGTTTGTTAACTAAACCAGTGTTGTTCACACAATGCTGGCGATTTGGACAGCTGTCTCCAGAAACCCAGTCTAAGTGCAAAGGGGAGAGCCTGTCTAGTTCTTGAATAGTAGTATCCACAGAAGAGTCCTGCTGTAGTAGTGGCTGACCCTTGGGGCTAGTTTGAAACCACCAGGTGCTCCTCGGAGAAAAGATGAGACTTTCTACTCAGTGGCCAAGACTGTAATACTTTACGTGAGTAGAAAGCCTCATCTTTCTCCCATGGAGCCTGCAAAGCAACTGGTGGTTTTGAACTTACATTTAGCATTTGGGAAATATCTCACACATCTGATTTCTGAGTGGTGCATGTTCTTGGTACTACATCCAAGAGGAGAAAGCTGGCTCATCATCTTTAGTATATAAACGTTGAGTAATTCTTTTTCAATATTTCAAGCTAAGTATTTGAAATATAATAAACACTGGTTAATAGCTATAGTTCTTTCTAATACAATCTAAACTCATGGTTTTACAAGGAGACAGTTGATAACCAAATTAATTACAAAGTATATACCTGCCAGTTCCCATCATCACTATGAAAATCCAGAAATTGAAACTTTCAATATGTTAGAGGGGCTACACATCTGTCCATGTACTTAGTGGTAAAGATGATCGATTTTAATTGTGCTTTTCTGCCCTATAAGCTTTGTTTCCAGTTAAGGCTATTTATAATGAACTATTACAATTGCCTATATAAGACTTCAAAGTACATTTACTAAGAAGTTGAAGACCCCACATAAATTAAATGGCTCATATGATCATCTTATAAAAGAAATGAAAATATACTCCCCTACTCCCTGGAATATATAATGGAATTACACTAAATGTAATAATATTGAGAGTGTATAAGGTCTCCAAATCCTAAAAAAAAGTTCAAAATGTCTATATCACAACCTCTCAAGGCACTTAAAAATTAATTATATTGTACAGAACATACAGTGGCAAAAGATCATTTTAATAGGAATGCTATAAACAGCTAAGAAATATTTTTTCTTATAAGGGGAGGCTTCAGATTTTCATGGAAAAATGGAATTAAGAGATAATGGAAATTTTCCATGAATTTTGTGCAACCCTCTCATCGTCTCTGAGTTTTAAGGATGCCTCACCCTGAAACTATCAGCGTTTTACTTCCTTGGTAGATATTTTGTTACTGTACAGCTCTGCAATTATGTGAGAAGAGGTGATTAAAGTGAAACGATTTTAGATGCCATACTTTATCTTTTGCTGTTTCATTTCTTTAAAAAAGAGAGACAGGTGACCAAATAATCAATCCAAATCACCGAACACTTCCATTTTCTCCCTAAGCAATAAAAGAGAAGAACAAATAAACTTAGACAATAGCACCACCAAGTATGGAGGACATCCAAATTTTCAGTCATAGGCAAGTAGAAAATCAATAGGAAATCAAAATGCGCTATCTATTAAGCTCTCATTACAAGCTATTATGTGGATAAAGGAAACCCCTAGGATATATACATAAAAAAGAGAAGAATAAGTAGCAAGCCTAAAATAATCTATGATTACCATAAGAAAGAAAATATACCCAAGCGTGGAATTATTGAAAGACTTCCCTAGACAGGGAAGGGACTTAACAGTATGCACAGGACTTAAGAAGACAGTTTGCCATCTGTATCTTGCATGTAGAAAAAAAGATATGTAAGGGAAAGATGAAGTAATAAATGCAGTGATGGAAACAAGGCAGGGGAAATTGTTAGTATTATAAGATTAAAGAAAAGAAGACAACAAAATCTAAGGACATACCATCCCTCGCTTACTGCCCTCAACATTTCCCCAAAGCCCTCCAGTCAAGAAAACAAACCTGCCTACACTGAATGATGAGCTCTTCAGTTAGAAGTTTGGAAATGACCCCCAAATGGTTAGCCATCGCCATAGAAATTTAGAGATGTGAACAACCTTCTTGCCAAACTACTATAAAATGAAAATAAAAACATGAGAATCAAAACAAGGTACCTGGTGAACATTCTTGCTGGGGAGCAAAAAAGAGAGGGTGATCGGTCAGAAGAAAACTAACACAACACTGCAAATTAAATGAAATATCTCAACAAAGCATTTGAAACTAGGAAAAAATATCTTGAAGTCAAAATGTAAAAAAAAATAAAAGCACTAAACTTTAAAGTTGAATAAAATCTATATGTAAAAATAGTATTGGTAAGAGTTTTCCAGAAACAATAAAAACTGCCATGTTGATGGGGCCAATCCAGCGCAAGTGAAGGAAAAACGACCCCTGGTTATGTCCAAGCTTCGGGGAGGACTTTAAAACTTCTGATACTTTTTTAAAGTTTTTGACAAACAGTTCACTTAACATACAACTCGACAGATCAATCCTATTAAAAAGTATTGTACAATCATCATTGCAATCAGTTCTAGAATATTTTCTTCTTTCTTGTACTTGTTAGTTCCTCCCTTTCCCCCAATCTCCCTTGCCATTCCCCCCAAGAAACCATTAATTCCATTACTATCGCTTTGGTTTTACTGAGCCTTGGTTTCATATACAGGTAAACATACTAAAACAAGACCAACCAAAAAACCCAACAACAATAACAAGATCAGGAAATATTTAAAACCTGGAACAAATTTAAAAAGGATAAAAAGGGAGATCAAATGATATGGTGTTAAATTTTAACCTGTTTCTTTTTCAATGACAACAAGGTTATATGCATCCCAGCTCTTTGGTCAGAGGGGATTTTCTTTTAATTTTACAATTTACAGACTTTCTCTAAAAACTTTTTTAAGCACGCTCTATAGGATTTCTGAGTCTGTAAATCTTTACAGAAGCCGACAGCCTCTTTGTTTTGTGGAGCTGCGGGTGAGTTTGAACCACTGCTCTGCCTGCTATCTTGTGGGGTGGTTGCATACATGGATGTTTGTCAAAAGTGGAATAACTATCTACTGTCGAGTACTTTTAACTGGTGAATTAACTAAAGATATTCAATATTTAATAAATATTTTCTGAATTCAAATAAAAACAGGTTGGAACAATGATTTCCATATCCACAAAACTTGTCCATGAAAACTGGGAAAGATTTTAATTTTCTAAAAGTCGGAAAAATGCATTGCCTCAATCCCTTACTAAGAAATAGAAGATTGAATGGGATTCATTAACAAAGACCAGATTAAAAACTATATCAAAAAATTTAGGAGTTGCCCGCTTATAAGAAATTCAAGTTAAGAGGACCCTGGACATTTCCATTGGTCCTTTCTTTTTGTAGTACATCTTATCATCAGCAATGTGTGCTATCTACATGTCACGGAGGAGCCTTGTCGCACAGTGGAGACACACTGGACTGCGGACTGCAAGGTCAGCAGTGGAAACTTCCCGGAGAAGGAGGAGGCTTTTCATTCCAAGTTACAGTTTCAGAAACCCACAGGGCCAGTTCTGTTGCCTGCAGACAAAGGCTAAGGGATGTCCATTACTGTTGTAGTGAAAGTCAGAGAGAGACCAGGTTGATTAGAAAATTCCAAGTTTATTCCTGTAATTGCTGACAAAAGGGACAGTGGGATTTGTACCTTCAAGTGGTTTAAAGAGTCAGTGAAAATCAACACATACTTTTACCCCAAACTTGTGGCAAGTTGGGAGGGTGATAATTAATAGGATTTGCAACAGGTGCAGGCAATAATGGACACCTTTTCTAATGCTCAGAGGACTTTGAAGCTACAGGATAGAGGGAGCAGGGTTCATAGGCCATTGTCAACATTTCCCCAAGGCATGCATTATCAGACCATCAGTTTAAATCTTCATTGCGGCCAAACCTGTGCCCTCTATGTTTTCAACCTTCATGCTCATCTAAATGGCTCTGCTTCTGATTCTCTCCCGTATATTATCACACAATATCTATACGCCTCTCACATAAGTTATTACGTTTGCCTCAGTACACTTCTGCCATCGCAAGTCCTCATTCTGTTAACTATTATTCCTCTTCAGACACAATGCATTTGTAACTCGTTTAAAAGGTCCTAGAGTAGGCATCCAGGGGACTTTGAACCTTTCCCCATCACACTGCTGTGCAATCCACCGAGGTCAACCATCTGTGTGTCTAGTGTCTAAATAGATACTAGATAATTTGGTGAGGAAAGGTGTTGCCTATTTCAATAGCCCTCATTCTTATATTTAGAACATCTTTTTTTAGAAGCTGAAAATGCAAATTTTATATCTAGCCAGCTTTAAAAATCACTAAAATATATAAATGCCAAAATAACAACAATGTTGAGATTTTTAAAAAGTCGTTCCAGTTTTGCCTAGCAGTCCAAATTCGGACTAGTCATAACAATTATCTGTTCAACTTGGACCTTCTGGACAGGTAAATGCATTCGACTTGGTTTCCGCATCGCTAGAATAGAGAGTTTGTTGAGCAAAAATGGGTTTGGTCACTCACTAAAGTTTTATGGAAATTAAAAAAGGTTCCGGCACCATAATGCAGCATAGGATTGTTGATGCTACAAAGCTAATTAATCATTCAAATATATTCATGGAAATTTGGAACAATGGAGATTTGAAATGGAGAGGACTAACCCAGTTGACTTGTATCTGGCTACACATCATTGCATTTAATATTCTTACTTATCATAAATAACATTAATTGAAAATACATTTCCCAGGTATTCAGCAAACTACAGATTAGCCGATGTTATCCTCACAAGATAATACCTAGGATATTATTGTTATTTCATTTTTCCGATATGAAGAAAGTATTGTTCAGAGTATTAAGATGCCCAAGACTGTGAAACTAGCCTGTGGTAAAATTAAATATTCAGCACAGGCCTAACAAACTCCAAAGTCCTAGTTCTTAATAATTGTTTTATGTTACATGTCATTTCAAACATCCTTTCCAAGAATAACTACTTCACAAATATGAACCAGTTAATTTAACATCTCCCCTCCTATAAAATTACGACATGCCATGCATATTCATCATGGTGAATTATCTTTAGAATTGCATTATTCCACTGCATTGGGTTAATTGTCTATAAGATATGTCATCCTCCATTTTATTACTTTGTCTTCTTATTTCGTAAAAAATACATTAAGCCTTCACTCTTTTTTCCTACAGATTTATGCTTCTTAGTATAGGATAGTTGTTTTCAAAACCAGCCTCCTAAAATACATTTGAGAGAGTTTGACAAGATATTTTGACAGTTCAGATTAATTTTCATGTCATACTGTCATTTCTGGGGATTTTCAGAGATTTCACCAATGCTTATCTACTGGAGGGGAAGCCAAATTGACCTAAATGTTTTGGAAAAGCTATAGCTCATAGGAAGGAGCCCCGGTGGTGCAGTCATTACACAGTGCACTGTGATACACATGGGCGGCAGTTCAAAACCACCAGCAGCTCTGTGGGAGAAAGATTGGCCTTTCTACCTCCATAAATAGTTACAGTCTCAGAAATCCATAGGCAGTCCCTATGAACCAGCATTGATTCCATGGCAGTGAGTGAGATAGTTCATAGGAATAATATATGATAAATAGAATCCCTGATCTTTCTTTGATTGATTAACAAATAGCAAGAAAGAATGCTCTCATATACATTAAGTATCTTTCAAGATTTGTAATTATTGAGTTCATTCTCAGGATGAAACAATTTCATTATGTGTATAAAAGCAGTATCACATTACCGGGTAATGATATATTATGCTCTAGGACATTGATTCTTAGCATTACATAGAGATCAGAGGTTGTCAACTGGTGGTCATGAACTTGGTGACTTCTGCCTGCAGGTGAGTTTTGTTTTTCCCTAGGCAGTAATTTTAACTTAATTATTTTAATGGCACTCAATGTTATGTAGGTTTTCATCTTTCATGTATTTTATATCCCTCCTTATTATCTTACACCTAGCTGTTTTACTCACTAAGATCACTTACCTGGTCCATAAAAGCATCTAAGTTTGTGACATTTTATAACCAAGGTTTCCTCAGGCATCACAGTTTGTGGGTACAGGTGAGAATACCTTGTTATCGATACCATAAATTCACTAGTTTATCATTCAATGTACCTTCAAACAAAGAGGCTTCAGAAAATTCCATTGCCCTCTTTCATGTCCCCTAGTCACCTAGAAGTACCTTCCACCAAAAATACTTTTGGGACTCCTCAGAAATTGTCCCACATGTCGTCATGAACAAGCCAACAACTATCATTTGGCATTGCTAGAACTCTTGCAGGTTTTCATCAAGTATGTTTGTATCCACCAAGCGTCCACTATTACTTGCGAGCATTCTCTGTGTCAGCTGGTCATTCATCATCTCCCATTGGGCATTAATTATCTCCCAATGGGATATCATCATCTGCCCCTGACCATCCATCATCATTCACTGGGCACCTGCTGAGTACCACCATATCTGTTGGGCATCCACAATCTCCCATCAGGAATTGTGGTCTCTGCTGATGCTCTGACATGCCTCCACCAGCGCCTTCCATGAGAATGCTACTTATCTGCGTAGGGTGTAGCCACTTGGTGCTGCCAAATGAACAACTCCTCAAGATACCACATGGTGCTACATTTCCTTCCGTCTTCTTTGTACATAAAGCAATCTGCTGGCAATCCACTGTACTTTACCATTCACACAAAAATTAGTAAAATAGCCATCTAAAACTGTGGCATGCTTTGTCATCTAAACATTGAAAAAAAAAACTTGTCCTTGTCCCCTTCACAAAGTCCCTCTGGAAATTTTTTTTAAGTTTATCACATTCTCCATAAGGAGTACCCATTATATAAATGCTAACCTAGAAACCTACTACTGCTCAGGTACCCATGCAAATATTTCTTCAAAAAAGGTTATGCAATGACCCAATCATCTTATGTTTTTATCTAGTATCTGGCATCTTATGGAATAAGTAAATGACGGCAGCAGTTCATGAAGATAAACATTTGAGACTTTCAAGCTACAAACATTCAGAATTGTGAATCTTCACAATGTGCTCAAGTCCCTTTTTCCAATATCTCTCCCTCCCTAGCATTATAGTCATTTCATTGCAAGATTTTTACCCTTGAAGAAAAATACTTCAGCAGATAAGTTTCGGCTCTACAGGCAAAAAGCGAATGCGAACCCAGTATTCTTAGCCCAAGTTGCAATGGCATGTGTTGAAAATGCAGGCCCGAAACCCTGGTCCTCACGCTCATCTTCAGAATGTGCTACCTCTGTCCATTCTTTGTTCTTTCTCCTTTCTTCCTGAGAATATACAAGGTTTACAAATGAATTTTTGGTTTAAATGCATTTGTCATCGGTAGATACATATTGACAAATCATTTTTTACAAATCTTGTTTTTATTATATACAGCTCTTGTGAACTATAAAAAAACAAAATAATTGCACAAGGTCATATCTGTTTACATCCTTGCACCGCTTGAAAAGGCTATTTAATTAATGAAGACATGCAGCACTGTACAAGCTCACTAGTAACATCTAGCACCTAACTGAGTGCTTAGTCAGTTCAAGCCCCATTTCTTCAGCTATATTTCTTAAAAACATTCATAGAAATGTATGACATTCTATGTTCCTGAAGGCGTAAAGCAAAAAATTAATTACTACTTTCCGTCTTGATATTGCACTAGAAACACAGATAAATTTAACTAGGAAAATATCTTTTTGCATCATTTTATTAGGGGCTCTTTACAGATCTTATCACAATGCCTACATACATCCATTGTGTCAAGTACATTTGTACATATGTTGCCATCATCATTTTCAAAGCATTTTCTTTCTATTTGAGTCCTTGGTATCTACTCATTTCCCCTCTCCCCTGCCCTCCCTCTCTCATGAATCCTTGTTAATTTTTTTTTCATGTTTTACACCAACAGCTGTCTCCCTTCACCCTATTTTTCTGTTGTCAGTTGCCCTGGAGGGGATTATATGCAGACAATTGTGATTGATTCCCTGCTTCCTCCCCCCACCCCTTTCCTTGGATCCTGAGGAGTTTATCTGTCCTGGATTCTGTGTGTTCCCATCTCTTATCTGTACACGCTCTAGTCTTACTAGATTTGTAAGGTAAAATTGGGGTCATGATATTGGAGCAGGGGAGCATTAAAGAACTAGAAGAAAGTTATGTTTTGTCAGTTCTATACTGTACACTGACTGACTCGTTTCATCTTTGTGACCTTTTGTAAGGAGATGTTCAATTTTCAACAGATGGGCTTTGGATTTCGACTCTACCCTCCCCCTTATTCTCATTGTATTTGTCTAGGTATAATGTGTTAGTCTAGGTACTTTAGAGAAACAAATCCACAGAAACTCATGTATAAAAGAGAGACTTTTATAAGGGGTAAGTGCACATCAAGGAAATATCCCAACCCAGTACTGCCCAAGCCCACAAGTCCAACATTAACCCATATGTCCAACACCAATCCATAAAGTCCTCCTTCATCTCACAAAACACACACTATGACACCGACTGCAGGAGGAAAGCCAAATCAGTGAACATGTAACACATCTCAGCGCTGGTAGGCGTCTCTGTTGAGGTAGGTACATATGGCTTCTTCTTGGGGATTTCTTCCGGGAAGTGAGCCTTGCAAGGTGAAGCAGGGAACTAACAAATTAAGAGACCTGAGAACTTGAAAGGCAAGGCTCACTGAGCCATTTATCCCACTGCCCTTCAATTAACCCCACATGTGTTTATAGGCCAGGTTGGCACTATAAACTAAGTACCTCACTCATTGATATGATTTTTTTGTTTTGGTTCTTTGATCCCATTGACACCTCGTGATCGCACAGGCTGGTGTTCTTCGTCCATGTGTGCTTTGTGACTTCTCAGCTAGATGGCTGTTTGTTTATTTTTAAGCCTTTAAGACCCCAGGTGCTATATCTCTTGATAGCCAGTACCATCAACTTTCTTCCCACCTTTTCTTATGCACCTTCTTTGTCTTCAGCAATCATGTCCGGAAGGTAAGCATCACAGAATGCTAGGTGTTTAGAACAAAGTGTTCTTGCATTGAGGTCCAATCTGTCTGCTACCTTAATACTTAACATATAAATATATGTACATAGATCTATTTCCCTCTCGTTATATATAAGTCTGTTTACATATGTACACGCCTGTATTTAGACCTCTATAAATATCCTTTGCTTCCTAGTTCCTTCCTCTATTTCCTTGTATTTTCCTCTTGTCCCACTATCATGTTTGGCCTTCATTTGGGTGTTAGTAATTCCTGTTGGCTACATTGTCTTTGATCTTGTTATTGTCGGTACAATCATTTGGATCCTGGCAACCCTATATAAAACAGAACACTTGCCATCCTCCCTTCTAAGGAACATTCTGGCTGTACATCTTTCCACAGCAGAATTTTGTTCTTTTGGTCATCCACATTACTTTTTCGATATACTTTGACAGCACCATAATTCAAAGCATAATATGTTCATCTATTTCCTTATTCAGTGTCAAGCTGTCACAATGTATGAGACAGTAGAAAATAGCATGGCTTGAATCAGCCACACCTTAGCCCTCAAAGTGACACCCTTGTTCTTTAGAGAGATCTCATGCAGTAGATTTGCCCAACGCAATATGTCTGTTATTTTAATGACAATTGCTTCTATGAACATTGACTGTGGAGTCAAGCAAAGTGAAATTCTAAACAATTTTCATTTTTTTTCTGTTTATCATGAAAACTTTTATTGATTCAGTTGTGAGAATTTGGGTTGGTTTTAGTTTGTTTGTTTTGTTTTTTTGCAGTAATTATAGTGAGTTGTGATCCATACTGAAGGATTCAATCCTTGATCTTCCAACAGCAAATGCTTAAATCCTCATTGGCTTTCAGCAAATAAGCTAGAGTTATCTGCATATTGCAAGTAGTTAGTAAACCTCTCTCCAATTCTGAAGTCGCATTCTTCATCATGTAGTCCAGTTTTTCAGATTATTTGCATAGTATACAGATTGACTAATATAATGAAAGGATGAAATACAGACACACCCCTTTCCTGGTTTAAAATCACATAGTATTCTCTTGTTCGCTTTAAATAACTGCCTCTCAATCCATGTACAATTTCGTCAGGTGTAGGGCACATTATTGATGTTCCATCCTCTTTGGTGCTTTCCTTAGTTTGTTATGATCCACACAGTCAAGTTCCCTTGCACAATCAATAAAACACAAGTAAACATCTTTCTGATATTAACTGTTCAGCCAAGATCACCAATGTTGTCGTCAGTAATGTTGTCTTTTATGCCATGTCCTCTTCTGAATCCTGCTTAATATCTGACAGTTCCCTATTGATGTACTGCTGCAACAAATTTTAACTTATTTTAGCAAAATTTTAGTAGCATGTAATATTAATTAGATCATTCAATAATTTTTCCATACTGTTGGATCCCCTTTCTTTGGAATGGACACCGATAGGAGACCGTCCCTTTGGTTGGCCAGATAATTATCTTCCAGATTTCTTGGCATGGACTAGTGAATGCTTCAAGTGCTTAATCAGTCTCTGGAGTTTTGTTTTTCTTGAATACCTTTAATGAAGCTTGTATTTCTTCTTTCAATACCATTGGTTCTTGATCATATGCTACCTCTTGAGAAATTTGTATGTTAACCAGTTCTTAGTAGAGTGCCTGTATTTTCTCCATTTCTTGCTTCCAGTAGAGCTCTACTGCTGAAATTTGTTTTGTGCTCCAAATGAACATTACACATCTAACATTTTTTAAATGTAATTTTTTACATTAAAAATATCACAAAGCAAGCTGTTCACACAATGTTTACATAACATGAAGTCTCCAAAAAAAGCTTAATAAATTGTTTTTCTCTGAGGAAAAAATCAAAACAAAACAAAAATGCTCAGTCCTTAAAAAGAGGTTTAGAACTTTCTCAGGGGAAACACATTCAAATGCAAAAGACACTGGTCCATATCAATAAGAACTGATGACTCCATCAAAAATCCTTCTAGCAAAAATAGATGTAGTCTAATCAACAAAGAAATCATAACACCGTTGTTTGATTAGTGTCTCTTTGGTTGAGGTCACAAGGAAGATAGTTAGAAGTGATTAACACCTTTTATTCTATTACAAATGTGAGTATAGAAGCTTAAAATGATTTATTTTAGGAAATAATTATCTAGATTTTTTTATCAGTCACTTATCAACTCAAGTGGGATCAGAATACTTTACTAGTAGATGTTTAAACAGCTCTAACCAGATGTATCAAGGTTTTTCATAAACCATTGGGTTACCAGGATCACCTATCCCCCAAACAGCTTATGAAACAATGAGCTTTTATGTTTTCTGGGAAACTTTAGGTAAGACCATTTTAACCTTGTCATGAAGAAATAGTCCGTGGGCCCACTTTATGTAAAAGGCAGCTGCATTAAGTTAATAGAATGCATTTCTTTCATATCCTGGTTTCACCATAGAGATAAATCACTGTTTAGTTTTATGCTTCTAGCAATTAACACAGTCAGATAACTTGAACTTACAAAAAGCTTTGAGATGACTACAACTAAAGAAACAACATGTCCAAGGCAAGGCAATGACCAGCAATTTAGCCAGAACTAAGTTAAATTCAATAATTTCCTTTGGGTCAAAAAAGGGTCTTATGAATTTCTCTTTTACAATTTTCTCCTCTTAATCCAGGATTTCATTGAACTTCAGCTGTTAAATTCAAGAAATAGTTTTTTTATCAGCTTAGTTTAAATCACCATTGGCTATGCTGTTAGAATTAATAAGAACTTAATTTCTACCTTGGTATTGGGGAGTTCTCGTCTTCAGAATGGGTTGATACTATATCACCCACAAAGGAAGGAGCAATTCATCTTCTGCAAGGTGTTTCTGACCACTAGGAAATTCTGATTTGTTTTATTCACCCTGGTTGAAAAAGGCCAATAACCTTACAAATGCCTCACTGGAATTTAGGGTTCTTCCAATTCAGTAGAGACCGGTTAGTGCCTCTTCATGCCTTAACCTGCACATGGGCAGCAGGTTGCTTCTGTGGGTAAAGGCATTAGTGAATACTTTCATACAACATTTACAATTCCATTATAATAAATATTAACAATAAAATCATGAAATCCAGAGAACAGTATTGATTTAATCCAGGCACATTCTATGTTTGTGTGTCAACCAACATGTTGGTTAGAACTAAAATTGTCAGAAAAGAAAAACCTGAATCTAGTTTGTTTTGCCATGTGATGCCAGGTGGCTTTTATTGCATAATTTTGAAAACTATCGTTTTACTTCTGAAGTATTGACCCAGGTGCAGCACCTTGCTGAGTCAATAGGAAATCTAGGACAGTGGCATCTTCTAAAACCACCTTAGTGAGTGAATTGACTTACTTTTCTTAAGCCATCATAGCATTAGCCACAGGGACAGTTAATTGGTCCGTCGTGTTTGAGATGTCTCCATTAACAAGTTCCTAATCTGCAACTCCACATCATGGTATAAATGATTTTTCAAAGGAAAAATGTGTGTCTGGGATTTCTTCAACTGAATTTAATGTATAGTCTATTCCTCACTTCTCCCTAGACCAATACATTTAGAGGGTGAATCCAATGTATGCTTTCATCGTAGGAATGAATGACTAATGGGGCTCCCGTGTGGCCTCAAGTACAGTGGCCTGTCATATTCAAACCATCCTAATCAGATAATGCTCATACAGCAGAATCATGATTTGTATTCAAATTGGCATGGCTGGATAACTTGATCTTCCACAAAAAAATATGAATTTATACGGGGCACATGTTGTGCCAGTTCTGATGTGTTTACCTGATGGAGGGATGGTTTATTTTATTTATTCAAGTCAATTTTCAAAGAGATGTTACAAAGTGGTAATTTTCTAAACCTTAGCCAATTACACATTTGAACACAAATAGGTAGGCATGCTGTTAAATTTCCTGAAAAAGCCACATTGCAAAATTTGCAAAAATATGAAATTTTTGCTATCTGGTAGGACCTAGGAGAGTAAATATCACTCCAATTTCTGTCAAATTGAAACATGGAATCTGATGCTGAGTTAATAACACAAGGTAGTGCCATAGAATTACAAATGTGAGTCATATAAAGGCGATGTCAAAATCAGTGGTAGGAAGGGAAGCAACACTATAGTTTGGTATGGGAAAAAGTAATGGGTATGAATTTTCATGAATGGTGTGGGGGATGTGAAAAATTCCATATTCAATAAAGCATGTGAGTTAAAAGTGGCCTTAACTAACATAACAAAATCAATTTTGTGCCAAGAGTTAATGGTACAATGTGAAGTAGTGTGAGTATAAAGTTACAGAAGGGCTTCATAGTGGAGGAAGACAGCCCCAAAGAATTAAACTAGGATTACTTGCATACAAGTAAAAGCAGTGACAGACTTCATTGGTGAAAGGTACCAAAAATAACCAAAAAAGACAATATCATTGCATTGCTAATTGTTAAAAATCCATTGCTATTTCAAAATGCATGTCTAACTAAATTAGTTTGTGACTACTCTTCTTAATGGCAAAAAGTAAGTGAATTATAAGGGGAGTAATTACAACAAATGCAATAAGATCTCCAAATGAAAGAGGTTATAAAGTTGTTAATACCACACAGACCATAAGTAATACAGCTATTATCTAAAAGTAGCAATTATTCGAAGAAGCCTGAGGTCACAAAGGAAGAACAATAATTCACAATACAGAATACTATCCCTTAGCTGCAGTCCAATGATATTTTAGAAGAATTAGAATCATCAGAAGACAAATTATTAATACTTCTACAGGTAAATTTTGTGGCATTTTATAAGTTTGAGTTTATAGAACAAACACTGGTCTAAAAGCAATTGAAATTAAGCAAGGGACTACTCATTCTAAATTGTCCATTGTCGTTGTTGAGTGCTGTCAAATCACTTCCAACTCATACTGATGCTGTGCACACAGAACAAAAATTGCCTGGTCTTGCACCATCCTTGCCATTGTTTTGTTTTGTTTTGTTTCTGGTCATTTTCTTACTTAAAAAAATCATGTGATTGGGGACTCATACAGCTCTTATCACAATACATACATGCAACCATTGTGTCCAACACATTTGTACATATGTTGCCATCATCATTTTCAAAGCTCTTTCTACTTGAGCCCTTGGTATCAGTTCCTCATTTTCCCCTTCCCTCTTCCACCCTCCCTCCCTCATGAATCCCAGATAATTTATAAATTATTATTTTTTATGTCTTATACTGACCGATGTCTCCCTTCACCCACTTTTGTGTTGTCCATCCCCAGGGAGGGGATTCTATGTAGATCATTGTGATTGGTTCCCCTCCTTCTTCTCCCACCTTCCCCTTCACCTCATGATTATTGCTACTCTCATTATTGGTCTTGAGGGGTTTATCTGTCCTGGATTTCCACCTCTTATCTGTACCTGTGTACATGGTTTGGTCTAACCAGATTTGTAAGGTAGAATTGGGGTCATGATAGTGGGGGGTGGGCATTAAAGAACTTGAGGAAAGTTGTTTGTTTTGTCGGTGCTATTCTGCGCCCTGTCTGGGTCATCTCTTTCTTGTGACCCTTTGGTAAGGGGATGTCCAATTGTCTACAGATGGGTTTTGAGTCTCCACTCTGCACGCCCCCTCATTCACATTGGTATGATTTTTTTGTTCTGGGTCTTTGATATCTGATACCTGATCCCATAGACACCTCATGATCATGCAGTCTGGTGTGCTTCTTCCATGTGGACTTTGTTGCTTCTCAGCTAGATGGCCACTTCTTTACCTTACAGTGTTTAAGACCCAAGGCCCTATATCTGTCATAGCCAGGCACCATCAGCTTTCTTGACCACCTTTTCTTATGCACCCACTTTGTTTTCAGCAATCATGTTGGGAAGGTGAGCATCATGGAATGCCTGGTTATTAGAATAAAGCGTTCTTGGGCTGAGGGAGTACTTGAGTAGAGGCCCAATGTCCCTCTGCTACCTTAATACTAAACCTATAGTACATAGGTCTATTTCCCTATCATATATAAATTTATTTACATATGTACATGCCTGTATTTAAACCTCTATAAATGCCCTTTGCCTCCTAGTTCTTTCCTCTATTTTCTTGTATTTTACTCTGGTCCCACTATTATGTTCGGCCTTCATTTGGGTTTCAGTACTTCCTCTTGGTTACATTGCCCTTGATCAAGCCCCACCATGCATCTGCCATTGTTAAAATGTTTGAGTCACTGTGTCAGTTCATCTCCTTGAGGTTTGGACAGGTGGGACAGTAGACACAAAACCTTAACCTGCTTCTTAGTGGTAAAGATTACAAAATCCTTTTGTGTCTATGGCAATTAATTGTGTTGAGATAATATACCCTAAATAATTCACTGAAGATAGAGCTAATTGGAATTTGGTGGTGGTGATGGTGGGGCATTTTATAGCAGATTCTTATCCTTCAAATGTGAGTCTAATGAAAGGGGAGAGCCTAACAGACCATTAATGTATTGTAGCAGAGCAAAGCTATTGTACAAATTTAAAATTAGCTTGAAAAGTTTGAGAAAATAACACTTTCAGTATCAGCTAGCATATAACTATGCAAATAAATTGTTGATACCCATACATAAGGCAAATAATAGTCTCTTTGGTCAACTGGGATATTTTAAAAGGTAACACAAATTCATTTTGCTAAAATGAGCAGCTTCAAGAGGAATATGAAATAAAAGTAAATGGGGATTAAGCATTATATGAACAGAATGGAGGATGATGCTTTCATTGGCTTATAAATCTTTCACAAGCCAGCATCTTCCATTCCTAAATGCATTTACCGAGAAAACAGAAGAGTTACATGGGCTAGTGCAAAAGATATTGAGTCCCTCCTCCTCTTTTAAAATTTTCTGAATGATCAAGCATATACTCGTGTTTCCATGCCTGAATGTTCCTGACTAGTCATGAGTTAAGTCACATTTGCACTTAACATGGGTTTATGCAGCTTGTAAATTTGAAAGAAATATTGAATTTTATCGGAACTGGCTTGCATAGGATAGTCTTGGCTTAAAATATATTTATCAACAGAGTTATTATCGGGTCAACAAAGTGAAGTTATTTGGGTTAGTCCTTCCCATGATACCTTGAGAATGCCTATGTAATGGTCTAAAGAAATGTATTTGAAAGTTGATGGGTTAAACTGACAAACATCAACCACCATCTATGGAAATTATGGCCCATAACCCTAATGTGATGGCTCATAGTCAGTCTGCGTTGGCGCTGCTCAGCATCCCTATGAGTGTTGGTGAACTATACTACAGAAGGCAGCATGTCTTCTACCTGCCCAGCACTAGGATGGAGGTCAACGGTTGAGTGAAGGGATTTTAAGTCTCTGAAAACAACAAAGATTGTCTTCCTTATCCATAGTTTCTCTTCTTAGGATGAAAAACATGAGGCATATTTTAAAGTATTTTTCTTCTTTCATAAATTTCAAAAGATAATTTCATTTATATCTTGTTATATCTTGTTCCTGATTCATGATTCCCATGGTTTTAGTGGTTAAATTACTCCAGGTTAAGGGTTTTTCTAAACTCATGGGATTCAAATCTGACCAAGTGGATCCTGTATCAATTAAAAACATATATATTTTTCCATTTACTCACACACTTAATCAGCTTCTCCCTGATTATTTAAAGTCATTATCAGAAAAATCCTCATTTTATTCCTAGAACCTAGTCAATCTGATCTTACTTAAGATGAAGCAAAAGTCAGCATACTCAATCTAATTTTTATTTTGGTATAAACTTCTAATCTTATTTAAAATACATTGGTTCTCAATAATAAAAATATGCCATTGTGTCTGATTAGTCTTCTCTCTTTCAAGCTCCTGTATTGGATACTTGTACTTCAGGAGTTTTTAATTTCTGGAGCTGTAAAGCTATCAATTTATTTTACTTGCCTTTAGTTTTTATTTGAAGGCCTGTTATTATGCTTAATGGTTTCAGCCCATTTGTATACAGTTTTATTAATTATTGTGGTAGTTATACAATTTCACTTCAACTTGATAAATAAGAATGAAAGGGTGGAGTCTAGTCTGTCAATCAGGTCACAGTCTGGTAATTCCCCCTTGTAGGCGTGGCCTTATCAGGATTCTGAGACTTCCGCTCTCCTTCCCTGGAGGTGGAATGTACTCTCTCTCTGCTACACATTCCTGTTGACAAGCCACATGGAGCAAGGTGATGGAAGCCAGAGCCCTGGAGCTGGAGGTGCCACATGGAGAACTGTACCAGGGCTGCGATGCTTCTACCCCACTCCTGGTACCTTAATGTGTTAGACTGGGTTGATTTGTGAAACAAATACAGTGACACATGCGTGTAAGAGAGAGCTTTATGTCAAAGGGCAATTTTATATTGAAAAAATATTCCAGCTCAGTTCAGATCAAGTCAAGTCTGATATTAGCACATATGTCCAATATGAGTTCATAATTCCTCTTTAGACCTACACAGCACATGCAGTGATGTCAAATGTAGGAGGATCACAGGCCAGTGGCAGTGAATAGACACCTACTCTGGATATGGATTTGCTTCTGACCAAAGTACCATTGATGGACTCAACAGAATGCCTTTTCCACATAGCATTGCTTCAGATCAAGGAAATACCTCACTTCACAGTAAATGAAGTGCAGCCATGGGCCCATGCCCATGGAATCCACTGGTCGTATCATGTTCATCGTCATCCTGAAGCAGCTGGCTTGATAGAACGATGTAATGGCCTCCTAAAGACATAATTACTGTGATAGCTAAGTGGCAACACCTTGAGTGGCTGGGGCAACGTTCTCCAGGGGGTTGTATATGCTCTAAAACAGCAGTCAATATGTGGTGCTGTGTCTCCAATAGCCAGGATTCATGAACCACTTGCAGCATTTTTGCTTCCTGTCCCAGAAACCTTATGCTCTTCAGGCCTGGAGGTCCTGGTCCCAAAGGAAGGAACTCTCCCACCTGGAAACACAGCACGGATTCCACTGAACTGGCAGCTGAGAATGCCCCTGGACATTTTAGGCTTCTCATGCCTTTGGATCAACAGGTCAGAAAGAGTGTCACTGTACTGAGTTGTGTGATTGATCCTGATTACAAAGGAGAAATTTCACTGGTGCTACATAATAGAGGTAAAGAGGAATATGTCTGGAATCCAGGAGATTCCATTGACTGTCTCTTAGTACTACTATGCCCTGTGATGAAAGTAAAAGGTAAACTATGGCAACCCAATACTGACAGGACATCTAATGACCCAGACCCCTCTGGAATGAAGGTCTGGGTCACCCCACCAGGCAAAGAACCATGGCTGGCTGAGGTGCTAGCCGAGTGCAAAGGTAATGCACAATGGGTAGTGGAAGAAGGTAGTTGTACCTATCAGTTATGGCCACATGATCAATTGTAAAAGCAAGGTTTGTGATTGTCAATATTTCTTCTTTATATGTGCTTATTGAGAGTCTTTCCTTTGTTCGTGTACAGTATACCATATATAAACAGGTTCCATCTGTTTTCATTTATATGTATGATTGGTGTATGATGTTAGGTGTATGTGTGATTTCATTAATGTTTGGAAAGTATATATGGCTAAAGAATTGTGTACAAGTGACAAGTTGACAAGGGGTCATCTGTGGTAGTTACACAATTTCATGTCAACTTGATAAATAAGAATGAAAGGGTGGAGTCTAGCCTGTCAATCAAATCACAGCCTTCTGGGTATGGCCTTCTCATGAGGATTCTGGGACTTCCTCTCTTCCTCTCTGGAGTTGGGACACACTCTCTGTCTGTTACACATTCCTGTTGATAAGCCATGTGGAGCCACACTGATGACATCCAGAGACCTGGAGCTGGAGGAGCCACATGAAGACCCACACCGGGGCTGAGATGCTTCCACCTCCACTGGATCCACTACTGACCTGTGATCTGCCTGTATTCAGCATCATAGCATGTTCTGTGTGAGTCTAAAGAGAAATTTATGGACATATATTGGATTTATGGACTTGATCTGGACTGGACTGGGATGCTTTCTCAATATACAATTGCCCTTTAATAGAAAGCTCTCTCTTACACACAGATGAGTGTCACTGGATTTGCTTCTCTAGTCAATTCAGTCTAACACAGTTATCTATTCTCTTACTGTTTAAGAGGCTAGAATTCTGAATTTCGGGCTGCTAACTCTGGGAGAAGTCTGTGTCCTCCCTCTCTTGTCTCTGTCTTTCTCTCCTCTCATAAAAAAGAGATCTCCATGAGTTTGGGCATCTCTCTACCCCTGGATCTAGGAGGTTCCCAACACGGAAACTTGTATTCAAAGGATGCATTCTGCTCTGAGTTATTATTTCTTGCTGGTAGTAGGCCCCTCA
Organism: Tenrec ecaudatus; assembly: GCF_050624435.1. Taxonomy (NCBI): domain Eukaryota; kingdom Metazoa; phylum Chordata; class Mammalia; order Afrosoricida; family Tenrecidae; genus Tenrec; species Tenrec ecaudatus. The sequence goes on along the minus strand of NC_134548.1, from coordinate 114,540,235 downwards.
CTCTGCTTGATTTTCTCATCTTTTTTCTCTTGAAAGATATAAATAACTTTCTCTTCATTGGATAGTCTCGAACAGGATCCTTAATCGTCTTACAACTAAAATGTTTCTTATATCAAGAGAATCATTATATACCTGCCACCCTAAAGCATTATACATCTATTAAACTGCAGAATGATGACCTAGCCAAATTGACACATATTTTGAGGCAGCACAGTTCAATCTATGACAACAATGTTTAAAGAGTTTCTAAAGAAAGCCGTTTCCCAGTTTGTATGACCGTGTTTGACCAATTGTGGGAACTCTGAATTCCAACCAAGTTGCTCAGGTGTGTAGTGGGTAAAGTACAGAGCTATTCACCACCAGGTGCTCAATCCCACTAGTCACTCTGTGGGAGAACTATTAGACTTTCTGTTCCAGTACTGTTTAAAATTATGGAAATCTTAAACTATAGGTATACTCTGCTCTGGAGGGTTGCTATGAGTGGAAATTGGTGGGGATACAAACCACTGACTAACATAGAATTGAAGGAAATATCAGAGTGTCACCATTTCTAATATTTTCACTGAATGCTTAACGAACAATCATTGTAATCCATCTCTGGAATTATACATACTTTTCTAATATTTACCCTGAGTGTTTAATGAATAATCGTTCTAATCTATGACTGGAATTGTATATACTGTCACTCTTCTCTTATTTACACACTTAAATTTTAGTCTGATCTATTTGCTTTGGAAATATTCTTGGGATTGTTCGAATCAGTAGACCATAAGCTTACCTGGCTTCTAACAAAAGATATCTTGTAGCTCTCATTAAGAAATGAATCATTGGAACCCCATTTTCATATGATCCAGCCTTGGTCATCTAGATTTGGGCCTCCTTAGTACATGACTAAATTGAAAAGATCAGAAACTTCTGGCTGGTAGGTAATGAATGATAAAGATCTTGGATGCCTCTATATATTTACCTAGATCCTCCTTGGGCTTGGAAATGTATTTAACTATACTTAACTGTGCCTTTTTTCAGGGTGTAAAAATTACTTGTAGATGTTTCCTATCATGGTCAAATGGCTTTATTTTAACGAGCATCTCATACTGAGATGTTTAGCCCAAAGTGTTGAGCCTAACACAGTGAAATTTGGATAAGAGAGATCGGGTCACACTTTTAGCACTTCATGGTACTTTCAGTATTCTCCTTCAGCACCACAATTCAAATGTATCAACTCTTCTTCAGTCTTCCTTATTCAATGCCCCAGAAAGGGATAGAGGCAGGGAAAGAGAGTCAGCTTCCTGGAGAACTTTATGGGGGAGTAGCCAGGGAAGAAGGAAGATCTGGATTAGCTGTGTCAATGGAAGAAGGAGCAAGAGGAGTGGGAGGATCATCTATTAGATGCTAAATAGCTCATCGTTTTGTCACCGCATCTTGCAGGAAACCAATCGATTTTCTAGGCATTCATCTTGTCTAGACAATGTATCTCCCAGAGAAGTAAAACTGTTTATTCTGCGTTTTAGAGTCTTTCTGGTGCTAATCAGGAAAATCTTGCCATTCTTCCTTGTCAACTTCTTAAAACATTTAGAGTCTAATTGGCTGTGATAAAAATATATTTCTAAAGCTTATTTTCTAAGTACCTCATAAAGGATATTGTTTCTCAAGACTTCCTTGGCCAGAGGATATCAGCATGTCAGATAGCATAACCCCTGGGGTCCTGGTGTTCTAGTATGGCTGTGGCTGGGCTGCTGGGCGGAATCCAAGCACGCTGGGGAGTTGCCATTACCCATCTGACCAAGGGAACGTACATGAAAAGCAAAACTGCAGAAAAGCCATGTGCTGCCAAAGAAAAGAAAACAGAATCGCCCTGCTGTTTCAAAAACTCACACGGCTGCTACGAAATGTTGGAGAATGGAACAGAACAAAGGAAAGCATAACCTGAAACATTCTTCAGGAAAATCTCTGTACAAAAACAGCGGAGGTTCTTTCTGAAAAGGGCTTATGCCCTCCAAGTTGTAGCGTCAGAGACCCTTGGGAAACTGAAGGAAAGCTCAAAAGGCTTTCAATTTGGCACCAGCATTTGGATCCACAATCGAGGTCCAGAATACGCTGCTTTTGAAATCCTGGAAGAGGCCCCAAATGGTTGTAGCAAAAATGCCCCATTCAGTCCTTAGGATGAGATTTGAGGACTGATTGAGATGCTAAGTGGATGGCACAGGCGTGGAGAGTGGGCTTTAATTAGATAATCAAGGAGAGAGGATTGTGTTGTCACGTTCTCTCAAGTCAGTTCCCATCCATAGTGACTCTAGGAACAACACAACAAAGGACGCCTAGACCCTGCATCATCCTCACAACGATTGCTGTTTCAGTCCGTTGTTTCAGCATTTCTTGTTCACTGACCCTCATATCTAAAGTATGTGAGACGAAGTCTCACCATCTTGTCTTCTAAGAAGATTTTTTTACTATACTTCTTTAAAGACTTGTTTCCTCGATTCCTCTGAAAGCCCATGGTGCATAGGATAGTCTGCATTGACATTAATTCAAAGACATCCATTATTTTTCTGTCTTTCTTATTCATTGTTCAACTTCTCTGGGTATGTGACCCACATCTTCATCCTCAAAGTGGCATTTTGGTTTTTTAAAAAATAATTTAGAGAGCTCTTATGTACCGGATTTGCCCAATGCAACATGTTATTTGACTTTGTGATGGCTGCTTCTATGAGCATTGACTGTGTATCCGGGTAAAATAAAATCCTTGAGAATGTCCATCTTTTCTCCATTAAGCATGCTGTTGCTTACTGATCCAGTTGTATTTGTTTGTTCCTCTTTATGCTCTGGTGTAACCTATATTGAAGACTGTCGTTTAAAGCTTGATCAGTAAATATGTCAAGTCCTCATTGCTTTCAGTAAGTAAGGCTCTGTCATCTGTCTATTCCAGGTTGTTAATGAGTCTTCCACCGATACTGTAATTTCCTTAAATAGACCAATTTATCAAATTATTTAGTCTCCTTGATAGCAAATTGAATTAGTATGGTGAAAGAATACAACCCTGGCACACATCTCTCCTTTTCTTAAACCATACAGCATCCCTTTATGCTATTGGAACAAGTGGTCCTTGGTTCCACATAAGCACAGTGGTGTGTTTTCAAATTCTCATGATCACAATGCTATGCATAATTTGTTATATCCCATAATGTCTTTGCATTACCAGTATAGCAAATCTTTTTGGTGTACTTGGTTTCAGCCAAACTCCATTTGATATCAACAGTGATCTTCCTCTTTGGACTCTTCTGAATTTCTGGCATTTCCTTGCTGATGTATTCCTGCAACCATTTAAAAATTATATTTAGGAAAAATGCATGCAATTGAGAATAATGATATTATTCAATAATGTTTGCATTCTGACTGAGCACCCTTCTTGGAACTGGGTACAAATATGGATCTCTTTCAGTGTGTTGGCCTATCTTCAGAATTTTTTAAATCAGCTATTGCACACCTCCAGCACTGCATTCATTAATGGGAACATTTCAATTGGTATTCCATCAATTCTTGAAGCTTGATTTTTGTTTGTTTTGCCAATGCTTTACATTTAACTTGTACTTCTTTCTTCAGTAACATCAGTTCTTGATCATATGCCACCTCATGGAATGGGTGGACATTTCCAAAGTTCTTTGATACAGTGACTGTGTATTTCTTTCATTATTTTTTATTCCAGTTTTTCAGGAACCTTTTGAAGACTCCTTGTATATAGACATATACATATATATCGATGTCTATCTCTGGTGGCATAGTGGATTTTGCACTGGACTTCTAACCACAGGGTGAAAACCACTAGTGAAAACCAGGAGAAAGTCAGGCTTTTCTCTTTAGTAAAGATTTACAGCCTCAGAAACATGCAGGGGCAGTTCTCTTCTGTCTTACAGGGTTGTCATGGCTCAGAATATACCTAATGGTAGTGAGTTTGTTTGGTTTGGATGCTTATATACCTGTAATCTCTACTAAGATTCTATGTTAGGTTAAATATTGTCCTAACAGCAAGGAAAACTTACTGCCCTTTAATAAATTCCTACTCATAGCAACCCTATAGGATATGAGAACTATTCTTTAGGCTTTTTCAGGGACTGTAAATCTTTTTTATTAAATACTTTTATTGGGTACTCTTACATCTCTTATCACAATCCATACATTTCATACATTGTGTCAAGAACATTTGCACATATGCTGCCATCATTCTTTTCAGAGCATTCTCTTCCCACTTGAGCCCCTGATATCAGTTCCCCATTTCTTCTCCCTCCCTCCCCAGCCCAACCTCGCTTATGAGTACTTGATAAGTACCTGGTTATTGTATTCATATCTTACATCATCCTCCGTTGCCCCTCGCCCACTTTTCCGTTGTTCGTCCCCCTGGGAGGTGGTTCTCGGTTGATCCTTGTGATCGATTCCCCCTTTCTCCCCCTCCCCCACCTCCCCTAATCCTCCTGGTGTCTCTACTCTCATTGCTGGCCCTGAGGGGTTTATCTATCCTGGATTCCCTGTGTTGTGGGCTCTTACCTGTAGCAGTGTGAATGCTCTGGTCTAATCTGATTTGTAAGGCAGAACTGAGGTCATGATTGTGGGGGCAAGGAGCATCAGAGAACTAGAGGAAAGCTGTGTGTTTCATCAGTGTTATACTGTACCCTGACTGGTTCATCTCTTCCCTGTGACCCCTCTGTGAGGGGATGTCCAACTGTCTACAGATGGTATTGGGTCTACACTCGATGCCCCCCCCAAGTCATATTGGGTATGATTTTGTTCTGGGTCTAAGATACCTGATACCTGATCCCATCAACACCTCATGATCACACAGGCTGGTGTGCTTCTAACAAGAAGGGAATAGAAGTATGTACTCATATCTATATGTTAAGAATTAGTGTTGCAGATAGACATTGGTCCTTGACTTAAGTACTCCCTCAACACAAGAACACTTTGTTCTAGTAATCTGGCATTTTGTGATGCTCACCTTCCTGACACAGTCACGGAAGACAAGATGTGGGCATAAACAAATGTGAAGAAAGCTGATGGTGCCAGGCTATCAAAAGATATAGCATCTGGGGTCTTAAAGGCTTGAAGATAAACAAGCAGCAATCTACCTGAGAAGCAACAAAACCCAAATGTCAACTGGAAATCTTTATGGGATCACATTACTTCATCTTTCTTCCATGAAGGAGTTAGGGGTTTACACCACTGACTTTTGGCTAGCAGTCAAATTGTTAACTAAACAGTACCATTGGGGCTCCTATTACCATAATACTTTATTTCTTTCAATGTATTTTCTTCTAGATCTTTGAACATATTTATACATGATTAAAGTCTTTGCCTGATAAATCCATCTAAGAGACACTTTCTTTGATGTACTTTTATTTCTAGATATGGACTATATTTTTCTATTTCATTGCCTATCTTGTATTTTTCATAGTTATGGAGCATGATTTAAAAGGTGCTGCAATATAATATCCAGTCCTCCATTAATAGCAGTCACCTTTGTCCCCTCTTTTCAGTCTTGCTTAGTTTGCTTATCTGTGCATACATACGTTCAGTGACTTTTCTGCACTGATTTTATAGATTGTGCATTCACTGTTTTCTCTGATATATCTCTTATTTTAATTCTTTTTTAACATCATTTTATTGGGGGCTCATACAACTCTTATCACAACCCATACATACATAAATTGTGTCAAGCACATTTTTACATTCATTGCCCTTATTCTCAATACATTTGCTCTCCACTTAAGTCCTTGGTATCAGCTCCTCATTTTCCCCTTCCCTCTCCAGTCCCACTCCCTCAAGAACCATTTCTAATCTATAAATCATTACTATTTTGTCATGTCTTACACTGTCTGACGTCTCCCTTCACCCACTTTTCTGTTGTCCATCCTCCAGGGAGGAGGTTATATGTAGATCTTTATAATCGGTTCCCCGTTTCTATCCCACCTTCCCTCCAATCTCCAGTGTCGCCACTCTCATCATAGGACCTGAAGGGATTATCTATCTTGGATTCCCTTTGTTTCTGGTTCCTATCTGTACCTGTGTACATCCTCTGGTCTAGCTGACTTTATAAGGTAGAATTTGGAACATGATGGGGCGGGGGGGGGAAGCATTTAAGAACTAGGGGAAAGTTATATGTTTCATCATTGCTACACTGCACTCTGACTGGCTCATCTCCTCCCCGCGACCCTTCTGTAAGGGGATGTCCAGTTAACTGCAGATGGACTTTCGGTATCCACTCTGCACTCCCCCTTTTTCACAGTGATATATTTTGTTCTTTGATGCCTGATACGTGATCCCTTCAACACCTTGTGGTCACACAGGCTGGTGCGCTTCTTCCATGTGGGCTTTGTTGCTTCTGAGCTAGATGGCCGCTTATTTACCTTCCAGCCTTTAAGACCCCAGACACTATATCTTTTGATAGCTGAACACCATCAACTTTCTTCATCACATTTGCTTATGCACACATTGTCTTCAGCAATAATATCAGGCAGGTAGGCACACGATGGTAAGATGCTTTGTAATTTGATGCCTGATACCTGATCCCTTCAATAACACGTCATCACACAGGGTGGTGTGCTTCTTATTTTAATTCTTGTTCTGATTTTCATCCCTGAATTCTTTGGAATTACGCCTGTATCAGTATAGTTTGTGGTATGCCAATCTTTGGTCTGAATATTAACTTAAATACTTTAAGCAAATGATTCTATTTTTTTTTCAAAAGGCATTAGTATATGAAGGCATATCTTTAAATTTCAGGGAGACTACATGTCAGTCATAGCTTTTACTTTCTGCTTGAGCAGAGCCTTAAGATCTGCTAGTGATTATTCACTGGGGACTTCTCTGGAATTTCCTGGCATGCACACAGCCCTGCATTTATGCATGTTCTCAGTATGCCTTTTAAATTTTAGCCAAGCTCTTGTTCATTCTAACTGAATTTCCCATCTTAAGGAGCTGCCCTGTCATTGATTCCAGCTGATTGCTATTGTTTTGTTTTTGTTTTTTTTTTAACAGACAGGGCTTTTTTCCTAAGGAACCAAGTTCAACATCTGGCTAAATAGTTTGAAGCAAGCTAGAAGGTCCTGGATAGAGTAGGAGAGAAATGTGGAAGAAAATGGCAAAATGCATAAGAGGTCAGGATTATTGGTTGTATAGAGGGATTCCAAGACTATAGCCATTAGTCACCCTTTAGATATAGAAATGAAAGAAATATAGAATTGAGCCCTTGTGGCTCAATTTTCAGCTAAACAATAGACAAGTCTATAAAGGGGAACAATAATGCTAGTGAGTTATATACAGCTTAGAATAATCAGCCATTTGAAATAAAAAGGTAGCATAAATTAAAAAAACTTTATAAGGGTTTGAAAAGAAGGAAGAATGGGAAAAGGAAATACAGGGCAGAAGTGGAAAAAGTGATGATTTATAATGGGAATTGCAATCAATGACATGAAACCAAATATGTATGAATTTTCTAATGGAAACTGCTATAAACTTTCACACAGTTCACAATTATATATATATGTATATATATATGAAAGAAAGATCTAAATGTTTAAAATATTGATACTGCTATGAAGATGTACCTTTTGGGGACCATCTCTATTATGCCATCTTTTTCCATTTGTTGCTAATTTTTCATAGTTAATGTGCTTCATTGTGATATATGAGGTTTTATGTTAAGTACTTCCAACTAGAAACACAACAGAATCCCCCATTCTTAGCTAATTTCAGTAGTTTATCTTGTATGAAAAGTCTTTCAGTTCTTTCTATACCTTGGGTAAATTTCAGAAAATTGGGATAACGGAATTTGTTAGTTTTTCAACTTTTGGGGGGCAGACTGTTCTAATATGTAATGTCTTCCCTTTGCCATTTCAGAAATCTTGCCCTTGTAAATACTCATTTATAGACTTTTACTTTATAATGCCACCTTAAGCTTAACACCATGGTACTATCTTTCCTCGAAAATTAGAATAGGTGCTTAATATTATCTTACTTAACATCATCACCCAATTTGTATTCCTTTTTCCCAATTGACTTAAGCTGATCTAAACAAGTTGCTTGATTTAAATTAGGATATAAATAAGACTCATGGTTTGCTTATGGTTTTTCTGAAACCACTTTTAAGGGGCTTTATTCTGATGTCCAGAAGTGGGACTATTTTAATAAAAGAGCATTTCAAATCATGGGCATAACTTGATTGTGTGGGAGAGACTTGCCCAGAGGCTTAAAATAAATCACTAACTAGCATACCTAAAAATTAATGAACCCATATTCAAAAGACTTCTCCAACTATAGTCATTCATTCCAGTTTTCCCTAGGGTCCAGGAAAGGAGGCAAAATGGTGAAATTGAGAAATGGATGAATTTGGAATGGTCAGAGAGTGGGTGGCGGTGGGACTGTGGAGATAAAAATAAATAATCTGACTTGCATTTCTTTGAAGAAGCCAGCCTCTTTGCAGGTTACTCTTTGTTGTAAAATATTTCCCCACTCAATTTTACATTCTCCCCTCATTGGTCATTTCTGTGGGATAGTGGAAAGACCCCTAAATGCGTACCTTCCATTCTCAAATTTGCTTATAATTGTGTGATCTTAGTCAAACTATTTCTTTCTTTGAATTTTCTTTTTCTTAACCATTTTATTGCAGTTCATACAATTCATCACAATCTATACATACATCAATTGTATAAAGCACATTTGTACATTTACTACCCTCATCATTCTCAAAACATCTGCTCACCATGTAAGCCCCTGGCCTCAGCTTCTCATTTGTCCCACTCCCTGCCCACTCCGCCCTCCTTTTTCTGAGAAGCTAAATTATTATGTTAGGCAAGCTGTCTCTAAAATTCTATTTATCTCTAAATTATGATTTTTCTAACATTTTCAATATAATGTACAAACAGTGCCTTGAATGTCTGAGCTTATGTTTTTACTTTTCTTCCCCTATAAATCAGATGCTTGAGTACTTTCTCATTCCCCTCTATTATGGAGAGAATCTTAAATTGACATTAAAGATTACTATAGATAAGATAGAAATAGTCCCTTTTCCTCCTATTCAACCCTCAAAATGAAACAATTAAGATTGCTGTGAGAGATTACACTTGGTTTTTGTATTAAGAGTCAATATAGTATCATAAGTGAAATATCCACAAATCATATATATGAGAAATTCAAGCATTAATGTATCGTGATTGAGAATAATCATATTTGTTTTGTGCGCCATTTTCCAGAAGTAAATTCTGAAGGAATGTTGAACAAATGCCAAATATACTCTTAGATTCTCTCAAAATTCAGACAACTTTGTAGATAAAATTATAATATAACAATAATAAATATTCTTTATCAATCAATATATTTTATGAGATTGAACTGATATCTCAAAAATTACTTTTGCTGAATCATATGATGCTTCCACTCAAAAATTACAATATTACACATTTTAGTAATCCAAATCAGAGAACTGCACCTACAGGATCCAGTTAAGGACTGGAATTAAACATATATTTTCTTTATGAAGTGATTAAAGTGAATAAGAAATTGTCAAAACACCTTTGATTTTTTTTACACTTAGTCTAGTAACACACAAATTTGGTTTCTGCATCATGTCTAAAATGAATAATTAAATTAAAATTGTAATTTTACCCAGAGGCTTAATCCCACCCTGTTGCCAAACCCCACCATCTAGGGATCCTCTGACAATGATCAAAGAAAACATAGATATAGTCAATAATTGTACCTCATAGATTGAACAATAGCCAACATAAAAATCATTCTTGAGTATCTTCTCTTTATTTCCCAATGAATGAAACATAGTGGGATACAGAAATGTATTAATTCAGTCCCTATCTACAATGAAGTTTCTATTTTAATTGCATTTATACACATATGTATGTTTGAGTGTGTTGGTGGGAGGCAGAGATTTGTATCAAGAAATAATAAACTATGTGGGCTACTGTAAATATGGTAAATTTTATTATATGAAACTTAGACCTCACTAATACATTGAGTGATAGGTGGTATAGTCAAAAGATAAGCCACAGATGTGGAAACAATATTGGCAATTAATATATCTAAAACAGTTCATATATGTATAGACATATATATAAGCACCTATAAATAAACAAGAAAATATCAAACAATTCAATTGAGAGACTTGCCCAGAGGCTTAAAATAAATCAGTAACTAGCAAACCTACAAATTAATGTACCCATAATCAAAAATCTTGTCTAACTAATGGACGACACATAGCAGGAAGACAAAATTAATAAAATTCTAGATTATAGTCACTAGAATCGCAAAGCAACAAAAAATGAGACTGCGAAGCAAGAGCAAGTTTTTAATACTTCTGGCAGGAATTTCAGTTGATACAACCATACCAAGCCATAAGAGCAAGTGAAGAAAAATGTGAGTATTCTATTGTCCAGAACCACTTCTCAGCATATAGTGTAAAGGAAGTTTTCCTCATGTTTACCAAGGTATATCTAAAATTATTTACAGAAAAATTAGTTGTTACCACCCCAAAATGAAAACAACTAAATTAGATCAGGAATTATATTACACAAGAACATTAAGCAGCAAAATTCAGACACATAAAGTGGCACCTTACATTAGTACAATGGAATATTGTGCAAATGAAGAAACTGAGTTGAAATTAATTACTCAAGATTGTAAAACTTTAAGTTGCCAAGATGTGGGTTGCACCCAAGCACTCTTATCTTAAAGCAATCTAATTATTTATCTCTTCTACTCTACGATCTCTGCTAAGGGGAGCCCTGGTGACAAAACCACCAGCAACTACAGAAGAAAGAAGCGGTGTTTTGCTCTAGTAAGGAGTGATAGTACCTGAAACCCACAGGCCTAGTTCTATGCTGTCCTGGAGAGTCACTGTGAGTCACCGTTGAGCCAATGTCAGTGTGTTTGTTTGTTTTGATTCCTACTAAATTTGTTCTGAAGGGAAGCTTTACTTAGGAGGAATATGATACAGAACTATATGAAATCACCATTTCATATGTGGTTCTGTTCAACGGTTCAGACCTAACTAGCTTAAAACCACCTACCCCAGAGTAACAACTTACTTCATAGCTTTCTCAATCGAAATGCATTGCATTTTATCAATGGGGCATTTTCCTTTGCTTTCTTCCTTTAAACTTCATTACTGGCAAAGGACAGTGGTCACTAGTTTTTCATGTTATTAAGTGACTGGGGGACAAAGCAGTCCAACCACTAGAAATACACATAAAGAATTAATTGACAAGTTTCTACATCTGTTGACATCTTTGGCGTGCATTGTGCATCTACTTCTAGGCAACCAAAACATTTCCCAGTTTTGATTTGAATACCCAGAAAAGCCTTTATTTTTATTCAGCCTACACCCTAAATGAGAGTGGCCCAGCTGTCATTGGACCCAGTCCATGATGGACTCTCTATAGTTCAAATCCACTAATACAGCTTAAATATTTCTGAAATTTGGTAGGAAACTCATTATACCATTTTATAGATGCAAACAAAATTCTCTTTAGAATTATATTTTAAAGCCTTTAGGGATAGATTAGAATACAGAGAAAGATGATGAGTTTGCCTTGAAATATTGTTCAAAAGATATTTCACAGGATACTTACCTGGCAGGGGAGATACCATGATCACGAAGGTGGTTTTCCCAGGGTGAGGCTCACCCATTGCACTCCGGGTGTGCTGACCCCTGCGAGTTCCCCAAATGTGGGAAACTCGACTGCATAATTTGTGGTAGTGGGGGACTATGTGTGCGCTATGCAAAAAAAAAAAGGTATTTCACGGGTTAGTATTACTTGTATGAGTTTAGAGACCCAATCCATTCCGAGAGCGGGCATTTTTTTACCCAATAACATTAAGTCCATAGAAAACTAAGGCATTCTCTGCATCTGTGGCTCTTTAACAATATGAATTTTGGATTCTGTGGCCATTTTTATCCTTGATAAGATTTAATTTCCCAATTTGATGAAATAATTATGATGAATGCAAGGATATTTCTTTAAAATGTTGTGACTGTTTATGAAACTCAAGTTTTCTCTTTGTTACATTATCCTTTGTTTGTGAAGGGTGTTTTATTGCTGTATTTTCAAAGTACAGCATTGTCTATCTTTAGAAGAACTATTAGAAAAATTATAGTTCCCAGGAAAGCTGAGACCTCCTCCTAAGTGATATCTTCTCAAGAAAACGAATTATTTGTTTCAGAGATTTTGAAAAAGCTTAACTATCCATTTGTGGTAATGAAAATGAAGGATTGCTAAGGATTCTAACTAAACTGCCACACAGAGCCAAATATTTTAGTACCATTGTTATTTTGTTACCATATGAGATTTATGATTCATATGTTTTCACATTCTTTACACTTACAAGGAGCAGATTCTCCCGATGGCTTGTTAACTGCTAGTAGACAGTATCAAAGTGGAGTCAGGAACTTCCAGGGCTTCAGCTTCTCATTGAAAATGAAGGCTTTTGAAATTGGCATTAAATCTTTGTTAGTTGATTACTGAAGGGAGGCAAATCTTTTGCAAGCATTTTTCATTAAGAAAAGCAAATACCAGTCGTTAGACGTGATCCTGAGTGCTAAGGTAAGAAAAACAATTCCAAGGACCTCCCAGAACTTGAAAAATGAAGTCCACCTTTAGAAATTCCCGAGCAGGACACTCTGCTATTCCGCACAGGAAAAGACTGTGTTTGTATCATAGTCCCGGGCAAGCTTGATAAAAAGGAAGGAAGAAAAAAGAAACTCTTGTCTTATTCAGTAGCTCAGATATAAAGTCCGGAAGCCTCATCTATAATGTGGGGGTGACAGTGGTTACTATGAGTAGAAATTGATTCAGCTTAATTTATTTGAATGTTACCTACTTCATATAATATGACGACTAAGTGATAGAATAGAGCAACTGGTAAGCACCATGGAACGATTTCCTACTATAATTATATGTTTAAAGTCCTGAGGATTTTTTTAAATGTCCTGTCAACTTTTCATAGTTCTCTTCAGGTATTTAAAATGATTTAAAATATATATTAGAGGGTTGGGGCCGCGGCTGATTTCCACCCGGCGCTCTTTCGCAAGCAGTGTCGGTTTTCTATCAAAATATGAAATTTTGGCGGCGAGGTTCAGTGCCCTTGCGCTCACTGAGGCGGGATGGCGGACAGTGGGGAAGCAAAGATCCGAACGTGGAGAGAATGTGGCTGCTGGCCAGAGATGCGGAGCAGAGCGCTCATCTTCTCTTGACTGCGGACACCAAGCTGAGTCAGTGACGGAGGAACCTCAGCCTGCAGCAGCAAGGGTGTCCAGCTGCCCGCCCTCGAGTCCTCCTTCCAACCCCAAACACCAGAATGACAGCCCTGAGGGTCGGAGGAGAAAGGGAGCGGGGGGCAGGGGGGGGAGGCATGCTGATGGCATCACCCCACTCCAGGGGAGTGGACAACAGAACTGTATGCGAATGGAGATAGTGGATGGTGTGAGATACAGCATGAATGAATGAATGTTCCCAAGGGTCAGTGGAGAACGGGAGCGGGGGAGGGGAGATGATGGCATCACCCCACTCGAGGAAAGTGAACAACAGAACTGTATGTGAAAGGATAAAATGGATGGTGTGAGATGATTTTACATACACACACACACACACATACATATCTTTGATTATTTTTGTGCATTTAAGCCCTTACATTTTGGCTAAAATTTGAATAAAATACATTGGTTTGTTTACTCTCAGATAGATAATGAGGAGGGTCAAGGAATTGGGGAGCAAACAATGAATGCAGGAGGTGGGAGGGAACCACAGAACTGATTGTGATGATACATATTATAACTTTTTTTTTAAAGCAGCTTCACGAGGGAACTGTTTCATATGTGAATTTTATATCAACAAAACTATTTTCAAAAGTAAATTACTCAAACATATTCACAAAAAAGGAAAGAGAAGGAGCTATTGCATTTCTTTGTTAGATCTTAAATACATAAACAAGGAGGTTTCAAAAAGTTCATGGGAAATTTCCAATATCTTTTCATTCTGTTTTTCCATGAACTTTACATGTAATTCGAGGTCTGTTCCTTTCAAGATATCTACAGACAAAGATCTCACTGTTGTTTTTCAGTACTGACCAAAGTTTTGTATGTAGAAACCATGTGGGAGTGGAATCTCACCGCTTTGGGCTTCACAGGGGGCAGGGGAATCAAATGTAACATGAGCCCAAGGCTCATTTCCTATAAGGCAGGGGACAGACACGCCTGCACCGTCCAACCTCCTTTAGCAATTCTGACAGCAGTCATCTTAGCCATGGCGTTTTCTATTGCTCTGCTGGGTCTGAGATTTCAGAGCCACAAAGAACTCACAGGTCATACACATGGTTTGGGGGTTTATTAGAATGTTAATAGAGTACAACTGAGGACCAAAAATGCTCAGGAGTGTCCTTTCCCTTCTGTGCAAGCATACACACCTCTGGGTGGTCCTTGACCCCTCAGTCACATGGTTCCTTAACCTCTGTCCTGATTGGCCAATTGTACACACTCCTGTAGGCTTCTGATAAATTCCCCAAGGATATTACACGACACCAACTTTTCAACAGAAATCTCTTAGCTCTAACTCTGTGTCAACATACTCTTTTCCCTCCATGAGCGCCTGGAAGCACTACCCTACACCACACGTCCCCCATGAGCCTCCTACCTGAAGACTCTCAGAGTCAAGTTCTGTCTTCTCTTGGTTCAGCCACCACCACTCCTCTGCCACTTCTCCTTGGCTTCTCTGCTCTCACTCTATTTGATTCCTGCATGGAGCATGTTCAGGCCTAGGGGTCCCAGAGTCCAGGTGAGGCACTGCAGTGTAGGTCCTTCTGCCTGGATGTGGTGAGGCCCCAGTTACTGCTTTGGAAATGACTCATTTGATACCCACATGCGGAGGAGTTTCATCCACCTCATCTGCCTTGTCCTACCCCTTCATTTGATGGCAGTCACAAATGCGATGACTGGAAGAGCCATATCAAGCAATTCACTGCACCACATGTGTTACATTTTTAAATCCCAATCATTTTCAGTGTGACTATGAATTTCAAGATCTTCAATCCTCCACTCTTTTTATTATTCTACTTTCTATGAATTACCTTGAAATGCAATTATTTCATATCTTATGGATATAGTTAGTCTCATGGATCTCCATCCTCACTGAATTAAATATTTGAAGGAACTAAATCTGAAAATGCCAGAATGAAATGGTTTTCATATTCAAAAGTTTTCTAAATCCCAGTCAATAAAGTCACAGGCCTTAGGCATTATGTGGGTCCACCCACCTCATTGTAGCGCATTGCGTATGTTTCTTAGGCATTCATTATAATAGAGTAGATGATAGGTGGATATATAAATAAATAGGTATTTCCTTCTACTTTAAACCTTTTTTTATTTTGGAAGTTAAGTTGGTAAATAAAACACTCAAACCAATACATGTGTATTCTGGAGATAGAGTAGAAAGCAAAAATCTCTTTTTCTTTCACCCATTTACTATATGACTCTGTTTACCTTACCATGAATTTATTGAATAGGTTATGACCCTTGATTTAAAATAGATTTCAGGAAGCTTAATCACTAAGAACACTGAGTATTTTACCATTTTACTACAAAACATTATTCCATCACAAGTTTTATTATGGAAACAATATCTTATAAATATCCCTGATGTTCATGATTATTCAGTGCAACTAGGTGCTGAAAATTTTCGATATGAGCAAAGTAAATATTTGGTATCTTTTTGTAGTAATGGCAATGAAGAAAAATAACCAACATATTTTAAATTATGAACATATGTAACTATCTGACCAGGCAAATCAACAAAACTATGGACTCATCAACCAAAATCATAACAAAAATCATATTGCAGTATATATGTGATAATGAGATTGGCCGGGGAAAAATTGGACAAACACATTTATTTTGCCCTAGTATATGAATCTTCGAGTGAAAGATGAGGCTGCCTGCTCCTGTGGAAACTTAACATGTTGAGACCCCTGTTTAGGAGTGCTGATGAGGTCATACGTTACACCTTGGGCTTCCCACCATTAGTTTGAAATCACCAGCTGCTCCTTAAACAGTTACAGAACATTTACATATAGGCATATGCAAGAGTCTGGAGATGCATACTTAAAAAAACATGTTTGCAAACACATGCCAAGAATTGATACATCAGTCTACAAAAATATTCTCAGCTCTTTCTCCAATCCTCAGGAGGTCAAAGGAGAATTTATTTCTGGATATCTAATCCACAGAATAGATACAAGTGAGGGAATGTATGGGGTAGAAGAGACAAATGAAACCTTATATCTCAGAAATCTTTTGAAAGTACTTCTCACTTTCAAGTTTATAAAATGTATATATTCACATTATAGCGGGGTAAATTGGATCGTTTGAGTCCAATTTGCCCATTATTAACAAGTAACATATTATTCATTAAATTTACTAGTGTAAGTTCAACACTCAATAAATAAGTATTCAACAAATATTTGAATGAATGAATGTGTTATTAAAGGTACTAAAGGGTACCATTAGAGTCGATAATGTTGTACAGACTTCAAGCATGTAAGCACCCATATATGTGAATAAAGGCAGTATTAAGGGTGTTAAATGTTCAAACTATGATTTGAATGAATAATTATGAAAAGGCTCAGAAATTTGAGAGATTTGCCTTTATCAGTTCAGATGGCCCATACCTAAGCTCTGCTTATGATTTTTAGTTATTTATGATTTTAGTTATTTATGATTTAGTTATTCCCAATTCATTGTAGCCACTATTATCGAAATACGATCAGCCTCACCAAGGGCTCCAGTAGAAAGCAAATGTTTGGAGAATGATGATGGCAACAGATGTACAAATGCGCTTGGCACGATGGATGGATGGATAGTGATGAGTCGTTCGAGCCCCCAATGAAATGATTTTCAAAAGAAAAAAAATTTAAAAAGACAATCATCTTTGTCAGAATGATCTAGTGTGAGTATCAGCATCGTGAGGCTCTTCAGGTGGCTGTGATGCACTCAAAAATTTAAGACTCCTTGTTCTTTGTGATGTTCGTATTAGAAAGGCAATTCCTACAACTAAAAACTCAAGCCTGCTTATTAGTGTCCATGGGTATGATGACAACAACACAATATTTTCCTAATGGAAACTTCTGTCTATGTCTGAACCATTACTCAAAATAATAAAACATTCGTCTAAGCCAGTGTAGAAGGGAGAGTAGGAGTTTTATAAATAGTTTTCAAAAGTATTCTTATTTAAGGGTGAAAATGTTAAGAATATATTGATAGCTGACTGACCCAATTATGGAAGTTATACTTTATAGCAGTGAGAAAAAGATGGGGATTTCTGCTCCTGTGAAGATTTACAGCATAGGAAACTCACAGGGGCAGTTCTACTCACTCTTGTAGAATCTTCATGGGGCAGAATTGACTCAAAGTCAGTAAGGTTGGTTTTTGATACTTTTGATACTTCATTGACATTTAACTCTCATCTAGACTTCAACCAATTAATGTTTCAAATAAAAAAGTTCCTATATAAGTAAAAATAGTCTTCACAGATGGATCTGGGTACATGCACTACAGTATCACCCCGCTGAGATTTTCCTTTAGGGAAAATCATTATGGGTTTTCATGACTGTCCTCTCTTGTGAATCAGCTAGTCAGTAGGTGCCATGTACTAATTCCAACCTAGAGCCACCCTTATGCATAGCAGAACGAAACACTGCCGGGTCCCACCCCATCCTCAGAATTGTTCCTATGCTTGAACCTATTGTTGTAACCATTGTGTCAATCCATCTCTTTGAGGACCTCTCGCACTTTACCAAACATGATGTCCTTCTACAGCGACTGGTTTCTCCTGACATGTCCAAAGTCTGTAAGATGACGTCTTGCCATCCTTGACTCTAAGGAGCACATCTTCTGAGACAAATTGGTTTGTCCTTTTAGTGGTGCTTGATATTTTCAATATTCTTGTACAGCACTGCAATTTAAATATACAGATTCTTCTAGGTCTTCTCTATTTGATGTAATAAGATCAACTAAACATGTTATATAATAAAGATAGTAAAAGAATCACAGTCAGATTTGGGTCCTAGGGCTGATTCTACTACTGAGTGGTGTATAAGAATAAGCAATAAAGAGGTCCATAAAAGAGAAATTTCTACTACTGAATGATGTAAAAGACTAGACACACAAATAGAAAACTCCCTGGGCACCAGTTTCCTCCTTCAATTCAGTTTGTATCCATTTATTCAACCAAAGGGTATTAAGCAACTACTTTGTTTCAGGATCCCATTGAAATGGCCTCAAGAGCACTGAGTTGGAGTTATTTCAGGAACACTTGAAATCCCAGTGCATGGAGTTGTAAATAAAGCAGACACATGGCTTATGTTCGCAGGTGGAGATCCGTAGCAAATAGAATAAATGGGTAAAATGTAAACCAAGTTAGCTGTTAATAAGGTCTCTGAAGTAAAATAGAGCAAGGAAAGAACTTCTCAGTGCAGAAGTGTGTGTATACATAGGCCTGCACAGGTCCCAGGATGGCCTCTCTGGGGTAAGCTGGAAGTAAATCCTGGAAGAAAGGAAGTTTGTCCTAAAAATTAACATTAAACATATATCCCAACTTTCCATGTACAGTTTAAGATAGATGTGAAAGCATTATGTAAAGATGAAATCGTCATGCTTGTCAAGAAATAGGATACAAAACACATATATAGTGTTGTTGATGATGCTTGGGCAAAGAAAATAACACTTGATCATGATCAATGGTTTTAGCATTTGGGCTGTGTTTGTGACAAGCCTTCCTCCCTAAATCAGGAAATAGCAAGGGTGCTACCTATATTAAACTTACATCATGAAAATGCATGCAATCTTTTCTTAGATGTGTTATTCCTTGCTTGTTTAAGACTCATCTGTCATTTTTGCTTTTACTAATTTGTGGCTGACTTTTAAGGAGCAGAATGCAATCAATTTTTTTTATTTCTAGTGGTGTAGCCTCTCCTTTCATTGTTATCTAGTTTAGCCACTTGTTTGAAATGTAAGAAGCTGTTCTGACCACTTGTCAAATGGATCAACTTACCAGGAAACAACTATCTATGGTCCAGACCTACAGTTTCTTTCTCGTGATTCTCGGTGTTGACAGAGAGCTCCCCCTTCTTCCATACGAACATTAGGTTTCAGAATTATAAGATCAGAATGCCCCAGAGCTAATGTTGTTATTTGTTGCCTTTGTTGTTTATTGTTTTCCTCCCTTAAGTTTTCTTCTTACTTTGGATTGTGTGTGTGTGTGTGTAATGAATCAGATGTATGAGGGCAAGTAAAGTTTTGTTACTAGGATTCCAGTTCATACATGCCATTATTTGTTGCAAACAAAATGTGATCTGTACACGGTTGCATGCAAGTTCTCTCAGTAGCACACTTGGATTAGCCTAAAAGCACACTTACGTTTTCTTTTCTGAATAATTTTTTTTGGTAATTTCACTTTGTTTCTTTAACCCTATCTATTTATCCAAAATGTTTCTTCTTTTAAAAACTCATTTTATTGGGAACTCTTATAACATCAATTGTATCAATCATGTTTGTACATAGGTTGCCATCATCATTTTCAAAGTATTTTTTTTTCTACTTGAGCTCTTGGTAGTGCCTCTTTTTTTCTTCCCTCCCCCACCCTCTCACCCTTATGAATCCTTGATAAATTATAAATCATTTTATTTTCATATCTTACACCATCTTTTTTCTCCCTTCGCCCACATTTCTGTTGTCCGTCCCCCTAGACCAGGGTGGGGTGTGGTGGGTTATATGTTGATCATTGTGATCAGTTCCCCCTTTCTCCCCCTTCTTCCCCCACCTTTCCTCTACCCTCATGGTGTCGCTACTTCCATTCCTTTCTTCCTTTCCCTGGGGGGTTTGTCTGTCCTGGATTCTGTGTGTCAAGAACTCTTATTCGTACCAATGTACATGCTCCAGTCTAGCTGGATTGGTAAGGTAGAATTTGTAAGGAGTCATGATAGTGGAGGGGGGGGATATTAAAGACCTGGAAGAACATTGTGTGCTTTATCTTTGCTATACTGCTCCCTGGTTGACTCATCCCTTCCTTGTGACCCTTCTGTGAGGGAATGTCCACTTGTCTACAGATGGGCTTCGGGTCTCCACCCTGACTCTTCTCATTTGCATCAATATGATTGTTTGTTTTGGATCTCCTAATGCCTGATACCTGATCCCATCAATACCTTGTGATCACTCAGGCTGGTGTGCTTCTTCCATATGGGCTTTGTTGCTTCCCTTGCTAGATGGCTACTTGTTTAACTGCAAGCCTTTAAAACCCCAGACACTGTATCTTTTAATAGTTGGGCACTATCGGCTTTCTTCACCACACTTGCGTATGCACCTATTTTGTGTTCAGCGATCATGTAGGGAAGGTGAGCATCACAGAATTCCAGGTTATTAGAACAAAGTGCTCTTGCATTGAGTGAGGGCTTGAGTAGAGGCCCAGTGTCTATCTGCTACCTTAATACTTAACATATAAATGTATGTACATAGGCCTATATACCTATTGTTATATATTAATACATTTACATATGTGCATACCTATATTTAGACCTCTTTAAATGTATTTTGCCTCCTCGTCTTCTCCTCTATTTCCTTGTTCTTTCCTCCTGTCCCACTATCATGTTCAACCTTCATTCGTCTCTCAGTATTTCCTCTTGGCTACATTGCACTTGATCAAACCCCACCAGGCATTCTCCACCTTCCTCACCATTGATTTTTGATCAACTGTTGTTCCATTGTCTCTGGGTTGGTTGGCTTTCTCATCCCTTTCCCCCACCTCTTCCTCTCCTATGTCCCCCAAATGGTCAGTCCCCTTGTTTTCTCCTCAGGATTGTTTATCCTGCCTATCTTATATAGATAGACATAAGAAAATGAAAAAAAATTAAAGGAAGGGGGGAAATAGCCTATAAATAATTCCAGGCCTGTCTGCTGACCCTTATGAACAATTTTGGATCCTGTCTGATGAGCTGATGAGATACTAAGCCCTGTCCGCCCCCCAATCCCCCGCAAGTCAGAGGTCTACTGGGAGATTCCTTGGGAACTTCATTGCTTTGCTCCCCTTGCTGCTCTGTTGAGTTCCCTTTGTGTTTCACTCTGGTTGGGGCGAGGTATGTCAAACTGGGCTCATTTTCTGCACTGCACCTCTAGTGCTGTATCCTGTAGCACTATGGGTAGGTGTGGGGACGTTGTGTGTCATGGTGGGGCAAGTCCCACAGCTCTTTTGATGCATTGGCTGCTCTGAGCAGGAATGTCATCCACGAGGCTTGGTGTGCTAGGATGTGGTTCATTCACGCTTTTGCTCGCTCTCGCTCTCGCTCTTCCCTTCCCTCTTAGTTTGCTCCCATGTGGTCAGGGCAGACCTTCTCTTTCCAGGCTGTCTTTGGGGCTGTCCTCTGTAGTGCATTCTTCTGGGGAGGGGTTCAATGTAGCTGGGATTGGAGCCAGCCCCGCAGACCTCTCTTTAGTTTGCCTTCTTGAGATGTATATGCATTACCACAATTAGTTCCAGAACATCCTTCCCACTCTTGTATTCATTATTTGCTCCCCATATCCCTCCAACCATCCCTGATAAGCCATTGCACCATTTATTGTCTCTATAGATCCACCCATCCTATACATCACATAATGAAAAACATACAAAACTCCAAACAACTATATTTATTTTAATATAGTTATCTTATTAAATATAAATATATGGGTTTAAAAATATATTTATCATATTTTATTAGTTTTAAAATGAAACCAACAATTTTTTTTAAAAGAAAAGAAATACCAACATGATTAAAATAAACCAGAAGGAAACAAACTCTGTCGAAGAAGAAACAGGAAATACTGAAAACTAGAACAAATCCAAAATGGGTCAAAAGGGTGATCAAATGATGAGGTATCACATTTTAACCTAATCCCATCTGCCATAATCATTTTTATAATAGTCTATATTAGAAAAGTTATCCATGTCCCTCCACTATGGTCAATGGGAATCCACCGGGGACTTAATCTATACAGGAACCCTCCAGATGGATTTTGACTTTCCACTGTCATCCATAGCCTTCTGAAACTTGCGTGCTCACAATTTAAGCTCTGATACCTTTCCCTCCTTCAGATTTGGGTTTTGTTTCTTATCATTCTTGGATCATACAGACTGGTGCGCTTCTTCCATGTGGACTTAGTTGATGCTTCAGTTTGATGGCTGCTTGTTTCAATATAAACCGTTAAGATCCCAGATGCTTTTCCTTTGGAGTGCCGGACTCCATATGCTTTCTTCACTACACTGTGCTGGAGCATCCATATCTTCAGTAATCTCTTCATGAGGGTGAGCAATGAGCAGGGGAAAGTCATAGGAACTAAAAGTTCTTATGCTAGAGTTAAGTGCAAGCCCCAAATCCATTCACTTGTCTTTGGATTCTGTACATTTTTTATTTACTTCAGAGGCCTCATGATCATTTTATGACAGAGAATATTATTTAATATTCCTCTGAGGTATAAGCTAATTCTGTTGTAATTTATCCAATGTCACAGAATTTAACATACTTTTGAGGAAAGGAAGTTATACAAGTATAGACCAGCTCTGAATCGCAGTCTATGAGTTGTTGATTGTGCAGATTGAGCACTTACATTATTGAGCACTGTTTACTCTGACCATGGAGGTTGGTGATAGGGGAAAATTTCCAGTAACATTCGTTCACAAGGGTAGAACCTTGCTTATCAGAATAATACATGTCATAGTAAAGCATGGAGGGCATTAAAATACTAACTATATGGTGGTTCTGGGCCACCTTCCTCTGGGCACCCACAAAGCAGAGTCTAGCAACTGCCAATTCCGCTGCCCTGACCCAGTTCATTCAATTGGGGTTTCCACATTGTCTTTCTGCTGTGGCTTATGAGGGATACCATGTTCCCTGAAAGGACAGAGTCTAAGGTCACTGTAGTTCATAGCACACAGGCCAGGTCACCTAGGACTGGATAGAAACTAGGTTTAAAGTTTCTAACCAG
Organism: Tenrec ecaudatus; assembly: GCF_050624435.1. Lineage (NCBI taxonomy): Eukaryota > Metazoa > Chordata > Mammalia > Afrosoricida > Tenrecidae > Tenrec > Tenrec ecaudatus. Next base: position 114,517,179 of record NC_134548.1, on the reverse strand, counting down.
GGACATAGCACAAAGCTTATTGTCTCCTTGAATTCTATATAATTATTGTTGTTGCTCCTCTCCATTTGCCCACCAATGGAAGTGTACAATAGCTCTTATGAAACCTAGATGTTCCTTTCTCCTGGTTTTGACTTGACTTTCCAGTCAGATTTGCCTCCCGCTCTTGTGGTAGTATCTGTTCATTTGGCAAGACCTGAGCCCAATGTTGTATGGCATCAAGTGGATGGTCTTCTTCTAGACTCTTTGAAAGAATGGGGTAAGGGGTCCTCTTTGAAGTTGGCTCTTAAGATATGCGTACAAAGGGGTGATGAATGGCAGGCTCTCTACCCCTCTTTTTGGAAGACTGGATCAGATGTTTACATAGCCTGAGAGCAGAAGCCAGCCTATATCTTGATGGCTTTTCCTGATAGTAGAGCATATTTGTCTTAATCTTATTGAGGATGCCTTCAAAATTCTCCAACCAAAATGGTGACCTCTGGGGGTATCTGTTGGACCAGATTAAATCCAAGGCCGAGAGTATAGCTTCAAGCGTTATGGCAATTGCTTACTGGGATCCCAAAGGGATTTTCTCAAAGGCCACTGACATCAATCACAGAGGCTTATTAGGAAGATAGTTCGGAGAAATAGAAAACTGCCCTTTTGGTGAGGAAATGTCAGGAAAGTTACACCAAGAAAAAAAAATTTTTTTCCCATCACAAGAGTACACCTGCTCTGCAAGCACTGCCCAAAGAGAATTTTGTTGGGAAACCTTACCCCATCCATATACCACCGGATCTTGCCCTTTAGGCTTCTTTTTGTCTCAAGCATGCAAAGACCACTGGAGGGAAATAAGATCGGACTCCACCAAGGTTGCCAAAATCTGTCTTTTGACTGGGTGTAGATCAAAGCACGAAGGGGGGGAATTATTTAGGGAAGACCTGCAGAGATGGGAACACCTCTTTTGGAGGTGTATAATGGAAGGTTAAATAGGGTTCGTGGCTCTGAAAGAACACGTTGTTCTACAGACCGTCTCACTTGATGATTTGGCACTGTGCATTTAATAAAGCAAAAGCATTTTGCCAAGGCAGACATTGGGGACGAAAATACCCCTAGTCACACTGGAGTGAGGTCTGTCCTCATAAACCTAACGCCTGGCTGTACAGCAGAATGCTGTTATGGGGAAAAGGCTATTTCTCGGAATATGGGAAAGAACAATCATCATTTAGAGAAAATGGACTGGAAAAAGCAATGTCCCATCAGGAAACAATTGTAAAGTCATATCACCTGAGATGTTTTTGGTGTGTATATGTTGAATAGAAATCACATATCTTAACTGCTTACCCAAATTTTGGTAAGAAGACTTGTTCCTATTATATGGGTTTCAATCAGGTATCTTGCTGTAGATGAGTATTTTCTAAACAAATTATTAGCATTGTTCTGTTAACATAGATTCAATGGGACTTGCCATTCTTGTCTCTGAGCACTCTGGCCTTACTTCTTCCAACACACATTGGTTTGTTCTTTTAGCAGTCGACGATACTTTCAATATTCATCTCCAGCACCACAATGCAAATGCATCAATTCTTCTTCAGTCTTCCTTGTACAACGTCCAACTTTGGGACCAACATGATGCAATGGAGAATACCATGGCTTGGGTCTGGCGCACCTTAGTCCTCAAACTAACGTCCCTGCTCTTCAATATTCTAAAGGTGTCTTGGGCAGCACATTTACTTAATTGAATTCGTCTTTAGATCTCTTGACTGTTGCTTCCATGAGCATTGATTATGGATCCAAGCAATACAAGATCCTTGAAAACTTCAACCTTTCTCTATTTATCACGATGTTTACCTATTGGGCCAGTTGTGAGGATTTTGATCTTCCTTACATTAAATTGTAATCTATATGGAAGGCTTGATCTTCGTCAGCAAGTGTTTTAATTCCTCCTCACTCTCAGTAAGCAAGGTGTGTCATCTGAATATTTCAGGTTATTAACAAGACTTCCTCCATTCCTGGTGCCACATTTTTCTTATAACCCAGGTTCTCTGATGATTTATTCAGCATACAGATTGGACAGTATGGTTCCAAGCAACACACAAGGCACCACAGTATGAAAAACTGACAGACAAAAGGTGGGGTGACCCAAGAGAGTACTTTAGCAAGGATTTTAGCTCAATGCAGAGAATACTAAAACTATGTTTGTGTTTTATTCACTATGAAAAGGCATAGTCTCATTTTTTGAAAAATGGTTTGATGATATACAATTCTTGGCTGCCATTTTCTCTTTTTTAAGCACTTCAAATCTGTCATCCCACCAACTGCTGTGCCCCATGTTTTCTGGTGAAGAAAAGACTGTTAATCATATAGAAAATTGTACATAGTTAGTCACTTCTAACTTAGGTTCAGCAGTCCTGATGGCATAATGGTTAAATGTTGGGCTGTTAACCATAAGATCAGCAGTTCAAAACCACCAGTTGCTCCATGGGAGAAAGAAGAGGTTTTCTACTCCCATAAACAGTTACAGTCTCAGAAACCCACAAGGGCAGTTCTACCCTGTCCTATAAGGGTCACTATGAGCTGCCATCTAATCAGTGACAGTGCGTTTGGTTTTATTTTTGCTACTTATGTTCAAGAATTTGTCTTTGACCAGATTGATCATAGTGTATCTTGGTATGGATCTCCTTAAGTTTATCTTTTTGAAATTTCTTGTATTTTTTAATTTGTAGCTTTGTGTCTTTCATAAAATTTGTTTAGTTTTTGGCTATTACATTTGAAATTGATTTATTATGATATACAATTCAAGAGTTAGATCATATAAAGCAGAAATATGTAATCATCACCACGTTCTATAAAGAATTTTCTTCATTCTCTTACTCATTATAGTTGACTCCGCATTTTCCCTTAACCTCCCTCCTATATCCCTAGAAAATTATTGATCCGGTTACTGTCTTTATAGATTTGCCTATCATAGACTCCCTCTATTGAGAAACGTACCTCCCAAAATCAAAGAAAAAACATGGACCAACCAACATTGACAAATATTGCAGTACAGCAGAAAAAAACCTTAATCACAAAGAAAGAAGAAAATATTAAAAATAAAAAACAACAAATTTAGAATGGGTCAATAAGGTGATCAGGTGATTAGGTATTAAATTTTAGCCTAACTACTTCTGCCAAAATCCACGTTACAGTCAACTCTGATATTAAGACTACTCACATCCCTTGACTTGTCAGAAGGGATTTTTCAGATACTTAATATACATAGGGACCCTGTATGTGGATTCTGGGCTTCCAGTATTATCCGTAATGTTCCAAAAACCAGGGGCATAGAACTTAAGTTCTAATACTATTCTTTCCTTTGGAATTGGAATATATTATTTGCAATCTTTGGATCACACCTTACTGAGATGGTTGCCTATTTGAAGACAAACTGTTAACTCAGATGCTATTCTTTCTGAGAACTGGGCACCATCTGATTTTTTTTAAACTACACTTTGCTATGGCACCCATATCTTCAATGATAACTCCATTAGGATGAGTACGGAGTAAGACCATGTCAAAAGAACAAATTGTTCTTAAATTAGCGCTACATCAATAAGAGCTCAAAATTCGGTCATATATCTGTTTTATATATATCCCTGGTTCAGTGTAGATATCATCATTATTTATGGAAGTACATTATAAATCATTCCCATGGTGCATAAGGTAATTATATTGGTGTTGTTTTTTACTGCTGTCATTGGGTGCCATCGACAAAACCTTTGACAATTTCAAACTTTTCTTCATTTATTATGATGTTATCTGTTGGGTCAGTTGTGAAGATTTTGGTCTTCTTTCTAATTGAGTTGTAATCCCTATGGAAGACTGCAATCCTTGATCTTCCTCAACAAATGCTTCAAGTCCTTCTCACTTTTAGCAAACAAGGTGTATAATATGCATACTCCTTGTTAATAAGCCTTCCTCTAATTCTGATGTCACGTTTTTCTTCATGTCAGCCAGATCCTCTGCTTATTTGCTCAGCATGCAGATTGAATAAATATGGTGAGCGGCTACAACCGCTTCTAGATTTCAAATCATGCAGCATTCCCTTGTTCCCTTCACACAAATGACTTTTGATACTTGTACAAGTTCCGCATGAGCACAATGAAGTGTTGTGGATTTTAAATCCTTCTAAAGGTCATCCATAGTTTGTTATGGTCCACGCAATCAAATGCCTTTGAATAGTCAATGAAACCCAAGTTAACATCTTTCTGCTATTCTCTGATTTCAGCCAAGATTCATCTCATGTTAGCAGTGCTATCCCTTGTTCTATGTCTTCTTTTGAGTCTTGCCTGAATTTCTGGCAGTTCCTTGTCAATACACTACTGCAACCATTATTGGATGACCTTCAGCGCAATTTTACTTGCAAGTGATATCAGTGACATTAAATGGGTACATATATGAATCTCTACCCATCAGCTGGCCAAGTCGCTCTCTTCCAAAAATCTTGGCATAGACAAGTGAGTACTTGCAGTACTTCATCTGCTGTTGAAACCTTTCACTTGGTATTCCTTTAATTACTGAAGTCATGTTTTTGGTTAACGCTTTCAGTGTAGTTTGTATTTCTTGCTTAAGCACCATTGGTTTTTGCTCATGTGATCATTCTTAAAATGATTGAATATTTACTAGTTCTTTTTGTTACAGTGGCTCTATATTCCTTCCATCTTCTTTTGATTCCTCCTGTATCATTCAATGTTTTACTCATAGAATCTTTCAATATTGCTTCTCAAGGCTGGAACTTTTTCTTTAATTCTATCAGCTTAAGAGATGCAGAATGTGTTCTTTCTTTTTGGCTTTCTAATTCTAGGTGTTTGCACATTTTATTATAACATTTGACTTTGCCTTCTCCAGTTGCTCTTTGAAATTTTTTGTTCAGCCCTTTTCTTCCAGTTCCCTTAGCTACTCCATGTTGAAGAGCAAGTTTCAGAGTCTCTTCTGACCTCCTCGCTGCTCTTTTTTTTCTTTCCAGCCTTTGCATTTATCATTAATGATATTCTTGATGTCATCTTGACGCTGATCAGATCTTCTGTCATTAGTGTTTAATGAACCAAATCTGTTCTTAAGATGTTGAAGAAATTCAGATGATCTTATTTTAAGTTTTGTGTTCTTGTTTTAAGTTTCTTCAGCTTCAACCTGAACTTACAAATGAGCAATTGATGGTATGTTCCACAGTTGGATCTTGGCCTCATTTTAACTGCCTATATCGAACTTTTCCAAGGAGCCTTCATGGCCTAGTGGTTACAAATTGGGCTGCAATTCACAAGGTCAGCAGTTTGAAACCACCATCTGCTCTTCAGGAAAAGATGGCCCTATCTACCCCTGGTAAACAATTGGAATCCCCCCTGGGGACAATGATAAAGGGTCACTATGGGTTACCTTTAACTCTATGGCACTGAGTTTTGTCTTTTGAGCTTCTCCAACATCTCTTCGAACAGAACTTCTATATGTTCCCACAGAAGTCCACATGTTAATTGCCCTTTATGTTGTTGAATAAAAGGCATTTGTGATGAAATTGTTGGTCTGCAAAAGCCCATCATGTGATTTCCAGCTTCATTTGTCACCAAAACTATATTTTCCAACTACTATTCCTTCCTCCTTTCCCTAGTTTTGCATTCCTTGCATTCCCATCACCAATCATTATCAATCCCTCTTGATAGCATGTGTGATCAAATGCAGACTTAAGACATTGGTAGAATTCCTCAAATTCTTCACCACTATCTTTAGTGGTTGGTGCATAAATCTGCATAGTTGTTAAACTATTTACTTGGATTTACTTGTGTGCAGATAGCATTGTCCTTCCAGATACTATTGAAATGTCCCGGCCTTAGGTGTAGTAAACCATATGATTTTCTGATTCAAAGTGGCCAATACCAGTTCATTTCAGCTCACTAATGCTGAGACTATCAATCTTTATGAGTACCATTTGATTTGTGTTTATTGTGTTTGCAGCTGTTCCTTTTCTTTTTAATTCGGGTCCCATCAGCCAATGAAGACTCTCAAGGCTTTACTCCCAAAGGCCTTATTCCATCGGTGTCCTTATAATTGACTCTCCTTGGAGAGCACGGCGCGTCCTCAGTCATATTTTGAGTGCCTTCCACCCAGAGGGGCTCATCTTCTGGCACTCTCTGACAATACCCTCCTTACTTCTGCTTCTATGGATTAGAATTCTAGTGATAGTGTCATTACTTTAGCCAACTTTATGAAAGTTAAAACATGTGAGTAAAATAAATTATACATGTATAGGTCAGCTTTTTTAGACTGCAGCACATGAATCACTGACTTATACAGATTCTAAACGTGACTAGACAATAATCACACAATGAGGATTGGAGCAATGGCAAAACTGTCCCTTTACAATGGCAGAAACATCCCAGCTAGATGAACACATGTCATACAAAGAAAGGAGAGCATGAAAATAGTAAATATATGTTGGTCCCTGGTCATAATTCCCTGGACACCCTTAAGCCAAAAGAACTGAAGGAAACTAAAGTTTAACATCCACCAATTCCCTAACCTTGGGAGAGCATTCATCTGCTTCTTCTCACACTTGGGTATTTCAGCCTCAAATCCAGGGGAGTATTTCAGTTTCTTAAATTTGCTACAGGTAAGTTCAAGGTAGAGTCCTGTTCATTTAGTGCAATTTTGAATTGGGGTCCTTCTAAGTGCCTATAAAGGATGCTGTGTACGTTGAAAGGACAGAATCTAAAGTCCCAGTTGTCTACAACATTTAGTCATTATTTTTCCAAATAGTCTTTCTCAGACTTTCATAATGTATGTGTTGGTATGCTTAAGGATACCCCACTGGTTACTTAGACGTTGTTCACTTTTCTTTATTCTTTTTTTGTTCATCAGACATGATAACTTAATTTTTTAATCCCAATGTCCTCTGTTTTTTGCGTCTTCCTGCTAAAATCTGCTGCTGAGCCATGAATTTTTTAATTCAACTTATCATTTTTTAAAAGATCTTTTATTCGTGCTTTTTAAAACTCTTATAATATTCTATACATCAATTGTATCAAGCATATTTGTACATATGTTGCCATCATCATTTCTAAAGCATTTTCTACTTGAGGCCTTGGTATAAGCTTCTCTTTCCCTCCATTCCTCCCCCACCCTCGTGAATCCTTGATCAATTTTATATTGTCAGTATTGTTTCATACCTTACACTGTCCGTTGTCTCCCTTCACCCACATTTCTGTTATTCGTCCCCTTCATGGGGGGAGGGCTATATATCCAACCTTGTGATGGGTTCCCCCATTCTCTCCCTTTCCCCTCCACAACCATGCCCCTACCCTCATGATATCATTACTCCCACTACTGTTCCTGAGGGATTTATCTGTCCTGAATTCCATGTGTCAAGAGCTCTTATCTGTACCAATGTGTGTACTGTGGTCTAGCCAGATTTGTAAGGTGGAACTGGGTCATGGTACTGGGGGAAGTAGCATTCAGGAACTAGAGGAATGATGTTTGTTTCATTGATGTTTGTTTCATATTGCACCTTGGTTGAATCATCCCTTCCTTATTACCGTTCTGTGAGAGGATATCCAATTGTCTACAGATTGGCTTTGCCTCTCCACTCCAAACCCCTCATTCTTATCGATATAGTTATTTTTGGCATCTTTTGATACCTGATACCTGATCCCGTCGACATATCATGATCACACAGGCTGGTGTGCTTCTTCCATGTGGGCTTATTTGCTTCCCTGGTGAATGACTGCTTGTTTAACTTTAACACACCAGACACTATATCTTTGATAGCCAGGCACAATCCACTCTCTTCACTTCATTTGCTTATGTGATCATTATTAGGAAGGTAAGTATCAAAGAGTGGTAGGTTATTAGAAGAAAATGTTTTTGTATTAATGGAGGCCTTGAGTAGAGGTCCAATATCCGTCTGCTATCTTAATACTTAATATGTAAATATATGTTCATTGGTCTCTATCCCTTTCATTATAAATTAGTATAGTTACATATATACATGCCTATAACTATACATATATAGTTTTTACCTCCTATTTCTTTCTTCTATTTCCTCATCATTTCTGTTTGGTTCCTTTTCATAATTGATTTTTTTTCAATGTACTTTCATTTTGATCATGCATTGCTTTTCTGATTTTCTTTGTTCTTTGTCCTTGTTTTGCATTAGCTATTTGAGCATACTAAAAAGCTCTTTTAATATATTTGTCTAGGAAGTCTAATGTGTTGACTTCCTTTCTGATAGTTTTCTTTATTTTTTATCTTTTAGAGATCATTATTTCTGTTCATGTGCTTTGTAAAATACTGAGGGTATAAAAAGTGGACATTTTAATATTATAAATTTATGTCTTTGAAATACAGATTATGATTTTTTAGGGTTTGGTACTCTTGTTGAAAACTGTAGGCCATTTCTTTAGTGACATTTTCTTTCTTTGTGGGGGGCGTAAATTGCAATTTTTTATTTGGAAAACAAATAAACAACTTGGAATGGATTTGAGGCAAATTGTGTCATAAGCAGATTTGCTCTAACTGGCTAAACAAAGTTTAAAAAGAAAGTAACAATAAAGATGTTTCTGGTTCAGAATAATAGTGTACTAGTACCTGCGTAATACACCTGTTTTGCAATAGTGCAACTTTAAGTACTTATTGTAGACTGTGCATATTCCATGCAGCGTTACAACTCCACACTTCAACAACCACATGCTGACAGTTCCTAAAGAAAACTACTTTAAAAGAGCATAGCTTCAAGGAGAAAGAAAATGATTTGAAACTGATGGGAGCTGCAATTTTATAAATGATGCTTGATCTAATTGAATTTCGGATTTTTATAATGTCTGTAAAGTTCCCAATAAAATGAGTAATAAAAAAGCATAACCCAGATGTTCCCTCAGTTGACCAACTCCATCTAAGTTTAGATGTGCAGAAGGACTTAGATAGATCCAGAATAAACCACACACAGCATGTTACTTGATCAATTCTCTAAAATAGGGTTTCAGGACAGTGACAGATAAGGGAAGGAAACATGGATGAATGAAGTCCTAATTACTATCCATACATATTCTTTTAACAGTTGGGGGAAACCGTTCACAGGTAAGTTACTAAGAAAAGGCAAATAAACAATTTTGGACAAGACATTTAACACATCTATTTAATGTCTTCCCTTTGCTGTCCTCACTTGTGCAGACGCTTCACCATGAATTTGTTTCCCTGGCCATTGCATCAATCTCGCATCTGCTCCCTTCTCTCCACATGATGAAGTTCTGGCACACTAACATAGCCATTGCCCTCCTTATCATGCTTCTCTAATTTCCCCCTCTCTGTCGGCGCCCTTCATTTGTCTTGCCATCATTGTCACAAATTCCGGGAAGTCCGTTGTGCCATTACCACCAGCATCTATTTCATTAATCATGTTTTTATAATTTTGCTTCTGTGGGATTGTGCCCAAGAGACCTCATTCCGGTTCCCAACTACTTTGTGCTTATAGTTTTATCACCATCCTTGTCAAATAGTGAAAAAAAGACCTCCTTGAAATCCACAATCTGTCCTTCAGTCAGTTGGTCAGCCTTGCTGCAAGTGCTACATGTCGCTGGGACACCTTCACACAACCATGCAGCTCGATAGCTAGATAGACTCTGTTCAGTGACTTTTTCAAGCTAAACTTATAAAGATTGGACTCTTGCCATGTATTGTCACTGACATCTTTTTCTTCAGACCTTTGTTCGGCTAACACCAGAAAGTGAGTGTACCTATATAATTGAAAGACAGATACACCTCTCCCAGTCTTGGCAGGTCAGCTCTGTGCTGGGCCTATGCTTTCACTGAGCCTAGGGGTCAGTCCAAGGTGAAAGATTAATCTTCTCTTGTCTTTTCTGGGCACATGCATTGTCCTTAACATATGCATGGCTTTCTAAATTATTCCAGAAAGCTTTATTCAAAATGACCTTGACAAAGCCTTCAGCTGTCACCTTTGACCAACTTTGTGGGTCTACACAAGTGGTAGGTGAAAGTTAAAACACAATTGGCAATTTCTGATTGAATGTTGAAGGATTTCTCCAAAACAAACTCAGAGCTTTTTGGCAAATACATAGAAAATTACTTGTTCCAATCATTAAAGACTACCTCTATCCAATCATCAGCTTTCACAGACACTTCAGTAGCAACACAGCAAAAATAACAAGTTTATAACAATCACAAACCAATTAACAGCCAATAAAACAAGCTGCAGGGTGAAGTGAAACTTATTCCTTGACTTGGCTCACTGTAGTATAGAAAATAGCCAAATTTTTATACTCTTCAGATTTATTTATTTGTAAATCATTTTATTGGGGGCTCGTACAATTCTTTTCACAATCCATCCATCCATCCATTGTGTCAAGCACATTTATACACTTGTTGCCGTTATCATTCTCAAAACATTTGCCTTCTGCTTGAGCCCTTAATATCAGCTCCTCATTGTCCCCCTCCCTCCCTATGCCCCCATCCCTAATGAACCCTTCGTAATTCATAAATTGTTATTATTTTGTCATATCTTACACTGATGTCTCCCTTCGCCCACTTCTCTGTTGTCCATCCCCCAGGGGAAAGTTCTACGTAGATTCTTGTAATAAGTTCCCGCTTTCCACCCCACATTCCCTCCACCCTCCAGGCATCGCCACTCTCACCACTGGTCCTGAGGGGTCATCTATCCTAGATTCCCTATGTTGCTATCTGTACCAATGTATATCCTCTGGTCTAGCCAAATTTGTAAGGTAGAATTGGGATCATGATAGAGGAAGCATTTAAGAACTAGAGGAAAGTTATATGTTTCTTGAAAGTTATATGTTCTTCGTTGCAACCCTGCACTCTGAGTGGCTCATCTCCTCCCCACAGCCAGTTGCCTACCGATGGGCTTTGAGTCTCCACTATGTACTCACCTTCATTTACAATGGCATGATTTTTTGTTCTCTGATACCTGATACCTGATCCCTTTGACATCTCGTGATCACACAGAAGAACATAATAAATATGCAAAGAAAAAGTCCCCCCCCCTCAAAAAAATCAACACTGGCTCAAGTAGTTCCGAGTACAATCTCATGTGAATTTTTGAAATTATAATTCATGATGAAAGTAGTAAGCATCATCTTTATCCTGAGAAGTAAAAGTTGGTTTCAAACTGCTGACATTGTAGCTACCAGCCCAAATGCTTAACCACTATGTCACCAGGACTCTGTACTGAGAAGGAAAGCATGTCTTATGTAGAGGGAAAGCAAAAGAGAAACTGATGTAGATGAAGTCCGGTAGTTGAACTTACAACACAAAATTTAAATCATCTACTTAAAATATGTTGTTTAAAACACTGAGGAAAAATAAAAGAATAATTGCTCATCAAATATTAAATAACAGAAGAAATTAAAATTGTAATAAGGAGCCAAATGAAAACTCTGGAATTTGAAAGTACAATAAATAGGATGGAAAAAATAGAGAGGTTAAAGAGCATTTTAGAGGAAGCAGGAATTAGTAAACTTCTTCAATCCGAAGCACCAAAAAAAAAGGAATAACAATTTACAATCTCATAGACTTGTTGAATGCCATCAAGAATATCAAAATAACAAAACATCGTTCAAAGGGTTAAAAGGAAAACTCACAAATGAGATTTTCATATCCTGCTAAACTATTCTTCAGAATGAAATTACAATTAAGATATCCTCAGATAAACATAAATTAAATGGATCTGTTGCTAGCATGCTATTTTAAACAAATTAATAAATCAAGTCTTTGAGGGTGGAATAGAAGGACGCTAGAGAATAACTTGAATATTTGCATAAAATAATAAAAATCTAAAATAAATCTGTATTGATACAAAATGTGCAAATATTTGATGTCTATATCAAAAGGGTATGGATGGATAAAGCCATAAAAAACGTATTATATAAACTGCATTATTATTACTATCACTACATTTTTATGAGTTATATTGTTACTTTTAATCACTGTGCCAATTACTAAGAGCCCTGGTGGCATAGTTACATTTTGGGCTGGTAACTCAATTTGGGCACGAGTTGAAAGACTCCAGCCACTCTATGAGAGAAAGATTTCTCTCATAAAGAAGTTCCAGTCTTAAAAGTCCTATTTGTTAAACACAATGAGTCACGATGGACTCACTGGCAGTAAATTTTTGAGTGATGGCAATTACTTGGAAATTAATTCTAAAGAAATGAGAAGAGAATCAAAATGGTACACTATAAATTATCTACTCAACAAAAATGATGAAAGCAATATACTAATGCAAAATAAAAATGGTATGAGAGATAAAGCAAATAACATCAGAGGCAAATTTTATTTGTAGTTACATTAAATTTAAAAGGATTAAAAATACCATTTAAAAGGCAGAAATGTTCCAAATGGATTTTCAGTAGTGTTCTAGTTATATACAAGTGAGACCTATTAGATTTAATGATAAATGTTGAGCATAACAACAGTGGAAAAAGGTATATTATGCAAGTATATTAACCTGTAGTGACTATGAAACATATCTGGTAGAATGTAGCTTAAGACGAAAATTGTTACTAGAGATAGAGATATTTGGTGATGACGATATGTCAATCAATCACTATGCATCTAAAAACAATTCTGAAAATACATCGTGAAAGTATTGACAGAATTGTGGAGAAATAATTTAACAATTGTTTATGGGATACTTTACTATGTACCTTTCAAAAATGGAAATGCCACCTAAAGAAAATATCAACAAATAATGATGTCTTCAACAATACTTCAACATATTTGGGTGGGAGGGATTTGGACTTTAACATATATTTTTTATGGCACGATCCAATCCATAACACAAATGAAAATAACATAAGATACCATTTTGCATCTACTTGAATAAGTATAATTATATAAAAGGAGAATAATAATTATTCTACAGAATATGAAACAATTGATATCTTTGATATACATGTAAAATGGTTTGCTTTTGTGGTATACCATCTGGTACTCCCTGATAGTTAAAAATAGAGTTATCATATGACCTAGCAATTCTACTCTGTGGTGTGCATAACAAACCAAAATAGGATCATTTACAATACATAAAATATACACAAATGTTTATAGCAGCATAACTTGTAATAATAATAAAGTTAAACCAAAACCCAACATTTAGTAAACAAATAAACAAAATTTTGTATAGTAGTTATTATAATTTGGCTATGAATAGAAATAAAGTACTGATACAGACTACAACATGGCTAATCGTGAAACATTACAGTAAATGAAAGAAACCAGTAACAAAAGAAAACATACTGTGTGATTCCATTTCTATGAAATGTCCAGAGTGGGCAATCCTGAAAAATAGAGAGTAGATTAATGATTGTCAGCAGTTTGAGGAAAAATGAAATGTGGAGTTACTATTAATATATGTTGGGTTTCTTTTGGAACATATTGATCATACTAAGGGCTAAGTAGTTTGTTAATAATCTCACACATTGCCCTTGAGTTATTCCAACTCCTAGAAGCCTCCAGGACAGAGTAGAACTGCCCCTGTGAGTTTCTGAGACTGTGACTCTTTATGTGAGTAGAAAGCCTCAGCTTTCTCCCAGATCTTGTAGTTACCAGCTGTGGGTGTAGCCACCAGGGCTCCTTATTAATATTAAGGTAAGTCAAGGAGTATTGCTACTAGAGTTCCAGTTCATATGTGAAACAAAACATTTTTAAACTTGTCTCTGCCACTTGTGGTTGGCAATAGCCAAATTCTCTCGGGAATATACTTGTCTTAGTTTGGGGTACCCTAAAAATAAAAACAACAACAAAAATAGTCCAAGGATGGTAAATAATGAAACCCAAATCTGGAGGCAGGAACAGTATCAAAACTTAAATTCTGTACACACACTTTACAGAGGTTATGCATGACCGGCGGCGCTCAAGATCCATCTGCAGGGTCCCTCCATGAGGGAATCCCTTCTGACCACAGTCCAGGGACGTGAATATCCACGCTCTCGAACAGAGTACAATGAAAACGATGGAGGCAGATGTAATGAGTTTAAAATGTGAGACCTTATCATTTGATCTCCCTTGTTACCCATTTTAAATTTGCTCCATGAGGACTTATGATGAAGAAGTTTTTGGTTTTTTAGTTTTGTTTTCACTTAAACCTGTCTTGGTAAGAAAATGCCCCGAAAAATTTACAGCCTCAGAAGCCCAGAATAGGGTTGCTATGAATTCGAATGAACTACACAGCAGTGGGGTTTGATTTGATTTGATTTATGAGTCAGAATCAACTTGATGGCAATAGGGCTCATTTTTTGTTTATGATGTATGCATGCCTGTGTTTTTGGCAATTAACTTCTGATACATATGGCATAGCTGATGTTAACTATTGTCACTTTGGCAACAGATCCCATATAGAATTAACATTTACTGTGGTGTAAAAAGCTTTTGTTTATATCATTTAGAGAGGTAAGCAGTAATGACTGAGTAAATGGGAGTGAAGTAGAGGGGGGATGTAGTCGTTATCTTGAATGTGTTAGTGCCAGAAGGATCTTCTTTGATTAAAACTAGTCATGTTAGACAGCGGTTCTCAACCTGTGGGTTGCGACCCCTTTGGGGGTCGAACAACCCTTTCACAGTGGTTGCCTGATTTAAAACAGTAGCAAAATTACAGTGATGAAGTATCAATTAAAATAATTTTATGGTTGGGGGCTCACCAGAACATGAGTAACTGTATTAAAGGGTCACGGCATTAGGAAGGTTGAGAACCACTGTTAGAGGAATGTGGTTAAATTAGAATAAGACATTAATTAAATTTCCATCTCTGGATAATTTGGGTTGTTAATTATTATTGCTGTCATCAGAAACAGAAAAGCTAATCTTTTACACAGTGAAGCATCGATCAACGTCAAGTCCTGGGACGTCCTGGTGTAGCAGGTGACCTTCACATGGGTGGGGAGGTTGAACATCCTGCATAGTGCTGCCAGGAAACCCCTATTTCGTAATAAGAGGGGGCAGGCTGGTTGCATATGTAGGATGTCCCATCTCCCCACCCACTTCACCACGACAGGGCGACAGATCTCGGAAACACCGCTTGGCCTCACTGAAGAAATATGAAATCTGCGTGTCAAGGAAACATAATGCTGAGCTACATTATTAAAAAGGCACTCAGACAAATATATTTATTAAATGGTCTAGCACTGAGGTCTTTGAAATTAGGTCTTAGGAAGCAGTGGGTTAAGTGATGACTCTATAATCGAACGGCCAGTAGGTCCGTGTTGAACCTTGTTAGCTAGATGTAAGGACTACCATGTTGCTCTATACTGATTTCTAGTGCGATAGAATTTTTTCTTTTAACAATGAATTATATAGAAATATATTTCTTATATTTCCGATGTGCTTTATTCTCATGTTATGGTATATTTGATAAGTGTAACTTGAAAAAAGTTATATTCAAAAGTTCAGGGTGTTATTTCTATGCAATATATCTATTTCAAATTTGCTAATTTTATTGTTAAATTGTTTATATTCATCCTGATTTCTTATCTGAACATTATGAAAAGCTGTATCACTTTTTCCACAATGATTATTGACTGATGTATTTTTCTTTTATGTTTACAATTATTTTGGTATATTTTTAAATGATTATTATTTTTGTATAAATTTAGAATATCTGTGTCCTGATGAATTGGTTTATTTCTATGTGAACTATTTTATCTCTAGTAATGTTCTTTTATTTTCTGTTGTTTGTTCTATTTTAGGGACATTCATTTTCCTAATATTTTTATAATGGTACCAACTTTCTATTGATTATGATATAATGGTATATATTTGCATTTTTATGTTTAACCTTTCTGTATATTTTATGTGTATATCTTGCAAATACATATATGGTAACATCTTATTTAATTTATTCTGAAATTGCATTGTCTTTAAATTTGACTATTAGTTCATCTATATCTAATCTAATTACTTAGATAACTTTGTGGCAAAAAAACGCTGTCATTCAGTAGATTCTGACTCATACTGACCCTGTGGGGGACAAGGTGGGTGAACTGTTCCTTTGGGTTTCCAAGACTATAAATCTTAATGGGTGCAATCAGCCTCATCTTCCTGTGGTGAGCTGAATCATAGACCATGAGATCAGCAACCTTACGCTTGCCTGACTGCACCACCAGGGCTCCTAATTACATATGAATTTGTGTTTAACTCTATCATCTTTGTTGCACATCTATTATGTTTTCTTTTATGTCATTCTTTGCCTTCTTGATTTTTATTGTTCCTTTTATTTACTATATTAGCTAGATGTTTATGCAATTTTTATATTGTTTTAATAGTTATCTTGGTGATTACAATAGTCCTTGACTTATCAGAGATTATTATGTAGTACTTTTATTGTTACACCAAATAAAAGTATCTCATAATATTTATATGCTGTTTCCTCCATTTTGAAGCATTTACTACATTATTATTATGTATTTTCATTTTGAATTTTTAACACATAAAATTGCATATTTTATTTTATATCTCCAATATTTATTTAGAATTATCCCAAAGTTTATATTTTACTAGTTTTTTATTTCGTTGTGAAGCTATGAACTTCTATCTGAAATAATGTTTCTTATATCTGGAATATAGCTTTAGTACATTCTTAAATGAATGTGTATTATTGATAAATTATCTCACTTTTTGTTTGTCTGAAAGTGCTTTTATTTTCTTTTACTTTGAACTTAACTTTCACTGACTATAGGATCCTATTTTGTTATATATAAATATTTTTTGATATATTTTTTAATATTTTGGTCCATATTAGTCCAATTCTTTTTGATTGGTAACGCTTCACTTTTGTTTAGTTATTTGTTTTTTTACCCCATCGAGAAATCAGTTGATAACCTTTATTTGAAGGTATTCTCTTTTTTTCTCTCTTGATTGGAACAAAATTTTCAAATCTAATTTTGTATCAGTTTTACCTTGATGTTCTGGGGTATACACTACTTTAGGTTTTATAAAGATTCATAAAATGGTTTCCATCAATTTTAGGAAATTCTTTCCCATTATTTCTCGCTTTTTCGGTCTAATTGTGTTCGTGTGTTTGTGTGGCTCTGAAAATTCTTTAATAGAGTTCAGGTTGTAAACATTTTTAAAGTACTCATATTAAATCTAATGATTTAAAATGCAACAAAACATGTCCATTAAATCTCCCTTTCTTGTGAAGATTTAATGGACCATTCAAATTAAACTTTCTTACTATTAAATTTTAATGGACAAAGTAAACACTTCTGTGACTATGCTGCTACCAATGATTAAAAATGAAGTGGCAGATATTTTACACATTTATGTCTATCATTCTGAGCATCTGTCACAGGAAAATAGCCGGAAATGGTTCGGCACAAATGGTTTTTTGATAATCCCCTCAGTAGTGACAACCACTGTTTCCATTAGTGAGTTATCTTTCTTGTCACTAGCCATATGGTCAAGCCAACCTCTTTAAGAGAACCATTCTTGACTTTGAAATGCATGCTATCTAAAGTAAGAAGAGCTTCAACCGAAGCTGCCTGGTGTATATCAAAATAATTTTTTCAGTTGTCATATTGCCTGGGGAAAAGATTACCACAGTGCTCCATCTGAGGGAGATAGTCGCCACTTATACAACCATTGAAGTGTCAATGACATCCATTTTGTAGACATCCAGGGAGGGGAAGGATGGAGAGTGGTTAGACATTAGTGGTCAGTTCCATGAGTTGGCGCCAGCATGGAATTCAGAGCTTCAAGCAGCATAGTTCCACTGACATTGCTGTCCTTACAGGAAACTTTCCAGCCCATGAAACAAAGTGGCCTGTTACTTGATCCCAATATATTATCATCATTCCAACGAAAAATTGGCTCAGATGTCACCATGTCAAAATTGGCGCCAATGCCTTTAATGCGGATTTTCAAAATTATTTTTCCTATATCTATTTTTATATTAGTGTGGCTTAGTAGAATCAATTTTGTTTATGCCCATGATAAGCTTGTAATTTTTTTTGAGCTATGCAGTATTCTAGGGGAACTGACAATCCTGAAATTACTACAATCTGGTCAGAGATGTACATGATTAGAAGCCTGTCTTCAGTCCGTCCTCACATTGTTCTCATCTGGAATGTGTTTAGTATAATTCCAGCCCAACCTAGTAATGCGGGATAAATATGCACAAACATCTTTATTTTTCCAGGGCCCCACTGGCAGATCATGAGTTCCAGTTTTGGTCATTCCACACACACACAGCCCCACCCCCATTACATGAATTGCTTGAAGTTCTACTGTATTTGTATTTATCTCGGATGTATTTTTGACTTTGTATTATTGCTAGAGTGAAAGGTTGCAGAGCAAATTTAGCCTTCCATTGATACACATTTTGTTTTGTGGCATTGGTAACAATTCCCTAAGAGTAATAGCACTCTTTCCACTTCCTCAATGGGATCCCCATTTCCTGTCAGCCTTTCTTCCTACCACTTTCTACATTATGAGTGTTGTCTTTGGGCAAATACTGCCTTTTTAGTCATGTGTGGTTGGTTATACTGAGATGTATATTCCTTTTGAGAACTATTTTTCACCTTATAGGCTGTATTGTTTGGCTGAATGTTGATCCCGAGGGGAGGGTTCAGTTCCAGGATTGAAAGGTGCCTAAGACTAATATCTCAAGGGTTTCATCAGTCTTAATCAGAACAATATTTCTTGTCTTTTTTTAATATGATGTAAATTCAAATTTTGTTCTACATTTCTTTATTTTCTCCCTCTCTGTCATTGGCCTTCTAATGTGATCTTTATCAGAGTGGATGGTAATGGTAGTAGGGCATCATCTAGTTCTAGATTCAAGGTAGTAGAGACTGTGGTTCACTTGGGGCATTGGTTCCTTGGACTAATTATTTCCTTTAGTTTTTAGTTTTTTCAGTCTCCCTTGCTCTGGATGGGGAGAGATCAAGAGCTGCATCTTTGAAGGACAATTGCAAGCTTTTAAGTACCCAGCCACTATTCACTAAAGTAGAACACTCTTTGTGGAGTGTGGTATGCCAATTGACCTAAATCTTGCCTGAGACTGTGGTCCTAAGACCTGACGCCAATTGACTCATTCTGCCAAGTTGTTTGGTTATAGCTAAGAAGTTATCAGAACTTTGTCCTTAGTATTCTCTATAATATCTTTGGATATATTTGCAGCACATACAAATACTGTGTAGAAATATCATCTCAAATCTATCTATCTATATATATATATGCAGGGGGTTACTTCGCTTTACATTAGTTAACTTTTCATCTTGCCTATCTATCTACTCATAGACATTTCTATTTTTATTGCAAGACTGTGTATGTCATATCATCTACAGTTTTGTCTTTTACTCTTGTACACCTCCCAGTGTCTTTCTTTGCCTTGATCATGGGGTGATACACTCTTCATTGCATATTTCTTTTCCCTTTACCAATGTCAATACATGTCTACCCACTTTTCTGTTGTCTGCCCCCAAGGAGGGGGTTACATGTCGATCCTTGTAATCAGTTCCCCCTTTCTATTCCACCATCCCTCTACCCTCCCAGAATCACCACTCTCATGGATTGGTCCTGAAGGGATCATCTGCCCTGGATTCCCTGTGTTTCCAGTTCCTATTTGTACCAGTGTACATCCTCTGGTCTAGCCAGATTTGTAAGGGAGAATTGGGATCATGATAATGACAGGAAGGAAGCATTAAAGAACTAAAGGAAACTTCTATGTTTCATCATTGCTACACTGCACACTGACTGACCCATCTCCTCCTGGAGAACTTTCTGTAAGGGAATGTGCAGTTGCCTACATATGGGCTTTATGTGGCCACTCCGCACTCCCCCTCATTCACAATGATCTGAATTTTTGTTCTCTGATACCTGATACTTGATCCCATCAACACCTCGTGATCACACAGAATGGTGTGCTTCTTCCATGTGGGCTTGGTTGCTTCTCAGCTAGATGGCCGCTTGTTTATCTTCATGTCTTTAAGACCCCAGAAGCCCGGCACCATCAGCTTTCATCACCACATTTGCTTATGCACGCTCTTTGCTTTCAGCGATTGTTTAAGGAAGGTGAGCATCACGGAATGGCAGTTTAATAGAACAAAGTGTTCTTCCATTGAGGGAATACTTGAGTGGAGGCCCAATGTCCATCTGCTACCTTAATAGTAAAAATATAAACATATGCATGTAGACCTATTTCCCCATCATCATATATAAATATATTTACATGTGTACATGCCTGTATTTAGACCTCTATAAATGTCCATTGCCTCCTAGTTCTTTCTTCTATTTCCTTTCACTTTCCTCTTGTCCCAATATCATGTTCAGCCTTCATTTGGGTTTCAGTAATTCCTCTGGGTTACATTGACCTTGATCAAGTCCTACCAAGCCTCTTACACCCTCCTCTGCACCTATTTTGTATAACTTGTTGTTCCCTAGTTCCTGGGTTTGCTAACACCACTTCCTTTCCCCCACAACCCCCTCACCCATGTCCCCCTGGAACCGTAGGTCCTATCATTTTCTCCTACAGATTGATTATCCCATCTATCTTATCTAGATAGACCTGCAGAGATAATAATATGCACAAAAACAAGACAGAGCAAAACAAAGCAAAAAAAGAATAGAAAACAACAGCAAAAACAATGACAAAAAATAAAAGTATGTAAATAGTTCAAGGTCTGTTTGTTGACTTTTAGGAGCGTCTTCTGGTCAAGTCTGATGGGGTTCCATGCCCTGGCCCCAAAGTCCATTTTTGGTACTCCCTGAGTACTTCCTTGCTCAGCTCCCCTTGCTGTTCTGTTGCACTCTCTAAGTGTTTCGCCTCAGTGTGGTGGGGTCAGATCAGGCGGAATTCCTACACGGTGTCACAGCAACATTCTCAAGAATGTTTTGTTTGGAGAAACCTACGCATATAGAAACTGGAACTCCAGTAGTCATACTTCTTGACCTGATGGATCTGTAACCTATTTTTTGCAATGTTTATGTCTGGATTTTGCTGTTAACACTATGGTGTTTTATGAAATTAATTAGTGAACATGTTATCACATCCTCCTTGTCTGAAAAATGCTTAGGATAAAATACCCTGTGGCGGCAGTAAAGGTAGTGGTGACAGTCAACCAAAAATTACATATGTACTAAAACTGTCCTCCAAGAATGAAGGAAAAATCAAGGCATTCCTAGGTAAATAAAAGATGAGGTTACTCATTGTGAAACTAAAATAAATTCTTTATATTGCAATAAAAAACACTACACAAAAACTTGATGTCTACCTAGAAAAAAGGACCATTTTTACCATGTTTTAGGTTTGTGATTTTGCTTATTGTATGCTAATATAATATTAAAATACATGGAATAATTATTAATTTATATTATTGGTTATGTCATGTATATAGTTGTAACTTATGTCAACAACACAAAGAGGAATGGTATGGAGAAAGCTGATATCAATTTAAATGAGGTTGTAAAACATTTAGGATATTAATTATGATCTCCATGATAACAACCAGTAACATATATTTAGAAATATGCACAAAAGATCATGAAAACCCAAAATCTATATGCAGTATACCCACACAGATTAAGCCTTCATTGAATTCCTAAGGAATGTGCCCTCACACAGAATGCATTGAAAAATAGAATACTAGTTGGGTTAAAATTTAACATGGTATCATTTTTCCCTTTTGACCCATTTTAAATGTGTTTTAATTTCTATTATCTTTTGCACTCTCTTATATTGAAGTTCTGTCTTTTTTTGTGGTAGTTATTGGAGTTTATTGTATGATTTACATTATATGCAGTCCAGGATAGATAAAACCATAAGCTAGTAACTACCTTAATAGTTCCTAAGGGTTACAAGAGCCCGGGTGGCATAATGCTTTTGTGTTGCGCTGACAAATGCAAGGTCAGCTTGAAACCACCAGCCAGCTCTGAGGGAGGAAGACTGGGCTTTGTACTCCTGCAAACAGTTACAGTCTTGGAAACTGATAAGGGCATTTCTACCCTGTCCTATAGGGTTGCCATGAGTCAGAATTGACTCTAAGTCAGTGAGTACAGTTGTGGCAGGTGAGTGGAGGGAATAATGGAGAACTAAGAATAATGGCCAAGTAAGGTGTCCAGTGGCTTTTTCCTCTGAAGTGAGGAACTGGGTCCTTCTATGGGGCCAATCAACTGGAAGAGATCCATATTTGTGACCATTTCAAAGAAAGATGACTCAACAGAATGCTCAAACTATAGAACAATATGATTGATAGTCACACACAAGCAAAATGATCACCCGACAACAGTTGCAGTAGTACATTGAGAGGAAACTGCCAGAAGTTCAGGGAGGATTCAGAGAGGACATCCTTGCTGATGTCAGATGAAAGAATAACAGAAAGATGCTTACTTAAAGGCATTCAGCTGTGTCAGCCATAATAAACTGTAGATAACTTTGAGAAGAATGGGCATATCAGAGCACTTCATTGTGCTTATTTGGAACTCATGTATGAATCAAGCAGTAGTTGTGGGAAAAGAACAAGAAAATAATACTGCATGGCTTAAAATCAAGAGAGGTTTGTGTCAGGGTTATATCCTCTCATAGTACTTACTCAGTCTGTATGCTGAGCAAATCATCAGAGAAGCTGCCTGATATGAAGAAGAATATGGCATCAGGACTGGAGGAAGACTTATTAACAACCTGTGATATGCAGATGGCCACAACCTTGCTCACAAAAAGTAAGGAGGAATTGAAGTATGTGCTAAAGAAGGTCAAAATCTTCACAACTCAACCAATAGATAACATCATGGTAAATGGAGAAATGATTGAAGTTGTCAAGGATTTTGTCTTGCTTGGATACACAATCAATGCTCATTGAAGCAGCAGTCAAGAGATCAAAAGGTATATTGCTTTAGGCAATTCTGTTGCACAAGTATCGAAGAGCAAAGATGTTACTTTGAGGACTAATATGTGCCTGATCTAAAACACATGCATGTGAAAGTTGGACATTGAATAAGGAAGACCATAGAAGAATCAATGCATTTGAATTGTGGTGCTAGAGGAGAATAGTGAACATCTTGCCATTCTAACTTCTAAGGAGCATTATGGCTGTATTTCTTCCGAGGCAGATTTGTTCATTCTGACTGCTGATAGTAAGCGGAGGCTTCAAAAAGACCCTCCTACAGAGCTCCGTCATATATAGCCAATATTTATACAGCTTCAATATTCTTCACAAACACCATAATTCAGAAGCATCAATTCTTCCTTACTCATTGTCCATCTTCTGTATGTATATGCAGCAATTGAAAATACCACGGTTTCTTTCCGAGGCACCTTAGCCTTCAAGGTGACATCTTTGTTTGTAAGCATTTTCAAGAGGTCTCTTGTCGTAAATTTGTCTAAAGCAACATCTTTTGATTTCATGACTACTGCTTCCATAAGCATTGATTGTAGATCCAAGGACACACAAAAGCATGAAATATAAATATGATTGTACAATTCTCCTTGACATGATTGAATTATTGAATTGTATGATATGCAAATTATCTGCCAATAAAACTGCTAAAAAAATTAAAGATAAAAACAAAAAAGAAAGTACCATGAACTGCTAAAAGGGCAAACAATTCGGTACTGGAAGAAGTAAGGCCAGAGTGCTCTTTAGAGGCAAGGATGGCAATACTTTGTCATACATACTTTGGACATGTTGTCAGGAGAGACCAGGCCCTAGAGAAGGACATCATGTTTGGAGAAGTGGAGGGGTATTTTAAAAGAGGAAGGCGCTCAATGTGATGGACTGACACAGTGGCTGCTGCGTCAGTGGGCTCCTGCATGGGAACAATTGGGAGGACAGTGCAGGACTGGGCAGTGTTTCCTTCTGTTGTGCATAATGTTTCTATGTGGTGGAGCTGACTCAATGCCACCTAACAATACAGTAATAATGTGTACAAGAATGAAAACAATGTTCTAAGATTGATTATGGTGATGATTGCACTTCTATTTTTAACAGTTTAGACCATTGGATATTATGGTACATTAAGTATATGCCTTTAAAACTATTAAAATAATATTCATTTTTAAAAAGGAAATATCTACATACTCCAGGAAATGAGAAGAATGGTTCACCACAAAATCAACTCAACACAAAAGACACTAATATTGGAGGATGTGTGGCACAAAAGGGGTAAAAGAGATATTAAAACAAACAGCAAACAGAATTTAAGTCCTTTATCAGTAATTATTTTAAACATAAAGGGACTAAACTCTACCATCAAAGACAAGCAACATACCACAGATTCAAAGACACACACTGTTTAGAGTGAAAAGAGAAAAAATATTCTGTTTATATAGAAACTAAAAGAGAGCTGAGGTATCTATATCAACATAACACAAAATCGATTCTATATCAAAACGTGTTATAAAAGATACATAAGGATTACATAGAATAATGTACTAAAATCTATAATGATTAAATAATATAGTATATATAGTATATATCATGATATATGTGCCTAACATCCGAGGCTTCAAATAGAAATTGGACTAATCACTGACAGCATTAAAGAGAGAAAAATTCTATAATAAAGGTAGGAGATTTCAACACTCAGGTTTTACTAATGGATAGAATATCTAAACAGATTAATAAGGAAGTAGAGAGACCTATGATGTGGCCATCGCCATTGAATACACAAGACTTTTCTCCAAAGGCCTGTAATCTTCCTGCATTCCCCATCATTGCATGTGGCTGCATGAATCTGAAGACCTTATGGACTCATTTCAGAGTTATGGACTTGAACTGGATTGGGCTGGGATGTTTTCCTGATATACAATTACATCTTGATATAAAGCTCCTTCTTACATATATGACTGTCACTGAAATTGTTTCTCTAGTCTACCCAACCTAACACAAGGTACAGACTGCCAAACATGGAACAGGTATTCCAATAAAAATATGTTTAATGACTGTTTTTAGTAGCATTTTTCATTATTTAAAGGTAGAAACAGCTAAAATGTTCATTAACTGATGAATAGATAAATAAAATTTGTTGTGGCTCTCTATTCCTGTAAAGAGTTACAGTCTCCAAACTTGACCTATGGTTACCATGGGTGAAACAGGAAGAGTGTTTGCTTAGGGGGCATTAACTGTATGTTAATAATGATGGAATAATTTGGAAAAGGATTTCAGTAATAGTTGTTCAACCCCAAAAATATAATCAATGGCACTACATTATGCATGTGTAAGTAGCTGAATTGGAGAATGTATTGCGGTGTATACTTTTGTCACAATTAAAAAATAATTACATGAATAACAATAAATTCAGGGAAGAAGAAAATATTTTAGAATTGATTGTGGTGATAATTGCACAACTCTTATTGATATGATTGAGTTATTGAATTGTATGACATGAGGAAGTGCTAATAAAACTGTTTTAAAAAGTTAGTCTCAAAACTAAAAGATACAGTTCTAGTCTGTCCTATATCTTAAAGGGATTCTGACTATGAGTTCAGAATTGATTCCATGGGAGTAATTTAAATAAGTATCTACATAGAGTGGCATATTATTTACCCAATAAATGCAAAATGAATGCATGAATCATAAAAACATTTTACACGATGCAATCGGATACATGTCACATAATATTTGATTCATTTACACAAATTATCCAAAATATGCAAACTCAAATAAGTGGTTGCCAGGGTGTGAGAGGAAAGAGAGTAGGTGTGATTAATGTGTATGTGGTGACAGAAATATTTTAGAATTAGAAGCAGGTGATCCTAAACATTATTAACACACTAAATGTTGGTAATTTGTACACTTTAAATGTGTGATTACATGTTCTGTCAATTTTAGCTCAATAAAAAATAATGCACATAATACTGAATGCATCATTATTATCATCAACATCATTACCATAGAAAATAATTTCTTCCAAATTTCATTTCTTCAAAATGTTTTCATAAGAAAAGAAACAAATTGACTAAAATTTTAAAGGATAGTGTGTTTAATTTGTGTAATGTTTTCTTCTCCCTTTTCTGTTCTCTTTCAGATTATGTCTGGCCACTACCACGAAATTTGTGCCCCGTCTGGATTGCATTAGATGTTTTATTTTCGACAGCGTCCATCATGCACCTCTGCGCTATCTCGCTGGATCGGTATGTAGCAATACGTAATCCTATTGAGCATAGCCGTTTCAATTCGCGGACTAAGGCCATCATGAAGATTGCTATAGTTTGGGCAATTTCAATAGGTAATTACTAACTTTCTTGGCCATTAGAATTGCAGCGGCTATGCTCAATATTCTCGGATTATGTACTGTGAACAACGTACAGACGTCGACTGGTAACATTTGCGTTTAATCGGGAATGTTTTTAAGTAGTAATTATTCTTGACCTATTTATCTGATAACTAGGTTAAAAATAATGAAATAATTTATCTGAAACTATAAATTTAAAGCTTCTATTTATACTGCTAATTATTTTGTGCACCAAAAAGCCAATGAATTCAGCAACACAGACAAATAAAATCTCTGAGATTTGAAAAATAATTTGAAAATGATATATGGTAAAACCTAAATTAAAGAAAAGCATAATGTATATAATTTTAAAAATTAATCTATCCTGGATTATCAATTGTAATCTTTCTATTCTAATTCCATAACCTCTTCAGAGGAAAATTTAATAATTATAATTTGAATATTGAAAGTAAACATATCTAAATTTATGCTATTCATCAAACTAAAATGTCCTCTGTTTCAAATGTTTTCTTGGACTCTGGTTATACAAATAAACAAAGCAGTTATTTATTTCTTTAATGATTTTGAGTTGGAACAGAGAGAACAATGAATATTAAAGCAAAAAAATTAATCAGGTGAATTTTATGGGGTTTTACCATTCTTTTAATTCTTAACTTAAGAGATATCCTTGTGTTTTATTAAGAAATTCCCTTTAAACTTGTTTCTGAAGAAGATTCAGGTAAGTGAACAACAAGATTAAGACCTTTGTATAGTCTTCACTGATACCATCTAAAGATGTTGATGCCTGGTAAAAGAAAATTATAGTAACATTTCTCCACTGCAGGGCAATATATTTATATTTGAGCAATGCTTACTGTTATAAAAAATAGCACACAGATCAATTAAAAGAGAACATTAGAAGCATCCCCTTCCAGTATTGGAAAACTACATAATTTGCAGTGACCTTTGTGCTGACGACAATAAAAATTATGAAACAAGTATTAAAAGTATTTCAAAGGAAATAAAATAGTGAGGAACCACCATACCAATATCTAGAAAAAGAAGAAAAAATAGAAAATGACCTTGACCCTCGGGTCAAATTTGCCAGTGATGCATTTGAAGAACTCATTTCACAGCCTCACAAAGCAGAACAGGGACAAATAAGCAATAAAGAATCTGGCAAGGGTCAGTCAACTTGATTATTTGGATCCCACTAGGAATAAAAAGGGATCAGGAATAAACCACCCTTCACATGGCATTCAGCTCTAGTTGTAGTGTTGAAACTGAAGTTTAATTAAGGTAATTTCATATTAATTTTCCCAAATTTCTTAAATTCAAAATTATAGCCCACACATGATTCCTTCCATTAATTTTCAAATGCAATTACTGGCACACATAAATAGGCACAAAGAAGCAAGACAATATGAACCAGACTGCACACAATAAAAGAGAATGCAATTGAATCCACAGGTACTTCAGATAGTAGAGTAACAAAATGCATGTTTTAAACAATTATTTGTTCTGTACACATGGAAATTAGAAGCTAAATTTAAGTATTAGAGCAAAAACTGAAAACTATAAATAGTGCTATTGGATGCTCGACAAGCAACTAGAAATTCTTAAACTGAATGCACACTATCAAAAACTAAGATGTCAGTGGAAGATTACATGTGAGAATTGTAATAGATTGGTAAGAAGAAACTGATGAATGAGGCATGAAGAATAATAATAGAAATCATATGTCCCAATAGAATGATAGGCACTGTATAAATGGGGAAAATTCTATAATTTAAAAAAAGAACTGCAGGGTGCAATATTTGAAGAAATAATGGCATTTTAGAATTCATTAAAAAAACATTGAATCTTATATTTAAAAAATCCAACAAGTCTTAAGCAGAGAGAATGAAAAGAAATCAATATATAGGTCCATCATAAAGAAACTTACAAAAATAATTTTTTAATTAAAAAGATTCTTACCATAGAGGAAATCAATTGAAAAATACACACTTTCAATGAAAGAATTCACAACTGCATTCTCATCAGCAAGATTGAAAATCAGAAGATTGCTCAATAATACATTTTAGAGTAATAAAATAACATACTGAAATCATAACCAAGAAAATTATGACTCCATAACAGAAATGGAGTAAAGACATCATCAGACAAGTAGGTACAGAGGAATTTGCCTAAATCAAACTTAAATACTTAAAGACCCTTAAATACTAATGAGTGCTCTTATGTAAAGAAAAATAATCAGAGACAGATAATAGGAGATGTAGGAGCAATGAAAATTTTTAATATGTGGTTAAATCTAAGTAAATATTGCCTTTACTAAACAGTAACAGCATTGTCTTCTTGTTCTTAAGATATTTTTGTAACTGAAGCCAAAAACAATGGTTTTTAAGTTAAGAGCATTGAAACTATGCTTCTTTAATTGTCAAAAAAATTAAAAATTATATCTAATATTAAATTTTGAATCACATATAACTTGCTGTACAAAAATAATCACTAATAGAACAAGAAAGCGGTGACTAAATTTCAACCTTAGATATATTGTAGAATAATTAAAGAAATACAAACATAAAATATAAAGATGGTACACAGATCAGGTAGGACACAATCAGAAAATATAGCAAAATGAAAAAGTTCCAACCAAATTCGATTAGATGAAAATGGGCTAAATACTTTAAGACGACAAGGCAAGATTGGATATAAACAGCCCGATTATATTTTTGCAAGAAATATATGAAGTATAAAGAAAGTAAAACAATAGAAAAGATATATTCCACACCAACACCGAACAACAGACTGCTAGTGTGCTATATTAATATTTGTCACACTAGATATACAAAAAGATAGAAAGTCCCTCATAAAGAAGGAAAGATATTAGAAACAAAATCGATGACTGGGATCTACTAAAAAAAATAAGAAAATTAAGTGAATCAAAAGGCTTGATCAAAAGGGTAAAAAGAGAAGCCATAGAGTGGGAAATAATTTGGGGCAATGACAAAATGGGCAGGGACTAATCTCTAAAATTGATAGAAAGCTACACCACCTCAATACGAAAAGGATGAATAGCCCAATCAAAAAATGGACAAAAGACATGAACAGACAATTCACCAAAATAACATCCAACTGACCATGAAATAGATGAAAAAAATCTCACGACCACTAGCCACTCAGGAGAGGCAAATCAAAGCAAAAATATGATACCACCTTACTCCCACAATGACAGCCAAGTTAAAACAGAAAATAATGTATGCTGGAGATCCTCCTCATACACTGCTGGTGATACTGTAACACACCTTTCTCCGTGATTATATAAGCATAATAAAGAACTTTGAATTCATTGACAGCAAGTGAAACTTACATATTCCCATCAATTACACAAGAAATAATAATAATAAAAATAAGTTAGGGGGTTGACAATAAGTTGTTTTCATAGCCTAGGAGAAAGGACATATGCCTTTTCCATAAATTTATTCTCAACAAAGTAAAAAGGATTAAAATTATAAAGTATATGTTCTTTGAAATGTAAATGAGATAGAAATTACTACAATAGTCTTCTCAACCCCACAATTCAAATGAATACATTCTTCAGCCTTTCTTTGTTATTGCCCAACTTTCATATGCATCTGAGGTGGTTAAAAAACCTATGATTTGGGCCAAGTTCACCTTAGTCCTCAAAGTGCCTTCTTTGCTTTCCAGCACTATAAAGATATCTTTTGTGCAATATTTGCCCGATATCTTGATAGCTGTTCCCATGGGCATTGCTTGTTGATCCAAGTAGAATGAACTTCTGGGCTACTATAATTTATTTCTTATTCAGCATGATATTGTTTTTCGTCCAGTTGTAAGCATTTTCATTTTCTTTATGTTGAAGTATAATCCAGAATGAAGGCTGTAGTCTTCTATCTTCATCAGTACGTGCTTCACAAGTTCTTCACTTTGCCTACCACAGATTGTTAATAAGTCTTCTATCAATCCTGATACTGGCTTCTTCTTCATTTAGTCCACTTGTTCTTTCTCAAGATTGACCCAATAGTTTCTGAATTTATTAATGATACTTCTATTTATCATTCACTAAGACAAATGTACAATTATGATTTTTCTCATTTTATCTTTCTATATTTATTAGTTGGCTTTTTCTTCCTACTTTGTCAACATATTATTTATTCAACCAATTTAAATACATATCTTTGCTTGTATTCAACTTAATGTCATTCATCCCTACACATAATTATTTTGATGCACTAATTGTCTTAGATTTGTCTTGTGAAAACGCCTTTGGATAAGTTCTATACACTTGTGAACATTATCACTTCCTAGAATACATGTAATTTTCATGCTCTAGTTCTGAAATTATCCATTTCTCGTAGGAAAGCTTTGGCTCTTTTAGAGAGTCCTGCTTTATAAATGTGGACTGCTGGTGGTATAGTGGTTACCCATTGGGCAAGGTCAGCACTTCAAAGCTACCAACCACTCCTTGGGTGAAAGACGGATCTAACCATCTTTGAAACTCACAGGGGCAGTTCTACCCTGTCCGGTTGGACCGCTATGAGTCAGGACTGATTTGATGTCTGTGAGTTAGAGTTTTGGTTTGGTTTTATAAATTAAGGTATGGAAATTTATTTTTGTCATGTGCCACTGAATTAGTCCTGCTTATGACCACAGAACTAAACACTGCTCAGTCATGCTCCATCTTCACAATTGATGTTATGTTTGAGCACACTGTGTAGCCACTGTCAATCCATCTAGTTGAGGGTCTTCCTCTAATTTGCTGACCTTCTATTTTCCAAATATGTCATTCTTTGAGCATTCATTGGTTCCCTACCGATAACAAGTTCCAGGTACGTGAGATCAAATCTTGCCATGCTCACTTGTAGGGAGCATTCCAGCTGCATTCATTCTGGGAGCCCAGGGTGCTTTCAACATTCTTTGCCAACACCATAATCGGCTCACAGCATTGCTGTTATGTATACATGTCTTTAATCTCAACACATTAACACCGGTTCTTCTAGTTTGCAATGCTTAAAGTTTTATGGCATTTTAAAAAACGTTTCCCATTAAGAATATTTCTGTGCACTATTATGTTTCAAGTACTTGGATTCACACACACATACCCCTACACACACACGCACATATAAATTTCTTCTGTTATTCTTTACTCGAGTTTAATACAGCTGTATAATCTGTACGCTTTAAGGTTTCTTCACTTGGTAATGTAGCCTGGGAATCACTCTATATCCATAAAGAACAAGGTAACAAATATACAAACCCAACTCTATCATATAAATAACGTCGGCATTCCATTTGAAAGCTAATTTCATATTTTAGCTGTACATTGGGTTACTACGACTTAAGGTTGACTCAAGGGCACCTAACAACAGTAACAGCAGCACCTTATGTAGACAGACCATAATTTATTTAACCAATATTCCGTTTCTGAGCATTCATATTGTTTCCAATATTTTTAATTTCAAATAATTCCAAAAGGATTACTCATGTGCTTTGTGCCCAAGTGCATCTTGATATCTGTGTGGATGTGTACATTTGTGTTTGTTTTCATGTTATTCCAATTTTACCTTCAGGAAAAATTCCTTGAAACTGAGTTAATTGAACAATGGTAAATGTAGGAATTAAATTGTATTTTTATTCCCACCAGCAATACAAGAGGGCCGCTGCTTTACCAAATGCTTGATAACTGTCTGTTTTCAAACTTTTAAATGTTTTATGATCCCTTAGAGGAGATTGTATATCAGTGAAGTTGTAATTTGCTTCTTTTCAGAAGCCAAATGCTATCACTGAATCAGTTTTTCGCAGTGTACCTTTTGCTAATTATTCTTGTTTAATCATTTTATTTTATAATTTAAGTGTTCACGATACATTAAAGCTACAAATTATTTTACATGTGATAGATGCAAACTCTTTGTTTTCCCTATTTGGTACAGCTTGCAGTGGTTTTTGCCATGCAAAATTTAAAAAATATTTTGTAGTTTATTAACAGTCAGCTCTTGTATTTCCATGATAGGCTTTGTCATACATTGCATATTATTTCCCTTCACCAGGTTTGAAAAACAATCCATCCATATTTTCATTTTTTACATTTAAACCTCTAACACATTTGGAACTTATCTTATATGAAATACACATTTGATTTATCTCCTTACATATTCCCCCCTTTTGATCAGCACACAGCTATTAAATTTTGGATCAAAACACTCAATAATAGTAGTTAAGCACCAACCACTTCTGATGGTCCCATGGAAAAGGGGGCAATCGCTCATAGAGGCAATTGGACCTGAGATTCAGTTTTTCCTCCAGTTCCTGGGTCTCCTTTCTTGGCTGTTTGAGGCCAAAAGAGACCAACTGTTGAACTTTGGATGACTGTTCACAAGACCCATGAGCTATTTGATGAAGTAAGATGCAGAGCAGAAACTCTCCTAACAATATTCGATTAATTGACTGGACTGGGCCATAATGTTATGGCCCTACACTTCTGAACCAAGAAAATCAATCCCATGAGCTGTTGGGTTGCACTTCGGTAATATCTATAGCTGTGCCACCACCTCGCCTTTTGTTTTGGTTTTGTTGTTACTGTACAATTTATATAGACAGAGCATTTGCGAATGTGAACTTTTTCTGCTGTATAGCTTAATGATGTCAGTTACGTTACTAAATTTCCCCATCATAGACAAACTCTCACAACTTCCCAGAGAATGATTTCCCCCTACTCCTTGTAACCACTAAGAACCTTTGGCCTCTCTGCTTTTACTGTTCCTTGCCACTTCTTACAAGTGAAATCATGCAATTTTTGGTCCTTTCATGGTGAACTTCTTTTGCCTAGCGTAATGTCATGGAGTCTCATCCATGCTGTAACACATATTGTTCGGTGTCATTGAGTGATCTCCAACCTATGCCGACCTTCTGCACAACCGAACAAAACACTGCCCAGTCCTGCGCCATCCTCACAATTGTTCTATGCCTGAGTCCATTGATGGCACCGCGGTGTCAATCCATTTTAGTTTTCACTGTAGAATTCTTGCATATCATTTGTTAGATTTATCCCTAGGTACTAGGACAGAGGAGCCCAGAGGCATAAAGGTTAAGTGCTTAGTTGCTAACTGAAAGATTTAGGGTTCAAATCCATCCAATGGCTATGCAGAAGAAAGACCCAGTGATCTGCTTCCATAAAGATCCTTTAAAAAATCAACAACAACTGCTATGGATTCTGACTTATAGTGACCCAATTTAGAATTTCCAAAGCTTTATGTCGTTATAGGTGCAGCTGGCCTTTCCTTTCTTACAATGAGTAGCTGGTGTGTTTGAACCACTGATTTTAGGTTTAGCAATACAACACTTAACCAACAGCACCACCATAAGATTAAAATCTAGAAATATTCATGGGGCAATTGTACTCTGTCCCATGGGCTCATTATGAATCAGAATCTAGAGCACCTGAAAATTGCAACACTTGGATTTCCTGGAATGCTTTCTAAATAATATTATTATTTTTCAATTCATTCCCACATGTTTGCTGCTAGAATGCTATCTGACTAAAATCACTATTTGTTTTAAATAAATGTATTTGCATATTTTACACATTCAATCATCTGTGAATGACGTCTTTTCCCATTTCAATACTATCTTAAATTTCTTTTTATTGCTTCATTAAACTGATAAGGCTTCCAAAATAATGTTTAATAAAGTGGAGAGAAAGGACATACTGTTCTTTCACCTAAGTTTAGTAGAGAAGTATTCTTTATATCAACTTAAGATTGGTACAGTGAAATACCTTTCATCAGGTTATAGAATGTCTTTTCATTTGCAGAGGCTTTAAAAAAATAAACAGAATTTTTCAAATTATTTTTCTGCATATAATTGCAAGATTACAGGATTTCCGTTTTTCCTTTGGTCTGTTAGCATGGTGATTATATCAATTTTTAAATAATAGCCAATCTTGCATTCCTAAAAGGATCCTTTGTAATGTGATCTTTTTCTCCCTATGTCTTTGGACTTTTAAGATAATATTTTAGTTAGGATTTTAAAATCTATTCTAGTGATCAATATAGCTTTGTAATAACCCTTAAATAGATAAGGCCCTTGTCCTGTTTTGGTACTAAAGTTATGTCAACATTAGAAAGCAAGTTTAAAACTGGCATTTTATCTTCTTTAAATACTTGGAAGAATTAAGGAGTTTAGCCATTTGAGCCTCCAGGTGTGTGTGTGTGTGTGTGTGTGTGTGTGTGTGTGTGCGCACAGAAAGATTCTTGATTATAGATTTAATTGCATCACTATGAATATAAGCATTCTCCTTTTTATGGTAGTTTTAGTATATGGCTATTTTCAAGAAATGTTACATTATATCTAAACTTTTAAGTTTATTATTTTAAAATGTGTTGTATAATATCCCATTGTTGCTCTTTTAATGTCTATAGAATCTGTTTTTACATTTTCTTTCATATTCCTGATAATGGCAATATCTGCTAGCTTTCTTCCTTACTTCCTTCATTTTACTAGGACTTTAAAGTTTGCATTAAGCTTCTCCATTAAACACCTTTTCATGCCAACAATGCTCTGTATTATTATTTGCCTCATTCTCTATCATTCTATCTTCTCTTAGCTTTATTATGCCCTTCATTCTGCTAACTATGTTTTTAAAACTCTGCTTTTAATAATTACATAAGGAACAAGGTTACATCTGTTATCCAGACCTTCCCCCTAATATAAACATTTAAATCCTTATTCTTTTTCTATGTACTTTTTAATTGTGTCCCACAAATTATGACATGTATTTTTATTTCAGTTCAAAATATTTACTAATTCCCTGGTGATTTCATCTTTAATCTTGGCATTACTTAGAATTTTATACTTTAATTTCTAGATTTGAGGAAATTTTCAAGATGTCGATCTTTTTACTTGAAATTGAATTAATTCCAAAGTGGTCAGAAAGTCTGCACTGTCTGGGTCTATCATTTGACATTTGCTGACTTTGCCTGCATAGCCTGGCATGTGGTGTATTATAATACATTCCATGTACACATCAAAAGAATGCATATATTTCATTACTCGGTATAGAAACAGATCTTTTGGAAATTTATGTGCATTTTCTATTAATTATTGAAAGATTTTTGTTAAAATTTTCCAACTCTCGCTATGTGTTGTGTCTGTCCATTCTTTTAACATGTTCTTAATACATTTGAAGGTTTCTTAAGTAAATAATGTTAGGTTTATTAAAAAATCTTATTAAATAATATTGTTAGGTTTATTAGCTAAATAAGATCTTCTCATAGTGATCCTTTATCATAAGGAAATGTGTTGTTGCTGTGAGGTGTTATCCAGTCAGTTCCTACCCTGAGCACAGCTGAAGGAACCATGCCTGGGTCCGGTGACATCCCCACATTTGTACCCATGTTTGAACCCATTGTTGCCACCACCATGTCAATGCCCTGGGTTGAGGGCCTTCTCCTTTCTCACGGCCCCTCTGCTTTACCAAGCATGGTAATCTTTCTCCAGGGACTGGTCTCATTGACCACATGTCCAAAGAATGTCAATAATCTTCACCCCGCATATGACCCACTATGCACCCAGGGTTCCTGGCTCCCTTTGGCTCTTCTAGTTGCCAAGATTGCCTGCTTTTATGTTAAGTTGGTCTTTTCTAGTATGCCATTTGCATGTCTTTGGTTTTGTATGTTTTGTTATTTTCTTAGGGATCCTCCTTGGCATTAACAAAGAAAGAGATGACATGCACAACATTATAAATCAGCTAGACCTGACTAACATTTATAGAACATTCCAACACAACAAGGGCAGAATTTATGACAATCTACTCTGGATTGTCATCAACCTAATTTCAGGAATGTTCAAAAGCACTTTTCTTCTATTACTTCATCTCTCTCATGTGCTATTTTCCATACCTATATTACAATGCAATCATGTTCTCTATTAAACCAAGTAGAAACAAAAAATAAAATAATTTTATATTGTCTTTTATGTATGCCTCCATAGTTAATGTGAATTTAGTTACCTGTACAATGTCCCCTCATTTAATCTGAAAGGGTCTCTTTCTTTTAGTACAGATTTGCTAGCAATATATTCCCTTTTTGTTATGTACAGACATCAAATTTCTCCTTCATTTACAAAGGCTAGTTTTGCTGATTGGCAATATTTTTATTTCTGAAACTTGAAGGCCAGTCCAATACTTTTGGCCTCCCTTATGTCTGGTGAGATGTTAGCCAATCTTATTGAGGATCCATTCCACATGATGAGTTCCTTGTCGCTTGCTGGTTTTAAGTTTCTCTTTTTCTCTTTGGTTTTGATCAATTTATTTATTCTGCTTCTAAATGTGGGACACTTGGCTTTAATCTAGTTAGATCCTATTGAAGTTATTGAATATACAAATCAACATTTTTATATAAATAAAGTGATTTTTTTTAGTCCTTATTTCTTCAATAATTCATTTGGTCCCATTCTGTTATCCCTCTCCTCCGGAATGTTCATTACACATAACTGGGTATAATACATGCTTTCTTACAAGTTTCTCAGACTCTCCTAGTTTCTTTTCATTCTTTTTTCTTTGGGGCATTCAAAATGGATTCTCTTTTGTTCTTTTATTATTATTTGGACATTAATGTGTATATCATGTCATTCCATAGTTTAATCACCAGAATGAATTATCTTAAATGAACTGTTTTCAAACCTGTCTCATCATTTAAATGCGATAATGTGGCCACTTTGGCAATCGCATTTCTTCCGTTCCCTGGTTTTGTTCTTCTTGATCTTCATAATTTCTGCTTTTGTAATTTTTCATGATTTTCCTTACATGATTTTTTAATATGCATTCTTTGTTCTTCAGTCATTGAGGTGTCTGCTAAACTAACTTCCAGTCAGTTAATGATTGAATAAAACAACAACAAAGCAGGTGGAAAAGGGGAACCAAAAACTCTTTCCTAAACCTCTCCTAATCATCCTGGAACGTTGCTTCATTGCCTTTCCAGTGAATACATGCCCCATGAATAATATTCCTAGTATTATTTTTATGTGTCCAGCATTTTGCTTCACCATAATGATTCTGAGACGTATTCACTGTGTTGTGTTTACCAATAGCTTGTTCTTTTTTATTCTTAGTGGTTATCTCTGCATTAATACCAACTTCACTGCCAGCAAGTATATGCCAACTCATAGTGATCCTATGGGACAGAGTAGAACTGCCCCTTGGGGTGTCTGAGAATTTGAATCTTTAGGGGAACAGACAGTCTCATCTTTCTCCATTGGAGTAGCTCAATATGTAACCAAATAAACAGCCAGGGTGTTTTATGAATAAGTCACAGTAGGTTTATTGATTGCATTCTCTATAAATGTGTGGGTTCTTTTCTGTTTGTACTACTAAAAATAAACGTGGCCATGAACATTTTTGTACATACTCTTCATTTAGCTAATGCCTTAGGAGTACAGTTGCCCAATAAGAAGGAAAATGAAAGTCCATCTTTATAGGAAACTTCCAAACCATTTTTCATTTTGTATTCTCAATCCCAATGTATGTGAAATCCTGCGTCATTTCATCCTCACTTCAACTTTATAGTGCCATCGTTTACTTTTATTTTTTAGGAAGATTTTAGATTTATGAACATGGTCCTTTATAGTAAGGAGTCTTCTCCATGCTACAGTCTTTGGTTTTCATAAGCAGGTGCCTCAAGGTTGTGGCATCTGCATACCATAGGTTGTTAATAAGCCTTTCTTCAGTCCTGGTGCCCTGTTCTTCTTTGAATTGTTCGACTTCATGGATTACTTGCTCAGCATAAAGATTGGATAAGTATGGTGAAAAGACACAATCCTGGTGCACACCTGTCCTGATTTTGAACCCTTGTTTAGTTTGAGTGACTTCCTCTAGGCCTATGTACAGGATCTGCATGACTTAAAATGAAGTATTCTGGGATTCCCATGCTTCTCAATGTATCCATCGTCTGTTATGATCCAAGTCAAATAAAACACAAGTAAACATCTTTCTCATATTCTCTACTCTCAGCAAAGATCCACCTGATATCATCAGCAATATACCTCATGCCACATCCTCTGCTGAATTTGGTTTGAATTTCTGATAGCTCTACAGACATGTACTGCTACAACTGTTGTTGAAATTATCCTCAACACAATTTTATTTCCATGTGATATAATTATATTGTTCTATAATTTGTGCATTCTGTTGGGCCACCTTTCTTTGGAATAGATATAAATATGAATGTCTTCCAGTTGGTTGGCCAGGTATCAATCTTCCAAATTTATTGGCAGAGATGGGTGAGTTCTTTCAGTGCTTCATCAGCTTGTTGGAACATATCTACTCTTATTTTGTGGATCATAATCTACTTATACTGACTGCTCTTTTTCCTTTTCATGGTTTCCATTGTCCTATTTCTTTGTATGTCTAATAACTCCTAAGTAAAATTCAACATTACTAATACATTTAGATAGGTTGAACTTTATATTTCCTCCTGTGAGGAATTTTTTTCACTGTAAAACTTGCTTTATCTATAATATTCTATATCATGCAGAAGATAATGGTTCTGTGCAGATATCTGGGCTTTCCAGCTGCTTCTTTTTCCATGTGTTTCTCGGAGGTTTTCCCTGGGCCTCTGTCGTTTATAATATGGTCAAAGTATATGCTCATATGTAGGACAAAGTAGAAGGAGCGCTTGTGGTACAGTGGTTAAGCATTGGTGTGCGATTTTCATGCTCGGCAGCACTAAACCACCAGAAGCTCCGTGGAAGAAAGACTGGGCTTTCTAGTCCCACACGGATTTACAGTCTCAGAAAACCATGGGGGTCAATCTGAGTCAGCACTGACTCGATGGCAGTGAGTACAAATTTGAGACTGCATGCAAGAAACAGCAATGGAGGGAGATAACCTGTCTAACTGCCTCTGGCTTCCCTATTGCCCTGAGTCATGGGTCAGACAAGCTTCCACACTCTATCCTTCTTGACCTACTCTGACACCCACCATTCCTCCCATGACACTTTAGGTTGGATAATTCCATGGAGAGGCCACACAGACAATACTCCCAATTAAAAGAATTAATTAGGAAAATGTACAGAGCACCATAAATCAGGGTCAGCCAATAATAGTAAGGTGCAGTCATTGAGCTGAGTCAGCAACCAAGTCTCTCTCTGGTTCTTAGTTTCTCAGCCACGCGATCCCTTGACGCTTGCCTCTGTGGGCTAGGAAGCCAGCCTGCCTGTCACTGTCCTAGAGTTCCATAGTCTTGGGCCAGATAAGGAGAAGTACCAGAAAGTCTCAGCACTGCCCCTCTGAGTTTCCTTGCCACACTCTATGGTGCATCTGGTGTAGGCAGCCTTCAACCCTACAGACAGAAATCTTGAACATGCTCTTCCACGGTCCTCTCGCTTTCCCCCTGTGCTACTGCTTCAAAGATGACTCCTCTTGATAGCCAGAGGGGTGGTCATGAAAACTGACCAATCCCCTTTATTAGTGTAACACATACCCTATTTGCATAGTCCCAGCCAATCATTTGCCTTGGGTAGAAGAGCCATATTAAGAAATTTCACTTCCCCACACTGCATTTGCCCAAACGCACAGTAAAGCTGAATATCTTAGTAGGAACAGTATGGTCGAAGAAATCATCAATTTCATTGTTGTAAATTGTCGAGTGGCAGATTTTAAGACTGACAGAGTAAATGGAAACATCCCTGGTGGTGTAGTGGTTATGTGTTGGGCTGCTATCCAAAAGGTCAGCTGTTTGAAACCACTCTGCAGGAGAAAGGTGAGGCTTTTTTACTTCCATAAAAAGTTATAGTCTCAAAAACTCAAAGGGGCAGTTGTAGAGTTCCTATGGGTTGGCACCAAGTCTATGGCAGCAAGAGGGAGAGAAAGCAAGGGGAAATTACTTGTGCCTCAGTCTGGTATTCTAGAGGAGCAAAGCCAGTGAGACATACCAGAGGGAGTAAAAAGTATTGCCACAGATTCATAAAAACCTTTCTGCTCATCTTTCTTCTGCAGAGGAGCTGGTGGATTTAAACTTCTGATCTCGAATTAGCAGCCCAAAGCAAAGCCCACAACGGCAATAGGCCTCGTCGAAACCTGTACAAGGGAGTTTCAGAAAGCTTGTGGGGAAATAGAATTAAAATAAAGTGGATTTTTTTTTCACGAGTTTTTTGATGTTCCTTCCTATCCTTAGGCAGATAACATCCCCAAAGTAACTCCCATTTCAAGTGATTGGCTAATCACACCGTATCACATCATGATGTTTACATTATATTACATTATGAAATAGCCACCAGTTGAGTATCAGCCAAACCAAAGACAATATTAGCTTAGTCACTTTGACACATAACATTGACGATCAGGATTGGAGAACTTAGGAAACAAGAAAACCACAGAGATGGAGTGTCAATGACGTGTTGCCCAGTTTTGCATCATATTCATGATTATTTGCAGATCACGCCATTGTGTGTCATTGGGTTTTTTTTTAAGATAATGTGCAGAAGTAGATCGCTAGCTCTTTCTTTCTAGTCTGTCTTAGTCAGAAAGCTCCTCTAAAGTTGTTTATCATGATGACAGTACACAGAACGCCAATGACAAATATGCACATGAGATGTATTGGCTGGGATTGAAATCCATATCTGTGACAAGGAAGGCAAGAATTCTACCAATAAGCTACCAACGTCCAGGTAATGTTAAGATAGGATTCATCCTATACTTTTGCTATTAAATTTTCTATTTGTCTCAGTTTTTGTATCTATAGTCATTATTTTCTTTCACTGTGTTGTTCAAATAGATTATGTAATCTATTTATGATAACTCTGTAAAGTCTTCAGCTGCTAATCTTGGTCCTCTGTAGGTCTGTTTCGATTAATTTCATTTACTTTTTTTCTATGGGTCACATTTTTCTCTCTACCTATCTCATAATTATGTGAACGTGCACTTTTTGAGCCTTGGATTTTGCTTTTCAGAATGGTCTTTGGAATGATTTAATTCTAAAGGAAATCCAGCACTCCTAAGGTGTTCTTCTTTTACAGGATCAATGCAGCACTTAGGGTGTTTACCAAGCTCTCCTAACTTGATAGCATGCAAATGCTCAGTTCTGCTCCTTCTTCAGAAAACAACTGCTGAAATCTCTCTTAAATTCTTTCTACCTCCTAAATGATGCTTTCACCATAGCTCTCCTATATTCGCATACCTATCAAGTGTCAAGTAAGACTTTCAAGAGACTTTATATTAAAATGTTGGACTCTTTTTTCCTACTATTGGTCTTCCTGTCTCTGATCCCAAACCAAACCCATTTCCATGGAGTCACTTCTGCCTCACGGTGACCATATACAGGGTTTCCACCGCTAAAGACATTTAACAGTTTCAGATAGCCTCATCTTCCTCCCTTGGAGTGTATTGGAACCACCAACCTTGTATTTAACAGTCCAATGCCTATCCCACGGTATCACCAGGTGCCCTACAAATTCCAGCGGTTCTGGTAAATCTTGACTCTTTCATTTTACTCCCCAGGTCAATTAGATTGCCATGTTTGCTTGAGATCTTACCTCTGAGCCCCTTTGACTGCCTCCACAGAAGAGACATGTAACTTGGTAGTATCACATAGTTTTTACCTGTTATTTGCTCAATCAAGTATCTAAATGCATTTTTTGTTGTTGGTTTTAAAAATATTTTCAGAGTTTGATTCTTTTCAGCTAGAATATTTATTGGTCTTTTATAAGGGACTCCACCATATGTGGAAAAAGTAGTCTTTTCTTACCACATGTTATCATTGCATATGGCAGGAAGTTAAGTCAAATACCAGCTATACTGATGAAACTATAACTGGGATTATTATATTGTGATGGTGAAAGTATTTACATATAATTAATATGTAACAGAAATTGGAATATTCATCAATTGCAAATATAAGAAATAAACCTGAATAGTAAATTATAGTCTTTATTTTATCACCAATCACATTGATTGATGACTGTAGGCCACAACTATGGCAAACAACTTTTTTCTTTTTCTGGTGCCAAAAATCTTGATGTATAATCTTGATTTATAATGGCTGTCATTATCTGAAAGCGTCAATAGTTATTAGACCCACTACCCTTGTTGTTGTTTGACGCCACAATCAAGTCAGTTCTAACTTCTACATTTCCATTTATAATAAAAGACAACACTGCACAGTCCCATGCCAGCCTCAAAACTGTTCTGTTTGAGACCATTGTTTCAGTTACGGGGTCAGTCTGCCTTGTGGGGGGGGCTTCCTCCTTTTCCCTACTCCTCTACTTTACCAAGCAAGCTGTTCTTTTCCAGAGACTGACCTCTCCTGACACATGTCCAACGTGTATGAGACTGTCTTGCCATCCTTTCTTCTAAGGAGCATTCTGACTCTACTTCTTCCAAGACAGATTTGTTTGTTCTTTTGACACTTCATGATACTTTCAATATTCTTTGCCAGCACTATAGTTCAAATACATCCATTTTTCTTGGTCTTCCTTATTCAATGTTATATGGTCACATGCAAATGAGGCCATGGAAAATAGCATGGCATGAGGCAAGGGTACCTTAGCCCTCAACATCACATCCTTGTTTTTCAATACTCTAAAGAGATCTTGTGCAGCAGATTTACCCAATACAATGTGTCATTTGATCTCTTGACTGCTGCTTTCATGAGCATTGATTGTGGATACAGGTAAGAAAAAAATTCTTAACAACTTCAAACTTTTCTCCATTTAGCATGTTGGTCCAGTTATGATGATTTTGGTTTTCTTTATATGTCCTGCTTTATTTTCTTGTTTTGTTCTCACAACTGCTTCTTGATGCATGTACAACAGCAGTTCTCAACCTGTGGGTCGCGACCCTTTTGGGGGTTCTAACAACCCTTTCACAGGGTCGCCTAACACCATCAGAAATCACATATTTCTGATGGTCTTAGCAGCCTAGACACCACTCCTCTCTCCGTTTCCAGCCTCCAGACAGGCATTTAGTGCCCCTCTGAACAAGATCATCAAGCTGCGACCTGACTGACAGGTTAAACTCCACCCATATCTTCGTACAAGTGCCATGTTGGCACAAAAACACCTAACTATCACAGTCACCAAGGCCATATTTTCCAATTACTGCTCCTTCCTCTTTGTTTCCAACTTTTGCCTTCCAATCACGAATAATTCCCAATGCTTCTTGATTGCATGTTTGATCAGTTTCTGACTGAAGTCAGATTGAATTCTTCAATTTCTTCCTCACTAGCTTTTTTCCATCGGTGAATAAATTTGAATAATATGTGCATTGATTGGCTTCCTTTGAAGGTGGATAGCTATAATCTCATCACAGGCAGCATTGTACTTTATGATTGATTTTTGCAATGTCCTCTGGATAATGAATCCCATGCCATTCCTCTTGATTGTGCTATTCCTGATGTAGTCACTCACATGACTTTCGGATTCACAATGGCCATGCCTGTCCACTGCAGCTCACTAATGCATGCATATTGATCATAATACATTCAATCCATTCCTGACGACTTCCAATCTTCCTAGACTCATACTTCACTCATTCCAAGTTTCAATCATTAGCAAATGTTTGCAGCTGTTTCTCTTTACCTTGAGTCATGTCCCATCAGCAAATGAAGTTAGTTCTAAA
Organism: Tenrec ecaudatus; assembly: GCF_050624435.1. NCBI lineage: Eukaryota > Metazoa > Chordata > Mammalia > Afrosoricida > Tenrecidae > Tenrec > Tenrec ecaudatus. The sequence continues at coordinate 114,473,372 of NC_134548.1, read as the reverse complement.
AGGCTCCACTCCCACAGGCTTTCCCTAACTGACGTCACCGTGGTAGATGTCACTAGGAGGAATCAGCTCCTGCTGGGGCACAATGAGAGTGTCCTTAGACCTGTGGGGCCCATCCTTTAGCACTATCTGAGACAATGTTCTGCTTGCATGCATTAGGCCTTTGGTGTCTGACAGTATCTCGAAGCTCTGCATCTGGTTTTCAGTCGCTCCTTTCCCTGAACTGAGGAGTTAAGTCCTTCTTAGTTATCTCTTCTCACTCTGGAAGCTCCATGGTGCACTGTGGGTGACCCTGCTGGCATTTGAAATACCAGTGAAATCGCTTCCAGCATCACAGCAACCCACCAGCCACCTTGGTATGACAAACGGACAGGCAAGTGATTATAGACCACTGACAGGGTTACTTAGAATTTCTTTAAATTCTTACAGCACTCACATGATGCTGATTTATTTGCCAAAAGAGCAAAATGTTTCTCCCACCAATTTCTTTTCTGAGATCAAATAACACCAGTGCATCATAACCACTTTTCAGTGATATTTGAGAATTGAATGAGATAGTGCATGTAAAGTATATGGCTATTTATTGCTTGTAGTAATTCTTGAGAATGTCAGTCGAATTTATTTCAGACATTCTTTCTCACCTGAGAACTGAGACAGCGCTGTTTGTATCCTTTTGGTCTTCCATATATTTCTCTGAAAATAATTATTTAATCCTTTGCTGACGACTCCAATTTTTCAGACTCACTCATTACACTCTAAGGTAAAGAAACACGCATATGAGCCTGACTTTGTGCGTTCCTTGTAGGTGTTGTTGAATAACTAATTGTCCTGGCAGAATATCTCATGAAAACAGGTACCTCCCGCAGTTTAACGGTCATTTTCCTTAATCTGCGCGTTCATGTTGATGTTAGCCAATCTATTCCAGAACATTTACTTGGTAGTCTCTCTTTGCTGTCTTCTTAAAAAATCAGGTGTGTGTGTGCGCGCGCGTGTGTGTGTGTTTGGTGGGAGTTTGCACAGCAAATTGGGTTCCTATTTGACAATTTCTGGACACCCTGTGAAGTAATATAGTATTTTTCACAATATGTCAACATTCTCTTTGTGTTCGAGTGGCTCCATTTCCAGTGCTCTGCAGATGCACTAGTCTCCTTGCCCTGTGTCTTCTCATCTTGGCTTTAGAACAATTGCTGACCTTTTGATCTCAGATCAATGTTTTGCAATCTCTTTTCTATCACGCATATTCATCTTTTGGCTCTGTGTTCTGGCTTCGCGCTTTCATTGTCATTGTCTCTACCAGTGGCCTCTTACTTTTGAGAGACAGAAGATTTGTCTCCAATTGTAAATTCTCCGGTGGCATCATTTCATTCATTCCTGCAACGTGTTACAAGATAAATTCTCTTGTCCATTGAATTATTTCTATGGTGCTAGAGTGGCAACTTTTGCTGTGCGAACTTTCTTGATGTTAAAGAAGGTGGTAAAAGATGTTTGTTTTTTTCACACCAGATATACACTTGCACTAACCATAACAAATAACAACCGTGCATCAACTGCTGCCTGGCTAACAAGATGGTAAGACATCCAGTGTAACACATCACACATTTTAAAATATTAAAATCTAAAACCTTTGGTTTGGTCAGAGCACAGGCATCATCAAATAATTGGCATATGACATACATTCTGATTGTTTGAAAGACACTGATCTGTGTTGCCTGAATTCGAAGCTTTAAGACATAAGATTAACATTTTTATAGAGCTGCTGAATTTACTTGCCTTGCAGTAAAATAACTGTAGCTAATAACCCCATTCTTATGGGCCTTAATGAGACTGAAATGATATAATGCATGCAAAATATATGATCCATGCAAAGTACCAGGATTGATAATAAATCATAATAAGCACGTATGCATGATAGCTGATCATAGTAGTAGTAACACATTAGACTCTCAATGAATTTTGAACTATAAGTTTGTTTCTTAGTTAAACGTTTTAAAGGGTACAATCTTATATGGGTAGTAAACATACTTTTATGAGATTAAGTAACTTTACTGCATAATAAACACTTTTCAGCAATTTTTGAAAATTGAATGAGATAGTGCATGCAAAGTATGTGGCTGTGTATTGGTTGGAGCAGTTCCTGAGAACTTCGGCAGAATTTAAATTACAATTTTTCCCCTAGTATTCCAAAGAGGATGATATAGGCTTCTTGAAGCTAATCTCAGAAAAAATTAAGTGATTTCACCTAATAATTCCATGATTTAATGTTTTTATCTGAATTGAATAATACAATATATAAAAGTATAAAAGTAATAGGCATTCTGGTGGTACAATTGCTAAGAACAAGGGTCCCACCTGAAAGGTTTATGGTGCAAATCAATCCAGTGTTTTCATGGGAAGAAAGACAGTTCTACTCTGTCACATGTGTCCCTGTGAGTAAACAGTCGACTGGACTGCACCCAACAACAACATTCAAAAAGATCAAATCCCTGGCTCAGGGCATGGCAAATAAGAAGCACTTAGTAAAAAGTAGTTGTTTTTATCATTGTACTTGTACTTATTGGTACCTTATATTTTTAAAGGTACTTAAGAGTTTCAAAAACATTAAAGATTGCTTAATCATATTTATCAAATTTGCTTAACAGCTCTGAGGTTAACTTCAGCAAATGACATGTGCATTTCAGAATTTTTATGAGAATGAATTAACTAATACATGCAAATGTTTTGTTGCTAGTATGGTAATTTATATGTGTCTCATTATAATATCATTTGAATTTCTACTGGTCAACAAATTAAAGTTTGAAAGATAGTAATATTTGATGCCTTTGCCGCTTAAGTAATTTCATATAGTAATATAGAACAGCAGTTCTCAATGTCTTTGGTGTCAAGAGTCCTCTCTGTTAATAAAGAAAATAAGGACTCCAATGAGCTTTTATTTATATAGATTATATCTATTGACAGTTATGATACTAGACATTAAAGCTAAAATATATATATATATATATATATTTATATCACATGAAATAGCAATAATAGACATGTAATGTTAACATAAACAATATTTTTCAAAACAAAAAATATTAAAGAGAAGACAGCTACTACTTTACTATTCTGCAAATTTCTTTAATGTCTAGTATGGTGGAGAGGAAGCCAGATTTTCATATCTATAGTCTGTATTTTACATGTTGCAAAATGTTGTCTTCACTAAAATTTATAAGGAATGTTCAGTCTTAAAGGAAACTATTTTGGATGAAGAAACCTAGAAAAGTCTCTAAAAGGTTCTCAGAAACCCGCAGGATCCTTGAACTTCACTTTGAGAACTGCTGATGCATGCTTTCAAATTTTTTAAAGTATTAAATAAATAATCTGTGTGATATATGTTTGTTATTGATGCTTCTGTTTTCATTATTTGTACTTACCTGATATTTTCAAAACCTTCCATTTCTATTTGTTTTGTTGATTGCATTCCTGGTTTCTTTTTTAAAAAGACAACTAATCATGGTACAGTATTGGTAAAGTGGTTGAACTCTTAAATAGCACCAGTTTTGCATGGTTTTTAATAAAATTGCTAGATTTAAAATTGACATTTAAAATCTGAAAAGTCAGTAACATGCATGACTCTGTTCTGGCACGTAGGATAGACTCAATAAATGACAGCTGTTAGAATCACCCTTTCTTCAGTATACAGCAAAGTATGCAAATAGATGCCAGGGAAACATTGGTCTCACCCATCTAATAACATCAGCTGCTCAACTGGGATGATTCTACTATCTTATCTTGTTTTCTCTTGAAAATAAGCAAGCTATCTTATAAAGGAGCAAGCTAATCCTATTCCTGACCTACTCTCTGAGGGATACTGACTTCCAATCACAGGGAACCTTCCCCAAGGACATTTAGAATCCTTAGGAATACCTAAAATTATTGTGCATTCCCTGTGGGGAAGTCAATCCATTCCAGCACTTATTTCCTGGGCATAGGTATCTCTACTCTCAGCCAGTATCCCTTGCAAGTCTAAAGAAGTCCCTTTTGAGACCAGTAGGAGATTGAAGTAGGCACAGGTCTTAAGCTTAAAAGCAAGAATTCAGAAGTTTGGCCAGAGTGAAGGTAAATTCTTGAGGCTTACGTGACGTGGGGGCAAGAAGTGGAAAAGTTCCTTGCCCCACCCCACCCCCCTTGACCTTTTGGTCCACCTGCTCGCTCTGTACTCTTCTCCTCATCTAACTGGGATCGCAAATGCACAACAGAGTTTTCTACCATATTCAACCAGAAAATCACTGTCTCCTCTCCAATTGTATTCCAGTGACGAGTCTTTGCACTTTGAAATCCGTCTTTGGCTCCAGAAGTAATCACTTTCAAAGTTAGCAGGGTCACTAAGTCTTGGTGACTTTTTTGATCTTATGGAAGTTTTCAGAAAAGACCCTCCATGTCTTCTTTTTCCTTTTTTCTATTTTTGAGAACTTTTTGAACTATTGTTAGGAAAACATCTAATGATTACCAAAATAGATAAAAATGATATATTAAAATGATATATTCAAGCCCAAAGGACTCATTATGGAGCTTCAAATTTTTATCAGTTATGCACTGCTGGGGTCGCTATGGTGCTGGTACCAACTTGATGGCAGTGAGTGTGGTTTGGCTTTGTATTTCTTCCATATTCACATGCCACTTCTCCTTTCCCCATTATTTTGAAATTAACTCTAAGCATCATAACATTTTATCATCAATATTTCAAGATGTATATCTAAAAATATATGTTTATTTTTATCTACATACATGCAGTATTATTACCACAATTTAAAATCATGAACAATGATGCTTTAATATCAATGAGAAATGAATCATTGTCCAAATTTCTGATTGACTCATGAATGCCACGAATATGTTGAAGTTTGTTTACACCAAGATCCCTATATGGTTTACATAGTGCTATCGCTTGTTTGGTCTTTTAAGTCCTGTAATCAATAGGCTTTCCCTTAAGTTTTTCCTCTTCCAGTTTTTTTTTTTTTTGAAGAAACCCTTATGTGTTTTCTTACTCCCATTTTAGATTCCACAATTCCATAAAATTTTCTACAGCCTAACCCCTTCATTAAAACTTTTCATTGAGGGTAAACTCTCTAGTGCTGACTTCTTCCTGGCAAACTCGACCTGCTCTTTTTGAGATAGCTGTCCTTATATTTATGACTTTGGAAAAAAGGGGTTTTTTTGGGGGGGGGGTTACATAATATCCAGCTGGCAATGATCTTTGAAACTCTTAAGAAATGTATCTTTTGTGGTTCTGTTGCTTTCTGTATTGAAAAGGGCTGTTGAAGTTCTCCCAAGTATATCATTCCAACTTGGTGAGGACGTACCTCTGTGTTCCACTTCTGATGCCTGACACTGTTCGCATTCAGGATCCAAAGGTCACTTTATTAAGATCCAGCAATATTTGTTTGTAGCACCTCCTAATTTTCAAAGGCTTTCCTACTTTCTTGAATGACATACTGTAGGTTCAGAGCTGTAGAGAATGGCTAAACCCCCACTGAATGTATTATTGCATCTTATACCGTCACTTGGCATCTTTCTCTACAAAGCGTCCTGTTGTTTTTAGAAATTTACTAATTTGTATCATCTGAAAGGTTAAACAGATCAGCATTTTTAGCAAGCTCTAGAAAAAGAGGATTAATCATGTTCTCCTCACGGTAATCCAGCCAAACACTCTGTACCCGATTACAGGTGTGAAAACAACAGAGTCAACTTTTTGCTCTTCTTATAGTTCATGTTCTGGCACCAAGATCACCTTCTGCTCCCACCCGCATGGTGACATGTACTTCTTACAAACCTATTGATTGAAGGATGTGCTTAAGCTACTGCCCCTCAGTATTCCCAACCTAGAAAAAATGCTCAACTCTGCATTTCATTCAGTCTCTAGACCTTGAATCAATATTGCTTATATCCTGAGTCTCACAGAAACCCTTGCTAAAACAGGGAGCCCGTGCAGCTTCTGCTTACAGACTACTTCTGCTTAGTGACCAGACTAACTCCATGGCACATTAGGATGCCCATACTATCCCCCCCCCCCTTCTTCCCCTTCCTGCTTATTAACTCCAGAGCTCTCGCGTCCTATCTCCATGGAACTCTAGCATGGACTGTCTTCTTGTTGACCTCGCAAATGAAGGTTATCAGACTATAGACTCATCTCAAACTCACCCTAGGCCACCTTGATGTACTATTATGATGACCATAGGTTGCATACATGTCATTTTGAACTGAGTTTGAACAGTGGCAAGCTAACAGAAGGCCTCATTCGTGCCACTGAGTACAAGTGGGCATATGTTCATTCATTCATTCAAATATTTCTTGAGTGTCTTCTATGAGCCAGGACAGTTCTAGGAAGTGGGACTAGCACAAAACTGCTACCATCCTCTCTAAGCGCGGCCTTCTTTAGAACAATTTAATGATGGTGATTCCCCACATGGGAAAGGCAGCTATTTGTTTCATGCGATCATCCATTCATGCTGTGGAGAGCTGTCAACAAAAAATGAGGTCTACTTCTTCTTTCCAAACATGCAACTATGAGTGTGCGGTTGGACCCACCTACTACACCCGTTTCAGAAGCTATAACAATGTCATACCTTTATTCTAATTCTGCAGGTGTGTCGACGCCGATCCCAGTGATCGGACTGCGGGACGAAAGCAAGGTGTTCGTGAACAACAACACCTGCGTGCTGAATGACCCAAATTTCGTTCTCATTGGGTCCTTCGTAGCTTTCTTCATTCCGTTGACGATCATGGTTGTCACCTACTGTTTAACGATCTACGTTCTCCGAAGACAAGCGCTGACGTTGCTGCGTGGCCACACCGGGGAACCGCCTGAACTGGGTCTGGACTTCCTGAAGTGCTGCGCGCGCAACACCGATGACGAAGAGAGCGCCACAAACCCTAACCAAGATGTGAACCAGCGCCGAAGAAAGAAGAAAGAACGCCGGCCGAGGGGCACCATGCAAGCGATCAACAATGAAAGGAAAGCTTCCAAAGTCCTCGGGATTGTTTTCTTTGTCTTTCTGGTCATGTGGTGCCCGTTCTTTATCACCAATATCCTGTCGGTTCTTTGTGGGAAAAGCTGTAACCAGAAGCTCATGGAAAAGCTTCTGAATGTCTTTGTTTGGATCGGTTACGTGTGTTCCGGAATAAATCCTCTGGTGTACACGCTCTTCAACAAAGTTTACCGAAGGGCGTTCTCCAATTATTTGCGCTGCAATTATAAGGCGGAGAAAAAGCCTCCTCCGGTCAGGGTCAGGCAGATTCCGAGAGTCGCAGCCACAGCTTTGTCTGGGAGGGAGCTTAATGTTAATATTTACCGGCACACCAATGAACCCGTGGCTGAGAAAGCCGATGACGGCGAGCCCGGGATCGAGATGCAGGGCGAGCACCTGGAGCTACCGGTGAATCCCTCCAGTGTAGTTAGTGAGCGGGTCAGCAGCGTGTGAGAAAGAGCAGCACAGTGTTGTCCTGCACTAACACCACAGGTGAAGGACAACCTTCCATTTCTCTGGTCGGTCAAAACTAATGTAAATACTGCTGTCTACAGAAGTGTTTTCTATATAGCTTTGCAATCTTGTACTTTACAATCATGCCTATTAGTGAGATTTAGGGTTCTATATTTACTGCTTATACTAGATTTAAAATAATAAACGTCTTTTGAGTTCGTGAAGAATCGAATGCTGGGGCTGTTCTCCCTGTCCCTTGTTCTTCCTTCCTTTCAACCCGTCCTTCTTTCCACCGTCCCTCCCTGCCTTCCTCGCGCCTTCCTTCCTGGATCCCCTTTCTCTGTGTGCATAAGGAAATGTTGATGTTGATCTCAGGTAGCATTTGCAGGAGACCAGAATGATGCACATGACAGTGGTGACATTTCAACCACACTCAAATTAGCAAATTCCGTGGAATCGTTTCTCCAGGTTAACAGTAAATATATGCTTTAATTTCTTGCTCAACTCATGTACACACATAAATACAGTAAGATAAATTCTGCCTTCTGATCACCAACCACACCGATTGGTGAGTCACAAGCAGAACTTAGCCTTGTTGTTACATATAGGGGCAAAATTTGACATTGTCAGATTGTTGTGTTGGTATTTTACTGCAATGTCTGTCCCCGAACATAGTGGTATTTTAACATAGCAGCTGGTTAACCAGGACTAAAGAAGTGGAAGGATGCAACGAGATACAGACATCAATAGCTTTTCACTTCTTCAGGACAATATTCAAATTCTGATTAGCATTCTGCAAAGCGAACTGGAATTAGTGGTTTCATTCTGGTCCTTAGTAAATACCCAATTCCAGGACCAAACTGGGAGACCAGATCCCAGAGCTGTTTCCCAATCCAGGATTCAATATCAGTTGGGTTTAAATCTCAGGATCCTGGAAATCCGTGTGCTACACACACAGTGAAATTAGCATTTTGAGCCTTATTCAAATATTTTCATAATTATAGTACCTCTATCTATAGGACCTATTTTCGCAGTTCATTCTCGAGTAAAATGTGTATTGGAAGCATAGACCACCAAAACCTTGGAAGTTTTACTTGATTAAGGACTACAGAATTAGGCCCTTAGAATGTGGGGAAAAAAAGTAATTCAAATCAAGCTTCTCCTGAACTCTGAGAAAAACAGAAATTCAGAGTTTCCATTTGAAATTTAAACAAAATTGATCACATTTTCAGATCCTTCCAAACTCTCTAGTGCAGGAAAAGGCTGCAGCTAATTTGTGAAAGTGGCAAGCTCTTCATTGTACTGCAATTATGTACCAGAAGTTTAAAATCTCTGTGAAAATATAGTGCTGTGTTACAATAAGTGTTGGCCATTGTTTCATTCGTGGGCCTACTGCTCTCTAAGAACTCAATACCATTTAATACTTTGTTAGCTATTAAAGGATTTCAAGCATTGCTAAAATCAGACCATTCAATCTATGCTGTGTGCAGAGTATACAAGTGTTTTTCTAGTACCTATATTTCCATGTGTGCCCATTTCACACAACTGTGGATCAATTTCTGAAGAATTCATGATGCTATTTCTTATGCCTGACAGTTACTTGCACACCTTAGAGTGTGCCTCTCTGTTTCTTGAAATTAGTGACTGCAGAATCTGAATTCAAAACCTCCTGGTGTGTGTCCTCAACACACAGCATAGATAAATCCAACAGGCTGTCCTAGGGGCAGTGGGAAAGGTGCTGTATTCGAGAAAACTCATACAGTCTCAACTTGATTTGCAACACTGCCAAATGTCAGTCAATTAACATGAAGGTAAAGTCTACCTGCCTGTTAGCGCTGTCAAACTGCATGTGAAAACATTTATATGAAATTGAATGATTTTGAGCTCTTAATGAGAAGAAAATGTCTGAAGAAACACAGCATGCCCTTAGCATGAATTCTGCCCATACATATGGTAACCTGCATGTGTGCCATGTATATTGCATGAATCCATCGACTTGTATCAATGTAGGGCAGGGTAGCTGATATTAAAAAAACTAAAGAATATTCTTCAGCGGCCCTTAAAGAGACCACACATTCAGATGAGAAGGATTGTGAATAATAGAGAAAATAGGAAACATCTGATTTCTTAACTATCAGGGCAAGCTCATAGCACATGTTTTACAAAGAAATAAAATATAAACCACAAATTTTCAAAAGCACTAGCAATAAATTGAATGATAATAGCTTATAGCACATTTGTTAAAAATTCCTCTGTCATCAAGTAGTACTTAATAGTATCAAACTCAATAATTATCCTCAAATTGTGTGCTATTCGTAAATTCTGTGAAGTTTGGTATGAAACTAATATGCTCATTTGGATATAAATCTTACAATTCAATGTTAAATCTACAAACTTTTATAAATGTTTTAAAAAAAAGTCCATGTAATAAATGTGAACGTGGTGAATTTACTCTCCAGCGAATCATTTTGATGTATTATTATATATGTATATCTGTGTATGACACGTGCAACTGACTGCCGTAGGTTATTTTCTGTAAATCTTTTCCCTTGTCAAATGGTACTTTTTGTGAATGGTTACAAAGTGTTGTCTTACTCCTGGTTCTTGTATGTTCTCCACTGCAGGTTTTTGTGATACTTCCTATTAATTTATTAAATTTATTAAATATTGTTTAATATGTCCCGTGTCTTTTTTCCAATTATATTTGGATGGGGAAATTTGTCGCTTCATCCCTTTTTCTTTGAAAATTACAAGTTCACAAAGACAAATATAACCAGAAAATATCACTATTTCTGATTAACTACAACACCCATAGGAAGGACAATTAAGAGGTATGAGCAGAAACAATATCAAGACAAGCATCTCTGACTTGTCATGTACATAATTACTCTACCTCCACATGATCTTTATTGCCTTCCTTACCCAATCATTGGCTTGTTGGTTTTGTTAGGTGCTGTCATGTCTGCTACAACTCACAGCGACCATATGGACAGCAGAACAAAACACTGTCTGGTCCTGCACCTTCCTCACAATTGTTCTTATGTTCGAGCCCATTGGCCTAGAGAGGCCATATGCTCTCGGCCTTATTACTGTATTATTTCCACTGAATGCTAAGATCCCCAAGCACAGAAAGGATCGTGTCTATCTTACTGATTGCTTTATCCCAGCATTTACAGTCATTCTCCATTTAACAGATATTTAGTGAATAGCAACATATGTAGGCATTGTATTATCTGTTCATGTTACAAGGAGGCATGCAAATTCCCGTTCTTCGGTCATGGCATTGTGGCAAAATTGTGTTTATTTACCTGTCACAGATAGCTTTACATACTTCAGTCATCATTAACTTCTTATCATGAAATAGCTACTCTGTCCCTCCATACCTGGAATGAGGAATTGGCCTTCTCTTCCAACACTTCCACTTCCTGATGCTGGGTGAGACTAAAAGATATTGGAATGGCTTCAGGTCCTTGAGAAGGAGGCAGGAATATCTCCTTCCTTACAGACACAGCTGGCTGACACCGACAGTGGGCACACTGGAAACAATAGGATCACTGCTGCCGACAGTGAGGGAGGGAGAGATATCTGACCTAAAACAGTCATCAAGTAGCAATAAAATTTCTTATTAAAATGGACTTGTTTTGATTCACCTCTCTCACAATACACTTTGAAATGTTGAGATCCATTTTCCCATGTATATTCTCCCTAAACATAATTCAGTATTATCTAGAGAGGTGCTGGATATATTAGGAAGAAATATGTTTTGTAGGCAACACCAACAAGAGTGGGTAGTATTCTCAAACTCACTGACATCAAGGCAATTCCACTTACAAGATCATTGTGGTTCCAAAATACAGTGCTCTTTTAAATAGCTCAAAGAGATCCATGAGTGACCAAGATGCACGTTCTGGGACAATGATCCGCTACGGGGTTATTGGGAAGTACTGGGATCCATATCCAGAGGAGGAGAAGAAGAAAAAGGAATTGGGCAGAGACGAAGTTGGCTACAATACAGTTACAACAGTAACTCTGATCCCCCTTGTGGGCTTGCAATGTGAAAAAATCCTGAGTGGTCCCACATTAAGGCGTGACTTGTAATTTTATGTGGCTGCCCCCACCCACCCCACACCCTGCCAGGAGAGATATGTGACCTTATACCAGGTCACTCTCTACAACAGAGGAAACTCCCCAAACGGATGAACAGTCAGTCCACAGATTTTTCCAACACCTTGTGGATAAACCTACATGCATAGCAGATAGTATACTCGGGTGGAAAGGATACATCACCTAGTTCACCATATAGCAAAAAACAATCTGGTTGATTATCTCTTCAGACAAAATGAGGACAAGTGGAGGTGAAAGAAAATACGAGGAGCTTCAAAAGGTTCAGGGAAAATTGGAATTAAACTTCTTGAGATACCACAGACAAAATAGTTCAAGGGGACCTCAAGACGTTTAATGTGTTTTCAATCCAACCGCTAACTAGGATTCTTAGATCTCAGAATCTGATCTGGATAGCGTAGACCTTGCTGCATAATGAACAGTCTCAACGTTGCAGTGTCTTAGCAAGACACATGTTCAATACAGAGGACCAAGGCACCTCTCCTTATCATCGTTCCTCTAGAATTAAAAGGTTGATCGAGGCCCCGTCTTGACATGTGCCTCTATGTTCCCCGGAACTTAGTGAACTTACCTGTTTCTTCCACTAAAACAAACAGTACCTTTCATTTTCCCTGCAGTTTTAATTTCATATCCCAAAACATTACCTATAATATTATAAAACTATATTCTTATTACTAGCCATACAGATAGCATATTTCTTCACAAATAACAGTGTTATAGTTTTGTGGAAACTCCTCACACCTTAGTTTCCTATAAGTGGAATAAGCAAGTTATTTTTGCGGCAGGGGGTGAAAGGCCTTATCTTAATAATTGTGATCCTAATTTCTAATAGCCTTGATCTGCCTTCCTGTCAATTCTAACTTTACTCTAACTGAAAACCTACTCTTATCATTAGCTCTATCACTTCCCATGTTGTTAACATGCCTAAGGATTGACTCTAAGGAGCTCTTGCAGTATAATTGGTCTTCTAACCACAAAGTCAGTAGTTCAAATCCACCAACTGCTCAGGAGAAAGCTTCAGCTTTCTGCTCCTATAAAGATTTACTGTCTCAGAAACCCTCAGAGGCTGTTCTGTCCTATAAAGTTGCCATGAGTCTGAATTGACTTAATGACAGTGATTGGGATTGAGGTTGGGGGATAGGGCTGAATCTAAACTTACTTCTAACCTTACATCTGAGCTGAAGCTCTACCACTAATTATTCCCATTTCATTCTGGAAAATTCTGTTTCGAGACCAATTGTGTGAAGCCAAACTAGAAGACACAGAAATAAACTTTATAATCTGTTCCTTGCTGTCTTTTCCAAGAGCACCCTATAATTGTATTGTTAATTTTATGATAATTATCATCTACTAAGCACTGACAGTGTGCCAGCCCCAAATACAACCTGAGGAAGTAGGCAAATATGTTATTACATTTGCAGTAAACGTCCATGGAGGGTTATATTTGACCCCTTCTGGCTCCCCAGTATTGCCACAAGGTGGTGGTCAGACAAGGAAGCCTCTGTGGTCCTCCCTTATTTACCTATTCTGACACCAACCATTCCTCCCATGCCACTCTGCATCTGTCCTGGGTTGGATAATCAGTTGCAATGGCCACACAGAACTCACAGACAATAATCACAGTTAAGGAAGCTTATTATTGAAGTCCATAGCTTACCACTAGTCAGGATGAGCAAACAGCAAGGAAGGATACAGTCATTGGTCTCCTCAGCCAGGAGCCAAGTTCTTAGTCTTTCAGCCATGTGGTCCCTTGACCTTTTCCTCTATGGGCCAGGAAGCCAGCCTGCTTGTCACTCTGTCCCACAGTAACATAGTCTCAGGTCAGATAAGGAGAAAACACATAAACTCACTGCCATTGAATCAGTATAAAAAGAAGGCACTCATAGTCTCAATGGGGCACCTCAGCATCGCCAGGCCCAGTCTCTGGTGCATCTGGCCTCAGTTGGATCCACGACTCCAGACAGAGATCTTGAACGTACTCTTCCAAGGTCCTTGGGTTTCTCTTTCTTCCACTGCTGCTTCCAAGATGGCTCATTCTTACAGTCGGGTGAGTGATAACAAAAACTGACCAATCCTCTCTATTAGTATGACACACACCCTTTTTGCATTGCCCCACCAAATCATTTGGTGGGAGCTACAGAGACTTGGGTGAAAGGAGCCATACAACTTTCCTTTAGTTTTTTAATGCTTCCACCCCACCCCCCACTATCATGACCCCAATTCTACCTTTCACTGGTACAGAGAAGAGCTGGAAACACAGGGAATCCAGGACAGAGAAACCCCTCAGGACCAATAATGAGAGGAGCAATACCAGGAGAGTAAGGGGAGGGTGGGGGGAGAAAGGAGTAACTGATCGCAATGCTCTGCATTTAACCCCCTCCCTGGGGGACAGACAACAGAAAAGTGAGTGAAGGGAGACACTGGTCAGTCTAAGCCATGAAAAAAATAATAATTATACATTGTCAAGGTTTCATGAGCGAGGGAGGTTGGAGACTGGAGAGGGAGGGAGGGAGGGGGAAAATGAGCTGATACCAAGGGCTCCAATAGAAAGAAAATGTTTTGAAAATGATGATGGCAACAAATGTACAAATGTGCTTGATGCAATGGATGGATGGATGGACTGTGATACTCTTATCTATGAGCCGCCCCCCCCCCAAGAAATGATTTTTTAAAAAAGAAAGGTCACTCAACCACAACATTTAAAATCTCTATTTCACTGTTGTGGAAAGGGAGGTTCAGAGAGGCGACGGGTCTTCACTTAACTCACTTAATACTATAAAGAGGCAGAGGTGGCACAGTCTGGTTTCAAGCACGTGCTTTTCCCAGTCTGGTATACTACTCATTCTCTGTGAAAGTAAAGAGGTACAACTGGCTTTCCCTGACCAGAAACCCAAGCATTATCCAAAACATTACCACTTCAAAACCGGATAAGGGAATCCATGAGAATATAAAATGAAGACAAAGCTTTGGAATTCCATTCACTCCTGTCACTGAAGTGTCTTTTCTATTCAAAATAAGTGTGTTGTTGTTAGGTACCATTGAGTCAGGTTTGAATCATCCTTCAGGGGAACAAAACACTTCCCAGAGCTGTGTCAGCCTCACATTTGTTCAGATGTTTGAGCTCTGCGAAGCAGCCACTGTGTCCATCAATATATCTTGTTGAAGGTTTTCCTCATTTTTTTTTCTTCACTGCCCGCTACTTTACCAAGCATGTTGTCATTCTCCAGGGGCTTGTCTCTCCGGTTGACACTTCTCTCCTGCCAAGTCTATACTCTGCTGTCAGCCCCTATCATGAGAGAGCCCTTCACTTCAGAAACTGGAAAGAGGGCCAAAGATTAAACAAACAGCTACTAACATGAGATTCAGAGTGGAAAAAACAGCTAGAAACACCCTAATGGCACCTCTTTCAGAAGCCAGCTGGTGATGCTTAAGATGAACAAGAATGTGTATTACTTTCCTAGGTCTGTCATAACAAATCACCACAAACTCAGTGGCTTCAGAAAGGGCAGAGGTCTATTCTATGCCATGTGAAGAAACCAGAGATCCAAAATCAAGAGGTCAACAGAGCTACACTTCCTCTCACATCTTGAGGGGACCGTCCTCTTGTCTCCTCCAGTTTCTGAGAGTTCCTGGCCTTTTGCACCATTCCAATTTCTGCTGCCTTTCTGGTTCAATGTGTCCTCTCAGCCTCTTATGAGGCTATGGCATTTGGATCTAGGGCCCATCTTAACCAATTGCCCTATTTTAAAATAAGGTCACATTTTGAAGGTCCAGATGGAAATTAATGGTGGTGGTAGGGCGGGCACGGGGAGAAATACTCTATGCAACTGACTCCAAGGCATTGAACCCCAACAAAATCATTGTAATGAGGAAGATTATGTTGTTGTTGATGCGACTCTAATGCCAAACAAAATAAAAGGACAATTTTAACAGGGGGGTGTCCTAAACTTAGCTTAGTAAGTCCAACCTTAAAAGGACAGGTGATCTCATTTAAAGGTTTAATCTCATTTAAAGGTTTAATGCAAAGGTGAATTAGATCACTTTTAAGCATAGACCAGCTGGTGTTTTCTGTCTTCATCAACAAACACCTAAAGGGAATGAGAGGGGGGACCCAGAAGACATTCTTTTATTACTACCGAGGAATGTCTTTACAGAAGTGGCAATAACTTGCCTGAAAGTTACTCTTAGACTAAAATATGTGGGAGTGTCAATTGTGGTTTTACAGGCCTATGAACTCTCAATGAAACGTTGGAGTACAATTGTCTTTCAAATCCCGTCATTAAATATGTACCCTCTAAGACTCATTTCCTCCCTCTTTCTAATCCGTAGCATTGTTGTTGTTTGGTTTATGGATTTACAAAATGGAACTTTTTAACATTGCTGCAATCCGCGTGGCAAAAAAACAAGGAAGGATTTCTTTGGAATTTTTAAAACAATTTTCACAGTTTTATTGAGGTGTAATCTACAGGCCTGGGGATGATGATGAGTGCAGGATTGCCTGACCCCAAGTCTGAAGAATGCTGGAGAATGATAGAAAGGTTCTAAAATGAGAGTCTGGTGGTTCTCTCCCAGCTCTATTGATTTGTAAAATGTTGGATTTGATCATGACACAGAGAGTCTGAAGCATTTTGAGTTGATGTACTGCAAGTAATTCATTACAGCAGGTGCTGGATTTAAAGCGAACTTCTCACTGATTTTGGCACCCCCGAACAAATAACACGTTGCCACTGGCGCTTCGGGGCAATGAGGCTTATCTAGGTGAAAAGCAAAGGCTTTGGTAAACCTATTGGCTTCTTTCTATCTCTTTTTTAAAGCCACGCTAATGCTGTGCTCTAGCCTACAGGGATGTTAGAGTCTTCCCAATTGCCTCCTGGTTCGGTGGTCCCGATTCGGAAATGGCTTATGAAAATGCTTCAAACACATGGAGCGGCCAGAAGCACACACCTTTATATGCACACAGATTCTCCGTCCCTCCTCCCGGTTTCCAAAATGACTTCACGGGGTGGAAGTTGTCCCCTAAAAAATAGCTTCAACAGAATTCCATTGTATCATTCATTTTGCTCTTGTTTTTCTGCTTCCCTTTAGGAAAAATAAATTGCCTCCTTTCTCTGCCACAAGGCAATCAATAGCATTTCTAATCCCCAATGCAAGCCACTTTCTTTTTGGTGGTTAAAGAAAATGTGAAGAAAGGGTAGAGCGGACCCTCAAAGTGATATTACCTGCATACTATGTGCCAATTGAGGTCACCGAAGTCACACAAATGTCTTTCCTCAGTATGCTTTTCCCCAAAAAAATCTCCTCAAGTTTTCCAGCTCAGTCTTCCATTGGAACTCTCAGTAATACTCCAGGATAAAACTTCCTGCTCTGCGAAATTATTCATTACAAATTAATAATCGAGCATAAGTAAGCCTGTGCTTACTTGCTTAGTAGGTCCTCCAACACTGTCAGAAATTTTACATTTGAAAAGAGATTTTGATTCTGAAGGAAAGTAGTATGGGGTTGAGAAAGAGGCAAACACCAGCCAAACCTAGGAGAATTTTGGATGTGGTATAAATTTAGGAAACTGTTCATTACAGATTTATAAGAAAGCAGAAGTGAGCCTATACTTACCTTGTTTCTTGGATACTCTGACAGTAAATCCAAGTTCTTTACGTCAGGCATGAGGCAATGCCTCCACTTTGTCTCAAAGATCATCGGGAAATCTAACGCTCTCCAGGCTGTTGCCTGTCTCTGAGAAGTGTGATCTCAAGAGCCGGGTCAAAAGCAAAAAAACAAAAAAGAATTTCTGTGTTGTTCCAGTTCTTAACTCT
This sequence comes from Tenrec ecaudatus, assembly GCF_050624435.1. Classification (NCBI taxonomy): domain Eukaryota; kingdom Metazoa; phylum Chordata; class Mammalia; order Afrosoricida; family Tenrecidae; genus Tenrec; species Tenrec ecaudatus. The sequence continues at coordinate 114,455,983 of NC_134548.1, read as the reverse complement.
CTGGGGTAAAGGGTCTGTGAAAAGAAGACCCTTAGCAGCCTAGTTGACACAGTGACTGTAACAGTAAGCTCCGACATGGCAACTGTGAGGATGGCGAGGGACCCAGCGGTGTTCTGTCTTGCTGTGTTGCACATGGGTTGTTAGGCGTCTGAGCCAACAACAACAGCCACACTTGGGCTCTGGTAGAGAGCAAGCTGGAGCAGGTGATTTCCAGAGGAGGCCTATCGAATTTGAAAGCGGAAGATGGATGCCTGCCTTCAAAGAAAAACGCCCGAATAATCCTAAAATGTAGGACTACTTTTTATATTCCTGCAATATTTATTACCAATAATAAGTAAAGCAGGATACATGAAAAATCAGTAATAGGGACCTTAGAGGCAATAAATGCAAATAAAAGAAAAGCAAAGAATAAGGTCTTTCCCACTTTATAATTTTCTCTCTCTCACTGTTAAACAGGGTTCTCTAGAGAAGCAAAACCAAACTGCTAATAATTTTACATATATTTATATAGATAGACAGATAACATAAGAAACACACAGTTAATTAATCTATAAAGCAGTACAAATGACTCAATGCAACTCACTCCCATAAGAGAGCTGTGAGACACTGGCAGTCCTTAAAGTCTTAAGGGCTGCCAGGTAATCCTCTGTGAGCAAGTCAGGCTATCGGGGCACAGGCAGCAAACAGCAAGGCAGGTCACCAACAGTCAGCCAGATGACAGGATCCGACAGACCCCAGCTCAAGAGATGTATGTTCTGATAGTGTGGCGAAGCAGGTCTTGAAGGAATCTCAAATTACAGTGAAACAGTCCACAGATTAGTTGTCCCACAGGTAGTGTAGCTTGCAAATGGAGGCACAGAGCAAGCAAGGCAGCTGCTCACTGGTTCGATGATCAAAGAGCAAGAGAGAGAGAGAGGCAAGGCTCACGGAGCCATTTAGCTCTCTGCCCTTCAATTAATGCCACATGTGTTCATTCGCCACGTTGGCACAATAAACATTAACTATCTCACTGGGGCAACTCTTTCACCCCCTTATATCACTTACACAGTGGGCTACTTTCTTCAAGGTCAACAGTTCAAAACCAGCAGCCACTGTGTGGGAGAAGATCCACAGGGGCAGATCTACCCTGACCAATAGGGTCACTATGAGTTAGAATCAACTCAATCAATGGCAATGTAAGGTAGTCTCCCTAAGAGGCATGCCTGGGTGTGTCCTTGATGAAGATCACCAAATCGGGGTAACAGAGTCACTAGTCATGCCCTGATTGAACCAGTTTTCTAAGCACTTCCGTGTAGCATAACGTGTGATCTAATCATTGTGTCATTTTCAATTCTGTAGTCCCACCTATAACTGGAATGTTGGTCTGCAGTTTCCTCTTCTCTCTCATGTCCTTTTAGAGTCCATGAATCTCAGCAAACCCGTGGACACCATTATGACCTCGTGCTAATGGTCTCCTCCCTCTGGATGATGTGTCTTGGTCTCAGTCTTGGTTCTGTTTAAGATGTAATAAATGTTCTTTTTAAAATTATAGTTGAGATTCAGGGTTTATGTTGTGCCAAGAAGGAACCCTGGTGGTTTAGTGAGTTATGTTTTGGGATGCTAACCTCAAGGTCAAAAGTTCAAAACCACAAGCCACACTGAGGGAGAAAGATGAGGCTTCTTAGTCCCATAGAAACCCACAGGGGCAATTCTACACTCTTCTATAAGGTCACTATGAGTCAAAACAGACTTGATGACAGTGAGTTTCTTTTTATCAGGGTTTTGTTTGTTTGGTTTTTGCTGCCCTAAAACATAGCTGACTGCAAATTGAAAAGCATTTATTTAAAAAGAAACTACTAAACATTAGTAATAATTGTGGCAGTTTGTGACATTTGATCCAGAAATCTGCTCTTACCCTGTCTCATATTCATGCTATATACAGAAGCTCTGTTCTGGGGAGTGTACTCAGGAAGATGGAGGCTCCCTTTTCTCCTGGCACCAGTCTAGTTCTGCTGCTTCACGCCAGGAGGGGCAGGGCATTGGACGTTGCTAATTTTTCTGCCTTCCTAGCTCTGTGCTAGTGAAGCTCTGTTTTGGGGTAGGGAGAAAATCTGATAAGACTGAACTCCTGTCTCCCACTCAGGTGCCATTCTTTCAACAGAGACTCTATGTAAAGCGCTGCAGACTGAGAATATTGGAATCCCAATTCCCCCTATTTAACACCTGCTGCTAAAGAGGAACTTTCACATGGAACGAAGTACGTCAAGAAAACTGGGGGCTACAATGGAACACAGCTCTGTTCACCAAGGAGGAATTGCATGTCTGTAGACTAAGATATACCATCCACCATTGCTCCTCCCCAACTCTCATTTATAAGGAAGGTAAAGGTATCCCTCAGGGAGAAGCAGGAAATAATTTTCATCTCCAGCTTCAATAGAGTAGCATAGAGGATTTGCCAAGGAAGAGGGGTAAGTCATAAGTACTGGCAGCTTCAAACCTCTGCCTCAGGGACCTCCCAAACACCCAACCCACTGCCATCGAATCATTTCTGACTAAAACATGGAGGAAGTCATTGTAAAATGCATTGTCCAAAGCAAGAGAAATTTTTGTTGTTGTGTACTATCCATTTGGTTTTAACTCACACTCACCCTATATGACAAAGTAGAACTAGCCCACGGGGTTTCCTAGGCTGCAAGCTTGATAGGAGCAGATTGTCGGGTTGCTTCTCTAACCCAGTGACCAGCTAGCGGCCAGCAATCAAGAAGAAGCTACTATCTCCATGAAGCTAGTAGCAACAACAACCAAGACAGCACAAAGAAGTGTAACAGGGAAAAGGGAACATGTGTCAGGGAAAAATGAGGGAAAGACATGACTCAAAAGGTCCCTCCTAGGCCTCAAAGACCTAGAACAAAAATCATATCAGTGTGAAAGAGGGGATGTGCCGAGTGGAGACCCAAAGCCCATCGATAAACAACTGGACATCCCCTTACAGAAGGGTCACATGGAAGAAATGAACCAGTCAGGGTGCAGTATAGAACTACAACTTTCCTATAGTTCTTTCATGCTTTTCCCCACCCCAACCCCACTACAATGATCCTACTTCTACCTTACATATCCGGCTAGACCAGAACATGTACATGGGTATAGAGAAGAGCTGGAAACACAGGGAATACAGGACAGATAAACCCTTCAGGACCAATAATGAGAGTAGCCATACCAGGAGGGGAAGGTGAGGGGAGAAAGGGAAAACCAATCACAATGATCTACATATAGCCTCCTCCCTGGGGGATGGACAACAGAAAAGTGGGTGAAGGGAGACAGTGGTTGGTGTAAGACATGGAAAAAAATGATAAAATATCAAGGATCCATGAGGATAGGAGGGGAAATGGACTGATACCAAGGGATCAAGTAGAAAGAAAAATATTTTGAAAATGATTATAGCAACATATATACAATATGCTTGACACAATGGATGGATGTATGGATTGTGATAAGAGCTGTAAGAGCCCCCAATAAAATGACTTTTTAAAGAAACAAAATAAAGATTCCTTTAAAAAATAATGTGTGTCCGACCTTGAGATAAAACCCCAAACTATTAGGGCCATCAATGAGGAAATTGGGACAAATCTGAGAACCTTGGCACAAGGATTACATAGGCTCTCAGAAATAGGGCAGGATCCAAATACAGAGGAGTCACAAATTGACAGGTGGGATATACTGAAGATAAATCACCTGTGTACATAGAAAGAATTCACCAAAAGAGTAATAAGAGAGCCCACCAACTGGGAAAACATCTTTAACAATGACATACCAGACAAAGGCCTTATTACTAAAATCTATAATAGTTTGCAAGCTTACAATAAGAGAAAAACTGTCCACTGAGGAGGTGGGCAAAGGACCGCATAGAAATTTTACAGAGTCTGAAATCTAAATGGCCAACAAACATATGAGAAAATGTTCCCGATCATTAGCCAAAAGATAAATGCAAATTAAAACAACTATGAGATACCACCTAACACCCTCAAAGATAGCCCAATTCGAAAAATCAGAAAGTAACAAGTGTTGGAGGGGCTGTAGGGAGACAGGAACTCTCGTTCACTCCTGGTGGACCTGTAGGTATATACAGTCACTATGGAAATTGATCTGGCGATATCTAAAACAGATGGAGATTGAGCTACCATATGACCCAGCAATCCCCCTACTGGGCATATACCCAGAAGAGGCAAGAAACAAACCACAGCCAGACATCAGTGCACCAATGTTCATCACAGCACAGTTCACAATTGCAAGGAGTTGGAAACAACCCAAATTTCCATCAACAGACAAATGGGTCAAAAAACTGTGGTACATACATACAATGGAGTACTATGTCTCTAAAACGCAGTGATGAAGGCATGAAGCACATCACCTCATGGGAAGAACTAGAGGGAATTATGCTAAGTGAAGTAAGTCAAGCACAAAGGGACAAGTATAACATGAGCCCACTGAGGCAAGCTTAAACAACAAAAAAGGCAGGGCATAGGAGAAAAGCTACTATATACACACATCCCTGGGATGAGGTCCAGTAACAATGGCAGGAACCAAACCCAATGCAGGGATACATACCAAAGCTAACTACATAAGAGGGGGAAAGAAAGAGAGAGAGAAAAAGACATGGGATGGGGGGAGAGCAGGACACTAACCCACCCAATGGGGAAGGTATTGTTTATATCTCCACAGGAGGAGAGAGATGCCAGGCTTCAACCTGATGCCAAGATGTGAACACAACATACCGTCATGTACCAGGGAACCAATAGAGAGGTCTGCAGGCCGGCCCCAATCCCAACTATGTGATATCAACCCCCTCAGAAGAATGCACTTCAGAGGACAGCACTGGGGCTACAGCTTGGGGAGAGGGGTGCTTTGGATTGGAGCACACAGGAGAAATGCAAAGGGATGGAGAGGGAGGAGAGGACATTCTGGCCCACGAAGCCCCGAGGATGATGGCCTGCTCAGAGCAGTCAACACACGCATCATAGGGCTGGACCCACCACGCGACATGATGTCCCTCACTGAACCATGCCACTGCAGAGGACAGCACTGGAGTCACATTGTGGGAATAGTGCACGGTCTGGCCACATAATGCTGGGGCGAGGTATTGAGGGCATTCAGCAGAGCAACAGGGGTAGCAGAAAGATGAAATCCCCCGGAGGAAAACAAAGATAGACTTTGGAGACAGAGTGTGGCACCCTATCAAATTCAACTGGAACACACTGGTAAAGACCAACATACAGATCTTTAACTATTTATAAGCTTTTCCATTTTTGTCAGTGGCTTTCTTTTGGTTATTGTCATTTTGTTCTTGTTTTCTGCTGTTGTTATTGTTTTGTTGGTTGTGATTTCCTTTGTTATTTTATTTGGCTTTGCCGGTTTTTTTTCACTTATTAATATATCTGCATGTCTATCTGGATAGGATAGGCGGGATAAACAATTTTGAGATGAAAAAATCGGGAGGAAAGGTTCCAGGGGGATAAGGGAGAAAGGGAGATGGGAGAAAAAGGGGGGGAGGTGACCAACCCAGGAACAATGGAACCACAAGTGAACTAATCAATGGAAGGAAGGTCATAGGACACCTAGTGGGACTCAATCAAGGGCATTGCAGCAGCGAGGAATTACTAAACCCAAATGAAGGCCAAACATGATGGTGGGACAAGAGGGAAGTAAAAAGGAAATAGAAGAAAGAACCAGGAGACAACGGGCATTTATAGAGGCCTAAATACAGGCATGTACATATGTAAATATATATACAATGAGAAGGGAATAGAACTATGTATTCATATCTATATGTTAAGAATTAAGGTCGCAGATGGACATTGGGCCTCAACTCAAGTACTCCCTTAACACAAGAACACTTTGTTCTAACAATCTGGCATTCTATGATGTTCACCTTCCCAACATGATCACTGAAGACAAAGTGGGTACATAAGCAAATGTGGTGAAGAAAGCAGAATGGTTCCTGGCTATCAAAAAATATAGCGTCTGGGTCTTAAAGGCTTGAAGATAAACAAGCGACCATCTAGCTGAGAAGTAACAACAAAGCCCACATGGAAGAAGCACACCAGCCTGTGTGATCACGAGGTATCAATGGGATCAGGTATCAGGCATCTAAGTCCCAGAATAAAACCTTACCCAAGGTGAATGAGGGGTGGGGGCATAGAGTACCCAAGGCCTATCTGTAGACAATTGGACATCTCACAGAGGGTACATAGGGAAGAGATGAACCAGTCAGGGTGCAGTATAGGAACAATAAAACATACTAGTTTTCTCTAGTTCTTTGGTGCTTTCTTCCCCCCAATATCATCACCTCAATTCTACCTTACAAATCAGATTAGACCAGAGCATGCACACTGCTACAGATAAAAGCCCCCAACACAGGGAATCCAGGATAGATAAACCCCTCAGGGCCAACAAGGAGAGTAATGATACCAGGAGGATTAGAGGAGGGTGGGGGGGGGAGGGAAAAGAAATGAGCTGATATCAGGGGCTTAAGTGGGAAGAGAATGCTTTGAAAATGATGCTGGTGGCATATGTGCAAATGTGCTTGGCACATTGGAGGAATGTATGGATTGTGATAAGAGATATAAGCGCCCCCAATAAAAGTATTAAAAAAGTGGGGGAGGGCGTTCCCTGCTAAGATCACATTCAACTATGTTGGTCTGTAAATTTACTCACATGTGCTAGATTACATTTGCTCAGGAGTGGCTAGAGCTGGAACAAGAGAGCTACTAGTGTCTGTCTGAACTTGAGACAAACCTGAAACTATTCTCCCGGCCCCCTTCAAATCTATCTGCAATGGGTAGAAGCTTTACTGGCCCAAGAGTCTTTAAGGACAGCCGATGACAAATCACAAAGGAGCCCTGGTGTCACTGTGGGTTAGGCATTGCTCTGCTTAACTATAGTGCTGGAGGTTCAAACCCACCAGCTTCTCTGTGGGAGCAACACGAGGTTGTGTGGGCCTATAAAGATTTAAAGTCTTGGCAAAGCTCTATCGGGCCACAGTGAGTCAGAATGGACTCAACAGCAGTGGGCGTGACAAATGCCAGCCAAATCACTAACCAAGGCTAACTCAAGGGGTGACTCCGAGGAAGGCAGATTTTAAAATAAGGTGTATGGGGCAGGGGGGCGGGGAGGGAAGCTGTGGGGTACTGAATAATGCCAGCGAGGGAACTTGAAACAAGTGGTTCCTTTGAAATTTTCTCGTTGAAGTAATTACCACACAGGGTTATCTAAAAACCCTACCCTAGCCTCACCCTGCAAGGTGGAGTGGTAGCTTGCCTTGCCAGTGTCCACCCTGCTTCCTCTTGCAAGCTTTCTTTGTGTTCAATTGCTGGGCTTATGTACCTGGACAAAAAGGGTCTTTCCTATATCAATAGACTTATTTACCAAAACTCCAAACCCACTGCCATCAGTCAAGGCCAATTCACAGCGACCTATTCTTAGTGGGAAAAAGTTACCTTCATACTTGAGGCAAAGAAACTGTTTGTAACAAAGAACTTGGGAGGGGCTTGTAGAGGTGTGAATTGGAAACAAATAAACTGGGAGGGGGCTATCACTAGGAACGAACTGGTGAGCAGGTGTGCAAGCAGCTTGTGATCCAGCATCCATAAAGCTGGCCTTCCAAGGTGGAGTCTGACAGCAAGGCACATGTGCTGTGTAGACAGTTCCCCGAGGACAAATCCTCTGTCTGGCTGTTGCTTATTCTCCAGGCTACCGCAGGTCACAGACATTCAATCTGCATATGTCCTCAGATAATTTATTGCTCAGATACTTTATTGCTGATCATATCTATCTGGATATGTAATCTGGAATACCAAGTTAGCTAACAAAAATGGGAACTTAGAACATTTTAAATTTAGTTGATAATAGGATTTGGGGTGCGGAGGGGAATCCGTATGTATTAACTTGGGGTAGCTTCTCAAAGAGATTCTGACCCAAATTATAGGGGTGGACAAATCCAACCTGTTTTCCCAACCTAGCGCAAAAAAAAAGAGTTTACACTTTCAATTTTAATTCAAAACCCAACCGAGTGAAGAAGTGAGAATGAGGAAAAGAAAAAAGAAATGATTTCAGCCTAATGTGTCATTAGGGAAGGATTCACTTTCCTGACTAGATACTTTGGGGAATTACCCTGATACCCAAAGTACTCTACTCCCAAATATAAACTCACATCATCGCCCGAAAGTAATGTTTGTTATTGATTGAGGGGCGAGGCTCCTTAAGGCTTTTGGCTTAGATTGGCTTGCCTTATGTGCTTGTTCTTGCAAAAGCAGCTTGACACGCATCTTATTTTTCTAAAGAACAATTTGAATAGACAGTTCATCAGGGTTTATCATTAGCCATTAAGTTGGTTAAGAACTTGTCTTAACAGAATTTTATTATTTTGACTCTAAAGTACAACTGCTTGCTCACCAAACAAATGAGTCTCCTTTTGTAGGCTTATCTACCATTTCATACAATTTTTTGAGGACTAAAAGTTGGTTTCTGCCTGATAACATTGATCTGAATTCTAATATGTCGTTCTGAGGGTACTTGGGAAAATGAAGAATTTCTTACAATGTGGACAGAGATCTCACGGGTAGAATTTGATGGAGGTGCTTTGCAACTTTCACCTTATATCCAGCAAGAATTTTAAATCATTATAGGCAAACCAAGTGCGTGTTTCTGTGGATTTCTCCTGAGTATCAGCAACAGGCTAAATCAACATTTGAAACACTCCAGGGTAGTGATTCTCAAATGCCTATGTACAAGATGATGCAGGGTCAGGGGCCATGTAACCGCCAGGGGAGTCTGCTTTAAAAAGAATGACACCAAACAAGCTCTCTGCGCCACACCCCAGCCCTTCACCACAGAGCTGTTCAAGCCTAGGTTTAGGTGGGGCCCAAGGATTGGCTTTCAAAAGATTTCCTCGTGTTTTTTCTTGCGGTCAAGATCCTGTAATGCAGTAACTAATCCGGTCCTGAAAATGAAATGCTGGGGCCCACAGGTCTATTCCTGAAAATGTGCACTGGAAACTTACATTCTAAAACACTTGGTTTATGTTGGATATGGCCTACAGTGGAAACCCTAACTCCATTTTCATTCTTGAATTAAGTTCAGAAGCCATTTGAGTTCTTTCTATTATTTTCCCAATGATTGCTGACTATTAAACCGGCAATGTGGTTATGCTTAGACAAATTTGGAGCAAGGCCAGGGAAGGGTGATTTGTCCTCATGGAATAGTGTTGTTGAACAGCTAGCATGTCAACAGTGCTCATACAAAGAACTAGAGAGTTTGTCTGGGCATTCACCAAGTCAGCCCGCAGGACATGTGTTATCCAGTAGAAGGTTGTGGTTCCTGATATTATTTTGTAGTCATCTTGTGGTTCAGGGTTACATGCTCTTCACCATAAAGCCAGGTAGTTGAAGCCCCAGAACAATCTTGTAACTTACTTTAATCTGTTGTTTTATATACATTCCAATCATGGACCTCTTCCTGCTTTTGTAGTCCCACCAGTGACGCCGATGAACTAATCTGCGACCAAGTATGATCTAATGATGATTTTCTTTGCTTTCTGACTTATATATGAAAACCATGACTGTGAAGTAAAGGACTCACTGGTTTCATACTAGGTACAGTGTCCATTTTTATGGATTAATATCTTGGTATTATTTAAAGATTACTAACTGGGCCTCTATAGAACATGTTTAAGGAGTTTTGGTGGGCTAAGAATTGAACTGATAACAAAAGGGTCAGTAGTTTGACCCCACGTACAAGGGTCTCTGCTCCTGAAAAGACTTAAAGTGTCAGGAACTCAAATGAGCAGCTCTATGCTGTCCTCTAGGGTCACTGAATTGATATTGACTTGGTAAAAGTGAGTTTGAGATGCAATGTGTTTGAATCTGGGATATTTGTTCCCTGAGCACAAAAGAGCAATGCAAACGTGCACCTTTCAGTAGGAGATGAAAGAAGCTGCTCTAGAATTCTGATTAGACCAGAACGCACACTCAGCAACATTGGTGGATTCCCAGTGAGAGGACCCAAAGCTTGAAGACAATAACATACGCACGTTCCACAGCAAGGGGAACAAAAACAAAACTGATTGATTGATATCATGTCAATTCTGTCTCATAGTGACTCTATAGGATCCAGTAAAACTGTCCTTTTGGGTTTCCAAAGTTATAAATCTGTAGGGGCACCAAAAGCCTTCTCTTTCTCCCATGGTGCACTTAATGGGCTTCAAACCACTACTCCTGAGGTTAGTAGCCCAAAAGGTAACCCACTATGTGACCAGGGCTCCTTTAAACATGCTCACAGGCTCGATTATGGTTCTTTTCCAACATTCTATTTTGAACATATTCAAAAAACGGGAAAAGTTAGGTGGAGAGTGAAAACTTCTCTTCTGACCAGCAAGAATCTGCCATTGATATTTTATTTGTGTTGTTTTTGTACTTGAGATATATTTCATAACGGAAGCCCTGGTGGCACAGTGATTAAGCGCTCAGCTGCCAACAAAGAAGTGGACAGTTGGAACCTACTAGCCAGTCCATGGAAGAAAGGTGGGACAGTCTGCTTCCTTGAAGAATCACAACCTTCAGAACCCTATGGAGCCAGTTCTACTCTACTGAGTCTGTTTTGTTGGGTTACCATGAGTAGGAATTAACTCAAATGATAATGGGGTCTTTTTAATGGGTACAGTTGATAAATCGCAAAATTCATTCGTTTAAAGTATATTGTTCAATCGCTTTTAGTACATTTTTAGTGTCCACCACTCATCTGTCAGTTCATTGCACTGTGTAGCTGGCTTGTTGCAGTAATGCTGGAAGTTACGCCATTGGAATTTCAAACGCCAACAGTGTTACTCAAGGAGAATGGGTTTCTCAGAACTTCCAGAATAAGAACAGACTACAAAGAAGAAATAGGCTGTCTGCTTCTGAGGAATTGGTCACTGTAACCCTTATGAATAATAGTAGAACATTTTCAGACACTTAAAATATCATGAATAGCAGCAGAATGTTGTCATATAGCACCAGAAAATGAGCCCATTCAATCAGACTCAGCTCACGGCCATCCAGTTGAGTCTCATTCGGTGCATGCCCATAGACAGGGTAGAAGTGCTCCTGCGGATTGTAAGAACTGTAGCTCTTGGCAGGGGTAGAAAGCCTCATCTTGCTCCTGCAGAGTGCCTGCTGGTTTCCATCTGCCAGCTTTGCCATTAGCAGCCCAACACATAACCCACTCTACCCGCAGGGCTTCTTTCTCAGGTCAGAAGGCACTGAAAATAGGATAGAGAAAGAGCTGTGTTCCCAATGTAGAGTCGATCATAACGACATGGATGAAGTAAATCTTTGGGGATCTGCATTTACTCATGGGGCACAACTGAAAATGAGAAGAAACAGGTGCAGACATCTTTTAATAATGGTAACATGGAATGTACGAAGTGTGAAGCAAAGAAAATTGTCAGGAATCAAAGATGGAATGGAATGTTTATACGTCAGTATAGTAGGCATTGTACACTATGAGCTTAAATGGACTGGTATTAGTCATTTTGGTTGAGAAAATCATATGGTTTACTATGCCGAGAATTACAAATTCATCATCCAAAAACACCTCAAGATTTATCTTGAAGTGCAATGCTGGATGTGATAGAATAATACCTATACACATAAGAAGAAATCCAGTTAACAACTGTTATTCACATTTATACACCAACTATTAAAGGAAGTCATAAAACTGATCAAACATGCAATCAAGATATATTGATAATTATTACAATAGAAATGAAACTGGAGATCACATCATAGAATTTTATAAAACCAACAACATAAAAAATAACAATACATGTGGAATTCTCCAGATGGAATACAGAGAATTCAAATTCACTGCATGTGTAGGAATAGATGATGGATGTCAGCTCAATATCAGCAGTATAATCCAGGGACTAACTGTACAACAGACCACCAATAGTTCGTATGTAAGTTCAGGTTGAAATTCAAGATAATTAAAACAAGTCCATGAGAGTTCTAACACATCCTTGAATTTTGAGAATATATCAAGAATAGATTTGACACATTGAACACTGATGACAGAAGAACTGAAGAACTGTGGGATAGGATCAAGAATATCAACCATGAAGAAAGCAATAGGTCATTAAAAAGACAGGAAAGAAAAAATGATCAAAGTGAATTTCAGAAGAGACTCAAACAATCATAGAGTAACTAAGGCCAATGGTAAAAATGATGAAGTCAATGATTTGAACAAAAAATCTTATAGGGCAGCATGAAAAGAAAAACGAAAAAGGAAGTAGGGCAAGTGAAAAAAAAAGAAAAGAAGAAAAAATCAATCATAATGAAATACGCAAAGACCTAGAGTACAAAAACCAGAAAGAAAGAACACAACCAGCATATCATAACTGAAAAAACTCACGAAAAGCATTCAGGACTCACGTTGCACTATAGAAAGATTTTGTGGGCAAGATATTGAATGATGCAGGAAGCATCAAAAGAAGAGGGAACCATTTCAAGCTTGATTACATGTAATCAAGAACTGATGTCACTGAAGGAAGGAGTCCAAGCTGGACTGAAGACATTAACCAAAAAACAAGGCTCCAGAAATTGTTGGAATAAAAATTTAAATGTTTCAAAAAGTTGCTGAAGCATTGAAAACATTTATTCACTAAAAAATTGAAAAGACCTGATCAACAGACAGGACAATATCTACATTTGTACCCATTCCAAATGAATGTCACCCAATAGAATGTGGAAATTATCGAACATTATTATCACGTGCAAGTAAAATTTTGCTGAAGATCCTTTCACAGCAGTTACTGCAGCACACCAAAAGGGAGCCAAATACAGAAAAGAACTTGGAATAAGGGATATCATTGCCGTTGTCAGATAGATCTTGGCTGAAAGCAAAGGATTCTGTAAAGTTGTTTGCTTGTATTTTATTGGCTACAAAGGTATTTGTCTGTGTGACTGATAACCAAATATGGCTAGCCTTGAGAAGAATGGGAACTCCAGAACACTTCATTGTGCTCATGCAGAACCTGCACGTGGACCAAGAGGCAGCACTGGCACCACCAGAACAAGGGAATAGTGCACAGTTTACAATCAGGAAATGTGTGCATCAGGGTTCTATGCCCTCACCACACTTATGTAATCATCAGAGAAGCTGAACAATATGAAGAAAGATTGGAGGGAGGCGTATGAACAGCCTGAAATATGCAGGTGCCATAACATTATTAACTAAAAGTGAGGAGGATTTGAAGCCTTTGCTGACGAAGCTAAATTATTGCAGCCTTCAGCATGGATTACAATAATGTAAAGAAGACTAAAATGCCTACAACTGCACCAATAGGTAACATCATAATAAATAGAGAAAAGATTGAAGTTCTACTCAATCCTGGAATAGAGTACCCAATGAGTTGGAATTGGCTCCATGGCCCCGAACAACACCAGACAAGCCAAGAAGCTCTGGTGGCCCAATGGTTTAAACACTGGCCTGCTAACCGGAATGCTAGCGGCTTAAAAGCACCCAGCTGGTAACGGGGGAAATGAGCTCGTGACACTTCCCATCCATGTGCCTACAGGGCAGTTCTTGTCTGTCCTACACTATTGCTATGAGGCTGAATCAACATGATGGCAATGGATTATGGTTTATGGTTTATGGAGGAAAATTAGGAAAGGCTAGCGATTTGCCTTCCAAGTACAGGATGCATAACCAAAATAAAGGAGAAACAAGTGGTGAATTAAAAGGTAGTGAAGGCTAAAATCGAGAATTCTCAGGAAGTGAGCAGATGAGCTCTCTCTCTCAAGTTGCAGAGGTCAGAGAGAACAGATGCATAGATGATAGGGTAAAGGAGAAATTGGTCATAAGCTTGACTAGCGGCAGTGGGGAATTATTGAGTACTTCAGGAAGAAGGAGGCTTAAACCAGTGCTGTATGCCATAGAAGGCAAATAGAACAATCCCATAGGAAATGGCTTCAGTTGCATTTGTATATCTGTTAATCCTTATGTGAGTATTCACCTTCCTTCCCATATCATGCTATTATTTCCTATAGACTGGATATATTGGAAAGATCACATTTATATTATTTAGTATAGTATAATATAGTATAGTATAGTGGACAAGAGCATGAATTCTGGAAACAGACTGCCTGGATTTTCATTCACTTGTCAGATATAAATAAATTACTTAATCTGTGTGTCTCGGTTTTCTCATCTGTGAAATGAAAATAAAAATAATTACCTACTTTGTAGTAGTCTGGTGCCAAGCCCCTAGCATCAGATCCTCATTTTCCCATCCCTCCCCACTCCCCGCTCCCTCATGAAACCTTGATAATTTACAAATTATTATTTTGTCATATCTTGCACTGTCCGACGTCTCCCTTCACCCACTTTATAGCCAGAATGTCACAAATGGAGGATTTTTAACAAATGAAACCTTATTTCCCCACAGAGTTTAAAACACTTGAAATAGGAATTCAGGGTGCTGGCTCTAGGAGAAGTCTCTTTTTCTCTGTTGGCTCTAGGGAAGATCTGTCCCTTTGAACTTCTGCTCCTGGGAGATCTTCATGTGCCTTGATAACTTGCTTCCACATCTCGGCTTCTTACTTGCTTGTTTGATCTCATATATCTCAAAGGAGATTGATTCAAAATGCATCCTACACTAGTCCTGCCTCATAAACGTAACAGAATCCACCCATTCCTAAACGGAATTATAATCCATTGTCATGTGAGATTACAATTTACAATACAGATTTGGAGGTGAGGTGATTCAATCCATAGCACCTACCTTTTAGGGTATGGATGAGGGTAAATCAGATAATACAAGTAAAGCTGCTAGATTCCCACCCACCCAAACCCACTGCCATCGCGTGACCCTGTAGGACAAAGTGGAACTGGCCCTTTGGGTTTCTGAGACTGCAAACCTTTACAGAAGCAGAAAGTCTCATCTTTCTCCTATAGAGAAATGTGTGCATCAGGGCTGTATCCTCTCACCCTGCCTACTATTCCAACTGTGGAACTTTCGGTTAGCAGCCCAATGAATAACCCCCCTAGGACACAGGGGTTCCTAAACTGCTCCTCCCAGGGAGGAGGTTATATGTAGAATAGGCCCTGGAAAACATGTAGCATTATACGTGACATTTATTACCACAAACTCACTTTATCTTTTTAATATTCATGTCCTTATCATTTGTACTAGGGAGGACAGTTTTATTACAATAAGGAAAAACACGTAAGTGACTTGTCCTAGGAAGTCACCACATAAACATGCAGTAATGAAATATGCTGGTGAAAGAACTTGAACATCCTTCCTAGTAAAACTTTTCTGACTGTACAAAATAGATTCACTTTAAAACTCAGTTACCATTCTATTTCCATCCAGTTTAAACTGTATAACCCCTGCGATGTCTTTTATGCTATTTAAAAATTAATAATCTGCTGGTAAAATGTTTTTAATTGAAAATGAATAAAATAACCGTGCCTGCTGCAAGTAGAGAAGACGTGAGCAATTATTGGTGAAGATTAAAGATTATAACCTTCAGTATGAATTACAGCTCAATATAAAGAAACCAAAAACCTCACAACTGACCAAAAAAACATCATTGAATAACAACAACAAAACATTTAATATATTAATTGTGCTTATATTATAACTTCCCATTTTCAGTACCATTTTGCTAAAGAGGTGGATAAATGTGAGCTGCACACAGGGAGACTGAACTGCCCCAATACCACCTTGAGAGTCCCAAGGCCCAGACAGAGCATTGGCACAGCTGCTCACTAGTGTTGCAGAGTGGGATTTTCATTGTGAGGGGTAATGATGGTATGCACTTGGCTTCCACATAGAGTGTCCATCTCAATTCCTTACATTGGAGTTTTTCCTTTAAAACTCTAGGTAATAGGCCTAATAAAATGAGCCTGAGGCTCCTTTCCTCTTTGAAAAGCATGCTCTTAAAACACTTACGAAGGCCAAGGGAAATGAATTCAGAGCAGATTGCTTAGGTAAACTCTGTTTTAGACATTGGAGAGTAGCTCTGAGTTTTGTTTTGTTTTTGTATCCTTTTATTGGGGGCGCATACAACTCTTATCACAATCCATACACACATCCGTTGTGTCAACCTCATTTGTACATTTGTTGCCATCATTTTCAAAACATTTGCTTTCTACTTGAGCCCTTGGTATCAGCTGCTCATTTTTCCCCTCCCTCCCTGCATCCCCCTCCCTCAGGAAACCTTGATAATTTATAATTTATTATTATTTTGTCATATCTTACACCATGCGACGTCTCCCCTCACCCACTTTTCTGTTGTCCATCCCCCAGGGTGGAGGTCAAATGTAAATCCTTGTAATTGGTTCCCCATTTCCACACTGCTCTCTCTATCCTCCCGGTACTGCCACTTTCAGCACTGGTCCTGAAGGGATCATCTGTCCTGGATTCCCTGTGTTTCCAGTTCCAATCTGTATCAGTGTACATCCGCTGGTCTAGCCTGATTTGTTAGGTAGAATTGGGATCATGATAGTGGGGGTGGGGAGGAAGTATTTAGCAACTAGAGGAAAGTTGTATGTTTCATTGTTGCTACACTGCACCCTGACTGTAAGGGGAGGTCCAGTTGTCTACAGATGGGTCTTGGGTCCCCAATCTGCACTCCCCCTCATTCACAATGATTTGATTTTTTATCCTTTGATGCCTGATACCTGATCCATTCCACACCTCGTTATCACGCAGGCTTGTGTGTTTCTTCCATGTGGGCTTTATTGCTTCTGAGCTAGATGGCTGCTTGTTTACCTTCAAGTCTTTAAGATCCTAGATGCTACATCTTTTTATTAAGCGTTTTATTAGCGCCTCATACAACTCTTATCACAAGCCATACATACATCAATGGTGTAAAGCACAGTTGTACACTCATTGCCCTCTTCATTCTTAAAACATCCGCTCTCCACCCAAGCCCCTGGCATCAGATCCTCATTTTCCCCTCCCTCCCGGCTCCCCGCTCCCTCATGAGACCTTGATAATTTACAAATTATTATTTTGTCATATTTTTCACTGTGCGACATCTCCCTTCACCCACTTTTCTGTTGTTCATTCCCCAGGGAGGAGGCTATATGTAGATCCTTATAATCGGTTCCCCCTTTCTACCTCACCCTACCTCCACCCTCCTAGTATCACCACTCACAGCACTGTTCCTGAAGGGATCATCCACCTTGGATTCCCTGTGTTTCCAGTTCCTATCTGTACCAGTGTATATCCTCTGGTCTAGCCGGATTTGTAAGGTAGAATTGGGACGCTACATCATTTGATAGAAGGGCTCCATCAGTTTTCTTCAATACATTTGCTTATGCACCAGTAAGGCCGTTTATTATGCCAACTTGGCCGATAAACACATGTGGGGTTAATTGAAGGGCAGAGTGATAAATGGTTCGGTGAGCCTCGCCTTTCGAGTTCTCAGGTCTCTTGCTTTGTTATGGTCGGTCCAAGGTGAAGCTGCCTTAGCCAGTTCCCTACTTCGGCTGGCAAGGCTCACTTCCTGAAAGACATCCCTGAAAAGAAGCCACATGGACCTAGCCTGATGCAGCCCTGGGTGCTGGAGCAGCCGTGTGGAGACCCCTGCCAGTGCTGAGATACTCACTAACTAGGCTTTCCTCCTGCAGTCAGCATCATTTTGTGTGTTTTGAGAGATGGAGGAGAACTTTGTGAATTAGCGTTGGACATATGGACTAATGTTGGACTTGTGGGCTGGGGCAGCACTGGGTTGGGATGTTTTCTTTTCTTTTTTTTCTTAATCATTTTATTAGGGGCTCATACAACTCCTATCACAATTCATACATACATCAATTGTGTGAAGCACATTTCTACATTCATTACACTCATCATTCCGAAAACATTTACTCTCCACCCAAGCCCATGGCATCAGGTCCTCATTTTTCCCCTCTCTTCCCACTCCCCCCTCACTTATGAACCCTTGATGATATATAAATTGCTATTTTGTCATATCTTGCTCTGTCCCACGTCTTCCTTCCCCCACTTTTCTGTTGTATGTCCCTCAGAGAGGAGGTCACATGTAGATCCTTGTAATCGGTTCCCCCTTTCCAACCCACCCTCCCTATCACCTCCCAGTATCACCACTCACACCACTCATCCTGAGGGGATCATCCACCCTGGATTCTCCGTGTTTCCCGTTCCCATCTGTACCAGTGTACATCCTCTGATCTAGTCAGACGTGAAAGGTAGGATTCGGATCATGATGGGGTGGGGGGTGGGGGTGGGGAGGGAAGCATTTAGGAACTAGAGGAAAGTTGTATTTTTCATCATTGCAACATTGCACCCTGACTGTCTCGTCTCCTCCCCAAGACCCTGCTGTATGGGGATGTTCAGTGACCTACTAATGGGCTTTGGGTCTCCACTCTGCACTCCCCCGCTTGACGTGCACTTACCCTTTATATAAAACTCTCTCTTATACACAAGTTTCTGTGGATTTATTTCTCTAAAGTACTCAGACTAACACAACCAGCTTTGTCTTCAGTGATCATGGACTATTTGTTGACCTTTAAGAGTGTTTTACAGTCTTGTCTGGTGGGGTGCCATTCCCTGGCCCCAAAGTCTATTTTTGGCGTTCCCTGGGGACTTCATTGCTCTGTTCCCCTTGCTGTTCTGTTGCACGCCCTTAGTGTTTTGCCTTGGTGTGGTGGAGTCAGATCGGGCGCAGTTCCCACACTGTGCCTCCAGTGTTGTCCCCATAGGGTTATGGGTCAGTGAGGGATGTCATGTCTCATAGTGGGGCCGCCCCTTTGGTCTTCTTTGTGCATTGGCTGCTCTGAGTAGGGATCTTGTCCTCAAGGCTTGGTGGGCCAGGATGTGCTCCACTCTCTCTTAATACAATTCCTAGGAGTTACCTTTTGGTATTCTGGAATCAAAATTTTAGACTGCGAAACAAAGTTCTGCCTCTTAATAAGCTGTGTGACCATTGGCTTGCCAGTGAAACTTTCTGAGATTTGAGCTTCTTATATTTGAAATGTTAAAGATAAAAATATCTACCTCATAGAGATGCAATGATCATTAAAATATATAATTAAAATGCTTAGCACATGCCAGATACATATTAAATTCTCAATATATGGTAGCTTATAAGAGTAATAAGATTACAGGGGTAAAATTTAGAGTGTGGTATTAGTGAAAAGAGACCAAAGAAATATGTTTTTAGAAAACTTCTATCAGAGGAACATAGTTAATCAGAAGCAAGATAGAGTTGGAATGAAAGATTGTTTTTCAAAATAGAGACCTTAAGAGTATACACCCTAGTTTCAGCATTTATCATGTTGCTCAAGACATGTTTCTTATTGTTCTTTTGGCATTTTTGCCAGAGCCTGTTAACCAAAGACAGAAATAAAATAAGCTCTGCTTAGGAACTACAGCTTAATTTTTCTCCTAACAAGCATGAACATTTACATCCCAGAGCTGCCTTCAACTTCCTTTAGGCAGTTTTCACAAGCCACATCACTTTTCTGAGCATGATGTTTTGTCATCTGGAGATTAAAAAAATTGTACAAATGAAGCATAACAGCCCTTTCTCTCTATTATCATTCTCTGCCAAGTCATTATTAATGGACTTTTGTTTCAAAGGAGTGCCATTATTCATTGTGACCTAATTTAAAGGATAAGCAACTTGGTGGATGAAAGCAAGAAAGTACAGAATGTGATCTGCCTCGGGGACAGAATATTCTGCATCTCCCTAAGGATAGTTATCATATCACTAATGCAGAAGATGCAACCTCCTGGGGATCAACTTCCGTGACTGAGAGTGGAAAACCCCAACTGGATACAATAAGCATGAAATGCATGACACATGAGGACAGAATAGAAATTAATGCAGTTTGACTAAAGTAAAATGTCTGCATTGAAGCATCATGAAGGATATATATAAAACTGTTAGGAAATTATTGCAGAGGGTTTGAGTGACAATCTAGGTAATTTTACTCTATTTAGCAAATAATCAGGACACACTTAAGGGTTTTTTTAATAAATAATTTTCTTGAGGCTCATGCAATCCATACATCCATCCATTGTGTCAAGTCCATTTGTTCCTTTTTTGCCATCATCATTTTCTAAACATTTTCTTTCCACTTGAGCCCTATATATCAGCTTCTCATTTTCCCTCCCTCCCACACCCTCCCTTCCTCATGAAAACTAGAAAATTTATAGATTTTTTTCATGTATTACAATGACGGATTTCTCCCACACACTGAAGGTTTTTAACAGGCAAATATTAGTGAGTGGTTAGGAAGCATAGCCTGGAACCTCCATAAATGGTGAATTAGAGTTAAAGAAAAGTTTGAAAACAGAGAAACTAATTGGAAAATATTAAAAAATAATCCGGGAGATGAGATTTAATATTGGATCTGGGGAATAGAGAGATTGAAAAGGATAAGAGAAACAAACAATATGAAGAATAATAAGGACTTAAAACTTACTGAGTATTGAGCTCAAGGATGTATGGTAATGGAATTAATTAACTTAGAAAATTATAAGAAGAGAACAGATACATAGGAACAATAATACTTTAATTGAAAATCTTGCTTCAAGGATTAGGTAGACAAAGAGACAAGAATATAATTTTGGCTAATACTCATATTTTAAAAGTGGAAAGAGAAAGATAACCAGTAAAATAAACACAATATAAGTGATTACAAATAGGATTCTTTGATAGATTTATAACTTCATCATTGCCTCCACTCTGGTTGTGTTCCAAAGCCTTCTTCTACAACAACTACTAATGTGGTGTTTTCAGTGTTAACCACTGACTATGTCATTCTCAAGTGGACATTAGCTTCAGGTGGTTTTGTATTGTAAATGTTTGTGGTAGATATATTAAAAACACCAAATATACATGTAATTGAAGTCCCAGAAAATAGAGAATGGAAAAAGAAGCAATATGATACAGATAATGGAGGATAAATTTTCAAAACTGAGGAAAGATATTGAGATAAAGTTTATTGTGCCAACATGGCCAATGAGCACATGTGGGATTAATTGAAGGGCAGGGAGATAAATGGCTTGGGGAGCCTCACCTCTCTTGTCTCTTGCTCTTTGATCATTGGACAGTGTGCGGCTGCCTTGCTTGTTCTGTGCCTCAATTTGCAAGTTACACTACCTGTGGGACGCCTGACCCATGGATTCTGTCACTGTAATTTAAGGTTCCTTCAAGACCTGCTTCGCCACACTATCAGAACATACATCTTTTGAGCTGGGGACTATCAGACCCTGTCATCTGGCTGACTGTTGGTGACCTGCCTTATTGTTTGCTGCCTGTGCCCAGATAGCCTGAATTGCTCTACAGAGGACTGCCTGGCGGTCCTCAAGACTTGAAGGACTACCAGTGCCTCATAGCTGTCTAATGGGAGTGAGTAGCACAGAGCCATTTGTATTGCTTTATAGATTTTTTAAATTTCTTATTATATATGTTCTGGTTTTGTTTCTCTAGAGAACCCTGTCTAACACAGACATCAAACTACAAATTCAAGAAGACACACAAACTTCAAGAGGATATATACTAAATACTCTAAGAATAGCAAAGCCACTTCAAAGTAAAACAAATAATGAAACATATGAAAGCTAAACATAAAGGAAAAGTATCTTTAAAACAGCCACTTAAAGTAGCACAAATACGACTGACAATTAATTTATTTTAAGGAAAAGTCAGAGATGTATGGCATAAAAGAAAATGGCTAACCTATATTTTTTTGTTTTTTAACAGTTTTATTGACATAAAACTCAAAGACCATACAATTAAATATTTGAATATATTAAAAGACTTGTACAATTATCACCATGATCTATTTTAGAACATTTTCTTCATTTGTGTACTCATTGTTATTAATGCCCCCAACTCCATCAAATTCCCCTTTCACAATCCTAAAAACTATTAATCTAGTTGCTGTCTCTATAGATTTGCCTATCCTGGATTTCATATAAAGAAAATCATACATACCACCACCCCCAAATAGACAATAACAAAACAGAACACCCCATAACCTCAATCTAAAAGAAAGCAGAAAATAATAAAAAATGGAATTAAGAGCTTTTCCATCAGCGGTGCCTCTATATCATATGTCACTATTCTGCCAACATCCAATGTCAGCTCAGCCTCCAGTTTGCTACCAGATGTGCGTGGCAAAGTGCCCAGAATGGCCATTGGAGGAGGGAGTTGCTGCTGGACCCAAAAAGGAACTGGGTGGCAATATTTCCACCCCTTGGTCTCAGGGTCTGCTTCTGGCACAACTTTGAACTACCAGTCCTCCCACAAGACAGAATTGGTCAGGAGCTGGGTGTCACCTGGAAAGAAATGGGTTGATGTTTACCTGTTGTCTGCTGATGGTCCATACTAAGCAAATCTTCAACTGCGGACATTTCAAAAGGAAAGACCCTATGTAGTTCTGAGTGAGGACAGAGTTCTACTGGACCACTCCTGGGCCAGTTGCATAGACTTCACCTGAGCACTACGGAGAGTTGAAGAAAAACTTGTGGCCAGTGTGATGGGGGAAAGAGTGAAATGCTTTAAATCAACATTTTCTCCTGAAGGTATCGTCCACCCTGGATTCCCTGTGCCTCCAGCTCCCATATGTACCAGTGTACAATCAGGACCAGGGGTGTGAGGGGCGAGACTGGGAGAGTGGTGGTTGAGTGGGTTGGAAATGGGGAACTGATTAAAATGATCCACATGTGACCTCCTCCCTGGGAAATGGAAGGCAGAGAAGGGGGGAAGGGAGACTTCAGATAGGGCAAGATATGACAAAATAACAATCTGTGGATTTTCAAGGGCTCATGAGGGAGGGGGGAGCAGGGAGGGAGGGGGAAAAAAGAGGACCTGATGCAGAGGGCTTAAGTGGAGATCAAATGCTTTGAGAGTGATTAGGGCAAAGAATGTACGGATGTGCTTTATACAATTGATGTATGTATATGTGTGGATTGTGATAAGAGTTGTATGAGCCCCTAATAAAATGTTTAAAACAAAAAAATCAACATTTTCTCATATTTGATATAAACATTTGTGAAAAGCATTAAACAAAAGGGTGTATAAGAAAAATAGAATGAACAATGGGTTAAAAGGAAAAACAAATGATATTATAATTTAACCTCACTTTATCTACATTCATTCACTTTCTGAAATACTCTGTCTGAGGCCAGGGTTTTTTCACAACCTTGGTCAGTGAATCATTGCTTATTTCCCTTGGGGGTCTCTGTATATAGATTTTCAGCTTTCACTGTCTTTCAGTCTTCTGCAAATCAGGTCCTCAAAATATAAGCTGCAATGCATTTCCTAGCTCTGATCTTGGCTTTTGTTTTTTACAATCCTTGAATCACACCCACTTATGCGCTGCTTCTGTGTGAACTTACTTGACACCTCACTTAAGTGGCAGCTTATTTAAAGACAAACTTTTAATACACCAGACATTATTCTTTCTGATAGCCAGGCACCATTTGATTTCTTTGCAACACTTTGCTCTAGCATTCATATCTTCAGTGACTCCACTTTTAGGGTACAAATATCAGAAATTTAGGTGAATGGATACATTACATGTGCCAGTGATGGCAAAAAATTAATCATAATAATATGGCAGTTTGATATATCAGGGAGGTGGTACGGTAGAGGAAGGAGGAGATAAAGGGGAGCTGATATCAAGGAGTTCAAAAAGAAAGAAAATATATTGATGATGAAGATGGCTGCGACTGTACAACTATGCTTGCTTTAAGGGAGCTATGTATTGTAATAATATATGCAAGAGTTCCTAACAAAATGTTAAAAACAAAAAGACAGGAAAGAAAGAAAGGTCAAGATGGATGCCAGAAGAGACTCTGAAACTTGCTCTTAATCGTAGAGCAGCTAAAGCAAATGGAAGAAAAAAATATGTCAAAGAGCTGAATAAAACATTTCAAAGAGCTGCCCAAGAAGACAACACCAATCATAACAAAATGTGCAAGGATATAGAATTAGAAAAGCAAGAGGGAAGAATGTCTGAAAGTGAAAGAACTCAAGAAAAAAATCCAAGCCTCGAGGTTCAATCTTGAAAGACTCTACAGGCAAAATATTAAATGATGCAGGAAACCTCAAGAGAAGATGGAATGAATAATGAGAGACATTCTACCAAATAACACTAGTCAGCAATCAACTAGAAGATAGCATATGACCAAGAACCAATGATTCTGAAGGAAGACATTCAAACTGCACCAAATGCATTAGCCAAAAACAAGCCTTCAGGAATTGATGGAATACTCATTGAAATGTTTCAGCTAGCTAATGAAGCCTTGAGAACACATACTTGTTTATGCCATGAAATGTGGAAGACAGGTACTTGGCCAATTGACTGGAAGAGATCCATATATGTGCCCACTCCAAAAATGACCCAACAGAATGTTCAAACTAAAGAAAGATATCATTGATAATGCAGGAAAATAAAATTTGCTTAAGATTATCCAACAATGGTTGCTGCAGTACATTGACAGGACAGTACCAGAAGTGCAGGCCAGATTCAATGGGGATATCATTGGAACAAGGAATATGATTGCTGATGTCAGCTGTGTCTTGGCCCAAGGTAAAGAATACCAGAAAGATATTTACTTGTGTTGTAATAGTTAGCCTAAGTAAAGCCATTTATACTAAGCAAATATTCTGCACCCGTCCTAAAATGCAACCGCAGACCTAAAAAAATTAGCCCCTTGTTCTTAAAATCAGCAAAAGACTATCTTGGACCAGGAAATTGTGCAACCGCAAAGTCTGCTTCTGTATCAGCTTACTCAGTTGTGCTGCTTAACAGCAAGTTCTGCTTCTGCACCAGCTTGCTTGCACAGCTCAGCAGTTTGATAAAACCTTATAAAAACCCAAGTCTGTAAGCAGGGTGACCAGCGATCCTTTTTTTTCTTTTCAGATCGCTGGTCCCTGCACGGGTTCTTCTTCTTCTTCTTCTTCTTCTTTTGTTAATAAACATTTCTATTTCTTTCCATCTCACGTCTCAGTTGTTCTTGTCAGGCTCATGTAAAACAGTGTTTCATCGATTAAGCAAAAACATTCTACTTGGGGTGGGGAAAAGATGGCCACCTGATAGGACTCACCCATCCGGAGCTCCTGCTGGCAGACCAGAAAATTGGGAGGTAAGGTGAAGGAAACTGGGAGGGGGAGTCCTGAAAATAGAACTAAGGTACCAGGGTCTCTCCTGAACCCCTTTTTGTGTGGAATTTCCACTCACAAAGCAAACCAAGAATGCTTTAAAGCGCTCTAGCTTTGACAAGCCTGCGGGTGCCGGCTGCACCCTAGCAGGGAGCAGCGATTTCTCCAGGCTGACGCCCACGAGGGGACAAAATCCCAGACACAAGGGGAACCCCATGCCAGAGCTCTCCACGTGGTTGACTGCCTTGCGCTCACAGCCTGGGGAGTGGTGGTGGCAGGTGGCCATAATTTAGAATAGAAGAAAAAGTAGATTTTTACCTCAGGGAGAACACAGTGTGGGAGAAAATAGGCAGAAAGCCAGGAGTTCAGGGAGCGAATTTAGTTCCAATTGTCCGAGAAGGAAACAACTCCCCTGATAAGGTGGATCTCCCTCTCTGGGGGTCAGCCTGACAGCCTCCAAATAGGAGCACATCACAAGCATAATAATAAAAACAAAAAGGGTAAAATGTATATTATGGCTTAAAACTCAAACCCAAGTCAGGTTGCTCAGCTCCAAGGAGCACAGAGGTGAGAGGTCCTTAACATAAATCAGCTTAAGAAGAAACCTAGTTAAGGAATTCCAGAACTCAGCTACAGGGTCTGGCAGCTTTATGTATAACAAAGACCCGCTGTAGCAAGTGTCAGCTTCAAACAACACGCAGCTTCAGCCCAGAGACTGTGGGAGACAATTTTATTTGATTTGATTCTAGCTGGCCAGGGGAATTAAAAAATAAAATCCTCTGACCTAGTAATCACCAGAAGACTAGATAGGACAATAAACCCAGCTTCCTTCTCAGTGATTCTACAAATAGCTGGGGAGGCCCTGCCTGTCCTGGGCCCCTAGACAGGGCTGTGGGAAAACCCCAGCCCCCACCCCCTGCCACCCCGCCCCAGTCCCTGGGCAGTGCTACATATAGCACAAGGCAGGTACACCAGTGAACTCCAACATTCAACTGACGCCTGGCAATGGGTATGATCTTACCTTTGAAGTAATCCCACATAGCATCTGTGGAACCCAACATCAAATGGGTACACCACCCTGCTACATTGAGGAAGAGTTAGAACTCCTCCAGCCCCATGAACAGGTGATCAAGTCTCATTTATCTCCTTACCTACTACTCTATTTCATCTCTGTCGATTCATTAGCCTTTCTATCTTTCCCACCACAGTCAGTCTCAAGGTGCTCGGGTTTGTGTTTGGGTTTTTCTCTCTCTCTCTTCTTTTTCTTTTTTTTCTTTTTCCCTCTATCCACTTCTCTCATACTCTCTCTTGGATATGCCACTACTGACTTCCAGGTCATTACCCTCCACTTAGGTCAAATGAACCCAAATAGCAGGAGTAACTCCAACCTGCCCTCCGTGGGAGTGCTGTACATCACACAAGGCACCTGGGACAAACACCTACTACGCAGTGCACTGCTGAGGAAACCTCCGTCAGATCTCTAAGATCTCATCAACCAGGGCAATTCTGCCCAGCACCACTGGGTCCCAGCATTGAAATGGCACACCAATCTGCCATTGTGGGGCAGGGCCTAAAGCCCTCTGGCCTCACATTCAAGCAATCAGGGATCAGCTATCTGTTAATTCTTTATTTCCTCCTTCTCTCTCTCCTCCTTCTTTACCATCACAGCCAATATGAGTGAACACAGTTGGGATTTTTCCCCCTCTTGCTCTTGATTCTCTTTTTCTTTCTTTCCTCTTTCTGTCTTTTTTTCTTCGCTTCTCTTTCTGCTTGTATGATTCTCTCTGCTCTCTCTCATTCCGTTCATCTGCCACTGCTGGTTTGCAGATCCCTACACTCTGCCTAGGGCAACCCTCTCCTTCCAGTTGGAAGCCTGACCCCAAATAGAGTGATGCACATAAGATGAGACTCTTATACACACAGCACAGCATGGGGTCATATTTTTAATTATTTTTAAAATTCTCTCTCCTTCTCCTTCCTTTTCTCTTGTTTTTTTCCTTTGTGTTCTTTCACGTTTTATTCTTTTCTCCTCTTCTTTTAGCACTTCTCTATTTCCTACCACAGCCTCAGCAGTTTTAGTTCTCCTTTTTAGTTTTTTCTTTTCTTTATCTTTTTAATGTATTCACTTTTGCTTACTCTGTGCATTTTAGTTGTGCATATGGGATTGGGTGTCAGTTTGGTTTGCAATATTGTTCCAGTCTGTGTTTTCCTCGTTCACTCTTTTTCCTCTCCTTTCATTCTCTTTCCTTTCAAAAGCAACTAGAAGCCTCCAGGCCACTCCCCTCTGCCTATGGAAACTCTGAAGGCCCAACTGGGGGAGCTCCCACACGCATTTATTGGCTTGGGGAGAAGCTGGGGAATTCACACCCATCCTCCTCCACACACCAAGCAGCAGAAGGTTCTCCCCTACAAAAAGTGGGGCATCCCCAGCCTAAATTCTGAGGCCCTACAAGTGACTGGGGGAAACGCCTGGCTACCACTTGTGGGGCTCCACGCTACTGCAGAAACTTCCATCCAACCTCGAAGGCGCTCTCTCTGTTTATGCTAATTCTCCTGCCAGCTACAGATCTCTCATCACTACAGTTGCAGAGAAAAACACAACAGGCCAGCCGAGGTGCCCCAAGAACTGTGAAGCCTACTTAGAGAACGGCCAGGGAATCAACGCCCTTGTGGGCCCACAACAAGCCTACCAGCCACAACAAGCCTACCAGTGTCACATGAGAGGAATATCCAACACACATTCCAAATAATGGAATACTGGATGGCTAGGAAGATATAATGATCGCCTGGCCCCTCAGTACAGTTACCGGTAGGTAGTTCATAGAAGTACTCATACGAATCCCCCAAGAGAGAGCCCAGGGCTCTTCAACTCAGGAAGATGGCTCCAGGATAGTCTAAAACAACACATAAACAGCAACCAGTTCTAACAGCTTCAATGAAAAAGCAGGAGAAAAAGAATACAATGCCAGGAGAAGCCATGATACTAATGATGGGCAGAGAAGAAGCAGACATGGCCTCAGAAAGAAAATTTTTAAATACTGCTTGAAGTCATAAAGGATATGAGGGAAGCAATGCAGAAAAAAGATAAAATTATAGAGGAGATAAAGGCAATGTACCAAAGGGAAATACAAGAGGTGAGGGATGAAATAGCAAAATCCAGTGACAAATTGACAGTCCTTGCCAATAGGCTTGAAGAGGAAGAAAATCTCAGTATGTTCAGATCTATCAGAAGAAACTATCAAGAAGAGGAGGGAATGGAGTAACATATTCTCTTAGCCTAGGGCATTTGCCCCTGTGCCACACCTAGCTAGGTGAGCTCCAGCCTGTGTAGCTAGCCCGAGGCTGGGAAAGGACCTGCCAAACTCCAGCAGGGGATACTCTGCTCATACATCTTACAGGGGTATTCCTGCCTGTGTGCCTGGGGTCCTAAGGTAGCTCCACTAACACTCCTCAACTTTGCAAGCTGCAGCAGGAACCTCTGCCCAACATCCACAACACCAAAGCAGGCAACTGACCAGCCTTCTGGGTCACTCCCCTGAGAGGGAAACCACAGGAGGATAAAGTGGTAGGTTAATTCCGTAGTGAAATAAGCTATAGGCAGTTTGAAGAAGCACTCCTAAAAGTTTCCCAGAGAGAGCCAGTGCTCTTCAACTACCTGGAAAATGGCACCTGGCTCCTCTAAAACAACGCACCGCAAACAGCCATTAGCCCCAAAGACCGCAACCAAAAAAAAAATGGGAGAAAAAAAGGCAATGGCAGAAGATGTCCTGAACATAATGACATGCATAGAAAAAGCAGACATTGAGCTGCCACAGAAAGAAATTTTCAGAATTCTACTTGGAGTCATACAGGATATGAGGGAAACAACACAGAAAAGGATGAAATGATAGAAGAGTAAAAGCCACAAACCAAAGAGAAATACAGGAGTTTAGGGAGGAAATAAAAAAAACCAGTAGAAGACTCATGGACTGCAAGAAGCTACTGGAGGAATCAGAGAACAGCATCAGTGACTTGGAGGACAGCCAAGCAGACTTTGATAAACATGAACAAAAATCTAATAAAATCATCAGAGAAGCTGAAGAAAACTTAAGAACTATGTCTGATACTATGAAGCGGAACATTAGAATTATTAGCTTACCAGAGGAAGAGACAACAAAGAAGTCGTCTAAAACAATAGTGAGAGAATTCTTGGAGGAAAGCTTCCCCAGCTTAGTGAATGAAAACCAGGCAACCATTCAGGAAGCTGATAGAACGCCAGCTAAACTGTATCCAAAGAAGAAGTCAGCAAGGCACATAATAGTTAAATTATCCAGTTTTGAGGAAAAGGAGAAAATCATGAGAGCAGCTAGGGAAAACAAACAATCACATATAAAGGTTCCCAAATAAGAATATGCTCATACCTATCAGCAGAAACTATGGAGAAGAGGAGAGAGTGGAGTAACATATTCCAAAAAATTGCAGGAAAATAATGCAAACCCACGAATATTCTACCCAGCCAAATTATCTATCAAGATACATGGAGAAATAAGAGTCTTCCCAGACAAGGAAAAATTCAAAGAATACATTAGAAGAAATCCAGCCCTACAAAGGATCCTTACAGACCCAGTATGGGCAGAAGAATAACATTCACCAAGCGTAAATAAGAGACCACCACATAGAAGAACCTCACCCAGAGGGCAAAAAAGAGAAAACAGACTTCAAGATAGCATTGACTTAAATATAGGAAGACTTGAAAGGCTGCTGAGGTAAGCTTTAAAAAAAAAAAAGCAAAAGGGTCATGGGGAAAAAATTGCAGTATACAAACTTTCCTGGGGTGAGGACCTGGTACTATGGCAGGGACCAGACCAAATACAAGGATACACATGGTAGACAAGTGAAAATGAGGTGGGGAAAGGAAAAAAAATTATAACAATAAAAAAGAAAAGGGTAGCAGGGGCACAGGGAACTAACCCACCAAAGGGAGGTTATTGTTTGTGTCTCCACAGGGAAAGATGGACCAGACTTCAACCTGATGCTCCAAGATGTGAAGGCAACATGCAAGCGTGCCGTAGGGAACAAGTGGAGAGATCTGGGGCTAGCCCCAACACCAACTACTACGTGCACACATGCCTCTCCCATCAGAAGAATTTATTTCAAAGGACAGCACTGAATCTACAGCTCCAGAAGGGGGCCATATCTGATCGGAACACACGGGAGCAGATGAAGGGGGAGGAGGAGAGAGTGGAGTACATCATGGCCCACCAGGCGAGGAGGTCGATGTTCCCAATTAGAGGAGACAGTCGACAGAGAGGACCACATGGCCGGCCCCACTATGAGACATGACATCCCTCACTGACCCATAGCCCTACAGGGAACAACACTGAAGACACAGTTTGGGAACTGCACCGGATCAGATCCCGCCATATTGAGGCAAAACAATAAGGAGGTGCAACGGAACAGCAAGGGAATGGAGCAGCGAGGTCCCCAGGGAATGCTGAAGGTATACGTTGGGGCCAGGGTGTGGTGCCCCCAACAGACTGGACTGGAAGACACTCCTAAAGGCCAACAACAAGCAACAACTACAAGCATTTTTTCTTGTTGTGTTTTGTTTAGTTTTTATCATTGGTTTGTTGTATATTGTTGCTTGGTTGTGCTCTGTCTTGCTTTTGTGCATGTTATTATCTCCACAGGTCTGTCGAAATAAGATAGGCTGGATGAACAATTAGAGGAGAAAACAATGGGACGGATAGTTCCGTGGCAACATGGGAGAGGGGGAGGTGGGGGGAAGGGTAGTGGTGTCAATAAACCCAGGGACAAGGGAACAACAAGCGATCCAAATCAGTGATGAGGAGGGTGTGGGAGGCCTGGTTGGGCATGATCAAGGGTAATGGAACTAAGGGGAATTGCTGAAACCCTGGTGGGGACTAAGAATGATAGTGGGATGGGAGGGAAGTCAAAGGAAATAGAGGAAAGAGGTGGGAGGCAGAGGGCATTTATAGAGGTCTAGATAAAGACATGTACATATACAAATATATTTATACATGAGGATGAGGAAATAGATATATGTGCATATATTTATAGGTTTAGTATTAAGGTAGCAGAAGGAAATTGGGCCTCCAATCAAGCACTTCCTCAATGCAAGAATACTTTCTTCTATTAAATTGGCACTCTAGCATGCACACCTTCCTGACACAACCGTTGAAGACAAAAAGGGTGAACAACTAAATGTGGTGAAGAAAGCTGATGGTGCCCGGCTATCAAAAGATATAGCATCTGGGGTTTTAAAGGCTTGAAGGTAAACAAGCGGCCATCTAGCTCAGAAGTAACAAAGCCCACATGGAAGAAGAACACCAGCCTGTGTGATCACAAGGTGCCAAGGGATCAGATATCAGGCATCATCAGAACAAAAAATATTACCCTAGTGAATGAGTGAGGGAGTGTGGAGTGGAGATCCAAAGCCCATTTGTAGACCAATAGACATCACATTACAGAAGGGTTTTGGGGAGGAGACAAGACAGTCAGGGTGCGATGTAGCAATGATGAAAAATACAACTTTCCTCTAGTTCCTAAATGCTTCCTCCCATCCCCTCTCATTCTCATGATTGGAATCCTACCTTGCAAGTCTGACTAGACCAGACGATGTACACTGGTACGTATGGGAACTGAAAACACAAGGGATCCAAGGCGGATGATCCCATCAGGACCAGTGGTGTGAGTGGCGATACTGAGAGGTGATAGGGGGGGTGGGATGGAAAGGAGGACCCGATTTCAAGGACTGACATGTGATCTCCTCCCTGGGGGACATACAACAGAAAAGTGGGCGAAGGGAGAAGTGGGAGAGAGCAAGATATGACAAAATAACCATTTATAAATTATCAAGGGTTCATGAGGGAGGGGGGTGGGAGGGAAGGGAAAAATGAGGTTCTGGTGCCAGGGGCTTGGGTGGAGAGCAAATGTTTTGAGAATGATGAGGGCAACGAATGTGCAAATGTGCTTTACACAATTGATGTATGTAAGAACTGTGAGGAGTTGCATGAGCCCCTAATAAAATGATGTTTTTTAAAAAGAAGGAGAGTTATCATGCCATACACTTTGCATATTTAATCTGGAGGGCCAGTCCCTGTAGACGCAGTTGTGTTTTCTTGCTGAATTTTCTAAAATAGGGGTTTAGGTTAAAAAAAACAAAACAGACAAGCAACCCTCCACTGTATTGATTCACATGATCTCTGTAAGAATGGGTTAGAAAAGAAGAATGGTTGAGGGAATGCCATAGATCAGGTCGTGTTCTGTATTGTCAGAATGAACTGAATCCAAGAGGACATCATCCAACAATAACAGGACCAAATGAGTAATGTGAGTTAATATAATTTTGTCTGTGTTTCTTGGCCAAAAAAAAAAACGAAAGAAAATATACCAAGTAAATGGTAATGCAAAAAAGCAGGGGTAGCGATCTTAATATCTGACCAAATTGACGTCAATAAACAAGCCGTAACAAGAGACAAGTAGGGGTATTATACAATGCTCAAGGAAACAATAGACCAAGAACCAATTAGCATAATAAACATATATGCACCTAAGGAGAGACCTGTGAAATTCTCAAATCAGACACTCCAAAAGATGAAAAAAGAGATCACAGGCTCAACAATTATAGTTGGTGACTTTAATACACCACTCTCTGAAAAAGACAGATCATTGGGAAAGAAACACAAGGAGGCTACAGATCTAAATAGCACAATTGGACGAATTGACTTGATAGATATTTTTAGAGCTTTCCACCCACATGCAAAAAAATCACATTCTTTTCAAGCTCACATGGCACATATTCGAAAATAGACCACATACTGGGACACAAGTCAAACTTAGCACATAGAGGTTATACAGATATATCTCTCTGATCATTGCCATAAAGCTGAAAATTATCAGGAGGACAGTGAAGAAAACAAGGGCAAACAATTGGAGGAAGAACAATTTCCGGTTTCATAAGGAGTGGGTATTGACCCAGATCAGAGATGAAATCAGGAAGTTTATAGAAACCAATGAGAATGAAAATACGACGTACCCAAACCTGTGTGATATAGCAAAGGCATTTATCAGAGGAAGGATGATAGCAAACTTGCACACATTAAAAAAGAAGAGAGACTCATGGATGATATGTTGATACAAAACTTACACTAATTAGAACAGAGTCAACAGAACAACCCTACTAATAGCAAGAAGATAGATATAATAAAACTCAGAGCCAAGATACAGGAGAGGGAAAACAAGAAATCTATGGAAAAAATTAATTCCACTAAAAGTTGGTTCTTTGAAAGAATTAACAGAATTGGTAGACCTCTGGCAAACCTAACCAAAAAAAGGAAGGAAAAAACGACATTTGCCAGCATGAGGGATGAAACAGGTTACAATACAATGGACCCTAATGAAATCAAAAGGATAATTGTACACTACTTTGAAGGTCTATATTCTAACGAATTCAACAGTTTGGAAGACATGGAAAAATATTTGGAAACATAATCCCTCCCTAGACTATCTCAGATGGTTGCCAACAATCTCAACAGACACATAGCAATGGAAGAAATAGACAACATAGTCAAGGGATTACCAACAAAAAAATCCCCCGGGCCACATGGCTTCACAGGGGATTTCTACCAAGCATTCAGGAAAGAATTGATACCAATCCTATGCAAAGTATTCCAGAACATAGAAAAAGATGAAAAACTCCCAAACTCTTTCTATGAAGCTAGTATAACTTTGATACCTAAAGCGGGCAAAGATGCCACAAGAATCGAGAAATATAGACCAATATCCTTAATGAATATCGATGCCAAAATCCTTACCAAAATACTGGCCAATAGAATACAGAAATATATTTTAAAATAATTCACCATGACCACGTGGGATTCATACCAGGGATACAGGGATGGTTCAACATAAGAAATATCATCAGTGTTATTCACCACATTGGCAGGAAAAATGATAAGAACCACATGATAATATCGATAGTCACGGAAAAAGCATTTGACAGCATCCAACACACATTCCTTTTTAAGACACTCAAGAAGATAGGAATAAAAGGAAAATTCCTCAATGTTATGAAAGCCATATATGAAAAACCCACAGCTCATGTGGTAGTTAACAGAGAAAAGTCAAAAGCAATTCCACTGAAAAAGGGGACCAAACAAGGATGCCTCTTGTCTCCACTCCTATTTACATCGTACATGAGGTCCTAGCTGACAACATAAGACAAAGCAAAGAAATTAAAGGTATTCAGCTGGGGAAGGAAGAGGGGAAATTATCATTATTCACAGATGATATGATTCTATATATTGAAGACCTCTTAATCTCCACAAGAGGAGTGTTGGAAGCAATCGAGGAATATGACAGAGTGGCAGGATACACAATCAACAAACAGAAGTCTATTGGACTGCTCCACACATCAGACAAGATCACAGAAGAGACTATTAAAAATGTAGTAGCCTTTACAATAGCCAAGTACAAATTGTAAAATCTAGGGATATACCTGACCAAAAAAGGGAAAGATTTGTATGAGGAAAATTATAAAACACTACTTCAAGAAATCAACAGTGACCTCAACAAATGGAAGAATATCCCATGCTCGTGGATTGGCAGACTGAATATAGTAAAGATGTCAATTCTGCCAAAGGCACTATATAAATTCAATACTATCCTGATACGAATACCTCCATCCTTCTTCAAAGAATTGGAAAAACAGATTACCAACTTCATATGGAGCAGGAAGAAGCCCAGAATTAGCAGAGAACTCCTCAAGGAGAAAAAAGTGGGAGGGCTTGCGCTACCTGATTTTAGCACGCACTATATGGACACAGTAATCAAAACAGTGAGGTACTGGCATAATGACAGATATTCAGACCAAAGGAAAAGAGTTGAAAACCCAGAAATAAAAACATCAGCACAAACTGATCTTTGATAAGGGCCCCCCAAAATTAAATGGGAAGAAGATGCAATCTTCAATAAATGGTGCTGGAAAAAATGGATATCCACCTGCAGAAAAATGAAACAAGACCCTTACCTCACTCCATGCACAAGGTTAAACTTAAAGGGAATCACAGACCTTGAGATAAAACCCTAAACAATTAAGGACATTAATGAGGGAATTGGGACAAACATAAGAACCTTGGCACAGGGAATATATAGGCTATCAGAAATAGGGAAAGATACAAATACAGAGGAGTCACAAATAGGCCAGAGGAGTCACAAATAAGACACCTGTCTCCATCAAAAGAATTCACCAAGAGAGTAATAAGAATCCACCGAGTAAGAAAACATCTTTAACAATGATACATCAGACAAAGGCCTTATTACTAAAATCTACAATACTTTGCAAGCTTACAATAACAGAAAAACTAATTGCCCACTGAGGAGGTGGGCAAAGCACCTGAACAGAAGTTTCACAGAGTCTGAAATCCGAATGGCTAATACACATATGAGAAGATGTTCCAAATCATTAGCCATAAGAGAAATGCAAATCAAAACAACTATGAGATACCACCTAACGCCCTCAAAGATAGCCCAATTCAAAAATCAGAAAGCAACAAGTGTTGGAGGGGCTGTGGTGAGATAGGAACTTTCATCCACTGCTGGTGGACCTATAGGTATGTACACTGGA
Organism: Tenrec ecaudatus; assembly: GCF_050624435.1. Lineage (NCBI taxonomy): Eukaryota > Metazoa > Chordata > Mammalia > Afrosoricida > Tenrecidae > Tenrec > Tenrec ecaudatus. The sequence continues at coordinate 114,420,196 of NC_134548.1, read as the reverse complement.
AATCGATTTGGCAATTTTTCAAACAGACGGAAATTGAGTTACCATAAGATCCAGCAATCCCCCTACTGGGCATATACCTAGAAGAGGCAAGAAACAAACCATGGCCAGATAGCTGTACTCCAATGTTCACTGTGGCACAGTTCAGTTGACAATTTCATGGAGTTGGAAACAACCCCAATCCCCATCAACAGACAAATGGATTAAAAACTGTGGTACATACATACAATGGAGTACTATGCACTATAAAGCAGTGATGAACGCATGAAGCATATCCACGCATGGGAAGAAGTGGAGGAAATTATGCTAAGTGAAGTAAGCCCGGCACAAAAGGACAAGTATAAAATGAGTCCGCTGAGGAAAGTTTATATATATATGTAAAAAAGAGAGAACAGAAAGGTAAGTGCAAAAGTGGCACAGGGAAAAGCTACTGTATACAAACACTCCAGGCGTGAGGTCCAGGTAGTATGGCAGAGGCCAGACCAAATCCAGGGGTACATATGGTAGACAACTAATATAGGGGTGGAGGAAGGAAAGGGGAAAGAAAAAAAAAAGATGTGTGATGGGGGAATAGGGCACTGACCCACCCAAGGGGAGGGTATTTTTGTGTCTCCACAGGGAAAGAGGGATCACATATAGTCAGTGCCAGACAATGCAGTGTGCCAGCAAGGAGTGGGGAGCCAATGGAGGGTCGTGAGGGCTCGGCCCCATACCAGCTACGTGGACAACTCTCCCTCCCCCCAGAAGAATTTATTGAGAGGACGGCACTGAAGCTGCAGCTAGGGGAGAGGGGCATGTTTGATCAGAGCAAATGGGAGCAAATGAAGGCGGAGGAAGAGAGAGAGGAGCACATCCTGGCCCATCAGGCCTGGAGGACGATATCCCCACTCTGAACAGCCAATGGAAAGAGTGAACAATATCGCTGATACCACTATGAGACACACCGTCCCTTGATGACCCAGGTCCTTAAGGGGGACAACACTGGAGACTCATTGTCGGGACTGGCCCAGACTGACCCTGTGACACCGAGGCAAACCACTAAAAGCATGCAGCAGAACAACTGTGGGAGCAGAGCAGGGAGCCCCGTGGGAGTACAAAGGACAAACTCTGGGGCCAAAGCATGGTACCCCATTGGACCTGACTGAGGGACACGCCTAGAGATCAAAAATCAGACCTTGATCTATTTACAGGTTTTTCTTTCTATTTAAAAGTTTTTTTTCTTTTAATTAATTTATTCTTATATGGGTAATCAGTTTCCTTTTTTGTTGTCATCGCTGTGTGCTTGCTCATCACCTATCTTGCCATGGCTTGATTTTTGGTGCACATTATTATCTCTACAGATCTATCTAGATAAGATAGACTGAATGGATAGTCTGGAGGAAAACAACGGGACCAATGTTTCCGGGGGGACATGGGCAATGGGGAGTATGGGGTAAGGAGGTGGTGCGGACCAATCCAGGGACAGGGGAGCAACAAGTGATACTAAATCAGTGGCAAGGAGGGTGTGAGAGGCCTGGTAGAGATTCAGCAAGGGCAAGGTAACCAAGAGAAATTACTGAAACCCAAATGAAGGCTGAGCATGATAGTGGGACAAGAGGAAAGTAAAAGGAAATAGAGGAAAGAACTAGGTGACAAAGAGTATTTATAGAGGTTTAAAGACTGGAATGCACATATGTAAATATACTTATGTAGGTGTGCGGGGAAACAGATCTATGTGCATATATTTATAGGTTTAGTATTAAAGCAGCAGATGGACATTGGGCCTCCATTCAAGCACTTACTCAATGCAAGAACACATTGTTCTATTAATTTGGCATTCCAGCATGCACACCTTCCCGACATACAATTGCTGAAGAAAAATATGTGCATAAGTAAACATGGTGAAGAAAGCTGACAGTGCCAGACTATCAAAAGATATAGTGTCTTGGGTCGTAAAGGCTTCAAGATAAACAAGAGGCCATCTAGCTGAGAAGCATCAAATCCCACATGGAAGAAGCATATCAGCCTGTCTGACTACAACATGCAGAAGGGACCAGTTATCAGGCATCAAAAACTAAAATTCATCTCAGTGGGTGCCCACCTTCCTGATACGATCAATGAAGACAAACGTGTGCATAAGCAAATGTGGTGAAGAAAGCTAATGTTGCCCTGCTATCAAAAGATGTAGTGTCTGGGGTCTTAAAGGCTCAAAGATAAACAAGTAGCCATCTAATTCAGGAAACACACCAGTCTGTGTGACCATGAGCTGTTGAAGGGATCAGGTATCAATCAGCAAGGAACAAGAAATCATATCATTGAAAATGTGGGTGAGTGCAGATTGGAGACTCAAAGCCCATCGGTAGCCAACCGGACACGTCCTTATTGAAGGGTTGTGAGGAGATGAGCCAGTCAGTGTGCAGGGTAGCAACGATGAAACGTATAACTTTCCTCTTGTTCTTAAATGCTTCTTCCCCCCAACTATCATTATCACAATTTTACCTTACAAATCTGGCTACACCAGAGGGTGTACATTGGCACAGATAGCAACTGCAAACACACGGAATCCAGAACAGATGACTCCTTCAGGACCAGTGGTGAGAGTGGCAATGCCTGGAGGGTGGAGGAAAAGTGGGGTAGAAAGGGGGAACTGATTACAAGAATCTGCATATAGCCTCCTCGCTGGGGGTGGACAGCAGAGAAGAAGGCCGGGGGAAACATCAGACAGTGTAATATATGAAAAATAATGATAATTTATGAATTATGAAGGATTCATGAGGTAGGGGGAGTAAGGAGGGAGGGGGGAAATGAGCAACCAATATTAAGGGCTCAAGTAGAAGGCAAATATTTTGAGAATGATGATAGCAACAAATGTACATATGTACATGACAATGGATGTATATATGGATTGTGATAAGAATTGTACAAGCCCCCAATAAAATGATTTTAAAAAAACATTCTACTGCGTGGAACATAATAAGCTACGGACACTTTTGAGAAGAATGGCAATTCCAGAACACTTTATTGTGTGCATCAGAGGCTTGTACATCGATCAAGAGGCAATTGTGTGAATAAAACTAGCAATTATTACATGGTTTAAAATTAGGAAAAATGTCCATCAGGGTTGTATCTTCTCACCATACTTGCTTGAACTGTATGCAGAGCAAATCATCAAAGAAGCTAGATTGTATGAAGAAGAAAGTGACATCAGGATTGAATGTGCAGATGCCACAACCTTGCCGGCTGAAAGTGAAGAGGACTTGAAGCACTTGCTGATGAAGCTCAAGGACTGCAGCCTCAACTATGGAATACAATTTAATCTAAAGATGACCCAAATCCTCACAATGGCACCAATATGGCAACTGCACCAATGACAAATGGAGAAAATGTTGAAGTTGCCAAGGATTTTGTCTTGCTTGCATCCACAATGTTCATTAAAGCAGCAATCAAGAGATCAAAAGATGCATTGCATTAGGTAAATCTGCTGCCCAAGAACACTGTAGAGTATTGAAAAGCAATATTTTGACACTTAAATTTTCCCTCATTAGTGTTGGTAAGTGCCATTCAGCCCATTCCGACCCATAGTGAACTGATGTACAACAGAGGGAAACACTTCCCAGACCCTCACCGTCCTCACAATGCTTGACCCCCTTGGTTCAGTCACGTAGTCAGTCCAGCTCCTTGAGGGCTTTCCTCTTTTTTACTGCCCCTATAATTTACCAAACATGATGTCCTCCTCCAGGGACTGATCTCTCCTGACACCATGTCCAAAGGATGGTAGCATTCTGGCCACACTTCTTCAAAGACACATCAGTCTGTTCTTTTAACAATCCATGGTAATTTCAATATTTTTCTCCAGCACTACAATTCAAATACATTGATTCTTCTTTGGTCTTCCTCATTCACTGTCCAATTTACATATGTATATTAGGTGACATAGTTAGTTTATTGTGCCAACCTGGCTGATAAACACATGTGGGGTTAATTGAAGGGCGTAAGGATAAATGGCTCTGTGAGCCTCGTCTTTCAAGTTCTAGGGTCTCTTGCCTTGTTATGGTCAGACCAGGGTGCAGCTGCCTTAGCCAGTTCCCTGCTTCAGCTTGCAAGTCTCACTTCCTGCAAGACATCCCCGAGGAGAAGTCACATGGACCTACCCCAATGTAACCCTGGGTGCTGGAGCAGCAGTGTGGAGACACCTGCCAGCTCTGAGATGCTTACACGCTCACTGACTCAGCTTTCCTCCTGCAGTCGGCCTCCTTACGTGTGTTTTGAGAGATGGAGGAGGACTTTGTGGATTGGTGAGGACATATGGGTTAATGTTGGATTTGTGGTCTTGGGCAGCACTGGGTTGGGATGTTTTCTTGATGTGCACTTATCCTTTATATAAAACTCTCTCTTCGTATACATGAGTTTCTGAGGATTGTCTTTCTCTAATGTACTCAGACTAACACATGAGGCCATGGAGAATACCATGACTTGGGGCAGGCACACCTTAGACTTCAAAGTAGCAGCCTTTGCCTTTCAGCACTCCAAAGAAGTCTGGTACAGCAGATTCACCTAATACGAGTCTTTTGATTTCGTGACTGCTGCTTCCATGAACATGGAATGAGGGTTCAAGGCAGACAAATTCCTTGAAAACTTGCCCTCATACTTTCCATATATGTGCCTTTGCCATTGTCTATTTATTTTACACTCTTCTCAAACTGTGTTCTGGCTTTGCCATATCCAATGTGTATTCTTTGTATAGATTGCCCAACCTCCCATATCAAAAAGACTAAATCCACTGGCATCAAATTGATTCTAACTCATAGTGACCCTATATGACAGAGAAGAACTGCCCTTTTAGGGTTCTAAAACTTTAAATCTTTTATAGGCTTCAGAGCTACTTATGGGCTTGATCCACTGACCTTATGACCGGCAACTGAATGTGTAACCCATTAACCATCATGGGTCTATATACAGCTCCCCTTGGGAGTTCATTAATACCTCATTCTATTAAAAATTTCTTACTTTTTTTCTTATCCTGTAATTGGTGGATTTTCATTCTTCTCATATTTAAAACTAGTTTGATAAATTAACAAATTATTATAACTTAATAGCTGAAAACGATCGTGGGACACCACATCTAAGAAACTGGATCTAATGCTGTGTTGGGCTGTGTAATTAATCATCAGAATGGGCCACTTCTGAATATAAAAGGGAATGTTATTAATAATTACACTGGGACTATAAGTAGATACTGGAAATGTCCTGGGAAATGTGGGACCTATTCTTAGTCCATGGTCTAATTCAATACTTCCCAAGTTTATTTGTCCATAGACCTTTTTTGTCTCCTTTTATCTTTCCTTAATTTTTTTCTCCTTAGTAACACTTTCTTATTTTTGGAGAAAACATTATTCCACATAACAGCCTTTGAAGAATACTAAACTAGGAAGTTTAGGAAAACATGCAGGAAAAGTGAAAAAGATCAGGGCATCTCAATTATTTCTTATTTTCACATACACAAAAATGTCCATCCTTCTGTGGAAGTAATGTTACATTTTTTGTAATCCAAGAAGATAAAATGGACAAGGCTCCTTGTAGCCAGAATTCGCTAATCAGGAGACTGGGTTTTGGAGGGGCTCCCTGGATCAGCTCTTTTCTAATCCTCCGCTGCAGAAGATATAGGTCAGGAATCCACTAGTTGACCAAAATGCCCCACAAATGACCTGTATGTGCTTCTCTTTCCTAAGGAACAATAGTAGATTACTAAGTCAAGTGAGGTCATTTGAGGCTTTGCAAAAGCCTTTTTTTGTCCTACTAACTTGTTTTCACCCTTTCTTCCTTGACAAAAATTTGGGTCAATGGCAAAGAGTCCAAAAATTATGGGAAATGCAAAAATTTTCTTGATTCATTCAGGTCATGTATGTGACATAGAGTCACTGCAAAAGAAAAGTCTCCCAAACAAACACTGTAATGATGGTAGGCATTTCAAGAGAATCTAAGGAATTAGTTAAACAAGCATTGGAAGAATGAAAAGGCAAACATGGAATATTGAGGTAATACAAGACTGGACCTCAGACCTCTACTGAGGGGGAATTCACCAGATGATTTGAAAATATCTGAGGGATACATTGAACCTGGTTTTAGAAAAGCCAGGGGAAGGGAGTGTGTTTTATCAACAGCTGCTGCTAAGTAAATGGCCATGCCTACAGTAAAGGAAATAGGAATACCAGGCAAAATAGAAGAAGCCATCCCCTTTATTTCTTTTCCTGCCTATCTCTAGTTTTCTTTATAAGCAAGATCTCATGAAAAGCAAGCAAAAAGAAATGCAATGTGCAGGTCTGAGCCTAAGCATACAAGGAATGTAGAAGTGAATATTTGAAGCCAGCAATTTAGTAACTGACATAGAATTCAAGTGAGAGGAATTGAGAAAAATAAATCAAGGTCACATTCATTCCACATCCGCATCTCCAGGCTCAGCGCATGGAGCCAATGGAAAGAAAGGACAGATGGATGTACTGCTTAACCTGAAATATCAACACTGTTTCACCTTTGTTTCTTTTTGTCTCACCATTCAATCATGAAGGTCTTCCACCTTTAGGAGATTTTCAGAAAACCAACGTGAGTCCTAACTGAGCATAATGAATTCCAAAAGTACTTTTCCAGGAGTTTTTGCCATGAAGTCCAGGGCAAAGATACCTGGAATTTCTGGAATTCAAGAAGCCAAACATGAAGCAGTGTGTACTTATTATCTACAAGGGCCTTCGGAAGGCTGAAGAAACACAAAAGATAGAATGATAAAATAATTTTTAAAGGATAGAAGAGCAAGCTATCCTGAAATAGGCATATCTGAATCCATAATTTGGGTATCCTTCCTATGAGCTACCGTAGAACATCACATCACATCACATCACATCACAACACAACACAGCATAATATAACATAATAGTATAACATAAAGGTTGGGCATTAGAAATGGGACCATTAATTCTCCATCTGCTCCCTCAAGTTGTTGTAGTTCCCACAGGTCTACACAGTGGTGTTGCTGATAGTGATTTGCTGAATGCCAGAACAGGGAAGTCTGAATTTTTTGTTTGCACTCTGATGTTTGTTGCTCTCTTAAGCAGATTCGGAGTTAAAGAAAATAAAGAGAAAAGAGAATGTTTGAGACACAAACAAGGAATGTTTGAAACTTACACAATTACAATGTACATGTTTTATATGTCAATTAACCACAAAATTGTATGATGGTAATTGTGTTATAGTATCATTTTAAGGAGCCCTGGTGGCGCAAAGGATTAACCACTGAGCTGCTGACCAAAAAATTATCGAGTTAAACCCATCTGAAATAAAAAATCTCCCAGAAAGATTATGGTCAAGAAAATCCTATGGGCTGCTCTACTATCTCCTGGGGAGGCAGTACTGACACTATGAATGGAATCTGACTGGATAGCCCCTAACAACAAAAATAACAATTCCAGAATTCACTATATATCCACAGGCTATAGACCAATTTGGCTGGATCTTCAACAGCTACTACCCTATTATGGAAGCATTTGAAAGTCAGAAACTTCTACATCTCTAGATATTAGATTTACCACCTAACAAGCAGATGTTCCCTTCACCATTGGACTATTTAGCTCTCAGATAGTTTTTAATAGATCTAAGCTTAGTTAGCTCAATAAGCACACATAACATATTTGTGTGTTAAGAGGGAAGGATAAGATTTAAGTGGGAATTTGAAACACTGAAGGCAATAGGGAGGTAATTTGAAAATTTTAACCTAGAAGGAAAAGGGAGAGAAATTGAGGGAAAGAAACTTGATAGAGAAATGTGAGCTGTGTGCCCACATTCTCTATTCACGAGGGGAAATAAGGATGCTAAAAATGGTTGTATCCACTTGGCATCAGCCAAAGTGGTTATTTGGGGACTGCAATCATTCACTTTCAAAATGGCTTGCTCACATGGTTGGCAAGCTGGTGATGGCTATTTCCTGAGAGCTCAGCTGGGCTGAGGACCAGAGATGTCAGCTCCTTTCTAGGTGGGCCTCGCCCCGGGTTCTCCAGTCTCCTTCCTCACAGCTTGACTAGGTCCCAAGAATGAACATTCCAAAACACAGAAGCTAAAAACTGTAAGTTTCTTCAGTGGTATTCTCGAATAGAAGCAAAATATGACTCCCTCTGTATCTTACTGGTCACAGAAGCTGGATTCTAGCAGGGTGAGATACTCCTCAATTCTTAGGAGGAGAAACTTCAAATACTTTTTCGCTCAGATGTTTGAAATCAATATGTAGGTCACTAAAGACTCCAAGCCCACTTCAATTTTACTTTTCCTACTTTGTTTTTCAGCCGCTCAGAGAGAGAGAGAGAGAGAGAGAGAGAGAGAGAGAGAGAGAGAGAGAGAGAGAGAGTTTTAAAGAAGCATACTCTCTAAAATGGCATAGGCCATCTCAACAAATGAAATTAGCAAGAGTATCCCATGAAGTCATTCATAAATGTGTTGTTCTCTCTCTCTCTTTCCCTCTCATCCTCCCTCCCTCTGTAATTTCCTATTCCTCCCCTTTCTCTGCCTGACCTCCTCTTAGTCTTCAGAGTCTCTTTTGATGTCATAACCACTTTTCTTTATGATGTTGGTGTCATTAAATACACATCATTATAAGATTGATTTTGGTAAACATAATGTTCTCTCATTTTGTCCATGTCTTGCTGTGTTTAAGAGAGTTATTGGGTTTTTTTAATTGATGCATAATATTCCAAAATGTCAACTACTTAGAAAGCCATGCTTTGAAATCTGCTTCAGCGTGGAGGAGTGAGTGCGAGATCCTCCAGTTAGCTTCTCTCTCACCATAACAGTTCTGAAGACTCCATGTGGAGATGAGGGAGTCCGAAGATGTGAGAAGACTGGATTACTGAGTCACTGTGGACAGGACCACATGTTCCAGAGAGTTTCAATTGCAGAATTTGTCAAAAATAAATCTTTCTTGTATTAATAATTACAAAAGAAGGGCAGAGGGTAGGAAGATGGCCACCTTTTAACTTTATAGGAGCAACAACTTTAATGTAAAAGCAAAGTCGACCCAATTTTCGGAAAGAGAGCACAGCTATCTCTGCTCCCTGACTCTTCTTGACCATTGACAGGAGTTGGCAGGAGCTGCTTTTGTGAGCCCCGCTCCTCACGGGCCTTCGGAGGAAACCCAGGCAGCCAAATCTCCTGCCTTGCTGGCTGCTGGGGGATTTGGTGGCTTGCCCTTTGTATGACTAACTTGGTGCAGACATCCTCAGTACCCAAGCTATATTTTCCTAAATGTATTCCCCGTTCCTCCTTCTTTATGGTACTGCCTTGTTCTCCAGGATCCCCACCCCTGATGACCCTCACCTCCCCAATGCAGCACACATCACCCTACCCCAGGAGCAGGAATCCTCACCCACTAAGTGGTTTTATTTTTTACTTTATATTATTTTCTTTAATTTCAGTACGTTTGTTCTATTCTAATACCTTTATTATTTTTTCTAGTTCTCTCCCTCTTCCTTTTCCCAGCGTCCTCTTCCAGTGTGCCCTGTCTGTCCTGAAAATATTCAATCTGCCAAGGCAAAACCTGGCAGGCTTGTAGATTCCCACCTAGCCACTCAAATAAGGATCCCCCACCTCTGAGACAAACAGAAAAATCCACTTTCCTGCTGCCACTGCAAGCAAAGATGAGAGCCAACACTCAAACTCCACCCAAGTCGTTTGTCTCTTCTTTCTCCATTTCCCTGCACATCCGTCCATGATCTCCTCTTGCTCTATCTCTTTTTCCTCAAAAAATATTTTACATTACACCTATTGATTCTGATCAACCCTCTTAAAATATAATTTCCCCTTATCATTACAAATATGGTGGCCTAGCCAGCCAGCAGCTTATTATTACTATTATTACTTTTATTCTATACTATCTCTTCATGTCACACTTTCCCCACTTACCTGTCTCTTTCCCCTTTGGTCCATGTTACCAGATGGGTTTTCTAGCTTTATTAGACCTCTAACAGGATAATAGAAAGAGCCAATTATTTGTAAATGAATCAGCAGCTCACACACCGCTAATAGTTGTACATTGATACCAAGAAAAGAACAGTCAACCAGAGTAAACCCTCAAAATATAAAGGAAAAAAAACAAATTCAAGAAAAAAAATCCCCAAAAGAACCCCAAATCACCCAAACTTAGTGGAACACTGAGTTAGTTAATGTTTATTGTGACAACATGGCCAATGAACACATGTGGAATTATATTGAAGGGCGGAGAGATAAATGGCTCCATGAGCCTCGCCTCTCTTGTCTCTAGCTCTTTGATCATCAGACCACTGTGCTGCTGCCTTGCTTGTTCTGTGCCTCAATTTTCAAGCTACATTACCTGTGGGACCCCTAACCCATGGACTGTATCACTCTAACTTGAGGTTCCTTCAAGACACTATTAGAATACACATCTCTTGAGCTGGGGACAGTCAGACCCTGTGATCTAGCTGACTGCTAGTGATCTGCCTTACTGTTTGCTGCCTGTGCCCAGATAGCCTGAATGGCTCTACAGAGGACTACCTGGCAGTGTCTCATAACTGTTTCACAGGAATGAGTTGCATTGAGCAATTTTTACTGCTTTATAGATTAGTTGTTTATTTCTTATGTTATCTATCTATCTATCTATCTATCTATCTATCTATCTAATTATTAGTGTTCTGGTTTTGTTTCTTTTGAGAATCTTGTCTAAAATAAATACTCTGAAAGAGAGGCCCAGAAACAGAATCCAGAAGAATGTTGGTAGGTACCTTCAACAAATGTGCGGAACACTTATGAAAACAACAGAAAAATTTGAAAGGAATACCACAGAGAAAAAGAAAATATTCTAAAATTGATTGTAGTAACAATTGTACAACTCTTCTTTATATGGTTAAATTATTGGATTGTATGAGATGTCGATGAATCACCAAACGGCCTCTTGATCCATGTACAAGTTCCAAATTAGCACAATGAAGTGTTCTGGAATTGGCATTCTTTTCAAGGTTGTCCACACTTTATTATGGTCCACACAGTCCAATGACTTCGCATACTCAATGAAACACAAGTAAACATTTTTCTGGTATTCTCTGCTTTGAGCCAAGATCCATCTGACTTCAGCAATGATCTCTCTTGTTCAACATCTCCTGAATCTGGCCTGAACTTCTCATAGTTCCCTGGTAACCATAGTTCTCCCTCTGTGAACAAGTATTATTAGAACTTTTGTCCTATCACCAATTCACATTGTTTATGTAAATAATGTCTGGTCACTTAAGAGTTTAATCTGTACAAGTCAACAATTCACATAGTGCAGCTTGCGGCCCACCTTCACTTGTGTAATTTCCTTTTCTCAGCAGTGTTTTAAATTTTATGTCATTGGCTAAAATTAAGGACACTATCAATAAAATCACCTTATACCACAAGGGGATGATATGTAATGTTTTCTGTCATAATATAACAGGATGTCTCTAAAGTGAACCAAAAACATATATGGACCATAAATATATGGATGGATTCTGGGCTTGCAGTTAATTCTAACACCAATCTTAAAACAGTTAGTTCTTATGACATGGCCTTGCTTGGTGCTGGTCCTCATGAAGAGATCACTGAACATATGCGTAAAGTATGGTGAAGAAATCACGGGGTGCCCAGTTATCAGAAAGAATAGCATCTGGTGACCCAGGCTTCTGAATGCTTCCTGAGGACCTCCGCCAGGTGCCAGGGTGCACTGGGACACTGAATCCTGGATCTTCAAGGTGCACTACATGCTCCAGAGGGTACGCAATTGATAACCCGTGTGGGAATTCCACTGGACAATACATAGATGCATCTAGAACTTGAGGACTTAAGTCGGATAATACAAGGTGTCTGATGAAGCAGAAGGCAGCTGAACCAATTTTGAACAACTATTGGTAGGTTGAGAAATAAAGTCTTACTACATCAATGTCCTGTGTGTTGTAATAAGATAAGTATTATTCTGGCAAACCTGTAACAATCATTCTGTTGTATTTGGTTTTTGTTTGTTCATATCATGGTGTATCTCAGAGGTGCTGTAGAGGGGGGTACCCTTTTTAGGATGTGATACAAGTTTTCTGGTTTGGGGTAAATAAAACCCAGCATGAGCCTATAGAGATAGCAAATAGAACAAAGGTATTGGGGAGGGGGTACAGTGGAGGGGGACTGATATGAGGGAGATAATATCAAGGTACCTAGGAAGAAATAGTATGTTAGGAAACCAATTGTGGAAGCAATGGCATGATTCTGCTTGAGGAGATTGAACGATGTAATTGCATGCCATTTGGGTCAATTCCCAAGAAATATTAAATTGAAACAAGCAAACATAGATCCAGGAATGGGTTTGGGGCTCACATTAAATCCCAGCTCCAACTTAAGAACAGTTAGTTCTTATGTCATGGTACTGCTCAATACTCATCTCCAGGAAGGGAACACAGAGGAGACCGGTGCTACAGTAAAATGTGGTGAAGGAATTAGATGTTGCCCAGCTATCAGATAAAATAGTGTCTGGTGTTTTAAAGGCTTGTGTCCAAACAAGCAGCTATCTAAGTGAGATGTTAATGAAGTCCACATGGAAGGAGCACACCGCCATCAGTCACTGAAGGATTGTGAAGCATATAATGTGAAATTGAAGGTGGGCTTAGTGTCAGAGCCTAAAAATCTTAGAATCTGTTTTGCAGAAAGCTATGGATGACAGTGGGAACCCAAGATTCATTGGTGGAACTCCATAGGAAATAAGCCTCTGGTGAACTCCCTCTATCCACAACTGAGAGATAGGAGGAAAATGGTTACTAAATGAGGTGCATTGGAGAGTTGAGTACAAAGGGCCAAAGGCATAGTTGAGCAGTTAAAACTTGTCGGCAGATTCTCCCCTAGGATGCACTCTGTATCTGATCGGTTTTCCAAATCTGTTTTCCAAAATCTTATGTTTTTGGAGGTTGTATCGTTTGGTTTGGTTTTTGATTGTAGACATTAGGGGGTATCTCAGAAGTGTTAGGTCACTTGGGTTCACCCATTGTGGTATATCCTTTTTTTTCATTTTTTGGTGTATGAAAACCAAGATTGATAAACCCATAGAGTCATCAAGTGGAATAAGGGTTTTGGCAGGAGGGGAAAACGTATCATGGGGGCAGGATAAAGAGTTGATGATGTGAAGGGGTCCATATAGGAAAAAAAATGTTTGGAAACTGATTGTGGTAGCAAATGTACAATTCTACTGGGCATGATTGAACTATGGAATTATTTAATATATGTATTAATCCCAATCAATAAAAACCACTATTATTTAGAACAATTTTAAAAAGCATCTGAGGTTTTAAATAATTTATCTTCAAAGAAGCAGCCATCTAAGTGAGACACCACTAAGTCCACATTTAAGAAGCACACCAGTCTGTGTGATCCAAGGATGGTAAATAATAGAGTCAAAATATGAAAGAGAGGAGAGTATCAGAGTTTAAATTGTGATCACTTGGTTTGCAGAAGAACACGGATGACAGTTCTGGAAGGCTAAGGATACAGGGTTCCCAAGTGGATTCTGTCTCCAGTGACAATAACCTTGCTATTAGACAATGAGCATTGTAAAGTCAATTATGGCTGATATAGGTAAGTTAAAATGTAATATCATAATCATTTGGTCTCTCTTTTGACCCATTTTAAAGGTGTTTCCATTTTTAATATATTCTACTTTCTTTTCAATTGAGGGTTTTCTATGATTAGTCTAATCATTGTTGGGTTTTTGTTTGTTTGTATTTCCTCTGATAATTAATGCTTTTTACTATGCTGTCCGATATAACCAGTGTAAAAAGAGAGGCCAAAACTTCTAGAAGGTGACAGACACAATTTCTTTACTATACAAGAAGAAAAAATAACTTTAATATCTGCAAGAAAATTGACTCAAAATGGATCATAAATTTTAATGTAACGCATTTTAAAGATAAATTAAGAGGAAATGTCCACATTAATAGTTTTTTGAGGGAGGGGAAAAAGAGGAACTGATACCAAGGCACAAATAGAAAGTAAATGTTTAGAAAATACTGATGGCAGCATATGTACAAATACGCTTGATACAACTGATGTATGAATTGCTGTGAGAGCTGTAAGGGCCCCCAATAAAATGATATTTTAATTAATTAATTAAAATAATAATAAATTAAAAAGAAGCTTGTTGAGGAGTTCTTAGACATAGCACCAAAAGCATCATTCAAAAAAGGAAATCTTATAAACAGAATTTTATAAAATTACCAACTTTTGCTCTGTAAAACATCCTAGTATGAAAAAATTATTTGCAAATCACACATTTGACAATGGTCTCACGTTCCGCATCTATAAATAACCCTTCAACACGGAAAAGTTAGACAACAAAGGATCCAGCTAGGAAACTGGCAAAAAGAGACAGAAACATTGCACATAACAGGATATGCAGGTGGCAAATGAGCACGTGAAAATATGGCCAACACCACCAGTCACTAGAGAAATGCAAACTAAAACCACAATGAGATATCATACATACCTATCAAAAAATAAAGAAATAGAAAAATACCTCACTGCCAGGGGGCCGGGCGGGTGCTGCGCGTCTGGCTGGCGCGGGGGGAGGGGAGCTTCTTGTCAGTTAGAGCAACAAAAAATTTTTTTAAAAAAACCAACTCACTGCCATCGAGTGGATGAGGACCCATAGGCGTCTCTCTGTGAGTTCCCAAGTCTGTTTTCAAACTGATGACCTTGCAGTAGCCCAAAGCATAGTCCCTATGCGATTAGGGCTTCTCTTATACCCTTGTCTGAATAGCTTAATAAAAAATAGCAATAACACCAAACGTCAGTAGCGATTTAGGAAAATTCAATCACTCATTGCTGAAGGCAATGTATTATGCTACAGCCACTCTGGAAAACAACGTGGCACTTTCTTATAAAATATAAATGTGCAATGACTATACAACTGTGAACTTATGCTCTTGGATCTTTATCACAGAGAAGAGAAATAAAATCCGTACATAAATGTTCAGAGCAGCTTTATTTTCAAGAGCTAAAATTTGGAATCATCGTCTCTTGGCTTTTTGGCTAAGATCAAGTCTAAAATCTGGAATCAGATCAGATGCCTTTCAACAGGTGAACTGTTAAGATTCTTGTTGTGTTCTCCAACGGTAGAAGCATACTCAACAATAGAAGGAACAAAGTGTTGCTATAAGCAACAATTTGGGTAGAGCTCAAAGGAATTCTCGGAGTGAAAAATTCAGTCTTAGAAGGTTTTACATATGAGAGGGCTTCAGGAATGTTCGTGAAATCATTCCATGAGCTTTTAACTCCATTTGGCTACATTTTAAGCCCCCTCATAATGTTTATAACATTCTCAAAATTACAGAGATAGAAAAAAATGTTAGTAGTTAGTAGGAGTTGGAGGTTGGGAGTGGGAGAGCTGGGTGTAATTACCAAGAGGGCAGCATAAAGGATCCTAGTGGTGATAGAACCATTCTCTAATGATACCGTGGTTGTGGTTTATGCAGTGATTAAATTGCATGGAACTACACACACAAACACACTCGCTCACAGGTAAAAATAAAACCACTGCCATTTTAAAAGCTTTGAAGGGAGGCATCGGACAGTGTAAGACATGATAAAATAATAATTTATTATCAAGGGTTCATGAGGGAAGGGGGAGTGGGGATGGGGGAATGAAGAGCTGACACCAAGGGCTTAAGTGGAGAGCAAATGTTTTGAGAATGATGAGGGCAATGAATGTACAAATGTGCTTAACACAATTGATGTATGTATGGATTGTGATAAGAGTTGAATGAGCCCCCAATAAATTGATATTTTCAAAGCTTTGAATTGTAGTAATGTCAATTTCTTGCATTTCGTACTTTCTTCTAGTTACACAGGAGAAATCAGGGGACAGGTACTCTGTATATGATATGGCAGCTTCCCGTGAAACTGTAATACAACAACAAAATCTGCTGCTATTGAGCCTGTTTTGACTCATAGCAACCTTACATAGGATTCCCAGGACCAGAAATCTTTATAGGAGCAGACAGCCTCATCTTTCTCCCAAGGAGAAATTGGTGCATTTGAACTGCTGACTTTTGCCATGTAATGTCCACCCCACAGTACCATCTGAGAATCTGTAACATTTCTTTTTTGTTTGTTTGTTTTTAATCAACTCGATGGACACTGACTACAGCACCTCTGTTACATGGATGCAGCAGTACTTTCCTTTGCTCTAGGATATGCATTATAATTTTCTTCAGGTCTTCCTTTTTCTGTATGGTTTTCGTTGCCAGTTTGTATTTGCTTGGAGTTTTGTCTTTCATGGTACAGGCTCTCTTCACCTGACCTTTTCTGTTTAAAAGTGTTGTACAGAATGGTACAGGTAGGAATTGTGAATACAGGGAATCCAGGACAGATGATCCCTTCAGGACCAGTAGTGAGAGTGGCAATACCGGGAGAGTGGTGGGAGAGTGGGGTGAAAAGGGGGAACCGATTACAAGGATCTACATATACCCTCCTCCCTGGGGGACGGACAACTGAAAAGTGGGTGAAGGGAGATGTCAGACAGTGTAAGACATGACAAACTAATAAAAATCTATAAATTATCAAGGGATCATGAGAGGGGGGTAGTGGGGAGGAAGGGGAAAATGTGGAGCTGACATCAGGGGCTTACATGGAGAGCAAATGTTTTGAGAATGATGAGGGCAATGGATATACAAATGTGCTTTACACAGATACATGTATGGATTGTAAGAAGAGTTGTATGAACCCCTAATAAAATGATTTTTTTAACTATAGATGTTATACAGAAGGGATACTTGGCAGCTGTGATGATGGGTCAGTTTTTTTGTTTTTTCTTTTTGACTCGGGGAGTTATTGGGGTGCAAATGGTTAAGTACTCAGCTGCTAATAGAAAGGTGGCAGAGTCCGGTCTACCCAGAGGTACCTCAAAACAACCCATTTAAAACGCTGTGCAACTCTCCTCCAGAACCAAGAGGAGAGAAGAAAAGCCAAGAGGCCTGAAAACAATTGGTCCAAATGATGAATGAACTGGTGAAGCCCAGCCTCCATGCCCCCACCCAGAATTAGATGGTGCCTGGCTACCGCTGATGACTACCCTGAAAAGATGCTCAGGTCATGGATAAGAGCGGAAAGAAATGTGGAATGAAAACCTCATAAAACAAACAAAAACAGACTTCATGGAGAAACCTGAAGTGGTAGCCTCTTGATACTCTTCACCATGTCTTAACTTTTAGCCTTTCAAATGTTTAGAAGAGGTACAGAGAAACGTTTTGTTCTTTCTTTTAAAAAAAACGTTTTATTAGGGACTCATACAACTCATCACAATCCATACATACATCATTTGTATAAAGCACATCTGTACAGTCTTTGCCCTCATCATTTTCAAAGCATTTGCTCTCCACTTAAGCCCTCTGCATCCAGTCCTCTTTTTCCTCTCCCTCCCTGCTCCCCCGTCCCTCATGAGCCCTTGATAATTTATCAATTATTATTTTGTCATATCTTTCCCTGTCCGACGTCTCCCTTCACCCCTTTTTCTGTTGTCCTTCCTCCTGGGAGGAGGGTCACATGTAGATCCTTGTAATCGGTTCCCTCTTTCCAACCCACTCACCCTCTACCCTCCCAGTATCGCTCCTCACACCCCTGGTCCTGAAGGTATCATCCACCCTGGATTCCCTGTGCCTCCAGCTCCTATCTGCACCAGTGTACATCCTCTGCTCTATCTAGACTTGCCAAGTAGAATTCGGATCATGATAGTTGGTGGGGGTGGGGTGGGGAGGAAGCATTTAGGAACCGGAGGAAAGCTGTATTCTTCATCGGTGCTACATCGCACCCTGACTGACTCATCTCCTCCTGTAGCCCCCTCTGTGAGGGGATCTCCAGTGGCCGACAAATGGCTTTGGGTCTCTACTCTGCACTTCCCCCTTCATTCGCTATGGTAAGATATTTTTTTCTGATGATGCCTTATACCTGATCCCTTCGACACCTCGTGATCGCACAGGCTGGTGTGCTTCTTCCATGTGGGCTTTGTTGCTTCTGAGCTAGATGGCCGCTTTTTTACCTTCAAGCATTTAAGACCCCAGACACTATCTCCTTTGATAGCCGGGCACCATCAGCTTTCTTCACCATATTTGGTTGTTCACCCGCTTTGGCTTCCGCGGTTGTGTCGGGAGGGTGAGCATCATAGAATGCCAATTTAATAGAAGGAAGTATTCATGCATTGAGGGAGTGCTTGAGTAGAGGCCCAAGGTCCTTCTGACACCTTAATACTGAACCTAAAAATATAGGCACATAGATCTATTTCCCCATCCATATATATATATTTGCATATGTACATGTCTTTGTCTAGACCTCTATAAATGCCCTTTGCCTCCTAGCTCTTTCCTCTATTTCCCTTGACTTTCCTCCTGTCCCACTACCATGCTCCGTCCCCACCTGAGTTGCAGCTATACCTCTTCATTACCGTACTCTTGGTCATTCCCTATCAGGCCTGCCACTCCCACCTTTGTTCTTAGGTTTTCATTTTTTTTGCAGTAAGAATCTTCTCTCTGTTGTTAGCAACAAACCCAATGGAGAGTTGTTGTTGTTAGTGCTCTGCACAACTGAGGGCAGCACTGCCCTGCCCTAAGCTGGGGTGGAATCTCTACAGTGCCTTGGGGCTCTGACGGGTTTGCATATGTGCCTTTGGGGACACTTTACTCGTCCATGTGTCATTCATTCAGGACCTTACTTGGTTCTAGTTAAATTAAACTTTCGTTAAAATGTACCATTTATCAGATAAAATTATTTGCTAACTGCATATTGCTTGCCCTTGTGCTTCTCTTGCCAGAGAAGAAAATCTGGGTCAACACAGGGAAAGTGCCTGTTTTTATAACGAAGCCTTAATCTTAAGGGGGAAGCAGGAAGGGTAAGGTTTACCAAGGTTTCGATATTCTGTTATGAATGTAACTTCTGATAAGATGAGCTCTTTAGTGACACTTACATCTCATGGAGTGAACAACTAATTATGAAAGGTCTAGAAGGACTAGTAATACTCCACAGCTGATACCAACACATTAACACCTTAAAATTACATAAGGAGCATATAAAAAACAAGAAATAGTCCCTATTCATATAAGGATAAGACACTAATTCGCTGTCTAATATGTATTTTTCCAATGGGAATAGAATAACAAAGATAGTTACCTCATTTCTTGATTCCCTGACCCAGGTGTCCACAAGAGTAAGCAATCGCTAGGGGTTGTTGAGCACTAAGTGTTCTGTCTATAAATCCAAGGAGATTTATGGACTGAATTATAGACTTCTACTTTTTTACAGGTGAATGGAGTTGTTAGTAATTTATTCTGTAAGCTGCCATCAAGCACCTGCTATCTTGATGTGCACGGATGCGTTAAGAGGTGAAGTGTTTTCTTCAGAGTTATGCAGCAAAGAAGTCATGCAGTGAAATCTGGCTGTTCTAATTCCTCCTTCTAAACATCACTCCCTCTAACCTACACAGACAGCAACTAGATCAATCATTTCCTGGGACTATGACAGCGGAGGTTGGGGGAGACAGGAGATGCTAATAACAATGGATGTAAGAATGAAGAAAAATGATCATGGTAATGACTGCACAACTTCTTTTGATGTATTTTGAACCACTGCTTTGTATGGCATGTGAATTATATGTCAGTAAAATAAATAAGTAAACATCACTCCCTCCACCAACATAAAGTCTTCACACTGTTTGCTAAAGATCCAGAAACATTCATCCTGGTGTTCTCCTAAAGCCACCCCTTACTAACCATGGAATCACCCTTTTCCTTGTACAAAGCACTTTCCTAAGAAAAGAAGAAAATCAATAAATTGATTATTTTTATTTAATATTAAGAGATCAAAGATTGTTAAAGGAAAAATGCTCAGGAAATGTTCTTGGGGGTACTTATATTTTAAAAGAGAATCCAAAGTGCATACTTAAAGTATTAATTTCCTTGTATGTAGATTGTACTGCAAAAGAGAACTCAGAAGAATAGGTGACAAACACAGTGTAGGTCATTTGTCAGTAGAGAAAACTAAGTGGCCTGACTCCATAGAGCCAATATGCTTGAGAATGTGTCCCAGAGCATTAGTAGGTGGTGAGGGTTGTTGCCAGGTTCTGTGGAGTTGGTTGTGACTCACAGACACCCTTTAAGAGACGGAATGAAACACCACTCAGACCCACACCATCCTCACCATTATTATTGTGGTGCCCACTGTTGTAGTCACTTTGTCAATTCATTTCCTGGAGGGTCTTCCTCTATTCTGCTGATTGTACCAATCATGATGCCCTATTCCAGGGATTAGAACATGCCCAAATGTGGGTGGATTTACCTAGAAATGAGGAGAAGTAAAAGTACTAGGGGGGGGGATCTTACATGTGCCCATAAATTTATCAAAATTTTAAATAGGGCACGAAATGTGTAAAGTTAAGAAGCTAGAGCACAAAAGCTGCTTTTATTTTTGACAGTTTGGTGAACTCTGAATTTAGTATCCATAGGGTTGAACCTGCAGATTTATAACATCTGGAACGAAGCAAAATCTAAGTGCTCAAAGTCCAATAGGAGACCTCATATAAAACTTAGATAACAAAAGCTACCTTTAGTATGAGGGTAAACTAGAATTGAACTCACCCCAACTCCCATTGGATAAGTTAAGTTGAGTCCTTATGAGATATATTGCCTATTTTGACCTTGGACAATGAATTGTTGTTGTTAGGTGCTGTGGAGTCAATTCGGACTCAAAGCGATCTCATGTAAAGCAGAACGAAATACATCCTGGTCCTGCACCATCCTCACCATTGTTCACATATCTGAGCCTATTGTTGCAGCTACGGTGTCAATCCATTTTGTAGAAGAGCTTCCTCTTTTTTTGCTACCTTACCAGGCATGATGTCCTCCAGGGACTGGCCTCTCCTGACAACATGGCCAAGGCTCACCGTGCTTGCTTCTAAGTAGCATTCATTTGCTCTTTTGGCAGTCCATGGTACTTTCTATATTTTTCACCAATACCATAGTTCAAATGCAGTAATTTTTCTTCAGTTTTCCTTAGTCAATATCAAACTTTCACATGCATAGGAAGTGATTAAAAATACCGTGGCTTGGGTCAGGTGTACCTTAGTCCTCAGAGTAGCTTCTTTGCATTTCAACATTTGAACGGATCTTGTGCAGCAGATTCACCCATGCAATGTATCATTTGATCTCTAGATTGCTACTTCAATGAACACTGACTATGGATTTAAGCAAGATGAAATCCTTGACAACTTCAATCTTTTCTCTTTTGAGATGTTACCTATTAGAGCAGTTGTGGAGATTTTGGGTTTCTTTGCATTGAATTGTAATCCATATTTGATCCATAAAAGGCCAATACAGACTGAAGGCCGAAAACCCACTGAAGGCTACAGTGAAACTGGAGATTGCATGATAGAATTTTGCCAGACCAATGACTTCTTCATCACCAATACCTTTATTCAACAACACAAAAGGCAACTGTATTTGGGGACTTCTCCAGATAGAATACACAGAAATCAACTCGGTTAGTTCTGTCATAAGAGACAATGGAGAATCTAAAAATCAGCACCTAAAACAGGCCAGGTACTGACTGTGGAACAGACCATCAGTTGCTCATATGTTAGTTCAGGTTGAAACTGAAGAAAATTAAAACAGGTTCACAGAAGACAAAGTATGACTTTAACTCTATCCCACCTGATATTAAATATATCCCACCCAAATTTTGAGAACATCTCAGGAACAGATTTGCTGAATTAAACACTAATGACACAATCTAATGAGCTATGGGATGATGTCAAGAATACAATACATGAAGAAAGCAAAAGGCAGTAGAAGAATGGACAAAGAATCTATATGCACACAATGGAATAGTATGCAGCCCTAAAAATCAACAATAAAACACCTCATGACATGGAGGGACCTGGAAACCACAATCACAAAAGGACAGACATTGTATGAGTCTACTACTAGACGATAAACACCAAGATAAAGTCAGGCCACTGCCCCCAAGGCATGTATTCTTCTAATCCAGTCTCCTAAGGAATGAGATAGTACAGCCTGCCTAGCATCCATGAAACATATATCTATCATCCCCTCTAAATGTCCATCTTAAAAACTGCTTTGACAGAGAAGACCTCACTCAGTTGTGGTCTGTTTTTAAGAGGTCGGGAGAGGGAGAAGGTTATTCAGTTGTTGTCATATAAAATTGTGCTAAAGTCAACCTGATCCAGTAGACACCCCACAAGAGTGACAAGGAAGCCTTTCTGGAAATTCAAGTCAATAAATGGGGGTTGGGGGTCGTATGACTCAGAGAAAGATATTACATCTCTCTTGGTAGGAAAATGGGAAGGAATAACCTTCCCGGGGCCAGGCCTAGGGCTGGGGGGTGGGGTGGAGGGTGGGGCAGACCCTTAGCAATGTGTATGTGGAACCAAGGGGAGAATATATCTGGTACTAGGCTCATAATTGGATATTGTTGACCTAGTTTTTTGTAGCCCTTGTGACTGTTCTTTAGAGGTGCACAATAGCCTTCAAGGCCACACCAGAAGAACTCACTCTGAAAACTCCAGTAAGTGAATTAAACTTGATATTAAACTCACCTGTATCCATTGAACTTAAGGCTGAAGCTTCCAAATGTGAGAAGAAGCAGATGACTACTAGCCCAATGGCATGACTCTGAAGGCCTAAGTGTGGTGAAGAAAGCAGAAGGTGCTCGGCTATCTATTGGAGTAGTGCCTGGGGACTTACAGGTTTGCATTCAAACAAGCAGCCGTCTAAGTGAGGTGTCAACCAAGTCCACACAGAAGAGGTACACTAGCCTGTATGATCCAAAGATGACAATAAAAAACCCAAATAGGATGAAGGGAAAAGTATCAGAGCTTAAATTATGGACACCCAATTTGTAGAAGACTATGGATGGTGGTGGGAACCCAAAATCCTTCTGCAAGGTGTCTGGTAGGTTTGGGTCTATGGCAGATCCCCTCTAGTCGCAGATGAGGGACTTGAACAGCTTTTCTATCAGACAGAGGTTATTGTCAACTTGATAATAGTCAGTTGATCTCTCTATTGACCCAACCTGAATGTGCTCTATGCTCAAATATTACTTGATTGTTCCAAGAAAGAAATTTCTTTTCTGACTTTTAAAATATTTTGTTGGAGCCTGTGCAATTAGAACAGGCATCAGAAGACCCAAAACAAGCAAACAAATAAAACCCCATATTGTTGAGAACGAGGGGGGTCAGAGCAGAGACTGAAAACCCATCTGTAGACAATGGGACATCCCCTCACAGAAGGGTCACAATAAAGGGATGAGTAAACCAGGGTACAGTACAGCACTGATGAAACACACAATATTCCTCTGGTTCTTTGAGACTTCCTCACACATACACACCCACTATCATGACCCCAGTCCTGCCTTTCACTGTGGGCTAGACATGAGCATGTGCACAGGGACAGATAAGACAAAAGAGCTCACTACATACAGAATCCAGGAACAGAATGGGTGTAGAGATACAAGAAGGGAAAGAGGAAGGTGGGGAGAGGAGGGGTAGATGGAGGAACCAATCACAATGATTGACACATAACCACACCACCCCCTCAGGGGTTATGAACAACAGAAATCATGGGGACAGGGAAACAACGGTTTGTGCAAGATACGAAAATAATAACAATTTATAATATATCAAGGGGTCATGAGGTTGGGTGGGAGGGGGACAAAAGTGGAGCTGATACCAAGGACTCAATAGAAAGTAAATGTCTAGAAAAAAGATGGCAGCATATGTACAAATATGCTTGATACAATTGATTTATAGATTGTTATAAGAGCTGTAAGAGCCCCCGATAAAGTTATTTTTAATTTATAAAAATTTTAAATAAATAAATGTTGGTGGTGGTTTTTATTTTCTTACTCTTTTTATCTTCTTTTCTTTTTTCTGTTTCATTTATTTTTTCCCTTTTGATTGTTTCTCTTAGGTCTCCCAGTTTAGGAAGCACAGAAGGAGTGGATGCATAGACAATAATTGATATAATGGTTTATCAGGAAGGGCACGGGAAGGAGAATTGGGGGCAATCATTGGATGTGAGAGGGGAAAGGGAGCATTAGAGCTGATTGTGATGACATATATACAAATATTTTAGAAGCGATTTAACTATGGAAGTCTATGATATGTGAATATTATATCAAGAAAACTACTTTTAAAAAAGGAAAGCAAATTTGACCAATGGTTACTAAGGATGAAAGAGGAAGGGTTTTTGCTTAGGGGGCATTGAGTCCTTTTTTTTTTCATTGAGTTCTTTTTAATGGTGGTGGAACCATTTGGAAAGGGATAGCAATACTAGTTTTACAACACTAAGAGCATAATCAATGGCACTGAACTATACATGTAGAAGTTGTTGAATTGGCAAATGTTTTGTTGTGTATATTTTTGCCAAAATGGTGAGTGGGATTGCGCAAATAACAAGGAGTAAATGGAAAAAGAACATGTTCTAAAGTTGATTTGTAAGATTGTACAAATCTTCTTGATATGGTTGAACTATTAAATTGTACGAAGGGTGGATGTAGTGCTAATAAAACTGTTTTTAAAAAACCTGGCAGACTTTGGACTTTGGTTGGAAACTCTTACCCTGAGGGTGCCAAAGGAATAGTGGCCAAAACTACCATATACTTACTATTTTAATGCCCTTATTGCTTCATTATGACGTGTGTTAATCTGGAAGATGTGGCTCTGTTGCTGGGAATAGATATTATTGGTTGAGTTTTCCTATTACCAGCCACCTTTGTTTGTATAAATAGTGTCGAATCTCTTAAGACTTTAACCTGTATAAGTCAATAAATCATGCATTGTGATTCGTAGCTGGCCAATATTCCTATAATTTCCTTTTCTCAACAGTGTTTTAAATTCTATACCATTGACTAAACTAAGGACATTATGAATGCATAGTGGTTGTACATGGGGCTGTTAGCCTCAAGGCCAGCAGTTGGAAAAAATGGGCCAGCTCCTTGGGGGAATAATAAGGCTTTCTAGTCCTGTGAACATTTCCAGGCTCAAAGACTCACAAGGACAATTCGACCCTGCCCTATGGGGTCCATAGGAGTCAGCATTGACTTGATGGTAGTGGAAGTGATGCTCCAGGGGTATGATTGCTAATGCTCTCTAACCTAAAATGATAACGATGCCTCTAAAGGTGAACCAAATGTGTGAGTGGATTTGGGGCTTGCACTTAATGCTAGCCTCAAACTATAAATAATTAATCTTTATGAAATGGCCCTGCTTGATATTCACCCTCATGAAGATCACTGAAGATATGTGTTCTATAGCAAATTGTAATGAAGAATCTAGATGATGCCTGGCTATCAGAAAGAATAATGTCTGGTGTGTTAAAGGCTTGTTTTAAAACAAGCAGTCATCTAAGTAAGGCATCAAGTAAGTCTAGGTGGAAGAAGCACACTAGCCTGTGTGGTTAAAGGATTGAAAAAATGTAATACAAATCTAAAGAAGGGAATGTATCGGAGTTTAAATGGTAAACTCCTGGTTTTCAGAAGGCTGTGAATGACAGTGGAAAACCCAAATCCATGTGTAGGTCCACACATGATTCAAGCCTCTGGTGAACCCCCTCTGATCATAATTCAGGAATGTGAATAGCCCTGTTATCAGGCAGAAAACATTATAGCGTTGATGGTGGCATGCATGGTTAGGTCAAAAAGGAATATCTTATCATTTGCTCTCTATTTTGATCCATTTTGTAGCTGTTTCAGTTTTTAAAAAAATAATGACTAGGGAAATACATATGGATAAAGTCCCTGGTGAAGCCCCTCTAGCCATTGACCAGGGATGTGAATGGCCTTTCTAACATGCAGAATGCATTGGGAAGTGCACTGTTACGGGTGCAGTTAGGTTAATATTTAGCACCCGATCATTTTATTTCCTTTATGATCTATTTAAATTTATCCTAGTGTTTAATATTTTCTGCTTTCTTTTCCATTGAGGTTTTTATCTGTTTCACTCTGTTATACTTGTTAAATAGTTAGCTTGTTTTCATGGTTTTTTTCATGTATGAAATCCAGGATAAGCAACTCTATAGAGACAGGAGCTGGATTAATGGTGCCTTGGGGGGAAAGCATAGAGGTTAAGGGGGAAGTAGGGAACTAATAGCAATGAGTATAAGAATTAACAAAATGTTCTAAAACTGATTGTGGTGATTATACAACACTTCTTCACGTGACTGAACTATTGAATTGCATGATATGTAAATTACATTAATAAAACTGTTGAAAAAATAAACTCCCTTCTGTAACTATAAAATGAAGAAAGTGAAAGGCCTTTAAAAAGACAGGATAGAAATACAAGATCAATGTGGATGACCAGATGAGACTCTGAAACTTGCTCTGAATCGCAGAGCAGCTAAGGCACGTGGAAGACAGGATGAATTCAAAGAGCTGAAACAGAAAATTTAAAGAGCAGTTCGAGAATATAAAGTAAAATACTCTAATGAAATGTACACAGACCTAGAGTTAGAAAACCAAAAAGGGCAGAAAGTAGAAGAGGGAAATATATCTGATAATTAAAAATCATAGTCAACCATTTGTCAGTTTGTGTCAGTAACCTGAATTCACATGAACTGAGTGGCATCAAAAAACCTGAACACAAAGGGTTAGCCTAACCAAATCACTTAAAAGACTTTCTGGAACTAAGTATTATCCCAGTCCTCTGAAATCTCAGAACAATTTCTGAGGGAAATGAGCAGATTACTAAATATATGAGGTGACAACGAATCATCACCAATAAATAGACAGCAGAACAATATTAAGCACCACTGGACAAGAAAACATCAGATATTGGGATTTTCAGATATAAACTTAAAGTTATATTACTTAACATATTTCAATAAATAAAAGACTCAAAGGCATAAATGAAGAGCAATCTAATAGAAAAAAATTACAAATTTTAATTTAACATTAAAGCAAACCTAAATGAATTCATCACCATAAACCTTGCAGACACACTCACTAAATATTAGTTGAGTGAATAAAAAATATAGAGATGTTTTCTTGAGCCAAGATATTTGACTATGATGATATAGGACATGCATCAAGTTATATAGATCATAGACAGAGACAACAGAGTAAATAGCCCTCAACATCAGTGGCATATTCTGAAATATAAAATCATTTAACCTCTAGTTATTATCAGACTACAGTAGAACCTGCCAGAAAAGCTTTTCTGAACACTTTTAAGGTCAGTGAGTAGTAAGAAAACTGAGATTAAATAAGAAAACAATAAAGCATAAAATGTTTACAAGTGTGATTCCAGGTAGAAATAATTCTAAGTGATAAGCAGCATTTCCTCTGCTGATCTTTGTTTGTTTTCTTTGAAAGAAAGGAAAAGCTGGATCATCACATCCCAGATAGAAGTTGTTCCAGAAAAGGAAAAGGAAAATAAATATCTGTAAGACTTTTGGGCGACTGAATTAGATCACATGCCCTGGGAGCAGGAGCCTGCCTTTATCTTGATGTTCATCCTTATTGCTGTGGGCTCATACAATATTTGTCCTTTGTTATTTAATTTGTTCTTGTTGTTAGGGTACTTTTTTGTTTGTTTGATGTTTCTCCGTACATGATATCCAGACTAGGTAAAAGTATAGAGACAATAACTGGATAATGGTTCCTTGGGGTTGGGGTGGGATGAGGTGAGGTGAGGTAGGGTAGGGAGTAGCCCTGGTGGTTACACATTGGGCTTTGATCCTCAAGGTCAGCATTTTGAAACCAGTCCCCAGGAAAAAGACAGGCTTTCTACTCCGAGTAAGAGTTACAGTCTCAGAAACTCACTGTGGCATTTCTCACTCAGTGCCCTCCAAGACAATGCTGACTCAAAACGACCTTCAGTGGGTTTCTGAGACTATAACTGTTAAGGGAGTAGATTCTTCAGCGATCCTGTCAGGAAGGTGAGCATCACAGAATGCCAGGTTATTAGAACAAAGTGTTTTTGCATTGAGGGAATACTTGAGTACAGGCCCAATGTCCATCTGTTACTTTAATACTTGAGATATAAATAGATGTACATAGATCTATTTCCCTATCGCTATATTTAAATATATTTACATATGTCCATGTCTATATTTAGACCTCTACAAATGTCCTTTGCCTCCTAGTTATTTCTTCTATTTCCTTTTACTTTCTTCTTGTCCCACTATCATGTTCAGCCTTCATTCAGTTTCAGTAATTCCTCTTGGATACATTGCGCTTGATCAATCCCTACCAGGCAGCCAATGTCCTCCTCGCAATCAATTTTAGATCACTTGCAAGTCCCTTATCCCTGGGTTTGTTAACACCCATTTCCTTTCCCCCCCCCCACTTTCCCCTCTCTCCTCTCCCCCCAGAAGCATCAGTCCCATTGTTTTCTCCTCCAGATTGTTTATCCTGCCTATCTTATCTAGATAGACACTCAGAAACAATAATAAGCACAATAAAAAGACAGAGAAAAATAAAACAACAAAAGATAACAACAATAAAAGACAAGCCTTTGGATAGTTCCAGGTCTGTTTGTTGACCTTTAGGAGTGTTTTCCAGTGTAGTCTGATGGGGTGCCATGCCCTGACCCCAAAGTCTATCTTTGGTATTCCCCGGGGACTTCATTGCTTTGCTCCTCTTGATGCTCTGTTGCACACCCTTCTTCTGGGGAAAGGAAGGGATGTCCACATAGTTGGGATTGGGGCCAGCCTTGCAATCTCTATTGGATCCCTGCTTCATGTGCAAATCACATCTGAGTGCTTATTAACGCCATCTCAAAGAGATGGGAAATGCAAGCTTCCAATCCCAGCAGTGCAGGAGAGGTTATAGAAGAGGGTCAGGATCGGTGCTGAGTACTAAAACATAATCAAGCATATACAACAAAAATCCCAGCGCTTACAGGTTTTCACCGTGAATTAGGAAGACCACCAGCTTATAGGTCTTCCTTAGCCACAGTGCTATCTATATACCTACAAACAGCTAGTCCAGGAAGGACTGCCTAACTTCAAGATGAAGACTAATGCAAAAGAAGCCAGCACATATACGAGTGTGAAATAAGGGGGAAAAGAGGAAGGAAAAGGATAGGAACAACAGATGAAAAACCATCATTAGGGGGCGGAAGGGGGAAATGAGGAGCTGATACCAAGGGCTCAAGTAGAAAGAAAATGCTTTGAGAATGATGATGGCAATATATGTACTAATGTGCTTGACACAATGGATGGATGTATGGATTGTGATAAGAGTTGTAGGAGCCCCCAATAAAATTATTTAAAAAACATATTATTATAGAACAAGGAAAAACCTGACCAAACATACTGGTAAGCATTTACAAAAATTAATGGGGGAAATGTCTTTAAATACATACATTTATTTAAAAAATAAAGGTTCTCATAAAAGATAAGGATTGAAATATGTTGGAAGAGCTAAAGAACTGTAAAAGAGATAAATAAAACTATTCTAGAAATTAAAACATTGTAAAAACAGCAAAATGGAGAAAAGATATCATTAAATTAACAGTAAGGGACAAGGATAAGGATAAGGTTTGAGAAATGTGATAAAAACAAAATGGAAAAGAATACCAAAGAATCAGAGAGAGAGACTATTACCTTTGTAAGATAGGAACAAGGAACTCAAAGTAGAAGAAAACAGAAAAAATTAGAATGGGAATTTATTTGAAGGCATGCCACATAACTTAACAGAGAGCTAATTCTGCATACTGCAACTTACAATTCAATGGGAAAGAAAAGAGTGTCGCAGATAAACTCAACTGCATGTTCATGCTGTGTGTGTGTGTGTGTGTGTGTATGAGAGAGAGACAGAGAGAGAGAGACAGAGAGACAAAGAACCTAATTTTGAAGCACTTAAGTCATAGCAGTCTGTACTCCAACTCGATCTGAGTTTTGCTTACTTCCCTCGCAACTCCTACAGATTTAAGGACATAAAAAGGAAACACTTTTCTCCTTAAAGACGTGGAGAGACTAAACATGACCCTTATTAGAAATGTCCTCAGTAGCATTCAGGAGATGTTTTAAGATAGTTATCTTAAGACCACCCTTTCAAACTAATTGAGCGAAATAGCCTAGATTTGGAATTCCAAGCAATCACTGTAATGAACCAACTTTGTTTTATCTTGCTTCTGGCTTCTCTGATCTTAAAACTTCCATTCAGTAGGTGGCATCTTTAGTACTTGATTTTACCTCATAATAAACCTCTGTTACCCCAGATTTTGAACCAGCATATTTCAGCATTGCATTTTGAGAAGTTTGATGTGTGCCTGGTTTAGCTGTTTTGAACCTTCAATAAATCTCTTTGCTTCCATTTTAACAGAGTATGTGTTCTTACTCAAGGATAGATAGATAGATAGATAGATAGATAGATAGATAGATATAGATATATAGATATAGCAACTTCCTACCTATTGGTTCAGAAAATAATTGTCCTGTATTTCCAGTTTTCCTACAGTGTTTTATTGTTTTAAAACAAAAATAAATAAATGTTAGATTCAAGCAATACCTGACCTGGGCAAACTTCCTTAACCCTCAGTGTGGCTTTGGAGTTCTTAATGCCCCTATTATAGTCTGAATAGATAGTATTAACACACATTATATTGAACTGTGACTGTTGAATGGTTTATTATTTCCACTAGATTGCAAACTTCTTGATGGGACCCAAACTTATTTGGCAAGCAATCTGCTCGGCATTGAATGAATAATTATCAAAAGTTTTCATTAATCAATGACAATGTGCCAGATAGCAGAAAACTATTTTGTAATTATTGTTGGTTTTAGGTATAGCCTTTCACCTGTTCTTGATCAAGGACAAGATCTTACAATTTAGCAAAATAATCATTATTGTGTCACATAGAGTTGATTCCAAATCGCAGCAGAACAGCATGGGAATGGAGCAGCAAGGTCTCCAGGGTGTGCTGAAGGTGAACTTTAGGGCCAGGGCATGGTACCCCAACAGACTGGACTGGAAAACACTCTTAAAGGCCAACAAATGATCCTAGAAATAACTACAAGCTTTTCTTTCTTGTGTTTTGTTTTATTCTTTGTCAGTGGTTTGTTGTTGTTTTGTTGTATATTGTTGCTTGGTTTTGCTCTACCTTGCTTTTGTGCATGTTATTATCTGCGCAGGTCTGTCTAGGCTGGATGAACAATCTGAAGGAGAAAACAACGGGACCAACAGTTCTGGGGGGATGTGGGATAGGGGGAGGTGGGGGTAAAGGAAGTGTTGTTAACAAACCCAGGGACAAGGGAACAACAAGTGATCCAAATTGGTGATGAGGAGGGTGTGGGAGGCCTGCTAGCACATAATCAAGGGTGATGTAACCAAGAGGAATTGCTGAAACCCAGGTGGGGACTGAGAATGATAGTGGAACAGGAAGAAAGCCAAGGGAAATAGAGGAAAGAGCTGGGAGGCAAAAGGCATTTATAGAGGTCTACATAAAGACATGTACATATGTAAATATATATATATATATATATATATATATATATATATATATATATATATATATATATATATATATATATATATATGGATGGGGAAATAGACCTAGGTGCCTATATTTATAGGTTTAGTATTAAGGTAGCAGAAGAATATTGGACCTTCCCTCAAGTGCTCCCTCAATGCAAGAATAGTTTCTTCTATTAAATTGGCATCCTATAATGCTCACCTTCCTGACAGGACGGCTGAAGACAAAACGGGTAAATAAGCAAATGTGGTGAAGAAAGCTGATGGAGCCCGGCTATCAAAAGATATAGCATCTGGGGTCTTAAAGGCTTGAAGATAAACAAGCGGCCATCTAACTCAGAAGCAACAAAGCCCACATGGAAAAACACACCAGCCTGTGTGATCATGAGATGTCAAAGAGATCAGGTATCATCAGAACAAAACAATCTTACCATAGTGAATGAGGGGGGGAGTGAAGAGTGGAGACTCAAAGCCCATTTGTTGGCCATTGGAGATTCCCTTGCAGAGGGGTCTAGGGGTGGAGATGAGCCAGTCAATGTGCCATGTAGCAACAATGAAAATACAACTTTCCTCTAGTTCCTAAATGCTTCCTCCTCCCCCCTCCACTATTATGATCCAAATTCTCCCTTGCAAGTCTGGCTAGACCAGAGGATCTACACTGGTACAGATAGGAACTGGGAACAGGGAATCCTGGGTGGATGATCCCTTCAGGACCAGTGGTGTGAGTGGTGATACTGGGAGGTAGAAGGAGAGTGGTTTGGAAAGAGAGAACCGATTACAAGGATCTACACATGACCTCCTCCCTGGGGGACGGACAGCAGAAAAGTGGGTGAAGGGAGACATCAGAAAGGGCAAGATATGACAAAATAATAATTTATAAATTATCAAGGGTTCATAGGGAGGGAGAATGGGAGGGAGGTGGAAAAATGAGGAGCTTATACCAGGGGCTTAAGTGAAAGCATATGTTTTGAGAATGATGAAGGCAATGAATATACAGATGTGCTTTACACAATTAATATATGTATGGATTGTGATAAGAGTTGTATGAGCACCTAATAAAACGATTTTTAAAAAGCATATATGAAAGAATAGAACTTCCCCATAGTGTTTCCTAGATGAACAAATCACTAGTTCTTCTCTCCTGGAGGACCATTGCTGGGTTGAAACTAAAATCTTTCTGAGAGCAGAGGAGCTCTCAATCATTGAGTCACCAGGGTTTCTCTGACTAGAGAATAGTGTTGAAGTAAGATCTTCCTGACTGTGGTCATAGGACCCTGCTCACTCTCTGTTTCAACTTGGTTGCACAAAAACACTTTCCCTAGAAAGAAAAGATTTCCCAGGAATCGTAGAAATATTACATGGACACATTGCTCCAAGATGTCAAAAGCGGTAGTGTTGAAAAAGTAAGTGCCTCTAATGGTTAGTTTATAGATTGCTTTGCAAGTGTTCACCAGAATCCAAGATACTAGAGAAAATTTTGATAATAAGCTACAAAATGATATCTTGTATTTCACAAAAACATCCAAGATTTTGAAGCCAGCTAGGCTGAGAAATTTTCTACACAGACTTAGGGGCCCTTGGAATGAGCTATGCAAGTAATAAAAATGTCATCAGAATTGCCTAATTAGTTAACCAAGAGAAACACCAATCTCCACTCTCTGTTGATCTTCCAACTTGCAGATGGTTTTTTTCCCCAGCTACAGACCCTGGACTAGTGCCAGCAAGACTCAGGACCATGTGCCAAGAAAGTAGCTCTGGCGCACTTACCCCCCGCCCCACCCCAAGGGGAGGGTATTGTTTATATCTCCACAGGGAGAGAGGGACCAGACTTCAACCTGGTGCTCCAAGATGTGAATGCAACAGACCGGCATGAAGCAGGGAACCGGAAGACAGGTCTGAGGGGCCTGCCCCAATCCCAACTACATGGACAGCCGTCCCTCCCCCAAGAAGAATTTACATCAGAGAACAACACTGAAGCTAGAGTTCAGGGAGAGGGACAGGTCTGATGAGAGCACATGGGAGCAAATGAAGGGGGAGGAAGAGAGAGTGACACACATCCGGGCTCACCAAGCCTTCAGGACAATATCCCTGCTCAGAGCAGCCAATGCAAAGAGAGGACCATATGGCCAGCCCCACTATGAGACACCCCATCCCTCACTGACCCATGACCCCACAGGGGACAGCACTGGAGACACAGTGTGGGAATAGCACCCAATCTCACCCCACCACACCAAGGCAAAACACTAAGGGTGTGCAATAGAACAGATAGGGGAACAGAGCAAGGAAGTCCTGAGGAAATACCAAAAATAGACTGTGGGGCCATAAAATTATTCTTGTTGCTGCTTCATCACTATCATTTTGCTACTCTTAAGAATCGAGCGACCTCTGTGAAAGGGTTGTCCGACCCCAAAGGAGTCATGACCCACAGGTTGAGAACGGCTGCCTTATATCCCAGGACTCCACAAATCCTTGAAACATCTCACAGAACTCACAAACCATCACGGTAATGGCACGTGTAATTGGAGAGGCTGGCAAGTTTCGAATCTAAAGTTCAGGTGTCTATCTGATGGAGTCCTCTCATTCATATGGAGTCTTCTCATTAACACCGATTTAGACTGTTGCTTTTCCACACTGCCGAAGCTGGTAAATCAGATAGGTGAGAGGCTGCTGGCTCAAGTTCCAAAACAGATCATTCATAGGGGTGCCAGATGCAGGATCCAGAAGAAGAGAACAAACATTTGCAAAGTTGCTCGGCACAGGTTAGGATGGCTACCAGACTCCGAGGTTAAAGGTTTTCTTAAAGTGGTAACTGATGTCTGGTGTTTGTCGCTGGGTAATTGAACATTAATCTGCACATTCCCATGGTGGGTGGAGGGGGCTCCAAAAAGATAAGCATTTGGATCATTTCCAGAGCTTTGATGAAGTGTGTTTATTTTACTTCTGATGCCAAACAGTTAGGTAAAGGACAGGCTCATCAATTCAGTGAATCTTAGGTAGTACAGGTCTAACCTCAGACAATTCCATGACACCAGCCTCCCACTTTTCTCAATTAAGCAAGCTGCTGGTGGTTTACTTTTAAAGAAACAGCTTAAAGCCAAAATTACTTCTTATTTTAACACAGATATCAAAGATGATAGCTAGCCTTTAGAGCATACTCACAAAGAAACAAGGGCTTGTGACTGGAGTTACACCCTCGAGTAATATCCCACTGTTATTTTGTCTCAATAGCATAGCAAATAACTCACTTCATAATAGCACTATCACCACGATATGGAGGCTAGAACTTACAATGCATCACAATGACTAGAAGAAGGGTTCCTGGTGGCACTTCCCATTAAGCATGGACTGCTACTCACAAAGTCAAACCCACCATCTATGGGAGAAACATGAGGCTATCTGCTCTTGGAAAAAATTATATAGTCTCAAAAACCCAATATAAGGTTGATATGAGTTAGAATTGACTCAGTGGAAGTGAGAATGATTAGAAAGGTCATATTAAGTGATTAACTACACTGCCATCATCTATGTATTTATGCGAACAAACTTTGTATTGTTTATATAAATTAAAAAGCAAAATGGAGCAGCATTGATTCTGATCTTGTCTCATTATACATCACATTCACCGTGATGAACTAATTACTTATGAAAGTCCATCCATTAAATTAAATGATGTATATTTACAAGTCACTCTCTTGTTAAATGTTACTAAAATATTACAATATATTTATTTTAGATCAGTTTATAGTCATAGTTACTATAATAATAACTGTTTACAATAAATTTGTCTTTCTGTTAATATTTAGTACGGTACAGCTTCAAGAAATTGGAAAACAAGTTTAGATGTCAATTTACATACAAATTTTTGCAGTGAAATATATTCAAGCATATTGGAACAAAATGCTACAAAGAAGAAGAATCAAAATAAGTCGTCAAGGGCCAGAGGAAAAAAAATACTTTTTAAATTAATGAGGGAAGGTAAGAAATTGCATTGATATTTAAATTCCCCTTGAGAAATTGTTTTACTTCTCTTAGAATCCAGAATTCTGGCTTTCATGCAGGTTGCGTAACCCACATAGATGTCATTTTGCCTTTCCAATCTTAAAAAATCAGTACCTAAAAGCCACTTTGTGCAGGGCCATTCCCAATCCCAACTACATGGAACCACTCTCCCCTCCACCACCACCACTGGAAAATCCACTCCAGAGGACAGCATTGAAGCTACAGCTCAGGGAGAAGGGCACATCTGATCAGAGCACATGGGAGCAAATGAAGGGGGAGGAAGAGAGAGTGACACACATCCAGACTCACCAAGCCTTCAGGACAATATCCCTGCTCAGAGCAGCCAATGCACAGAGAGGACCATAGGGTCAGCCCCACCATGAGACAGAATGTTTCTCACTGACCCCTAGCACTACTGGAGACACAGTGTGGGAATTGTGCCAGATCTGACACGACCTAACTGGACAAAACACTAAGGACGTGCAAAAGAATAGCAAGTGGAGTAAAGAAATGAAGTCCCGGGAAATACCAAAAATAGACTTTGGGGCCCGGGGGTGGCACCCCATCAGACTCAACCGGAAAACATTCCTGAATGTCAACAAACAAACTATTTATAGGCTTTCCTCTTTTTTTGACCTGAGTTTTTGTTGTTGTTTTCTTTTGTTACTTGTTTTGGCTCTGTCTTGTTTTTGTGCTTATATTATCTCTGCGTGTCTATCTAGATAAGATTGGCGGGATAAACAATGTGGAGGAGAAAATACCAGAAGCAACGGTTCTGAGGGGAAACAGGAGAAGGGGAGGCTGGGAAAGTAAGGGGGTGTCAACCAACCCAGGAAAAAAGGAAAAACAAATTATCTAAAATCTATGGTGAAGAGGGCATAGAATGCCTACTAGGGTTTGATCAAGGGCAATGTAGGCAAGAGGAATTACTGAAACTGAATGAAGGTTGAACATGATACTGGGGCAAGAGAAAAGTAAAAGGAAATAGAGGAAAGATCTAAGGGGAAAAGGACATTTACAGAAGTTTAAATATAGGCATGTACATATGTAAATGTATTTATATATAATGATAGGAAGATAGATCTATGTACATATATTTATATGTTAAATATTAAAGTAGCAGACGCATATTGTGCCTCTATTTAAGTACCCCTTCAATGAAAGAACACTTTGTTCTAATAACCTGGCATTCTGTGACACTCACCTTCCAGACAGGATCCCTGAAAACAAAATGGGTATATAAGCAAATGTGGTGAAGAAAGCTGGTGGTGCCTGGCTATCAAAAGATATAGTGCCTGGGGTCTTAAAAACTTGAAGGTGAACAAGCGGCCATCTAGCTCAGAATAAACAAAGACCACATGGAAGAAGCACACCACCAGCCTGTGTGATCATGAGTTGCCTGAGGGATCAGTTATGAGGTATCAAAGAACAAAATATCATATCACTGCGCGCTCACCTCCATGATACGATCGCTGAAGACAAATGGGTTCATAAGCAAATGTGGTGAAGAAAGCTGATGGTGCCCGGCTATCAAAAGATATAGCATCTGGAGTCTTAAAAGCTTGAAGGTAAACAAGCGGCCATCTAGCTCAGAAGCAACAAAGCCCACATGGAAGAAGCACACCAGCCTGTGCAATCACGAGGTGTTGAAGGGATGAGATATCAGGCATTATCAGTACAAAAAATTTTACCATAGTGAATGAGGGGGGAGGGGAGTGTGGAGTAGAGATCCAACGTCCATTTGTAGGCCACTGGACATCCCCTTGCAGAGGGTTCTCTGGGAGGAGACCAGCCAGTCAAGGTGTGATGTAGCAACGATGAAAAATACAACTTTCCTCTAGTTTCTAAATGCTTCCTCCCACCTGCCCCTACTATCATGATCTGAATTCTCCCTTGCAAGTCTGGCTAGACCAGAGGATATACACTGGTACAGATGGGAACTGGAAACACAGGGAATCCAGGGCTGATTATTCCTTCAGGACCAGTGGTGTGAGCGGCGATACTGGGAGCATAGAGAAAGGGTGGGTTGGAAAGAGGGAACCAATTACAAGGATCTACATGTGACTTCCTCCCTGGGGAACGGACAACAGAAAGGTGGGTGAAGGGAGACATCGGACAGGGCAAGATATGACAAAATAATAATTTATAAATTATCACGGGTTCATGAGGGAGGGGGGAGAGGGGAGGAAGGGGAAAAAATGAGGACCTGATGCCAGGGGCTTAAGTGGAGAGCAAATGGTTTGAGCATGAGGGCACTGAATGCACAAATGTGCTTTACACAATCATAGTATTATGGATTGTGATAAGAGCTGTATGAATCCCTAATAAAACAATTAAAAAATAATAAATTGACCCAAAAAATGTCCTGGGTTGTTGAAATCACCTCTCCAGACGTCCTGCCACTCCTAATGGTCCTCTTTTCCCTCATTCCCCTTGCAAGCTCTCTCTCTCTTATTTGCCATCAAGATGTGGTAGAATGGATGGTCTAAAAAGACACTACACAAACAATGGGGTTGTTAATAAGGCAAAACTTTCAATAATATTCATTGACAGTGGCAGAACTAGGCCTACTAGATTAATATGTAACTTAATAAAGCAAGTAGTCCAACTACTGCCAGTTCTATACCCTGGGCATAGCAATCAGCTGCTTCTTCTTATGCTTTGTAGTTTCAGCCTTAAGTACCACAGCTACAAGTGAGTTTGAGGAAGAGCCCCATAGGGCAGGGAAGGTTGAGAGGAAATGGAGAGACAATAACAAGGAGTACAAGAAAGAAAAAAAATTCTAAAATTGGTTGCGGCCATGATTGTACAACTCTTCTTGGTATGATTGAACTATATGAGTTACATGATATTAGGACTATGTTCCAATAATACTGTTTGTAAAAATAAGTAAATAAGATTAGCCTAAGGAGTGTCACTCCAGAATCCAAGCAATCAACTGCTACAGTATACTACATAAATACATACATTGGACATATTCAGGAGCTGTGTTGGGCATTCGAAATGTAGGTGTTGTATTAGAGCTTAAATTCTGAGCAGTAGACTTGGAGAAGGCTATATTTTACAGTGGGAATCATAAATCCATTTGGAGTCACTACATGTATTAATTAGCTTCCCCTGAGTTCTGTCTGACCATTGAAGGGCATGGTTAAAATCTATGCTTTCATACAGTGTTTGCCTTACTTCCAGGCAGCCCAGGGAAGGGAAGCCGCACCCTCATGAACTTGCTTGGGCATGCCCTGTGTGGAAATGGGTGCATAAGGTGCTTTGAGGTGAGAACCTACCCCACTATGGCATCTAAC
Source organism: Tenrec ecaudatus (assembly GCF_050624435.1). Classification (NCBI taxonomy): domain Eukaryota; kingdom Metazoa; phylum Chordata; class Mammalia; order Afrosoricida; family Tenrecidae; genus Tenrec; species Tenrec ecaudatus. Next base: position 114,381,398 of record NC_134548.1, on the reverse strand, counting down.
AACAATAGTGACCATATGAATCAAAGTCAACTCTTTTGCAGTGAGAAAGCTGAACGGTCATGAGTTACATTCCAACTAAGGTAGATGGAGGGCACTGAACCAATCTTGTAAACGTTTCTAATCTTCAGTAGGTGTATATATCTCAGTCATGCTTCCTTTCTAGCGTCTACAGTCCTGCCTTTCACTGTGATGAAATTATTTGTAGCCAATCATGATTTTGTGATGAATTTCCTGTATGTTATGCTTTGTTATTTAGTCTCATAGCTATGAATCCTTTGGAGAGCATTATAGGTCTCTTTTATCATTTTTGTCTTTGCCCCATTTAAGAATTAATAAACGGGTCTTTATAAAACTTGTATGGTCACTCTGAGTCAGAATTGACTGAGTGACGGCAAGTTTTTATCTACAAAACATTTAAATTTGGGGTCTCCTTTTCCCCTAGAACAATATCACTTATATCTTGAGATTTGAGAAATTCTTTGGGGAAATCTGTTCCCTGTTACATGCAAGTATCCTCATTTATTGGTTGCTAAGTGTCTAATGAAGTGTCCACTGAAGTAGTTGGAGGGCCCAGAAGCAATCTTGTTAACTTTCTAATCTGCAATTGTTGCATGTATCTCTGCCTGCAGCATTCCGTTTGCATTACAATTCAATGTAACTAAAATCCAAATCCTCATAACTGGACTAATAGGTAACAATGATAAACCGAGAAAAATTTGAAGTTGTCCAGGATTTTATCTTACTTGGATCCACAATCAATGCTCATGGAAGCAGCAGTGAAGAGATAAACGATGCATCGCACTGAGTAAATCTGCTGCCCAAGACCTCCTTACAATGCTGAAAGGGAAAGATGTTCTTTTGAGGACTAAGGCATGTCTCACCAAAATCATAGTATTTTCAATCACCTCAGATGCATGTGAAAGCTGCACAGTGAATAAGGAAGACTGAAGAAGAATCAATGCATTCCTCCCCACCCCCACTAGCATGATCCAAATTCTCCCTTGCAAGTCTGACTAGACCAGAGGATGTACACTGGTGCAGATAGGAGCTGGAAACACAGGGAATCCAGGGCGGATGATCCCTACAGGACCAGTAGTGTGAGTGGAGATACTGCGAGGGTAAAGGGAGGGTGGGTTGGAAAGAGGAAACCAGTTACAAGGATCTGTATGTCACCTCCTCCCTGGGGGAAGGACAACAGAAAAGTGGGTGAAGGGAGACGTCAGACAGGACAAGATATGACAAAATAATAATCTATAAGTTATCAAAGGTTCATGAGGGAGAGGAAGAGGGGAGGGAGGGCAAAAATGAGGAGCTGATGCCAGGGGCTTAGGTGGAGAGCAAACGTTTTGAGAATGATGAGGGCAATGAATGTACAAATGTGCTTTACACAATTGAGGTATGTATGAATTGTGTTAAGAGTTGTATGAGCCCCTAATAAAAAAAAGAAGAAGAAGAAAACCAGTAAAGTAAATCATTATCATCAACCATCCACCTGGGTTATAAAGCAATTGCACTTGTAGCATCATCATTTTTTCAAATGACAAATAGATACTGTAGGTATCAAGAGTCTATGCCAGTACAGTTTCAGAGTGAGCTGAACCCATGAGTTGCTTCCCACAGTTCGATCTCCCATAAGACTGAGCTCTGTTTGATGTTGTAAATCTCTATGGGAGCAGAAAGCTTCATCTTTCGTCCATGGAGCAACTGGTGGTTAGCAGACCAATGTTAACTCACTATACCAACAGGGGTCCTTTAACTTATATGAACATTTATAAATATAGCTGTAAATAAACAGCATATAGTTGGATCTTACTTGTTAATCCAGTCAGGAAAATCTGCCCACTGATCACATTTTATTTTATTATTAGTATAATCAGCTTTACAATTTCCTTTTTATTTAAAATATATATATGTCTCATTATTTTGTTCTTTTCTTTTTTATTATCTTCTTGATTAAGTGAATATTTTCAGTATAATTTTAAATTTAATAATATCCATTATAATTTTTCCCTAAGTGGCTGCTTCAGGGCTTGCAATATATACATTAACTTATCAGAATCTACTTCAGATATATATTATTTGACAGTGAAATATAGAGAAACCCCTTATAGCTCCATTCTTTCTTTGTTTGGCTGCTACTATTATTTATATTTACATGTAAGTATGTTACAAACCCAATAATCCAACTTGATAGCAGTGAGTTTGTTGGCTACCCCCTCCCTTTCTCCCACCTTCTCCTCTCCATGTCCCTCCGGAGCCATGGGCCCCTTTATTTTATCCTCAGGATTGGTTATACTGCCTGTCTTATGTGGATATATTAGGTAGTCAGACAGGGACTGGGGTGAGGTTGGGAAGGAATCAGGCAAGCATTAAACACCAATGAGGACCCTTTAACTGAGCAAGCTCCAATTCAGGTCCCTTAAGCAAGGTGTGCTTGATACAGGCAGTGGAGTTCAAATCCCGTAGCAGCAGCATGTCCTGCCCTCCTGCCCTTTTCCCCTTGACTGGGCTCCTGTGTCTGCTCCACTATGCCATGGTGGCTCTGGCCTGAGCTCACCACGAGGTTTCCCGTGTTCAGTTGTGGGCCCTGGCAGGGCTTCCTCATGGTTTAGCATGCTTCCCTGAAATAATGTGTACTCTTTTGAGACTGTACACGGAAGCGTCTCCCATCCTTTATAAAAACCCACTTGGATCACAAACCAGGCTTCGGCATGAATTCTTTCTCGTGTGAAGCCAAGAACCGAGGTATTACCCACCCGAGAAACCTAACAGATAGACATGTGTCTCCCCATTTTCATCCAACCTACTCTTCCATAACCCCAAGAACCCGTTAATCCATTATTGTTTCTATAGATTTACTTATCCTGAATTTCATATTAAATATATATATATATATACACACACAAAATAAGTAAAATAGAGGAAACCACAGTTGGAACAGTTGGAAAGATTAAAAAAAGAGAAGAAATTTAAAATGGGCCAAAAGGGAACCTAAATGATAAGGCATTAAGTTTTAACCTAACACCATTTGCATTAAACCACTTCCTACTCTGAGAGCAAGGCTGTTCACATCCCTAGTCAATGGTCAGAGGGCAGTCACCAGAGGCTTAATCCAAGTGAGGACTCTGCAGCTGGATTCGGGCCTTTCACTGTCACACATAGCCTTCTACTTACTGTGTGCTGTGGAAAACTGAGGACCTGGAAGAAATGTAGGTGGCATTCTGTCTACACGTATGACTATAGGGCTTGGCAAACCAGCACTAGTGATGAGGCCCACCTCCACTGCACCAGACCATAGATCCCCACACCTAAATACACATATTCCAGGCATGCCAATTGCTCCACAAGTACCCCTCATTAAAGTGCTAATATAAAGCCATCTACAGACATGGCTTCTCAAGTACAAAGAGGATGCTTATCTTTAACAGCAGTCAGCTTCCTTTGTCCCTTGTTCTTAAGGAGAAATTCACACCTTTTGTCTCTTAAATACCTGCTACTTACTATGAAGTGTTCTCCTGGAGAGCTCAGAATATCCAAAATTCACACATTGTCCATTCTATTGGTAATTAACTAGAGGCTTGCAAGCCTCATTACTATAAAACGCCATTGTTGAATAAACTCTGGACTCGGCTCTCTGATATTGGAGATCAGTCTCCTGTGCTATGTTATTCTACCTCCTTTTTTCCCCAATAATTGTACCTCCACTTCTCAGGACCCCATTCAACTGTGGTACTATTGGGTAGCTAGCATAGGGACTGGGGCATCCATTACGCATGCTCAGAGGTTCGAGCTTCTGGCCAGGAAGGGGTGGTACACCTAAGTGGGCGTTACACCTGGATCAGCCCATCTAAGCCAGGTGAATTTGATTCAGTCAATGGGGTCCACCAGTATTGTTGACCACGCCTCCCAATGGGGCCCCTGAAAAGTCCAGAGGTTTTGCTCTGGCATGCTCTTTCCCAGCAGTTGTTACACGATGTAGCACAGCTGGGCTGCGGTCCAGAGCGGCCAGGCCGCAGTCCAGCAACTGTGCCGCGGGCTGTCTGGCTTGTGTTCCATTTGAAACTGCTGCTAATTCTCTATAAACTCACTTGGATCTCAAACCAGGTTTTGGTGTGAATTCTTTCTCGTGTGGAGCCAAGGACTGAAGTATATCTCTCCCCAGAGAGATCTAACAGTACCATCCCTTCCTCGGGTCTTGAATTTTATTATTAACAACCCTTGAATCACATAGGCTGGTGGGTTTCTTTTGTGTGGACTTAGCTGACACCTCACTTAGATTGCTAATTGTTTTAAGACAAGCCTCTAAGACCCCCCAGATATGATTATTTCTAATAATCGGGCACTGTCTGATTTCTTCAGTAACAAGTAAACAATAAACAAGTCCTTACTATAGCACCCATATCTTCAGTGATCCTCACATGAGACAAGTGTCCAGTTGGGCCATGTCATAAGAACTAAGTGTTCTTAGATTAAGGCTACCATTAAGAAGGATTAGCGTAGGGATTTCAGCTCAAAATTCATTCGTGTATATATCGTTTATATGATGGGGTAACCCCCCAAAAAACTGGAATAGTACTGGGCAGAGCAGAGCTTTCGTAGTACACATTTTTCCCTCCAAGTGAGCATTTAGTAACTCGCTCTGAGTTAGTGCACCCAATGGCATTGTCTGGGAAGGTTCTCCCTGGTCACAGTGACTTTTTTCATAAAAACAGTTTCTTTTGAAACTTGGGGTTTTTCGTTTTGTTTTTTTTATGAGAACAGCGTGCAGTTGTGAAATTTTGTTTTCTGCTCAGAAAAAGTCCTACAGAAACTGTTATGATACTGAACTATGGGGAAAATTCAAGTGTATGAGTGGTTTTCTCATTTCAAAACAGGTGAAATGTCTACAGATGACAAACATTGTTCTGGATGTCTGTCAGCTTCCTGAACAGACGAAAATGTCAACTCTTGGTGCATTTGGAGTTCATTCCATCAGGTCAGACTGCTAATCAAGCTTTCTGTGTAGAGGTTCTGAAAAGATTGTGTTACAGTCTGTGACAAAAAAAAGCCTGATGTGTGACAGACATGGGACTGATTTTGCCACCACGACAATGCACCTGCTTACACATCCATCTCAATGCACTAGCTTTTGGCCCCAAAAAACTATGCTTCTCTTGCTACACACCTTACTCACCTGACCTCACTCTGTGCAACTTCTTTTTGCTTCCCCGAATGAAGAGGATCATGAAAGGACAGCGATTTGATGAAGTAGAAGAGATGAAGAAACAAAAGGGGGGAGGTGTTGTCAGCCATCCAAACAGATCAGTTTGAAAAATGTTTCCAAGAATGGAATCGCAGATTTGACAAACGTATTAAGTGTAATGGAGAGTACTTTGAAGGTGATTAGATTGTTTTGTAAAAATTTCAGTACATAGCTTTGAAAAAAAAATCCGGTTTCTTTTGGGTACCGCCTCATATATGTCCCTGGTACACATCAGAGACAAAATGTACATATAAAGGGGGTGATATACGGTTCATGAGCACCAGATAGGTTATCTACTTCATTTCCTGAGAGACTGGATTAGAAGATTACATGACCCGAGAGCAGAAGCCTGCCTTCTTCTTGGTGTTTATTCTTATAACAGTGGTCTCATACAGTATTTTTTCCTTTTGTGATTGACTAATTTCACTCAGCATAATGGTTTCCAAGATCATCCATGTCATGAGGTATTCACCTCATGGATTCATCATTTTTGAAGGATGTATAGTATTCCACTCTATTTATACATCAACGTTTCTTCATCCATTCATTTGATGGCCATTTTGGTTAGTTAAGCTTCTTGCTATTATGAACTGTGATGCAATGAATATGGATGAGCTTGAGTATGGTAGTGTCTTATTGCTTATTTCTTTGGGGTATATGTCCAGCAAAAATATTGCCGACTTTTATGATATTTCTATTCCCAGTTGTTTTAGGTAGCATCCTATTGCTTTCCCTAATGGCTGTACATATTTATACGCATGTGAGCTACATTCTCTCAACACTTAGTATTCTTTGCTTTGTTTGCCTGTTTGTTTAATTGGATTGTCCTTGTGGCTGTAAGATATCTCATCGCTGTTTTGATTTTCACCTCCTGGATGGCTAGTGATCATGAGCCTTTCCTCGTAAGCTTGTTAGCCATTCAAGTATTGTGTATATTTTGTATTGTTGTGTGTGAATTGTCTATTTATACCCTTTGCCCACCCTTTGATTGGAGTATTATTTTTCCTTATGCAGCTGATGCAGTATTCGATAGATTTTGGTAATTAGATGGTTTGGCTTGAAGAAGTGCTTTATTCTGAGTAGGTCTTAGGCATCTATTCGATCTTCCAATGAATGAGCTTCTTTCGTAGCCCATGTTTGCCCTGCAATAGGGCCCTTAAACTTATCCCGGTTTTCCTATTGAGAATGTTAATAGTTTGGAGATCTACAGTTAGATTTCTAATCCATATTGAACTCATTTGTGTGCATGGGCTGAGGTATGCATCCCGTTTCATTCTTCTGTAGTTGGAGATGTAATTTTTTTCAGCACTATAAATGGAAGAAGGTGTCCTTTTCCCATTAAATATTTTGTTGGTCCTCTGGCAAAACTCAGTTACCTGCAGGTGGATGATTTTATTTCTGGGTTTTCTATCCTGTCCCATTGATCTATGTATCAATCATTGTACTAGAACCAGGTTATTTTGTCTACTGTGGCTGTGAAGTAGGTTTGGAGCTTCGGTAGTGCAAGGCCCCCTACTTTGTTGTTCTTTTTTTTTTTTTTTTAGTTTTTTTGCTTATCCTGGGCCTCTTCCTTTTTCATACGAATTTAATAATTAGTTTTTTTCATTATTCTAAAGAATGCAGTTTGGATTTGGAGTGGAATTGTGTTGTCTTTTCAGATTGCTGTATGTAGTATTGACATTTTCACAATATTAAGTCTTCTCATCCATGAATATGCGATATTCTTCCATTTGTGTAGGTTTCTTGTATAATTATGCTGTTTTCTTTGTATGAGTCCTTTGCTTCTTTAGTTTATTCCTAGTTATTTCATCTTTTGTGTGGCTATTGCAAATGGTATAGTCTTATTTATGTCTTTTTTCAAAGCTCTATTCACTAGTTTATAAGAGTGCCATTGATAATGTTAAGGGGCCCTAGTAGTGTAGTGGTTATGATTTCAGCTGCAATCTGCATGGTTAGTAGTTTGAAACCACCAGCTGCTCTTCAGGAGAAAGACTGGGCTTTCTACTCTTATAAACAGTTACAGTCTTTGAAATCCACAGGCGGTCACTATAAGTCAGCATTCACTTGATAGCAGTGAGTGAGAATTAAATTCGGCGTGTTAATTTCCTATCCTGCTACTTTGTCAAACCCTTCAATCTTTCTCAACAGTCTTTTTGTGTACTCCTTGAATTCTTTTTATATAAAATCATGCCATCTGCAAATAGCAAGAGTTTCCATTCTTTGTCCAAATGTATAATTCTGATTTCTTTCCATTATCTAATGGTTCTGGCTAAAGGAATCTTGGTGACATAGGGGTCATTCATTGGGCTGTGATCTGCTAGATCAGCTTTTCAAAACCACCAGCCACTCCACGGGAGAAAGACAGGATTATCTACTCCCATAAATAATTACAGTCTCAGAAACACACAGAGGACAGTTCTAGCTTGTCCTATAGGGTCGCTATGAGTCAGCATCAACTCCATGGCAGCAAGAAAAGAGTTCTAGGTCAGACTTCCCGCACAATGTTAAATAAGAATAATGATAAGGGACATATTTCTCTTGTTACCGTTTTCAAAGGAAATGTTTTCAGTTTTTCCCCAAAGAAAGTGATATTGGCTATTAGATTTCACATATGGACTTTATTATATTGAGGATTTTCACTTCTATTCAATGTGATTTTTTTAATTATAAATAGGTATTGTCAAATGTGTTTCCTACATCTATTGATACAATCGTGTGGTTTTTATTCTTTGTCTTATGTGGTAGATCATATTAATTGTTTTTCAAATGCTGAACTATCCTTGCATGCCAGGTATGAATCTCACTTGATCATGATGAATTCCGTTTTGATATGTTGTTGGATCCTATTGACCAAAATTTCCTTGAGAATGTTTGCATTATGTTCATGAGGGATATTCATGTGCTGGTTTTGTTTGTGGAGGTCTCTACCTGGCTTTTGAAGTTAGGGTTATGCTGGCTTCATAGAATGAGTTTGGGAGTTTGGTGTTTCTTCCTATATTCTGAAATAGTTTGTGTAGTATTGGCAACAGCTCTTGCTTGACTACTTGATAGAATTCCCTTCTGAAGTCATCTGGTTCTGGGCTTTTCTTGTTTGGATTTTTCTGGATGTCCTTCTCTATTCCATCTTTTGTTATGGGTTTGTTCAGGTTTCCTATGTCCACCCACGTTAATTTGACTAGATGGTATATTTTCACGTGTTTGTCTATTTCTTCCAGATGATCACATTTGGAGTACAGTCTTTTACAGTATTGTGTTACTTTTTATTTCATTTGTATCTCTTGGGATTTCACCCTTTTCACTTTTAATTCTAATTTTGTCAATCCATTCAAAAAAACAGCTTCTTTTCTTGTTGACTTTTTCCCATTAATTGTCTGTTTTCCAGTTCATTTATTTCTGCTCTAATCTTTATGATATCTCTTCTTCTCTGGAGGAAGGGTTTATTTGTGTTACCCTTGTTCTCATTGTTGGGATAAGGTATTGATTTTTTTTATTTCTCTTGCTTTTTTATTCCATGTGTATATTGATGACTATAAATTGCCCTCTGATAACTGCTTTTGCTGTGTACCATCAGTTTTGGTATAATGTGCTATCATTATCATTTGTTTTAAGAAATTTGTTTTTAAAGGCTAGATTTAAAATTTTTTTATTTTGTTGAAAGCATAGTTAATACATAGTTCCTAATGATTACATTTTACCACCTATACATCCATTTACAGTCATTTACAAACTCATTACCCCGTAAATTCTCTGTGTTCGTCTGCATGGACTAGAGAAACAATTTCATAGACACCCATATGTATGTAAGAGAGAGAGCTTTATATAAGTGTAATTATATATTAAGAAATCATCCCCGCTCACTCCAGATCAAGGTCATAAGTCCGACATTAGCGCATATATCCAATACCAGTCTATAAATTCCTCTTCAGACCCACACAACACATGCAATGACGTCGAAAGCAGGAAGATCACTGCTAATGCTTGGGAAGACTTGTGGATCCAGTGGCAGTGGAAGCATCTTAGCGCTCGTGTGAGTCTCCATGTGGCTCCTCCAGCTTCAGGGCCCTGGCTCCATCATTGTAGCTCCATGTGTCTTGTCGGCCGCAAGACGACGCACAGAGAGTATGTGTCCCACCTTTAGGAAGGAAGATAGGAGTTTCCAGAATCCTCAGGAGAAGGCCGTGCCCACACAGAGGCCTCATTGGCTATGACCTGATTAACAGGCTAGTTTCTACCTCCTCGAAATTTGACAGGAGATTTTCTAACTACCACAGTCTTTGTCTAATCTTTCCAATATGTATTGTAATTTTATCCCACCCAGACTAGTGTTAAAATAGCATAATGCTCAGGCAGGCAGGCTACCTTTCAGATGACTTTCAGGGACATTTTTGAGTGAAGAGGGAAAATATTTTAATATCATTCCAGGTTAACTACATCTTTGATACAACACTCAAACTTGACAAATGATAGTTTCATCAATATTTTTTATATTATTACATTAAAATCAGTTGGACACTCTCACTAATAATTGATTTTTAGTCACCACACTTGGAAGATGTTTATTCACCAAGTAATGCATGACGCATAACTTCTAAAGGTTAGCATATGACATTATTCTGAAAGATCACGTGTTAATGGCCCCATATAGCTCAACTGAAGAGCAATTGTTTCTAGCAATGCCAGGGCCTCTTATGTAAAATACTCCATTGGGTTTGGGTGGTTTTCAGTCATTTGTGTTTGTTTTTCTTGACTTTTGTTTGTTGGTTTGTTTGGTAACCATAGTTGACTGCTTCCTGTACATTACGGTACAGCTATTAATGGTGTGCGAGCTGCTGGGTCATGTAGAGGTAGTTGGCTCTGTCTACTGACATGGCACAAGTCTAATAGGAGATGGAAAACTTAAGATGGAGAAATGGGGAGAGAAGTGATAAGTGGGGAAAGTGAGGGGAAATATAGGAATAAAATAAAAGTAATGATAGTAATAAAAAGTGGTTGTCTGGATAGGTGAACAGATTTGAGATCCACCAGTAGCTCTGAGGGAGAACTATGTGACTCTCTACTCCCTTAAACAGTTACCGTCTTAGAAACCCCCAGAGGCAGTGAGTTCTAATCAGAATTAATAAGCTTCATGGAAATACATTTCAGCAGGAAAAACAGATGAAAGAGATCATAGGTGGATTTGCAGGGAAAAGGAGTCACAAAAGAGACAAAAGACTCAGGTATGGTTTGGGTTGGGGTGCTGAAGTTTGTTGTTATGGTAGCGTGAATATGGGTGTGTCTGCACCCTCAAGGATCAGGAAGGGGACCCTTATTGGGTGGCTGTGTCAGAATATACTGTCCTTTCTGTTTTCGCCTGGGGGGAATGCATGGATGGGATCGACCTGGAAGAGGATACCAGAATAGAAATTTAGGAGAGAACTAGAAAAAATAATAAACATATTATGGTAGGACAAAAATGTAAAAACTGGAAAAAATAAAACTGTATTGTGGGTGGGGATTCCTCCTTCTGCATTACATGTGATGGTGGGGGGGGGTGCGTGAAGTAGTGGGGCAATAGCACTGGAGAATAAAGCAGGAAAGGAAAAGGAAGCAACAGTTTTTTTTCAAAGTAAAATATCATTTTATTGGGGTCTCTTACAACTCATAACAATCTATACATCAATTTTATCAAGCATATTTGTACATATGTTGCCATCATTCTTTTCTAGACATGTGCTTCCTATTATGTCCTTCGTATCAGCTCCTCATTTTTCCCTTCCTCCACCCTCGGATGACCCCTTGATATATTATAAATTATTATTATTTTCATATCTCACACCAACTGCTGTCTCCGTTCTCTCATGGGTTCTATTGTTTATTTTTGTAATGTGAAAAATTAAGCTTATGAAAATTGAAGATTATGTCCTCATCTAGCTGTCCATCCACCCGAACCCATGCTGGCCAGAGGCCGTTTGGCTGGCTAGCTTGCCTCGGCAGCTCAGAATCCTCGGCTGCGCAAAGGTGGAGCTGGGCTCACAGATGCTGCTTATGCAGCTGGTCAATGTAAACAGGGGTCTGTCCATAGGCATTGCTGCTCTCCCACTTTAAGGAACTTGGGTCTTCTTAGTTTTTAAGTCAAATTTCTCATTGCCAGGCAGTCCAAGATATCCTTCCTAATGGAACCTCTCCAATAGTTGCTGCGATCTTCCAGTGCTTGTTATCTGGTGGCCACATTCCTCTGTCATGGCTTTTTTGGTTTTTGATTGTTTAAAGAACTTTTTAAGCTTTGAGGTGTCTATGACTGTTCTAAACATAAAAATAATGACGATTTCCAACTCTAGTGCTAAAATTTTAGGCAAATGATTTTACTTAGGCCTCTCTTCATTTATAATATAGGTTCATTGTATATCTCTAATTGTAGTGAGGATTAGGATTATTTAGCTAATGCACAAAAGTACCTAAAACAGCAGTGAGAAGTTAGGTGGTGCTGTGGGTTAAGTCCTCTGCCATTCCTTGGAGAAAGATTCGCTGTGTGCTCCTGTAAAGATTTACAGTTTTAGAAACCCTAAGGAGCAGTTCTACGCTGTCCTGTACAATCATTCTGAGTTGGAATAGACTGGAAAGCAGTGGGTGAATAACACAGGAGCTGGCTTAGCATGGACCCTAGATAAGTGTTACTTGTCTGCCTTCAAGCAGATGGCGATTTTACTACGTAGCTATATATTTAGTGACTAGTAGAGTCTTTGGTATGTCTGCAGTAAATGTTTATTTGGACTGAAGGGTGAATAAATGCCTAGGTAGATGGATAAATGTTTACAAGGTCAGAATAATTGCTAAGGTTCCAATCATTGATTTACTAATGTAAAATACCAGGAGTAGTACTGAAAAGGTTTTAATGATACAGTGGGTATTAGTCCAGGTATACTAGAGAAACAATTCCATAGAAAGTCATATGTGCATAAGAAAGAGTTTTATATAAAGGGTAACTGCACATTAAGAAAGCATCCCAAACCCTGTCCAGTCCAAGCTCTTAAGTTGAATATTAGCCCATATGTCCAATACCAATCTATAAAGTCCTCTTCAGACTCATGAAACGCATGCAATGAGGCTGAATGCAGGAGGATCACAGGCCAGTGGGTAGAAAGTGTTTGGATTCAGTGGCGTTGTAAGCATCTCAGCACTGGCAGGGGTGTCTACGTGGCTTCTCCAGCTTCAGCGATATGGTTGCATCAGGGTAGGTCCACGTGGCTTCTCTAGCTCAGGGCACTAGTGTAGATCTATGTGTCTTGTCAGCAGCAATGCCTCCCAGGGAGTGAGCAGAGTCAGTCCTGCCTCCGAGGAGGAAAAATCTGATTTCCCAGAATTTTCAGGAGAAATCCATGCCCATAGAGAGGCCTCATTGGTTATATCTTGATCAACAGGCCAGACTCCACCCCTTCACTCTTAATCCTCCCATGTCCCAAATTGACACAATATTATGTCACTAGCACACATGCAAACGTTTTGTGTCTTTTCCATTTTTTTTTGTTTGGACCGGGTCTGGACCACACAGTCCCTTCCCTCAGCCTCTCAGAGGGATGGATGACCAGCTGGACATCAAAGCCCCTGCTTCCAAGTCTGGTTGCATCAGGTTAAGTCCATGTGGCCTGTCCAGTTCAGGGCACTAGCATAGTTCCATGTGTCTTGTCACCTGCAATGTCTCCCAGAGAGTGAGCAGAGAGAGAGAAATTTCCCCTGCCTCCAAGTAAGAAATACTGGATTTCCCCGAATTCTCAAAAGAAGGCCATACCCACACAGAGTCATCATTGGCTAAGACCCGATTGGATTTCACTCTTAATCCTCTCAAGTCCCAAATTGACACCAGATTATGTAACTACCACACATTATAAACAGTGCCTTACCAAAAACGATGCCAGCTTTCAAAGGTGTCTATATAATTAGCAAAGTCCAGTAAAAAGAAAAGGAAAAAAGAAACATGAGGCCTTTCTTAAAAATTTATTAAGATTTTTAATATTGCAGCAGTAGAACATTGAACTACATGTGAAACCCTTACAAGTGTGGGCCTTGTGTGACTACACAGGTTGCACAGTGATGAAGCCATCCCTCCTGGCTTTCACACTGTGCATGTCCTTGTGTAGATTTGCTGTGTCCGATGCTCTCCTTTAGTTGCTCAATTTTAGGATGGTTTCAAAGCTGGGGCTGGGAGCAACTCCAGGTGGCAAGAGTCAGATGAGGTGAGGTGTAGGGCATGGGGAGATCAACTCAGGCTTGGCCCTGTGTGTATGCCAAGCATTTGAGAACTATCCAGGGTCTTAAAATGTCTTCTAATGCAAGATAACAGCGTTCAAAAATTTCAACTACATAAAATTTGAGGTGACATTATTCAACAACTAATAAACCAATATAAACATATAGCATGGCAGGTGCTCTGGGGGTCCGTTTGCAAAGTCCAACTCTGTTCACATTTGGTACAATTTGTTTATCATATCTACTTGAATGGAGTAACTGTGTGTGAGAGTTCCCTGTTTATGGTGGCTATAACAGAAATCTTTTCATTTCAAGGCTTGTTAGGCATGTTCTGAACAGAACAATTCAAGTCTTCAAGACCCACCTCAGCTTCCCAAGATAGAGTTCACTGCCATGTCTCTCCCCAGCCTTGACTAATCTCCTCCTGTGCTAGTCTGCATGGACTAGAAAAAACAAATTCATAGACCTCATATGTATATAAGAAAGAGCTTTTTATACAAGAGCAATTGAATACTGAGAAAACATCCCAGCCCAGTCCAGAGCAAGTCCACAAGTCTGATAGTAGCCCACATGTCCAATATCAATCTATAAATTCCTCTTCAGACTCACGAAACACATGCAATGACGCTGGATGCAGGAAGATCACAGGCCAGTGGGTAGAAGGTCTTGTGGATTCAGTGATGGTGCAAACATCTCAGCACTGGCACGGGTCACCATGTGGCTCCTTAAGCTCCAGAGCTCTGGCTCCATCAGGGAAGTTCCATGTGTCTAGTCAACCAGAAAGTCTCTCAGGGAGTGTGTCTGTCTCCTGCCTCCAGTGAGCTATTTATCGCCTTAGTGCTTCCAAATGAGGTCATCAAGCTGCGACCTGATTGGAGACTAAACTCCACTCCACCCCTTCACTCTGAAGCACTCCACTCTTCACTATTAAGTACTCCACCCTTTCACTCTTAAGTCTCAAATTGGCAACAGATTATATAACTACGACACCTCCATATTCCATTCTCCTCCCCAAATCCCTCAACAAAGATTAATTTTTGTAAGCCAAATTTGGATAGCAATTAAAACATGTATCATCTTAATTAATATTATCACAATATCTTTTTTATCAAAAGATATTTGATACTTAAAAAGGACAAGTTTACTTAGGAAACAGTAGTGCATCCAATCATTAATTTCAAGTGACAGGAAAGGATAGTGTTCTTTATAGTGCAATTGTAGCATTTCTTCCTTTGTTAGAGATGATTGTGCTGGTTGCAGTCACAGCTGTATTATCTTGCGGTTATGCTATTTTGTCCTTTTTCATTCTATAATGCTTCTTGAAATCACACATTTCAAATTGCACGTGCCAATGACTCATATAAGGATGCTGTAAAAAGTCAGGCTGTTTATTGAGTAGGCCTGGATAGGGGCCTCAGCTCCCAGGTGATACCCCTGCACCAAACCAAAACCAAACCCCCTGCCATGGAGTCAATTATCACTCATCGTGACCCTTATAGGACAGAGGAAGACTGTCCCAGAGGGCTTCCAAGGTTGGCAACCTTTACAGAAGTAAATATTTTACCTGATGAGTTTTAACTGCCAATATTTTGGTTTGCAAGTAGCATTTTAACCATTGTGCCATACTCCAGCACATCCTATGGGTCTGTGGATCCAGGAGTAGTGATGCGCTAAATAATATTAGTAAGGTTTGGTCCCCATCTAAAACATGACCTATTGTTCCCTGTGTTTAAAACAACTGCCAATTAGATGGAAGGTTGGATATGCTCTTAAAAGGCATCTTACTAAATTAAATAGCTTGCCCCTTACAATACCCAAATCAAACCAAAACAAAATGCATCACACCATGTGGAAGTAGGATTATTACTTCCACATTTTACATTGTCCTCCATCACCTCTCACCCACTTTTCCGTTATTTGGGAGGGGGTTTTACATTGATCCTTGAAACTGATTCCCCCCTCTCTCCCCTCACCATCCCCTAATCCTACTGTTATGTCTACTCTCATTGTTGGTCCTGAGGGGTTTATCTATCTTGGATTCCCTGTGTTGTGGGCTTTTATCTGTAACAGTGTGCATACTCTGGTCTGGACATTGGACCTTGATTCAAGTACTCCCTTAACACACAAACACTTTGTTCTAACAATCTGGCATTCTGTTATGCTCAACTTCCAAACAGGATCACTGGAAACAAAATGGGTGTGTATTTTGATGTGGTGAAGAAAGGTGATGGTGCCCAGCTATCAAAAGATATAGCATCTGGGGTCTTAAAGGCTTAAAGATAAACAATCACCCATCTAGCTCAGAATCAACAAAGCCCACATGGAAGAAGCACACCAGCCTGTGTGAAAACTGCTTTATTGCTACAGTCTGTCCCACCCTAAATAGAGCCCACTCCCTTCTGATAAGGATAATGGATTGTTCCCCTGAAGAAAAGCCCTAAGGTCAAGCCAACTCAAGGACTACCAAGGTTAGGGTGTCATCTTGATTCTACAGCAGTGATTCTCAACCTGTGGGTTGTGACCCACTTGGGGGGGTCAAACGACCCTTTTACAGGAGTTGCCTAAGACCATCAGAAAACACATATTTCTGATGGTCTTAGGAACAGAGACACCACTCCTCTATCCATTTCCAGGGGGGTCTCTCCACATGCAGATATGCTGATCTGGTGAGAAAGAAGCTTCAACCTTCGCATTGACATTGGCTTTTTACTCAAACTGTTTGAAAATATAGCAATGTAGTTTACTGTTGTGCTAACACTGTTACTCATGCTACACCATGCTTCAAGACAAAATTTCATTTATTTGTAATTAGAAATAAATATTTCACAATATATTATTGTATATTGCTTTGAGATTAATCACTGTACTTTAATTATGTTAAATTTGTAACAATGAAAATACATCCTGCATATCAGATATTTACATTACAATTCATAACAGTAGCACAATTACAGTTATGAAGTAGCAGTGAAAATAATTTTATGGTGGGGGGTGTCACCACAACATGAGGAACTATATTAAAGGGTCACGACATTAGGAAGCTTGAGAACCACTACTCTAGAGCCTGTCCATCTTGTTATGTATGGGCATTCCTGTCACATGTATGCCTCTAGTGAGACCTCTTCTTGTCATATATCTGGTTACCTGCAATTAGGGGGGATTGCATGCCCCCTGAGTATATATAAGCCTTGGTTGGAAATATATTCCTCTCTCTGCGTGGAACTGGCCCCTGAAGTTATGATGGTCCTGGAGGTGAGCATTCACATGCTTTATCTTGTCTGATGTCCCTTTAATGTTATCCCTGAATTACACAACCGCCCCTTGGGACACATTCAATTGCGGAGGCTGGTAGCCCCCAACCCATTAATTGAATCTCACAAATTGCATACTAGGTGAGGGGTGAAGTACTCTAAAACCTATTTAATACAGCGATGATTTAAAACAAAATAAGATCTATTTCACATTTTGAGGAAAATTCATTTAATGAATCTACTTGACAAGTGGCCATACAAATAGAAGTTGGTGGATCAGCAGCATGATTCTTGCTGAGTAAAAACTTCTTTGTTCGTATTAAAAATCTGAAATTAAGAAAGTGCTCCATTAATAACAGATCATAGTTAATAACACTAACTTTTTCACTGAGGATAGCAATTAAGAAATATGGGCAAAAAGTACTCAGCAGCGAACTAAAGTTGAAGCATTTCATAGGCATTCACATTTGTATCCCTACTAAAGGTTATTTTTCTCTAAGTTATAACTCCCTCAAGCCTACTGACCCATACTGATCGCCACATTTTCTGAAATTCTATCACACTACTTCTATCCCTCAAATAACAATCATCTTAAATCATTCCATAATGCAGGTTCTATTTTGTATATGTATCCTCTCTCCCTCATCTACCAGATGAATTCCAGGAGGACAGATAAAACAATTTGGGATTTTTTTAATGTCATCTTTCACCTATGGCACTGTATTGGACAGGGTTCTCTAGAGAGACAAACCAGATTGCTAGTAAATATATAGATATAGATATAGATAGATATAGATTAGGTATAGATTAGATATAGATATAGATAGAGATAGAGATAGAGATAGAGATAGAGATAGAGATAGAGATAGAGATAGAGATAGAGATAGAGATAGAGATAGAGATAGAGATAGAGATAGAGATAGAGATAGAGATAGAGATAGAGATAGAGATAGATATAGATATAGATATAGATATAGATATAGATATAGATATAGATATAGATATAGATATAGATATAGATATAGATATATAACACAAGAAATGAGCCATTAAATTATATACAGATAGATAATACAAGAAATTAACAGTTAAATTATAAAGCAGTGAGACACTAGCAGTCCTTTTAGGTTTGAGAGCTGCCAGGTGCCAGTCCCCTTCTGTAGAGAGAGCTGGGCTATATATATCCAGGCAGCAAACAGCAAGGCAGGTCCCCCACTGTCATCAACTGTCGGTCCCCAGCTCCTGAGATGAACATTCCAATCGTGTGGGTTTAAAGGGACCTCAACTTACAGTGACACAGTCCACAGGCTAGGCATCCCACAGGTAGTGTACCCCTTTACACTGAGGCACAGAACAACCAAGGTGAGGCTCACCGAGCCATTTATCCCTCTGCCCTACTTGTGTTTATCGGCCAGGCTGGCACAATAAACTATAGCAGGCACCATAGAAATATGTCCCAGTCCGTGTCCATTTTAAGCCACTCTGCTTTCTCCCAATCACACGTTTCTCCTGTAGCTCTTTCTTTTTACTCTCCCCTAATCTACAACCTGTATTTCCAGTTCTAAAGCATTATTCTTCTGTTTAGAAAAAAGTAAAACCACCCCAAAATGTAGGCTTAATTTTAAATGATGTGCTTTTGAAGATCTCATCATAAACTAAACAATAACAATGGTACATCCACAGTGTGTTTGCACAATTACCAAATATAGGCCAAGCTAAAGGCAAAACAGTTTTGTTTATGGACTTGGTGTCAGACCAACCGGTAGAATGTCACGCAACTTACCGTTTTAAGTAAAGCACGTCGATTATAAAAAAACAGTAAAAGTGTTGACAAAAGAAATAGTGAGGCAAAACCCAGTGGTAACATGGAATATGCCAAAGTTTCCTTCCATCTGTTATCTAGGATTAAAAATAACACAAAGAGGGAATAGAATTAGAGGTTGATAAGTCTTCCTGAAATGGAATGATTTGATAAATAATCTTCTAGAAACTGCTGGAGAGTAGTTGCCAGTGTAGAGGTATGGTGGGTGAGCTTGAGGATAGCATCCCATTCTTTATATATATATATATATATATATATATATATATATATATATATATATATATATATATATATATATATATTATTTTATATAAAATAACTACTTGATCAAATGGTGGCATTTGTTCTTGTCACAGAAAAAAAAAGAAATCCCCAGCATAATTCTTATTTTCTGATATGATTTTATTTAAAATAGGGCTGGTGATTTTTTTCATTGTCATTTAAAAATAGTATCCCGGTGATTAGATAAATATGCCCTGTGAGTCTCTTAACTATCAACAACTCAAATGTTTAGCTTATTTTATGTGCTGCTGTAGTAGAAGTCCTGGGGGAGTAATCGTTTCATACTGGGTTGATAACTGTGAGGTCAGCAGTTCAAAATCACCAGCTGCTCCAGGGGAGAAAGATGAGGTTTTCTCCTCCTGTAAAGAGTTACAGTCTGAGAACCCGCAGGGGCAGTTCTCCACTGCCCTCCAGGGTTGCCATGAGTCAGAATTAACTTGATGGTCACGAGTTGGTTTGGGTTTTGGGTTTGGTTTTGAGTTGTCAGCAAAAGAGGGTCTTCAAGAAATGTCCGTGTCTGAGTAATGGAGCTGTTCTTTAAAGGTTAATTTTAAAAGTTGTCTTACATTTTAGAAACTAAGAGAGATGATTGGGTTGTAATGTTTTCTTCTGTATATCAAGAAATGAGCAACCACCCATCATCAAACAATCTTTAAAAGTGGCCAAAATTTGTTCTTCCCAAACTTGTATTATCCACTTACATTGGAGTAACAATAATAAAATTTGTATCCAATTCAATTTCAATTCAGATCATTCTAAAGAATTCTATACTCAGACCCATGCTCCAAACTTTCCTTTCATTCTCCCATCTATATCCTTTTTCCTTGAGATGTTATGTTGTCCTACAAACTTATCAAATTCAGGTGTTCAAATCAGTCACAATTTGCAATGATATATTCCAAAAGAGTGACTAATAATATCCATTTTCTGCCATCATAAATAACAATCAGAAGTCATGGGGCTCCTTTCCTGAAGGTCTGCAAATCAGACATAGGTAGCCATTGGCTTTCTAATACAGTGGAGTCAATCCTAAAAGGGATTAAAAAAAATTTCCCAAAACACCATTGTCCTATTTTTTTCTATAACTTAAATGATACAATAAAAATGTCCTAAAGAACCAAGAGCATATACAACCCATGAAAATTTTAGTTCCTAATCTCAAAGTCCTTAAGCTTGTATTAAGAGATGCAATCAGGACAAAGGAAACATCAGCCACCAATATCATTATTAATATGGTATATAGCACAAATAAAGGGATGTATTTTTAAAGTAGGTATATTTTGAAGACATGACTAAAAACTCATGAAGGATATTTTCATCTTATCTACTGTAAACTATGTATTGACTTGTAACATTGGGAAAGGAAATTACTTTCCCAATATCAGTTCTAAAATATCTCCAGTTTTTTGGGGGGGGGTTGTTAGTTTTTTAATAGTAGGGGAAAAAAGAAAACTTGGAATCAGTGTTTTCTTGATTCTGTATATCTCTTGGTCATTTTGAGTTCTTTGCCTATATCCTTTAGTGATTATATATTTGACTTACTTGTTTATTGTCTATCTCTACCCAACCCAAGAATAAAATATAATTTCCATGTAGCTATGGTCAATGTCTGACTGGAGTTTAATTTATAGTAGGCCCTTAATAAATATCTGATGAATGAAATGGAACAATAATGCCACTATAGTCCTAGGGAGTTAACAGTGCAAAAGGAATTCTATTGTAGTAAAACTACATGAAAGAAGAATGACTGATAAAAATGCCAGTATCTGCTTGTATCACATCTGTATGTAATAACTGCATCTACACATAAACCTGAAAGATCCATACAGAATTGATTTCTTTACATTTTGAACAAATATTCATCATTTCCATGGTTAAAGTTAGTAGTGCTGTGAAGAATGATCATATTTCCCTCATTCTCTAGGTTTTTTAGCTTATAAATGCTTTTCATTGTAAGTCACATTAAATCGCTATTGGAAGGAAATGGAATATGTATTTCAAAACCTATGGTACCATAATTAAAAATAAATATTCCTTAGGCTTAAACCTAGATATTCAAACACAAATGACTTTTGACTAATTCCTGCTTAAAGTAAAGATGTGTTTTCTTGAAAACTGAAAGTAAAAAACAATGATTAAAAATCATTATTCCAAGACTAAGGAGAGATTAGTCTCAGAGACTAAACTGTGAGAATCCGGTGTGCAGAAGGCTATGGATGGCAGTGGGAGCCTGAGATTCATTTGCATCTGGTGAACTCCCTCTATCCACAATTGAAGGATGGCAGAAAAGGGGTCACTAAACAATGCTGGAGAGAGATAAGTACAGATCAAAGGCATAAATCTGACCTGAACAGTTAAAACTTTTGTCAGTAGGTCCCCTCTATGATGCAGGCTGGACCTAATCTGGTTTCCAACCTTTTTCTGTATTTTTGGTTTGTAGTATTTTTTGTTTTTGTTTGTACATATGAGGGTGTATTTCACAGGTGGTATGTCTTTGAAGGTCATCCTCTCAAAGTTGCGTTATATGCTTCTCTGTTTTCCGGTATATGAAACCCAGGATTGATAAACTTATAGGGACAGCAAGTAAGATAAGGGTTGGGGGGTTAGGGGTGTACAGTGGTGGTGGATTAAAATGGAGATGATGTCAAGGAGTCCATGTAGAAAAATAATGTCCAGAAACTGATTGGACTAGGAATTTGTACAATCCTACTTGACATTACTAAACTATTGAATGGCGTGATACAGGTGTTAAATCCCAATTAATAACAAAATCTTAAAAATTAAATCTGAACTCCAGTCAAGAATAAAGTTTTGGGGAAAAAATCCCACACCCCCAAAATCTTAAAACTACCATAGTCTCTTTTCACCAGTCAGGAAAAACAAAAAGGTTGATAACAGAACAAGACTTCGGGTTCAAACAGAATATTAGATTTTCAATAAATCTTTAATCAATGGAGATACTTGTTAATGTATCTTCCCTGTTTGTGGACTATATTCAAGACAATTTTGATGTCCATAACGGTAAAGTACATGAATCAAATGAATTTGTTATTACTATCTCATACCTCTCCAGCATTTTTCTTCACTCCACTCACTCCAAATTCCATCATCTGAGCAAAAAATATTCACTTTGCTTCTTATTGAAATGCATATTTGATGGCTTTTATTGGACATTCTCGTGGTGAATATTTCATTATCAACTGTGGAAGACTGAAAGGCAAGGAAAAATCAGCTGACATCATTTGATCTAATTGGAGTTTAGAGAGATACCATTTGATTTGTCACTTTCAAAGTGAGTTTTGCATCAAAAGAACCAGAAAGCCCTCTAGCAAACTCTACCAGTGATGAGCATTTCTCTGGATGGTGTTTCTCTCTCTCTCTCTTATGTATATATATTAATTTTTTCTGTAATGCTAATGAATAACAGGACTTATGATACAGGGAAAAATCCATAGCCAGCCGTGGTGCTGATGAAGTTACAATGTCAGCACTAATGTCAAAATTGTCAGCTTCCATACATTGAGTTAAAATTTGACAGAGTGGATCAAGTGCATATAGTTTTTTCTGGAAACTTGCCCTAGTGGCATAGTGATTATGAGTTGGACTGCTACCTTCAAGGTCCGCAGTTAGAAACTATGAGCAGGAGAAAGGTGAGACTTTTTACTCCCATAAAGCTGTACCGTATCAGGAACTCAACAAAGGCGAGTCTCCGAGTCAGCATTGCCTGGGAGTCAGTGAGTTTGGCAACTCCAAGTTGGGTTGCTAATTGCAAGGTCAGCAGTTGGGAAACCACAGCTGCCCCATGGGAAAAAGAGGAGGCTCTCTGCTCCTGTGAAGATTCATAGTCTCGGAAACAACACACAGAAAGTTCTACTCAGTCCCATAGGGCTGCTAAGTACCAGAATGGACTTGATGACAATGAGTTTTCTTATTGTTGGGTTGGTTGACTGCCATCAGTTCTATAATAGTGTTTCAGGGCTTGGCTTGAAAGTATCCCTTCAGATATATAACTATATAAAAACAAACACATGGAAGGAATTACCGTATATACTCGTGTATAAGCCAAGTTTTTTCAGCCCAAAACTGTGCTGAAAAACTAGGGTTTGGCTTATACAAGGGTCAGTGGTACCCCAGCGAGGTGTAACATCTCGCAGGTGATTGCCTTTTCTCCGCTGTTCATTCAAAGCCCCACTGCCACTGCAGGGCTTTGAATGTGTGTTTACTCACATCTAACCAATCAGAGCCGTCCTA
This sequence comes from Tenrec ecaudatus, assembly GCF_050624435.1. Taxonomy (NCBI): domain Eukaryota; kingdom Metazoa; phylum Chordata; class Mammalia; order Afrosoricida; family Tenrecidae; genus Tenrec; species Tenrec ecaudatus. The sequence goes on along the minus strand of NC_134548.1, from coordinate 114,358,327 downwards.
TGACGTGGACGGCTCCAATTCACAGAAACACCCGTAGTGATTCACTTACACAGCTGAACTGGTAAGGATGTATCTGTGGCTGCACTCCGTCTCTCCCCTCTGGTCTCTGTGTGAATTCACATCCTGCATTTCCCACCCTAGGTTTATACTCGAGTCAATCAGTTTTTTCTGGTTTCCCAGGTAATAATTAGGTACCTTGGCTTATATTCCAGTACATATGGTACTTCTATTTTGCATTTTAAAGAACTAAAGACTGCTTTCCATGCAAAATAACAGCTTTCTTTGGTTGCTATTTATTTGGGGAACCAGCATAATGTAGTGAGGGGCTGACGTGGAGTGGGGATCAGATCTGGACTTTAATTCTAGCTGTGTAATTTGATTGACCTCCCTGGGACAGCAATCTCATCTGTATATGAAATACATTAATTAAAATCTGAGGCTTCCCTATTTGCTTCTGTTGTATGCATTCTGGTCAATGGTGATACACAGCAACCCTATATGACACGGTAGAACTGGCCCCACAGGATTTCCTAGGCTTTAACCTTTACAGTACATAACAACTACTACCACTTTTTTGGTTAAAAGCTGAGCCCTTCATTTATAGAGGTCTAAATAAAGGCATGTACATATGCAAATATATTTTATATAAGGATTGGGAAATAGATCTATGTGCATACATTTATAGGTTTATTATTAAGGTAGCAGAAAGACATTGGGCCTCCACTTAAGAACTCTCTCAATGCAAGAATGCTTTCTTCTATTAAATTGGCATTCTATGATGCTCACCTTCCCGACACAACCGCTAAAGACAAAGCAGGTGAACAAGCAAATGTGGTGAAAAAAGCTGGTGGTGCCCTGCTCTCGAAAGTTATAGCATCTGGGGTCTTAAAGGCTTGAAGGTAAAGAAGCAATCATCTAGCTCAGAAGCAACAAAGCCCATATGGAAGAAGCACACCAGCCTGTGTGATCACAAGGTGTCAAAGGGATCAGGTATTAGGCATCATCAGAACGAAAAATTATATCATAGTGAATGAAGTGGGGAGAGCAGAGTGGAGACCCAAAGCCCATTTGTAGGTCACTGGGCATCCCCTTACAGAAGGGTCTTGGGAGGAGATGAGCCAGCCTGGGTGCGATGTAGCAATAATGAAACATACAACTTTCCTCTAGTTCCTAAATGCTTCTTCCTCCCCTACTCTCATGATCCCAATTCTACTTTACAAATATGGCTAGACCAGAGGATGTACACTGATACAGATAGGAACTGGAAACACAGGGAATCCAGGGCAGATGATCCCTTCAGGACCAGTGATGTGGGTGGTGATACTGGGAGGGTAGAGGAAGGGAGGGTTGGAAAGGGGGAACCGATCACAAGGATTTACATGTGACCTCTCCCTGGGGACAGACAACAGAGAAGTGGGTGAAGGGGGACGTTGTACTGTTCAAGATATAACAAAATAATAATTTATAAATTATCAAGGGCTCATGACGGATGGGGGGGAGCGGGGAGGGAGGAAGGAGAAAAATGAGGAGCTAATGCCAGGGGCTTAGGTGGAGAGCAAATGTTTTGAGAATGATGAGGGCAATGAATGTATAAATGTGCTTTACACAATTGATGTTTGTATGGATTGTGATGAGTTGTATGAGCCCCTAATAAAATGATTTAAAAATAACTAAATGTATAAATTCCTGAAAAAATAACACTTTCAAGATAATCTGAATAGAATCTGGATTTCAATAAATTGTCAAAGGTCCAAAAAAAAAAAAAAAGGATAGAAAAAGCTGATCCCTTATCTGAAGAGCTCTCAGGGTTCCTTTAGCTCGTCTCTGTTGTTGGGTGGGGTTGAGTTGCTTTTCACTGCCCCATAGGGTTTCCTAGGCAGATCCTCTCTCCTGTGGAGCTGCTGGTAGACTGGACCTGCTAACCATTCTGATAGCAGCTGAGCAATATAACATTGTGCTACAAGGGCTCATGTTACCTGTCTCTACCACGAAGAGATAAAGGCAACTCCATGGCAGAGGGTTTTTGTTTGTTTCTTTTTTGGTGGTGGTGGGTATTTTTTTAACTTCTCTCTAAGTTAATTGGAAACCAATGAATACAATTAACATATAACAACATAGGGTCAGGCAGCAGCAATTCTTGGTACTAGATAAATGGGAATTTGTCTTAACAACCATTTTCTACTTCCCTTGTCAGTCCCTCTTCCCATCCCTTGCCACACACACAACATATTCATAGCCCTATTAGACTCTGCTCTCACTTTTACTTGAAATAAGCTCCTCAAGAAGTGGTTTGGTGTGTGTGGGGGTGTTTTAACCTCCAGTTTCTTTATAAGCCACGTTAGGCCCTTGCCAACTGTAATTTTGTGACAAAAATTGAAAATGATGGACAAGAATATTATCTAAAGTCCTGTTAGAGATATTCTAAAACTGGTACAGTAGTCCATACACTCAGATTACAAGCATCTTTCTTTTGTCCATGAGATTAAATGATTTTTCAGAAAGTTTAACTGACATACATGTCTCCTGTGTATAGCAATCACCTTGGGTCCCCATATTTCCCATTTTATTTAAAAGGTTTGCCTATGATTTTCACAAGTAAATGCAATATCCATACCATCCAGGTAGTATCATCTTCTCTTACTGCGACTTCATAAATGAAGCATCTTGCTGGAATGGGTCCTCGAGGCACAGTCCATTTCAGGTTAATTTCATCAGAATCATTCAATGTAAGCATAAGGTAGTGTGGTGGCAAAGGTTTAACTGAAACGCAAAAGGAAATAAAAATACACCAACATGAGGGTTGTTAGCCTTCAGTAGAAGTTCTTATCATAAACTGGGCACCTAGTAACAGAAGTTTCCATGGCTAAACTAGATGGCTCAACTATTCCCTATGATGCCAAATCAAATCAAATTTGCTTGCCAACATATAAGTTTCATGAGAACCTTAGTTATCTTGGGAACTCATGCTTGGATAAGTCACATATTGGCAAATATTAAAGGGAAAAGTTAGAATTTAGAAGCCTTAAATTACTGCAGTCCCTACTACCATGACACACATCCCATTTTGTAGCATGAAGAACCATACCCAGAACTAGAAATACTTTAAATTTTTTTGTTAGTTTCAATCAAGTCAATTGATCGAACTCATGGCAACTCCATTCAGGCAAAGACCTGCTCCACAGGGTTTTCACAGACGGATGTGAACTTTTAGAAGCAGATCACCTGTCTTCCTAGGTACCTTTAAATAGGTTCACACCATCAACCTACAGGCACCACTCAGTCATTTCATAGCTAACTTAATCTTTTTGTGTGTGTGCTTATGATATGTCAAGCACTGTACCAATGATGTTACATCATAATTGCATTCATATCACATAAATCCTAAGAAATAGTCCTGCATTATCCTCATTTTACTGATAAAGTTATTGAAACAGATGTTCTATAACTTGTCCAAAGTCACACAGCTAGAAAGTAATAGATTCAAGAATCAGACTTGGTGTTGGCTGATTCTGGAACCCTTAGAACTGAAAACGCAGACTCAGAAAATATCTAGTCATTTGGTTTTTGAGGACTGGGAATATGTGATGCTACCATTAATCAATCCATCGCTACAATTAATCCATCACAACACTAAGTAAAAGTGCTGTGTAGCTGGCCAATTTTATTGATGCTGGAAAATTGTGAGTGCTAAATAAAATAGCATTTTACCCTTCATTTAGTACCTTCTCTTCCATATTTTCACATCAAACACAAGTTTCCCAGGGTCCTCTGCTGGTCCTAATTGCCGGCCTTTGCATTTCTTTAATAGTCCCTTTAATAGTCATGTGAGTATAAGTAGTCTAGACTAGATACTATATATTTGAAATTATTTTGTTTATATCACCTATATTTTGAAGCTGAAAAATGAAATAGTTGGACATGATGGACATGGATTCCGATGATCCATTAACACATATATAGAAATCTTTATAGTCTGCTGACTTCAAGGAAGGAAACCTGCATCCAATATTTGTCCCAGTAGCCTTCAAATATTCAGCACACTCAGCTGCTCGGTCTAAGCCATCATACCTGTAAAAAATGGTGAGAATTATATGTAAGAGTATCATCTAGTATCAGAGCGTTTATGCTTTCAAGTACATTAAGATATTAAAACTAATAAAAAGATCACTCAATGACATATAATATTTATGATATGATTTGTCAGACTCTGTGATACCTGCCAGGGACACAAAAGTAAGAACAGCAGACATAGACTATGACACACGGAGTTTATCTTCTATGCAAGTCTTCACAGAATTGCCAAGACATGTATAAGGTTTGTGAATCAAAGAATCGGATGTCTATTAAGGAAGCCTAGGTTTATACAAACAATTTTAGGTGGGAACACATATTTTATACTGCCCGAGGGAGCTAGTTTAAAACATAAAATCGGATTGAAAATTAAACACGTAAAATAGTTAGGGTTAATAGAAGAAAAATGTTGGGAGGATACACACATTAAGAGATAAACCTTGGGTCACCAACAGGAAGGGAAGCAAAAGGAGAGGGAAGGGGAGGGGAGGGGAAGGGAAGAGGACCAAAGTTGTGTGGTAAGTACATTTCCCCATTCTTTTTGGATAAGAAATGTTTACAAACTTTGCAAATTAACCTCTTTCCAGTAAGAGACCTATTAGGAATGAAGGGGATTTCCCTTCAGATGTAATATGAGCTGTGAAAGCAGCCAGGAAGTTACCTCCTCTGAGACGTGACCAATACAGCAGCTGATATGGTGCTGATAAGAATATTCAGACTATTCAATTTATTTTATCAAAGTATTTTCTTTAGGCAGAGTTTGCAAAATTATAATCTCTTGGCTCTTTCACTTGATTTGAGTTGGAAAGGTTTGAGGTCTACCTTTAACTTTACACAGTTATCTTTATGTGACAGCAGGAAACCTCCTGGCACCATTGTTTTCCTCTCTAAAATGGGAATCATGTATCTCTCACTACATTACTAACATGACAGCAAAATTACCTTATGCTAAACATGAACTAGAAGGCACAAGAGGATTGGGACCTGGTCTCATTCACATTTGAATTTTTGCTATTGAGAATATCGCCTGGCATTTTACTCACTCACTCACTCACTCACTCACTCACTCACTCACTCACTCACTCACTCACTTACTGTCATCGAGTTGATTTGCACTCATAGGACAGGTGACAATTGTCCCTCTGGGTTTCTTAGGCTTTTATGGAAGCAGAGAAAACCACAAAACAAAACTCACTGCCATCGAGTTCATGCAGACTCATAGCAACCCCTTGTGCGTTTCTGAGACCGTAACTGTCTACAGATTAGAAAGCCCAGCCTTTCTCCCATAAAGCTGCTGGTGGTTTTGAACTGTCAACAATGCAAATCGGAGCTCCACTCTTCACCACTGAACCACCAGGCTCCTTTACAAGCCTCGTCTTTCTCCCCCAGAAGGAATGGTGTTTTCAAACTGCTGGCCTTGTGTTTTAGTACCCCAACTATTAACCTAGTATGTCATCAGGGCTCCACGACTGCCATTTAACAGAAGCTTAAGATTTGTTGAATGGATGAATAAGTTAATTCGATCTAAATGACCTTAAGGATTTACCAGATGAGGAAACTCAGACCCTGAAAGATAAAATTATTTCTCCAAGCTTACCTACTTGAATGATGCCAGATCAAAGACTAGAACCCAGGATTCAGGGGCTCATTTATTGCTCATATGTTATCATTTTCAGGAGAACGATGTCATGATAATATAAAGCAAAAAGTTAAATTTAAAAATGGTACCAATCCAAGATGTTCTTGTTAGATGCCATCACGTTGGGACTGACTCACACGAATCAAGCGCACAGCACATTGACATCTTGCCAAGTCCTACCCATGTTATTTTGGAGCCCATTGTTGCAGCCCCTGTAGCCATCTGTCTGGTTTCTTCAAATCTTCCTCTTTTTCATTGACCCTCTGCTTTTCTAGACATGATGTCCTTTTCCAGGGAATAGTCTCTTCTAATAACATGTACTAACTTACTTGACCCAGTTTCATCATCCTGGCTTCTAAGGAGCAGTCTGACTCTATGTCTTCCAAGACAGATTTGTTTGTTCTTTTGGCAATCCACGGCACTTTCAGTATTCTTCGCCAACAACATGATTTAAATACATCAAATTTTCTCCAGTGTTACTTATTCATTGTCCAAGCTTTCACATGCATCAGAGCAATAAGAAATAGGATGGCTTGGATCACATGCACCCTGAAACTTGAAGTAATCTCTCTGTGCCTCAATATTTGAAAGAGGTCTTGTGCAGATTTTCCAATGCAATACGTTGTATACCGGTAATTTCTTCATTGCTGCTTCTATGATCATTGATTATGGAATCAAGTAAAATGAAGTCCCTGACGAATTCATTTTTTCTCCATTTATCATGATGTTGTCTACTGGGCCAATGTTTTCCTTTACACTGGATTACGATGCATACTGAAGGCTACAGCCCCTGATTTTCATCAGGAAGTGCTTCAAGTCCTCATTTTCAGCCAGCAAAGTTGTTTCATCTGCCTACCTCAGGTTGTTCAGAAACCTTGCTCCGATTCTTCTTCATGGTCCAGGTCGCTAGACTATTCGCTCTGCATGCAGACTGACTTGAGTATGGTGAGAAGATTCAACCCCGACACGCACTTGTCCTGACTTAAATCGCACGCTATTCCGCCGTGCACTTCTTTATCTGTGTACAGTTTCTGCATGAGCAAAATTAATTAGGTGTTCTGGAATGAACACTCTTCCCATGTCACCCATGGTTTGTTGTGATACACATAGTTGAAAGTCTTTGCACTATCAATAAAAGACGGCTAAGCATCTTTCTGATATTCTCTCCTCTCAGCCAAGATTCATGTGATGTCAGCAAGGATATTCATCTGTTAGATCCTCTCCTGAATCTATATAGCATTCTGGCAACTCCTTGTTAATGTACTGCTCTAACTATTTTTTAAATCATCTTCAGCAAAATTTTACTTGCTTGAGATAGTGATATGGCTCAACACATTGTACATTGTTTGGTCATGTCTTTGGAGTGGGTACACATATGGATCTCTTCCCATCAATATGCCATTTTTTGGCATAAACTAGTTGAGTACTTCTGCTTCTTCAGCTTGTTGGAATGTTTCCTTTGGTATTCCATAAATTCCTAGAGCCTGATTTTATGCCAGTGGCTTCACTGCATCTGGACTTCATCCTTCTATATTATCGCTTTTTAGAAGTGGGTGAATGTTGGCCAGTTGTTTTGGGCACATTTATTCTGTGTATTCCTTCTAGTTCCATTTTATGGAAGAATTGAATAGAGAAAAGATGTAAAGAAAATGAAGAGTTTTACCAATATTTGAATTCTGAAATCGTTCAAGCCTGCTATCGCGATGCATTGGTAATTGTTGGCAATTGGAATGCAAAAAATGGAAACAAAGAGGAAGGCTCCGTAGTTAGTTGGAAAATAAGGTCTTGGTGATAGAAACTACCCTGAAGATTGCATGAAAGAATTTTGCAAAACCAGCAACTTTTTCACCAATGATACGTTTTTTCATTCAACACAAATGGTGATTATACAAGTGAACCTCTCCAGATGGAAAACATAGAAATCAAATCAATTACATCTATGGGAAGAGACATTTGAAAAGCTCAATGTCAGCACTGAAACCAGGTCAGCAACTGACTGTGAAAGAGATTACAAATTGCTCATATGTAAGTTCAGGTTGAAGTTGAAGAAATTGAAAACAAGTCTTCATGAGTCAATATATAGCCTTGAGTATATCTCACTTGAATTTTGAGAATGTATGTGATGCGTTGAACATTAATGACAGGACACTTGACATATATGAGGATGTCAAGAGCATCATACATGAAGAAAACGAATGGACAGCAGTGATGCACAAAATTCAAGAGCTAACCCTCCTCAGAAACAGTCAGGGGAATAAGGATGGCCCAAGCATACAAAAAGAGAGGCGGATTTCAGGGGGAAGGGGAATTGGTAGCAGTGATGACTGTATAACCTCATGTGAAGGGAACAAACATTAGAATTTTAGGTGAATGGATGCATGGGATGGTGTAAATTATGGCAAAAGAAAAAAAAATTACATGTTAAGGGCTTGGGAGGTGGTAGGGTGGAGGAGATAGGGCATAAAGGGTAGCTGATATCAAGGAGTTCAAGAAGACAGAAAATATATTGAAAATGATGATGGCAGCAATTGTATAATTATGTTTGCTCTAATGGGACTAAGTATTGTAATATCTGAAAGGGCTCCCAATTAAATGTTAACATATCTTAAAAAGACAGGAAAGAAAGAAAAGAACAAAGTGAATGTCAAAAGACATTTGTAGACTAGCTAAGGTAAATGGAAGAAATGAAAACCTAATGAGCTGAACAGAAATTTCAAAGGACAGCTCAAGAAGACAAAACCGGGTATTATAATGAGATGTGCAAAGACCTAAAGTTTTAAAAACAAAAATGGAGAACAGACTCAACATATCTTATACTAAAAAATGAGAACAATTTCAAGCCTTGAGTTGCAATATTGAAAGATTTTAAGGGCCAAATATTGAATGCTTCAGGAATCATCAAAAGGAGGTGGAAAGAATTCACAGTCACTGTACCCAAAGGAAATAGTTGACATTCAACCATTCCAATAGGTAGAATATGATTGAGAACCAACGATACTGAAGGAAGTAGTCCAAGCTACACTAAAGGTATTGGATAATAAACAAGGTAGCAGGAATTGATGGAATGCCAATTGAAATGTTTCAAGAAGCTGATGAAACACTGGAAGCTCTCACTCATCTATCTGAAGAAATTTGGAAGGCAGTTACCTGCCCAACTGACTGCAAGTGAACCATAGTTATACCCATTCAAAAGAAAGGTGAGCTAACAGATTTCTCAAATTATAGAACATTATAATTAATATCACATTCAAGTAAAATTTTTCTGGAAGTCATCCAGCAACAGTTGCAGCAATACAGGCCAGATTCAGAAGAGTATAGAACAAGTGACATCATTGCTGATGCTTGATGGATCTTGGCTGAAAGCAGAGAAAACAAGAAAGATGTTTGCTTGTGACCTTATTTGTTTGGTTTTGTTTTTAAAGATACTTGTGACTTATTAATTATGTCAAGGCATTCGACTGTGTCAATCATAACAAACTGTGATATCCTTGAGGAGAATGGGAATTACAGACCACTTCATTATGCTCATGTGGAGCCTGTACATGGATCAAGAAGCAGTTGTGCAAACTGAACAGGGAAACACTGCATGACTTAAAATCAAGGAAAGTGTACATAGGTTTGTATCCTCTCACCACACTTATTCAATTTGTATGCTGAAAAAAGAATCAGGGAGCTGGATTATATGAAGACGAATGGGGTATCAGGAGAGGAGGAAGGCTTATTAACAACCTGTGGGGGTAGGCTCCCTGCTGCTTAAGGAGAGGAGTTGATTCTGCTGTGTACTGTAGAATCCTTCCCCAACCTCTCTGTTGTGTGGCAGTAAAATGCCTATTGATCGTGTCCACATGGGTCTTCACTGACACTGAGTCCTAGTTCAGTTGCTCGGCCCTGCTACTTGGGCTCAGTCCTCAGTTTGAAGATACCTGTACTAAATCCTTTTTCCAGATCAGTATAATAAAGGAGTGCTGTGCAATAAAAAAACTGTGATATGCAGATGGAACAACCTTGATTGCTAAAAGTGAGGAGGACTTGAAGCACTTGCTGATGAAGACCAAGTATTGCAGTCTTCACTATGGAATACATCTCAATGTAAAGAAAACCCAAAACCTCACAGCAGGAACAATGAGTAACATCAAGACAAACGGGATAGGAATGTTCAATTGTCGAGGATAAGATCTCTTTAAAGTGCTGCATAAGACCTCTGTAAAGTGCTGAAAAGCTGGGATCACACTTTGAGGACAAAGGTGTGCCTGACGCAAGCCATATTATTTTCTTTTTTGGGGGGGTGGGGTGGAAAGTGGGGGGCATAGTTCCGGAAAAATCCAGAAAACCTGGTAGACAAATTCTAAAAGAGCTGTAATCACCTCATGTGCATGTGAAACTTGGACATTGAGTAAGGAAGACAAAAGAAGAAACAATGCATTTGGATTATGGTGCTCATGAAAAATATTGAAAGTACCACGGGCTGCCAAAAGAACAAAGGCAAGGATGGTGAGATTTCATTTCATAAAATGTGGACATGTTGCCAGGGAAGACCAGTTTTCCAAGGTGCCTCAAGTTCAAGGTGGAGTAGAACTTCCAAATTTTCAATTAATAACTAAACATTAACTGTTTTCAGCAGTCAGGAACTCCATTAAAGGAATACAAAAGTTAATCCTGATGTCCATTATAGGAGAGTACTTACAGTAGTTATAGTCTGAAATCACATAAAGAATCCCCAATATTTGCAAGCAAACACCATCTCAAATACAAGTCTGGTAATCAATTTAATTTAGTGAAAATGAAGTTACTCATACTGTGGATTAATTTGGATAGATTCTTTCTTAATATGAAAATCCAGTTATAAAAATACTTACCAGTAAAATAAATAGTAATTGGTATCCAAAGGGATATTCGTGCCAGGTTTCCAGGAGCAGAATAAATATTGCCAGTTGTTATATACACAATCCATATCCTGAACTTTAGTTGCCACATTTCCTAAGGAATGAAAGAACTATAAATGTTGCAAAGGCTTGATGATGAATAATTTGTAAAATCACTATATAAATTTATTTCATTTTCTTTGACTTCTTTATTAGGAATCAACATAATCAGAATTATTCCACATAAAGGTTTGTGGAAATCACTTATTTCTAAGAAGAGCAGGCATTCACAAAAACCTTTGAGAACTCATTTACTCTTGTTAATGTAAATATAATTAAGTATGAGCCCCAATAAAATGATTTAAAAAATAAAATAAACAGAAAAAAACAACTATTATTTAACAATCCTAGGAGCCCTGAGCAGTTAAGTATATACATGAATGTTCATTAATATGGGTCAATAGCTAAGGATGATAAATCTAATACTATGTATAATTTACGTATTTTTTTTGCTGATTTAAAAAAGTTTCAAAGGCCAGTCACTAACAACAACCATAGTCACTTGCTTCTAAGAAGAATTTTATCTTGTTCCAAATTGCCATAGTAATCTACTGTAGATACAGTCTGGTGGAGAAGAGCTAAGGCACCTTCTTATTCCCTATATGCATTCAAACTTATTCCCTGTATGAACTGTTCTCATTATAGTAAATATAAAAACAGAACTGTCTTTTAACCTTGTGATGATGTCCAATAAGTAGCTTCCAACCATGAACTTTGAATGTGTGATCCATTTGTGCATTGCTGTGGCAGAATTGTGCGTACCTTTGCTTCAATGCCCTTGTTAAGATCAAACCCAACTTTGTAAGATAGCTTCTTAGTAATGATGGTCTGTTTGATAAAAAAGATGAGACAAAGTCAAGGTTAGAAACAGTCATAAGATGATGAACCACATTAATAAAGCTTAAGAAATCATTAATATCCTGGAGTATACCCAATATCTAAGGCACTCTTGATGACCTGGTACAATATCCCAGATATATTTCTGGTACAGTTTACTTCCATGTGTAACATAATTTCAAGAGACCACTTGAACTTTAGCCTCTCATCAAGAAGGACAAAAGAAAGAACAACAACAACCAAGTCTGCATGGGGAGAAAGTTGAGCTATAACCAATGAGAAATCAAATAGATGATTTTCAAATATTGTTGTTAGGCGATGTGGAGTCGCCCCTAACTCATAGCAACAGAACAACTCACAATTGTTATGTTTGAGCTCATTATTGAAGCCTCTGTGTCAACCCATATTGCTTGACAGATAATTTATGACTTTTCAAATATAATATAAAAACTTCAGGAATCACATAAAGTAAAATGGATTTATATTATGCCAGGGAAAGGCAGGCAAATTGTGAGTGCCTCAAGGACTCCAATCATGTATTGTTTTTCTCCTGAATCCCAAATGCCTTGTAAAGTGTCTGGAACAAAACATGCTCAAATAAAACTGTTTCCTGAAACAGAAGAAAATGTGGGCAGTAACGGAATACTTTGCATCACAGAATTATTCAAATTAACACGCTTGTCGCATGTGTAAATCGTTAATAACTCAATGGGCTGGCATTGAGCATTTACTCATGTAATTTCATGAGATCATTTGAATTTTAATTTCTCATTAGGAAGGGAAAAAACAACCAACCAACCACCAGGTGTGTGAGGGAAAAAAAAAAAGCTTCATGGACAGGACCTTGAGCATCATGCTGTGTTTGATGGGGGAAGGTACAGAGGCAAATAATGAAATGTTTGATTAAATGTTATATTCTTTAGATGGAGTTCCTAGGTGGGGCAAATGCTTAACGCGCTCAGGTGGTAACTGAACACTTGGAAGTTCACGTCTACCTAGAGGCAACTTGGAATAAAAAGTTTACAATCTAGTAGGATACAAAAGACTCATAGAAACATATAATTGTTTCAACTGTAAATTGTAGCAAAATGTGTAAGCACTCTTCAAGTCCATATTCCATGAGTTGCATCCCCCATCACATCCTTATAATTTTAGTCAGAGAAGTGGGTAGAGGGATAAAAACACTGGATAGGCAGGCATAGCATCTTGTTAAATCCTAATGATAGTTATTCAGACATAAGATTTGGAGTTTGACTCTGAAGTCTAGAAACACCAGAAACATCTTCATCACGATATTGCATGTGCAAGTCTTACCTTCCAGCTTGCGCTATCGTTGTTTCGGCACTTTAATTCATATTCCACTGCACAGTCCTTAAAACCATCCGGAGACAGTGGAGGCTTCCACTGAAAGGAGAGGTAGCCTAGATACCCACGGTCTACGATTTCAAAATGCTGAGGAGGATTCACTGAAATAAAATAAAAGGGTTTTTTTCTTATATTTTATCATAACATTTTAAATCTGGATTAAATCCAATTGCCCAGTTGATGAATGTATAAACATTCATGGGGAAAATAATTAAATATTACATATTCAAACATATCAAGGGTGGTTATTGAAGAAAAGTGTGGTATATCCATACCTCGAACTATTCTTTGAGCATCAAAATAAATTAAGTGCAACCTAGTTGGACTTTGAGATTATTATTATTAGTGAAGCAAGCCACAGAGTAATTGTATGATTGCATTGTATGATTCCATTTACATGAAATGAGCAAATTTATAGGCAAGTCCACAGAGATAAAGATTAGAGGATCAGAGGATGAGGAGTGATACTCATATGTACAGGGTTACATGTGAAAGTGAATAAAATGTTTGGGACTTAGATAGTGGTGATCATTGCAAAACTCTGTGAATACACTAAAAGCAAACCTCACCAAATTTACTGCCATCGAGTTGATGCCAACTCAAAGCGACCCTATAGGACTGGATCGAACTGCCCCTGTGAGTTTCCGAAACTGTAACTCTTTACAGGGGTAGAAAGTCCCATCTTTCTCCCAGGGGACAGCTGGTGGTGTTGAACTGCTGACTCTGCGGTTAGTAGCCCAACTCTGGCTAAACTACTAGGACCTGTAAATGTTCGTCACTGCCTCTGAGTGGACTTGAAGCACTAACTTTTTAAACTAACTGCCTAATGTGCTAATCAATGGCTCCAATCAATGACACCACAGAATGACCCAAACCGAAATAGCTCACTCCCATTGAGTTGCTTCAGACTTACAGTAACCCCATACGGGAGTGCTGAGGTTGTAGATCCTTACAGAAGTAGATGGCCGTAATTTTCTCCCAAGAAGTGACTGATGGGTTTACACCTCCGACAGTGCAGTTAGTAGTCCAACCACCAGGGCTCCTTTCTAAAGGATAAACTAAATGAAACCCACTGCGATCCAGTCCAGTCCAATTCACCATAACCCTCTAGGACAAAGTAGAAGTTTCCCTGCAGGCTTCTGATCCTTTATATCTTTACGAGGACCAGATGGCTGCACCTTTCTCCCTCACTGCAGCTGGTGAGTTGCAACCAGCGACCTTGTAGTTATCAGCTCATGGCACCAAGGGGTGCATTTTGAATTACATTGTTAAAAAATCTAGATTGATGCTGCACATTTGCACCCTCTTTAAGAACGCTCATATGCCTAATGTGCCCTGGTTTAATGCTTCTCAAAAGCATTTGTCATTATGACAAATACAAAGTCCCATTGATGGAAGAACTTGGACACGGATTTAGCTCTGTTGTCATGTACTTCTGATTTTGGTCGATCAGTAATTACTCAGTATCTACTAGATACTTACAGCATTGTGGCGTGTACACAAGAACATTATAAAGATTTAATAAGGCCATTAGAGCTTACAATTTAGTTGATTTAAGAATTTGGGGAAAAGCCAATTCTTCTTGATCCACTCTGATTAACTAAAGGTCTGGACTCCTCTAGTTAACTGAAGGTCTGCACTATTCCTATAGGACAGCAGACCAGGACTATTCTTTGGAGATTCTCAAAAAAAAAAAGAAAAGAAAAATCAGGCAGCTCAGTAGAAAGACATCAGGAAACGGTGTGTGTGTGTGTGTGTGTGTGTGTGTGTGTGTGTGTGTGTGGAGGAGGAGCTGGAGTGGCAGTGGGAGGTAATGAAGCGACCATCTGATGTTTTATAAAACAATGACACACACTTATGTATACATATTGTTTTTTCATTTGTACATCCCAAATATTCAATAAATGCACACACTTTCCCACTAGCAAATCTAAAGTACTACCCTTATCTGGCTTTTTTGCTAATAAATTTCTTCTCACTGCTGCTCTGTTTATTTAATACTTCATTTCATAATACTTTTTGAGGTAAGGAAGAAAAATCACAGGAAAAAAATCATGGCACAAATTATGATTTGAGCCAGATCCTCTCTGTGCCTCATAGAGAGGATTCATATTGAGGATGAAATGACAATTCTGCTGCATCATCCCTTTTAGCTAGAAATCTCTGTCAAGTGCATTATTCTAACCATCATCTGCAATGTGAAACTCATATTCACACGCAAACCAAACCCACTGCCACTGAACGGATTCTAACCCATAGAGACCCTCTAAGGATATTGAACCCTAGTTGTGTAGTTGTTACGCGTTAGGCTGCGAGCCGCATGGTCAGCAGTTCTAAACCGTCACCAGCTCCTCTGGAAAAAAGGCTGAGCTTTCTACTCCTGTAAAAAGTTCTAATCTCAGAAACCCATAGGGGGTCTGTCTGTATTAATCAGCATTGACTTGATGGCCGTGAGAAGGAGAGGTAGAACTGCCTCATAGGGTTTCCAGAACTATAAATCCTTACAGAAGGAGATTTGTGGATTTGAATCAGAGACTTATCCAAGAATTTCCAACTACTGTGCCACCAGAACTCTTGAAAAGCATACCACACGATTTAATAACTCAAAACAACAACAACAACCCCACACCCTTTGACTAGACTCTTACTCACAGTGAGCCTACATAGTTTCCAAAGCTATATATTCACAGAAGCGGGTAGCCTCATCTTTCTCCCACAGAGCCAGCAGCAGTTCTCGAACTCACCTGATTCCTTATAATAGCACAATGACAGTGATGAAGTAGCAACAAAAATAATGTTATGGTTGGGGGATCACCAGAACATGAGGAACTGTATTAAAGGATCACGGCATTAGGAAGGTTGAGAACCACTGTGCTAGTGGGTTTGAGGCACCAACCTTGTTGGCAGTCCAGTGCTTAGCTGACAGTGTTGCCAGGGTTCAATAATTCTGTAGCTAATTGTAAATAATAATTCTTTAATTATTAAAAATCTTACCTTATATATCTCTGCAGCATAAAAAAATCATCTAATTGTCATAAAAATCAAAGGTGCCAAGTGTAGGCCAGAGGACTCCTCAAAACTATCACCCTGAGATATTCTTGAAACCTTAGTCCAAATGATCCTTTGATGTTACTTTTAAATAAATACGAGTTTGTCTCATAAAGAAACTGAAAACACAACCCCCATGAGTAATGAATTCTTTTAAAAATGTTATCTATATGAGACTAAATAGTCAACATTGGGTACAACCAGAATGCAATGAATGATGACACACTGGATAACCTAACTCTTATGACTATGACATTTGTACAGAAGTAGTTAAGTGGGAACCTGATTTGTTGTGTACATTTTCACCTTAAATACAATATCATATATTAAAAAATCATTAGGGGTCATTATTAATAAAATGTTCTAGTCACTTAAGTGCTAAGCCATGAGGTTTCACATATTTGACCTATTTATAAAAGAGGACTAATATATAAATATACATATATATGTTTTGGTATATGGACTTCCTGAAAAACAACTCCGTTAAAATCTAGCCAGTATATTTATTTACCTTTTATTTCAGTGGTTGAAGAAAAAATGCAGCCGAATGTGGTGGAAAGAAGAATGGTATATAGATATCTAGTATCCAAATGAAGGAAAGTCATTTCTCCACGTTTCAACACTTTGAAACTTCCAACCTAAAAGGGAAAAAATATAGCATTTGAATGTTATTGATTCCAAGTAATCAAATGACGAACTGTGATTTCCTTTCCAAGGTTCTCTCTATCCAATTCTTTCTACCAAGAATTGGAAACCCTGTGCTCCCTTAGGCCATGGAAACAGGTGTCAAGACTGAGAAGGGAGGATTCTAGACTTATCTTTCTTATAAGAGTAAAAAACAAAGCAAAACCCCACAGCCCTGCAATACCTCCACCCCACTCACACTTTCAACATTGCTCACGTAATTACCAGGATCGGCTGGTTTTAAGTGTAGGCTTCAGCTTTATGACTGAGCCAGACCAACTAGAATGTTCACATGAGTTTACATCATCAGTCTCCGTAGTAATCGTCTCCCCTAGCAACATAGAAAACAAACTGGCACATGCATATACCCTCTTGAGAAAAAGTATTTGAACATTACTTTTACTGCTGAGAAAACTCAGAATCTACACCAAAGTCTCAAATAATTCGATGTTAAATCATCTTCTACTCTCCTACATGTTCCACTTTTCCCCTGTGTTTCCTGTGTGAATCAATACAATCCTCATTGTCCCAGTAGCCCCAAATAAGAAACTGAGGAATCTCCCTCCCTCAGTTGCCCAATCTCTCCATTATCACTTTGTTAGTGGCCCAGTTCCCTGTCATTAGCATTATCATCTCCTAACTCGAGAGATCTGGTCCAGTCATTTCTGCTTCCAATTCATTCAGCACACCACACAGACGAAGAAAGTCCTCCTTTTTGTAGGACAGATCTAAACATTTCTCCCTTTCTTAAAATCACAACAGTGCTTTGCTGCCAGAATATATAACACTTTTAGCTAATTCCTGAAGAAAATAATATTTATACTCAAAATTGAAAGTACTTTCAAAGAAAAAGCACTGTTCTCAGTTTCAGAGCTGGCTCTTTGAGTCTATAGTCCTAGAATCATGAATTTCACAGGAAGGTAAGGATTAAGGGTTACTTATTCCAACATTCAGGGACAACCTTGCTTTTCTCTTTACAGATTACTTAAGCAGGACAGATCATTTCTCACCACCCCAGCCTCTCCATCTTACCTGGTCCATCTGTAATACTTGATTGTTCTAGAATTCGATTGTTACATAACAGAATCTTGGGCTCAGCAGTTAGAGTCAGCAGGTATTTTGGACACAATGCTGGTCCATCCTTCCTTTATATATTGCGAAGTGAAACTCAGACTTTTCCAGGATTACACAGCAAATTAGTAACAGAGCTGGAAGTAGGACAGAGATTGCAAGATTCCTTGACTCGTGCATTACCACTGTACTATGCCTGACTCAGGATTATGAAAGCATTTCCTCTGGGACCCCGTTATTTCTTCAATCAACTCATAATGCTGCATCAACACTATGCTGGGTTTTGTTTTAAATTTATCCCATGGCTCATAGACTCCTAAAAGGAGGCGGTTTCTCTGACTAAGGTCCAAATTGCATTTCCTCCTTCCCCACTCCCCATCTCATTGCTGCCTTCATCAGCATCTGTAAGTAATAGGTGTATTTGGTCACCAAAAGTTTTCAGATTTTCCACAAAACTGCTCTCATAGATTAAGTTGAACATACTGATTAGTTCTGATTCCAACACAGTATCTCTAACAAAGAGAAATCCTTCTGTATTACCTAGAAAGTCTAGGTAAAGACAACCAGACTTGCTTTAGAATACTCTCAGAGAAAGTCTACGTTCTCTCTCCCCTATCAGTCTACCCTTAACCATTTCATCATACTTCGTGTCCAGTATAAAGGCTAAATTGTCCCATTGGGTAGTTGCTGTAAGGTCAGCTCCAATGCATGGCAATCTTAGATTAGAGTTAAAATCATTTCCTTCTATTCCATTTATAGACTATGGAAATCTGGCTTAGATGATCAAATGTCATTTCCTGGATCAGTCCAACACATTTAGACAAAGATAGGAAAGGGGATCTTTGCTGAATTCCTAAGTGACATCTATAAACCCACACAGGAGCTCGTTATTTACACCTTGGGTCCACACTAGCTTGTTCTAATTTTGTTGTTGTTTTTTAATCAAATGAACATAAAGACAACCCTTTCCTTGATTTCTGAATCATCTTCATCCTTCAGTTTCCCAAACAACATTTTTCCAATCTCTCCAATATCACTTTGTCATTATTGGCATGGGCCTGTGCTATTAGCAGTAGTCACTAGTACAAGGGGGGACTTTATATATGAAGGGCCTTCAAATGGTTCCATGTAAACATCGACTTAAAAGATAATGGAATTGTTTGTACACGCTTTTTGGGGGGCAACATATTCTTACTCTAGGATTAAGAGAAAACTTGAGTTATTCACAAGGGAGGAGGGGACCTGCAAAGACTAAGTAAAGAGAGCAATGCAAACACCTATGGTTTGAAAATCTTTCTAATATCCTCGCTACCCTTAGTCCACAGGTTTGCCCTGGTTACATGTTGGGCTGTGATCTCCAAGATCAGCAGTTCAAAACCACTGGCCTCTCTGTAGGAGAAAGAGAAGGCTTTCTACTCCCATAAAGAGTTATAGTCTCAAAAATCCACAGAGACAGTCTTTCTCTGCCCTATAGGGTCATTGTGTATTAGCAGCAACCTGACGGTCACGAGTTTTGTTTTAGAGTTTCTCAGTCCACAGTTAAAAGTCACTCATGCAGTTTTTAACTCATTTTTTTAAATGAAGAAATAACACCCCATCGGTCCAAATACACAGTTTATTGATAATAGAGTGATAACTCTAAACCAGGCTCCTCTCTTTAAAAATTATTTTAAACAAGTTTGCAGACATACAACTTATATACATCTCAATAGTTCAATCTCATTTGTAAGAGTTACATAACCATAATCACAATCAGTTCCAAGACACTTCTTCTTCCTTACACTCACTGTTGTTAGCTTCCATTTTCCCATCCACCTCCCCTGTCTTGTCTCTTGGAATCCATTGATCCAGTTGTCTCTACAGGTTTGCCTGATCATATACAGAAAATCATACAAAATTAAGACAGAATACAAGTGGCCCAACAACAATGACACAATGAAACAGAGAAAAATCTCAACCGAAAACAAAGCAGAGCACATTCGAAACTGGAACAATTATCCGTTGGGTCAAGAGGGAGATCAATGTGTCACATTTGGACCTCACTACAATTGTAGTGATCCATCCTGCAGTGTACTCTGCTTGGTAACAAGTTCTTTCCCATCTCTGGGCCATGGTCAGAAGGCATTTATTGGTGACTTAATCCTCATGGGAGACCTTGCAAGGGGTTTGGGGCTTTCCCTGTCATCTGCAGCTTTATAGATACAGAATTTCAGCTCCAATGCCTTTTCGACCCTAGATGCTATTCTTTCTGTTAGTTATGCACCATCTGCTTTCTTCACCACACTTTGCTAGGCCTTCCTTATCTTCAGTGATCACTTCATGGGGCGGGATAGACAGGAGTATATGATAAGTACTAGTTGTTCTTATTTGGGGGTGATGATTAAGTGTGAGGCCTAAAGCCATTCTTATCTCTATGATCTAAACCAGGTCTCCTAGGCCCTTGCCACTTACTAACAAGACATGGCTGTTGTTGTGAAGAGTCAGCCTTGCATAATCTTGCCAGAAATAAACTCCAACCTTCTGTAATCTATTGGCAACCCCCACCCAAATGATCAACCCCACCACCCAGTTCTTCACAACCCCTTTTGGCAGATTCATTATTCCATAGATAGTTACTGAGCACCTATTTTTGTTCAGATAGTATATCAGCCAAATTGGTGTAAGATACAAAATGCAAGTGACAATGTCCTCATGACAGCAGTCATCAGGTTTCAAGTAATACTCTACTCATATTTCCTATCATGTATTCAGAGGAGTCTTGGTGGGCCACCAGGCATGCACTAGGCTCCCAACCATAAGGCCGTTGATTGCACCGACATTAGAAAGACCGGGGGTGCAGCTCCTGTGAAGATTATAACCGAGGAAACCCTACTCTTCGTATGGACTCACTATGAGTCAAAATTGACTCAATGGGACCTAACACCACCATTTATTCAACAGTCACAGCATCCCTGGCACTGTTGTGAGCTAAACACCTTGTATGCATGACCTCTGTCAGCCTTGGATGTGTGTACTAATTTTATTGGTATGTTAAAGATTAGAATTGGAGCCGTAGATAAGTTAAGCAATTTCCTTCAAGTCAAGCAAACCCTAAATGTAAAAACTTGAATGGGATCCAAACAATTTGGTACCGGAATGCGTGTTGATTCCCTCTACCACTGGCATTCCTAATTGGGAGGGCAGCTTTCTGGTTCATCTTCACACAATACTGGTGCTTAGGCCCAGTTGCCCACTGCAGATTTCCTTGACAATGGCAAACTGGAAGCTCGTTTCTCTTTTCAGCCTTCTCCACCACTTCCTCCAAGTCCTGCTACCTAATCCCCTCACTCTAATGAGTCGGCTGGGATAATGCTTGCATTTCTGGAGAAATTCCAGGTACTTACCAACATAGCTTCTCAAGAAATGAATTATCACAAGCAGCTATCCCAGGCCCTCCCATCCCTCTCCACTTCAGGAACACTAACTAGAACACGCTGACTTTCTTCCTTCTCTCACGCTCCACACTGAAAGCGGATAGGCATTTCTGATAGAGCCAGAGAGCATCCAAGCCACAGGTGCTTCACTTCACAAGATAAGCGGAGTAAACGTGGAACTAAAAGGCGTGGAAAGCAAATTTAGAGTCATAGCAAGGCTGTTTTGAAAACGGACAGGGCTAATTAATCTCTGGCAAGAAGAACTGGTGTACAGCTGAAGCATTTGTTATAATAATAAGCACAACCGTATACGTTTCGACGTGAGTTTTTGTCCGGGCATTATCACTAATTTGCTTCAAGGCAAATGAGAACTCAAGGTCAATCATGAGTCAATTTCGACCACTGGCAATCTGCTGGTAATGGGGCACCTGTGATTCATCTCCCGCTTTCACATTCTTGCTGCTCCATGCAAATCAAAGCAAATTCCCTGCCATCCAGTCGATGCGGACTCATCGGGACCCTCTAGGACAGGGTAGAAATGCCCCTGCAGTTCTGAACACGAGTTGAAAGCCCCGCCTTTCTCTCAAAGATAGTCTGGTGGTTTCGAATTTTGGACCTTGCAGTTAGGCTTTTTTGATCATTGTCTTGATAACAATAATATCTTGCATTCAGTTGGCTTTTCATGGTTTACTAATCACTTCTTCCCAAGAATAATTTGTAGTTTTGGGGGTTTTTTAGGGTGGAGGTTGTTTGGTGTTTTAGGCAAACAATAGAATTGGTGCTTACAGACGTAATGTGATTTGTACGGGGGCCTGTAGCTAGAACAAGCCACACTAAGGGGACAGAAAAAAGACTCGAGCAACAGAGGAGAGGTGCAAGTCTAAAATATGACATGTATAATGTGTTGTTTCCGAAACGGCTCTTCTTTATCTCAATAAAACTTCAACCCAAACCCAAAAATAATCTTCCAAAGTATCTGAAATAGCCAGCATCCTTAAAAAAAACAACAATCGGCATACAATTCGCATAGTTTGATTATATTAAGAAAAGTTATGCAATCATCACAAATTTCAGAACATTTTCTTCTTTCTTGTATTCATAGTTGTTAGCTCCCCATTGTACCCTCGTAGGCGACCTGCTGGCATAGTGGTTGTGGATAGGCCTGCAACCTGCAAGGATAACTGTTCAAAACCACCAGCCTCTCCTTGGGGGAAAGATGGGGCTTTTTTCTCCCATAGAGAGTTACAGTCTTGGAAACGGACAGGGGTAGTTCTACCCTGTCCTTTAGGTTCCTTATGAGTCAGCATTGGCTTGACTCAATGGCAATGATTTTGTTTTTTGTTTTTGTTCTTCCCGCCCAACCTCCACTGCCATGCCCCTAGGTAATTATGTGTCCAGGTGCTGTCTCTATAAGATGTTACCTATTCTGGATTGCATATAGAGAAAATCATACAAAACAATAACAAGAAACAAACAAAAGGGAAAAATCCATTCAACAACAATAACAAAACAAAACATAGATTCACATCCCCTATAACAGGGTTCTTGTTTTCTTTGTTTTTAAAGATGGTGACCAAGTCACAGAGACAAATCACAATTAATTAGGAAAGCTTACAGTTTTGTAATGTCATTAAAGAGTCATCTAAAAAATTGCATTATAATGATTTCTGTTATCTTCAGGAATAAGAGTGTAACATTTAATATTTTCCATTCATATTATTTAAAGTTTCTAAAAATATCAGCTGAAATCATTGGAAAGGGGTTTGGAAAAAAGAAAATGAGGGAAAAATGAAACTTGAAAAAAATCAGTGGGATTGCAAAGGCTGAAATGTGGCCTGCAGGTGAACTGATAGATGGATATGGTCTTGAGGAGTCATGCATGCAGAGACTTGGCTCTAGCCCCAGTTCTGCCAGGTAACTTTAAAAAAGTAACAATAGAGTGCAGTTTATTCATTGGTGTCATGCCAGCATCTTTACATGGATTATCCCACTTAAGACTCACAAAACTTGAGGTCTAAGTACTATTACTGTTGTTGTTGTTGTTAGGTACTATCTAGTCAGCTCTGACTCACAGGGACTCTATGGACAACAGAATGCCCCACTGCATGACCTTCGCCATCTTCACCATGTTATGTTGGAGCCCACTGCTGCACAACATTCATCTTATCAAAGGTCTGCCTCTTTTTTGCCAACCCTCAGCTTGACCAATCATGATGTCCTTTTGAGGAGATGAAATCTTGCCATTCTTAATTCTAAGGAACATCCTAATTGTACTATTACTCAAAAATTGTAAATGAGACAAATAAGGCTCAAAATGTTAAGCAAATTGCTCAAGGTCATACAACTTAAGAAAGGAAAGAGAACCTCCCCTTGATCTAGAGCCCTAGTCCTTTCACCATCCATTCCAAACGACAAGACCCTCCGTTAGCTACTCAATTCTGCTTCATAGTAGCCCTAGAGCAGTGCTTCTCAACCTTCCTTATGCCACAACCCTTTAATACAGTTCCCCATGTGGCGGTGACCCCCCAACCATAAAATTATTTTGGTTGCTACTTCATCATTGTCATTTTGCTACTGTTTTGAATCGGGTGACCCCTGTGAAAGGGTTGTTCAACCCCCCAAAGGGATCGCGACCCACAGGTTGAGAACCACTGCCCTAGAGGATAGCATACAATTGCTCCATGGGTTTTTCTCATACTGTAAACTGTTATGGGAGCAGATATCCTCACCTTTATGTAACATAGTAGCTGGTGGTTACAAGCCCAATGTTTAACTTACTGTGCCATCAGAGCTCCTTCACCATCTACTGGTACCTTTCAACTAATCCCACTTTTGTGAAGCTCAATTTTATCTCATACAAAGCATTCTGCCACTGCTTCCTCCTTGGTACCAGGATGTGACTCAAGAACATTGACTTCCTGCATAACTAATCCTTTTGTACAAATGCCTATTCATAGCTTCTGGAGTATACCCATGACTTAGCATCATCAGTAGTGTCTCTTGAACATGCCAGATCCTAAAACCTGACAGCATGCTGAGTGAGCCCAGTACTGCATAGCCCGATAAGAATACAATCAGCCTAGAATTTGATGGTGAACAAAATCTAATGGAGGTAAGAGATAATAAATACTTTCTTTTAGGAGAGTAGCTTAGAAAGAATGTGGAGCTATCTCCACAGGTCTGTCTAAATAAGATAGGCTGGATGAACACTCTGGAGGAGAAAACAATGGGGCCAACATTTCCAGGGGAACATGGGAGAGGGGAAGGTGGGGGGAAAGGAAGTGGTGTTAACAAACCCAGGGTCAAGGGAACAACAAGTGATCCCAAATTGGTGGTGAAGAGGGTGTAGGAGGCCTGGTAGGGTGTGACCAAGGATAATGTAACTGAGAGGAATTACTACAACCCAAATGAAGGCTGCACATGATAGTGGGGCATGAGGAAAGTAAAAGGAAATAGAAGAAACAGCTAGGAGGCAAATGGCATTTATAGAAGTCTAAATAAAAGTATGCATTTTTATAAATCAATTTATATATGAGGATGGGTAAATAGATTTATGTGCAAATATTTATAGGCTTGATATTAAGGTAGCAGGTGGACATTGGGCCTTCACTCAAGTACTCCCTCAATGCAATAATACTTTGTTCTATTAAACTGGCATTCCATGATGCTCATCTTCCTGACACGATCGCTGAAGACAAAGCGAGTGCATAAGCAAATGTGAAGAAAGCTGATGGAGCCAGGCTATCAAAAGATATAGTGTCTGGGGTCTTAAAGGCTTGAAGGCAAACAAGCGGCCAAACTAGCTAGAAAGCAACAAGGTCCACATGGAAGAAGCACACCAGCCTGTGTGACCACGAGGTGTCGACGGGATCAGGTATCAGGCATCAAAGAATGAAAAATCATCTCATTGTGAATGAGGAGGAGTGCGGAGTGGGGACCCAAAGCCCATCTGTAGATAACTGGACATCCCCTTATGGAAGGGTCACAGGGAGGAGATAAGCCAGTCAGGGTGCAGGGTATCAACGATGAAACATACAACTTTCCTCTAGTTCCTAAATGCCTCCTCCCCACCCACTGTCATGATCCCAATTCGACCTTACGAAGCTGGCTGGACCAGAGAATGTATGCTGGTACAGATAAGAACTGGAAACACAGGGAATTCAGGACAGATGATCTCTTCAGGACCAGTGGTGAGAGTGGTGATATAGTGAGGATGGAGGGAGGGTGCGGTAAAAAGGGGGAACTGATTATAAGGATCTACATATAACCTCCTCCCTGGGGGATAGACAACAGAAAAGTGGGTGAAGGAAGATGTTGGGCAGTGTAAGATATGACAAAATAATAATTTATAAATTATTAAGGGTTCATGAGGGAGTGGGGAGTGGTAAGGGAGGGGAAATATGAGGAGTAGATGCCAGGGGCTTACATAGAGAGCAAATGTTTTGAGAAACATGAGGGTAACGGATATACAAAGGTGCTTTATACAACTGATGTATGTATAGATTGTGATAAAAGTTGTGAGCCCCCAATAAAATGATTATTTTAAAAAGAATGTGGAAAATAGCTATGTGTTCTTTCAAACCCCAAAGGGCTTTGAATCACACTGATGTTTCATGCTTGTCACTGCTCAAGTGGTATTAGTCATTTCCAGAAAACACATTAAGAAATTTAGGTGCATTCTGAATGAAAAAATCATTATGTGCACATGAAACATGGGTGAGATCTATGTAACAAATATTACTTAATATCCAATACATAAAACATGATGATATTGTCCCTGCCAAAATGGCATACTAACATAGTTTACTGATATTAGCAAAATGTGCTAAATAAATCTTACACAACAACCAGGTTTACTACGTAAATCTATTTAGACATTTCAGAATTTCCCCCTGGTTTTTACATTTCAGAACTTTAGTAGGTTATAAATGTCATCTAGCTAATTACCATCAGACCTTTCACAAAACTTTTCAGAATCCTCTAAGGTTATCAATTAGAAAACGTCTCTTAAAACAGATAAAAGTGATCTATCTTGAAGGTTCCATGTCTCAGGAAATCTCTGGAAGTAGCAAAACACAATCCCTTTTGTTCAATACCCCTTTTCCTTTCTTCAACCACCCCTGCCCCCAAACTCAATGCCATCACATCAATGCCGACTCATAGTGAACATACAGACAGATGGTTTTGAACTGCTGACCTTGGGGTAGTATAATCACTACTAGATGCTCTTAAATATTTGTTTACGACCAAAACATTCACTTTATGTAACCACACCAAAAAGTGAATAAGAAAGTGTACCCCACTCCTTCAATACTTAACAAAAATACAAAATGAACAATTGTTAGATGTCATTGGATCTGCTCTAACTCATCACAAGCCTATGTAACACTGGCTCTATCCGGCACCATCCTCATAATTGTAATGTTTGAGCACACCATTGCAGTTACTGGGCAAATCATCTCATTGAGGGTCTTCCTCTTTTTGGCTAACCCTCTACTTTTCCAAGCTTGGTGTTCTTTTCTAGGGACCGGCTTCTCCTGATCACCTGTCCAAAATACTTGAGACAAACTCTGACCATTCTGTATTCTAAAGAGCATTCTTGCTGTATTTCTTCCAAGACAGATTCATTTGTTCGTCTGGTGATGAGTCCATGGTACATTTAATATTCTTCACCAAGAACATAATGCAAATGCATGCATGTTTCTCTGGTCTTCCATATGCGTTGTGCAGTTCTCACATCATTGCAAATGCAAGTGCTTTGACCAGGAGCACTGTAATTCTGAAAGCGGCACCTTTGCTCTCTGACACTACAAAGGCCTTGTGTAGCACATATGCTCGTTTCATTTTTTCATGGCTGCTTCCTTGAGCATTGACTGCTCATCCGAGTAAAGTGTAATCTTTAATAACTTCAAACTCTCTTCAGTTTGTCAGTAGAGCCACTCAATGCTTGAATTATTCTCCAATTCCTTCTATTTGAGATATGCTGAGCTTGATTTTCCCTTTGGTTTTTTTTTTTTAGCTCGTGATCTTTGCACACTTTACTATAATGCTTTGCTTTGTATTCTTCCAGTGGCTTTTAAAATGGTCTGTCTCCGTTAGCTACTCTACATTCAAGAGCCTCTTGTGACTCCTTGCTTTCTTGTATACTTCTCAATGCCATCCCACCACTCATTTGGTCTTTGGTCATCAATGTTCAGTTTGTCAAATTTGCTCTTGAGGTGGTGTCTAAATTCAAGGTTGTATATTGGCTCTCATGGACTTGTTTTAATTTTCTTTCGCTTCATCCTGAATTTGATGATTTGTTTCATAGTAGGCCTCTGGCCTTGTTTTGGCTCATGATGTTGGGCTTTTCCATCCTCTCTTCTCACAGATACAGTCAAATTTCTTTCCTCTATATTCCATCTGGTGAGGTCCACAAGTATAGCTGCCCTTTGTGTTGTTGAATAAAAGGGATTTGCGATGAAGAAGTTGTTCTTGCAACATTTTAACATGCAATCTCCAAGGCCACTGTATTTTCTAATTACTAATCCTTCCTCTTTGCTTACAATTTTTTTTCATTCCAATCATCAATAATTGTCGATGCATCTTGCTTGAAGCGTTTTGTAGAATTTGTCATTTTATGCTTAGCTTTAGTGAGTGCTGCATAACTTTGAATAATAATGTCTTATCTGGTCTTCCCGGTAGGCAGATAGATATTATCCTATCACAGATTACATTGTACTCAAAAACTGCTTTGGTTATGGAGGCAGTAGATGACAGTGAAGGCCCCAAATCCATTCTCAGCGGCCCCACGTGGATTAAGCCTCCATTGAACTCCCTTGGACCATTGACCAAGGATGTGAGTAGTCTTGCCCTCTGACAGAGTGCATTGTAAATTAGATTACTGAAGCTATTATTAGGTTAAAATTTAACATATTATCATTTGTTTTCCCTTTAGAACCATATTTAACTTTTTCTAGATTCTAGTATTTTCTTCTTTCTATTGGATCAAGGTTTTTATGTGTTCTATTTTGTTGCCATTGTTGGGTTTTTAAAATATTATTTTCTTTATATGAAATCCAGGATAGGTAAAGCCATACAGACAGTGACTAGGTTAATCGTGCCTTGGAGTTATGGCAGGGGAGTAAGAGGTAACTCATAATAATGGGTACGAGAATGAAGAAAATGTTCTAGAATCCATTGTGGTGATGATTGCCAATTTAAAAATATATTTAAACTATTGAATTGCATGATACATGAAGTATATGCCAAAAAACACTGTTAAATAAATAATTAAATAAATGGTACCTACTAAAAAGAAAAGAAAATTTTACTATGTCCCTTTTGACAATGAATTCGTCATTCCTGACCATTGTAAACCATGTTTATCCAACTCAAGATGACAAATACCAGTCCATTTCAGGTCATTAATACCTAAGATATCAATATTTATATGTTTGATTTCAGTTTTTAATGTGTTCCAATTTTTCTAGATTCATCTTTTGTGCATCCAAAATCCTAACTGCTAGTGGGTGCTTGCAGTTGTTCCTTCTCATTGTGAGTCATGCCCCATCAGCCAATGAAGATCCTGGAATCTTTGCTCCATGAATAATGGTTGACTCCACTCTGAGAAAGCAGCTCTTCTTTAGTCATATTTTGATTGCCTTCCAACCCAAGAGGCCCGTCTTCCAGCATTATATCTGACAATGTTCCATTACTATCCATAAGGTTTTAAGTGACTGATTCCTTTGAAGTGGATATCTTATTCTTTCTTGCTAGTTCTCTCTCAGTCTTGAAACTCCGCTGAAATCTGTTCACTAGGGTGACCCTGTTGGTATTTGAAAGACAGACGGCATTGCTTCCAGCATCACAGTAACATAACAGCCATCATAGTATACAGAACTGGCAGATGAGGAGGGAAATGAATAACCAACTCAAGAAAAACATTATTGCAACCAAGTCAATTATGATTTCATATCCACCCCTATCAGCCAGAGTAGAACTGTCCCTTTGTTTTTCTAAGGCTGCAAATCCTTAAATTCTCATCTTTCTCTCAAGGAGTGACTGGTAGGTTCATATTGCTGACCTTGCAGTTAGCAGCCCAATGGCAAATTTAATATGCCACCAAAGCTCCTGAAATGAACACTAGCAACATTTAACTTTCTCCAAGGTTATTCTACCATGACGCTCTTTCATGCCGTTAAGGTAGGAACCCTGGTGGTGCAGTTGTTAAGCCCTTGACTGCTAACTAAAAGTTTCATGGTTCAAATACACAGCTTCACAGGAGAAATAATGGGCTGTCCACTGCAATCAAGATTTCAGCTTTGGAAACTTTTGAGGCTGTTTGATGTTGTTCTACAAGGTCACTGTGAGTCAGAATCAACTTGAGGGCAACAAGTTTGGAATTTGGGTTTTATTACATATAGTACCATCAATTGTGGAAACTAATTTTAATGAACACATTTAAATATTTCATTAAATCATTAGAAAACAATTTCTGGAATCTCGTTTGTCAGGCACTGTTGGAATACAACAGTGAACAAGACAAATTACTTGCCCTCATACTAGAGATAGTTATAAGTTCTATAAAGAAAGTGTAAAACAGGCTAACATTATAGTTATGAGGTTTTGTTTTAGGTAAGAGTGGCCCAGGAAAGTGACACTAGATATCGCACTGAAGTGAGGCAATGTGTCACTTGAAGAATCTCCCTTCATGGGAGAAGTAATACAAAATAAATAAATAAATAAATAAAGTCACTATGGGGCTCTATGAGTTGGAATTGACTTGTGACCAACTGCCCCTCGAGTTTCCAAACTGTGATCTTGTGGGAAGTGGACTACCACATCTTTTTCTCACCCATGAGGCTGATGGGTTTCACCCACTGACCTTTCAGTAAGCAACTGAGCACTCAGTGATTTTTGAACAAACCATCCTGACCCAGGATGAAGTCACTTACAATGTATCAGCATGCTGCCTAGACCCCATCATCTCTGTGATTGGTTGTACATGGGACTGTTGTGATACATAGGGGTTTCATTGGCTGATAATCAGAAGTAGGTCACCTCTAGTCTGTCTTGGTAAAGAAGC
Source organism: Tenrec ecaudatus (assembly GCF_050624435.1). Lineage (NCBI taxonomy): Eukaryota > Metazoa > Chordata > Mammalia > Afrosoricida > Tenrecidae > Tenrec > Tenrec ecaudatus. The sequence continues at coordinate 114,328,210 of NC_134548.1, read as the reverse complement.
ACCACTGAAACCTATCGCAACTGAAACTTCGTAGCAACACACAAGCCTCCACTCACAGATGGCGAGGAACTGTTCCTGACCTTCTGGTCATTGCCCAGGAATTGATCTCCCACGTGGACAATGAGAATTCTAATAGTGGACCAACACTGTCTCAGGCAAAATGTAGTCTGTAGGAGTATATTTACAATTTATTTCTAAGGACATGGGAAGTTATTGCAGAGTTGTAAGCAGAATAACATTAGATAACTTACATTTGAAAATAACCTAATAGTAACTGAACCAAGTTGATAATAGAGGAGATGTTAACAGCATTTAATGACAAATTGAATGTAGGGTACTGGAGGATGCTGCTGCACTTTTTCCCTTTCCCTTTTATTGTTATTCATCTTTCTGCTTTTCGTCGACATTGCATTTTTCCAAAAAAAATAATTTTATTTTTTTATTTTTAGATGGTTCAGTATTTGACATGGGTAAAATTCATAATCAAACTCACTGCCATCAATCGATGCTGACTCATAGTGACCCCCTGTGGGCTTCTGACACTGTAAATGCTTACGGGAGTAGAAAGCCCAATCTTTCTCCTGGTGGTTTCAAACTGCCGAACTTTCAGATCACAATCCAACCCTTAGCTCCTACACCAGTTATTTGTGGGGCCTGTAAATGATGATCAATGAGTTCAGTTTTGTGTGTTAAGCTGGAGGCGCCTACTAACAATCCAAGTGGAGACAATGAGTGGCAATTGGATTCTAGACTCAAGATCAGGAGAAAGACCAGAACTATGGATAGAAATTTGGAAATAATCAGCATATAGATAGTATTCAAATTCATGGGATTAACCTAAAACCTGGTGGCATAGTGGTTATGCTAACTGCTAGATCAGCTCCCCCCCCCCCCCGTGGGAGAAAGATGGGGCTTTCTACTTCCTTATGAGTTACTTTCTTAGAAGCTCACAGGATAGTTCTACCCTGTCCTATAGGGTCACTGTGAGTCAGAATTCACTCGCTGGGGTGAGTACTTGGCAATGAGAAGGCATAGTATAGATAAGGCCAAGGACTGAGATCTAGTACTCTCCAAATCAAGGAGACAATGGAAAATAAGGAGAAGCCAGGGAGATAAGACAAGAAGGAGTCCTGGTGGCATAGTTGTTATGAGTGGAGCTGCACTCTGCAAGGTCCATAGTTCAAAACCACCAGCCACTCCACTAAAGAAAGGCAGGGCTTTCTACTCCTGTAAATAGTTAAAGCCCTAGAAACCCCTAAGGGGCTGTGTAAACCAGCAGGGACTAGATGGCAGGGAGTTTGGTGTGATTGGAAAGTCATGGTCTAGGTCAGGGGTCCTCACATTTTTTAAACAGGCGGCCAGTTCACTGTCCCTCAGACCATTGGAGGGCCGGACTATAAGTTAAAAACAAACTATAAACAAGTTCCTATGCACACTGCACATTTTTTTAAGGGTGGAGACAGACCTAGTCAAGGACACGGCAGCCTGCTGGGTCTCTTTGCATTATTAGTTTCCATCGATCAGTTCAGAAACTTGGAGAGGGTGAGGCGGGGAGAGGGTGAAGCCGCCACCAGGAGCTCTGGACGGACTCTCCTGGGGCAGGCTTGGCAGGTACAGACTGTGGGACAAGACCTCTCAGGCCCCACCGGGTACTGATAGGAAGACCATGGATCAGTGGCTGCTCTCCCACACAGACGGAGACCTGGGACTCAGGGGTTGTGCCATGGGCCTGCATGCCCCAGCAGGTCACAGACCATCAGTGCCCTGCTGAGCCTGGAAGGACTTGACCAGAGCGATTCATGCAGTGACTGGGCTGGAGCCTCTGACTGGGACATGGCCTTGTAATGGTTGCATCTGCTCACACAACTTAGGGGGTCAGCATGGGCCCTGGTGAGGGCTGGAGCCCCTTTAGGAATTGGGGCTCATAGGCATGAGACCAGACAGGCAGGGAGGGGCCGCCAGCCTGAGGAGAGAAGCCAAGGGTGTTATGTCTTTCAAGACACAGACACCCTGAGACCAGAGTCCCAGCCTCGAGCCTCAGAGGCCAAGATGAACCAGCCCTGGGCCCCATCCTGGCACAGGGGGTAGGGTTGTCAAGAAACACTGCCCACCCCACTCCATCCAGCCCTCCCTTCCTGAAGGTCAGTAGGCTGTAGTTCTAAAGCGGGGGTGATCAATGCCTGTGGCTGCTTGGGGTTGGACTGCCTGCTTACTTCCCCGGGAGACAGATTTGTTGCCTTTACTTCAGGGACCTGCTGAATATTCAGAAGCGGGACTTCCCCGCTGGGGGCCATCATTGAGGAACTCGTGGCCAAGCCCGTGGCCGCATTTACCGCAGGACACCTTAAAAACATCAGGCTGATTGCGCTCGGGCCACTTGGCCACGCTGTCATCGTGGATGGTCTCCGTGGCGGCTGGCCATGGCGATGATTGCTCCTACTTGGAGCAGCTGGAGAGCAGGTCGTAGCTGCACTTGGCACACAAGGAGACAGCAGGTTCAAAGTGATTCTGGACAACCTCGCCCCCGGAGAAGCTGCAGAAAGACATAGTGCTACCAGGTTCCTGTCCGCTCTCACATTCCAACAGCTCCGAGTGCACCGGCCCCACTGCACATACCTTATTTTGAAGTAAAAAACCAAAACGGGAAAAAACACATGGCGGGCCGGATAAATGTCCTTGGCGGGCCGCCCGCGGGCCGTTAGTTTGAGGACCCCTGGTCTAGGTAGTCCTGAGTCAGCATCGACTCTATGGCACTGAGTCAGGTAAGAATGAAACCCAGTATGGAATGTCCAAGAACCCAATTGGGGGCAACGTTTCAGGGATAAAATGTTCTAGACCGTGTCAAACGCAGCTGCTAAATCCAATCAATTGACAAATCCTGAGGATGGGCAAGGGCTTAAACAAAGTGGAATAACTGATAATGTTGTTAAGGAGTACTTTCAGTGAAGTGTAGAAGAAAAAAAGTTTGGAAAGGTAAAGATTGAAGGCAATGAATACAGATCTCTCTTCTTTAAAAGATTGCAATGAGAGAACTTAAAGCATTATAGCTAGGGGGGAAGGATCTCATTTAGTTTCTTTTCAGAATACTAATGGAAATTATTTTGCATAAAGGGCTGATCCTGTTGGGGTTTTTTGTCAGATTTTTGCTTGCCTTCTTCAGTAATGGTGTTTTTAGTTGAAGGATGCAGGTTCAAGTACTGTAGGATCATACTTACCAAAAGCAATGATGACTTTTAAAAGTATTTTCCATCTGCTCAAACTGCTATGCAACAAAATTTCCAGCTTTTTGCATTTCTTATTAACTACTATTTTAAAAAATCTGCCATTTTCACGGGCTATGGAATATCTCTACTTTGGTCGACAGTCAGTTTTGTTTTTTTTCCTTCTATATGGATGTCCCATAGCAAAAGACTTGATGCTTTTAACAGCAAAACAAAACAGAATAAAAACAACTATATTTTTAACAAGCAGTTTAAAAATGTGGTTGTGATCTGGAAGCTCTGGATTCTCAGGACCTCTAATGCCATGCTCAAAATGTACACTACAACTCTATAACCTTTGTTGTATTTCACAAACTGAGAGCTGGAGGTCAAATAATACACTTCTACAGTCTCCAAAAGAGTTCCAGTAAACACATTTCTCTACACAAGATTATTTTTATTCTGTTCATATTTGAGACTCATAATGGGATGGTGGAGTATAGCTATTTCATTATTAGTTTAGTCTCTTACTGTTTCTTTTCCCTCACACCTCTCTTCCTCTCCTGGCCCCTCCTCCTCTTCTTTATTCTCTTTTTCTCCTCTTCGATCTCTTTCTAACGAATGCCTCTTTTTTCCATAAAGTAAAAATAAACATGTGTGTATCATTTACTCTGTTCATTTTTAAAACACTAGAAAGGGCATTCTCTCTTCTCAATATGTTTTTTCCTTGATGTGTTGGCTTCAGAATAATATTTTCCATGCCTGGATGAAGCCATTTTTGCAACCATGTAAAGGAGCCCTGGTGGTGTCCTGGTTACAGGTTCTGCTGTGATCTGCATGCTCAGCAGTTGGAAACCACCAGTAGCTCCGGAGGAGAAAGACTGGGCTTTGAAGGCCCGTAAAGAAAGGGTCTTCAGAAAGCGGCAAGGGGTTGCTATGAATCACCACTAACTTGATGGCAGTGAGTTTGGTTGGGAGGAGAGGGGCGGTGCAGCCGTATAAATTTAGTTTTTTAAAGTGTTACTAGACAAAGACAACATTACCTTTTACTTGAATGTGGTCAGAGCTTTATTCTTTCTATGAACTGATTATCCTCCCTAGAAACGAATTCCCTGTTTTAAGGAGACAGATTCCTTGCCAGCATCTGCTTATAATCATCCAACTAAAAAGGCCATATTTCCCTCAGTGCAGGGCTGTTTACTTCATCCACTCTTTAGGTTTGCTTTGTTTTCTTTTAAATAATGTGTTCATGCGCTTTCAACGTTTACACAGCAAATGACCAGTTTCTACACACATTGTTCAACTTCTACCCACACTGTTCCGTGACATCAATTATATTTGTCACAACCTGCCAACCTTCTAGCTAACTGCATTCCAGTACTCTAGTTTCGCTTCCTCCTTGTCTTCTCTGTTTTGCTGTCAGGTAATTGTTAACTAATTGCTTCCACATAGATGACGTTTTTTTTTAAGGAGCATAATACTCATGGAAAGGAGCCCTGGTGGCTTAGTGGTTACAAGTTGGGCTGTGATATGAAAGGGCAACAGTACGAATCCACCAGCTGCTCCCCTTGAGAAAAAGTGGGTCAATGAGTTGGCATTTACAGAATGGCCGTGAGGTTTTTAGTTTGAATTCTTCTGGGTGGTATTCTTTACTTTATGATCTGTTTGATATTTAACTGAAAGGTGGCCCCGGGGTAGTGCCAGTTCAAACCCAAACTCACTGCCATCAAGTCAATGCTGACTTATAGTGACCCCCTGGGGTTTTCTGAGGCTGTAATTGTTTAATGGGGTATAAAGCCTAGTCTTCCTCATGTAATTGCTGGTGGTTTTGAACTGCCAACTATGTGATCACAACCCAATGTGTAACCACTACACAACTATCTCAGGCTGAAAGTCTCAGAGAGTGCTCTTCTCTCAATTAAACCAATATTCAATTGGTTTAATATATCTGGATTTTGTAAGATGTTCCACATTTTTCTCCCATTCCATCAGGATCTATAATGAGCACTGGTTGTACTGTGGGTTAGGTAATGGGCTACTAACTTCAAGGTCAGAGGTTCAAACCCATTAGCTGCACTGGAGGAGAAAGATGAGGTTCCCCTAAAGATGTACAGTCTCGAAAATCTTTATAAGGTTACTATAAGTCTCAATGGCAGTGGATTTGGCTTTGGTGATTGTGTCCCTGATCAAAACTGTCCTTAGTGGTAGGTGGGAAACATCTAATTCTTTTAGTCTCAAAGCAGATTGAGGGCATGATTCAAGTAGACTAGTAGTCCGGTAGACTTCACCATAAATCTTCTTTCTCCTTTGCTTTGAATAAATAGAGACCAGTAGTTGTCTCTCATTTTTGATACCAGCTTTTGATCCTGTGTTAGACAATGTTTCCTAAATGACTTTAATCTTCTCAGAAAAAGCGGACCCATAATTTTTAATCATCTAATGCTAGCTGCAACAAATGGGCTCAAACTCAAGAACAATTGGGAGGATGGTATATGATTGGGCACTTCTACATATGGTTGCTCTGAATCTGAACTGACGCGATAGCACCTAACAACTATGCTACTCAATGCATTGGACACAATATTGGTGCTGACTTGGTAATAGGTGTTAATATAGACCATCACTCTACAGATATTTATGGAGGATCCATGAAGCAATGGGTGCACAGTGTAATCAAAACACACTGTTCCCTGCCCTTAAATTGTTCATCATCTATTGATGGAGCAGATGAAATCAAGAAGTTTCTAAAAACCAATGAGAACAAAAATATGATGTACCAAAACCTTTGGGATGCAGAAAAGGCATTTATCAGAGGAAGGCTGATAGCAATAAATGCATACATGAAAAAGAAGAGATACTCATGGATAACATGCTGGCACAAAACTTACACCAATTAGAACAGAGTCAATAAAACAACCCTACTAATAGCAAGAGGATGGGTATAATAAAAATCAGAGCTGAGATACAAGAGAGGGAGAACAAGAAAACTATGGAAAAATTAATGCCGCTAAAAGTTGGTTCTTTGAAAGAATTAACAGAATTGATAGACCGCTGGCAAACCTAACAAAAGGAAGGAACAAATGACAATTGCAAGGATGGGGGAGGAAAAAGTATACATTACAATGGACCCTAATGAAATCAAAAGGACAATTACACAGTACTATAAAGGCCTATACTGTAACGAATTCAACAACTTGGAAGACATGGACAAATATTTGGAAACACAATCCCTCCCTAGACTATGCCAGATGCATATCAAGAAACGCAACAGACCCATAGCAATGGAAGAAATAGACAAGGTTATTAAGGGATTACCAAACAAAAAAATCTCCTGGCCCAGATGGCTTCACAGGAGAATTCTACCAAGCATTCAGGGAAGAATTGGCATCAATCCTACACAAACTCTTCCAGAACATAGAAAAAGATGGAAAACTCCCAAACTCTTTATATGAAGCTGGTATAGCTCTGATACCTAAAGCGGGCAAAGATCCCACAAGAATTGAGAACTACAGAACAACATGCCTAATGACAATTGATGCAAAAATCCTTAACAAAAGTCTGGCCAATAGAATACAAAAGCATATTACAAAAATAATTCACTGTGACAAAGTGGGATTCATACCAGGGATACAGGGATGGTCCAATTTACGAAAGACCATCAGTATTATTCACCATATTGGCAGGAAAAATGAAAAGAATCACACGATAATATCGATAGATGTAGATAAAGCATTTGACAATATCCAACACGCATTCCTTTTTAAGACACTCAAGAAGATAGGAATAAAAGGAAAATTCCTCAATATTATACAAGCAATAAATGAAAAACCAACAGCCAACATGGTAGTTAATGGAGAAATGACAAAAACAATTTCAATGAAAAAGGGGACCAGATAAGGATGCCCCTGTCCCCACTCCTATTTAACATCGTACTGGAAATACTACTGACCACATTAGACAAAGAAAGACATCAAAGGTATTCATCTAGGGAAGGAAGAGATGAAATTATCATTATTTGCAGATGATATGATTTTATACATTGAAAATCCCCTAAACTTCACAAGTGGAGTGTTGGAAGCAATAGAAGAAAATGGAAGAGTGGCAGGATACAAGATGAACAAACAGAAGTCTATCAGACTGCTCTACACATCAGACAAGATCACAGAAGAGACGATTAAAAAGGTAATACCCTTTACAATAGCCAAGTTCAAATTGAAATACCTAGGGATATACCTGACTAAAAATATTGAAAGATTTGTATGAGGAAAATTGTAAAACACTACTTCAAGAAATCAAGAGTGACCTCAACAAATGGAAGAATATCACATGCTCATGGATTGGCAGACACAATATAGTAAAGATGTCAGTTCTGCCCAAGGCACTATATAAGTTCAATGCTATCCCATTACGAAACCACCATCCTTCTTCAAAGAACTGGACGAACTGTTTAACAACTTGATATGGAGGGGGAAGAAGCCTAGCATTAGCAGAGAACTCCTCAAGGAGAAGTACAAAGTAGGAGGGCTTGATCTGCCTGACTTTAGTACGTATTTTACAGCCACAGTAGTCAAAACGGTGTGCTACTGGTATAACAACAGATATTCAGACCAATGGAAAAGAGCTGAAGACACAGAAATAAAAACATCAGCATACAGGCAACTGATCCTTGATAAGGGCCCAAAAATATTAAATGGGAAGCAGATGGCCTCTTCAATAAATGGTCCTGGAAAAATGGTTATTTTACCTGCAGAAAAATGAATCAAGACCCTTACCTCACTCCATGCACAAGAGTAAACTCAAGGGGGATCACAGACCTTGAGATAAAACTCCAAACAATTAGGGCCATTAATGAGGGAATTGCTACAAACCTGAGAACCTTGGCACAGGGAATATATAGGGTATCAGAAATAGGAAAGGATACAAATACAGAGGAGTCACAAATTGACAAGTGGGATATACTGAAGATAAGACACCTGTGTACATCGAAAAAATTCACCAAGAGAATAATAAGAAAGCCCACAAACTGGGAAAACATCTTTAGCAATGACACATCAGACAAAGGCCGTTTTACTAAAATCTACAATACTTTGCAAGCTTACAATAAGAGAAAAACTAACTGCCCACTGAGGAGGTAGGCAATGGACCTGAACAGGAGTTTCACAGACGTTGAAAACCGAATGGCCAATAAACATATGATAAAATGTTCTCAATCAATAACCATAAGAGAAATGCAAATTAAAACAACTATGATGTATAAGATATGACAAAATAATAATAATTTATAAATTATCAAGGGTTTATATGGGATGGGCAGTGGGGAGGGAGGAGAAAAATGAGGAGCTGACACCAAGGGTTCAAAGTAGAAAGTAAATGTTTTGAGAATAATGATGGCAACAAATGTACAAATGTGCATGACACAATGGATTTATGGATTGTGATAAGAGTTGTATAAGCCCCCAATAAGATGATAAAAAAACAACTATGAGATACCACCTAACACCTTCAAAATAGCCCAATTAAAAAATCAGAAATCAACAAGTGTTGGAGGGGTTGTGGTGAAATAGGAACGCTCATTCACTGCTGGTGGACCTGTAGGTATGTACAGCCACTATGGAAACCGATTTGGAGATTTCTAAAACAGATGGAAATTGAGCTGCCATACGACCCAGCAACCCCCCTATTGGGCATATACCCAGAAGAGGAAAGAAACAAACCAAGACCAGACATCTGGTTCATTTTGGCACAGTTCACAATTGCAAGGAATTAGAAACAACCCAAATCCCTATCAACAAACGAATGGATTGAAAAACTGCAGTACATACATACAATGGAGTACTATACAATCGCTTAAAAGAAGTGATGAACACATGAAACATATCGCCGCATGGGAAGAACTGGAGGAAAGTATACTAAGTAATGTAAGCCAAGCACAAAATGACAAGTATAACATGAGTATGCTAAGTAAGTTTATATTAAAATTTAAAAAAACAGAAATGCAAAGGTGGCACAGGAAAAAAGCTACTGTATACAAACACTCCAGGGGTGAGGTCCAGGTAGTATGGCAGTGGCCAGACCAAATGCAGGGGTACATATGGTAGACAATTAAAAAGGAGGTGGCGAGAAGGAAAGGAAAAAAATAAAAAATAGATATGTGGTGGGGGAATAGGGCACTGACCCACCTAAGCTGGGGAGGGTATTGTTTGTGTCTCCACAGGGAAAAAGGGACCAGACTTATATCTGGTGTTCTGGGATGGGAATGCAGTGTGCTGGCATGGAGAGGAGAACCAGTGGAGAGGCGTGAGGGCTCTGTCCCAATATCAGCTACATGGACAATTGCCCCTCCCCCCAGAAGAAGGGGAGAGGGACATGTCTCACCAGAGCACACGGGAGAAAATGAATGGGGAGGAAGAGAGAGTGGAGCTCATCCTTGCCATAGGCCAGGAGGATGATATCCCCACTTCGAACAGCTCAATGCACAGAGTGGACCATATGGCTGATCCCACTATGAGATAGGACGTCCCTTGCTGATCAAGGACCTACAAGGGAACAACACTGGCCCGATCTGACCCTGTGACACCAAGGCAAAATACTAAAGGCGTGGGGCAGAGCAACAGGGGCAGCAGAGCAGGGAGCTCCTGAGGGAGTGCAAAGGATAGACTCATGGCCAGAGCATAGCACCCGATTGAACTTGAGTGAAGGACATGCCCAGAGTCAAAAATCAGACCTTGATCTATTTACAAGTTTTTCTTTCTTTTAAAATTTTTTTTCTTTTTTAAAAAGTAAAAGTATTAAGGTGGCGGAAGGACCTTGGGCCACTACTCAAACACTCCCTCAATGCATGAATACCTTCTTTTATTAAATTGGAACTCCATGATGCTCACTCTCCCGACACAACGGCTGGAGCCAAAGTGGGTGAACAAGTAAATGTGGTGAAGAAAGCTGATGGTGCCCGGCTATCAAAAGAGATAGTGACTGGGGTCTTAAAGGCTTGAAGATAAACAAGCGGCCATCTAGCTCAGAAGCAACAAAGTCCACATGGAAGAACACACCAGCCTGTGTGATCGAGTGGTCCCAAAGGGATCCGTTACCAGGCATCAAAGAACAAAAAATCATATCATTGACTGCACACCTCCATGATAGGATCGCTGAAGACAAGTGGGTGCATAAGCAAATGTGGTGAAGAAAGCTGATGGTGCCCGGCTATTAAAAGAGATAGTGTCTGGGGTCTTAAAGGCTTGAAGGTGAACAAGCGGCCACCTAGCTCAGAAGCAAATAAGCCCACATGGAAGAAGCACACCGGCCAGTGCAATCACGAGGTGCCCAAGGGACCAGGTATAAGGCATCATGCAAAAAAAAAAAAAAAGATATAAGTGTGTGTATGTATGTGTATATATGTATATATATATCATATTAAATGAAGGGGGAAGTGCAGAGTGGAGACCCAAGGCCCAAGTGTCGACCAATGGAGATCCCCTCATAGAGGGGCTTAGGAGAGGAGATGGGTTAATTAGGGTGTGAGGTAGTATCGATGAAGAACACAGCTTTCCCCCAGATCCTGGATGCTTCCTCCCCCCAAGTACCATGATCCGAATTCTACCTTGCAGGGCTGGATAGGACAGAGGCTGTACACTGGTGCATATGAGGATTGGAGGTACAGGGAATCCAGGGTGGATGATACCTTCAGGACCAAGGGTGTGAGGGACGATGCTGGGAGAGTGGAGGGTGAGTGGGTTGGAAAGGGGGAACTGATTACAAGGATCCACATGTGACCTCTTCCCTGGGAGAGGGACAGCAGAGAAGGGGGGAAGGGAGACTCCGGATAGGGCAAGATATGACAAAATAACGATGTATAAATTACCAAGGGCATATGAGGGAGGGGGGAATGGGGAGGGAGGGGGGAAAAAAAGAGGACCTGATGCAAGGGGCTTAAGTGGAGAGCAAATGCCTTGAGAATGATTGGGGCAGGGAATGTATGGATGTGCTTTATACAATTGATGTATGTATATGTATGGATTGTGGTAAGAGTTGTATGAGTCCCTAATAAAATGTAAAAGAAGAAAAGAGAAAAAAATGATTAGGGCAAAGACTGTACAGATGTGCTTTATACAATTGATGTATGTATATGTATGAACTGAGAAAAGAATTGTATGAGCCCCAATAAATTGTTAAAAAAAAAAGTAATTAATTTTTCTCTGAGTCATTGGGTTTCTTTTTTATCATCATTGTGTTCTTTTTTGTCAGTTTGTCTTGCTATACCTATTTTTGGTGCATATTATTATCTATGCAGATCTATCTAGATAAGATAGGCTAGATGAAGAGTCTGGAGGAGAAAACAACAGGACCTATACTTCCGGGGGGACATGGGAGAGGGGGAGGTGGGGGAAAAGAGATGGTGTTAACCAACCCAGAACAAGGGACCAAGAAGTGATGCAAAATTAGTGGCAAGGAGAGTGAGAGGCCTAGTAGGAATTTAGCAAGGGCAATGTAACAGAGAAATTACTGAGACCCAAATGAAGGCTGAGCATGAAAGTGGGATAAGAGGAAAGTAAAAAGAAATAGAGGAAAGAACTAGTAGGCAAAAGGTATTTATAGAGGTCTAAATACAAGCATGTACATATGTAAATACATTTATATAGGATGCTAGGGAAATAGATCTATGTACATATATTTATAGTTTCAGTATTAAGGCAGCAGATGGATATTGGACCTTCACTCAAGTACTCCTTCAATGTAAAAACACTTTGTTCTATTAAATTGGCATTCCATGATGCACACCTTCCCAACAGGATCGCTGTAGACAAATTTGTGCATAAGCAAATGTGGTGAAGAAAGCTGATGGTGATGGGCAATCAAAAGATATAGCATCTGGGGTCTTAACGACTTGAAGGTAAACGAGTAGCCATCTAGCTCAGAAGCAAGATCACCCACATGGAAGAAGCACACCAGCATTGTGTGAACATGAGGTGTAGAAGGGACCAGGTATCAGGCATCAAAGAACCCAAAAAAATCATATCATTGTAAATGAGGGTGAGTGCAGAGTGGAGACCCCAAGTCCAGCTGTAGGCAACTGGACGCCCCCTTACAGAAGGGTCATGGGGAGGAGATGAGCCAGTCACGGTGCAGGGTAACCAACGATGAAACATACAACTTTCCTCTAGTTCCTAAATGCCTCCTCCGTACCCACTATCATTATCCCAATTCGACCTTACGAATCTAGCTAGACCAGAGAATGTACACTAGTGCAGATAGGAACTGGAAACACAGGGAATCCAGGACAGATGATCCATTCAAGACCAGTGGTGTGAGTGGCAATACTGGGAGGGTGGAGGGAGAGTGGGGTAGAAGGGGGAACCAATTAGCAGGGTCTATATATAACCTCCTCCCTGGGGTATGGACAACAGAAAAGTGGATGAAGGGAGACATTGGACAGTGTAAGATATAATAATAATGTATAACTCATCAAAGGTTCATGAGGGAGTAGGGAGAGGGGAGGGAGGGGGAAAAATGAGGGGCTGATGCTGTCAGGCAGCTTAGCCTAGGGAATTGGGAAGTCCATTTATGCATGCCCAGGAGAGCCAGCAAAGGACAAAGCTGGATTTTCCCGCCAGTGGGCTCGGATGGGCGTTACACCTGGAGCAGCCCACCTGGGCCAGGTGATTGCAATTCAGCCAATGGGTGTGACCTGGGGTCGTTCACCACGCCTCCAGCGGGAACCCTTGAAAAGGCAGGGACCAGAAGGGAGAGGGGTCTTTTTTGGGCGGTCTGGTCGTCTTCGTGGGAGGGGAGAGATCCTTGAGTGTCCCGGAGCAGTCTCTGCCAGGCCGCATGGTCAAAGGAATCCTATGGGTGCCACGTATAACCTGATGCTTCTTTGAATTCTCATTAAATTCACTTGGATCACGAGCCCGTCTTCGGTGTGAAATCTTTCTCGTGCGAAGCCAAGGTTCGAGGCTGAAATTTAGGCCGGAGAGAGAAACCTTACAATGCCAGGGGCTTAAGTGGAGAGCAAATGTTTTGAGAATGAGTACAACGAATGTACAAATGTGCTTTACACAATAGATGTATGTATGGATTGTGATAAGAATTGTACAAACCCCCAATAAAATGATTAAAAAAAATAAACATAAAAAAGTTTTAAAAGCCCACACTGCCATTATAGAGAGCCTGCTGGTGGCATAGTGGACACCTCACAGTTGAGATTTAAAAACATTTACATCGTTTTAGAAAGAAATTCAAATGCACATTCTCTTTCATTTATATAAAAATAACCACACTGCCTTTACAACATTTCAGGCATTTACTTATGGTGCTTTTTTGAGGAAATTGAAATGTACCTCTATAAACAATATGATAATTTCAGTAAAATTCATTACATAATGAAATTAGCTAAATCACGATGTGTTGGGCATACACATATACATATGTATTTATATTTAAATGAATGTGCATGCTTTAAAAGATCTGATAAAATACATTGATTTGATGGTTTAAAAAAATAAAGAAATAGAAAGATAATAGCTTCTATAAAGTGTAGGTCTTCTCTGAAGCTACTGGTGGAAATGTACTTTATACAATCTTTTTCCCTTTGGAGACACTTCAGCTGATGTTACCAACTATTTCCTAACATTAAATCTCTCATTTTTCAGCAATAATGGAATGTTCCATTTTAGCTGGCTACCTGGTCAGACAAATAAACACTCCATTTCTGAGCTTCCCTTCAACTCTACATGGCACGTAATTCAGTTCTTACCTGCAAACTATAAACGGACATGCTATGTGCCATCTCTGCGGCATGCCTTACAAGAGAACGGGCACGTTCTTCTCCCTTACCCTTTTCTCCAGCCTGCTACTTAAAATGTGGTCTTGCTACTGAGCCACCTTTGATCGGGCAGATGAAGGGCACACCCGAGGCGTGGCAGAACAACAAATTCAGATTAGCCTGGGCTCTTGTTAACCTGATGCTGCACCTGGACTCTAGCATGTTATAAGAGGAACCAATTAGAAGGGTCTACATATAACCTCCTCCCTGGGGTATGGACAACAGAAAAGTGGATGAAGAGAGAGAAATAAATGAATCAATGGCATTTTAGATTTTATTTACGGAGACCCTATAACCAAACTAACCCAGAGGGTGGCAGCTCATAGGCATTGATCATTATCGGAATGCTCCAGAGTTCAAGTTTCCTGACAATAATGTTATTAATAGATGACACTGTTCTTCCTGCTAGATTAATGAGATTAATAATTTCATATTTAGAAATTAATCACTGATAAATTAGCAGTTAACCATACCTAGGGAAAAGAGAACTACTTGTAGTAGAGTTACATCTACAGAGCATGACTTTGTCTTTACTTGACTAAGCAACTACAGTAGGATTAGAATGACAAGTGTCACTTACCTAGTTTTATCAATTTTGGATTTTAAAAAGTTGTAAAAATATACGAGTATGTAACCCATTTGCCAATTCAATAATTCTCAGGTACATAATTTATTTACATCAATTACATTAATTATATTGTGCATCCATCATCCATAATTGATGACAAATTACCATAAAAGAAACTCCTTTCTAAACAGTGATTCCCCCTTTGTCCATTCTTTCCACCCCAACCCCCCTGTAACCACAAACAAACTTTGGTCTCTATACATTTGCTTATTCTTGTCGTTTCATGTAAATGAGATCATACAATATTTGTCCTTCTATGGCTGAGTGACTCCATTCAGCATAATGCTGGCAAGGTACATCCGCACAAAGGACTTCCTTTCTCATGTGGCAGTCAGATTACACAATATGGATGTACCACCTTTGCACTGCACTGCACTCCTGCACTGATAGACATGTCAGTTGTTTCCACATTTGTGGCTATTGCGGCAGTGGATATAGATGTACAAGTATCTGTGCCACTGACTGCCTTCAAGTCACTTGAGTGTATGTCTAGGAGTGCTTCATTACTTCTTCGGAGAGCACAGATGTATATTGAGAACTCCTACACACTCCTGATCTTTTGAGACAGCCAAATTTATAAACACAAACATAGACACCCTAAGCACAGTAACTTCCACCATGACTTACACACAGATGAGAAAACTAGAGGTAGAGAAGAGACAAGATTTGCCCACCATCTCGCTGCTTTTCGGCTTGGGTTTCTTAATACTGTCAGTGATTTTATACTACTCTTCTAGCCGGTCTTAGTCACTCCCACCGAAGGACTTTTTCCTGAAGGATCTGGGCAAGAGAAGGCGGTAATGGTGGGCTGGGTGCAGGGTGGGGTACTAATCAGATTATGAGATTCAGTTGTGAGCGATTAGCAAGGTTAAATGTCATTGCCATCCTGCTGGGTATGAAATGAGTCATTTCAGGTGTGGTCCTGTTAAGGGCTATCTCACTTCCAGAAAGGGAGAAGAGCTGGGAAGGAAGCTTTTCCCTTGACCTCTGAAAGCTCTGTAAATGGAACCCCTTTTTTCATCCAGGGGACAGCAGAGAAGTGGCAGAGGAGCAGCAGCAGAACCACAGGTCGCAGCAGGGGACAAAACAGTGAACTTCTCAATTCATGGAGCAAGTAAAGCTGAGAGCCTTCCGGCAGGAGGCTGGTTAGTGAACTGGAGTGCCTTCAGCATTTAAATGGGGCTAGGTTTGCTAACTGGAGCTGAGGCTTATGGCAACGTGCGATGTCCTTTGGGCATTCGTTGGCAGGCAAAACACACACACACACACACACACAAACTTTGTAACTTTGAGCAGAGGCTAGGGTGAGAGGATGAGTGCCAGAGAGAGGCTCGTCTGCCTGTGCAAATGGCAGAGAAGAAACTGTCCTGAAATACTGAGCATTTCTCTCCTGAATTGTAACCAATTACCTTCCCCAATCAACCCCATTACCATGGGGATCATCTATGCCAGCAGTTCTCAACCTGTGCGTCACAACCCCTTTGGGAGTCGAACAACCCTTTCACAGGGGTTGCCCAATTCATAACAGTAGCAAAAGTACAGTTATGAAGTAGCAACAAAAATAATTTTATGGTTGGGGTCACCACAACATGAGGAACTGTATTAAAGGGTCATGCCATTAGGAAGGTTGAGACCCACTGGTCTATGCGTTTTGTGTTGTTATTGCAATGAGCAGGAGAGCGAGCTAGAGTCAGAAGTGGTAAGGAAGTTGGAGGGTGGGAGCATGTCTGACCTCAGCCCCTTGGCCAGCTGATGCTGTTGAAGGTGATTTTCCTCCCCTCTTCTGTAGCTGAAGGGGGTTTCAGATGTGGCTCCCATGTCATTTTTATATGGTAACTGACCATTTTTCAACCCTATCAAAGTTTTCCGTTCTTAGACTTCTCTCTGAACCCAATAGCTTTCCATTCCCCAACCCGATTTGCCTTCATGGGCATAATCTAATCTAGATTAGCTTCCAGACCTCTCAATCAAATTTGTCGGTTTCTGCATCATTTACTTATATTTGTTAGCATTAACCTAAGGTTCAGTTTCTCTCGGTGCCTCTACTTGAGCAGGCAAATGCTGACGCCTTCCATAGATTAGCTCCGTGATGAATTCATTAAAATCTATTGTTAAATGAGCTCACAGTACCCAAAAGAAATTCTCACAATTTTTCAATTTGATTCCATCCCTCACTCCTCCATTTTAGCCTATGACCTTCTTTTTAGGTAAATGTATACCAGTAGTATTTGAAGGTGTTCATTTCAACTCTCCCTTGAAATAAAAATAAATGACCTTGCAACAATACTTTTCTCCTGCTTCCCAATATTTTCATCGTCTACACAGCAACATTTCTGGAAAGATTGTCTACACTTGATATTTATCACACCCATTTCTTCTTTGTTCAGCACTCCATTACTTTCTGGCTTCTTTCTTCACCTGAAAACCAATCTATCTCCCTCCTGAAATTTCTGTTAAAATTACCGATGCCTTTCATGTTAGCAGGAGCCCTGGAGATGCGGTGGGTTATACGGTGGGCTGCTAACCATAAGGACAGCAGTGCGAATCTTCCAGCTGAACCACTAGGGGCAGTTCTGTCTTGTCCTGTAGGGTCACAGTGAGTCAGAATCAACTTGATGGCAATGAGCTTGGGGGTTTTTCATTTTGTTTTGGTCCATGTTACTAAATCTAATATTTATTCCAACCTTGGTTATCTCACAACACTATTCACCTGCTGCTTCGGTTCCTCTAACATTGGTTTCCTAGGCTTCCTTCCATTCTCTGCTCACCCTGCTCCATTGTCAGACTCATCCATTACTTTTCATAATACTAAAAATCGGAGTTATTTAAAATCTGGGCCGAAGCCCTCACCTCTTATGGCTCTCTCTATAGGTAATTACATCCACACTTCAGCTTATATTACCATCTATATACCAATAACTTTCTAATGTGTATCTCTCACCTTTCATACTATTTTGAGCTCTAAGCTAGTGGTTCTTAGTTATAATAGATTGGGTAAGTTCAAACTCAGAAACATGGAGTGGAGGCACTTGAGTGTTAGGAATGGTTATGGGCAATAAAGTATCCTTAAAGATGTTGTACCTTAGCTACCTCATAGGTAAGAAGTGTGTGTTTGCCAAGGAGAGAACGGGAAATTTGAGTTTTGTTTTTGGACTCAGCGGGGATTGATTAAGCAAATGCAGGGAGGTGAGAAAGCTTAATGAATTCAGGGATCTACAAGTGATTTGTTTTGGCTGCTATATAAAATGTAGGAGTGCATGTCTTCTGAGTCATGCTAAAACACTTTAGACTTAATCCTAAGATTAGTAAAAAGGTACACTGAAGGATTTTTAATCCGGGGACTTACATCAAATAGCTCAAAATGGACACATGCACACACGAGGAAGATATCTTTTTCCATCTTCAGAAGACAGGAGTCTTTTACAGTGAGATAGAGATGAGGAAAACATATACTCTGATAATAACATACTAAAACCCCTAATGCAAACCATTGCCACAGGGTGATTCTGACTCGTAGTGACTGTATATGTCTTCTGAGGCTGTAAATCTTTATGGGAACAAATAGCCTCATCTTTGTCCCTTGGAGAAACTGGTTCATTTGAACCATACACAATGCCATTAGGCCTCCTGATAATAATGCCCGTGAAACTTAATGAAACATACAACAGATATTAATAGGATAGCACATGCAGGTCTTAGTGACCTGCTGAAAGGGAAGAAACCGAGAAGTTTCTACAACCTATAGAGATGGTAGTAACAGTGGTGCAGTTGGACTGGCAAATAGAGTTAGAAATTAAATCGAGTAGAGGAGGAGGAAGGAGAAAATGATATCATAGAAACTAATAAAGCAAAGGGTTTCGAGGTGAGGTTTTTCAAGAGCTATGTGTCTTATGCCAAAACAGAGTGGCTGAGCTAGGGTAAGGGCAAATAAGACAAGAACTGAAAGTGTATGTTGAATTTTGAAATAAAAAGTAATTGATGACATTGGTAAGGAGACTTTTATGACTAGATTACTTTTAATGGAAACTTGATGGGTTAGTCTAGGTAGACTAGAGAAACAAATTCATAGAAACTCATATGTGTGTAAGAATTTTTTACATAAAGGATAATTGTACATTAAAAACATCCTAACCCTATCCAGTCTAAGCCCACAAGTCTGATATTAGCTCATATGTCCAACACCAATCTATAAAGTCCTCTTCAGACTCATGAAACACATGCAATGAGGCCGAATGCAGGAGGATCACAGGCCAGTGGGTAGAAAGTGTTTGGATTCAGTGGCATTGTTAGCATCTCAGCACTGGCAGGGGTGTCTACGTGGCACGTGGCTTCTCCAGCTTCAGAGATATGGTTGCATCAGGGTAGGTCCACGTGGCTTCTCTAGCTCAGGGCACTAGTGTAGTTTTATGGTCTTGTCAGCAGCAATGCCTCCCAGGGAGTGAGCAGAGTCAGTCCTGCCTCCGAGGAGAAAAAATCAGATTTCCCAGAATTTTCAGGAGAAATCCATGCCCATACAGAGGCCTCATTGGTGATCAACAGGCCAGACTCCACCCCTTCACTCTTAATCCTCCCATGTCCCAAATTGACACGATATTATGTCACTAGCACACATGCAAACGTTTTGTGTCTTTTCCATTTTTTTTTTTTTGGTTTGGACCAGGTCTGGACCACACTGTCCCTTCCCCCAGCCTCTCAGAGGGATGGATGACCTGCTGGACTCCAAAGCCCCTGCTTCCAGCATTCCGGGGAGCTAATCTCTCCATACAAAGTCCACTCAGCCCCGTCCACCAGCATTCGAAAAAGCAAGTTTGCAACAAGCAAGATAATTCACTTACAGACATCCTGACTCAAGGCCTTGCAGCTGCAGGACTGAAAGCCTCCTTCCCTTCATCAGTACATACGTCCTTGGCTCGGACCCTATGTAAGTCCCACCGCCTCACTGCCAGGTGCGATTTCCCTGACCTAATTGCTTGGGTCTCAGAACCTACCCGGAAGCTAAAGATGCTCCTTTCCCCTTTGTCTCTGCTCTGCCTTCCCTCCCGGGAGTTCTTTCCCAACCCTAATAAAGTCACTCTTAACCTCATGTTCTTTGCCTCAGGGGTGACCTCTCATTTTCTATGAACTTGTTGAAGTCCCTGTGCTCACATTTTACAGGGCTTGATTGTACAGACAAGACTTCACATGTGTCTTTGTGGGTTTTCTTTGTAGAAAGAAAACACAGAGAGGGAGAGGTTAGAATCTAAAAGAGAAAGGGAATGGCTATGAATGAGTACTCCTGAGAACACATGAGGATGGCTTGAATTTGAATTTGGATTAATTCCAAACCAAACTCTCTGCTATTGAGTTGATTCATATTGACCTATAGGGCAGAATAGAATTGCCCCTGTGGGTTTCCAGGACTAAATTTTTGAAGGAGCAGAAAATCTTATTCACCTATGGAGCCACTGATGGTTTCAAACCATTGGCCTTGAGGTTAGCAGTCCAATGGGTAACCCATTCCACTTCAAGGGCTCCTGGCACTTGAACTGGTGGTGGGTTAGCTTTTCCTTTGAGATAGGGCAAAAATGTTAGAAGATAGAAATTAGCATGCATTAAAGATTAGGAGAGGTCAGTGAATAAGAAGACTTGTTTTCTATGTGAAATACATGGCAAACCCACCTCCTGAGAGTAAATGGGTAGTAGCTGATATGTAAAGAAAGAAGAGAGTAATCAACCTACTGCAATTAAGTGGATTCTGACTCACTAGTGACTCTATTAAGCCGAGTAGAACTACCCCTTAGGGTTTTAGAGATGGTAGATCTTAATGCTTTATGGGAGCACCGGGTGGATTTGAACTGCTGACCTTGTGACAAAGCAGCATAGTGTTAATTCGCAGCACTGTTCTGGCTCCTCAATAATCACTCAATCAAATCAAACCCACTGCCATTGAGTCAACTCCGATTCCTAATGGCCTTATGTAGGGTTGTTTGAGTCTATACAGCTTTACAGGAGCAGATAAGCATCTGGGGAATTTAAACTACCAACCTTGGGGCTAGTAGTAGCAGCACACCTCTTACTTGGCAGTGCCCCCAGGGCTCCTATTTATCACCAAAAGAGGATGTAAAAGAGCTGAGAGATTTTTGTTATGGATCCAAGTAATAACATATAGGTGCATGATTTTAATACTAATTCATTTTTCTTAACTCAGCTGTTATTTGCTCAGGGCAGCTGAAATGAGGTCACTGTTACATGTTTTCAGAGAACTGAGCACTTATTGTGGTTTCAAATTTATATCAATTTGGATTATTCAATTAATTTTTGCTCCATTATACTATAACATCAAGTCAGGAGCCGCGTTTATTTTGTTCACCATTATATCATTAAAGCTTTAGATTGTCATGTTAAAAATATGAACAAAAAGATTCAATCTTTTCCTCTATAATCAGTATATGAATATTGTTAAATAATCACCCAACTAAAATTTAAGGTATAAGAGTAATACTTCAAATTGTTTCCTTCCTAACACAATGCCTGCTACATAGTAAATGCTCAACAATTATCTACCTGAATGAATAAAACAGATATGGTAGGACACCAAGTCTCCTGACTTCTATTCCACTGATCTTCCCAGTCCATAGCAGGTGTTCCATACATCATTGTTGTTTTGCTAAGGGCCTACGTGTGTGTGTGTGTGTGTGTGTGTGTGTGTGTGTGTGTGTGTGTGAAGCTCTGAAAGATGGAGTCATGTCCAAGGTACACAGCTACTCTGTGGTAAAGTCAGAATTCAATCCCAGGTCTGCCTGACTCTCAAAATCACCTCTTTCACTTATTCCATATGATCTACTGAAGAAT
Source organism: Tenrec ecaudatus (assembly GCF_050624435.1). Classification (NCBI taxonomy): domain Eukaryota; kingdom Metazoa; phylum Chordata; class Mammalia; order Afrosoricida; family Tenrecidae; genus Tenrec; species Tenrec ecaudatus. The sequence continues at coordinate 114,306,732 of NC_134548.1, read as the reverse complement.
GTGAGTGATACAAGACTTAATATATGAATATTTCTATGAGTATATGCATTGGCAATGTTCCTTATCCTCAGGAAATAAAAATCAACCAATTCTTCTAAATCCAGAGTAATGACTTTAATGGCAAAATTTTGAACAAGTGACTGGTGGGCCAATGAAGCTCATACCTTATTCTGTGTGGTGTTGTACGTTAACATTCTTTCCAGTGGAAGTCCTGATCCCACAGACAGAATGGAAGCTATCGTTTTAAAGGATTTAACACATTAACACTGGTGCAGAGTGGCCTTAGAAGTAGCATGGGAAAAAAAATACTGACTTAGTAGCCACACAGTTCTAGGCAAAACACGTCAACGCACCTCAATTGTTCTATCTGTACAATGAAGGAAAGAGTTCTTTCCACCACAGGGTCTAAGGACTGATTAAATGGGGCAATGCATGGAAAGTATCTAAGCCATACTCACTGTCAACAAGTCATTTCAGACTCATAACAACCCTCCAGGACAGAGTAGAACCGCTCCCTAGGGTCTCCAAGACTGCTGTCTTTCTGAGAGTAGGCTGTGTCTCGTCTTTCTTCCATAGTGGGTTAAAACCAACCGTCTTTCAGGTGAGAGTTCAATGCATCACTCACTGTACTACCAGGGATCCCTCTGATGCATAAGAGGCATAATCATTGTTAAGAGTTGCCTTCCACTTCTCCCTTATCCACCTCCTATTAATTCCTTGGAAAGAACCTGAAAATTACATCAAAAGGGACAAGCAGCACATCCAGAGGAATGGCAGGAATGGGACACACTCTAGTGCTACACCCCTGAGCAGGTGGTGCTGGTAACCACTGGGGTTTTCATCAGTGTTTATGAGCGATCATTCAACAAGTTACAACTAATAAGTTATTGAGAGGCTACAAGAGGCATCCCACTCCTATGTGTCATAGTTACTTGCTCTGTACAATTAGCCAGATGTCCTGACCTAATGTTATGAATGGCAAGGGAAACATTAGAAAGGACAGGTGCAAAAGCAAGAGAAAACAAAGCAAAGGTACAGTTGCTGTTGAATTTTTTTCACTACTTTTTAATTCTAAGCTTTTATCTGTAAATGAACAACTACTTTTAGGCTATGTTTTTTTAAAAAACAAACAGAAATATAGCATCTACATTTTTCTAGAACTTGGCGAGATGAGAGGGGGGTTTGTGTGCAGAACCATTTCTATAAAAATAGAACTATGGCAAGCACTAAAGGAGCCCTGGTGGCATACTGGAAGGTCTGCAAAATACAAGGTCAGCAGTTCAAAACCACCAGCTGCTCTCTGGGAGAAAGACAAGGCTATTAGCTCCTGTAAAGAGCTACAGTCTTCAACTGGAATAATGGCTTATTGGGTGCACGGAAGGGAAGATTAGAGGGATGTGCAAACTAATCATGGGTACAAGAACGAAGAACATATTCTAGAACTGACTGTAGTGATGATTATGTAACTGTTTAATATGATTGAACAATGTAAGTGAATTATGGAAATGATATGCCAACACAGCTATTTTTTTTAAGTCACCGTCTAAGAAACCCACAGAGGCAGTTCTACTCTGTCCTCTAGGGTTGCTAGCAGCTGGAATTGACTCTAGGGCAGTGAGGGTTTATAAAAATAGTTGTCTTGACATATCCCTCGCACACAGTTTAGTCACATGAAGAAGCCTTGTGCAGTTAGTGTGGTTTGGAGTTTATGGAAAGCACTGCAGTTGCACTCCTGTCTACACATTTGATGCACGTCTTTTGGAGACCTTGATCATAATATCAACTCAAAAATATAAGTCGAGCTCATTAATTTTCTACCTAAAGCATTATGGCTCTAGACAAAAATGATAACTGCACCTTCCTTGCTTTCACGTGGGTGGAAATTCATGTATGGAGAACTCAAAATCATACTTTTTTTTTCTTCTCTTTTACACTCAGCAGAGTCAGATCACACAGTCTGCCTCCACCCCTCCATCCACTGCCAGCTGGTCAAGTCCACTTCAAATCTACCCTGTCTTCACGAGAGCAGACTTGTGTGTCTCCCATGCCTGGGGAGGTTGAGCCTCTGAGCTTGTGCTTAGCAACCCATTATCTAACCCACTGCACCACTCAGCCATGCTTTGACCCATATCTCACTGCTATCGATTCGATTCTGACTCGAGCAGGACAGAGTAGACCTGCCCCGTGGGTTTCTGAGACTGTAAATCTTTCTTTTCCCCCTTTTTCCCTTTTTAAAAAAAATCATTTTATTGGGGCTCTTACAACTCTTATCACAATCCATACATACATCAATTGAGTAAAGCACCTTTATACATTCGTTGCCCTCATCATTCTCAAAATTCACCTTCCGCTTGGGTTCCTGGAATCAGCTCATTTTCCTTTTTCCCCTCCCCCTTGCTTCCCGCTCCCCCTCGCTCATGAACCCTTAATAATTTATAAATTATTATTTTATCTTATCTTACACTGCCCGGCGTCTCCCTTCACCCACTTTCCTGCTGCCCATTCCCCAGAGAGGAGGTTATATGTAGATCCCTAAGATCAGTTCCTTCTTCCTACTGTCCCTTCCCTCCCGGTATCACCACTCTCACCGTTGGTCCTGAGGGGTTCCTCTGTCCTAGATTTCCTGTGTTTCCAGATACCAACTGTATTCCTGTGCATCCTCTGGTCTAACCAGGTTTGTAAGGTAGAATTGGGATCAGGATAGTTGGAGGGGAGGAAGCGTTTAAGAACTAGAGGAAAGTTGTGAGTTTCATTATTGCTACACTGAACCCTGAGTGACTCATCTCCTCCCCACTACTCCTCTGCAAGGGATGTCCAGTTGTCTACAAATGGGCATTGGGTCCCCATCATACACTCCCTTCATTCACGATGATATGATTTTTTCCCCTGCCTTTGTTGCTTGAAACCTGGTCCCCTCGACCCTTCATGATCACACATGTTGGTGTGCTGCTTCCATATGGGCTTGGTTGCTTCTGGGCTAGGTGGCCGCTTGTTTACTTTCAAGCCTTTAAGTCCCCAGACATTATATCTCTCAATAGCCGGACACCATCAGTCTTCGTCACCACACTTACTTATGCACACATTCGTCTTCAGCATTTATGTGGGGAAGGTGATCACAGAATGATGGTTTTTGTTCCTTGGTGTCTGCTACCTGGTCCCTTCAACACCTTGTATTTGCTTAGGCTGTGTGCTTCTTCTCTGTGGGCTTTGTTGCTTCTGAGCTAGATGGCTGCTTGTTTGCCTTCAAGCCTTTAAGACCCCAGGCGCTATATATTTTTGATAGCTGGACACCATCAGCTTTCTTCACCATGTTTGCTTATGCACGTCTGTCTTCAGCGATCATGTCAGGAAGGTGGGTATCATGGAATGACCATTTAGCTGAGCAAGGTGCTATTGTATTGAGGGAGTGTGCGTGAGGAGACCCAATGTCCACCTGCTACCCTACTACTGAACCTATAAATATATGCACATAGGTCTATTTCCCCCATAATCATAAATATATTTACATATGTACATGTCTGTATTTAGGACTCTATGTATTCCCTTTGCCTCCTACTCCTTTCATCGACTGTAAATCTTTATAGGAGCTAGATGCCTCATCTTTCTCCCATGGAGTGTCTGGTGGTTTTGAACTGCTGACCTTGCAGTTAGCCAACGGGACTCCTTTAGTGCTTACCAGAAGTGGTATTTTTTATATGCGAACACAACCCACCTCTCATCTCTTCAAGTTGTAGCAAAATGTAGATGCTACATTTCTGTTTGTTTGTTTTTTTAATCCTAAAAGTAGTTTTTCATTTATAGGTAAAAGCTTAGCATGCAAAAGTAGGGGGAAATGTCAGTAGCTACTCTGTCTTTGCTTTGTTTTCTCTTGCTTTTTCACCTATCCTTTCTACTGTTTCCCTTGCTGTGCATAACATTAGGGAAGGTCAGGCCATCTGGCTAATTTTACAGAGGAAGTAACTACGACACATAGGAATGGGATGCCTGTCTGAAAATGAGATCGCATTTAAAATAATAAGACGCCATGTTATTAATTTGAGCCTTAACCCTATAATGCTGAGTGTGATGTTTTCATAACATTTCAAATAAATTCATGGACGAATGTGACAATTTGGTTACATTTTTAAAACATTGCAAATTTTATATTTTAATATATTTCAGTTATATATATTAATAGCTATGAAAGTAAAAAATAAAAACAAATTTTTTCCTGAAATTAAAAAGTCAGGCGTTATAGGGTTAAACTCTCTGGAACATTTGACAGTTTGACAACATTTAAATCAAAAGCAGCTAGTCAATCCTTAGTGATCATGTCCTGATTTTATGTATCTTTCTTTCATGTATTAAGGGAGAAAGATGGTACTTTCTACTCCTGTAAAGAGTGACAATCTCAGAAATTCACAAAGGCAGTTAGCTTTACCCTGTTCTATGGGATTGCTATGAGTCAGCATCAGCTTGATGACAGGGAGTTGTTTTGCTTTTTGGGTTACATGTTAAGGAAGAAAATGAACCTGAAAACATCCAAAGTGCATTATTTTAAAATGAGAGTCAAATTTAAGTGCTAACTACGTATTCTCAGAAACAAACAAGTATCAATTTTATTTTGAAGAAAAGAGCAGTGAAAATTAGAATTTTCATTTTAACCCTACAGTGTATGTAATATAACATGTGAGCCAAGGGAGTAGGAATCACAGAGGCTATGTGTGCTCCACAAATTAAATCAAAATGTGCAAAGTTAAAAGAAATTTGTTTTAAAGAAGATCTGTGGTTATTTCTGAGCCTATGAGTGAAGAATTATTAGAAACTAGAGAATTCTCATGGAAAGATAGAAACACGGGGAATAACCTCAAAAAAGCGTTTTGATTTTAAATCATATCTGTCCTAAAGAACACGTTTCTTAAGAAGCGGTATAGTTTTGTAGGAAATAACAGCTAATGGGAAAAGAACAAGAAGAGTAATAGAGCTTTTTGAAAGCAATAAAGGTAGTCCCTAGAATTATGAAGTGACTCCTTTCCTAAACTTCTTTACGTCATATGTAAATTGGAATAGTTAGAGATATCAATTGATGAAATATTTTTTCTGAGTATGTAGTATATGGTGTACTCTTCTAGGCATAAAAACATTAAAGAAACATACACTAAAAGACCTTTAACATAATAATACAGTCATAAAAACAATGTTTCATGCACTGGAAAAGCTGCGCCTCTTTGTTATGAACTATGAGTTATACGTGACTGTAGGTGGCACATGTCACTCTGGATGTTCCAAACTCACTGCCATTGCGTGGATGCCAAGTGTACGCAGGGACTGCAGATAAGAAAAGGGGGCCACCACAGAGGTGTGCGTCGTCCTCAGGGCTGCAGCGCCGCTGATTTCCATAGCCACAAAGCATGCCAAGTCACAGACGTCAGACGGACCAGAATCAGGATGGAGGATTGAATCTAGTCTTCAGGGATAAAGATTCTCTCCCTTAGGTGGGAGCCCTGGTTCTGACTTTGTAACGTCTGGGAAAGTTGCAGTTGTTACCTTCTCTCAGATTCCGAAGACATATTTGATAGGATGTCTGTGGGTCCATGAAGCTCTAGTGGTGCCATGGTTAAAACTCTTGCTACCAGCCGAAAGGCTGGCAGGTGGAAGCCCCCAATGCTCCTCGGGGAACCGATAAGCAGTCTGTTTTCATGGGACTGTTCCGTTCTATTCTCTGGGATATCTGAGTCAGAATCAACTTGATGGTGACAGGCATGTGAGTACACAAAGAAAAGACCAGGAGTCTAGAGGGGACCGTGCAGTCTTCTCTGTCTCGGTCACTTTGTGCCAAGATATTTCATTCCAACCTACATTTTTTCTCTTTTACTCATTTGCATGGTTACGATTTCTCCCTAAGTTGAAGTTAGCAGGGTGGAAGAAATAAAGTTGTTTGCGGGATTTGGTATCTGTTTCTCAGATGTCACTTGGCTTGGCTCTCTCACAATCAGTTTTCTCAAAAATTATTTTTCAGGTCTACATGAGGAATTTGTCATTAGCATTTGTGACATGAAGATGGGGGGGCGGAAATCTTCTTTCCTGTTCCAGCACTTACAATTCCAATGAACTTATTTGTCTTCTTCTATTTATAAAACTTATTCCAGGAAGTTTTCCTCAAACCTCTAATTCCCCTAAATCTGCAGGCCCTTGCAAATAGTCTATTGTACTATATCTTATTTTTGAATATCTTTTGCCCAGCTTAGTGATGATCTTATTACATACTGTGATATTGTTATTATGTACTGTCAAGTCAAGTTTAATCCTAGTGAACATATGAGATAGAGTAGCATTATCCCATTGCAATTCTTAACTAAAATATTTATAAGAGCAAATCGCTTGATCTTTTCTCTCCAGGAGCCACTGATGGATTGGTTATGTTAGCCTCTGGTTAGCAGCTGAATGTTTAACCATTGGACCACAAGGGCTCCTTTCCCATGATTTATAGAGATGTAGTGAAAAGAAATAACATCAGAAAATGACACAATGGCATTACTTATAGGGGTTTGAACCATAAGGTAACTTTGGCTAATAAAATAGTTACACATAGAATGTACCATGCCTCACTTGTTGACATTTACAGGTAATTCCTGATTTATGAGCATCTGACTTAATGCTGGGTAAGTTTGCCCTCAGGTTTCAATGATTGAAACAGTCGTGATAGCTGTTAGGAGTCAGAGAGTCCGTTTTAACTCTTATCAACCCTCCGCACAACAGAACAGAACACTGCCGGATCCTATTCCATCCGCGCAATTGTTCCTATGCTTCATCCCGTTACTCTAGCCACTGTGTCAGGCCATCTCCTTGAGGATTGGCCTCTTTTTTACTGACCCTCCAGCAAGCACGATGACTTCTCCAGGTGCTCCCTCTTTACAAGCTGTCCAAAATGCACGACATGAAGTTTCTCCATCCTTGCTTCCAGGAAGTCTTTTGGCTGCACCTTTTCCCAGCCAGATTTGCCCCTTCTTTTGGCAGGCCATGGGACACACAACGTCTACTTCAAATGCACCAGCACTTTTCTCACCTCCCTTATTTAATGCCCAGATTTTGAATTTATTTGAGGCGACTGCTGCCTTGGATCAGGCACATCTTCGTCCTCAATGTGACATCTTTGCTTTATAATGCATTAAAGAGATCCTAGTTCTTTAATGCTTCTGCCCTACCCCACCCCCACAATCATGATCCTAATTCTACCTTACAAATCTGGCTGGACTGGAGGATGTACACTAGTACAGATAGGAACTGGGAACACCGGGAATCCAGGACAGATGATCTCTTCAGGACCAGTGGTGAGAGTGGTCATACTGGGAGGGTGGAGCGAGGGTGGGGTAGAAAGGGGGAATGGATTACAGGGATCTACTTATTACCTCATCCCTAGGGGATGGACAGCAGAGAAGTGGGTGAAGGGAGATGTCAGATGGTGTAAGACATGACAAAATAATTTATAAATTATCAAGGGTTAGTGGGGAAGGGGAGAGTGGAGAGGGTGGGAAAAAGTGAGGAGCTGATGCCAAGGGCTCAGGTAGAAAGCAAATGTTTTCAGAATGATGAGGGAAACAAATATACAAAAGTACTTGACACAATGGATGTATATGTGGATTGTGATAAGAGTTGTACAAGGCCTCAATAAGATGATTTAATTTAAAAAATGAAGATGGCCAACATGATGATAGGATTTGAAGCATTACAAAATAATGGCTTTCATAGATTAAATTGTGTCCTACCAAAATATATGATGTAAATAAACATCTGTTGTGGTTACAATCCCATTTGGAATGAATTTTATGTTAACAAATAAAGATTTTTGTAAAAAAATATCCCTTTAGAGCAGATTTGCCCATTGTCATATGTCATTTGGTTTCTTAGCTGCTGCTTCCAGGAATGTTGTCTGTAGATCCAAGTAAAATGAAATCCTGGGTGACTTCAATCTTTCCTCTATTTATCCTAATGCTACCTCTTGGTCCAGTTGAGAGGATTTGGGGTATTCTTTACACTGAGGTGCAATCCATCCTGAAGACTGCAGCCTTTGATCTTCAGCAGTACGTGCCTCCAGTCCTCTTCACTTTCAGCAAGCAAAGTTGCATCATGTGCACATTACAGGTTGTCAGTGAATCTTTCTACAGTCTTGAGGATGCCTTCATCTTTATATAACCTAGCCTTTCAGATTATTTATTCCTCAAACAGACTGAAAAGTATGATGAAATGATACAAGCCTTAAATATGCACTTCCTGTTTTTAAGCCATGCAGTATCATCTTATTCTGGTCAAGCAACTGCCTCTAGGCACATGTACAGATTCTGCATGGGCACAATGAAGTGTTCTGGAATTACCATGCTTTTCAATGTCCGTAATTTGTTATAATCAACATAGACCAATGAATTCCCATAGTATATAAATAAAGCACCGGTAAATATCATCTTAGTGTTCTCTACTCTCAGCTAAGGTTCATCTGGTAATTCTTCATAGTCACCTTAATTTGCTACATGTGTATCTTTTAAAAAATCATTAAGGTTTATGGACTTTCTAACACTAAAGCAGTGGTTCTCAACCTGTGGGTTGCCACCCTTTTGGGGGTGGAATGACCCTTTCAGAGGGGTCGCCCAATTCATAACAGTAGCAAAATTACAGTTATCAAGTAGCATATCAAGTAGCAACAAAAATAATGTTATGGTTGGGGGGTCACCACCAGGAGGAACTGTATTAAAGGGTCGCGGCATTAGGAAAGTTGAGAAGCACTCCACTAAAGCCTAGATTCCCCAACTTGGCTGATCATTGGGATCACCTGGGAATCTGGTGAAACTGTAGGTACAGTAGATCCTCAGGTGATTTGAGTTATCAGCCAAGTTGGGGAAACTAGGTACTAAAGTCAGACTAAATAACAACTCTATGCACCTGCTCCAACTGGCCTAAAAGTGCTTACAGACACATTAAGGGGTTGCTCACTTTCATTCGATGTAACCATCTGTCTTGATTTGATGGGCTAATCAGTAAGCACATAAGATAATGTTTGAATGTTGTCTGGAAAAGAAAGACACTAATAAGATAACATTTAAATTTACTAAAAATATTATTTCATGGCTTTCTATGATACAAACAAATACACTCAGCCTTGGAAGTTGCTAAAGGTACTTATGTGTTTACACCTTAGCGTTCATTCATTTCAGCACCAGATAAAAGACATGTTGCAATGCAAAATAAATAAATAAAATCAAGCAGTTGGGAGCAAACCTGCTTGACCTGGAAGAAGGGGCTGCCTGAAACTAATTAGGGAAGTCTGTTTCTAGTTGGAAGATGGTCAGCACCCAAATGAAGAGCAAGTGGAAACCCAAATTTTATGAAAACCAGGCTTAGTGTCATCCGCGGGATGTGGAGCAAAGAGGTACATCCAAGGCAGGGTGGGAAAGTTCTTAAAGATTCAGTCCTTCTGCTGAGAGAACTGGGCAAGATGATAAAACGACTTTCTAAGCAATCAGCAGTCACTGGGAAAGGGCCAGCAACACTAGGCAAGTGGATTTGCCTGAGCCTCAATTTCCATGGAGACACAGAGAGGAATTAAGCTTCCAGATCTGAGCCAAAGCCCAATAAATAGTCCACAACAGATGTCAGGATAAGAGATAAAGCCCGAAGCCTGTTGTTTACAAAGGTTCTCAGGGGTCCAAATCAATGCCAGAGGCAGAGCGCATGCTAGATTTTTCCAGACTTCTGTCTGCTAATAGAAAAATGATTCTCTTTGGGCAAGGGCCATATCAGAGCTAAAGCAACTTCCTAGGCTGACACCTCTCTAACAAAAAGAGATAGACTATATTTTTCCACTATCCCCCCGAGATGGCTAAGTAGACATTATTTGATTTTAATAAATGTCTAGAATTCAAAAAAAGTTGAAGACATAAAATCTCCTGACACCTAGTGTAGTGTGCTTCCTGTAGAATCATTCTGTGGCTAAAATAATTTACCCAGAAAGAAAATCAGGGAGTGGAGCATGGCATTTGTATCCAGGGTCCCATGATGAAATGGCACACACCTTTCCTGTCTTTAAACCATGCAGTATCTCCTTATTCTGTTTAAGCAATGGACTCTTGGCCTGTATACGTGTTCTACAAGAGCACAATGATCTGGCAGATGTCTTAGTTATCTAGAGATGCTGTGACACAAATACAGCAAACAAACCTATTCTCTCATAGTTTGGGAGCCTGGAAGTCCAAATTTAGGATGCCAGCTCAAGGGAAAGGCTTCCTCTGTTTACGATGGGGGAAAGTCCTTTTTGCCTTTCAATATTTGTGGGTATGGTGTCCCTTGGAGATCTTCAATATTTTGGCATCAATCTCCTCCTGGGTCTAGGACATTTCAGTGCAGAGACCCTAGGTCCAAATGACATGCTCTAATCCCTGCTATTCTTTCTTGGTAGTACTAAAGTCCTTCTCAATCGGCTCATTTCTTTCACCTTTCACCCCTTGGGAGATAAAAGATGATCATATCAGCCACACCCTAGGGAAATTCCCCTTACACAGGATTGGGGCTATAACGGGAGTAAGGGTATCACATCTCACCCTTTTCTCCATACATCAAATCAAATCGTGAGAGTTGATGGTATCATTCCATAACTTCCAAACCACTGATAATCATGGCCTATCCCAATTGGCACAGGTTTGGGGGTGACACAATTCAATTCATGACAGAAGAGTCCGCGTGCTACATAGGAAAACATTACCCTGTAAAGAACCCACTTTGTGAAATGGAAGACATAAAGATTGCCCAATTTCCCCAAAATCCAGTTTGTGTTTTTCTGAAATTATAAATTTGACTCTCAATGACTACATCAGGATATCAGCACGGAGATTCCCTGTGGAAGCTCACATGAGCTGAGAAATACGTTTAGCAACATTAGCATGATCCACTCTCTAGGTGCTTGATGAGTGTTAAGAATTGACACCACCAGGTCTGAAACACACACCAGAAATGAGCTGTGACAGACTCTGTCTTCCATTCACTCGCATTAATTCAACATGCACCAAGCACTGCACTAGATGTTGGGCGTTACAAACATTGCTTTGATGCTATCACCTGTTAGCTCCCATTCTGGTTTGAGGCACAGAAACGTGAAGAATTACAGTGCCGTGGAACACGTGTGGCATGATGTGAGCGCAGGGAACATTAGCAGCAGATTAGGGCACTCAGAGAAGACAGAATATAAATTGACCTACATTGGGAAATGAGTGGGAGGCCCTCCAGGTAGAGATAGTTTGGAGGGGCACCCTTGCTTCTGACAATAGCAAGTTAAGCTGCTTGGTAAGCCCTTCTTGGTCAGTCACACAGCCTGACTATTTGTAGGGCTCTCATTTTGGGGGGAAACTTTTCAAGGTGAAAAGTTACTCAATCAACTTGGCAAAATGGATAGTTTTCCCACCAGTACCTATTCACATATTCATCCTTTTAGTAACAGAAACTCAGGAGTTTTAGCTGTATACAGCCAGCTGGCCGGAGACTATGTTTTCCAAATGCCTTCACAGCTTGTTACGAAGGTATGGCTGAATCTCAGACAGTGAGTGACAGGTGCAACCTTTGTACTTTGACTAGAAAATCTGCTATCATCCCGTGTCTCTCCTCCCACCCAACCAGCGGGCAGCAGCGCACAGACAAGCTAAAGGTGCCATCTTGACTGCACAGTGCGGCCGACATACTAAGCAGATAATACGCAACAAAGTAGAAGGACTTTGGGCCTTAGATGATCTCATGCAGCACTACTACTCTGCCTACTATTGGTCTGCTTCTTGAGCCATAATATTTTGAGGTCTCTTGATTACTGCTGCTTATCCTGTAAAGTAGCTAATCCCAAAATAAATCTTCCTTTGAGTGCCATATGGTTTTAAAGTGTTACTCTTCCCAAGCACATGGAATCTCAAAGTCCAAGAACACGCAAAAGACAAAAAAAAAATATGCTAATGTCGTTTTCAGACCCACGGGCAGAACCTAGGTTTTTAGTTTTGATTTTGTTTGTTTTCACCTCCCTTTAAGTCTCCAGGGCAACAAATACCTATTCCGTCACCCCTTGAAGTTCAACCTTGACTTTATTTTTCTCATTTGAATCTGTTGTTTCCTTAATGGCAGGAACGGTGGCCATGTCCTAGAGTATAGCAGATGTCCAAGAATCAATACTTCTAGTAAAGATGGCTAAAATAACCATATTTCATTTGGTGACTTCGTTTAAAAGAATCTGCAAGAAATAATTTTCACCCCAATAATTCAAATAACTAAATAATGACAAGGAATGAGACTAGGTTGATATTCTTGCTTGAAACTGCTTACCAGATGGTATGTTCAATGATCTGCCCATATTATGTAGTCCTCTCACTAACCCTATGATATATATATATACATATATATTAACATTCCTATTGCACAGAAAAGAAAACTGAATCTCAGAGAGATTAAATAACTTTCCCAGGGCCACACATTTAGAAAATGCAGAAGCATGGATTTGAGCCTAGGACAACTGGACTTCAAAGGTTATTTTTGTCAGCCTGCCATATCATGTCAGAAACATACTGTAATATGTAAGATAGCAGATGGGGAAGTCTGTCTGGGTCTAAGAAGCTGTTACAGACAATAAATTAAGTCCATCTCAATTACATGTTGTTAGTTGCCAAGCCAATACATGCCTAAGTGAAATTTACTATTTTCTTCATCAATGAATAACTTTATCTTGAACATCTACCCACGCGGAAAAATGCTCATCCAATCTGAACCTTAAGTAGACAGGTTTGTAAAAGTTAAATGAACCAACCTCAGAAAGAAAACTGAACGAAGAACTGATAATTTGTATAAATGTGTCAGAGGACCGTGGAACAAAAATATAGTAGACGTGAACTAGGCTTCACAGATCAATTTGAATCGAGTAAAGTATCTCAACAAAACATTTTATCAGTCATTTCTATTTCTAAATTTTCTCTTTTTTTAATTTAATAAATCTTTTTATTGGGGTTCATACAACTCTTATCACAATTCATACATACATCAATTGAGTAAAGCACCCTTATACATTCGTTGCCCTTGTCATTCTCAAAATTCGCCTTCCACTTGGGTTCCTGCAATCAGCTCATTTTCCTTTTTCCCTCCCCCTCCCTCCCCGTTCCCCCTTTCCCCTGCACCCTTAATAGTTTATAAATAATTATTTTATCTTATCTTACACTCCCCGGCGTCTCCCCTCACCCACCTTCCCATTGCCCATCTCCCAGAGAGGAGGTTACCCATAGATCCCCAAGATCCGTTCTCCCTTTCTACACCCCCTTCCCTCCCGGTGTCGTAACTCCCACTGCTGGTCCTGAGGGGTTCATCCGTCCTAGATTCCCTGTGTTTCTAGATCCCCACTGCACCGCTGTGCATCCTCTGGTTTAATCAGGTCCCCAAGGTAGAACTGGGATCATGATAATTGGGAGGGGAGGAAGCGTTCAAGAACTAGAGGAAGGTTTTGAGTTTCATTGTTGCCACACTGAACTCTGAGTGACTCATCTCCTCCCCACTACCCCTCTGCAAAGGATGTCCAGCTGTCTACAGATGGGCATTGGGTCCCCATCACGCACTCCCCCTCATTCACGGCGATGTGATTCTCCCCCCCCCCCCGCCTTTGTTGTTTGAGACCTGTTCCCCTCTGCCCTTCATGATCACCCATGTTGGTGTGCTGCTTCCGTGTGGGCTTTGTTGCTTCTGGGCTAGATGGCCACTTGTTTACTTTAAAGCCTTTAAGTCCCTGGACGTTATATCTCTCAAAAGCCGGGCACCATCAGCCTTCTTCACCACACTTGCTTATGCACACATTCATCTTCAGCATTTATGTGAGGAAGGTGATCACACAATGATGGTTTTTGTTCCTTGGTGTCTGCTACCTGGTCCCTTCAACACCTTGTATTTGCTTAGGCTGTGTGCTTCTCTGTGGGCTTTGTTGCTTCTGAGCTAGATGGCCACTTGTTTGCCTTCAAGCCTTTAAGACCCCAGGCGCTATATCTCTTTTGATAGCCGGCACCATCAGCTTTTTCACCACGTTTGCTTATACACACATTTGTCTTCAGTGAACATGTCGGGAAGGTGGTATCATGGAATGACCGTTTAGCTGGGCAAGGTGCTATTGTATTGAGGAAGTGTGCATGAGGAGGTCCAATGTCCACCTGCTACCCTACTACTGAACCTATAAATATATGCACATAGGTCTAGTTCCCCCATAATCATAAATATGTTTACATATGTACATGTTTGCATTTAGGCTTCTCTGTATGCCCTTTGCCTCCTACTCCTTTCCTCTATTTCCTTATGCTTTCCTCCCGTCCCACTACCATGTTCAGCCTTCATTCTGGTTTCAGTAATTCCTCTCAGTTACCTTGCCCTTGGTCACTCCCTACCACTCCTCCCCTCCCCTCCCTCCACTGGTTTTGAACCACTCGTTGTTCCCTTATACACTGAAAGAAAAATATACAACGAAATCCTGTGTCACTATTATCCAGATTTAATAATGATCCAGATGTAAACAATACCTAGCAATTTTCCAGTATCGTGAGAACTGATAGTCCTACTCCTAAAAACTCAGGAAATCTGCTCACAGGACATTATAGTGCTAAGGCAAAGAAATCTAAAAACTTGAAGTCCTCTTTGCCCACACAAATCGAAAACCCTCTTTGTACACACAAGGAAACCAAGATCCTGAAATAATCAAGGCCATTTAGTTGATTAACCGTATAGATAAAAATCTACATGCACTTTATCACACTGAAATTTAGTATTAAATGTTTTTTATTTAGATTCTTTGAAAATAATTCATGGAGTAGGGTAAAATCCTTTTCTCCAAAAACAGATAAGTCTTCTCTAGCACGGAGTCTTTTCTATCTAAATGTTTTCCCAAGAAATCACAGAACAGCCCTTTTTCCAGTTATTCCCTATAACATCTACAATGTATTATAAAATAAACATTCCGATAAAAAGAATTCAGAGAAAGAATAATATAGAACTTTACCATTACATCATGAGTTTTCTTAGATAATGCTGAGACAGGAACAAACACATGATGGACTTGGTAATGAACTATTAACAGGAATCCAGACTGTGTGCTTGTGTGTCCTTGGATTGAGTGATAATCAAATTAGAAAGTTAAGTCTCAGCTGGAGACTGAACAACTAGAAAAAAAATTCCTCACAGCTGGTACACAACATACTTTCAGGAAAAATAAAGCTCAACAATTCATATTTATTTTCTCAAGTTGTCATTCTATTAATAAAATATGAGTTTTAAAATGCTTAAATGGCTTACTGAACAGGGTTTCAAGACCATTTCCCCTATGCATCTTTTACATTTAATTCAGAAAACACGTACCGTTTGTGAATATACTCATTAAATATTAACCTTGACCTTAAAGTGGCTACCTCACCTGAAAAGACAACAGCTGGAGCTCTTACAGTAATAATGAGATGATCTTCTAAGCTATTTTGGATTGGTAGCATAACTTTAAAGATATGTTTCCTCTCCTCAAATTATGACCTTTTCTCTTTCAATGTTATTGTAATGTAGAGATTCATTCCTTCAGTCAGTTAGTCATGTATTCACCAGTTACTGAGTTCTGCACTAGATAATTAGGAACCCTTTGGGGATGTAAGGTAGGCATTTTATTGCTAACTGCAAGGTTTTATGTTCAAACTTACCAGCCTCTCTGTGAGAGAAAGATGAGACTATCTTCTCCTGTAATGATTCACAGCCCCGGAAACCCTGGAAAGTCATAGGTGGTGATGAGTCAGAATCAATCAATAACATGTGGGTGCTAGATAATTGAGATAGAACAGTGAACGCCTTCCTTGAATTTGCATTGCAATAATGATGGTGGATCATTAATAAACAGGTGAAAATGTACTGCTGTTGTTAGCTGCCATCAAAATGGCCCCTGACCCATGATGATCGCAGGCATAATGGAAGAAAATGCTGCCTGCTCTGGTATCATTCCCTTCATGGGTTACTATTCGGACAGTTGTGTGTTCCATAGGATTTTCAATGACAGTTCTTTTAGAAGTAAATCTCCAGATCTTTCTTCCTATTCTGTCTCAGTCTGGAATACCTCTTCTTCTTCACAGAAACGAACTTACCGTACCCCTATTGATGAGCCATGCCATGAAGACAAGAATACAAGGGGGAAAGCTAGATAGTGACTGATGGGGTGAGGGAAAGGGGAGGTTTTAGGGAGAGTGGTCAGGAAAGGTTCCCGAGGAAGGACCGAATGAAGGGAGGGAAGAGCCACAAAGGTAAGTGAATGTTTCCAGCAGAAGAAACATCAAATACAACAGCCCTGAGGAGGGACTGTGACTGGTGAGCTGTGACAAGGTTTATGCTACTGGAGCAGAAAAAGCAAGGAGGAAACTAGGAGGAAGGAAGATGAGCCTTGGTGTGGCAGTTTGGGTGCGGCCTTGTCAGCCACTGTAAAGACTGACGAGAGATGTGCCATTGGAAGGTTTTGATCTGAGGAGGGAATGCTCTCAAGACGGTTGTGTAATCCATAAATGAATGGGTGAAAAATAAAAGCAGGAAGACAATTTTGCAATTGTCTAGTCAAGAGATGATGATGAAACAGTACCAAATTCCTAATATACTTTGACGTTTGGGCCAGTGTAAGATTTTAGGGTATTGGTTGTGGTGTCTGGAGTGATACCAAGACAAAAAATAAATAAACTCAATTTCATCATGATGCCAAAGGAGCCCTGGTGTGGTAATCTGTTACCCCTTGGGCAGATCAATCCCACCAGCTACACTGAAGGAGAAAAATGAGACTTCATGGTTGTGTAGATATTTATAGCCTCAAAAGCCCAAATAAGTGATTCGAGTCTGTCCTATAGGGTTGCATTGAATCAGAATCAACCAGATAGCAGTTTTTTTCCCTGATAATAATACCAAGGATTCCAGTTTAAGCAAGTAAGTGAATGGTGATGCTATTTATTGAAATGACAGACATTAAGGGAGGAACAGGTTTGAAAACACTAAAGAATTACCACACCATAAAAGAAAGATGTGTCTTTATTAATTAGAACAATACCTAATATTACTTGATAAACTAACTGATGTTCCTTGGTTTTCAGCTCTTTGTCCTTTATTCTCAATTACAAAGATGTGTTATCTCATATGCTCACATATCATAACTAATGTGGGCCTCTTTCTTTGAACTTGGTCTACATGGTTTGAAATAGTCAAAGTTTCCACACTGTTAAGACTGCATTACTAATCACTAACCTTCTAGAAAGCACAGTCTTAATTCACTTTGTAAGATTCACCTTAGATTCTCGGGGGAGGGGACGCTTTTATAACTTTTCTATACATTTTAAATTTCTCACCCCCTTCCATTCAGTTTTGAAGACCACATCAAAAATATTTGTGCTAATGTGATAAGTTAGGAGAATTTCTCTGAAGAAAAAAAAACCTAAGGATTTATAATCTCATGACTCAAAACTAACCTTAAAAAAGATCCCTTTCCAGTGTCCCCAAATTACTAATTTGGTTCATTCTTCCCAAAAAAACCCTTGGTGCAATCATGTCATCTCAGATTCACGGCAACCCTATAAGACAAAGTAGAACTTCCGCTGTGGGTCTCCAAGGCTGCCAATCTTTACAAGAACAGAAAGCTTCAGCTTCCTCCCATTGGGCATCTGGTGGGTTCAAACTGGTGACCTTGATAAACCACTATACCACCAGGGATTCTTGTTTGATCCTCTTGATAATTTAAGCTACATATTAAAGCAGGTTTTCTTTAACCCTGATGCTTAAATGTCAAGAGCAAGGCTGCATTCCACCTTCTTTGGCTCTGAGATTCTATCCATCTTACATGTGTGGCCCACACTTAGAAGACACAGTTTCTTAGAGAAACATGGAATACATGTTTACTTAGCCAAACCAGTTCCAAGGGGATAAGTTGCTTTGAATGGACACTAAGGGCACTGAGAAGAAAAAGAGGAACAGGGTATACTATTCTCTTAAGCCCCAGATCATGATACCAAATACTTAAGAGACAATTTCACCTGGATGTCTCACAAGAAAAGAAAGCACAGAATGTCCAGAACTGAGTGCATCATCTTCCTCTCCCAACCAGAACTGGGTCTCCTAGGTTCCATACATATTTCAGTGAACAGTACCACCATGTAGTTACTTAAGCTGTAACCCTGAAATAACTCTTGTCCTCTCCCTTCCACTCACCCACTACAACCAAACACCACTGTGTGATCAAGGCTAATTCCTAAATGTCTCTTAAATCTGGTCACTCCTCTATTCCTACCACCATTGCCCTTACAAAGATTTATCATTTCCTTCATCATGCTTCCAATTCCTCAATGCATTAATTCTCCTTCTAGCAACCAACAAGCTCCAAATGCTCATTGGACTGGGTTAGATTTTTCACTGGCAGCATGTTCAGCTACTCTTCCACATCTAGAAGACAGGTTATACACAGCACTGCATGATTGACCCTCTGCTTTTCTTCTTAGGATCCCTTCACCCTTTTCACACAAAACACTGACTTCTCCCAACTCCTCCACAATTGTATAATACTACATTTCCTTTGGGCTGGAAGCTTCCTCAAACTATAGGAGGGCAAGCATGTTGGTAGAAAACCCAGTTAGGAAGTACGTTCAGTGATATATATATAGAAAATGTGAAGAGCTTCCTCCTTATTTGTTTCTATCTGCCCTTCAGGGCTTCACCCCCCTTTCTCAAACCCATAGTCCCATGTGGAAACGTATTTTCCTCTGTTATAGCATTTAGAACACTGATATAATGGTCTGTTTTTCCCGCAACCTCCTTGTACTGGACTGTGAAGCTCTGCACTTGATTTTAGCCAAAAGGCCAAGAACCAATGGACTCTGAACTTTGTAAGTATCCATCTCTGAGCTCATAGAGTGTGGTATATAGTACATATCTAACGAGGAGAGACAGGAAGTGTTGAGGAGAAATACATGAGAGAGAAATAAGGAAGGAGAGGAAAGAGGATGAAGGAAGGCAAGTGTTGTCTGGGAAGGCAGAAGTTGAAATATGCCCAGCAAACATTTTTTTTCTCTTTAGGATCAGGTAGCTTACAGGTGAACATGTTTAGGTTATTGAAAATATCAGTAATATTGATCTTTCACTTTACTCTAGGTTCTTCAACTGCCACACTGCTTTGTAATTATTTGCTCTCTCTCTCCCAACAACTGGACAACACAGACAGAATCACTAATTCCAAGGTACACAGATGCTGGTTACTATGGAAATCTTACTAAAGGATTTAATAACTGTAAATTTCCTTTATCAATAAGGTTTGATGGACTTTGTTATGGCCAATGTATGCCACATCTATTTTTTAAACTTTTTTCTATGATAGCTAAGATGAGCCAAATTCTCCGATACCAGTATATTTCTTTGCATTCCCATGCATTAAAAATCAATATCTCTCTTCCTTATTTATTCTAGAAATATTCAAAAGGAACAAACTCAAACCAAACCCAATATCATCAAATTTATTCTGAGTCATAGGGAGACTATAAGATAAATAGAACTGTTCCATAGGATTTCCAAGGCTATAAATCTTTTTGGGAGCAGACACTTTCATTTTTCTCCCATAGTGAAACTGATGAATTTGAACCACCAACCTAGTGGCTAATGGCCCAATGCTTATCTTACTGTACCACCATGGATGCTTCTAAGAAAACAATGGCTTCGCTAACAAACACAGGGACAAGGGAACAACAAGTGATCTAAAATTGATGGCAAGGATGATGTTGGACGCCCGGTGGGTCTTGATCAAGTGCAATATAGCCGAGAGGGATTCCTGAAACCCAAATGAAGGCTGAACATGATAGTGAGACAAGAGGAACATAAAAGGAAATAGAGGAAAGAACTAGGAGGCAAAGAACATTTATAGATGTCTAAATGCAGGCATGTACATATATAAATATATATAATGACAGCTAAATAGATCTATATATATATATTTATATGTTAAGTATTAAGGAAGCAGACACTTTATTCAAATAAGCTGGCATTCTGCGATGCTCACCTACCCGACAATCGCTGAAGAAAAAATGGATGAATAAGCAAATGTGATGAAGAAAGCTGATGGTGCCTGGCTATCAAAAGATATAGCATCTGGGGTCTTAACGGCTTGAAAATAAACAAGCGGCCACCTAGCTGAGAAGCATCAAAGCCCACATGGAAGAAGCCCACCAGCCTGTCTGACCACAAGGTGCAGAAGGGACCTGTTATCAGACATCAAAGAACTAAAAATCATATCAATGTGTGCCCACCTCCCTGATACAATCAATGAATACCAATGTGTGCATAAGCAAATGTGGTGAAGAAAGCTGATGGTGCCCAGCTATCAAAAGATATAGCGTCTGGGGTCTTAAAGGCTCGAAGATAAACAAGCGGCCATCTAGTTCAGAAGCAACAAATCCCACATGGAAGAAACACACCAGCCTGTGTGACCACGAGCTGTTGAAGGGTTCAGGTATCAAGCATCAAGGAACAAAAAATCATATCATTGTAAATGTGGGTGAGTGCAGAGTGGAAACTCAAAGCCCACTGGTAGCCAATGGGACAGCCCTTAATGAAGGGTTGTGGGGAGGAGATGAACCAGTTTGCAGGGTAGCAATGATGAAACATATAACTTTCCTCTGGTTCTTAAATGCTTCCTTCTTCCCCCCCCCCCCACTATCATGATCCCAATTTTACCTTACAAATCTGGCTAGACCAGAGGGTGTGCATACGTACAGATAGCAAATGGAAACACAAGGAATCCAAGAAAGATGACTCCTGCAGGACCAGTGATGAAAATGGCAATGCCTGGAGGGTGGAGAGAATGTGGGGTAGAAAGGGGGAACGGATTACAAGAATCTACGTATAGCCTCCTCCCTGGGGAATGGAAAGCAGAGAAGAAGGTGGGGAGAGATGATGGACAGTGTAATATATGAAAAAAAAATTTCTGGATGACGAAGGGTTCATGAGGTAGGGGGGAGTGGGGAGGGTTGGGGGGAAATGAGCAGCAGATATTAAGGGCTCAAGTAGAAGGCAAATGTTTTGTGAATGATGACGGCAACAAATGTACATATGTTCTTGACACAATAAATGTATGTATGGATTGTGATAAGAATTGTATGAGTTCCCAATAAAATGATTTTTTAAAAAGAAGTGAAAACAATAATACTTTATCATTTCTCAGGTTCACGAGAGTGGAATGGTTGGGAAGGAAGGAGAAAAAGAAGATCTGATACCAAGGCCTCAAACAGAAAGAAAATGTTTTGAAAACGATGATCACAAACATATGTACAAATGTGTTTGATACAATTTATGCATGGATTGTTATAAGAGATGTAATAGCCCCCAATAAAATGAAATATTAAAAAAGAAAGCAAGAAATGCAAATGCTCCACAGGGGACTAAACTCAGAATGAAATCTCTGGACAGAAAACCCAGAAAACTCCTTTACTGTTCACAGAATAAACTACATAAACAAACAAACAAGATTGACTAAATTTGGTAAGCATAATGTTCTAAGGTTTTGTCCATGTCTTGTAGCGTGTAAGAGTTGCCATTGTTTTTATTCATGCATTCCATTGAATTAATGAACGTACCAGAGTTTGTTTATTCATTCCTCTATAATTTGAGTTTTTTTGGTTGTTTTAGTGTTTTTGCTATTATGGTAGGTGTGCATAAATAAAAGAATTGTACAAGCCCCCCAAAAAATTATCTAAAAAATAGGTATATGCAGACAGTGGTCAGTGTAATACATGAAAAAAATAATTTGTAAATTATCAAGGGTTCATGAGGGAGGGATGGTGAGGGAGAGTAAAAATGAGGAATTGATACCAAGGGCTCAAGTAGAAAGAAAATATTCTGAAAATGATGATGGCAACATATGTATAAATGTGCTTGACACAATGGATGGATGGATTGCCATAAGAGCTGTGAGAGCCCCCAATAAAATGATTTTTATAAAAAAGAAATATCGTCTACAGTAGTTTACCACTGTCTTAGAATCATCCTGCCACCCTATTTTTTTAAGGAGCTTACACTCTAAATCAGTGCTTCTCAATCTGTGGGTCGGGACCCCTTTGGGGGTCAAATGAGCCTTTCACAGGGGTCGCCTGATTCATAACAGTAGCAAAATTACAGTTATGAAATAACAAAAAGAATAACTATGTTTGGGGATCACAACCACACGAGGACTGTATTAAAGGGTCACAGTGTTAGGAAGGTTGAGAACCACTGCTCTAAATCATTGCTCTCTTTCATATAGCTGTCACACTTTTAAGGACCCACAGATTCCTAATCCTAACTGATATGCATGCACTTGTGACATTTCTCAAGACAAATTATTGCCAAAACAAAGCAATGTATAATACTGGGCCGTATTACAAAGAATTTTAGATTGTGAGTTCACATTAGCTCTAATTTGACCCTTGGGACCGTGCACATACACTTCCTTTTCTCAGGACTTCTGTTTTCACAACACATGGTACAAATGATCATGCACTTAACTGTGAGCTGAAGCTAGGTTGACAATGCACGCCTACCCAGTGGTGCCTTGGAAGAAAAAACCTGGCGAGCTGCTGCTGAAAGGGCATAGCTTTGACAAATCTGTAGAGCACCTTCTGCTGTGTACGTATTGGTCTCAACAAGACAAAATCATCTCAATGTCAAACAACAACAAAATACACAGCCTTCAAAGTCACAGTTTGCTCTCAAAAACACTTAAAAATAAAATTTCCTTTACTACAAATACATTGATATAATTTTATTATAAGAAAATGAAGACTTGCCTGTCCCAAGTATGTGTGAGATCCAGCCACTTCTTGTGAATGATCTGTATGAGTTCTGTGAAACAAAAAGCAAGATGAACTAAAAGCAAATGAATTTGTAAGAAAATAACTTTGAAACTGATGACTTCTTGATGATATGTTGGGGGAGAAAATAATCAAATAAATACGACTTCTTAAAAAGAGAATTCTTAAGGTAACAGAACTTATATGGACTAGTACATGATATCAGAGGAGTTTCAATCCTTCCAAGAAGGTTAGCAAACGCTAGTGCTCATCATCACTACTAGAATAAGAATCACTGAGAAAGTAAAGACAAATAGCATATTATTTAGATTGTCCTGATATTACATTTAGAGAATAAGAGGGAACACCTAGAAGACACACATACACACACACACAAATGGGAGGGGGTTTTAGGAAGTTCATGGGAAAATAGAATTCAAACCCAATGGAAATTTTCCGTGAACTTTTTGAATCCAACTTCCTTGTATAAATTATATATGGATATATATAGATATAGATATAACTTCATCAATATCTTTACATGAAAACCATGCGAGTGTACTGCAACATATATAAGGGCAACATGACTCTCAAGGACGTCATGTAGCATAGCTAATACTACAGAAGAAAGAAGAAACCTTCACTTTGGGGAGGTCTTGCTGTTACACATTCCACTCAAAACATCACAGACAGCTGAGACTCCCCCCTCTTTATAATCCTCTCTACAGAGACTATCCAAAACTCTCCTTGGAAACCATTTCCAGTGTTTCACAACCAAGATTTCTTCTGAAGTCTAACCCAAATCCTCCAAGGCCCATCTTACGTCTATACAATCACTTAAGAATAAAGAGAATATTTATTGCATTTCCGTGACTCATAAAATTTTAGACCTCATGAATTATCCCTCAGACTGTTATTTTGGGGAGCCGATGAATACAGTTTCTTTAACATTTTCATCAGAGGGCTTTCCTGTGACCTGTCTTTTGTTTCTCTGGGTAAATGCATTGCTTAAGGACACTAAGAAGGTCTGCCTAGATTTGAGTGGCTCTTTCCATGTTTTTCCCTCTCACCTTGGGATTTAGAATTGTGATAGGGTTCATAGAATTTACTTCTTTACAATGTTATCTCCCAGAATAATATTAAGCAATATTGCTTCGATGTTCCAAAATATAGTTGCATCACCACAGTGTGAAACGTGCAAATTAAAAAATCCTGACATCTCAGAGAAGAGAAGTTTGGAAATGCAGTTCTAGCTTTGTGGCCAAGAAATTATTCAAGTGGTATTTCTCAGGAAATAAATGTTTAGACTCCTGGGAGGAAGCCAGAAAGAGTAATAATGCAGCCTTTGGCATCCTAATTCTGATGTCACCACAGAAACACTTTGGCCAAGCCCTCTGTACTTGTCCTCATCCCAGACCAAATCAGCGTGTGAAATCCCAAGGTGCATTTCTGTGGTCTAATTTTCATGTTATATATTTGAATTGTGCATTTTTAGGCTCCACGAAGGAACTATTGCTCGTTTAAAAGCGGTCTTCCTGCGTATTACACCACAGCATGAGAACTAAATCCTTTCTAAAGCTTCTGGCTTCCATCCATGAATGAGACTCTGTGCAAGAACAGTGCCTTTTGAATTTAATCCTTCTGTGGCCTCCAATGAGGGCTAACGTTATACACAGGTAAATCTGGCATCACCTCCTTAAAGAGATTTGAGGGGTCCTAGAAGATGAGTCTGCTTCAGAACATGACTATGTCTCTGGATGCTGAAATATCTGCTCAATAATACTGAAAATGTGACCACTTTACATTTAAAATCGCAACCTGTTCCCCTTCTACCCTGATACTTCCTCATTCCCCTATTTCTATTTTTTTCCATGAAGCATGAATTCTTTCTAACACTTAGGAAATTATTAAGTTTATAACTTGTCTGTTTCCCTCTAGAAGGTACACTCTATGTAGCTGGTACATTTTTTTTCTTATTTTGTTCTTGATTCATCCCAATCCCCTAAAACAGTACCTGACATACATACCAAGTGCTTAATATTCTCTAGACTAATTAATGAGTTGAAATCTCCTTTCAAGGGGAATCTATTATGTCAGGGATATCTCTATAAATAATATCTATTATTGAGCTAGACAACTGGCATTCATTAAATCATCGAGAACAGAAATAACCAGTGTAATGCATGAAATCATTTTTGGTTATTGCTTTTCTTTAATTATTTCTAAACATTTATCCTGGGCTTACAAGGTTCACATCATCATTTCTATCAATAAATCTGTTCACATATACAGCCGCACATGTTTATTTATAAACATGTAGGTAAATAGAGGAAGGCATACATGCAAGAAACACAAAGGGTGAAAGATGAGAGCAGTAAAAGGCAAGTGAACACTAAGAAGCAGAACCCACAGGTAGCTTGGTGAAGTGGTAGGGCACCAAGTGGGGTGTGAAATGCTAAAGAGGGAGTAGAAAGAGGAAAATAATTAATTAAAAAATTAGTGGAGAATATCTGTCAGAGCATAATAAAAGACAAATCTCACCTGGGTCCCTCATGAACCTTACATTTGATAAAGTAGGATAGGTCAGCTCTTTTTTTTCTTGCTTCTGAGATCTCCACCTAGGCAACCTATGTAATTATAATACCCACCTCCTTTCTCCCCAGGCATCATGTATCTGCGTCCCTTCACCTGCTGTTCAGTCCATTTCCTGTTGCCCAACAAAAGCCAAAGGTATACAGTTACCTTAGGTAAGAAAATAGAAATAATGAAATCTAACCCCGCATCTGACAAGCTGCCATATTCTCAGACATGTTTTCTTGAGGAGAACAGAAAAACTACTTATTGTTTCCTTATAGTACTCTCCTTTTTTTCCCTTTCTTGAAATCAGTTGCTTATAAGCAGAACTGACTGAATCAAGAACAAAGAGAATGCTAACCACCGATGAACCTTATAATCGATCAGGATGGATAGTAAAGGAAATATGTGGAAATGATAAGCAATATCAACATCTTTCTCCCTTTCTACAAATCCTGCAACATGAGAATGTGTACATTGAAACAATTCATCTGCTGGAATGGTTGGATAAAACGTTCAGAATCCAAAGACTGAAAGCACTAAAGGGCATTCATTTTAATGTCTGGGGCACGGGTAACTTCCTTTCCTTGTTTAGTTTTGTTTTCCCTGAGACTAGGCTTTCCACGTAGTTTATATTTGAAAAATAACACGAACACAACAGAGTGGTACATGACTTTATAATTTGTATATATTTATCCGATGTGTTTCATAAGGAACCATTGGGATGGGTAGAACAGGAACTAAGAATCCTATTTTCTAGGTGAGGAAAATAAGCATACATTTTCCTTTGCTGGAGTTAATGTTGGTTATATACAAAACCCAGAGCTACAGCCTCCCTATATAAACCTGAATGGAACATAGCTCCTCGCACCTTGAGGAAATTCATATCTAGTACAGAAACCAGACATGCAAATAAATATTGCCAATATATTAAGATAGGGGGCTCTGATAAGACAATGATCTTGGAACATATTAGATAATATGTCCTGTTATCTGTGTCTCCTTTTGGAGAACATGCCCCCTCCGTAGAATACACAAAGTCAAACTTTATGAAGAACACAGCAGCAGGATTGGAGGAAGGCTCATTAGCAACCGTGATAAGCAGATGGCACAACCTTATTTGCTAACAGGGAAGAGGACTTGAAGCACCTGCTGACGATGATCAAGGAGGGCAGCCTTCGCTACGGATTGCCGCTCAACGTGAAATCTTCACACCAGGCCAAAAGATAACATCTTCAAGGGATAACAGCTGTTATTTTTACTTTTTTAACATTTTATTAGGGGCTCATACAACTCTTATCACGATCCATACATATACATACATCAATTGTATAAAGCACATCCGCACATTCCCTGCCCCAATCATTCTCAAAGCATTTGCTCTCCACTTAAGCCCTTTGCATCAGGTCCTCTTTTTTTCCCCTCCCTCCCGCACCTCCCTCCCTCATGTGCCCTTGGTAATTTATACATTGTTATTTTGTCATATCTTGCCCTATCCGGAGTCTCCCTTCCCTCCCTTCTCTGCCATCCATCTCCCAGGGTCACATGTGGATCCTTGGAATCAGTTCCCCGTTTCCAACCCACTCACCCTCCACTCTCCCAGCCTCGCCCCTCCCACCCCTGGTCCTGAAGCTATCATCCACCCTGGACTCCCTGTGCCTCCAGCATCGATCTGCACCAGTGTACAACCTCTGCCCTATCCAGCCCTGCAAGGTAGAATTTGGATCATGGTAGTTGGGGGGAGGAAGCATCCAGGATCTGGGGGAAAGCTGTGTTCTTCATCAGTACTACCTCGCACCCAGACTGACCCATCTCCTCTCCTAAACCCCTCTATGAGGGGATCTCCAGTGGCCGACACTTGAGCCTTGGGTCTCCACTCTGCTCTTCGCCCTTCATTCAATATGGTATATATATATATACATACATACATACATATATATATATATATATATATATATCTTTTTTTTGCATGATGCCTTATACCTGGTCCCTTTGGCACCTCCTGATCGCACTGGCTGGTGTGCTTCTTCCATGTGGGCTTTTTTGCTTCTGAGCTAGATGGCCGCTTGTTTATCTTCAAGCCTTTAAGACCCCAGACACTATCTCTTTTGATAGGGATAAAAGTTTTTCATTGTCCAGTATTTCCTTTGACTTGGATCCACAAACAACCCTCAAGGAAGCAGCAGTCTAGAAATTCAAGGACTTGTTGCACTTGGCAATTCTGCAGTAGTAGACCTCTTTAAAGCGTTGAAGAGCGACGATGTCCCTTGGAGGACTAAGGTGTGCGTGACCCACCTAAGCCAAGGCATGTGAAAGTGGAACATTCAATAAGAAAATTCGAAGAAGAATCCATGCATTTAAATTACGGTGCTGAGGAAAAACCTTGGAATTACCATTTTTGCCAGAAGCAAAAGTCAACCTTTCTTGAAAGAAGCATGGCCAGATTTTGGACATGTTGTCAGGAGAGACCAGTCTCTGGAGAAGGACATCGTGCTTGGTAACGTGGAGGGCGTGTGGAATAAATGAAGATACGTTGGAGCTGGATGGACACAGTGACTGCAACATTGGCTTCCAACATAACAACTATTGTGAAGATGACCTCGAACCAGGCAGTGTTTTGTTTAATAGATGAGTCGCTATGAATCATAACCAACTTGATGGCACCTAACAACAAGAATAACACTCCTCAGATGTACATTATTTATAAAGTATATACCTGTAGTGTTCTAATGAACTGATATCGCTAAGCAAGCAAGCATATATTTAGGTTACTGTTATTATCCGAACCCAAACCAAACCCCCTGCCATCCAGCATACTATCAACCCTATATAGGGCTTCTGACACTATAAATGTTTATGGGCATAGGAAGCCTTATCTTTCTCCTGTGGAATGGCTTGTGGATTTGAACCACTAATCTTGTGGGTAGCAGGCCAATGCTTATTCCACACCACTACAACCAGAACTCCTTACAGATGCCTATCTAGTTTTGGAGACTACTGCATAAGTCTGCTTTATGGAAAGAAAGTGAACTTCAGATTTTTAAAGATTCCCACCTACAAAACCAAAAATGACACACATGATCAGTTGCTTTTTTTATTCTAAACCAGAATATCATGTAGCTGTGAGTTCTCAAATTTAGTCCCCAAGCTGTTTAGCTGAGCTTTTAATTTATATCGTCTCTACTTAAAAGATTATTTAGGAAGAGTATGAAGAAAGGATATGACTTGTTGTACCCAATGAATGAAATCGTTCTATTAATTGCCTAAGACTACATAATTCATGTGTACTAACTTCAATGAAGAAGGAGGGGGAGGAAACACAACCTAAACCCACTGCTCTGGTGTCAATTTTGACTCATAGTGACTCTAGAAGACAGAACTACTGTTTCACAGTGCTTTCCAGGTTATAAATCGTTACAGGAGCAGAAAGCCTCACCTTCCTCATGCTTCATAACTGGAGGGTTTGAACCACCAACCTTTCCATTGTTGGCCCATCTATATCTAACCCACAGAAACATGAGAAATGTGCTAATTTCCCAGTGGCTGTAAGTCAGAATCAACTCAATATTACTGAGATACTTTGCTCAAGATTACAAATCCAAACAATTAATACAGAAGAAAACTTTCCAAATTATTTCCAAAGTTAAATCATTGAATTAACCTTTTCATTTTACCATTAAATTTAGTTTCTCCAAGGCTAAGAACAACACACATGGTATATGAAATTAAAACTCTTAAAGGAAGCTCTACATAGTCATACAAACTTGAATTTGAATTCAGGCTCAGATATTTAAGAGCTTTTTGGATGAGTTTTCTAGGCCCTTGTTTCTCCATATGAAGGTTTTCTGTGAGTGAAACATATTACGTTTTGGTTTTTTTTTGCAATTACTTTATTGGGAGCTAATTTTTGCAATCATCACCAATATCAATTTCAGAACATTTTCTTCTAGTCCTCATTGTTTTTTTAAATCTTTTTATTGGGGCTCATAAGGCTCTTATCACAGTCTGTACATACATCAATTGAGCAAAGCACCCTTATACATTCGTTGCACTCGTCATTCTCATAATTCACCTTCCACTTGGGTTCCTGGAATCAGCTCGGTTTCCCTTTTTTTCCCCCGTCCCCCTCCCTCCCCGATCCCACCCCTGGTCCCTTGATAGTTTATAAATAATTATTATATCTTATCTTACACTCCCCAGCGTCTCCCCTCACCTGCCTCCCCATTGCCCATCTCCCAGAGAGGAGGTTACACATAGATCTCCGAGATCAGTTCTCCCTTTCTACACCCCCTTCCCTCCTGGTGTCGCCACTCCCACCGCCGGTGTTGAGGGGTTTGTCTGTCCTAGATTCCCTGTGCCTCCAGATCCCCACTGCACCGCTGTACATCCTCTGGTATAACCAGGTCCGCAAGGCAAGGTAGAATTGGAGTCATGATAATTGGGAGGGGAGGAAGCGTTCAGGAACTAGAGGAAGGTTTTGAGTTTCATTGTTGCTACACTGAACCCTGAGTGGCCCATCATTTAGTAATCCAGAATGGGTTTTATCTCCGAAGACTACCTTTCTAGGTTTTTTGGGTAGAATTTCCATACATACTCTTCCAAACTATTTTTTTTCTCCCCACAAGAAGGTGACAACCAAAGCCATCAGATGTGGAAAGTTTTACAGAAAAGCTCTACAAGTGAAATGTGTAACTTCTGCTTCCATTCCACTGGGGGAGAACTTAGCCATGTGGTCTAACAAAGCTTCAAGGGAAACTGTAAATGAATTTTACAGTGATGAGTCTGCAGTTGAGCTTTGTACAAGAGTCCTGAGAGTTAGGACACCATGGCGGCGGTTGAGTCTGACAGCATATGGCACAGTGGAGCACATACACACTCCTATTATTGCATAAAGGGATTTACAGTACTGTTTACTGTGTTAGCATACCTTTAAACAATTACAAGCCCGACTATACCTTTATTCATTCAAGTTATTCTTTTCCAAGGGAATTTATAAGAACCTCACACTGAAACAGATGATTTCTTCATGGCTGGCAGGGTTTACATTTTCTTTTTCTCTGTGTTCTTTTTTCACCCCAGCCTGTCCTTAAAATCAGGCTGGTCTTGAAAACAATTACTCTTCTGAGTATTCTCTTTCAACTTCCAAATTTCTCAAGGCCATTTGGCTGCTTTCTTGCTCCCCAGAGCATCAGAACCCAAGTCTCTGCTCCTGCAGATACATTCTGTTCCCCTGGAAAGACGGACCCTGGAGAAAAGTTTATCAACGAGAACACACACACACACACACCACAAACACACACACTAAGGAGTGTATTTTTAAGCATCTGTTATAGTTCTGATCATCACATTTCACTAGAAAACAATCCAGGAATAAGTGATAAAGCAGTTAATCATAGATGCAAAAAGAGTTCCCTGAACTATATAAAAGGCATGTTTTCCTGAATGCAGTGGTCAGGTAAATGTCGCCAAGGAGAGTTTCTTATGCTGTTGTTTTTCTCTTGTCTTTACTCCTCTGGTATTTGAATAATGACTTTCAGTAAAGTTTTATAACCATTTCTTGCATTTGTAAGTATTCCCCTCATCAGTCCTGCTGCACACACACACACACACACACATATACACACACACACACACACCATATTTTGCTTTGACTACTCAAGGGTGCTAATTGCCGTATTTGGGGAAGTGAACATGTACAAAGCTTAATCAGACTGGGGTAGCTGACAGAATGAGGTCAGGGAGGGAAACAGATGGGAAAGTGAGATCTGTAGAAGGATCAAATGCCTATGAGAAGAATAATTTTAGATGTGCCCATTAATGTCTAAGATAAAATAGCTAACAAAATAACAAAAATCAAAGCTCTGTGTGAAGGTCAACCAGGATAGGCATGAGGTGAAGGAAAGAGCACAATTAGCAGGGCAGATGGGAGGGAGGGAGGAAAAAAAAGAAACAGGGAGGCACCTAGGTAAGTGGCGGCCTCATAAATTTGTTTGGGTCCTTTCCTAGCTCTTCCAGTTCCCCTTTTGTGCACCCCCAAACTTCCTCGCGCTATTTTTATTTCCAAACTTTCTTCCTACCTCCCAGTTTAGATCAGGTTGAGCTAGTACATAGGAAGATACAGATTCTGTGTGAAATTTCTGAGCACAAATGGAAACATTTAAGGACAAAACGCTAAGTTAAAACAAAGATAAATCTAAGATGCATACAAATAGGTTTTAGGATTCTTTCTCTTGTTTCCATCCGAATTCTCTCACCTCTGTTTTCTCACCTCAGTTAACATTCAAAGTCAAAATTATATTAGGAAGTCTTTAGAAAAGCAGACACTAGGGAGAACAATAGAGGGAAGGAGAGGCAAGAAAGAAAAAATAAAAGCACGTGGGACTACCCAGTTACAAAACCTGATTGCTGCACAATATGGTTCAAATGAAACACAGAGGAAACTAGCGGTGGAAGTTTTACAAGCGGCAACTTACTTGGAATTAGAGAAGAGTACAATCAAAGAACATCAAGACAAGCCTCTACCCCTTAGATCTCATGAGCATCCTAGGGCTCAGGTTTTATTTAAAGTTCCATGAAGACATCATTTCCATTAAGTGTTTTCAAAATGATCAGTATCATAAAGTTTGAATTGTTCTTACCCTGGAAAATAAGGTAAGAGCTATTCATGCTTGAAGACATCGATTCCTAAATTCTTAGGAATGTATGAAAAGCACCTTTGTTTCAATGTCATGACACGTAAAATCCTAACTTGAACAGGTATCTGGTTTCCCAGGGTTTTTCCACCCTTTGTTTAAATATTTCATGTATTTTTTTTATTCTTGAAAGGCAAATATCATGACCACGATTAAGAAAATGTTCTTAAGAACCGAGTTTTCATAGATGTTGTTGATTAGTGCTGTGCCTGCCACTCCGTGACAGTGTTGGCTTATGTTCTCTCTTTGTTGATTATATTTTTCTCCCTTCGGGAATTTATTTTTAGAATCCATTGAAATGACAGAGTTCAGTGGAATTGAGCGTAATAAATATAAACAGCTTTGACAGCAAAAAAATTCAAGAAAAAGAACAAATTGATTTATCTTTGTTGAAACAAATATAATGCCTGGCTTCTAAGGGAAGAAAAAATATTTCATGTAATTAGTCCTTATAAATGTTTGAAAATTCAGTCCATCTGTTGGTGCACAATTTCAACTTGACGGAGAAATGAAATGACTCAAGTCATATTAGAGTACATACACACATACTTTGAGGTCAGGCCTTCGTTACCAATGCAATCCCAGTTGGCTCAGCTATGACAAAAGTTTACTCACATGCTGACTTGAAGTACAGAAAGTAGCCTAGTGAGTGTGAGATTGATTTCTGGTTACCTCAATGTCCAAGAACTTATTTTTGCTCTCTGTCATGCTACAAAGAACTGAAATTAATTGGTCTGACTCTTCCATGGGTTTTGTAACTCCACCAAATAACAGGGTGGGAGAAAGAAAATAAGATGTAGGAGATTTTAACATGGGAATTGGTTAGTTTTGCCATTCTTTTTCTTAAGAAGACTTTTTAATTTTATTATTAATTTTTAAATCATTTTAGGGGCTCATACAATCTTATCACAATCCATATGTACATCAATTGTATAAAGCACATTTGTACATTCATTGCCCTTATTTTTTAATTGGGGCCTTGTACATTACTCATCACAATCCATATGTACATCCACTGTGTCAAGCATATTTGTACATTTGTTGCCATCATCATTCTCAAAACATTTGCCTTCCACCTGAACCCTTGATATCATCTCCTCCTTTTGTCCCCTCCCTCCCTGCCAACCCTCCCTCAAGAACCCT
This sequence comes from Tenrec ecaudatus, assembly GCF_050624435.1. Classification (NCBI taxonomy): domain Eukaryota; kingdom Metazoa; phylum Chordata; class Mammalia; order Afrosoricida; family Tenrecidae; genus Tenrec; species Tenrec ecaudatus. The sequence continues at coordinate 114,273,497 of NC_134548.1, read as the reverse complement.
TGATAATTTATAAATTATTATTATTTTGTCATCTCTTACACTGACAGACGTCGCCCTTCACCCACTTTTCTGTTGTCAGTCACCCAGGGAGGAGGTTATTTGTAGATCCATGCAATCGGTTCCCCCTTTCTTTTAAAAAAATTTTTATTTTTGTAGATCCTTTTTAAAAAAATCATTTTATTGGGGGCTCAAACAATTCTTATCACAATCCATACATCCATCCATTGTGTCAAGAACATATGTACATTTGTTGCCATTATCATTCTCAGAACATTTGCCTTCTGCTTGAGCCCTTAATATCTGATGCTCATTTCCCCCCGCCCTCCCCACTCACTCCTACCTCATGAACCCTTCATCATTCATAAATTATGATTATTTTTGTCATATATTACACTGTCTGACATCTCCCCCCACCTTCTTCTCTGCTGTCCAGCCCCCAGGGAGGAGGCTATACATAGATTCTTGTAATCAGTTCCCCCTTTCTACCCCACATTCTCTCCACCCTCCAGGCATTGCCACTTTCACCAATTGGTCCTGGAGGAGTCCTCTGTCCTGGATTCCCTGTGTTTCCAGTTGCTATCTGTGCCTATGTACATCCTCTGGTCTAGGCATATTTGTAAGGTAGAATTGGGATCATGATAGTGGGGTAGAAGAAGTATTTAAGAACTAGAGGAAAGTTATATGTTTCATCATTGCTACCCTGCCCCCTGCCTGGTTCATCTCCTCCCCACAACCCTTCATTACGGGCTGTCTGGTTGACTACCATTGAGCTTTGAGTCTCCACTCTGCATTCACCCACATTTTCAATGATATGATTTTTTGTTCCTTGATGTTGATACCTGATCCCTTCGACAGCTCATGGTCACACAGGCTGGTGTGTTTCTTCCATGTGGGCTTTGTTGCTTCTGAGCTAGATGGCCGCTTGTTTATCTTCGAGCCTTAAAGACCCCAGAGGCTATATCTTTTGAGCATCATGGAATGCCAATTTAATAGAACAAAATATACTTGCATTGATGGAGTACTTGAGTGGAGACCCAATGTCCATCTGCTAGCTTAGTACTAAACCTTGGGATAGGCGGAGTTGGGGGGTAAGGAAGTGGTGTTAACTAACCCAGGAACAAGGGAACAACATGGGATCCAAATTGGTGGTGAGGGAGGAGTGGCAGGCCTGGTAGGGAATGATCAAGGGTAAGGTAACGTAACGAAGAGGTATAGCTAAAACCCAGGTGGGGACGGAACATGCTAGTGGGGCAGGAGGAAAGTCAAGGGAAATAGAGGAAAGAACTAGGAGGCAAAGGGCATTTATAGAGGTCTAGACAAAGACATGTACATGCAAATATATATATATATATATATATATTAGGATGGGGAAATAGATCTATGTGTCTATATTTATAGCTTTAGTATTAAGTTGGCGGAAGGACCTTGGGCCTCTACTCAAGCACTCCCTCAATGCATGAATACTTTCTTCTATTAAATTGGCATTCTATGATGCTCACCTTCCGGACACAACCGCTGAAGCCAAAGGGAGTGAACAAGTAAATGTGGTGAAGAAAGCTGATGGTGCCCGGCTATCAAAAGAAATAGTGTCTGGGGTCTTAAAGGCTTGAAGGTGAACAAGCGGCCATCTAGCTCAGAAGCAACAAAGTCCACATGGAAGAACACACCAGCCTGTGTGATCACGTGGTTCCGAAGGGATCAGTTTTCAGGCATCAAAGAACAAAAAATCATATCATTGGCTGCACACCTCCATAATACGATCGCGGAGGACACACGGGTGCATAAGCAAATGTGGCGAAGAAAGCTGATCGTGCCCGGCTATCAAAAGATATAGTGTCTGGTGTCTTAAAGGCTTGAAGGTGAACAAGCGGCCATCTACCTCAGAAGCAACAAAGCCCACATGGAAGAAGCACACCAGCCTGTGTGATCACAAGGTGTCAAAGCGATCTGGTATAAGGCATCATCCAAAAAAATATCTTAGCACAGTGAATGAAGGGGGAAGTGCAGAGTGGAGACCCAAAGCCCATTTGTCAGCCACTGGAGATCCCCTCATAGAGGGGTCTAGGGGAGGAGATGAATCAGTCAGGGTGTGACGTAGCACCGATGAAGAATATAGCTTTCCTCCAGTTCCTAAATGCTTCCTGCCCCCCTACTACCATGATCCGAATTCTACCTTGCAAGTCTGGATAGAGCAGAGGTTGTACACTGGTGCATACAGGAGCTGGAGGCACAGGGAATTCAGGGTGGATGATACCTTCAGGACCAGGGGTGTGAGGGGCGATACTGGGAGAGTAGAGGGTGAGTGGACTGGAAAGGGGGAACAGATTACAAGGATCTACATGTGACCTCCTCCCTGGGGGACGGACAACAGAAAAGGGGGTGAAGGGAGATGCCAGAAAGGGAAAGGTACGACAAAATAATAATTTATAAATTATCAAGGGCTCATGAGGGAGGGGGGAGCGGGGAGGGAGGGGAAAAAAGAGGACCTGATGCAAAGGGCTTAATGGAGAGCAAATGCTTCGAAAATGATTAGGGCAGGGAATGTGCAGATGTGCTTTATACAATTGATGTATGTATATGTATGGATTGTGATAAGAGTTGTATGAGCCCCTAATAAAATGTTTTAAAAAATATTAAACCTTCATCGGTACTACATCGCACCCTAACTGACCCATCTCCTCTCCTAAACCCCTCTATGAGGGGATCTCCATTGGCCGATGAAAAACACAGCTTTCGCCCAGATCCGGATGCTCCCTCCCCGCAACTACCATGATCCGAATTCTACCTTGCAGGGCTGGATAGGGCAGAGGCTGTACACTGGTACATATGAGGGCTGGAGGCACAGGGAATCCAGGGTGGATGATACTTTCAGGACCAAGGGTGTGAGGGGTGATGCTGGGAGAGTGGAGGGTGAGTGGGTTGAAAAGGGGGAACTGATTACAAGGATCCACATGTGACCCCTTCCCTGGGAGAGGGACAGCAGAGAAGGGGGGGAAGGGAGACTCCGGGTAGGGCAAGATATGACAAAATAACGATGTATAAATTACCAAGGGCACATGAGGGAGGGGGGAGAGGGGAGGGCGGGGGAAAAAGAGGACCTGATGCAAAGGGCTTAAGTGGAGAGCAAATGCTTTGAGAATGATTGGGGCAGGGAATGTATGGATGTGCTTTATACAATTGATGTATGTATATGTATGGATTGTGATAAGAGTTGTATGAGTCCCTAATAAAATGTAAAAAAAGAAAAGAGGAGAAAAAAATGATTAGGGCAAAGAATGTACAGATGTTCTTTTACAAGTGATGTATGTATATGTATGGACTGTGATAAGAGTTGTATGAGCCCCTAATAAATTGTTTTTAAAAAAAGGTTAAAAAAATACTAAACCTGTAAATATATGCACATAGATCTATTTCCCCATCATCATATATAAATGTATTTACATATGTACATGCCTGTATTTAGACCTCTATGTATCCCCTTGCCTCCTACTTTTTCCCTCTATTTCCTTTTACTTTCCTTTTGCCCCACTATCATGTTCAGCCTTCATTTGGCTTTCATTAATTCCTCTTGGTTGCATTGCCTTTGATCAGTCCCTAACAGGCCTCTTACAACCTCCTAGGCACCGATTTTGGATCACTTGTTCCCTTGTCCCTGGGTTTGTTAACACAACTGACTTTCCTCCCCCTCCCCCTCTCCCATGTCCCCTGATACCGTTGGTCCTGTTTTTTCGCCTCCGGAGTGTTTATCCAGCCTATCTTATCTAGGAAGACCTGCAGAGATAATAATATACACAGAAACAAGACAGAGCAAAACAAAGCAACAAAATAAAACAACAAATGGCAAAATAAAGAAAAGCCTGTAAATAGTTCAAATTCTGTTTCTTGCCTTTTAGGAGTGTTTTCCTGTCGAGTCTGATGGAGTTCCATGCCCTGGCTCCAAAGTCTGGTTTTGATCCCCCTCGGGACTTCCTGGATGAGCTCCCTTTGCTGTTCTGTTGCACACCCTTACTGTCTTCCTCAGTGTGGGGGGATCAGATCGGGCACAATTCCCACAGTATTGGCCTCTTTAGGGTTATCGGTCAGTGAGGGATGCCGTGTCTCATAGTGGGGCTGGCCATATTGTCCTCTTTGTGCATTGGCTTCTCTGAGCAGGGATATCATCCTCAAGGCTTGACGAGTCAGGATGTTCTCCACTCTCTCTTCCTCCCCCTTCATTTACCCCTGTGTGCTCTGATCAAACATATCACTCTCCCTGAGCTGTAGCTTCAGTGCTGTCCTCTGAAGTAAATTTTTCTGTGGGGAGGGGCGGCTATTCACGTAGTTGAGATTGGGGCCAGTCCCCTAGACCTCTCTCCTGGTTCCTTGCTTCATGCGAGTATGTTGCATTCACATCTTGGAGCATCGGTTTGAAATCTGGTCCCTCTTTCCCTGTGGAGATATAAGCAATACTCTCCTCCTATTGGGTATAAAATGAGCCATCTTAGAAATGGGAACAACAAATCCCACCAAGAAGGATAAGTCAACATTGGAGCATTTCCAAGATTCCTGTAAGAAGTAGAAGTGACAGTGGCATCAAGGGACAGAGTGTGGAGTTGTCCAGCCCATGGAAGGAATAAAGCCGAGTGCCTTTTGAAAGGAGACTGGGTGACCGAGTGGAGTTTCCTGTGAGCATATATCAATACTAAAGGAGCTGGGTAACACTTGACCAGAGGGCTCGGCAGACCAAGAAGTGCCTGTATCTTTAATGTTTTCTGATCCTGAGATGTTATAACCTATTAACTTCCCAAACAAACTTTCATAATCCTGAGGAGTATAGGAGCCTTAGTAGTGTGGTGTGTATAGTATGTACGTTGAGTTCTGTGTGACCACTGCAATGAATGACCATGCCCAGCAAGGAAGTAGAATGATGTGATAAGTGAGCCCTGGGCTGGTGTGGAATTGAATTGAATTCTCCTCTCCCTTGCATAGTCAAAGGATATCACACTTGACCTCAACAACATTCTCTCACATGTCCACCTAGAACTTGAGTGGTTTGTAGCAATCAGATTTATACTCTGTGATCAAAGTATGGGGGAAATATAAACAAATAACAAATAGAAAATTGCACCCTTTATAAACCAGTTGCTGTGGAATAAATGCCAACCCACAGTGATCTCACCTATGTCAGAGTACAATTGTGTAACCAAAGGATTTTCAATGGTTAGGTTTTTAGAAACAGATCACCAGACCTTTCTTCTGAGGGGACTCTAGTAGGACTCAAACTTTGAACTTCTCAGTTAATCAGCAGGTGAGCTTATGAAGCGTTTGCACCACCCAAGAACGCGTTAGACCTCTTTTCGATGTTAGCCATTGTGGAGTCAGCCCGTATTTCCTGTGACTTGGCACAATGAGATCAGATCATTGCAATCCATAGTGTCTTCATAGGTTGATTCCCTCCACACCCAGAAATAGATCACCAGGCATTTCTTCCTAGTCTGTGTTAGTTTGGAAGCCCCACTGAAGTCGACTCAGCATCATAGCAAATCTCAAGCCTCAACTGGCAGACCAGTGGTTGCTGTGTTTGAGATCCACGGACTGGGAATGGAACGAAGTCTCCTGCATTGAAGATGGCAATTCTACTAACGAACCACCACTGTTCCCTTACTCCCTTCCCCAAACCCAAACCCACTATTATCAACTCCATTTCCATGTATGGTGACCATATAAAACAGAGTAGAACTACTCCCTAAGGATTTTGTGGCTGTAAATATGGGCGTAGACAGCCTCATCCATCTTCTGAGGAGTGGCTTGTGGATTTGAACCGCTGACCTTGTGACTAATAACCCAATGCTTATCCTACTATGCCACCAGGATTCCTTTAGGTGATTGAAATTCAATATATGTAGAACTTAATTTCCTTATTCCAAATATACTCCTTCATTTGGTAAATGGCAACACCATCAACATGGTTCAGGGGATAAAGTTTAGAATATTCTTTTTTTTTTTTTACTTACAAGTAGAATTTTTATTCAATTGTCATAATACTGTTGTTTGCATAATTCATAGGACTTTTTGTGGGGGACAGGGGCCGCAACGTTTAATGATAATGCTGTTGGGGGCGCACTAGCACACGCCCCTATTCGTGCTCGCTTGTGTTTGTGCGTGCGTGTACACATACACACACAGTGACTCCCAATACCACTGAGTATTGATTCAATAGTAAATATTAATTGCATGACCATCATAGCACCTCTGTACACCACACAATCACCAGAATTAGAATCTGCTTAGGAAACTGAAAATGGGTTGGAGGGGGGTGGAATAGTCCGAGAGACCAGGTGCGTGGCACAGTGCTGCTGCTGTACCAACAATGGAAGCCAAATCAGGGTTCGAAACCATTCTGAAAGACTAGCAATACTGTTGAAGCAAAATACTCAACACAGCAGGTAATGGAGAGAAAAAATAAAGCATTCTATAATCAAATAAACATCTGCTATTCCTTTTCCCTTTGAGAATAAATCCAGTTAAGGTCACTTTTAGCCTTGGAACGGATATGTGTTTGCCTAGGATAAGATGATCTTGCGAACAACTACACAGTATCTGATGTCCTCTGCTAGGATTCTATGTTTGTTTAAAGAAAGCCGTAGTGACACGAGGCATCTACCGGAAATACCTAGAGAACTTCCTTTTATGGCAACCACTGGAATTCACACGTCTTAAACAACGAACACGGGAAGATGGCCTCATGTCTCCTTTGCGGTAATAGATGCTGAGGATCCGAATGGCTGTCAAGCAGCATGGTGGGTGTGGCCGTGGCTGCGGTTTAGATCATTCGGTTGCGTTTATGGGTTGGTGAGTCTGTAATGACATCGCCACACTGGGCTGAGGTGCGCTTTCTAGTGCCACCATTGTCCAAGTGGCGTGCCATTTCTTCTGATATGAAAGTGTTCAAGTCCATGTCATGGAGTCCATTTCTCCTTCAACTAGCATTCGGTCCACTGCGTACATGAGTAGGAGAGCCTGGGGTACTTGACCGTACGCTTATGCTAGCCATTGCACCACTAAGACCATGCAGAGCTATGGCTTCCCGGAAGGGTTGCAAATCAGTCTCTACAGATGAGCTAGTTTCCGTTGGAGTAGCTCGGTTAGGGGACACTACAGTCAGTCTTGGGGGAGCTCTAGAGTTCCGTGGTGGAGGAACTTTCCCGCACAAGAAGCTGATCAAATCTTCTCTGCGGATAGTTCTTCTGCGTTTTTAACCCATGCCAACACATCCTTATTGCGTCGCTGATAGCCAATCTGAATGCCAATATCAAAATTCCACTGATGGGTATCCACGCTTTCTTTGTAGAGGTTGGTGACCACTGTGGCTGCGTTTTGGAAGGGAACCCAGAGAGAAAGTCCTGGCTGCTGACACACTTGGTCTTTGTAGAGCTGGGCCACTGCGGTGGCGGAGTTCTGCAAGAGATGCCACAGCTTCTGCTGCTTGTGCTCCGGCTGCGCGGCGGCCGAAGCCTCCTCCTGCAGCTCAGGCGGCAGCTGCTCCTCCTGCTGGGCCTTGGCCAGGCACTACCGCTCCCACTTGGAGAACCAGTGCTCTGGCCAGTGCTTCTGGATCTCGGCCTCGCCTTCCTCCTTCCGCTCCTCCATCACCCGCGGCCTCCCGCGGCCTCGCCGCCACTGCCGCCGCCGCGTCCGTCCCAGGCGGGGCCCCTGCGGGAGCGTCGTCGTCAAGTGGCCCGGCGGCGGGGCCCAGTGGCCAGCGGCGGCTGCTTGAGGCGATGGCCCGCGCCTGCTGCTGCTGCTGCTCCCCGAGGAGGGCCTGCGCGCCCCGCCCCGCGGCCCCGCGCTGTCCTGGACGACCCCCGCCCCGGAGCTCCCCAAGTCTGAGCGCCGCCGAAGGTCGCCGCCTCCCCTCGCCTGGCCAGCCAGCGCTGTTCTACCGCGCCCCAATGGCGCCGTGGCCTCCCTCCGGCCGCCGCCGGGAACCGCCGAGCCCTCCGCACAGCCCGGCCTGTGCCGCCGAGCCCACCCGGAAGACTCCATAGGATTTTTTTAAAATCATTTTATTGGGAGCTCATACAATTCTTATCACAATCCATACATACATCCATTGTGTGAAGCACATTTGTACATTTGTTGCCATCATCATTCTCAGAACATTTGCCTTCTACTTGAGCCCTTGACATCAGCTACTCGTTTTTCCCCTCCCTCCTCACTCCCCCAACTCATGAACCTTCATAATTCATAAATTGTTATTATTTTTTCATATGTTACACTGTCTGATATCTCCCCCCACCCTCTCCTCCACTGTCCATTCCCCAGGGAGGAGGCTATACATAGATCTTTGTAATCAGTTTCCCCTTTCTACCCCACATTCCCTCCACCCTCCAGGCAACGCCACTGTCACCACTGGTCCTGAAGGAGTCATCTGTCCTGAATTCCCTGTGTTTCCAGTTGCTAACTGTACCAATGTACATCCTTTGGTCTAGCCAGATTTGTAAAGTAGAATTGGGATCATGATTGGGGGGGCGGGGAGAAGCATTTAAGAACTAGAGGAAAGTTATTTGTTGCTACCCTGCAACCTGACTGGCTCATCTCCTCCCCACAACCCTTCAGTAAGGGGGTGTTGAGTTGCCTACCAATGGGAATTGAGTCTCCACTCTGCACTCACCCACATTTACAATGATAATTTTGTTCTTTGATGCTTGATACCTGATCTCTTCGACAGCTCATGATCACACTGGCTGGTGTGCTTCTTCCGTGTGGGCTTTGTGGCTTCCAAACTAGATGGCCACTTGTTTATCTTCAGGCCTTTAAGGCCCCAGATGCTATATATTTTGATAGCCGGGCACCATCAGCTTTCTTCACCAGATTTGCTTACACATACGTTTACCTTCATTGATCATATCAGGGAGGTGGGCACCCACTGATATGATTTTTAGTTCTTTGATGTCTGATCACTGGCCCCTTCTACACCTCGTGGTCACACAGGCTGGTGTGCTTCTTCCATGTGGGCTTTGCGGCTTCTCACCTAGATGGCCTCTTGTTTATCTTCAAGCCTTTAAGACCCCAGACACTATATTTTTTGATAGCCGGGCACCATCAGCTTTCTTCACCACATTTGCTTATGCACACATTTTCCTTCAGCTATCGTGTCGGGAAGGTGTGCATCCTGGAATGCCAATTTAATAGAACAACGTGTTCTTGCATTGAGTAAGTGCTTGAGTGGAGGCTCAATGTCCATCTGCTGCCTTAATACTAACCCTATAAATATATGCACATAGATCTGTTTCCCCACACTCTTAGATAAATATATTTACATATGTGCATTCCAGTCTTTAGACCTCTATAAATACTTTGTCACCTAGCTCTTTCCTCTATTTCCTTTTACTTTCCTCTTGTCCCACTATCATGCTCAGCCTTCATTTGGGTTTCAGTAATTTCTTTCGGTTACATTGCCCTTGCTGAATCCCTACAAGGCCTCTCACACCCTCCTTGCCACTGATTTGGATCACTTATTACTCCCCTGTCCCTGGGTTGGTCAGCACCACCCCCTTAGCCATGCCTCGCCCTCTCCCGTGCCCCCCAGGAACCATTGATCCCGTTGTTTTCTCTTCCAGACTTTAGTCTACCTTATCTAGATAGATCTGTAGCGATAATAATATGCACCAAAAATCAAGTCATAGCAAGATCCTCAATGAGTAAGAACACAGCAATGACAACAAAAAGTAAACCAATTACCCATAGAAAAATAAATTAATTTTTTTAATTTTTAAGAAGAAAGAAAAACCTTTAAATAGATAAAGGTCTGATTTTTGATCTCTAGGTGTGTCCTTCAGTCAGGTCCAATGGGGTAGCATGATCTTGCCCCAGAGTCTGTACTTTGTACTCCCTCAGGGCCTCCCTGCTCTGCTTCCACGGTTGCTCTGCCACTCACTTTCAGTGGTTTGCCTCGGTGTCACAGGGTCAATGTGGGCCAGTCCCAACCCTGAATCTCCAGTGTTGTCCCCCTTAGGGGCCTTGGCCATCAAGGGACAGCATGTCTCATTGTGGGATCAGCCATATGGTCCACTCTGTGCATTGGCTGTTCAAAGCGGGGATATAGACCTCTAGGCCTGGTGGGTCAGGATGTGCTCCACTTTCTCTTCCTCCCCCTTCATTGGCTCCTGTTTGCTCTGATCAGACATGCCCCTCTTCCCTAGCTTCACTGCCATCTTCTCAAGTAAATTCTTTTGGGGGTAGGGGCAATTGTCCGTATAACTGGTATGGGGGCCGAGCCCTCAGGCCTCTCCACTGGCTCCCTACTCCTTGCCAGCACGCTGCATTCGTCTAACATTGGCTTTTTATCTGGTCCCTCTTTCCCTGTATTCCCTATTCCCCCATCACACATCTTTTTTTTTCTTTTCCCTTTCCTCCCTCCACCCCCTTTTTAGTTGGCTACCATATGTACCCCTCGATTTGGTGTGCCCCTGCCATACTACCTGGACCTCACCCCATGAGTGTTTTATACAGTTGCTTTTTCCCTGTGCCCCTTTTGTAGTTACCTTTCTGTTCTTTCTTTTTTTAAAAAACATTTTATTAGCAGCTCATACAACTCTTATCACAATCCATACCTATATATACATCAATTGTATAAAGCACATCTGTACAGTCTTTGCCCTAATCATTTTCAAAGCATTTGCTCTCCACTTAAGCACTTTGCATCAGGTCCTCTTTTTCCCCCCTCCCTCCCCGCTCGCCCCTCCCTCATGAACCCTTGATAATTTATGCATTATTATTTTGTCATATCTTGCCCTATCCAGCACCTCCCTTCACCCCCTTCTCTGTTCATTCTTTTTATTTTATCAACTTACCTCAGTGGACTCATGTTATATTTGTCCTTTTGTGCTTGCCTTACTTCACTTAGCACAATTTCTTCCAGTTATTCCCATGTGGCGATATGCTTCATGCGTTCATCACTGCTTTTTAGCGATGCATAGTACCCCATTGTATGTATGTACCACAGTTTTTTAAACCATTTGTCTGTTGGTGGAAATTTGGGTTTTTTCCAACTCCTTGTGATTGTGAACTGTGCTGCAATGAACATTGGAGCACAGGTGTCTGGCTGTGGTTTGTTTCTTGTCTCTTCTGGGTATATGTCCAGTAGGGGGATTTCTGGATCTTATGGTAACTCAATTTTCATCTGTTTGGGAAATCGCAAAATCAATTTCCATATTGGCTGTACATACCTACAGGTCCACCAGCAGTGGATGAGAGTTCCTATCTCACCACAGCCCCTCCAATAATTGTTGCTTTCTGATTATTTGAATTGGGTTCTCTTTGAGAGTGTTAGGTGGTATCTCATAGTTGTTTTGATTTGCATTTCTCTTGTGGCTAATTATCAGGAACATTTTCTCATATGTTTATTGGCCATTCATATTTCAGAATCTATAAAACCTCTGTTCAAGTCCTTTGCCCACCTCCTCAGTGGGCAGTTAGTTTTTCTCTTATTGTAAGCTTGCAAAGTATTGTAGATTTAGTAATAAGGCCTTTGTCTGATGTGTCATTGCTAAAGATGTTTTCCCAGTCGGTGGGCTCTCTTATTACTCTCTTGGTGAATTCTTTCGAAATACACAGATGACTTATCTTCAGTATATCCCACTTGTCAATTTGTGACTCCTCTGTATTTGTATCTTTCCTTATTTCTGATAGCCTATGTATTCCCTGTGTCAGGTTTCTCAGGTTTGTCCCAATTCCTTCATTAATGGACCTAATTGCTTGGGGTTTTGTCTCAAGGTCTGTGATCCACCTTAAGTTTATTCTTGTGCATGGAATGAGGTAAGAGCCTTGCTTCACTTTTCTGCAGGAACATATCCATTTTTCCAGCACCATTTATTGAAGATGGCATCTTCTTCCCATTTAATTTGGGGGGGCCTTTATCAAAGATCAGTTGCCTGTATGCTGGTGTTTTTATTTCTGGGTCTTCAGCTCTTTTCCATTGGTCTCGATATCTGTCATTATGCCAGTACTACACTGTTTTCACTACTGTGGGCATATAGTACGTGCTAAAATCAGGTAGAGTAAGCCCTCCTACTTTGTCCTTCTTGAGGAAGTCTCTGCTAATTCTGGGCTCCCCCCCATATGAAGTTGCTAATCAGTTTTTACAATTCTTCAAAGAAGGATGGTGATATTCGTATCAGGATAGCATTGAATTCATATAGTGCCTTGGGCAGAACTGACATCTTTACTATATTGAGTCTGCCAATCCATGAGCAAGGGATATTCTTCCATTTGTTGAGGTTACTCTTGTAGTAGTGTTTTATAATTTTCCTCATACAAATCTTTCGTTTTTTTAGTCAGGTATATCGCTAGGTATTTCAATTTGTGCTTGGCTATTGTAGTGGGTACTACCTTTTAAATCATCTCTTCTGTGATCTTGTCTCATGTGTAGAGCAGTCCAAGTTTAGAATATTCTTGACTTCCCTTTCAATTTCCACTGTAGCCGCAATAAGTCCTGTTAATTTTCACCTCTAAAGAAATGTCCAACCAAGGGCTCAAGTATAAATAAAATATTTTGAAAATGATGAAAGGAACATATGTACAAATGTGCTTGACACAATGGATGGATGGATTGTGATAAGAGCTGTGAGAGCCCCCAATAAAATGATTTTTAAAAAACCCAAACATTAAATCACATCTTTCAAGAAACAAAGAAAAAAGCCACACTGGGCTCATGGTAGTGGGGAGTGAGGAAGCCTCAAGGAACCAAAGGAATATAGTGTTTCATTGATGCTTTACTGCACTCTGGTGACTCATCCCTTCCCTGTAGGGAGATTGTGGGGAGATTGTTCCACTCTCTACAGGTGGGCATTGGATCTCTGCTCCAGCCCCCCTCATTCTCAACAATATGTTTTTGTTTGTTACGTGTCTGTTCATGCCTTTTACCCAGTTCCTATGACTCCTCATGATTGCACTTGCGGTGTGCTTCTTTCATGTAGAGTTGTTGCTTCACTGCTGAGGGGTGGCTTGTGTAACTTCAAGACTTTAAGACCCCAGAAGCTATACCATTTAATAGCTAGGCACCATTCGCCTTCTACACCACATTTGCTTATGCACCCGTTTTGTCTTCAGAGATTGTGTCAGGAGGGTGAACATCTCAGACTTCCCATTGGTTAGAACAAAGTGTTCTTCAATTCAGACTAGAACATGTACGCAGGTATAGAGAGGGATGGGAACTCAAGACACACAGAATCCAGGAACAGGAGTGGGAATAGTGATATAGAAGGGTAGGGGGAAGAGTGGGAGGGGAAGGGAGAAAGGGGGTACTGATCATAATGATTGACAAATAACCATACACCCTTTCATAGGGGGAAGAACAACAGAAAACGTTGGGGGAGGGAGACACCGGTCAGTGTGAGTGATGAAAATAATAACAATGTGCAATCTATCGGGGAGTTATGGGCAGGGGGAAGTGGGGGTGGGGGAGAGCTGATACCAAGTGCTCAATAGAAAGTAAATGTCTAGGAAAGAATGAGGGCAACATATGTACAAACATGCCTGATTCAATTGAGGTATGGATTGTGATGAGTTGTATGAGTCCCCAATAAAATGATTTTTTTAAAGAAACAAAGAAAGAAAGTAATATTCCAATAGTTTTTGTCTCTCCTACCCAATCGCTAGCAGCCTAACCCTTGCCAGCATTATTCTTGGTCATCCTTTGCCAGTTTTTCCTATTTACCTGCCTCTTTGCCACCCATGCATCTTTTTCAAAGCCTTATTTGAAGATTGCTTTGATTAGAAACCTTCATTAATTCTCATTACTTACCAAAAACGTATGTCGAAAGTCTATAGCAAGACTCAAAATTTGCCACAACTTACCCTTCTTTCCAGTTTCATTGTGTTTTTTTACATTTATTGGCACTGCTTCCACATATCATAAAATTTAATAGCTCAATCATAGCAAGGAGAGTTGTAAAGTCATTACCACAATCAGTTTTAACACCTTTTCTTCTTCCTTCTACTCATTATTAGTGTAATTATTATCATCTTTTACCTGTGGAAAAATATGCACAACAAAACATTCTCCAATTCAACACCTTCTACATGTATATTTCAATGCCATTGATTATACCCGTTTATGCAACCATTGCCATCAACTCAATGCCCACAGAGCAACAACTCTTCCTCCTTTACCCATGGTAACCATTGGCCATTTGTTTTATTGTTTTTAGTAGTTTTCTTGATATAAAATTCACATATCATACACTCCTATATAGAAGTCACTTTTCGGAGGAGCTGTATATCCATCCTCACAGTCAGTTCTAGTGCTCCCTCCCCTCTCCTGCATCCATTGGCTGTTCCTCCACTTCCCTCACCCACCCCACCCCACCTCCACCCCAATAAAGCCTTTCATCGGTTATTGTCTCTATTCATCCATTCCTCTTGTGCCTCATAAACTTGGAAACCTAACATAAATAATGAAAAACCTAACAAAAAAGAAGCAGAAAGAAGACAGTAATTACAATATAAAAATAAAGAGTAAAACAGGAAAGATCACCAACCACCAAGACAATTGGACAGTCCCTCTTTGTAGGGCCATACAGAATGGAGGGTAAATCCAGGGTGCGGTATGATTTACCCCACTTACTATTAAGGTGTTTATTTGATATGCCTCATTAATTATGTTAGATTTTCATATGTTCATTTGTATATTTAAGATCTCTTGTTACCTGGTAGTCAAGATAGATGACCCCCCAGGGACAGTGACAGGAGTAATGGTTCCCTGAGGTTACGGGAAGTGAGAGGGGGCGTGGAGTGGAGGAGATGGGAGTTGAAAGCATGGATTGTATAACCCCACCCGAAGGGATTGAATAACAGAAGTGTATGGGAAAGGAAGGGATAATTGGAGTGACTAAGACATGTCGGTAAAAATATTTCATTAAAAATATATCTCTGCAGAGAACAAAAAAGAAAACAAAACAAAGGGGCCTCACACTACATTGCTCAGCTGGGAGTAAAATAAATCTTGAGTACTACTACGTAAGTTGTATAACAAATGAAGCTGGATTTGCTATCAGATAAAAACTATTGTAAACTTGATTATGGTGGATTAAATTATGGTATAATAGAATACTTAGCCAGTCAACCTCCCTCTTGACCCAACCTAAATTTGTTCTAGGATTAAATATTTCTCACTTGTTCCATGACAGAAATTTCTTCTCTGTTTTTTTGGCATGTGTTTGAGTGATATATTTTTAGTGAAATATTTTTACCGACATCATCTCCAGCCACTAATAAATCATAACTTTTCCTTAAAGATGCAGTTCTCAAATATCACCTTTGACATATTGCCTCCCAAAGCTATTTCTTTCACAATAGCTGCTCCCATGCTAACCATACATGTATAATTGCTCCCTTATAATATATGCTATACTGGAAAAAGAATAGGCTTTCTACTCCTATAAAGAATCACAGTCAGGTGGGAGAAGGAGGAAGCAGTGAATCACTTATAAATGGCACTTAAGCAGGACCTGAAGCCTAAATTCCAGGAGAGTGTGAGAGTCCTGTGCTTTCATGGGCCTTTTCTTTATGAAGCAAAGTGTGGAAAGGTTGCAATAATGGACAAACTTTATACATCATAAAGTGAAACACTTTATACATTACAGTGGTTGGAATAAAACCTGGGATGAATGGGTTCCAGGAAGCAGAGTGCTCAAATACTTGGACACCAATCTTCAGAAACAGAGAGAATTTTAACAAACCAACCAGGAGCAATGTGCAGAGGGGAAGATATTGAGGGACTGCTCCAGGAAAGATGACTGGTCTGCAACAGAGAGAGACACGTTGAAGTGAAAACAAAAAAGAATAAACAGAAAACACCTGGCAATGGAGATGGTGGCAGGTCTAGTGAGACACCACAGTGTCCGGGGAAGAAAGGGGCCTAAATAGATCCAACTGTTGAAAATGAAGAAACATTCATAAGCAGAGTTGAAGTCAAAGTTGAGATTTCTGAAGAACTAAAACCATGGCTTGTGGATGACAGAGACTTAATTACTGGGCAAAAGAGCTATTTTATCTTCCTGCCAAGAAGAATGTGGACTCCATTACAGAGGATTGTGTTAATTATAAGAAATCTCGAGAAAACATGGGTGATAAGGAATATGCTGTTAAGCAAAACTGGTGAAGAAAGCTGATGGTGCCTGGCTATCAAAAGATATACATCTGGGGTCTGAAAGGCTTGAAGATAAACAGGTGGCCATCTAGCTAAGAAACAACAAATCCCACATGGAAGAAGCACACCAGCCTACCCCGACACAATCGCTGGAGACAAAGTGGGGGCATAAGCAAATGTGGTGAAGAACGCTGATGGTGCCCAGCTGTCAAAAGATATAAAATCTGGGATCTGGTAGGCTGGAAGATAAACAATGGGCCACCTAACTGAGAAACAACAAAGCCCACCTGGAAGAAGCACACAGCCTGTGAGATCACAAGACGTCGAAGGGATCGGGTATCAGGCATCAAAGAAAAAAAATTATAGCATTGTGAATGAGGGGGAGTCCAGAGTGGTGACCCAGGGCCCATCTGTCGGAAATTGGACATCCCTTGCAGAGGGGCTGCAGGGAGGAGACAAGCCAGCCAGGGTGCAATGTAGCAATGATGAAACAAATTTTTCCTCTAGTTCTTGAATGCTTCCTCCCCTCCACTATCATGATCCCAATTCTACCTTACAAATCTGGCTGTTCCGGAGGATGTACACTGGCACAGATAGAAACTGGAAATTCAAGGAATCTAGGACAGATGAACTCCCTCAGGGCCAGGAGTGAGAGTGGCAATACTGGGAGGATAGAGGGAAGGTGAGGGAAAAGGGGGGAACAGATTACAAGGATCTACATATAACCTCCTCCCTGTGGGAGACATCAGATGGTGTAAGATATGACAAAATAATAATAATTTATAAATTATCAAGGGTTCATGGGGGAGGGGGAGGGGGGAGGGAGGGGAAAATGAGGAACTTATATCAAGGGCTCAAGTAGAAAGCAAAAGTTTTGAGAATGATGATAGTAACATATGTACAAATGTGCTTGACACAATGGATGGATGTATGGATTGTGATGAGGTATACGAGCCTCCAATAAAATGATTTTTTAAAGGAATATGCTGTTAATGAAGTCGTGGCAGGGACGAAAGAGTACTTCAGCATAATGCTGAGCACTCAGCTGCTCTACACATTTGAGGGACCGCAGTAGGCAGAAATTCTCAAAGACCGCCCTGATGCAGCCATGGCCCAGGAGTATGGAGTGCCACATCTACTACGATTCTTCGTGTGAATTGGAGCGATGCTGGCCTATACACCTCTAGATAAGAAGAGTATTGCTTTGTTACTGAATTATTTCATGATTTCCTAAAGTACCTGGCAAAGAATTCTGCCACTTTGTTTAGTGCCAGCGATTAGGAAGTGGCTCCTCGGAGTATGATCGGAAGGCTGTGTGTGACTGCTGACACTCACTTCTCTTTGGATCTCTTTAAACACATTTTGTTCTTAGTCTTTCTCTTGTACAAATGATGCACTTTGAAAATGTTAACATATAACAAAATTGATTTATGTTTTGTTTTATGTTTGATTAAAAACAAAGAGAGAGTTACAGTCTCAGAAACTCCCAGGGACAATTCTACCCTGTACTCTAGGGTCCCCAAGAGTCAGAACCGACACGATGGCAGTAAGTTTGTTTTTGTTTGGTTTGGGTGTGTGTCTGTGCTCCAACAAAGCACTTTAACACATGCTTCACACCATCCTTATTAATTTATATGATATGAGCCCTGGTGGCACTGTGAGCTAAGTGGCGGACTTCTGACCACATGCTAGCAGTTCAAACCCACCAGTAACTCCAAGGGAGACAAAAGAAGCTTTCTGCTCCTGCAAAGATGTGACGTTTCAGACTTCATGGTACTGAGTTTGGTTTTTGCTTTGGTGGACGACACGTTAACTAGTTGCTGTTGAGTCCATTCTGACTTGCACTGACCCCATTTGTTGGAGTCAATTGTGCTCCGTTGGATTTTCGTGACCTTCAATAAATCCACAGGCCTGTCTCCCTCAGCACTTCTGAGGTGATTTGAACTGCTAACTGTGTGATTATTGAATGAATACTTCGTTGTTTGTACAATACTTCTTTGTATATATATATTCTATTGTTTCAGGGTATCCAATTGACTTAGACTCATAGAAAGCACAGGTGACAGAATAGAACTTCCCCACATGGTTCCTAGATTATAAGTCTTACAAGAGGAGATTGCCATGGCTTTCTCCAGTGGAGCCGCTAAGTGGGTTTGAACTTCCAACCTTTCAGTTATCAGCTGAGGACTTAACCTCAGACCATCAGGACTCCTCTGTGTATACTTGTGATGGCTCCTTCTTATTGGCTGATTCTTACGTCCCTGAAGAGTATGTACACTATAATCTATATAAATGAACCTATTCTGTAGCTGATTGGAATAAAGGAGAAATCATACTTTATAATGAACAGACTCGTGGTCACCACAGCAGGCACATGATAAAGACTGGTGTATCAGCATTGAAATGGCATGACATGAGGGGCCTCCTGGTATGGAAGAGATACACACCACTCACTTGACCTTCTTATGTGAATGCTTCTTTGTGACTAATTTCAGGTTAAACCTATCTAACAAGGAAGCATTCAAATAAAAATGTGATTTATCCTGCATAAAATCTAGTGTGGACTCTTCCAAAAGCTCAAGAAAATGAAAATCAGAGGGTGGCGCTGGAAACTTCACATCTACCCTAAACCATTAAAGAGCTTCGGGATGGAGCCCTTGAGTTCAAGACAGGTAATAATGCATTTCCTTATGCCCACCAGATTAAAATTATCTCAAAAGTGTAACTTACCAGCAACTAGAGAAAGGCCAGGATTCTCCTGTAATTGTCAGGCAGCTAAATCTACACACACCCGTCACACCTGATCACCTCCCCAGAAACTCATCCAGTCGTCTATTCTCTATTGTTTCTTTTCCATGACTGACCCCATGGCTGACCTCTTTATCACCTACCTCTACACTGTGTCTTTCAAAATCTGATTATGTTGCATCACAGGGTCCTGCTATGTAAGTTTGTGCACTTAATACTTTCTTCCTTACTCTGAATTGAAACAGGTTTTTCTCAAGGGAACATTTATCTTGCCATACTATCAAGTGGAGATTGCTATTTTTCCCACATGCAATTTAGCTCAGGGTCAAGTGATGGGATTGGAATTCTCATTTCACACTATATTTCCAGAATCTCACAGATCGACTTGTCTATGAACTCACCAGTTGTTGCCATCCAAGTCTAACCACACTTTCCTTGGATTCATTCTGATGGTTCTACATTTGTTGACAAGTTTGACTTGTTTCTTAAGTTTTATTTTATACGCCAATCCTGACATCCTAGAGTATTTCAGATCTTTAACTGAGCCTTTTTATCCTATAATTTTGATCTCACTTCAGCCACCCACATCTATAGCAACACTCTGGACCCATGAATAACTGAAAAAACAAATGTGACCACTATGCCATTTGAAATTAGTTTCCAGAATTCTCAATCAGTTCCAGACAAGATTTCATATACCACCAACTCACAAATTCACTTATGAAGGTCAGACAAAAAACTGCTACAAAATCATAGAAAAAATTTATTGGCATATAATTCATATATCACAATTCAATTTTCTAATCATGCTAATAAGAGCTGTGCAATCATCATCACAATTTTAGAACATTTTTCTCATCCTCATTATTAGCATCCCATTCCCTACCCCCACCACCAGCTCCACTGTCATGGCCCAGTTCCTGACTTCATAGATTTACCCATCCTGGATTTCACAGACAGAAAAAACAAACAAACATACAAAACAAAATAAGATACAAATAACAAAAAAAAAACCTCACTGTCATTGAGGAGACTCTCAGTCATGCAAATGCTATAATACAGTATAGAACTGGATGTGTGGATTTCCAAGACTATAATCTTTACAGGAGTAGAAAGCCTCATCTTACTCGTGCTGAGCAGTTGGTGGTTTCGAACAGCTGACTTTCTGGTTAGCAGCCCAATATATAACCACTACACCAACAGGGCTCCTAACAAACACACTAACTATGACAAAATAAAGCAGAAAAAACTTCAATTGTAAAGAAAGCATACAATATTAAAAAGTGGAACAAATTTTAAAGGGATTCAAAAGGAAATCAAATGATAAGGTGTTGCATTTTAATCTAACTGGTTTGCTATAATCAGCTTTACAAATCTCTCTATCTGATAGCAAGTCTATTCGCGTCTCTATTATGGTCCAGAGAATTAATCCTTCTGGGGACTTGTCAAATGGATTTTTGGCTTTCTCTACATCCTGGTCCACCAAGCCCTGAGGACGATATTCCTGCTCAGAGCAGACAATGCACAGAGAGAATTATATGAGACACCATGAGACACGACATCTCTCACTGACTCATAGTGCTACAGGGGACACTAAAGACACTGTGGTAATTATGACCCCACCACACCAAGGCGAAACATTAAGGGTGGGCAGCAGAACAGCAAGAGGAGCAGAGCAATTAAGTCCCCGGGGGATACCAAAAATAGACTTTGGGGCCAGGGTGTGGCACCCCATCAGACTCAACCAGAAAATACCCCTAAAGGTCAACAAACAGACCTTGAAATATTTATAGCCTTCCTTCCCCCACCCCCCACCCCCGTTGTTTTGTTGTTGTTGCTTCATTTTCTTTTGTTGCTTTGTTTTGCTCTATCTCGTTTTTTGTGCATATTATCATCTCTGCATGTCTATCTAGATAAGATAGGTGGGATAAACAATCCAGAGGAGAAAACTACAGGACCCGGCGGTTCTGGGGGGCATGGGAGAGGAGGCAGGGGAGTGGAAGTAAGTGTTCACAAATCCACAGACTTTGTACAAATATGTCAGATACAATATATAGATTGTAACAAGAGTTGTAAGAGCCTCCAATAAAATGATAAAAAAACAAACCCAGGGAAAAAGGAACAACAAGTGATCTAAAATTGGTGGCCTGGTAGGGTTTGATGAAGGTCAATGTAACTGAGAGGAATTACTGAGACTCAAATGAAGGCTGAGCATGATAGTGAGACAAGAGGAAAGTAAAAGGAAATAGAGAATGATGAGGGCAACAAATGTGCTTGACACAATGGATGGATATATGGATTGTGATAAGAGTTATATGAGCCCCCAATAAAATGATTTTTTAAAGAAAGGAAAACTAAAGAAGAATTGATGAGTTTGAATTGCAGTGCTGGTAGAGAACATTGAAAGTACGTACCATGGACTGACAAAAGAACACGCTAATCTGTCTTGGAAGCATTAAGGCCACAGTGCTCCTGAGAGGCAAGGATGGTGAGACTTCTCCATCTCATGTAGAAGATGAGACTTCTCCATCTCATCAACATGCATTTTGGACATGTTGTCTGGAGAGACCATTCCCTGGCGGGGCAGTGAAAGAGAGAAAGGCCCCCACAGAGATGGATGGACCCAGCGGCTGCCACAATGGGCTCAAGCATAGAAACCATTATGAGGATGCTGCAGGACTGTTGTGCATAGGGTCGCTATGAGTTGGAACCAATTCGATGTCACATAACAGAACAACATGGGTGTAAACTGTTCTCGTTGTTTTGCGTTTACTAATGTAAATTTCATATGTCTTACGTCTTTTTTGATCCTTTATTCCAATATTACTGCCTTCATTTCTGTCAAATTGATATTCTCTAATGCACCACTTTAATGCCCTTGCTTCATTTACTACATTGTATTTTCTTATTGGTTGCCCTGGGAACTAAATTGGTCTAGTCCAGATGAATATCAAATTAATTTTAGTAGTATGAAAAACTTTGCTCCAATATAGCTGTTTCCTTCTTCATTCTTTGCAATATTACTTTCTTACATTATATGGCTTGCAGTATAGGTTTATGATTATTTGTGCAGTTGTCTTTTAAGTCAGATAGGAGTTAGAAACAGAAATACAATCACTGACTTTTATATTTGTCTATGTCTTACCTTTACCAGTGCTCTTTATATCTTCCTGTAGTTCAAGTTATTTTGTAATGTCTCTTCAAGATAAAGGGCTGCACTTAGTGTTTTATACAGTGCAGGAAGGTAGGCCTAGTATATTCCCAATTTTCAGTTAAGGAATACTTCCATTTCCCCATAGTTTTGAAGAACAAGCTTGTTAGATATAGAATTTTAGGTTGACAGTCTCTTTTCTTCAGCAATTTGACTATGGCATACCTTTTGGCTTCCAGGTTTTCTAATGAGAAATCATCTGTCCATCTTACCGAGTACCGCATGCACTTGATCCTTTTTCCTCGTTAAGATACTGTCTTTAGACACATTCACAGCCATCTATTTAGGTGCAGATCTATTTGAATTTATACTAGTTGGAGCTTTCAGAAGTTCTTGGATATGTAAATTAATACTTATATCACATTTCATAAATCCGACTATTCTATCCTTTCTTTCTAGGATCCCATTATTTGTATACTAGACTTGGTGTTCCGCAGGTTTCTGTCATTCTATTTATTTTCCTTATTTCTTTCTGTTCCTCAGATTGGACATGCCAAATTAGCTTTTCTTTTCTTTTTTTAAACATTTTATTAGGGACCCATACAACTCTTATCACAATCCATACATACATCAATTGTGTAAAGCACATCTGTACATTCATTGCCCTCATCATTTTCAAAACATTTTCTCTCCACTTAAGACCTCGGTATCAGGTCCTATTTTTTCCCCTCCCTCCCCGCTCCCCCCTCCCAATTAGCTTTTCTTCATGTTTAGTACTCTTTTTCCCTGCCAGCTCCAATCCGCTATTGAGTCTCTCTAGTGAACTGTACTTTCCAATTGAACTTTTTTTACTGGCTTCTTAAAAAAAAAGAAAATATTTCCCTTATTGCTATCCCATAGTGAGACAACATTCTCATGCTTTCTTTAAATATTGACTTACTATTTCTTTAGTATACATATAAATATTTATAATTGCTTATTTAAAAACCTTGCCCAGTACATCAAACACCTGACCTTCATCAGGTAGTTTATATTCACCATTTTTTTTATTAGCTATGGAAGCTGCTTTGTGGTTTTTGTGTCCTCGTTTTCTTTTTTTGTTAATCTGGATACTTTAATGAATATGAAGCTGTAACTTCTCTCACTCAGGTTTTCTTGTTATTGCTGCTTATTTCTTTACTTCCCTGGAGAAACTGTGAAGTCAATATTCTTGCCGTGTGCTCTCACTGAAGTCTCTAATCAGATACCGTGTGCAGGCGGTGGGGGGGGCTGTTGGAGCATACTTTGGCAGTTTACAACTCTTGTCTTAATACTTATTTACTGCTCGTGCAGATTTTTGTCAGTTAGATTCAATATTTCGGAATTCTCATGGCTACCTTCATGGGCCTCTGCATGAACCTGCACATGTACAGGGCTGTCTTCACTCAGGTATATTTGGGAACTTTTCAAAGATACTTAAGGATCTCATACCTTGGATTTTATTTTGAGAGTTTTTGACTTGCCCCTTGCATGCCCCAACGTTTATTACCGCTTTAGGCAGCTATGATATAAAATAATTGCTTCTGATTTTCTTAAGAATGTTTTGGGCATTGGGTTTTTCTAATCAGCAAGCCCTGAGTGAGGCCGAAGAAAGACCAGTTCAGAGAATGGGATTTTTTCAGGGACCTGTAAAGGCAGAGTTTCTGATAATTAGAATCAGCTCCATTGCTGTGTGTGTGACTTTGAAGACAGGGAAAACAGCAACAGTTATCTGGGGATGGGTCTCTTTTGGGAGGCAAAACTCATTGTGCCCCTTTGGTGTCTGTTGGGTTGCAGTTGTGTTTTGTTTTGTGCTGCTATTGCGATTCTAATGTTGCTGGGTTTCAAGGCCATAGCAGAAGGAGGATAGGACTGAGAACAAAAACCCAACCAAATGCATTGCCATTCAGTCGATTCTGACTCATAGTGACCCCACAGGACAGGGTAGAACTGCCGGGTGGGTTTCAGAGACTGTAATTTTTTGAAGGAGTAGAAAGTCTCTTCTTTCTCCCATGGAGTGGCTTATGGTTTCAAACTGCTGACCTCATAGTTAGAATTCCATCTCATAATGCCACCAGGGTACCTAGGGATGGGTCTAGGACAAGTTAACAACATCATAAGGTTCATAATTCTGGATTCAGCCACTC
Organism: Tenrec ecaudatus; assembly: GCF_050624435.1. Taxonomy (NCBI): domain Eukaryota; kingdom Metazoa; phylum Chordata; class Mammalia; order Afrosoricida; family Tenrecidae; genus Tenrec; species Tenrec ecaudatus. Next base: position 114,249,301 of record NC_134548.1, on the reverse strand, counting down.
TTCTTAAATAAATGCTTCTTAGCATGGTAGTAGGGCAGGAGGAAAGTCAAGGGAGATGGAGGAAAGAGCTAGGAGTCAAAGGGCATTCATGGAGGTCTAGACAAAGACATGTACATGCAAATATATATAGGAGGTTGGGGAAATAGATCTATGTGTCTATATTTATAGGTCAAGTATTAAGGTGGCGGAAGGACCTTGGGCCTCTACTCAAACACTCCCTCAATGCATGAATACCTTCTTTTATTAAATTGGAACTCTATGATGCTCACTCTCCCGACACAACGGCTGGAGCCAAAGTGGGTGAACAAGTAAGTGTGGTGAAGAAAGCTGATGGTACCCGGCTATCAAAAGAGATAGTGACTGGGGTCTTAAAGGCTTGAAGAGAAACAAGCGGCCATCTAGCTCAGAAGCAACAAAGTCCACATGGAAGAACACACCAGCCTGTGTGATCGAGTGGTCCCAAAGGGATCAGTTACCAGGCATCAAAGAACAAAAAATCATATCATTGACTGCACACCTCCATGATAGGATCGCTGAAGAGAAATGGGTGCATAAGCAAATGTGGTGAAGAAAGCTGATGGTGCCCGGCTATCAAAAGAGATAGTGTCTGGGGTCTTAAAGGCTTGAAGGTTAACAAGCGGCCATCTAGCTCAGAAGCAAAAAAGCCCACATGGAAGAAGCACACCAGCCAGTGCGATCACGAGGTGCCAAGGGACCAGGTATAAGGCATCATGCAAAAAAAAACAAACAACGATATAAGTGTGTGTATGTATGTGTATATATGTGTATATGTATATGTACATATATATACCATATTAAATGAAGGGGGAAGTGCAGAGTAGAGACCCAAGGCCCAAGTGTCGGCCAATGGAGATCCCCTCATAGAGGCGTTTAGGAGAGGAGATGGGTTAATTAGGGTGCGAGGTAGTACCGATGAAGAACACAGCTTTCCCCCAGATCCTGGATACTTCCTCCCCCCAACTACCATGATCCGAATTCTACCTTGCAGGGCTGGATAGGGCAGAGGCTGTACACTGGTACATATGAGGGCTGGAGGTACAGGGAATCCAGGGTGGATGATACCTTCAGGACCAAGGGTGTGAGGGACGATGCTGGGAGAGTGGAGGGTGAGTGGGTTGGAAAGGGGGAACTGATTACAAGGATCCACATGTGACCTCTTCCCTGGGAGAGGGACAGCAGAGAAGGGGGGAAGGGAGACTCCGGATAGGGCAAGATATGACAAAATAACGAGGTATAAATTACCAAGGGCACATGAGGGAGGGGGGAAAGGGGAGGGAGGGAAAAAAAAAGAGGACCTGATGCAAAGGGCTTAAGTGGAGAGCAAATGCCTTGAGAATGATTGGGGCAGGGAATGTATGGATGTGCTTTATACAATTGATGTATGTATATGTATGGATGGTGATAAGAGTTGTATGAGTCCCTAATAAAATGTAAAAAAAGAAAAGAGGAGAAAAAAATGATTAGGGCAAAGACTGTACAGATGTGCTTTATACAATTGATGTATGTATATGTATGAACTGTGATAAGAATTGTATGAGCCCCTAATAAATTGTTATAAAAAATAAAATTAAAAAAAAGAAAAAAACAAAACAACTAAATAAATGCTTCTTGAACTGTTGCAGCACTTTGCTTCATTCCTGGGGTTCTGAAAAGGTTAGTGTTGACAATGTTTGCCAGTGTGTTCATTGCTGTTGAGAGAGAGAGAGATTTTAGTAGACAGCTACTCCACCAACCGAAGAATGTTTCTCTCATTATCCTTTTTCCACATTTTTTTTTCTCATGCAATGTCCTCCTCCTTGAAAAATACACTCTTTTTAACCTTTTGGTGTTGTCTCACATATATTTACAGTCTAAATTGAAGCGGTATCATAATTCCTTCTGATATGACAAGGGTCATGGAACATTAATGCAGATCGCAACCCCTTCATGACGTATGCAAATATAGTCACAAATTTGGGCTTTGTATTTCCTTGGATTCTTCAAATTAACACTTGTTCTTATTGCCTACTATATTTAATTTGTTTTGATTTCCCAAATACTTATCTAAGCCCTTACCATTTGGTCTTTATCACACATAATCTCAATAATTTTCCTTCTGCCCAAAGTGTTTCCCACCACCTGTATGTTTGTTGTATTGTGACAGCTTGCTGTTGTTCTGGTACTGGAAGCTACACTGCCGAGATTGCAGATATCCGCAGTTTCCCAGAGGACAGCTTTCAGCAGAGCTCCCAGACATGACCATGTACTACTGGAAAAAAGTGGCCCCTGGAAACCTTATGACTAGCAGCGGAACACTGCCTGATATAGTGCCAGAAGATGAGCCACTCAGGTTGGCAGGCACTCAAAATACAATTGGAAAAGAGCTCCCCCCTCAAACCAGTATCAATCTTCATGGTATGGATGAAGTAATGCTTTCAGGATGTTAATTTGCTGCTGGGGTGCAACTCAATTTGAGAATAAAAGCTGCAAATGCCTACTAGTAATTGGAACATGACATGCCTGACGTATGCATCTAAGAAAGTTGGACGTTATAGAAGACGAAATAGAACACATTAACACATTAGCCTAGGCATTGGTGAGCTGCAATGGCTTGTGTTGGCCATTTGAATCAGACCATCATATGGTCTCCTACGCCGGGAATGAACATTTGAAGAGGAATGGTGCCACATTCGTCTTCACAAAGAACGTCTCAAAATCTATCCTGGAATACAATGCTCTCAGTGATAGAATCTCCCTGTGCTCACAGCGAAGATCAGTTGCTAAGACTATTACTCAAATGTATGCACCAATCGCTAATTCCCCAAATGAAGACATTGAAAATTTTAGCTTCTGCTGTCCAAAATTGACTAAGGGTACAATAAGATGAATTGATAATTATTGGCACCTGGAATATACAAGTCGGGAACAGTGAAAGCTCAGCAGCTGCATATAAGGCTATGGTGCCAGAAAAAATACAAGAGATCAACTGATAAAATTTTGCAAGACTGCTGAGCTATACACTGAAAATATTTATGTTAATAACATAAATGGTAACTCTGCATGTTGGCCTCCTTATGGAATGTGGAGGAAATCAAGTCTAGTACATCTGTTGAAAGATATAATGGAAAAACCCAGTATCATAAGTCAGAGAAAGATCAGAGGGCAACTGTGTGTGGGACAGATAATCAATTGCTCATATGTAAGTTCAAGTTGTACCTGAAGAAGATTAAATAAGTTCACAAGATCTAAAATATGATCTTGAGTATATACCATTGATATGGAGACCATTGCACGTGGAAATTGTTTTAGCTTATTTCTATAAATTGATAACTTGATGTGATTACGAAGTAATATAAAAATTTTTATGATGGCATAGGGATTATGCGTTGGGCTGTGATTCACAAGATCTGAAGTTCAAAACCACTTTGTGAGAAAGACGGGGCTTCCTACTCTGGGAAACAATTACAGTCTCAGAAGCCCACAGGGGACAGTTCTACCCTGTCCTACAGGGTTGCCATGAGTCAGAATTAACTGGATGGCAGTGAATTTTTAAAAATAAAAATTTATAAAAACTGAAAAAGGGACTAATTTGATACTGGTAAGGTCCAAGATTCTTGTCGATATTTTAGTTAAATAAAGGGACCAGATTGATTAACGAAATTCCATGGCTGTTGACAAGCACTTGACAGAAGGACACAGCAGAGTTAAAACCTCCCCAAATTGCTTCAAACATTCAATCAAATGCCAGCAATGTATATGCTGTCAACCATTTGGCAAGTTGAGGGACTCTTTCACAGGCTGGCTACAATGCAGAGGACAGCAGCAATGGGAAAACGGAAGCATGGTTCGCAGAAAAGGGAGGCTTCCTGTCCCACCCGCAAGGTCTCAGTTCCATTCCTTATCTAAAAGGCCTTGCTTGTCCAGATGGTTTTCTTGATGCAAACTTGCTGAATGAAAACATTTTTACCTTTAACAGGGAAGTTTAATGTAAGGTGTGGGGACCAGATTGCTACATTTGGGTTTTCTGCAAGCCAAGTCTTAAACAGATGAGATCTCAAAGCATGTCATATTTCCAGCACTGATTAACAGCTGGCTAACTCAATTTCCTCCTCTAGCTATACAACGAACACTAATGATCTGAAAGCAGATGAGTTATGAGATGACACTAGGGCATCACACATGAAGAAAACAAGAGATAATTTAAAAGACAGGAAGGCAAGAAATGACCAAATTGGATGTCAGAAGAGACTGTGAAACTTATTCTCAAACACAGGATAGCTAAAGTGAAAGGAAGACATGATGAAGTTAAAGAGCTTAGCAGAAGATTTCAAAAGGACGATCGATAACCCTGCCCAGAGGGGCCAATGCACAAAGACCATATGACCAGCCCCACTATGACACACGACATCCTGACTGACCCATAGCACTGTGGGGGACAACACTGGAGATAGTGCGGGAATTGCGCCTGATCTGACCCCACTACATGGAGGCGAAACACTAAGGGCATGCACAGAACAGCAAGGGGAGTAGAGCAAGGAAGTCCCGAAGGAGTACCAAAAAAAGACTTTGGGGCCAGGGAGTGGTACCCAATCAGACTCCACCAGAAAACACTCCTAAAGGTCAACAAACCGACACGGAACTATTTACAGGTATATATATATATATATATATATAAAATTTTATTGGGGGCTCATACAATTCTTATCACAATCCATACATACATCCACTGTGTCAAGAACATATGTATATTTGTTGTCAACATCATGCTCAAAATATTTGACTTCTACTTGACTTTTCTCCCTCCCTCCTCACTGCCCCCTACCTCATGAACCGTTCATAATTAATAAATTATTATTTTTCCGATGTGCCCCCGCCGTCTTCTCTATTTTCCCTCCACCAGGGAGGAGGCTATACGTAGATTCATGTAATCAGTTCCCCCTTTCTACCCCACATTCTCTCTACCTTCCAGGCTTCGCCCCTCTCACCACTGGTCCTGAAGGAGTCATTTGTCCTGGATTCCCTGTTTCCTGTTGCTCTCTGTACCTTGTACATCCTCTGGTCTAGCCAGGTTTGTAAGGTAGAATTGGGATCATGATTGTGGGGTGGGGGAAGCATTTTAGAACTAGAGGAAAGTTATGTGTTACTTCGTTGCTACCCTGCACTCTGACTTGTTCATCTCCTCCCCACAACCCTTCAGTAAGGGGTGTCCGGTTGGCTATCAATGGGCTTTGAGTCTCCACTCTGCACTCACCCACATTTTCTTTCTTTTTTTATTAATAAATCTTTTTATTGGGGCTCATACAACTCTTATCACAATCCATACATTCGTCAATTGTGTCAAAAACATTTGTACATTTGTTGCCACCCACATTTTCAATGATATGATTTTTTGTTCCTTGATGTTTGATACCTGACCCCTTTGACAGCTCGTGATCACACAGGCTGGTATGTTTCTTCCATGTGGGCTTTGTTGTTTCTGAGCTAGATGGCCACTTGTTTATCTTTGAGCCTTAAAGACCCCAGACACTATATCCTTTGATAGCTGGGCACCATCAGCTTTCTTCACCACATTTGCTTATGCACACGTTTGTCTTCATTGATAGTATCAGGGAGGTGTGCACCCAATGATATGATTTTTAGTTCTTTCATGTCTGTTAACTGGTCCCTTCTGCACCCTGTGGTCAGACAGGCTGGTGTGCTTCTTCGGTGTGGGCTTTGATGGTTCTAAGCTAGATGGCCGCTTATTTATCTCGAAGCCTTTATGTCCCCAGACGCTGTATCTTTTGATAGCCGGGGCACCACATTGGGCCTCCACTCAAGCATTTACTCAATGCAAGAACACTTGGTTCTATTAAATTGGCATTCTAGGATGCACACCTTCCTGATACAATTGCTGAAGAAAAATGTGTGCATAAGCAAATGTGGTGAAGAAAGCTGACAGTGCCTGGCTATCAAAAGATATAGCATCTGGGGTCTTAAAGGCTTGAAGATAAACAAGCATACATCTAGCTGAAAAGCAACAAAGCCCACATAGAAGAATTCCAGCCTGTGTGAACATGTGGTGTTGATGGGATCAGGTATCAGGCATCAAAGAGCAAAAAAATCGTATCATTATGAATGAGGGGGAGTGCAGAGTGGAGACCCAAAGCCCATCTGTAGGTAACTGGACATCCCCTTACAGAAGGGTCACGGGCAGGAGACGAGCCAATCAGGGTGTAGTTTAGCACTGATGAAACATACAACCTTCCTCTAATTCTTCAATGATTCCTCCCCACCACTATCATGATCCCAATTCTACATTACAAAACTGGCTATACCAGAGCAGGTACACTGGTACAGATAATAACTGGAAACACAGGGAATCCATGACAGATAAACCCCTCAGGACTAATAATAAGAATAGAGATACCAGGAGGGGAAGGGGAAGGTGGCAGAGAAAAGGGGAATTGATCGCAAGGATCTACATATAACCCTCTCCCTGGGTGACAGACAACAGAAAAGTGGGTAAAGGGAGATGTAGTACAGGGTAAGACATGACAAAATAATAATAATTTAAATTATCAAGGGTTTGTGGGGGAGGGGGAGTGAGGAGGGAGAGGGGAAATTGTGGAGCTGACACCAAGGGCTCAAGTAGAAGGAAAATGTTTTGAGAACGATGATGGCAACAAATGTACAAATGTTTTTGACACAATGGATGGATGGATTGTGATAAGAGTTGTATGAGTACCCAATATCTTTTTTTAATTTCAAAAGGAGGCTCAAGAAGATAAGCAGTTAGGTAGCATGTGCAAAGACCTGGAGTTAGAAAACCAAAAGGGAAGTATATGCCCAGCATTTCCTAAGCTCAAAGAGCTTTAGAAAAAATTCAAGCCTTGAGGTAACATATTAAAGGATTCTGTGGGCAAAATTTTGAACATTTCAGGATGCACCAAAGAAAGATGGAAGGAATACAGAGGCACTGTACCAAAAAGAATTGGTCACATATAATCAAGAAAGGGGCCGTTTACTCTGTTCTATAAGAGTTACTATTAGGCAGAATTGACTCGTTGGCAGTGAATTTTTAAAAAAATATGATCAAGAATAATGCATGGATTGTGATAAGAATTATACAAGCCCCAAATAAAATGATTTTAAAAAGAGGTATTGGAATTTGTACATATATGTGGCAATACATTGAGGTAGTAGATGAACTTTGGGCCTCTGCTCAAGCCCTGACTTAATTTAAGAACAATTAGTTCTGACAGCCTGGCATTCTGTAATGCTCACCATCCTGGCATGATCACTGAAGACAAAATGGGTGCACAAGCAAATGTGGTGAAGAAAGCTGATGGTTCCTGGCTATCAATATATATATAGCATCTGGAATCTTAAAGTTCTGAAGTTAAACAAATGGCCATCTAGTAGAGAAGCAGCAAGCCTGCATGGAAGAAGCACACCAGCGTGTGTGACCACGAGGTATCAGGCATCTAAGTCCCAGAATAAAGCCTGTGCGGTCATGAGGTGTCGACGATAGTGCCTGTTACCCACCAGTCAGGTTGCTGTACAGCACCGATGAAACATACAACTTTCCTGTAGTTCTTTAATGCTTCCTCCTCACCAGTATCATGACCTCAATTCTACCTTACAAATTCAGCAAGACCAAAGCATACACACTGGTTCAGATAAGAGCTGGAAACACAGGGAATCCAGGACAGATAAACACCTCAGGACCAATAATGAAATTAGCAATACCAGGACGGGAAGGCTAGGGAAAGAAAAGGAGAAGTGATCAAAATGATCTACATATAATCCCCTCCCTGAGGAACGGACAACAGAAAAGTGGATGAAGGGAGACAGTGGTCAGTATAAGACATGAAAATAATAATTTATAAATGATCAAGGCATCATGAGGGAGGGAGAGTGGGAGAGGGGGGAAAATGAACTGATATCACGGGCTCAATTAGAAAGAAAATGTCTTGAAAATGATGCTGGCAGGTAGGTACAACTGTGTTTGACATGGATGGATGGATGGATTGTGATAATAGCTGCATGAGCCTCCAAAAATGAATTTTTAAAAGTGATCTTTCAAAAATCTGATAAAAACCAATGATATTTAAGGAATAAATGGAGCTGTACTGAAGGCAATGAAAAAGAGGGTTTCAAGAATTGACCAAATACCAATTAGAATGTTTAAACAAACTGATGTAGCACTTGAGATGCCCTCTCTTCCATGCAGAGAAATATGGAAGACAAGTTACCCAGCCAGCTGACTTCAAGAGATCAATATTCATGCCTTTTCCAGAGAAAAATGATTCAAGAGAATTTGGAAAATAGTTAATAAAATCATTCATATCATATAATAATAGCACTTGGCTGAAGATAATTCAAGCAATACATTGACAAGGAACTACTAGAAATTCAAGCCAGATCCAGATTCATTCTTGATGTTAGATGGCTCTTATGAAAAGCAGAAAATACTAGAAGTTTGATGGTGTTTTATTGCGTTTGCAAGGTATTTGACTATGCGGTTCATAAAAAACTATGGATAACAATGTGAAGTCTGAATTCCCCCCTCCCCCAAATAACTGTACTTATGTGGAACTTGTACACAGATCAATGAGCAGTAATTTGAACAGAACATAGGTGGACTCTATGAAGAAGAATGTGGCCATCAGAACTGAACAAATATTCATTTATCAACCTGCAATATGGTGACACAACATGCTTACTGAAAGGAAAAGAAATTGAAGCACTTTCTAATGAACATCAAAGACTACAGCCTTCACTATAGACTACACCTCAACATAAAGGAAACAAAAGTCCTCACAATTGGACCAATCAACAGTTTCACAGTAAACGGAAACAACTGACGTCAAGAATTTAATTTTATTTGGACCTACAATCAACACTCACGGAAGTAGCAGTCATAATATCAAATAGTGTGTGGCTTGGGGCAACCCTGATTCTTAAAAGGCCAAGATATCACTTTGAGAACTAAGGTGAGTTTTATCCAAGTCATGCTAATTTTAATAACTGCATATACATGTGATAGCTGGCAATGACTCAGGAAGACTAGAAGAGAATTGAGGCATTTGGATTATGGTGTTGGCAAATAATATTGAACGCAGGGATTGCTAGAAGAACAAAAACAACTTTCTTGGAGGAAGGACAGCCAAAATGCCCCTTGGAAGTAAGGATGGACAAGTTCCCAGGAAGGACCAGTTCCTAGAGGATTATCATTCTTTTAAAGTAAAAGGCCAGTGAAAGAGGAAGACCCTCAATGAGATGGATTCAACAGTGCGTTCAAACATAACAACTGTGTGGCTGGCCCAGGACCAGAGCATAACACCACTACCACGTAATGACCTCAAGCATAGGGATTGTGTAATGTTTTAAAATGCAGAAAAGTAAATTGATACATTAATCAGCAGGTAGTTTTTAATGTTTAGCAATTTGCCATGAGATGATATTTGAACATTTCCAAATTATTCTAATATACTAGAATTTAACAAAGGAAATCCTGTTCTTGGGACTATTCTGGCCTCTTGAATAGGTTCCTGAATAGTCCAATACTATTTCAAGCAGAGTATAAAAATTGTGGATTTACTAATGTGGAAAGCAAGCTTAGTAAAAGTATCTAAAGAAATTTCAAACCTCTATGAGAAATCAGTTTTTAAACCTCTTTTGCTAATATTTCCTTTAAGTGTATCTTAAATTCTGAGATTTTTTTTATTTGTTTTATATACTTTTTTATTCTTTTTTTTATTTTAACAATTTATTGGGGCTGATACAATTCTTTTCACAGTTCATACATATACATACATCAATTGTATAAAGCACATCTGTACAGTCTTTGCCCTAATCATTTTTTTCTCTTTTCTTCTTTTACATTTTATTAGGGACTCAAACAACTCTTACCACAATCCATACATATACATACATCAATTGTATAAAGCACATCCATACATTCCCTGCCCCAATCATTCTCAAGGCATTTGCTCTCCACTTAAGCCCCTTGCTTCAGGTCCTCTTTCCCCCCCCCCCTCCCCATTCCCCCCTCCCTCATATGCCCTTGGTAATTTATACCTCGTTATTTTGTCATATCTTGCCCTATCCGGAGTCTCCCTTCCCCCCTTCTCTGCTGTCCCTCTCCCAGGGAAGAGGTCACATGTGGATCCTTGTAATCAGTTCCCCCTTTCCAACCCACTCACCCTCCACTCTCCCAGCATCGTCCCTCACACCCTTGGTCCTGAAGGTATCCTCCACCCTGGATTCCCTGTACCTCCAACCCTCATATGTACCAGTGTACAGCCTCTGTCCTTTCCAGCCCTGCAAGGTAGAATTCGGATCATGGTAGTAGGGGGGAGGAAGCATCCAGGATCTGGGGGAAAGCTGTGTTCTTCATCGATACTACCTCACACCCTAATTAACCCATCAAGTATAAAAAGGAGAGCAATTTTATCTTATGAACACTTAACCAAAAGACTGCACATTTAGGGTGTATTATAATTATGCATATATCATCAGCTATTTAAATAAAATATGCACGCTTTACACATTGGGATGCTCACTGCAAGGTCAAAAATTTGAAATCACCAGATGCTCACCACCAGCAGCTCCTTGGGAGGATGACGGGGCTTTCTCCTCCCATAATGAATTACAAACTCCGAAACCCACATTGTCCTATAGAGTCGCTATGGGTCAGCATGGACTAGAGACGGCAGTGAGTTTGGTTTGGTTTTAGAACTTGAGGACAATTCAGTCACATACTTTGTACTGAGGTACACATTTAAAAAAATCACAATTTGACTTTGCAGGGGTGGTGAATGATTTAGTGAATTCTTTAACGTGGCTTGTGTAGTCAGTCACCAACTCACACCAAACGATCTTTCTCTGCACAGATCTGATAAGAACGTGGGGGAAGGTACTGAGAGGACTCATCTATGAGTAACTGTGAACAGGAATCCCTACAATATCAGCCTGCTTTGTTTAAAATGAGCCCTCTGCGAAGCCGGAGTGTGACCTCATCACCAGAAAGAACGAGGCATATCCTCTGGGTCCAGTCTATGGATTACCCCTGGTCCAAACTTTGGCTTTTGGACTGAACAGCAACCACCAGCTCATGAGACATTCCCTTGACCTTTCATGAATTCCGTGGGACACTGCAGCCATATGCAGAACCCAGAGATGGGAGGGAACATGTGAGGAAATGATGAAGGATTGGGGAGAAATGGAGTCGACTTGCACCTTCCAATATTGTGACTTTTACAATCTCCAACGTCTTCAGACTAGTTTGGTATTAATTCCTAAAAATGAATTGATTATCACAGACCTATCCAACAATTTTGTGACACAGAAAATTTTTTGGTTTTAAAGGAAGTATTATCTACTTGAAAATAATATGGAATAAAAATACTTGGGTTTAAAAGTACTTGCTTTGAATATTTACTAGAAGGTGGATCATTTTTCCAAAGTAGGGACTAGATACAGGCAATCAATTACCACCACCAACAAAAACAAGGAATGTTATGATGCTGAGAGGAAGTAGGGATGGAGAAAAGAAAGCACAGAATCTATTTATTTTGTTCTTGTTCAATTTTATCCACAGTTTCCTTCGGTAATATACATTTAGTGTTCCATTTATTTTTAAATGCATCAGAAAATCAATTATAATAGATCTGTGACCAATACAAACATTTCTGAATGCTTTAAAAAATTCAGTTAGAAAAGTCATTAAACTAGCATTCTGTAAGGATAATTATTAAACAAACTGTAATGCATTTTTACTTCTTATTTTTATACTAACATATCCAACATCACTTATTCTTTCTTGTGCCATACAGTAATAAAGTGTAAGAGAATTAGCTATTCACTTTATGTTTTATGGCCTAATAAAACACTTTTGTTTGATAATTCAATCCTCATCAAATCATAAATCCAATTGAAATAGTGATAATCATTTGCAATTCAATAATTGATGAAGTAAATATATCATAACATTAAAACCATTTAGAATAATTTTTACACTTTAAAAACCACTAAGGGAAAGACATCAGAGTCATGGTATCGTGCCATCGTTGGGCACTGGGCTATGAAACTGCTTTCAAGATGAGGTAAACAGCAAAGGCTAAGAACCTCAGATGAAGCCAGCTTAAGTGAACGTTTGATTTGCAGTAAGAATGCTACAAGTGAGGTTCTGGTCTATTTTTTCTTGTAAGTAATAACTAAATGCCAAGTAAGTGAAATGTGATAAGCAAATGGCCTACAAATTCACTTATAATTCAACAACATTAAACAAGAAAATATCTGTAAAACCTTTAACATCTAGATTAATAAGATAAATTTCTAAAATATGATTAACTATGAAAGCAGTATGAATGCTCGCTATAGCTTTAACGGTCACTTTCTTTGTAACATTGTCAAGCTTCTATGCTAAAAACTAATTATTTAGTTGCCAATCCTCACCTATGTTACCCAAATTTCCACAAGGTATTATGTCACTGAGATTTTTCTCAGATTCAACTTAAAAATAGCCAATTACTTCAGAATATTTAAAGCAATAAATTACTAATGATTTCATTTTAAAATCTTATAGCCACAAGTAGCTTTGATTCTTTAGAAACTCTAATTTAACCTTTGGGAAATATAAAGAATACACCTATATTCTAAAAAGTCAAAATTCAATTAGAAGGCTTCACGCCAATTAATCAAAAGAAGCAGTTATTTCTCAACCAACCCTTATTTTACCTTTTGGCACACTAGTTTTTTAACTTTGATATAAACTTGAAATACTCAGGCCAACAATTTCAATAAGTTGCATCCATATTAAGAGGTAATAAGTGCAAACAATTACATATTTAAAATTGGATATTTGATTGGCTACTACAAAAGTATTAAGATTCTTCTAGAGGAAATTGAATTACTTATTTATGTTTTTGGAAAATTCAGCACTACTACCAACTTAAATTTATCCATATCTAAATAAATCAAGGACTTTACCTAACATACAGAGCTATGAATATATTTAAAGAATAGGTCGTTCTAATTCAACATTGAGTTAATTAAGAACCAATGAAATTTATAGGACCTACAAATGGCCAAAATTGAAATAAACACCTCAATCGCCGCTCTCTGAGTGTAGGTAAAAACAGGACTGATATAGCATTCCTGAAAGTCAATATATAAACCCAAACTTTGGCAGTTTTATCAAAATGTCCTTGATAATCAGTACTTCACTAGTTCTCAGATACCTTACTGCTTTGTGTAAGGTTTTCACTACAGAAATAAAATATTCTTCAAATAATACATTTTCAAAGATTAAATTTAGGAAAATTAAATAGCATAAATAAAGCATATTAACATTGTTTGCTGACAACATGAAATATCCAATTTAAGTAAAAATTCAATGGACTAAATTTAAAAAAAGATAAATGTTACAATGTGAGATATACTTAAATCCTCACATATTACTGACCTTATAAAATCTACTAAAATATTTTAAAATTCCATTGACTCTATTAATACATAAAAAGAAACTGCAAAAATGCTTAAGACTATATAAAAGTCATCAATTACACAGGCACTTCACATGTAAACAATCTACAGTACAACTTAAAAAGATTTTGGCACCAACCTATAATACTAAAAGAATTTAATGTAAAGCCAAAGTTGCTGTTTCTTGTGAGAAAACTAAAATTGAAGAAATTACGTCTAAAGTAGGAGTGTACGAAAAGATTCGAATGTAGACTGGTTTTAAATCAGTAAATAAAAGGTATTACCTTTTCCAGATATTTACTAGTATGGTATGTTGTGTAAAAAATTAAACTTAATATTAATACTAAATTGAAATTATTTTTAAAATTTAGTATCATTCTCCTTTGTTTTGAAAAGAACCGAAGCTGTTAAATGACTCAGAAAAAAAGAGAATTTGAATGCATCAAAAACTCTTATCAAATAAAATAGTCTTCTCAAAAAGAGTTTGGGCAATTCAAAGTCTAATTTTGATATTTATCATATGATTTTTTTATTCTAAAGATTGATCGAATTAAACTTTTTTGATAAGATATTTTTATTCATTAACTTGAGATAGTTGAAATCATTTCAAATAAATGAAACTATACACGTATGATTTTAAAGGGTTTTTTTTCAAGCCACAGATAGCTGAGATGCCTTGGTTGTAGGTAATTCAAGAAGAGCCTGAACTGTAACACCAACTTTCACAAGACCTCGTTCTTCCAAAATATGATGAGGTAAACAGAGTCTTTCCTGAAAAATGAAAACATGATGGTTGAGTATTCACATTGTAAAATTGTACAGTAAAACGTGAAATCAGCAAAAGTCCAGTATGAATGAACAGGTCAGAACCAAATTTTTAACATATGACAAAATTCTATACTTTTTCTGATAAATATTATCATCTAGCTTATGTTTAGAATTATAAAGAAGGGAAAAATGTTAAATCTACCCCAATTGTAAGTTCCCGTCATACACAAAAGGTCACAGCAACTTTTTTATAGTAGTCCTCCAAAATGGAAACAGGTCAATGGATCAACAAAGTGATAGACACATGAGGAATAAATGATGTGTACATGCAACAACAGGGATGCCTCTTCAAAGAATTAGCTGAATAAAAGAAGCTATAAAGTTGGGGGTGTCTCATAATTCCATTTATATAAAAGCCCATTATGAGTCAGAGAAAGCAGAAAAGGGGCTTCTTGGGGAGGAAGGGGTTACCGAACAGCCTGATAGGGACAGCTCACTGTCTGGACTGGGGATACCTTCACAATATGTACATACTTCCCGGTCATTGACTTTTTTTTTTAATCTTTTATATTTTTACCCTAACCCTAAACTTCCCGATCATTTAAACAGTACACTTGATGCATATTCTTTTGTATGTCATGTATAGCTCACTAAAGCTGTTACTATTTCTATTTTCAAAGAAATTCAAAGTAAAAACAGGAATACAAAAACATTTTAATTCGTTTCTTAAAGGTCATATTGTGAAACATGTTGTTGTGTGTCAATTCCGACTCATATGGACCCACAGCAACCTGAGAAGCAGCCGGTAGCTTTGCACCAACAAGCTTTCACTTATTAGAAAAACATTTAAGTAAATATATAAAACATCCTAATATATTACTAAAATTTATACTGTGACATTTAATGTACAGTTTAAAGCATCATGGCTTTTGTAGGCAAGCATAAAGACATCATTAGAGAATAGCATGTCGTTTCCAAAATCAAATAATAATTCATCAACTGCTTCTCAATAAATTGTATTTATTTGCTGCAGAAAGTGGTAGAAGTGGAATCTGTAGGCAACATTACAACCCAATTGTGATTTGCTAACAGTGCCACTAACTGCAAGGCTATCAGTTCAAACCAACCAGTCGCTCTGCGGGCAAAAGATGCTCTCTGCTCCCATAAGGACTTAGAATCTCAGAAACACAAAGGGGCAGTCCTACCATGTCCTGTTGTGTTGGGTCACGATGAGTTAGAATCAATTCAAGGGCAATGGGTTTGGGAGATTAACAGAGCCATGTCCTCTTAATAATCATGTTCAGGTTAGGTTTATGGGGATCTCAAAAGGAGCAATAGTTTGAATATACATGTGTTATACAATTAGAATATTGCTTGAATTCTTAATTTTATAGTGTGATTATTATGTGAAACATAAGCCAACTCCTACAAATTTCAAAGTTTCTCATGCGTGTGTATGTGTGTGTGTGAGACATCCTAATATGTTACTAAACTTTATACTTTGTCATTTAAAGTAAAGCTTAAATCACTATTTGAATCTCCCAAACTGAATCTCCTTATGGATTTGCAAAAGGGTACAAACACTTAGCAGATAGTAAAGTGATATTAATAATGACATCATAACCAAGGAATAACATGGTCACTAAATTAGGCTTATTCAATGATTATAAAATGTTTTCACAAGTAGCTTTTAAAAAAAGCAAATTAAACGATATAGCTACAGCATAGAGCCAGAATTTAATAGAAGTTACCAAGGAATGGTATGTGTTTTATGTTCAAGAAGCATTACCTATCCTCATTTTGAAAATGAAGAATCTCAGTTTTCCAGAAATAAGTTAATAGTCTAGTGATCATTTTGGTAGACACATCACAATTACCTGTGAGACGCCCAATTTTTTACAGGCATCAAGAAAATTCTCTACATTTCTTCGGCATTTTGCCATGCTTAGTTTAGGCTGTAAAGGAAGAAAAAACCCATTATTTTTCCAGGCATTAATAAGTGAAAATCTACCAAAACAAATAATTGAATGTACTGAGATTATTTTAAAACAGCTCTGAGTTTTATCCTCCTTTTGAAAATGTATTAATTGTACACAGAACTTACCACTGCTGCTGATGGCACATGAATGCTAGCGACAGATCGTGGCCTTATGTGATTGGCTAAATGGCACAGAACAACCCCATCCATCAGTGCAGCTCCGATGTCATCAGGTAAAATTACTTTTAACCTGGACTCAAGATTCTACAATAAAAAGTGGGCATAAATCACATATTTTCTTTTTTAGCAGTTTCATGAGCACTTCATCCACATGTCACACAGTTCAATAATTCAATTATATCAAAGAGTCATACAATTCTCACCACATTCAATTATAGAACATATTCTTCTTCCCTGTACTCATTGTTATTCATGTAATTATTATTCTTTTTCTAATTGTAAATCACAGATTTCCTATCTAAACATGTTACATATTTATATTGTTAACTAAGAAATAATGACAGATATTAAAGGTCATTGCAAATAAAATGCATGGATCTTATTAATTTTTTCAAGTCAAACCCTTTTCAACAAAGTAGCTAGGCAAGGTCAAATCGCCTTACATTTCGAAGTTGTCGTATTTGCTCGCGTTCTTCTCGTAAATGTTCCATCTTTCTTCTCATTGTGAATCCAGGATCTGCTGCTCCATATTCCTGGCGAGACGAGCGGCTAAAAGCTATAGGAACACAATCCCCTAACTTATTACAAAGCTAATCATGACGTCACCATCAATGGGGAAAGAGGTATGAGAAAAAGTAGTACAAAACTACAGATAATACTCTTACTGATACATTCTAAAATTTTTTACAGAATATATTTAAAAGCCTCTAGATAATGGAAAGTACTAGGGAAGACATGTGTAATGATTTCTCCCACCAATCTAGGAGTTCCTTGAAACATAGGTTATGAGAAAATGATGATCCGGATCAAAAAGGCCTCTTCAACACAATTCGGTCTTTTAATTATATTTAATGAAAACAGAAACTATTCTTGAAGGTCAATGCAGTTATTCAGGAATAAAAAACTGTCATCCAATACCACGACAAATCACATGGCCCCATTTTCTTTTGGCTTGCCTAATGAGAAAAGATCCTTTCTACTATAGGAATGATATCATTTCCAACAGTGTGTGGTCTGCTGGCAGGGTGGTCATTCTAAGAGCAGTCACAGGAGAGAAGAAATAAGACTGCAGTGTATCTAAGGTACAAAGCTGAGAGTCCAGGGGCTTGGAGGTAAAGAGGAAGAAAGAGGTGGGGAATGGGAATTGGAAAGACAAATAAGGTTACGAGAAAATGATTTTTTTTGGCCAGGGGAAAGAATCCATGTGTACTTAAAACAATGGAATCCAACCCATTTACCTGGGTAAAAAGTTTTATTACACAACCCATACATTTTACTTTTAGAATATAAAATTACCTGATCTAGGCTTCAGGCCGAAAGGACCATGGGAAAATCCATCAGTTCTGTCATATTCCTACAAATAGAAAACAAATAGAACCTCATTTCCCCCCAAAACAATCAAAGTAGTTAGTCTCATTCTTTTTCTTAATTTTGAGAAGTACTTATTTTTCCTATGATTAGTAGAGAAAGAAAACGTTCATTTTTATTCAAGTGAACACATTTCAAGTGTACAAAGTTAGTAAATATGTGCTGATTCATGCTGTTACAGGCCTCTTACAGTACAAGGAGTGTGTAAATGAAAACCATTACTGAAGTGAATAAAACAAATGCAAATTTCTTGAATGATGATCTAGATTAAAATCTCCCCCCAAATAAGCTCCAACAGAAAGATAGGCAAATTTAGCAATGTTTAGTCAGTATCTACTATGAACTTGGTGGATATCCTGAGGCCAGTGTACATATTCAGTATAATAGGATATGCCAAGCGGTGGGTGGCAAATTATGATTTCTTCTATTTGAATTCACATTGCTTCAAAATGGTTTCACACAGATCAGTGTCCTATGCAAAGAATGGTGGTAACTCTAAAGCAGAAGCAATGGAATTTGGAATCAGAAAGTTGAGGTTAAGTTTGGGGCAAAAGATTTCATTTCTATATGATGTTTACTTCTGAAAGTGGGGTTAGGATGAAACTTAAATAGGTAACTAAAGGAAAGCACGTTGTAAATTGCAAGGTGGAAAAATAAACCAGTGTTAGCAGTACCTTATTTAGTCTCTGCAACAGCTTTGTGAAACAGGTAGGGCCTGAAGAAGCCCTGGTGGCAATACTGGCTGAGTGTGCAGCCACTCCCGAGAGAAAGATGTCTGCTTCCATACCCAGCTCAACCTCAGAAACGCCTAGGGGTCATTATGAGTCAGAGCTGACTCAACTAGTTACTTCTCCACTATTTACTGACCGGTTTGGGGGAAACAGCTCAATCTCTTCCACTGAAAAATTATCAGGATGACATCTAGCTCATAGAATTAATTTTAGATTTGAATGTACAGGTTCATATATTGCTAATGGCCAACCACCTCAATGTTTTTACCATTGTCCTTTTACAGGAGAAATGGAATCAATTCAAATTTCTGTGAAGTTTCTACTGATTCACATGTGATGGACAGTTCAAGTTGAACAGCAACCAAAGGACATGCTCACCAACTTTGTCATCCTCAAGCTTCGTAGCATTTTGGTGAAAGAGTTATCAATTTGCAGAGAAAAAATGTCACTTGTCCAAATGCAAGCAAAATGTATTATAAAACCAAAATGTGATAAAATTGGCATTAGCACACTCACTGGTGAGCAGAGATATTACAACGCAAAGCAATTAGGCAATTACATAGTCACATGCATGCATTTGTGATAGCTGAAATGAAATAAAAAATTTATAAAAGCCTGTGACAAAATAATTTTTAGGATATCCTAATTTCGATTATTTTCCAAAATAATATTTCCCTTTGCCTGACAAATAACTAATTTAAAAATATGCTTAACACACAAATGTTCGCATCTATGTAAGTCTTATTATAACGACATTGGCTAAAGCAATACATCCAAAGAATATTCAAATAATTCTGGCTTTTAAAGAAAAGTAAAAGTCCATGTAATAATGCAATACTCTCCAGTTAACCAAATTTATGGAGTGGATTTTGATGAGCAAAGTTCAAATTCTCTGAATGAATACATAACCATTTATGCCCTAATGCCAGTACACTTGGAAAATACCAAATAAGGTAATCTGAAGTAATAACACTGCTGTCCAGAATACTTTAAATTGATCTCATTGTAAAGCAGTAAAATTTAACTTCTGGTAAATCAAAATTAGTCGTCACTCAAACCATGAGCGCATTTGGTCGAGAAGTCACAAAATGCAGCCTTCATATACATGCCTTCTCCTCATGCCACCTCCCTGAGGCCTGTAATTCCAGGAACTGTGTACCCTCCTGTCGATAGGAACAACCCACTGCAGGGATGTTTCTCGTGGAAAAAGGACGTTTCTTTTGCATTGTTTGCAGGCCTACTTGGTTACAAGAAAAACCAATGGCTATTGCACAATGCTGACCTAGTTTTTCAAAATTACAACTTTTAAGTTCTTCTTAAAACCCATCGTTTATTTCAAAGCATGGATTAATTAGAAAGCATACATAGAGTGAATGATTTTCTATGATCAATATACATATTCTATTAACTAACTCCTATGCTGACAAGTAGTATTTAATGGAGCATTAGTATTTGTATAAAAAGATCAAATTCTTAGATTTTTTCTAAGACTAGACACTTTATACAAACAAAGCTATTACGAGTTTTAAAATATGGGTGGATAAGGTACATTGCAAAAAAAAAAGAGACCACATGGAAACCTACATAAATACACATATAAAGACAGAACATGTACCTCAGATGACACTGGAGACTGTGGTGACATATTAGCATTATCACTGTCTTGCTAAAATATAAAAATACAAAGATGGAAGATGAAATTAAAATATGAATAATGACTTGAACATATAAAAAGAAAACAAACTTGTTTTGATCAACTGCTAAAGAAAGAATCCAAAATAAACCATCTAGCACCTTACAATTCAACATGTGGCCAGTGGACCATGAGCAGTGGCACCTGCTGAGTGCTTATTAGAAATCCTGAATCTCAGGCCCCACCCAAGACCCACAGAAGCTCAAAGTGCAATTCAATAAGATGCCCATGTGATCTGTAAGGACTTTTAAAGCTTGAGAAGCACTGTTAAAATCACATAAAATATGTTCCCACCAATGTTTAATTATCACAAATGAAACATGGCTTCAAATGTCTGTCACAAGGACTCATAAATGAGTTATTAGGACTGGAGATCAGGACCATAGCCTCAGGGGACACTAAGGTCAACTGATCTAACAGTCTACCAAAGATGTGGCCCACACTCTACTCTGGTGTGAACCACAATTAGTGGTATTTAAAGTTATGAGTGCCCATGTAAGATGGAATTATTGGGTATCTCTCCATCTGGAGCAAAGAAAAATAAAGAATATCAAAAGGCACACAGAAATAATTAGTCCAAAGTACTGGTGGATCACATAAACTCTAGGCTCCACAATCCTGAGATCAGAAGAACTAGATGGTGCCCAGCTACCACTGCTCACTTTTCTAAAAGGAATCATAGTAAGAGGTCCTAGATAGACTGGAAGAAAAATGTGGAGCAAAATTCAAAATCACAAAAAAAGACCAGGTTTATTGGTCTGATAGAGACTAGTGGGAACCCCCAAGACTGTGGCCCTTAGTCACCATGCAGGTCTGAAATGAAACTCAAACCTATAAGGTGAATAAGTCCAGTGGAGTTCACACTCTTTAGAACAGTCAACCACACAAGATCCAAAAAGCAGCATAAAAGCTCAGAAATCAGAAAGGGCTAGTAAAGGACACAGAAAGTGGGAGGAGTGCTTTTACACTGTGGGGATTGCAATCCAAGTCACAAAATAAAATATGTCTGAGCTATTTAATGAGAAACCAATTTGTCCTGTGAACTTGAACACAAACCACACTAAAAAAAATCCATGTGTTCCAATATATCCTGAAATAAAAATAGTAACAATGTATCATAATCTGAGACACATATGAAAGGATCTAAGAACTCCATCGACCCAAATAAGAAATTCACCTGGAACACTGACCATATTAATACAGACTTAGATATTACAAATCATTCTATTCTATCAAACAAGGCAAAATGAGACAAGATTTCTAAATGAATTTTACTGACTTCCAAATACAAAACCCTGAGATTTAATCTTGTATATGCACAGCATATCTGTGTCTATTCAAGGTTAAATGTCAAGATGGTGTTTTTAACATGTATACCAAATACATGCAAAGCAAAATATACATATAAGATATCTGTAATAAATTAATGTTTCTTAATTAGCAGGGGGAACTGATTACAAGGATCTAGATGTGACCGCCTCCCTGGGAGAGGGACAGCAGAGAAGGGGGGAAGGGAGACTCTGGATAGGGCAAGATATGACAAAATAACAATCTATAAATTATCAAGGGCTCATGAGGGAGGGGGTAGCGGGGAGGGGGAAAAAAGAGGACCGGATGCAAAGGGCTTAAGTGGAGAGCAAATACTTTGAAAATGATTAGGGCAAAGAATGTACAGATGTGCTTTATACAACTGATGTATGTATAGGTATGGATTGTGATAAGAGTTGTATGAGCCCCTAATAAAATGTAAAAAAATAGCTAATATATATCAAGGACTGTGCTAGACACTGAGAGTATCAAAGTTTAGTAAAAGAGCCACTCCTGCATCTCTCTAGATGTAGAGAGAAAATAGGTACACATATACAAGTGATATCATGTCCTTGGGACACTAGTAGAGCTAGGCACCATATATCAGGAGGCATAAATAAGATCTCAGTAGTGGAGAAAAGGAACTCACGGCAATTTCCTAAAAGTAAAAAGCGAGTAAACGAATTACAGTTCAGGAAGTGGCTACCGGAACATGAAGGGGACAACATCTCAAGATGAGAATAAAACAGAAACAAAGCCAGGACAACAATAAATAGATAAACAGAGAAACCCTTTGAATGGTAAGGTGAAAAGATAGGAAAGTTGTTTTGTCAAGAAGGCTCTAGGGGGCAGTTGCCTTCCAGTCTCCTGAGGTCCTGTCTGCCAACACCGGGCGAATGGCCGCCCAAAACCGCAACGCAGCCGCAACCAGTGTCATAGCTCCGACAAAAGAGCCAAGCCCAGTGTGGCAAAAGGCTACAAAAGGAGCTGATGACCCTCATAGAGTGCTCACAGGTCCCGCAATTGTCATTCCCTCCCCAGATGTCTGGCGACAAAGGAATCTCTGCCTTCCCGGAATCAGAAAACCTTTTCAAGTGGATAGGGACCATCCACGGAGCAGCTGATACAGTCTCTGAAGACCTGAGGGACAAGCTCTCCCTGGAGTTCCCCAGTGGCTACCCTTACAATGCACCCACAGTGAAGTTTCTCACCCCCTGCTACCACCCCAATGTGGACACTCATGGTAACATCTGCCTGGACATCCTGAAGGGCAAGTGGTCTGCCCTGTATGATGTCTGGGCAATTCTCCTCTCCATCCAGATCCTGCTGGGAGAGCCCAACATCGAAAGCCCTTTGAACACACATGCTGCCGAACTCTGGGAAATCCCAGTCTTTAAGAAATACCTGCAGGAAACCTACTCAAAGCAAGTCTCCAGCCAAGAGCCCTGACCTTCCCTGTCCTTGTGTTCTCTTCTCTTCCATAGATGTCTGTCCTCCCTCCACCCCACCCCTTGATTTCTGTGTAGAACTCTTATCTTAAACTGTGGTGTCATTTCTGTTTTGTTTGTTTTGTAAATTAAGTCTCCATTTGCACCCTTGTGATGATTGTATTAAATAAATAACATTTGGGGTTGGAAAAAAAAAAGAAGGCTCTAGGGTTTGCCCACAAAGGGATGGGCTTGTAGACAGGGAAATGGCCTGGTGAATGCTGTCAGGAGAAGAGACAAGTGAATGAGGGAAGAGCAAGGAAGCTGTAGCGGTAGTCTAGACAAGAAGGGACCGACCAGGAGCTGAAAGAGTAGAAAGTGAGGGATGGATTCCAAACATGTCAGTAGCAGGAAACAAACCAAAAAGGGTAGTAGGTCATGGTGATTTATTAAATGCACAGGCTAAAACTACTAAGATAGGAATGAGGGGAGGACGAGCTGATTTACATATTCTGTAAAGGGCCAGATACAAATATTTTAAATAAATATAACTATTTATTGCCCATAAAGGCAATAAAGATCAATGTGGCAACGACTCAACTCTGCCATTGTAGCACAAAGGCAGCCATACATAAATGATTCGGCTATTCCAATTAACTTTAAACCTGAAGCGGTTGGGTCATGTGTAGCCCATGGATTACAGATTGCCAGCCCTCGCTCTAGCTGAATGACGGATGGTAATACCATTAATTCAGTGGTTCTCAACCTTGGCTGCATATGAAACTACAGGAGAAATTTGAAATGTTCATTGCCTAAGACATGAAACTAGAATAACTAGGAGTAATCTGACTACATACTTTTTAAAGCTTACTGGATAATTCAAATGTGCAGGCAAGATGTTAGATGCTAATGGATATATTCAGTAGAGATTCCGAGCAAGCAGAAAAATGATAACACGTTACAATGGCCCAAGCTCAGAGGAACAGGATGGATTGGAGACATAAGCGTGAGAGGCAAAAGCAAGTACACAGTATTACTATTGGAAGATTTGCTGACGTGACCACCCAAGAAGCCATGCAGTGGGCCATACCCTGGAGAGGACTCTTTAATAAATAAACTGAGACTGGGGAATTGATTGTGTTCATTCTCATGCAAATACTATCAAATGTACCCACACTAGACATTCAAGCGTAACCACAGATAGTAATAATGAATAGAAGATTAGCTATTGGCTTTAGTGCTTGAGATTTACCCCAGAGAGTGGTCATGGAGAGCAGAATGGATATCTAGGTATCTAGAAAGAAATCACTTGGTTCTATTCATGATTTTTCCCTGTGTGGTTTCATTTCCTAATAATAAAGACTTTCAGAAGCATTGCTAATATCCAGCATCAAATTAAACACCAATACCCCCAACCTAAAGTGCACGCACTTTGTTTGTGGTGATAAGAATGTTATCATTTAAGTAGTGCTGGTATGCTGCATGAAGTGGTGTGGCGGAAAAAGTTCAAGATCCAATTTTTTCAAATCATATACAGAATTTATAGAAAGAGATGACTAAATTCCTAGAAAAATTCTCACTGGACACCAGGTTGATTAAGGGAGAGAAAGGATTGCCAAATGTAGAACAATTTCAAATTCATGAAATGCAATCAATTAATATGGCCCTTCTAGTCACAATTCCCTATGTGCTGTATTAATTCTGAACTCTACATCTGAAGCTGCAAGCCCGTTCTGGAGGGATGAATCGGCAGGATTAAGGCGGGACTAATTCTTGACCTTTGTAGTGAGGATGAAGCAAGTCACCATCCTTTGTTTCCTTGGGGGTACCGCTACCAAAGTCCTTCCTCAGTGTGAAAGAGCCATTTTAAACACAAGGAGAAATCCCAGAACCAGAGGTTAAAGAGCACATTCTATATCTCTGAAGTGGTGGAGGCTGAGACCAGATTCTCCGAACTACAGCATGGAAACCATTGGACAGAGCAAAGCAGCCAGGCGAACACCAGAGGACAAAGCAAGGAAGCCAGGAAATAGAACAGAGGAACAGAGCTGAGACGTCGGGGCCTATGAGGTGGAACTATAAGTAGGCTGCCCGTCTCAAGGAGGTGAGGGCCAAGGAACCACGTGGCTGAGAGACTGAGGAAGAGAGACTTGGCTTCTGGCTTAGGAGAGGCACTGCTGTGGACCAGTAACTTCTCAATTCTCCTAATAAAGCTCCTCGATAGTGAGTATTGTCTGTGAGTTCTGTGTGGCTATTGCAAGGAATTGTCGAACTCAGGTGTAGAGTGGTGTGGGAGGAATGGTTGGTGTCAGGATAGGTAAAGAAGAAAGGAGCTTGCACGCAGCAAGCCACAAGAGGTCGGATACGAGCCCCCACCTCCAATGCCATTTACTGGTCAAAGATAAATGATGGCAAAATTACAAACAGAAACTGAACATTTTTGTTTGAAAGGATATATTTAAAGGACATGAGGAAATTGATATTTGTATGCCGATGCATTTTACACTGGTCTAGTTACTTACACGTGAAAGGTAAACACTTCAAATCACTGTTAATACCATCTTTTCTCACCTCATAGTTTTCATTGCCACTTGAACTCTTCCTTGATGATTTATACTGAAAAAAATTTAAAGTACATGTTTATTTTTCCTTGAACATATGCTGTTTATTCATAGTTTGGTACTTTGAGTAAATTACTATCTACAAATATAAGCAAATGGACATTTCAACTAGAAATACTACTAGTAACCCACAATTATTATAGTGCTTCCTATGGTCTAAGTATCTGTAGCATTTGCTTCCCCACTCACCATATATTCAAGGTGGTTCTCTGAAGGCTGTCTTAAAATTCTCCTTTACCTTAATTCACTATATTCATTATGTCATCAAATCAATTATTTTATAATCCATCTCATATTACTTCTTCTGAAGTTCCACAATTACCACACTATCTTACTCACTGTCATTGAGACAATTCTGACTCACAGTGACCCTATAGGGCAAAGTAGAACTGCCCCTGTGGGTGTCCCCTGTGAGTGTTCAAGATGGTAACCTTGAACCTCATCTTTCCCCTGAAAATAGCTGGTGGTTTTGAAATGCTTACCACCTGGGCTCCTCCATTATCTTTGGCCCTCTTTATCTCATACATAAACTAATGGCTCACCACCTAACACACCTGAGGCCACTTTAAGATGTTAAGAAACCTAATGATTTCAGGTTAGTGTATAGAGGCACTACATTAAATACCACACAAGAATACTCATACTGATAGTAGCTAGAACTTATACTAGTGTTTCCTACATGTCAGGCTCTGGTAGAAGCACCTGACACACAGTAACTCATTTAATATTCATAATAACCCTAGAGCACAAATATTTTTTATCATCTATCTCCATTTTACTCTAAGGCACAGAGGCAATATGCCTAATATGAAAAATGTTATGGGAAAAACTAGAGTTCTTGGAGTGATCCAAGAGAGCTTGCAAATCAGTGGCAGATAAATTATCTCAAAACATTATTTGAAACTCAGGACCCTTCCTGTTGAAAATTCAACTGTTAGATCAGTGGTTCTCAATCTTCCTCAGGCTGCGACCCTTTAACACAGTTCCTCAGGTTGTGGGGACTCCAACCATAACACTATTTTCATCACTATTTCATCACGGTTATTGTGCTAATTACGAATTGGGCGACCCCTGTGAAAGGGCCTTTCAGCCCCCAAAGGGGTCACGACCCACAGGCTGACAACCACTGTGTTAGATTATGCCCAAACTTCTCTGCCTGACATTCAAGGTCCTATTTAGTGATTCCATTTTCTACATAGCTCTATCTTCTACAGCCCTTGAAAAAAGAAATAACCTACTTGATATCTCAACCACACTATGGCATTACCTTATTGTTGTTATTGTTAGGTACCGTCCAGTCAACTTCAACTCTTAGCGACCTCATGTACCACAGAATGAAACAGAGCACTGCCCTAGTTGAGTCATCCTCCCACGAGTTGCTATGTTTGAGCTCCTGCTTCAGTTGCAGTCTCTGTGTCAACCCATGTGATCGAGGGCCTTCCTCTTTGTCTCTGACCCTCTACCTTCCTTGACTTTATAAAATCCAGGCCTGGGTTCCATTGCGAAGTTTCTTTATAGATCACTGATGGTAGTTGTTCGGTACTGTGAAGTCAATTTCCACTCCCAGGGACCCCAGGGACAACAGAACGAAACACTGCTCAGCCCTGCGCTATCCTTCCAATTGTTGTGGGTGATGTCACCATTGCACTCAGGTTTCAAGGTGTGCCCAAGCAAGTCACAGCATTTTCCATCGCCTCATATGCATGCCAGCTGGACAATGAATAAACCAGACCAGGAAATAATTGATTCGTTGGTATTATGATGCTGGAGAAGAAAATGGAAAGTACCATGGGCAGGCAGAAGAACAAACACATCTGTTTTGGAGGTTGTACGGCCAGGATGCTCCTTAAAAATGAGGCTGGAGAGACTTTTTCTTACACATGATGGATATGTTAACAGGAGAGACCAGTCCTTGGAAAAGGACATCATGCTGGGTAAAGCAGAAGATCAGATTAAAAACGGTTGTCATAATTCAAGAAGAGACAACAGAGGGATGAATTTCTTATTATCCCTAAGGTTTGCTGAGGAGTGCTGGTGGCAGCACAGTGGGCACACATTGGACTGCAGACCACAGAGTGCAACAAGTTCAACTCACCCGCTGCCCCTCGGAAGAAAGAGGAGGCTGGCTGCTCCTGTGACGATTTAGTCTTGGAAACCCAAAGGGGCAGTGGTGGCTATAAGTCGGAATTGACTCAATGGCAGTGGGTTTGATTTTTGTCATATTGGGTGGATTGTCTTTGTAGGAATTACAAATACAAGGAGCGCATTCCTCCATTGTCTCTACTGTGAATTACACCTACCATTATTTTACCAGCTGATCCAAGACATAACCTTATCGTGCCAGTCTTCCAAATAGCCACTGACTGTAATTGGCAAGTGAGAAGAAATCTATTTGCTATCTCTAGGTAAGATGTTCACAAAAAATACTTATTGTAGTTCCATTCTATTTCAAAGCTTGATATTTGAGTGAACCAAAAGCTATTTTGATTTTTTTACTTACTATGTGGTCAGCAGTGTTCAAAGCACTTTAGATTATCAAATCACTTAGTAGTTACAAAAACTCTGTGTTGAAAAGTACTAGTAGAATTATTAGTAGGCAAAACTGAAAATTACCCTCAGCATGATTGGGTGAACAGTTACTGGGTTGCCAAGTAAAGCCTGCAACACAAATGGTTTGATTCTAGAAGGCCCTGCTCTTAGACCCTTCTCTTTAGAAATCTAGAAGGATCAGCAAGAATTTTCCAGGAGTAAAATGGCTAATACCTATTCTCAGGCAAGAGAAGCACGTTGGAATAAATGAGTGGATCCTGCATATAACACGAAGTTCACTGTAGCTAGTGAGGAATGTGAATTGTGGCAGGTGATTAACCAAAGGTAAGAGACGGCCCACGATAACTTAATCATATAAAATACTGTCACTTCGGAATGATAATATTGACTTAGAATGTAGTATGTCAATTTTATAACACTTTGTGAATCTAAAGAAAAAAAGTTGGTGGCATCTCAATGTTTGTAGTGTCCTAACACTGACATCTTGTGACTACTGAGGAGAACTACACATCTCTTTGAAGCAGTTCCCCGCCAAAAAACATTTAAATTCAGCAACCGAAGAGGACTCTGAAACTACTTTAATAAGTGAGGAAGAAATTTACACTTGATGATGATTATGTATATAAGGGGCACCGCAATGATCTTAGTCCACCTGTTAGCAACTTCATAACCTAACCATCAATATAGAAGGCATGTCCAAGCCATAAAAGAAAGATATTATTAAGAGATGATACAACAAAACCAAACAATTGTTTGACAGTTCATTTTTAAACAATTGTTTAACTTGTCAAATTAATACACAAAGACATCAAACTTTTAAAACATACTTACTAATATTCTGGCAAGAGTTGTTAAAAGGAAAAATAAAAATAACACCTTGCTTTGTACATGTTAAATTTCTCAACACCATTAAACACAGAAATGAACTTTCACTTAGCAAGAGTAGGGAGTTACAAATGCAAAACATTGCGGCCTAAATAAAATCCAGAAATAAAGTGTCACTGGTTTCATAACTGGTGAAAATTGAACAGTATAAAACATGAATTTTAGAATCTTGACATCTAAAAAGGACCAGTGTCTATTTGAAATGATTACTCCCCCAAGCCAAAGTGTAATTAAAATTAATTCAAATTACCTAACACATTCTAATTATAAAAAGTAGTAAGTATTATTAAAGTGGAGGTATACTTCAGAGTGTGTTAATCTGGGTACTGTAGAGAAACAAATCTACAGAGACTCATGTATAAGAGAGAGTTTTATATAAAGGGTAAGTGCACATCAAGAAAGCATCCCAACCCAGTGCTTCCCAAACCCACAAGTCCAACATTAACCCATATGTCTGACACCAATCCACAAAGTCCTCCTCCATCTCTTGAAACATACTCAATGATGCCAACTGCAGGAGAAAAGTCGAGTCAGTGAATGTGTAAGCATCTCAGCGCTGGCAGGGGTCTCCACACAGCTGCTCCAGCACCCAGGGCTGCATTTGGGTAGGTCCCCGTGGCTTCTCCTTGGGGTTGTCTAGCAGGAAGTGAGCCTTGCCAGCTGAAGCAGGGAACTGGCTAAGGCAGCTGCACCCTTCTCCGACCATCAAAAAACAGGAGACCAGATAACTCGAAAGGCGAGGCTCATTGAGCCATTTGTCCCTCCGCCCTTCAATTAACCCCACATGTGTTTATCGGCCAGGTTGGCACAATAAACTGTATTACAGAGCTTTGGGGTCTTTCTCATGCTGCAAAGGGCTATTTTTCTGGTTCTCTCAAAGCAGCAGTCTCCAAGGATGTCACTAAGCTCAGTAAAGAGCAAGGCTGCTTGGAGCCAACGCTGCCATCCCCAGGAAGCATGGCTGTGACGTCCACAAAAATAGGACACATGAGACCCAAAGGTGTCCTGTTCCACAAGCTAAAGAGATAACAAGACAACTTTCCCCTCCTGAAAACTTCCTTTCCCAGGTAAATAAAAGTATATGGGAGGGGGGGATATATTTATCTACAGGATAAAGATTTTGAAATTTCACTGTAATTGATGGAGATTTCCAGGTTCAATTTCCTTTGATTACATGAAATTAGATATTTCTGGTAAAAAATACTCACTTTATCCCCAAATACCTTAACTCAGCGCTTATAAAACTGTGGGTCACGACCCCTCTGGGGATCGAATGACCCTTTCACAGAGGTTTCCCGATTCATAACAGTAGCAAAATGACAGTGATGAAGTAGCAACAAAATAATTTTATGGTTGGAGGGGTCACCACCACATGAGGAACTGTATGAAAGGGTCACTGCATTAGGAGGGTTGAGAACCATTAACTTAACCACTAGTATGACGGCAATGCATTACCTCCCAGAGTTGGTAAGTATTGGAAGAGGAAAATTAAAAAAAGATGCTTAAGCAACAGGCAACAATATCCGAGTGGCTACTGAAATTCCAGGAACAATTTTAAACACAAGAAAATTCATGCATTTTAGTAAACAGGTCATATTTCTCATTCGAGATTTCGGGAGACATTCCATTTTCTTTTAAAAGGAATCCGGGTTTTCCATAACATCATGGGGAGTCGGGATGTGAACTAGCCGCCTTCTTGTTCTGACTGTGCTTCTTATGTTTCTTTTTTTCGTGGCTTTTTTCCCCCTGTTGCTTTTTCTCGTTCTTCACTGCTTTTTTCTGTTCTGCTCATGTATCGTTCATATAATCTGATTTAGGGGCTCCGGCGATAAAGGTTCTCTCCAGCACACAGCTTTCTTTCCTTGCCAAGTCCCTTCCCATGCGTTTCTGTATCAGTTGCATCTTTTGACTTCTTTTGTCTTCTGGACACCATTCTTACTGTCTGAATCCGGTACTGATATGAAGCTTTCTGAAAATGTGAATGAATCTTCCTGTGCTTCCCGTTCCTCCTTTATTTTATTATCAGTATGATTTTAATCTTCATCTTCAAAATCTGAAGAACTTCTGGAAGAATCAAAGCTTGATGATGATGATGAAGAAGAAAACCTACCAGATTTCTTCTTTTCTTTGTTCTTTCTCGTTTGGGGGAAGAGTGCTCATGTCCACTTCATAGTTTCTCCCTCTATTTTCCTAGTTCATTCTTCGTTCTCCTTCATTTTTTTCTTAAAATTCATCGAATATCTTTGAGTCCTTTTTTTGTTCTAGTTGTTCATTCACTTCTCCCCACACAGGCCTTGGTCACTTCAGACCATCCTGTGTTGTTGGCCCTGAAGGCTGGACTGGACCCCTTGACCTGGCCATCGCTCTGGGGTTCATATAGGCCGCCTGCCTGCCCCGCTTCCCCATAGTTCTGGAGGGCTGGAGGAGTGCAGAGTCTGAGGGTGATGGACAGCAGGCCTTAGAGGCTGCCACGCCCAGCCGACATGCCAGCCTATCAGAGTAATTTTAAGCAATTCACCTGGTGACTGTAAATATTTAGAAAGCAGGAACACTGCACTTATTTGAAAGTATGTATTAACTTACTATGTGTCTAGGTAAATAAAGAGATAGCCACAGGCTCCAGGTTCAGGTTTGGGAACTGCTGCTTATTAGCTGTGTGCCCTGAGGCCTACTACTTCACCTCTCCAGGCTTTCATTTCTTAATCTGTAAAATTGGAAAGATATTAGCTGTACATATCTCATGGGGCTATTTATGGAGATCAGATGAGTTGATACCTGCAGAGTTTGAGATAAGCACCTGGTACTTATTAAGTGCAGCTAATCAAGAATTTTCAAAGTCAGACATTGAATGGTTTTACTATCCTAGGATAAAGAAGTACAAAAACAGCATCAAATGTCCTGTATTATTTTTAAATACTGAAACTCCTACATACTCATATTATCAGAGTTATCCACCAAATAATATCTATTAAAATTTTTTCATGTTTTGGTTTAAGGTGCCATGAAGTAAAATACATTGCCTTTAAAATGAAGTGCCAGAATGTAACTCTTTTCACCATTATGGGCCAGGGTCATACTTATAATGTCCTCCCCTGTTCCCTTCACTTTTATTTGCTCACATGTTGACCAATTCTTGATTAAAGGATTAATCTCACCACAAACCTACTAACATAAGATAATTTTGTCTTCGCCACATCATAGGCTATTTCCAAAAATATTTCATAATTTCATATATGGAAACAAAATAATATACAGAGATCCAGTTCTTCCAAACAGACAAAAACATTAAGGATGACATGTGCTCCTATTAATATTAAACTTTACATTATTCAACAATTATTATTTTTTTATTTTATTAGGGGCTCTTCCAGCTCTTATCACAATCCATACATATATCCGTTTTGTTAAGCACATCTTTACATATGCTGTCATCATCTTTTACAAAACATTTTTCTACTGGAGCCCTTGGCATCAGCTCCTCCTTTTGCCCCCTCTCTACCTCACCTGCCTTCCCCCTCCCTCCCCATTTTCCCTTGATAATTTATAAATTATTCTTTTGTTTCATGTTTTACACTGCCTGCAGTCTCATTTCACCCACTTTTCTGCTGTCAGTCCCCCTGGGATGGGGGCCATACCTCGATTTTTTAAATGCCTAGGACTATGAATTTAGAACATGTTATTCTAGGAAGAGACCAATCTGTTTTAGAAGAAATATAGCCAGAATGCTCCTTAGAAGTAAGCAGGTAAGACTTCGTCTCACATATTTTGGGCATGTTATCAGAAAAGACTAGTCTCTGGAGAAAGACAAAATGCTTTGTAAAGTAGGTGGTCAGTAGAAAAAGAGGGAGATCCTCAAGGAGATGGACTGACCCATTGGTTACAATAGGGCACACACATAATGATGATTGTGAGAACGGTGCACGACTGGCTAGGGTTTCGTTATGTTACGCCTAGGTTGATAGAAGTTGAAACTGGAAGGCACCTATCAACAACAATATAAGTATTTAGATTAGCTTAGACTTTGGGAAACTGAAAAGGTGAACAATAATAACCAAATTTGTTATTCATGGAGTAGGGAGCCTTGTTTTCCTGGACCATTTGCATGAGAAATACAAATAATAGTTTCAGAAAAGTACTGCAGTGTGTGTGGGGGCGGGGTGAGGTCAGATGCTCACAGGCATCTTCCCTGAAGGCAGTCCCTGCCAGACTGCTGTCTCCCCACACCACAGGGGTGGGGGGCCTGCGACCATTAGCTTGGTTCCTGTAGGTGGAGTTCACACCCCACTGATAATGGTCTCTATCAGTTGAGCCAGGGAACAGGCCAAACTGATATGTGGCATCCAAGGTTAGGCTGCCATCCTGTACCTAGGATCCACCCATCTTGTCACATGTATACCCCCAATCCCTCCTCTTCCTATTGTGTATATGTCCCTAGACCACCCCCTCTCAATACTGTATTACCTATAGCACAGCCCCTGCCTCACCTGTAATTGGGGGGTTTGCATGTCCCCAGAGAATATAAAAAGCCTAGGCTAGCATTAAACTCTCTCTCCCTCCACATGGAGCACCAAGCGGGACTGAAGTGAGCATGCTACTATGAATCGTGTCTGACTCCATTTATTTCAATACTTCTCTTCTATCTCTCATGCTCTCTATATCTTTACTATGATCTTTACTTATAATTGCTGTACAATTACGCCTACCGGACTCGTAATGATGTGTTAGGGGCTGGCTTCCCCTGACACTGAAGATTATACCAAATTCTGATGATTGCCTCTATAAATTTATTGTGATTAAGAGCCTTAATCACAATAGGTATGTATAAAATATTATAAAAAGATAATATTTGAGAAAGTTGTACACAATCAAATTTCATTACAATGCTGCTAATTTCAGATGGTTCTGAACTTTTGCTTTAGTTATGATAAAAGAATCTTTGAAGAAATATTAAGGTAGCAAGAAGAAAAGGAAACTTTGGACATAAAGATAAAAATAACTTTAAAACATTTTAAGATTCATTAAACAGTATTTATTTATATAAAATGCTAGTTGACACGAATCAACCATTTATAGAAAAAGCCCAAATAAAAGGTCTTTCCTGTGCAGTTCTTTTAAAACCTTGCTATATATTGGTACACCATGTTATAAACTAGTTAGTAACAAGATTTGGACTGATTTATTCATTTTTGACTATTATGAAGTGCTGGAACTTTGTACATAGAATTTGATTATACATCATTACTGCAATCCTGGTTATGTATGCAATGGCTTACACATTGGCCTGCTACCCGTAAGTTCAGCGGTTCACCTCCACAGTGAAAGATGAAGCTTTATGCTCGGGTAAAGAGCTAAAGTCTCAGAAACCCACAGGGCCTGTTCTACTCAGTTCTTTGGGTTGCTATGACTCGCCATCAATTCAATGGCAGTGGCATGGGAAACATCTAGACCACACAAGTGCGGGAAATCGATATAAAATAGCACATTTACTAATTTAACTAGACAGTTCTATTCTGCCTTGTTAATGTAAAATGAAATTGATAAGATCAAAACTAATAATTATAGCATATATTTAAAATTTTAATAAAATACCTTGAAATATTCTTTTCTAATCTGTTTGCACCGCCTCCTTTCTTCACTCTGCCAGATTATAGGTTGAGATTCTGGCCACTGTTGTTCCTCTATTTGATCTTTCTGATTTTCTAAGGGCTGTATAACAAGACAATTTAGTTTCATTAAATACATAAAGCAAAAGTACTCTATATAATCATAATTTAGTTTCCTATTTACCTGCCATGTGAGGGGTGATAACGGGGAATTTACTTCATCTGCTGAAACACTAAAAAATTAAAAAGTTTTAATATATTAAAACCTTAAAATTGTACTTAAGTATAAATTATGAACATTTTAAAGTTATCAATTTTTTTTCATTTATCTAAAGATCTATGCTTTGAATTAATGATATGAAACTTAAGTTGATAAAGCATATTTTAAATTTCCCAATAACTGGTGTTTCTTAAAGTATCTATTAAAATATATGAATAAATAGTTCCCAGAAACACAAATTAGATATAACTTGTCTTTCAAATACAATGAACTGTAATATAAAATCTCAAAAAATATTTACCAGTTTATTTCAGAAATTTTCATTTTAATGTTTCAAAGTTAATTTGAAACGCTTGGATGAGCAATAAAAGCTATATAATAAAGGGACTTCCCAAAAAGACAGTAAAATATACTTAAAAAAATACCATAAGAAAATAGTGATAGTTCCAGAAACAACAGATTTTCCCAAGGAAGAGAAATATAAAAGCCTAAGTATAATAAGTTAATGTATGATAAAATATAATAAATACATTAAAATAGAAATAAATTTACCATTATATATAATTAGTATTTTATATATAACATGCATACATATTATACAGCATATCAAATATGTAAATATAAATGATAAAATATATTTAAAATTCATTGTGGAAATGATAACATATGTAACAAATAGTGTTGAAGCAAATGGTTAGCCCTTTGTAAAATATACACCAAATAAAGAGGAAGTATGCAGAGAGGAATGAATGAAGTGAGGGAGAAAGGAAAATAGCAGGATTTTCTATATCATACATAATACAAAAATAAATAAATTGGAAAACTTAAATGTAAAGAAAGTTGAAATCAACTCAGTACTGCGGGGGGGGCGGCTAGACAGCAAATTTTTAATTGTAGGGATGGAGAGGGCCTAAGAAGGAAATAATCACAATCCAGTATGTACAACGGTGTGTATGTAGAAGGTAAGAACTGGGCTTTGTCTTTTAAAAAGATTAAAAAGCAAAAAAATAAATAAACATGACCTCACTTATCTTCAGATTGAAATAAATAAAAGAATGGAAAAAATATACTAAATAATGATTTTTAAGATACTATTAGGCAAAAGCAAACATTTACCTAACAGAAAGACTGCAAACCTCAGTACCCCAAACTCGTTGCCATCAAGTTGATTCTGACCTACAGCGATCCAAGACAGAGTAGAAGCGTTCCTGTGGGTTTCTGAGGCTGTCGCTTTTTACAGCAGTAGAAAGCCTCATCTTGGTTCCAAGGAACAGTTAGTGGAATTGAACTTCTGACCTTTCACTTAGCAGCCCCATGGGTAGGGTAACTCACTATGCCACCAGAGACTCCAGAAGACTCCATTAAATTTAGAAGATAAAGTTGGGGAGTCCAGGAAGAAAAGGGTAGATAGAATTTACAAGATAAATCATAAATAAGGACACTTTAGAGAGATACGGGGGAAAAAACATAAGAGCTATAAAGAGGCACATTGCCTTCATAAGAACATGACCAAAATAAAAAGAAAATCATAAGGATGCATCTAGTAAAAAAACAATAACAATGGAGAAAATGAGAAGACAACATGATCATAAATAAGCTCAGCACAAAAAATACAGAATATAAAAATCAATTCCAAAATAAAAATGCACACAAATATGATATTATTAAATTCATCGTATTAATTGTACTGAATGTAAATGGTAAAATGAACTTGTCAACAAAAGAGAATGGCATAAACAATAAGGATATATGCTGACTAGAAGAGACTCAACTTAGACACAAAGATAAAAAATAAATTAATAAAAGAATGGAAAACACGTCAAGCAAAAGACAACTAAGATGGAGTAGAAATGGCAATACTGACTTATGACACTATGAATTTTAAGGCAGAAGTCAGCAAAAGAGGCAGGGAAGGGCATAATAATGAAGTGTTTGGTCCAACAAGAGGACAAAACTATAATTAATGAAAACCCAATTGAAGAAACCCAATGAAAGAGTCCAAAAATAGATAAAGGAAACATTAATAGAACTTAAAATAAAAATAGATAACTGCACAATAATAGATGACACACCCCTTTTAATGAAAAGCAGAACTAGAATCAAACTCATCAACATTACCAAAGATTTTAAAAACACATCAAACAATTTGACTTTATAAACATCTACCAAACACTCCACCGAACAATAGCACAATACAGAGTCTTGCCCAGTGACATGGATCGTTCTCCAGGCTCTATGTTAGGGGACAAAGGAAACCTCAATACATTTTAAAACACCAAAATACTACAAATCATTTTCTTAGATAACAACACTATAAAATTAGAAACCAATAACAGGAGAACCAAGGGAAGATCTCTGCTAAGACACTTGGAGCTCTGCATGGGAGGTTGGGCCCATAGATGTTCAGAGGAGACAAAGCCTTCCACTAGAGCCAGTGCTCTGAAGTTGAACTTTTAGCTTACTCGCCCCACTGTGCAAGAATGCATTACTCCTTTTTAAAGCCATCCCATGTGGTATGTCTGTTATAACAGGACTAGATGAGATTTATACCAGGTATGCAAGGACAGTTCAGCATTAGGAAAACAATGAACATAATCCTGCCACATAATTAAAACAAAGAAAAAGAATATCATGATCATATCAATCAATATAGAAAAGGCATTGACAAAATCCAATCCTCATTATTGATAAAATCTCTCAGAAAGAATACGCACATAAAGAAAATTCCTCAACACAATGAAGGGCATACATGCATAACCAAAAGCAAAGATACTTCTCCAGGAAGAAAACCTGAAGCATTTTCCTTAAGAATGGCAATCAGACAAGGATGCCCTTTATAAACACTCCTATTCACCAGAAGTCAGAATTGACTCTACGGCAGTGGGTGTTCCCATGGTATAGAGCACTGGTGGTGCTGTGGGTTATGTGTTGCATTTCTCAACAAAAGGCTAGTGTTTCTAAGGCTCCAGTCACTCAGTGGACCAAGGATGAGACCATCTGCTCCCAGAAGGAGTTCCAGTCTAAGAACCCTAATGTAGGGTTACCTTGAGTCAGTGGGTTTGGTGTTTTGTTTTTTAAGTATTTAATATTGTATTGCCAGCCCGATCTTGACCAATGAGGCAAGAAAAGGGAATATAAAGTATCCAAACAGGTAAAGAAGGTTTTTTTTAAAATTCGATTTGCAGATTATAAGATCCTATATGTAGAAAATCTTAGATCCTAAACAACAAAAAACTACTGGAACTAGCTTGCAGAGTTCACGATCAACAAATGAAAATCAATCATTTCCTCTACCCAGAGAAAGAGAACTCTAACTTAAAATCAGAAAGACAATATCATTTGCAACACCTACCCAAAAGATACAAGACACAGGAAAGCACTGACCAGAGACACAAAAGATTAAACATAGAAAACCACAAACCACAACTGCAAGAAATCAAGAGACCTACCTAAAAGGGAGCGAAATTCATTCTCATGGGCAGGAAGAGTCCACACTGTGAGAAAGCTCTGGAGTAGTGGTTACCTGTTGGGCTGCTAACTGCAAGGTCAGCAATTCTAGAAAGATAAGGTTTTTGGCTTCTGTAGAGTTACAATCTTCAAAACTCACAAGGGCAGTTCTACCCTGTCCTGTAGCGTTGCTGTGAGTCCACGTAGACTCAATGGTAGTAAGGGTTTGTTTATTTTTATGTACAGAAATAATGAAATGCCTGCCCAGATCCCATGAACATTTTTTAAAAGAGATGGAAAAACTGATCACCAACTTTATTTCTTCCCTCCCTTTCCCCCCTATGACCCATTGATACAGTATAAATTATTATTATTTTCATATCTTACACCAACCACTGTCCCCCATGGTTTCTGTTGTTCCTCCCCCTGGAGGGTGGCTGATTATGGGTCAATTATTGCAATAGGTTCCCCCTTCCTCCCTTCACCCATCTTTCTCACACAGAACAGAAGCTGGGTTTGAAATGTAACCAGCCAAGCGCTCAACAGGATGCGCACGCGCGCGCGCGTGTGTGAATGTGTGTGCGCGTGTGCGTGTGTGTTTAGAACGGCCATAAGATAGGGTCGAATTGCTATTTAAGTCTCTCCTGGAACAAGCAGCCTCATCTTCCTTGCTGGTTGGTTGGAACAGCTAACCTTGCAGTTAGTAGCCCAAAGTAACCCACTACGCTACTCAAATGCAAACTCACTGCCACGGAGTCGGTGCTGACTCATAGAGACATTCCCCACCCCGACACACCCTATGGGTTTCTGAGACCAGAACTGTTTACAGTAGTAGAGAGCCAGTCATTCTTCCTCAGACCGCTCCTGGTTTTGAACTGCCAACCACGAGGACTGCAGCTCTACTAGGGCAGCGGAAGAGGAAGGCGGATTGCCTTGGCTGCAACACTGAGAACAAATTGTGAGAATGATGCAGCACTGGGTGGTATTGTGCTCCTTAGTATGTCGGGTCGCTGGGAGTCAGAACCGATGGACAGGGCCAAGCATCAACAACTTGCAGGATTGTGTATTTTGCAATGCTATTGTTAGGTGCTGTACAGTCTGTTCTCTTAAAGCCCCAGACATACAGCAGAATGCAACACTGACAATTGTTTAATCTGAGCTCATTGCTGAGAAGAGAGATAAGAAAACAAAAAATTTAAAATAAGTAATTA
Source organism: Tenrec ecaudatus (assembly GCF_050624435.1). Taxonomy (NCBI): domain Eukaryota; kingdom Metazoa; phylum Chordata; class Mammalia; order Afrosoricida; family Tenrecidae; genus Tenrec; species Tenrec ecaudatus. The sequence continues at coordinate 114,209,838 of NC_134548.1, read as the reverse complement.
ATTATGTTTGAAAAAGAAAACAGAAGTGTAGAAAGGAAGTTTATAAAAATAATGCTCCAACAACTAACTATATATATGAAACAATCTCTATTTGGTAATAAGTACTATTTTAAGCGTATATTAACCTACTTGAAGTAGATACTATTATTCATGTTTTACAGACGGCATAAATGAGGTTCAAAGGTTGTCCACTTCAAAGAACATTGGGCAAATTCACTACAAAAGAGCTCTTCAAAGTATTGAAAAGTAAGGATGTTACTTTAGGACTATGATGCACCTGTCTCAAGCCATGGTACTTCTAATGGTCTCATATACAAGTGAAAGTTGGACGTTAACTAGGAAAGACCAAAGAAGAATCAATGCATTTGAATTACAGTGCTGGTAAAGACTATTGAAAGTACCATGGACTTTCAAAAGATGAAACAAACCTGTCCTGGATCGTTCCAGAATCCCACTAGAGGGCGCTATTACCCGCTACGGGAAACATTGATATAGTAACACGGTCACTCTGGGTATATAGGAGATGTAAGTTTGGGGTAAAAAATAAGTACAGTTTGGACTGTAGAGTATCTAGGAGTAGATGCTCAGTGGTATGTATGGATATGCAGGAAGCAAAGTGTTCTTGTTAGCACAGGATAGATAGACTTGTGGTTCTTAAGCCAGATAGTTTGAATCCTGGATCTACCACTTGCTGTTATATGGTATTAAGTAAGTTATAACATCAACCTGTTTCTCAGTTTTCTCATCCGTATGCTGGAGAAAACAAAAGTAACAACATCATTAGGTTGTTGTGAGGATTAAGTGAGTGACTTTTGGCAAGATGGCAGACTAGCCAGACATGCTACCTAGACCCTCTACAACAAAGACTCAAGAGACCATGTGAAATAGACACATATGCCAAGCATGGAACTCTGAACTTCAGAGGGACAGACAGAGGAGTGGATTCAATACTAAATGGACGAGGAAACTGAGCAGAAGCAGGGAGGGAGCAGACCGACAAAATGATTATGTAAATTAATTGTCAGCTGCCCTGACACAGCAAGGCCATCTTGAACTTTTGCGATTAGCATTCAGTCAAGGTAGCAACCTCACAGCACAGGTTCCCAAAGTAGAGGCTGGTGATCAGAAAAGTGAGATGCTCCCTTTGTTCCTCATACCCTCTTGGTGGCCAGAAGCATGACCAGCTCTCATCCTCACCCACTCAGCAGCTGGTGACACCCACCACCTTGCAGAGCCAGTGATCTGTCTGACCATAGGACCTCACCTTCCTGGATGGGGCACTAGGTGCACCAGCTCTACATCTGGAGGCATGTAAACACGGCCTCATCAGACCAGCAGAAGGCTCAGTGCCAAATGAATGGCCTGTCATTGGCAAACCCCGGGCAGGAAAGAATTATTTCCAGAACAAGCTACCCTGCCCTGCTGCTCCCTGGGCACAAAAGAGACCCTTCCAGGAACATGCATCCTGGCTTCTGTCACACTCTGAGCGGGCACAAACTACTTTTGATAAGGTGCTCAGATCCCAGACACCAACTAAGAGGTAAGGACCCCTTCTCCCTTCCTCCCATACCCTTTGAGCCCTTTGGCTCACCCGACATATACCAGCTGCAACACACCCCCACCCGCCCCCGCAGTTTTCTCCTCTCCAAGTCCTGTCCCTCTCTGTTTTCTTCTTGTTTTGCTGTAGGTATCTACCCCACCCCACCCCTTTTTCTCTTCCCTTCCCTTGTTCTTTCATCCAATCTCTGCTTTTCCTTTCTTGTATTTCTTTTCCCTTTTCCCTTGTTTATTTCCTTCTTTCTTTTTTGGTCTCTCTCCTGTCTCTCCTTCCATTTGTTTCTTTCTTTTGTACTCTCTTCCCTTACAATTATTTTCATTTCTTTTTTTCCTTTTTAGCTATTAAATTCTTCACTTTACAGATTTGCCAGTTTTCTCATGCTCGCTTTGCCCTCTATTTTTGCTGTTTCTTGTTTTATTTTCCTTTCCTTTGAGCCCCCTTGTTGCCTCTAACAGAAGACAGCCAAAATATCTAAATGGCTCAGCTGTCACCATCGCTCCTGCAGCCTCATCCTGTGCTATCTGATCAGTGACAGACAGTGGCCAATGCCAGCCAACCCTGCTCTTAACTGTGCTAGAGGAACGAACACTGCAGAGACTTGAACACACACATCCGATCTTCCTCACTGAGATGCAGGTGGGGAGTGCCTAAGAGCACACCAGTATAAATTATCAATTACATACAAATACAGAAATACTGTGTCTCAGAGACAACAGACTATTTAAATTCACAAGAAGAAGCAAGACAAAGTGGCTCAAATAAGTGACTGACCTACATAGTAAGAAAGGCTTTCTGAGTAAGAAATGGCATTGGAACTACCTGATAGGGAACTCAAAACAAGGTGCTTTCAATGGACTTAGTTAAAGAACAAAAAAGCGCAAAGAAAATAATGTAAAATGCAAACGTCTCTTTACATAATTGAGACAATAATCTAAAGCACTCAGAAGTTCAAATGTAATGCCCATTAAACAAATGTTAGTCCTCTCTCTTGTATTTCCGAAGCCTGGGAGCTCTGTAACACATAGAGTAGAGCCTAATGCAAACTTTAAAACTCACCCAAAAAAGTAAGTAGAAACTTTCAGGAGTTCCTAAGACTCTTCCAGAATTCCTATAAGTGAACTTGACCACATATTCATTTATAAGAATTCAGTAAAAGCCAAATTAAAATAAATAAAAAATGTGAACAGCATTTGACAATGAAGAAACTCCTAATTCCAGGCAGTTAAAAAAACAAATATAGAGACCCGGGGAAGATGGCCGACAGGGACACCGGCATACTCTGAGAGCTCCTCCAAACAAAGCGGGATTGGCGACCAGGTAGCTGAATAGTAAGAGTCTGGTGAGTGAAATATCCCCCTGGGACAGCACCCCAGTCCTACCCCACGTATTTGTCCTGAGCAGGGGTCTTGGTGAAAGAGGACCGGACTAGTGGGACACCTCTGGCCACTAAGCTGCCGTGAGCTCACTGGCGACCGGCCTAGGCTCCATCCCCAAACCGGACGCCAGCCCAGAGCCGCTTGCTTGCCCTGCCTAGACAGGCGCAGCAGGTCATGCTCCCCTACTCCAGCGGCCCACTCCCCACTCGCAGATCCCCACTGGGAGAGAAGCTTTCCTCTCCCGCAGTTCCCCTCTCCCAGCAGGGCAGCGATCTGCCCTCGGGCCCACGTCCCTCCCTCCATTCATCCAAGCTCAGGGGAGCGGACCCGCGGGTTGTCTGGCGACCCCCACGGGGGACCATCCACCCGCACCGCTGCCGCGGACCTCTCCACCTGCCCTCCGTGCGCCGGCCTCCCACCCCCGCCCGCCCCTGCCAGCCCCTGGCAGCCTAGCGCCAGCTCCACTCCTGGCCGGGACCCTGCGCTGAGCACTTCCCGCCAACAGGAGCCATAGCCCAACCCGCGCCTGTCCCGGACCCTGAGCTTCCGCGGAGCGCCGCGCCCCGCGCTGCTGAGTCTGCCCACCAAGGGCCCCTCCCTGCGCAAGAGTAGGTGCCCTCCCCAGGGTGCTGAGGAGACCCCGCCGGCCGCGACTCTGAGCAGAGGAAGGGCGCCATTGCCCCCTGCGGTTTCGCGCCAAGCCTCCGTTGCCAGCGCCATTACCCCCTGCGGTTTCGCGCCAAAAGGGCAGAGAGCGAACACCATTGTTCCCTGCAGTGTCCCGCAGCTGCCTGCGCAGCTATCCAAGGGGCCTCCCCGCGCCCGCTCACAGCCCGGGCAGATCAAACATTCCACCTTCAGTGGAGCCTGGGTCTCGGCTTTGCAGTCCCTGAGGAGCCGTCAGTGAGCTCCAGCCAGCTCTCACCACCTGGGGCCCTGTTGGGTCCCCAGTGCCAGGCCTAAGCCTGCCGCAGCCCGCCCCAGCCACCCCAGGAGACGGCACAGTGGCCTGAGCCTCCACACAATAAGGTTACTCCTGTCTCCCAGAAGCATGGGGCCTATTAAAGGATCAAGGAAAAATCAACAGACCACATCACTCCCAACAAAAAAATCAGAGAAACGAGGCACTTTAACAGACCTAACGTCACTCATAGAAGAAACAGATATAGATCAGCCCCAAAAGGAAATCTTCAGAACTCTGCTTGCAGTAATACAGGAGCTAAGAGAAGCAAACCAAAATAAGGATGCAACGATAGAAGGGATGAAATGCACAATAGAGGGGATGAAGTCCACAATAGAGGGGATGAATACTATCCACCAAAAGGAACTGCAGAAACTAACAGAGGAGGTAGCAGAGGCCACACAAAAGGTCACAGAAGCTATATCTAGGCTTGAGGAGGCTGAGAACCGTATCAGTGAACTCGAGGACGCTCAAACCAAACGAAGCAAGCGAGAAAAACAATGAGATAGGAAAATTAAAGAAACAGAAGACAGCCTGAGATCAATGACAGATGCTATGAAGAGGAATAATATTCGAATAATCGGTCTACCGGAACACAACATAACACACAAATCGACCGCCAAGATAGCAAAGGAATTCCTGGGAGAAAATTTCCCCAACCTAACAAAGGAGAATCCGACTCTCATACAGGAAGCAGAGAGGACGCCGGCTAAGCTAAACACCAAGAAGAACACGCCAAGACATATAATTGTAAAATTATCCAACTTAGAGGAAAAAGAGAAAATTCTACGAGCATCAAGAGAAAGGAAGACAGTCACATACAAAGGAGCGCAGGTAAGATTATGCTCAGACTTATCAGCAGAAACCATGAAGAGGAGGAGAGAATGGAGCAACATCTTCCAAAAACTGAAAGATAAAAATGCCTCACCCAGAATCCTATACCCTGCCAAGTTATCCATTAAGATAGAGGGTAAGATAAGGGTCTTCCAGGACAAGGAAGAACTCAAAAAATATACTGCAAGTCACCCGACCCTGCAGAACATACTGGCTGACTCACTATGGCCAGAAGATCAAGCTCCAACTAGAACCACCAGGAGACCACCATATAGCCCATCTCCATCTAGAAGCCAACATGCCAGCAACACGTACCAGGACAACACGGTCTCAGATGGAAAAGAGGACAGGATAGAAACCCTCCACTCAAACGCAGTACACTGATATGAAGGAAGATAGGCAAAGACCCAAAACACAAAACAGAATATGGCAACCATGAAGCCAGAGATTGTAATAATCACTTTGAATACAAATGGGCTCAATTCATATGTTAAAAGAAAGAGGCTGGAGGATTGGATTAGAAAACATAACCCATCAATCTGCTGCCTGCAAGAGACACACCTTAAGCAAGCAGACAAGCATATGCTGAGAATAAAGGGCTGGCAGAAAGTTTACCAAGCAAATGGTAACTCCAAGAAGGCAGGAGTGGCTATCTTAATCTCCGACAAAATGGATCTCAAGATCCAAAACATAAAAAGAGACAAAGAGGAACATTACATAATGCTCAAAGGCTCAGTAAACCAGGAAGCAATAAGCATACTGAATATTTACGCACCTAATAATGGTGCGGCAAACTTCGTCAAACAAACTATTAAAAAAATGACAGAAGAAATCACGGAAACAACAATAATAGTGGGGGACTTCAACACTCCACTATCAGAGAAAGACAGGTCACAGGGAAAGAAGCTCAGCAAAGAGGCCAGAGAGCTAAACAATGTAATTAGGCAACAGGGCCTGATAGACATCTATAGAGCCTTTCATCCAAAAGCAAAAGGTTTCACATTCTTCTCCAATCCACACGGATCTTTCTCAAGAATAGATCACATGCTGGGGCACAAGGCCAGCCTGAGTAAATTCAAACACATAGATATTATCCAGACCTCTTTCTCAGACCACCATGCCATAAAGCTGGAGATTAATAGGAGGGCACCCAGAAAAGCAAGGGCCACCAATTGGAGAATAAACAACGATCTCCTGCGACATGAATGGGTTAAGGTCCAGATCAGAGAGGATATCAGGAAATTTCTAGAAACTAATGAGAACGAGCATACAACATATCAAAACTTATGGGACACTGCAAAGGCAGTTATCAGAGGTAGCTTGATATCACTGAATGCATACATGAAAAAAGAAGAAAGGCGTATGACAGATATGTTAACACAAAACCTCCAACAACTAGAACAGAGTCAACAGAACTATCCCTCCAATAGCAAGAGAAAAGAAATAATAAAAATCAGGGCGGAGTTAAACCAGTGGGAAGACAAAAGAACAATGCAAAGGATTAACGCAACTAGAAGCTGGTTTTATGAACGAATTAATAAAATTGACACTCCCCTGGCAAAGCTTACCAAAGATAGAAAGGAACAATCATCAATAGCCAGGATGAGGGATGAATCGGGGGCAATAACAACAGACCCCAATGAGATAAAAAGGATAATCACAAAGTACTATGAAGGTTTGTATTCTAATGAATTCAGAAACCTGGAAGACATGGATAAATATTTAGAAAAACAATCTATCCCTAGATTATCTGAGACAGAGATCAAGAACCTCAACAAACCCATAGCGAAGGAAGAAATAGAGAGTGTCATCAAAAACCTACCAAGGAAAAAGGCCCCAGGGCCAGATGGCTACACAGCAGAATTTTACCAAACATTCAGGGAAGAGCTGACACCGATCCTCCACAAAGTATTCCATAACATAGAAAAGAACGGCAAGCTCCCAAACTCATTTTACAAAGCCAGCATTACTTTGATACCCAAACAGGGAAAAGACCCCACAGGTGTAGAGAATTATAGACCAATATCTCTAATGAACATAGATGCAAAAATCCTTAACAAAATATTGGCCAATAGAATACAAAGGAACATCAAACATATCATTCACCACGACCAAGTAGGATTCATCCCAGCGATGCAGGGATGGTTTAACATCCGAAAATCCATCAATATCATACACCACATCGAGAAGAAAAAGGATAAAAACCATATGATAATATCCATAGATGCAGAAAAAGCATTTGACAACATCCAGCATCCATTCCTAATCAAAACACTCATGAAGATAGGATTGGAAGGTAACTTCCTCAAGCTCATACAAGCTATCTATGAAAGACCAACAGCCAACATCATAGTCAATGGAGAAAAGACAAGAACAATACCACTGAAAAAGGGTACAAGACAAGGATGCCCCCTGTCCCCTCTTCTATTCAATATCGTTTTGGAGGTTCTGGCTAACAACATAAGACAGCGGAAGGACATCAAAGGGATCCAGTTGGGAGAGGAGGAGGTGAAACTATCGTTATTTGCAGATGACATGATCCTATACATTGAAGACCCCCAAAACTCCACAGTTGGAATACTTACAGCAATAGAGGAATACGGAAGAGTAGCAGGATACAAGATCAATAAACAGAAGTCGGTAGGGTTTCTATACACATCGGACAGGGCCATGGAAGAGGCGATTAAGAGGGAAGTACCCTTCACAGTAGCCAAGAACAAACTGAAATACCTAGGAATATACTTAACAAAAAATACTAAAGACCTTTATAAGCATAATTATAAAACCCTATTACAGGAAACCAAAAGTGACCTTCACAAATGGATGACCCTCCCCTGCTCATGGTTAGGTAGGCTGAACATAGTAAAGATGACAGTTCTTCCTAAAGCACTCTACAAGTTCAATGCTATACCAATCCAGTTACCATCAACCTTCTTCAAAGAATTGGAAAAACTGACCACCAACTTCATATGGAGAGGGAAGAAACCCAGAATTAGCAGAGAACTCCTCAAGAAGAAGGACACAATTGGAGGACTCGCCCTACCTGATTTTAATGCCTACTATACAGCTACAGTGGTCAAAACAGCATGGTACTGGCACAATGATAGACACTCAGACCAGTGGAAAAGAATAGAAAGCCCAGGAGTAAAATCATCAGCATGTAGACAACTGATCTTCGACAAGGGTCCCAAAAACGTCAAGTGGGAAGCAGATGCCCTCTTTAATAAGTGGTGCTGGAAACAATGGATATCCACATGTAGAAAGTTGAAACAAGATGTCTACCTCACCCCATGCACAAGAATACACTCAAGATGGATCACAGATCTAGAAGTCAAACCCCAAACCATCAGGACCATTAAGGAGGGAATCGGGACTAATCTCAGAGCACTGGCCCAGGGAGCACATAGGCTCACTGCAACAGGGAAGGGGACACACACAGGTGATCTGGAAATCGACAAATGGGATCTAATAAGAATAAAACACTTGTGCACCTCGAAAGACTTTGCCAAGAGGGTGACAAGGCAACCCACAGACTGGGAGAAGATTTTTAGTAATGACACGTCAGACAAAGGGCTCATTACTAAAATCTACAACACCATCATGACCTGCAAAAAGAGGAAAACAGTTAACCCCCTAAGGAAGTGGGCAAAAGAAATGAGAAGAACTTTCACTAGAGAGGAGATCAATATGGCCAATAAATATATGAGAAAGTGCTCGAAGTCCCTTGCCATAAGAGAAATGCAAATCAAAACAACCATGAGATACCACCTAACACCCCTGAGGCTAGCCCAGATCAGTAAATCAGAGAGCAACAAGTGTTGGAGGGGCTGTGGTGAAGTAGGAACCCCCCTCCACTGCTGGTGGTCGTGCAGATTTGTACAGACACTGTGGAAAGCAATCTGGCGATACCTAAAGAAAATGGAAATTGATCTACCTTACGACCCAGCCATCCCTCTACTGGGCATATACCCGGTTGAAGCAGCAAATAAAACACGACCAGTCATATGCGCTCCAATGTTTATTGCGGCACAATTCACGATAGCAAAGACTTGGAAACAGCCTAAGTTTCCATCGATAGACGAGTGGATTAGCAAACTTTGGCACATACACACAATGGAGTATTATGCAGCACTAAAAAGCACTGATGAGCACATGAAACACGTTATTTCATGGGAAGAGCTGGAAGGAATTATGTTAAGCGAGGTAAGCCAGACCCAAAGGGACAGGTACAACATGAGTCCCCTGAGGTAAGTACAATCAGCATGACAGAAATAGGGCATTAATCCACCCAAGGGGAGGGTATGGTTTATATCTCCACAGGGAAAGTGGGACCAGACTTCAACCCAGTGTCGCAAGGTGTGAATGCAATATCCCGGCGTGGAGGAGGGAACCGGTGGAGAGGTCTGGGAGGCTGGCCCCAGCACCATAAATTAAGTGGATTCCTGCCCCTCCCCCTAAAAGAATTTGTTCCAAAGGACGACATTGACTCTGCAGCTATGGGAGATGGACATATTTGATCAGAGCACACGGGCGCAGATGAAGGGGCAGGAGGAGAGAGTGGAGCACAGCCTGGCCCATCAGGCCGTGATGATGATGTTCCTGAGTAGAGCAGCCAGTCCACAGAGAGAACAACATGGCTGGCCCTACTATGAGACATGATGCCCCTCAGTGACTAAGGGCGATACAGGGGACAGCACCGGAGACACAGTGTGGGAATTGCACCTGACCTGATCCCACCACACCGAGGCAAATCACTGGGGGAGTGCAGCGGAACAGCAAGGGAATGGAGTGGCAAGGTCCCCAGGGAATGCTGAAAGTGGACTTTGGGGCCAGGGCGTGGTGCCCCAACAGACGGGACTGGAAAACGCTCCTAAGGGCCAGCAAAGATCCCTGAACTAACTACAAGCTTTTCTCTTGTGAACTGTTTTGTTCTGTTCTTTTTCAGTGGTTTGTTTTGGTTGTTTTGTTGTCTGGTTGTATACTGTTGCTTTGTGTTCCTCTGTCTAGTTTTCGTGCATGTTAGTGACTCCACAGGTCTGTCTGAATAGGACAGGCTGGATGAACTATCTGGATGAAAAACAACGGGACCGACAGTTCCGGGGGGACTTGGGGTGGGGGGTAGGGGGGGTAAGGAAGTGATGTTAACAAACCCAGGGACAAGGGAAAAACATGGGACCCCAAAGGGTAGAGAAGGGGGAGTGGCAGGCCTGATGGGAAATGATCAAGGGTAAGGTTGCTTAGAGAAGAGGTATACTCTAGCCCAGGTGGCGATGAAGCATGGTAGTAGGGCAGGAGGAAGGTCAAGGGAGATGGAGGAAAGAGCTAGGAGTCAAAGGGCATTCATGGAGGTCTAGACAAAGACATGTACATGCAAATATATATAGGAGGTTGGGGAAATAGATCTTTGTGTCTGTATTTATAGGTCAAGTATTAAGGTGGCGGAAGGACCTTGGGCCTCTACTCAAACACTCCCTCTATGCATGAATACCTTCTTTTATTAAATTGGAAATCTATGATGCTCACTCTCCCGACACAACGGCTGGAGCCAAAGTGGGTGAACAAGTAAATGTGGTGAAGAAAGCTGATGGTGCCCGGCTATCAAAAGAGATAGTGACTGGGGTCTTAAAGGCTTGAAGGGAAACAAGCGGCCATCTAGCTCAGAAGCAACAAAGTCCACATGGAAGAACACACCAGCCTGTGTGATCGAGTGGTCCCAAAGGGATCAGTTACCAGGCATCAAAGAACAAAAAATCATATCATTGACTGCACACCTCCATGATAGGATCGCTGAAGACAATTGGGTGAACAAGCAAATGTGGTGAAGAAAGCTGATGGTGCCCGGCTATCAAAAGAGATAGTGTCTGGGGTCTTAAAGGCTTGAAGGTGAACAAGCGGCCATCTAGCTCAGAAGCAAATAAGCCCACATGGAAGAAGCACACCGGCCAGTGCGATCACGAGGTGCCCAAGGGACCAGATATAAGGCATCATGCAAAAAAAAAAAGATATAAGTGTGTGTATGTATGTGTATATATGTGTATATGTATATATGTATGTGTATATATATATTATATTAAATGAAGGGGGAAGTGCAGAGTGGAGACCCAAGGCCCAAGTGTCGGCCAATGGAGATCCCCTCATAGAGGGGCTTAGGAGAGGAGATGGGTTAATTAGGATGTGAGGTAGTATCGATGAAGAACACAGCTTTCCCCCAGATCCTGGATGCTTCCTCCCCCCAACTACCATGATCCGAATTCTACCTTGCAGGGCTGGATAGGACAGAGGCTGTACACTGGTACATATGAGGGTTGGAGGTACAGGGAATCCAGGGTGGATGATACCTTCAGGACCAAGGGTGTAAGGGACGATGCTGGGAGAGTGGAGGGTGAGTGGGTTGGAACGGGGGAACTGATTACAAGGATCCACATGTGACCTCTTCCCTGGGAGAGGGACAGCAGAGAAGGGGGGAAGGGAGACCCCGGGTAGGGCAAGATATGACAAAATAACGAGGTATAAATTACCAAGGGCATATGAGGGAGGGGGGAAAGGGGAGGGAAGGGGAAAAAAAAAAGAGGACCTGATGCAAGGGGCTTAAGTGGAGAGCAAATCCCTTAAGAATGATTGGGGCAGGGAATGTATGGATGTGCTTTATACAATTGATGTATGTATATGTATGGATTGTGGTCAGAGTTGTTTGAGTCCCTAATAAAATGTAAAAGAAGAAAAGAGAAAAAAATGATTAGGGCAAAGACTGTACAGATGTGCTTTATACAATTGATGTATGTATATGTATGAACTGTGAAAAGAATTGTATCAGCCCCAATAAAATGTTAAAACAAAAAAAAACAAATATATGCTGAAATGATAGAAAGGTCCTATCATATCAAGGCAACCTGTAGGTATGCCCACACACATATACACACACATATACACACAATCAATTGAAGTGTCTTAAAACATTTTTAATGTTGTTCAGATAAAAAATAAATTTAACTTGTGCTGTTGCACATCTCCTCTTTAAATTATATGGTTATATGAAATTGACATTATTGGTTAAACTTCAATTGTTATTTCACTGATGATCAAGTTTTATCGTAAATACTAAACACAAGGACTAAGACTTTTCATACCTTTTTTCACCATCCACAGTTTGTTTTGGCTTGTTTCTTGTGACAGAGGTTGAATGATTAATAATCCTAGAAATAAATCAAAACATTTATTTAAATAAATATTTAAGAAAGTCTATGTACAGCATGTGAAAATACACAACACAAGCGATATATTTTAACTATAATAATAATAATAATAAAATAACTGCACCTGTCCATGAAAGTCTATGCTAGAAAACAAGATTTAAATTTTTGTTAAATAAGATGCCCATAAGCACAATGAATTCTTAAGAGGAATAAAGCTTATCAATCATTCCATGTATCTTCTTTTATAATTTTTACTCAAATTTTGCAGATGTACACTCTGGGTGAGACAGAAGAAGCAAAGAAAAAGATGTTTTAGGTAATATCATGATTAGTTTAATTTCCCCATTACATGGAAGCAGATATTACAATAAAATAATAATCATTTCACTAAGATCAAGTAATAAACTTTGATTTTCAATCCCAAACCAGGGTTAAATTTCAATTTTTAAAACAAACAAATTCAAGCTTATAAAACTTATAATAACCGTATTTTGTTTATATTTCATGGAACCAAAAAGGAAAATACGCCAGTGTAAGAGAAAGCTCTTTGAGTTTTGCTATCAGAAAGCTGCATTAGCCAGTGGATTAATGCAGATGTAGTTAGGCTAAAATTTAACACCTTATGACTTGTACTTCCACTTGACCCATTGCAAATTTGTTCTACTGTTTAATACATACTCATAGCGACCCTATAGGGCATGGAGAACTGCTTCTGTGAGTTTCTGAGACCCTAACTGCTTACAGGAGTAGAAAGTCCCATCTTATTCTTTCAGAGTGTCTAGAGGTTCAAAGTGATGCAGCTCAATGGGTCACTACTATAGGTTTGCTATGAATCATCAATGACTTCAGGGCAGGGAGTTTGTTTTGTTTGAGCTTTTACTATTTTTGCATTTTTATCGATTGAAGATTTTCTCTGTATTGTTCTTGTTTCATTATTTGTAGGTTTTTATTGTTTTGGGTATGCTTTCTGTAGGTGAAATCCAGGATAGGTAAACCTACAGAGACAGTGACTGAACAAACAGTTTCGTAGGGTTATGGCAGAAGAGGTTAGGGGAAAATAGGGAATGAATAATAATGAGTACAATAAAGAAGAAGATGTTCTAAAATTGATTATGAGATTAATTGATTATTATGATTCAATCATTGAATTGTGTGATATGTAAATTATGTCAATAAAAGTATTCAGAAACAATAGTTTCACATTTTGATATTTTTGTTTAATAAAGATTTCAATAATCCTTGAAAAAAAGAGAGCTATTTGTTCATTTTATATGACTGCATACATTACCCTCAAAGCAAAAAAATGATGGATTGCGAATTTTCTTTATTTGCATAAATAACATATTTACCAGTTCTTCATTCAGTATTGGTTTTCTATTTTAAAGTTCAGTGATATATGAAGATAAATAAAATTATTGTTACTTAAGGGTACCCAACGAATGGTGGCCCAGAAATACTATACTTACTATTTTAATGTCCTCCCTGCTTCATTTTGACTTGTATTCATCTGGTAAGCATGGCTCTGCTGCTGTGAATGAATATTATTGAAAGATTGGCCCTATCACCAACCTGTTGTTCATGCAGTGCACAGCCACTGAAGTGTTCAATCTGTACAAGTGAACAATTCATGTATTGGGGTTCACTGCTGGCCAATATTTGTGTAAGTTCCTTTTCTTGACAATGTTTCTAATTCCATACCAATGGCTAAGCTAATGACACTATCAATGCATACTGGCTACACATTGGGCTGCTAACCGAAAGGTTAGCAGTTCACAACCACCAGTCAGCTCCTTGGGGGAAGGATTAAGCTTTCCACTCCTGTGAAGATTTGCAGGCTAAGAGATTCATGGGGTGGTTCTACCCTTCCCAAAGAGTCTCTGTTAGTTGGCACTGAATTGTCCGAAGTGGGAGAGATGCCTCCAGGAAATGATTGACGATGTTCCCTAACATAAAATGACAATGCTGTCTCAAAAGTGAACTAGAGACATTCATAAACCATGGATACATGAATGGACTTTGGACTTCCACAATGGCTGCTTATGACATGGCCTTTGCTTGATGCTTATCCTCTTGAAAAGACCACTGAAAAGATGGGCGATACAGCAGGGTGGCAAAGAAATGGCATGGTGTCTGGCAAGAAGAGCATCTTGGGTCTTAAAGGCTTGTTTTCAAACAAGCAGGCATCTAAGTCCACGTGGAAGAAGCACTCCAGCCTGTGTGATCCAAGGGTTGCAAACGATGTAATACAAATATAGAGGAGGGAATAACATTAGAGCTTACATTGTGAACAGACAGTCGAAGCCCAGAATCCATGTGCAGGGTCTATACATGGAGTTAGCCTCCCGGGAAAACCCGCGTCTGACAGACAGCTGCGGGAGGCGAGTAGCCCTGCTATCAGACAGGGAGCACGGCCAAGTTGAGCATGGCAGATGCAGTGAGGTCAACATATAAGGTGTTACCATTTGATTTCTCTGTGGACGCATTTGAAAGCTGTTTCAGTTTTAATTAAGACTGAAAGGGAAATACACGTGGATAAGCCCCTGAGGAATTCCCCCTGACCATGGACCAGGGATGAGAGCAGCCTTGCTAACATGCAGAATGCATTGGAAAGTGGATTGCTCCGGATGCATTCAGGTTAACATTTAGCACCCTATCATATGATCCCTTTAAATTTGTTCTAGTTTTTAAGATTTTTTTGCTTTTTCAATTGAGGTTTTTATCTGTTTTACTTTGTTATTTGATAACTTTTTAAAAAATGTTTTTCTGCACATCAAATCCTGGATAGGTAAATCTATAGAGACAGTAACTGGATTAATGAATGCTTCCTTGGGGGCATGACAGGGGAAATGGGGAACTAAGAACCCTGAGTACAAGAATGAAGAAAATGTTCTAAAACTGTGATGATAACTCTTCTTTATGTGATTGAACTATTGAATTGTATGATATGTGAAATATATACCAATAAATTTTTGGTAGAAAATATTGTCACAAGGGTTCTAGTCCATACATGCACACATTTATTTCAAACAAAATGAACTTAAAATGTCTCTGCAGTCAGTGGATGGCTACAGACATGTTCTCTCAGCGATTCACTTGTTCTTCATCTTACTTGGGTGCCCTCTGAGAAACAAGCCCAATCAAACCATGGCTTCTGAGGGGATCAGCTGTGGTAGTTACATTTAAGGCAGACAGGTCAACTTAAAGGGTGGCAGTGACTGATTGGGGGACTCAAAAGGGGTAACCTTGATAGATTTTTCTTGAGGGATATGGGACAATCCCAATAGGCTTATGATGAAGAAGTTTTAAGAAAAATGAAAATGATTGTTAAGGAGAAGGGCAAAGAGTTTCACCAAGGAATGTTTTTTTTTTTCATTAGGACAATGTACCTACTCATTCTCCAAGAGTAGTAAAGGTGGCTCTCTATGGGAATTTGATTGGGAAGACTTACCCCGTTCACCCTACAACTCTGATCATGCACCTCAACAATTATTTATGTTCTCAAAACTCATGTTCACAAGGAACACAATCTGCATCCTTGGAAGATGCCCAAACTGCCATTTTGATTTGCTGTCAAACAAAGAGCCCAGAAATTTTCAAGGAAGAACCGAGAGATGAAAACCACCTTTGGTAGAATACAGACCTAGATGGAGGCGATATTGAGAAAAAAACAGCTTTACTTATTGATATTTTTATTTAATAAAGTTTCCTACAATTTTGTAGCAATGCTCCTAAACTTACCCTTATAAAAGGTAGATTATCTGCATTTTATTTAAAATATTCTGATAACAACTATCAAACGGATCTATAGTATATAAGAATCTTAGTGCAGAGCTAAATAAGACTAATAGAAGACATCATAAACTAAGTACAAATTTAAATACACAAATGTGGTTAACATAAAGAAACCAATTTCTATTACCTCTGATTTCCTTAGGCTAGTGACTCTAATAGTCGAAAGAGGAGGAAGACAGCTGCAAAGCACAAGTATCCAAAGCAGACACAAATCAGTGTAGCTTACATCAAACAAATGTCTGGATCAATGATACTTTTATTTTTCTTTGTATGGCATACAATAAAACTGAATCTCCAAAGGTAGAAGAATTGTGATCAGAAAATGTCTAGGATTATGCAGAAAAAATATTTTAAAAGACTGATTATAAAAGTAACATTCAACAATGAATATTTCCCTAAGAGAATATCAGAATTGGTGGGGAGACTTTTAGAGAATGTCAGTGTACACGTATTCTTTGCTACACTGTGTGATTCCCTCTCTGGACCACCACACTCAGACTGTGATGACCGACTTGTATGCATCATATTAAGGAGCCCTAGAGGTGTAGTGGTTGTATT
This sequence comes from Tenrec ecaudatus, assembly GCF_050624435.1. Lineage (NCBI taxonomy): Eukaryota > Metazoa > Chordata > Mammalia > Afrosoricida > Tenrecidae > Tenrec > Tenrec ecaudatus. The sequence goes on along the minus strand of NC_134548.1, from coordinate 114,193,566 downwards.
TTGGGCTGCTAACCTCAATGTTAGTTCGAAACCATCATCTGCTCCATGGGAGACATACTAGACTTTCTACTCCCATAAAGAGTTATTGCCTGGATATCAGGAAGTTGGAGGGAGGTTGAGGGAGAGGGGGGAAACAGATGGTAGAGTCTGCATGTAATCTCCACCTTGGAGGACAGGCAGCAGAGAACTGGGTGAGGAAGACGTCGGATGGTGTAAGATATGATAAAATAATTATTTATAAGTTATCAAGGGTTCAAGGGGAGGGGGGAGCGGGGAGGGAGGGGAAAAATGAGGAGCTGATACCAAGAGCTCAGGTGGAGGGCGGGTGTTTTGGGAATGATGATGGCAGCATATGTATGAATGTGCTGGACACAAATTATATATGTATAGATTATAAGACGAGTTGTATGAGCCCCTAATAAAATGATTTAAAGGAAAAAAGAGTTAGCGTCTCTAAAGCCCACAGGGAAAATTCTAGTCTATCCTTTAGGGTCCTTATGAGTTGAAGTCAACTCAATGGCAGTGAGTTTGATTTTGGGTTTCTGCATCATATTGGAGCAAGAAAAAAGAAGTTGATATGAACTTACCTGTGAAATATGGATTTAAAATGTCTCTATGTAAAATTTTGCTATGAAGAATTAAAGTTTTAACTCTGAAGTACTATTTTCATCTATTATCTACTCTAGACTATGAACATATTTCCCTAATCCAGTTACCAGTGTTATATTTTAAATGCAAGACTGTACAACTCAGTTGCAGTGACCTGACTCGTGAATTTGTACGGCTTCCACAGACTCGAGACACCTTGACACGTGTCCCACTGCTCTGGCCCTCTGGCTGAGTTTTCCCTGAGTGGTACTCTGGAACATAAAGGCTTGCATCTGGATTCGCATTTCCTGTACATCAACTAAAACCCAGGATGGGAGAATTTAAAAAGTTGTTTTGGGAGAGGGCAAGGAAGTCATTAGTAAAGCAAGCAGAAAAGAAAGAATGGAGAGATTTCAAGGGCGGAGAGAACACTCTCTATTTTCACAAACCAGGTGCTCCTGAAATTGAAAGTCATATAATCAAATAAAAATCACATGAAACAGGTCATGTAAATAATGTTTCTAATTCTAAATCAAAACAACTATTTTGATTTTGTATTCCATGGCCTTTCATTACACTACAATTTTTAATAATTGTGCTTTGTTATTAGGCTTTATTACATACCGTCTGTACTCACGAATAAGCCGAGTTTTTCAGCACATTTTAATGCAGATTTTTATGGTAAAATTAGGTGCCTCGGCTGAGATTCAAGTCGGCTTATACTCGAGTATACACTGTAATACTCAATAGCACATCTTTCCAAAATGAAAAAAAAAAACTCACGGCACATCCAAAAGCAAACTAATTATTAAAAGGAAAGACAACAGAACATGCTCTAAGGATAGCAAGAATGAACATGCAGTGTTCAACCAGCCACTTAAAGCTATTTACGGCGAAAACCCTCATGTAATCTTTAAGATAATCAAACCAATTTCAAGAAACCAGCTAAATATATACTTATTAAGCTCCACAATATACTATCAGTTAAAGAAAGAAAGAGTCCATTGCCTGATACTAAATGCATAAGCAGGGCAGATGAAAATTCAAAGAATTGGCAAAGTACCTTGTAGAGCAATATTATTTTCCAAATAGGTTTTTATAAATGAGATTTTAGTTTAATTTAAATTTTATTTTAAATAGATTTATTGATATAAAATGCACATAACATACACTTCCATAGTTAAATATTTTTTAAAAGAGTTGGTTATACATCATCAAATTCAGATCTAATAGTCCCTCCTCCCTCCCCCATTCAGTATTTGTTCCCCAATTTTCCACACCTTTCCCACCCCCAGGCCCCCTAAATCCACTGCTTCCATATGCATCCGTTCCTTCTGTGCTTCATCAAGTGGGAAACCAAACAGAAACAATAAAACCAAACAAAAATGAAACAGAAAGAAAATAATAACAATAATATAAAGATAAAAATAGTCAGAAAGAAAAACTCATCAGCAATATTACAAAGCCAGAGAAGAAACTTCTGTCATGGAACAAGCAAGAACTATTTACGACTTGAGGACAATTCAGGTTGGATCAAGAGGGAGGTCAACTTGCCAAGTACCATATTATACATAGTTCGATCCACCATAATCAAGTCTAAAATAGTCTCTATCTGATAGTAAGGCTTTTTGGGTCCCTAGCCTGTGGCCAGAGGGGATCTGCCAGTTGATTAATCTGACTGGATATTCTGCAGACGGATTTTGGGCTCCCACTGTCCTCTTAGCCTGCCACAAATTAGGTGTTCACAATTTTATCTCTGACACTTTTCCCTTGGTCATATTGGAATTTTTTATTGTCATCTTTGGATCCCACAAACTGGTGGGCTTAGTTGACTCCTCTTTTTGATGGTTGTTTGTTTTAATACAAGCCGTAAAGACCTCTGTCCAATTGATAGCTGGCGCCATCTGCTTTCTTTGCCACACTTTGCTGGCGCACCCTTATCTTCAGTGATCTCTTCATGAAGGCCAGTATTAAGCAGAGCCATGCTATCAGAACTAATGATCCTTGGATTGGGGCTAGAATTATGTGGGAGCCCTGAATCCATCTACTGTCCACAGGTTAATAACAACTCTGGTTTACAATAGCAGTCATATTATCATCTTATGACACACTGAAAAATAAACATCAACAACAAAAAATAGATCCATAAAACAAAAAAGGAAAACATCAATGATCACCCTGGGGTATAACGCGATTGTATTGATGACATCAATAATTTATCCAATTGCATAGATTTAAGGTATTAAGGGGTTTTTTTTGTTGTTTTTTTTTTGTGAGGCTCCACCAGCAGGAATTGGTGTTCAGCTACATTCGGTATTAAGGGGTTTTTGCAAGTGTAGTCCGGCTGCGAACTGAAATCCAGGAGTTGTTTTGTACAGATTGAATTCTTAAATGATTGAGCTATATTTACATTGAACATGGGATCAGTGCTAAGGGAAAATTTCCTGTAATCTCCTTTATGAGGGCAGATCCTTGTCCAGGCAGATGCCTGTTATATTAATGCACAAGGGGCATTGAAATACTAAATATACGGATCATTTCCACAATCTGGGGTGGCCACCATTTGCTTTCTCCCCTATTAAAGAATTTCAGTCCGAACTCCAAAGAGCTTCAGGTAGTTTTGAGGTAGGGCAAATGATATTTTTAATAACACAAATTTTAGTGAAGGCATAATTAAGACTTCCACAATCACTGTTTTCATCTGTTTAAAGTAATCTATTGAGGGACTTCAACGTACTCAAAGAAGTAGAAAAAATAATCCAAGTTTCAGCAAAAGTAAGGTTAGTTTATAAAACTTTAACAATAAACTGTTAATACAAGAGTTTAATGTATGCAACTCAATTAGTGGAGGGGGCAGACTTTGAACACATATTGTCATGCAAAGAAAGAGAGTTATCAAATAAGCGGCCATCTAGCTCGGAAGCAACAAAGCCCACAGAGAAGAAGCACACGGCCTAAGCGAATACAAGGTGTTGAATGGACCATGTAGCAGACACCAAGGAACAAAAACAATCATTGTGTGATCACCTTCCTCACATAATCGCTGAAGACGAAAGTGTGCATAAGCAAGGGTGGTGAAGAAGGCTGATGGTGCCCGGCTACTGAGAGATATAGTGTCTGGGGACTTAAAGGCTTGAAAGCAAACAAGCGGCCATCTAGCCCAGAAGCAACCGAGCCCACACGGAAGCAGCACACCAACATAGGTGACCATGAAGGACAGAGGAGACCAGGTCTCCAACAACAAAGGTGAGAATCACATCACCGTGAAAGAGGGGGAGTGCATGACGGGGACCCAATGCCCACCTGTAGACAGCTGGACACCCCTTCCAGAGGGGTAGTGAGGAGGAGATGGGCCACTCAGGGTTCAGTGTAGCAATAATGAAACTCAAAACCTTCCTCTAGTTCCTGAACGCTTCCTCCCCTCCCAATCATCATGACCCCAATTCTACCTTGCCTTGCGGACCTGGTTATACCAGAGGATGTACAGCGGTGCAGTGGGGATCTGGAGGCACAGGGAATCTAGGACAGACGAACCCCTCAACACCAGCGGTGGGAGTGGTGACACCAGGAGGGAAGGGGGTGTAGAAAGGGAGAACCGATCTCGGAGATCTATGTGTAATCTCCTCTCTGGGAGATGGGCAATGGGGAGGCGGGTGAGGGGAGACGCCGGGGAGTGTAAGATAAGATATAATAATTATTTATAAACTATCAAGCGACCAGGGGTGGGATCGGGGAGGGAGGGGGATGGGGGGAAAAAAGGGAAACCGAGCTGATTCCAGGAACCCAAGTGGAAGGTGAATTATGAGAGTGACGAGTGCAACGAATGTATAGGGGTGCTTTGCTCAATTGATGTATGTACAGATTGTGATAAGAGCCTTATGAGCCCCAATAAAAATATTTTAAAAAAAGAAAGAGAGTTATATCTTGTTTTGAACCATGTACACTGCACAAAGAATTTTCCTAAGTCTGTGTTGCAAAATTTGACATGCGGTAAATAAAACTGGCATAGTGCACTGCGGGGGTGGGGGAGTGGGGCAAAGTTTGAAAACTGTTTACCACTTATTTTCCAGGATGGGGTTGGGGAAGGGTGAGCTGGGTAATTTTATCTACTTGACGGTTTATTTACTGCTCACTTCTCACTTCTCACTCCCTTATGGTGTTTCATTCTTTGTCAAAAAATCCTCTTGTTACTTTCCTAGGGCAGTTGCATTCAAAGAAAATTAGTAATAACCTTACAAAAAATTTGTAATTTTTTTCTTTTAAACAAAACATACTAAAAAAGTGGCAAAGCTGTCATAAGCAAATGATTGTTGAATTCGATGTAAAAAAGTTTTTCACTTTTGAGTACACACATAGCTTGCTTTAACAGAGAGCTGACCTTATTAAACTAGTAGCTAGCTAAAACGCAGTTTGGTCATATACAATCAAAGTATGAAACAGTAATCATAATCGGAACCAAAAAACAATGATTATGTGGAAGCCTAAAGAGAAATGTTACAATTCCCAATATGCCTGTTATTTTAAGTAACATATCTGATCCATCATGAACAAAGTTGTAATTTCAAAACACTGTGAAAACGGAAACAAAGCCATAAGCACGCCACCTCCCACCCCCTCCCACCCCCTCACCAAAACGGAAAAAAACCCCACAGTGCCCTAGAGTCAATTCTAATTTATAGGGACTTTAGCGAAGGTTTCCACGGATATATATCTGTATGGAAACAGACAGTCTCATCTTTCTCCCACGGAATGGCTAGTGGATTTGACAGAGCACAAAGGTGATAGCAAGAGGTGGGACCTCCAACCTCCTGGGCTGCAGGGAGCACTAAGGGGGCATGTTTCTGCTTGACCGCTTCACAGGTGGGAGGGTGCTTCCATTACTTTTGAAATCTACTGAGTGAAAGTGGATTTCTCTAGGCTGCTAAGTAGAAGGCTGGCAGCTCAAGTCCTCCCAGAGCCCCATCAGAATCACATTTTGACAATTCACTTCCAAAACACCAAGCACTCAACGCTCTAAAGAGCTTATTTCTACTACACACAAAGGATTGCCATGTGTCAAGGTTGACGTGTTGGCTGCTAACAGCAACATCTGAAAATGATGAAGATGAGAAATACCAGAGAAACGTAGAAAATATGCTTCTAAATATGTTATTTAGGAAAACGAATGTTTAGTTAAATGAACAGTTCAAAGAAAGCAATCAGCCAATATCAGTCCTGTTGTTAGTTGTCATCTAGTTGGCTCTGGCGCGTGGCTACCCTCTGTACACTAGAATGAAACACTACCCAGTCCTGTGCAACCCTCACAACTGTTTTGTTTTCTTTTGCTTTGTGTGTTTGAGCCCATTGTTGCAGCCACTGTGCCGATCCATTTCATTAAGGGGCTTCTTCTTTTGCACTGAACTTCTGACACAGTGAGTAACAAGTGGGGCTGCTAGCCTCTTCGAACCACCAGCTACTCCATGGAGGAAAGCTGAGGCGTTCTGCTCCCCTAAAGAGTAGGAAATCCACAGGGGCAGTCCTACTCTGTCCTATATAGGCTCACTATGAGTTAGAACTGACTCAGTGACACTGAGGTTTTATTTTTCATTTCTCCTATTTTACCAGACATGATGTCCTTCTCGGAACGAACAGTAATACTGAGTATCTATTATATGCAAAGAAACCCTGGTAGCAAAGTGGTTCCTCATTTGCCTATGATCCACAAGGCTGCCGTTCAAAACCACCAGCTACTCCATGGGAAAGAGGAGGCTTTCTACTGCTGTACTGCTGTAAAGAGTTACTGTCTTGGAAACCCACAGAAGCGGTTCTACCCTGACCTACAAAGTTGCTCTGAATCAGCATCAACTCAATGGTAGTGAGTTAGGTTTGATTTTTTTTTTAGTATATGCAAGACACAGTGCTAATTGCTATTCTGTACTGATTATAAAGTTTATACAAGGGGATTTAAAATGTTCGTGGAATAACGGAATGAAAAGATAATAGAATTTTTCAACCAACTTTTGGAAGTCACCACATATATATGACAATATTACAATATGTATTTATGTCCTTAATTGCCATTGTAGTACAACAAAAAATGGATACTGTGTGGTGGTACATACTTCTACCATCCTTAAAGTCAGAGAAGCTTGCCTCTTTTGTCACTAAAAGTTCTTATAAAATCAGTATTCTCTGTTTGAAAGGATAAATGCAGTCCCTTCACCTGCACAGGAGAGGAAATAGAACTACTTTTTTAAGCTGCACAGAGCAGGTGGTGGCTTGCTTCATTAAACCTAGGAACCCACGGGTCTATCAACACTTTAATTACATTGCTGGGGTAAAAGTACACACCATCTCGGAAATAGCCATCAGGCTCATCAGGATTAAGTTATCAGAAAACACTGGAAGACAAATAGTAAAAGAGGTGACAGAAAGTTATGGGCGATAAAAGATGGGAACTGGGGACAAGTAGACATTAGATATGAGAAATCCTGATGGAGCAGTCAGTAAAACACTGGGCTGTTAACTGCAACGTCTGTGGTTCAAGTTCACCGGCCACAATGCAGGAGAAAGATGTACATTTACAAAGGACAAAGGTAATTTATACTATGGTTTTTAAATATTATACTCTAGAAGCGATGCCAAAAAAAGATACGAAAGGACTATCTAATACTAGCCATTGTCCAGATTTCCCTAAAAAGCATGTGTTTATCATTCATTAATTTTGAATAGTAGTAATTATTTTTAAGGTATGTTTTAAAATTGCAGTATATTTAAACTTTAAACTTTCTAAAATGTGCCCATATGATCAATTAGTATTTGGAGTTCTGAACAAATTAAATACAATATTCAATAAATGTACCATGATTATTCTTTTCTCATCCAAATATTACATATTTGTTATTAAAACTAGAATATACTAGTACATTAAGATGCTAATAACATCCCACCCTGAGCAGCACATAGAACTTTTACTTTACTGTGACTGGATTTGCAGTATTGATTTATTCACACAGTCTTTCTCATAGTGATTAGTGTACACTTGGAGAAAGTCTAGCTAGAGGGAAGAAATGCTCTCTGAATAAGAAATAGAACAAAGTGAGCCTGGCCAATCAATACACTGATGCAACCAAACAGTATGAAATTCAAATAGATGCTTAGATGGTCACAAATAACCCAAGAACTTTGGAATCTGACCCAAAAAAGCACACTATACAGATAAATACTTAGGGGGAAAATGATTTAAAATTTATCTATTGCTACAGAACGAGAGAATGCCAGAAATAAGATGCATAATGAATACTCAGAAACAAAACAGATTCTTAGGCAATATCAAATATGATGACTCTATGTTTATAAAATTTAGCTTCCAAATATTCTTTATTGTCAGTTAATTTCCCATGAAGTAGGTCTTAAAAGGCCCCTATAAAGTAGTTTCATATATTTGACAATCTTTAAAACACTAATTTTAAGAATTATACAGTTTGACTATGTAAAAGCTCATTACTGAAAAAAATACCTATTCTTCTGCTCTTGATGCAATAACTGAGCGGCTATTTTCCTCAAATCAGTTACTTCCTTCAAATCGTCTTCCTCTTCCTCTGCAAGTAATTGCTCTTTCTCAAGTCTGAAAGGTGACACAGACATGGTTATCCAAAAAGTAAGGTAGACTATATTTTATGCCGGCCTTCAGAAATAGAAATCACTTTCTTTTTTAAAGCGGAAACTCCCCATGCTCCCCTGCTACACAATATTTAACCTGTTGTATCTGGCTACTAAAACTTAGCATGTTTCTGAGGTTTATTCATGTCCATACATAGCATGTATTACAACTTCGCTTCTCTTTATGTCTGCATATTATTCCAATTGTGGTAGTTACGTAATCTGGTGTCAACTTGCGAAGGGATGGAGTCTAGCCTGTCAATCAGGTCGCAGCTTGATAACCTCATTTTGAGGTGCCACGGAGATAAGTAGCTCACTGGAGGCCAGATACACACAGACTCTGCTTCATCTTCCTGCCGACAAGATACATGGAGCTACAATTGAAGCCTTGGAGGTGGAGGAAGCCACGTGGAGACCCTTGCTGGTGCAGAGATGCTTCCACTGCCACTGGATCCACAAGACTTTCCACCCACTGGCCTGTGATCATCCTGCATTCGACATCATTGCATGTGTTGTGTGAGTCTGAAGAGGAATTCATAGATTGGTATGGACATATGGGCTAATATCAGACTTATACATTTAATATGGACTGGGCTGGGATGTTTTTACAGTATACAATTGCTCTTTTATATAAAGCTCCTTCTTATACACATAAGAGTGTCTATGAATTTTTTTCTTCAGTCAACCCTGACTAACACGCCAATGTATGTATGCAGCACATTTTGTTTAGCCAGTTTCTGTCAATGGTTATTTAAGTTGTTCTATCTAAATTGTGAATAGTATAGCTATGAACAAATATCGTTTTGAGGCTCTTTCAATTTTGCATATGTGTATAATTGGTGGGTTACATATTAGTATATTTAACTTTTTAAGCAGCACCAATTTCTATTTCTATCAGCAATGGATGATGATCCCAATTTTTCTACATCCTTGATAATTACTTATGACCCATTTTTGTAATAAAAGAGTCCCTCGGTGATACAGTTAATATGCTTAACTGCTATATGAAAGCTGCAAGTCTCAAGAGTACCAAGATTCCTGGAAAGAAAGATTTGGTAATCTATTTATGACAAGTCTACCATTGAGAACCCAATGGAACACTACTCTGTTTATTTTGATACACATGGATTTGCCACATGTTGGAAATGGCTATATAGAAATTTTTTTAATGAGTGGTAAGTAATATCTCATTGTGGTTTTGATGTGCATTTCCCCATTGGTTACTGATAGTAAGCATTTCTTCATATGGATATTGGCCGTCTGTTTACTTTCTATGGACAATTGTTTATTCAAATTCTTTGCTTATTCAATTGAGTTGACATTTTGCTGTTGAGCTGTCCATTGTAAGTACATCACACATTGTGGATATTAAACTCTTTTTTGTTTAGTTTTGTTTTGAAATCATTTTATTGGGGGCTCTTAATACTCTTATCACAATCCATATATCATCCATTGTGTCAAGCACATTTGTACATCTCTTGCCATCATCATTTTCAAAGACCATTAAACTCTTATCTAATAGATAGATAGTTTCCAAATATTTTTGCCCACATCGTATGTTGCTTTTTCACTTCCCTAATAATCCCTCTTGATACACAAAGATTTCAATTTTGATGAAGTCCAAATTTCTACTCTTTATTTTGCTCTGGTGCTTAATTGTTCTAACTAAAATACATTGTTCAAAACAAGATACTAAAGTTTTCCCAAATGTTTTTGACTAAGCGTATTATTGGTTTGCACTCATGCGCTTCAGTGAGTTTGAGTAAATTTTCTTTTTCTTTTAACTTTTTACGTAAACTGGGGAAAGGTTTATGGAGCAGATATTTAGTTTTATAGGCAACAATTCATCGACATTCCCTTAATGCATCATTATTATTGCAGTTTCTCCCTGTGTTTTTCCTGTATCCTTTGCTCCTTCATTGCTGATTATTTGGTCTTTGTCCTTGGGTAAATTCTGCCCATTTGATCCCAAATGTCTGATTCTAGACCTATTTTGATGAAAGTTGATTTACAGGGGTGGGTTCATTTCAGGATCAGAAGTGTAACTAAGAGCTATAATTCACGGGATTCCACCAGGTTCTATCTACCAATGTTTCTGGTCTATTTTATAGTTTTGTGCCACACTTTTCTCCCACTTTATGCTAGGTACCATCTAGTTCATGGGTATCTAAATTTATTTGGCCTACTGCCCATTTTTCAGAAAAGAAATTACTTAGCACCTTGTAGCAGCTAAAAACGTTTGTAATGTAGACCATAGTTCAAGATACTTGTCCTTGCAGTCCCTCTGGATTGCTGCAGCACTGTCCTGGAGGCAGTGTTACCCACATTGGAAAACACTAGTTTTTTTCAGGTCTGAGGACCTCGTAGACTAATGTGCCTGTAGTCCATTGGACTAATTTTGTGTTTCCCAAAGTGAGCAACACCACTCCTTGAGAGGAAATGGATTGTTCTAGGAAGGCTGTAAAAGCAGGCACCTGGATTTCATCCTGATTGATGGTCTGCATTACAAAAGTTTTTAATTTCCAGGGAGATGCTGAATACTTTTTCTGAACAGGGGGAGGCAGGCCAAATCAGTTAGGGAACCTATGGACTAATTGGTTCTACATTTCTTTAATTCTCATCAATCCTTTCTGCGGACAGGAGGAGACCAATAGGTACACCTTGGTTGGCCACTCATGAGCTTTTAAGACCTAATCAGCAAAGTGGAATGTTGAATATTTCAATTAGTTCGAATAATTTTAACAGCTTTATTGGTATATAATTCACATGTGATACACTAGTTCAATCACCTCAAAAAGAGTGGGCCAATAATCACCACAACCATCCTTAAAACATTTTCTTCATTCTTGTACTCATTGTTATTGGTTCTCCAGTTTCTCCCATTAATCCTATCAGCCTCTATGTAATCATGGATTACATATACAGAAAGACATTTTAAACAAGAACTATCTTAAGGCCACTGGACATCCCCTTGCAGAAGGGTCCCACGCTTACATTATCTGTTTATTTGCTTTGATTTTAAAATATCTATAAAAATACTTAAAGAAATAAAATGTAAAATAAGCTCATCAAATTTTAGAATATATTCAAATCTATCAGTTTTATTACAAAAAGAGAACAAAAAAGTTCTAAATAAATAATTTCCTAAACTCAGTAATTTTATCCCTAAAGCATTTCAAGTTTATAAAAAAGATATATATCTTAGTATCAAACCGTAAGATTTTTATGTGAAATTTTGCGTACCACTTTTGACTCCCGAGTGTAAGCAACTCTCAACATGAAAAAAGGTGTGGCAGTAAGAGACACACTATAAAGGACAGAAAACAAAGAAATGCACCTTTTTATCTGGTATCAGTGATGATTAAATAATGAATGGTGTCTTAAAAAGTTCCCAGTGCAATAATTTGGAGGAATGTAAAGTCAACACCACTTGTCATCAGGTTGATTCTAACTCATAGTATAGAGAAAAAAATGTGGAGACAGAGAGAGCTCTGTAATTCAGGCAAGAAGCTTACTGTCTCAATTTCTGCAGAGAAAAATGAGGCTTAGAGACTATATCTCCCCTAAAGGATTTTAAATGAGGAACATAGAAAAGGACTTATCAGATATTTTGGTACATTACAGATAGAGATTCCACAAAATGTTCCTTCCTTCCTGTAGCTATGGGGAAACTTGAAGGAGTGACTGACAAAATGAGGTAGGTCACAGTCCAATATCTCCTAGGATGGATAATACATCAATGATCCAAAACACAATTATTTTTAGTAAATTATGAATGTGAATACACTGAAAATTATAATACCTCTGACATAAGGAGAAATATATTAGATCAAAATATGGAACACATTTGAAACCCCAAGTCTTTATTTGTTATTGGCTAAAATATGTTAATACCATCTATAAATAGCTTAAATAAAGTAATGGACATGAATACACATTTCATTCTCAATATCTATACAAGCAGGAGACATTACTGTTCAAAATTTAAAGCAGGGACTAGCCCACAAAATTTGCTTACAATAATTTCCAATTTAATTAAGGAATACAGATTAAGTATTTAAAAAATTAACTTCCAAATATGAGAGGTAAATGATTAAGATAAACTCCTTAAAATATTCATTCAAGTAGGTATATCTAATAAGTATTTCAAGTACATCTAAGTGATATTTCAGGTTGCGAATTCTTATATGATTACCTTTTTTCATCTCCTAGTTCTTCATTTTTCTGGGATTTTTCAGGACATTTTTCGCTTCCCTTATAAAAGAGAAAGTTTTCATTTTAAATTGTACGGTTTTTTATATGATCAAGGGCAACTTATTACTAATATCTGTTCTGTTTTTTTTACCTTAAGAAAAGACACAAACGATCCAAGAGGTGCATCTCCTTGTTCAGGGACCGCTACATCTTCTGAGTTGGGGTCAATAAAATCATATGCTTCTTGGTCTACATAAAGATGAATATTTGTTAGAAAATTATCATAGGAGTCTATATGCTCTGATACTATACTGCTGGAAATAGAAGCATATTCTCTCGATACAAATGGGCTAATTTTTAATTAAAAACTCCATTCTTTGTCCATGAAATAGAAGCTACTGTATCAATTACCTTTCTGAGACTCAGGTTTATTTCCTACGGAATGACTGTCATTTCTTGATGTCTGCTCTCTATTTGATTCTGAGACTTGTGAGTGAAGGCTGATTGTGTCATCATCTGAAGGCTAAAAGCAATAAGCACAAAGTACAAACAAGAAAATTTAAACATCTGACAAGGAGTCAGTTGGTCTAATTGAATATGTAAAGTATAGATGCTCTGTTTTACATCCTCAATTTGAAACTAAAAATTATAAGGTTTATTGTTCTGGTTTTTAAATTTTCTAGGTACCGCCGAATTGATTCTACCTCATAGTGATCCTAGGTACAACCAAGCCAAACACTGCCTCGTGCTGTAAACGTCGACATGCCCCTTTATATATTTGAAATAATAAAATATACTAATGCTATTTTTAAACAAAATAAAAACTCAAGTATGTGCACACTGATAATACTTTAAAACTAAAGAGATTGACAATAGAAAAGACTTACTTCTGTTGTAGACAATCGTTTCTCTCCATTATCACTTCCAATTCCAGAGTCTGGGCCATGATTTTTATTTGGATAAAAATCTTCCATACTATACAAACAGAAGTTTTAAGGTCAGTTAGTGTTTTTCCTTAAAGCAATAATACCCACTTAACTGAAACTGCCCCCCCACCACCTAGATCATACAGAATATATACTGTTAGCGCCTAAAGACCAAAAAAAAGCTCAAACTGAGCTGATTCTGATTTATGGTGAGTCCATGTGTTATAGAGGAGAAGTGAAGCCCGTACTTTCTTCTTAGCTGAACACTTTCTAGAAGCAGATCTCCAGGATGCTATATGGGTGTAGGGCATCCACCTTCTGATTAGGAGCCCGGCACAAACTGTGCCACTCACAGCTAAGATCCCTAGGACCCCAAAGAGAAGTACTTCATTCATGCCTCTCCTAAAATATTGTTCTTCCGTGTGCTTTGTCGGACAGTGTTACTTATTGACAATCACCTATTCTTCCTCTTGAGAAATTCAGGAGTGTCTCTACACTGTGCGAGCTGTGTGTCCTATTTTATGTCTGTCCTTCACAGACGGTAGTTTATGCATTATTATTTCTTTTTCAAATGAGAGTGAAAAGCTTACAAAAGTGAACTTGCCGAACATAAAAAGGGGAGTGCTTGCTGGACACTAGCTAATGAAATAGCTGCCTCAGACTCATTAGTTCCCACAACAATCTGTCTTCAGGATACTGGTAACAATACTTTTCGATAAAACCGGAGCTTACACAAGGTCAGACAGGAATTCCGTGGCTACATCATGAGAGCTGAATTCTATCTATTTCATGCACTAAAATGTTTCTTTGATGATGATAATAAAGTACTTGAGAAATTTTATAGGTCAAAATGTTGTTAAATATTCTACATATGTGTTAATGTAAAATGACACATATGCTGCCAGGATTGAATGCATGAATGTTATTTTACTATTTACATGTAGGTAAACTGAAGCTCCAATACTCTAAAAAGCAAACTCATACCATTATTAACAGGTAGAAAAGAGCTGCAAAGTCATATACGGGCTGATTCCCAAAGGTGACAGACTTAATTAACTACCATGACTTAACTACAGATCCATGTAGAGTGCAAGATTTACAAAATCGACAAAGCACAGAGGTGCATCCTCAGTACTCAGGCCCACACAGGCAAAGGCCTCGGGTTAAAAAAAAAAGTAGAAAACAATTACAAGCATTCTCTAGGTAGTTCAATATGTGCCATGCGTGAGAGATAAACACATTCTATTGCTAACCCATGAGCACTATCTTATACGGTCATCATTAGTCTTGTGTTACGAATATGGATTTGAAATGTGACTCATCCAAATTGAGGTGTGCTATCAATATAAATATGTAAGAGTGCTCAAAGATTTAATGCAAAAAAGTAAACTATCTTATTGATAGCTTTATATTAATTCCTCCTTGAAATGCTATATTTGAAGATACTGACTTACTAAGCTTTAATTTCATTTATTTTACAGTTTTAAAATGTTACTGAAAATTTTAAATCACATATATAGCTCATATGATATGTTTTATGGACAGTACAATTACAAAGCAACACTGAACTACATATCAACTGTATCCACTTCTTTTAATCACCATTGCAACCACCCTATTCCAGACTCCTTGGTTTCTTGATAGTACTGCAAGAGCCTAACTGATCCCTTTCTTCTGCTTCTGCTGACTTCCAATCTTATTCTATTGGAGCTAAAATTATGAAATATAAATCAAGCAATTCAACATGAAAAAATGGTCAACAACTCAAAGTCAATATGTGAAAATAAGACATCAAAGAAACTCGAATACTGCAAAGGAAAGAGACTAGACACAATGAGAATAGAGACACAGTGATAAATGCAAATAATGTCACCGAGGATTTTTTGTGGATATTGTCAAATGGAAACTAAGTTTGTGTAAACCTTTCACCAATACCTCAATAAAGTCTTATTAAAATTTTAAAGCCATAAATTCAATCATATTATTTTCCTGCTTAATACTTCCCAATGACTGCCCAAACAACATTTTTCATAGAAATCATTTGAGTACAAATTCTAACTCCTTACCACAACCTCCAAAATCAACCTATTTCGCTCCCATTGCAGGCTTCTTTTCAGTTCCTTAAACACATGAACTTCCTTCCTGCTTGAAGGCTGCTGCATATATATCATTCTTCCTGAAATGATCTCCTTCTCACTGTTTTCTTAGCTTACAAATTCACCTTTCTAAAGGGACATTTTTTGATCACCCTCTTGAAAAACAATGCTTCACAGCACTGAGCACAACTTGACCTTCTAAATCTGCTTCCTTGCAGATGTGTGTACTGTGAAACAAGGCACACGGACCAACACGTTACACATTCAGTTGATGTTTGAGAAGAAATTAAACTGTGAATGCCTTTACTAAATCAAGTTCATTTCATTCAATGATATAAAGCAGACTAATAGAGATTAAAAAAATTAAAACTCACTGTTATCGAGTCAAGTCTGACTCACAGCTACCGTTATGATTTTCTGAGACCGTAAATTTTCATGGGAGTGAAAATCTCACCTTTCTTCCGAGGAACAGCCGGTGGTTTTGAACTACTGACTTTGTAGTTAGCTGTAACCCCACAGCCACAGCGTTGAAGTTTATTGTTTTCTTAATTTTGTTTTTTGCTTGCAATTAGAATATATACTTTTAATGTTTATAGATTGTTTGGACATTTAATTCTACTTAGACAATGAAAGTATTGAAGGAAGTATCCTATTTGGGAATTTAATAACATGTATTAATAGTAGGACTTACTATACTGCCATCCCAAGTGATCTAAATTTTATTAGATATACAATGACAAACCTTTAGATATTTTAGACAGCAGTATAGTCTTCCTGTCTCTAGTGTCACTTCATCAAAGTGGTTTTCATATTACAAGTTGGAATTGTGTTTTCACAAAATATTTCAGACCAATCTACATCTTGAAAAGATGAATTAGAAAGAGAATATTACCTCTACCTTGTCACAATCTCATGAGGGAAAAACACCAAAATCAGTGGTAGGTTATTTTTGATCCAGATATAAAGAACACGAGGAAAGGCATCACTAAATGTCTTGTCCTTCCACCCACCACAGTTCAAAGTGAAATTCCATTTGTTATCACAAATGCAAAACCGAATGAGGGTAGAAATAAGTTAACAGGTGTCAGGTGCTGGGAAATTAGCAGTCCTGTGCTATCATTTAAAAGATTCCAGTTGTTTAGCACTATAATTTTAATAATGGCTTTTAAGGGGAATTTCTAAATTCATCCTAGCATCTCCGAACTATATCCTAAGAGGTGGATATTCTATTCCAGCCAATTGTTGGTTTTAATACTGAATGACTCAGCCTAAACAAATCTAATGTCCTCAACATTAATAAATATATTTTATATTAGGGTGCTTCAAAAATTTGTGAGGACATTCCATTATCTTTTAGTTTTCCATGAACTATGTGAAGACCCCTTGTATAGGGAGAGGACACAAATCATTATCAGTTGCAACTAGGAGAATATTACATTACCTGTCTGTGAGTGGCTGTGAGGGCATTCTTTTACTCAAAGATGGAAGATCCAGGGAATCTGGCTTCTTATCCATTCTGCAACATGCCTGGATATTTAAGTACTTAAATATATGCACTTTACCCTTTAAGCATATCTGTTAACAAATAATGGGAAAAGTAGACTTAATTTGCAGTTGTACTATGTTACCGATAAATTGTTTATGAATTTTAACAATCTGAAATGATATCCAAACATCAGCATCTTGATACTTTGTCTAAATAGTTTACACTTCTGACTGAGATAAAAGAAATTCAATAACACTGATACCAACTATGAAATTCTATTGCCATCTTTGTGCTTATTAGAAAAAAGCAAGTGAGTTATTTTTATACTTCATGAAGCTTTTCTTTTTTTATTAAATACTTTTATTCGGCGCTCTTACATCTCCCATCACAATCCATACACTCATCCATTGTGTCAAGCACATTTCTACATATGCTGCCATCATCATTTTCAAAGCATTTTCTTTCTACTTGAGCCCTTGATATCAGGTCATTTCCCCTCCTTCCCACACCCTCCCTTCCTCATGAACCATTGATAAGTTATAGATTATTATTTTCATATCTTATATCATCCTCTGTCGCCCTTCACCCACTTTTCTGTTGCTCATCCCCCCTGAGAGGGGGTTCTATGCAGATCCTTGTGATCGATTCCCCATTTCTCCCCCCACCTTCCCCTTATCTTCCTGATATCTCTAGTCTCCTTGTTGGCCCTGAGAGGTATATCTACCCTGGATTCCCTGTGTTGCAGGCTCTTCTCTGTAGCAGTGTGCATGTTCTAGTCTAATCCAATTTGTAAGGTAGAACTGAGGACATGATAGTGGGGGGAAGGAACTATTAAAGAACTAGAAGAAAGTTGTGTGTGTCATCAGTGCTACACTGCACCCTGACTGGATCATCTCTTCCTTGTGACCCTTCTGTGAGGGGATGTCCAATTGTCTACAGATGGGCTTTGGGTGTCCACTCCACACACCCTCCCCATTCGCAAGCAAAATGTCAAACCACTAAACAAGATATAATTGGACCGTTCCAGACAGTTGCTTTTATTATACAACACTAAAAAAATCCATTGAAGAGAACAAATCATATATTGAATTCTTCCTAGTAATCTCATCAGAGCCACTCAAATGTTTGGTGTAAACACTGGAAGAAGGAAAACCCAGTGAAATGTCTAAAATAGGAAAAATAAATATATTGGAGGCGATGGGCATAGGCCACTGAGAGTAAAACAATACAAGAAAATATTGGTCAATTCAGCCAGGTTAATCCACAGAGACGTTATTTTCATTGACAAAGAAAAAAATACTGCAAAGAAAAATACTATGTGTGTGGTTGGAGGGGGGTTCTTCTGAATAAGAAAGATGGAAAATAACAGAGGGATGCAAGTCTGCTTTACAAAGGATTAATTGCAGTTATGATGAGTGATAGGAAATAAAACTCTCTTAAAAATTCTCATTAAAATCTTGTGTTTTATGGGCTCACTGTACAGATTTAAAAGACATGTAAAAATAATTTTAAAAACTCCAGGGAGTTGACTGATTATTATTAACAAAGAGAACAGGAAGACAATGACAGATAAAAGCAATCTTCGAGATGGGAGAGAAATGTTTCATGGATAATTCTCATACTCACTAGGTCTGAGTTGATCACTGATAAATCTAAGTTCAAAGGAAAAGAAAAACCTTGGAGTTACTAAGAAAAAAATATGTTCATTACCAATTGAGATGTGCTAAATGGTAGCCAGCCAAACCTAAAACATATTTATCACTAAAACAACCCAATCTGCAGGCAGTCACGCGGATGGTACCGGATCAAGTGGCATTTCATGTCATGGTGCATGGATGGGGCCTGACAATAACCTAACCACCGACATCACCAAGGAAAATTCTGGTGAATTATTTTCACTTCTGTACATTTAATTTTGATTGTTTCCATAATAATTCATGTACAATATATGGTTTTAGAAACCAATCAGGATTATAAAACTAATAATAGCAATAATAAAACCCAAGTCAATAACTTCACTTTCTTCTTGCTTTAATATCCCAATTCAATCTCCATGTTCAATTCTTTTAGCTTGTTTTCTATTTCTAATATGTATAAATAGCATGTTTTAGTTTTTCATTATAGATCTTGTTTATTGAGATCATATCTTAAGATATCTTTCTCCACCACTATCCCTATCAACCCCACCGACTTATATACATTTATGTTTGCTCATCTCGATATCACAGCATAGTGGTTTAAGAACATGGATTTGGGATTCAGACTGCTTGCATTCTGGCTCTATTCACACTATCCATGTGACTTTAGACAAAGCATCTAATTTCCATGTCTTTGTGTCAATTAGAAATAAGTAGAGCATAAGTTTGTAGGAAGAAAGGGGTAGCTTCTTCCTCTGGGTATACGCAACCCCTGTGCTAAGGCAGATAGCTGAGAAGTAGAGCTCGGGCTGCGATTTTGCTGCCATGCACCTCCTCTGCCATAGACTATTGTGCAGCCTAAGTGGATGCCCTAGAATTTAAGAAAATGGAAACTGCATAGGACAATGATATCCTGTGGACTGTTTCCATCTCTCCCATGTTACCTTCCTCTGTCCAATGGGGTTTTTATGTGTTTGTCTTACTTTCTTTTCTTAACTATCATGTTAGTGGATTTCACATGGATTTGCTGTTCTCCTGAGAAGCTAGCGGGTCAATTGTGACTCGTGGTGAAATCATGTGTGCAAACCCGAATTGCTCTGTACGATTTTCAAGGATGTGGTCTTTCAGCTGTGATCTTTAGGCCTTATTTCCAACATATTCCTGGGAAGGTATGAACCGTCTTCCTTTCAATTAGCAGTTTGGGACTTAACTATTTGTACTACCCAGGGACATGGAGTTAACGCTTGTAAAAGCAAAAACCTTAAAAAAATGTAATCTTCTACCAGTGCCAAGAATATGCTCAAATCAATCATCAAACAAATTTCATAGAAGACACATAACTAACTAGTAGATGGATAGAAAGTGAGATTTTTGTAGTCGATCCTTTTAAAACAACACTGACCATCAGAACGATCAGTTCATAAACAAAAAACTAACAGGGTTTTCCAAATCCTATTCTAGAGGTTAAGCTAAAACTCCCATCAAGGTGCAAAATTCACTTCTAGAACTCCTTTTGACAATAGCACCTACACAGCTAATTAGCTCTTCACCCTGGTGTTTGAAAATTAGACTTATGTATTAGAAACAATAAATAGAAATAAATGATCTCTTCATTACAAACCTGTGCTGGTGGCACCTGTAACGGATTGTTATCCAAAAGTAAGACTTGTAAGTGATGCAACTTCCGGTAACAAACTGGAATCTCCGTCACTTTGTTACACGAGAAATCCAGCTTCACTAAGGGAAGAGCTCCTAATTCTATTCAAAAGAAGAACAATAATGGAGTTAAATTTTGTACAGTCCCTCTTTGATTCATAGCAGTAAAAATCACCAATACCTTACCATCTGGCAACACACGAAGATTATTTCTTCTTATATTTAGCTCTCTTAGTGAATGCAATTTTCCCATTTGTTGGGGAAGGACCTGAATCTCATTGCAGCTAATATCCTAAGGAAAACAAGAAAAATACATTATACCAAACTGATACTTAAGGAAAGATTTCCAATTTTTAGATGAAAGCACATTGTGACTAGCTGGGAAAGGTGACCTACAATAACAATTCTCTAAAGATGGATTATCTGCCAGATCTATATTTATATTACAACATGAAGTAGCAGTGCAGTAAACATAATTTTTTCTTTCTATACTAAACATTGAGGTTATAGCTCAGCAGCTACATAAATCATCCTCTCCAAATCTCACCTGAAGATCAACTCTCCCCACCTACAACCAGATGTCCTTCAGGCAGAATTGAAACAAGAGGTTAACAATTAGCAATCATTTTGATAATGTGCCGGTTATAATCATTGTTTTGAGATACTTGATTGGGCAGAGAGCTGTGGAACTAAAAGATGTATGGATGTGAATTGGGAAACCAAAGACTATGACTGAAGATGGCGGGAACTCAACTTCCTTCTCCAAAGGAACACAAAATGAGCTCAGAAGTTTGCCTTGTGGCTTATATCGAAACCCCCAAAATATTCTAAGAGATCTGAATGGGTAATTTCACTGGGTTAAGTTAAAATACACAGTCCCGCTTTAAAGGTAAACAGAGATTCTCATCCATACTGCCTCGTGGCTTCTAAACTAAGACAACTAGGACAAATGACAAGGCGGTTCCGTTCTGAGGGAGAATACCCACTTGCCATGGAGGTGACTCTAATTCCTAGAAGCTCGACAGGACAAAGTGGAATTGCCCATGCGGATTTCCAAAACAAAATCTCCATGGAACCGAAAGCCTACTCGTTTTCCCTCGGAGTGGCTGGTGGATTCAAACTGCAGACCTTACAGTTGCTGCACAGTGCATAAGTCACTACACCACTATGCCACTCAAACTCAAAACCAAGGAAAACAAAAATATCAACCTCATTGCCACTGATTCGACACCGACTCAGAGTAACCCTAGAGGACAGAAGTAGAACTGCTGACATTTTGGATCACAGTCCAAAGCATAACCACTACAGCACCAGGGCTCCTACACTATGCCGCTGGATAAGGTAATAAAACTAAGCTCACTGCCATCTAGTCAATGCTGATTCATAGCGACCCTTGCAGGACTGAGTAGAACCGTCCTTGTGAGTTTCTGACCCTGTAACTGAGTACAAGAGTAGAAACCCCTTCTTTCTCCTGTGGAGCTACTGGTGGTTTTGAACTGCTGACCTTGCGAATCACAGCTGAACACATAACCACCACACCACCTCTTTCTTGTAATCACATCAACAAAAGTGGAAGAAAAATCTGCAACACGATTTCAGGCATCAAGCCTTCTAAATACATGGCAAAGGAAATTCATATTTGACTGCAATAGACCTCAATTTTCAGTTTCCATTGAAAATTTTATTAGTTTGAAGAGAAGGATATGGAGCATGTATTCAGTTTTATCTAAAGTAAAGAAAGGTGCCTGGCTGCCAGTACAGAACATTCTAATAAGGGTTACAACCGATGAAGCCAAATATAGTGGAATAAAAATATGTAACAGAACTTCAATTTTGAAAAACTCCAGAGTTACAAGACCCACAAAGACTGTAGGAATCCCGGAGGCTATTCCCTTGATATCCTCTCTATTGATAATACCTTTTAGCTAAATAGCAGGTATGCTCAAAAATTAGAGAACGTCACCCTTGAATATTGTACTCTTATAAAACTGTGTGTATAGGAGACCAAATGGTCAACAGTTACTCTAAATAATGCATGCGGAAATTGGGGGCAGCAGTGGGACAAAATGCATGGTAATGGAACAGCTCAAACAAAAATAGTGAGAAGGTTGATACACTGCGAAGAGTATAACCAATGTCACTGAACAATATGTTCACCAAGAAATATTTTCACCAAGAAATACAATAAAATAGTAATTACTACTTTAAAAGGCGTTGAGTAAAGAACATTTTCACAGACCTGTTCTTCAATCGTAAGGCTTTCCTATCCAGAACCCAAACAAACCCACTGCCACTGAGTCAATTTTGACTCACAAGGACCTTATGTAAGTTTTGTGAAGCTATAAATTATTACAGGAGTTCATCAACTCACTGCCATCAAGTCAATGAGGACCCATAGAGCAGGGTAGAATTGGAACAGGGTAGAATTGCTCTTGTAAGTTCACAAAACTGTAACTTTTTTAAGTAGTAGAAAGAACCATCTTTCTCCAGCAGAGCGACTGGTTTAGAACTACTACCACTTCTCATTACCTCTGCGTCACCAGGGTTCCTTCCGAGGTTCCTTACCTTTCCCCCTAAAGACCAACTGGATTCCAACACATATCCAATAGCACCACCAGGAAATAAAATATTAACCCTCAAAAGTATGACCCAAACTGTAAATGCCTGCCAGAAACTACATCAATGCAAATTTGTCTTACCCAGTTTGAAATGATGAAGAAACTTCCTCATATAAATCTCAAAAAGGGTCATGGGAACAGGTTGGTGACAGCCTAATTACCGTATATACTCAGGTATAAGCTGAGTTTTCAGCACAATTTTTATTCAGTTTTTGTGGTAAGATTAGGTGCCTTGGCTGATATTCATATCGGCTTATATTTGAGTAAATACTGTATTAGCATCCTGGTGGCGTAGGGGTGAAGAGTTGGGCCGCGACCTGATCTGTAAGGCCCACACTTTGAAATGACCAGTGGCTCCAAGGGAGAAAGACAGGCTTTCTTCTCCCATAAACACTTGGTGTCAGAAGCCCACAGGTGACAGGTCTACCCTGTCTTATGGGCTGAACTCAGTGGCAGTGAGTTTGTTTCTGTGGTTTGGGCTAAAAATAATTTCATTTCAGTTGGTTTTAGTAAAGGGGGGAAGGCAGAGTTCAATCAGTTGCATGAAGATTCTATTTTCTTCCTCCTCTTACCATCATAAACCTCATGATACCTACCTAGCTTCTTCCAATTATTCACCTTTTCTGGAATCAATATCATTTCTCTATTATGCTCAAATTTCAGTGTATGTTGATAGTTTTTAACAATAGATTCACAAGAATATTAACGCCACGTGAGGAATAATACAAGAAAGCTACAGATGTGTAGAAACACGTATCTTACATATTTATTTCAAAGGATATCTAAGAATCTTCACAAACAAATCTTTGTGCTATTGATCTTCTAGGTGCTGGAGACACATCACAAAACAAAACAAAAATTCCTGTCCTCATTCTTCCTCCTTGAGTTTACAGTCTAGAGAGGGAAGTACATGAAACAATGTGCTGTGAAAATAAAAACCCAGCAGGGTAAAGGAAAATGAAAAGACGAGGCTTTCTCTCCCCATAAGGTTTAGTCTCCAAAACCGATAGTTACCGTTCTACTTTATCCTACAAGGTCGCTATGAGTTGGAATTGGCTTGATGACAGTGAGCTTTTTGCTAGGTACTGGAGAAAGAGGATAATGACAATTTAGATAGTCTCTTTGAAATGATATTTATTCAGTGGAGAAGCTGATATGGAATTAAACAATAAAACGTCAGAGGAATTCCCTTTGAAGTAAACATAATTGCTTCTTCTCAACAATGCTTAACGCCAAAGATGTCCATAGAAATTGATTGTTAGCAGTCAATTGTCCCCGCCCCAAAGATAGAAAATGCATTCATAGGAAACTGACCCACTAGCCAATAGACACTTTATAAAATACTCTGCTGAGCACTAGAAGTCAGAGTTTTCCCTAGGTTTCTAATGCCAAAATTACATAGTAATTGGTTACAACATTCTTGTAGAAGAGTGTCATGGGAAAATAACCCAATGACAGGGGCCACAAATTCACTGTGATTTACAGTGGCAATTCAGCCTTCTAAGTGTGAACTCCCTAATTTAACTGAATTTAAAGCATTATAATTTTGCAGTTCTTAGTAAATTAATGATACTTTTAAAAAATGGTCTACTTAAAATTATTAGAATAAATCTTCAGAACCTATGTATTGATTAACATTGCATCTATCCAGGATCTCACATCATATAATTTAGAAAAAGGGCCCATTTTAAACACTGAATGGAGAAAAGAATGAAAGAGAAATTCCAGAGCCACAGAATCTTAAAGCATGGCACCTTTACAAAACATTAAAAACCACTATCAATGTCTAGAACAAAGAAGTCAATGGCCCCCCTTTACTTTGAGCTTATTGGATTCTATCTACATCCTTTTGCTCATTTCTAACTGAAAATAGAAAGGAATTAAGATATTAGAAGTTTGGTAAAATGGATAGTGGGCACAGGACAGGTTACAAATATAAGAAAGAAAAGAGATTGTCATTATCTATGTTTCATATGATAGGACCGCAGCCATGGAAGCAATTGGTTTCAAAATAATAAAAGATTACTAACAAATGGAGTTTGGGGGAAAAAAGCATTAGGGCTGCAGTAGACACACACACACACACGAGTTGCTATATATTTGGTTATGTATATCTTCACAACTACTAAAATTTTTAATTCCATTTTAAGTATTATTCAAGATAAATCAGAAAATGAAGTAAACCATGTGGTATATTAGATAAGCTGGAAGTTAACTCAAACAGAAAAATAGCTCAATGCTTTGAGCATCCGATTATCTGTGTCTAGGAATCAATGTCCTTCAAATGCTTCCAATGTTCTATTCAAAGTAATTACTTAAAATGTTTCTAATATTTTGGCAATCAATTGCAAACCAAACAATTGTCTCCACTTTTAAATAAGTTATCAAATCCTGTAAGGCCATGAGAAAGGGTTTTTACTCATTCTTTTTCCAGGTTGTGTTCTCTTTTTTTTCCCTTTATGTGAGGTCCTTACAGCAGACTGGTAAGATTGTTTTTTAAAACTTGGAAAATCTTATTTTCTCCATAAGATCTTTACTATCCACAAAATGGATAAGCAACTCTTTATTAGCTTGAAAAGAGTTTCTTGTAGCTTGCCGTAAGCCTTCTGAACGCAGTAGGCCTCCCTAGGGAACAACCTGGCCTTATTTGTGACTGGGAAACAAAATCTGACCAAAATGGTCGGTATCTCAAAATTTTAATACAGTAAGCTTAAACATATATCCAGTTTCAAAATTACAACAGAATTCCATGGAGGAATAAATATAATACATAAGGTATATATAATGCATATTATATATAATTCACATAGCCAGTTTACTCACCAATTCCATTAAATCTTTTAACTTCCCAATTTCTTCTGGAATGGATACCAGCTTATTATTACTGACAACCAATACTTTGAGGGGGAGATCAAACAGGTATTTTGGCAGCGTCGACAAAAGATTTCGACTGCAAAAAAGGAAAAGGTCTCATTATAAAAGTATGTCTGAAACCACACATTTTATGTTGAAAAAGAATAAGCCACCTGGAATGTAAGGAGTAGGCTCACGAAATAGCCATCACTGAATGAGGGTTGACTTTGTCTCAAATATGGTGCTAGATTCCTCCCAGAACCGATCCCAATTAATCCTCAGAGTAATCTAGAAAATTAGTACTATTATCTCCAGGATATCTATACGAAAACAGAGGATAAAACTGGCCCAGGCAGAGCAGACAGACATAAGTCTGGCTGCAAAGCCTGTGCTGCTGGCTATGATACTGTCTAATATTATCACTGGTTCTCAAAATCCCAGAATGATTTTTCTGAGTTGGAAAGTGCCAGTCTCTCTCTGATTTTTCTGACTTTGAAAATGCCAGTCTCTCTTTGGTATCTTTTTATTATATTCAATACATCCAAGTCTCTTAATGGAAAAGAAGCTCCAAGGATAAATTTTCACCTGACACGTTTACGTTGTAAAATGAATAAATAAGATAATATGCTCAGAAGCACGAAATGACCATAATCCATTTGTTTTGAGTGTGGCTTATGGTAGAAACGCCTCCTCAGCTTGGAGCGGTTGCAACATTTTTATCTCCATGTTCACATTTAAAGACAGCTAACATTTATATTTGCCATTTGTCAGACCATATTTGGAGCACTTCATATTCATTAATTCCACTGACCCTCACAGAGCAGGCACTGGTGGTTCAGTGGTATAATTCTCACCTTCCTTGCCGAAGATTCTCAATCAATACACCCCATGCACAGCCACTACCTGTCCATCAGTATGTTGCTATGATGCAGAAGAGGTTTCAGCAGAACATTCACACAAAGGAGGAAGAAAGACTTGGCACTCTCTTTCCAAAAACCAGCCAATGATAACCGTTCAGATAATAACCATCTATCCAATCTGCAATTGATCATAGCGATGGTCCAGAACTTGGCAGCCTCTGGATCCATTGTCCATGGGGGCAATATGATTCTGGAGCCTGTTCAAAGGCAGCTACTAACAACTAGTCCTTCATGAAGATACGATACACCATTTGCTCCAGAGTGCATCACACCTTAGGACAATCCTATGTGTATCAGAGTAGAACTGTGTTCCAACGCAATTCCAATGACACCTCTGATTGGACTCAAACCTACAACCTTTCAGTTAGCCGGCAAGCAGAGTAACCATTTGCACCACTCAGGGATTCCTGCATGAAAATAGATATTATCATGATCCTCATTTTAAACAGTCACAAAGAGGTTGAAGTAACCTGCTCAAAGTCACACCGCTAAACAGTGGTTGAGCCAGATTCCAACCCAAGTAATCTGGCTCTAGGGTTCTTAACCCTATGGTCAAGTATGGTTGAATGTACTTGCCTATGCACAGACGGACCCAAACGATCCCATAACCAAAGATAGAATGTGTTCTCCTACCAACAGGGATTGTTAAGCAGCCAGCTATTAGTTTTCCTGGTTTTCAAGAATGACACAGACCTGGGACTACCATTTAGTGGAACATGCACAGGAAAAATATGCCCAGTGTTTCTTCAAGAGGCAAGAGGCTTTAATACCCTTCATCCCATTTTATCCCTGCAGGGAACCTCCAGAAACACCAGGCTGCCTAACTGCTGGAATGTGAAATATGTTTGGGCCCGACACAACCCCTTGGTCCTTTCAGGGCGAAATGAGCTCCTTGGGAAAGTGGCCTGCTAGGGCCCCTTCAAACTGAAGTACCAAATGATCTTCCTGCAGAACTACTCGGCTGGAAAAGGAAAACACATGCAAGATGAGAGACACGACTGAGAAAAGCATCTTACAGGCTTATCAAGACATGTCCACCAAAATAAAGAAAAGCAACAGGGAAACATAATGGCATACAAAAACACATTCTAATGTTCCCAAAGGTTTAAAAGAAGAAACAAGAAAGAAAAAACAATGGTGAAGTATCTTCTTCCCTTAATAAGCGGGTTCAGAGACTCAGCCTGATCGAGCATCCGGCTTCGTCATGTACAGCTCATCAGCAATCTTCACTTTTTTATTACATATTCAGAGACAATCAAAGGGAGTCAGTAACTAAAACCAAAGGTCTTTCTGTATGGGTTGTACCCCCACCAGAATTATGACTAAAATGGCAAACAAGAGTCTATTTTTAGAGAACAAAACAGGAATGAACCAAAAACAATTTTATTACACTATACTAATGCATGCTTTATATGTTAATATGATGCAGAAATGAAATTTATTTTTGAAAAATAACCACTGCTATTTTAAAATACACACTCACATAAAGAAACAGACTTCGATGGCTACCAGGGTTGGGGAGGAGAGGGAGGCAGAGGGAAACAATGGTCTAGAGCAGGGGTCGGCAAACTCTTGAGATGGATGAGCCCATCCTGTCCCACACACATATTTTTTTACAAACAAATGAAATCACCATTATCTGAATAATATCTTTAACATTTTTAATACATGAAACTCTGATAGCTCTCTTTTCATTTTTCAACTTGACCTCAGAGGCACATGCACATACCGAAAGAGCTGCATATGACTTCAGGGACACAGATGGCTCACCCTTGTGCTAGAGCACCGACGTTCCCAAAACTAATTTGATCTACCCCTCTATTTTCAGAAACAAAAAATAAAAATCTCGCAATCCCCTGGCAATGAAAAGTTTGTGTACTTTATCCCATAATCCAGAATAAAGTATGTGTATCTGGTTTTGCAGCGCACTTTAGATCATTATAGGAAACCTGGTGGCCTAGTGGGTTAGAGTAAGATTGAAGACCTGGGTAAAATTCTTCTATTTTTTTCACCTTTGGCATTAGTGGTTACTACATAAATTTTACTATCAATCAAATTACTATGTAATTTTATACTGGTTCACACTAACAAGATGTACACATATAGATCTGTACTGTGGTGCTATGATTTCAGGAAGTATTTATACTCTATAACCTTGTTATTCAAAGTAAAGTCTATGTAGTACCCACTCTGAGAACCACTAGGGGGCTTGTTAGACATGCAGGCTGCCTACTACAGACTTATTAAATAAAATCTACATTTTCACAAGATTCCTAGGTGACATCTGGTGTACATCAAAGTTTGAGAAGCGTGACTTTCAAGACAAGTCCAAAAAGCCCATATGAACATATAAAAATACAAAGAAGATACTGTTGAGATAAATGCAGGTTACGTGGCCAAAATAAACACATTCCTTAGCTAGTAAAAATGGCTAGAACCTTAATAAATCCAAGATTTACCAAAGAAAATAGTTTCCTTACCTAATGTTAAGGTATGTTAACATCTGCAGGTTTTTAATGGCTTCAGGAATAGTTTTGATGCAATTATGGTATAAATTTAATATTTCAAGTGGTGCAAATAACCAGACATCAGAAGGAATCTCTGTAAAGCGATTTCGTGAAAGATCTGAAAAATAAAATAATATTTGGGTGTCAAACATATACCTATAACTATGCTAATTAACAGAATTATTTTCATGCTGACTAAATCAGAATCTAAGCAAATAGGTAAAATACTGTTATGTAAAAAATATATGATGAAATATTATCATCCACTTTGACCTTGAGGGCAAATCAACATTTTACAATAAAGTCATGGAAAACATATTTATTGATAATTTTTACTTTATGAGCTTCATTATAAAATTAAAATATATTATGCTATATTTTAATGTACCAATGAGGAATTTACTCAGATCTTAAAAAACACGAATGTTTTAAAAACCCGCGTGCGCCCGCGTGCGCACACACACACAGACACACACACAAATACACACACACACAGCCTTCTTTCATACCTAGTTCACCTCCATCAAACTCTTTCCCTCGGACAGTCAACTTTACACAAACCATTATCCATAGAGCATCTAAATTTCTTTTTTTTACCAAGTATTTCTCTACCCACTGCAATTTGGTTTCAATTCACTCTTACAACCACCAATGTCATCAGCAGCCTCCTTGTCAATAACCACTCTTTCTACCTAGGAACGTTCTCTTCATCTTAGAAGACTACACTCTAAATTCTTTCCTGTTACTTATCTGGCGATGATGCAGTATCCTTTGCAGGATTCTTTTCTTCCTTTCTCTTCCATGTTGGTATTCCTAAGGTCTGTGAGGTGACATAAGGCACTCTTCTTCTCTTCTGAAGATAAGTACTCTACTGGCTGCCTATATCCAAGCCTAGGCCTAACTTACATATTTATACTGCCATATCTTACATCCAGGCCTTGTCGAAACAGCTGCATCCGATGTTTAGGGCTTCCCCTTCATAATATCCAGCACCTCATATTCTACAAAGGTAAAATATGAACTAAGCATCATCTATCTACACACTTGTATCTCTCGCCTGTGTTATCTATCTTGGACAATGTTACCAACATCCTACTAGTGGGTTGCTTAAACCAGAAATATGGCATTCGTTCTTTTTTTTAAATCATTTTATTGGGAGCTCTTACAGCTCTTATCACAGTCCACACAGACATCCACTGTGTCAAGCACTTTTGTACATATGTTGCCATCAGCATTTTCAAAATATTTTCTTTCTACTTGGGTCCTTAGTATCAGCTCCTCATTTTCCCTCTCTCATGAACCCTAGATAAATTATAAATTATCATTATTATCAGATCTTATATTGTCCACTGTCTTCCTTCACCCACTTTTCTGTTGCTCGTACCCCTGATTGGGGGGGGGTGTTATATGTCGATGACTGTGGTCGATTCTCCCCTCTCTCTCCCCACCTTCTCCTACCCTCCTGGAATCGCTACTCTCATTATTGGTCTTGAGGAGTTTATCTGTCCTGGATTCCCTGTGTTGCGAGCTCTTATTTGTACCAGTGTGCATGCTCTGGTCTAGTCGGATTTGTAAGGTAGAAATGGGGTCATGCTAAAGGTGGGGAGGAAGCATTAAAGAACTAGGGGAAAGGTGTACGTTTCATCAGTGCTAAACTGCACCTTGAATAGCTCATCTCTTCCTTGGACCCGTCTGTAAGAGCATGTCGAATTGTCTACAGATGCGCTTTGGGTCTCCACTCTGCCATCTCCCTCATTCACATAGACATATTTTGTTCTGAGACTTTGATGCCTGATATCTGATCCTAAGGACACCTCATGATCACACAGGCTGGTGTGCTTCTTTCATGTGGGCTTTGTTGCTTCTCAGCTAGATGGTTTCTTATTTATCTTCAAGCCTTTACGACGCGAGATGCTTTATCTTTTGATAGCCGGACACCATCAGCTTTCTTCGCCACATGTGCTATGAACCCATTTTGTCTTCAGCGATCGTGTCAGGAAGGTGAACATCATAAAGTGCTGGGTTCTTGCATTGTTCTTGCAAGTGCTCTTGCACTGAGGCCCCATTGTTTTCTACCGCAAAATTATTTATCCCGCCTATCTTACCTAGATAGACATGGCATTCATGCTTTTTCCTTCTAAGTATACCAAAATATACTTCTGTTTAACTTCTGATGAAATAAAATTATGAAATCATTATAATGATTACTCTTTTGTAAACCATCTTACTATTTGTTAAATTAATTTCTGAAAAATATTTAGGGCACCACTTGGCACGTTGACCTCTCATAGTTCAGAACAAAAAAAAATCCTAAGAGATAGTTTGTTAATCTAGGCATTATAATCTATGCTCTTAGACAGGTTAATCCGTGGTAGTGTGGAGCTGTCCTGTTATTGTAAAATGTTTACCAATTATAGTAATACTTCCTCATTTTGACAATTAAATGTCTCTTGGAGCACTGGAACCCCATAACCAATGACAATTTTTGCTTTACTCAATTACTACATTGGCTACCATAATAACAAGGACATAAATTTTTTAGAAAAATTCGTTAGATTTTTTTTAGGTTAAAAACATAAGAATGTTATTTACTGTCAGGTAAAATATCTGTAATCCAGTTTACTCTACTCTATCTGTATTATATTGTCTCCTCCAGAACAGTATCTTGTGTTCCGTCCAGAACACTAGCAGTCTTAGAAATAGTCTACCAAGACACAACGTCCTCACCCGAGAATGTGGCCTTTGTCCCACATACTGAATTCTCTATTCTGATCACTAAAATATACAAATGTATGTGTATATCTATACATGTATAGATGTCTATATGTATACATATATACACACACACGAGTACTTCAAAAAGTTTGTGGGAAAATTCCATTTTCTCATAACTCCAGTTTCCCTCAAACTTTGTGTAGTGCCATTATATATAGTTTCTCACCTAACACAACATTTTACAAGTCATAAAAATAAACATTGTTGCCAGGTGCCATTGAGTTGGTTTTTACTCATAGTGATCCTAGGAATCTCTACCAGGTCCTGCAACATCCTTACCATTGCTATGTTTGAGCCCACTGTTGCACTCACTGTGTCAATCCATCTCATTGAGAGTCTTCTGTTTTGCTGCCACTCTACTTTACTACCTATGATGCACTTCTCCTGATACTGGTCTCTCCTGACGGCACATTGAAAGTACATGAGACAAACTTTCACCATCTTCTCTTCTAAGGAGCATTCTGCCTGTACTTCTTTCAAGACAGATTTGTTTTTTCTTCTCACACTCCACGGTACTTGCAAAATTATTTGCCAATGCTATATATATTTCAAATGCATCAAGTCTCCTCTGGTCTTCCTTATTCACTGTCCAATTTTCACATGCATATGAGAAGACTCAAAATATTTACATGACACATTAAGATACTGTTTGATAATCTCCCTAATGTTTTTTTTAAAAATCATGTTATTGGGGGCTCATACCACTCTTATCACAATCCATACATCCATCCATTGTGTCAAGCACATTTGTACATTTGTTGCCATCATCACATTCAAAACATTTTCTACTTGAGCCTGTTATCACCTCATTTTCCCCCTCCCTCCCACACCTTCCCTCCTGCATGAACCCCTGATAATTTAAAATTGTTTTTGTTCATGTCTTACACTGACTGATGTCTCCCTTCACCCATTTTCTGTTGTCCATCCCCCTGGTAGGGGGTTATAGGTAGATCATTGTGATCCGTTCCACCATCTCACCCCACCTTCCCCTTTCGCTCCTGGTATGACTATTCTTAATATTGGTCCTTAGGGAATTATCTGTCCTGGATTCCCTGAGATTCCAGCTCTTATCGGTACCCATGTACATGCTCTGGTGTAGCCAGATTTGTAAAGTAGAATTGAGGTCATGATAGTGAAGGGGGGACTAAAAGGAAGCATTAAAGAACTAGAGGAAATTTCTATGTTTCATCGGTGCTTTACTGCACCCTGACTGGCTCGTCTCTTCCCCATGACCCTTCGGTAAGGGGGTGTCCAATTGCCTACAGATGGGCTTTTGATCTTCACTCTGCACTCACCCTCATTCACAATGCTATGATTTTTTTGTTCTGGGTCTTTGATGCCTGATACTTGTTCCTATCAATACTTCGTGATCACACAGTATGGTGTGCTTCTTCCATATGGACTTTGCTGCTTCTCTGCTAGATGGCCACTTGTCTATGTGCAAGCCTTTAAGACCCCAGACACTTTATCTTTCGATAACTGGGCACCATCAGCTTTCTTCACATTTGCATATGCACCTACTTTGTCTTCAGCAATCGTGTTGGGAAGATGAGTATCATGGAATGCCAGTTTAACAAAACAAAGTGTTCTTGCATTGAGGGAGTACTTGAGTAGAGGCCCAATGTCCATCTGCTACCTTAAGAGTAAGTCTATAAATACATGTACATAGATCTATTTCCCCATCGTGAAATATATATTTGCATATGTACATACCTGTGTTTTTACCTTTATAAGTTCCCTTTGCCTCCTAGTTCTTCCCCTATTTCCTTTTACTTTCCTCTTGTCCCACTATCGTGTTCAGCCTTCATTTGGGTTTCGGTAATTCCTCTCAGTTACACTGCCCTTGATCAAGTTTTCTACCCTTGACCAGGCTTCCTACACCCTCCTCGCCATCGATTTTGGATCACTTGTTGTTCCCTTGGCCCTGAGTTCGTTTACACCCACTTACTTTTCCCTGCCTCCCCTTCTCTCATGCCCCCCCCCCCACAACTGCCAGTGCTGTTGTTTCCTCCTGCAGATTGTTTATCCTGCCTATCTTATCTAGATAGACATGCAGAGATACTAATATGCACAAAACAAGACAAAGCAACAAAAGAACACACAAATAACCCAAAAAAAAACCAATGACAAAAAAAAAGCCTATAAATACGTCCAGGTCTGTTTGTTGACTTTTAGGAGTGTTTTCCAGTCAAGTCTGAAGGGGTGCCATGCTCTGGCCCCAAAGTATTTTTGGTATTCCCTGGGGACTTCATTGCTCTGATCCCCTTGCTGTTCTGTTGCATGCCCTTAGTGTTTCGCCTCGGTGTGACAGGGTCAAATCGGGCACAATTTCTGCACTGTGTCTCCCATGTTTTCCCCCATAGTGCTACAGGTCAGTGAGGGACGTCATGTCTCGTGCTGGGGGCAGCCCTATGGCCCTCTGTGTGCATTGGCTGCTCAGAGCAGGGATTTCATCCTCAGGGTTTGGTGGACCAGGATGTGCTCCACTCTCTCCCTCTCCCCACTCATTTGCTCCTGTGTGCTCTGGTCAGACATGTCGATCTCTGAGCTGCAGCTTCAGTGCTGCCTTCTAAAGCGAATTCTTCTGGGGGGGAGCAGGGGCTGTCCATGTAGTTGGAATTGGGTTCAGCCTCTCAATAATTTTTCTATTCTACTAAATTACCTTTCTTTGGATTATGGATCTTATTCATTCAGTTTTCCAGGTAACTGTCTTCCAATTTTCCAGGCATAGACAAGTAGAGACACTTTTGAAAAATGTCGCTTGGTTTTGTGCCATTTCCTGGAGCATTGCTTTGCAGCAACATCATCAGTGCAGCTTGGCCTTCTTTTTTCAATATTATCAGTTCTTGATCGTATGCACATTTCATTAGAATACTTTACTTTGTCTTCTCGAGCTGCCCTTTGAAATTCTGTGTTCAGGTCTTTTATTTCATTATTTCTTCCATTAGTTATAACTCCTCTAGTCTCAAGATAAAGCTTGTTCAAAAATATAAATCATAATTCTATTAATGTGGCTTTCCTTTTGGTATATAGACATTATCCTATCACAGACAACATTGTACTTAACGATAGATTTTGAAATGTTCTTTTTTTATGATGAATGTAACGTCAATCCTCATGACTTTGCCATTCCTGGAATAGTAAGCCATTTGATTGTTCAATTCATATTAGCCAATATTACTCCATTACCACTCACTAATGCCTAGAATAGCAATCTTTATGTGTTGCATTTCATTCTGACAACTTGTAATTTTCCAAAATCCATACTTCATATATTCTGTGTTTACATTAGTAATGGGTATTTGCTGCTACTTTCTTCCCCTCATTTTGAGCTGTGCCCATCAGCAAATGAAGGTCTTGAAAGCTGTGCTCCCATCCACATGATTAAATCTACTCTACTTTGAGGAGGCAGCTCTTCCTCAGTCTTATTTTGAGTGTCTTCCAACCTTAGAAGTAAGTTGATGTCAATGATGCCTTTGAAGTATGGTGTTGTTAAAGAATGTTGCATGTAGATTGCCAGAAGAAAGAAGACTTGTTTCCTAAAAATATAGCCAGAATGTGCCTTAAAAGTAAGAATGGCAAAACATCATCTCATGTACTCTAAACATGTTATCTGGGCATTTCTATGGTGGTCATCATGCTTGATCAAGTAAAACATAAAAAAGGAAGGTCCTCAGTGAGATAGATTGACAAAGTGGGGGCAATAATTGTACACAGAGCTTATATAAGTCAGGACTGACTGGGAGGAAACTAATAACAATGTATATAATACAGTGGTGTCAGAGATAGGTTGTTATAACCTGAATGAAGATTGTGAGAACAGGACCCAAAAAAAGGAGAAAAAAATTGAAATATACATTGGAATTAGTACTGGCAGGGCTTCAGAAGTAGCAGGTCATGTGGGATAAAAAGGAGGGAAAATCCAGAATGACATCCAGGATTCTGGCCTAGGCATCTAAATGTAACAAAGAATGGGAATATCACAGGATTTTTTCGGTTCGTGGGTGGGTGTGATTTTAATGTTGAAGAAGAGGTTTGCACAAACTGAGGCATCAGAAAGAGACTTAAGGGTGGCAGTTAAAAGGGTGGTTAGATTATTTGGTGTGGTAGGCGTGGTTGACTAGAGAAACAAACTAGTGACACACATCTATGCGTATGAAATAATTTTATATCGAGGAGTAATTATGTATGAAGAAAGTCACAGCCCAGTCCAATTTAGGTCCACAAGTCCAATACTAGTCCATAAGTCCCTCTTCAGACTCATGAACCCACAAGCAATGATGCAGAATGCAGGAAGATCACAGGCCGGAAGATCACATGGATCCAAAGATAGTGGAAAAGAGGTAGGGCTCCAGCAGCAATCAGAGTCACCAGCAAGTAGGAAGGTGAAGTCAGAAAGAAAGGTTTCCCCAGCTCCTCAAGGAGACACCACCATGCTGTGACCTGTTTAACACATTGGACACAACCGCTACACTTTTACATATTTTCAACTTGACATTAAATTATGTAACTACCACATTTGGGATCTGTGAATAAAGGTCTGGGATGGATAAAGAAGATAAATTTGGGATATACAACTGCACATCCCCTTACAGAAGGTTCATGGGGAAGAGATGAGTCAGTCAGGGTGCAGTATAGCAGCCATAAAACATAGAATTTTCCTCCGGTTCTTTAATGCTTCCTCTCCCCTACTATTATGATCCCAATTCTGCCTTACAAATACGGCTGGACCAGAGGATGTACATTGTTACAGGTAACTGGAATCACGGGGAATCTAGGACAGATAAATCCCTCAGGACCAATAATGAGATTATGGGCGGGAGAGGTGGGGGAGAAAAGGGGAACCGATCACAATGATCTACATATACACCCCACCACCCAGGGACAGACTATAGAAAAGTGGCTGAAGGGAAACATCGGACAGTGTAAGACATGAAAAATAATAATAATCTATAAATTATCAAGGGTTCGTGAGAAGGGGGCACGGGGAGGGAAGGGGGAAAATGAGGAGGTGATACCAAGGGCTCAGGAATAAAGAAAATGTTTTGAAAATTATGATAGCAACAAATGTACAAATGCTCTTAATACAATGGATGGACGGATGGATTGTGATACGAGCTGTACGAGGCCCCAATAAAATGATTTTTTTAAGATTTAAATATACTAGTAATATACTAAGTATTGTACAATCAGAAAAATGGGGATCACTTTCTTTCGACCGTTCAAGTACGGGTCATACTGAAGAGCAACATTTAGAAACTGAGATGTGAAACCACGGCTTGCAGTGAATTAAAGTGCTTTTTTGTTGTTGTTAGGTTCTTGAGTCAGTTCTGACTAACTAGGGCCCTGTGCACAACAGAACAAAATAGTGCTAACGAGATAGTCCACAGAAATGATAAGAAAAGTAGCTAAAATGTTAGTATTAATAAGAGTAACTGAATAAAAACATTTATATGATAAACTTTAATAGCATATATTTTAGTGTGATGCTTTTTATTATATCCACCCCAGAATTTAAAAATAGAGAAATTCTTTAGTGGAATGATCAAGTAATACTACCAATTCCTTTAGGGATTTAATTAAATTAGCATTCATAAATTATTTTCTGGATGAGTTCTACTTATTTAGGAAACACTAAAATTTACAATGATCATTATCCTAATTTAACTGAGTTAAATCAAATAGAGCTCAATAAAGTTAAAATTAAAACTCAAGCTATTATAAAGCCTCTAATTAAGGAAATGTAGTTCTAGTATTTCAGATTTTAAATTAGTGTGAGCATGCTGAGGATTGAGTAAATAAAATAACTGTGCCCAAAGATAAATACACACAGAAGGAAAAACACAAAACAATTTGTATCTTAAATTCTTGATTTATCTCACACTCAGTATTGCATATCCCCCCCCCCCGAAAAGTGACTATTTGATTTCATAGATGCAATCAAAATGAATTGACTTTTAAAAGCTGGTCCTGTAGTGTACATTTTTATAACATTGCAAATCATATTACACTGACAAATCATTGTCCTGGCACCAGGACAACTAGAATAATAGCACTCACAGTACTTAAGAAACACTTGCCAAATCTAAAGATGGGAAAATACACTGTAATTTATTCCTACTAGGAAATTCATTTCACAGTAGCTTCAAAGCCTAGCTTCTTAGCGAACAAACAGGACTTGGAGAAAGGCAATCATTTGACAGCTCATCTTCCCTGCACGCACCAAAAATAAAAGATGAAATGATGTTCTTACTGTAGAGGACTGAAGGGGGGTCCTCAAATTTGACCAGGTCTTAATATCTTGAACCTGTAAATAGGGACTTACATGTTGGGTTTTATTTTGTAGATGTAATTAAATAAAGGACTTTGAGACGAAGAGATGATCCTGGAATATGCTGATAGGCCGCAAATGCCATCATTCATACGCATGTTTTCAAAGAGGAAGGCAGGGGCGATTAGAGAAACACTGA
Organism: Tenrec ecaudatus; assembly: GCF_050624435.1. Taxonomy (NCBI): domain Eukaryota; kingdom Metazoa; phylum Chordata; class Mammalia; order Afrosoricida; family Tenrecidae; genus Tenrec; species Tenrec ecaudatus. The sequence goes on along the minus strand of NC_134548.1, from coordinate 114,155,199 downwards.
CGAGAAGCCAAAGTGAAGCCAGAAGCAAAAATGAGAGCGAGAAAGCCAACAGCCACCATTAGCAAGAAAGGGATAAAGGAAGAGCCTTCAGAAGAGGTGGAGTCCTGTTGAGTCTTGATTTGCGTCCCACAAAATTAATTTTCGACTCCTGACCTCCAGAACTGTGAGAATACATTTCTGTCATTTTAAAAGCTGTCAAGTTTGTGTCCATTATTACAGCAGCCATGAGAAACGAATACACTTCCCCCAAAATCATTTCTCAGAATGCAGGGAGAATGCCTAGAAAATCTTTTTCAGAATTACCTGATTGCATTTTGTTTCTAGGGCAGTGAGGTGCTACCTCCTTTATTAAGTATCCTCGGAAATAAGGCTCTTGCTTTACCTTGCTTTTCATCATAAATCATATCAAAAAGTATTGACAGGAACTCCGCAGCAAACAGACTGATGTTTACTGTTTCCTGCCTTCCTTCCAAGAAGGCCCATGGAAAACTGCTGGGAGCCGAATAGAGACGTTACTATAGGGATAATATTGAATAATTGGATCTAAATTATATTCTGCAATGCCCATCATCTTTGAATCTATATCATCCTGGAGTTTCAGAGGCCAAAGGAACTGGAGCAGTGAGAAGAGTCAGATGGAATGGAAATCTGTTTGCTGTCTGCCAAGCTGCATCCATAAGATTCCCAGACGGGCCCATCTGCTGCCGAGTGCAATTCCTGGCTCATTCGTTCACACTTGGTGCCAAGATATTGGAAATGGCTTTCAGAAATGATAGTATGGATAGTTTTATTATAAGCAGTGCATAAAAGGGTGTGGTATTTAATAATTTGTCACAGCCCCTCTTATAAAAAATATTCCCAGGCAATATTCTAAAATCGGACACGTTTTTCCTCTGGTAAAATTTTTAATAATGCATTGATAATAGAAATATGATGTAATCATATAATTTTTCTGCTTAAGGGCGCATGGAGGCGAAAAGTTTCAGAGGAAAAATCATTTGAAATTAAAATTCTAAATTCACATAACAATAAACTAAATGGGACCCAAATGGCAAGCACGTGCGCATGCACGCGCGCACACACATACACACACACACGCACACACAAAATCCACAAGGTAAAGTCCAGTAAGTGCAGAGAACTTTGCATACATTGTTTCTAATCCTCGTGAATTAGAGCCCTCTGAGATAGCTACTATTCCTCTTGTTCCATATGAAGCTCCGTAAATCGATTGGCATACACAATATTACAAAACTAGCCATGACTGTGTTCTATGTATGATTTTGCATCCTTCACTCTTTTGTTGCCTCCCGTTTCAGATTACAACTATTCTCTCCTACTGGAACCCAAATCAGATTTAGAGAAACTCTAAATTTTGTAATTATTGATGAGGGTAAGCCAAAAAATATCGTTGTTAGGATTCCAGTGCGTACAAGAATGAATTTATTTCCAGCAAAACGTGGTTTACATGGCTCCGTGATCAGTGGGTGGCTGCAGACAAGTTCTCTCAGTAATACACTTCTCTTAGTCCTGTTAACACAGAAGGTCCAAACAGTGGAATCGACTGCAGCAGTCAAATTCAAGGCAAAAAGTCAGCTCAGAATGTTATTATTGTGACTGTTTCTTGGAATAGAATTCCTCAAAGGGCAGAAGACACTCACAAGGACAAGTTATTTTACACAAGAGAAAATTGCACTGGTGAGAATAGTTTATTTAAAAGCCAGGAAAATTCCCCTGAGGAATTTGTTCGCATCAGGACAGGTACCTGCTCAGTCTTCGAAGGGAGCAGGACTCTCCTTTGAGAATTTCATTGGGAAACCTTATCCCATCCACCTGACAGCCCTGATGTTGCCCTTTCATATTTCTTTGGTTCCCCCAAATTCAAATAACATTTCAAAAACACACAATCTGAATCCCTGGAGAATGTAAACACTGCTGTTTAGATATAGTGTAAATCAAAGTGTGCAGAATTCTTCAGGGAAGTATTAGCGAGATGGAAGCACTGTCTTCAGAAGTTTATAGAGATTATGCTGAGGAACAACAGTTTCCTATTTTGATATTTGTGTCTAGAAAACTTTTCTAGGATTTTTCAACAATATATTTTTCCTCACCCTCATACATACCCTAGATTGCTTTGTGCAATAGGAAGCAGAACATATGTCTTAGATCCCAGTCCCAATTTTCAGTACAGAACATAATGAGCACTGTTAATGTCTTCTGTACTGAAAGCGCCCATCTGGTGACCCATGGTGCCTGATTAAGGCCTTGCAAGATCTGTTTCATACATGAATAACCAAGAGGATAAGAGATATAAATGCTCATTAGATTTCCCACTGACCCCCCCACAACACGTTATATACCTCTGCATTCAACATATAATTAACTAACTATCTTCATTTGGGGGGGAAAGGGGCTATGATAGTTATAATTAGACCCCTTTCAACCTAAATATGCCTTTATTTTTTCTGCTACTTGATTATTCTCCCTGCACCATTTCTAGAAAATGACTTCTAACAGTTCTTTAGAATGAACGATAAATCGCCTTCTTAGTCTTCCTGAATTCTAAGATCTTGAGGCCACAGGCGTGCGTCTCCAGTTTTCTGAGCTTTGTGTCCCACACAGGGGCTCCAGTTCTCTCCGCCGGACAGCAGCAGCTTTATAGCCATCCAGAGATTTCAGTCTGGAACTTCAGTCTCCCCTCTCTTTCAGAAGATATCAAAACTGACATTTAAAAGAGTTCATATGGTGGTCATATAAACTCAAATAAACAAGATATATAGCCTGACCGAAAAAAAGGCAAAATTTTGCAAAATTCAGGTCCCTTTCGACACAGAAGATTAGCGTCTAAAGCCCTCAGCTGCTCTGGTTTTACTAATTCAAAACTGTTTCATCGAAGACAACACAAAGATTTCGTCAGCTTTAACTTTTTCAATGTTATTAATTTTCAAAAATTTTAGTCAATTCACCTTTGAATTAAAGTCAATGAAGACCCTTATTCAAAAGTATACTAATAGCTAGGAGGCAAAGCTATTATAGTAAGTACCTGGAAAGAACTGAGATTTTTCCCTACTTGTAAACTCAAAGTCTGCTGAAAACAGTTGAATGGATGGTGGCAATAAAACAAGAGACCTCCCGCCCCTCCCAAGGAGTGAGAGACAAAGGGCTCTATTCCTTTACTACAGCAGCACAAGCAGAATTTGTATTGGTCTTCTTTGCCTGACAATGTGTGGGCTCAGATGCATAACCAAGTGCATAGCAGTACAGGGCAGGAACTCTGATCTTGGGTAACAAAAGCTTCTACAGTGGGGCGCGGGGTTTTTAAATGTTCATGCCAACATCCCATTATCTTTTCATTTAATTTCCATAAATGTTTACAGTTCTTCGTGTGTGTATGTACATATATATGATGAGGATGTCAAAAGGATATGGGGAATAAAAGTAAAGGGACAACTTTCATCATCATGTAATTCCATTTTCCCATTGAACCTTTGGAGCACCTTCATATACTTTTAACAATATTTTAACAAGATCCTATAAGCATCACCTGGGGAATCTTATTAAACTGTAGAGTGAGATCCCGTATCTAAGGGGTGGAAAAGGAATTTCACAGCAGGGGGTGAAACCAAAATGAATCAGTTGGAAGTCCTGACAAATTCTTGAACACTACATCGTGTTCTTGCTGAACCTGTACATGGACCAAGAGGCAGTCCTTTAAACAGAATACTGCACAGTTTAAAGTCATGAAAATGTTTGATTTTGTATCCTTTCACTAAATTTTTTCAACCTGTATGCTGAGCAAATAATCCAAGAAGCTTGCCTATATAAAGACAAAGCTTCGTGTTTGAAATTGGAAAACTGATTCACAACCCAGGATATGCAGATGACGACAGCTTGGTTTACTGAAAGCTAGGAAGATTGAAGTGCTCACTGATGAAGATCAAGAGTTTAAGTCATCAGTATAAACAAAGAGAAAGCCAAAACAAAACATAAGACAATATAAAAGCCCAACTCCTCAGAACAAGACCAATAGATAAAGAGAGAAACGATCGAAGTTGCCCAAGATTTCACAATCAATGGTCATGGAAGCAGCAGTGTAGACATCAAATGGCATATTTGCACTGGGCAAATCTGCTGCACATGGTATTTTGAAAGAGTTGAAGATAGAGGAAGTCACTTTGAGGACTAACACATGGCTAACTGAAGTCACAATCTCCTGTGGATATGTTTTGTCTGAATTCAGGATTTTGCATAATGACATGAAGCAGGGAACTTACAGAGGTTTGTGAGGCCAGCCCCAATCCTAGCAATGTGTACCCCTTTCCAGAAGATTGAACTACAGAAGACAATACTGAAGATACAGCCCAGGAAGAGTGGCAGGTCTGCCCAAAAGACATAGAGAGAGAATCATATTCTGGCCTAACAAGCCCCAAGGAAGACACTCTTGCTCAGAGTAGCCAAGGCACAGAGAGGGCCACAGGGCTGGGCCCACCAGGAGACACAACATCCCCTCACTGACCCACAACACTGCAGAGGACAGCACTGGAGATACAGTGCAGGAATTGTGCCCAGTCTGACCACTACCACTACCACCACCACCACCACCACCACCACCACCACCACCACCACCACCACCACATACACACCTGGGCAAAACACAAAGGGAGTACAATAGAGCAACAAGAGGAGCAAAGCAATTAAGTCCCTGAGGAATCATGAAAATATACTTCACACTCAGTGGGCAGGGCTTGGCACCTCATCAGACTGGATTGAAAATATACATAAGAAAAAAAAGAAAATATACAAAAGGGTCAGCAGAGAGAACTAGATTAATTTATAGCAAACCCCCTGCCTTTTTTTTCTTTCTTCCTTTTTTTTGTCCATGTCTACCTATATAAGGTAGGCAAGATAAACAATCTCAAGGAGAAAACAATGGGACCAGTGGTTCCAGGGAGGCAGGGGAGAGGGGGAGGTGGGGGAAAAGAGGGTGGAAGCCAACAAACAAACCCAGGGACAAGGGAACAACACGAGATCTTCATCCGATGGTGAGGAGGGTATAGAACACCTGGTAGGGGTTGTTCAAATGCACTCTATCCGAGAGGAATTACTAATTGCCAAACATGATAATGGGACAGGAGGAAAATAAAAGGAAATAGAGGAAAGAACTAGGAGGCAAAAGACATTTATAGAGATATAAATATAAGCATGTACATTAATAAGCATGTATATTAATATATAACAATAGGAATATAGGCCTATGTGCATATGTTAAGTATTAAGACAGCAGAAAGACATTGGGCTCCTCCACAAGTTCTCCCTCAATGCAAGAACACTTTGTTCTATTAACCTGGCATTCCGTGATACTCACCTTCCTTACACGATCACTGAAGACAAAGTGGGTGCGTAATCAAATGTGGTGAAGAAAGCTGATGGTGCCCGGCTATCAAAAGATATAGTACCTGGGATCTTAAAGGCTTGAAGTTAAACAAGTAGCCATCTAGCAGCGAAGCAACAAAACCCACACGGAAGAAGCACACCAGCCTGTGTGATCATGAGGTGTCAATGTGATCAGGTATCAGGCATCAGAAGATGCAAAACAATCATATCATTCGAATGAGGGGGTGCAGAGTGGAGACCCAAAGCCAATCTGTAGACAATTGGACATCCCTTCACAGAACGGTCACAAGGAAGAGATGAGCCAGTCAGGATGCAGTTACAGCACCGACAAAACACATAACATTCCTCTAGTTCTTTAATGCTTCCCCCACCCCTACTATCATGACTCCAGGCCTACCGTACAGATTTGGCTTGACCAGAGCATGTACACTGGTACAGGTAAGAGCTCTGGACACACGGAATCCAGGACCGATAAACCCCCAGGAATAATAATGGGAGTAGTGACCGCATGAGGGTAGGTGGAAAGTGAGGGGAGAAAGGGTGAACAGATCACAATAATTGATGTATAACAACCTTGGCTCCCCCCAGCGTGACGAACAACAGAAAAGTGGGTGAAGGGAGACAATGCAGTATAAGATATTAGAATAATTATAATTTATAATTTTGCAAAGGTTCATGAGTGGGAGGGTGGGGGAGGGAGTGATAAAAGAGAAGCTGATACCAAGGGCTCAAGTAGAAAGAAAATATTTTGACAAGGATGCTGGCAACATATGTACAAATATGCTTGATACAGTTGATGTATGGATTGTTCTAAGAGCTATAAGAACCCATAATAAAATGATTTATAGAATAAAAGACAGTAAACAGGGTTTGGGTTTGTTCTGTTAATTAAGTCATGCAAGTGTAGGGAATATTATAAACCTAATCACTTCTGAGTGATAAAAGACACAACACAAAGCCAAATAAAAAGAAGATGACAGATGCCATGTGAAGATTCTGCACAAGCCAAGGAATGCCTGGCGCCACCTACAAGAAAGGAGTCACTATGCTATTAGCCTAAATTGGTCTTTTTCCCAAAAAAACCTTTTTATTGGAAGCTAATACAGATATCATTTCATTCGCATCAAGCAGTACTGGACAATTGCTACCACAATCAGTTTCAAAATGTTCTTTCTTCTTGAATTCATTGACACCATCCTCCTACTTTCTCCCATTGTTTCCCCCAGGAATCCTTGTTCTACTTGCTGTCTCTATAGGTCCATCAATTCTGGGTTTCATAGACCGGAAAAGAGAATAATATTAACTAAAATTCAAGAGGACTATCCCCAGTGACAAAATACATCAGCTAAACCCTAACATGAAGGGAAAAAAGAAAGAAAAACACAGAAAATTTGATAAACAGCCACGAGATATACAAAAATAAAATTATGAAGAAAAAGAAATTTTAAAATAAATAGAATCCATGTTCATGTATAACCCAACCCCAGCCCTCAGACCCCCAACGGGGGAAGAAACCCCGCTGTCATTAAGTGGATTCCAACTGTGAGAGATCCCATATAGACTTTCTGGGACTGCAAAGCTTTCCAGGAGAAGTCCCATTTTCTCCCGTGGAGGAGTTGCTGGGTTTCAACAGCAGCTTTAACCTTGTGGATCTAAGCCCAACACCTAATCCACAGCTCCACCAGGGATCCTTTAATCATGAATGAACTGGCCCAGTACCATCCACCAATCTTGCAGTTACTAGCCCAATATTGCTAAGATATCAATACTATCTAAATTGATATACAGATTCAACATATTTCCCAGATTAATTTCTGTGAACATTTATGACAAGTGGGTCCTAAAATTTATATGGCAAAGCAAGTGGTCTAAGTAGCTAAAAATACTCTTAAACGGAGAAGCAAACTTAAAAGACTTTCGCGCTTCTCACCTTCAAAACTTCCTATACAGTTCAACATGCAGCTAAGGTCATAAATACAGCATAGTACTGGTCTGGGGATAAATATATAGATCAAAGAAATAGATTTAGAACCTGGAAATAAGCCATACATTTTTAGAAAATTAATTTTCATCACAGATGCCAAGAAAACTCAATGAGAAATGAATAGTTTTCAATAAATAGTCCTGGCGGTGGGGAGATCTTCACATGCAATACAGCGAAATTGACACTATCCATGCCCACTAGAATGGTTATAAATAAAGAACAGTTAAAAAGAAGTGATGGAGAGGACACAGAAGAAATAAAAACCTCAATCATTGCAAGTCTGAATGTGAAATGACGCAGCAACTTTAGAAAATACTTTGGTATTTCCTCAAAATGATAAACATACAAACATACAGTTACTATATGACCCAACAATTCTCTCTCTCTCTCTCTCTCTCTCTCTCTCTCTCTCTCTCTCTCTCTCTCTCTCTCTCTCTCTCTCTCTCTCCCTACCTACCTACCTACCTACCTACCTACCTTTTTACCTATCTATACACACACACACAAGGGGGTACCCCCCAAAATAGGAATTGCATTAGATGGAACTGAGCTTTCAAAGTACACATTTTTTTCCACTAGGTGGGCATCAAGCAACTCATTCTGATTTAGTGCGCCCAGTGGCATTGCCTGGTTATGTTCTCTGATCACAGTGATTTTTTTTGTAAAAACAGTTTCGCTCAAACCTTGTTTTTGTTGTTGTTGTTTGTTTTGGGGGTTTTGTTGTGATGGCTGATTTAAGAGAACAGCATCCATCTGTAAAATTTTGTTTCCTGCTCAGGAAAAATGCTGCAGAAACTGTTGTGATGGTGCACACAACTTACAAGAACAGTGCTATGGACAAAACTCAAGAGTAAGAATGATTTTCTCATTTCAAAAAAGGTGAGATGTTGATTTGATGACAAACCTCCATCTGGATGTCCATCAACTTCCCAAACAGACAAAACTGTTGACTCACAGTGCATTTGGAGTTCATTACACCAGATCAGACTGTTAATCAAGCTTTCTATTTAGACTTTCTGAAAAGATTGTGTAACAGTCCACAACATTACACCTGTTCATTCAGCAATCTTAGTGTGCCAATTTGGGGCAAAAAATAGCCTGCCTCTCTTGGCCTCCACACCTTACTCACCTGACCTTGCTTGGAACTTCTTTTGTTTCTGCAAATTAACAGGGACATGAAAGGACAGTGATTTAAGGGCATGGAAGAGGTGAAGAAAAAGTCAGGGGAACATATCAAGCCATCCAAAAGGATAAGTTTGAAAACTGTTTCCAAGAATGGAATCGCAGATTTTTTTTAAACAATTTATTAGGGACTCATACAACTCTTATCACAGTCCATACATATACATATATCAATTGTATAAAGCACATCTGTACATTCTTTGCCCTAATCATTTTTTTCTCCTCTTTTCTTTTTGTTACATTTTATTAGGTACTCATAGAACTCTTATCACAATCCATACATATACATACATCAATTGTATAAAGCACATCCATACATTCCCTGCCCCAATCATTCTCAAAGCATTTGCTCTCCACTTAAGCCCCTTGCATCAGGTCCTCTTTTTTTTTCCTCCCTCCCCTCTCCCCCCTCCCTCATGTGCCCTTGGTAATTTATACATCGTTATTTGGTCATATCTTGCCCTATCCGGAGTCTACCCTCCCCCCCTTCTCTGCTGTCCCTCTCCCAGGGAAGAGGTCACATGTGGATCCTTGTAATCAGTTCCTCCTTTCCAACCCACTCACCCTCCACTCTCCCAGCATCGCCCCTCACACCCTTGGTCCTGAAGGTATCATCCACCCTAGATTCCCTGTGTCTCCAGCCCTCATATGTACCAGTGTACAGCCTCTGCCCTATCCAGCCCTGCAAGGTAGAAATCGGATCATGGTAGTTGGGGGGAGGAAGCATCCAGGATATGGGGGAAAGCTGTGTTCTTCATCAGTACTACCTCGCACCCTAATTAACCCATCTCCTCTCCTAAACCCCTCTATGAGGGGATCTCCATTGTCCGACACTTGGGCCTTGGGTCTCCACTCTGCACTTCCCCCTTCATTTAACATGGTGTGTGTGTATATATATATATATATATATATATATATATATATATATACATATATATATATATACACACACATATATCTTTTTTTATTTTGCATGATGCCTTATACCTGGTCCCTTGGCACCTCGTGATCGCACTGGCTGGTGTGCTTCTTCCATGTGGGCTTTGTTGCTTCTGAGCTAGATGGCCGCTTGTTCACCTTCAAGCCTTTAAGACCCCAGACACTATCTCTTTTGATAGCCGGGCACCATCAGCTTTCTTTGACAAATGTATTAAGTGTAAATGTACTTTGAACATGACAGGTTGTTTGTAAAAAAAAATTAAATACATAGCTTTCGGGGGGAAATTCTGTTTTCTTTGGGGGGGACATATATATATATATATATATATATATATATATATATATATATAGAGAGAGAGAGAGAGAGAGAGAGAGAGAGAGACAGACATAATTCCATGTAAAATCTTGTACAAAAATGTTCATAGTAGTATTTTTAACATTTTAGTGACATCAAATTCACATACCATACAACTAAAAGATTTGAATATATTTTAGAGTTGTGCAATCTTCACCACAATCAATTTTGAGAACATTTTCTTCGCTTTTGCACTTATTGTTCTTAGCTTCCCATTTTCCCCCAACCTCTCCTCCCTCAGAAAATATATTCTATTCTACTGTCTCCATAGATTTACCTATGCTGGATTTCAGATTAAAAAAATCATACCGAAAAAAACAAAACCAAAAACCTCCAACAATAACAAAGGGATAGGAATGGGATAGAGCACTGAATAAATACTAATGGCTTGTGGTTTTTTTGCAGTGTGATTAAAATATACTAATACTAGACTACAATGATAGTGGTGTGACTTAAAACCAGCACTACACTTTAAATAGGTAAATGGTATGTGAATTATAAATGAATAAACTTTTAAATTAAGGCAGTGTAACACTTGAAGCAGATGATCCATGAAAAGGTGAAATTGGACCTCTACTTCACCTTTTTATTAAAATAAATTTCAGATTTATTAAGAATTTGAAGGACCTAAAACATTTTAAACACCTATGCATTTTTAAATAAAATAAAAAGATTTCACACTTAATTCTAGCTCCAACCTAAGAACAATTAGTTCAAGTTACATGGCCCTTACTCATGAAGACATCACTGAAGAGATGGTTGCAATAGCAAAGAGTGGGGAAGAAAGTACATGGTGCCCAGCTATAAAAAAAATACCCAGGAAGGAGAAAGAGAGTCAGACTGGTCCCCACACTGGCACAGGATGATCAGAGGATGGTGAACCTGCTGTCATGCTGTCCCCCTTTACTGGAGCAGACTGTGACAGATGACATTTCTAGGGTCACATGGTGGGGAAGCAGCATAGTCTATACCCCCCAAAATGGAGCAAATCAAGAAGGGAGCATACGTAGATAATCTGGAGGAGAAAACAATAGGACCGATGGTTCCAGGGGGACATGGGAGAAAGGGAAGTTTGGGGAAGGAAGTGGTGTTAACAAGCTCCGGGACAAGGGAACAACAAGTGATCCAAAATCAGCAAGGAGGGTGTTAGAGCCCTAGTAGAGCTTGAGCAAGGGTAATGAACCAAGAGGAAATACTGAAACCCAAATGAAGGCTGACCATGATAGTGGGACAAGAGGAAAGTAAAAGGAAATAGAGGAAAATAGGAGGTAAAGGGCATTTATAGAGGTCTAAATACAGGCTTTTAATATGTAAATATTACTTATGATGATGAGGAAATAAACCTATGTGCATATATTTATAAGGTTAGTACTAAGGTAGCAGATGGACATTGGGCCTCCATCAAGTACCCCCTCAATTCGAGAACACTTTGTTTTACTAAACTGGAATTCCATAATGCTCACCTTCCTGACAAGATCGCTGAAGACAAACAGGTGCATAATCAAATGTAGTAAAGAAAGCTGATGGAGCCTGGCTATCAAAAAGGGTGGGGTCTTAAAGGCTTGAAAAACAAGCAGCCATCTAGCTCAGAAGCAACCAAGCCCACACAGAAGAAGCACAACAGCCTGTGTGATCACTAGGTGTGGAAGGGATCAGGTTTCAGACATCAAAGAAAAATCTTATAATTATGTGCTCGCCTTCCCAATAAGATTGCTGAAGAATAATTGGTGCATAAACAAGTGTGGTGAAGAAAGCTGACGGTGCCCGGCTATCAAAATATATAGCATCTGGGGTTTTAAAGGGTAGAAGGAAAACAAGTGGTCATCTAACTCAGGAGCAAGTGCCCACTATGGAAAAAGCACACCAGCCTGTGTGGTTAGATGTGGTGTGGAAGGAAGCATATCAGGCATCAAAGAACAAAAAAATCCTATCATTGTGTGTTCACCTTCCTGATACAATCACTGAAGACAAATGAGTGCAGAAACAAATGTGGTGGAGAAAGATGATAGTCCCCAGCTATCAAAAGATAAAGCATCTGGGGTCTTAAAGGCTTAAGGTAAACAAGTGGCCATCTAACACAGTAGCATCAAAGCCCACCTAGAAGAAGCACACTAACCTGTGTGATCATGAGGTGCCAAAGGGATCAGGTATCAAGCATCAAGGAACAAAAATCATATAATTTTGAATGAGGGGGAGTGCAGAGTGGAGACCCAAAGGCCATTTGTGGGCAATTGGACATCCCCTTACAGAAGAGTCTCAGGGAGGAGACAAGTTTGTCAGGGTGCAGCGTAGCAATGATAATTCTTAAATACTTCCTCCCCCAACTATCATGTTCCCAATTCTACCTTACTAATCTGGGTAGACCAGAGGATGTACACTGGTACAGAAAGAAACTGGAAACACAGGGAATCCAGGACAGATGAACCCCTCAGGACCAGTGGTGAGAGTGGTGATACCGGGAAGGTGGCACAAAGGTGGGGTAGAAAGGGGGAACTGATTATAAGGATCTACATATAACCTCCTCTCTGGAGGAGAAACAGAAAAGTGGGTGATGGAGATGTCAGACAGCGTAAGATATGACAAAATAATAACAACATAAATTATCATGGGTTCATGAGAGACAGGAGAATGAGGAGGGAGGGGGAAAAATAAGGAACTGATGCGAAGGGCTCAAGTAGAAAGCAGATGTTTTGAGCATGATGATGACAACAAATGTACAAATGTGCTTGACACAATGGATTGTGATAAGCGTAGTATGAGCCCCCAATAAGATGATTTAAGAAAAAAAAGCATTTGGGGCCTTAAAAGGCTTGTCTTAAAACAAGCAATCATTTTAGTGAGTCATCAACTAAGGAAGTGCACATGGAAGATGCACAGCAGCCTGTGTGATCTAAAGATTGTAAATAAATAAAATTCAAATCCAAGGGAGGAATGGTATCACGACTGTAAATTCTGGGCACGCTGTTTGCAGAAGGCTGTGGATGACAGCGGAAGCCCAAAATCAATTTGCAGGATCCACGCATGGATTAAGTGCCAGTGAATCTCCTGACCATACGGGAGTGTGGATCGCTTTGCTATCAGTGAGAGAGCATTACCAATGGGTCATGGCACATGTAGGTAGGTTAACATGTAACGCCTTAACATTTGAGCTCCCTTTTGACCAATTGTAAAGTTGTTTCTGTTTTTAATATTTTCTACTTCTTTTCATTTGAGGGTTGTTTGTTTTGTCTAGCTATGGTTGTTGGTTGTTTTGTTGTTCATTTTTTGTTTGTGTTTTATATGATGTCCCATATGTGAAACCCAGGGTAGGTTAATTAACAGAAATAGTGACTGAATTAATATTTACCTAAGGGTTTGTCCGGTGAGGGGAGTTGGGGGGAAATGAGGAGTTAACAACAAAATGTATGAGAAGAACATGTTATGAAAATGATTGTGTTGAGGACTACACAACTCTTCTAAGTATTATTAATTGCATGATATGTGAAGCATATGGCAAAAAACTATTTGGAAAATGTTGCTAACGTTGGGCGGCATTGAGTTAGTTCAGACCCATGGTGAGCTTAGACACAACAGAGGGAAGCACTGTCCCATCCTGCATCCTCCTCACAATGGTTCCCTGCTTGGGCCCCTTGTTGCAGCCACTGTGGCCATCCATTTCCTTGAATGTCTTCCTCTGTTTTTGCCCCTATACTTTACCCAACATGATGTCCTTCTCTAGGAACTGGTCTCTTCTGACATGTCAAAGGCTGAAGATGAAGTCTTGCCATCCGTGCCTCAAAAGAGCACTTTGGCTGTACTTCTTACAAGACAGATTGGTGTGTCCTTTTAGCAGCTCACGGTAGGTGAATATATTTTAAATATCGAAGTAAAGATATACCATGTAAACAAGGCACTAAGAACATTAATTGAAAAGTAAGATACATTTTACTTTATTACAATTAAAAACATTTTAAAATCACACCCGTTGCTGTCAAATAGATCGCAACTCATGGCTACAGCACATACATGACAGAGTAGACTGGTGCTATGTGCGGTGCTCAGTGGCTGACTTTTCTAAACTTGATCACCAGGGCTTACAGCTAAACTTTTTAAAAAATCATTTTATTGGGGGCTGATACAACTCTTATCACAATCCATACATACATCCATTGTGTCAAGCACATTTGTACATTTGTTGCCATCATCATGCTCAAAACATCTGCTTCCTACTTGAGCCCTTGGCATCAGTTCCTTATTTTTCCCCTCCCTCCCCATTCTCCTGTCCCTCATGAGCACATAATTTATGTTGTTATTATTTTGTCATATCTTACACTGTCCAACGTCGCCTTTCACCTAATTTTCTGTTGTCCATCCCCCCGGGAGGAGGTTATATGTAGATCCTTGTAATCGTTTCCCCCTGTCTACCTCACCTTCCCTCCATCCTCCAGGTATGGCCACTCTCAGCACTGGTCCTGAAGGTATATCTGTCCTGGATTCCCTGTGTTTCCAGTTCCTATCTGTACCAATTACATCTTCTGGTCTAGTCAGTTTGTACAGTAGAATTGGGATCAGGATAGTGGGGGGAGGAACCATTTAAGAACTAGAGGAAAGTTGTATGTTTCTTCATTGCTTCCCTGCACACTGACTGGCTCGTTTCCTCCCCACAACCCTTCTGTTGGGGGTGTGTCCAGTTGCCTACAGATGGGCTTTGGGTCTCCACTCTACACTCACCCTCATTTACCATGATATGAACTTTTATAAAATAAAAGGAATTCTAAATCAGGAGAAGGTATCTGCAATATGCAAAACTGACAAAAAATTAGAATAAGGCCTATTTTTTTAAACTCATAGAATTCTATAAGTAAAACCACCAAAAAACAGGCACTAGAAGGGAGACTTGAATAAAGCATATTCGCTATTAAAAAGGAAAAGAAAACAGGTAAACCACTAATACATAAAAGGTCATTTCAAAGCACAGGAAATACACATGGCCAGCAAGCATCTGAAAAAAATGTCAGCATCATTGGCGATCAGGGAATGCAAATTAAGATTTACTGAAGTAGTTTAAGCCCATTTGGCCTTTTTAATACAAATCTGACAATAGTAACTGCTGGTGAGGAAGTGGATGATGTATAGACCTTTTTAAAACATTTTTGACAGAAAGGTAAACTGCAGTTCCAGTTTAGCATTATCTACTAAAGATAAATATTCACATACCATATTGATATGAACTAGATAGACTTCTGCACTGCTAAGGCACAATGGCCCTTAGGACCAGGTCTGCTAACATCGTTGATCTTGACACCATACTGGGTCAATGGCCTGATACATCCTGAGGAGCTGTAGGCTGAGATAAACTTAAAAGCAAACTGGCAGGAGACCCGAGGACAGACTAAAGGAACTAATTAGAAAGCTGCTAGACCACCAGCAGAGCTGAACTTCCCACCCCTTTGTGCCTTTAAAAACAAGAAACATTTCTCTCTCTCCCTGAAGCCTTCATATCTCCAGAGTGGGACATGCTTCATTTTCTAAAGTGTGTCTTCTCAATGCATAATTAAAGAATTTGCTTAGCAGTTTTGTTGAAGTGTGTGGGTATGAGTGTGGTTTATCTCTGCCAGGGTACAAGTCACTCAGAAGGGGCCCCTGAGCAAGACCAACCTGGCAGCAGGCAGGAGGACATGGTATTCCTCTGCAGTCCAGAATGTCCTAGTATGACCCAGGAATTCCATCTCCAAGTATAGATACAAGAGAGAATTTTGCACGTAAACAACAGGAGACATATAACAATGCTGTTTATAGCAGCATTGTTCATAAAAACAAAAATGTAGAAACTACCTATAATGTTTGCCACTACATGGTCATTATTGAGCAAGTGAATAAACACAGTGTAGCATATTCACATAGTGAAATACAAAGCAGACATCAAAAAGAGAAAACTGCAGCTTCACACGATCTGCATAGATTTTGTTAGTGTACTATTTACATTAACAAAGCTACGGGTGTATACAAGAGGGCTTCAAGAAGCTCATGGGGATTTTCCACTAAGTTTTAATAACATTTTCCCAAGAACTTTTCAAAGTCCTCTTGTAGATCATACTTTTTACCCTTCTTAATTATCAAAATAATACTAAAAGAATCATAACTATGGAAATGTATTGTTAGGGAGCTAGATACTAAATTGAATCACAGATTTAGATGTTGGAAAGATTCTTCTGACTACACAGGGTGAGGACTACCTAGAGGTGAAGCAAGCTTGTGGTAAAGATCCTTTTAAAAAGTTGTTATATTCAGTTAAGGAGCCCTAGTGGCAGCGTGGTTCTGAGTTAGGCTGCTAACTGAAAGAGCCCCCAGTCTACACCACCAGCTTCCTCCAACAACGGGCATAAATTCCTCAGGAGAAAGACAAGGCTTTCTAACACCATAGAGTAAAGTCTCAGAAACTCCCCGGGGCAGTTCCCCCCTGGGTCACTAGGAGTCAGAAGTAGCTAGCTAGACGGCAGTGAGCCTTGTTTGGAAGGTCCAGTTAAAAGGTGAGGAAGGCCCTGGGCAAATAACAATGGCAGGGAGACTGGAAAGGAAGGAGACAGACCTCAAAGCTATTCAAAGAACTACAACCAACTAATAAAGATGGTAAGATAAGTAAAATAAGGAAAAGAGTCAAGAATAATCCCTAAGATTTTGGTTTGGTGCCCTATGGTCAATCACAAGAGTTAATTTTTGGATATATTGAATTTCAAGGGACTGTGGTATGTTGATATCCCCGTAGGTTTCATAGGTTTCCCCTTCTACTAATAAATTATGATCCATCCTCTTACAAGGTTCATGCTCCATCTGTTTTATAAAATCTTTTCTGGTGCTCCACCAACCAAATCAGATGTTATCACTCCCTTGAACCTGCAGAGCAGTTTGTTTATCTTCCTCTCATTTCTCAACTGAAGTCTCATTGAGATTCTGGAACAAATAAATCTTTATCTGTCCTGTAGGTTACTTAGCATTCTTGAGCTCTGCTTACTAGACGTTAATATTAACCAGGCATCACAAAAAACTGTGACAATAAAAAAATGTCCCGAGAGGAAGAAATTGTCCACTGATTTAGTCTATAGATAATAAGCATATTAGTAATTACTTTATACACCTATAATATCATTAATTACTTGGAGACGAGTTTTACAATCTTGTCAATTTACAAAAATCAATCTAACAAATTCATTCTTACATATTTATTAAGGTAAGTTAAAGGTATTTATCTATGTTTAATTTCTGCATATTTTGAATTTTGCATATTTATTTTAACTATTTCCTTAAATGTGTTTGATTTTTCATTGACATAGATATCCCACACCAATTTACTCAAATTATTGAGGGTTTACACATGGGTAAATATTTTTGTGTCAGGGAAAAAGTATAGGCTGCTCATACCAGATCATCACTGAGGCTATATAATCATTTAGCAGTCATTTTTGTGTGAAATCCAAATTCACAAATATCCTGGAGTCAGTTCATCTCTATATAGTACATATAAAAATGTTTGCGTCAGTTATTTTATTTCTGCCTCTTATTGTCTTGAACCTCTAATCATGCATTGGAAATTCTGTAGAATTTTCTGAAAGAGACTGAAGTCATTAATATAAATAAGAATAAAATCAAGGTACTTCACATAAATAAAGAACAAAGATTAATCATTGAAACACCCAAGGTAGCTTCCAAAGTCTCATAGAAAAGATGAAATTCAAAGATAATTTAATTTTCCCACAAACCTTTTGTATCCCCCTCATATGTGTGCACAGATAAATATATCTACAAGTACATGTATGTTCAGATATTTGTGAAGGCATATACAATATATTCAGAAAGCAGAGCGTTAGAGATACTTCTCAGACATAATCAAACACTCCTATCAGTTTTCTTAGTGTGAGAGCCGAGGACCTTAATCTCATGAGACAACTCAGACAACAAGCATCATATAGGTCAAAAGTTTATGTTCTGCATATGAATGAGCTGTGTAGCATATGGGATCTTAAAACCTTGCAAACAGTCATCTAAGACATAAGTATGGGTCGCTATACAGCAGGAGCAAAACAGAAAACCAGTCTCAGAGAAGACACTGGTGTTCTGGGATAAAAGTCTATATGACCTCCTCTCCCGTAAGACCTGAGGAACAATATGGTGTTTAGTTACAACTACTGACCATTCTGATTAGGGCTTCAATAGATAAACCTTCATAGAATTGCAGAAAAACTTACAACAAAACTCAAAATCTTAAAAAGTCCAAACTTACTCTACCAGTGGAGACTACAAGATTCTCTGAGACTAGCATCCTGAGATTTTCTCTGAAGCATGAAAAGAAGCTATCTTATAATGACATACTATAGACCATGAGTACACACACACACACACACACACACACAGAGAGAGAGAGAGAAAGAAGAAGAATCAACTCTATGGCAATTTATAGGGACAGGACAGAAGAATCATGCTTGTAAGTTTCTGAGAGTGTAACTCCTTATGGGAATAGAAAGCCTTGCCTCTCCCATGGAGCAGCTAGTGGATTTGAGCTTCTGACCAAAGCATAACCAATAAACCACCCCAAAGCATAACCAATAAAGCACCAGGATTCCTTTAAGAAAACATCTAACAGTATGTGAGATTAAACGGTCAACAAATAACTCAAAAGTAAAGATAACAAGCTAAAATGGCAGGGAAACTAGAGCACTGGAAATAGAACCAAAATATAGTAATTTAAAGAAAATGTTGACACACCAAAAAATATAACCAAGGTCACTGAGCATTTTGTATTGGAATTGTCAACTAAGAACCTAATTTACTGAGTTATCTTCACTGAAAATACAATGAAGTATGAATACAATCTCTGTCACAAATTATTTTTAAAAGTGCACAGAATTAATAATGACTACAAATGGGAGCCCTGGAGTAGTCCTGGTGGTCTAGTAGTTATGTGTTGAACAGTGAACCACATAGTCAGCAGTTCAAAACCACCAGCAGCTCTGCAGGAGAAAGACTGGGGCTTTCTACTCCTGTAAAAAGTGACAGTCTCAGAAACTCAAAGGGGTCACTTGGCAGTGAGTTTTAGAGTAGGACAAAGAGGAACCTTAGTAAAGTAGCAGGTTGCGAACTACCAAGTCAATAGTCCAAACCTATCAGCTGCTTGCTCCTCAGGAGAAACACCAGGCTTTCTTCATGGCCAGTATGTGGTGGTCATCGTCAAGGCATGCCAGCTAACCTTCCCAGAACTAAGCTGCCATATGGGCAGGGGTCACCTTGACCTCTAACTGGAATGCGACCTCCTGTAATGATCTACTTCATCCAGTCAATTAGGTTTGGAGATTAAACCGCTTCTCAACTTGTGCTTTTTATATAACCAAGCATTCATCAATTAAGGCTTCCCTGTGGCTTTAACCAACACCATCTTCCCATATACTAGGAATGATGGGACATTTCTTTTACATGGGAAAAATTATTTGGAATAATAAAGAGGAATTTTTTCTACAGTTGCAATTCATACTGTATACCTTCTTTTTTATGCTTCATCTAGGTTTTATAGACGTGAAATATAGTAAAATTCGTTCATTACATTGTGAAGTCGCTGGCATGGCATGAATACACCACCTTAATAAAGGCAAGTTCTGCAAGCTTACATTGCTATTTGTAAATTTATATCTTCACGGCGTTTCAGATGCTGTTGGACTTTATGTCCCCAAACTAGTTTGGTGAGGACTCTAAGGGTTTCCAAGTACCTGTCCATTGGAAGTCTGAATGTGTAACAATATGTGCTGTGTTTAGAGTTGACTTTTCTGTACTGTTGAGATTCATTGTAGTAAAATGAGAGAAAGAAATGCATGCCTTTTTATTCGTAACCCAGCTGTGGACCACTGCGTGCGAGGTCTGTACACATGCATGCCACAGTAGATGTCCACACAGTACAATTCAGAGTTATCAGTGCAAAAAATTATACTGTCTGCTCCTAAACGGGGGCAGTTCCACTCCGTAGGGTCAGTATAAATCAGAATCAACTGGATGGTAATGAGCAAACTGGAAAGGCTGGTTTTTATGAGAAAAAGTTTTCTTTAAAAGATCTGATTAAATAAATGCATTGGAAACCCCCTTTGCTCCATTACATTTTACTGAAAACTAGTATTATATATTTGGGATTCCATAAACTTATAATTTATTCAAAACAAGAGCGCTGAAATGACTAAAAGTTAAAGTTTAACCTCTAGCATATTATATGTACTAGTTTTCTAAGAGACGAAATACTAGTTTAAATTATTGTTATAAATCTCACTTGTACAGTTTACTGTATTACATTAAGTAATTCCCTGGAGTACTGTAATAGTCCTATAACCATTTTTCTGGAAAATGTCAGAAAGATGTGTTTGCTTTAGTGTTATAGGGAAAAAATAAAAGCTTTATACTCCAGGAAATCCTTACATGGTTGGATGCCCACCCTTAACATTGTAGGGATGGTGAAATTCATCACGACCTGGCATGGAAAAATCTCTTAGTTTTTGCCTTTCTACTTTGAGTGTAATTCAGGTACTTCTTGAAACATTGTTATACGTCTATAATCAACCTCTGGAATACGGAAAGTGGGAAGTCCAACACTGAAAGGAATCCTTTGCAGGTGCTGCTGAACCAACCTGGTCTAGGACAACAGCCTTTTGCAATGTTACACAATGTGCCTTGAAATTTAAGCAATTACCAACTTCCAGCAAACTAGTATGCTTTGAGACTCTAAACACTATTATTTGTAAACAATGTCCCTTCAATGGAGGCAAGTAGAGACAATGAGGCAATAGGGGTGTTCTACAAGGAGATACTTGGATAAACACAAAGGCTAAACAGGGGTGGGAGGGAGAGTAGGAGTATATCCACAAATATATACAGGTCTTAAAGAGGATATTTATATATATGTACATGTACCATTCCTGAAAATATATCCATGAATGTGGTGGAGCATACAGGAAACAAATCAAGAAAAATTCTGATACATAACCAAACTCCTTGTGAGAATGAATCACAAAACCTAAGAGATCAGGACTACTGTTTCAGGAGACACCAAGATCAACTGGCAAAACATAGACCACAAAGACAATGTTTACATAATACTTGAATCCTCACTGGGGTCTTAAAAAGTCATGAGCAGAGTTCTAAGGTGCAACATATTTTCTTATCCTATTTGGAAGAAGAAGGAGTGATGAAAATTGAAAGACACATGGAAACATCTAGTCAAATGAACTATGGACTACATAAACATCAATCTTTACAACCCTGATACCAGAAGAACTAGATGGTGCCTGGCCACCATGACAACTGCTCTCAAAAGGATCACAATAGAAGATCTTGGATTAAGTGGGAGAAAACAGTGGGCAGAGGGTTGGGGAGGAACTCACAATAAAAAGAAAGTAGGTTTACTGATCAGATACAAACTCATGGAATCCTGGCCCACCAAGACCGTGAGGATGATATTCCTGCTCCGAGCAGCCAATGAACAGAGAGGACCATAGGTCTGGCATCACAATGAGACACCACTTCCCTCACTGACCCATAGCGCTATGGGAGAAAACACTGGAGACATAGTGCGGGAATTGTGCCTGATCCAATATCACCACACTGAGGTGAAACACTAAGGGTGGCAACAGAACAGCAAGAGGGAAAAGAGCAATGAAGTAACCAGGGAGTACCAAAAATAGACTTTGCCTCCAGGGCGTGGCACCCCATCAGACTGGACCAGAAAACACTCCTAAAGGTAAACAAACAGACCTTGAACTATTTATAGGTTTTTCTTTTTTTTGTCATTGGTTTTTTTTTAATTGTTGTTGCTATTTTGCTTTGTTGCTTTGTTTTCTTCTGTCTTGCTTTTGGGCAGATTATTATCTCTGCATGTCTAGCTAGGTAAGACAGGCGGGATAAACAATCTAGAGGAGCAAACAACAGGACCGACGGTTGCGGGGTGGGGAGGGCATGAGAGAGAGACAAGTGGGGGAAAGTAAGTGGGTGTTAACCAACCCAGGGACAAGTGATCTAAAACTAATGACAAGGACGGTATAGGAGGCCTGGTAGGGCTTGATCAAGGGCAATGTAACCGAGAGGAATTACTGAAACCTAAATGAAGGCTGAACATGATAGTGGGACAAGAGGAAAGCAAAAGGAAATAGAGGAAAGAACTAGGAGGCAAAGGGCATTTATAGAGGTCTAAATACAGACATGTACATATGTAAATATATTTATATATGATGCTGGAGAAATAGATCTATGTACAAATATTTACAGGTTTAACATAAAGGTAGCAGATGGACATTGGGTCTCTACTCAAATACTCCCTCAATGCAAGAACACTTTGTTCTATTAACCTGGCATTCCATGATGATCACCTTTCTGACACGATCACTGAAGACAAAGTAGGTGCATAAGCAAATGTGGTAAAGAAAGCTGATGGTGTCCCACTATCAAAAGATACAGCGTCTAAAGTCTTCAAGGCTTGAAGATAAACAAGCGGTCATCTAGCAGAGAAGCAACAAAGCTCACATGGAGGAAGCACACCAGCCTGTGTGATCACGAGGTGTCCATAGGATCAGGTATCAGGCATCAAAACACAAAAAAATCATATCGTTGTGAATGTGGGGGAAGTGCAGAATGGAAACCCAAAGACCATATGTAGGCAACTGGACATCCCCTTTCAGAAGGGTCACAAGGTAGAGACAAGCCACTCCGAGTGCAGTATAGCACTAATGGAACATATATCATTCCTCTAGTTCTTTAATGCTCTCCCCCGACCCGCCCCACTATCACGACCCCAATTCTACCTTACCAATCTGGCTAGACCAGAGCATGGGCATGGATACTGATAAGAGCTGGAAACACAAGGAATCCAGGATAAACCCCTCAGGACCAATAATGAAAGTAGAGATTCCAGGAGGGTAAGAGGAAGGTAGGGAGGCAAGTGGGGGATAAATCACAAGGATCTACATATAACCTCCTCTTAGGGGAATGTACAACAGAAAAGTGGGTAAAGGGAGGCACCGGTCAGTATAAGACATGAAAAATTTTTTATAAATTATCAGGGTTACTTGAGAGAGGGGGCTAACAGAGGGAGAGGAAAAATGTGGAGCTGATATCAATGGGTCAAGTAGAAAGAAAATGTTTTGAAAATGATGATGGCAACAAATGCACAAATGTGCTCGACCCAATGGAGGGATGGAGGGATTGTGATAAGGGTTGCATGAGCCCCCAGTAAAATGATTTTTAAAAGAAACTAGTGGAAAACCGAAGACTTAGCTGCTCATCATGTCTGGAATTGAATTCACCCCCAGGAAAGAATAATCAATCATTGAGATTAAATGGGCAGCATTTACACAAAGACAAAGCACAGAGGGTTAGGAAAGCAAGGAGAAAGGAGACAGGAAACACAGGAAGGAATTCAGATATGCAATGGCACATTAAGGGGATTGTGAAATGAAGCAAAATGTGCATGAATTGTTGAATGCAAAACTAAACCTTTACCCAATTCAGTTAAAAAAAAGATCAATACTAAGGTTCCAATGAAGTTCTGAATTTTATCTTTAAAACATTAAAACTTTAAGTATCATACAACAAAAATCTATTGAATGGATGCAAATATACACACAAATTGAACTGGTATGGGAAGAAGAATGAGACTATGTATATGAATATATAGAGAGAGGTCTGAAAAGGATATGTATTCACCTATGTTGTAAATATATCCATGAACGTAATAGACTCTACTATGCACACAGTGGGCCAAGTTGTAAAAACTTCTTTGACAAAATGAAACACCTTGAGGAAAGGAGTTATTAGGATCAGGGAGCTCAGAAAGATGGTGTAAGTGGACACCAAGGGCAATTGGCATAATATAGTCAGTCCACAAGACAATGTTTTACAGACTAATGAGTAATGACTAGGGTATTAACAGATTATAAACAATCATTTAAAGTGAAACTATTGATCTCTCCCCACCTGGATCAAAGAAAAGGGGCAGAAATCTAAGATTAATGAAAACAACTGGCCCGAAGGATTTACAGACCTCTACTACCCTCACCAGAAGAACTAGATATTGCCCAACTACCACTGAAAGGGATCGATCAGAAAGAGTCCCGGAGCAAGTGAGAGAAAAATGTAGAACAGCCCCTCCCCAATCATAAAAATGATCAGGTCAGAAAGAGATTGGCAGAAGGCAAGAGGATATGGCCCTCAACCACCCTTCAGGCCCAGAACTGAACTCACCCTCACACTCTGACGCAAATATCAGCCAAACAATCGAGAGTTCCATGAGGGAGACAGTAACAATAGGGAGGTCGATAGATATACTTTAGAATAACCAACCATCTGAGACCATAAGAGCAGTATGTGCGGAAGGACAAGTTCAGAAGTCAGGAAGGGTCGGGAAAGGAGGAAGGGGAAGAGGGGAAACGCAGGAAGGATGTGGGCTAAATGATGTTACATTTAGTAGGGGCTGAAATTAATTATTTGAAACAAAATGATTTTAAACTGCTCTATCAAAAACTGGTTTTCTCTGTCAACTGTCAGCCAATATACAATAAAAGGTTTAAAAAGTAAATTAATTTAAACAGAACATTTATAAGCTACAAGCTTCATCCAAACCAAAATTAAACCCACTGCCATCAAGTCCCTTCTGACTCATAGGAACTGGTTGCATAGTACACTACTGTCTGGGCTGTCAACTGCAAGTTCTGCTAACTGCAAAGTCAGCAGTTTGATTCCCCCAGTCCACTCTACAGGAGAAAGATGAGGCTTTGTGTTCCTGTACAGATTTATAGCCTCAGCGGCTCACATGGGGCAGTTCTATTCTGTCCTATAGAGTTTCTATGAGTCAAAAACAGCATCATGGCTTTCCAAAATAGATTTTTCATTTTACCAAAGAAACTTAAGATTGCCTGCAACGTATGTTAATTATAAGGTTTGGCTATTCATAACTATACAAATGAAAACAAATGACTACAAAACAGAAAATACTTTAAGCAAAGTGTCCCACTAACTCAAATCATTTCCGTCCTTAGACGTGTTGTACCATATACCAAGGGGCTTCGCAAAGTTCGTGGAAAAATTCTATTATCTTTGCATTCTAATTTTTACCAAATTTTTGAAGCCCGTCTCCCTTCCTCTAATGCTTTTCTCCCTGAAAATATATAGATTACTTAATGTAATTTTATACTCTTTTGAGTGGTTCCCTATGTAACCACCAACTTTCTATACTCTGATGAAACTGCCTCAGTTCATTAAGATTAAACGTGAAGACATTTTCAGTCAGGTTATTCCTACTTTACAAGAATAGCAGCTGCCCCACCACTACTTGACCTTACTTTGCCTGCAAATGAAGGTACTCCTTCTCCCTCATTATTAATTTTAACACTGAATTATTCTTGCCATAAAGTGCATGCAGATGGTGGCAGGTAAGTGTTGGGTCAGTGATTCAGATCCTCCAGCGACCTCAGGACAAAGATAAGCAGGTGTGCTCCTCGAAAGATTTCTCATCTCGGAAACCCTAAGGAGCAGTTCTACTCTGTCCTATCGAGTGTCATCTTAAGTTCAAATCAATTTAATGGCAATGGGCAGTGAGTAGTCAGGCTATTTCCCCCTCAGAAATGATGCAATTGTCACTCCTGCCTAATAATTAACTGACCCCATAGCTCAAGATTCTGAAAATAGCTCACATTCCAGGAAGAATTCCGAAACGAACAGCTATAATAATCTTAAGCATTATGCAACAGTTATATATCATTTATCTACATATTAAAGACTATGAGACATGATGCCCCTCAGTGACTAAGGGCGATACAGGGGACAGCACCGGAGACACAGTGTGGGAATTGCACCTGACCTGATCCCACCACACCGAGGCAAATCACTGGGGGAGTGCAGCGGAACAGCAAGGGAATGGAGTAGCAAGGTCCCCAGGGAATGCTGAAAGTGGACTTTGGGGCCAGGGCGTGGTGCCCCAACAGACTGGACTGGAAAACGCTCCTAAGGGCCAGCAAACGATCCCTGAACTAACTACAAGCTTTTCTCTTGTGAACTGTTTTGTTCTGTTCTTTTTCAGTGGTTTGTTTTGGTTGTTTTGTTGTCTGGTTGTATACTGTTGCTTTGTGTTACTCTGTCTAGTTTTCGTGCATGTTAGTGACTCCACAGGTCTGTCTGAATAGGACAGGCTGGATGAACTATCTGGATGAAAAACAACGGGACCAACAGTTCCGGGGGGACTTGGGGTGGGGGGGTAGGGGGGGGGTAAGGAAGTGGTGTTAACAAACCCAGGGACAAGGGAAAAACATGGGACCCCAAATGGTAGAGAAGGGGGAGTGGCAGGCCTGGTGGGAAATGATCAAGGGTAAGGTTGCTTAGAGAAGAGGTATACTCTAGCCCAGGTGGCGATGAAGCATGGTAGTGGGGCAGGAGGAAGGTCAAGGGAGATGGAGGAAAGAGCTAGGAGTCAAAGGGCATTCATGGAGGTCTAGACAAAAACATGTACATGCAAATATATATAGGAGGTTGGGGAAATAGATCTTTGTGTCTATATTTATAGGTCAAGTATTAAGGTGGCGGAAGGACCTTGGTCCTCTACTCAAACACTCCCTCTATGCATGAATACCTTCTTTTATTAAATTGGAACTCTATGATGCTCACTCTCCCGACACAACGGCTGGAGCCAAAGTGGGTGAACAAAGAAATGTGGTGAAGAAAGCTGATGGTGCCCGGCTATCAAAAGAGATAGTGACTGGGGTCTTAAAGGCTTGAAGATAAACAAGCGGCCATCTAGCTCAGAAGCAACAAAGTCCACATGGAAGAACACACCAGCCTGTGTGATCGAGTGGTCCCAAAGGGATCAGTTACCAGGCATCAAAGAACAAAAAATCATATCATTGACTGCACACCTCCATGATAGGATCGCTGAAGACAAATGGGTGCACAAGCAAATGTGGTGAAGAAAGCTGATGGTGCCCGGCTATCAAAAGAGATAGTGTCTGGGGTCTTAAAGGCTTGAAGGTGAACAAGCGGCCATCTCGCTCAGAAGCAAATAAGCCCACATGGAAGAAGCACACCGGCCAGTGCGATCACGAGGTGCCCAAGGGACCAGATATAAGGCATCATGCAAAAAAAAAAGATATAAGTGTGTGTATGTATGTGTATATATGTGTATATGTATATATGTATATGTATATATATATTATATTAAATGAAGGGGGAAGTGCAGAGTGGAGACCCAAGGCCCAAGTGTCGGCCAATGGAGATCCCCTCATAGAGGGGCTTAGGAGAGGAGATGGGTTAATTAGGGTGTGAGGTAGTATCGATGAAGAACACAGCTTTCCCCCAGATCCTGGATGCTTCCTCCCCCCAACTACCATGATCCGAATTCTACCTTGCAGGGCTGGATAGGACAGAGGCTGTACACTGGTACATATGAGGGCTGGAGGTACAGGGAATCCAGGGTGGATGATACCTTCAGGACAAAGGGCGTGAGGGACGATGCTGGGAGAGTGGAGGGTGAGTGGGTTGGAAAGGGGGAACCGATTACAAGGAGCCACATGTGACCTCTTCCCTGGGAGAGGGACAGCAGAGAAGGGGGGAAGGGAGACCCCGGATAGGGCAAGATATGACAAAATAACGAGGTATAAATTACCAAGGGCATATGAGGGAGGGGGGAAAGGGGAGGGAGGGAGAGGAAAAAAAAAAGAGGACCTGATGCAAGGGGCTTAAGTGGAGAGCAAATGCCTTGAGAATGATTGGGGCAGGGAATGTATGGATGTGCTTTATACAATTGATGTATGTATATGTATGGATTGTGGTAAGAGTTGTTTGAGTCCCTAATAAAATGTAAAAGAAGAAAAGAGAAAAAAATGATTAGGGCAAAGACTGTACAGATGTGCTTTATACAATTGATGTATGTATATATATGAACTGTGAAAAGAATTGTATGAGCCCCAATAAATTGTTAAAAAAAAAAAAAGAACAGCATTCAGGAAGAAAGCAAAAAGTCATTAAAAAGAAAGGAGAGAAAGAACTCAGTTGATGTCAGAAGAGACTTTAAAACTTGTGACTGAAGGGGGAAGTGCAGAGTGGAGACCCAAAGACCATTTGTCGGCCACTGGAGATCCCCTCACAGAGGGGTCTAGGGGAGGAGATAAGTCAGTCAGGGTGCAACGTAGCACCGATGAAGAATACAGCTTTCCTCCAGTTCCTAAATGCTTCCTCCCCGCCCCCCACCCCCCAACTACCATGATCCGAATTCTACCTTGCAAGACTGGATGGAGCAGAGAATGTACACTGGTGCAGATAGGAGCTGGAGGCACAGGGAATCCAGGATGGATGATACCTTCAGGACCAGGGGTGTGAGGGGTGATAACTGGGAGAGTAGAGGGTGAGTGGGTTGGAAAGGGGGAACCGATTACAAGGATCTACATGTGACCTCCTCCCTGGGGGACGGACAACAGAAAAGGGGGTGAAGGGAAACGCCGGATATGGCAAGATATAACAAAATAATAATTTATAAATTATCAAGGGCTCATGAGGGAGGGGAAAGCGGGAGGGAGGGGAAAAAAGAGGACCTGATGCCAGGGGCTTAAGTGCAGAGCAAATGCTTTGAAAATGATTAGGGCAAAGAATGTACAGATGTGCTTTATACAATTAATTGATATATGTATATGTATGGATTGTGATAAGAGTTGCATGAGCCCCTAATAAAATGTTTAAAAAAAAAAGACTATACAAGGGATAACCCCCCCCCCCCAAAAACAGATGTGATGTGAGGGAGACTGTGCATTTGGAGTTTGTTCCACTAGGTCAGACTGTTAATCAAGCTTTCTATTTAGAGGTTCTGAAAACATTGCATAACAGTGTGTGACCAAAAAAGACCTGATTTGTGGCAGACGGGGGACTAATTTTGCCGCCACAACAATGCACCTGCTCACACAGTCATGTTAGTGTGCCATTTTTTGGCAAAAAACAGCATGCCTCTTTTTCCCCATGCACCTGATTTACCTAACCTCATTCTGGGCGACTTCTTTTTGTTTCCTCAAATGAACAGGGGCATGAAAGGTCAGTGATTTGAGTAGGTGGAAAAGGTGAAGAATAAAACAAGGGAGGTGCTGTCTGCCATCCAAACAGATGAATTTGAAAACTGTTTCCAAGAGTGGAATCGTAGATTGGACAAATGTATTAAGTGTAATGGAGAGGACTTTGAGGGTGATAAAGTTGGTTTGTAAAATTTTTTTAAATACATAGCTTTGAAAAGTAATTCCAGATTTTGTTGGGTACATCCTCATACTTTTGAATATTAATATATTAGAATAAAATTATTTTCTAATTGTTACACATATTACTTACTATACATATTCGACTGTTTTAGAACCCCTTCAGAACAAGAGGCACCACCTCTGCTTTGCTTTGGAGAATAATCATGTTTCGAAAGTTGAGGTTCACCAAATGCTTGTTTAATGAATCTATATAAAAACAATCAAAAAGAGAGGCCTGAAAACAAGCTATACAAATATATTTAGGGAAACATTTTCAGAAAGAAATAACCTGTTTGTAGTATGGTGTTTCTTTTAATAATAGCTTTGCTATAAACAGAAAATGTGTTACAATGGAAACCACACTGGAACTGTAGTAGAGTAGCAAAAGCCAGACTGTGACCCCCATGCTGCCAGACACCAGGCATTTCACTTTGGGACTATCACTTAAACTCTCTCAACCACAAGGAGCAATTACTATGTACGCTGCCAAGCTCACATGAGTTATTATTAGAATACAATAGGATAATATACATAAAAGTAGTTGACAATGTTAAGTGTTGTGTAAATGTTATTATTTAATGATGGATATGTCCCTGTATCCTCCAATTTTAAAATAAAACATAAAATTTTTAATTAAAACTTGGAAAAGAAATAAATTTAGGGACAACTTTGTGTATTACAAAAGGATTTATCACAATGAAATAAATCCCTATGAAGTTCACCCACACAAATTCAACCTCCAACAATTAAAATGTGACTCAATTCTCAAGAAATGAGTTTCAAACTCGATATTTTGAGGAAGACATTATGGCCCAAAGCAAGGCTGATGGTTGAATCAGACGGCAAAATCACAAGCAGCTCTTGCCCTGACTGGAGAGAGCCTCCACTTGTGTACCAGAATCAGGAGCTACCTTTATCTGGTTCCATTTTACAACTTGAAAGAAGGTACTATGCTCCACAGTGGAAGAGGCGAACCGACCCATGTCAGAAATACTAGAGTTGATTCCTGGTTTAAAGGGATATGTGTAATTGTCGGAGATGCAACCCAAACGTGTGTTTAAGAATTCCCCAATCTGTTCTGCAGACCGATTGCATTGGGCCGTATGGAGGTACATAGAAGCAAAGGGAGCAGCTGCAAGAGACTGAGACACAAACACATATCTGTAGCCCTGATAACAGATTCAAGTATGAAAAGGTTCAAGATTCTTTGGGTAACTACTAAATTCATTGTCAAAGACTTTTAAAGTGGACAAAATATCACTGTACTGAGTAAAAAAATAGTTCAAGTCAATTATCCTTTGTTCTGTCAATATGACCTACAGAGTACCATCTCTACCAATCTCACAGAAGGCCTTAAAATGGAAGTCGGCTACCTTCCGAAATGGGTGGCCAGCTTTCTGATAGCTTCGTTAATGTCTTTATGTGGGTGAGAATCTGAGTCAAGGAATAATAGGTGAAGGCAGATCTACTCAAAGTTATGAGCAAATGCTACCAACTGGAGAGTCAAGTAAATTAGCAAATACAACCGTCTAAATGTAAATCTTCTGTAAGGCTTGCCATAATCAGCTCCGAGCTCCATTCCAGGAAAGGAATGCGAGCGCTGCACAAGGCTGGAGATAGAAAGCGGGCAGCACGCCGTGGGCGGGGGAAGGGGCCAGATAAGGAAGAACAGATCCCAGAAGCAAAAAGAGAGGTAGAAAGATGCCAAGGATAAACCTTGCCAACAGCTGCCTACTGTCTATTTTCTCTCACAGCGGGGTGAACCGTGAACAGAGCAAAGTAGATTCAGCTGTACATATTCCGGGGTACTCGCTTATTCACGAAAACCAGGAAAATACCATTAAATGTAAACCAGAGTTGTGCATGGGAATTGAGGAAACTTTAGTACCTTCCTCAGAAATGTCTAATTTGTATAGACAAAATAAGGGGTCTTGGCGGAACGGGTGGGTAGGCGTTGGATTGCAAACAGCAAAGTCAGTGGTCCAACCACCCCAGCTGCTCCACGGGAGACAGATAAGGATCGGCTCCTGTCCAGATTGACAGCCTCAGAAACCTCACAGAGTGTCATATCACTAGGAGTCAGAGCAGACTCCGTGGCAGTAGGTTAGAGGCATCACATGTAGAGAACAAAACGAGTTCCTACGTCACAGAAGCCTAGTGAAAAGAACATCAAACTAGAACGTAAACGCCTAACTCCTAGCTGGGGTTTTGACCTTGACAAGTATCAGGACTGATGAGTCATTAGATTTTCATCAACGTTCACATTCCCTCAGATAGTAAGTTTTTCTTGAGTGTCCTGAAAAAATGAGCTATTTTACGGTTTCGCAATCCTGCTTGCACAGGAGTCCTGGTGGCATAGTGGTTATGGCTTGAGCTGCTAACCACAAGGTCAGCAGTTTGAAATCACCAGCTGCTCCATGGGAGAAAGTCAAGGCTTTCTGCTCCTATAAAGAGTTACAGTCTCGGAAACCAGAAACCCACAGGGGCAGCTCTACCGAGCCCTTTTGGGTTACTATGAGTTGAAATCAACTCAATGGCAGTAAGTTTGATTTTCTGTTTAATCCTAGCTGCATATTAGTATTACTAGGGGATATATATATAATATGGTTATAGTTAATTAATTTATGTATATTGAATATACAGGACTCCAGGCCTGAGATATTCTGCTTTAATTAGTCTGAAATTAGGCTAATAGTTTTTTTTAATCCCATGCAGTAGGGATATCATGAGGGTAGGGGATGTTGGGGAGGGGCAGTGGGAGAAAGGGAGAACCCATCACAAGATTGAATATATACCCCCGCTCCACCTCAGGAGAATGAATAGTAGAAAGGTGGGTGAAGGGAGACAACAGATAGTGTAAGACTGAAATATCAATAATAATATATCATTGATCAAGGATTCACAAGAGTGGGAGGGTGGTGGAGGGAAAAATGAGGAGCTGATACCAAGGACTCAAGTAGAAAGAAATTGTTTTGGAAATGTTGATGGCAACATATATACAAGTGTGCTTAATACTACTGAATGATGAATTGTTATAAGATTTGTAAGAGGTCCCGAATAAAATAATTAATTTATAAAAATCCCATGCAATTTTATTGTGTAGGCAGGGTGGAGAACCATTGGTCTATTTAATCATATGTCTATGTGAGGGACAAGTAAAATAATGCAAAATGCCTTTACTCCTTCTTTGGGAATTTATTTTCCCTGTATTAGCTAACTTTCTTTTGACTCCCTTGCTGAAATCCTCATCACTTCCCTAGATTATTAACAAAATTGCCTCCTAGCTATTTTCCCTTCCTCCCATTTCCTGCCAATCCAATAAATCATTATACATTTTCTTACCTAATCAGACTAAGAGTCTGGGTTAGGGGGATGGGAGGAGCCAGTTCCAGCAAGGAAGAGAATGAGCAAGAAGCAGAGGTAGGAATGAAGATATTTGCACTGATAGGCTAGAAAACAGATCTAAATTTAGCTAAAATATGTTTGGTAGCAATTAAATGAGAGAATGAATAAACCAAGTAAAGCCAAATTTGGGTAAACCTGAAATCAAGGCATAGGAGTTTATTTCTGAAACATTTTAAGTATAATAACGTCCCCAAACAGATCTGTGCCCATCAAATAGTGCATACTTGTGTGTATACATGTGTGCACATAAATATAATCTCTGACATGTGCTATTTTTTCAGGTCCTGGGTACCTACCTTGTGTCTACATAATGTTCACTGGTATCTTTAGAACATAATATCCTTAAATATTTCCCGGCTGAATGCTGTCAAAGTGACTGTAACCCCCACCTAAATTTTCTCATTTAAAGGAAAAAAAGAGCAGCACAGTATCTGTTTTTTCCTATTTGAGTTTGAAAGGCTCCCACAAATAGTATACATATGTTCAACTGAAAATAATAACAAAACGAGGTAGAATTATTTCAGTAAGCTCTTGTGTTTACTGTAGACACTGCTAAAAGGTTAGGATGAATGTTTACTAAGAACAAAGATGGTTCTGGTTCATATTGAAGCTTGCCTCCAAAAATCGACGAAAGGACTAAAAAGCAAAAGGTTTAACCACAGTTCATGATAATTCATATTTGAGGGAAAAAGTATCAAATAGGCTATAAGCAAGATATGAGAAGAATGAACCAGGATGTTCTTTATGCCCTACCCATAATGATTTTACCATCTTCTCAGGAACAGCAAGACAAATGGGAGAAAGGAAATACACTGCTAAGTAAATGGGAAAGACAATAAGAATCATGGGATTTCAAAGAAATAGGAGGCTGATGCAGACTAAGTGTTGGAAACAGCTTCTTTGAAAATCAGGGCCTGGAATAAAATTAACTGAGTGGAGAAAAGAAGGAACTCCGCAGCACAACTATCACCTTGTGCAAAGATGAAACAGAAATTCACAAATACATTTGAGGGGCAAGGACTTGACCTAGGTGGAACAGAGGGCTCCACTTGCGAGGACTTGAGAAGACAAGGTGGCAACAGTAAAGGGGCCTGAATGCCAATACCCAATCCTTCAAACTTGGTTATGTCGCTAGAGAAAGCCTCTCAAGGGTGTGCAGAACAATAAGTAAAACCATGTGTATGTCCATTTAATGGATGATACCGCTTGGAACCATTTTTCTTGGAGCCCTTGAAGAACATATCAAGTAGTATAATTATCTTGCCAAGTATACTCATGAATATGCAAACATATTGTTTAGGAAATCTGTTCAGCGTGAAGGAGTAAATACTCCATCATGCATTTCAAACTACAGAATCAGCGATCAATTGCACATCCATAGTTGTTATGAATAAATCCTTAGGGAATCACCAGACGGAAGGGTTCCATTTTGATTTTCCCCCTCCTTCCCACAGACCTTGTTTTGATATCCCCAAAGTGAAGACCTAGAGAGGCTCTTATTCTTGAAAGCAAGACATGGATCTCTTGCTACTGCCCATTAGCAATGGATTCCTGGCCTATGTGTTTAATAATGACTGTATCTAATACAATAATTTTGTCTATGAAGTATAGCAGGACACCAGGTGACACAAGCATAGGGACAACAAAAATGAAGATTGTGAATAGCGAAAAAACCCTTTCCTCAAACCAAAACACACCTGAAATAATCAGCCCTGGTTTGATGCAAATGGGAAAGAGAGTTTGTTCATACAAACAACAACAAACACCATCTCCAACAAAGACTACCAGAGTGTATTTGAGGAACATTACAATGGGCAGTTTCTCATTCAAAATGGTAAATCAACAATCCACAACTCTGTGTGGAACGGGCTGCATTTTCTTTTTCAACGGTGAGCTTGGATTTCTGGCTTTTCCTGCTATAAAAATTAAAACTCGAGCCTAACTCAAATGGAGGATTATCTTTCTCCTAGTAACCAGACCCATAAATGACTGGTGATTTCATTTGCCAATGCAAGAAATAACCAATTTAGCCAGCATAACCTTCCGAAGGCCAGGAAAACGAAAAATCTCAGCCTGTAAAAGGTAAACAGGACAATAAAGCCCAGAATATTCTAGGATACACACACACACACACACACACACACACACACACACGCAAGAACAGGAAATCGCTGGCCATGTTGCTGCTGCGCTATGAAAAGGGATATGCCATTCTCAGAGGTTTAATATGTAGAGATTATGATTTTTTAGGTATCAACTTTCCCCCACCCTCGCGAAAGATGAGGAACATCCAAGAGAGTTGGGAGAACAGCATTGAGGCAGGTAACAGCATCCCCCCCCCCCCCCACACACACACACACACCACCACCACCACCACACACACCTCTCATCCTTTACTGGGGTAAACTCGCTGTTCACAAAAAATGCTAATCCACCCCTCCCATCCTAGTCAGTTTCCCTGCATCCTGCAGTCAGCATTTTCCCTCACCCCCTCCTCCCCGGGTCAGTCCCACCGCCCCCGCGCCTCCGCCCTGATCAGCAGTGTCCAGCCGCCCCTCACTGCTCCCAGCCACCCCCCTAAAACCCCCCACTCCCGTCCTGTCACCTGCTTGGGTGGTGTCCGTCAGGTCATAGCCGCTGCCTGGGAAGTCTCGGAGTTTCCTGCCACTGAGACTCAGAATGCCGGAGTTGCCCGCCTCCTCCAGGGCCCGGTCCAGGCTCCGCACGGTGTGTTGAGGTTGCAGGCTCCCCGGGTTCCACTGCGGCCCGTTGGGGAACGGCTGGCCGAAAAGAGTCGGTACCGGGATGGGCACCGCCAGGGTCCTGCCGCCGCCGCTTCCCCCTCCTGCCCCGCCACCTCCCCCCGCTGCCGCGCCACCGCCACTGTTACTTCCACCGCCCCCACAACCGCCGCCCCCACTGCTCCCACCGCCTCCCTGACTCGCCGCCATGTTCCTAGGAGAGAGAATAGCCCCCGACAATACTCTCAGCCTGGGCGGCGAGTGTAGGGGGTGCTTAGGACGCATGCGCGGGCTGGGAGGGGGCGAGGTAGCGAGTGGGAAGGACCGAGGGGGCGGGCAGGGAGGAGGCATGGGATCAAGAGGAGATGCTGTTGCAAAGTGTAAACTGCTGCCTTTCAGAAATAGCTGATCAAAGGAAGGATGCTAGATCTTGAGTCCGTTGCTTTGGGTACCAACATCTTGCGAAGCAACACAGGTCATTTGGCAATATGTCACCAGATCTCTAAGTTGCTTCACCTTGTCTGTTCTGTAAAATAAACACAGAGAGAGAGAGAGAGAGAGAAAAGAGATTCATTTCTTATAGCAGCCTGTCAAACGAGTATCAAGCCGACTGCCAGGGTCGCGGGACTCATGTGCAAGAGAAGAGAATCAACCTAAGGGATCATTTGGAAAGGAAACGATGCAGGATTGAGTTTTAGACATGTATGAATTTTGGCAGAGTTTGGAATCTCAAAATATGACAAGACTTTTAGAATATTTTCAAGGACTGCTCTCGTTCCAGTGTCTACGGTCTCAGCCAAACTTCTGCTGTCCGAAACTTTGGAAGAATGCACTCGGCGTCCTGTTCTATCATTCTTTGAAGTGCTGCCAAGAGCTCCTAAATATGTCCTTTTCTCCTAAGCATTTCAGGATTGACTGAGGGAAATCTCTTTGATCATAAAAAAAAAAAAAACCCTAAAGCTTATTTTGGAAACACGGGGTTTATTTGGGGTAGAAATCAGAAGGTTTAACATGGGGAGTATAAAGCAAATTAATTTTGGAAATTAAAGATGTTTCCAATTAAAACCTGAGGACATTTTCCATACAGAGGTCACAAAGAACAAAGTTTAACTTCTTTCCTGAGTCTTTGAGGTCAGAGGAAGATCGTCCTCTCCATTCCATTGCCTATATTCTGTATCTCCCCTTCTGCCTGTCAGCAAGTCAATTCCAACTCAGTGACCCTGGAGGAGAGAGTAGAAGTACTCCAATGGGATTCTGAGGTTGTAAATCTTAGTGCAGGAGTAGAAAGTCTCCTCCTTCTCCTGTGGGACAGTTGGTGCATTCGAAATGCTGACTTTGCTGTTAGCAGCTTAACAGGTAACCCACTACGCCATCAGTGCTCCCTCCATCTCCTCTGGCGCTTATTGAAAAATTGTGCACTACTATTCATTAATGTTACTAAACAAGAAGTATATATTGTTAGTAATTTAAACATCATATACAACTCTTTCCACTTGATCAATGTGTGAAAGTGAATAGTCGCATTTGCTTAGACAAATCTCCACTAAAATTTAGCTGGCATAGGCTCTACTTTGGTTTTTTTTTCTGTTGCTTGTTTTTGTTTGTTTTTTTAAATCATTTTATTGGGGGCTCGTACAACTCTTATCATAATCCATTACATCCATCCATTGTGTCAAGCATATATGTGTATATGTTGCCATCATCATTCTCAAAACATTTGTTTTCTACTTGAGCTAGGCTCTACTTTGTCAAATATACAAGAAAGAATTACTACTTAAATAGGT
Organism: Tenrec ecaudatus; assembly: GCF_050624435.1. NCBI lineage: Eukaryota > Metazoa > Chordata > Mammalia > Afrosoricida > Tenrecidae > Tenrec > Tenrec ecaudatus. Next base: position 114,118,153 of record NC_134548.1, on the reverse strand, counting down.
CACTCTGGTCATAGAGGTTAGTTTCTTTTTATTACTCTTATTTTTGAAAAGATATACAATACCAGCCAATTCAACATTTCTCACATGTACAGTGTAGTGGTATCAATTATATTAATCATATTTTTGCAACCATTATCCAGAATCATTGCCAAAGTTTTCATCACCATCAACCGAAATTGACTGACTTACTTCCTGCCCCCTGTCCCTGGGAACTAGTAATAAACTTCAGACTCTACATATATGCCTATTCTTGTTATTCTATACACATGTGAGTTTGCAAAACTTATCATTTTGTGATTGATTTTTTTTTCACTCAGCATAATGTTTTCAGGGTTCATCTACCTTCTAGTATGTAATAGGATTTCATTTATCTTTATGGGAGAATAGCACTCCATTATATTTATGTATGACAATTTTGGTTTATCAACTCTAGTAATCATTGAAAAGGGTCTCTTGTGGCTTAATGGTTACGTTTTGGGCTGCTCACTGCAAAGTCAGCAGTTCGAAACTACCAAGTGCTCCAAGGCACAAAGGCAGGACTTTCTACTCCCATAAAGAGTTACAGTCTCAGAAACTCACAAACCATTCGAACCTGTCCTTAATGGATCGCTATGGATCAGAACCGACTCAATGGTAGTGAGTTTGAGTTTTTTTTATTAATCCATTGATGGATATTCCAGTTGTGTCCACCTTTTGGCTATTTTTGAATAGTGCTGCCATCAACATTAGTATGTTTGTGTCTCACAGAAATTAATTTAAATTATTGTGTTATGAGAAATTACTTTATCCATCAGCATGACTCACCAAGAGAACAGAACTGTGAATCACACTCTCTGCAGAGGAGTAGCAAATGGAAGAAAAAAATTAAAGTAAAACTCCTTGGTGCTAAAAAGCAAGTGTTACACTTAATCATCTTTCTTACATCTCAAATGAAAGCGATTATTAGTTGACGTTTCCAAAATTAAGGACGAAAACGTAAACTAAATTCATGAGTAAAAAGGTAAATAAAGGAAATACTCTGATCATCAATAATGATAATTATTTTAATTATTAATACAATTTATTGGACTCCAGGGGGGATAATGTGTGCTGAAGATCACTGTGCCTCCCAAGTGAAAAAGCCCATGAACAATTAAAGTAACATGGTGGTGACATGGGGGAGATCTTTCAAGGAATTCAAGTAATTTAAATAAGAAAAAGTGAGAAGCCTACAAAGTAGTGCAAGGAGCATAGGTAGTGGAGAGGGTTACCTATTGGGTTGCTAACAGAAGTGACAGCAATTGGAAATCACCAATTGCATCCAGGGAGAAAGACAGGGTATTCTGCTCCCATAACGATGGATGGGCTCAGAAACCCACAAAGGAAATTTTACTCTGTCCTACATAGCGTTGCTATGAGTCGGAAACAATTCTATGGCCGTGAGTAAATTTTTCAGGGACTGCTGGAATTGCTTTACATATATTGTCACTCAACCCTCATTATCAAGCAAAAACCAAACTCACTGTCACCAAGTCCATTCTGACTCATAGCAATCCTATAGGAAAGAGTAGAACTCCCCAAGTGGGTTTCTGAGACTGTAACTCTTTAATGGAGTAGAAAGCCTTGCTTTTTTTTTTGCAGAGCAGCTAGTGAGTTCGGACTGCTGACCTTGCTGGTAGCAAGTCCACATGTAACCCACTATGCCAATCTCAATAGGAAAAATATAGAATAGTGTGGTACACAGATGATTTTATGTTGACCAGACACTCCTGGCTAGATCTGGAACTGACACTTGTCAATTAGGATTGCGGCCTTCTAACTTTGCCTTCCTGCCTGCTGGGACTTGGCGATTGACCCTGAGAGCTGCAGGAGCCCTGCCAATGCTTCTGCTGGCTTGGGCTCCACAAGACTCTGCACCCACCGGCCTGTGGTCTCCCTGTATTCTGTGTTATTGCACGTGGCTACATGAGTCTGAAGAGGAATTTATGGACTACTATCAGATTTATGGATTAGAGTTGGGCTGAGCTACACTGCTTTCTTGCTATATAATTACTTCTTGATAGAAAGTTCTCTCTTTATTGGATGTCACTGGATTTGTTCCTCTAGTCAACCAGGCCTAATAAAAATAGAATCTCAAATTCTTCTGAAATCCAGTCTTTCTGAAGCCATTGAAGTTGGATGAAGTCCCCAAAAGGATTGCACTGTGATTCCTTTTAAACCTTACATTTCAACCAAAAATACCCCCTAAAGTCTTCTTTAAACCAACCAATAGTTCAGCACGACTAGTAAAGAATGTTTCCCTTAAGCACTGAGTGCTTTCTTAATGCAAATCACTGCCAGGAATCGATGCTGACTCTCAGCAATTCTACAGAATTGCCCTGTGAGTTTTCAAGACTGTAATCCTTTACTGGAGTCAAAAAGTCCTTTGGGCTCTTTTCAAGAAAGGTCTATATAGGATCAAATTGACCCTGTCAACTCCAAAAGTTACATAGAAAGCTTAGGGAGCTCAGGTCACTGCTGTCAAGTCAATTCTGACTCCCAGCAGCTCTGTGAGTTGCTGAGACTGTAACTGTTTACTGGAGCAGAAAGCGTCCTCTTTCTCCCTCAGAGGGGCCTCCGGGCTCCGAATTGCTGACCTTGCAGTTAACAGCACCTCATGTAACCTAGCACACCACCAGAGTTGCTTCACTTGGAGAGCAGTGATTTATATAAATGCAGAAGGAACAATTGTGAAAATGAAGGTGAAAATAATTAAGAATGTCATCAATGTCACTAGATGGCACATACAGAAATTGATGAATTGATGTATGCTTCACTGAGCATATTTTCAAAAATAATTTCAAATTTGGTATGCTTATTCTTTCTTTTTAGGGATAAAGAAAAATACTACACACCTCATAAAGGATCATTTAGGAATAAATAGTCATATACTTACAATGTCAAGCATAATATCTAGCATACATTCTTTCATCTAATGAATGTTTATTGAAAAACTATTTTGTTCAAAAACTATTCTTTGTATGGGTGACATGACAGCATTAGGTACTCATCTGATGTTCATCTCTTCGCTACACCCTTATCTTCCACAAAGGAATAAAATAAAGAATGTTAAAACATTCACACACACACAAAAATAGAAAAAGCCAAATGAAAAATCAGCCATTTTACAAAATAATTATGAACAGGATGCCTGACAGAGTCAACAATTTTTTTTTTGCTCAAGTTGGTACTCCAGCGTATTTTATGGTAATCACAGGTTTTAAGTTATACCTGAAATGGACATGTTGACAATTGGATCAAAATTATCCAAGCCACATTTACAAATGTATGTTCATAAATCACCTAGACTAAATGGCATATAGTGGAGATTTTAGAAGAGAAACAGGGGGGAAGTAGGGGGTTTCAAATAAACCATTCAGTCTCTGCTAAAGCACAAGAAGCCTGCAAATGTAATTTCTGTTCTACAGAACTCCAAAGGGGACTCCAGAAATTCCAGACTAGTTTCTCATCACCACTATCCCAAACAAACTGGTCCTTATCCAGCATTTCTAAATAATATAGAAGAGCAAAGGCACAGTGAAATGGCCAAAGCTCTACATTCTTCTAATAAAGATAAAGATCAATACACTAGACTGGACAACATTCTTACATCTGAGTACTGAAGAGCTCCAACTATAATATGAAAACGTTAAAACATCCTGAACTAAACCAAAACAGTTGTCATTGGGTCCATTTTGACACATACCCACCCCAAAGGACAGAGTACAAATGGCTCATAGAAGTCCTAAGACTGTTACATCGTTCTCTTGTGACGTGGCTGGTGGCTTCGAATTGCCGATCTTGCAGTTAGCAACAGAGCACCTAACCGTTGTGCCACAAGGTCTCTTGAGTCCTTGGAATCAGGACTCAGGAAATAGCCATGAAGGTCCCTCAAGAACCTCAAAAAATTAATTGTTAATTTCACGGGGAAAATATATTGGTTAACATCAAGAGATGTATCAGGAAGCCCAAAATAGCATATTATTTTACCCTATGATGAATTATTTTGCAGATGCCAAATAAATGTACACTTCTGCCTACTTCAATGTAAACCAAAGTCCTGCATGTCAGAAGGTCCTAAGAAGTGCTGTAGGCTTCTGGGGGTGAAGAAAATCAATTGGCCCTTCTCTGTCTAGTAATTTAATTTTTAATCTCTTCCAATTCCTATTCAGGCATGGGGTCCTCAGAGGTCTATATATTAACGTGTTTTACCACAATTTACAGCATGCTACAGGAGACCTGATGGTATAACAGGGAACACATTGGGCTGCTAACCTCAAAGTCAGCAGTTTGAAGCAAACAACTGCCCCACAGGAGAAAGACGAGGTTTTCTATGCCAGTAAAAAGTTACAGTCTCAGAAATCCACAAAAGCATTTCTTCACTGTCCTACAGGGTCTCTCTCTATGGGTCAGAAATTACTCAATGGCAGTGAGTTCGATATAGTCCATTCCGGAAACTCCTTCACTGCCCTTTATTGTACTGTGGCAGATAACTTTTTGCCCTGCTTTAACTAGTTCTAACAAATTCATCAACCCCCAATTTTCTATGTATTAATGCAAAAAGATTATGAGCATAAATGACTGCCATTACTTAACAGAAGCATACCTCAACTTCAATATTGACGCCAACAAGCACGTTCATGAACTATCTTAGAACCCCTGCACCGACACTTCCTGAGCAGAGATAGTGGCTAAGTCCTTTGACCTCTTAAAATCTCACTCTCTTAGGATTGTAGTCAGAATTACATGAGATAAGTACATAAAGTAACTAGCATATTATGATTATGAATATTGTTTTCATTTTTTTGGTCTTGGTTCACTTCATCACTAGAATACTGAGCTGAGTGAAACTGGAACTACCTAATGGAAATTCTTAAATGCTTCCGTGCTATTGGAGTATCAACACTAGTGCGCACTTTTCTCCTTCGCTGTTGAAGTTACATCCTTGCTAGCTCACCACAAACTTCTGCCTCACCTAGTTGTTGTGTTTCCACAGTAAACAAGTGACCTGACTCCAATCCCTGCTACAGTTTCCAATTCAATCCCTGATTCTGACCTCTGTGTGTCTGATCATTTATCCTGATAACATGAAATTCATTTAAGTGTCTGTTCTAGCTCCTCTTTCATAATATGCCTTAAATATCTCTCTGTAGTCAACACATTTCTGTCCAAAAAATAAAGAGCCAACCATCTGAAGAGGTTTCTCACTAGATTATTATGCAAAAGATGCAGATTGATGCATTTTGATCCTTTAGCTCGGCCCAGAGAATATAAATAAAACACTAATTTAAATATGTTATGTCCAATTATAAACCATAACATTGTGGAGGATTTTTGGTCTTTGAAAGGATTATATTGGAAGGGCTCCTCTTTATATATAAACATAGAAATGTAGCATCTGCCCTTTTGGACAAGTTTGTCTTATATAACTATCTCCAAAATATTTCAGTTTATGTGTAAGAGGAAAAAAATAGGATCTTTTCAAGCAAAATCCAAATTCCTAATGGACAATAATCATGACACCTATAAGCAGGCTATGCCTGTAAGGGAGAAATAAAGAAGCAAATGACATTTAGTGAAGTATACTAAAGAAATTATGATCTCAAGCTACTTTAAAACCTAAGGAGGTTCCAAGATGAACATTCTTTATATCTACTCCGTACTTATTGACTATCTTGTTGTCTAGCATTTCTCATTTAGGACAATAGTGAAAATCTACTATCTGACTATATTACACAGTAGTAACATATGTCTGGTGGTAACAAATGCAGAAGTGTAAGTCAAGTGACAACAATGCTGGTAGCAAGTTTGTTATTTGGGGTTTCCATTAGGAATTTGGATTTTGCTTGAAAAGATCCTATTTTATCCTATTTTGCACAAAGGGCAATAAGTTGGAGATAGTTATTCAAGACAAACTTGTACAAAAGGGCAGATGCTACCTTTCTAGGTTTAGATATAAAGAGGAACCCTTCCCATATAACCTTACTTAAGATTATGTGTCTTGTTGATTGGGTTTTATGAATCATGGTGGTCTAGAATTTTGTTAATAATATAACTTAACTGTTATGTAACAATATAATATTCCTCCTTTTAGTGATCTGAAGTGGTCATCCTCCGTTTTTACATAATGCTGATTTTTACCAATCTGGTCCTTGGAGCCTAACACAACAACATCAACAACAGCTTGCTGCCATCGAATCGATGCTGACTCAAAGACACTGTAGGACAGGGTAGAACTTCTCCCATGAGTTTTCAAGACTATCGCTGTTTCTGGGACTCGAAACCCCTGTTTCTCTACTTCAGTGGGGTAGTTTCAAACTGCCAACTTTGCGGATCACAGCCCAACAAGTAACCACTACACCAACACACAATCAGTTATAAACATTTTTACCAAAACTAATGTCTAAAATGGATTTTGGAATCTAATGATAATAAATTAAGTTGGGCATCTACCAAAATCTAGTTATATTTACTTTAAAAGTGCTCCAAATATCCATCAGTTTACAGTTGTACATTTATTATAAACCAGTTAAACCTCACAGTTTAAAAATTTACACAAATCTTCATTAAAATAAATCTAAACTATAGGTTCAAAGGTAAGTTAAAAAAGTATTGCTACTGGGGTTCCAGTTCAAACATGTCCTGGTTTCTTCCAAGCAAAACATGTTTAACTATTTCTCTGTGACCAGTAGATGATTATAGTTCTCTCACTAATATCCAGTTTTAATTTCCTTATCAAAAACCAAATTAAGCAAAAGAAGCAAACAAACCAAATCACTGCCATCCGGTCAATTCTGATTCATGGCAACCCTATATGGCAGGGTAGAACTGCCCCCTCCCCCCCAGTGGATATTCTCTTAAATCCCACCTTTCTAAGAGTGGCTTGTGGTTTAGAACAGCTGACTTTGCTATTAGCAGTTCAATATGTAACCCACTGTGCCAGCAGGGCTCCTTTTAATCTCATTAGGATCCCTTAAAAATAAAATCCAAGTAGTGGCTTACAAAAGGATCTGCTGGGTCAATTACATTCAAGGCTGAAAGTTCAACTCCGAATGTTATAGCAACTGCTTTTGAGAATTGTAAAGTTCTAATCTTAACAGAATTTTCAAAGGACACAGGACAATCAAGGGGCTCATTAGGGGAAAAATTCAGAAAGTGGCAAACTGCATTTGTGAGAAAAATGACAGCAAAGTTTCATGCAAGATTTGTTTTTCTTTCCCATCAAGATAATGCAGCTATTGATTGATTCTTTGAGGATACCAAGGACTGTGCTATGATAATTTTGTTTGGAAACCTTTCCCCATACACCCTATGGCCCTGATCCTGCCCCATCAGATTTTTCTTCATTTCTAAAATTCAAAGAATACTAAAAGGAACATGATTTGTGTCTCTCAAGTTTGTCAAAACTGACATTTTGATGTGCTGTTAATCAAAGACTGCAAAATTACTTGCAGGAAGGTTAGAAGTGGAAACACTGCCTTCAGACGTGTGTAAATCTAAATGGAGTATATGTCAGGAAACACGTTTCACATTTTGTTCTTTTTGTTTAACAAGGGCTCCTATGATTAGAAAAAAAACAATACTTTTCACTTATCATGTATGGGTGGCAATCTGATACATGAAAAGATGCTCCACATCATTAGTCATTAAAAATGAAAAATAAAACTACAGTGAGATACTACTGAGTGTTTATTAGAATGGCTAAAATTAAAAGGATTAACCACACTAAGGATCCTTGCAGGAAGTCTTGATTTTGGTACTAGTAATCTTCCAACTTTGTTTTTCTTTTCAAAGTTGTTCTCTGTAGTATAGCTACAACAATAGTTAATTTTATGTCAACTTGAAGATATATAAAAGTGTTTGGGTAATATCTAACCTCTCAATCAGGTCACGGGCTGATGGGGCCTTCTTGGGGTGTGGCCTTCTCATAAGCAGGACCCTGGGAACCTGCTTCCTTCTCTTTACCTTCCTGCTTGCTGGTGACCCTGAGAGCTGTGGGATCCCTGCCATGTCTCCACTAACCTTGGATTCACACGACTTTACATCCACCAGCCTGGGATCTTCCTGCATCCTACATCATTACATGTGGCTGCATGAGTCTGAAGACAGACTTAATGAACTAGTATCAGATTTATGGATTTGAGTTGGAATGGGCTGGGACACTTTCTTGATATACAATTACTCCTTGATATCAAGCTCTTTCTTACACATAGCTGAGTGTCACTAGATTAATTTCTTTAGTCAACCTGGCCGCACACATTACAGGGCCTGGGGAATAGGGTACCAGAAAAACAATCAAGAAGATAGAGAGTGGAGGCTTGTCTGACCTCGGCTTTATGGCAGCTTTTCTTCTTTGGCTAGCCAGAGGTCAGATAGGGCCACCCGGTTTACTTGGTTGTTTTCTAGAAAGGGCATCTGAAGTGAAGGTTTTGCTCCTTAGAAGTTGTTTTTGGTTATGCCCCTCTGAAGTGGTAAAAATTGAATGTGATGGATGCTAAATGTGAGGTCAAGGGGCAAAAATGGTCTTGAGCTTCTCTGAGGCAAAACAGCTGACAGAAAATTAGGCCATGGCTTGATGCTGTCAGAGGCCTAAGGCCATATTGCATATGATTGTGACAATTTAGATAAGAAAATACGGAATTTGGCTGGTTTAAGAATTGTGCTTGTGCGTGTGTGTGCAAAGCCAACCACTTGTTCATAGAAAATACCTTTTTTTCAACAACACAAAAGAAGCTTTACACATGGCCTTCCCCAGATGAAATACACAGAAGTCAAAATGACTACATGTGTTGGAGGACACGATGGAGAAGTGCAATATCATCAGCTAAAACCAGACCAGGCTCCAACTGTGGATCAGATCATCAACTGCTCATATGTAAGTTCAAGATACAGGTGAAGGAAATGAAAATAATTCCACAGGAGCCAAAATAGGACCTCGGATCTATCCCACCTAAATTTCATGAACAGATTTCCTGTATTGAACACTAACAATGGAAGACTCGATGAGTTGTGGAAGGACATCAAGAACAGCATTCATGAAGAAATAAAAAAGTTAAAAAAAACCGGTAGGAAAGAAAATATGAAAGTAATGTGAAATGAAACTCTGAAACTTGCTATTGATCATAGAGTAGCTAAAGCAAATAGAAGAAATGACGGAGTCAAGCACATGCATAGAAAATTTCAAAGGGCAGCTCAAGAAAACAAAGCCAAATACTATAATGAAATGTGCAAGGAATTAGAATTACAAAACCAAGAGGAAAGAACACACTCAGCACATCTGAAATTATAAGAAATCAAGAAAAAATGCATGCCTCAAATTAGTTTTGACAGATTCTATCGACAAAATATTGAATGATGCAGGAAGCATCAAGTTAAAATGCAAGGAATATACAGAGTGACTGTACCAAAAATAACTAGCCAACAGTCCACCACTTGCACATGAGCAAGAACCAATCGTGCTGAAGGAAGACATTCAAACTGCACTGAATTCATTAGCCAAAAACAAGGCTTCAGTAATTGACAGAATATGCACGGAAATGTTTAAGAAAGCTGAAGAAATAGTGGAAACACTCACTAATCTATGCCAGGAAATTTGGAAGACAGCTACCTGGCAAACTGATTGGAAGAGATTCAGATTTGTGCCTATTACAAAGAAAGGTGACCCAATAGAATGCTCAAACTACACAATATCATTGATATCACAAACAAGCAAAATTTTGCTTAAGCTCATCTAACAGCAGTTGCAGCAGGACATTGACAGGGAGCTGCCAGAAGTTCAGATTTGATTCAGAAGAAGTTGTGGGACAAGTGATATCATTGCTGATTTGAGATGGATCCTGGCTCAAAGCAGACAATGCCAGAAATAAATGTACTTGTGTTTCATTGACCATGCAAAGGCATTTGATTGTGTGGACTATCATAAACTATGGATAACCTTGAGAGGAATTTCTTCTCCAGAACCCTTCATGGTGCTCATGTGGGACTTGTACATAGATCAAGAGGCAGTTGTGCAAACAGAACAAGGGAAGACTGCATGGTTTAAAAACAGGAAAGGTGTGTGTCAGGGTAGTATCCTCTCACCATACTTGTTTAATCTATATGCTGAGTAAATCATCAGAGAACCTGGATTATATGATGAAGAGTACTGCATTAGGATTGGAGGAAGGCTTATTAATAAGCTGTGGTGTGCAGATGACATGACGTTCCTTGCTGAAAGTGAGGAGGAATTGAAGCACCTGCTCATGAAGATTGAGGATGTATCCTTCAGTATGGCTTACAACTCAATATAAAGAAGTACAAAATCCTCACAACTGGACCAATAATTAACATCATGATAAATGGAAAAAAGGTTGACACCAAGGATTTCATCTTGCTTGGACCCCCAATCAATGCTCACAGAAGCAGCAGTCATCAAGAGATCAAAAGAAATATTCCATTAGGTAAATCTGTTGCACAAGTCTTCGTCAGAGTATTAAAGAGCAAGCATGTTACTCTGAGTACTAAGGTACACCTGGCGAAAGCTATGCTATTCTCCATTGCAACATATGCATGTGAAAGTTGGACATTGAATAAGGAAGACCATAAAACAGTGGTTCTCATACTTCCTAATACTGTGATCCTTTAATAATGTTTCATGCTGTGGCAACCCCCAACCATAAAATTATTTTTGTTGCTACTTCATAACTGTAATTTTGCTATTGTTATGGATCGTCATGGAAATATCTGATATTCAGGATGTATTTTCATTGTTATAAATTGAACATTATTAAAGCATAGTGATTAATCACAAAACAATATGTAATTCTATATTGTGAAATATTTATTTCTAATTACAAATAAATGAATTTTTGTCTTGAAGCATGGTGGAGCATGGGTAACAGTCTTCACACCAGGTACTCATATGTGGGCATATCTGCATGTGGGCGGACCTCCCTGGAGACAGATAGAGGAGTGGTGTCTCAGAAATATGTGTTTTCCGATGGTCTTAAATGACCCCTGTGAAAGGGTCGTTTGACCACCAAAGGGGTCACAACCGACAGGCTGAGAACCGCTACCATAGAAGAATTAATACATTTGTATTTTGGTACTGGAGAAGAATATTAAAACTACTATGCACGGCTAAAAAGACAAACCCATCTGTGTTGGAAGAATAAGGTCAGAGTGCTCTTTAGAGGCAAGGATGCCAAGATTTTGTCTTACATGCTTAGGACATATTGTGAGAAGAGACTAGCCCCTACAAATGGACATCATGTTTGGTAAAGTGGTCAGCAAAAAAGAAGAAGGCCCTGAATGAGATGGATTGATACAATGGGGACATCAATGGGCTCAGGCTAGGAATAATTGTGAGGCCAGCATAGGATCATGCAATGTTTTGTTCTGTTGTGTATAAGATTCTGATGGGTCATAGCTGACTCAATGGCCCCCAACAACAAGAGCTGTGTTTAGGAACTGGCTGTACTAGAATAATATTGATTTTTCTACTTATTGTTATTGATATAATGGGTGATAGAAATGATTATTGAGAAATGTTAATAGAGAGTTTGTAAGCCCACTACCTTCAGGTAATAAATTTGTTCTGTTAAAGGAGTATAGGAAATGTGTTTAAAGAATGCTTAAAAAGTAAGCCCACCCAGTACCTTGAGGGCTCCGAATATTTGTATTTGAAAAGACTTGGCACTTCAGCTGTTGACTGAAGGAAAAGAGGAGCTACTTCATTTTAAAAAATCTTACACTAGCAGTTTGGGCCTGAAGCTAGAAAACCTTGGACCCATGAAGTAGTTCTGAATATAAAAGGGGGCCTGTGGGCCATCTGAAATATTAGGGGGTACCCCCCAAAAGTGGAATTTTCTTTCAAAGCTATGTATTTACATTTTTGTACTAAACAACCTTGTAACCTCCAAAGTACTCTCCATTACATTTAATACATTTGCCAAATCTGTGATTCCATGGAAATACATTTCAAACTCCTCTGTTTGGATGACCGACAGCACCTCCCTTGTTCTTTTCTTCACCTCTTCTATGTCATCAAATGCTGTCCTTTCATATCCCTCTTCATTCACGGGAACTAAAAGAAAGTCACACAATGTGCGCCCAGGTGAATCCGGTGTGGGGGGCAAGAGAGACATGCTTTTTTTTTTTTGCCAAAAACTGGTGCACTGAGATGGCTGCATGAGCAGGTGCATTGTCGTGGTGGCCAAACCAGTCCCTCGTCTGCCAAAATCAGAACTTTTTTGAAAGCTTGATTAACAGTCTGACCTGACCTGGTGGAATGGACTCCAAATGCACTACAAGTCAACATTTTTGTCCATTGAGGAAGTTGATGGACATCCGGAATGAGGCTTGTCAACAACCAATATTTCATCTTTTTGGAAATGAGACAACTACTCATACACTTGCGTTTTTCCTATATTTCCTTATAAGCTGAGTTCAGCATCTCAACAGTTTCTGCAGCATTTTTCCTGAGCAGAAAACAATATTTCACAGCTGCACACTGTTCTCATAAATCAGCCATCACAAAAAAAACACACGAGGTTTGAACGAATTGCTTTCATGAAAAAATTCACTGTGACCAGAGAGAACCTTCCCAAGCGATGCCACTTGGTGCACTAATTTAGAGCTAATTGCTGTATGCTCATCTAGCAGGAGAAATGCATACTACAAAAATCTCCACTCCATCCAGCAGAATTCCTGTCTTTTTGGGGTACCCCCTCATACTTACAGGTCACCCTCTAGAATCAGTGGTTCTCAACCTTTCTAATGCCATGACCCTTTAATGCAGTTCCTCGTGTTGTGGTGACCCCCCAACTATAAAATTATTTTCATTGCTACTTTATAACTGTAATTTTGCTACTGTTTGAATAGGGTGACCCCTATGAAAGGGTGGTTTGACTCCTAAAATGATCACGACCCACAGGTTGAGTACCGCTGCTCTAGATCTACTTGTTGAGTGGAAGGAGGAGAAAAACAGCAATAGAGAGACAGGTTGAGTCTGGTCACTGACACCTGTGGGCCTGGTTCACAGGACTGGAGGAGAGAAAAGAGTTAACTTGCTGGTCTGAAGTTTAAAGACTTGTGTGCAATCTTAGCCTATGGCATGATCTAACAGAAGGAGCATGGTTTGGTTGAGAATTTGTGAAGGAGCCAGGGTCAAGAGGCAAGGCAGCCAATTGGCATTCTGGTGAGGCTAAGCAAGGAGCTCCACAATGACTTGACCAGAACCTGACCAGATGAAGATAAGATTTTTGAGCCTGTGAATTAGTGCACATTGCTGCTGACTTTCTGGATGCCCTTCCCTGATATGAGTTCTCATTGATGCAGACTCACAAGGTTCCAACTGGAATGAAGATTCTCCCTAACAAACAACACGCTTGTCTCCTCAGAACACTGGGTTGATAGAAATGGGCAATATAGAAAATGGATTCCCAAAATGGAGCAAGATAAAGGCATGAAGTGGCTGGTTTACAACATTCATGGATGTGGGAAGATGTTGATAAGATTATAAGATTAAAGTTCATATAACTGCAATTGTTAGGCATAGAAGTTTTTGTTTTGTCCACATATAGAATGTTATATTTAAATGGGGCTGGCAAATTTTCAATTGTACACATTTTAGTTTTTTCCAGTTAGGTGAAAATATGATTTTATTTTTTTTAATTATTCATGGCTAAAGAATTGCATAAGTGTTTCAATTTAACTAGAGGTGGTCTGTTAGATTTAGATAATGTTATATAAACTTGGAGACATATAAAAGTGTAGGAGTGATATCCAAACTGTCAATCAGGTCACAGCCTGATGGGGCCTCCTTGGGGTGTGGCCTTCTCATAAGGACAGCCCAGGAAACCACCCTCTCTTTCAGCCTTTCCCTTCTCTGCTACTGACCCTGACCACTGCTGGAGTCCTGATATGCTTCCACAAACTGAAATCAACAGGACTGTGCACTCACAAGCCTATAATCCTCCTAAATTCTTCATCATTGCATGTGTCTGCTTGAGCCTGAAGAGGGATTTATAGAATAGTATTAGACTTATGGACTTAAGTTGGACTGGGCTGGGATGATTTCTTGATATATAATTACTCTTTAATCTAAACCTCTTGCTTACAGATAGGTATCACTGGATTTGTTTATCTAGTTATCCTGGCCTCATAGATATACTCTACATTTCTGTGTGCATTTGAAGATTATTTTGTCCAATTCTACAAGAATGCTTACTGAGCTTTTGATTAAAATTGTATTGAATCTATACATCAACGTGGGAAGAACTGATATCATATTAATGTTGAATTGCAAACCACACAGTGACATATATCTCCATTTATTTAATTTCTCTCTCCAAGGGTTTGTCAATGAACAAGTGGTTTCTTACTTCTTTGTCAGATTTATGCACACATATTTGATAGCTAATGTTAATTGAACAGATGGCTTGAGTGGTTAAGCATGTGACTGGTAGTCACAATGTCCGAAGTTCAAAACCACCCCTTGGGTGAAAGATGAGGTTCTCTACGACTGTAAAAGAGTCTCATAAATTTATAGGGGAGTTCTTCCCTGCCCTATGGCATTACATTAAGTCAGAATTGATTAGAAGCAGTAAGGGTTCTTTTATTTGTTTGGTCTTTTCTTTTTTTTTAGTTAATTGAATATTTAACTCCCCCTTTAGATCTATGTTTAAGAATAATCAATTGGCCACACTTATGTATTGTAAGCCTGGGATTGTTCCATTGTTAGGAATAATACATTATTTAGTTCCTCCTGATTAATATCTTCAGTATTAAAAATTCTGAGTTCAGTTTTATTAACATGTATGGTATAATCGTATTCTATTATGTCTTTTCATAATCAGATACACTGTTGTTCACAAGATTAATTTTTAATCTTTTAAACTTAATTCATGCTCTAATAATGTAACACATTTATTCTAGTTCTTTTTTCTTATTGATATTGTATGTTCTGAACCGAATGGCATCATCAAGTGCATCCCATATGGTCTGCTGGATTCTTCCTTTGGAAACGAAATTGGTCTCTGGCACAGAAAGCTTCTTCTTTTTTGGAATTGCTTGAAGGGTACTTGTGCTTTTGGAGAGAGGAAAAAGAGACAGCTGGTGGAATGATCCACCCTTACCCTTATCCTAACGTACTCTTATCCTAACTTGCTTTTATTCTCATTTCATTATTTCCTGGAGCAGGCTAGCACATAAGTTGTTAACCCTCAATAGACTAAGCAACCAATCTTCAGCAAATAGCTTTTTTCACATGTTGAGCTGAAAAGATAGAATTTTCAAGCTGAATTCCCTACAAATATCTTATATGGCATTAACTGTTATCGTGTTACACCACACCATCCCATGACCCTCTTCCTGCTACCATCAAACTCTTTGACCTAAAGGTCCATGTAAGTTTCAGACACAAAATAAAATTTTAAAAAAAAACAACACAAAAAAAGGACAAATATCCTTTCTCGGTAGACTCAAATGGATCTCCTTCCTGCAATTCCTAATGCTACTATCTTCGTTCAAACCCGATCATCTTTCTCCTGAAATAGCTCAATTTTTACAGCAGGCTTCTAATCATTCTCCCACCTTTTGGTCTTGTCTCTATTCCTTCCCATTCTACATGCTGTTGCCAAAGTTGCTTATCAAGACTGTGAGTTGCCATTCCTTTTTGTTTACCAAACAGAGCCCAGCTATCTTAGCACAGCACACGGAGCCTTTCTTATTTAATTACTGCCCATTTCTTCAATAAGGAGATACCAGAAGTTCAGACTTGATTCAGAGGAGGACGAAGTGATATCATTGCTGATTTCAGATGGATCTTGGATCAAAGCAGACAATACCAGAAATAAATGTACTTGTGTTTCATTGACCATGCAAAGGCATTAGACTGTGTGGACTATCATAAACTATGGATAACCTTGAGGAGATTGCCTTCTCCAGAGCCCTTCATTGTGCTCATGTGGGACTTGTACATGGATCAAGAGGCAGTTGTGCAAACAGAACAAGGGAAGACTGCATGGTTTAAAAACAGGAAAGGTGTGTGTCAGGGTAGTATCCTCTCACCATACTTGTTTAATCTATCTGCTGAGTAAATCATCAGAGAACCTGGATTATATGATGAAGAGTACTGCATTAGGATTGGAGGAAGGCTTATTAATAAGCTGTGGTATGCAGATGATACAACCTTGCTTGCTGAAATAAAGGAGGACTTGACACACTTACTGATGAAGATAGAGAATGTACCCTTCAGTATGGACTACTACTCAATGTAAGGAAGACCAAAATCCTCACAACTGGGTCAATAGGCAACTTCCTGGTAAACAGAGAAAAGTTCTCAAGGATTTCATCTTGCTTCGATCCACAATCAAAGCTCATGGAAGCAGCAGTCCATAGAGAAAAAGATGTATTGCATTAGGTAAATCTGCTGTACAAGAACTCATTAGAGTATTGAAGAGCAAGGATGTTACTTTGAGGAATAAGGTATGCCTGACCCAATATATGGTATTCTCCACTGCATCATATGTATGTGAAAAGTTGGTCATTGAATAAGGAAGACTGTAGAAGTACTGATGCATTTGAATTGTGGTACTGGAGAAGATTATTGGAAATACCCTGGACCACTAAAAGTATGACAATAAGGTCAGAGTGCTGCTCAGAGACATCTTCCATACTTGGGACATACTGTAGGAGAGAACAGCCTCTGGAAAAGGACATCAAGCTTAGTAATGTGAATGGTCGCCAAACAAGAACAGCCTCTCAATGAGATGGATTGACACAGTGGCTGCATCAATGGGCTCCGGCTTAGAAACAATTGGGAGGATGATGCAGAACCATGGCTGGTCTCAGTCAGTTGTGCATAGGAATGCTATGGGTCAGAGCCAACTTGATGGCACCTAACAACAGCAACATTTCACCAATCACATCTTTCACCACTCATTGGATTTCTGTTCTCTACATAGCCTTAAAAAAAAAAAAGCCCCAAACCAAACCCATCCTGGTTGTGTCTATTCTGACTCACAGCATCCCTATAGGAAACAATACAATTTCTCCCTAGAGTTTCAAAGGCTGTAAAACTTTAACCCAGACCACCACATCTTTCTTGGGCAGTGACTGATGGGTTCAACCACTGACATTTTGGTTAGCAGCAAGCTCTTAACTGTTTACATATCCTGCATCGTCCCACTCCACTTCCCAACGCACACAGATATGCTACATTACTTGGCCTGAAATCTCTTCAAACTCTTCCCTCTGTGTCACACCTATGTACCCTTCAAAATTTAGCTTAACTCCTTCAAAATATCTTTCTTCAACATATTGGGTAGTCTACATCTCTCCAGGTCAGAAGTGGTATTTTCCCACTGTGCTCTCAAAGCACCAGTATCTATCACTGCTATAACAGTGTCATTGATAGTAGTATGTTATTATGATTATTTTATTGGTCCCGTTTCCTCTCGCTTATTAAATTCAGAGACTGAATTACAGTTTTGTTTTGTAACATAGTAGGCAGTCAAAAGTATTTGTTCCTTGAATGCAAGGGTTATGAGCATGTAGGTTTCGGAATCACCATCTTATATTTGATCCTTTATACTAATTAAAAGAATATCGACTCAACCCCTTCTGAATGTGAGATGATTTCAGTTCTCAGATTTACAGCTCCATCTGAAAGCCTGACAACGAATGTCGTCTCCCTGTACTCTCACTCACTGAGACTGCCCCTGATCCCTGAGTGCCTCAGACTCCAGCCTTGCAAGAAACTACATTCCACTGCTTACTGCCTACGGCCAATCCAAGAAAGGTTTTCTGGCTCATAAATTTTTCCTGCTGTTTGGGGTAGAGGGTGCAGGGCCTGGGTGTCATAACCAAAATGCTAATCTGTACAACGGGTGCATTGAGGCATGCAGAGCCAATTCATAACATTCTGTGACACTTTTATTAGCTTAAAGGCATCTTGCCAGGCCTATTCAAATTGTATGCATATGGGAAAATCTTGCTCATGGCTATTTATAGACTTTTAGATCATCTGTCACACACAAAAAAAGAAAAATGCCAAGGTAACTTGAATGTCGCAGTGGTCTTTTGAAGACCAAACATATTTTCAAAATACTGTGACAAGGTTTCAACTCCTAATATAGTACAGGTTAGAGTAGGGAGAACTGATCACTGACTACTGATTTTGGATTAGAATGGATGCCAAATTGACCAGCTTCCTAACAAGGGGTAGAGCATGCTATTCTCCTCTTGAACTCAAAGGGAAGATCAGTAGATCAGTAGGTAGCATTTTTTACAACTTACTGGTAATGAGAAATATCATAGGCTCATAGACTGTGGGAAAGGAGAACTGGAGTTATTGAGATATCTGTGTATCACCTTTGGTGAGAATATGATACATAATTATATATCTCTATATATAATATTTAAGATATGCCTCCTTCATGTACTGTCATTTCATCCCATTCTCTCCTGCTTGCTTAATTGTGAGCTTTTGGTTATCCACTCCGTGATTCATTTTTGCCTTAATTCATTTTAGTATTGGTTGACATTGATATTAAAATCCGCTGACAGATCTGTGAACTATTTCAGTAGATGTACATAAAGTAGGTTACTGAATATAATAGCTTTACTGAGCTATTTAGTAATCAGAATATAACCTAAACATTTGATTCCATTATGGGAGATACACTTAATGAGGGCAGAGAATATACATCAACTTTGGAGAGAAAAATCTTATCAACATCATTTATTGGAGGGGAAAAAAATCTCACCATATTCTCTTAGATTCTCTCTCTCTCTCTCTCTCTCTCTCTCTCTCTCTCTCTCTCTCTCTCTCTCTCTCTCTCTCTCTCCTCAGCAGAACGACTTTACTCCATAAAACAAGCCTAGCAAGGGAGCTAGGCGTGGTACCCTCAGGTCTTGTCCTCAGGGAGATTAATCACTCCTCCAAGAGCAGAGGCTGCCCAACCCAGAGTGCCCAAGACGCTGAGACTCTCAGTCTGACAGATGTAACTCACACAGGTTCAGGGCAGAGGGCCCACTCCTAAGCATTACGGTCATCATCACTGTTGTGGGTGTCTTTACCTTCTTCAGCTTCTCTGGAGCTCCTACTCGGTCACCAGGATCTCTCTTGGCATCTGGTAGGAGATGATGCAGGCATGAGCAAAGCTCGCGGTGCAATCTTCCAGAAATTGGTATCTGTTTAAATCAGGAAGGGAGAAGCTCTTGTAGTAATTTTGGCTGGTGGTTCTGACAATAAGGTAGAACTCCTTCTGGTTGACACACGCTTTATAGACATCCTTAGGGAAAGTTTCAGATCCACCAATGGAAACTCATCTTGATGTTCTTGTGTATGAAGATGTGTCTAGCAAAGTTTTCTTTGATTAATTCTGCCCCCAGACCCCCCTCTACTGGAGGCACCATATCATCCACTTCAATCAGCCACTGACCCAAAGCATTCAGGGTACTTTTCACACATCACTTTCTCACAAGTAGTTCACATGCCTTTTCATCATATTCTTCAGCCATTTCTTTATCATCTGGGAACAAATATTGCACCTTCATTCTGATCAGCAGCCCTCAGACTCTCCAACCAGCCAGTCACCACCATCTTCATTCGGCCCCGCCTACACAGTGTTTCTTGCTGTGGACTACCTTCGTCAGAATTATTTGGGCATGCTTGTTTCAATTGTAGTTTCCTTTGATCCATCACAGACCAAGTGAATCAGAATCTTTGGGATGAGGACTGGGATGTTACTTTGGCATTTCTGCTACTTCTTAAAGCTTGAGAACTACAGGCTTTGGAAGTGTACAACAACGGCCTTCAAATAGTTTGAACAGCTTTTACATCAAATGAAGAAAAGATAATTTCTGTGTTGTTCAAGAAAGAAATACTTGAGAAAATGGGTGAACGTTTTAAAAGGAAAGAGTTCAAATGTGAAGATCTTTTTAAAAACAATTAGCTTGAGCCATCCACAGGATGGATTGTCCAGGAAACTGTGAACTCCATGTCCCTGGGTATGCTCATATAGAGACGAAAGAGGGCTCTGTTTAAAAAATGGTGTAATAGCGAGTCCTGAATTTGTTGAGAGGCTGAGCAAAATGATTTCTTGAGCAATTATGCTAGAAAATACATTTGATGGAATTATGGAAGCAACTTTACACAAGTAGGCTTTCAGATAGGAAAGATACACCTGCAAATAGAAGAACATTCAGATTTTGTATTTGTTTTCTTATATTGCTTTTCATCTCTTGTTTTCTGAGCAGGTAAACTCTACTCATGGTATGATATGTATTAAAATGTGCTCATTGACCCATTTGACTTTTCTTTTTTAACATAAGAAATTTTATTAATATTTGAAACAAACTTACAGAGTAGAATATGTTCTGCCTAATTATAATTTTATACCTATATGTACAAGTCTAATACAAGTATCACTCAGATTTTTATTTGAGTAACAAAATTCAGAGATTCTTCGGAGTAAAAGGAGTAGTCAGATGGTCACTACTAAAGTCGACTAAATTATATAAGCTATATTAAAATATCTATCAGTGCTTTGTAACTCAGAAGTGGATAATACACCTGGCTTAAATAATTTTTCATGACATATTCAAATTTGTTTGGGGGTGATTCTCAAGAAGGCAACATTAGAAAAAGATCTTGTGGCAGTTAAATAATAATTCATGTAAACTGGAAGGTATATTAAAGTGTAGAGATGGTATTCAAACTGTCAATCAGTTCACAGTTTGGTGGTGCCTCCTTGTGGGTGTGGCTTCTTATAAGGAGGGCCCTGGGAACCTCCCCTTCTCTCTGCTTTCACCTTCCTGCTGGCTGACCCTGACTGCTGCCAGACCCACCACTATTAAATCCACACAACTTTGCACCCACTGGCCTGTGATCTTCCTGCATTCTGCATCATTACATTTGACTGCGTGATTCTGAACAGGGACTTAAGGGCTAGTATAGGAATTACGGACTTCAGTTGGACTGGGCTGGGATATTGTCCTGAAATATAACTACTTCTTGTGTCACTAGATTTGCTTCTCTAGTCAACTCAGCCTAACACAGACCACACTGATCATTTGTTATGGGTGATGATATACTTTATTTAATCTCATAACCAAAATTGTATTTATGCCAAAATATTAGAAAAATTCCATTAATACAAAGAAAGACACTCATGGGGATTGGGGAATAATTTTCATCTAAATAAGCATAATTCATGCCCAAACTTGAGTTCTGATAATTATGACCTTCATAAAATTTAAATTTTCTGCTAGAATTAACCTGTCCCCCATAAGGCCGGCTGCACCACAAGACACGAGGTCCTTCACTGAGCCACAGTGCTACAAGAGACAACACTGAAGGGACTGTATGGGAATTATGCCTGATCTGACTCCATCACACCAGGTCAAAACACTAAGCAGCAAGGGGAGCAAAACAATGAAGTCCCTGGGGAATACCAAAAATAGACTTTGGGGCCAGAGTGCAGCACCCCATCAGATTCGACCAGAAAACATGCCTAAAGATCCACAAACAGACTTGGAACTATTTATAGGCTTTTCTTTTTTGTTGACGGCTTTTTGTTGTTGTTGTTTTGCTTTCTTTTGCTTTGTTTTTTTCTGTCTTATTTTTGTGGTTATTATTGTCCAAGAATTTCTATCTAGATAAGATAGGTGGGATAAACAATATGGAGGAAAAAACAATGGTACAACAGTTCCAGCAGGACACGGGAGGGGGGAGGGAGTGAAGAAAGTGGGTGTTAACAAACCCAGGGACAAGGGAACAACAAGTGATCTAAAACTGATGGCGAGAAGGGTGTAGGATGTCTGGTAGGGCTTGATCAAGGGCAATGTAACTGAGAGAAATTACTGAAACCTAAATGAAGCCCGAACATGATAGTGGGACAAGAGGAAAGTAAAAGGAAATAGAGGAAAGAAATAGGAGGCAAAGGGCAGTTACAGAGGTCTAAATACAGGCATGTACATATGTAAATATATTTATATATAAGGATGGGGAAATATATCAATCACATATATTTATATGTTAAGTATTTAGGTAGCAGGCGGTCATTGGGCCTCTACTCACATGCTTCCTCAATGCAAGAACACTTTGTTCTAATAACCTGGCATTCCGTAATGCTCACCTTCCAGACACAATCTCTGAAAACAAAATGGGTGCATAAGCAAATGTGGTGAAGAAAGCTGATGGTGCTCGGCTATCAAAAGATATAGCATCCGGAGTCTTAAATGCTTGAAGATAAACAAGTGGCAATCCAGCTGAGAAGCAACAAAGTCCACATGGAAAAAGCACACCAGTCGGTGTGATCATGCGGTGTCGATAGGATCAGGTATCAGGCATCAAAGATCCAGAACAAAAAAGCATATCATTGTGAATGATGAGGAGTGTGGAGTGGAGACCCAAAAACCACCTGTAGACAATTGCACATCTCCTTACAGAAGGGATGACAAGCCCTACACAAGGAAAAGACAAGCCAGTTAGGCTGCAGCCTAGCACCAATAAAACATACAACTTTCTTCAATGTTTCCTCTCCTCTTGTTCTTGAATGCTTCCTCTCCAACCACCCACCCCTACTATCATGACTGCAATTTTACCTTACAAATCTGGCTAGACCAGAGCATGTACATGGGTACAGATACGAGCTTGAAACATGGGGAATCCAGAATAGATACCCCCCTCAGGACCAATAAGGGGAGCAGCAATAGTAGGAAGGGGGAAGGGAGAAAGGGGCAACTGATTACCTATAATCCTCTCCCAGGGGAATGTACAACAGAAAAGCGGGTGAAGGGAGACATCAGTCAATGTAAGACATGAAAAAATTTTAATAATTTAGAAAGTATCAAGGGTTCATGAGGCAGGGAGCTTGTGGGGGGGAGTGAAAAATGAGGAGCTGACACCAAGGGCTCAAGTAGAAAGAAATTGTTTTGAAAATGATGATGGCAACAGATTTACAAATGTGCTTGACAGAATGGATGCATGGATGGATTATGATAAGAACTGTACAAGCCCCCAATAAAATGATTTTTTAAAAAGAATTAGCCTGGTTCAATCAGCTTAATAATCTTATTCTTTTTAACCTACATGTAACTGAAATATAACATATCAAACATTGTGTCACCTTGAAATTATCAAACTTTTAGGAAATCCTAAAATAATGACTACAAGTGAGCTAAACTATTTTTCTAACAGGTAATATTGTTTCTATAAAGCAAAACATATATATTTAGTTTTCTAATATGCTATTATAGTTCCGCAATCCTTTATTTTATCAATATTATTATTATAAATGATTATTTTATTGGGGGCTCTTGTAACAATCCATACATCAATTGTATCAAGCATATTTGTACATATGTTGCTATATTTTCTAGACATTTAATTTCTATTATCCACAAGTCTTAAAAGCCTATAATTTTATAAAGATTCATTGGTAAGGCCAAATTAAACTTCTTTTTCATATACAACTAATTTAAGATTTTAAGAGAATCCAGGCTGTAAAGCAAGTACAATTTACTCATGACACCATACAAAGACCATTAAGTACTCTCCAAAAAGATTGTTACATTATTGCATAGTTTTTGAAATGTTGATTTTAACTAAAATGATGCCGCTAATTCTTATTTACAATGCCTCCTATTCTCTTATACGGTCTGGCAAGTAATATAGGCTTGATGCAATTTTAAAATGTCAACCAGTTGCAAATTAATTCCTATTTCAACCAATGCATATATTCCTTTTTCATTACTTATTATACTACCTTAGCATCTTCCTAGGATATGTAATCCTCCCAAGTGGAAAAATACAGTGCATAGTTTTAATCCTTCCTTAAAGAATTTCAAGTATTATAGAATCAAAATCCATGAAGAACTAATCAAATATTCTTTCTATCATGCTTTACTAATTATGAGAGAATAGAACGAGGTGTGAACAAAAGTAATTGTACTTTAATATTTCTTTGCTTACACTGAGAAATACTGTAACAGTTTATTAGCTATTTTCTAGCTTCTTCATAGGACATGTCTATGGTTTTATTACAGAGGAGAAACAAACAATCAGCCTCATGCAACTCAATAAGAGGCTGCCTGTGTACACAGCAATAATTTGACTTTGGTTTTTAAGAACCTATTATTGCTGACTCTGAAGTACCAGACTTGAAAAAAAAAAAAAACTAAGCTGACAGCAGTCAGCCCCCTTCTCAGCACGCATCATTGAGGATTCTCTGGCTCTTAGACTGCAGGTAGTTCATGGCTGGCCCACTGCATGGGTTCAGCTTTTCTGTTGGTGATCTCAGTTTGTGTTGCATTCAGATTTACATAGCTTCACTTTCTGTCAAGCACACCCCATATTTTATTTTTTATAGCAATATTACAAAATATTTTAGTTTCTCTTCCCTGTCTCTACTGAGGGCATGAACAAAACAACAAAAACAAACAAGTAAAAAAAAAAAAAAACCAAACCCAAAGAAACCTAAACAGAAGCTCATCCCACACAGAAACAAAATGCTCTTTGGATGGAGAAGAAGTGAGAAACTGGCTCTGAATATTACTGAAAGATCAGCATTCATGGTGACAGAATCCATAAGTATGAGGCACCTAATGTGAACAAGAGTCATTCCATACCAGTTAAAACTCGCAGACCCAAGCACAGGACAGCAAGATACTGCTTCTAGGACCCATTTTGTGTGTGTGTGTGTGTGTGTGTGTGTGTGTGTGTGTTGGGGGGATGGATTCTTAGGCATAGCTTCAGGTGATTATTGCCCCCTTAGTTTTGTGATTTATGCAATGTTCAGGCCTTTCCGATGTCACCACCTGCCTACCAGCCCTGAGCAGGAAAGAGAGTTCGTCCAGCCTCAGGCCAGGAATTGTAACACTTGGGTGTCCTGGAACGAAAACCCAGGCGCTCATCTTCAAGGAGGGCAGTCTGTCCTTCCAAGTCTCCCAGTGTGTGTGAGTGGGGGTGTGGGGCCGGGCTGACTCCCTCAGAAGAACCCTCAGAAAGGGTACTCTGAGCCAAGGAGATGCCAGGAGGGCCAGGCCTTAGCCAAAGAGGATGCCCCATCGTTTCATATTATGATGAAATTCCTTCTCTCCTTGGAACACAATGAATACATTTAACAAAGTACTATTTTCTTCTACTTGACTAAATTCTGGAAGTGAATTTTTAGCATATATTGAAATGCTGGCTTCATCCATTCTCCCCTCCCACAATGCCAGTCATGGAACAAGGCCCCCACCGCAACCTTTCTAATTCACATGTCTTTACCTAGTGTACAGTCAGTCCTCTTAGGCTATGGATGTGTGGAAAAGCCAGAAGTGTCTTTCTTACAACAGCTACAGGGTTTCATCCCTTCGTGGAAAATAGGAACTGCAGAACAAGATACACAGATTTCTTCCAGACTCTCGAGCTCTGACAGGTCTGTGAACACCTCTGTTTTTACATGAGGTCCCAATCTGAATTTCATCACTTTCCTTTTCCTTCTTATCATCTTCCTTTCCCAATGGCAGTTTAGGTTAACCATGCGTTTGTTTTAGGGAGGCAGACATTTTTATTCCAGATTTGTCATTGGCTCTTCTGAGCTTGGCCTTTTCATTGTTTCCACTGGTTTAGGGGCTTGGATGCTGTGCTACTGAAATTTGGGCTTCAATTCAAATAGTTCCTTCTTGTCAGTAAGTAGCCGTGATTCAGGTTTGACTGGTACGGCATACAGGAATATACCTACTTTTTGTGCAGCCTACAATGCTGAAAACATCAACAAGATCTGTCGTTCTTTTCTTACGTCAAGACCAACCCTTTAATGCAACATCACGGCTTGAGCATCTGGGCGGTATGTGCAAGCATCGCCGGCATTGGTCTCCGGATCGAGACGTTGGCCACAGTTCTGGATGTAGCACAACACTGATGGAGTAGGTAAGATCAGAATGGTGTGAACCAAAGGAGGGTGTGTGAATAATTTTCCACTCGCCAGTACCGGTCTGAGGACTGGCGCTAGCTGCCTGCTTTCAGAAACAACTCTTTCCACTTCCATTGTCTTAACACACATAATAATCTCTTGCTCTGAATATCAGCAGCCATGTTCTGAAATCTCAGTTGCCTACTTAGTGTCCAGCTGACTTTGCTCAGCACAACATTTTTAAGACTTAGTGAGTAGCTCGTCACCACTGACCCAGAAGCTCCTCCAGGACAAATCTCATTCACTACAATACAGGACGTGACGCACTGTAAGTACTCTGTTATCATCTGTTTATTGGATAAGCACATCCATAAAATGGCACCTATCTACTCCCTTGCTGTTGTTACTATCAAAAAAGGAAATTACATAAAGTGTCTAGTACAATGCCTGGAACACAATCCATGTCAACAGTGACCACCACTGTCATCGTACCATAGTGCCTTGATTCTCTGGGGCCTAGACCATCACTTTATTTTCCTATTCTCATGCAGTTTACAGTCCCGGCTGGATGACACCAGCCTTGGCTTTTCTGTTCCTTTGCGTAATGAGCTTACCAGTGGCCTCCACACTTGGTAATGGTTTGCCTGTTTTGTGTATTTCTGTAACTATGATACAGATTTTATTCACACCAAGATGAATAAAACTTCCATTTTAAAAAGCCTACTTACATTGACAGCATATGCTTAATATGTATAGGTCAGCATATTAGGAAAGACAGAATTCCCAACTTTCATGAAAATGGCCTTTCAAACTGGACTTGTGAGATGTAATTAAAAATAAAAGAAAGATCGATTTTGATCCCTGGTTTTAATTCCTTTGGGGATATACCTAGAAGATTTAAATATTTAAATATCTTACAGATATTAAAAGACCCTTGCTCATCGCAGTACTAGTCACAATATTCAAAACGTGGAAACGACCCAAGTGCCCTGTCCATCAACTGGTAAATAGACAAACAAAGGCAGTAGATACATTTAATGGGATATTATTCAGCCCTAATGGGAAAGGAATTTTTGATACATATTATGTCGCAGACGAAACTGAAAAACAGTATAGCAGATGAAATTAATCAGACACAAAATCCCACTTACATGAAATTTCTAGAACAGGTCAATGTGATCCACAATAACAGATTTGTAGTTGCTTGGAGCTGTGGGGAAGGATTCGTGAGGAGTTAGGGTTTAATCAGTGCTGAATTTCTGTTTGGGGTGATGAAAATATTTTGAATATAGGCAGTGGTGGTGACCACATAGCATTGGGAAAAGAATTAATGTCACTGAATTATATATCCAGAATGATTAAAATTGTGTGTTATATACATTTGCCATAATTTAAAAAAATATTATCTAACACAAGCCTGTGTCAAAATAAAAAAGATATCCATTTGGAAACAAAAGAAAAACGCTGCACTCATCAGAAACAAGAATTCATGAAATAGAATATGGCAAAAAAATCCCCAATAATTAATATCTAAGCTGATAATGACTCCACATAATATACAACTTATTAGCTTTCAGCGTCCTTTATAGCAGATGTTCTCACAACCTTAGAAGCCAAATACTGAAAATTTGTAAATCATGTTGATGTGGAATGAAATAGGGATAGATGGATTTGGTGAATGCTTTGTATAGCCCCAAGGCAGGCAATGAGTCTGTTTCCCAGCTGTCTGCCTATTCCCCTAATGTAGCTGTTGGGTATTTGCTGTAGAGATGAAAACATCTAGGTGAGATTCTGAACAAATGGCCTGAATAAAGGTAATTGATGTGATAAGACAAAGGAAAATGTTATACAACATTTTGCTAAAGTATGTATAATTTATGGACTACGCCGTACAGAGAGAGATAGATGGAAAGATTTTAATATGTACAGTCCTAATAGTAAGAAAAAGCTTTATTGTGAAAAGATAAAAATGGATAACATATTAGAATGAGAAAAAAAACACAAAATTTGAAAATACCTTGGTTAGTTCAACACTAAAGATCAGATTTAGAGGACTATTTCTGGTGTAAAATCGCAATACATGAGTATATATTTAATTAAACAATTAAGAAAATACTCATATTTGCTAACAGAAGAAAAAGCATAAATAGAAAACCAATATATTTTCACCTTGATTATAATGGAATTTATTCTATAATCTTAAATTAAATAAAGATGGTCAAAAGCAAAAGACACGATTAAAAGCAATATCATACTTATGTTCTCTCAAGATAGCAAACCTCTTTATCAAGAATAGGTTTCAAATGGAATTACATAGCAAGCCCCTAAAAATCAAGGATATAAATATAAATGGGTTTTAAATTAATGATTACAGGTTCAAACCGCAAGGTCAGCAGTTTGAAACAACCAACTGCTTTGCGAGAGAAAGACCGGACTTTCTAATCCCATGAAGCGTTTCGGTCTCAGAAACTCACAGGGGCAGTTTTACCCTGTCCTGTAGGGTTGTAAAGAGTCGCCCTTGACTCAGTGGCAGTGAGTTTGGAGTTCTGAATGGCTAGCAGGAACCACAACATATAGAAATTAAATTCATATAGAAGTACACTTACAAACACAAGGCTGTAGGCAGAAACAGGTCTTTCTCCATGTTATAGACTGAATTAATGTCCCCCACAAATACGTGTTGTAAATCTTAACCTTTATGTCTATGGTTAAGCTGTCCTGGTGGCACTGTGGGTTAAGCCTACTGATCACAAGCTCAGCCGTGGTGGTTCAAAACTACTAGTCACTCCATAGGAGAAAGACGAAGCTGTCTGCTCCCATAAATATTTACAGTCTTGGGAACCCTACGGAGCTTTTCTATGCTAGGGTCATTATAGGAGTTGCAATTGACTTGATGACAATGTGTGGTTTTCTGGTTTTATTTCTATGATTTTTTTGGTTGGAATACCATTTGTGAATGAACTGCTTTTTATGTTAATGAGGCAAGGTTAGACCAGGGTCTCCCTGAAGTCAAAATGTTTTCCTTAATATAAAAGAGATTAAACCGGCAAAAGACTGAGGATGTCAGGCCACACTGAGATCTCTAAGGCACTAGAAAATTAGCCAAAGAGACAAGGGTTTTCTCCAAGGCCTCATGAAAATAGTCTTCCGCTAGAGCCGGTGCCTCGAATGTGCACTTCTAGCCTTCTAAACTGTGAGAAAATAAATTTGTTTGTTGAAGCTATCCACTTGTTATATTTCTGTTATAGCTGCATGCCATTGTTTGAATTGTGTCCCCCTAAAGCAGGGGTTCTCAACCTGTGGGGCGTGACCCCTTTGGGGGATCAAATTACCTTTTCACAGGGGTCGCCCAATGCATAACAGTAGCAAAATTATAGTTTGAAAGTAGCAATGAAAATAATTGTATGGTTGAAGGGGTCACCACAACATGAGGAGCTGTATTAAAAGGTCAAGGCATTAGGAAGGTTGAGAACCACTGCCCCAAAGTATGCATCAACTGAGCTATGAATCTTAATGGTTTGATAATTATGTAATAATTTGGCAATTAAATGATGAAATCATCCCCTATGATGTGATTAGATGTCATCAGTCAATCGTTAAAAGAGGACTAGCGTGGGCTACAATGCCCTTGCACAGGTTCCACCTCTGAGGAGAGTTTTACTGGAGTACGGTGTCCATCCCCTTTTATTTGTAAGACACAAAATGAGTCAGCTATGAGTCAGCATTGACTCAGTGGCAGGGAGTTTGGGTGTTTTTTTTTTTGCTGTTAGGTTACTTAAACAAAACACTGCCACTGAGTGAGATCCTAGCAATCCTATAGGAAAGAGTAGAATGTGCTGTAGGCTTTCTGGGTCTTTAAATCTTTACAGAAGCAAAATCTCTCCTTTCTCCCAAGAAGCAGCTAAGGGGGTCAATCACCTACCTTTTTGTTAACAGTACGATGCTTATTCCACTGTGCCACCAGGGTGCCCTGGTTAAGGTATAGAAAAGGTTAAAATATGAAAGCATTTGGAAATCTAAGATAGTCTCACAAAATAAATGAGGATAATTCAAAAAGCATTGGTACAAAATCATAGAAACCTTTATTAAAATATGAAATGTGAAACTTGTTTCACAGAATATTTTCCAAGTTTCTGTATCTAACCATTGCCTGAAGAAATCTGTACTGTTTGATTCATGCCACATCAAAATGATAGTTTTACTATCTGCAAGGGATTCAAACTGTATTCCTTCGAAATGTTTGGGAAATGGAAAACAAATCAGAAAGGGAAAGATCACGGCAGTACAGAGGATTGGGGTGAGGATGCTCAACTGGATTCTTGTTGGACAACCCTTCCTACCCTCAAAGAATGAGCAAGTGCATTGTTGTGATGGAAAAACTCCTCAGTGCAACATTCCTGGCCCTTTTCTCACTGTGTTACTCTAGGTACTTTTGAGAAACAAATCCACAGAAACTCATGCATAAGAGAGAGTTTCATATAAATGTTAAGTGCACATCAAGAAAACATCCCAATCCGGTGCTGGCCAAGCCCACAAGTCCAACATTAGCCCATAGGTCTGACATCAATCCACAAAGTCCTCCTCCATCTCACAAAGCACATGCAATGACTGACTGCAGGAGTGTAAGCATCTCTGTGCTGGCAGGGGTCTCCACACAGCTGCTCCAGCACCCAGAGCTGCATTGGGGTAGGTCCCTGGGGCTTCTCCTTGGGGATGTCTTACAAGAAGTGAGCCTTGCCAGCTAAAGCAGGGAACTGGCTAAGGCACCTTGGTCTGATCATCAAAAAGCAAGACACCTGAGAACTAGAAAGGCGAGGCTGACCGAGTCATTTATCCCTCTGCCCTTCCATTAACCCTACATGTGTTTATAGGCCAGGTTGGCACAATAAACTGTAACTATCTCACTCATCAAGGAAGTTTTCTTTCCTTTTTTTTGGAAGTTTTCTATTTTCTGAAAATATCTTCCCAATGAAGGTCCCATGATCATCCAATGTCCTTTTAGAAAACTTTATCAAGATGAACCTTTTGGAATCTCCAAAACCAAGAATTGCTATAACTTGTTGAACTAACCTCTCTGCTTTAAATTGCACTGGCCCATCAGATGCTCTTGGAAGCTACAGGTTTTGATTGGACTTTTTTGGGGAGAACCACACTAATGAGACCAAAACAAATGTATTACTGAAAGAACTTCACTGCAGCCACCCACTGATTAGAGGAATATATTCAAACAGTTTTCTTTGGAAGAAACCCATTCATATAGACATTGGAATGTTAGTAACATTTTTTTTTGGCAGACCCTTGCAAGTAGTAGATATACTATGGTAATCACAGAAACCTAAATAAAGGAAAATCATTTCCATTGGTGTACTAAAGTGGTCATCGATTTTGTTTCGAATTGTAATGAAATAGAATTGTGGCTGCATTTTTAATTTCAAAACTTTTCATGTTTGAGGCCTTATCTTCACAGCATTGTAAAGCTAGCTAAATTGAAGTCAGACAAGATTTACTACAGTAGTTAAAACTAAGGAAATCCTTCCTTGACGGGTTTCACATTACAGTTTGAGGACATGGTTAAATGCACAGAAATAGCTCATTGGTCTGCCTGAAAGTAGCTGCCCTTTACTTAGCCCGTTAATCAGTGAGTGAAGACTGTGAGACGTGACTAAACCCAAAGGAATCGCCTTTGGATATACCTTCGTGTGGGTGAGACCTGGCAGAAACTCGGAATGCACTTAGTCAAAATTAAGAATGTGAAAGTGTTGATCCTCTAGCGGTTTGAAATCCATTGCACACATTTTAAAAGAATAGATATTTCCATGTGAATTGTTCTCATTCAACTGAACCATAGGCCCCCAAATACAACACACCCCAGGATACTTAGACTAGGCTGAGTAATGGTATTCTCTGAACAGGAAAATGAAAGAGATCAAAATGAAATGAATAAAACTAACCACCTGAGCCAGTGTTCTTAGAAAAATAGCTCAGCACAGAAATGATTGGAGTCTCCTGTGTCAACATGTTGTCAATTGGACTTGTGTGCTGTCAAGTCCATTTCAACTCATGGTGGATCTATAGGACAGACTGGAACCGCCCCATAGGTTTCCAAGACTCGAGTTTTCATGAGGGGAATCCTGGTGGTGCTGATTGGTGAGCTTTCAAGGAGAAAAGGCTGGTCCTGTAAAAATTTATAGCCTGAGAAACTGGTTGCTATGAATCAGAAAGGACTCCGTAGCAGTGGGCAGTTTTTATGGGAGCAAATCACCAGGTTGTTTGATGGAAGAGCCCCTGGGTGGATTCAAACTGCCAACCCTTTTGATAGCAGTCAAGCATGTCACCATTGCACCATCTGAGGCACCTTTCAATTGGTTAAGGGGTTGGACAGCCAACAGCAAGGTCAACAGTTCAAATCACCAGTTAATGCACCCAAAAAAAGATACAACATTCTAGGCCGAGAAAGAGTTACATTCTCAGAAACACTCAAAGGGGAAATTACACCCTGCTCTGTAGGGTCACTACACAGCAGGAGAAAAGAGAAAAAAGAAAACCAGTCTCAGAGAAGACACTGGTCTTCAGGGATAAAAGTCTATATGGCCTCCTCTCCCCTAAGACCTGAGGAACAATATGGTGTTTAGTTACCACTACTGACCATTCTGATTAGGGCTGCAATAGATAAACCTTAATAGAATTGAAGAAAAACAGAACAGAACTCAAAATCTTAAAAAGTTCAGACTTATTCTACCAGTTGAGACTACAGGGTTCTCTGAGACTAGCATTCTGAGATATTCTTTAAACCATGAATAGAAGGTATCCAATACTGGTATACTATTGCCAGCGAGTGCTCAACCTTCCCCCCCCCACCACCACCACACACAACAAACAAACAAACAACTCCAAAAACCTTGACTTGATAGCAGTGAGCTTGGGGTTTTTGTGTGGAAGTCATTTAAAAGGAAATGTCCGCCTTTAAACATAGTCATAAATAATAATTCAGGCAATTTCAACATGTCTCTCATGAGGGACCAAGAGTCCTGCTGGTGTGAGAGTTATGCATTGGGCTGCTAACTGCCAAACACACAGTTCAAAACTGCTGAGCGGGAAAAAGACAAGGCCTTCTATTTCAGTAGATTTACAGTCTCAGAAACCTACAGAGATCGTTCGACTCGGCCGTATAGGTTCACTGTGAGGGAAAGAAGCCTTGGTAGTGCTGTTAGTTAAGCACTGGACTGTTAACAACCACCAACCCACTGGCTGGTTTGTGGAATCAAGAGGGTGGGACTGAGTTTTTATCACGAAGAAGGTTTTGGTATGGGGTCACTGGGAAGGAGTTTAATGCCAGATTCACAAAAGGAATCCAGAATATAATAATCTGTTACAAATTTCCAATGCCAGGAAAGAAAAGGTTGAAGATGGATTCTGCCTCCTTGGCAGCGCCATTTCTGTAGTGACAAGGGAGCCTCTGGTTATTATACAGTGAAACCTGTGAAAACCAGAAGCTGATGGGCTGCCTTGTTTTGTTATGGTCTTCCAGGTGTTCCATCTTTGACAATATGCAATCTTATCATTCTGCTATTGCTCAGTTTAGTGGGAAAATATTTGAGTTTCCCTTCTCTGGCAGGTTTTCTATGTTATACAATTTCCACCTTTACCATAGTCCATTAAGATATGACTCTTCCCACTGCCCCAATAGGAAAAGTGGGTTCTGTCTATCAGTCATATATTTTTTGCTTTTTGGTTTTGGCCATCATCATTTTTTAAAATGTTTTATTAGGGGCTCATACAACTCTTATCACAGTCCATACATATACATACATCAATTGTATAAAGCACATCTGTACATTCTTTGCCCTAATCATATTCTTTTCTTTCTTTCTTTTTTTTTCTTTTTCCCTTTTCTTTTTTTACATTTTATTAGGGACTCATACAACTCTTATCACAATCCATACATATACATACATCAATTGTATAAAGCTCATCCATACATTCCCCGCCCTAATCATTCTCAAAGCATTTGCTCTCCACTTAAGCCCTTTGCATCAGGTCCTCTTTTTTTCCCCTCCCTCCCCGCTCCCCCCTCCCTCATGTGCCCTTGGTAATTTATACATCGTTATTTTATCATATCTTGTCCTATCCGG
Source organism: Tenrec ecaudatus (assembly GCF_050624435.1). NCBI lineage: Eukaryota > Metazoa > Chordata > Mammalia > Afrosoricida > Tenrecidae > Tenrec > Tenrec ecaudatus. The sequence goes on along the minus strand of NC_134548.1, from coordinate 114,084,114 downwards.
AGTCTCCCTTCCCCCCATTCTCTGCCGTCCATCTCCCAGGGAGGAGGTCACATGTGGATCCATGTAATCAGTTCCCTCTTTCCAACCCACTCACCCTCCACTTTCCCAGCATCGCCCCTCACACCCTTGGTCCTGAAGGTATCATCCACCCTGGATTCCCTGTGCCTCCAGGCCTCATATGTACCAGTGTACAACCTCTGCCCTATCCAGCCCTGCAAGGTAGAATTCAGATCATGGTAGTTGGGGGGAGGAAGCATCCAGGATCTGGGGGAAAGCTGTGCTCTTCGTCGGTACTACATTGCACCCTGACTGACCCATCTCCTCTCCTAAACCCCTCTATGAGGGGATCTCCAGTGGCCGACACTTGGGCCTTGGGTCTCCACTCTGCACTTCCCCCTTCATTCAATGTGGCATATATATATATATATATATATATATATATATATATATATATACACACACACACACATATTCTTTTTTTTTTTTTTGCATGATGCCTTATACCTGGTCCCTTTGGCACCTTGTGATCACACTGGCTGGTGTGCTTCTTCCATGTGGGCTTTTTTGCTTCTGAGCTAGATGGCCGCTTGTTTATCTTCAAGCCTTTAAGACCCCAGACACTATCTCTTTTGATAGCCGTCAGCCCTGATTTTTATAATTTCTTTTCTTTTGCTATTAGTAGGGTTGTCCTGCTGACTCTGCTCTAGTTTTTGTAAATTTTGTGTCAGCGTATCCATCATGATTCTCTCTTCCTTTCTCAGGTGTGCTTGTATTGCTATGAACCTTCCTCTGATGACTGCCTTTGCTGTGTCCCATAAGTTTTGGTATGTCGTGTGCTCATTTTCTTTGGTTTCTAGAAATTTCCTGATTTCATCTCTGATCTGCACCAGTATGCACTCCTTTTGCAGTAGAGAGTTATTCATTCTCCAATTATTTGCTCTTATTTTCTTTGTCTTCTTTTTGTTGATTTCCAGTTTTATGGCACAGTGGTCAGAGAGAGAGGTCTGTATTATTTCAATGTGCTTAAATTTATGTAGATTTGCCTTATGCCCCAGCATGTGGTCTATCTTCGAATATGTGCCATGGGGACTTGAAAAGAATGTGAAATTTTTTTTATTTGGGTGAAAAGCTCTGTAAATATCCATTAGGTCAAATTGTCTAATTGTGGAGATTAGCTCCCTAGTCTCCTTGTTGAGTTTCTTTCCCTGTGATCTATCTTTCTCAGTGAGTGGTGTGTTGAAGTCGCCCACTATAATTGTCGAGTCTGTGATTTCTTTCTTAATCTTTTGGAGTGTTTGGTTGACGTATTGAGCTGGTCTCTCATTCGGGGAATATATGTTTACAGTGCTTAGTGGTTCATTGTCTAAGATTCCCTTGAGCATTATATAGTGTCCCTCCTTATCTCTTTTTATGGTTTGCACTTTGAGGTCAATTTTATCCGAGATAAGGATTGCAACCCCTGCTTTTTTTGTATTGCTGTTTGCTTGGTAGGTCCTTCTCCAGCCTTTGATGCTCAGCCTATTTTTGTCTGTAGCCTTGAGATGTGTCTCCTGTAGGCAGCAAATTGATGGGTTGTGTTTTCTAAGCCATTCTGCTAGTCTCAGTCTTTTAATGCCTGAGTTCAGGCCATTGATATTCAGGGTTATAATCTCAATGTGCGGACTCTGTGATGCCATTTTATACCTTTTGTGTTGGGAGTTTTCCTACTTTCTTTTATCATTAGTATGTGTTTTGTGTGTGTTTCATTCTTGACTTCTTTCCATCCTTAAGCCATTGCTATCTTGGGGCCTGTTTTCTCTTTGTTGTGGTCTGGGTGAAGTTGTTCTATGTGTTGGTCTCTTATTAGTGCTTGGTGAGTGTTGTTCTTCTGCCCATACTGAGTCGGCGAGGATCTTTTGTAACGCTGGGTTTGTTGTAACGTATTTTTTGAGTTTTTCCTTGTCTGGGAAGACTTTTACTTCTCCATCGATCTTTATTGATAATTTGGCTGGGTAGAGTATTCTTGGATTTGCGTTGTTTTCCTTCAACTTTTGGAATATGTTACTCCACTCTCTCCTTTTTTTCATAGTTTCTGATAGGTCTGAACATATCCTTATGTGGTGACCTTTATATGTGATTGCTTTTTTTGCCCTAGCTGCTCTCATGATTTTCTCCTTTTCCTCAAAGTTGGATAGTTTAACTATTATGTGCCTTGGTGATTTCTTCTTGGGGTCCCGTCGTGCTGGTGTTCTTTCAGCCTCCTGGATGGTTGCTTGGTTTTCATTCATTAGGCTGGGGAAGTTTTCCTCCAAGAATTCTCTCACTATTGTTGCAGATGACTTCTTTGTTGTGTCTTCCTCCGGTAGGCCAATAATTCTAATGTTGTTCCTCTTCATAGCATCAGACATAGCTCTTAGGTTTTCTTCGGCTTTTCTGATGCTCTTATTAGATTTTTGTTCACGTTTATTAAAGTCTGTTTGGTTGTCCTCCAAGACACTGATGCAGTTCTCTGATTCCTCCAGTCGATTCTCAAGGAACATGATTTTGCTATTGTTTTTCGTTATTTCCTCCCTAAGCTCCTGTATTTCCCTTTGGTGTATGCCTTTTATCTCCTCTATCATTTCATCCTTTTTCTGTATTGTTTCCTTCATATCCTGCATGACTCCAAGCAGCATTCTGAGAGTTTCTTTGTATGGCTTCTCAATGTCTGCTTCTTCTATGTATGTTGCTATGTTCAGCACATCTTCTGCCTTTGTCTTTTGTTTCTCCTGTTTTTTCGTTGAGGTCGTTGGGGCTGATGGCTGTTTGCGTTGAATTGTTTTTGAGGGACCAGGTGCCATTTTCTAGTCTCTCTCTGGAAGACTTATAGGAATGCTTCTTCGAACTGCCTACAGCTGATTTTTGCTCGTTTATTAACCTACCACTTTATCTTCCTGTGGCTTCCCTATCAGGGGAGTGCCCCAGATGGCAGATCGCCTGCCTGCCCCAGTGTTGCAGGGGCTGGGCTGAAATTCCTGCTATTGGTTTGAATATTGATAAGTGTTGGCTGAGCTGCCTTATGTCCCCAGGTACACAGGCAGGAACTCCCTGGTGAGGAGTCAGAGGAGTATCCCCTGGAGAGCAAGCAGGCCTTTCCCTAGCCTTGGGCTATTTATGTAGGGTGGAGCTCACCTAGCTGGGTGTGGCCCAGGCGCAAATGCCCTAGGGAAATGGGAGTGTCCCGTAAGTCTGCAATGGAATGTGAGAGAGCAGTTCAGGAACAAGAGGGGGAGCAAAATTAAACAGTGAGACCGGACTGTGCCGGGGAATAGGGAAGCGAGGGAAGGAAAAGCAACTATGTAGCTGAGTCCCACTCCCTGCCTGTGGACCTGCAAGGACCCACTCCCTGCCCCAAGCCTCAGCGGCAATCCGCAGCTGAGCCCCAAGAAGAGTCACAAGAAAGCTGCTGAGCAGCCCCCAGAGAAGTGGGGGTGCAGAGAGCAGAGATGTTAACCGGCACCGCAGTGTAGCTGAAGCTTGATCCCTGCCTATGGAGCTGTGGGGGGTTGGGTTCAGTCCCTGCTCAGCCCACGCAGCCCGGCAAGCTGTGGCTGTGCCCCGAAAAAGGCCCTGCGCAGCCCTCCAAGGCTGCGTGGGAATATAGAGCAGAGACGCAAACAGAAGCAACAATGCAGCTGAACACCAATCCCTGCCAGTGGAGCCTCAAGGGCCCTGTCCCTGCCCTGAGGCAGGCAGGGGAAAACTGTGGCTGCGCCGAGGCCAAACCCTGCTACAGGCTCCAAATGGTCCCGGCTTGGGCAGACACAGCGACTAGGCTAGGGTCGAGCCCCAGCCGGCTTCCACTGAGGTAAGCCAAAAGCCCCCAGCCCCTCAAAACCCCGTGGATCTGAGCCTACTTATCTTTATGATGCGCCTCCTGCGATCCAGTGGTGTTGAATTTCCCTCTGAGCAACTCTCCAGGACTGGATTCTGCGGAGTCCCTCTGGTATGTGTTACTCCGTCACCATCTTCCCGGAAGTCCCCCATCATCATTTTTTAAATCATTTTATTGGGGGGCTCATACAACTCTAATCACAATCCATATATATAACAATTGTGTAAAGCACATTTGTACAGTCATTGCCCTCCTCATTCTCAACACATTTTCTCTCCACTTAAGCCCTTGGCATCAGCTCCTCATTTTCCCCCCTCCCTTCCTGCTTCCCCTTCTCTCATTAATCCCTGATAATTTATTAATTATTATTTTGTCGTATCTTGCACTGTCTGACGGCTCCCTTCACCCACTTTTCTGTTGTTCAGTCCCAGGGAGGAGGTTATATATAGATTCTTGTAATTGGTTCTCCCTTTCCACCCCAGCCTCCCTCCACTTTGTCAATATTACCCTTCAAATCCGTGAAAAGTAGACTCTATAGATCATGATCTCCCACAAAGTACTCTAGAAAGTGGAGCCCGTGGAGCCAGGAAGGTTATTTCTATGCCATTTTCTGTGTGTATGAAATATGAATATACTTCGATTTGATACTTTGACCTTAAGGATAGACTTTTATCATTTCATTTAAGGAAAATATTACTGGTGTGCTAAAGGTAATTCAGGAATTAAAAAGTACCTATCTGTTGCTTACAATTCTATGCTTCCCCTCCCCCCCCATTCCCCTCACCCCCAGTCTTCCTTTGCCTTGATCAGGGTGCTGACTGACCCCTTATTGTACATTACCTTTCCTTTTACAAAAGTTTATAATTGCCTACCCTCTAGGCAGTGACTTCCTTTCCTCCCCCCTCTCCATCCCTGGTAACTTTTAAAGATTATTTCTGTGGGGAACCTTTCCTTTGATGGTGTTGTACACAACCCTGCAATAATAGTAATGGCAACAATCTACAGGTGGATACACAGTCAAGCTAAACAGGTGTGGAAAGGCAAATGGAATGACATCCATTGGCAGGGAGAGGGGAAGAATCCATATATACGTGGGTTACTAGATGGGCAGTGAATTGACAGGTCAGCAGTTCAAACCTCCTCACAGCTTCAAGGGAGAAAGATGAGGCTTTCTGTTCTCATGAAAATTCGCAGCATCAGAAACCACAAAGGCAATTCTGCTCTGTCCAGTAGAGTTTCTGTGAGTTCTATGACTTGATAGTCATACATGTGGTAAACAAAGCAAAACTTCCAAACTCACTGCCACAGAGTCAACTCCAACTCATAGCCACACTGCAGAACAGGGTAGAACTGCCCCTTGGGGTTCGAAGATTGTAACTCATTATGGAAATAGAAAGCCTCATCTTTCTCATGCAGAGTGGCTGGTAGTTTCAAACTGCTCACCTTGTGGTTTAGCGACCCAATGCAGGACCTATTTTGCAACCAGGGTTTCTATAGAAACGACATATGTATTTATATGTGCTACAAATCCATAAATCAATATAGGAGTTCCTGGACAGAATGGGGAAACATATGGAAGAAAATTCAAAATTATGTAGTTTGTCAGGGATTGATGGAGGCCCTGATAATACAGTTTAGGCCTGGAATCTAACATTCACGTGGCTCAATTTTCTAACAAGAGTCTAACAATAGTCAGGAGCAAGAACCGGAAGGAGGTCCACACTCCTCAGAGCAATCCAATATGCAAGATAAAAAAAGGAGGCTTCATTTGCCCGGAAGGCAGGAAGGCATAGGAGGAGGCCTGGAAAAGGACAAGACAGGTTAAGAAGAGAGAAAAGTACTATTACATTGTCAGGATTTCAGCCAATGGCATGAAACAACCTGTCTATGAACTGCTGAATGGAAAATAAATTTGCTTACTAACTTTCACTGAAATCACAATAAAATGTTTTAATAAATAAATGAAAAGGAGCCTATGTTTTACGGGAGGAGTTCTAGTGGTTCAGCACGTATATATACAGCTACGAACCTAGAGGTTAGTGGGTTGAATCCATCCTGCCCCACTGTGGAAGAAAATCCTGGCAATCTGTTCCCCTAAAGATTATAGCCAAGGCACTACTCTGGGTGGGTCTACTCTGAAACATGTAATCCCTGTGAGTCAATTGACACAATGACACTCAACAACATGTTATGTAGCTGTAGGTTTGTCCCAGTGTTAGAAAATTCAATCACATATATCAAAAATGGACATTAAGGAGTGGATTAATATTGAAATTATTCAAAACTTAATTTACCTTTAGATGCATTGTGTGATTTGCTTAAATAATAAATTTCCCTGGTAGGTGTCACATGTGACTCTGTTAACATACACAACTTTTCAGGACTATTTCTAATATTTAAAGTAAGAATTAAGTTTACAATATGTAGCAGAGTTGACAATTTTCAAATGACTCTGGGCACCTCTATTTCTTCCACACATCTTAATTGTGCTCCTTCAAAAAAGATACCAAATCTGAAACGTGGCCCTGTCATTGCTGCTAATTTCCAGTAAGTCAGTTCTGAATCTTGGAGACCTTCTGGATAACAGAATAAAATGTTGTCTAAGCCTGTGCTATCTTTATGATCATTGGTAAGTGTGAGTCCATTGTTGCAGAAATTGTGTCAATCCATATCTGAGGATTTTCCTTGACCCTCCAATTTATCAAGCATGATATCTTTTTCTAGAGACTGGTCTTTCCTGGTCTAAATTGTCATCATTCCTTTGCTGTATTATAGCGGTAACTCATTCACCAACCTGTGTGTGTCCGGTTGCTCCCTACAGTCTGTTCTCAATGCACCAGTCACAGAGATACTTATTGGGACTGTAAGTCTAATCATCCAATCCTCTGCCTCTGTTCAAAACAAGACAATGGCTTCTAATATCAGGGAAGACGACAAAAGCTTTATGATAGGCCCTTGCTCCCCTTACTTATCTCCCTCCCCCTTCCCTTCTCTATCACGTTTTCAGGCTACCTGCTCCTCTAATACACCAGCCACTCTCCTGCTCTCAGAGCTTCTATATTTGGTTAATCCCTCTGCTTATACCACTGTTCCACCAGATTTCTCCCTTCGTGACATTTTTCTCAAATGTCACTTCCCATCAAGGCCTTTCCTGATCATTCTATTCTTTTTTAATTGCAACCTCTCCCCATGTGACACTCAACTCCCTATCTTCTTTCCTTGAATTTAGTTCATTTTAATTCTTCCACCACACACATGCCACTATCATTAGATATACATATGCATGTCAGAAAGTATTGCTATGAACCTTCAGTTCATACCTGTATGGGTATATTCCAAACAAAGCAGGTTTTAACGTATCTTGGTGATCAGTAGATGACTACAGACAAGTTGAGTCATGTATTTGTCTTACTCTTCTTCAAAAAAGCTCAAACTCATTTCCACTGAGTCAATTCCTACTTGCAGTGACCCTATAGGACAGGGTAGAACTGCCCTTGTGGGTTTCCAAGACTGTTACTTTTTATGGCCTTGTCTTTCTCCATCAAAGTGGCTGGTGGTTTCGAACCATGAAACCTAAGGTTAGTAGCCCAAGCAATAAGCACTAAGTCGCCAGGTCTCCTTAAAGAAAAAAGTCCAATCAAAACAGTACCTTCTGAGAGGATCGACTGGGCCATTTAAATTCACACAGAAGTTAAGCCCAGAAAGTTATGGTGACTGTTTTTGAGATTCCAATGGGGTTACTGAATAGATTTTCTCAGAGAACACATGATGAACATGGAGGCTTATGAAGGCTTATTAAGAAGAAGTTTTAAGAAAATTAAAAGTGGTGAGGGAAAAAAGGCCTCGAAAGTTGTGCTCAAAAACCCCTCCCCCCATCACAATGTTCCTGCTCATTATGTGAGGGTAGCGAGGGCTGTCCTATGCAAATTTCTTTGGGAAATATCATTTGCTGCACTCTACAGTGATGATACTGTTTTCTAAATTCAACGATGCTCAAACTGCTGTCTTGGTGTCATGTAAATGAAAGAGCACAGAATTATTTGGGCAGCAGTTAAGAGATGTAAACATCACCTTCAGAAATGTACAGATCTAGAGGGAGGATGCATTGAGAACAAAATAGCTTCCTGGTTTGATGTTTGTTCTTAATAAAACTGCCTAGAGTTTTGCAGCAATCTTTTTTGACTTAGCCTTGTAGATAATATATAAGAAACAGCCTTTTCATTTGAACACAAGTTGTTCAAATGAATATTTTAACAGTAAATGCATATATTTAAAACCAAGCACATGGTTTAAAAAGAGGAATAAAACTCATGCAGAGTTAAATATACCCCATGCTCCCACACACATTCAACTAAAGTTGTTATAAAGACTCCACCAGTCTTCACAGGAATAAGAGGACAGGTAGAAAACATGTGCAAGAGAAGATTTAGTAACTGTTCCTGTGTGCCCTCACAAAGCGAGGTCATTCTGCAAAGGGGCGTTCAGAAAGGGCATGGAAAAGCAGAATTAAGGGAGATTGGATTTGTCCAGGAACTATTTAAAGGTCCTTCGTGTTACTAAAGTATGCACACAGATAGCAATACATACGCTACCAAATTAAAGCAGTAGCAGCAACAGAAAAATCAGCAGCCATTCTTATCAGAACCAAAGAATAAGTCCCAGGGAATTTAACACTAAATTCAAAAGCAAAAGGAGAAAGTCTTTGTCTGAGAGTTTACAATGAAATTTTACGACACTTATTTGTTTTTTTACTTCTTTTTGTGTTCTGAAATAAGAAAATCAGCAGACGCTGCAACTATTTTAAATGATCAGTTCAGCATGTGAGATTTTAATTATGGCAAACACCTCTTTGTATTAAGAAGCACAATGCTGAATATTACTTACCAAAGACAATTAAGCATGAATCGATTTAAGTAGAATATGTAATTAAAGAAAAAAGCTCACTGGTGTTTTTATGCAGCTTTTGTATAATAGGAAACCACAAAACGTTCCTCCTATTCCTCCCCAGAAAGTTCATTGACAGAATTAATATCCGAAATCAGAAGAGAAAGGAACTGGATTCAGTCCAGCAAATGAAGCAGTCACCTTAGTGACGATCATATCTCTCTTACTGAGTGTGTATTTTTAATTGATAACCATATGTATTTGACATCACAGCTAAAATGTGTCAGGAATTATGAATATTTTTATCACTGAAAAAAACAGAAGTCTAGGAATGAGAATTGTCAAGCACTCCATCAATTGGCTTTAAGGATAGATACTAGATTATGAACTTTGAATCAAAATGCTGGGAGAGTAAGATAATGGCCAAGTCAATTTTCTCATAAATTATAGGCTAAGATAACTTTAGTTTTGCCCGGATTTTTGTTAAATAAAAATATTCACAGGAATATTGATTTTCCTTTATGGAATTCACATGTGCACCAAAACATAAGCTATAATGGTTGAGCACGTGATACATTTGGGATTATCATTCTGAACAATAATAATCTCTTTCCAAAAGTCTAGATAGAGAAGGTAATATGCATTTGTGGTTTTTCGACAAAGGGAAGACAAAATCACTTTCTCTTTCAAATGAGAGGCTGTTGAATATCCCATTACTTGATAAGAAATTAGAGTTAAAGGAATCATATGCATGCAATTCATGCAATTCATGTATATCTGTATATCTATAGATAGATATATCTATCTATATATAGTTAGATATATAGATATAGATAGATATAGATATAGATATAGATACCTATTTAAGTGTGATTCATAGAAAGGAATGCAAAGATTTGATACTTAGGGAATTTTATCCTTTAGAAAAAGATAAAATTCAGCTCTGTGAGTTTTCTGACCTGGCTTGGACAAAAGCTCTATGCCCTGGGCGCAGTTCAGCTGTGGGTACAGGTCAGGCTACATGCTGAGTACTAAACAGTTCACCAGCTGTGTATCAGAGGGGGTGAGCACAGAGGGATCTGCTGCAAACTCATTCATCACACAGAACAGATGAGAGACCCCCCCCCAAAAAAGGAAATGCACGTATATATTGGGTCTATGATTTAAGAAAGGCCTCAATTGCATCTCTCTTTCTGGGCTTAAATATTGGAACTCATGAACCTGGTAACCCTAATTTTTAAAAAAAAAGGAGAAGGAGGGGAGGAGAGCCTCCATACGGAAAGAGATAAAAAGCAAAGCTAACAGCTGTAAACAGACGAGAGCATGTGAAGCACCAACACCTAAAGCTTGCCTTACCATGACTGTGCAAAGATTTGTGGACTCGTTTAATAAACATATTTTTGAGATGTATATTTCTAGTGCCATAGAGTAAGACACAATGTATAATACAAGGAACACACTGAGGTGGCTGTTCAGGCAATTTGGGTGTTGTGCTTAATGCAGTTCCTTTCACCACCCAGTGATTTGAGCGTAGGCAATTAAAAATGGTAGCAAACTTGGTATACTAAATTGAAACTCCTCAGCTAGATTGCCTAAAATTTAAGATAATTTAGGTCTGTTTGGATAATTAAAAATGGAAGTATCTTAATCACTATCCTCCCCTTGCATAGTTACCTTGCTTAGCAATACGCTGTGACGTGGGAAACCAGTTTTCTTGCCTGGCTTTACAGCTGTGTGCTATGAGGCAACTAGCTAAGCTCTCTAGAGCTAAATTCTTTTTTTTCTAAAATGACAGGGTTAGATTGAACCATTCTTTTAATATTTTCCATTGTGACATTTTCTACCTTTTTGAAAGTATTGTTCTTCTTTTAGAGTCATGTTTGCCTGTATACAACTGAAGAGAGGATTTGCAGAAACCCAGCTAAAAAATATGAATCACTCTGGCCAAGAAAAACAAAATAAAAACCGTTTTTCCTAGATTTTAGTGATCCAAATGCCCTTGCTTACATAGCATAAGGAATGATTTTCTCAATTTCCCTTCACTTGGTAGTGTGTAATTATATTATTTAAAATAGAGTTAATAGCATTCACCATTTGGAGGGTCATTAGTTTGAAATCCTAGACTAAAAGATCACTTCTTTTCAAAGTCCTATAAAACCCTTGGAAGGCCACTGTGATATTTATTTTAAAAATCAGTTGAAACCAAATTACTTTTCCAAAGGACCTTTACAAACTCAAGCATGTCTGGGAGGGCTCATGCTAGACATATTTTTCAGTGGCTTTATAGAAAAACCATTATGACATTTAAAGACAAGTTGATGCTCTCTGTGGCTGGAGTCCCCAAAATTGAAAGTAAAATCTCCTTGGTCATCATCATAATGAACAATGCCAAATGGATAAGGTGAATAAATTATATTATCTGACTTGAGACTGAAGATAATAAAAACACATCAGACAGAAATTATGTTGTTAGGCGCCATCTAGTTGGTACAACAGAGCAAAACACTGCCTGGTCCTGTGAGCCCATTGCTGCCGCCATTGTGCGGATCCATCTCGTGGAAGTAGAAGTAATAGGAGCCTAATCAAGATTTTTAGGAGTTTTTTAAAATTGTTTTATTGGGGGCTCATACAACTCTTATCACAATGCATACATACATCAATTGTGTAAAGCACATGTTTAGGAGTTTTTAATGAACTTTTAAAGCACTGTATTATGGAAAATGGGAGAAAGATTAGTCTTTCAATGCCTGTAAACAGTCTAGGAGTCACATACCTGGGTTGCTATGAGTCAGCATGGACTCTAGGAGTGAGGATCATGGCAAAACATATAGAAGAAAGACTATCATTTTAACTGTTTCAAGCATATAATTCAGTGACGTTAATTACATTTACCAGGTTGTATCACCAGGAGCCTGGTGGCATAATGGTTATGTGTTGTTTTGCTAACCACAAGGTCAACAGTTCAAAAACACCAGTGACTCTTCAGGAGCCTGAAAAGAGTGACAGTGACCGAGAACAGGATTGACTTGAAGTTAGTGAGAGTGAGATGTTGTATAAACATCATTACTATCATTTTCCAAAAATTTCACCCCTCCAAATGAGAAGCTGGTATTTAGTAATCTACTTTTTCTCTATGTACTTGTCTATTCGAGATCTCTCATATATGTAACATTATACATTAGTTGTCCTTTTGTGTCTGGATTCCTTATCTCAGCATAATGTTTCGGAGGTCCATCCATATTGTAGGAAGCATTATTCGCTCTTTTTAAATGGCTGAATGTTTTGATATGCCACATTTGCTTATCCATTCATCTCTTGGTAGATATTTGCATTGCTTAGGCTGTTGGGACTAGTGCTGCTGTGAACATTCATGCAAGAATTCATGTGTGAACATTTGTTTTTAAGGATCTTGGGAATTCTTAGAAGTCCAATTGCTTTTTAGAAATTGCCAGACTGATTCCCATGTCTGTCACACCATTGTATTTCTCTTCCATCAATGTATGAGAGTTCACATCCTCATGAATACTTGCTATTTGTCTTTTTTTCAGCTATAGCAAGCTTAGAGGGTTTGAAATGCAAATGTTATTGTGGTTTACATTTGTATTTCATTAATGACTAGTAATACTGAGCATCTTTCATATGCTTTTTAGCCATTTATATATTTTTTTCTGAGAAATGCCTACTCTTATTTGCATATTTTAAAATATTGGCCATTGTATTGTGATTCATGCCTTGTACATCTAATGCTCACTGATTAACAGGGTTAGGTTCAAAAGATCAAGTTGTTCGTATGCCAAGATCAGAACTATATGAAAATGTAATTTAAAACTATATCACAAAATGGAGGATGTCTACATCATGACATCACCACCAGTTGACACTGCATTACTGCAAAACTGCCAGGAATCATGGCCTAGTCAGTTGGACTCATAACGTTAACTACTGCAGCCAGCAAGCACCTCAACATTTGTTACTGTTGGACATATGGTTTTTATGTGTAAAACAGTCAGCTTTTTCTAATAATATAAACGTGAAATTTCAGATAATGACATAGCCCATACAGATGAGAGGTGACTATATATTCGAGATACTTGACACAAAAAATATTTAATTTACTAATATTTTCTCCCATTCTGTAAGTTGTCTTTACACTTTCTGATGAAGCATAAGCCTCTTTAAAGTCCAACTTGTTATATTGTTTTCTTTTATCTCTTGTGCAAGTGATGTCATATAAAGCTTTATCTCAAATGTGTTATGCCATTGGGGTCACCCTCTTGAATTGGTTTTATATGTTTTTCTCTTTTCTGGTATATGAACCCCAGGATTGATAAATATATAGGGACAGCAAGTAGAATAAGGTTTTTTGGGTGGGGCCGGGGAGAATAAAAGAGGGATAAAGTCAAGGAGTCCACGAAGGAAAAGAATGTTTGGAAACTCATTGTGATAGCAATTGTGCAATACTGCTTGATGTGATTGAACTATGGAATAATATATGTCCTAACTCCCAATTTTAAAAAATGTTAAGAAAAACCATGGCCAAATACAAACCATAAAGAAATACTGCTTTGTTTTTTTTCGAAGAGATTTGTAATATTGGCTCTAATATTTAGGTTTTTGATCCACTTTTTAGGGAACAAATATCATTCTTTTGCATATGGACACCCAGCATCGTTCATTGAAAAGACGATTCTTTTTTTTCTTTCTTGAATGAACTTAATCCTCTCACCAGCCATGTTAAAAACCAATTGAACATAAATCTAAGAACTTACTTCTGAACTAGCAAATCGATATTTTATTCTCATGCCAGTATGACATTGTCTTAATTATCATAGTTTTGCAATGAATTTTGAAATAGAGGAATCCAAATACCATACCCCAACTCTGCCTATCCTTTATTAAAATTTTCAGCTATTCTAAACTCCTATATTTCCATGTGAGTTTCCGAGCCAACATAAAAATTTATGCAAAAGAATAAGCTGGGAGTTTCATAGACATTTAATTGAATCTATAGCTCTGCTGAGTAGTATTTGGCATTTTTCTAAGTACTTTATTCATTTTGATACTATTATAAATAGAAGTGTTTTATTAGCTTCATTTTTGAATAGTTCAAGTCCAATCTATAGAAATATGATTAGCTCTTGAAGAATAGTGATCCACAGCCTTGCTGAATTCATTTGATTCTAACAGTTTTTTTAATGAATTCCTTAACATTTGCTTTATACAAGATCATGCCATCTGAGAGTCTAATAAGAATTGCATGAAACCTATGCATTCATTTGGAGAAGTCATGTGCTCAATTACTTTCTCTTGGCATTTGTTCTACAACACCTTTTATCTTAGAAGAAATCAGAGGAGTGTGCTAGCACCCTGAAAAAAGAGCTAGGAGTGGAGTGTGTCCTTCGGCCCTAGGGCCACAGCAATGAAAAACATTCAAGCCAAGGAGAAGATGGGTGTCGAGATACTTGTAGATTTCCTAGGGATGTGATGTTTCCAAATGAGCAAAGGAGACCTGGACATTTTTCTGGAGGCAGCAGAGAAAGTTGTCCTCTAGAACGGGCCCTCTGAACATCGAGAAAATATATTCCTGCCTGTTAAAACCACCCACTTATGGTATTTCTGTTATAACAGTTCCAGGTAACTAAGACCAATCCAAAAACCCACTGTCAATAGCAAGGCTTAGTGACCCTATAATGTGTTTCCAATGCTATACATTTTTATAAGGGAAATAGCCTTATCTTTCTCCTATGAATTGGCTGGTCTATTTGAACCTCTGATCTTGCAATTAGCAATACAAAACTTACTTAATGCTCGCTCTCACTGGTCTCTTCCCCCCCCCCCCCTCTCCTCCACTCTCTCTCCTTCCCTGCTTCCCTTTCCCCTTGTCCTCTTCCCTTCCCCTTCTCTCCACGTGGACCACAAAGCAGGGCTGAGGATATAATCTACAATAAACCAACAATGGAAACTGGAGAGCAAGATGAGAAGCAATTCATCTCGGACAGTTAGCTCTTACAGTACTCCATAGGTACTGCACGGAGAGCTTCTGGGCATCCCACAAAGTCGAATACAGCAAAAAAGACACAAGCGCTGGAGAAAAGAGGCCAGGCAGTGGCATATGTTCACTCACACATCATAAGCAGCAACTTCTGTTTAGCTGCTTAACACTGAAACGAAGAACAAGGCCACAGAGAGGGTCAGGTGACACTGGAGAACCTATGCAAACGAAAAGTATGCAAACGAAATGTCCACAAAGATCCCGATTCGTTAGGAATCATCCTGATTGGAGGATCTCAAGCTCTGTCTCAATTGCTTTTGTTCTTGCAAATAAACTGAACTCTTTGCCATTAAAAGTCAAAACAAAACAAAACAAAAAAAAACCCCAAAGCTTACTTAACAACAACACCAGGGCTTTTGTAACTGAGAGCAAAACAAAAATTCATGAAACTCACTGCCATGTGCATA
Source organism: Tenrec ecaudatus (assembly GCF_050624435.1). Classification (NCBI taxonomy): domain Eukaryota; kingdom Metazoa; phylum Chordata; class Mammalia; order Afrosoricida; family Tenrecidae; genus Tenrec; species Tenrec ecaudatus. The sequence continues at coordinate 114,068,918 of NC_134548.1, read as the reverse complement.
TGTTGTAATTGACTTGCAGACAAATGTTCACAGCGAATGATTCATTCCCAACTGGAAACAATTCAAATATCTACCAACAGGTATATGGATAGTGGCATATTCACATAATGCAAAAATGCATAGCAATATACCTGAACTATCTACAACTGTGAAGGAGCCTTGGTCACTTAGTGGGTTTTGTGCTTCACTGCTAACTACAAGGTCAGCAGTTCGAAATCACCAGCCACTCCACAGAAGAAAGATGAGGCTTTCTATTCTATGAATATACACAGTCTCAGAAACCCACAGAGGCTGTTCTACTCTGTTCTGTGGGATCACCATGAGTCAGAATTGACTCAATGGCAGTGAAAATACACACACACACACACACACACACACACACACCAGTGTGCATGAATCCTAAATAAAATTAAGGGAAAAAAACTAAAGAGTACATTCTGTATGATTCCACTTCTATAAAGTGCAAAGCCAGATTGAACTAAAATTTGCTCTTGGCAACCAAGATAACAATTCGTTTCGTGGTGGTATCGACTGCAAGGGGACATGGTGGACAAGTTCTGGGATATTAGTAAGAGTTTCTTTCTGAGTGCCAGCTCCACTTTGGAAATATCCATCTAATTATGCATTACTTATGATTTGTGCAGTTGTCCTGCATATATTCAGTTGAACGATAGGAAGTTGCTACTATTCACCTATTTTTCATATACATAAGTTGCTTGCTCCACACACTTCCCTCATAAGCCAGGGAACACTGCAGAGAATGGCTTGGAGTGGAAGCAGTCTAGGGGCACAGAGATAGGTTTTGGAAGCGAGCAGAAAAGCACAAGTTAACATGGAGGAACGTTCCATTGTCCATAGATGGGATTTGGGTCTCTGCTCCAACACAACTCCATTCTCACCGATGCGTTTTTGTTTATTTATTATTTTTTGTTGTGAATATTCTGATGCCCATTGCCTAATCTTGACAACTCACGACAGCACTGACTGGTGTGCTTCTTCCATGTGGGCGTGTTGCTTCACTGTTGGATGGCCGCTTATTTAACTTCAAGGCTTTAAGACCCTAGACACGATATCTTTTAATAGCTGGGCACCATCTTCTATCTTCACCACATCTGCCTATGCACCCATTTTGTCTTCAGCAATCACATGGGGGGGGCGTGGTTTGAGCATCACAGAATGCCAATTTATTAGAACAAACTGTTACTGTATTGAGGGAAGGTATGAGCCAAAGTCCAAGGCCCTGTCTGCAGCCTCAGTGTATTGCCTTATAAATATATGTACATAGGCCAATACCGCTATGGTTATGGTTTAATATATTTACCTAAGTGCACATTTCTGTTAATTTCCGTATCTGTGCCTTTGTTTCCTAGAACTTTCCTCTGTTTCCTTTTGACTCATCCTGCCACACCATCACTTTCCCCCTTCTTCCACCTCTAAGTGCTTCCTCTCCATTAGTTTGGTGTTGCTCTACTACTCACAGGATCTCTAACCTCTCCTAGATGCTGGTTCTGCTTCCTTAGTTGTTGCCCTGTCCATGACACCGTCCACTCACCACACACTTCTCCCCACCTCTTTCTTCTCCCTCTACCTTCAGGGGCCATTGGCCCCATTGCCTTCTCCCTGGGCTTCCTTCCCATGTCCAACCCATATAATTAGGCACACCATCCATGGCCTACTCTGAACAATAAGAAAACATACGGTTGAAGAAAGAAAAGGGAAAGGAAAGAGAAAAAGATGAGAGAAAAAAATGAAAGAAAAAGGTAAAAACCCTACATAGGTCCATGTCTGTTTGCTGGCCCCCATGAGACCCTTCCCCCCAGGTCCTGAGGGAGATCCGGGGGCTGCCCCTCCTCACCCAAAGTCCATTCTTGGGGCTCCTCATCGACTCTGTGTTTGGCTTTACTCCAATTGCTGATCTGTTGTGCTCCTTTCCCTCACTGTCTCCCCGCCGTGTGTCCCCATTGCTGTCCCCTGTCTCCGTAGGCTCCAGTTAGGGGACATGTCTTGAGTTGTTGGCAGTCCCACAGTCCTCTCTGTGCCCCAGCAGCTCCATGCAGGGACCTCATCCTCTGGGCTTGCTGTGCTCATATGGAGTCTAGGCCGACTGCTATTTCTCTTTTTCCTTCGTGGTTTGCTTCCGTCTGGGTCTGGTAGATTGTTTCCTTTCCCTCACCTGAAGATCTAGTGTTTTTCTCTGTGGCACACGTTTCCAGGGTGGGGGTCAGGCTGGTTCTGGCTGGGGCCGGCCCTGTAGTCCAGTCTTTAATGCATCCCACTGCGTGTTACATTGCCCTCCTGGCTTAGCACACAATGGTGGGGTCTGCATGCACGTTCAATTCTGTGGAGACCCAACCAATACTCTCCTCCTGGGTGGGTTAGTGCCCTGTTCCCCACATGTTATCATCTTAGTTTCGCCCCACCCCTGATTCTCCCTCCTCCTTTCCCCTTGGTTTCAAAGACCTTTAACTGGAAGTACAGAGGTTGAAGCAAAAGACTACTGTTTTCACCCTTCTTCCTCGTCACATGTAAGACGAAGAGAACTTGTCTGAAGCCAGTCACTGATCTCAGACACATGGTTAAACATGTTTTGTTTGGGAATAGACTTGTGCATGTATGAATGGGAACACTAGCATCAATGCTTTTCAATGTCCCCTGGGGCTTTAAGACATTGCACTGAGTCAAACAAGTCAATCACAAAAGGACAAATGTTGCATGACCTCACTCATATTAAAAAAACAAAAACCCAAAGCAGTCCAATCACTGAGACCAAAGTTAGTTAGTGGTTACCAGGAGGGGTCCAAGGGGTAGGGGTTGCTTAGGTGGGCTAGCACAGTTCCTTAATGTGATTGCCATCGATATGTTTTACACTTATAAAATGTTAAATTAGTAAAAATTGTGTGATAGATGTACGGTATTTACAAAAAATAATAATAAAATTTAAAAGCTGAGGTAGCTTCTGTAGATCCGAATACCTCATGGGACTTGATTCCTTGGTTTAAAGGTTTAGGGTTATTTTTTTATGAGACACCCCGTTAATTGCACTAATAGCATATTTAGGGCTTCTATTCTACTTCCCAGTGGGAACTTGCTGGGGTTCTAAAGGTTGAAAGTGCCACGCAAAGCACAGCGATGGTTGGATCCAAGAAAAATAATACACAATCTTTGACAAGTTCCATTTTTCTCTATTGTTCATGATGTTACTCGTTGATCTAGTTCTGATCATTTGAGTTTTCTTTATATTTTGGTATCATCTACACTGCAGACTGTAGTCTGGTCTTCATCAAAAGGTGCTTTAAGTCTCCTTTGCTTTTGGCAAAGAAGTTTGTGTCTTCGGCATACAGCATGTTGCTTGTCTTCTCAATGCTCGATACTATGATTGTCTTCATAGTGTTTACCTTCTCTGATTATTTGTTGCACACACTTCAGAAATATGGCAAAAGAATATAGGAATAGGAGGAGGAATTAGAACATGTGTCTATTTGTCTCCATGACCAATTGTCTCTTTGCCATGTGACCTGAACCGGATCGTGCCAGCTACCATTACAAATAATTTGATCAAGAATTCTATAGAAGGATCCTGATCAAAGAGGGGGGTGCGTGGAGTCAAGATGAAACTTAGATCTTGAAATCATCTTTAATCCTTACATTTAAATATCCCTGAAGTCTTCTTAAAATCATGCAACACATTAGCTTAACTAGTTAAAGACATCTGTTTTGCATATTGTGCTCTTTCTCTACAGGATCCAATTGACAATAGCAACTTGAAAGTCTAGATAGAAAATTTAGGCGGCAGTGAGGTTATGTTAATCTGGGAGAAACGACTTAGAAAAGGAATGGGGGACTAGTTTCAAACCCAAAGAATATAATCAATGTCATAAAATTGTACTGGAAGAAATTGTTGAATTGGTATATATTCCAATAAAAATAATATGAGTGATATTTTAAATTATTAATTGGTCTTAATACATATATCAAGTTATTCCATAGTGCAATTCTGTCCAGAAGAATTGTACATTTGCCACCTCAATCACTTTTCAAGCATTTTTTTCTCTGTAGACCCCTTGATGATTCACCCCTTCACCCTGCTGTCACCTCTGTGCCCCCCTTCCCCCAAACCCTTATTCCACTTGCTGACTCATCAGTCCTGGTTTTCATACCCTCAGAGTGAAAAATCATATCCTGCAATTTCAACAGTGTGACTCCCAATAACATAACCCTCCCTAGATACCCCCTAATATGTACAATATATATATATATTTTAAACCCCAAAAAGTGCTTGCTTTAGCAACATGTGTGTTAAACCCCAAAACTAAATTATGTTGGGATGTGTCTGTTTTATATATGATTTATGTTTTATTATTACTTTGTTCCATACAATTCTATTCAGTTATAACTATTTAATGAAATGTGACCATTTAAAAAATTTAATAATAAAGAGTTCATGTATGTCAATAAGAGCAACACTACATTGTTTAATATATAAAGAATGCATATATATGGTTTATAAAGACAGTACTAACAATTAAAAATCATGAGGGAATGTTTCCTGTCACAGTAATTTTTTATTGTATTTAAGAATAGAAGTTTGAGCTGAAATTGGAGTTATTTTGCTAAGAATTAAGGCTATTAGCACCCCATACTTTGTTCTGGCTTTAGTTTTGTTGATAGTATTCCTAATTTGGAAAGCAAAAGCTCACATTTTTATGTATAGGTACAATTATGTAAAAAAAAATGCCAGCTTTTAGGGTGGAGGTGGTAATACAAAATTAAGAAATATTTTAAAAATAATAATCTACAAAATTAAGCAGACCTTTAAAATCATTTATATAAAGATATTTTAAAAACATGGGTAAAGTCCTAACCAATTTCAGGGGAAAAATCAAGATACAAAATTATATACATACATTTTACTTATGTTTGTATATATTTATCAATCAAATTTCAACTTTATGGTTTTTACAAAGAACAAATAGCTAGAAAGAATTGCACTAAGTATTTATGGTAGTCTTTGATTACTTGGTTTTTTTGCTTTTAGTTTTCTTCTTTTAATTCACTTTTTTGATGTTCTCTAAATTGCCTATGACAGCATAAATCAAATTGCATATTTTTAAAAAAACACTATTGTTGGGGCATATAGTTAGTTACTTATGGAGCAACTAATTAGCAACCAAACAACAAATTGTGCTTCTATGAAAAAAAGATAACCTAGCAATAGGAAATATTTTATTCCTAAATTTTTCAGCTAATAACTATATAATAACAGAACTCTTTCCCTAAACATCTTAATTTTAAAATCAAGATAATTTGTTATTTTATTCTACAGGAGAGCATTTTCCTCAATAAGGATAGTGAAGGCTTCTATAAATTTATATCATATCTAATTAAATATAGTGCTTACTTAATTCCCATTCTCCGAATTCACTACCATTGATTTGGTCAGAGTATAACTGCCCCTGTGGGTTTCCAAGACTATAAACCTTTAACTGGAGTAGAAAGCCTCACCTTGCTCCTTCTGCCAGACTGATGGTTTCTAATTGCTGCCCTTGGGGTGAGCATCCCAACACCTAACTCACCAGGTCACTTGGCTCCCTAGTTTCCAACCTAGGTACATATGGACTTTTATATTGCTATTACCTCTCAAGTTGGTTATGGTTACCTGTATCTCCTGTACTATTTTTTTAAACCGTAAGAGGCTGAGAATGATTTTTAGGTCAGATGACCGAAATAACTGGCCAAAGAAGTCATCACAGCTCTATTTTCCATACAATTTCTGAGTTAGAAGAAACTGCTGAGCCTATTGAATCTAATGCCTTGAAAGCAACCCCATTTTCTCTGAGAACAGTCATTTAACTTCTGCTTGAATAATCTCGGTGTCAAATATTTCAATTTCTACCGTAACAGGTGCTGGAGTCCTGGTGGCATAATGTTGTGAGCTGGGCTGCTAACAACAAGGTCGTCCTCTTTACACCACCAGCCACGTTACAGCAGAGAGATGAAGCTCTCTACTCCCAAAAAGAATTACAGTTTTAGAAAACAAGGAAGAAGCAACAGGAAGCGGAAAGGTCCTGAGGTTCAGGAGCATGACTGGAGGGTTCCAGTGACAAGAAAAAGATCAGTATGGCGGGAGCTGAATGAGGGAGTGGGCTGATTATGTAAAACCGTATAGACTGTCCTAATTACATGGTGCTGCAAACAAAAAATACGAGTGATTTGAAGAACAGAAATTCCTTTTCTTACATTTCTGTAAACTCAGGATCCAATCAAGATTTAATGGTCTCGCCTTTGAACACACAGCGGGCACAGTGCATGCAGTGAATAGGCTGCCCGTAGTCTTGGCCCTTTTTGGCACAGCCATTGTTTCGCATTTTCTTTCTTTCTTTTTTTAAATCATTTTATTAGGGGCGCATACAACTCTTATCACAATCCATACACACGCACACATCAATTGTGTAAAGCATATCTGAACATTCATTTCCCTAGATTTGTGTTTACATGCCAGTTTAGGATTCAGGCGTGTGCATCAAGAATTGCGTACAAATTGTTCATAATGTCTCCGTACTGATCTCAAAACAACCAATAAATAAGGGAGGGAGCAGAGGGGAGGTAGGGGGAAAATGAGGAGCTGATATCAAGGGCGCAAGTAGAAAGCAAATGTTTTGAGAATGATGGCAAGAAATGTAAAAATGTACCTGACACAATGGATGGATGTATGGATTGTGATGAGTTGTACAAGCCCCCAATAACATGATTTTTTTAAATGCCAGTTACAAAAGGATTTAAAAAAAGAAAAGAAGTGAGAAAAATGGTTTGTCACACCAAAAGAAGTATTTATTGAAGGCTGGGGTGAGGGTGGGGGTAGGATCATGGGTAGAGAAGGAGCGTAAGAGGAGTAGGGGCCAAAGTAAGGGTCCCCTACAGGGGGCTTGCATTGTGAGATAGTGTCAGTGTTCTGATGAGTTGGGCTTTACATGCTTTTTTGACACACACACAACATACTATTTAAAGTTTACATTTAAAAAAATCTTCAGCCATTTATGTTGTAATTTCTGTAACAACTTCAACATGTTTTCAGACTGGAACGTATATTAAGATTTTTATTTCCTCTGCAGGACCAGTGGCAACCATGTGACTCCTCTAACATTTTGTTATAGCATATTTTGAGCAGTGCTGAGGTGATAACAGGAATAATTAGATGTCTCTTGAAAAATGTCATAGGCATACCTTTAAAGGGTGTCCTTAGACAGCAGGTAGTAGGCAAGCTTGTGGATGGGCCTTCCCTCTTCGATCTGTGGTTGCTTTTGAATTTTGAGAGGAGCAGTCCAATACGTGAAAGAACATATTTCTCTGCGCTGGAAATGACAACAGAGCAGATATGCGTCCTTCTAAGAGCTATAATAATCAAGCAGTCGAATATTATATATTCAATATTACATGTTGAATATTTCTCTGGCGCTACAAGGGCCAAGGTTAAACTGCAGGGCCTTAGCACAAATCAAGGAAGTGTCCCCTCTAACTGTCCTAGAAGTGATTGTATTGGTTGTTGGTGTTGAGAATGTGCACAGCACAAACATGCAACTTTATCCATTGCTACATGTGCAAATCAGGGATGCAGATCACAGTCGCTGAACTATGCGACCATCTGCACCCTCCTTTTTTGAGGTGTTGCTCCACCATTAACATAAACTCACTGATCCCCACCCCCCAATTTCCTATCTAATCTTTCCAGGGTCTATTGTCAAATTGATCCCACATAGATAGATCCTCAAAGAGCACAGGGCTCAAGGCAGTCATTCTTTATTAGTTAAGCTAAATCGTTGTTTGATTTTAAAAGCCTTGAAAGGACTTTTTATAGTGATTGTATTCTTCCATGTACTTCCAAGTTAAAAAAAAGTAAGCCAGTTTCACTTAAGAATTTTCCTGAAGCAGTCAAAATATTTGGTCTCTGCTGAAGAATACATAATTATTTCATATTCCCGGTGATTAAGTGCTGAGTTCTAGTGGTACAGTCACTAAAGCACTCACTTGCTAACTGAAAGGACCTGGGTTCAAACCCACCAGCCTCTCTACAGGAGAAGTACATGATAGTTTTCTTGCATTAAAGATTAAAACCTTGAAAACCTTATGGGTCCTTTGTACTCTGTTGTTAGGCGTCCAAATTTGCTTGGTGGCAAGGGGTTTGGTATTGTGGTAATGGAGAAAGACGGAAACCAGTAAATTGTATGCTGAATGAATGGTAATATTGCAGGGAACCCACGAAGGTGGTTGTCTGGTGAACTAAACTCGTTGCTGTAATCATGGAACACCATTTCTTACTGGAAAGAATGAGGAATAGGCAAATTATGATTATTCAAACTTGGTTATTGGGCATACACACCCACACACACACACATTTAACAAGAACTTTTGTCTGCCACTTCAAAAAAATTTTTTTTAAAGTATTGTTTGCCAGTGATGAAATTTGAGCTTTTCGGTAAAATCCTAATTTTTTTCAGACTTGTGCCCACCACGGTTAAGATCGATAGCCTTCCAAAACTGATAATAGTTTTCTGATAAGAGTGGTCATAAGTCTGCAGCTCTGGGAGATGGACATATCTGATCAGAGCACACGGGAGCAGATGAAGGGGCAGGAGCAGAGAGTGGAGCACAGCCTGGCCCACCAGGCCGTGATGATGATGTTCCTGAGTAGAGCAGCCAGTCCACAGAGAGAACAACATGGCTGGCCCTACTATGAGACATGATGCCCCTCAGTGGCTAAGGGCGATACAGGGGACAGCACCGGAGACACAGTGTGGGAATTGCACCTGACCTGATCCCACCACACCGAGGCAAATCACTGGGGGAGTGCAGCGGAACAGCAAGGGAATGGAGTGGCAAGGTCCCCAGGGAATGCTGAAAGTGGACTTTGGGGCCAGGGTGTGAAGCCCCAACAGACTGGACTGGAAAACGCTCCTAAGGGCCAGCAAACGATCCCTGAACTAACTACAAGCTTTTCTCTTGTGAACTGGTTTGTTCTGTTCTTTGTCAGTGGTTTGTTTTTGTTGTTTTGTTGTCTGGTTGTATACTGTTGCTTTGTTTTCCTCTGTCTTGTTTTCGTGCATGTTAGTGACTCCACAGGTCTGTCTGAATAGGACAGGCTGGATGAACTATCTGGAGGAAAAACAACGGGACCGACAGTTCCGGGGGGACTTGGGGTGGGGGGGTAGGGGGGGTAAGGAAGTGGTGTTAACAAACCCAGGGACAAGGGAAAAACATGGGACCCCAAATGGTAGAGAAGGCGGAGTGGCAGGCCTGGTGGGAAATGATCAAGGGTAAGGTTGCTTAGAGAAGAGGTATACTCTAGCCCAGGTGGCGATGAAGCATGGTAGTAGGGCAGGAGGAAAGCCAAGGGAGATGGAGGAAGGAGCTGGGGGTCAAGGGGCATTTATGGAGGTCTAGACAAAGACATGTACATGCAAATATATATATGAGGATGGGGAAATAGATCTATGTGTCTATATTTATAGGTCAAGTTTTAAGGTGGCGTAAGGACCTTGGGCCTCTACTCAAACACTCCCTCAATGCATGAATACCTTCTTTTATTAAATTGGAACTCTATGATGCTCACTCTCCCGACACAACGGCTGGAGCCAAAGTGGGTGAACAAGGAAATGTGGTGAAGAAAGCTGATGGTGCCCGGCTATCAAAAGAGATAGTGACTGGGGTCTTAAAGGCTTGAAGATAAACAAGCGGCCATCTAGCTCAGAAGCAACAAAGTCCACATGGAAGAACACACCAGCCTGTGTGATCGAGTGGTCCCAAAGGGATCAGTTACCAGGCATCAAAGAACAAAACATCATATCATTGACTGCACAACTCCATGATAGGATCGCTGAAGACAAATGGGTGCATAAGCAAATGTGGTGAAGAAAGCTGATGGTGCCCGGCTATCAAAAGAGATAGTGTCTGGGGTCTTAAAGGCTTGAAGGTGAACAAGCGGCCATCCAGCTCAGAAGCAAAAAAGCCCACATGGAAGAAGCACACCGGCCAGTGCGATCACGAGGTGCCAAGGGACCAGGTATAAGGCATCATGCAAAAAAAAAAAAAGATATAAGTGTGTGTATGTATGTGTATATATGTGTATATGTATATGTATATATATACCATATTGAATGAAGGGGGAAGTGCAGAGTGGAGACCCAAGGCCCAAGTGTCGACCAATGGAGATCCCCTCATAGAGGCGTTTAGGAGAGGAGATGGGTTAATTAGGGTGCGAGGTAGTACCGATGAAGAACACAGCTTTCCCCCAGATCCTGGATGCTTCCTCCCCCCAACTACCATAATCCAAATTCTACCTTGCAGGGCTGGATAGGACAGAGGCTGTACACTGGTACATATGAGGGCTGGAGGTACAGGGAATCCAGGGTGGATGATACCTTCAGGACCAAGGGTGTGAGGGACGATGCTGGGAGAGTGAAGGGTGAGTGGGTGGAAAGGGGGAACTGATTACAAGGATCCACATGTGACCTCTTCCCTGGGAGAGGGACAGCAGAGAAGGGGGGAAGGGAGACTCCGGATAGGGCAAGATATGACAAAATAACGAGGTATAAATTACCAAGGGCACATGAGGGAGGGGGGAAAGGGGAGAGAGGGGAAAAAAAGAGGACCTGATGCAAGGGGCTTAAGTGGAGAGTAAATGCCTTGAGAATGATTGGGGCAGGGAATGTATGGATGTGCTTTATACAATTGATGTATGTATATGTATGTATGGTGATAAGAGTTGTATGAGTCCCTAATAAAATGTAAAAAAAAGAAAAGAGGAGAAAAAAAAATTAGGGCAAAGACTGTACAGATGTGCTTTATACAATTGATGTATGTATATGTATGAACTGTGATAAGAATTGTATGAGTCCCTAATAAATTGTTAAAATTAAAAAAAAAAGAGTGGTCATAAGATTAACAGATGTCATTTTCTTTGGATATTGGTGAATGAAATGTGAATTTTTATTTTCCAAATGACCAGCGATTTGGCAAAATAAAGGTATAAGATAATCCATTAAAAGTACAAAAATAAATCACTGAAAGGGTTTTAGATTTCAAGTGGCAGATAATCTTTAAGAGGCCTTCATTTCCATTTCTGATTTTGGATGCAGCATTAAAGAAGAGCCAAAATTACCAGGAAAGGCTAATAAAAATCTCTATTTTCCAAGTACATAGATGTGTGAGGAAGGAAGGATTTTCTATAGATGAGGGTAAGAAATATAGATATAGATAAAGATATATAACAACGATTCTAGTTCCTACATGTAGGTTTTCGGTTTTTGTCCAAACACAACGTGTTTAGACATTTCTCTGAGAAGTGGACTGCTGCAGAAAGATAAAGTGCTAGTTTCATTAAAACGCAAGCTCCGTGCTATCGCGCCCATGGTGGCTCCTAGCTACCCAGTAGGACAGCGTAGAACTGCCCCAGCGGGTTTCTGAGACGGCATTTTTTTCAAGAACAGAAAGTCTAATTTTTCTCCCTCAGATTGCCTGGTGGTTTGGAACAGGGACATAGCGGTTCAAAGCCGATTGCATCATCCGCTAGGCCACAAGGGCTAGTTTCAGTTTTGTTGGCGTACGTTAAAAAGAAACAAACAAAAGATACGGTTAAAAGCATGGCTTTGGAGGGGCTACGCTGGGCCAGGTTATGGCGCCTGCTTGCAGGGATTCCAAAGTGAGCATGGATCGTCACACTCTTGACGGGCACATGGTGATCTCAGGAGCTTACTAGGAAGAAGTCTTCAGAACTGGAAGACAGCATTGTTGAGAAAAGGCCAGGAAAGGTGCTTCCGGAAAGGGAGACGTTTTTTCCCCATGGTTCGAGAGGAGCACGGGGTGTTCTGCGGGAAACCGTACTCCTTCCCCCCAACAACCCAGGTCTTGCCACTTCAGGCTCCTCTGTCGTCCCCAAACGAAAAACACATTGAAAAGGAAAACTATTTCAATCATCTGTGGAGGATGTCAAAATATCAGAGGCAAGAATGGTATGGGGGAGGGGAGATTTAGAGAGATGGAAACACTGCCTTCGGATCTAGAGAGAAGATTTGTTGCAGGAAAAATAGCTTTGCATTTTGATTGTTTTTCTTATTAAAGGCCTCTATGATATTGTGGCAATGCTTTTTGTCTTATCACCCTATTTCAACCAAAACAATAGATTGCAAGGAATTCAGGTGGCATCGCGGGGGCCGTGTTGGGCTGCAAACGGGGAGGGGGAAAAAAAGAAAAGAAAAAGTCAGCAGTTGGAAAATCTCCAGGCGCTTTGAGAGAAAGATGCCGCTTTCTCCTCTCCTAAGTCTTTGGGTCTCGGAAGGCCCGAGGGGCTGTCCTGGGGGTTGCCCTCGACTTGGTGGTAACGAGGGGCAACACGGTGCCATCAACTCCATCCGGCACCGGCGGGGAACCGAGCCTTCTTCTCTTACGGAGAATAGCAAAATGTAAACCAACGGCCACCTTCTCACTAATATCCTGGCCCGATGGAATGGTTTTCCTAACATGGGTTTGCTATTCTATTTCGAATGACTTTCCAAGTCGACGCTTGGTGAACAGCAACCACCTAAGTGGAGTGCCGGCACGCGCAGGAGTATGGCTGCCGGAGTGGGGTGCACACGTGGCTCGAGAACTCCCGGAAGCACAGCGAGGGAGGGAAAGAGAAACTTTGTATCTTCGGGTCTCTTCGTGCTGCAGCTTCCTGGATTGGGGCTGGCGATTCGCTGAGACCGCCCCAGAAACCCTTCCCGCCTAAAAGGCGAGCCCCGTGATTGGGGGCCAAGATTGGCCGGAAGCTTCTCACCGAGCCTCCGAGCCGAGCTCTCGTCATTGCGGTGTTGCTGCGTGGAGAAGATGGCTTCGCTCTCTACCCTCAAAGGCCCTGAGAAGGCGCCGGAGGAGCCCGACGTGTGTATTCTAGAACTGTCTCTCGGTAAGTGTGCCGGGGAAGCCTTGAAGGCGTCCTTCTGGATCCTCTGGCCTTGAGCAGGGGATTTTACAGCCCGGATGGGGTAGAAATAGCCCTGGCGGGGCCCCCGCGCCTTGGCTGCTTGCTCCAAGCACCCGCCTGGTCCCCACGCCTCCCCCACTGCACCCCCACTGCACCCCGTCTCCTGCTGCACCTTTCCGGGCCCATCTTCCTGTGTTTTCTGTCCACCCCGGTTTTGTGTGAATTGTCGGATGGAACCTGATAGAAATGGAGTGGGAGCAAGATTTTGGAGAGGCGGGAAAATATGATTGGGGGGGGGGGGGAAGACCCAGTGCGTTCCTTCGCTGCAAATGAAGGCAAATTCATGCCTGGAGCCCTGGGGCTGTAACGGACTGTGAATCGAGCGGCAAACTGCAGAGTTGGCGGTTAAAGCGCAAGGTCACTTCTCGCGAGACAGACGAGGTTTTCGGCCTCCGAGAACAGTTAGGGCGTCAAACTCTGAGACAGTTCAACTTTGTTTGCTGGGACTGCTCTGAGCCACAATCTGCTAGATGCGAGTGAACGCGGAAGCAGTGTGAAGTTAGCACCCCTCTCCACACAAGCAGGGCCACAGCGCTTTGCTACACAGGCTTTTTAATTAAAAAAATTTTTATGGGGGGCTCGTGCAACTCTTATCACAATGCGTACCTCCATTGTGTCAAGCACATTTGTACATGTGTTGCCCTCATCATTCTCAAAACATTTGCTTTCTACTTGAGCCTTGGTATCAGCTCATTTGCTTCAACTTTCCCCCCTCGCTCGCCCACCCTCCTACCCTCATGAACCCTTGATAAATTATAAAATATTATTTTCATATCTCACAGCGTCTGCTGTCTCCTTTCACTCTTGTTTCTGTTGTTCGATCCGTTCCCCCTATCTCCCCCCACCTCCCCCGACCCTAAGGTGAGCTGATTTTAACATTGGTAAAGCAGGACACCATTGAAGGGGGGCGCGGTTCTTGATTTACAATTCGGTTTATATGGAGCAACAACCATTTTTATAGAAAGCAAAAATAGTTTTGTAATATATTTTTTAATTTAAACATAAGTACACTTTTAAAATATAGCACATTAAAATATGTACAGTATTGTTTTAATCTTTGGCATATTTCTCATTTGAGTGAATTTTTTAGTAGATTGCTTTCATTGTTTAAAAGGTCATGGAAGTTTTCACCAAAATTTGTTAAATTATATTTCACACATAAAATGGCTTTCAAAGTCTGAACAATTAATTGTGACTTTTATGATGGCCACACTTGATTTACCGTAGAAAAAAATGCCTTCAGTCGCAGCAGTAGTTCGTGGTAAGGACAGCGCGGATTCCACAATTTTTGATGTATTATTGTATGGAACATGATTTGTTTCAAAATGATGAAATATTTCTGACCATTTGTTCTCCATTGTGATTTTTGCTGATGCCCAAGATTTCACCTTTTCCTTATCAATACTTTTTTAAATAATGATACCTCAATAAAAAGATAATTTTCTGAAATATTTCTATATGGGAAATTTTGAGTAATACGATGGAATTATTTTTGCACATCATTCCAAATATGTTCTTGTTTTAATGTAGCACAATGAAACTGTTCCATATCATTGTACTGTACCATCCACTCTTCTAAATAATCTATGCAGTTACTATAGAACTTTTTAACATGATTCATGATATCTGCACGATTTATTGCACCTTGTTCTTCTAGCTGGCTTATACTATTACAAATAGTTAACAGAAGAAAATTATTTTCTAACCTCTCGACACTGAAATTTAAAATTATTAACTTCACTTGCTACTTGGATTACTGAAATTTTGTCACCTTCAATAAGTTTTATAGCATTTTGAAAAGAGCTGCTTGATTGTGTACAAAGTCTAGCCAAGTTTTTGAAGATTCTTTTTGAAAAAACTCTTCTAAAATTCTAGGACATTTATCCTGTGATAGAGAGTGGGATTTCAAAGGATCTTTTCTTTTCAAAATTTGTTCGACAGCTGGCAAAAGAGCTAACCAGCGCGTTTTACAATAGCAAATTATTTTCTGATATTCAACTTCTGCAGTAGCACAAAATTCTTTAAGCATTTCAATGCGCACGGTGTATATATAGAAATAAGAATATATTTTACTTACAATATTTTCCACATTTCTGGGCAGCTGTTTGAATGGCATTTCGTATTATGTGCACTGCACAACCAACACCAATAATGCTTTGATTAAGGTTTTTGTTTAATTTATGAAAAATATTATTTTTACCTCTTCTCACTTTTCCTCCAAACTTTGAGTTCCTGTTATCTGCACAAATGCAATCAATTTATGTTTTAAATTATTTTTCCAAAATATTAATAATGGAATTGAAAATTATTTCAGAAGTTTCGCCGACACAAACGAAATCTAAAATTCTAATTTTTATTCCAGTTTCCGAATCAAAAAATCTAATAATGGTTGGAAATAACTTTATATCCTTATAATTAGATGTGTCACACTATGTGGATATAAAATTAATTTTTCTAGAGTTTAATTCTGAACATGCATATGAGAAAAGCACATTACACACAATTGCTTTGGATTTTGTTCTAGCACAGGCAAATTTTTTTAATTAACTTTTTGACAACTTGTGATGTACAGTCCATAGATCTGAAGGAATAATTGTGATTAATAGCATGAAAAGACAAAAGTCCTGCTAATGCTAATTTCTTTTCTTCATCTCCATAATTTGTTTTCTGAAATAATTCCTGTATTTTGGAGGAAGATGCAGCAGTATTTAAATATCCTTTATGTTTCTGTATCTCTGAGTGCTTTGAAACAGCATTCTTCCCGCCGTGCGAAATAGAAAATTCACCATTACATTTCTCACATTTTACCAGGTCATCGCTTTTGGCTTTTTTAACAAAAGGAAATTCACTTCTTAGATCATCGTTGAATTTGCATCGTCTTTTCTTACTCATTATATTAAAATCTAAAAAAATATTTTAAAATTGTATTTCAAAGTATTATATACATATTGCTTAAAAACACAGCAAGTAGGTATATAATTACATGAACATCATTTATTGTTAGTTTATAAATTAAATTAATTTGATTGTTATAGACTAACTATATTATTAAAATGATTTTAATTTTAGTTCTATGTTTCTTTCTAAATAACAACAATACTAACGTATTATTTTTCTCTGATTTTGCCGGAACGTAAGTTGTGTCACTTTCAAGGCCGTCGCTAGACGTTTTGCCGCCACCATAAAATATAAATAATACGAGTACTGTCCGCTAAATTCGAGAAAATTTATGTATTCATGACATAAATAAATTACTTACCTAAATTATCTGAATAGCTGATTTGTTGACATCACTTGTTTAGCACTAGCACGCAGTACGATGTGTACGTACGATGTGTATCATCTGAGAGACAGTTACAAATGTTTTCATCGTTGCCAATGCCAAAAAATGCCATTGTTCATTATCTCCAAACATAGATGGTCGAATTCTAACAACTGATCAACAATGTGAACACTGATAAGCAGTTCTTGATAATCAGTTCTCAACAATTATTTGTTATTAAAGTTTGACATAAAATTAACAAAACTAATTCAAAACTCATATCCTGGCGAAATAGCCACATGGCAGCCGAAAAACGTATATTCCCATCCCGAGCTCTCGCTGTTCCCTAGCTTGTCATGCATTCTTTCCAAAAATCGGGACTTTTTAAAAACGCCGCGGGACACGGGACAAATGGTTAAAAATTGGGACTGTCCCGCCAAAAGCGGGACGTCTGGTCTCCTTACCCTACCCTACTCGTGTTATTGTTCGTGAGAGGGTTATCTTTCCTGGATTCCATGTGTCAAGAGCTCTTATTTGTACCAGTGTACATGTTCTGGTCTAGCCAGATTTGTAAAGTACAACTGGGTCATTATAGTGGGGGGGAATCATTAAAGAACTAGAGGACTACTGTGTGTTTCTAAGCTGCTATACAGCACCCTGACTATCTCCTCCCTAACTTGTTACTTGTTTGAAGGGATGTCCAATTGTCTACAGATAGGCTTTGGGTCTTCACTCCCCCCACCTCCAATTCACATCAAAATAGTTGTTTGTTTGGGGGCTTCTGATGTCTGATGCCTGATTTTATAGATACCACAGGCTAGTGTGGGTCTTCCATGTGGTTTTTGTTGCTTCTCAGCTAGATGGCTACTTGTTTATCTTCAAACCTCTAAAACCCTAGACGCTATATCTTTTGGTAGCTGGATACCATTAGGCTTCTTCACCTCATTTGTGTATGCACCCATTTTGTCTATAGTGATTGTTCCATGAAGGGGTGAGCATTACAAAATGCCAGGCTATTGGGAAAAAAATTCTTGCATTTAGGTAGGACTTGAGTAGAGGCCCAGTGTCCATCTACTACTTTAATACTTAACAGATAGAGCTACGTCCCTATCATGACATATAAATATATTTACATATGTAAGTGCCTGTATTTAGACCTCTATAAATGTCCTTTACCTCCTAATTCATTCATCTATTTCCTTTTATTTTACTCTTGTCCCACTATCATTTTTGACCTCCATTCAGCTTTCATTAACTCCTCGTGGCTACATTGCACTTGACCAAACACCACTGGGCATTTTACACTTTCCTTGCCATCAATTTTAGATCACTTGTTGTTTCCTTGTCCCTAGATTTGTTAGCTACCACCTTCCTTCCCCCCACATCCCCCTCTCCCATGTCCCCCCAGAACTGTCGGTCCCATTATTGTCTCCTCAGGATTGTTTATCCTGCCTACCTCATTTAGATAGACATGGGTAGGCGGGGGGAAATACAGTCCTATAAATAGTTCCAGGTCTGTCTGTTGATCTTTATGAATGTGTGTTCTATTTTAGTCTGATGAGGTACCAAGCCCTACCCCCAAAGTCTATTTTTCAGTTCCTTGCTGCTGTGTTGCACTCCCTTCATATTTTGCACCAGTGTAAATTTTACCTATTTTGTACACAAGTCATTTACTAATAATAGGTTTTGTAAACATTTTTCTCGTATCTGTTCATTGTTTGTTCACACAAAATTTTCCTTTTTTCCCTTTGTTTACTTGTGCTTTTGGTGTTATATCTAAGAAATTTTTGCCTAATCCAAGCCGCTGAATATTTCTACCTATGTTTACTTGTAAGCATTTTCTAGTTTTAGGTCTTACGTTTAGGTCTTTAATATGTTTTTGAGTTAATATTTGTTCATGATGTGTGAGGTAGGGGATACAGATTTTTTTTTGCATGTAGCTATATTCAGCTGTGCCAGCACAATTTGTTGGGGAAAATAATCCTTTCTCCTTAGAATGGTCTTGGTGGAATTCCTTTCTTGATTTTATTTACAGATTGTTCATTGCGAGTGTGTTACATTAGAAATGATTTTTATATATCTCACTCATATCCTGTGCCCTTACTGAACTTAACAACTCTAATTTGGGGGGTGGGGGTGTAGATCCTTAGGATGTCCTCTATAGAAAATCATGGCATGTTATAATCAAGACATTTTCACCTTTTAATCTGGATACTGCATTTTATTATTATTTTTGCTTGCTTAATTTCCCTAGCTAGAACCTTCATACTGTTGAATAGGAGTACCAAGAATGCACATTCTTGAATTTTTTCTGATATTGGGGAGAAAGTATTACACGATCAAATACTATCTTACCTGGTTTTCACAGATGGGCTTTTATGAAGTTAAGGATGTTACTTCACCTGTGTACCATTACCCTTATGGAGAAAATGACTGAGGATAGTCCCGAAGATTTTTTTCTTCCTTTTTGTTCCACTTTAAGGTGTTTTTTTTAAACAATCTATTGCATAATCAGTATCGACAGGTTTTCCTCTTCTGGAACATACATAGCCCCAGGCTATTGTTTACCCCTTATATCAAACTTAAGTATGTGTCCCAAAATACAGTGTGGCACTGCAATGCCTTTATCAACTAGAATCTGGTCAGAGTAGGACTGAGACTACACTAGTCCCTTATGGGAAATTTAATGAGGCTCCAAAAAGGCCAAAAGGCCAAGATGCAGAATATTTAAAAATTAAATGTGGCCAGCTGGCCAATTATTTTTGTAAATAAAATTTTTCGGGACCCAGAAGTTAGGGTGAAGTTGGGGAGACAGGGTTGTGCAGGTGCAAAGTCTGATCCTGTCCTTTTCTTTAAAAAATCCCAATGTGATATAAAAATTTAGAGATGTAATAGATTTGCAGAGATGTAAAAGTTTCTAGGGAAGGCGGCTCAGCGTGGTCTCTCTGAGCTTCCATGATGGCATACCGCGGCCAAGGCCAGAAAGTACAGAAGGTGATGGTGCAGCCCATCAACCTCATCTTCAGATACTTGCAAAATAGATCCCGGATTCAGGTGTGGCTTTATGAGCAAGTGACTATGCGGAGAGAGGGCTGTATCATAGGCTTTGATGAGTACATGAACCTTGTATTAGATGATGCAGAAGAAATTCATTCTAAAACAAAGTCAAGACAACAACTGGGACGGATCATGCTGAAAGGAGACAACATTACTCTGCTACAAAGTGTGTCCACCTAGAACTGATCATTGAAGCGAGAAGCTGAGGGCAAGAGCTCCCCAAGTCCCCTTTTTTAAAGTATTCTTTGTTATGGATATAGTTCAAAAACATGGCTCATATTGTTCTCATTACCCTTAGCTTCTCACTCAACAACAATAAATGGCCTCTGTGGGATTGTTTAAAAAAAAGGTTTCTAGGGAAAAACGAAGTTTGTACAATAGATTATCAGACTAGGGGACTGAGGAAGGTGATGATTGAGTGGAATTTGAAAAATAGGTGCAAAGGATTTAGGAGTTGCTCATGTTTAAGTGAAATTCCTGGGTGGTACAAAACAAATGGCTAATGGATGTGAGTGATAACAGAAAAGCTGGAAATTTTAGACCACGTAGAGGTGCCTCAGAATGAAGACCTGGTGATCCACATCCAAAAAATGAGCCACTGAAAGTCCTATGCAGTACCATTTACTCTGACACATAAATCAACTTGATGGCTACTGCTTTTCTGGACATTCCAGTAGATAATCAGTTAGGGGTATTCAGGACTATCTGATTTGACAAAGATTAGGCTGAGGAATGAGATTTAGTTGACTGTTGTAGGTTAGTGGAGGGTTGATAGTGTGTGTGCAAACTCACAGTCACAGATTTGAAAAGATCCTTTTAACTTGCTTCTGTATATTGATCTCCAATCTTAGAAAATGAGAATCCAGGTTTTGATTTCATGAAGAAGACGAACAAGGCAAACTGCTGAGTACTGGAGAGTCCTTTCCTTTAGAAGACAAGACAAAATACTTATTCTGGAACAAATATGTGTTTTTTTCTATGAGTTGATGGAAAGTCTAAACTTTCTCCATGTTTTTCTCAAAGTGCAAATATGCGGGGACTTCAAAAAGTCTGTGGAGAGATTCCATTATCTTTTAATTCCACACCTTTTTTTTGGAGTCCCTTGTACAGACATACCTTGTTTCTTTCAACATGTGCTTATTTGGTGACTGTCACATGTTAGGAATTTTCATAATATTTCAGACATTTTCATTTTGTTTTTTTTCACACTTAATAGACAACAAAGTTGTCTCTGAGAAACAATAAAAAATATGTGGCGGGCTCCATTGAAATGTTTATGTTACTGCACTGTCTGGAACTGAACCTGCAATATCTATGAGGCATACCTGTATTCCTATAATAAATACATCACAAAAAACCCAACTTACTGTCATTGAGTCTGTTCTGACTCATAGTTACCCCATAAGGACCTGTGGGTTTCTGAGACTGTAACTCTTGACAGTGTACAAACTTCATCTTTTTCACTCAGAGTGATTGGTCAGTTCAACTTGCTGACCATGAGATTGGGCGCCCAATGAGTAGCATGTCATCAGGGCTCCTGTCTTTATCTTTTAGATAACTATGTATCTGCAGTAGAAATCAATTTTCTATTCAAAGCCATTATCTATTGTAGTAAATTTGTACTAAATTAGGGAAAAGCTCCGCAAATTTATTTTCATTCCTGTTTCCAGTTGTTATTAGTTGCCATAGTCGAATCTCTCTCAGAGCGACCCCATATGTTCAGAGTAGGCTTGGTTAGAGTGTTTTCTTTCCTCAATAATAATGGACACAGGCTGCCAGGCCACCTCTCCCACAGGATTGTGGAATGGATTCCAAACACCGAGCTTCAGGTTAATAAGAGGACAAAGTTTAGACCACCTGGAGACCTTCCTGCCTGTAATAAAACATGTCCAGAAGCCTTTTGGGTGTGTTTATCTGTTCCTAGTGTAACATAACCATAGGTATAATATAGAAACCATAAATGCACTGCCATTGAGTAGATTTCGAGTCATAATGCACCATAGGACAGAGAGTAAGGCTTTTCTGTGGTTTTTTGAGAGGATGTAACTTTTTACTGGTGTTCAAAGCCTCGTTTTTTGCCCGTGGAGCAGCCAGCTAGTGATTTCAAACTGCAGGCTTTACATTTTACAATCCGATGAAAAACTGTTGACCTCCCAGGGCACCTCATCCCATAGGGATTCTGGTCATTTATTAAAAGGCAGAAATAAGACAAAACCTTGCCATTGGAAGCGCCAACAGCAAGGAATTAATGTGCATGCCATTGCATTGCACAGCACTTATCCCCAAAGGAGCTTAGAGCAAAACCTTGAAAGTCATCTTTTCTGCTCCAGATGCAGTGTATTATGGACCTACAAATACGTATGTTTACTCTGTCCTACGCCCTCTGCTGGGTTCTTAGTACACTGATAAATCAACAGTGGCCACTTCCATGTAGCTATTCCACTAGTAGTAACCGTTCCACTGATTCTGTCTTAAGTCAGTTCTTAGGTAAATCAATTTTTTCCATTATTCTTTTATTATCAGTATTTTTATAAAGTTGCATTTTATTTTTCTTTAGGGGTTGGAACCATTACATATAAACTTATACATGTATATTTTTATTTAGCATTTAATTGGGAACTCTTACAGATATTATTATGATTCATACTTCCTTTAGATCATGGTGACCTCGTGTACATGATTGCACAATTGCTACCATCATAATTTTCAATACATTTTCTTTTCTTCTTGAACTCCTTGATATCAGAACTCCTTTATCCCCTCCCTCCTCCACCCTACCACCCCAATGATATCTCAATATATGATACATTACTGTTATCATCATTATTATTATTTTGCCATAACTTTCACCATCCAATTTATCCAATCACCCAAAATTCTGATGTACGTCCCCTTTATACAGTCATCGCTATCAGTTCCCTCTCCTTCCTTTCCCAAACCTCTCTCTTCCTGTATCCTGAGCATTTTGTCTATCTTGAATTTCATGCATCAAAATATATTAATTGTACCAATGTATAAACGCTGGTCTAGCAAGATTAGTGAGGTAAAACTAAGGCCATAATAGTGGGAGGAGGAAATTTTAAAGAACTAGAGGATAGTTTTGAGTTTCAGCAGTGCTCTACTGTGCCCTAGCTATGTCATCCCTTCCATATGGCCCTTCTGAGAGGGACTGTCCAATTACCTTACTGGTGGGCTCTGAGTCTCTTAATTTGTCCATGCTCCCTCACATCAATTTTATTGCTTATTCTTGAACATCTGATACCCAATCCTGGTGACACCTCATGATCAAACAGGCTGGCGTGCTTCTTCCATGTGGGCTTTGCTGCTTCCCTGATAGATGGCCACTTGTTTAACTTCAAGCTTTTTAAGTCCCCAGATGCTGTATCTTTTAATAGCTGGGCACCACCAGTTTTCTTCTCCACAGTTGCTTATGCACCCATTTTGTCTTCGGAGATCGTGTCGGGAAGATGAGTATCATACATTGTCACATTATTAGAACAAACTTGTATTGAGGTAGGATTTAAGTAGAGGCCGAAATTCACCTGCTTACTTATTGTATTTACTTATATATACATACAGAGATAAACACTCCTATTTTAAAATATTTTCATATATTATTTATAGCTATATATATAATTTTTACTCCCTAGTTTCCTCTATTAATTTTTTTCTTTCTTCTTGCCCCACCACCATGTTTGCCCATATTAAGTGAGAGTAGGAAATTTTAAAGAGATTTAAAAAAAATTTTGTTCACCTCTTGGGTTCATTTCACTTGATCTAATATCATCATTAAACATCACCCATCCGTTGTACGTCCTTTGCTATTCCCCTGTCCCTGACATATTGCCTTACCATTCCCACTGCCCCCCTCCTCCCATCCTATGCCTCACCTCGCTGAACCGCCAGCCCTGGTGCTGTCTCCTTAAGATTGCTTGTCATGACTCTCTCATATACATAGACATTAAAAAAATACACTGAAAGTCAGGACCTATTTGAAATCTAGTTGGAGAGTAATCTAAGAAAATACAAGTAAATATTTGGAAATTGAGAAAACCTATCATTTAAAAAAATTTCTACATACTTAAACAGTTTTTAAAATGCCAAACCAGCATTTAAAAATTGTTTAGTATTGTCTCATTGGAAAATGTGGCTGAGAGAAATTACTGAGAGTCGAATGCAGATTGAAAATGATAATGGGACAGGAGGAAAGCAAAAGGAAATAGATTATGAAAGAATTATGCAAAAGACATTTATAGAGACATAGATATAGGTATGTACATATGTAAATATATTTATATATAATGATAGGGATATAGGTTTATGTACATATATTTATATGTTAAGTATTAAGGTAGCAGACTGACATTGGGTCTCTACTCCAGTCCTCTCAATGCAAAAGCACTAATAACCTGGCATTCTGTGAGGCTCACCTTCCCAAAATGATTGCTGAGGTAAAAATGGGTGCATAAGTAAATGTGATGAAAGCTGATGGTGCCAGACTATTAGAAGACACAGTGTCTGGGGTCTTAAAGGCTTGAAGAAAAACAAGGGGCCATCTCTCTAGGAAGCATCAGAGCCCACATGGAAGAAGCACACTACCCTGTGTTATCACGAGATGCCAATGGGATCAAGTGTCTGGCATTAGAAGACCCCCCAAACAAACAACAATTTCAATGTGAATAAGAGGGTGGGGGCAGAGGGGATACCGAAAGCACATATGTAGACAATTGAACATCCCCTCACAGAAGCGTCACAAGGAAAGGGACGAGCCAGCCAAGATGCTGTATAGCACCGATGAAACACAATATTCCTCTAGTTCTTTAATGCTTCCCCCACCACTCTCATGATCCCAGTTCTACCTTACAAATCTGGCTAGACCGGATCATCTACACTGGCATAGATAAGAACTCTTGACACACAGGATCCAGGACAGATAAACCCCAGGAACAATAATAGGAGCGATACCAGGAGGGTAGGGGGAATGTGGGGGAAAGGAGGAAAAAAGGGGTTACCGATTGCAAGAATCAAAGTGTAACATACACACACCCACATCCTTGAGGGGGACGAACAACAGAAACGTGGGTGAAAGGAGACAGTGGACAGTGTAAGATGAAAGTAATTATAATTTATTAAGGACTCATGAGGGTTGGGAGGGGGAGGGAAAAGTGAGGAGCTGATACCAAGGGCTCAAGTAGAAAGAAAATATTTTGAAAATGATGATGGCAACATATGTACAAATGTGTTTGATACAATTGATGTATGGATTGTTATAAAAGCTGTAAGAGCCCCCAATAAAATGATTTAATAAAAAAAGAACGAAAAACCACAAATGAAATTAAATAAATAAAAAATAAGTGTAAAAATTGTTCAGTATTTTAAATGTTTATAAATAATAAAATAGTTCTTAAAACCCTTTCTGAAATAAAATGCAAGAAGATTATTCTTTTCGTAAGATAATGAATTGCATGATTTATATAATGCATATAGTCATTTAACTATTTATAAGGCACCTCAAGTAGTGTGTTCTCTTTAACCTGTCTGAAGAATGTTGCCCTTCTTAAATCCTGATAGTATAATGTGGGGACTAAGTGCAAGCATTTCTCAAAGATATTGTGGATTCATTTATAGATAACCACAATAAGATGAATATCACCATAAAGCGAGTCAAATGAATGTTTCTGGCCTTCTCACAGCATAGAAAACTTATGTTTACACTTCTGTTATCTATTAAATGGGTAGAAGCATTATGAAAACAGTTTGAATTATGAGGATTACCCCCTTCAAAAAACATTGTTTTTCAGAGCCACGTATTTAAATTTTTTACAAAACAACTTTGTCACCTTAAAATATTCTGAATTACACTTAATACATTTTTCAAATCTGAAATTCCATTATTAGAAACATTTTTAAAACTCATCTGTTTGGGTGACCCCCTCATTTTATTTCTTAACCTCTTCTACATCTTCAAATCTCTGCCCTTTCATGTCCCTCGACATTTGAGGAAACAAAGAAGTTGCACAGAGCAAGGTCAGTTGAGTGGGGCAAGAGAGGCATGATGGTATTTTTGCCAAAAACTGGTGCACTGAGATCGCTGTGTCAGCAGGTGCATTGTCATGGTGGCAAAATCAGTCCCCCATCAATCAACCATAACTCAGGCCTTTTTTTGGTTGCACACTGTTATGTAATCTTTTCGAATCTCTAAATAGAAAGTTTGATTAACAGTCTGTCCTGGTGGAACGAACTCCAAATACATTTTTGTCCTTTTGGGAAGTTGATGGACTTCCAGAACGAGGTTTGTCGTCAATCGACATTTCACCTTTTTTGAAATAAGAAACCCACTCGTACATTTGAGTTTTTCCCATTGAGCTGTCCTTGTAACCTGTGTTCAACATACCAACAGTTTCTATGGACTTTTCCCTGAGCAGGAAACAAAATTTCACAACCACATGCTGTTCTCTTAAATAAGCCATCACAAAAAAATCAAGGCTCGAGCAAAACTGCTTATGCGATAAAATTCACTGTGACCAGATAGACCCTTCCCAGAGGCCACCACTGGGTACACTAACTCTGAGCGAGTTGCAGTATGCTCCCTAGCAGTAAATATGTGTACTACGAAAGCTCCACTCCACTCAGTGCAATTCTAAGTTTTGGGGGTACCCCCTCATATTTTAAGAATTAACAAAATGGGACACCGAGCTACAAAATAAATATCTGTTGGAAGAAAGCACCAATAGCCGGGTTCCAGGCAGGGTCACCACAACTAGATTACAAATAATTACCAACTTTCAGTGTATTGGAGAAAACAATGGACTGCCTTTATTGCCATCAGTGTCAATGTGTCATTGCATCTTCCTGGGAGGAAGTTACAGAAATAATGCATACAGAGGATATGGCAGAAAATGCTGAGTTACAGGAATACCCTCAAGCATTTTGATAGGATATGATAGAAGACATTAGTGGGAAAATCATATGGCAGGAATTTTCAATTGCAGTCTGTATAAAATAGTATCTGAAGTGCAATAAGAGGAAGTACACCTTGTCAGGAGTTCAGATTTGAAGTGCTTTGGTGAGACCTGGTAAAGTTCAGTAGATATCTTATGGTCCATTCTGGCCGCAGTCTGTGTCTTTCACACAATAAGTGAATGAGACCAAATAAGGGGATTGGACAACTGGCTTGTAATACATGTATAGTTTGGCACCTGTGATGGTTTAGATAATGTATTAGCTTGTCTGGGCCATGATTTTCAGTCACTTAGCTGTTCTGTTATGATACAGTCTGGCTTCTAATGTAATAATGTGGTCATCTTCCTTTTTCTGGTCTTTTCGGATTGTCCTCCATTTTGTGCTCTGTGTTGAAAATCCTAACCTCTGCCTGTGCTTCATTTTGGGGAGTGAGTCTTCCATGATGTGAATGAGGCAATCTTAGAGGACAATGTATCTTAAGCTACCACCTTACTAAAGCCACCACCTCAGTCACCACTATCAAAACTCTTAACCTAAGTCACACATTTGTACTGCCATGCTCGGGTAAGTGGAGATTGTTCAGGACCTGTTCTATAGATTACATATGTAAATTAGCCAGCTTCTCTCTCTTGCTCAGTATCTTGTATCTGTCTTGTCATTATTTGACCTTGCCAGCAGTCCTTTGTCTGACCTGATTCTCCAGCTTCCATGGCCTTGCTGGCCACAGCCTGTTGATTAACCCATGGGTGTAGATTCCTCAACTCATATAACCCTGTGAGTTAGCAGTGGCCTCCAGCCTGGCATCTGATATGCATACATGGGACTTTCTAGCCTCCACAACCATGTGAGTCACTTCCAAGACAGTTTGTGAGTTCTGTGTGACCATTGCAATGAGCTGAGAAGTAGAGCTTTTTGTGAGGTAGAGGAGGTGTCACAGTTGGTAAAAGGGTTGGAGAAAGGCAGTCTGTCTGACCTCCACTTCCTATGAATCAGCCTTCAAAATTTCATCTTGATTCTCTGCCCGCCCCCCTAAAGTTAGAAGAGGTAAAATGCACTACCGTACCACGTTTCTACCTGGACCAAATGGTTCTCCTGGAGCTCAGTGTATTCAGTAAAGAATATCGTAACAGAAGAGTATAACTGTATATACTCGAATATAAGCTGACCCAAATATCCACTGAAGCACCTAATTTACCACAAAAGCTGCATAAAAATGTGCTGAAAAACTTGGCTTATACATGAATATATACAGTATTAACAAAATACCCCAAACTCTGTCATGATATATAAAAAATGGTTGACTTATTTGCTAAAAATACCT
Source organism: Tenrec ecaudatus (assembly GCF_050624435.1). NCBI lineage: Eukaryota > Metazoa > Chordata > Mammalia > Afrosoricida > Tenrecidae > Tenrec > Tenrec ecaudatus. The sequence continues at coordinate 114,041,300 of NC_134548.1, read as the reverse complement.
TCTTCTTGGTATCATAACTTCATAGCCATTTAGCCCATGTTCAAAGAACACATTTTTTCTCTCTGGAGAGATTGGTCAACAATTAGCTTCATCCCTAAATCATGATAAGGTCTGTGATTTCTTGTAATGTATACATTAAGTCTATATTCCATCACATATTAAACTTATGCTCCGTTATTACACAACAAATTGAATAGTGGTCTCTGGAATTGCAAAAGCCAGAGTTTAAAATTTTGCATCATATTCTCTTAAAAAACCCAGCAACATATTTTAAGGAGTACATAAATAGAAAATATTTTATAAAAATAAGCTTTTTTGTCTTGTTTGGGTTATCTTTATAAAAACTATTTTTGGGCAAAATATACACAGAAGTACATACACCTATTCAACAATGTATGCATGTACAACTGAATGACGTTGGTTAAATTCTTCATGTTGTATAACTATTCTCATGTTCTCTCCCCATATGGTCTTCCTTATTTGTTTGAAACTAGCTCCAGTGTCACAAAAGAATTCAAGGCAATTTCAGTTTCACTTTTCCTCTTTTTATAACCCCTCAGACCAGTGTTTGGATCTGATGGATAAAGAAATTAGAGTTTTTTTATGTGACCTTTTTACTCTTTTAAAAGAAAATTAATTATATATTTGCTTTTATTATTTTTCCCTTTTATTTGTGGAGTGTAGCACATGCAACGTAAAGCACAGTATACGTACATCCTATCCTATCAGAACAGTGATAGCATCCCAGGAAACCTCCCCCCCACCCCACCATGTATGTTGCTCTTTCTTTTTCCAACCATTTTACCTACTTCTCTCCCAATCCTTCCTCTCGCCCCTACCCCAGGCCACATCATAATTTTCAAAGTCTTCTCTATGTTAAAAATACCATTTTCATTAAAAAATACCATTTTCCTGTTTGTTTTAGTTTATAATAATGGTTTCATGAAATATTTAACTTTATGAAATGGATTGACTTTGCTGAGCACAATCAATTTTGTCCATGTTGTGAAGTCTTTGACAGTCTTACATGCCATTGGGTGTATGTTTTCAAGTTCATTTAGCCATTCCTCCACAGACAGGGTTTTAGGTTTTTTCCATCTTTTTGCTATTATGGAAATGGCTTCAGTAAGCATGGGTGTGCATATTTCTGTTCGTGTCTGCTTCTTTTTTATACCAAGTAGAGAGATTGCAGGATAATATGATATTTATATTCACATTTCTTTAAGTAAGCTTCATACTGCTTCCCATAGTGACTGTACATTCCTGCAATCTAAGCCACAATGTACAAACTTTCCAATTTCTCCATATCCTCTCCAGCATTTGTTATATTGTATGGGTTTTTTCTTGCTTTTTAATTTTCTGAGTGTCTAGTTGAGGTGGTATCTTATTGTTTTAATTTATATTTCTCTAGTATTTAATGATTGCGGACATTTCTTAATATGGTTCTTGGCAACCTGATTACCATGTTTAGCAAATTGTATATTCTTGTGCCCACTTAAAAATTATAGTGATAGTCCTTTTTAATTAATTTTAAGAGTTTCACCAACATGAAAATCACATGTACATCTACATAGTTCACTCACATTCTTAAGAGTTGTACAACCATCACTAAAATCAATTCCAGGACATATCTTCTTCCCCATACTCATGGTTGTTAGCTCCCTATTTCTTGCCAGTCTCCTCTACCATGTCCCTTTCAAATGATTAATCCAGTTGCTATCTCTATAGATGTACCTCTCCTGGGTTTCATATACAAAATACATACAAAATAAAAGAAACTCAAATGGGCTGACAACAATGATACAATGTAACAGAGAAAACCCTCAATTTAAAGAAAAGATGAAAATATTAAAAACTAACAATTATACATTGGATTAAGGTGTGTTCACCTTAATCCAAATGACAAAATGTTACACTTTGACTGAGTACAACTGCAGTTACTGGCCATGCGATGTGCACTATACTATAGCCCCCCAATCTTGAGTGATTATTTCATGGGAGCAGGCATCGAGCAGGGCCAGGGTCCACACATCTTCATCTGTAAAAACTTTCTGCTCCTACAAATATTTACAGCCTTGAAAATCCAAAGGGCCCATCCTATGCTGTCCCATATCACTAAGAGACAAAACTAACAGACATTTCTTCTTAGTCTGTCTTAATCTAGAAAGGCCATTGAAACTTGTCTGCCTTGTGGATATTTAAGAGATTAGGGGCACAATTTTCAGCATCGTAGCAATACACAAGACACCATAGTATGATACATTGACAGGTAGGTGTGGTGTAATTCATTAAGGAATTGCAAGTAAAAAAAATAATGAAATACTTCTACTTAACATCATTCACATTTTCCTTGATTATCTTGATTTTGTGGTCTAGGTAACTTTACAGATTTGGCTAAAATCAATTTCTTTTAAAATCTAAACATATTACAATAGTGATCTCATATGGTATTTGCCCTTTTGTGACTCAACTAATTAAAAAACATCAGGAAAAGGTTTTCACACTCAGTTTTCTTGATGATTACCAGGGGTTGGAGTAGAAGAGGGAGGAAGTCACAGGCTAGAAGGTCTCAATACTCCATACCATCTTGTGAATTTCGACTCAAAGAGCTTTGGTGGCAGAACGGGTTATAAATTGGGCTGCTAACCACAAGGTCAGCAGTGCAAACCACCACCATTTTGCAGGAGAGAGATGAGGCTTTCTGATCCCATAAAGATTTACAGTCACAGAAAACCAAGAGGCAGTTCAACTCTGTCCATAGGGTCATATGAGGCTAGAAGGCAATCAAGTGCTAGCTTGGGTGAAAGGGAAGGCAACGTGCAATAAGAGGGAATGTTGGGCTGGGATCTCTAGAGAAGTCAATAAAGAGACATATATATATATATTATATATATGTCTATAGAAAGAGTTTTAGATAAAGAAATGGCTCACACAGAAGTGAACGTGGATAATTCCAGCCCAGTTCACATCTGTGGGCCAGGAGTAAGCTGGGGGCTTCTCCTAAGGCTGGTGAGCAGAAAGCAGGGAAACGAAGCCAGAAGACCACAGGTTGATGCACAGCTGAATGAATCGAGGTCGCCCAAATTAATCCCAATTCAATGGTCCTCTGATGGCTCCTGGAAGCAGCAAGCAATATTACAGGAGTCCAATAAACCAGATGTAGGATCCAGATCCAGCTATGTGCATATATTTCTAGGTTTAGTATTAAAGTAGCAGATGGACATTGGGCCTCAATGCAAGAACACTTTGTTCTATTAAACCAGCATTCCATGATGCTCACCTTCCCGACACGATCGCTGAAGACAAAAATGGGTGCATAAGCAAATGTGAATAAAGCTGATGGTTCCTGGCTATCAAAAGATAATAGTGTCTGGGATCTTAAAGGCTTGAAGATAGCAAGCGGCCATCTAACTGAGATGCATCAAGCCCACATGGAAGAAGCACACCAGCCTGTGTGATCATGAGGTGTCGATGGGATCAGCGATCAGGCATCAAAGAACAAAAAATTGTATCATTCTGAATGAGGGGGAGTGTGGAGTGGAGACCAAAAGGCCATCTGTAGGCAACTGGACATTCCCTTACAGAAGGGTTCCAGGAGGAGTCAAGCCAGTCAGGGTGTAGTATAGAAACGATGAAACATACAACTTTCCTCAAATTCTTTAATGCTTCCTCCCCTCCACTATCATGATCCCAATTCTACCTTACAAATCTGGCTAGACAAGAGGATGTACACTGGTACAGATCAGAACTGGAAACACAGGGAATCCAGGACAGATAAACCCCTCAGGACCAATAATAAGAGTAACGATAGCAGGAGGGTAAGGGGATTGTGGGGATCACAAGGATCTACATATAACCCCCTCTGTCACTGATGGACAATGGAAAGTGGGTGAAGGGAGACGTTGGACAGTGTAAGACAAGACACAATAATAATAATAATAGTTATAAATATCAAGGATTCCTGAGGGAGGAAAGGGGTGAGGAGGGAGGGGAAAAAGTGAGGCGCTCATACCAAGGACTCAAGTAGAAAGCAAATGTTATGAGAATGATGATGACAACAAATGTACAAATGTGCTTGACACAATGGATGTATGTAAGGATTGTGATAAGAGTTGTACAAGCCCCAATAAAATAAATACAAGATCGAATTTTTAAAAAGTCAGCTAACCTCAATGTAAGTTCAGAGTGAATGAAACATTCCTTCAATTGTATCGGAGTGATCAGATTATGGTAGTATTCCACCTTAATTTTTCCCAATAATGCTTGGCTGCCTCTCAGAAATTCCCAGCACGGAGTTGACCACACTGTGTTAGATCAGATCATGGGAGAGCCTTGGATCACTCAAGTTGACATAAAACCTATCACGGGAGATTGGCAAAAAGTTATGGAGGCAGGGCAAAACACTGGGAAGTTAGCAAGAATTCAAAGTAATAGAGGTAAATCTATAGAGACAGTAACTGGATCAGTGGTTTTTTGAGGGTATGGCAAGTGAGGTTGTGGGGCAATGGGGAGCTAATAATGAGTACAAGAAAGAAAAATGTTCTAAAATTGATGGTGGTGATTGTACAACTCTTAATATGAACACTTGAATTGTATGAAATGTGAATTCTACACCAATAAAAGTATTTTATAAAATGAATAGAGGTAGTAACTGTTAATATGCACAATTCTGCAATAACTATGATCTACAAGAAGATGCAGGGATATATTGCAGGCTGCATAAGGGTGGGATGGGAAGTGGGCAGATGCTCACGAATATATGTGTCTGAGAGAGGATATTTGCACCTTTGCTGTAAATATAACCTGGAATGTGGAGGAGCACACATAGGGGAAAGTGCTGAGAAGTTCTTAAATGTAATCAGACATCTTGAAGGAAGGTCTTGCTGTGCCTAGAGCCTCAGGAGCATAGTCTCAGGAGACATCACAATTGCTGAAAGTTAATTAAAATGTGGACTTAGTTTGAAAAAAAAAAAAAAACCAGCCAGTACTAAAATGGACATTATTAGGAAACAGCAAGGATGGTAGTTTCCTGCTAAATAAACATGCAGCAATAATGCAAATCACCTCACCTCTATTATTTTCAAACGCTGATCAATTCTCTGTTTTCATGCAAGAACTACAGTTTTGTTTTGCTGTTGATTTTTACTCTGCTTTAGCTCCCTTTCAAAACCTTGTTAGCTTCTGGTAGAGACTCATATCACTCAACCCCTGGGGCATAACGACCTTCCGTTAATATTATTTTTGGTTATCCCTGGTACTAATTGATTAAAACGCTGTTGAATTTAATATATATAATAGAGTGATAGCTATGTAGTAAGGTTGCACCCAATCAAAAGTGAAAAGCCTGCGAGATGAGACCTGGAAAAATAAGGCAGTATCTAATTCATATGCCTTGCTAAAACCACAAGTGTGGCAATTGTAGTGCAGTCTTCCTTTTCACTGTTTCATTTCGGCATGCATATGAAGCAATTGAACGTGCTGGATACACTATTTTAATTCCTGGCCGGAAGCCTTTTATTGGGCTCTCTTTCTTCGAGTGCTCATCAGATCTCCCCCGCCCCCCCTGCCACAAGTATTGCGCAGCTGTTCTAGTGTACTCTGGTCCTTTTTCCCTCCACAGTTATGGGGCTTTTATTCTTTGTGTCACTCACTTGATACTTAATCATATGTAGGCAGCTCCCAGCAGGCAGATGTGTTAGGTTCTAAAAGCTCGTTTGTAAGCCAGCCATTAGAAAGGCATACAGAATGCTTCCCCACAGAACCAATAAAGGGTGAGTAGGTTTCCGAGGCAATGTGCAAAAGCCTGCAATACTACTATTGAAATCTAAAGAACCTTTTTAAATTACATTTTCTGCCATAATCTATTTGTAGGTCCAAGGGCCTTCGTTCTATGGACAAGAACCACCCTGCTCCCTTTAAACACACCCTCCTTTCCAATTTGACCTCACACCCTTGATGACTTTGGTGACTCTCTGATAAATGTAAGTCACAGAGAGGACTGTGTGCAATGGGGAAAGAGGTTTCTGCTTCCAAGGAGATGGGCAGAAAAGGATGGGGCTTCTGAGCACTCTGGCTTTCGATGTTTCCAATTGATCTGAAGTGGCTGGAAGAGAACAACTTTCTTTTCCCTTATATTATCCCCTGAGTATAAGAATTTATCTCTTTACACTTGGACTTTTGCAAGAGCCTTTGCCTCTTCCATGACATAACTAGTCTTTCTTTTTCATATTTGCACACCGTTCTGCAATTTCCTGCCCGTCACAGAGAGCTATTTTCCCAAACCATCGTTTCATAACCTCACTCCTATGGTTTTTGATGGCTCTGCATTGCATACAGCAGTTGTTTGCCATTATAGCTTACTATCCAAATTACAGGGAGAGATTTTTAATCATATAACTGTGAGTCCCACTCCAGCCATACCGAGTTATAGTCCTTGGATATAGGAACATGCGCAACACACCCTCAAGATGATTCAGATACACAGCTGGGGTAGAGAACCACTGACACGCCTGATATTGAAAAATCTGAGCGTGACATTTCAAGTCCTCCATATGTTGGTTCCTCCCTAGACTCACTCTACCTCTCCTGTGCATGGCTTCTAAACTAGGCCAATTAGTTTTTTTTTCACTGTTTTTGAAGTTTGGTTGTTTCCATTTCTGTATTTTAGCTGCACAGTTTGTTCCTCAGAAGAGATCCCTGGTCTTGTTTCTTTACATCACTCAGTTCTACCCAGGAGTTTGAAATCCATCTCCTCAATGGCCTTTCCTGTCTGCTCCACCCTACAGAATATCTCTATCATGGAATCAGTCAGCATTTTAGCATGTCATCAACGATTTACATTCAGACGGTTTCATATTCTAAGAAATACCAATAGCCTACATGCTTTCTTCTTCTTCATTGTGCCTAGTGTGTACCTCCCACCCCATTTCTCCCTGCCCTCTCACCGAGGCGCTTCTAATTAAGTCTTATGAATGTCAGAGTATAAAAAAAAAGTTCCTGTTTTTCCCAGAGTGGAATGCATATTAAGCCCCAAATTCAGACTTTGGCTTTCATTCTAGTTTAGCTGTTGTCGAAAGGAGCTCTCAGGACACAGTGGGTTTTAGTGCGCAGCTTTTCTTGGCAAAGTTGGCCGTTGGAAACCACTGGCAGCTCCACATGGGAAGAAAGACCTGGCGATCTGTCCATTTTCAGCCAATTCATAGACAAGTGGACACAAGAAATGGAAATGGTAACACTAGTGAGCTATGTCCACGTTAGAATATCCAACCATTTCAGATCAAAAGGACGGCATTTCCCCAAAGACAGTTGAGAAGGAGGAATGGAAAGGAAGTGTGATAGGTGACATTACATTTAGGGGATTGGCATGAATGAGACGAAACAAAATAAATGTATAATTTCACCGAAGACATTGGCAAATGCAAGGCTCCTGGAGTTGAAAAATTGCAGGGTGAGGTGTTGGTCAGCAAATGCCTGCACTGCTGGAAGTCCCCAGTTGATACAAAGACACGTGTATTTGTGCCCATCATAACGCAAGAGGATCCAACTGAATGTGGAAATTACTGAGCAATGTCAATAATCACACAGAAGTAAAATGTTGCTGAAGCTCATTCAATAATGGTTTCAAAAGTGCATGGACAGGGAATTTTCAGGAATTCAAATGTGACTCAGATGAGGATGTGGAATAAGGGATATTATTTCAGATGTCAGATCTTGGCTTTAAGCAGAAAATTCCAGAATGACATTTACCTGTGTTTTGCTGACTAAGCAAACGCACACAACTGTGAACATCTTTAAAAATTATAGATAACATTGCAAAGATTGGAGGATTTCAGGACAATTCATTGTGACTATGAGGAGCCTGTACATAGACCAAGAAACAGTCATTTGAACAGAACGAGGACATTAGTAAATAGGCTAACATCAAGAAAGGGGTGTGTCAGTGTTTTATCTTTTTACCGTGCTTATTCAATCCATATGCTGAGTAAATGATCCAATCAACTGAACTATATGAAGAACTCAGTATCAGGATTGGAGGAAAATTCATTAACACTTTTGTTTGCTGAAATAGAAGCATTCTTGATGTACTTACTGAGGAAGATCAAAGACTACAATAAACTTGGTACTTCCCTTCTGTGGTATCTCCTGTTAATCTGTCTTTTCTGTTTATTTTCTTACTTTTCAAGAAAGTCAATGCAACGAACTGTCTAGCATTCAAATTTACTCCTGGGTACCACTATTCACAACACGTGAGTGACCATTCACATCATTTCCATTCTGGCTGTTCAGATTCCATGAATTGAGCTGCTCCGTCCCCTTCTGTACTCATCTTTGTTTTAAAGCAATCATTGACCTTTTGGTCTAGGTTAGGTTCTCCTTGAACAGTTTTATTCTGAAAATTTTTTTGTTTTTTGAATGAAATTACCATACATTTTTTAAAACGTTTTATTAGGGGCTCATACAGCTCTTATCACAATCCATACATATACATACATCAATTGTATAAAGCACATCTGTACATTCTTTGCCCTAATCATTTTCTTTTTTTTACATTTTATTAGGGACTCATACAACTCTTATCACAATCCATACATATACATACATCAATTGTATAAAGCACATCCATACATTCCCTGCCCCAATCATTCTCAAAGCATTTGCTCTCCACTTAAGCCCTTTGCATCAGGTCCTCTTTTTTTCCCCTCCCTCCCCGCTCCCCCCTCCCTCATGTGCCCTTGGTAATTTATACATCGTTATTTTGTCATATCTTGCCCTATCCGGAGTCTCCCTTCCCCCCCTTCTCTGCCGTCCCTCTCCCAGGGAGGAGGTCACATGTGGATCCCCACAATCAGTTCCCCCTTTCCAACCCACTCACACTCCACTCTCCCAGCATCGCCCCTCACACCCCCGGTCCCAAAGGTATCATCCACCCTGGATTCCCTGTGCCTCTAGCCCTCATATGTACCAGTGTACAACCTCTGCCCTATCCAGCCCTGCAAGGTAGAATTCGGATCATGGCAGTTGGGGGGAGGAAGCATCCAGGATCTGGGGGAAAGCTGTGTTCTTCATCCGTACTACCTCGCACACTGACACCCATCTCCTCTCCTAAACCCCTCTATGAGGGGATCTCCAGTGGCCGACACTTGGGCCTTGGGTTTCCACTCTGCACTTCCCCCTTCATGCAATATGGTATATATATATATATATATACATATATATACATATATGTATATTTATATACACACACATATATATACACACATACATATATTCCTTTTTTTTTTGCATGATGCCTTATACCTGGTCCCTTGGGCACCTCGTGGTCGCACTAGCTGGTGTGCTTCTTCCATGTGGGGTTTTTTGCTTCTGAGCTAGATGGCCGCTTGTTCACCTTCAAGCCTTTAGGACCCCCGGCACTATCTCTTTAGATAGCCGGACACCATCAGCTTTCTTCGCCACATTTGCTTATGCACCCATTTGTCTTCAGCGATCCTATCATGGAGGTGTGCAGCCAATGATATGATGATTTCTTGTTCTTTGATGCCTGATAACTGATCCCTTTGGGACCACTCGATCACCCAGGCTGGTGCTCTCTTCCATGTGGGCTTTGTTGCTTCCAAGCTAGATGGCCGCTTGTCTATCTTCAAGCCTTTAAGACCCCAGTCACTATCTCTTTTGATAGCCGGGCACCATCAACTTTCTTCACCACATTTACTTGTTCACCCACTTTTAATAGAACTTTTTTTCTCTCTTCTGTTTCAGGAAACTATGCTGAAAATGTTGGTACTACTTGAAATTCACTATAGTTTTACAAATTCCATAGCAACATAGTATCAATAGCTTTTCAGGGATATCTTTTTTATCCCCCAAATACTCTGATGCATGATCTCTTCCCCCCCCCAATACTCTGATGCATGATGAGATAAAACATAAATTAGTCACATGAGACCCATTGTTCTTGTTTGACTTTTCAAATTCTCTGTGTTTGTAATACAGATGACATAATAATCCTCCGACAGATGAGTGACCTAGACAATGATGAAAACAGTTGGCTGCAGATCCCGGAAACAAATAGATCTGATTCAGAATCAGGTAGGCACAGTGGTGGCTTACAGAAAGGTAAATATACTACAAATCACATTGGTTAAAAAAAAGAACTGAAATATTTGTAACTGCTAAGCAAATTCAAGAACTGGCAATACTATTGTAATTTACATTCAAATGCTTGATTTATTTTTCTGGGAAATGGCTTTAGACAGGTGTGTAACAATATACTGTTTCAATTGACAAAAAACCCTTTTAAACCTATAAATTATGTCCCTACTGAAGAGTAGGTTGAGAGAAGTAGCCCTACAAGCCAAAATTGTTTTGTGCAGTGATACTTCAGTTGTCAAACTTAATTAAATCCAAATGTGTGTCCAAACACCAAAATAATTGATAACTAAACATATTTTCCCATAAGAAACAATGGAAAACCAAATAATTGGTTTGGAGGGCCCAAAATTGCACTTATAAATTCTTTTTTTCCAAGACTTTAAATCACTGTGGAGGGTTTTTACCTTCTCACATACCACTGGCTCAGATATGCTATCGCCATGGAGTTTTTTCTGATTTTTCTAAATGAACAGTAACTTTTCAGCCACAGAGGCCGTGCTCTCTGCCCTATGGGGTTGCTATCAGTCAGCATCAACTTGATGGCAGTGAATTTGGCTGCTTTTCGGCATATTGCCACACTGGAGACTTTGGGTTTGCTTATTGGGGGGTTTCTTTGTTTGTTTTAGCAATTAAGGGTCCCTATAATTAGCCTAATGCCCTGGTGTTATGGTGGGCTATGTGTTGTTGGGTTACCAATCTCAAGGTAAGAAGTTTTAACCCATTTCTTTGGGAGAGAGAATTTTCTACTCTGGTACAGGTGTTTAGTCTCAGAAATCAACAGGAGTGAGTTCAGCTTTCTGATCCAGTCGCTATTACTTGGAACATCCTTGTTGATTTGACTTGTTGCTGGTCTAACCCAGGGCCTGCAAACTGCGTGAGAGCCACGCAGAGCTCTTTCAGTACTTACATGTGGCTCTGGAGTAAAAAGGGAAATAAAATTACTCAGATAATGGTGGTTTCAATTGTTTTTAAAACTATTTGTGATTCTCAAATAATATGTCAATTGTTGTGAGCAATAGCATTGGCTCTCTGTCTTAAGCATTTGCTGACCCCCTCGGCTAGCCCAGAGGTTGGGACTATCTTGACATTGGGCATACTTTCAACCTCTGCTAGTTATATCTCCAGTTTTATGATATAATTAGTCCATTTTTTAATCATACAGTGATTTTCATCCTGTCCTTAGGAAAAGGAGATTTACTATGGGAGCAAAGCAGCAAAGAATGAATTAAGGACCCATTCTCGTTTTCTTAACCAAACATAACATTGATAGTTGGGAGATCCATATTTTTTATAGTTTTTTAAAGCTGCTTTACACCAAAAGAAACAAGACAATTGAGGCAAGTACTTAGGTAATTAATACAATCAAATAGATATAAGATAAATATATTCTATTCAAGTGTTCTTTCGGTTAATTTCAGATAATATTTCCCAACTTTAGTGATAGAGGAAAAGAAATTTGAGGGATTGTATATATATAAGAAGACTACCATCAGGTATGCAAAGAGAAACAGTATAGTAAATACTTTTCTGGAATACAGTGACACTCAAAAGATGATATCACAGTAATAAAATAGTAAAACCTGCAAATGTAATGCATAACTTTGAAAATTGACATTATAGATAATACTTCTGAATGATATATTGAAATTATTGACTGAAAATAAATAATTCTTTTTCAAAGGCAACTCAAAAGTAAGCAGTGTTAAAGAAAAAAATGGTGATGGAAAAGACCAATCTGGATTTAACAAGAAATATTTAATTGTGCAGGTAAATGAATAAACAAATGTCTTGAATTTAATACATTTCTAAATATTCCTGATTAATTAAAATCTATTGAGAGCAGGAATTGTTTGTTCACTTTTGATCCCTTGAACATAACAACTTAGATTCAGAATTTGTTAGCTGATTTTTTTCCCTCGTCACTATTTAAATATATATTTGATATTTGCTACTATAATTGCCGATACAAACATTAAATTTATAAGATGCCAAAATAGACGGTTGGCTATTATGATTAGCCCAGTAAAAATCTTTCATCTTAAGGTATAGTATGAAAACTGTTTTAGTAGCTTTGTGAATGAATTATAAAAACCCAAAGTCCAATGAAATAGGATATGGTATACATTCTGGAACCAATGGATAGGACACATGGCAGTTGTGCCCATCCAGCACCTTCCAACTGGCATAGATGAGCAAGTCACTGGACCGAAATTTATTATTATCAGGTGCCATGAGTTGGTTCCTACTTGTAATGACCCTATATACAACAGAAAGCTTGTGTTGTCCCAAAATCACATGTTTGAGCCCACTGTTGTAGCCAATGTGTCAGTATATCTGGGAGATCTTCTTTTCTGTCGACCCTCCACTTTACTAACCACATGTTCTTTTCCAGACACTGGTCTTTTCTGATAACATGTCCAAAGAGCGTGACATGAAGGCCAGCCATCTTTGCCTTTGTGAAGTACTCTGGTTGTACGTTGAGACCGATTGGTGTGTTCTTCTGGCAGTCCATGGCATCCCACATGTTCTCTACCGTATTTCAAATGCATCAGTTCTTCTGCTGTCTTCCCGTTTATTATTCAACTTCCACAGAATCCTTCACTGTTTTAACTCAAAGCCGGATAGTTTAACTCACGGCCTGAGTTTTTAAGTTGACAGTTATTTCAGTTTGGGAAACCTTGAGTGCATACCACTCTTTTGCCCTTTAACCCCAGATCTTTGCACATTTCATTATACTTTCAATTTGTCTCCTTGAGCTGATCTATGAAATTTTCTCTTCAACTTTTTTAACTTTGTCATTTCTAACATGTTCTTTAGCTAGTCCATGATCAAGAGCAAGTTTCAGAGTCTTCTGACATCTCCTTTGGGCTTTTCTTCCTTCTTGTCTTCTTGACGACTTTTTGTTTTCTCCATATATGATGTTCTTGATGTCCTCTCACAGCTCGCCGGGTCTTTTGTTTTAGTGTTCATGGAGTCAAATCTATTCTTGAGATGTTCTCGAAATTCAGGTGGAATCTACTTAAGGTCTTATTTTGGCTCTTATAAACTTTTTTATCCTTCAGCTGCAACCTGAACTTATATATGAGCAATTGATTGTCTCTTCCAGTCAGCCCCTAGCTGTTAATACTGAGCTTCTCCATTGTCTCTTACCACCGTTGCTGTTAGTTTAATTCTTATACATTCTATCTGGTGAGTGTACAGTCACCATTTCCATTGTTGAAGTATTTGAGAGGGAGATGTTGCTCTTGCAAAACTCTACCATCAAGGCTATGCTTTCCAATTACTGTCCCTTCCTCTTTGTTTCCAATTTTCAAATTCCTATCACCTGTAGCTCTCAATGCATATTTGATCTCTTTCAGACCGAAGAAGTTCATAGAATCATTCACATTTTTCATCACTAGCTTTAGTGGTTGTTGCAGAAACTTAAATTATAGTTGTGTGAACTGGACTTCATTATAGGCTTACAGATACTATCTGATCACAGACCCTTGAGAGATGCTATTCAGAGTCACACGGGGATCTGGTGGTGCCAGAGGGTAAGCATTGGACTGTTAACCAAAGGAAAAAATGGACTGCTTACCAGCCACTCATCAGGGGAACAGCGAGGCTATCTCTTTCCATAAAGATTCATAGCCTTAACCTCTACATAGGGTCTCTGAGTCAGAATTGATAGTGTGTTTCGGGATATTCAGACTCACAAGTTGAGAGTGCTGCTGTTTAAACGTGGCCTCTGAATTCGCTAACCTTGGTGTAAAACAAGCATTTTTAAATATTTGGAAGATTGATTTAAATTGATTCAGTAAATATTTGTTAAATGGCTACTATTTGCTGGCATCATACAAGGTACCAGAAGAGTGCTGCTTCACATATTATCTGTAGTGATGGGACATAAAAGAGAGGAGTAAGAGATAAGCTTAATGCGACTCAGGATGCAATACTCATTCCAATAGAGTATACGTTACATAATATAAAGATGTTCTGATTCATTTCCTTTGGGGGACATAACAAGATTTGATAGGATTAGCAAGATAAGATTTTTAATAATGATTAAAAAATCATCAGCTAATTTTTATTATAATCTGAAATGGATAAACTGAGAATGCCGAAAAATGTAATTTTGAAGTTGAAAGCATCCAACCTCTTGTAATATTCCGACTATCATAGAAAAACAATAGAAAAATATTACTTTGCCTTTAGGAAATAAAATTATTTCAAAGTAAGTATAATTATTTCACCAGTACATTGAATAACAATTGCAGATCTATATGTTTTCAGTCATACTTTTAAGAATTTACTAAGCTACCTCGTTGTTCCAAAGATTTAATCTGTTCCTATCAATGGAATGTGATTGTATTCATTCAATACGATTCTTCGTAAGAATGTTGTATCACCACCACCACCGTTTTTTTTGTAATAAGGAAAGAAAAGAAATGTGCATTTTATTTCCTAAAGGTAGGAAATGTGTGTTAATTACATTGATGACAATATTTCTTACCCAGGCATTTTTGAATGACAGCAGGCTCTTTGGGAAAGGTGCTTGGATCTTTAGGATCAGAGTCTCCAGTCCGTCTTCGCCGCTGACCCATTGTGCTCCCAAACCAATCACTTAGGAGAGCAAGTGCATGTACATGCCGCTCATTTCCCCTTCTAATGTTTTCCGTTGATAAGCAGGAGAGTGACTATGGGTTTTTAAATAACAAAGAAAGTAAAACATTTTCATATTTTTAAATTGTATTAAAGTTTTATGCACATAATATTTTTTATTTCAGTATTTCTTTTGCTTTTTATCAGATACCTTCAACTTCTGGTAGTGTTATACTATAAATTCACAGTGCCATTTATAGGCATATTTTGCTTGACAAAGCAACATTTACTAACTGGATTTTTCAGCATGCCCATATGAGATCGTCCACTTACATTTATGTAGTATAAAGATTTGCTAAAGGTGCCATTATTCCCATTGGGATGATCCACTCTACTGCCCAGTGGGTTTAAAGATTAAAAAGGTGAAAAGGCTTAGTTACTTACTGCCAGGCCAGTTTATTTGAACAGTATTGAAGGAATAGCATGGAATGTGCATCTGACATCATCTGGCTTCACTAGGGAGAGGGGGAAACGAACTCCACACCAGTTCATGGCCAATTGCTACAGGGCAGAGGTCAGACATGCCTCCACCCTCTTTCTTTACACCGTCTGACACCAACCATTCTCCCCAGTGTACTCACTGTACTTCTCTGCTGGGTTTGATCATCTGTTGCAATGGCTACACAGAACTAACGCACAAGTAATAATCATGATTTCTCACGTCACTACCATCAAGTTTATACTGACAAATTATGCTTTTAGGACAGGGTAGAACTTCCCCTAGGAATCTGAGCCTGTACCTGTTTACGGGAGTAGAAAATCCTGTCTTTCTCCCTATTCATGATTACGGATGTTTTTTAGGGAAGTTAGCAGGTTGCTACAAGACAAAATCAGAAAACATTAATACAGGCTTTTGTCCACAGCAGCACTTCTTCTCAACCAGGGCCTCTTATTCTCAGCCAGTAGTCACTTCTCTCTGGTCCTCAGCCTCTCAGAGCCACTTGGTTCCTTGACCTCTATCCCGATCTGGCCACTGATCCTCTGCTCTTTCTCCTGGTCCTGGGTAGCATAGTGTCTGGTGGTGCTGATGGCCCTTCTTCCTTGATGATCATAGGACACCTGTTAGTTCTAAGGAGACTTCTCTCCTATAACCTGGGGAATGGCACAAAAGAGCAATCCCTTCACAACCCTTACCTGCATGGTCCCCTTTAATCATTTGGTCACAGTTACAAAGCCATGGACAGAAGAGCTCTAAGTAAGTCACTTCGCTGAACCCCAAGCATGCAGCCAGTCTTCTGCTTCCTTCAGCTTATTGTCCCCTCATCTGGTTTTCGTTTCTTGCAGAATTAAATAATTTAAGGTTATATTGAAGAAAGAGTGCTTTTTCAATGGATATGGATGGGGAAAGACTAAAGAGTATGATTTAAACTCTTTCCTTTCATCCTCAGGACTTTGTGCTACAGAGTATTATTGACTACTTTGTCTCTCCTTAAAACAGCCCCTCGTCTCTTTGAGTAAAATACAGAGCAAGAAAATTTGTCTGAGTTTCCTTTATTTTTATTTGATTCATGTTGATGTGCATAATAATCTTTTTCCCCAAGACTAGGGACTTCAGAAATATTATGTAAATTCCTTTGGAAAACTATTTAGATGTTAAACATGGGTTCTAGAAAAAGGGAACACTTGCTCACAGAAACAGTCTTGATTAAGTATTATTATGACTAAAGCAAATCATAATGAAAATGTGTGGGGTTCTTTGCAGGACTCTTGGATTGATGATTCTAGGTCCCAATCAAATATCACAGGCCAATCCGTGAAGAACAAGCATCGGTCAGAAGGAAAATCAGAAGCTCAAGGCAAATCGACAAGAGATCAACACCACTTAGAGAAGTCTAGAGGTCACTCAGGGAGATTTCAAAACCAGTCAGCAAAATCTCATAGCCATTCTGGGGAATCTTATGACAAGTCAAAGAGATCTCATGGCCAATCAGGGAAATCTCAAGGCCGTTCCAAGAGATCTCATGGGCGGTCTGGGAGACCTCGTGACAAGACGGAGAAATCTCGTGACAACTCTGAGAGATGTCATGACAAATGCGAGCGATCCCATGACAAGTCAGAGTGGTCTCGCAAGAAGTCGGAGTGGCCTCAGCACAAGTCAGAGCAGTCTCGCCACAAGTTGGAGCGGTCTCACAACAAGTCTGAGAGAGCTCGCCGCAAGTGCGAGAGATCAGGTGGCTGGGCCAGGAGATCACGTGGCTGGGCCAGGAGATCACGTGGCTGGGCCAGGAGATCTCGTGAGCTTTCTGCTAGTTATCGTAGCCATTTAGAGAAATATCGTGGTCTTTCAGAGGTGTACCGTGGCCTTTCAGAGAGATATCGTGGGCTTTCTGAGAGATATTATGATGAATTGGTGAGATATCGTGATGAGTTAATGAGCTATCGTAGCTTCTCCAAGGGATATGCTGGTGATTTGCTGAGCCAACCTAGAAACGCAGATATATATCCTGGTGAATTGATGAGATACTCTAGCTACTTAGAGAGCTATCCTGATGAATCATTGAGTTATTATGGCTGCTCAGAGACCCTTTGCAGCTATTCAGAAAGAGATTGTGGCTACCCACGGAGAGTGTATGACAAATTAGAGAATGAGCTTGTTAACTCTGAGAGAGCTGGTGACCGACTAGATAGATACCAAGATTTGTCAGCGAGAAATTATATCCGCTCAGCTAATTATGAGCAACCAGGGAAATACGAAAGATGCTTACCAAGAGGAAGATTCAAATCACACAATATTGACAGGTAAAAATATAATGAATAACTAATACGTTATGTTGAGTGACTTATAAAAATTTAAAGCCATGCTTTATGTATCTGTTTTTAAAAAAGTCATTTTATTGGGGGCTCTTACAGCACTTACCACAATCCATCCATTGTGTCAAGCATATTTGTACATACGTTGTGATCATATTCAAAGCATTTTCTTTCTACTTGAGCCCTTGGTATCAGCTGCTCATTTTAATGTACCTCTTTCAATCAGTAAATATGCGTTTGCGACTACAGTATTTGCATAAGACAAAGGTATTCATATAATGAAGGTAAAATATAAAGGACATCGATGTCTTCAAATTTACTGATGCCATGCAGCTTCCCAGGGTGTCCCAGGTTACTTCAGCCGGACTGCTCTGACAAGCACAGGCTCGGCTCTATAGCCTTTACAAATGCAAAGATTTGGACTCAGGGTCCCTGTCCCTTTGAATGCTCAACCCGCTAGTCTAGTTAACTAGTGAACAAAATACCCAAATGAGTTGCTGTAACATTGATTCTGACTCAGCATGACCCCGTGTATTTCAGAGTAGAGTTGTGCTCCGTAGTTTCAGTGGCTGTGATTATTCAGAAGTGATTTGCCAAGTCTTTCCAGGCACTTCTGGGTGGATTTGAACTGTCAATTTTTCAACTAATAGCTAAGCACTTAGACTCTGCTAAATTGATAACATAATAGCGGATGAGGAATGTCTCTGCTTCCCTCCTGTACTTCCTCCACCAAGCGCAACCTCGCAGAGTCCTTCCAAATTCAAACTCATTGCTGTGGAGTGGTTTCTACTTAGATAGCAGCCCTATTGGAGAGGGTAGACCTTCCCCTGGGGGTTTCTGAGATTGTAACTCTTTCCTGGACTAGAAAACTCCATCTTTATTCAGTGGAGCTACTAGGTTTTTCATACTGCTGACCATGAAGGACTCCTGAGGTAGTCCTTGGCATACATCTGAAGCCTGCTTGCCTCAAATCAGTCCTTAGGACAGGATGCTTATTCTGCGCATCGATGCAACCTTAACCTTCTGACTATATGTGCTATGTTTTATTGAATATATATACTGAATATGTGTTGTTTTATAAAACTGTTAGACCAGGTCTGTCTGTCCCAGCAAATGGACATGGAGAAATCAAGATAGTTTTTCAAATTGGTCTAGTTTTTAAACCACAAATATTTTTATTGTGATTGTTTAGGCAACTGAACAACATTTATTTTTACTTTGAATATCTCAGTAACTGCATGCCTTATAAATGGCTAGTCAAATATTTTTGTTAATTTCCACAACTGTACTGAATTTTGGATATCAGCTGTATAAAAATGACTTCCAAAATATGAGTGTGAATTATTATGTATATAGACAATATTAAATGGCATCCATGTGCTTGATTGACATCTGATCTTTGCTAAGTAGGCAGTCAGTTAATTCACACTTAACCTGAGAATCACTGTTGCAGGGATAATGAAAGGGTTTTTCTAAATATTGTTTTGGATTTTCATTGCTTGTGTCTGGTTTGAAATCAGATGTTTCAATATGTATAATGAAGACTATTGCTTTAGATGTAGACCTTAAAGAACAATTTCTTTCAAGTAAAGCCCTGCATTTTAAATTGTTACATTTTATGATTAATTATAGGTCTTTTGTAATGAAAAGAAGGAAGGAATATTTCCAGAGACAGATGGCCTGTAGAGCGAATCAAAGGAACAAGAACAGAGGGGTAATTGTCTGCACTTGTGACTTTAAAGGTCTTCGTCAATGTAGTTTATGAATTGTTTTCATTTGAATGTTCTTTACTTTTGCAGCCTTTGTTTCTTCTAAGAGTTAGTTTGGGCATTGACTTCAACTGGTGATTACTGTAATACATTTTAAAGTCTAGTTATCAACATCAAAGTAGGAAGAAGTCATATAGCTTGCCATACAAGTCTACTTGACTCTCACATGTTTCCAACCTTGTAAAAGGTCCCCTTTTCTTTAACGTTAGCTCTCATTTTTATCTCTTAGCATTTAGCTCTTAAGGGAATATTAGACAAAAGCAAGAAGGAATGATGCAAATAAAACAATTAGGAGCCTGCACTTTAAAAAATGTTTTCTTGCATATGCTGTTTTAAAATCATGTTTTACACCATTATAAACTTAGAACATTATTATGTTTATTTCATTTAGTGCTTATTTACTGGAAGTAACCCAACTTTAAGAACTAAAATAAGTGACATATTGGTTACACAAATTAAGTTTATTTTGCTGGAGACTTCTATCTTTAATATAGGACGTCTACTTACATAAGCATTTAGATGAAATACTTTTATTGAGTATATGTAACTCCTACATGGAACACTTAATACTTATTCCTAATCTTAGGGACTTTTTTCTTAAACTCTTCCTGTTTACCAATGGGGAAAGTCAGGCTAGCATAAATGAAATATGATGTATTTCTGAACTGGGTCTCATAGACTTGGCTACCCTTCTTAACTCCCCGCTTTACTAGCTATCTGTATGACCTTGAGCAAGTCACCTCCCCTTTCCTCAATCTTAATTTTAGTTTGCAAAACAATGGGATTAGAATGAAGTAAGACATTGACTTTCTCATATCTGAGAATCTCACTCACTGCCTTCAAGTCGATGCCAATTCATAGCAGCTCCATATAACAGAGTAGAACTGCCTCTGTGGGTTTCTTACACTATAAATCTTTACAGGAGCAGAAAACCTTGTCCTTCCTCAGAGTTGCTGGTGGTTTCAGTCTGCTGCCCATTGCTTTTCTTAACCCACTATGCCAAGAGGGCACGTCTCTCTCGATATTGCATAAGTGACATTGGAGAATAGGAAAGAAAATTCAGAACTGAATATGTCAACTGAACTGAGTATTGGCACTAAAAATGTGGAGTCAATTTTAAATGTGGATAATACACTCTTCGTGCTGGGTAAGGAAGGCTAATGCATGATTTGTTTCAACTTTCTCATTTAGATAACATGGGGACATGATCAAACTGCCGATGAAAATCATTTCAATGGTGAATGGTAAGTTCAGGACAGACAGCTATACAAATAGTTGACTTGATTCTTTTGAGGGAGAAAAAGGCAACAAAATGATGAAATAAAGCTTCCACCAGGGGGCCTCTAGAATATCACAATTTTGGTAAACAATCCTAATTCAGAACCAGAAAATTCATAAGTAAAGTTGCTTGGCTTGAGTATACTTTTAAGATTTTCCCTTTTTTATGCATCATTTTTTTCTGTGGTAAATATAGATGGCCTGATGTTCTACTCTGTTTTCTTAAATTAAGTGTGGAAACATCATCACCCTGAAGAATTCAATACCATGAAGATTTTTTTTCTCATTTTCAATGTTACTATTAAAATCTTCTGCTCTTTAATAAAGGAGCTCTGGTGGTATAAAGGGCTGTGCACTGAGCTGATAATCACAAGGTCAGTGGTCTGAACCCACCAGACACTCCATGGGAGAAAAATGAGGCCCTGCTTATTCATAGGGCTGCTAACCTCAAGATCTGCAGTTTAAAGCACCACCCCCTCCTCTGGAGAAAGGCTGGGCTTTCTACTCCTGTGAAAGATTTACAGCCGCAGAAACCCACAGGGGCAGTTCTTCTCTGTCCTTTGAGTCAGTATCTCTTGATAGCACTGAGCATGTGTATCTACTAGCAAACAGTTTGCCATGAATTATCGAGGTGCTAATTTTTGTCTTCTATAATATTTATTTATACAAAAAGCTTAAGTAATAAGACAAAGTGAGAACCTGAACCACTAGCAGCCACTCAAGAGGCCCTGTACGCAGCAGACTTTTGCAAAATGGCTGAATGCAAATCATGTTGGATAACCAAACTGGCTTTTGTATTAATCCCTACATATTTATGTGCCCTGGCTATTTTGGGTAGCAATTTTATTAAGATACAATTTTCCAAAATAAAGAAAGTGTATGGTCACACACACACCCATATATGCCTATATGTGTATGGATAAGTACAGGTGTGTGTATATTCCTGGTTGTGCACCATCCTCACAATTGTTCTTAGGTGTGAGCCCACTGTTGCAGCCACTGGGTAAATCCATCTCTTCGAAGGCCATCCTCTTTATCTCTGCCCCTCCACTTTAACAAACATGATGACCACCTCTAGGGACTGGTCTCTTTTGATAACATATTTAAAGCACCTGAGACAAAGGCTCACCATCCCCTGATTCTAAGTACCATCTGGCCATACTTCTTCCAAGATAGATTTCTTTGTCCTGATGGCGGGCCATAGAACTTTTAACATTCTTCACCAACGCCATGATTCAAATGCATCAATTCTTCTGCTCACTTCCTCATCCATAGAGCAACCCTGTATGACAGCAGAATTGCTCCATAAGCTTTCCAAGGCTGTATATCTTTACAGAAGCAGGCTCAATTCTTTCTTAAAGGCAAAGTTATACTTAAAATAATGGTCAAATTGCTTTGGCATTTAAGCAGTAGCAAAACAGGTCTAGAGGCTTTAAAGTGATGCACAAATCATCCCACATTCCATTATTGGAACCTTAATACTACTATAAGGAATCTTGAAGATTCTTGAATATCCATCCTTCACTTAATAGTTAGGGAGAATATGATCCAGCGAGATTAAGTAGAATGGCCCAGAGGTGCTCATCTCGGTAGTGTCTGTCAAGTCCAAAAGAGTTATAGGAATATTCATTAAATACATTACTGTTGAGTGAAGGTTAATATAAGACTAATTAGATAACCAGGACATTCTGAATATTAAATAAGTGTGCTCATCAAAATATTTGATCAAGAGTACGAAGACAACCAATACATTGCGGCAGGGGTGTGGGCGGGCGATCTTCAAATGCTGCTTAAGATGTGGGGAGATTGGAACTCTTGTTCACTGCTGGTTGGAATGTAAACTGGTACAAGAATTCTGGAAAGCTAGAAATAGAAATACCTTATGATCCAACAATCCCACTCCGAGGTAAATACCCTGGAGATTCAATGAAAGGCAGTAGGTATATGCACACTTACATTCCTTGAAGTATGTATTCAAAATAACATCATTCACAATAGCAATTGGAAAAAAAACTAAGTTTCCTAAAATGGACAAAAAAAACCCTAAATGTCCATCAGCAGATGAATGGAGAAAATGTAGTACATATCCACAATATGATACTATGCAGGCATAAAGAATACTGGTGATTCCAAAAACAACTTTGAGGTCTTGCATGAATTTAGAGGACATTATGTTGAATAAATATTGTACGGTCTCCTTGTTCTAAGACAGTAAGATTGGATAATATGCAGAGACTAGGGGTGATTAGGAGAGGGAGAGGGGAAGCACTCTTGATATACTAGACACTTGTTGGTTTGGGTTATAGGAAAGAGCGCAATAAATGTAGATGAATTGCCCCCAGCTTGACCAAGATAAATGAGATCACTAGGAAGTGTTCAAAAGAAAAGGACATTTTTGATAAAGAATATGACCAATATAATTTGCAACATTCAAAAAAGTGGTTCTACAAATATGTATATATGCAGATATATGTGTGGATATGATTATATTACAAATGTGTGCTCATATGCATACAGGTATGCTCGTGCATGCATATGTATAATAAGCCATACAGAAGACACAGTTATGTATATTCCTTAGATATAGCTAAACATCTCCAAACCTTGGCTATCTGGGTTTGCGCATTTAATTAATATAATAATAGTGTATGTTCTACGTCCCAATGTGATGAGTACTGTCTGAGTTCCCCTAAGCTATATATCTTGATTTCTACTAGTCCAGGAGAAAAGATAAGGAAGGCAACCAAAGACAGAGAACAGGTCTAATTGTCTACAACAACTCTCAGAGCAGTACCAAAGTGGTTTCTGATTTGGATTTTAGGGTGGTGTTGAAAGAATATTTCTTGCCAGTAAGGATGGGAACTTAGGCTCAGTGGCAATCTGGACAAGGGTAAAACTGGAAGTAAAACTGGAAGTTAAGACTTTGGTTATGTATAAACTGATGGAAGAGAGGTTACATGTTGAGCTGTTAACTGCAAGGTCAGTAGTTTAAAACCAGCCACTCTGCAGGAGAAAGACGAAGCTTTCAGCTTCCATAAAGAGCGATGGTTTCCAAATCTCACAGGCCTGACCTATAGGGTCTCTGAGTCTGCATTGACTCAATGGTGGTGGGTCTTTATTGATCACTTCAAATGATTGTGGACTGATAACATTGATTTCAAGTCCTTTGGCCCTAGACTTGGTGAAAGCAGATCCTCAGATTGCTAGACATATTGGAGACATTTGTTCTTTCTTATGAAGAAGTAGCCAGACCCTCCTCTGACTGGAAACTTACCCACTTAGTAGGGTAGTAGTATGATTTGTTCCCTGCCTCTTCAATCAAAGTCGTTTGGTGCCACTATGAGTATGTGGTCTTCTTTTTTATAAGATCATTTTATTGGGGACCCTTATAGTTCTTATAATAATCCATACACCAATTGTATTGCATATATTTGTACATATGTCGTCATCATTATTTTCTAAACATTTATTTTCCAGTTGCATCCTTGGTATCAGCTCCTCTTTTTACCCTCCCTTACCCCCTCCTACTCTCGTGACCTCTTGATAAATTATAAATTGTTGTTATTTTCACATCTTACACCTACTGCTGTCTCCCTTCCCCCGCGGTTTCTTCCCCTCTCCTCTCCCCACTTTCCCTCTACCCACCTGGTATTGCTACTCCCATTTCTGTTCCTGTTCCTGAACTAGATTCCTTGTCCCTGAGCTCTTGTCTGTACCTGTGTACATGCTCTGGTCTAGCCCGCAGTGAAAGGCAAGACTGGGGTCATGAGAGTGGGGGGTGAGGAAGCCTCAAGGAACCAGAGGATTCTTGTATGTTTCATCGGTGCTATACTTCACCCTGGTTGACTCATCCCTTCCTCGGGACCCTTCTGTGAGGTGATATCCCATTGTCTACAGATGGGTTTGGAGTTTCAACAATGTTAATTGAAACACTGTTGTTTTTTCTTTAAGTATTTTGTCTTTAAGAACCAGGAAGTGATCTCAGTGGTATGCCATAGATCTGACAAAATATTTCCTGTTTCTTGCATCACAAAAAAGAGCTCTATGTGATCCTCCTCAAACTCACAGTACTCTTCATTCTTCCTCTTCTTACTCACAATCTTCTCCAATCAACCCTTGTCTGTTTTTTATTTTTACCAAGTTTAAGAAGTATTTTGTAATATTGATAATCGCTTGAAGTTACAGTTTTCCCTCCCCCCCTCCTCTCATTCACAGAGTGGCTTTCACTCATTGTGGAATTCTTGAAGATAAGACTAAAGCATAGACCAAGATGGACCTCCCATTTTGAAAGGAAACATTTCTTAAAGGTTTACAGTTTGCAGAGATATTGTAGTGAGTTCTATTGAAGAGCATATGTTTTCAATATTTTTCAATATTACAAACCTTTTGTGGGTTTGTTCATTGTATTTTTCCTAAATAAGCTTTAACATGAATAATCTTTCCAAACTAAGTGTTCACATAAATGAAAAAATGTTCATATTTGTATGCATAAAGAACAAGAACGTAGCAACAATGAAAGATTAAACAAAAAAGTTGTTTTCAGAATTTTATGTCTTTTTCAATATTGTGGAATTTATTCCTTTGACTTAATGTGTACCTTGAGCTGCAAAATTCGCACATGAATCCTAAGTAGACTCAGTTTCATAAATAGAAAGAGGAAGTTGATTAATATCTTTTATGGCTAAATATTCATGCCTCAAAAGTCAGTTAGATTGAATTTTACCCAATGGCTATTAAAATGCTACATTTGTAACCAAGTGTTTATATTTTTTGTGGATTTATGTTTTTACTATTAGCATAAAATTACAGCAATTATAAGTTGTGGAATTTCGTGTTATGTACACTTTGAATAAATAAAAGTTTAAAGACATGCAATTCTTCCTGACCATTAATACTTGGGTTCCACAATAATAGTGATCCTGCTACAGACATTATCAAACTTGAATATTTACTTCAACTGTATCCCCACTAAGTTTCTTGTTATAAAATGCAGAAAATGGTGTGCCTTAACATGTAATGGTTATTTTTACAAGGAAAATGGAATACGGTATATAGATATAGGACAAGTTAGTTTAGACTGTCTCATTTTTACTATTGCTTTTAGAACCAAATTAATAATTATCAATGACTGCCTTATCAGGAACATTTTGTAGAGGAGCCAAAATGATCAGTTTGACTGAAGATATGTGGACTTTGCTGTAGCTTTACTGCAAAGTCCTAAACTTGAACAAAGACGGTGAACATGAAGTTTCCTAGTGAAATTTTCTTCAAGTAATTTGGAGCAATAATGATTTTTCTGATCATGAAAATCATTGTAGCAATTTTAGAAATAATATAACAACTTTAAAAGATTACACATATATACAATACACATCTTTAATACCACTTTTCATACTTAATTTTCTTATAAAATTGCTTCCACAGAAAAACATATATCCTATTATCAAATACTGTACATTCAGATTATTTCCACTTCTCATTTTCATGAATCATACATACATGATGAGCATGTATATACCTAAATATTGCAATGCATTTCCAACTTGTTCCTTACGGTAAATTTCTAGAAGTAGAATTGCTTGATCAGATAGTACTTTTTTTCTATCTCCCAACCCAGTTGCAGAGAGAATCAGCAAGATTAGAACGAGTGGGCTACTAGTCAGAATAGATGGAAGGATGTATGTGGGGTGTGTGTGTGTGTGTGTGTGTGTGTGTGTGTGTGTGTGAGAGAGAGAGAGAGAGAGAGAGAGAGAGAGAGAGAGAGAGAGAGAAAAGAGAGAGAGAGAGAACACGCGAGTGGGGGTGGGTGGGTGGTGTTAGGAGAGCAACTAAGTGGCAGTGAGTTTTTTTAACCCTTTACTACTTTGCCATCTACATAATACTGGATTTTGGTGACCTCCTTTGTTGGGTCTGCAACACTCACAGTGCAGTCAGTCCCCCATGTCTGATCTTAAATTTCCTAAGAGGTAAGGGCTATGGTGTACCCACTGCTTAAGCTTTGTTCTAACAACCCAGCATTCTGTGATGTTCCCTTTCCCAACATGATCGCTGAGGACAAAATGGGTGCATAAGCAAATGTGAAAATAGGTGATGGTGCCCGGCTATCAAAAGACGGCATCTGGTGTCTTAGAGGTTTGAATATAAACAAGCGGCCATCTAGCTGAGAAGCAACAAATTCCACATGGAAGCACAGCAGCCTGTGTGATCATGAGGTGTCAATGGAATCAGGTATCAGGCATCTTAGACCCAGAATAAAACCATACCCAAAGTGAAAGGATGGGGCATGGAATGGAGTCCTAATGTCCATCTCTAGAAAATTGGACATCCCCTCACAGAGGGGTCACAGGGAAGAAATGAGCCATGCAAGGTGCAGTATAGCCATGATGAAACACACACCTTTCCTCTAGTTTTTTGGTGCTTCCTTCACCCCACGATCATGACCTCAATTCTACTTTACAAATTGGATTGGACCAGAGCCTACACACTGCTACAGATAAGAGCCCACAACACAGGGAATCCAGAAAAGGTGATAAACTCCTCAGGGCCAACAAGGAGAGTAACGATACCAGGAGGATTAGGGGAGGGTGGGGGGAGAAAGGGACCAACCTAGAACCTCTTCTCAGGGGGATGAATAACAAAGATGGGTGAAGGACAATGGAGGATGATGTAATACATGGAAAAAAGAATCTATGACTTAAGGGTTCTTGAGGGAGGGCCGGAGGGTGGGTGGGGAAGGGAGGGGGAAGAAATGTGGAACTGATAGCGGGCTCAAGGGGGAAGAGTGCTTTGAAAATGATGATGGCGGCATATGTGCTTGACACTGGATGAATGTATGGATTGTGATAAGAGATGCAAGAGCCCCAATAAAAGTATTTTAAAAAGCAAAAAAAAAAATTTTTAAGAAACTGGAGTTTGTGGTTTATCTATATTTTTCTATTTGGTACTTTTCAAAAAGTAACTATTGTACTTACAGCAGAAAAAAATAAACCAAAAACTGGTTTAAGTTGCTTTTTAGGATGTGCAATTCATGCCTTCAGGCTTTTGCTGTAGCTGTTATTTTTGTTTTGTTTTTCTGCTGTGACGCTGGCAGGAAGATTTTTCCGTTCCAGGTGAATGCTGTCCCAGAACCAGCAGATGGCAGCATCCAACTTCTGTTTAAAAAAGCAGTGGTGTGCTTGCACACTTGGAAACAGACATCTGTTAGAAGCTGGAAACATTTTATCCTTACAGCAGTTTCCCAATTTAATCCAGACAGATAATTTCCAGGCTATTTAAATAACTACTTTTGAAAGCCCACCAGTAAAGAGGAACAATGCCATCTTTTCACATTGTTTGAGAGCCACACTTGGTAATGGTGAGGGTCAAGAACAGCCATTTGTAGAAATGGATTGGCAGGTGCCTTGAAGACTTTTGAATGATTGCCCATCCCATCCCCAAACCAGTTTCCATAACCACAGCGATGAGGAATGGTAAACATTTGTCTCAATTTAAAATTCAAATATTCCTAGAGGAAATGGAATCGTTATAGAATGCTAATGTTGCAAAGTCATGAAATTTAAATTTGCCGTGTTTTTTTCTTTTTAAGGAAAGAAGTAAACCTAAGTGCTTAAAAACCTCCCCATTACCAGAAGAACTAAGTAGGACAAGGCCTCGGTCTATTTATTACCTTCAGCCAGGGTAGTCTTCATGCTTATTTCATATATATAAAATCACTGCTTTCCTTGTACTTTGCAATGCTAGACTACATGGAGATTTATTCAAGGTTTCCCAACAATAAATAAATATAGCTATATTTGGGTCAACTATATATGATTATCTCTTAAAGGAGTTTTAAATATGCAAAATTTAAAACGCTATACTTGGGTTTGAAGAAGTCTTAACAGTTTTTTTCTATTAAAATATATCCAGACTCTAGAATTGAGGAAGGGAGAAAAGGGAGAGTGGGAAATGGAGAGGTGGAGCATGAGTATAATCTCTCAGTTACTTCATCATCTAGTCCCAAGTTCTTGATGGACCAGCAGTAGTATTAAAGAAAACAAGATGCTATTCATTTCATTTGATGGTCTTTGGTAAAAAAATATATGAGACAAGTCAGAAATTGACTATCATTGTTCACATTCAACAAACATGCATGTGTCCAACCAACAGTTATGGGCTAGTTTGAGATTCCGATTTAAGGTAGTAGGAGAATAGCTAAGGAGACACAGGTGTTGGAAAATATACTTGAGTTATTACTAGCTTTTTGCCTTCCAGACGTCCACTCCCTTCCCATTCAATTGGATTCTCATTTCTACATTCTCTTGTGACACGCATCATAAAGCATAAGCAACGAGATTTTCCAGACTTTGTTTTTTATTCCCTTCGTAAAAGAACACGGTCTTCAGATAGTGATGTTTTTGAGTCCACATCAACTGGCACTTTAAAAAAGAAATAAAGTTTTAAAGAAGGTACCCACATCTAAATTTCTTTCTATCAATGTGTGATAGTTGCTTATACCAAAGTCTGGGAACTATCAAGTCTTTTACAAAACCTTTTTATTGTGAATTAGGTGAAAGTTTATCAGGTGGATCATGAGGGGGGATTGTTAGTTTTATTTTATTTTATTGTGTGGATCATGAGTTTTATGGTCAGCTCATACACGTTCTGCTGCATCCCATTCATTCCAATGCCCTCGTTGGAACATAACCTTCCCCACGTCCCTGTGGTTCCACTTTCCGTCCCTCCTCCTTTCCTCACCCTATGTACTTTGTCGTTGGGTAAATGATGTCCTTTTAATCTTAAAGGGTTAATTGTTCTTACATGAAGGTGAGTTCGGTTCCAAACCTGAAGGGTGACTGGGCCATAGTCTTAGGGCATCACCAGTCTGACCAGTAAGCCTGGTCTCTTATGCTTTAGGGTTTTGTTCCACATGTTTGTGTATCCCACTCTATTCAGGACCTGTTAAGATGATTCTTTGCATTGCAGTTAATGATGGTAGCTGGGCACCATCTAGGTCTTATGTCCTTAGAATTATAGAGGTTGGTATCTGCATGGTCCATTGTACTAAATGTTAAATTTTTTTAAAAAGTCTTTATTCGGATATAATTGACATAGAATATACTTTATACTTTTAAATTATCCTATCCATTGAGTTGTACTATATTCACAAGGTTCTAAGGCCATCACTGTTACCTAATTACACAACCTGCTAATTATCTCCAAAACTCCATACCCATATGAGTCATTCCCCATTCTCCCTTCTCGGCCCATGGCAACCAGTAATCAGTCTTGTTATGACTTTGCCTATTTTGGATATTTCACATAAGTTGAATCATACAACTTGAGGGTATTGGTTTCCAGCTTCATTCACTTAGCATAATGTCACCAAGGTTTATCTGTGTTGTTGCAAATACCATTACTTCATTCACTTTGGGGGCTGAATAATATTCTAATGTATAGATGTATCACATTGTGTTTAAACATCCTTCAGTTGATAAACACTGGGCCTGATTCTACTATTTAGCTATTGTGAATACTGTTTCTATGAACATTTGTATATAAGTTATTGGGGGAATATGTTTTCAAGCGTTTTATGACTGGAAAGGCTGGGTCAAATGATAATTCTAAGTATGACTTTTTAAAGCATTTCTAGACTGTTTTCCTCATCTTAGATTTCCACCAGCAGCATGCTCTCCACATGTTCAATGACACTTGCTATTCTCCACTTTGGTGATAATAGCAACCCTTGTGGGTGCGAAGTGGTATCTCCTTGTGGTCTTGGTTTGCATTTCCTTTTGATTAATGATGTTGAGCATCTTTCCACATGTTTATTTCTAACTGACTCTCAGAAACTGATTGGGCACATTTCTTTCTCCCCAACTATAGGATTCATTCTTGTTGTTGACATGAAATTAGTCGTAGCAGGTGTATCATGAACATCACCAAGTGCTACAAAGTGGGGCTTTTTTGTTCCGGAGATCTGGTTTTTAAACATTTACCAACACATCACTGACTTTGGGCTTGGGGACTCTGTATAGAATAGAATGGGTCTTTTTTCCACTTCCCATACCACCTCCAACTTCCAAAATAGAAAAGACTTCCAGGTTGAACGAAGAAGGGTGTTGGGAATGACAAATGGGTCCCATATGAAGACCTCCTGTCCTTTACTGAAACACCCCAAGAGATAAGAGGTTACAGAGATGGCCAATGTGAGTCCCCTGGGAACTAAGTATCATCAGCCTTGAGTAGAAGGATCCAAACAAGTAAATGGTCTGTGGCCAGAAGCTATGCTATGTGTACTTCTTCTGCTCAGTGATTTTGAAAGATTTTAGAGCTGTAGCCGCTCACTCCAGTACCACACAGACCAGCTCATCCATCCGCTAAGTACTAATAAGTGGCTCTCAGTGCTGAGAGCTGCCTATTAAAGCTCAGAGTAGAAGAATTGCCCATTAAAGCCCGGCCCAAAGTCCTGGCTCACAGAATCATAGGGGTATAATAAAATGGTTCTTGTTTTATGCCACTAAATTTGAGGGTTAACTTTTTAAAAATCATTTTATTGGGGATTCCTACAACTCATCACCATCCATCCACCTATTGTGTCAAAGACATTTGTACATTTGTTGCCACATCGTTCTCAAAACAGTTTCTACTTGAGCCCTTGGTATCAGCTTATTTTCCCCCTCCCTCCCTGCCCCTCCTCGCACACGAACCCTTGATAATTTATAAATTATTATTATTTTGTCCTGTCTTACACTGTCCAACATCTCCCTTGACCACAACTTTTCTGTTTTCTATTCCGCAGGGATGGGGTTATATGTAGAGCATGTGATCAGTCCCCCCTTTCTACCCCACCTTCCCCTTCTCCTGGTATCGCTACTCTCATTATTGGTCCTAGGGGTTTATCTGACCTGGATTCCCTGTTTCCAGTTCTTATATGTACCAGTGTACATCCTCTGGGCTAGCCGGATTTGTTAGGTAGAATTGGGATCATGATAGTGGGTGGGGGGAGGAAGCATTAAAGTTGTATGTTTCATCGGTGCTATACTGCATCCTGACTGGCTCACCTCCCCGTGTCCAGGGCATGTCCGTTCAGTTGCCTACAGATGGGCTTTGGGTCTCCACTCTACACTCCCTCTCATTCACAATGATATGATTTTTTGTTCTTTGATGCCTGATACCTTATCCTATTGTCTGTCACCTGGTGCTCACGCAGGCTAGGGTGCTTCTTCCATGTGGCCTTTGTTGCTTCTCAGCTAGATGGCCGCTTGTTTGTCTTCACGTCTTTTTTTTGTTTTGTTTTTATTTATTTTATTTTTAATTTTTTTATTTTAACAATTTATTGGGGCTGATACAAGTCTTCACGTCTTTTAAGACCACAGATTCTATATCTTTTGATAGCCATGTGCCATCAACCTTCTTCACTACATTTGCTTATGCACCCATTTTGTCTTCCGCTATCATGTCTGGAAGGTGAGCATCATGGAATGCCAGTTTAATAGAACAAAGTGTTCTTGAATTGAGGGAGTACTTGAGTAGAGGCCCAATGTTCATCTGCTACCTTAATACTAAACCTATACAAATATACACATAGATTTATTTCCCCGTCATCATATGTAAATATATTTACATAGGTACATGCCTGTATTTAGACCTCTATAAATGCTTTTTGCCTCCTAGTTCTTTCCTCTATTTCCTTTTGCTTTCCTCTTGTCCCACTGTCATGTTCAGCCTTCATTTGGGCTTCAGTAATTCCTCTCAGTTATTTTTAAATGCAACTATAGATAGCCAGGAAGATTGACCCAAGCTGATAGCAATTGAAGCTGGGTGATGAATGCATGGGAGTTCATGATACCATTTTCCCGAATATTGTACATGTTTAATTTTTGCATTAACAAAGAATGAAAACGAAGGGAAATATATGTAACTTAGCTCACAGTTAATAATAAATTGTAGCTATCATTATTGTCAGTGGAATGAAGTTCAAATTCAGTTGCATAGCATTCAAGGACCTCCTGCTTGGCCTAGCTCTCGCTTACATCAAGCTCATCTCACCAACTTCACTTCACGTTCAGGAGCTTCAGAAATTACCAGAATACATGCAGTTCTTATGTGTCCAAGCCACTGCATGTGTTGCTCCCTTGTTGGTGGAGTATCTGCTTATCTTTATCCACATATATCAGAGATTCCGGTCAAGTATAACTCCACCAGGAAAGTTTTTTACTGACACATAGAAATACAACTAGTTCCTTCTGCTGTTAGACCCCCTACTCTAAACAGACTTCTTCCAAGTCATCAACAATCATTGATTCCGCTTTTGTGGGTACTTGTTTGTTTCCCTTTACCAGACTGTGGACTTCTCCGTACCGTGCTATGTGGGGATTGGAGAAGGTTCAGTGGAGAACAAGACAAAGTCTCTGCCCTCTTCAAGGTTACAGTAGTTCAAATGGGAAATACAGACAGTAAACAAATAATTGTGTAATGAAACTATAAGTTGCGTGAAGAATACAAACAGGATACACTGAGAGAAAAAAACCAAACAGAGCCCCCAAACAGAAATCCTCTGTGCAAAAGGGGTGTTTGTGTTGAGACTGGAAGGATGAGTAGGGTGAACTTCTTCATACGTTCCTTCCATGTCGACCACAAGGCCTGGCACATACTGGGTGACATTATGCACTTCTTGGAAGCACAGTCTGTCTAGCTGTGAGGGTTACATGTGATGACATCTGCAAAAGGTCTTTGGAGAGGAAGAAGTGTAACACAAATACAACTTATTACAGAATGCGTATATTCTGAGAGAATAAGAAGCAGAATTCACTCTTTCTTCCTGAGGGAGCCTCAGAAAACTTCTGCAGACAGGCAATTCTGCCCTAGCCAAGTGTATGCAGGCCTATAGTCTTCGCCCCAAACATAATTTCCCATTCTGTTTGGAGCATCAGCATGGCCTATAATGAGATCCTGTAGGGAGTAGACACATGGCTGGTGTGGGTGTAGGTTTGGATGGAGTCCTGTGGCAGGAAGGCAGCCAATTCCAGTGCATTGACTTGAACATCAAATTGGATGACTTTTAAAGGGTGGACGGGGGATGCTAGAGTAAGAAGTGGGGAAGATGATTAAGAAGACTAATATGAACGCATTTTTGACTCTCAATATGATGTGATTCCGTGGCTAATTTAACAGAGTTCCTCTGCTCTCGTTTCTGTACCTCCCTACCTTATGGCTGTCTGAATTTTGAGAGTTGATATATATTGATCATCCACTATGTAATACCTCCCCTTGCCCCTCCTCATTGCCATAATGCTATTGCTATGATGCCTTTTACTAGCGACTTTAAAGGACAGGGTAGGACTGCCCCTGGAGTGTCTGAGATTGAGTCCTTTTATGGGAGTAGAAAGCCCCATCTTCCTCCATGGTAGTGACTGGTGGTTTTGAACTGCTGACCTTTCGGTTAGAAGCGCAACACATAACCACTATGCCATCAGTGAAAGGCACTATGATTCGTACTTTTAAAACATGTTCACTGTAGTGAAAAAGAGCATGGCCCTGGAGTCAGACTGTTTGGACTTGTACTCCAGTTTCTTCCGGAAATACTAACTGTACAATCTTGGACAAATTGTATTTTCCCTCTGATCAGGAGCCCTGGTGACAAGGTGGCTGTGCACTGGTCTGTTTGGTAGTTACTTCCCAAGAATGAAAGTGGGACTTTAATTTGGGTCTTATAGGGAGTCTTATCTTCAACTTCTCAAGGACCTCAGGCTTGTGGGCCCAGAGAGATGTAAACAAGTAGAACACTACGCATGGTACATTTAGCTGGTGACACATGCTTCTCAGCCTTTCTCTCTTATTTAACTGCATAATGCATAGAATGATGGCATCTACCTTGACACTGGCCTCGATTCAATCCAAGAATAATAGAAACTTAAAATAAGTTACTTTTGTGGCATGGACTGGGGGGGGGGGGGCTTTGCTTTTCATTATAAGTTCTAATGTGTGTCCTGATTTGTTATCATGTACTGTGTCTCCATGATAAAGTAAGCTCAGAGAAAAATTAATGAAGTCTAAAACTGGCTTAAATTAAAGCCTAACACTTTCTAGTTTGGCTTGCCATTTTGACACAACTAGGGTTTGGGATTAGCAGAGGCTTGGGAAAGGGGGGATGGAGTTGAAGAAGATATTTATAGGGCTAGCTATTTGACAATATTTTGTTTCAGCTAAAATATTTTGATTGCTCTGAAGGCCAAGTATTATTATGTCTTTTTATGTTAATCAAAACAACCTACTTAAAGTGTCCTTGTCCCAGTTCAAACACTTTAATGTCCAATGCCTCATCCATCTCCTGATTCAATTTGCCACTATACAAAAAAATAATATTGCTATTGTGTGTGGAGTTTCTGTGCAGTCTAGTCCCAGCGCTCCCTCCCGCAAGGCACACCCTTGGCAACTATGTGTGGGAAATTCTATAGGGTCACTGTGAGTCTGAGTCAACTCCATGGGAATGAGTAGGTAAGATAATATTTATGAAAGCTCTTTCTTTGTTTATCGTGAAGTTGTAGATAAGGCAAGTTTCTTTCCTTCATGGAGTCTCAGGATTCCCAACTGAACATGAGGGCATGAATTTGATAAGTATTTTTAAACTGGCTGGAGACCTCGTTTCTGAGCAGGAGTAGAGCAGAGACTATGGACAGCCACCTTTGCTTCGACCGGAAGAGCCAATTCCTGTGTCTATCTTTCATTTATTGTTCCTCACATAAGATTTTAATCACAATAATGATTTTTATTTATAAAATGTTATTCTCACCACTGAAGTAGATATCTAAGGCCCATTTCAGGGCCAAAAATCTGTGAACTAAGGGGATTTTGTAAGAAGTCAAATATTAGATGTAAATTGTATTTCTAAAAATATATATGTAACTTAAAAAGTACTTTGACACCATTACTCTGCTAGGCCTGTTTGTTCTAGAGACACAGACTCAGGGATACTCATATGTGTAAGAAAGAGCTTTCTATCAAGAAGTGATTATGTATCAAGGAAACATCCCAGCCCAGTTCAACTCAAGTCCGTTAGTCCGATACTAGTCCATAAGTCCCTCTTCAGACACACACAGTCGCATGCAGTGACACAGAATGCAGGAAGATCACATCCCAGTGGGAGCAAAGTTCTGTGGATACAAGGACGGTGGCTCTGGCAGCAGTCAGGGTCAGCCAGCAGGAAGGTGTAGGTAGAAAGAGAAGGGGAGGTTCCCAGGACCCTCTATGAGAAGACCATGCCCATAAGGAGGCACCATCAGGCTGTGACCTGAATGATGAGGTGAATACCACTCGTACACTTTTGTGTATCTGCAAGTTGACACGAAATTATGTAACTACCACAATTACTTACTTGATTCCCCAAACAATTCTATGAAGCAGGTAAGAAAGGTATCATATCCATTTCAGAGATTAGGAATTCGAAGTGAACCTTTTTGTCCAAGCTTCTGCTTCCTAGGATCATGGCTTGAGTCAGGGGTATCTGAGTCTTCTAAGTAACATCCTTGCGCCTCAATACTCAAAGAGGTCTTATGCAGCATATTTACTTAGTGCAACACATCTTTTGATCTCTTGACTGCTGCTTCCATGAGCTTTGATTGTGGATCCAAAGTGAGACAAATCCTTGACAACTTCAACCTTTTCTCCATTTATCTTGATGTTATGAATTGGTCCAGTTGTAGTAAGCATTTGGGCCTTCCTTACCTTGAGTTATAATCCATACTGAAGGTTGCTAACCTTCATCTTCATCTGCAAGTGTCTCAAGTCCTCCTCACTTTCAGCAAGCCAGGTTGTGTCACTTGCATACCTTAAGTTGTTAAGCCTTCCTCCAATCCTGATGTCACATTCTTCATATAAGCCAGCTTCTCTGATGATGTCCTCAGTGCACAGATGGAATAGCTTCCCTGATTTCAAACCATGCAGTCTTCCCTTGTTCAGGTTGCACAACTGCTCTTGATCCACGTCCAAGTTCCTCAGAAGCATAATCAAGTGTTCTGGCATTCCCATTCTCCTCTAAGTTATCCGTAGTTTGTTAGGATCCACGCAGTTGAATGTCTTGGGTTAGTCAATAAAGCACAAGAAAAAAATCTTTCTGATATGCTCTACTTTCAGTCAAGATCCTTCTGACATCAGCAATGATATCCCTTATTCCACATCCTCTTCTGAATCCGGGCTGAAACTCTGGCAGCTCCTTCTCAATTTACTGCTGCAACCATTGTTGGATGATCTTCAGCAAAATTTCCCTTGCCTCCAGGATATATGATACTGTTCTACAATTTGAGGGTTCTGTTGGGTCGCCTTTCTTTTTGAGTAGGTAAAAGCATGAATCTCTTCAAGTCAGTTGTGAAAGTCAGTTCCATTGAGTTATACAGGTAGAACCAAATAAACATACCCTCAATAATCTCCACTCTTACAGGACCATGCTTAGAAAGTACCCTTCCAGAATTGTTGAGCTGTCTACTGTGTTTATCAGGGGAAAAGAACTTGCAAGGACGATAATGCCACTGGCCATCTAATGGATGTACTCTCCATCTGAGACAAAGTAGAATGTACCCAAATGCTTGTTGACTCCTTTATCAAAGACCTGAACTTTGACATTTACATAGATGATTGTGGTTAGAAGACAACATAATAGATCCCCAAGAATAACAATACAAAAATAGGAAGCTGGAAAATGTTACCTATGGACATAGGCCTGAATTAGTGGTGAATTTAGGACAAAGCCCTTCAAAAGCCGTATGTGGTACAACAAGCTGAATGGACCTCTCAGATCTGGGCTGGACTTGGAGCTCTTGTCCTTGAACCTGTGCAGCTTTCATAATCCATTTGATTTCTCTGAGCCTGAATCTTTTTCCCTCTATATGGTCCAAAGAATACTTCATAAAAGCTAATAAGTGAAGGGCTGAAGGAGACCATTCATAGAAAGCTCTGCCACTTGCTCTCTATTCACTCTTCTGCAGTAGTTTTAATTTTTCATTTAGCATAGACCAAAATAATTTCTTTGTAGGATTAATACCTATGGTAGGTTTAGTGAGGCTCAAGATGTTATTCAAAGTAGTTGATAACTGATACTGCATGGGCAAGGAGCCTTGGTGGTTCCAGGGAGTTTTAATTTACCAGTGGGTCTGCAAGAGAAAAGACCTAGTGCTCTGATTGCAAAGATCACAGCCGATTACAACCCGTCGGAGGCAGTTCCACTGCCATATAAGATTCCTGTGAGCTGTCATACACTAGAAGCCACCCACCAACAGCAGAATATGAGCACTGACCCATCGGCGTGTCTCCTACTGTACATGGTTGGTTGGAACATGCTGGTGCATAATTGGTGCAGCTAAATATTAGCCTTGGTGTGGGGATTATATTAAATGACCCTGAACAGAACAAATATGTAATGACTGATCTTTATATTTTTTCTACCCCCCCTCCTATTTCCTGTCCTCGTTCTATCCCATCAGTCTGCTTAAGCCATGGGATCTATGCCTCCCATGTGACTTATATAAAGTATAGTTATTTTCCTGGTTTGATCATTATTTGGGTTTTCCATTTGAAGCTGCTATGTCAGTCTTGACATCTCAATGTAATAACCTTTATAGTCCTTTTGTTTGAAATTCACAGTTCCATGATCATATCCACGTAGTCATACTATCTATTTGAGGGAAACTTGGGCGACTGAATGAGGCATGGTGAGCAGCTGCAAGAGACGGCTCCTGAACTCCTTCCAATGGTCTTCGAGGAGAAAGCCCGTGTGGCCTGAAACGATTGATGTCCTGTGAAAAGGAGCTCAGTTCAGCTCTAGGATGTTCAGTGGCTGAAAAAAAGGAAAAGAAAGAAAAAACTATGAAGAGAAATAGTAAGAAAAAAAGATGCTACAGACCTCTAGAGTGATAACTTGATAAGGGTGCTGAATATTGTCAATAAAGAGCTGAGGGAAGGTGGGAAGAAAGCAAAAGACAGTGAAGAACGCGCGGTTGGGGGGAAATGGTTGGGAAGAGGGATGGGGAAATCATCCGAGGGACCAGCGCATCCTAAGTCAAAGACTGGTTGCACAGGCTGGGCTGAGTTTGGCTGGATCCTTCCAACCCCCTTTAAAAACATACTCTCTCACAAGTCCCAAATACTTTTTTTCCTCTTTGTCTGCGCTCAACTTGAGGCAGGCCGAAGCTTAAAAAAAAAAAAAAAAAAAGACCACCTTTTGCTAGGAGGACCCAGGATGTGGCAGCATAATGGAAGGATTAGTGACAGTTGGACAGTTGGGGCTTCCCTCAGTTATGATTACATACTTGCCTAGGGCACCTGTGACAAAAAAGATAATCTTTAACTTTTAAAAAATGGCTTTGATGAGTCAAAAAGACTTTACTGGGACACTGCGGGGTAAAAACAGGGCTTTTTTAGATGTTTTGTGAAACTGCACATTGTAATTCGGGAATGTAGCAAAATACTTATCAGTTTACCTTAAGGATCTCGAGCACTGCAGCCCATAATCCAGAATACTGTGCAGATGTCTGCTTTTGCAGCCATCCGCCACCCCCAGCGCAACATTGGCCCAGCGACTCAAGGGAGTGGTATCTCCCACTTTGGGAAACACTACTCTACATGGAACTCCTGACCAGAAAGGACATTTCCTGTGCTGAAAACTAGCAGTTCTGGCTTGATTTGGGGGCAATTTGCTTTTTGCTTATTGAATGGCATAAGGTAACTGGGTTTCATTTATCATTGGATAAGCCAATGCTCAGATTCGGGAATCCATAAGTTGAGAGAGAATACACTTCACGTTTAAAAATCAATTTCCTTCTCTCCGCCCACCCTACCTGAACAAAGGGTGGCCATCCACAAAACCTCTTTGCACATATGGCTTGTTCTTCTTTAAAATAGTACCAACAAGACTTGCTTGTGCTATTGCCACCACATCCTAGCAAGTTTTACTTTGCAACTTATCTATTTGTTCTCCAGATTGGCTTTCATAAGTGATCTTTTGATAGCCGGGTTCTGGGCTATTAAAGATACAGTGTATGGGGTCTTAAAGGCATGAAGGTAAACACACAACCATCTAGTTCAGAAGCAGCACAACCCACATGGAAGAAACACACCAGCCTGTGTGACCATGAGGTGTTGAAGGGATCAGGTATCAGGCATCAAAGAACAAAAAAAAATCATAATTGTAAATGAGGGGGAGTGTGGATTGGGGACCCAAGGCCCATCTGTAGGTAACGGGACATCCCCTAACTGAAGGGTTGCAGGGAGGAGACGAGCCAGTCAGGGTGCAATGCAGCAATGATGAAACATGCAACTTTCCTCTAATTCTTAAATGCTCCCCCCCCACTATCATGATCCCAATTCTACCTTACAAATCTGGCTAGACCAGAGGATGTACACTGGTACAGAAAGGAACCGGAAACACAGGGAATCCAGGACAGACGATCCCTTCAGGACCAGTGGTGAGAGTGGTGATACTGGAGGGTGGAGGGAAAAAGGGGTAGAAAGGGGAACCGACTATAAGGATCTACATATAGCCTCCTCCCTGGGGGACAGACAACAGAAAACTGGGTGAAGGGAGGGAGACATTGGACTTTGTAAGACATGACAAAATAATAATTTATAAAGTATCAAGGGTCCATGAGGGAGGGGGGAACTGGGAGGGAAGGGAAAAATGAGGAACTGATACCAAGGGCTTAAGTAGAAAGCAAATACTTTGAGAATGATGAAGGCAAAGAATGTACAAATGTGTTTCACATACAATGTATGTATGTATGGATTGTGATAAGAGTTGTATGTACCCCCAATAAAATGATTTTTAAAGTGATCCTTATAGATCTCTCTCTGCTAAACTAGTCTGTATTCTGTTTCCTCCCCCAAAATATAATTATTAAAAATGGCATTAAAAGACTGAATTTTTATGGGAATAGACAGCCTTATAGTTCTGCCTTAAGTGACTGGTGGGTGAGAACCATCATCGACCCTGTGGTTAGCAGGCCACCATTTATCCCCCTGTGCCATCAGAGCTCCTTTCCAGAACCTTGGACGTATTATATGAATCATTTTTTGAGTTCTTAATTTAGGCCAGTGCAGAGCACTGGTTTAGTTGCGATGCATCTTCTATCCATAGTCTTATAACTCCCACAAAATGATTGGGCAGAAGCATGCAAATAGGGTGTATTGGACTCTGTTAGGTATAAAATAAGCTATCACAGAAACAAGAATGGGGGGATCTCACTATCCTATCTTTTGGACCACAAGATCTCTGAGCTGAACTTTTTGGTGCTAGAGACAGCTATGATGTCAGCGGAGTGGATAGGACTGGCAAAGGAGCAGCATCGGCTGAACCAAGAGCCAGAGTGCCAGATAGCCAGCTTCCTAGGCTACAATGGGTTAAGCTGAGTACCTTTGGGTAAGAGCTGAGTACCTATGGCCTTTTGAGTAAATAGTCCTGGTTAATGAGGCTTTGTAACACCTGTCTGAGCAAAGTAAAGGCCAAGGTACCAATTGGAGAGATAGTTTCAATTTGGGTAGAGAAGTTTAAAGGCTGGCAGCATGTCTGACTTCCTCCTCAAAGGAATTGGCCTTGGGCTCTCTCTGATGGTAATGCTCCTCCTCCCAGCTTGTGAAAGCAGAGGAGGTCAGGTATGTGCCGCTGCCACCCCTCCCCCAACCCTTTATTACAGCCAGCCACTCCACTAAGCACTTTATGAAGTATGTCATATAGTTGATTCACCCTCACACTGGTGCTTTGAAGTAGAACAGTTATTCTCATTTGACAGATAAGGACACTGAGATTTAGATGGGGGTCGTAAGTGAGTAGAGCTAAAGATTCAACCCTAAAACTCCTAATTAAAAAAAATAGTGTTCTCAATCACTCTACACCTTACATGAGAGATGCTGGTTTGTATGCCTGTGGCAGTTAGATTTCAAGTCAACTTGAATATGTATGAAAGGGTAGAAGTGGAATCCAACCTATCAATCAAGTGACAGCCTGATGATGCCTTTCAGGGGTTGGGGAGGGGTGGCGTGGCCTTCTTATAAGGGGAAAAGGGAACCTCCCTCTCTCTGCCACTTCACTTGATCCTCACTGGAACTTTGTTGAGTCCCTGTATCTGCCTCCAGGGGTA
Organism: Tenrec ecaudatus; assembly: GCF_050624435.1. Classification (NCBI taxonomy): domain Eukaryota; kingdom Metazoa; phylum Chordata; class Mammalia; order Afrosoricida; family Tenrecidae; genus Tenrec; species Tenrec ecaudatus. Next base: position 113,999,602 of record NC_134548.1, on the reverse strand, counting down.
GTCCAATGTGGGCTTGTCGGTGCTCTTCCATGCTTCTACCCACCTTGGAGCCCATGAGGCTTTGCGCCCACAGCCCTGTGATCTTTCTGCTTCCTGCTTCACCTTTCTGTGTCATCAGCCAGCAGCTACATGAAGTCTGAAGAGCATCCTGGCGTGAAATAGACTTAATGGACTTGACTTGGAATGGGCTGGAATGTCTTCTTGATATACGGTTACTTTATGATAGAACAACCCAGCCGAACACAACGCCTTCAGTGGTGTAATAATAGTTTTCACTGTGACTTAGAGTTTCCCATATGCTAAGGAGTTTCTGGGTGGTGCAAACTGTTAATGGGCTTGTTGCTGCAGCGGGGGTGAATTCTTTAATGTGGCTTTTCTGGCCAAAGTCTCAAACTCCCACCAAATGACCTTTCCTTGTTTAGATCTGGTAAGAAGAAGTGTGTGTGTGTGTGTGTGTGTGTGTGTGTGTGTGTGTGTGTGTGTGTTGATAGGATTCTCCTGGGAGTAATGAACAGGCTTCCCTAGAGTGCCACCCTGCTGTGTATAAAATGAATCTTTAGACAAGCAGGAGTAGGGAAATCAATAACAGCCAGAGCCTGGAGTGGAGTGTGTTTACTGGCCCCGAGACCCCTCAGCAGTGAACCTCCTGGATCCAGAAGACAGCTGTACTGTGGTAGTTATGGAATTTGTTGTCAATTTGAGAGGATTAAGAGTGAAGTGATGGGAGTTTAGTCTCCAATCAGGTCGCAGCTTGATGACCTCATTTGGAGGCACTAAGGAGATAAATAGCTCACTGGAGGCAGGACACAGGCTCACTCCCTGGGAGACATTGCAGCTGACAAGACACGTGGAACTAGGCTAGTGTCCTAAGGTGGGGGAAGGAACCACATGCCAGTGGTGAGGTGCTTACAAGGCCACAAGATCTACAAGACTTCCTACCCACTGTCCTGTGATCTTCCTGCATTTGGTGTCATTGCATGTGTTGCGTGAGTCTCAAGAGGAATTTATAAACTGGTACTGGACATATGGGCTAATATCAGACTTATGGACTTGATCCAGACTGGGCTGGGATGTTTTCTCAATATTCAATTGCTCTTGTATATAAACCTCTTTCTTATACACACATGAGTCTCCCTGAATTTGTTTCTCTAGCCTACCCAGAGTAACACATGCACCATTGGAGAGGAGCAACAGAACCAGGACCCAGAGCATAGAACAGCGTGGTGGACTTCCCAGCCCATGCCGCAAGCAAAGGTGAATGCTTTTGTGCAGGCAGCTAGCATGCAGAGTGAGGTGCTGGAGAAGCTGGACTTGCTGACCCACAGAAGTGGAGCTGAGTGTAATATATAATACGTCCGGATAAACAACTACCCTGAGGACTTCTCACTGGCATTACAACTTTCTAAGGTTTTCAATAAACCCCATGATCATCGATTTTGTCTGTGTGTTCTGTGTAGCCATTGCAATGGACATTAGAGCCTAGAGATGAAGTAGAGAATATTAACTAAGACAACACAGTCGCTAATGAAAAAATAGCAACTGAAATCAACCCAGAGGCACCTCAGAATAAAGGTCTGGAGATCAACTTCCGAAAAATCAGCCATGAAAATCAGCCTACCAGGCACAGTTCTACTCTGATACACATGGGCTTGCCATAAGTGGGAAATAATCCAGTGACAATTAGGGATTTTGTTTTCCCCCTTTTCTATGTTAGGCAAAAATTGAAAAGTCTACAGGTATCAGCTAATTTAAGCTCTAAATCCTGACAACCCATGGGAAAAGTACTATTGTTATGTGGTGCCCTTGTCATGTCAGTTCCAGTCCAGAGTGGCCTTGTGCACAACAGAACAAAACACTGCCCGGCACTGCTCCAGCCAAGCCACAGTTCCAATATTTGAACCCATTGTTGCAGCCACTGGGACAGTCCATCTTATTGAGGGTCTTCCCCTATCCCACTGCTCCTCTACTTTCCCAAACATGATGTCCTCTCGGGACTGGCCTCCAAAGCCCATGAGACGAAGTCTCACCATCCTCACTTCTAAGGAGCATTCTGGCTGTATTTATTCCAAGACAGAGTTATTGGTTCCTTTGGCCCCTCCATAGTACTGTTCATTCCCTTTGTCAGCACCACAATTCAAATGCATAGATTCTTCTCAGGGTTTTCTAATTCAGCGTCCAACTTTCACATGCATGTGAGGGGCCTGACAAGGCCACGGCTTAGTCCTTAGTCCTCAAAGTCACATCCTTGCTCCTCAACACTTACCACAGACATTTTGCAGCAGATTTCCCCAGTTCAATGACATACCACTTGATTTCTTGACTGCTGCTTCCATTTACATTAATTATGGATCCAAGTAAAATGAAATCCTTGGCAACTGCAACGTTTTCTCTATGATGATATTGCTTATTGATGTAGTTGTAAGGGTTTTTGTTTTCTTTATGTTGAGGTATAATCCATGCTGAAGTCAGCAGATAGTCTTTGGACTTCATTGGTAATTGTTTAAGTCTTCTTTGCTGTAAGTTTGCAAGGTGGTGTCATATGCAAATGACAGGTTGATACTGAGTGTTTCTCCCATCCTGATACAGTGTTGTTATTCTTCATATAGTTTACCTTCTCAGATCACTTGTTTAACACACAGACTGCATGAACATGACAAAAAGACACAACCCTAATGTTCATCTTTCCTGATTGAAAAACAAAACACTCCATTTCCCCTGGTTTCATTTGAATGACAGACTATTGGTCTATGAAAAGTTTCCTTCCAAATGAGCCCAAACAAGTGTTCTGGAATTCCCATTCTTTCAAGTGCTATCCATATTTTGGTATATGCACAGTCAAAGGCCTTTGCATAGCAGATAAAACACACGGAAATAGCCGTCTAGTATTCTGTGTTTTCAGCCAAGGTGCATTTGTCGCCAGCAATGGGAACCTTTGTTCTAGGTGCTCCTCTGAATCCTACTTGAATATCTGGCAGGTTCCTGCCTGTGTACTGCTACATGTTTGAGTTATGTTCTGCAGAATTTTACTTGTGAAATTACCGATAATGTTCAGTGGTTTCTGCATTCTTTTAGATCACTTTTCTTTGGAATGTGCTCAAATATGGATCTCTTCCCTGGTGGCATAGTGGGTAACATAGTCAGTGGTTATCTGATGAAAGATGAGACTTGCCGGGTCTTATAAAAATTTCAAGTCTCAGAAACCCAAAAGGGTAATTTTATTCTTTCTTGTCAGGTTGCCATGATGCAGAATTGACTCAATGGCTATGGGTGTGTTGGGCAGTGAATTGCATAGTGTGGTCAGCTGGCAGAGTTTCTTGACATCGACAAGTGAGTGCCCTTAGTGTTTGTTGAAACATCTCAGTATTCGGTCAATCCCTTGAGCCTTATTTTTGCCAGTGCCTTCAGTGCACCTTGAATTTCTTTCTTCAAAATCATCAATTCTTTTCTTTTTAGGACCTGTGTAGTTTCCTTCTCTTGCTGCCTTATTTTTGGATTAATTGTAGTTTATATTTTTTATTGTGAATTAGGTGAAGTTTTACAGAACAGGTCAAGTTTTGCATTCCATAACTCACACATAGATTGTTTCAACGCATCCATTGCAATCCTCTCAAAAAACACCCATTCTTGATCATAGGATACCACCTGAAATGGTTGAAAGTCAACTCATTCTTTTTTTGGTACAATGAACCTGTATTCTTTCCATCTTCTTTTCATACTTCCTGCATCATTCAATACCCTTGGAATAATTCAATCTTGCAACATAAGGCTTGGATTTTTTTTCTTCTGTTCTCTTAGCTGGAGAAATGCTGAATGTGTTTCCCTGTTGGTTTTCTAACACCGGGTCCATACACATTTCATTACAACACCTTACCTTGATTTCTCAAGCTGCCTTTTCAAAACCTTCTTTTCATTTGTTCCTTTTGCTTTAGTTCAAGTTCAAATTTCAGATTCTCCTCTGACATCCCTGTTGAGTTTTTCTTTCTTTCCTCCTGTCTTTGAAATAACCTTTCCTTTCTTCAGGAGCCCTGATTACAGGATGGGCTGCTAACTGCAAGGTCAACAGTATGAAAGTCCCAACTGCTCTACAGAAAAAAGATGGGACTTTCTACTCCTATAAATATTTCCAGTCTTGGAAAACAACAGGAGCAATTTCTACCCTGTCCTATAGGGTTGATATGAATCAGCAGCGACTCAGCGACAGTGAGTTGTGGTTTTTGAGTTTTCTTTATTTCATGCATGAAGTCCTTGATCTTATTCCACAACTCCTGTGGTCTTCAATCTTTATTGATTCTCAATATATAGGCTATTGAGCAATCTTTATGGGTTCCATTTTATTTTTTACAGCTTTCAATTTTCCTAGACTTCCCACATCCCAGTTATTAATGGATGTTTGTAGTTGTTTCTTTTCATATTGAGTCATACCCTATCGGTTGGTGAGGATCCTGAACTCTTGGCTCCAACCACATTAATTCTACTTTGAGAAAGCAGTTCTTCCCCAACCAGAACGTCTCATCTTCCAACACTATATCAGACAATACCCATCTCATAATCATAAGTTGTTCAATGGCTAATTGTTTAGAAGTATTCTGCCTGAGGTAGTTAGTTTATTGTGCCAATCTGGCTGATACACACGTGGGGTTAATTGAAGGATGGAGTGATAAATGGCTCGGTGAGCCTCGCCTGTCTAGTTCTTGGGTCTCTTACTTTCTGATGGTCGAACCAGGGTGTAGCTGCCTTAGCCAGTTCCCTGCTTCAGCTGGCAAGGCTCACTTCCTGCAAGACATCCCTGAGGAGAAGCCGCATGGACCTATCCCGATGCAGCCCTGGGTGCTGGAGCAGCTGTGTGGAGACCCCTGCCAGTGCTGAGATGCTGACACGTTCACTGACTTGGCTTTCCTCCTGCAGAGGGCATCATTGCATGTGCTTTGTGATGTGCACTTACCCTTGATATCAAACTCTCTTATGCATGTGAGTTTCTGTGGATTTGTTTCTCTAAAGTACCCAGACTAACGCACCGCCTCCTCCTTCTTCCTAGACTATCATAGTCTGGTAGCTCTGTTGACACCTGTTCACAATGGATGACCCTTTTGGTATTTGAATTTCTGGTGGCCTAGCTTCCAGTGTTACAGTTAACACGCAAGCCATCACAGCATGACATACTTACAGACAAGAGACTATTTTTACATTTAAATTATGACAGAAATAATAAATTTCTTAAGTTCCTAGAATGAAGAAGTGCTGGAGCTGGGCTACAAATTTAGGCAGTCTGACTCCAAAGAACATCTTTTGAATGAGTAAGCTATATCAAAGGTAAGCTATCCATTGCTGTTTGCAGGAGGAAGCTCAGGTCACTTGGGAGGTTACCTTCTTTGCTAGAAAGTTTTTCCTGAAAAAAGGGACTTTCCCAGAAGCAACCAGTAGAGTTCAAAAGTCTAGCCTACATCCGAGATTTTGCTCACTTCTTTCCCAAAATGCGTGTTTCCATTACCCTTTAACCTACATCTTTGAACAAAGTGATATACAAAGAGTTCAGCAATGCCAGTTCTCAGCTGTGCCTTTAATGTGTGATGACATTAAAGTCTCCTAGCACACTATGTTTTTCATTTGATCTAAAAGAGATTTAATGAGAGATCATTTCCTGATAACCCATTGTCTACTTTCAACATCACTAGGAAAGCATTCGAGGCAAACAAGCCCTATTTTAGTTTAATTGCCTTTGAACGGGGGCACAAGAGGCAGCAGCAACTGCTCAGAGCTTGGGTCTGATTTCCTGAGGTGTTCCATTTCAGAAGAGGCCCCTGACAACAGGCAGACAATGAAAACAAGTGTGCTCTGGGGCAGACAGTGGTTTTCAAACAGTTGGCCAAATCTGTCCTGGCAGCCGGGAAGCAGCTGAATCATCAAACACTAGGCCTCTTAACGAGATGGAGGTTGGGCTGTGTTGAAGTGCATTCCAGACTGACTATGAAACCCAGGGCGCTGCTGCTGCTTTACCATGAGACTAGCCTGACTGCTCTGCTCCTTGAAGTTTGATTCCATCCCCCACCCCCTCTTTTTTTGGTTAACCCCTTCCTCTTTGTGATTTCTCATACAGTGCTTGTCTGCCTTTGGATGGAGTATTTGGATGAATTTTGGGAACACCTCAGGTACAACTGCTGTTCTGCAAGCTAAAGATAATGAAATCTGTTTCCTGTTTGGAAAGTCAAAATGGCAGCAAAGGAGATCACCGACGTGGAATACTCAGAGAACGGACAGAAACAGTTGGACAGCCTTTTCCAGGATGCCTTCAGAAATTAAAAGCCAGATGTTTGGGCCAAAACCTTAGACCCAATTTGAATCTTAGAGGTGTTCAAATCCTTTATGAATTTCTTTGACGGAAACTTTGGACTGTGAAGAATAAGAAAGGGGGCCTAAGTAAGCTAATGTACCTTAATAATAAATGTACAGCCCAATTGCCATCAGGAGCCCTGGTGGCGTAGTGGTTCTGTGTTGGGAGGCTAAGTGCAAGGTCTACAGCTTGAAAGCACCAGCCGCTTCTCAGGAGAAAGACAGGGCTTTCTCCTCCCATTAAGAGTCCCATTTTTGGAAAGTCATGGGGGCAGGTGCACTCTGTCCTATGGGCTCGCTGTGAGTAGGCAGGCATACACCTGATGCAATTAGTTCTGAGCTTTATTTACATCAGAAACTGAACAAATGCATGGGCTTATTAAGTCTGAAGGATGAAGAATATTTTCGGTGTCTTTTAAGATGTCTGTCTGAAGTATGTAGCATCCTTGTGACTAAGAATGAACAACCACAACAAAAGCTCTCATATTTCCCTGTTTCTGCTAATATGCAGATGACAATTTTTGACTTATGTTGGCCCTAATAAGATAGGAGAAAGATCCAATTTCTTACTGACACACTGAGTGTCATGGGTACTGATTAGAAATTGGGGCTGACCTCAACTTGCTGAAATAGGTTTTTCATTCAAAGGAAGATCATGGAAAAGGCGAGCATTCTTTCACTGTTAACACTGATTACAAAAGGCTAGCAGGAGAAGATTGTCGGGCGTGACTTGGAAAGAACCTTGAAATTCTACAGCACTATAATCCATTGTCTGGAATCTGATGGGGACAAAAAGAAACTGGATTCTCCTCCTTTCAGTCCCTGCCAACAGCATTCCTTCCCCAGCCCATTCTCCTGACTCCACCCATAATAATAATAATGTGTGTGTTTATAAAACTCAAAAGAGCAATCACACATCATGAATTTTTTATTCTCTACAAGTTTTAGAGACCAGAAGAAGAGATTTGTCCACCACCCCCATTTATTTTTTTTTTCAGATGGGGACAATGAGGCCCAGAGAAATTAGTTGATTGGCTCAAAGTTACATAATCCACCAGTTCATCAGTCCCTGGTGTTGTTACTCCTTTTATACCCCAAATCCCATAGATAACTGATTCTTAAATTTTCAGGGCTATCAGAATTGCTTGGGAAAGTTTTCAGTTGAAGATGTATGGCCTCTGGCCCTGCTCAATAGCTATGAAGTAACGACTGAACATCTGGGTGGTATAGCACAGTGTGGTGAAGAAAGCAGATGGTGCTCGGCTATCAGAAAAGATAGCATCTGGAGTCTTAAAGGCTTGTCTTAAAACAAGCAGCCATCTAAGTGAGGTATCACTTAAGTCCACATGGAAGCACATCAGTATGCCTGATCCAAGGATTGTAAATAATACAAACAAAACCCAGAAAGGGGAACAGTATGAGCCTAAATTCTGAGTAAACTGTTTGCAGAAGACTACGGAGGACAGTAAAAGACCATAACCCATTTGCAGGATTTCCGCTGCAGGTAAATCCCCTCTGACTAGAACAGAGATGGGAAAGGCCTCGATTGCAGACAGTACATTGCAGGGGGTAGGGTAGGGGGTGATGGCAGTTGGAGTTAGGCCAAAATGTGACACCTTGTCATCGATCTCCCGCTTGACTCAATGTATAATTCTTCTGGTTTTTAATATTTTCCACTTTGTTTTTTGATTGGGGTTTTTCTCAGTTTCATTCTGTCATTGTTGGACCATTTGTGTTTTGTTTAGATTTTGTGTGTTTTCTGTGTCTGAAACCCAGGATCGGTAAACCTATGTACAACAAGTGGATGAATAGTTGCAGAGGGACATGGCAGAGGAGGGGGTTGGGAAATGGGGCTTTAACAACAAAGAGTACACCAAAGACCCAAACCAGAAACCAACAAATCACTGTTATTGAGTTGCTGTTAACTCCAAGTGAACCTATTGGGCAAAATCCAGCTGCCATGTGAGTTTCTGAGACTGTACCTCTTCATGGGAGTAGCGGCCCCATGCTTCCTCTGTGAGCAGCTGGTGGGTTCCCACTGCTGACCTCACAGTTAGCAGCCCAAAGAAGGAAAACGACAGCCTGCCCTTGACACTGGTGCTGGTTGCACAACCCTTAGGAATGTGACCGAAAGAGTGAAATGTATGATATGTGAATTGTATGGAGGTGACCTTGTTAAACATAAATTAACTACTTGAAAAAGCGAAGGATGTAAGGACTCTTCCCTTACAGGTACAGTAAGTCAAGGATGGTTATCAAGTGTTTCTGATTCAGGCGCGCTCAGATGAACCATATCTCAAATGAAAGCGAATGCGTAAGCCCTGAGCTCTTCAGAGGTTTGATGTAAATGCTTTATAGATACTATTTATATAAAAGCTTGTAGAGATAGAAGAAAACCAATAGGGCTATTCTTAAGAGAACCATGCATGTGCTCACATGTAAATGTTTTCTTGGGCAAAGAAAATTCAATTCCTAACTCTGTCCCTTCAAAATCATTTTTATATGAAATCAGAGTCAAATGACCCTCAGGGGCATCTGTGAAAATCAAGATAGTCCTGCAAACCAGTCCCTATGACATGACTTTACAAACGTGCCCTGAGGTTGGTTCTAGGTACATACGATATATCATTAAGCCTAGTTTTTGTTGGCTTGTTTGTTTGTTTCTAGCAACATTGGTAGAGTCTTCTTAATCTACAGCCAAAATGGCTTGAACTTGACTTCTTTACCAACTCTTGGGTGTGTAGCCTTGGACAAGTCATTCACCCTCTCCTTCCTCCACTTTCCTAAGCCATACAAGGGGGATGATATCATTATTTCATGGGATTGTTGTTGTCAGGATCAAATGAAATCATACCTGAACAGCACTCGTTGCTTGAGTCTAGCAAGCAATATTAATGTTATTGTTTATCACATTCCCCCCGAGTCATTGCTGAACTACAATGCATGAGTGTGATTTTCAAGTCACCCTCAGTTAGCTATGAAACTAAGGTGCTCATAAACAACCATACATGACACTCTTGTAGCAGTCCACGAAGTCCCTTTTCCAGACAAACAGATAAACCCTGCGGACATATGGGGCTTCAAGTGCTTTCCCTCGCCATATTGCAGGCCAAAGTGACATCTGATGTCCCAACACAACATTCTCTCCTGTGAAAATGTATTCAGTGGGATTTAAGAAAAGCCTGGCAAGTGTTGGTAGAACTCTCCATATTCCTAACACTGTGATGTAAGGTTATTGCTCTTGTATTAACTTTGCCATTGTAAGACTACCCTGTAAATGCTATGTTGTGACAATGATGGAGACACGAGGGCACTGAGGCTCCTCCAAGCGTATGAGGAAAGCCAATGGGGCACAGGCCTCACTCAGCCAGCTAGCTGCACAGCCTAGCACAGTGCTGTGATATAAAATGTGTGTCCAGAAGACGATCTCCCAAGAACTTGCAGATGGGTAAAGTTTGGCAATTTTAGCATATTAGGCATCTGGCAAACTTATTATACAGAGGTGTGTGTGTGTGTGTGTGTGTGCGCGCGCGTGCGTGTGTGGGGGGGGGGGTAGAGGAGAAAGGAAAAAGTGACAGTGAGTCAGATAGAGCGATCATGGGAATGTCCAGTGGGAGTGGGCGGTGAAGAAGATGGAAAGCAGGAGAAGAGTGTTGTTTAGAAGAAATGGTGGGAGGCAGGGAGCTGGCGGGAACTGTGTCCAAGATCTCCTAGGAGTGTCATCAGCACACTCACAGGGAAGGCAAAGTTTCCTTCCAGCCTGAGTAAGTCCATCTCCCGGCAGCTTTGCTGTCTGTACTGTCATTCATGCTTACTGGCACATCTGCTTTAGCGCCTCAAGCCATTTCATGGTGTATTCATCTGTGCATTTGCTGCTCGTGTGACCACCAGCCAGCCAGCCAGGCGTCAGAATGTCAGGAAACACTGACAATCATAAAATACTTAAATTCATAACTGTCTGGTACCAATTACAGCCAGGTAGCACATAGAAAAATCCAAGAGTCCAGGAACAGTGGTTCAACGTTGGAAGTCCTAAGACTTGTGCCTTTGATTATGTGCATATGTACATCCAAAGAACACATTTTCACATGGAAATCTTTCAGTAACTGGCAATTTTCATGACAATGATGTAAGAAAGATAAATCCATTGCTGGTTTTTCTTTCAACAGGTTCAGTTACATAGTGCAAACTGTTCACAGATCGGACCATTCCTTCCCCAGCGAGTGTCTGTCTGGCTGGAACCCAAAGTCTGCTAGGCTGGAAGGTGATGGTGACTGTGGGAGAAGCATTGGCTGCTGTCCGTTCTGTGCTCGTGCAGCTCATGTATTTTGCCCTTGGAATTGGAGAGTCCCTTGCAGAGTACATTGAACTTGGAAGAGTTTTTCCATGGGTTTTACAGGCTCCAAAAGCACCTAAGACTTTTCCTATATTTACAATTCCGCTTCCCTTTCACCAGTTTCTGTACAGACGTAGTTGAGTCAATCCCTTAAACAGAAGAGCATCAGGGACATGTTTTCATTGTCCATCAAACTAGGAGACAACCACAGAAGAAAAAGGGTTTCAGATTAATCTTTTCCCTGCTGGATGATAAAACTCCTTTAACCAGAGTTTCTAGAAGGCCAGGAGAAACCTTCTTAGTATTTAGTCAATTCCAACTCACCCAATCCTATAACAAATGCTCCACAGGATTTCCCAGGCTGTTGAGTTTTTTGTTTGTTTCTTTTTAATGAAAGCAGACTACCCATCTTTCTCCTATGGGGCAGTTGGTGGGTTCAAATGGAAGATCTTTCAGTTAGCAGTCAAGCACTTTAGCCACTGCACCACCAGGGCTCCTGGAAGGTCAGAATTCAAAAACCAAAACTCACTGCTGTGGACTCAATTCCAGTTCATACTGACCCTATAGGGAGGACAGTGCAGAACTAGCCGTGAGGGTTTCTGAGACTCTACTGGCATAGAAAGCCTTATCTTTCATATGAGGAGTGACTGGTAGTTTTGAACTGCTGACCTTGTGGTTAGTAGCCTAACACGTAACCCACTATGCCACCAGGACTCCTACAAGGTCAGAATAAAATGCTCAAATTAATGGACACTTGCGGTTCATTGGCTTTTCAAGAAAACAGAGAAGTGAGAACTATTTATCCTGAGTCACATACTAAAATATACCCAAGGAGCCAGAGAGTAAAGGCACATCCTTTTACATTTGAGTGCAAAAACATAGAAAGTGAGTGACTTTAGAGCTATACATATCATTACTAAAATAACTGAGCAAGTTACATTTACCACTATGGTTTGAAAAGGTAAATTATATATACCTTATTTTCAGGATAAACAGACGTTAGATGTTCTGATTGTATATCTGTTAGTTCTAAAAATAAGCACTGGGCATTTTCTACCAAACAAACTCACTGCCATCAAGTCAATTCTGACTCAGTGGCCATGTGAGACAGAGTAGAACTACCCCTTTTAGTGTCCAAGATGCTAAATTTTGGGGGGAGCAAACAGCCTCATCTTTCTACTCTTGGAGCAACTAATGGGTTCAAACTACTGACCTTGTGGTTAGCAGATGAATTCGTAGCCTACTCCACCATCAGGATGCTTTGATATCATCTAAAGAACTTTTAAAAAAGAAAGTGAGACATGATCTGTCTACTTTGAATCCCTCATTGAGAGGAAGGGCCACCAATAATTTTGATCTTGGTCCTTATCTGTTAATATATTTACCTTTTAGTACAATACAAAGTCCTTGAGGGCATGAGCCATATCCTAGACATATTTTAAAGATTAAGTATGATTATGCTGTATGCATAGTTTACATATGCATACATAAATATTTTAAAGATTATTAGCACTTTTGTAATATAGCAATGTTGTTGCTGTCGATCCTGATTCATTATCACCCCATTTTTATATGGGGTAGAACACCTGCATAGTACTGTAATCTTGACTGTCTGTATGGTGCCATGGGATGGGTTCAAACTGTAACTGTGTTAGTTAGGAGCCTATAACCAAAAAGGAGACCTGGTGGTATAGTGGGATTTTTGCTGGACTAATTATCACAAGGTCAGCAGTTCAAACTCTCCAGTTTCTTTACTCCTGCAGAAAGATGAGACTTTCTCCTCCAATAAAGATTTATAACTTCTGAAAGCCACAAGGCAGTTCTACTCTTTCTTATAGGCTCACAATGAGTCAGAATTCACTTGGTAGCAGTAAATTTTGTTTTTGATTTATTTTGGTATTCTGAAGGCCAAAATACATGAGCAGTAATGTTGCAATATGGGAATTTCAAGATAATAGGTAAAGTCTGCCTTTTAAGCACCTGTAACAAAGTTATATAATAAATAACTAATTTCTAGTCTGGCACATACACACAGTGGAGTGCTACACAGCCTTAGAAACAGTGATGAATACATGAAACAGATTGTCTCATGGGAAGAGTTGAAATTATGTTAAGTGGAGTTAGTCAAGCACAAAAGGACAAGCACAACATGAGTCCATGAGGTAACTCCAATCAACACAGTGTGGCCAGAAGAAAAACTACTTACCACAGAATTTACAGGATGAGGGATAGACACATGCGCAGTTCTTTGGGTGAACGTCAGTGGGAATACACTGGCATTCCCAGTGATGCATAGGGAATACCAACATAAAGAAGGGGAAAGGCAGGGAGGCATTCGGGGGGGAGGGGGGACAAGGCTCTGCTCCACTCACGGGGAGGCTATTGCTTATGTCTCCACAGGAAAAGGAGTAAGAGTACAGACAGCATGGTGGTGCACCAAGCCTTGAGGGCTACCAGGCCAGCCCCAGTGAGAGCCACGATGACTCCCTCCCTAGAAGTATGATTTGGCTGTGAACTAGCGGTATGACTTTCTTCCCACCCACTGCCATCAAGTTTATACTGACTCATGATAAACCTATAGCAAGTTGCGAGGCTGCAAATCTTCACAGGAGCAGGTACTTACGGTATGTTGCTCACCTTGCCTCCCCGCAGAGTAGCCGGTCGGTTTGAACCACCAACTTGCAGTTAGCCATCCAACATTTACCTAGGCTCCTTTTAGAGTCCTTATTTGTTATGCAATTTTTTTCACATCTGTCAAAGGAAGGAGTGGTGGGTTTGATTCAAATCCCAAACTATGATAGTTACTGAGCGGCACACACTACTTTAAAGAACACAAAGGTGAACCAGACATGAGATTCCGTCCTCAAGGACCTTGTAACTCCTAGAGGGAAGAAGATGTTCACCCAAAGAACTGAACTATCAGGTAGAGAGATATAAGAACAAGGAAGAGGGATAAAGTACTTACTGATCTCAGATTACTTACTAACCTCAAACAGTCCAATATTGCTGGAAACTAATACCTCTTATCAAGCCTGAAAAAGAAAACAACGAAAAGTTTTAAAAATGAGTTTTGTTTGACAAAACTATGTTTTAGAAAGAAATTGGAAACCAAAAGTTAAGCCCACGTGCATGAGTCCTTGCGTCCAGCTGAGCCTCGTCAAAGACCTGTAGGCGTTAGAAAGGAAGCCCAACTATGGTGCCTCCCATCAAACTTGATTCACACGTAGGTAGGGAGATAAGAGTAAATATATAGATGAATTTAAAACACTTTGGTATCAAGTTGCATGGTGCAATTGACATTACCACAGGAGGTAAGCACAGTGAAATGTTGCATTTGATCTGTCAGAACTGGGTTTAAAGCCTCCTCTGCCATTGAGTGGATGATAACTCATTGGGACCCTTCTATGACAAAGTCGAACTTCTTCCTAGTGTGTTCAAGGCTGTCTTCACAGGCGCAGATGCCTCATCTTTCTCTCACTGAGCGACTAGTGGGTTGGAGCAGTCAAGTGGGAACCACTGCATTACCAGGGCCCCTCCTTCAACTGCAAAGGGGAATATAATATAAGTGCAGATCCTACTGTGAAGGATTGTCGTAAAGATTTAATGAGTATTACAGCATGTAAAGTGGCAAACAGTGACTGGTCCACTTTTGTTGCTGTGTGCCCTGGCGTTGATTCGTATCCATAGTCACCTTGTAGATCGGAGTAAAATTACCCTTTAGGGTTTCTAAGTTTGTAATCTAGGGGAGCAGACGGCAAGGATTTTCTCCTTCAAAGACACTGGTGGGTTTGAATCAATAACCGTTGAGTTGACATCTTAATGCTCAACAACTTCTCCACCGGGTATTTTGCGTTACCCTACCACCACCCCTGCACACACCAAATCAGACCTACCACCATCTGGTTAATTCTAACTCAGAGTAACCCTGTTACAGAGTTTTAAGACAGTACAGCTTATGGAAGCAGATAGCCTCATCTTTCTTCTGCCCAGCAACTGGTGTGTTTGAACTGCCAACCATGTGGTTACTAGCCCAACACCTAACCCACACAGCAGCACCAGAGCTCCTTCGGTTAGTCTGGAGCAAGTACTTAATAACTCTTTGTTGAGTTTGATAATCAAAATATTGTGATACTTGAGGAAGAAGTTCAAATCCAATTTGGTCATTTAAAATTGACAGAAAGTGGGAAGTAAGAAATATACAAATGAAAGCGGATTGCAATTTTGATCAGGATGAAAAAATGTATCCAAAGAGAGCAGTACCTTTTTGTACACACTTTCACACATATGTAACAATACATATGCCATTCATCACTAGCTAATAGCTAGAGATAATTAACAATCAAGGACTTTTGTAAGTAGTACTCCTCAAATCAGTGATCAAAACCCTCTCATCCAGGCAATTTTGAATATTATATTATTATCATCTGTTTCAAGGTCCATAAGGACAATATATTATTTTCTAAGCTCAGCGTATTTTCTTTTGATCTACTTCCACTCTCACTGCTATCGAGTCAATGCTCACTCATAGCGACCTCCTGTGTGGTGCTAAAAATCTTGACTGAAGAAGAAAGCCCAGTCTTTCTTCCACAGAGCTGCTGGTGGGTTTGAACCGTCTATCATGCAGATTGCAGCCCAATCGTTCCAAGTTGCATAATACCTCTTTCTAATGTCAATTTTTTTCAAGTTGTTGAAACTGACTGGATTGAGGATTTGACAAACCTTGCATCTCTTTTTTTTTATATAGTCAATATTATGCTGACTGGCAGAGAAAAATTATTTTGGTGCTCTGAGATGAAAAGAGTTATTCCAAACCCACAATTGAAATCATCAACAATAACATTTGAAAGAGAGAAGCTCATTCTGGCTTCAAGGGAAAATGGAAAACAAAGCATATTATTGGACACCAGTGTGTTCTGAGTTTGATGGGAATGAAAAAGAACACTCTTTTCTCTGGAGCAAGAAAACATCTCATGGACTTTACCACATGCCCCGCTTTGATTCACGGGTTCTGGGTTGAGAAAACTAATCTGGAAAATGCCAAAAGGGCTCTCTATTTAATTTTCTAATGAAATTGGATTCACTGTAGGTGTCTCCATTGCTTTCCTTTGAATGGACGCTCTCTTCCTCCAGCCTCACATGATTAGAAAAACTCACAGCAGCGTTTGACCTCTACGTTGTCTTAACCTGACCCAGGCAACCACCACTGGGATTCTGGTAAGCAGTATTTCCAGGGGTTAGAAGAAAACCATTTTCTTAGAAATAGATGGAATTTTGGGAATGAAAAGGGGTAAAAAACCCAAGCAAACATAAATGGAAACTTCAGAATCAAGTTTGTTTCTAAGAGCTTGTCTATTTGTCCAGAGCCAGTATACCTTAGAACTGACCCCCATCTTTCATCTATGAAAGTCTTCTATCATTAGTAAAGATAATCCCCAGAAGGATGAATTTTTTATTAGAAGATGAGGCATAAGTCTTAGTGTTTAAATGGATTCTTTAAAATCCTGCACAATAAGGATTCTTATAGTAAATTTAGGATTTCATAATGCAAGCATCCTGAAATAGATGTGAGGCATGAAACCCAATCAAGTGTTTCATGATCCCTAGGGAAACAAGTCTAGTATTTTCCTCAAGGAGTTCTATGGAATTTTTAAAATAGTCAAATATGCATGATGACAAAATTAGTGAAGCACATTTTGAATAAGGAAGTAATAAGGAAAGGACACACAAAAGATGCAGAGACTCGTCATGGCCAGGTTAACATTAATCGACTCCCCCCTCCCCCGCCCAGAATTATTCTTAAAAAATGTCAGGTCTTGTCTTCCCATCTGGAGATGTCTTTAACAATGAAATATGGTAGATCCAAATAGATAATCCGGGTTGCTCATCTAGGAATGTTATGTTCCTTTCCAGCTGCATGTTGTTTCGCTCTCAAGATACTGTCTCAGAGGTTTGCCAATTACAACACTGTGACTATTTTGAAAGAATGTTCATTTGAGTTCCCAGAAAAAATCATTTTGAGGAGCTGTTGCCATTCAAAACATTTGCAAATTAACTCCATACTTCATTACCTCAATTGCAGGCACCAATAAAAAAAACAGTATGATTTTTCTTTCATTCAAAGGGTGATTTTGACTTAAACTACAACAAATTGATGTTCTCTGTTTAAAACGAGGCCTGAGAAGAAGGTACAACAGTAGAGGGACTGCCTCCACAGCTCAGGTGAATGAAGATGGCTATGGTTTGTCATTGTTGTTGCTGTTACTGACAGTGACATACTCAGTGTTCTTCTCCAGGGAGCCCATTTTACCACTCCTGACATCTGGTGGTTGTGTAGGTTGGTAGGCTGTATAATATCTATAAGACCTGTGCCATGGCTAACCAATGGAATGAAAATGTGCCCAGCACATACAAACAATGGAGTACTGTGGAGCACTGTAAAACATGAAACACGATGTTTCGTGGGAAGTGCTGGAAGGAATTATGTTAAGTGAGGTGAGCCAAACTCAAAAGGACAGGTATAACATGAATTCCCTGAGGTAAGTACAATCAGCATGCCAGGAATAGAAGAATAAACTCTCTCACAATAAACGGGTGGAAGCATAGATAGTTGGAGGGAGGGCAGGCCACACCTAGGGAGGTACATGAGAGCCCAGCATAAAGAAGGGGAAGTGGGGCAGGGGGAGGGACAAGCAGGGGATGGAGAAACCAAGTGGATGGCATGGGGGGAAAACAGGGCATTAACCCACCCGGGGGAGAGTATTGGTTGTGTCCCAACAGAACTGGAACATGCATACGGACCCCACCATGACACGCCAAACCAGGAGGACAACGTAAAACGTGGAGGAATACGCAAAGAGACTGGACCATATGCCGGCCCCAACCAGAATTAGCCCAACCCCCACCATGGAAGGGAGGACCACAGAAAATGAAAATAGATCGTCTGGTGTGGGGAAGGAACTGACCAACCACACCACACCCAGAAGGAAGCTGAAGCAAAGGAAGGAGGAAGAATGGAGCGGAGCACACGTGGGCCCACCAAGCTCAGAGGACAATAGCCCGGCTAGAAGGGCCCATTGTACAGAGAGGACCACACAGCCAGCCCCACGGTGAGATGCGACATCCAGCACGGACCCATGGACCTACACGGGACAGCACCTGAGACACAGTGGGGATGTGCGACTGAGCTGACCCCACCACTATGAAGCAAACACGGGCGTGCAATGGAGCAGCGGGGTAAGCAGAGCAAGGAGGTCCCGAGGGAGTATAAAGGATGGACTTTGGGGCCAGGACGTGGCACCCCATCAGACTCATCCAGAAAACACTCCTAATGGTCAACAATCAGACCTCGAACTACCAGCAGGGTTTGTTTTTGTTGTTGCTGTTCTTTTGTGGTTTTTTCTTTTTTCTCTTTATTTAATTTTTGTATGTCAGTGACTTTGTTTTGTTTGTCAGCACGTCAGTGTTGCTGCCATAGATGTCCTCTTCTTATGTGCCACTTTGGTGCTGTCAAAGCATCCGCATTTTTCTGCACATATTACTATATCTGCAGGTCCACCTAGATGAGATAGGCTGGACAAACAATGTGAGAAAAAAATAACGTAACCAATGGTCCCAGAGGGACGAGAGGGTGGGAGGTAGGGGAAGGGAGGAGGTGTTGGCCAATCCAGGGACAAGGGAACAACGAGTGGTTCAAAACCAGTGCCAGGGAGGGGAGGGGAGGACTGGTAGGGAGTGACCAAGAGCAAGGTAACTGAGAAGAATTACTGAAACCAGAAATGAAGGCTGAACATGGTAGTGGGACAGGAGGAAAGCATAAGGAAATAGAGGAAAGGAGTAGGAGGCAAAGGGCATACATAGAAGCCTAAATACAGACATCTACATATGTAAATATATTTATGATTATGGGGGAAATAGACCGAGGTGCATATATTTATAGGCTCAGTAGTAGGGTAGCAGGTGGCCATTGGGCTTCCTCGTGCGCACTCCTTCGATACAATACCACCTTGCTCAGCTAAACGGTCATTGCATGATACCCACCTTCCCGACATGATCGCTGAAGACAGACGTGTGCATAAGCAAACGTGGTAAAGAAAGCTGATGGTGCCCGACTATCAAAAAGATATAGCGTCTGGGGTCTTAAAGGCTTGAAGGCAAACAAGCGGCCATCTAGCTCGGAAGCAACAAAACCCACAGAGAAGAAGCACACAAGTCTAAGTGAACATGAGGTGTTGAGGGATCAGGTAGCAGACACCAAAGAACAAAAAGCATCATTGTGTGATCACCTTCCCCACATAAATGCTGAAGACGAATGTGTGCATAAGTAAGTGTGGTGAAGAAGGCTGATGGTGCCCGGCTATTGAGAGATATAATGTCTGGGGACTTAAAGGCTTGTAAGAAAACAAGTGTCCATCTAGCCCAGAAGCAACAAGTGCACATGGAAATAGCACACCAACAGGTGATCATGAAGGGCCAAGGGGACTAGGTTTCAAGCAACAAAGGCGGAGGAAAAAAAATCATATCATTGTAAATGAGGGGAGTGCATGATGGGGACCCAATGCCCATCTGTAGACCACTGGACATCCCTTGCAGAGGGGTAGTGGGGAGGAGATGAGTCACTCAGGGTTCAGTGTAGCAATAATGAAACTCACAATTTACCTCTAGTTCTTAAACACTTCCTCCTCCCAACTATCATGATCCCAATTCTACCTTGCAAACCTGGTTAGACCAGAGGATGCACAGCAGTACAGATAGGAACTGGAAACACAGGGACTCTAGGACAGATGAAATCTTCAGGACCAAGGGTGAGAGTGGCGATACCAGGAGGGAAGGGAGGTGGGGTGGAAAGGGGGAACTGATCTCAGGGATGTACATATAGCCTCCTCTCTGGGGGATGGTCAACAGGAAAGTGGGTGAAGGGAGACGCTGGGTAGTGTAAGATAAGATAAAATAATAATTTATAAATTATTAAGGGTTCATGGAGTGGGGAGCCGTGAGGGTGGGGGAGGGATAAAAGGAAAATGAACTGATTCCAGGAACCCAAGCAGAAGGCGAATTTTGATAATGATGAGGGCAACGAATGTATAAGGGTGCTTTACTCAATTGATGTATGTATGGATTGTGATAAGAGTTGTATGAGCCCCAATAAAATGGTTTAAAAAAAAGAAGAAAATGTGCCCAGCAAAGAGAATGTGGCTTATTGGTTGCTGCGCCAAACTGAAAATCAGCAGACCCCGGTTCTATTTCTAACCTCTTTGGGTGCATTCTACCATGCTTGACCTGAGTAAGTTACTTAACCATCACTATACCCCCAGATCGTGCAATTAGACCTCATTATAAGAAAAACTCAATACCGCATGCCGCCACCACCCCCCGGTATAATTGATAAAGCAGAGAATAAATGTGATATGCATTATCAAAACTTGTTTTTTCAAAATGCTTTAAGCTCCACTTTCTAGTAGTGCCTTCAAAAGTACAGCTATAAACAAACACCACAATAATAATGAGAATGCAAGGATCTTCTTGTGCACATTTTATCTCTGAAGGGCAGTGCTGGGGAGAGAACGGGAGACTGTGAACAAAGAGTTACAGTTACCATTTGTTCTTCCCTCCTTTTCCTCTATGATTCCTTTCCCTAGGTTCAGTAGAAAAGGGGTGGGATTTTCTGAATGTCACTTGTAGTGTGGGCATACACAGTGATGACCTTACAGACCAGAAAGAGGTTCTACTGAACAAGGGGAAGGGAACAATAATGGCATTTTATAAGTGGAATGAGAGGTATAAGTCCTTCACCTACCCTTTGATGATCTTTCAGGATCATCATAGAGGAGGGAACACCGGTATGATTTCTAGAATGTTTGGGATTATTAAGCAACTCAGCTATAGCGCAAGCGGCTCTTCTGAGATGCTATTTTTCTCCAAGTCCAAGAAGGCAATACTGTTAAAACCTATGTTCCTGAATGGATCTAGAAGATATCACAAAAGGCTAAATATTGAATGAGACCACTGCTACAAGAGAACAAAGCAAGATTACAGTCTCCATATCAAAGAAACAGACTTTGGTGGTTATCAGACGTGGGGGGAGGAGGGAGAGAAAGAGAAGAAATAGGTTCCAGGGTAGACAGGTGTTCATTTGGGTGAAGGAAAAGTGAGAGAGAGAAAAGAATAAGCTTGGGTTGGGGTAAGGCAAGCAATTGGAAGGTTGTTCAACACGAAAAATGATCTGAAATGTAACCCCCCATGCAATTCACAATGAGTTCTTTTAAGAGTATCTTTACCATTGACACTTTAACCAAACATTCTTTCCCATGCAGTCAAAATAAAAATTTTAAAAATTATAAAATCCCTATTCCTATGTCTCAGGAATATATTTTTCATTATAGGACATTTAGCCAATGGTAACACAGCACATCCTGGCCCACCAAGCCTTGAGGACAATATTCCTACTCAGACCCGCCAATTCACAGAGAAGACCATGTGGCCGACCCCACTATGAGACACGACATCCTTCACTGACCCATAGCTCTACAGGGGACAACACTGGAGACACAGTGTGGGAAATGCGCCCGATCTGATCCCACCACACCGAGGCAAAACACTAAAGGCGTACAACAGAACAGCAAGTGGAACAGAGCAACGAAGTCCCCAGGGAATACCAAAAATAGACTTTGGGGCCAGGGCTTGGCACCCCATCCGACTCAACCAGAAAACACTCCTAAAGGCCAAAAAAAGAGTCCTTGAACTAACTACACGCTTTTCATTTTTGTTGTTGTTGATGTTGTTGTTGGTGGATTTGGGGGGGGCAGGGGGGTGTCATTGGCTTGTTGTTGTTTTGTTTTCTTGCTTTGTTTTGTTCTATCTTGTTTTTATGCATGTTATTATCTCCACAACTCTGTCTAAATAAAATAGGCTGTATGAAAAATCTGGAGGCGCAAACGGAACCGACGGTTCCAGGGGGACATGGGTGGGGGGACGAGGAAGTGATGTTAACAAACCCAGGCACAATGGAACAACTGATCCAAATCAGTGGTGAGGAGGATGTAAGACACATGGTAGGGCGTGATCAAGGGTAATGTTACCGAGAGGAATTACTGAAACCCAAATGTAGGCTGAGCATGGGAGTGGGACAAGAGGAAAGTAAAAGGAAATAGAGGAAAGAGGTAGGAGGAAAAGGGCATTTATAGAGGTCTAAATAAAGGTACATACATATTTAAATATATTAATATATGAGGTGGGTAAATATATGTATATGCATATATTTATAGGTTTAGTATTAATGTAGCAAATGGACATTGGGCCTCCACTCAAGTACTCCCTCAATGCAAGAATGCTTTGTTCTATTATCCTGGCATTCCATCATGTTCACCTTCCCAACACAATTGCTGAAGACATAGAGGGTGCATAAGCAAATGTGGTGAAGAAAGCTGATGGTGCCCGGCTATCAAAATATATAGCATCTGGGGTCTTAAAGGCTTGAAGGTAAACAAGTGGCCATCTAGCTCAGAAGCAACGAAGCCCACATGGAAGAAGCACAGCAGCCTGTGTGATCATGAGGTGTTGAAGGGATCAGGCAGCAGGCATCAAAGAACAAAAAAAACATCATTGTGAAGGAGTGGGAGTGTAGAGTGGTGACCCAAAGCCCATCTGTAGAACTGGACATCCCCTTACAGAAGGGTCGTGGGGAGGAGACAAGCCAGTTAGGGTTCAATGTAGCAATGATCAAACATACAACTTTCCTCTAGTTCTGAAATGCCCCCCCCACTATCACGATCCCAATTCTACTTTATAAATCTGGCCAGACCAGAGGATGTACATTGGTACAGATAGGAACTCGAAACACAGGAAATTCAGGACAGTTGAACACCTTAGTACCAGTGGTGAGAGTCGTGATAGCGGGAGGGTGGAAAGAGGGAACCGATGACAAGGATCTATGTATAACCTCCTCCCTGGGGGACAGACTACAGAAAAGAGGGTGAAGGGAGACATCGGACAGTGTAAGATATGACAAAATAATAATTTATAAATTATCAAAGGTTCATGAGGGAGGGGGAAAATGAGGAGCTGATACCAAGGGCTCAAGTAGAAAGCAAATGTTTTGAGAATGATGAGGGAAACAAATGTACACGTGTGCTTGACACAATGGATGGATTATGACAAGAGTTGTATGAACCCCCAATAAAATGATTTAGAAAAAGAAAAAGAATAGAGAGATGGGAGTAAAGTGGTTCCTAAGTAGAGTGCATTGGAGGGATGACTATAGAACATAAAAATGATAAATCTGACTTGAATGGTTTAAACCTTGTCAGTTGATCCCCCATCTGATGCACGTTAGGCCTGATAAATCTGGTTTTCTACGCTTTCTGTATTTGCTTTTGTTTGTTCACATTTGGGTTTATCTCAGATGTGTAATGTCATTGGAAGTCACTTTTTTGAATTTATATGTTTTTCAGTGTATGAAACCCAGAATTAATGAACTTATAGGGACAGCAAGTAGAATAAAGGTTTTGGGGGGGTGGGTGGGGACAGAGGGGAGTGATTTGGTAAAAGGGAGCTGATGTCAAGGAGTTCGGAAAGGGAAAGGATGTTTTGAAACTGATTGTGGTAACAATTGTACAACACTGCTTGAACTCTGGAATGATATGATATCTGTATTATCTCTCAATAAAATGGTTTTGAAAAACAATCTTGAAGCAAGGAAACCTGGCTTTGCATTGGAAGGCTATCTGAACATTAATGCTAAAATATCACCTACAAATAAATGCAGAAACAAAAAGAACTAACCTAGTCAACAGCTATCACTTCAGAGACCATCAAACTGAGGCACAGAAGCAGACTTGCCATAATCATACAGTTAGCCGACTCGAAATCTAATCTTCTGAATCTTGTGATAACAACAAATATTCTGTTGCTTAGATTTGACATAGTATGATATGACAAATTTCTTGAAACAACACCATGAGAAGTTTTCTGCTTTCTATAAGAAGTCCAACTAGAAAATATGAAAAAAGTTACTGAGACCACATAATTGACTTTAATTGGATGTTTCTTCGTTTTCATTTTGGCTTCAATCTCTCCACCAGTATGCCATAAGTTAGTAATTATGATGATGATCATCATCATTAGACCCAAGAGAATAAAAGGAAGAGAAAAATATTAAGTGGCTGAAATGCATTGCACAACAAAACTGTAGGACCTTCTACAGAAAAGGGAAGAAACTTTTTAACTGATGACTTCTTTTCCTACATAAAGATAACTGCCAAGATTTGATGCCCCCCCCCAATCTATATACAATTCTATTGCCTTGCCAGGGCTGCTACTGTCACACACAATGCCTACAGCAAATTACCTAACAGTGCTTCCTGTAGGCAGATTATATATATATATATCCTGTTGGAACTGGTCAATGGCCAAAACTACAGCTTCTAGGAAGCACACAGGCAATTCCTGGCCATCGGCCACCTTCGTGCAGAGTGCAGCCTATACACCCTTAAACGGAGACCCTGAGCATGTGTCTCTTGATCACAAATGCTGATTCCGTGTACATTTGCTTCATTAATTGTGATTTGTGTGTCTAGCAGTTGAATCCCTGACCATGTGTACCATCCACTGTCCTCAAGGCAACTCCAACGCATGGGGCCTGGCCATCTTTAGAGGAACAGCTAGCCTATCTTTCTCCTTTGGAGCCTCTGCTTTTCTGATGAAGCAGGCCAACACTTCCCGAACAGGGCCCCTAGGGCTCCCAGCATAGGCTAAACATTACTTGCGGAAAACACACATTTCTTGGCTTGACTTCAATATAAACCCAGCCAGGACCCCCAAGCCTCTAATATCCCAGCAAGATATATGAATTATATTAACAACTATATTTGACAACTTTCTTGCCTTGCTAAAGCTTAGTCTTCTCTTCTAAGCAATCTTTACAGACTCACTCCAATCCTCGTTGACCGTGATTTCTTCCCCCAGCCTGTAAGACACCTCTGTTGAGGATTTGCCTTGATTAAGGTGGCATTAAGTGGCGTTTGGACAAAGGATTCAATAATGCTAAAATGACCGAAATGTACCCAAGATGTTGATAGCATTTCTACAGGAGTGGTTTCCGGTTGAGGTGGAAGTCAGTCAGCAGACTGTGTGTTGTTCTGTGCAATAGAGGCCATGCCAACTCCGAGCAAGGCCATTTAACAAAGAACTGCCTCACAGGGCTGTATAAACTATAATCCTTACAAGATCAGACCACCAGGACTTTTATCCCTAAGAACTGCTGATGGATTTTAACCGCAAATCTTTCACTTGGCAGCTGCACTTTTTAACCATTTTGCCACCGGGGCTCTTGAGGATACTCACTAGCAGCTCTATACTGTGTGGTATTGAAACAAGCATGTAACTAACTGTTTGTTCAGTGTGCCCAGTCCCAGCATATGCTGCCCAGAAATCTTATTTGCATATTCTCAAATAGAGATGCCCATCCAGCCTGCGCTTCCAAAACAGCAGATTGATTCTTCCAGGCAGCTGTATGAGTAGTAATTGAAGGGTTGTTTGCTCTCCTCAGCAATGGAGGCGTGGTTTTTGCTAACTTGTTATTTACAATGTGAGGAAGTTCTCTAGACTGCATGCAAATGGCTTTTAAAATTCCAGAAAGCTGAAAAATTGACAGTGCTAGTAATACAGTAGTTGACTTGATAAATTTAGCCAATCCTTAAAACGTTGCCACCGGATTTCCTTTTCCTGAAACCAGGGTTTGTTTCCGTTCAAAGGACATCTTGAGCATCTTCATTTCTTTTGCTTTTTAAATTGATAATGAACATTCACTGATCTCCACAAATTAAACAATGAACCACCATCTTTATAGGAGCAAAGGAGGTGGGCAATTTAATAAAATACTGCCTAGTTTCTACAAAGACAAAATTCTACTCTTTTGAACTTTGCTATTGATTCTGGGGTAAAGTGGTATCTCATTGACTTATCGATGGGCATCTCTTGGATGGCTAATGATCAAGAGCTTTTCTTCATGTGTTTGTTGTTCACCTGAGTGTCTTCTTTGGGGAATTGTTCATTCATTTTCTCTCTCTGAAGGACAAATATTGTACCAGACCACTGTTATGAAAAAACAAACAAAAGTCTTTCATATCAAAAGACATAGACTTTGATGGCTGGAGGGTGGGAGAGGAAGGTAGGGAAGAGGGAATGCATCATAGGCTAGAAGAGAGTCAGGTATTAATTTGGGTGAACAGGATTGGATATTTTCAAGATTACCTTTGTAGTTTCAAATGCAAAGGGAAGCTGAGCAGGGAAGAAATTGCAGGACTTGATCCCTGTGGATACCCTATCAAATACACACATAAACACAGAATTATATTTTTATTCCAGTTGGTAGCTGTGACTAATCTTTTGTCTTTTGAGATTGCTTATAAGTAAAGCTTACCTTTCCCTGAAAAAACAAAACAACCAAAAAGGAGGTGAAGGGGAAAATATCAATGACTTCTCTTTCAATCCCAAAGTCATCCAAAATCTTAAACATTCTAATTTTGAGGGAAGGTCAAATGTGCGAGTGAATTAATAGAAGAAAAGCACCCATTCATAGCTTCCATTCCTCAGAATGTCATTTATTTCTCTCTCTCTCAGAGAATACCAAAACTAATAACCAAACTCCCTGCCACTGTGTCAATTCCAAATCAGCGAGACCCTATAGGACAGGGTAAAGCTGTCCCCCTGGGTTTCTGAGGCTGTAAAAGGGAGCAGGGGAGCAGAAAGCCTCATCATTCTCCCATGGCGTGGTTGTTGGGTTCAAACTGCTGATCTTGCTGGTAGAAACCCACAACATAACCTATTACACTACCAGGATGCCTTAGAGGGAGATTGGTTTGCCATTAATTCTTAGATTAGAATGTTTCACAAGCCTTCTTACCTAGTAAATAGACCACTGGAAGAAAGATATATGGCACGGATTATTCAAAACAGCCCCTAGGCTCTTAGGAAAATGAAAGACCTCACAGAATAACTGGACACAGTCTCCTCATCCACTAACAGAGTGGACAACTTGCAGAGGCCATGATTAGGAGTTGTTTATTACATATAATATATATATATATACATATATGACTCCCAGATGGTTACTATTTATAAACATTTGCCAACTCCCCAGACAGATTATAAACTCACTGAGATCCTCCTGGTCCAATATCCATGCTGCTTTCCATTTCCTCGCGGGTCTTAGCTGAGACACAGAGGAAGTGTTCAGCCAAAAATTCTACCATTGAGTATAAAAATAAATCTCTAAATTTTGGAAACTCAATATAACCCATTTTTACAGATGTAAAGACAATTATATGACATATGTTCAAAGGAGACAGAAAAGAGTTAATAATTGGCAAACGAGTTTAAACCATCAAAAGGAGTGCCATTAAGTGAAGAAAGCACATCCCTAAACCTTCTAATTATACACTTGGTTCTGTGAGTTAATGACATTTCTTAATAAGACATGCAATTTTTTTCTTGTATGGAAGCAACGCACATTCAGGACTTGAGACAAGCATCAATGGAACAAAAGCTGTAGCTCAGCTGTTTAGAGGAAATCAATTCCAACAACTCATAATTTGCTGGGTGACACATGAAACATTAAGCTAAGCGGTGACACCTGGCTTCAGAAGCATGATCTTTAGGACAGCTACCGATTTATTCAGGCTGAAAATGAAAGTCTTCCCCTCCCCACCCCTTTCATATAAACCAAAATGAAAATGATATCAAAGAGCTCTAAAAAGGATCCTCCCCACTGACAGTTATCTCTTTGTCAAGTTAGTTCATGGAACTTTTCCAGACAAAGTGAAGCAAACAAAGGTTCACTTAGGAAATGCTTTGAGAACTGTAAGCTGTGAGCAGAAATTAGGAAGATTAGTATGGAAAGGAGACATTCAGTAACTCCTAGAGTGTACTTAAATTATTTCTCAACAAGCTGACAGTGCTGTGTCTAAAGTGGACCAGGGACCTAGAAAAACTTTAGATATACAAATAAATTTTGAGCTCACACTTAATTGTAAGCCCTAATATAAGAACAATTTGTTCTGATGATGTGGCCCTGATCAGTACTTGCCCTGATGAAGTGATCACTGAAGACAAGGGTGCTAAATTGAAGCATGGTGAATAAATCTGAGCATGCCTGGCTATCAGAAAGGCATCTGGGATCTTAATGGTTTTTCTTTTAAAAAAACAGCGATATAAGTGGAGTTTCGGCTAAGTTCACCTGCAAGGAGGCCCCCAATCTATGTGAGCCAAGGCTTTTAAATAATAAAAGCCAAGGTCACAGGAGAGAATTATCTTAGAGCTTAGATTGTGAAAACCTGGTTTACACAAGGCTAAGAATGACAGTGCAAGCCCAAAATCCACTTGCATAGTCCCCACTCAAATTAAGCCTCCAATGAAATCTCTCAGAGTGTTGACTAAGTAGTCTTTCCCTCAAACAGTGCATGAGAGAGTGGATTACTGAAGACATTGTTAGGTTAAAATTGAACATATTATCATTTGTTTTCCCTTTTAACCCATTTTTAATTTGTTCTAGTTTCTATTATCGTATGCCTTCTCTTGGGTAGAGGTTCTTCTATGTTATATTTTATTGTCTTTTTGTTGTTTGGTATAATTTCCTTTATATGAAATCCAGGATAGATAAGTGCATAGAGACAGTAACTAGATTAACAGTTCCTTAAGGTTGTGGTGTATTCTGTCCAGAGTCACTGTTTCAAAAAGACACAGTCAACATTCAATCATTTTAAGAGGCAGCACATAAGCATGAACCAATGGTACTGAAAGAAGTCCAAGCTGCACTGAAAGTATTAGCCAAAAACTAAGCTCCAGGAGTTGATGGAATCCCCAATTGAAATGTTTCAGCAAGCTGAGGAAGCCCTGGAATTATTCACTTGTCTATGCCAGGAACTTTGGAAGACAGCTACCAGTATGTGGCCAACTGACTGGAAGAGATCCATGTTTCTACTCACTGCAAAGAAAGGTGATCCAGCAGAATGTTCAAATTATAGAATATTACCATTGATGTCACGTGCAAGTACATTTTTTTGCTGAATATCATCTAACAACAGTTGCAGCAGTATATTGACAACGAGCTGCCAAAGGTTCAGGCCAGATTCAGAAGAGGACATGGAACAAGGGATATTATTGCTGATGATGGGTGCGTTTTGGTTGAAAGCAGAGAATACGAGAAAAATGTTTACTTATGTTTTATTGACTCTGCCAAGACATTTGACTATATGGATCATAACAAACTCTAGACAATCTTGAGAAGAATGGGAATTCCAGAACACTTAACTGTGCTTATGTGGAACTTGTACAGGGATCAAGAGGCATCCGCAAGAACAGAACAAGGGGATACTGCCTGGTTTAAATCGGTAAGTGTGTGCATCAGGATTGCATCCTCTCACTGAACTGTATGCTGGGCATATCATCCTAGAAGCTGGACTATATGAAGAAGAAGGCGACATCAGGATTGGAGAAAGCATTGTTAGTAACCTGCTATATGCAGATGATACAACCTTGCTTGCTGAAAGGGAGAACTTGAAGCACTTACTGATGGTGATCAAAGATTGTAGCCATTAATGTAAAGAAAAATCCTCACAACTAGACCTGTAGGTAACACTGATAAAACACAGAAAATATAGAAGTTGTCAAGGAGTACATCTTGTCTGGACCCACAATCGATGGTCATGGATGCAGCAGTCAAGAGATCAAGCGATGCATTGCTTTAGGTAAATTTGCTGCACACGAGCTCTTTACAGTGTTTAGCCACAAGGATGTTACATTGAACTCTAAGATGTGCCTGACTCAAGCCATGGTATTATCCATTGCCTCTTATGCATGTG
Organism: Tenrec ecaudatus; assembly: GCF_050624435.1. Taxonomy (NCBI): domain Eukaryota; kingdom Metazoa; phylum Chordata; class Mammalia; order Afrosoricida; family Tenrecidae; genus Tenrec; species Tenrec ecaudatus. Next base: position 113,970,085 of record NC_134548.1, on the reverse strand, counting down.
AAAGGTAGACATTAAATAAAGAAGACTGAAGAAGAATGACTATATTTGAACTGTCATGTTGGTGAAGCATAGGGAAAATATCACGGACTATCAAAAGAACAAACAGATCTGTTTGGGAAGAAGTATAGGTCCTCAGAGGCAAGGATGGTGACACTTGTCTCATGTACCTCAGACATGTTATCAATGGAGCCCTGGAGAAGAACATTATGCTGAGCAAAGTGAAAAAGAGAAAGCCTCTCGACAAGAGGGGTGGACACTGTGGCTGCAACAATGGGCTCAAACATGAAAACCAGTGTGACGGTGGTACAGGACCGGATGTTGTTTCCTGTTGTGCTTAGAGTTACGATGAGTCAGGTTTGGTAGGGGAGTTGGGGTAGTGGTAATGGGGAACTCATATGATGGCTACAACAACGATGCATAGGCTTTAAGACTACTAGTGATGGTGGCTGCACACCTCTGTGTCATGGAAATGTTTGGGAGCGTATTCACTACAATATCATTGGCCATGAGTATGTAGTGAATGAGCATTTAATGTATAGCCAGGATGGCCCTAGCAGAGTTAGCGGGGGGGAGGGGGTATTGAAGACAGGTAGCCTCTTTTCACAGAGTACACATAATCTGATGGAATTAGGATTAATACTAAACTTCAGCTAAGTGTTTTCTATATGCCAAGTAGTGTATTGCCTATTTTACCTTACAACAGAATCCTTACAACAGCCTAGGGACTGTTCTTATCCATTGTCAGATGAGATGGATGTCAAAGCAGATTAAGCATCGTGTTCAAAATCATTCATCTAGTAAGTGGCAGAACTAAGAGAGAAACCTTGGTCTTACCTAGAGTCTATGCAATCAATCACTTAAAGCAAGGCAATTGGGAAACGAGGATAAAAATGGTATCGCTCACTTTTAGAGTGATTATGAGAATAAATGAAATAACATGAACATAGCAAGGAAAAAATCCTGGCATTGAGTCAATGTTCAAAAATTCTTATCATCCTCTTTAATGTCAGCAGTGCTTTTCTACATCCGGATGCATGAATCCTTTCTTACAAAATCCTTGGCAAGTAGTTCCCAGCTCCTGATTGCGCATCTCCCCAGGGGTAGAAGCAAAGTACCAGAGCAACAGTTTGCATTGTTTAAAGAGATTACTTTGATAGGCTGAAATAAACTTTCTAGTACCCTTTTATAGGAAACAAATAGCTTTGCCACTAAGGAAAGCACAGCCTTTCAGTTGGGTCACCAAGGTTGGTGTCATCCGGAGCACTAGCTCATGGTATCACTTACACCTCAGTATCCTTAGTGATGGTCATTAACAGTTTTGATAATAAAATAGTATGGGATGGTGTTGGAAGTTGCCTAAATGCGTTATTTCTTAGATTATATGACTATCATCAATGCAATTGTATGTAAAATCTTGCTACATTGACTTACATCACTAATGGTTACAACAGTGTTAGTAACTGAGTAGATATCTGTTTTGATCTTTCTTCTTCTCTTTTAATTCCTATTTCATTCTCCAAAAACAAGCTATTGATAGAAGTTCAGAATTATTACCATAATATTGTACCTAAAACACCAGAAAATTTGTCAAAATCAGCATGGACATCAATCAGCAATGACAGCAGCACATTCTTATTGTGAGGGCAGGGGGCGGCAGAGATGAAAGCCTGAAATTTTGAAGCATCTTTTCAATTTTGTCCTCAGGATACTCTGATTGGAACATATAAGAAGTAAATTAGTATAGTTTTAGCCTTGTAGGCATATTGATCCATGTAAGTCCAAAAGTATTGTTGTTATAAGAAACTTCAGGAAATTTTTCTGTTAAAAATAGTAAAATTCTGTTGATAAACAGCACAGAAATTATAGTGTCAGAACCCGCCTACCCAGCAATGTCACCCAATGTGACATTTTAGTGTCAGAACCCGCCTACCCAGCAATGTCACCCAATGTGATTCACACACCCCTTGTGATATCACCCCTCTTCCACTTGACATAGCAGCTTAGCCATGGCAAGAAATTCAGATAATTTAAGATTTGGGCGTGAGGGAACAACAGAAGGAAAAGAGAATCTAAGGAAGATGTGTCTGGTGGGTGTCTGTAGTGCTGGATTGGAGGGTGGGGAAACTGGAGAAAAGGAAGCCAGCAAGGAGGATGTGGCAGTGAACAGGGCATCTCAACCAGGGAGGACAAGAGCAAGGGCAGTGGCAATTGAGAAGCATAATAAATGTTCCATGAGGAACTTCGACAGGGCTTGGGGACTGACTAAATGTGGGCAGGGGGTGTCAATATAGCTTATCAATGATGCTGCTTTTTCAAACCACACTGCTGAAAGAAGCTTTAGTTTGTTTGCTTGCTTGTTCGTTTGGGGGAGGTATATTTAGGAAGATGATGTTGACAATCAAATAAATAAAAGGAAAGTTAGATAGGTGATTGTTAAGAATGTTAAGGTAGGTGATTAGTCAGAGGTGTCTGGCTAAAAGATACCAATTTTAAAGTCATCAGCCAGAAGGATGGCATAGATTAGACAGGGTTGGCAGCTGCTCTCAAGCCCGAGGCGATTCTTTCAGTATGTGGGTAAGGCTCTGAAGTCCAATTGAAAATGAAAATAAAACTATCCTACTTTCAGTTATACAAAAATTTAAATGATATTATTTGACTTTGATTTCCTTTGGTTGTAAAAATACATATTTATGGCTCGCAAATAATTTTTTTTAATTGTTGAGGGACAGGATTGGCTCTTCCATCTCAAAAGTTTGCCGACAAATTATCGATACAGGTCTTCAAATGGTAAGGTGGAAATTGGGATGCTGTTCTGGAAATCGGGCTGGCTGTGTGGCAACCAAAATTTGAAGGCTCTGGGCCTGGGATCTCGGTGGTCGCTTTCTTTTCCTGTGGCAGCACTACTTCCCCTACCACTTAGGTCTCCAATAACTTTATCTCCCTTTGCTTGCCCTCTAGCGTGATGAATGTGTCAGGGTTGTCACTTGACAAGAACATAAAGTAGGATTCAAGACACCTCACATCTACTCTCAACTCCTCCCTCTAGATTCTAAAAAGACCCCAAGGGCTCATCCAACCCAAACCAAACCTACTTGACATCAAGTTGAGTCTGACTCCTACTGACCCTATATAGGATTTCCAAGGGTGTAAATCTTTACAGGAGCTGATCGTCTCATCTTTCTCCTGCTTAGCAGTTGATGGGTTTGAACCATCAGCTTTTCGGTTAATGCCTCAAAGCTTCCTAAGATCTCCACAAGGACTCTTAGCGGTCCAAACAAACAAATAAATGATATGTACTGAGCAGTGGTTATTAATTGAGCTTTGATCCACAAGGTCAGCAGTTTGAAACCACGAGCTGCTCCACAGGAGAAAGATGAGGCTTTCTACTCCTGTAAAGAGTTACAGCCTTGGGAAACCCACAGAGGCTGTTCTATCCTGTCTTATAGGGTCACTATGAGTTGACATAGACTCAATGGCAGTGAGTTTGTCTTTAGAGTTTGATAGTGAGCATTGCGCAGTTTGACTGGCTCAGTGCAAAGGACCTATTTCTTTCTATATTTTCCATTCAGCCTATGGTTCAAAAGGCAGAGATTAGGGTAGTGTGGGTCCTGCTTAATGTATAATCCAGAAACAATACTCTTCCTTGTGGCTTAATTTCAAGTAAACAATAGACAAGTCTATAAGGTGATGGAAAACACTAGGGAGGTACTCACCCCTAAGAACAATCAACCCCATGAGATCAAAAGGGCAGCATTTTCCTGGGGATAAAGCCTAAAACAGTGGTTCTCAACCTTCCTAATGCTGTGACCCTTTAATGCAGTTCCTCATGTTGTGGTGACCCCCAACCATAAAATTATTTTCGCTGCTACTTCTTTTCTTTTTTTTAGCTTATTTTGTTGGGGGCTCTTACAACTCTTGTTACAATCCATACATCATTTGTATCTGACATATTCATACATGTATTCCTTCGTTCTTTTCTAGACATTTACTTTCCATTGAGTCCTTGGGATCAACTCCTCTTTTTCCCCTCCCTCCCCCAACAACCCTCGTGGGCCCTTGATAATTTATAGATTAATTATTTTCAAATCTCACACCGACCACTGTCTCCCTTCTCCTCTTGTTTCTGTTGTTCTTCCCCTGGATGGGGGTGTGTGGTTATGGGACTTTCATTGTGCTCAGTGCCCCCTCCCTCCCCACATCTCCCCCGCTTCCCCCTAACCTTTTGATATCTTTATTCCCATTCTTGTTCCTGGGTTCCATGTGTTGTCAGTTTTTATCTCTTGCCTATTCCTATGTACATGCTCCATCTAGTCCAGAGTGGGAAGCGGCACTGGTGTGTGTGTGTGTGTGTGTGTGTGTGTGTGTGTAGACTTCAAGGGATCAGAGGTATATTGTATGATCCCTTGGTGCTCTACTGCACCCTGATTGACTCATCCCCTCCCTGCGACCCCTCTGTTGGTGATGTTCCATTGTCCACAGATGGGTTTTGGGTCTCTGCTCCAACCTCCCTCCATTCTCGCCAATGAATTTTTGTTTGTTTACTGTTTGTTGTGAATCAATCTTCTGATGTCCATTGCCCAGTCACGATGACACCTCATGATTGTACCAGTTGGTGTGCTTCTTCCATGTGGGCTTGTTGCTTCACTGTTGGATGGCCACTTGTTTAACTTCAAGCCTTTAAGACTCCAGACACTATATCTTTTAATAGACAGGCACCATCCTCTGTCTTCACTACATCTGCTTATGCACCCATTTTGTCTTCAGCGATCATATGGGTGGTGGGGGTGTTGAGCATCACAGAATGCCAATTTGTTAGAACAAACTGTTCTTGCATTAAGGGAAGTTATGGGCTGAGGCCCAAGGCCCATCTGCAACCTCAGTGTATTGCCTTATAAATATATGTACATAGGCCAATACCTCTATTTCTATGGATTAATGTATTTACATAAGTACACACCTCTGTTAATCTCCTTATACATGCATTTGCTTCTTAGAGCTTGTCTCTGTTTCCTTTATCTTCCTCCTGCCCCATCATCACTTTCCCCCTTCTTCCACCTCTTAGTGCTTCCTCTCCACTAGCTTGGTGTTGCTCCAATACTCACAAGATCTCTACCCTCTCCTAGATGCTCGTTCCTCTTCTCTAGTTGTTCCCCTGTCCATGATGCCATCTGCTCACCACACCCTTCTCCCCACCTCTTTCTTCCCCCTCTACCTTCCAGGGCCATTGCCCCATTGCCTTCTACCTGAGATTCCCTCCCAAGTCCAACCCATATAATTAGGAAACCAGAAATGCCCTAGCCTGAAAAAAATGAAAACATACGGATGAGAAAAGAAAAGGAGAGAGAAAAAGATGAGAAAAAAAAACACTACTTAGGTCTGGGTCTGTTTGCTGGCCCCAAGAATCATAACGCATGCAGGATATATTTTCATTGTTACAAATCAAACATAATTAAAGCATAGTTATTAATCACAAAACCAATATGGAATTATATATTGTGAAATATTTATTAAAGTGAAATGTATATTTTCTGATTGTCTTAGGCAACCCCTGTTCAGAACCATTGGCTTAGTAGGACAGGAAAGGAAAACTAAGCAAAGCAAAACACAGTGAAGAAGTGGGAAATGTGTTGTTATATTCTGGAGATTCCCATTGATGGCACAAACCATGATGTATATGACTTTTTGAATGGCACACCAATGTGCTCTACCAACTTTCATTCAAATCTGGTGGTGACTGGACAATTCCCCTTTGATGGGTTTGAGTGATTAAACTCTTCAATTCTATGATATGTGCATTGTGTGCCAATAAAAATGTTGGGAAAAAATGTTAAACAATAGTTTAGCTTAATTACTGAAAACTGCTTTGAACAATGTGCTCTTTTTAAAGAACTATGATACAGGATCAAATTAACAAAAGCAAATTGAAATGTTAGATAGGATGATTCAGGGCCAGTGAGTTTATGTTAGTGGGGAAGGAACAACTCAAAAAAAGGAGGGTATTGCAGAACTTGAAGAATGCCATCAATGTAATTGAAAAGTAAAGAAACTATTGCATTTTTAAATTATTTTTTTGTGCATAGTCTGAAAAATAACAACATATTTTTAAAGGCAACACAATACTCTTTGGGGTCAGAACACAGTCCTAGTACAGATACTCAAATACATGCCGACTGATATAACCATTCATTCACCCTCTCCTAAACTCAGCTGCATTGTTCATTGCTGATGCTGAGTAAGATAAGGTGGGGGAAGAAAACAAGTGTATTGAATAGACTTCTAACGGAGAAGAATGAATAGGATCCACATATGTATATAAATATATATATGTGCAAGTTATATAATTTGCACATATTTATAGAAATAAGTGTAAAATGCCTCTAGGGCTGTATATAAGCAGTTAAGCACAGTTCTTTCTTGGGAAGAGCACAAGATCAAGATGAAAGGGTGAGAGTGAAGCAGTCACAGAGTTTTAGATAGTCCAGCATGTGGAGTGTGACAGTTACATGATCTCTTGTCAACTTGAGTGAAGGGGTGGAGTCTAGCCTGTCAATAAGGTCATAGCCAGTGAGGCCTCTGTGTGGGCATGGCCTTCTCCTGAGGATTATGGGAATGCCTATCTTCTTCCCTGGAGGTGGGACATACTCTCTGCTTCCTATTCCTGTTGATAAGCCATATGGAGCTATGCTGATATGGTCAGAACCCTGGAGCTGGAGGAGGCACATGAAAACCCCCCAGCGCTGAGATACTTGCACCGCCACTGGATTTACAAGACTTTCCACCCACTGGCCTGTGATCTTCCTGCATTCGGTGTCTTGCATGTGTTGCGTGAGTCTGAAGAGGAATTTATAGACTAGTATCAGACATATGGGTGAATATTATACTTACGGACCTGATCTGGGCTGGACTGGGATGTTTTCTTAAGATACAATTACTCTTTTATATAAAGCTCTTTCTTAAATGAATTTGTTTCTCTAGTCAACCAGAACTAACACATGGAGTTTTACAATGAGAATCTATTCCATACATCACTTGTGCCATAAATAAAACAATATAAATTGTGCCTATTAAGAGAGAAAACTATTCGTGAAGTCTGAAAAGCTGCAAAGTTTAGACTAGCACTTCTGTTATTGCCATGATAAATGACTCCATGTCATAGGGTGCTTGTCCCTTGTTGAATGGGAGACTATTTCCTCCTCACCTTGCCTAAGATCATCAGCCTCTCTCCAGGCACCCACTGCCACCCATCAAAGAAACAGAATCAAGCCAACTGCAGTTTAAAAAGAATGCAGAGGAACGAAATGAAGCGTTTCAAATGGCATTTCAAAGGCTGGCTGGTGGGCCACAATCCCCAAAGGTTATCCAAACAGTGTGTCAGGAGGGCAGCCCGAGGAGCCTCTTTAACCTCCTCCCACCTTTGGATGAGCAAACAAGAACAATAAAATGTGGCTGATGTGAATTCCCTGCAGAGGTGGGGAGGGCTTTCTTGCAGTAGTGGCAACGCCCTGCTCCCCCAGATCCGGCACTGTGCAGAAGCTGCTGACCTGTTGACGCCTGCTAAAACATGACGTGGGAAGAATGAATGTGGGTAAGCCCGGCTAGCCATTCTGAAGGAACTGATCTCATTTCTCCTGCTTGGCAACCCCCAGTTGATGGTAAATGGCATAAAACAGGGCAGCATTTAAATTCCATCGTTATATTGACCGCTCACCCTTCCAAAGCCTCAAATTGACAGATGATGGCTTCTCTTGTTCCTTCGCCTCCTTAGCATAGCGATTAACCAGAAAGAAAAATTCCAAGATGCTGCCGTTGCCAGAATTTCATTCGCTTGCCTCTCTGGGATGTTTCTATTAACCTTTATTTTTTTTAATGTACAGGGGCGGCCTTTGGCACTTGCTTTAGTCTGGTGTGCTAGCTACTTGGAAGTCGTGAATACGGGGGCCATTAAGGCAAGATCTTGCTCCAAGTGCAGCCTGTCTTGTCTATGAGATTCCTTCCCTGTCCTGCCAGTTTGTAGTAGAGTTATCATTCATGATCCTGTGATCTTCAGCATGACTTCTGGCACAGTGAGGAAGTTCTTTGTTCTTTTAGGACAGAACTGTCACTCATCTAAACAGCCCTTCATCCCCGCCCCCCCCCAAACACTGACTCATAGAACCATAGATTCTCACGCGTGGAAGGAAGCTGAGAGTTGGTCTAACCCAACCCTACAGTAGTTGAGTCCAGGCAGTGCCTAGGCACTGGGAATTACTCCATGCCCTCACGAAGTAAGAGTGAGTGAAAGGAAAAGGGTGCGTGTGAGCTTCAGAAATGGGGAGGCTCCAAAAAGCCTCGAGAAAGGTATGCATTCAAAAAAGGCACATGTGTTAACATCTATGTTTCTGTGGGAATTAAGTACAAATGCAAATCCCTAATTATAAACCAAGTGTATAATAATAGTCTACCACTTGTCTGATGATAATGAAATAAGAGCAGCTAGCATCAGTTAAGCTTTGTTGTGACTGGTGTGATGCCAAATCATTCTCTTGAATTATATAATCATTAGATCAACAATATGGGGCAGATCTTATCCTCTAATTTACAAATCAGGAAACGAGGGCTCCAGAGGAATTGGAGATTTTCGCCGCAGGTCATACACCTAGGAAGTGTCCGAAGGAAGACCTGAATCCAGGCTGCCTGAAGGTTAACCACTAAGTCATGCCACACCCTCTACTCAAAAGACAGTTACTGTAGAAGACATTTGTCCCTGGAATTATTTGTGACTGTCTGACGAGTTTGGGATATGGTTCATAGTCTTTTCTCTAGGTCTCTGGAGATCCTTCGCAGTATAACCCCTCATTTGGAGCTGAAGCGGAATATTTTCTTGCTTCTTTCCCTTCACACAAAGGATATGTAGGTTTTAGCCACGAGTAAGAGAAATCTTTCCCTAAGCTTCAAAATGCCCCAGTCATCCTACTGCGCATTTAAAACAGGTGGCCCGTTGAAATGAAAAGAATAGCTTATGGCCCTGGACAGCTGGTTTGAGAGGAATGAAAAATCCTACTCTAATCCAAAGAATACGGATCTTTCATAAAACTCTCTGCTTAGCTCATCAAAATCCATGAAGCCATCAAAGAATAGAGTGAAGAGTGTCTTAAAATAGCCCAAGGATAAGTTTTTCTATTAAGTGTGCCTTTTCTTGACTACTCCTTTTTTTTTTTTTAATAGCTGAGTTGCTGTATCGTGACTGAATAGCAAAAAGTGGTAAGAATACCGCGGGAATAAATACCCAGAGTCATTTGTATGAAATTAAAGGCCCAGCCTTTATTTTCTTCTTACTGATAGATATCATCTAGTTGATGCCAACCTGTTGCCACCCCATAGGCCTTTCTTGGCTGGGATCTTTAGGCTTGCAATGCCACTGGGTGAATCAAACCACAACCTTTCCGTGAACAGCACCGCACGTAAGCTTGCAACTACCAAATCTCCTTCCTTTTGTCTTACATCCACGTTTCACAAAGTGCTTGCCCATATTTCATGTGACTTGATCTTCACTACAACCCTGTAAGAGGAGCAATACATACTTAAGTTTTCTAATTCGATGAGAAAGGAAACTGGCTTAAGAGAAACACTTGAAGCATGTGTGGAGGGGCTAGTAAAGGCAGGACTCGGACCTAGGGCTTCTGAAACTCACCCAGGAATCGTTGGATCTTGTAGTATTTGGATAGTACTGTGCTGATGAATACCATGCTTACACTTGAAAATCAATATGAAATTTTAGTAGCAATTTTTATGATCTTCTTTTAGTCTTAGCTATCTTGGTATTAACAATGACCTTGTCCTTAGATCTTCATAGGAGTTTTGTTTATGTCAATGTATTAATAGACTAACTATGTGCTGGAATTTCCTGACTCTGATTTTTTGAGGATTTAACCAATATATCAATTGCTGAAAAGGAAGCTATCTTATTGTTTCACTTTACATTTACAGAATTGACTCTTTGCGATGTTAAATAACATGACTAGGGTGATCAAAGATATTCAGTGTTGAAGCCAGGACTTAAACTTGTGCTGTCTGGCCCTGAAGTCCAGGTTTTTAGCAACTGTGCATTCTCCCTTCCAGTGGCTAAAGCTAAATATCTAAATACCGGTAGCACATTATTGGTGTTTATTATTTACCAGCGACTGAGCTAATGCCTTTACTTTTCTTTATCCCATTAATTATCAATATCTTATGGAGTAGGTAATACCATTGTCCCCATTTTACAAGTGATAATAATAATGTTAAGTAATCTGAGTCACCCAAGTAGTTAAGGGAAGGAACCCCCATAATTACCAAATAGATTTGGTTTACTATGTGCCATTGAGACAAGTGTCCTATGAGTGTGAATAGAGACCCACTCAATGCCATGTAGTCCATTCCAACTCCTTGTGACCCTAAATGATAGAGTATAACTGTCCTTAGGATATGTGAGATTAAATCTTTATGGGAACAGACAGCCTCATTTTTATCCCTCAGAACAGATGATGGGTTTGAACTGGTGTCCTAGCAGTAAGCAGCCCATTGTCTATCCCACAGAAACACCATAAAAATGAACCAAAAAAACAAACGCACTGCCATCCAGTCAATTCAGATTCATAGAGACTGTACAGAATGTGGTAGCACTGCCCCTGTGGGTTTCCAAGACTGTAACTCTTTACAGGAGTAGAAAGCCTCATCTTTTCCCCTCAGAGTGGCTGGTGGTTTTGAACTGCTGACCTTCCCGTTAGCAGGCCAACATGTAACCACTACATCACCCTGGTTCCTATGAAAGAGGAGTAAATAAGTGTAGTGATAGTTTAAATTTGTTTGTATGTGTATATGCACATGTAAAAACTTGAGGCCCAGAAGAAACATTACTATTTTTGTTCTAAAGCAGTGGTTCTCAACCTTCCAAATGCTGTGACCCTATAATACAGTTCCTCATGTGGTAGTGACCGCGCCCCACAACCATAAAATTATTTTCATTGCTACTTCATAACTGTAATTTTGCTACTGTTATGAATCTGGTGACCCTGTGAAAGGGTCAATTGACCCCTAAAGGGGTCACGACCCACAGGTTGAGCACTGTTGTTCTAAAGGTTCCTAACTTGGTATAAAGGAACTGGGATACTTTTGATATGCAGTACGGTTAAGAAAAGAAGTATCGACTGGGGCACACTTTATGAATTTGCTCATTTGCTAACATGAATGTGAATCTTGACATATAAAATTTTTACCTTGAACACTGTTTAGGGATTTTTTAAAATGAAACACATTAAAATAGTGATATGACGAATTGCTATGTAATGATGCATGAGCTATGTCATCAAACCACATACATGATAAAATACAGACAAACATGGTAAAGTATAGACAAACAGACAGATTGGTAGTGATCTGAATCCCAATTCTGCTGTTCCTGTGATTCTGTTTCAGTTGACTGATATACCTGAGCCTTGGTTTACCTATTTTTATAATGAAACTTATCATCTTTGACATGAGGGTTGTTGTGAACCTTTAATGAGTTCAAATATGCAAAACTTCTTGACTGGTACTTGGCACGTAACAGTAACTCGGTACGTATCCATGGTTTTGGGCTTTCCTTTGAGAATCATTTTAAAAATTCATTTCCGCACAAGAGGAATGTTTTAGACCTCAAAGTTCACATTTCACCTATATGCAGAATCAGACCTTCATATTACTTCCGTATTTCAACTTTGTTAGACACTTGTGGTTAGTTCAGATCCTTTGCTTTTTAACACCATGTGTAGAAACTCCCCTCAAAATGGGTATTTCCTGGCTGTTTTCATAAGATTTGCACATTATTTCTGTATTTTAATTTGTTTACTATTCTTCCTCTTTCATGCTTGTTGGCAGAGTTGCCTGAATGCCATTTACCAAACCAGAAACACACATGGGAAATCAGTACGTTGTCCACAGACACCCAGAACAGCTTGGCGCACGTTAGCACAACTGGCAAATTTAACCTTCACCCACGCTGACTAACACCACAGAGCTGAAGGAGCAACTGTCTGTGCCTCCGTGCAGCTGTCCAATTTGCTAATGCATGTTTCTAAAATAAAGTTTTACAAACCACACACACACACTAATGATCCTTTCTCCTTCCAACAATTTAGCCTACTGAAGCTCATTTTTTTAAACACTAAGCTGACCAAGGAGTGCCTGGAGATGGGAGCACGGAGAAAGCTTCTATTGTTTATTGACTATCAGGGGACGATGCTTCCTTCAAGCAACCTAAACATGTGTGAGCATTATCATAAGAGTCACATTCTAAATGGGTGAAGTCATCATCAATGCAGTCTTAGAAGAAAGGGCCAGGGCCCAAAACTCTCCTCAACTGCATTTCCAGATTTGCTTTCTTTAAAAATCCAGAGATTGTTTTTTTTTAAGACACATAACTCAAGAGTCAAGAGGACATAGGTTCAGCAGTTCACTTCCATGCATTGCTCCCAATTGAACTAGGAACTAAACTATGAAGTCAAGTTAAGTTTGGTTGCTTTTTTGGGGGGGTAGGGGTGGGGGTCTGCAAAGGGAGAAAACAGAGGTAGAAACAGATAAGAGTCAGGAATGAAATTTAAAAAAAACAAGCTGCACAAAGGTTTAACAATCAGGAAATTTCAAGCAAGAGAACATAGGGGGAATAAAAAGTTACTTCACATTGGTGTACTATTTACATTTTGAGCCAGATGCCCTTTAGCCTAGAATTTCAACTCTCAGAAGTTTGAATCATGAGGAACATTTAGTGTATTGGGGAATGCCAATTCCTCCTTGGGGTGGCTTTACCAATTTAAAAAAAAGTTTGAAAATTCAGAAAGCAGCACTCAAAAAAAAAAAACCTCAAAAAGAAAAATACTAAAAGCCCTTTCTAGGTGAGAGCTGCAAGCCCTTTTTCATACAGGGAAATGTGATCGCCCATCACTCCGGGGCTTCTCAGTGATCCTGGCCTGTGAGTTGTTTACAACATCACATACAATGAAATGAAAAGGAAATCACTGGACATTGGGGTTTAGAAAAAAGAAAGGGCTGGCAAGGAAAGCTTTCTTTTAGTAAAAAGTGTTCAGGTGAATATGGTGTTTGCGGAGGGTTCCAACAAGAAAGGGCTTTGAAGAGTTCTCCCCTACCAGGAGGTGATGTGCATACCTTGTTCTCTGAGGGAGAAAAATATGAAGAAAAACGTCTACATTTTGAATAAAGAGGAGGTGCTCATGTTGAATTTTAATGAAGGTCTGCTTGATGGATGCCTACTTTATTCCTGGAAATGTGACCAGCTCTCAGCATGGAATATGAACACATTCACTCCGTGCCCACTCTATCTCCCTGGCCTGGGACCACATGCCATCTCACTTCCATTGGTCTTTGACATTCAACATGTGAAGTGTATCCTGGCAAAACCCATATTTAATATTCTGCATGAAAATCAGAGAATGTTGGCGCTGAAAGGTGCGTTACGCAGTGAAACAAGTTTTTTAATTCTCATGGGATGCAATCTTACACATTGGTTTTGCTCATTTTAGTGGAGAACAGTTGTGTTTTCCTTCTCTGACAGGCTTCCACTATACGCAGGTTTCAGCGTTTGCAGGCTTTTTGCATATGCACAGTTCAGTCTGTCAGCGACGTCACCCACTTCCCTGCAAGGGAAGTGAACTCACAGGGTATGACCCTACTCTCTCTGTCTTTGTAGTTCCCACCAAATGATTGGGTGGGACCGTGCACATATGGTGTGTGCCACACAGTCTTGCCATTCCACTGGGTATATGAAAGAACCATCTCAGAAGCAGGAAGAGAAGAAATCCCATGACCATCAATCAAGAAGATCCGCCAGCAGAATGCTTGCAAGATGCTTGGCTCAAGTGGAGGAGGCAACAGAATTGCCAGCGGCTGCAGCACCGACATCATGAGACAGAGCAGAGGAGCAGCACGGAGGTTTCACCACCCACAGAAGGAGGCAGAGGCCAAGGGACCAGGGCACTGAGAGGATGAGGACCAGAGAGAGGCATGTCTGCCAGCATGACTGAGAAGAGGTGTGTCGGACAGAAGACTTGTTATTATTAATATTTTGTAAACTGGTAGTTTAGCTAAGAAACCTCATAATCATGCATGGCCACTGCAATGAATGACACTGTCCAACACATGATTTGGTGCTTCAAGTGCTAGAATGGTTTCTGGGTCTGTTAGGTTTCAGGAGGGGGTTCTACCTCAGCTCTTTGCTTCTCACGATGAAAGAATAAATGCCGAAGCACGTTTTGTGCTCCAAGTGGGTTTTTATGAAGGAAAGGAAAAGTTTCAGGGGGTACAGTGGCAAAACAGCACATGCTATTTCTGGGTAGCATGCCAAGGCATGCTGAAGCCACGATGGGGTTCACAACTGGATACCAGCAACCATGTGGGAAAGAGCACCCACAAGTGCAGAATTTGGGAGGGATGCCAAGAGGCCAGAAGTTCAAGAATTCTAAAGGTTAAGAGACAAAGAGCATGTGGGCCCAGA